>NW_028317918.1:9307500-11807500 GCF_062004578.1 Staurois parvus | reverse complement strand
TTCTGCACATATTTCCCTGCTGTCATACCCTTTGCACTCCTCTTCTGCACAAATCTGGTGCAGCTCTGCATAGAAATCAATTGGCTTCCAAGTTTTATTGCCAAAGCTTAACTGAACAAGCTGAAGTTAGAAGCTGATTGGCTGTAATGCACAGAGTGCACCAGTTTTAGTAAATATCTCCTATACTCTCCAGTGTAGTACACTCAACACTCCTCTTTCATACATGCTGTCTGCCAATATACCCTCTGCAATCCTATCGTGCATTTACTGTCTGCCTTCATACTCCAGCTGTCATACCCTCCACACGCCTCTTGCACCCATACTGCCCATTGCCATACCATCTGCATTCCTCCCTTCACATAGCTGTCATAATATTTGGACACCTGTCTTTCCCTTATTGCCTGCCAGTTATCATACCCTCTGTATAACTCTCCTACACATTCTGTCCATTATCATATCCTTTATACCTCTCTACACCCACTCTTCTCTCTAATATAAACTCACCAGCCACTTTATTAGGTACACCTTGTTATTGCCAAGAAAATATCCTCCACACCATTACACCACCAACACAAGCCTGAACCATTGATACAAGGCAGGATGGATCCATGCTTTCATGTTGTTTACACCAAATTCTGACCCTATCATCTCAATGTCGCAGCAACCAATCTGTCCATTCTCCTCTGACCTGTGACATCAATAAGGCATTTTTTTCCACACGACTGCTGCTCACTAGATATTTTTTCTTTTTCATGTCTCTCTCTCTAAACCCTAGAGATGGTGTCATGTGAAAATCCTAGTAGATCAGTGGTTTTTGAAATGCTCAGACCAGCCCATCTGGCACCAACAACCATGCCATGTTCAAAGTCCCGTAAAATCCCCTTTATTCTCCATTCTGATGCTCAATTTGAACTTCAGCAAGTTGTCTTCACCACGTCTACATGCCAAAATGCATTGAATTGCTGCCATGTGATTGGCTGACTAACAATTTATGTTAACAACAGGGGCGGACTGACAACTCATGGGGCCCCCAGGCAATACGGGATTATGGGGCCCCTGTGTCCTTGCCCAAACTAAAAAAAGCCTTTAAAAAAGGTACCAGGGGCATCTCATGGGGCCCCCTACTGACCCTCGCAGTGCCCAAGTTTCCAAATGGTCAGTCCGCCCCTGGTTACCAAGCAATTGAACTTGTGTATCTAATAAAGTGGCTCATGAGTGTAAACTTCATATTACTTTCTTGGACATACATCTAACTCTTACACTGTCTAAAAGCCTCTCCTGCACATACTGTCAACTCTCATGTACACTCACCGGCCTCTTTATTAGGTTCAATGCCATGGTCTACCTGAGTACTGTTGCTAGCCATGTCTATCCCTTTATGACTACAGTGTACCCATCTTCTGATGGCTACTTCCAGCAGGATAAGGCACCATGTCACAAAGCTCAAATCATCTCAAGCTGGTTTCTTGAACATGACAATGGGTTCACTGTACTCTAATGGCCTCCACAGTTACAAGATCTCAATCCAATAGAGCACCTTTGGGATGTGGTGGAATGGTATATTTGCATCATGGATGTGCAGCAGACAAATCTGCAGCAACTTCATAATGCTATCATGTCAATGTGGGCCAAAATCTTTGAGGAATGTTTCCAACACCTTGTTGAATCTATGCCATGAAGAATTAATGCAGTTCTGAAGGCAAAAGGAGGTCCAACCTGATACTAGCAAGGTGTACCTAATAAAGTGTCCAGTGAGTGTACAGTACATATTCTCCCCTTCTTGCTACATACTGCTTGCTGTCATCCCCTCCACATTCCTCCCCTAAAAATAATGGCCATAAACTCACTACTTTGGTATTATTTAACCTTTGAGAATCCTTCCAAGAAGGTTCAGCACTTCCTGGTATACAATGACAGTGCCAGGCCTCTGTCTTCCAATGCTCCCCAGCTTTGCCATCCTCTCACGTGTTTCTGGTGGATTCTTATTGTGCCTTGCTTAAGATCTATGCACCCTGATTACATTACTCACTGAGAATGATGCCTATTGTCACCATATAAAGCAAGTAATTATATGCAGCCAATAGTGGTTATGAAGAGGTATCAAGAGATCATCAGCAGTGATGGGCAAACCAGGTAAATTTTGGTTCTCTGGATGTTTTCTGGATGTTCAATGAACCCACTGGAAAAAGTTACAAATGGCAAACATATCACCAAACCCCACTAAAGTCTTTGTTAGCTAAATTGTGTTATTTTTTCTGGCCATATTCAAGGTTAATGTGCAAGCCTTGCAAGCCTTTGAAAAGGGGTATGGTTAGCTGGGCATTGCCACATGAGACATGTACCAGTACTGGTAATAAAAAATACTGTTCAGCAGGGAGAGGGCATTTTAATGTAGAATAACTCTTTTGCTGCCAGAGCTATTTGTGTGTTTTTTGCACACATTTTTAAAAAATGAATTTTAGGCCTAAAAAAAAAAAACAGTTAAAAACCCCAGACATTATATATTTTTTTGAAAGCAGACACCCTAGAAAATAGAATATTGGTAGTTGTCACATGATATTTGCAAAACAATTTATCAAGCACACAGTTTCTGTAAAAGTACACTAAAGTTCATTATAGGGCACACAAATGCAATATATTGTATTACCCAATTTTTGGGTAAAATATAAAAAATTAGATTACGTTAAGTAAATAGATACACAAGATGTCAAACTTTAAAATTGCACACTGGTAAAATGACAGCAAACTTTGGTAATCTACATTTTTCATAGGCAACACTTTAAAAGCCCCTACATGTAATCATTTTAGAGCTAACCATGAATAATGGCCATAAAGTCACTGCTCACACTTCAGCTTGTACAGCAATACATAACATGTGTAATGCAAGTGAAATTTTATATTCACCCTGATGGGTGTGTTTACATTTGTATGCACGTGTACATGGGGCAAGGTGGAGTTTTTTTTTGGGGGGGTGTAACATTCATGTTTGGACGCTTTTTTTCACTAAAACATTATGTATGTTATATGGGGGACAAAACATTCCTATATGATTTTAATTTATATATGACAGATTTAATGACTTATCTACCCTCCATTGAAGCTAATGGTGGCCAGGGAAAGTGACTACTAAAACCAGAAGTGACATTATATACACTGCTTTCAGGTTCTTTGTGCCTAGGGGAGATCACCAAATGGTGGTTTACTGGTTTCTATCCCCTCCACCCAGCAATACCTGCCATGTGGGTCCTGGTCCAACAGGTAGTACTGTGGACCAATGCATGGGGGGGTCATGTGGGGGCACACTTTCAGGCATCAAAGAAAGCAATTGTATGGCTGCACAGCCACCTGATTACATATATTTGAAAGCCAACAGTCAGCTTGTAAAAGATGCACACACAGTGTGTGTAAAATACCCCACAAACCTTATGTCAGCAGCTGTAAAAGGATTAATTGAAAACATAAAGTATGCCAATTGTTTAAATATCATGCTTTGAGGATCTCTAAACCTCTACATGAAGTTGTGGAGCAGTATGATCTATTTATTTAAAAGTAGCTCAGAGATCTGCAATTTGTAAACAAACTAGTGGATATGTCATTTAGCAGCAATACCACTATTACTGGTAATTGATAGATCCCCAAACAGCATTGGTTTGTAAACAAGCTGGTCCTCAGTGATGTAATTGACCTAATAGTCCCATCATAGGTATATGTTCCCAACCTGGGTGGAACTTCATCAGAGCCTGAATTCCTGCCCAGGAACACAAGGTGTTAAGTTGGGAACCCACCCTTGTGAAGTCATTACGTTTGGTATCAGAGATACCTTTATACAGCAATTTCTGAGTTTTGAACTACATGTTAATAGCACTGCTGTTTATATTTGTCAGTATGTTTTTAATAAGAGTGTACCAAAAAAAATCCTGCAGAGAGCATTAGATCCTATTTGTCTTCTGTGTCTAACTGAGGGGGAGATTTTTTTTGTAGGGAGTCCTATTACGAGGAATCCTAATTGACACCAGCCTGGATCGATATTGAAGTGGAAGGTTGTGATTGATCAGCGAATGGTGTGCTGCTCATAAAGAATTATTTGAAGTTGAGCCTTTATGACCTCCTATAACATAGAATAAAACTTTTAAAATGTTTGAGTGAGCATAACAGAACTGCACTTTGTAGTGAAAGCAAAGGAGATTCATGTTTTCTCAAGTACCAAAAGAAGCGATAGTCATTCACTGTTGGATTTTACAATATCTGTGTGTAATGGATGGTTATTGCACATTACATTTGTTAGAAGTTTTTGTTTAAATGCATTATGTTTTGCATGGCATTTGAATTCGATATAGAACAAAGTTTTCTTTATTAACATTTCTATTTTTTTTATTTTCATTTATATTATTATTTTTCTACATTATTATTATTTTCATTTATATTTCACAATACGACTGATGCATAAAAGGGATTGGAAGATACTGCAGCACTGCCCTTTTTTTATTTAATGTATGTGGGTGAAACACATTTAGCAGTAACCCCAAAAGGGTTACTGATTGATGATGATAAAATGTAATAAATTACAGTCACACAGATGATGATGATGACCAGAGTTCTCCTAATTATCCAGTGGCTGCCAGTACACACACAATCCGTGCACATTGGCCCAGTAAACAGTCTAGGGATGTCTGTCTTTTTTTAGGTTTTAATGCTGATAAAACGTGTAACTGGGGAGGGGTATAGGGCATGGTATATTCTGATAAGTGCAAATTTCAAAAAAGGAGGACACTAACTTCACTGTCCTGTAGATAGTGCTTCTTGATTCCTGAGACTAGGAAGGAAAGGGAAGGACAGGCCACATCAGGGACACTGTGAGAGATGTGTCCTGTAAAGCTACAATGGCCCTTATATCCTTACAGCACAAACGTCATCCAGATCAGCAAACAGTCTTTTACTCATGAGGCCACCAAATAGCTGCCCAAACTTAACTTCCTGTTGCCTTCTAGTGAAATGTTAGCAGATTGGATCCTCAAGATTAAAGTCTCAGGTGTTTTTGTAGTTGCAGGTATAGGCCACCCAGCTCTGCCACAGCTGCGATCCTTATGAGCATCAATATAGAGCAGCATCAAGGCCTTCAAAGTTGACAGCTTTCCCAACTGGTGAATCTCCTTGACCAGATGTGTAAGGCTGTATACCTGTCAAAAAGGGCATGCCTGTAGACAAAATGGCTCCTCTGGAAGGACATTGTGCACAAGCCAATACATGTTTCCTCTCGTGCTTGCAGGAATCGGGTAAATGCTAATGTGCATACCCATGTGTGCTCACATGCACTGGTGACAGATGTTGGCACCAAATTAGCTATTTAAGCTGGGCCAGTACTCAGAATCAGTGCTGTTTTTTCTTCAGCCCCCTGTGTATCATGTGATCCTGTATCCTGTATCCTGATTCCAGTTGCTGAATTGACTTGTCCTGACAACTCTCTGAACTCCACAGCTTGTCTTCTGATGTATGCCGCTGTCTGCTCCATTGGCTCCTGCTGCTCTGGTTGGTTCCAGACAGCTTGTAGCCTGACTTTGCTCTTGCCGGTACCCCTGTCCCTGATCCATCCCCTCTGTGTTTGACGTGCCTGACCCTGCTACTTTCCTGCTGTCACCGCCTTGCTGTTCCTGCTTATCTACAGTCTGATGCCAGCAACTGTCTCATATGCCCTCTGTTGCCAGTACCAGTCTACTTCAGTCTGCTGCCCAGCTGCCTGCCAGTCTGTCCATCTTACTGATGACTTCACCTGCCCCTAGTGGACACATGCCCTGCTGTAAGAAAGACTTACAGGCACTTGTGTTACTCTGCACGACTGAGCCTCCTGTTCACACTGCCAGGAGCCCTGAGTCAGAGGTGTAAGAGAGGTCTTCCTCATCATATCAGGCTCTTCTACCAGGTGCATGATATTATCAGTGCATGCTAGGCCCCTAACAGGCTTTTGGGCCTAGTAGAATAGAAAGTCAAGAGTGAGGCAGGAGAGCAAGCACGTGGCCTCCCCAAAAATGTATACTCTCCCCATCATGCCCCAGTGGTCTGAACCTCCCACTGGGATGGTTGGGGGGAAATATGGATATTTATATTTCAGCCTGGCAGGGAAACCTCATACTATAGCCAGTAATGCCAGTGATATCTACTTGCAAAGTGAGAGATTACAATCCCACTGAGCTTAGGGAGAAACCAAGTGCACAACTATACAAATCCAAACTTGGGTAACTACCACCCAGCCAAAACACATTTTTTCAATAAACTAGTAACCTATCTAGGAGACCTTACACACATATTCAGTGCTAGCAAGCTCTGTTAAAGGGTAAGGGAATTCCTCTGCAGTGACACATTTTGTATTTCATTGGGGGACATTGTTTACTTTTAATTGTTTTATTCTTATGAATAATTTATTTCATGGTGTTGATGATTGTATTTAATTTTTTTTTGTAAATCACTGCTATCTACACTGTGCTCAATAACCAGGGGGCCAGATTTGTGGTGCTTCCTTATTCTTAAAGGAGCTTTCAGAATTTGATAAGTCTCCTCTAACCACAGACCCCCCACATCCTCTTCTGGGGACAGAATGTTAGGAGGAGATACTTGTCTCCTTGGAGACACAGGGCCTTGCGAGGGGGAGCTTTGCTTCTTATCCTTGTAAGGTACCCACATGAAGTGGGAAACACGTGGCCTATTATACTCACTGCCCCACACCCCCCTTTCCTGGCCATCCAGACTGCATGCTTAGATAAAGCTCTTTTGTGAATGTTTGTTTATGGAGACCCCAAACCATTTTATTTTTGTTTGGGTCAGTACTATTGAAAAAATGATGTAGAATCCCCCTAGCGTTTCAAAAAATAATTTGTCCAGGGCAAGCAGTCTAGCTGGCCAGGAAAGGGGGGTTGGCAAGTCTGTTCTCCCACATAAACCATACTAATCTGTATGCCTTAAACATTAAATTTCTGGGAGGAAGGAGACCCCACTTTTTTATGAACGTTGTGTTAGTCTATTAAGAAAAGTTTGGTGTGGATTGCCCTATATATTCTTAAAAGATTGTAATCCAGGCATGCAGTTTGGGTGGCCAGGAAATGGAGGGCAGTGAGTTTGAAGCCCTCCCCTTTCTCAACTATACTAGGAGGGTACCTTGCAATTGGGGGCAGAAAAGTCTCTTCCAATTTCAAGATTCTTAGTACCCATGTTGAAAGGTCAAGGCCTCATCACCATTTCCTAGCCCTCAAAAATATTTAGAATAAATGGGCTTCGGATGTCTGGCCCCCCCCTACATAAATGACACAAACATAATTTATTATGTTTCATAAAAAAAAAATGTACACCATGAAAAAGTATTGTATTAAAAAAAAGATATACACAGTGTCCTACAATATAAATTCAACTTTAATAACATCACTCAGCAATGTGAATCCATGTCAATCTTGATGACCACTGCCTGACGATGATGACCACCACCTCGGTTACCCACCACATAATGATGCTACCTCATCACTACTCTGATCTCAAATGAGGTCAGCTTTTGTACGTAAACTAGGTAGTGGGGATCCCACTTGACATTATTGACCAAATGTGGTCATGACCATATTTGCTCTGTCACTTTACCCAGGATCACCCCCGGCATTTTACAAACTGGCCAAGAATCTGTCATGTTATTTAATGGTGGTAGTACTGCCACAGCTAAATGAAAAACCTAGGTCTAATGTTTGTTTTTAAATGTCATCTGGAGGTTCAGGTGGATGATCAGGCCAAATCTGCCAGTTTGCTTGCTGAGCTGTCAACAGATTGGGTTTGGGTCAAACTCATGTTTGACATAAACCCAAAGTTCATCCCTAGTCAACAGCACTGATTTTCAGAGCAGGGTGAAAAAACGGTGAAAACAGAGTTTCTAAAAGAAAAAAAAATGAAAAACTGCTTATGATATGCAATGTTTAATATTTTAGTTAATGTTTACATCTACTTTAATTAAGCATTTGGTATTATGCCTACAACAAGCTGGCATTTTTTTGCTTGTAAAGACATCTTCTTCTATGATAGTCTCTATTTAGATAATAAAAATACCATCTAAGATAAATATTTTAGTGAACTTTAAAACATGACTAAGACTTTTTCACCATACTGTAGATATTTTTGGCATATCAAGTCCTAAAAAGCTGTATGTCTTGGAATTCAGTAAGGGTGACTTTCAGTAAAATAGTTGTGGCCTCTTATGGAGTTAATCTTCTCTGTTGCATGCTTGTTATACACTAAACTTTGAGAATGTTAAATACAGGACTGTATTATAATAAGTCTCTATTTCTACTTTGGTGATTCAGGAACTGTATAGATAGAAGCTTCTATAACATATTGAATGTGTAAGAGCATGATTGACCTGAGGGGATGAACAGTTGGAAAGCATTAAACAAAAGAAACATTTATGATCTATTTTAAGAAATTAATGCAAATATAACAGTGATATTTAAATATAGCATCTCAGAGAAAGCAAGCATAGTTCACTTTCCATTAGCTGACACTGGATAATTGATGGAAGGTATTTTGTACATAAACCAAATAACATTTTTAGGAGGTAACTGAAACAGTTTTTTTTTGTTAATTAGCATTAGCACTGAATACATATCTCACCAGCATGACAGCAGTATATCTTCTAACAAAGATTTCAGTAAGAATGAAGTTCAAGTTCTCCACAATTGATGATAACATCAGTATCTAGGATGCGCTAGTGAATGTATTATTCCGCTATAGTCATACTTCTCTTCTATGGCTCATACTCTATGAATAAGCCCCATGTACAACATAGGAGTGAAATGCATTAGATGGTAGTGGTGTAGTTTGTGAATAGGACTGTTCAATAAATTTGAACAATGAAAAGCAGCTTCCTTTTTTTTCCAAGGGCAGGAGTGTGATATATGTAGTATCTTGAACTTTAACCTGTAGCAACAGGTAATTGCCATCAATGTCATCTATTTGCTTTACACAGTCGAAATGTAATTTTTTCCAAGATGCTATTATTTCTCCTCTTTGTTTGGTCTAGCTGTTGCTTGGAAAACAAGGGGACAAAGCAAATCAAAATATTTAGGAACATAGGTCCTACCAGAGGCAGAATTCAATGACCAACAGATGCCACTTAAGAGTCTACAAATAATTAAACCAGCAAACAGAACAGTAACAGAAAATTGAAGGCTCAAGATATGCAGGAAATGACAACAATTTTGCAGAGACAAGCTGGTAGCTATGGACATCATAATTACAAGTGGTCATATCTCGTATCAAGTAGATAAATCAAACACAAATACGGATACTGTACCTGAAATTTATGAAGATTATAGGATTCAAAACTGGTGAAAGAAACAAAATTATATGGCCTATATCTGATTTCCATAGAAAGGTTGTCCTGCTAAAGCAGGTGCAAAAAGGGTAGTATACAGTCTTAAGGAGGAGAAGGTACCCTCATCCTTCACCAGTGGATCGTACTCGCTGACTTGCAAGTACTTCAAGGGTTGGAAGCTTCTATATGATGGGTCAATACAAAACAATGTGGTACATTACTATTCGCTAGGAGGTCTTAGTGCGTTCTGCAATGTTTCTGAGTTTAGTTGCTCCTTAGGTAGGACCCTCAAACCAATGTTATGAAGGAATTTTTTGGTGGACTCTGTTAGTCTGGTATTGTTCTCCTTTGTATACAAAAATAAAGTTTGAAAGGGAATCCCCATCTATGTTGGACCTCACAGCCTTAGAAAATTGCCAGAACGGTTGTAGCACTCTGCGATCAAGAGTGGTGCTGTTTTGAGATAAGTGAAGAGCTGGTATTCGTGTCCTTGAAATTTAAGTGAAGACCTGGCAGCTTCTGCCCACAGCAATTGTTCCTTAATATGATAATAGAGGCATTTACCAGTGATGAGGAGGCCCACTAGGAGGCATAAGTTCCAGTGTTCTATGCACTCTGTCACTCTTCAATCTCTTTGAGGCTCTTTGAGGCATTCTAGAGCATATTCCTATTATAGCTCTGTAACAGAGCCAACTAAGTTGGTAATGGTTTCAAGCAAGCCATGAATCCACAAATTACTCTTGTGGTAGCGATTCTCCAACCCCCAATTGTTTATCCTAGGGTAGAGAAAATTCTTCCTGTAAGTGTTCAATTTATTTTTTTATGACCTTCAAGCACAGTAGTGGCATCATCCATTCAATTTCCAAGGGTGTTGTACAATGGCCTATTTTCTTAGTATTGTAGCCTGAGAGATCACCTGACAATTCCTCTCAGCCTGTCTAACAGAGAGGTATCCAAGTCTCAATAATGCCAAATCTTGTAGGGAATTACTGTAGACTCTCCTGAGGAATTAGAATAGTCACAGGGGTAGTGTTCTCCTGAGGAGCACCACAGAGACTTGATCATGTCTGTAGTTAGGCTTTGATTATTTTCCTTTATCCAAATTCCAGGTTGTCTCCATTGCGATTCACAAATGTTTTCCTCACCAAACATTAGATACTTGCATAGGTCAGGAAAGAATGTCTTTGCTTTTGAAATTGTCCATTTATGGGAAAATGTATACTATTACTCATTTATATTTGCCAAACCAAGATCAAATCAGGCCTAGCATACAATTACTTACAGACCTTTTGGAACAATCAGAGGGATTGATTTTTATTGGGGATGATTTTAGCTTTGTTCTTGACTGGACTTTAGACTCTATTGCCTCTCGGCCTCCTCATGCCAGTAACCAATTGAAAAGATTTAAATGCATAATGGGAAAACACCAATTAATAGATATATGGAGAGTTCTCCACCAGACAGGTAGAGACTATTCTTTCTATTCGACATCGCATACTTACCATAGATTGTTCCTTATTAGTTAATTTGGATTGACTATTGCCCCCTCGTATGAAGATGGAATTTTCCTTTGGTCTGACCATATAGAATTTACTCTCCCAGATCATATAACATCACATTGGTCCTGGAGACTAAACAATAATTTACTTAAAGATGTGGACTGTGCGTCTGAAATTCACCTTGCAATCTCTGATTTTGTAGTGGTTCATAAAAGAGACATAACTTCTCTTCCCTTGTAATGGGAAGCTCTAAAATATGTGCTGCTCTGTCTTTTTATTAAACATGGTGCTAGACTGAAAGCAGATAAATCTCATAAAATGTCCTCTCATTTAAAGGATATCTCAACATTACAGACCACTCATAAGCAAAATCCTATTTTAGATAACCTGATGGTAATATCTGACAAACATAATGAATCACAATCATTGTTGAATGAACACACTTTAAGGCTTTGGGATAAGACCAGCGCTTTGTTCTTTCAGCATGGGAATAAACCAGGCCATTTCTTGGCATGGGCTCTGCATCAACAACTACTCTTGACTGCTATACCAACAGTTCAAGAATCCTCAGGGGAAGTGATCCCATAGAAATCTCTAAGGCATTCTATACTTATTATTCTAAATTGTATAATATTCAAATATGGACCCGAAAGAGTTCCCACATAAGGTGCGTAAATATATTATTTATTATTTCACTGTCTATCTTTGGATGTAATAGAAGAATTAGAAACAGATTTTCTGGTTGCTGATAAACAAACTGCTATACCATCATTGGTTCCTGGTTCCAGGTAAAAGTACAGACCAGATGAATTTACTCCACTCTTCTATAAAGTCTTTTTGGAGGTTCTCTCTCCTATTTTAACCACTTCCTGTCTGGCCCATGTATATAAACGACCAGACGGTAGCTGTGCAGGGGTGGGTGGCCATTTATAAACGTCCTCTCGGCTCCCTGCTTGAGCGCGCTGCCTTGGAGCGCTCAGCACCGCGATCCGGTGCCCGCTGTGTCCTCCGAATCATTGTACAGGACCTCTGTGTGAGGTCCCGATCATGTGATCACTGATTGGCCAATCAGTGATCACATGGAGAGTAGTAAGCAAGATGTCACTTCTGACATCATCGCTTACTACCTGTGAAATCTATGAATGATCATCGAGATCACATGGTACAAGGCTATTCACAACAGCCTTGTACCATGTGAAAAGCTGTGACCAATCACAGCTCACACAGTATTTCTCAATGGCTGCACGAATGCAGCCAGAGAGGAGAAATGATTGATGTTACAGCCTTTATGGGTGTAAAAGCAATCAGTGTAAAAAAAATCTTCATCACCCCCCACAAGTAGTACAGTGTCACTATGGTGTGAAGTAAGCTAAATAATAAGGGATCCTCCTGCGCTCATGGGAATAATTGACAAAATACAGCTGCTGTCACTTAGCTGATACCAATAAGTGCAAAATAAAATTAAAAATTAGTGAAGCGCTTGTATCACATGAATACAATCATGTATCTCCATATAGTGTAATTATAAATCAAAGTGACCACTATATATAATAAATGTGTGTTGACTCCCTCTAGTGAAAAGAAAAAATAGTGTCAACCAAAATAGCTAAATAACACACATTAGGAAACTAAATATATAGTGCATAAATCAAATATAATGAACAGAATATATATACGTGAAAACAGAATATTGGCCACATACAATGGTGTCTAAATTATACATAAATGATATATGCCATAGGTGAACAAGACAATATCAAAGGTGAAAAAAATATTCCATGCATGTGACTGTGCTTTAAGCTGGAACACACACGTGATCTCCACTTCTAAGTGCAAGTACTCTCCTTCAAATGGCAGCAATGCCTGCTCACCTCCCTTCCTCGACCCACACAGGGCCTCAAAGCAGTTACCACCTCAGTGGTGTATTCCTCTGGCAGACTCCTTATTCCTCCTCCTCTCTTATGCAACTCATAAAAAGACAAGAAAGCCTTCCATAGTGTAGTAAATTTAATAGGCAAAGTTAAAAATTACAAAGTTTTCCACTCACATGCTCCTTTCCATAAAAAAACATTTTTCCCAGCCTGTGGGTAGATATGCATGCACCTGGGGGAATCCAATATGGCCACTGTGTCCGGACATACGTCACCAGGAAGTAGACAAACCGACGCGTAGCGTCACGTGCGTCGTGACTTCATCAGGGTTCAAACGTTTTTTTATGGAAAGGAGCATGTGAGTGGAAAACTTTGTAATTTTTAACTTTGCCTATTAAATTTACTACACTATGGAAGGCTTTCTTGTCTTTTTATGAGTTGCATAAGAGAGGAGGAGGAATAAGGAGTCTGCCAGAGGAATACACCACTGAGGTGGTAACTGCTTTGAGGCCCTGTGTGGGTCGAGGAAGGGAGGTGAGCAGGCATTGCTGCCATTTGAAGGAGAGTACTTGCACTTAGAAGTGGAGATCACGTGTGTGTTCCAGCTTAAAGCACAGTCACATGCATGGAATATTTTTTTCACCTTTGATATTGTCTTGTTCACCTATGGCATATATCATTTATGTATAATTTAGACACCATTGTATGTGGCCAATATTCTGTTTTCACGTATATATATTCTGTTCATTATATTTGATTTATGCACTATATATTTAGTTTCCTAATGTGTGTTATTTAGCTATTTTGGTTGACACTATTTTTTCTTTTCACTAGAGGGAGTCAACACACATTTATTATATATAGTGGTCACTTTGATTTATAATTACACTATATGGAGATACATGATTGTATTCATGTGATACAAGCGCTTCACTAATTTTTAATTTTAGTGTCACTATGGTGACACTGTACTGCTAGGGTGACAGTATGTAAAAGAAAACAAAACAAAAATAATAATATAAAAAATAAAATAAAAATGTAAAAAAAAAATTTAGAAAAATTGTAATTTTGGTTATAAACTAATTTGAGGTTTTTTTTTTTACTAAAAAGATAATTTGGAAAATTTTGGCCAATATTTATGAAGAAAGATTATTTATTTGCAAAATTTTATAAGAAAACAATTTTTTTCAAAATTTTTGGACTTTATTTATATAGCAAAAAAAAAAAAATTACCAGTGGTGAATAAATACCACCAAAATAAAGTTTTATCTGTCTCAAAAAAATGCTAACAAATTCATATTGGTACAGTGCTGCATGACCGCGCAATTGTCATTCAAAGTGTGATAGCACTGAAAGCTGACAATTGGCCTGGACAGGAAGGGGGTAAAAGTGTCCGGACTTGAAGTGGTTAAGTAGGACATTTAATTCAATTTCTAATTCTTAACCTTTCACCCACAAGGTATGGAAGCACATATTTCAGTTATTCCTAAACCTGGAAAAGACCATACAAAATGTGGTAATTATCGACCGATTTCACTTGTGAATATAGATTTGCATCTCCACTCTAAAATTATTGCAAATAAACTCATGCCTATTCTTTCAGCACACATTTGAATCAAGTTGGTTTTACACTAGGCCAAGAGGCTAGAGATAATACCTTGAAAACTCTTAGCGGAATATGCCCAGAAGCATTCCGTCCCATCCTGTCTTCTTTCAATCAATGCAGAAAAGGCATTTGACAGGGTTGGATGGCGCTTTTTAGAAGAAACCTTGAGACAGCTGAAAAGAGGTCCCTATCTCCTTGAGAAAATTATGTCTCTATAATAATCCGAGATCTAGAGTACATAAACATGGAATTCTTTCAAATCCTATTATGATCTCAAATGGTACCAGACAAAGATGTCCCCTGTCCCCTCTTCTTTATGTGTTAGTAATGGAACACTTGATTACAGGTATTTGTAAGAACCCAGATATCCAAAGGATTTAAATTAAGGAAAAATAATATAAAATGTCAGTTTATGTGGATGACTTGTTGCTATATATTACTAATCCTTTGGTGATCCTGCCAAGCCTTATCCAAAAATTTAACCATTTTGGAAGTTTGAGTAACTTTAAAGGGTAATGCCACTTTTGTGGGAAAAAAAATAGCAAATAAAAAAAAAATATATAGTGTATGCAGTTGGGACACAAGTCACATTGTAATTGAATGTTATTAAAAATTACTTTTCCTTTTTTAATCTGCAGCACTATAACTTGCTTGTAAAATGCAATGAAACATGGCTACCTGGAGGTATTCTGTTCACATAATGTGTAAATAACGGCCCCTTGGCTTACTGATATTCCCAGAAGTTTGCACTAAGATATAAATCGGATTTCAGGCATCCCCTGCAACAAAAATTTCATTTTTGGTGAGATACTCTCAATAGGAAATCATGTCTAAAAAATGCAGACCCTGCAATTTTCCTCATTACAGCCCTGCAGCTGCATCAGCTGACTGTTGATTATGAAACCACTCCCATACAGATTCACTTTGCACATGGATACAGACAAACGCTTTTTCCTCACAATAACAAAAGGTAGGAATCTGCAGCAAAGTTTGTTCAAATCCTTGTAATGTAGATAGATCAGCCAGAGGGGAAAGTTTATCAACAAAAATGGAGTTACTCTTTAAGGTTACCTACGATAAATCCAAATTTGTAAATATCTCTTTATCAACTTAAATTCAAATTCTCCTTTCACAGACTAACCTTTTAAATGGCAAGTGACAGCCATTAAATATCTGGGTATTTATTCCTCAAGATTTGACTAAACGTCTGGAGCTAAACTATTCTCCAATAGTTTGTACTGTTCTGAATTTAATTCAAACCTATGATAGATCTTTTTATTTCTTGGATTGGAAAGATTAATATGGTGAAGATGGATCTTTTTTTCCACAAAAGTTTTATTAACAAATAATATACAGTACAGATGAAGGGCAGTATACACAGCCAATCAGACAGAGATGTTACAAAGCAATGGGAGACGTAAGGCATATCATAGTCAGAGAGAGTCAAGCTCAAAGTTGAGAAATGAGCATAAAAGGAAAAAAGAAGGAAGAGAACAGAGAAGAGAAATAAAAAGGGGGGGGAGTGGGAAGGGAAGGAATGTGAAGGGAGAAAGGAAAGAGGGGGAGAGGGAAGGGGTGATGGGGAGAGAGGAAAGGAGAATAGAGAAGAATGGGGGGGAGGAGGAAAGAATTGGGTAGGAAGGGGGTGAAGAAGGAAAAGGGAAAAAGGAGAAGAGGGTGCCGTCAACTGGGGGGGAGGGAACACCATAACACAACCACCCCTGATAAGGGCAACAAAGCATCATCAGCCTCCATAGGCTTACCAGAGACATACCAGAGAAACTGAATAGAGGTGTCAGGAATGGACTAGCCAGCAATGGTGGGACTCACCTGCCTTTTGATCTGCAGTACCAGGGCTGGCCAGCGGGTGCTCCCAGCAATCAGAGACTCAACTTTGCAGCCAGCTAACACCTGGAACTGATTATGCTGGGGTATTTAAGGGATGGCCAGACTTGCAGACTCTGCCTTGGTGTTGTGTTTCTCTTGGGCCCTGTATCCTGTTCCTGCTCTCTGTTCCTGTCTGATTCTCTGCTGACCCTGCTCTGATCCCTGGCTTGTCTGACCATCCCTCTGCCTGACCCTCTGTACTACGCTGCCTGCTACCTGTTCTGATCCCTGGCTTGTGACCCTGACCATCCCTCTGCCTGACCCTCTGTACTACGCTGCTAGCTACCTGCTGAACCTGGCCTGTGACCCCGACCAATCTCCGCTTGCTCCCCCTGTACCTACCTGCCCAATTGTTATTGACCCGGCCTGCCTGACGACGCTTGCTTGTATGTACTGTTATCTGTGGGTGGTTGGTTTGGTTTGTTTGCACTGTATTATGTTTAGTATTGCACTGCGTTTATGTTTGTATTGTTAGTGTTAATAAATTATATTGTTTATCACATATCTGAAGTCTGCGTTTCCCTGCGTCAGTCACACACCTCTGGTCACACCTGGGAGCCCTGACATTACACCAAGGCCAATCCTGACCAGAAGTGGCTGCACAGGGAAGCCATCTTGGCTTGTTGCTGGGAAGGATGGATCTGGATGAGGTTGTGTATTTATCTCTGCTAGTGTTTGATGACAGGGAGTATGCTTATCAAACTCTGAAGGAGTATACCCGGGATGAACTGCTAGAATGTATACGGCTCGCTCATGTTCTAGTAGATCAGGGCACAGAGTTCTCTGAGGTGCAGCCTTTGATTGAGGTTTGTGCTGAGTTGGTTTCATCTGGTTCCCCCAAATGCAGGGATGAATTTTTGCCACCATTTAGTGCAGACCAGGTAGAGTCCCTGGTGTGGTTATTAGAGGATGATGTGGGTTACTTTCTGGAGCGTTATTCCACATGTTCACCACAGACACTAAGAGATTGTATAAACGCAGTGCAGTCATTGACCAGACAGGCTTTGTGTAAGCTCAGCTTTGTTCAACCCATACTGCAGACATGGACAGACTTGTTGCACCCAGCCTCAGTCAGCTTACAAAAACCCAGTCCTGCTTCTAACTCTACTCCTGTATTCCCACCAGCTCCTCCAGTTACAGCCCAGTATACTTGGCTATCTACCGCATGTCAGTACCCTGTTCCCACTCGCTGCACCTATCCTGCCTTTAACCCTGTAAAAAAGCCCTCTGTAGCAACTGCTCCCTCTCCTGTTCCATCCTCCAGTTCTTCTCTGTCTCCAGCTGCTCCATTCGTTTGCAGACCTGCGTTTACTTGCAGTGCTCCAGTAGTTAAAACCAGAAAAAAGCGAAAATTCTTTCCAACCAATACCATCCTGCCAGTATCCAAACCGGTGAACCTGCCTTCCCTGACTCAGCCTGAAGCCTCTCTTCAGCCGGATGCCTCTCTTCAGCCGGATGCCTCTCTTCAGCCGGATGCCTCTCTTCAGCCTGATGCCTCTACTCAGCCTGAAGCCTCTACTCGGCCTGATGCCTGCATTCAGCCTGATGCCGCTACTCAGCATGATGAACTGATCCAGCCCGACGATCCTATTAGGCCAGTTGACTCGATGCCCGCTGTTGATCCAGATGATCCGGTACCTGATCCAGTGCCCGCTGTCGTGCCAATTGACTCAGAGCCCGCTGTCATACCTGGTGACCCGGTGCCCACTGCCTTGCCAGATGACGCGGTGCCCGCTGGCAAGCCAAATGACCTGATGCCTGGTGACCCAGTGCCCGCTGTCATACCTGGTGACCCGATGCCCGCAGTCTTGCCAGACGACTCGGTGCCCGCAGTCTTGCCAGTTGACTCGATGCCCGCTGTTCCGCCAGTTGACTCGATGCCCGCTGTTCCGCCAGTTGACTCGGTGCCCGCAGTCTTGCCAGACGACTCGGTGCCCGCAGTCTTGCCAGACGACTCGGTGCCCGCAGTCTTGCCAGACGACTCGGTGCCCGCAGTCTTGCCAGTTGACTCGATGCCCGCTGTTCCGCCAGACGACTCGGTGCCCGCAGTCTTGCCAGACGACTCGGTGCCCGCAGTCCCGCCAGTTGACTCGATGCCCGCTGTTCCGCCAGTTGACTCGATGCCCGCTGTTCCGCCAGTTGACTCGGTGCCCGCAGTCTTGCCAGACGACTCGGTGCCCGCAGTCTTGCCAGACGACTCGGTGCCCGCAGTCTTGCCAGACGACTCGGTGCCCGCAGTTCCGCCAGTTGACTTGATGCCCGCTGTTCCGCCAGTTGACTCGGTGCCCGCAGTCTTGCCAAACGACTCGGTGCCCGCAGTCTTGCCAGACGACTCGGTGCCCGCAGTCTTGCCAGACGACTCGGTGCCCGCAGTCTTGCCAGTTGACTCGATGCCCGCTGTTCCGCCAGGCGACTCGGTGCCCGCAGTCTTGCCAGACGACTCGGTGCCCGCAGCCCCGCCAGTTGACTCGATGCCCGCTGTTCCGCCAGTTGACTCGATGCCCGCTGTTCCGCCAGTTGACTCGGTGCCCGCAGTCTTGCCAGACGACTCGGTGCCTGCAGTCTTGCCAGACGACTCGGTGCCCGCAGTCTTGCCAGACAACTCGGTGCCCGCAGTCTTGCCAGTTGACTCGATGCCCACTGTTCCGCCAGACGACTCGGTACCCGCAGTCTTGCCAGACGACTCGGTGCCCGCAGTCCCGCCAGTTGACTCGGTGCCCGCTGTTCCGCCAGTTGACTCGATGCCCGCTGTTCCGCCAGTTGACTCGGTGCCCGCAGTCTTGCCAGACGACTCGGTGCCCGCAGTCTTGCCAGACGACTCGGTGCCCGCAGTCTTGCCAGACGACTCGGTGCCCGCAGTCTTGCCAGTTGACTCGGTGCCCGCAGTCCCGCCAGTTGACTCGATGCCCGCTGTTCCGCGAGTTGACTCGATGCCCGCTGTTCCGCCAGTTGACTCGGTGCCCGCAGTCTTGCCAGACGACTCGGTGCCCGCAGTCTTGCCAGACGACTCGGTGCCCGCAGTCTTGCCAGACGACTCGGTGCCCACTGTCGTGCCTGGTGACTCGGTGCCCGCCGCTTCGTCTGGGGGCCCGAGACCTGTTGCTCCGCCCGGGGGCCCGAGACCTGTCGCTCCACCTGGGGGTCCGGCGCCCGCCGCTCCGCCTGAGGGCCCGAGACCTGTCGCTCCACCTGGGGGTCCGGCGCCCGCCGCTCCGCCTGAGGGCCCGAGACCTGTCGCTCCATCTGGGGGTCCGGCGCCCGCCGCTCCGCCTGGGGGCTCGAGACCTGTTGCTCCATCTGGGGGTCCGGCGCCCGCCGCTCCGCCTGAGGGCCCGAGACCTGTCGCTCCGCCTGGGGGCCCGAGACCTGTCACTCCATCTGGGGGTCCAGCGCCTGCCGCTCCGCCTGAGGGCCCGAGACCTGTCGCTCCGCCTGGGGGCCCGATGCCTGTCTCCCCTCCTGGGGGCCCGATGCCTGTCGCCCCGCCTGGGGGCCCGATGCCTGTCGCCCCGCCTGGGGGCCCGATGCCTGTCGCCCCGCCTGGGGGCCCGATGCCTGTCGCCCCGCCTGGGGGCCCGGCGCCCGCCCCGCCTGGGGGCCCGATGCCTGTCGCCCCGCCCGGGGGCCCGGTGCCTGCCGCTCCGCCCGGGGGCCCGGTGCCTGCCGCTCCGCCCGGGGGCCCGGTGCCTGCCGCTCCGCCCGGTGGCCCGCTGCCTGCTGCTTCGCCTGGTAATCCGATGTGCCTCTGCCCGGAGTCCAGCCCGATGTGCCTCTGCCCGGAGTCCAGCCCGATGTGCCTCTGCCCGGAGTCCAGCCCGATGTGCCTCTGCCCGGAGTCCTGCCCGATGTGCCTCTGCCCGGAGTCCTGCCCGATGTGCCTCTGCCCGGAGTCCTGCCCGATGTGCCTCTGCCCGGAGTCCAGCCCGATGTGCCTCTGCCCGGAGTCCAGCCCGATGTGCCTCTGCCCGGAGTCCAGCCCGATGTGCTTCTGCCCGGAGTCCAGCCCGATGTGCCTCTGCCCGGAGTCCAGCCCGATGTGCCTCTGCCCGGAGTCCAGCCCGATGTGCCTCTGCCCGGAGTCCAGCCCGATGTGCCTCTGCCTGGAGTCCTGCCCGATGTGCCTCTGCCCGGTGTGCCCTTGCCCAATGTGCCTCTGCCTGGTGTGCCGCTGCCCGGAGTCCTGCCCGGTGTGCCGCTGCCCGGAGTCCTGCCCGGTGTGCCAGTCTTTGGTATCCCGCCAGTTACCAGACCCGGGCGGTGGAACATTTTGCCCAGCTAGGACTGTTTGGAGCGTCCTGAGGCCGCTCCTTGAGGGGGGGGTACTGTCAGGAATGGACTAGCCAGCAATGGTGGGACTCACCTGCCTTTTGATCTGCAGTACCAGGGCTGGCCAGCGGGTGCTCCCAGCAATCAGAGACTCAACTTTGCAGCCAGCTAACACCTGGAACTGATTATGCTGGGGTATTTAAGGGATGGCCAGACTTGCAGACTCTGCCTTGGTGTTGTGTTTCTCTTGGGCCCTGTATCCTGTTCCTGCTCTCTGTTCCTGTCTGATTCTCTGCTGACCCTGCTCTGATCCCTGGCTTGTCTGACCATCCCTCTGCCTGACCCTCTGTACTACGCTGCCTGCTACCTGTTCTGATCCCTGGCTTGTGACCCTGACCATCCCTCTGCCTGACCCTCTGTACTACGCTGCTAGCTACCTGCTGAACCTGGCCTGTGACCCCGACCAATCTCCGCTTGCTCCCCCTGTACCTACCTGCCCAATTGATATTGACCCGGCCTGCCTGACGACGCTTGCTTGTATGTACTGTTATCTGTGGGTGGTTGGTTTGGTTTGTTTGCACTGTATTATGTTTAGTATTGCACTGCGTTTATGTTTGTATTGTTAGTGTTAATAAATTATATTGTTTATCACATATCTGAAGTCTGCGTTTCCCTGCGTCAGTCACACACCTCTGGTCACACCTGGGAGCCCTGACAAGAGGTATGCGTTCACCCTGCAGAAGGAAAAGATACGCATATTCAGAGTGAGTTTGATACTGAAGCCAACACATCCAAGTTTTATGAAAGTGTGAGATCCTCTCCTGAGAAACATGTATCAGCTCCTCCATGGCCTTAATTTTGTATGATTGTTTAGACAATCCCGAGTGGTGCAACAGAAACTGACCGGGTGTGTTCTCCAGAGGGGTGCCAGTCACCGCGGTGGTAATGCGATAAGCCTCTTGCCAAAAATTTGTTAAGACTGGGCATTGCCACCAAATATGCATCAGAGTTCCCTGTGCCAAATGACACCACCAACAAAGGTTAGGCACAGCCGGGCAAAACTTATGGACTACTGTAGGGGTATGGTACCTTCGAGATAGCAGCTTAAAACCATTTTCCTCAATATTGATGTTTAAGGAACCCTTATGCGTGTATAGACAAATGGCCTCCCATTCCTCTGCTGACAGAGTAATGTTCAAGTCCTGTTCCCATTTAAAACGGGTTGGAGCGCCCGAAGTAGCTTTGACGGGAAACAGGGACAAGTACAGAGATGAAACCATGTGAGCCTGGGGTTGCTCCGAGGAGCATGCAACTTCAAAGGCCATTCTAGAGTGGGCATGAAGATGGATATTTTACCAAAACTATTGTATGTATTTCAAGCAGTCCCATTATTTCCTCCATCTACTCTTTTACGTCAGCTTCATAACGCTATAGAGAGATTCATCTGGGTACATAAATCCTCTCGAATTGGAAGAAACACCTTAATTAGAACAAAATCCTCTGGGGGGCTTGCTCTTCCAGATTTTACTTTGCATGCAGCATCCATTATCAGAAGTGTAGATTATTTTCATAATGAGAAATGTAAACAAAGGGTTACATTGGAGGAGGATGTTACTTCTTTGAAACTTAAATCATTACTGTGGGTCTCTTCTCAACTTGGTCCTATAGCAAAAAAATCTGCTATTTCTAGTCTTGTCTACTCTAAACGTCTGGGACTCCCTTTTGAGGATAAAACATTTGTCTGCTCAGATTGGGCCTATGACACTTTTATTTTCCAATAAGGGGTTTACCCCAGCGAAGGATGCCCCATGTTTTCTCAAATAGCATAATTATGAGGATACGAGGCTGGTTTAGGTCTTTGTTGATGGGTACATTTTTCTTTTCCTTTTTTTATATTTTGTTCCTTTTCTCTTTTGTTTTTTGTTTCTCTTGTTTTGTCCTTCTCTTATTTTTTTTTGTAAGGGTTTGATTTATTTTTATTTCTTTTTTTTACTCTTTTAGGATTGGGATATTTTTTTTTTTGGTGGGGTAACCTTACCACATGAGTACCCTGAATACATGGCCTATCTACTCATCTACTTGACATGTATTAATCATAGTGGTTAGGGGAAAGAGTACATTCTCTATTAAATGGACTGTATAATTATATTTTATTGATATAGGCATATGTTGTCAACTAATGGCGAGATATCTGCTTAGTGATGGGGAGCTTATAATGAGTTATTTGTAGATGGTGACCCAGGGGGTTGAGACTATAGGTTCTCCGTGGAACTTGATTCTATAGTTTACCAAATTTAGGGTTTTAGATATTAGGATAGGTCTTGATGTTGATATAAATAAGAAAAGTTTGGGGAGTGTTTTCTGAACAGCTTGTTTTATTGTATGGTTATATCCAATCTTAAAATGGGTTATCAAACCTTTTGTTGTATTTTGTCTAAAAAAAAAACGAAAAAAAAAACCTATTAAATAAAGATTATAAACAATTCCTCTCAACTTGTCTAACAGAGAAGTATCCAAGTCTCAATACTGCAAAACGCCTGTAGACTCTCCTGATGGTGGATCTCCTGGGAGCCCAACAGAGACTTCATCAGATCTGTAGTTAGGCTTTGTTTTGGCCATCAGTTTCATCTGCCCCTGGTTTGTTGAGGTCCAGGGCATGCAAAGATACTTATTAAGTAGCTGTAGGGTGCACGCTGTTAAGTTGTATGTCAGCCGATCTCATGGACAGAGCAAAGCAAGTTCAAGGTGCAGCCATCTTCGTGTATAGCATGCATGCATCCCTTGATGTCTGTCTTTTCTATATCAGAGTGGGTGAGCTATACAGCCACAGCTATATGTATACTGGAGGTAGATGAGATGCTGATGAAGCCTTCCCTTTATTCCTCCTCCCAAGTGCAAAGCAGCCAATTGTCTGCAACTGCTGCTAATGTGCTCTGTTCTTCCTCCTCCTCTTGTGTTAATCACATCATAGCCCTGCTATCTGGTAATGAGGAGTTAGCAGAATTATTTGATCACATGATCACTGACTGTTGGGGAAGATAGCACCAGGACCATAAAGGGAGGGGGCATCAAACATGAAGCAACAAGAGGCAGTGATGTTCCAACAGCTGGAACTTACTGCCAGGTAGGCTCCAGAAATAAGAAGGGGTGGATGATGAGGTGGCAGACTGTCTATGGGTGATACAAATTGGAGAGGAGGAATGTCCTGAGAAAAAAGCAGAACAGTAGACAGAGAGAAATTTGTCCAGTGGCAGCTTGCAGAGCATTGGAGAAAGCAGCTGTCCTAATCCATCTTGCAGCACTATATCACACAAATGGGCCACTGTTTTATCCAGGGCTGGTCCACAGAACTCAGCAGTGTGGACTTTTTTATACTGTCGTTAGCAGCACAGTGGTCTTCAGTAGAGATGAGCGAATCAAAGTAGGCGAAGTGGAATTCGTTTCGAATATTGGAAAATTTTCGATTCGCGCCGAATCCGAAAAATATCATACTTCGGATGCGCGAATCGAAATTTTTCCTAAAATGGCGGCGACATGTGCGGCGACGGAGCGGGGATGTCTGGGAAGGCGCGCAGACAAGGCGCGCTGACCCATAATGCATTCATTAATGACATGTGATCGCATTAGCCAATCAGCAGCCAGCCAGCACTGTGTAATGGTCGAGCTATAAATGACGGCCATTTTAGAATTCTCCATTTGCCTCCAGTCATTCAAGAGAGGCAGACCGCTCTGTATTAGGGACAGAGTTAGGGCCACAGAAACGTTACTTAGGGACTAAGAAACGTTACTTAGGGACAGAGAAACATTACTCAGGGACACAGAATTGTTACTGAGGGCCACAGAATCGTTACTTAGGGCCACAGAAACGTTAGTTAGGGCCACAGAATTGTTACTCAGGGACAGACACAGAATTGTTACTGAGGGCCACAGAAACGGTACTTAGGGCCACAGAAACGTTACTCAGGGACACAGAATTGTTACTGAGGGCCACAGAACTGGTACTTAGGGCCACAGAAACGTTAGTTAGGGCCACAGAATTGTTACTCAGGGACAGACACAGAATTGTTACTGAGGGCCACAGAATTGTTACTGAGGGCCACAGAACCGTTACTTAGGGCCACAGAATAGTTACTCAGGGACACAGAATTGTTACTGAGGGCCACAGAACCGTTACTTAGGGCCACAGAATTGTTACTCAGGGACAGACACAGAATTGTTACTGAGGGCCACAGAATTGTTACTGAGGGCCATAGAACCGTTACTTAGGGCCACAGAAACGTTACTCAGGGACACAGAATTGTTACTGAGGGCCACAGAACCGTTACTTAGGGCCACAGAATTGTTACTCAGGGACAGACACAGAATTGTTACTGAGGGCCACAGAATTATTACTGAGGGCCACAGAACCGTTACTTAGGGCCACAGAAACGTTACTCAGGGATACAGAATTGTTACTGAGGGCCACAGAACTGTTACTTAGGGCCACAGAAACGTTAGTTAGGGCCACAGAATTGTTACTCAGGGACAGACACATAATTGTTACTGAGGGCCACAGAATTGTTACTGAGGGCCACAGAACCGTTACTTAGGGCCACAGAATTGTTACTCAGGGACACTGAATTGTTACTGAGGGCCACAGAACCGTTAATTAGGGCCACAGAATTGTTACTCAGGGACAGACACAGAATTGTTACTGAGGGCCACAGAATTGTTACTGAGGGCCATAGAACCGTTACTTAGGGCCACAGAAAAGTTACTCAGGGACACAGAATTGATACTGAGGGCCACAGAACCGTTACTTAGGGCCACAGAATTGTTACTCAGGGACAGACACAGAATTGTTACTGAGGGCCACAGAATTGTTACTGAGGGCCACAGAACCGTTACTTAGGGCCACAGAAACGTTACTCAGGGACACAGAATTGTTACTGAGGGCCACAGAACTGTTACTTAGGGCCACAGAAACGTTAGTTAGGGCCACAGAATTGTTACTCATGGACAGACACAGAATTGTTACTGAGGGCCACAGAATTGTTACTTAGGGCCACAGAACCGTTACTTAGGGCCACAGAAACGTTACTCAGGGACACAGAATTGTTACTGAGGGCAACAGAACTGTTACTTAGGGCCACAGAATTGTTACTCAGGGACAGACACAGAATTGTTACTGAGGGACACAGAATTGTTACTGAGGGCCACAGAACCGTTACTTAGGGCCACAGAATTGTTACTCAGGGACACAGAATTGTTACTGAGGGCCGCAGAACCGTTACTTAGGGCCACAGAATTGTTACTCAGGGACAGACACAGAATTGAAACTGAGGGACACAGAATTGTTACTGAGGGCCACAGAACCGTTACTTAGGGCCACAGAATTGTTACTCAGGGACACAGAATTGTTACTGAGGGCCACAGAACCGTTACTTAGGGCCACAGAATTGTTACTCAGGGACAGACACAGAATTGTTACTGAGGGACACAGAATTGTTACTCAGGGCCACAGAATTGTTACTCAGGGACAGACACAGAATTGTTACTCAGGGACAGACACAGAATTGTTACTGAGGGACACAGAATTGTTACTGAGGGCCACAGAACCGTTACTTAGGGCCACAGAATTGTTACTCAGGGACACAGAATTGTTACTGAGGGCCACAGAACCGTTACTTAGGGCCACAGCATTGTTACTCAGGGACAGACACAGAATTGTTACTGAGGGACACAGAATTGTTACTCAGGGCCACAGAATTGTTACTCAGGGACAGACACAGAATTGTTACTCAGGGACAGACACAGAATTGTTATTGAGGGACACAGAATTGTTACTGAGGGCCACAGAACCGTTACTTAGGGCCACAGAATTGTTACTCAGGGAGACAGAATTGTTACTGAGGGCCACAGAACCGTTACTTAGGGCCACAGAATTGTTACTCAGGGACAGACACAGAATTGTTACTGAGGGACACAGAATTGTTACTCAGGGCCACAGAATTGTTACTCAGGGACAGACACAGAATTGTTACTCAGGGACACAGAATTGTTACTCAGGGCCACAGAATTGTTACTCAGACACAGACACAGACACAGAATTGTTACTCAGGGACACAGAATTGTTACTTAGGGCCACAGAAACGTTAGTTAGGGCCACAGAATTGTTACTCAGGGACAGACACATAATTGTTACTGAGGGCCACAGAATTGTTACTGAGGGCCACAGAACCGTTACTTAGGGCCACAGAATTGTTACTCAGGGACACTGAATTGTTACTGAGGGCCACAGAACCGTTAATTAGGGCCACAGAATTGTTACTCAGGGACAGACACAGAATTGTTACTGAGGGCCACAGAATTGTTACTGAGGGCCATAGAACCGTTACTTAGGGCCACAGAAACGTTACTCAGGGACACAGAATTGATACTGAGGGCCACAGAACCGTTACTTAGGGCCACAGAATTGTTACTCAGGGACAGACACAGAATTGTTACTGAGGGCCACAGAACCGTTACTTAGGGCCACAGAAACGTTACTCAGGGACACATAATTGTTACTGAGGGCCACAGAATTGTTACTGAGGGCCATAGAACCGTTACTTAGGGCCACAGAAAAGTTACTCAGGGACACAGAATTGATACTGAGGGCCACAGAACCGTTACTTAGGGCCACAGAATTGTTACTCAGGGACAGACACAGAATTGTTACTGAGGGCCACAGAATTGTTACTGAGGGCCACAGAACCGTTACTTAGGGCCACAGAAACGTTACTCAGGGACACAGAATTGTTACTGAGGGCCACAGAACTGTTACTTAGGGCCACAGAAACGTTAGTTAGGGCCACAGAATTGTTACTCATGGACAGACACAGAATTGTTACTGAGGGCCACAGAATTGTTACTTAGGGCCACAGAACCGTTACTTAGGGCCACAGAAACGTTACTCAGGGACACAGAATTGTTACTGAGGGCAACAGAACTGTTACTTAGGGCCACAGAATTGTTACTCAGGGACAGACACAGAATTGTTACTGAGGGACACAGAATTGTTACTGAGGGCCACAGAACCGTTACTTAGGGCCACAGAATTGTTACTCAGGGACACAGAATTGTTACTGAGGGCCGCAGAACCGTTACTTAGGGCCACAGAATTGTTACTCAGGGACAGACACAGAATTGAAACTGAGGGACACAGAATTGTTACTGAGGGCCACAGAACCGTTACTTAGGGCCACAGAATTGTTACTCAGGGACACAGAATTGTTACTGAGGGCCACAGAACTGTTACTTAGGGCAACAGAATTGTTACTCAGGGACAGACACAGAATTGTTACTGAGGGACACAGAATTGTTACTCAGGGCCACAGAATTGTTACTCAGGGACAGACACAGAATTGTTACTCAGGGACAGACACAGAATTGTTACTGAGGGACACAGAATTGTTACTGAGGGCCACAGAACCGTTACTTAGGGCCACAGAATTGTTACTCAGGGACACAGAATTGTTACTGAGGGCCACAGAACCGTTACTTAGGGCCACAGAATTGTTACTCAGGGACAGACACAGAATTGCTACTGAGGGACACAGAATTGTTACTCAGGGCCACAGAATTGTTACTCAGGGACAGACACAGAATTGTTACTCAGGGACAGACACAGAATTGTTACTGAGGGACACAGAATTGTTACTGAGGGCCACAGAACCGTTACTTAGGGCCACAGAATTGTTACTCAGGGAGACAGAATTGTTACTGAGGGCCACAGAACCGTTACTTAGGGCCACAGAATTGTTACTCAGGGACAGACACAGAATTGTTACTGAGGGACACAGAATTGTTACTCAGGGCCACAGAATTGTTACTCAGGGACAGACACAGAATTGTTACTCAGGGACACAGAATTGTTACTCAGGGCCACAGAATTGTTACTCAGGGACAGACACAGAATTGTTACTCAGGGACACAGAATTGTTACTCAGGGCCACAGAATTGTTACTCAGGGACAGACACAGAATTGTTACTCAGGGACACAGAATTGTTACTCAGGGACACAGAATCGTTGAATTAAAGAGTATGTCAGACAACATGCAGAGGAGTGGCAGAGGAGGCAATGTTTTAGGAGCGAGCAGACGTGGCAGCAGAGGAAGGGGTCGAGGCAGCACTATTCGCAGCCAGAGGCCAGTGCTCCCGGTGTCATCCAGCGGTCGTGTCTCCACCGACAACCCTGCCGTCATCGATTGGTTGGCTCGGTCGTCTTCCTCTTCCCAGGTCACCTCTGACACCTACAGCCAACGGACGGTGGGTACGTCAGACACAACCATTAGTTGGCATGGCCCGGGACCAAGCCCACTGAAATCACGTGTCCTCTACCTGCCCCTGTCCTTTCGTGTTCCCTCACCAAGCGAAGTATCGCATGCTGTGGGCTCAGCCCCACTGTACAGTGAGGAAGAGCTAACAGAGGGCGGTCAGGAACGTGGGGAGACATCCGCCTTTTCAGCAGCCAGGCGAAGAAGTACTGGCGAGGAGAGTGGCTCGGTAGCTGGTCTAGAGACAGGTCTGTCTCCTGACCCAGACGCAGCCGAGGGGGCTAGTAGTGAGGCGGAGACCCTACTTGATGATGAGGAGGTTGATCGCACTTGGCAGCCTCGTCGTCATCAGGCAATTTCTTTCGCATCATCAGGAGAAGAGGGTGGCAGCTTGGCAGCGAGCGAAACAGTCGGTGGGTTGCCCAGGAGGCAGCAGGGTCGCAGCAGTGTCAGTGGAGGCAAACGGCCACGGAGTAGAGCACCAGCTCCACTGCAGCCTACCACCACGGCCAGTAGTGGTGCCGGTGTGCACGGAGGAAGCAGCAGTCAGCCAGTGAGGAGTATCGGGGGCAAAGTTTCCTACTCGGCGGTGTGGCAATTTTTCGTCAAGCCGCCCGAGGAAGTAAACGTAGCCGTATGTCGACTATGTGGCCAGAAAGTCAAGCGTGGCCAGGGGGCCCATGTTGGGACTACAGCGTTGCGGCAGCATATGCAGCGTCGCCATTTGGTGGCCTGGGAAAACCGTGATAAAGATACGGTGGTTCTGCCCGCCCCAGCCCCCGCTCCATCACCCGCTCCGTTACTTGCTCCGTCACCCGACGTCAATCGCCCTCCATCAGCCAGTCAAGGCTCCAACACCTCTGCTGAGGGGAGTTGTCGCTCGTTGGCATCTTCCGCTCGTTCAGATGCTCCTTCTCCTGCTACTCCTCTTCACGGATTCCGTCAGCAGTCTTTCTTGGAATCCGTTTCCAAGAGACAACAGTTTGCGAGCACGCACCCGACGGTGCAAAAGCTGAACGTCCTCCTGTCCAAGTTGCTGGTGCTGCAGTCCCTCCCTTTCCAAGTGGTGGACTCAGCACCTTTCCGAGAAATGATGGCTTGTGCCGCGCCGCGGTGGAGAGTGCCAAGCCGTCATTTCTTCGCCAAAAAGGCAGTGCCAACCCTGCATTCACATGTAGAAGAGATGGTGGGCCAGTCTTTGAGCATGTCGGTCTCTGCCAAAGTGCACGGCAGCGCCGACGTGTAGAGCTGTAACTACGGTCAGGGACAGTACATGTCATTTACGGCCCACTGGGTGAACGTGGTGCCGTCACAGCCGCACCAGCAACTTGGACAGGTCACGCCGCTTTTGCCTCCACGTTTGCACGTCCTTGGTCCACAAAAGATGTCCGCCTCTACCACCTCTTCTTCCGCCGTGTCCTCAGCCGCCACCCCCGTGCCAAGTCCCATTACCCGACCGGCATATCACATGTGCAGGGCGCAACGGTGTCACGCTGTGCTGCACCTGGTATGCCTTGGCGAATGTAGTCACACAGGGGAGGAATTTCTCAGTGTAATGAACAGAGAAATCGACAGATGGCTGTCTCCGCGCAAACTGAAAATCGGAACCATGTTGACCGACAACGGAAAGAACATGGTGTCTGCTCTGCGTCAAGGAAGGTTGTGCCATGCGCCATGCATGGCTCACGTGTTCAATCTGGTTGTCAAGCGGTTCCTAAAATCCACCATCCCACTGCTAGACATCCTTAAAATGTCACGTAAACTTTGCATGCATTTCAGCCATTCCTACACCGCAAAGCACACCCTCCTTGAGCTGCAGCGGCAGAACGGAATTGCACAGCATCGCCTGATCTGCGACGTTGCAACAAGGTGGAATTCAACCCTACACATGTTAGACCGCCTTTACGAACAGCGAAAGGCCATCACCGATTTCCTGATGTTAAAAGCGGATAAAGGTACTCCCCTGTGTAACTTTGATGTCAGCCATTGACAGCTCATGCATGACACCTGCCGCTTGCTCAGGCCCTTTGAGGAGGCCACGCTATTCGTGAGTCGGCAGGACTATGGGATGAACGACGTCATTCCTCTGTTGCACGTCCTGGAACAAATGCTGTTAACAATGGCTGGTCAGGGTGCGGTAGACGTGGCGCACAGATCTCAACGCCACATGACCCCTGTGGGGGCAGGACAGGAAGAAGAGGAGGAGGTAGAGGAGGACATTGGTGCTCAGGAATTATTGAGTGAAATGGGTGGTTTTTCCACTCAGCGGACAGGAGTGGAGGAGCAGGAGCATCTGGTAGAGGAGGAGGAGGAGGAGACAGAGGACCCAGACGCACCGTGGCAGTATGCTGTGGAGATGGAGGCAGGGAGTCCCTCGCATTCCTTGGCACAAATGGCCCATAGCATGCTCGGTTGCTTGCGTAGCGACAGCCGAATAATAACCATCAGACAGAGGGATGACTTTTGGCTGTCCACCTTGTTGGACCCTCGCTACCGTTCAAAAATGGTGGCCTTTTTCACACCTGCTGAGAGGGAGGCCAAAATAACGTACTATAAAAACCACCTATGTAGTCAGTTGGTCTCTGCCTTTGTGCGTCAACGTCCATCCTCAGACACTGTGGGCCCTGTGCGCTCGCGTTCCGCTGCCATGGCAGCAGGGGAGGGGTGGGGTGGTAGGAGCAGTGGCAGCTCCACCAGCAGCGGCTGCCTCAGTCTGCAGTCGATGATGAGTAGCTTTCTTCACCAGCGCAGTGAGGAAACTACTAACCAGCCGCAGCAGCATCAGGTGGACCTGGAGCAGGACCTCAAACAACAGGCTTGGGCCTACTTGGACAGCACCCTGCCAACCGAGGTAGACAATCCCCTTGACTACTGGGCAACGAAACTTGACCTTTGGCCCCAACTAGCTGAATTTGCCCTTGAAAGGCTGTCATGCCCGGCCAGTAGCGTGGCATCGGAGCGCGTGTTTAGTGCGGCAGGAGGTATTGTAACTCCGTGGAGGACACGACTGTCCACCCAAAGTGTGGAGAGACTCACGTTTGTGAAAATGAATCAGGCGTGGATTAGTCTGGATTTCAAACCACCAGTTCCTGACACAACTGACTAAATCCGCCATGAATCATGCCCCTGCCATGTGCCACTTTCAGGTCTCCTCACACTGCTGGTGTGTTGAATTTTTTGACATAGGGTGCTGGCAGATTACGGGCCTCCCATAGCTGCTGCCAGGCCCCTAATCTGCCATGGACCCCTATATACCACCTCCTCATGCTGCTGCCAGGTCCAGAGTCTCTCATGGGTCCCTGTACGGCCTCCCATTGCTGCTGTCTCCATCGCCACACTCTGCCATGTGCCACTTTCAGGTCTCCTCACACACTGCTGGTGTGTTGAATTTTTTGACATAGGGTGCTGGCAGATTACGGGCCTCCTATAGCTGCTGCCAGGCCCCTAATCTGCCATGGGCCCCTATATACCGCCTCCTCATGCTGCTGCCAGGTCCAGAGTCTCTCATGGGTCCCTGTACGGCCTCCCATTGCTGCTGTCTCCATCGCCACACTCTGCCATGTGCCACTTTCAGGTCTCCTCACACTGCTGGTGTGTTGAATTTTTTGCCATAGGGTGCTGGCAGATTACGGGCCTCCCATAGCTGCTGCCAGGCCCCTAATCTGCCATGGGCCCCTATATATCACCTCCTCATGCTGCTGCCAGGTCCAGAGTCTCTCATGGGTCCCTGTACGGCCTCCCATTGCTGCTGTCTCCATCGCCACACTCTGCCATGTGCCACTTTCAGGTCTCTTCACACTGCTGGTGTGTTGAATTTTTTGACATAGGGTGCTGGCATATTACGGGCCTCCCATAGCTGCTGCCAGGCCCCTAATCTGCCATGGGCCCCTATACCGCCTCCTCATGCTGCTGCCAGGTCCAGAGTCTCTCATGGGTCCCTGTACGGCCTCCCATTGCTGCTGTCTCCATCGCCACACTCTGCCATGTGCCACTTTCAGGTCTCCTCACACTGCTGGTGTGTTCAATTTTTTGTCATAGGGTGCTGGCAGATTACGGGCCTCCTATAGCTGCTGCCAGGCCACTAATCTGCCATGGGCCCCTATACCGCCTCCTCATGCTGCTGCCAGGTCCAGAGTCTGTCATGGGTCCCTGTACGGCCTCCTATTGCTGCTGTCTCCATCGCCACACTCTGCCATGTGCCACTTTCAGGTCTCCTCACACACTGCTGGTGTGTTCAATTTTTTGACATAGGGTGCTGGCAGATTACGGGCCTCCTATAGCTGCTGCCAGGCCACTAATCTGCCATGGGCCCCTATACCGCCTCCTCATGCTGCTGCCAGGTCCAGAGTCTGTCATGGGTCCCTGTACGGCCTCCCATTGCTGCTGTCTCCATCGCCACACTCTGCCATGTGCCACTTTCAGGTCTCCTCACACACTGCTGGTGTGTTCAATTTTTTGACATAGGGTGCTGGCAGATTACGGGCCTCCCATAGCTGCTGCCAGGCCCCTAATCTGCCATGGGCCCCTGTACCGCCTCCTCATGCTGCTGCCAGGTCCACAGTGTCTCATGCCATGTGCCACTTTCAGGTCTCCTCACACTGCTGGTGTGTCGAATTTTTTGACATAGGGTGCTGGCAGATTACGGGCCTCCCATAGCTGCTGCCAGGCCCCTAATCTGCCATGGGCCCCTATACCGCCTCCTCATGCTGCTGCCAGGTCCAGAGTCTGTCATGGGTCCCTGTACGGCCTCCCATTGCTGCTGTCTCCATCGCCACACTCTGCCATGTGCCACTTTCAGGTCTCCTCACACTGCTGGTGTGTTCCATTTTTTGTCATAGGGTGCTGGCAGATTACGGGCCTCCTATAGCTGCTGCCAGGCCCCTAATCTGCCATGGGCCCCTGTACCGCCTCCTCATGCTGCTGCCAGGTCCACAGTGTCTCATGCCATGTGCCACTTTCAGGTCTCCTCACACTGCTGGTGTGTTGAATTTTTTGACATAGGGTGCTGGCAGATTACGGGCCTCCTATAGCTGCTGCCATGCCCCTAATCTGCCATGGGCCCCTATACCGCCTCCTCATGCTGCTGCCAGGTCCAGAGTCTCTCATGGGTCCCTGTACGGCCTCCCATTGCTGCTGTCTCCATCGCCACACTCTGCCATGTGCCACTTTCAGGTCTCCTCACACACTGCTGGTGTGTTCAATTTTTTGACATAGGGTGCTGGCAGATTACGGGCCTCCCATAGCTGCTGCCAGGCCCATAATCTGCCATGGGCCCCTATACCGCCTCCTCATGCTGCTGCTAGGTCCAGAGTCTCTCATGGGTCCCTGTACAGCCTCCCATTGCTGCTGTCTCCATCGCCACACTCTGCCATGTGCAACTTTCAGGTCTCCTCACTGCTGGTGTGTTCCATTTTTTGTCATAGGGTGCTGGCAGATTAGGGGCCTCCCATAGCTGCTGCCAGGCCCCTAATCTGCCATGGGCCCCTGTACCGCCTCCTCATGCTGCTGCCAGGTCCACAGTGTCTCATGCCATGTGCCACTTTCAGGTCTCCAACACACTGCTGGTGTGTCGAATTTTTTGACATAGGGTGCTGGCAGATTTCGGTTCTCCCATAGCTGCTGCCAGGCCCCTAATCTGCCATGGGCCCCTATACCGCCTCCTCATGCTGCTTTCAGGTCCAGAGTCTGTCATGGGTCCCTGTACGGCCTCCCATTGCTGCTGTCTCCATCGCCACACTCTGCCATGTGCCACTTTCAAGTCTCCTCACACTGCTGGTGTGTTCCATTTTTTGTCATAGGGTGCTGGCAGATTACGGGCCTCCTATAGCTGCTGCCAGGCCCCTAATCTGCCATGGGCCCCTGTACCGCCTCCTCATGCTGCTGCCAGGTCCACAGTGTCTCATGCCATGTGCCACTTTCAGGTCTCCTCACACTGCTGGTGTGTTCAATTTTTTGACATAGGGTGCTGGCAGATTACGGGCCTCCTATAGCTGCTGCCATGCCCCTAATCTGCCATGGGCCCCTATACCGCCTCCTCATGCTGCTGCCAGGTCCAGAGTCTCTCATGGGTCCCTGTACGGCCTCCCATTGCTGCTGTCTCCATCGCCACACACTGCCATGTGCCACTTTCAGGTCTCCTCACACTGCTGGTGTGTTCCATTTTTTGTCATAGGGTGCTGGCAGATTAGGGGCCTCCCATAGCTGCTGCCAGGCCCCTATTCTGCCATGGGCCCCTGTACCGCCTCCTCATGCTGCTGCCAGGTCCACAGTGTCTCATGCCATGTGCCACTTTCAGGTCTCCTCACACTGCTGGTGTGTTGAATTTTTTGACATAGGGTGCTGGCAGATTACGGGCCTCCTAAAGCTGCTGCCAGGCCCCTAATCTGCCATGGACCCCTATATACCGCCTCCTCATGCTGCTGCCAGGTCCAGAGTCTCTCATGGGTCCCTGTACGGCCTCCCATTGCTGCTGTCTCCATCGCCACACTCTGCCATGTGCCACTTTCAGGTCTCCTCACACACTGCTGGTGTGTTGAATTTTTTGACATAGGGTGCTGGCAGATTACGGGCCTCCTATAGCTGCTGCCAGGCCCCTAATCTGCCATGGGCCCCTATATACCGCCTCCTCATGCTGCTGCCAGGTCCAGAGTCTCTCATGGGTCCCTGTACGGCCTCCCATTGCTGCTGTCTCCATCGCCACACTCTGCCATGTGCCACTTTCAGGTCTCCTCACACTGCTGGTGTGTTGAATTTTTTGACATAGGGTGCTGGCAGATTACGGGCCTCCCATAGCTGCTGCCAGGCCCCTAATCTGCCATGGGCCCCTATATACCGCCTCCTCATGCTGCTGCCAGGTCCAGAGTCTCTCATGGGTCCCTGTACGGCCTCCCATTGCTGCTGTCTCCATCGCCACACTCTGCCATGTGCCACTTTCAGGTCTCTTCACACTGCTGGTGTGTTGAATTTTTTGACATAGGGTGCTGGCATATTACGGGCCTCCCATAGCTGCTGCCAGGCCCCTAATCTGCCATGGGCCCCTATACCGCCTCCTCATGCTGCTGCCAGGTCCAGAGTCTCTCATGGGTCCCTGTACGGCCTCCCATTGCTGCTGTCTCCATCGCCACACTCTGCCATGTGCCACTTTCAGGTCTCCTCACACTGCTGGTGTGTTCAATTTTTTGTCATAGGGTGCTGGCAGATTACGGGCCTCCTATAGCTGCTGCCAGGCCACTAATCTGCCATGGGCCCCTATACCGCCTCCTCATGCTGCTGCCAGGTCCAGAGTTTGTCATGGGTCCCTGTACGGCCTCCCATTGCTGCTGTCTCCATCGCCACACTCTGCCATGTGCCACTTTCAGGTCTCCTCACACACTGCTGGTGTGTTCAATTTTTTGACATAGGGTGCTGGCAGATTACGGGCCTCCCATAGCTGCTGCAAGGCCCCTAATCTGCCATTGGCCCCTATACCGCCTCCTCATGCTGCTGCCAGGTCCAGAGTCTCTCATGGGTCCCTGTTTGGCCTCCCATTGCTGCTGTCTCCATCGCCACACTCTGCCATGTGCCACTTTCAGGTCTCCTCACACTGCTGGTGTGTTCCATTTTTTGTCATAGGGTGCTGGCAGATTAGGGGCCTCCCATAGCTGCTGCCAGGCCCCTAATCTGCCATGGGCCCCTGTACCGCCTCCTCATGCTGCTGCCAGGACCACAGTGTCTCATGCCATGTGCCACTTTCAGGTCTCCTCACACTGCTGGTGTGTCAAATTTTTTGACATAGGGTGCTGGCAGATTACGGGCCTCCCATAGCTGCTGCCAGGCCCCTAATCTGCCATGGGCCCCTATACCGCCTCCTCATGCTGCTGCCAGGTCCAGAGTCTGTCATGGGTCCCTGTACGGCCTCCCATTGCTGCTGTCTCCATCGCCACACTCTGCCATGTGCCACTTTCAGGTCTCCTCACACTGCTGGTGTGTTCCATTTTTTGTCATAGGGTGCTGGCAGATTACGGGCCTCCTATAGCTGCTGCCAGGCCCCTAATCTGCCATGGGCCCCTGTACCGCCTCCTCATGCTGCTGCCAGGTCCACAGTGTCTCATGCCATGTGCCACTTTCAGGTCTCCTCACACTGCTGGTGTGTTCAATTTTTTGACATAGGGTGCTGGCAGATTACGGGCCTCCTATAGCTGCTGCCATGCCCCTAATCTGCCATGGGCCCCTATATCGCCTCCTCATGCTGCTGCCAGGTCCAGAGTCTCTCAAGGGTCCCTGTACGGCCTCCCATTGCTGCTGTCTCCATCGCCACACTCTGCCATGTGCCACTTTCAGGTCTCCTCACACACTGCTGGTGTGTTCAATTTTTTGACATAGGGTGCTGGCAGATTACGGGCCTCCCATAGCTGCTGCCAGGCCCCTAATCTGCCATGGGCCCCTATACCGCCTCCTCATGCTGCTGCCAGGTCCAGAGTCTCTCATGGGTCCCTGTACGGCCTCCCATTGCTGCTGTCTCCATCGCCACACTCTGCCATGTGCCACTTTCAGGTCTCCTCACACTGCTGGTGTGTTCCATTTTTTGTCATAGTGTGCTGGCAGATTAGGGGCCTCCCATAGCTGCTGCCAGGCCCCTAATCTGCCATGGGCCCCTGTACCGCCTCCTCATGCTGCTGCCAGGTCCACAGTGTCTCATGCCATGTGCCACTTTCAGGTCTCCTCACACTGCTGGTGTGTTGAATTTTTTGACATAGGGTGCTGGCAGATTACGGGCCTCCCATAGCTGCTGCCAGGCCCCTAATCTGCCATGGGCCCCTATACCGCCTCCTCATGCTGCTGCCAGGTCCAGAGTTTGTCATGGGTCCCTGTACGGCCTCCCATTGCTGCTGTCTCCATCGCCACACTCTGCCATGTGCCACTTTCAGGTCTCCTCACACTGCTGGTGTGTTCCATTTTTTGTCATAGGGTGCTGGCAGATTACGGGCCTCCTATAGCTGCTGCCAGGCCCCTAAGCTGCCATGGGCCCCTGTACCGCCTCCTCATGCTGCTGCCAGGTCCACAGTGTCTCATGCCATGTGCCACTTTCAGGTCTCCTCACACTGCTGGTGTGTTGAATTTTTTGACATAGGGTGCTGGCAGATTACGGGCCTCCCATAGCTGCTGCCAGGCCCCTAATCTGCCATGGGCCCCTATACCACCTCCTCATGCTGCTGCCAGGTCCAGAGTCTGTCATGGGTCCCTGTATGGCCTCCCATTGCTGCTGTCTCCATCGCCACACTCTGCCATGTGCCACTTTCAGGTCTCCTCACACTGCTGGTGTGTTCAATTTTTTGACATAGGGTGCTGGCAGATTACGGGCCTCCTATAGCTGCTGCCAGGCCCCTAATCTGCCATGGGCCCCTATACCGCCTCCTCATGCTGCTGCCAGGTCCAGAGTTTGTCATGGGTCCCTGTACGGCCTCCCATTGCTGCTGTCTCCATCGCCACACTCTGCCATGTGCCACTTTCAGGTCTCCTCACACACTGCTGGTGTGTTCAATTTTTTGACATAGGGTGCTGGCAGATTACGGGCCTCCCATAGCTGCTGCAAGGCCCCTAATCTGCCATTGGCCCCTATACCGCCTCCTCATGCTGCTGCCAGGTCCAGAGTCTCTCATGGGTCCCTGTTTGGCCTCCCATTGCTGCTGTCTCCATCGCCACACTCTGCCATGTGCCACTTTCAGGTCTCCTCACACTGCTGGTGTGTTCCATTTTTTGTCATAGGGTGCTGGCAGATTAGGGGCCTCCCATAGCTGCTGCCAGGCCCCTAATCTGCCATGGGCCCCTGTACCGCCTCCTCATGCTGCTGCCAGGACCACAGTGTCTCATGCCATGTGCCACTTTCAGGTCTCCTCACACTGCTGGTGTGTCAAATTTTTTGACATAGGGTGCTGGCAGATTACGGGCCTCCCATAGCTGCTGCCAGGCCCCTAATCTGCCATGGGCCCCTATACCGCCTCCTCATGCTGCTGCCAGGTCCAGAGTCTGTCATGGGTCCCTGTACGGCCTCCCATTGCTGCTGTCTCCATCGCCACACTCTGCCATGTGCCACTTTCAGGTCTCCTCACACTGCTGGTGTGTTCCATTTTTTGTCATAGGGTGCTGGCAGATTACGGGCCTCCTATAGCTGCTGCCAGGCCCCTAATCTGCCATGGGCCCCTGTACCGCCTCCTCATGCTGCTGCCAGGTCCACAGTGTCTCATGCCATGTGCCACTTTCAGGTCTCCTCACACTGCTGGTGTGTTCAATTTTTTGACATAGGGTGCTGGCAGATTACGGGCCTCCTATAGCTGCTGCCATGCCCCTAATCTGCCATGGGCCCCTATATCGCCTCCTCATGCTGCTGCCAGGTCCAGAGTCTCTCAAGGGTCCCTGTACGGCCTCCCATTGCTGCTGTCTCCATCGCCACACTCTGCCATGTGCCACTTTCAGGTCTCCTCACACACTGCTGGTGTGTTCAATTTTTTGACATAGGGTGCTGGCAGATTACGGGCCTCCCATAGCTGCTGCCAGGCCCCTAATCTGCCATGGGCCCCTATACCGCCTCCTCATGCTGCTGCCAGGTCCAGAGTCTCTCATGGGTCCCTGTACGGCCTCCCATTGCTGCTGTCTCCATCGCCACACTCTGCCATGTGCCACTTTCAGGTCTCCTCACACTGCTGGTGTGTTCCATTTTTTGTCATAGTGTGCTGGCAGATTAGGGGCCTCCCATAGCTGCTGCCAGGCCCCTAATCTGCCATGGGCCCCTGTACCGCCTCCTCATGCTGCTGCCAGGTCCACAGTGTCTCATGCCATGTGCCACTTTCAGGTCTCCTCACACTGCTGGTGTGTTGAATTTTTTGACATAGGGTGCTGGCAGATTACGGGCCTCCCATAGCTGCTGCCAGGCCCCTAATCTGCCATGGGCCCCTATACCGCCTCCTCATGCTGCTGCCAGGTCCAGAGTCTGTCATGGGTCCCTGTACGGCCTCCCATTGCTGCTGTCTCCATCGCCACACTCTGCCATGTGCCACTTTCAGGTCTCCTCACACTGCTGGTGTGTTCCATTTTTTGTCATAGGGTGCTGGCAGATTACGGGCCTCCTATAGCTGCTGCCAGGCCCCTAAGCTGCCATGGGCCCCTGTACCGCCTCCTCATGCTGCTGCCAGGTCCACAGTGTCTCATGCCATGTGCCACTTTCAGGTCTCCTCACACTGCTGGTGTGTTGAATTTTTTGACATAGGGTGCTGGCAGATTACGGGCCTCCCATAGCTGCTGCCAGGCCCCTAATCTGCCATGGGCCCCTATACCACCTCCTCATGCTGCTGCCAGGTCCAGAGTCTGTCATGGGTCCCTGTATGGCCTCCCATTGCTGCTGTCTCCATCGCCACACTCTGCCATGTGCCACTTTCAGGTCTCCTCACACTGCTGGTGTGTTCAATTTTTTGACATAGGGTGCTGGCAGATTACGGGCCTCCTATAGCTGCTGCCAGGCCCCTAATCTGCCATGGGCCCCTATACCGCCTCCTCATGCTGCTGCCAGGTCCAGAGTCTCTCATGGGTCCCTGTACGTCCTCCCATTGCTGCTGTCTCCATCGCTACACTCTGCCATGTGCCACTTTCAGGTCTCCTCACACACTGCTGGTGTGTTGAATTTTTTGACATAGGGTGCTGGCAGATTACAGGCCTCCCATTGCTGCTGCCAGGCCCGTAATCTGCCATGGGCCCCCGTACCGACTCCTCATACTGTGACGTTGCAACAAGGTGGAATTCAACCCTACATATGTTAGAACTCCTTTACGAACAGCAAAAGGCCATCACAGATTTCCTGATGTTAAAAGCGGATAAAGGTACTCCCTGTGTAACTTAGATGTCAGCCATTGGCAGCTCATGCGTGACACCTGCGCTTGCTCAGGCCCTTTGAGGAGGCCACGCTATTCGTGAGTCGGCAGGACTATGGGATGAACGACGTCATTCCTCTGTTGCACGTCCTGGAACAAATGCTGTTAACAATGGCTGGTCAGGGTGCGGTAGACGTGGCGCACAGATCTCAACGCCACATGACCCCTGTGGGGGCAGGACAGGAAGAAGAGGAGGAGGTAGAGGAGGACATTGGTGCTCAGGAATTATTGAGTGAAATGGGTGGTTTTTCCACTCAGCGGACAGGAGTGGAGGAGCAGGAGCATCTGGTAGAGGAGGAGGAGGAGGAGACAGAGGACCCAGACGCACCGTGGCAGTATGCTGTGGAGATGGAGGCAGGGAGTCCCTCGCATTCCTTGGCACAAATGGCCCATAGCATGCTCGCTTGCTTGCGTACCTACAGCCGAATAATAACCATCAGACAGAGGGATGACTTTTGGCTGTCCACCTTGTTGGACCCTCGCTACCGTTCAAAAATGGTGGCCTTTTTCACACCTGCTGAGAGGGAGGCCAAAATAACGTACTATAAAAACCACCTATGTAGTCAGCTGGTCTCTGCCTGTCTGCGCCAACGTTCATCCTCAGACACTGTGGGCCCTGTGCGCTCGCGTTCCGCTGCCATGGCAGCAGGGGAGGGGTGGGGTGGTAGGAGCAGTGGCAGCTCCACCAGCAGCGGCTGCCTCAGTCTGCAGTCGATGATGAGTAGCTTTCTTCACCAGCGCAGTGAGGAAACTACTAACCAGCCGCAGCATCAGCAGCATCAGGTGGACCTGGAGCAGGACCTCAAACAACAGGCTTAGGCCTACTTGGACAGCACCCTGCCAACCGAGGTAGACAATCCCCTTGACTACTGGGCAACGAAACTTGACCTTTGGCCCCAACTAGCTGAATTTGCCCTTGAAAGGCTGTCATGCCCGGCCAGTAGCGTGGCATCGGAGCGCGTGTTTAGTGCGGCAGGAGGTATTGCAACTCCGCGGAGGACACGACTGTCCACCCAAAGTGTGGAGAGACTCACGTTTGTGAAAATGAATCAGGCGTGGATTAGTCTGGATTTCAAACCACCAGTTCCTGATACAACTGACTAAATCCGCCATGAATCATGCCCCAAACATGTGCCACTTTCAGGTCTCCTCACCCTGCTGGTGTGTTCCATTTTTTGTCATAGGGTGCTGGCAGATTACGGGCCTCCCATAGCTGCTGCCAGGCCCCTAATCTGCCATGGGCCCCTATACCGCCTCCTCATGCTGCTGCCAAGTCCAGAGTCTCTCATGGGTCCCTGTACGGCCTCCCATTGCTGCTGTCTCCATCGCCACACTCTGCCATGTGCCACTTTCAGGTCTCCTCACACTGCTGGTGTGTTCCATTTTTTGTCATAGGGTGCTGGCAGATTACGGGCCTCCTATAGCTGCTGCCAGGCCCCTAATCTGCCATGGGCCCCTATACCACCTCCTCATGCTGCTGCCAGGTCCACAGTGTCTCATGCCATGTGCCACTTTCAGGTCTCCTCACACTGCTGGTGTGTTGAATTTTTTGACATAGGGTGCTGGCAGATTACGGGCCTCCCATAGCTGCTGCCAGGCCCCTAATCTGCCATGGGCCCCTATACTGCCTCCTCATGCTGCTGCCAGGTCCAGAGTCTGTCATGGGTCCCTGTACGGCCTCCCATTGCTGCTGTCTCCATCGCCACACTCTGCCATGTGCCACTTTCAGGTCTCCTCACACTGCTGGTGTGTTCCATTTTTTGTCATAGGGTGCTGGCAGATTACGGGCCTGCTATAGCTGCTGCCAGGCCCCTAATCTGCCATGGGCCCCTGTACCGCCTCCTCATGCTGCTGCCAGGTCCACAGTGTCTCATGCCATGTGCCACTTTCAGGTCTCCTCACACTGCTGGTGTGTTGAATTTTTTGACATAGGGTGCTGGCAGATTACAGGCCTCCCATAGCTGCTGCCAGGCTCCTAATCTGCCATGGGCCCCTATACCGCCTCCTCATGCTGCTGCCAAGTCCAGAGTCTGTCATGAGTCCCTGTACGGCCTCCCATTGCTGCTGTCTCCATCGCCACACTCTGCCATGTGCCACTTTCAGGTCTCCTCACACTGCTGGTGTGTTGAATTTTTTGACATAGGGTGCTGGCAGATTACGGGCCTCCCATAGCTGCTGCCAGGCCCCTAATCTGCCATGGGCCCCTGTACCGCCTCCTCATGCTGCTGCCAGGTCCACAGTGTCTCATGCCATGTGCCACTTTCAGGTCTCCTCACACTGCTGGTGTGTTCAATTTTTTGACATAGGGTGCTGGCAGATTACGGGCCTCCTATAGCTGCTGCCAGGCCCCTAATCTGCCATGGGCCCCTATACCGCCTCCTCATGCTGCTGCCAAGTCCAGAGTCTCTCATGGGTCCCTGTACGTCCTCCCATTGCCGCTGTCTCCATCGCCACACTCTGCCATGTGCCACTTTCAGGTCTCCTCACACACTGCTGGTGTGTTGAATTTTTTGACATAGGGTGCTGGCAGATTACGGGCCTCCCATTGCTGCTGCCAGGCCCGTAATCTGCCATGGGCCCCCGTACCGACTCCTCATGCTGTGACGTTGCAACAAGGTGGAATTCAACCCTACATATGTTAGACCGCCTTTACGAACAGCAAAAGGCCATCACAGATTTCCTGATGTTAAAAGCGGATAAAGGTACTCCCTGTGTAACTTAGATGTCAGCCATTGGCAGCTCATGCGTGACACCTGCGCTTGCTCAGGCCCTTTGAGGAGGCCACGCTATTCGTGAGTCGGCAGGACTATGGGATGAACGACGTCATTCCTCTGTTGCACGTCCTGGAACAAATGCTGTTAACAATGGCTGGTCAGGGTGCGGTAGACGTGGCGCACAGATCTCAACGCCACATGACCCCTGTGGGGGCAGGACAGGAAGAAGAGGAGGAGGTAGAGGAAGACATTGGTGCTCAGGAATTATTGAGTGAAATGGGTGGTTTTTCCACTCAGCGGACAGGAGTGGAGGAGCAGGAGCATCTGGTAGAGGAGGAGGAGGAGGAGACAGAGGACCCAGACGCACCGTGGCAGTATGCTGTGGAGATGGAGGCAGGGAGTCCCTCGCATTCCTTGGCACAAATGGCCCATAGCATGCTCGCTTGCTTGCGTACCGACAGCCGAATAATAACCATCAGACAGAGGGATGACTTTTGGCTGTCCACCTTGTTGGACCCTCGCTACCGTTCAAAAATGGTGGCCTTTTTCACACCTGCTGAGAGGGAGGCCAAAATAACGTACTATAAAAACCACCTATGTAGTCAGCTGGTCTCTGCCTGTCTGCGCCAACGTCCATCCTCAGACACTGTGGGCCCTGTGCGCTCGCGTTCCGCTGCCATGGCAGCAGGGGAGGGGTGGGGTGGTAGGAGCAGTGGCAGCTCCACCAGCAGCGGCTGCCTCAGTCTGCAGTCGATGATGAGTAGCTTTCTTCACCAGAGCAGTGAGGAAACTACTAACCAGCCGCAGCATCAGCAGCATCAGGTGGACCTGGAGCAGGACCTCAAACAACAGGCTTAGGCCTACTTGGACAGCACCCTGCCAACCGAGGTAGACAATCCCCTTGACTACTGGGCAACGAAACTTGACCTTTGGCCCCAACTAGCTGAATTTGCCCTTGAAAGGCTGTCATGCCCGGCCAGTAGCGTGGCATCGGAGCGCGTGTTTAGTGCGGCAGGAGGTATTGCAACTCCGCGGAGGACACGACTGTCCACCCAAAGTGTGGAGAGACTCACGTTTGTGAAAATGAATCAGGCGTGGATTAGTCTGGATTTCAAACCACCAGTTCCTGACACAACTGACTAAATCCGCCATGAATCATGCCCCAAACATGTGCCACTTTCAGGTCTCCTCACACTGCTGGTGTGTTCCATTTTTTGTCATAGGGTGCTGGCAGATTACGGGCCTCCCATAGCTGCTGCCAGGCCCCTAATCTGCCATGGGCCCCTATACCGCCTCCTCATGCTGCTGCCAGGGCCAGAGTCTCTCATGGGTCCCTGTACGGCCTCCCATTGCTGCTGTCTCCATCGCCACACTCTGCCATGTGCCACTTTCAGGTCTCCTCACACTGCTGGTGTGTTCCATTTTTTGTCATAGGGTGCTGGCAGATTACGGGCCTCCCATAGCTGCTGCCAGGCCCCTAATCTGCCATGGGCCCCTATATACCGCCTCCTCATGCTGCTGCCAGGTCCAGAGTCTCTCATGGGTCCCTGTACGGCCTCCCATTGCTGCTGTCTCCATCGCCACACTCTGCCATGTGCCACTTTCAGGTCTCCTCACACTGCTGGTGTGTTCCATTTTTTGTCATAGGGTGCTGGCAGATTACGGGCCTCCCATAGCTGCTGCCAGGCCCCTAATCTGCCATGGGCCCCTATACCGCCTCCTCATGCTGCTGCCAGGTCCAGGGTCTCTCATGGGTCCCTGTACGGCCTCCCATTGCTGCTGTCTCCATCGCCACACTCTGCCATGTGCCACTTTCAGGTCTCCTCACACACTGCTGGTGTGTTCAATTTTTTGTCATAGAGTGCTGGCAGATTACGGGCCTCCTATAGCTGCTGCCAGGCCCCTAATCTGCCATGGGCCCCTATACCGCCTCCTCATGCTGCTGCCAGGTCCAGAGTCTCTCATGGGTCCCTGTACGGCCTCCCATTGCTGCTGTCTCCATCGCCACACTCTGCCATGTGCCACTTTCAGGTCTCCTCACACACTGCTGGTGTGTTGAATTTTTTGACATAGGGTGCTGGCAGATTACGGGCCTCCCATAGCTGCTGCCAGGCCCCTAATCTGCCATGGGCCCCTATATACCGCCTCCTCATGCTGCTGCCAGGTCCAGAGTCTCTCATGGGTCCCTGTACGGCCTCCCATTGCTGCTGTCTCCATCGCCACACTCTGCCATGTGCCACTTTCAGGTCTCCTCACACTGCTGGTGTGTTCCATTTTTTGTCATAGGGTGCTGGCAGATTACGGGCCTCCTATAGCTGCTGCCAGGCCCCTAATCTGCCATGGGCCCCTATACCGCCTCCTCATGCTGCTGCCAGGTCCACAGTGTCTCATGCCATGTGCCACTTTCAGGTCTCCTCACACTGCTGGTGTGTTGAATTTTTTGTCATAGGGTGCTGGCAGAGTACGGGCCTCCCATAGCTGCTGCCAGGCCCCTAATCTGCCATGGGCCCCTATACTGCCTCCTCATGCTGCTGCCAGGTCCAGAGTCTGGCATGGGTCCCTGTACGGCCTCCCATTGCTGCTGTCTCCATCGCCACACTCTGCCATGTGCCACTTTCAGGTCTCCTCACACTGCTGGTGTGTTCCATTTTTTGTCATAGGGTGCTGGCAGATTACGGGCCTGCTATAGCTGCTGCCAGGCCCCTAATCTGCCATGGGCCCCTGTACCGCCTCCTCATGCTGCTGCCAGGTCCACAGTGTCTCATGCCATGTGCCACTTTCAGGTCTCCTCACACTGCTGGTGTGTTGAATTTTTTGTCATAGGGTGCTGGCAGAGTACGGGCCTCCCATAGCTGCTGCCAGGCCCCTAATCTGCCATGGGCCCCTATACTGCCTCCTCATGCTGCTGCCAGGTCCAGAGTCTGTCATGGGTCCCTGTACGGCCTCCCATTGCTGCTGTCTCCATCGCCACACTCTGCCATGTGCCACTTTCAGGTCTCCTCACACTGCTGGTGTGTTCCATTTTTTGTCATAGGGTGCTGGCAGATTACGGGCCTGCTATAGCTGCTGCCAGGCCCCTAATCTGCCATGGGCCCCTGTACCGCCTCCTCATGCTGCTGCCAGGTCCACAGTGTCTCATGCCATGTGCCACTTTCAGGTCTCCTCACACTGCTGGTGTGTTGAATTTTTTGACATAGGGTGCTGGCAGATTACGGGCCTCCCATAGCTGCTGCCAGGCTCCTAATCTGCCATGGGCCCCTATACCGCCTCCTCATGCTGCTGCCAAGTCCAGAGTCTGTCATGAGTCCCTGTACGGCCTCCCATTGCTGCTGTCTCCATCGCCACACTCTGCCATGTGCCACTTTCAGGTCTCCTCACACTGCTGGTGTGTTGAATTTTTTGACATAGGGTGCTGGCAGATTACGGGCCTCCCATAGCTGCTGCCAGGCCCCTAATCTGCCATGGGCCCCTGTACCGCCTCCTCATGCTGCTGCCAGGTCCACAGTGTCTCATGCCATGTGCCACTTTCAGGTCTCCTCACACTGCTGGTGTGTTCAATTTTTTGACATAGGGTGCTGGCAGATTACGGGCCTCCTATAGCTGCTGCCAGGCCCCTAATCTGCCATGGGCCCCTCTACCGCCTCCTCATGCTGCTGCCAAGTCCAGAGTCTCTCATGGGTCCCTGTACGTCCTCCCATTGCCGCTGTCTCCATCGCCACACTCTGCCATGTGCCACTTTCAGGTCTCCTCACACACTGCTGGTGTGTTGAATTTTTTGACATAGGGTGCTGGCAGATTACGGGCCTCCCATTGCTGCTGCCAGGCCCGTAATCTGCCATGGGCCCCCGTACCGACTCCTCATGCTGTGACGTTGCAACAAGGTGGAATTCAACCCTACATATGTTAGACCGCCTTTACGAACAGCAAAAGGCCATCACAGATTTCCTGATGTTAAAAGCGGATAAAGGTACTCCCTGTGTAACTTAGATGTCAGCCATTGGCAGCTCATGCGTGACACCTGCGCTTGCTCAGGCCCTTTGAGGAGGCCACGCTATTCGTGAGTCGGCAGGACTATGGGATGAATGACGTCATTCCTCTGTTGCACGTCCTGGAACAAATGCTGTTAACAATGGCTGGTCAGGGTGCGGTAGACGTGGCGCACAGATCTCAACGCCACATGACCCCTGTGGGGGCAGGACAGGAAGAAGAGGAGGAGGTAGAGGAGGACATTGGTGCTCAGGAATTATTGAGTGAAATGGGTGGTTTTTCCACTCAGCGGACAGGAGTGGAGGAGCAGGAGCATCTGGTAGAGGAGGAGGAGGAGGAGACAGAGGACCCAGACGCACCGTGGCAGTATGCTGTGGAGATGGAGGCAGGGAGTCCCTCGCATTCCTTGGCACAAATGGCCCATAGCATGCTCGCTTGCTTGCGTACCGACAGCCGAATAATAACCATCAGACAGAGGGATGACTTTTGGCTGTCCACCTTGTTGGACCCTCGCTACCGTTCAAAAATGGTGGCCTTTTTCACACCTGCTGAGAGGGAGGCCAAAATAACGTACTATAAAAACCACCTATGTAGTCAGCTGGTCTCTGCCTGTCTGCGCCAACGTCCATCCTCAGACACTGTGGGCCCTGTGCGCTCGCGTTCCGCTGCCATGGCAGCAGGGGAGGGGTGGGGTGGTAGGAGCAGTGGCAGCTCCACCAGCAGCGGCTGCCTCAGTCTGCAGTCGATGATGAGTAGCTTTCTTCACCAGCGCAGTGAGGAAACTACTAACCAGCCGCAGCATCAGCAGCATCAGGTGGACCTGGAGCAGGACCTCAAACAACAGGCTTAGGCCTACTTGGACAGCACCCTGCCAACCGAGGTAGACAATCCCCTTGACTACTGGGCAACGAAACTTGACCTTTGGCCCCAACTAGCTGAATTTGCCCTTGAAAGGCTGTCATGCCCGGCCAGTAGCGTGGCATCGGAGCGCGTGTTTAGTGCGGCAGGAGGTATTGCAACTCCGCGGAGGACACGACTGTCCACCCAAAGTGTGGAGAGACTCATGTTTGTGAAAATGAATCAGGCGTGGATTAGTCTGGATTTCAAACCACCAGTTCCTGACACAGCTGACTAAATCCGCCATGAATCATGCCCCAAACATGTGCCACTTTCAGGTCTCCTCACACTGCTGGTGTGTTCCATTTTTTGTCATAGGGTGCTGGCAGATTACGGGCCTCCCATAGCTGCTGCCAGGCCCCTAATCTGCCATGGGCCCCTATACCGCCTCCTCATGCTGCTGCCAAGTCCAGAGTCTCTCATGGGTCCCTGTACGGCCTCCCATTGCTGCTGTCTCCATCGCCACACTCTGCCATGTGCCACTTTCAGGTCTCCTCACACTGCTGGTGTGTTCCATTTTTTGTCATAGGGTGCTGGCAGATTACGGGCCTCCCATAGCTGCTGCCAGGCCCCTAATCTGCCATGGGCCCCTATACCGCCTCCTCATGCTGCTGCCAGGGCCAGAGTCTCTCATGGGTCCCTGTACGGCCTCCCATTGCTGCTGTCTCCATCGCCACACTCTGCCATGTGCCACTTTCAGGTCTCCTCACACTGCTGGTGTGTTCCATTTTTTGTCATAGGGTGCTGGCAGATTACGGGCCTCCCATAGCTGCTGCCAGGCCCCTAATCTGCCATGGGCCCCTATATACCGCCTCCTCATGCTGCTGCCAGGTCCAGAGTCTCTCATGGGTCCCTGTACGGCCTCCCATTGCTGCTGTCTCCATCGCCACACTCTGCCATGTGCCACTTTCAGGTCTCCTCACACTGCTGGTGTGTTCCATTTTTTGTCATAGGGTGCTGGCAGATTACGGGCCTCCCATAGCTGCTGCCAGGCCCCTAATCTGCCATGGGCCCCTATACCGCCTCCTCATGCTGCTGCCAGGTCCAGGGTCTCTCATGGGTCCCTGTACGGCCTCCCATTGCTGCTGTCTCCATCGCCACACTCTGCCATGTGCCACTTTCAGGTCTCCTCACACACTGCTGGTGTGTTCAATTTTTTGTCATAGAGTGCTGGCAGATTACGGGCCTCCTATAGCTGCTGCCAGGCCCCTAATCTGCCATGGGCCCCTATACCGCCTCCTCATGCTGCTGCCAGGTCCACAGTCTCTCATGGGTCCCTTTACGGCCTCCCATTGCTGCTGTCTCCATCGCCACACTCTGCCATGTGCCACTTTCAGGTTTCCTCACACACTGCTGGTGTGTTGAATTTTTTGACATAGGGTGCTGGCAGATTACGGGCCTCCCATAGCTGCTGCCAGGCCCCTAATCTGCCATGGGCCCCTATATACCGCCTCCTCATGCTGCTGCCAGGTCCAGAGTCTCTCATGGGTCCCTGTACGGCCTCCCATTGCTGCTGTCTCCATCGCCACACTCTGCCATGTGCCACTTTCAGGTCTCCTCACACTCCTGCTGGTTTCCATTTTGTCATAGGTTGCTGGCAGATTACAGGCCTCCCATAGGTGCTGCCAGGCCCCAAATCTGCCATGGGCCCCCGTACCGCCTTGTCACGCTGCTGCTGGGTCCACAGTGTGACATGGGTCCCTGTACCGCCTCCCATTGCTCCCACTCTGCCATGTGCCACTTTGAGGTCTCCTCACACTCCTGCTGGTTTCCATTTTGTCATAGGTTGCTGTATGGCCTCCCATTGCTGCTGCTTCCACCGCCACACTGTGGCTCCAAACACTGGTTTTGGCCCCGTGACTGGCCAAATGAGTGAAGTGTGCGGTGATTCTAAGATCGACGGCACTCATCTGCATGTCATACTGACTGACAGTATTATTTCTCTTCCCCAGCAGACTCCAAGGGCATTTAAATTAAAGGTTCAGTGTTCTGCACTAATATTAAGTCTCTCTGAAGCCTAGAAACACCCTTTTTTAAGTTAAATTCACAGCGAATATATTCGACTCGAATCAAATATTTTCCACGAATTCGCCGAATCAGTCGAATCGAATTTTTGAATACTTCACTCATCTCTAGTCTTCAGCCCCTGTCTACAGTATATCAGCTGTCATAAAAGTACTAGCCATTTGGGTATGAGATGCATGTATGAAGGAAACACATGACTTTGTACCAGAGATTTCCATGGAAGCAGCACATTAATGAGATACGTCAGCAGCAATAGGCTCACTCTCTTTTCCTTCTCCCTACTCCTTATTCCTCACTTTCCACATCCAATCTTAACAAGGTTTTCCTGCTGCCTATGCTACAACATCCTCAGTCCTAAGTGAAAGGGAGGGATATCTCACAAGGTTTTTTTAGAGGCTTCGGATATACCACATCAAGTGGTGAAAAGAGTTGTGGGGATTTGGGAAGAGAAGGCCCCACTAAGTAGGATCAAGTGAAGGCTTGAAATTCAGTAAAAGTGTTCTACACTCTTCACAATGAATTTACTTTACTAAAGGCAAGTAGACTGTTCACTTTGCAAGGGCATTTTCTCCAGAGTAAAATGGGACTTTTGCTTGCACATGATTGAATAATGGAAGTCACCAGAGCTTCATCTCATTCACTAACCTCATTCACTAAGCTCTGAGACAAATTAAAAAATCACACTCCTGTGCCACAGAATAATCAATAACCACAGGTATGATATGCTGCTGTGCACTAGTGTAACACACCAAATATACAAATCAAATGAAAACAGCGCAAAACAATACCTAAACCAGATCCTTATATGTAAAACATAATATAAATCATAAACATATAAAATTATTAATTGGATAAAAAGTGTAAAAAAAAAGTAAAGTGTACAAAACAATTCAAAAGAACGTAAAGTCCTTTTTCCCAAACTCCAGAGTGTTTCAACAACAACTTTGATTAATCTTCTGTCTTATATGCTTCCACCATCCACCAGTGCAACACCAACATAAACCGCACTCACCAGATTTTGGTGAATAGCAGACCTTTTAGGACTTATAGGGATCCTACACCCCCTCTGAAGCCTCCAGACCTCCATTTCACCATAAAGGACTCGGATGATCCTTTCACTCCCTCCTTGATAAGGACCTCCAAACCCACTCCACAGTTGTACCAAGGGAGAAGAATTTCATATAGTGTGATATTGCTAGTAACCATAAAACTTATATATATTAATACCAGGCCACTCACATCTTATAAGATCCATAAAAGCATTGTTTATTAGCCTCCACCGGCCGGACAAAGTATACACAGCATCCAGGACCAGCTCCAGAAATCTCCCAGCTCAATTAGCAGAGGATGACAGTATGTGAGACAGACAAAATCCAAAAATGGCCGCTTGGAACGCACCGTTCAGACCGGAAGTGCGTCGACACGTTTCACCCCTCCTACTGGGCATTCTCAAGACTCACACCCCAAATTGCCTTGTAAAATGCAACTTCCCTTGCAAAGTGAATAGTCTATTTAACTTTAGTAAATTAATCACACTGTCTTTAGCAGTGATCTTCCCAAGGCTAGTGTCTTTTCTTAAGCTGCTGGAGTAGAAGAAAAAAATGTCCCAAAATTACCACCATGCCAAGCTTCTTAATGCTTGGTAAAATTTATGACACTGTAGCTGTTTCAGTTTTAGCTTGTAATATCAGTTCATAGTCTGTGCTACAACACAGTTGTAGATATCCAGCTGCCATGATTTTCCCAGAAGGCCATTATTGCGCTCCACTAGCATGTGCAATGTAATTGGTCTGTTCCACTGGACCAGGACACTGAGTCAATCTGTTGGCAGCTAGGAAGGATGCAGAACAGGGTACACCACTGAAGCTAATGGTGCTGCCATGTGTCTTGTAAGAATCTCTCTTTCCACGCTTGTTTCATCCTCCAGCTCATCTGAATCATTAGCCTCCTCAAGCATCCAAGAGCATATGCAACATGTCTAGGTAAAACATGCAATATCCCAGGCTAAACACTGTCATGCTGTTTTGAAGCTGGCAGGCTAGACAGAAATTATCCACACTTAACCAGAGTTTTTGGAATCTTATTTTAGCTTTCTTGGCCCAGGCAAAGTTCCCACTGACACCATTTTCAGTCAGGCAACTTGCCGAGGGGCCTTTGTCACACCTAGCACATGTACTCAAACTGATGGTTAATCATTAGGAACCCTGGGTACTTCTTCAGAAGGATTTGTACCCACTTTAGACAGTCATACCTGGCCAGTGTTCACCTGTCATAAATGCAGCAACAACACAAACTTACAGCCAACCACCTCTGTGACTCAGTACCTTGCATATGAGGACAGGAATTTTGGGAGCTGGGTTTTGCATCAGCTTCCCATCGTTCATTTAATTTTTAGTTTTTTTCCTTTATTTTCACCTGGCGATCTAGCCAGTAAGTCTGTTATTTTTCAACTTCTTTAACATACCAAACTGTTCAGACGAAAACCTTTTCCTTGAAACAAAAAAAAATAGTTTGCTGTAACTGCTTATAAAGTGCTAGCTGGGGTTCCGCTTCAATTTGTTAGTCAAGTCCATTCATAGCTTCTAATCTAACACTACCCTTCCACCAGCAATGTTTTCTATGAGCCCTGTTCACACCACAACAACACTCTCAGTAAGTTTTATTTTTGCCCATAAATATGCAACATACATTTTCAGCAAGGGCATGAAGAAAACAATTATTTTCTATGTTCACACCACAATGTCGATGTCCTTTCAGTTTTGTTTTTTCTGTGCACTAATCTGCATACATGTTGCAGATTTCTGAGCAGAAAAAAAAATCTGCACATGATATCAGTGCTGAGGTGTGAACAGAGCACATAGAAATCAATTGTTTTCTTTGTACCTTTGCAGAGACAGGTGCAGAAAAACTCATGTCTCCACACGTGGTGTAAACATGGCCTTATTTGTCCCTGCAGAAAGATTTGCTTTTCTTCCTGTCTCATTTACTGGGATATAAATACAGTACAGAAAAAGAAATCCTAATGGAGACACAAACAGTCATAATCTAGTAGTGATATTAACCCTTGTGTGAACTTTTTCTAAATTAATAAAATGTTTTGAAAAAATGTCTAGTAGAATTAAGCAAGTTTGTTTACAAAGAGTCTCCTCTCTCCATAGAAAAAGACAATTCTTCACATACTGTAACTTGTTCACAGGGGATGAGTTATCTCGCCAGGAATCTGTAATAGCCAACTGCAAATTATCGGTGGCAGAGACATTCTCCATGCTATGCATATACATGCCCCTCGTATATGTGTGGCTGCGTGGTGAAGAATTCCTCTGCTTCCTATGATGGGCTGATGGCTTTGAAAGCTTCCTGGTGGAAAAGCTGAGGTGGGTTCATATGCATGTATGAACACACCTGAGCTCATCCCTTTCTTCTTGTATTGGTAGTCGGTTTATATTGGTGGTACGTTCAGTAAAGATCTGTGATGTTTTTGGTTAGTTTTGTGTGATAAAAGCAGACCAGAGGAGATTAAACACCAGCATCACTGCTGTGACAGTGATTCAGAATTATGCCATCGGGCTGGCATTAATTCATGTTTGGGGGCTATTCAGAAGAGATAGCTGGGCAGGTAACAAAACTGCAAACTCCCCTGACTCCCCTTACCTACCCCCAAGGATCTATAGCCATATGGGATTCTATGGTGGTAGCTCTGCTCCTAATGTAAGTGGACCAGTAAGTATAAAATGATCTAACTTGTAAGAAAAGAGTATATATTGGGGGCTCCAGAATGACTGTTATGAATTGAGAAAATTGGGTTTAGTTTTTCTCCAAGTTTTGTAATTCCTGAATTGGGGTCTGGAGTCCAAAGGGTTAAAAAGAGTCTTGGGAGGCATGAAGCACCTAACTCTATGTTCAGGACTTACCATACCAGCAGGATGTGTATGCAACACTTATAATCAAGGACATAACCATGATTTAGGGCTCCACCCAGGAGACAGGAGTTTCCTTGCTCATGTCTGTGCATGGGACAGTGCAGCAGTGAGCTGTGAAGAGTCAAAAGAGCTACGAGGTGCACTAAGTGCAGAGATTGCACAGTGGTGCTGGGTAACAGTCAGAGAAACCAGCCAAAAGGCCTGAGCTTGAGGTCTGAGCAGCAGAGCTGATAAATGAGCAAGCCAACAGGCAAATGTAATTTATTTTGGAGCTAGAAATGATGTTGGAAATCCCTGCAAGGGTAACATTTCAATTTGTGGAACTTATACTTTCTTTCCTAAATAATAGTGTGCTATAAAGCCCTAAACCATAAGTCCTGGCTGGAGTGAACTTACTGGAAAAGCATTACACTTGAGTGAAACTCCCATGCAGGGGCGGACTGACCATTTGGAAACTCGGACACTGCCTGAGGGCCCGGAGTCAGTAGGGGGCCCCATGAGATGCCCCTGGTACCTTTTTCATAGGCTTTTTTGAGTTTGGGCAAGGACACAGGGGCCCCATGATCCCCTACTGCCCAGGGGCCCCATGAGTTGTCAGTCCGCCCCTGCTCCCATGAATATCACAATATATATAAATCAGCTTTATGTGAAGTGCATGATTTTGCTTATTGTATTAAGTGCAAATGTGAAGAAAAATAGTTTATGAATGGAATGTCTCTCTGTAAAGTACCTCTTTACAGCTGTGGCTTCATCATGTTTCTGTGAACACATGGACTATCAGAAAGCATGAGAACATGATGATGCTAAAGTAATGTTATTTTATAATATTATCTATATTTCTCTTTGTACTGAGATTACTTTCTTTGGTAACGACATAAAATACATCTACAATAAAAGCATTTTGTAGTAAACAAAAACTCTATATAATCCTTAATTAGCTTTGATGGTAATCATTTTCTTTTTTATCTGTGCAGTTTATATTTTCTGTTTGACTCAGTAAAAGTACTTCAGAACTACTAATGCATAACCGTCATTGAATTCCAACTCCTATACAAGCCTGCCACACTCTGTCTCCTTGTTCCATTATCCCCCATTATAATTGTGACCTTTTATAACTCTTGAAGCAAAATGAAATCCATTGGTTCTCAAGGACAAACTGATTGAAAGCCAATAATATCTACTTAAATGGTAAAGTAATGTAGTATTAAAAAGATTTGTAATAACAGTCCTTAATTGCTTCCTTGTAGTTCTTGGAGTTTGCAATGATACATGCATTTTAATTATGCAATAATTAATGAGAAGAGAAAAGCATTTCCTGGCAGGTTATACCCTTGTAAGAGAGTTCAAGAGAATTTCACTTGACAGGATATTAACATAAGATGTGTCCAGCTATGCACTATAAGTGCCGTTGATCACGTTGATTTTTAATCAAATTATATGTGTGTATGTATATATATATATATATATATATATATATATTTATAAATATATATACTGCTCAAAAAAATTAAAGGACCACTTTGAAAACACATCAAATCTCAATGGGGACAAAATATAATTCTGGATATCTATACTGATATGGACTGGCTAATGTGTTAGGCACATAAAGGTGCCCCATCATTTGATGGAGCTGGAAATGAAAATGATTAACCTACAGAGGACTGAATTCAAAGACACCCCAGAAATCAAAGAGAAGAAATTATGCAGCAGGCTGATCCATTTTGCTGAAATTTCATTGCAGCTACTCAGAATGGTATTCAGTAGTTTTTATGGCCCCCACATGATTGTACAGTATGCATGCCTGATAGCATCAGGGCATGCTCCTAATGAGACGAGGATGGTGTCCTGGGATATTTTCTCCCAGATCTGGACTAGGACATCACTGAGCTCCTGGACAGTCTGAGGTGCAACCTGGCAGCATCAGATGGACCAAAACATGATATCCCAGAGGTGTTCTGTAGGATTTAGGTCAGGCGAGTGTGTGGGTCATTCAATGGTATCAATTCCTTCATCCTCCTGGATCTGCCTGCATACTCTCGCCACATGAGGCCGGGCATTGCCGTGCACCAGGGGGAACCCAGGACCCACTGCACCAGCGTAGGGTCTGACAATGTGTCCAAGGATTTCATCCCGATACCTAATGGCAGTCAGAATGCCATTGTCTAGTCTGTAGAGGTCTGTGTGTCCCTCCATGGATATGCCTCCCCAGACCATCACTGACCCACCATCAAAATGGTCATGTTGAATGAAGTTACAAGCAGAATAATGTTCTCCACGGCTTCTCCAGACCCTTTCACATCTGTCACATGTGTTCAGGGTGAACCTTCTCTCATCTCTGAAAAGCACAGGATTCCAGTGGTAGACCTACCAATTCTGGTGTTCAATGGCAAATGCCAATTGAGCTCTATGGTACCAGGCAGGAAGCACAGGGCCCATTAGAGGATGTTGGGTCCTCAGGCCACACTCATGAAGTCTGATACTGATTGTTTGGTCAGAGACATTCACACCAGTGGCCAGCTGGAGGTTATTTTGTAGGGCAGATATCGGTCCTGCTGATGAGCTAATAACCTTCCACGGCTTTCCTAGAGTAACTTCCTGTCTCCTGGAATCTTCTCCATGCTCTTGAAACTGTGCTGGGAGACACAGCAAACCTTCAGGCAATGGCATGTATTGATGTGCTATCCTGGAGGAGTTGGACTGCCTGTGCAACCTCTGTAGGGTCCAGGTATTGCCTCATGCTAGCAGTAGTGACACTGACCCTAGCCAAATGCAAAACTAGTGAAAAACAGTCAGAAATGATGAGTAGGGAAAAAAGTCAGTGGCCTCCACCTGTAAAACCATTCCTATTTCGGGGGTCATCTCATTGTTGCCCATCTAGTGCATCTGTTGTTAATTTCATTAACACCAAGTCATCTGAAACTGATTAACAACCCCCTCTGCTACTTAGTCACCTCCTGAGGATTTCCCCCCCCTTCCTGACCAGGCCATTTTTTGCATTACGGAACTGCGTTACTTTTACTGACAATTGCGCAGTTATGCAACGCTGCACCCAAATGAAATTTATGTCCTTTTTTCCCACAAATAGAGATTTATTTTGGTGGTATTTGATCGCCTGTGCATTTTTATTTTTTGCGCTACGAGAAAAAAAAGACCAACTATTTTGAGATAAAAACAATATTTTTGACTTTTTGCTTTTAAACATGTCCAGTAAAAAAATTTAAAAATCAAATTTTGTCATAAATGTAGACCAAAATGTATTCTGCTACATGTCTTTGCTAAAAAAAAAACCAATACATGTAAATTAATTGGTTTACATACAAATTATAGCATTTACAAATGGTGGTATAGATACTGGAATTTTTTTTTTACTAGTAATGGTGGTGATCATCAACTTATAGCAGGACTGTGGGACTGCAGCGGGCATTCTGACACTGGGGGGAACTGACTTGGTGTCACTGACATCCCCAGTGGCATAAAACAGTGATCAGTACTAATAAAAAGCATTGACACTACTAATGGCACTGGGCAGGAAGCGGTTAACATGTGGAGCGATCAAAGGGTTAACTGTGTGCTGTTTTATATACTGGTCTGTGTTTGTGCTTCACTGTAAGTACACTGTTTTTCATGGCTGTGCTATGCACAGCCATGCAAAGCAATGTGCGGGAGTTGACAGGGGAGAAAACTGTTTTGTTTACAAACAGTTCTCCCCCCATCAGATATTATAATGCCTATGAAATGTGTTGGCCTTTTGTTTCTTGGGTAATTTTTACAATAAAGCATTGTTGCCCAAAATGCCAGGAGCATGAGAGGTGACTGATGTAATTTATCTAAGCCAAAGGAACAGAGTCACAAGGTATTCTGCTGAGAGCAAGATAAAAACTTGTTTATGGAATGAAACGTGATTATGACATCTAGTAATGTCACAGTAGAAGATAAAAACCTATTTATAGACATCTACTTGCTTGAGAAGTTAGAAATCCTTAAGTTTGGGGTAGATGAGAAGAAGTTTAGGGTAGATAAGAAGCAAAAATGTGACTTTTCAGATAACAATGTAGGATGAATATGGTGGTTGAACATGACTCTGTTATCCTCGTGGAACCCTTTTGCTAGCTCCTCCTATAGTGGGCACTATAGGACAGCTTCCAGAAAAATGGTTTAAAAGTTGGGAATCCAGGAAAGACCGGTAGAAAGCCCCCCCCCTCCCCCAATTGCTAGAGGAAACTTTGACGCTGGGATTATTGTGAAGGCTATATGGGCTCATCGATTGGTCACGCTTACAGCTTCCTCCGTGACCCCCTGGGCAGTATGGCTCTGATGGGATTTGTTCCTTCCAGCTTCTAACATAGCTTTGGTAATGTATTAATTCTATGCTGTGACACTGTCAAATGATGTAATGCTCACATTATTATTGGTGTGTGTTATTATGCATATTTTGATGACTATAAGATATATCTTCCTGTGTGTCGTCTGATAATAAAAGTGGAAATTTTGACAGAGCAAGAATATTGCAGTTGGATTATGTTATTTCTTGAAGTGCCGAGTGAATGCTATGATGTGCCAGGGCAGGTATTCATTTGGTAGAGGGTCTTTCACATGCGTAGAATATGTAATTGTGTAAATGCTGATTAAAGGTACCTGTATATAACTACATGTTGATTGTGTGCATGTATATGACTTGCTTTTAGTTATTGCACCCAGCATTTGGCATTACAGAGATACTCGGCAATCACCGGGTGCCGGCAAGTGATCACTGGCCGGTGATTGACAGTCGAGGCCACGAATGGCAGCAAATCATTTTTCAAATACTGTTTTTCACCTTTTTATCAATTGCTGCATCTCAGCACTGCTGATTTTATTCATGTACTCCAGTGGTGGCTGTATGGCATTTCTCAGGGAGGATTACTTGGACGACAGAGAGTCATGCTTGCATAATGTGTGTGCAGAAATTGGCACATATAGTCTCCATTGGAAGTCTATGTGAAGAGGTGATAATGCAAGGGTACATATGGGAAAAAAAAGATAGAATATTTCACCCTATAAGAGAAAATGTCTAAATGAGGACCTTTATGCATTATTTTAATAAAAGATGCAGAGTAAAGAATACTTTTGATATAAACATAATAAAGCTTTAATTCTATTTTAGTAACTCAGTTTGCATTTATTTAAGGTGCAATTCAAAGGCATTGTACACCTTTAAATGTTTTCACTGTTTTAACTAGGTATTGGTCTTGTTGTTTTCTCTGTGCTGTTTGCTTGCCTTGTAACAATGGGCTCACGTGGCAGCAGTTTGTATTGTAATCACTGATCAATTTCTCTATGTCCATGGTTTTCTAGCCTGTCCCTAATCGCCAGTTCTGAGTCAAAGCATGCAATGGATGCTTGCCTTTTGCTCTGTTTCACATCACAAATGTGAGAGTGACCATGTAATAAAAAAAATCTTCCAGCTGCATAGAGTGCTCTCTGTATGTTTGTGAATGTTTTGCTTGCTTGGTCAGATCAAATTACTGTTCAGCTCTAACCTCCTGAAGAGCAATAGATTGTGAGACCCAGAGATTGTGTGATATATAGTTTCTTCACTGGAAGTATCAGTTCTTAGACTACAGACAGAGATCATGCAATTACCTGTGCAATGCCATGCCACATGTCTCATGTTTTTACACTAACAAACACTGCCAACAAAGGAATTTAAAGATTTACTGTACTATAGGTTGTGACAACAAATGACATGAAACTATATGATCAATGCACATCTTTGCAGGTGAAAAACTCAAGGTGCAGGTAACAAGGTTTATAATACCTTTAACGTTGAGAAAGCTTTGGGTTACAATGTCTGTAAATTTTCAATTGTTGTGTTCTTTCTTGAAGTCAGCCAGCAGTTATGTTTCCATTTTGTGCATTCAGGTTATTATCTCTTCTGTTAAGAGTTATCTTCATGCAACAATTCTAATACCCACTCTTGTCCTGGGTCACCAGAATCCACATCTCCACACATCCTTCAGACAAGCCTGTAATGACGTGCTATGAAACTTGTCTGATGAAGTACACCATGTCTTGTGCTAGTATGAGTACATAATATTTTCTTTTTTAAATCCTTGCTTGTCAGAAATTATTATATACATGTAACTAGGGTTTCATTATTAATGCTGCCAAATGAAATATAAAAGCATGTTCTTGACAGAAAGATGCATATAAATATAGTAAAATAGTGTAAATAATGTATTAGTTTAATTGAAATATGATCAAAATAATATATATTTACCGTTAAAACATTAAGTTAATAAAACAGAATGTATTTCTATATCATTCCTTCTTTGACATTCCAGTGCATCATTGCCATTTTTTGATGGCAGACATTATTGACTATACATACAGTATCTTCTTTGTTTACAAACATACAGTAATCATGCTGGGAATTGGAAATAACATTTGGCTGCAAATGGTGAAATCTTTTTCTAAGTGTCACTTCTGCTTTAGTATATTTTACAGGCGAGACACTTCACAGGCAGATTTAGGATACCTCAAGCATGTTATTTAAAGGAAATGTGTATTTTTAATGTTTCACATTAGGCTTTATTAAAAATATCTGCTCCCTGCTAAATGGTCAGCTCCTCATGCTCTTTGTTTGACATTCTCTTGAAAATGACCAGAATTCAATTATAAGATTTGTCTCTCAATTACTTCACAGAACAGCCTGTGAATCAAACGTAAGCATGTTCACCCATCACTTTTGATCAGCATCATTGCAATTTATGGAAACTTTGACTGACATAGAACTTAGGTTCAGACTAAAATGTGCTTGTTTTGAGGTTTAGCAAATGGTCATACAAAAAATTGTGTTTGGATGAGCTAAACCTCTGCAGGAGAAAGTGATATATTTATAAACAGTACTACTACTGTTGCTGAATGTGACAGCATCCCCTCAGGCTGGCAGCTGCTAGTATCCTAACAACCATGATTCATTCCACCATTCAGCTATCAGACATGAATTCTCTGCTGACAGTGCAACGTAAATAAAGGGGTAAGGTTGTGCAAAAAAAAGGGCATGGGTTCTCTCCCCTAGTTTGGTATGGATTTTAATGGGGAATTTCATGCAAAAAAAAAAACAACTAAAAAAGTGCAACTTTCTTCACAATATTTACACCATATCCTGATCCTTGATGCAGCAATGCTGGCTAGAAAAGAGAGGGGTGAGTGTGTGGCCCCTGTCCTGAACTGTACAAGGCCACATACCCTCAACATGTGGGGATACCTTGCCCAAGGGGACCTCTTTTCCACAGCCATGGCCTGGCTTAAGCTTATTAAGAGTAAATGCATTGGAAGGGGGCAGTATGCTTGTAGAAACACTCTGTGTTAGTGCTGGCTGAATAAACTTCATTATATGTACCATCATCAGTGTGCCACTTTGTACTTGGATTATAAAGGTGGGAAAAAGAGGAGATGGGCTTCTTTAGAGTCTGCACCTGGTTTTCCAGTGACTGAGTCTGGGAAATATTTTCATGTTTAACCGCCTCCTGCCTGACATATAAGGAAATGATGGGCGCAAGGCGGTTCTCTCATTCTGGGAGGATGTCACATGACGTCCACCCGCTCTAACCACGTGTGCGCTGCCCCGGGAGGTGCGCAGCATGGCGATCAGTGGGGCGCTGTGTCCCTGGGACACAGTAGATCACCGATCAACGGAAAGAGCCGAAGACGTTGGCTCTGTCATGTGATCAGCTGTGTCCATGTAAATAAGGAAATACCAGTTATTGGCATTTCTCTCCTCACGAGCTGTCATGCTGAGAGCTCCTGAGGAGAGGAGAGCCGGTAATCGGCATTACTCAGAGAGGACATGTACACTGATCATCAGGGCACTGATGATCAGTGTAGCCCCATCAGTGCCACCTGTCAGTGTCCATCAATGCCACCTGTCAGTGTCCATCAATGCCACCTGTCAGTGCTCATCATTGCCACCTGTCAGTGCCCATCAGTGCCACACCAATGCCACATATCAGTGCCCATCTGAGCTGCCTTTCAGTGCCACCTATCAGTGCAAGTCAGTGCCACCTATCAATCAGTGCTGCCAATCAGTGCTGCCTATCAGTGCCAGTCAGTGCCGCCTATCAGTGTCAGTCAGAGCTGCCTATCAGTGTCGCCTAACAGTGTCAGTCAGTGCCACCTAACAGTGCCAGTCAATACTGCCTATCAGTGCCAGTCAGTGCCACCTATCAGTGCCACCTATCAGTGCCATATATGAGTGCTGCCTTTCAGTGCCCATCAGTGATGCCTGTCAATGCCAATCAGTGCCACCTACCAGTGCCTCCTCATCAGTGCCGCCTATAAGTGCCCATCACTGCAGCCTCATTAGCACACATCAGTGAAGGAGAAAAATCACTTATTTTTCAAAATTGTATAAAAAAACTAAGAAAAGTTTTTTTTTTTCAAAATTTTCTGTTGTTTTTGGTTTGTTTAGCAAAAAAAAAAACCCAGAGGTTATTAAATACCACCAAAAGAAAGCTCTATCTGTCTAAAAAAACTGATAAAAATATCATATGGGTACAGAGTTGCATGACCACGCAATTGTCATTCAAAGTGCGACGGCACTGAAAGCTGAAAACTGGCCTGGGCAGGAAGGGGGTATAAGTGCCCTGTAGGCAAGTGGTTAAAAAGGTTTCAAAGGATAAGTTCATCTTTTTGTAGATAAAAAAAACGTGCACTTTTTTACACTGTAAAGCATTGCATCCACAATCAGCAGGAAGAATCAATGAACTACGAGAGCACTCACCAATGCCTTCACAATTCATTGAGAACTACAAGCCATTGGCTGTGCAGGCTGAAGGTCATTGTAGTTTATTCATTCACAGAAATCTGTAAATGAGTGATGTGACCATGTGGGTGGAACACTGCATGGCCTTGCTGTTTTTAAATTGTGAAAACAGGTTCGGGAAGAAGATGCCTCCTGGTTGTCACAGGAAGGGAGGATGGGGTGGAGAGAAGGAAGAAGCTGGAACATGTTACATCCTAAATATAGGTGGAACATGTAACATGTTCTAAAGCAATGAATATGGATAAGGTAGGAGATGGAGTCCTAAGGTCTTCAGATCCTTGATAGAAGGATTTACTGGTGCCATGCTCCTTAATGTAAGACACAGTAAATATTACCCTAACCAGAAAAAAACTAGTGGGGTTTTAAAGGCACTTTACCATGCATAGAAAAAATCTTACAAAAATATGCAATAATTACCCTTTGTTATTAAAAATGGGCCACCATAATGGTGGGACATATCAATTAGACACATTACTTAAAAAGCATATTATGCTCAAACACAATGGACAAACAAAAGTCCAAAGCGTAGCCTACTAACGCATACAACAGGTTAACATGGTTGTATAAATCAATATTCTTGAAGTTGTTTGAACAAACTTGGTACAAGTTAATACTTTGTTGGCTACTCTGGCAGAATTAGTACATATTGATACTTTGTTCATTGTTGGACACGTTTCATGGGGCAAGGCCCACTTCTTCAGGGAGACAAAGTATACGTTTCTAAAATTAAGCAGAAGTAGGACCAAAGCATATTATAGATACATAGAAATTGTAATAGTCAAAAATATAACATAAACATTATCAGCTAGGGGCGGACTGACCATTTGGAAACTCTGGCACTGCCTGAGGGCCTGGGGTCAGTAGGGGGCCCCATGAGATGCCCCTGGTACCTTTTTCATAGGCTTTTTTGAGTTTGGGCAAGGAATCAGTTGCCCCGTGATCCCCTATTGCCTGGGCACCCCATGAGTTGTCAGTCCGCCCCTGTTATCAGCATTTACCGGTTGGTAATATTAATGACTCCACATGAGGCCAATGAAAAGCAACCCGAGCACCTGATTCAAACATGGATGGAGAGGAACCCTCAGCCAAAGGCATTGATAGCCGCCAGTCATGTGGAACAATCAATCCACAATGAAAAGCTGCAATATCATCAAACAGAATTACATAGTTTCATCGTATAATAAAGAATATCCCACAACATTCCAAACTACACCCCTACTACCCAAACTAGTGATAAGTCAAAACCCTACAAAGAGGGGGGGGGCAACAGAAACAAGCAGGGGGAACGGATATAACACCATACCCTCTACATTCATGACAGCTTAATAGCATCAGAACAGTTCAATATACTACAGGCGTCATCTTAGGCGCAGAGAACACTAATGACAAACAGGGTCCATTCGGATACCTATCATAGCGGATAGTATTCTTAGATGTCCCAATGAGCATCCAAGAAGGCTCCAGAGCATCATTTAAATGGGTGTCAAAACAACCAACAAATCGTGAGGGAGGAAAGATCATCCCTACATCCAAACAGTCTCCTCCATTGAAGTCCTAGCGTCCATATGCTTATGGCAGACTTTTAACATTAGTTCAAACAGTGGGCTGATTTGGAAAATACTTTCAAGATGGCCGTTATCATGTGACTTATTGACGTCACGGTGCACAGCGGATCGACGTCGGGCGTGGTGACGTCATTAGCGTGTGTCAATGACACCACTGCACATGCGAATTAGAGCAAAACACTGCCAATTGCCGGTGTGCACTGTTGGGATGCAGGGATGCTCAACAACATCTCCAAAATCTTGTTACAAGCAAGGCCTAGCCATAGCTTAGTGATCCTGTCAGGATACATGTGTGTTCTCTATCCTGGAAACAGATGTTCAACTATTAGAAGAGGTGATCTACTCTGGAGACAGCACTCCATGTTGGAGGAGATATTTCTTTCAAAAATCAAGATTAGACATCCTCTACAACAAAGGTATAGCTGGCTGCATAGATTGTTTCATAAGAATAGGATGGGGGAGATGGGAGCCCTCTCATCAAACAGGAAAGTTATCTCACAAATTCTGAATCTGATCACTAATGAGAGAAATGTTTAGGGATTTCAACTGTGAGTCCTCAACACAAAGGCCAGAAATAGTTGCAAAATAATTTTGGATTTTGAAGAGGTTTGGCAGCATAATGGTCAGATTGGAGAGAGTTAAAATGAAATTGTCCACAAAGAGGCTTAGCCCGTCATTTCTTGGAGCTGGACATCAGGATTGGCATCATTGGCAAGTGGAAATGATTCTATCATCAAAGCCTTTTGCCTTTGTGAATAGGAAAGAGAGGGCATCTGAAGTCAACATATTGGACAAATGTCTATGAATCATTGATCAATACGCTAACAAATAGTAAGAAGTGAGGGTTAAATCCCTCATAGACAGAGCTGCCATGAGATATGACTTGTTTTGGATAAATAAATTAAAATAAGGACTCAATAAATTACATCCACAGTCTGTAATTGCAGCCTAAATTCAGCTTGCTCTTTCCCTATTAAATGTAGTATATCTTTGTCCCATCTAATCAAAAGAATATTAAAAAAAAACTTTACATCCAGATTCAGACATGAAATAGGGCAAAAGTTTATCCATGATGCATAATCTGTTATGGGTCTTGGTAACGTGCACAGTGAGTATATCTGAGCTGGGAGAATCATCTTGCAGCAGTTAGTTAAAGAGTTGTCTGATGTGTAGGGGGCTAAGATTTGGCTAAGCTTCTTATAATAGGATGCTATACAGCCATTAAGCCTGGGCATTTAGTTGAGTGACATAATCACCACACCCACACTAGTTATCACGGGATCAAAGATATCTAAATTGGGTGTTGGTATCTTAAATTGACTTAAAGTCCAACTCAGACAAACTTAAAAATAATCCCTTGCAGTGAGACTGTGCCTGCAATGCAAGGATTAACTACTTGTATAGTCTAGGAGAGCTTAAAAGCACATTAACTCTTCTGAGCCTCTGCACACTTGGCAGATTGTGCTCCCCCATGCTCTGGCAGTGGAAGCATTGGGCCCTGCACTGATCATGATGATATCAGGACCATAGACTACTGGAGCATGGGGTAGAAGATACTGTGGGGAGCATTTGAGCAGCATGGTGGAGAAGAAGGTTTGAGGATTGGTTAAGTAGACTAGGTTATTTTCTATTTCCGCTTGATCTAAATGAGCAATTAACCCCTGCAGTGCAGGCATGGTCCCACTTCAAGGATACGTTTAAAGTTTTGCAGAGAAGTGTCAGTTATAAGTAAACTTGACATGAAATACCTAAAGAATTATCTGCCAATGCATGTCAACAAAATGCGGGCATAGCATTTCTTGTCCACACCAGAGTTTAAAATGACAACAGACAAAATTTATATTTCTCATTAGTCACATTGGAAATTTCAGAAGCTGACTAGAATAAGTGAAAACGACAGGGAACACGTTTTATATACAAAGTTGCTGCCTTGCCTTTGTTGCAATATCTTCTACTAAAAAGGTGGAGCTGGATTTTTAATTGGGCTTAATATAATGATTTTTTTTTTGAAGACTCTTTACTTCAAGTTACAAAGTAAGTTCTCTGTGAAGTTAATCAGTCAGATAAAATATTCAATACTTGTGACAGAATAGTATTTATTGTATTCTAAAAATGTTTTAATGTCGTTGTATGTTTTTTTTTATAGCGATTAGAGCAGTAACTTTAATTTTGTGGTTTTATTGCATTTATGGTATTACATTAATCTGATGTTCTTTGCTGATGAAATAAAGGTTCAAATCATCAAATTTATAATATCAATCTGCATATTGAAGTCTCTGCTGACAAGAATATTCTTTGTACATGAGACATGGTATTTTTCACTAATTAGCTTTTCATTTTTATTACTAAATATGCTAAGTAAACTAGAAAGTAAATTGTGATGGTTTATGCTATAAAGAAATATAGTATTTTACAATAGCCACTTGTAAAATGATCCTCAATCAAATTAATCTTCAATAGTGCTGCACCACTTTATATTACCCTCTGGACAAGAGCTTAAAACAAAAGTTCCTTAATGAGGAAACTTTTTCAGATTCACTTATGTCAAATTGAAAATCCCAACATGGTTCAGTAAGGATCCCCAATTATAAACATCAAATCCCAAAGCCCTAAATATGTATTTTTATCTTCCGCTTGACATAAGTCAAGCCTACTATGGAAATTTTCTGTAAATTAATGTTTCATCTCTTGCATCAGTTTTACATAATAATACTGCAGTAATAAAAGGATTAGATGGGTTTTTTTCATTAGTCTTTTACGTAGGTAAAATTACATTTTGTATGTTGTTCACAACTATATTGGGCATTGATTGGCTAATGGTTCCAGACACCTGGGTAAAAATAATGAGGGCTGTACAATACTAAAACTTTCCCCCACCCCAACTTTGTATTTGCATCTTGTTTTACATTCTAATTTGCCATTGATGCTATTCTCTCATAAGTCTCTAATTTGTATAGCTATGACATTTGAATGGTAATTATTTTTTATATAACCACATCAGCTGTGATACTTGTATATACCCCTTATAGATAAGAGCAATTTTTAGCTTTTCACTATGTGCCTGTTTTAGAGGGCCTGTTTGTTAGCAATAACTTGTCATTACTAAAGATAACAAATTAATACATAGATTGTTTTTCTTTTGGCAATATTGTAAAATGTATTTTATTTTTTATGGAATCTATAGACAAAAAGGTGTTAAACATTTAAAAAAATATTTTTACAGCTACTACTAATGTAATACAAAGCATTTATCGACTGTCATTTTGGCATCCAGTAATTGCTTATAATAACAAAAGAGAGAGTGGTGGAGAAGGAAGGAGATGAACATAAGAGCTGAGTCCCAAAAATATTGTTGTAGTTTTTAAGATGTATCTTTTATAGTCAAACTTCTCAAGAAGTTAAATGGGTTTGGATGAAGAGGGGAAGGGTTAGAACTTCTATCAGACTTTTATTGCTATCTGTGTCTCTGCTGGGGAGACTAGTACTTTGTTTTTTGACATGCTGACTTTTATCACTGGGACAGAGCAAAATGGAAATTCTGAAATATTACAGCTGCCACTGAACATGAGTTGAGGGTAAATCTACCAATGTGAACAGCATAGCAAGTGACAAGTCACTAAAAGTGGATATCTTCTCCATTTTGCAGAGGTTTAATATAGTTTTCTGCTGTGTCTCTAGAACAGGAACTGGAGGTGATATCTTCCAAATATGAGTGAACTTATGAAAAGTTTGATAGGTTGTGGTTCTACCAAATTTTTTAAATATCCACAAGCCTTAAAAATGTAGATGCTCTGAACCAGAAGTTCCATTGAAATCAATGAAAATCTGAACCAGACTCCAAAAAGTGTGTCTTACAGGACAATTATGATGCATACGTGTTCAGAAAGGTTTGGGAGGCTTCTGAAAGCTTTGGTTCATGAAGTGATGGGACGAAAAAATGTCTGAACCACTTCCTGAAGAACATAAATATATGAAAAGAGGAGATACATAGTTACATAGTTAGTCTGGCTAAAAAAAGACAAAATCCATCCAGTTCAACCAAGAAAAAAAAAAGTTATAATCCTATACCCACAATTAATCCAGATGAAGACAAAAAAACCAGCAAAGCATGATCCAATTTGTTCCTGCAGGGGAAAGAAATCCTTCCAGATCCCCCCAAGAGGCAATCGGATATTCCCTGGATCAACTTTACCTATAAATGTTAGTATCCAGTTATATTATTACATTTTGACACAGTCAACCACCCGCTCCTCCTCAGTAAACTCCGCTCCATTGGCCTCCATGGCTCTGCTCTCTCCTGGTTCTCCTCGTACCTTTCTCAGCGCACTTTTAGCATTACATACAACAACTCCTCCCCGCTCCTCTTCCTCTTTCCATTGGGGTACCCCAAGGCTCTGTCCTTGGGCCCCTTTTTTCTCTATCTACACCTCCTCCCTGGGCAAATTGATAACCTTCCATGGCTTCCAATACCACCTCTATGCTGATGACACTGAGATCTATCTCTCCACTCCCCAGCTCATCCCCTCAATCTTATGTATCACAAATCTACTAAGCGACATATCAGCATGGATGTCACACCACTACCTTAAACTTAATCTTTCCAAAACCAAGTTTGTAATATTTCCTCCTCCCGATCCCCCACTCATGACTTTACCATAAAGATCAACAGCACAACCATTGGTCCTTCCCCTCATGCCAGGGTGCTAGGTGAAATCCTAGACTCTGACCTCCCCTTTGGGCCCCACATCCAATAACTGGCTAAATCCTGTCGCCTCAACCTCTGCAACATTTTGAAAATCTGCTGCTTTCTGACCAATGACACCACAAAACAACTTATCCATGCCTTGGTTATATACCGCCTTGATTACTGCAACTCCCTCCTCAATGGTCTACCATTACACAGGTTATCCCCCCTTCAGTCTATTATGAATGCTGCTGCTAGACTCATACACCTTACCAACCGATCAGCAACTGCTGCCCCTCTCTGCCAATCCCTTCATTGGCTTCCACTAACCCAATGTATACAATTCAAAATATCTAACCACAACATATAAAGCCATCCACAACACTGCCGTTAGCTACATCACCAACCTCATCCGCAGATATCGTCCAAATCGCCTGCTCCACTTCTCCCAAAACATTTTGCGCTCTAGCTCCCTCATCACCTCCTCCCACTCTTGCCACCAGGACTTCTCTGGAACTCCCTACCGCAGTATTTCCAGTCAGCCTCCACTCTGTCTGCCTTTAGTCGAGCTTTGAAAACTCACTTATTCAGGGAAGCCTACCCCACCTCCACCTAAGAACTGTACTTGAGCCACCTCCATCAGATCATAGCCTACAGCTATCACCTTTTGGTACCACCTCCCCCTTCCTTTATATTGTAAGCTCCACAAGCTTTCTGTACTGAAATGTATTGTAATTGTACTGTCTCCCTTTAAACTGTTGATGCTATATAAATCCTGTATAATAATAATAATTATAATAATATTATGAGTATCTAGGAAAGAATCCCAGCCTTTTTTAAAGCAATCCACTGAGCTGGCCATAAACAACTCTTGAGGGAGTCTATTCCACATTTTCACAGCTCTCACTGTGAAGAAACGTTTTCGGATTTGGAGCTTAAATCTCTTTTCCTACAGACGTAAAGAGAGCCCCCTTCTCCTCTGTGATGACCTCAGGGTGAATAACTCTACACCGAGTTCACTATATGAATCATTGATGTATTTATACATGTTTATCATACCCCCCACCCCCTTAATCTCCTCTTCTCAAGAGAGAATAAATTCAGTTCCTCTAATCTTACCTCATAGCTGAGCTCCTCCATGCCTCGTATCAGTTTGGTTGCCCTTCTCCGCACTTTCTCCAGTTCCCCAATGTTTTTTTGTGAATTGGTGCCCAAAACTGAACTGCATATTCCAGATGAGGTGTACTAATGATTTGTACAGGGGTAAAATTATATCTCTCTCTCTGGAGTCTATACCTCTTTTAATACAAGAGAAGATTTTTTTGGTTGCTTTACAAACTGCACCTTGGCATTGCATGCCATTATTAAGCTTATGATCTACCATAAATCCCAGATCCTTCTCCACCATTGATTGCCCCAGTTGTACTCAACCTAGTATGTATGATGCATGCTTATTCTTAGCCCCCAAGTGCATAACTTTACATTGATCAACATTAAACCTCATTTGCACATAGTTGCCCAATTAAACAGTGCATTGAGATCGGCTTGTAAGTTGGAGACATCCTGTAAGGACATTATTCCACTGCAAAGCTTAGTGTCATCTGCAAAGACTGAAATGGTATTTTTAATCTCAAACCCTATATCATTTATAAATATATTACAAAATAAGGGTCCCAACACTGAACCTTGGGGTACACCACTAACAACCCTAGACAATTCAGAGTATGAATCATTAAACACTACTCTCTGAATACAATCTTTTAGCCAGCTTTCTATACATTTACATATGGATTTTTCCAAGCCTGTAGACTTTACTTTACTCATTAGCTGTGTGTGGGGAACTGTGTCAAACGCTTTTGCAAAATCCAAGTATACCACGTCGACAGCCACCCCTCTGTCCAAGGTTTTGCTCACCTCCTCATAAAAAGAAAGCAGATTTGTTTGAAAACTTCTGTCTTTCATGAATCCATGCTGTCTGTTGCTTAAAATATTTTTTTCCGGGGGGCGTGTCCAAGATGGCGACCGGAGCGGTCGCATAATCCGGAGCTCCGGTGCCGAGCTTTTAAATCCGCTGCCATCCGTGCGGCAGCGGATCACGGAGTGACGGCGGAGGACCCGGGTAGTATCCCTGATCCCGGGGAGTCGGAACCCGGGTGATATTTCCGCCCCTCGTGGCGGCTGAAGTCCGCGGCCTGGTGCGGCCGCGTGGGCCGGGGCTCCGGCGCCACCCATCAGCTCTCCCATCCGCACCTGCTGCCATCCGGGCTGTGGGAGATCGCCTGGGGACATCCGCGGCGCCCTCTGCATTGCTGGGACTGGGGGAGAGACACCGCTGAGCCTTGCTGCTTCCCGCGGTGGCGGCGGCCTCTGCGGCCTACATCACCGGTCTGGAGCCTCCATCTGGTCACAGTGAGTGGGGGATGCGGGTGCCCTCTTATTATTAGCTCCCCCCACAGTGACCTGGGAGTGGGCCTCACGTTGCTGACCCCGGAGCCTGCCATCTCCTGTAACCACAGCCCCTGTTGGGCTCAGAGGCCTACTGGGGACTTAATATTGCCCCGTAGAGTGTCTCCCTGGAGGGCCCTGTGCTTGGTGTTGGAGGTCCTCTGCTTCCCACTTGTCCCTCTTGTGTCCTAGGTTGGGATCTGGTGCCATCATCCTGCTCCGGTGTGCTATATCTGCGTGTTACTGTGATCTATGTCCTCTCTACCCTTCCATGACTTGCTAATTATCTTTACAATATAATGTTCTCGCAGATGAATCTAACCGCATTCATGTAACTACAACCCTAAACCTATTTTGGGCGTTATAGGTCCCCTGGGGTTATAATCTCCATTCATTATCCTATTTTCAGTTGATCACCCCCAGGAGACTCCCTGTATGCCGTCCACAAAGAAAAAAAAAGGGACAAGCCCAGAAGTCCCTCACGACATACCTACTTAAGGCACACGAGCTTTGTAACATGTCTCCAGTCAATACAGAGCGAGCATCCCTGTCCGATCCCACACAGGATACCACCGCTCCCTTATCGGCCTTGGTCAGTGAAAATACACAGCAACTTACAAAAGGAGACTTGGAGTCCTGCTTGGAATCTATGTACGCCAAACTAGCCGCCAAATTTCAATCAGAATTGCATAAAAGCACTAATGTTCTCTCTCAGGAAATAGCCACGCTGGGCTCCAGGACAGACCGCTTAGAAACCAAACACGATGAACTTAGCCTGGCCTATGGTGAACTTTCCAGAGAGCATGATCATTTACAAACGGCCTTTTTTCAACTACAGGCGCAGGTGGAGGACCTTGATAATCGCAATCGCAGGAATAATCTGTGAATCAGGGGAATCCCGGAGTCTATGTCTGACCTCTCCTTAATCGTGACCAAATTATTTCAATCACTCCTCCCGGATCGTGACCCTGGGTCTTTTGCCTGTGACCGCATCCATAGAGCCCTGCGCCCTAAACCTCCTACTGACAAGCCACCTAGGGATATTGTCCTGTGCATGAGGGACTTTTTGACCAAAGAGGAAATACTCAGAGCTGCTCGCAATACCCCTACGATCTCCTTTGAAGGCGCGGTCTTACAAATCTTTCCGGATGTTTCCCCGGCCACGTTGGAGAAGCGTAGAAAAATGAAAGAAGTCACAACGGTCCTGTTCTCAGCTCGTATTCGCTACAAATGGGGCTTTCCCTTTAAGTTGATTGTTCCACATAATGGGAGCACATATATAGCTACATCTCCTTCTGAAGGTAGAGCAATCTTGGCCAAACTGGGCCTAGCGGATGCCCCATCACCTCAACGTCCACCCTCCACCCCTCGTGTCTCTCCCATTTGGCATACCCCATCTCCACGGAGAGATAGAAGGAGAGTCAGACAGGATCCGGGTTGATAGGTCCATTCTCACTTGCCTATTACCTATTGTTTGACAGTCCTTGGTCTTGCCTATTGTCTTTTATGACTTTACCGAGAATTGAGACACAGGGATTTTGTTTCTTACATCTTACGCTGTCAGGATGTGTATTTCTATGGTTACTGCTATGTTAATTTTATAATCCTGAGTAATGTGTGTGTCTTGCATTGATAGCTGGACGAGTTAAGGTATAACAAGGGTCTTTGGTCCCTCTTAATTGCGCCCATTGGTTTATGGTTCCACAACTCTTTGACACGTTACCCCACCCTGCCTCCTGACATGGCCGGAAGTGTCGCCGCCCGATTGAGGGGTGGCAGTTCCGTTTTCCATGTTTTAGGGAGACAGGGTTTGGGCCCATTTGGCCCCTTAATATTTGAACTTTTTGTTTTATCAGGTATGACAAATTTTCAGCCTGATCCATGTTCTTTAGTTACCTTATTTGTAGGAGCTCTTCAAATCTCCTCTTTATTGTTTTTTGTCTTCTTTTTTTTCAACACTTTAGTGCATGAGGATGGTGTCGTGTCGGTCTGTGGACATCATGGCCCCCATCTTGGGGCCGGGAGGTCCCCTGGGCTGGTTCTGCCACCTGTACGTCTGTCTGCTATAGACCTGCGGATTTCTATGTCTAGCCAATTAATTTTAGGGGATATCCTTGTAATGTGTACTTTTATGATGATAGTAATAAGCTCTGTTTACTATGGTAATTCAATGTATTTTGCATAATGTCCAGGGTTTCAATTCGCCAAACAAGCGCAAAACGGCCTTTCTTCAATATAAACGACTGGGAGCCAAGATTATCTTATTACAGGAAACACATTTTGCAGCTGCAAAACACCCGACATATTTTCATAGATCTTATAGGCAGGGGTATTATACCCTGCATTCCTCCAAGAGTAGGGGCGTAGCCATCTTTCTACATAACTCATTCCCCTTTGAGGTTCAACATGTGTATCGTGATCCGGACAGTAGGTTTATCATTCTTAAAGGCACCCTTTCAGGTCGAGAACTTACTATTGCTAATGTATATGCACCGAATTCAGCACAAGCTACCTTTTTTTCAAAATTTTTTGGTACTCTGGATAGGTTTTTGTCTCCTCATCTCTTGGTGGGTGGGGATTTTAATCTGGTGGCAAATCCTCTTTTGGACCGTAGTTCCCCCTCGCATTCTTCCCAGGCTTTCCCAAAATCCCTTACTAAGAAATTAGATACCCTCCAGTTGGTGGATGCCTGGAGAGCGCACAACACCGGAGCCAGGGATTACACATTTTATTCCCACCCACATGACTCTTATGCTAGATTAGACTATATATATTGTACCCCAATTTTACTAGCTAATTCTAAGGTAGCTTGCATTCATTTGAGCCCCTGGTCGGATCACAGTATTGTGGCCTTATCTATCACATTTGTGGGATTGGCACCTACTCCCTTCTCTTGGAGACTTAATGACTCTATGCTAACCGATATTGACTCTCGCCAGGAAGTGGTTACATCTATTCAGGAATATTTTCAATCTAATTTAACCCCTGATATTTCCCCAGCCACACTCTGGGTAGCCCACAAGGCGGTCCTACGAGGCCGACTTATCTCCATGGCCTCATCCAGAAATAGAAAACGTTGGCAGCAAATACTACTTCTAACCCGAGAATTAGAAGCACACTATAGAAGCCATGTCGCTAATCCATCTCTACTTAATAAACAGCTACTGTCCCAAAAGCGCTTGGAACTGAATGCCCTGCTTTCCCAAAAAACTGAAAAGGCCCTTCGCTGGTCGAAGGCCTCATTCCTATTACATAGTAACTCGGCATCTACCATGTTCGCAAGGAAGTTGAACCACTCTCTGCGCCCCCCACACGTGTATAAATTACGCACAAATTCGGGTGATATCTCATCTCTACCTCAGGAAGTCTTGGGTATTTTCGAACATTTTTATTCTAAACTACTACCTCCTCCGCAGTCGGATTCTGTCCCTCTGTCGGACTCTTGGCTGGACTCTATACCCCTCCCTGCCCTTACACCCTCTCAGATTGTCACTCTTAATGCCCCCTGTACTTTAGAGGAAATAACATGTGCGATAGGCGCGCTCAAGCGCTCTACTGCGCCGGGTCCTGACGGATTTACCGCTAGCTATTATAAACATTTTGCCTCTACATTGGCTCCATACTTGATAACTTTATTTAATGATGTTTTGCAGGGGGGTAAGTTCCCTGAGGAGATGTTATTGGCTAACATGTCTCTAATACCCAAGCCACAGAAGGACCACTGTTTGCCACAAAACTATAGACCAATCTCAGTCATGAATAATGATCTAAAGATATTTAGCCGTATTTTGGCAGACCGGTTGGCCCCTATCATCTCCTCTTTGGTCTCTCCAGACCAGTCGGGTTTTATTCCCGACAGATTTATTACTGATAACATTCGTCTCACTCTAAATGTTATTCAAGACGCCAATTTACATTCCAAAGAGGTTCTGTTGATGAGTTTGGATATAAACAAGGCCTTTGATAGTGTTCTTTGGCCCTACTTGTTCTCCTTGCTACAGAAAATGGGCTTTAGTGAGGGGTTTTTGGCAGGCATACATGCCCTGTATGACTCTCCTAAAACGAGAATTAGGCTTCCTGGCTGTAACTCTGACTTCTTTACATTGGGTAGAGGTACCCGCCAGGGCTGTCCTCTTTCACCCCTTTTATTTGCGCTGGTGTTGGAACCTTTGGCATTGGCGATTAAATCACATTCAGATATTTCTGGCTATTCATTATTAGTTTCACATTTTAAATTGAGCATGTATGCTGATGATGTTATGCTTTTTATTACTAACCCGTTGACTTCTTTACCTAACTTGTGTGCTGTATTGAACGATTTTGCCAAAGTGTCAGGTCTCACCGTTAATTTTACCAAATCTGTGGTCATGCCTGTTAATGTTCCTGACTCCCTAAGTGCATCTCTCCGTAGTTCTTTCCCATTTCGCTGGGTCAAGGACAGGATATCCTATCTGGGGATTAACCTCACTCCCAGATACTCGGATATATTTGCGGCTAATTATCCACCATGTGTATCGCGTCTCTCTACTCTACTGAAGATCTGGCACGGTTATCATATCTCCTTTCTGGGTAGAGTCACGACGGTTAAAATGAATATTTTGCCCAAATTGCTTTATCTTTTTAGAGCACTTCCAGTTCCGGTCTCAAAAACCTTTTTGGATCATTTTCAGCGGACTATTAATAATTTTATTTGGGGAAATAAGCATCCACGTTTTGCCTCATCCATTTTGTATCGCTCACAACGGTCGGGAGGTCTCGGTCTTCCTAACTTTTGGCTATATTATCTCTCGGCTCGTTTTGCGCAATTGTCACAATGGGCTACTATTAACTCTCAAATCCCGTGGATCAAGTTTGAGTCTCAGTCGATACGTCCTTTTTATTTACCGGGAATTTTATGGTCTAACATCTCCCCCCGATCGACTGTTTTTCATAACTCCATAGTGACTCACTCACTGACGCTTTGGTCCAAACACAAATCTAAATTGGGTTTAGTCTCTTCTATTCCCCCAGGTGTGTCATTTTTTGGGGATCCTACTTTTGTTGTAGCCTTTTCTTCCCCTCATATGTTTCGTTGGTGGTATGATCGATCTTTTATCAGATTATCTGATTTCCAAAGAGGAGGATCTTATATTACCTTTGATATGCTGCGCGTGTTGTTTGATGTTCCTCTTCATGAGTACCTTCGTTATAGACAGATTAGGCACTTTTTTAAGGCGCACTTTGGCCTTACCCCATCCTCTCCGATTTCCTTTTTTGAACGTATCAGCCGTGACTCTCCCAGGGGTAGGGGTCTTATCTCAAATCTTTATCACCAATTTTTGATCTGTCTTTTTCATGCTCCCCCTTTGTACAGACGAAAATGGGAGGAGGATTGTGGCGTCACTTTTTCGGATGAGGATTGGGATTCCATGGTGGATAATATATGCAAGAGCTCTAGATCTCTTTCGGTTCGTGAGACGGCCCTTAAAGTTCTAACCAGATGGTATTATACCCCATCAAGACTACATGTACTGTTTCCACAAACGTCCCCTCTATGTTTTCGGGGCTGCGACTGCACGGGTACTTTGGTTCATATATTTTGGGATTGCCCGACCATATCTTTGATCTGGCGTAGGATTTCCGAGGTCGCTGCCTTATTGTCGGGTGCCCCGATACGATTGTCCATGCAGACCTGTTTATTGGGGGCCCATATCCCAGGGGTCTCTGATGCCAATCTGAGATTGATACACACATTATGTATTGCCACTTTATGGTCTATTGCCCTACATTGGAGGTCCAATGTTGTACCCTTGGACTCCGTTTTACACAGAATTGACACTGTAATGCTTATGGAACGCATTCATTATACCCTACTGGATAAGATGCACTTATACGATAAAAAATGGGAGTCATGGAGAGATTGCAGACACTTATTACATGCTTAATAACATCCCCAGTAAAAGTTGGCTGGCATGTACTATTGACAGGTGTATCACCTAACCTACTTTGTCGTTTACGTACTTCATGCACTTGTAACTTCCTCTTTTTTTTCTTATCTTCTTTGTTATGTTAATATACCTTTATGTATTGTACTTTTCAAAAGTGCCTTGTTTTTGCTGACAATATCACTTTTAAAGTGTGCTGTTGTTCTACTGTCTACTCATGTACAATAAAATCGTTTGTAAAACGATTGTTGTAAAAAAATAATTTTTTTCCAGCAAGAACTCATCTACAGTTGCAAGAAAAAGTATGTGAACCCCTTGGGATTACGTGGAGTTTTGCATGAATTGGGCATAAAATGTGCTCTGAACGTCATCTAAGTCACAACAATAGAAGAACACAGTCTGCTGAACATAATACTACACAAACATTAGATGTTGCCATGGTTTAATTGCACATAACATGTAAACATTCACAGTGCAGGGAGGAAAAAGTATGTGAGGCCCTAGCTTAATGACTTCTCCCAGAGCTAATTGGAGCCAGGAGTGAGCCAACCTTGACTCCAATCAGTGTGATGATATTGAATGTGTTGCTGACAGCTGTCCTGCCCTTAAAAAACACACACCTGTTTGGAGTTTACTGGTTTCAAGAAGCACTGTCTGATGTGAACCATGCCTCGCAGAAGATCTACGATCAAGAATTGTTGACTTGCATGAAGCTGGAAAGGGTTACAAAAGTATCTCCAAAAGTCTTGATGTTCATGTGTCCACTTTAAGACAGATTGTCTACAAATGGAGAAAGTTTAGCACTGTTGCTACTCTCTCTAGGCTTGGTCGTCCTGTAAAAATGACTGCAAGAGCACAGCGCAGAATGCTGCATGAGGTAAAGAAGAATCCCAGAGTGTCAGCTAAAGACCTACAGAAATCTCTGGCACATGCTAACATTTTTGTTGACACATCTACAATAAGGAAAACATTAAACAAGAATGGAGTACATGGAAGGACACCACAGAGGAAGCCATTGCTGTCCAAAAAGAATATTGCAGCACGTTTGAAGTTTGCAAAAGAGCACCTGGATGTTCCACAGCACTACTGGCAAAATATACTGTGGACAGATGAAACCAAGATTGAGTTGTTTGGGAAGAACACACAACACTATGTGTGGAGAAAAAAAGGCACAGCACACCAACATCAAAACCTCATCCCCACTGTAAAACATGGCCGAGGGAGCATCATGGTTTGGGGCTGCTTTGCTGCCTCAGGGCCTGTACGGATTGTTGTCATTGATAGGAAAATGAATTCCAGAGTTTATCAAGACATTTTGCAGGAAAACGTACGACCATCTGTCCGCCAACTGAAGCTCCGCAGAGGATGGGTGATGCAACAGGACAATGACCCAAAGCATGCAAGTAATTCAACAAAACAATGGCTGCAACAGCACAGAATACGCCTTCTGGAGTGGCCCAGTCAGAGTCCTGACCTCAACCCGATTGAAATGCTGTGGCATGACCTTAAGAGAACGATTCATCCCAAGAACCAGACATCCCAAGAATATTGCTACACTGAAACAGTTTTGTGAAGAGGAGTGGTCCAAAATTACTCCAGGTCTGATCTGCAACTACAGGAAACGTTTGGTTGAGGTTATTGCTGCCAAAGGAGGGTCAACCAGTTATTAAGTCCAAAGGTTCACATACTTTTTCCTCCCTGCACTGTGAATGTTTGCATGTTATGTGCAATTAAACCATGGCAACATCTAATTTTTGTGTAGTATTATGTTCAGCAGACTGTGTTCTTCTATTGTTGTGACTTAGATGACGTTCAGAGCACATTTTATGCCCAATTCATGCAAAACTCCACGTAATCCCAAGGGGTTCACATACTTTTTCTTGCAACTGTATGTGGTCTTTTATTAAACTTTGCAGTATCTTCCCATCTATAGAAGCTAAACTAACAGGTCTATAATTACTTGGTAAAGATTTTGATTCCATTTAAACAATAGGCATCACATTGGCCTTACACCAATCCAGTGGTACTATGCCAGTCATTAAAGAGTCCCTAAAAATTACAAACAATGGCTTTGAAAAGACAGAGCTTTATTATTTAAGGACTCATGGATGTATGCCATCTGGTCCAGGTGCTTTTGTCACCTTTATTCTGTATAAATATTTCTGGATAATATCAATTGTTTGCCAATGTGGATCATCTGGGCCTTTGTCAATACCATGCCCATTATGGACAAGAGCTCCCTCATGCTCCTTTGTATATATAGAGCTGAAGAAGTTATTTTTTAAATTTCCCTTCTCTTTGTTCCCAGTCACCTACTCTAGATTATTTTGTAAAGGGCCTACATGCTTGGTTCTGACCTTTTTACTATTAATATATTTGAAGAATTTTTGGGGGTTTGTCCCGTTATCTTTTGCAATTTGTCATTCATTTTCAATTTCTGTGGCCTTGATTTCCTTTTTACATATTTTGTATATTCTTTGTAATGTTTAAACGATGATAGAGTTCCTTCATTTTTATATATAATAAAAGCTCTTTTCTCATTATTTATAGCTGTTTTAATCTTTGGCCGTAAGCCACATAGGTTTGATTTTTAGCCATTTAAACTTGTTGCCCATGGGAATATACACTGCAAAGAAAAAAATTAAAGGATCACTTTTTAATCAGAGTATAGTATCAACTCAATTAAATTCTTTGGATAGTGATTTGGTTAGCTCAGTGGCAGAGGGGGTTGTTAATCAGTTTCAGCTGGTTTGGTATTAATGAAATTAACAACAGGTGCACTAGATGGGCAACATTGGGACAATCTCCAATATAGGAATGGTTTTACAGGTGGAGGCCACTATTATTTTTTTCCCTATTCATCTTTTCTGTCTGTTTTTTGCTAGTTTTGCATTTGGCTAGGGTCGGTGTCACTACTGGTAGCGATACTTGGACCCTACAGAGTTTGCACAGGCAGTCCAACTCCTCCAGGATGGCACATTAATATATGCCATTGCCATAAGGTTTGCTGTGTCTCCTGGCACAGTTTCAATAGCATGGAGGAGATTCCAGGAGACAGGCAGTTACTCTAGGACAGCTGTACAGGGCCGTAGAAGGTCCTTAACCCATCAGCAGGACTGGTAAGGAGGAAGGAATGAGTACTGCCAGAGTCCTACAAACATCGTTCAGCTTGACCGTTTTGATGGTGGGTCAGTGATGGTCTAGGGAGGCATATCCATGAGGGATGCACAGACCTTTAAAGGCTAGAAAATGGCACCCTGACTGCCATTAGGTATCAAAATGAAATCCTTGGACCCACTGTCAGACCCTACGCTGGTGCAGTGGGTCCTGGATTCCTCCTGGTGCACGAAAATGCCTGTCCTTATGTGGCAAAAGAATGCAGGCAGTTCCTGGAGGATGAAGGAATTGATACCATTGAATGTCCCCCATGCTTGCCTGACCTAAATCCAATAGAACACCTCTGGGATATCATGTTTCGGTCCATCTGACGCATCCAGGTTGCACCTCAGACTGTACAGGAGCAGAGTGATGCCCTGGTCCAGATCTGGGAGGAAATACCCCAGGACATCATCCGTCATCTCATTAGGAGCATGCTCCAATGTTTTTAGGCATGCATACAAGCATGCGCGGGCCATACAAATTACTGAGTACCATTTTGAGTTGCTGCAATGAAATTTCAGCAAAATGGACTAGCCTGCTGCATCATTTTTTCACTTTGATTTTTGGGGTGTCTTTGAATTCAGTCCTCTGTAGGTTAATAGTTTTCATTTCCATCAAACGATGGGGCATCCTTATATTTCTAACATATTACCCAGTGCATATCAGTATAGATATCCAGCATATTTTTCTCCATTGAGTTTTGATGTGTTCTCAAAGTGTTCCTTTAATTTTTTTCAGCAGTGTATTCCGAATGTTCACATACAGTCCTTTTGAAGAACTCCCATTTCTGTGTTGTGTTAATCAATGTCAATATTCCCTCCCAGTCTAAGTCTTGGAGAGCAGCTATCAGCCTTGGAACATTAGCCCTCATAAAGCTGAGCATTTTTATTTTTCCCGTGTGTGCTTGTTGTTTACAGCTAACATTAAATTAAATCATGTTATGGTCACTGCTACCCAAATGTTCTTTTATATGGACATTTTTAATAAGCTCTGCATGGATAGCGATTACCAGGTCCAGCAGAGCAACATTCCTAGTTGGGGCCTCTGTAAACAGTACCATAAAATTGTCCTGTAGTAGGTTTATACATTTTCCCTTTAATTGTCCCTGCAACGCCATTACTCCAGTCATTTTATCGGTAGTTAAAATCCCCCATTATTATCACTGTCCCACCCCTTGCAGCCCTTTCGAATTGTGCACGGAGCTGAGTCTCCACCTCCTCATTAACACTGGGTGGCCTATGACAACTCCAACCATTACCTTTGTAGTACGCACCCCATTGTGCAGTTCCACCCATAATGCTTCAGCCTCATCACACTCTCCATCAACTAGTTCCTCTTTTACACTAGCTCTGAGACTTTTCACATAGAGACAGACACCACCACCTTTCCTTTTTACCCTGTCTCTCCGAAAGAGAACATAGCCAGGAATATTAGTGGCCCAGTTATGTGAAGAATGAAGCCAAGATTCAATACCAATTAAATCATAGTTCTCTTTATACACCACAGCTTCCAACTCACCAATTTTGCTTGGCAGACTTCTGGCATTGGTGAACAAACAATTTAATTAATTGACACCTTTTGCACACGTATTTTTCATATTTTTAATTTTTGTACAAATGGTACCAATTCCAATGGTTATTTGGAACATGGGCACCTTCTTATTACCTGCCATAGCCCTCCCTCCATCTTTCCCAATTCCACCCCCCAATAAGGACTGACAGTCTGACCTGTCTGATCTGTCTGCCCCATTATAAGCTAACTCTGACTCCCCCCTCGATCCTAGTTTAAATATTCCTTCAGCCATCCCATAAACCTCTCCCTCTGCACAGCAGACCCCCTTCCATTTAGGTCCAAACCACCTCTAGCATATAGGTTGTACCCAAATAAAAAGTCAGCCCGGTGCTCTAGAAACCCAAATCCTTCCTTCTTACACCAGGTCTTTAGCCATGCATTTAGTTCTCTAATCTCCCTCTGTCTTTCCTGCCAGGAGTGATATATACACTACTCAATAATCCTCAGGGCATCATACCATATTAGCAATAAGTAAACGATAGAAAAGGATTAGTGGGACTTTAAATATACTCACGAGGTTTAGAACATACCACGTAAAAATGTACAAAATTTATTAAGTTTGCATCTAAAATATTTTTACAAAGGCACCATTTTTAAAAAATATCAAATACATCCAGTGCGTAGATCAAAGCGTTTCACAGATACTATATGTCTGCTTCTTCAGGACCCAAGATTTTTTATGTGGGTAAGTAACTATACAAAAATCCTCTAAAATAAAGAAAAAAGACAACAGTAATAAAGAACAAAGATATGGGACAAACATATATTATGTAATATGAACAAAGAATAAATAACACCCATTTGCAGGACAGAGGGACACCAGTCCTAACACAAAGTATATATAGTGTATATATCAATTATGATAAATCAAAACAATTAAACATTGTCTTACCCCAATGAAATAGGGGAAACAGGTAATCTAACAATGATCTTGAGATAAAAATAAAATGTAGGTGTACTTTTGTGCTTTTCGGCCCAAGGGACACCACCCCAAATACATCAAGACCACAGGATTGTCCAGATGCTGAGGGACAATAAATGATGTATAATCAAGAAACAACAAAATAAAAAAAGGGGGTGCCACCAACAAAACAAAATAAGAAGAGTTAATTGGAAACTATACAGACCCCGTATATTTTTTAATGGAGGTAAGGTAAAATGTAGGTGTGCAGCTACTATAATCCACCAAAGGGCACAGAAATGTGCTTAGTAACTGCCAATATAAATAAAATAAGAATATATTAGAAATTAAATCCACACTGGACAATTATATATTGTGAATAACCAAACAAAATGGTCTACCATCAAGCAAAATAAAGTAAACCAAACAAATAATAAACCAAATTACATTAAATCCAAAATAGAAAAGAGAAAACAAAATTACAGCAAAATAGAGGAGACAGGCAGTGAACACGCACAATACCAGAGACTGGGTCTTAAAAGTCATGCAGTAAGGTTTACATGAATTATGTTTAAACATAATATACAATCTAGACCAAGAAACATTATGGTATATCTCCTTAATGGTAAACAAAAATTTATATCATAAACGGAATAGAATATACTTTATCAGAGGTGTGATAATCTAAAGGTTATAAACATGTCAACCACATGTCATCAAATAGACACTTCCTATAGTATTGCAATAAACAAAATGTTTAGGTTTAAATAATTGCAAATTGGGAAGGTTTAGCTTTCTGTTTTCATTAATATTTTGGCAATAGTCACAGCTGCCACACTTAAAGGTGCCCTTAGGTAATAAAAAACATGGGTTTTTTCGGCCCCGTGTAGAAAAATTACTGGATACTAAGCTTTCTTTTAAAGGTCTATTTCTGCAAAATGCTAGATGTGGTTTAGCATCAATAAATCTACTGATAATTGGGTCATCCATAAGGCTGTGCCAATGTTTGTCTAATATTGATCGGATTCTGTCTGATCGATTGTTAAATTTAATAATTTTTAGTTTTCAGTCCAATATTATTTAAATTATCCCCCTGAAATAGTAAAAAATCCCATGGGCTACTTTTTTCCCATTGATACACTTTCTTGAGAGATTTTTTGCTGTAGGCTCATTGTAAGAAGCACATTTGGAGTGATTGTGCTTGTCGTTCAAAATCATCCAGATCCTTGGAATTGCGATGAATCCATAGATATTGACCTCTTGGAATGCCCTTTATGAGATGGTGTGGATGGGCACTGTCAAAGAGTAAGAGAGAGTTGTCAGCTGTGGGTTTTCTGAATAGGTCACTTTGAATGTTACCAGACACATCTTTTTTAATCAATAAGTCAAGGAATGGTAAGGTATGTGTGTGGTAAGATAAAGTAAGAGTTAGGTTGAAATCATTCTGGTTGAGTCAATTAACAAACTCAATTAGAAGCATCTCCTGGCCTGACCAGAGTAATGTGGTTCAGATATCTCGACAGATCATCTGAGGAGAATATTGACTGTTACCACCCCCCAGGTACAGGCTGGCATATGACAGGGCATAAGCAGTCCCCTTTGCAACCCCCTGCACCTGGAGGTAGTGAGAGACACTGAACAAAAAACATTGTGAGACAACATAAACTCCAAAAGTTCCAAAATGAATAATTTATATAAGTCATGAGCCATACTTATTTCTCTCAAAAAAGTAGAAATAACACTTAGACCAGATGAATGGGGGATGCTGGAATATAGAGCCTCAACATCTATCGAGGCCAAATTTGTCTTTTCAGTGACATGAAGATTATTTAATATTGTTAAAAGGTGGATGGTGTCCTTGAGATATGATGGTACAGATTCAACATGGGGACAGAGACAATCATCCACCATTTGGCTTTCTTATAGGTGAGAGAACTGAGCCTGGCATTACTGGTCTACCAGGAGGAATTTTAAGATTTTATAGGTCTTGGGTAAGGCATAAAAATGGGAGTTACTGTAAACTTAACTTTCAAAAAAATCCCAGGTATCCCTGGAAATAATATCAACAGAGTAGGCTCAATCAATAATAGCTTCAAATTGTCTCTGAAATAAAACAGCAACAGATGGTTCAACTTTGCGATACCAATCTTCATTTTTCAAAATTATTTGACACATGGATATGTATTGCTCTTCTGACATTATAACTGTATTTCCTTGCTTGTCTGAGGGTTTAATAATAATCCCATCCTGTTGTTGTAATTGGTGGAGAGCATTTTGTTGGACGTGAGACAAATTCAATAAATTTGAGGTAGTAGTGATCTTTTCAATATCTCTAGATACAATATTCAGAAACAATCTAACTCTAGGATTACTTGAAGACGGAAATCTGCATGACTTATTTTTATATTTCTTGAAATTAGGAAGCTCTTGAGTCTCCAATTGATCTACAGAAGTGGAATCTATGTCAATAAAGAGATCATTGGGTTGGCCCCATTCACCACTATTTTTAATGGTAATGTTTTCAGGGCTCTAAAGTCAGTTCTAGTGTAATTTTGATAAATAGCGGAGTCATTTGATGATAGGGCCTGTTGCCCCTCAAAAAGAGGTCAATATTTACGGATTCTTCGCAATTGCACAGAGCTGGCTGATTTTGAACAACATGCACAATCACTCCAAATTTGCTTCTTACAAAGAGGCTACAGTAAAAAAATCTCTCAAAGCATATCAATGGGCAAAAGTTGCCCACAGGATTTATTACTATTTCAGGGGCATAATCTGGATAATATTTGACAGAAAAGCCATCCCATTATTAAATTTAACAAGCAATTAGACAGAATCTGATCAATATTAGACAAACATTGGCACATCAGTAGGTAACATTATCAGTAGGTATGGATGCTAAACCACATCTAACTTTTTGCAGAAATAGATCTCTAAAAGATAGCTTAGTATCCAGTAATTTTTTTACAGGGGGCTGAAAAAACCTATGTTTTTCATTACCTAAGGGCACCTTTAATTGTGGCAGCTGTGACTATTGCCAATATGTTAATGAAAGCAGAGAGTTAAACCTTCCCAATTTGCAATTATTTAAACCTAAACATTTTATTTGCAATACTATAGGTATTGTCTGTTTGCTGACACGTGGTTGCAGATAATATTACATTGGTAAAACGAAAAAAAAAAATTTGGCAATGAATACAAGATCATGTTACTTATATTACTGTCAGTTTGATTGACAAACACAACCCTAAATATTTTGCTTTGTTTCATCAATATCAACCCGGCTCTGTTAGATTTTCTGCCCTGCCACATATCCACCCCCCCCCCCCCCCAGCGTGGGGTGGTGACTTTGATCTTACCATCATACAAGTTGAGAGAAGATGGATACACCTGTTAAAGGCGACTCTACCACCAGGGCTTAATGACACTATCAGTTACATCTCATTTTATCTAGGTTAAATTATCTCTCACACTACCTGTGGTTTTAACTCTACATCTATGTTTATAACCTTTAGATTATCACACCTCTGATAAAGTATATTCTATTCAGTTTTTTATATAAATTTTTGCTTACCATTAAGGAGATATACCATAATGTTTCTTGGTCTAGATTAGATATATTATGTTTATACATAATTCATGTAAACCTTACTGCATAACATTTAAGACCCAGTCTTTGGTGTTCCTGTATGTGTTGCTGGCCCTAGTCTCCTCTATTGTATTTTGCAGTATTATTGTTTTCTCTATTCTATTTTGGATTTAATGTTATTTGGTTTAATATTTGTTTGGTTTACTTTAATTTGTTTTGGGGGCGCTGGATGTGAACAGCTTGTAGGCGGCCACCCTGTGGGTGGGAGAGTTCTGCTCCCAGACACTGTTTCTTACTGCACGGCAGAACCAGAAGTTACATCATGCCACACTATTGTCAAATCCAGTCATGCACCATTTGGCACCATTTCGGAATTGGGCATCTATTGCATGGGGGAGAATGGTCCTCCTGCATGCCATGGTCCCACTCACCTAATTAGGGGCTGGTCCTTGACGTGTGGGTGGCCCCCGGGTACCTTCCCCTATATCAGCGGTTCTCAACCTGGGGGTTGCGACCCCTTTGGGGGTCGAACGACCATTTCACAGAGGTCGCCTAAGACCATCGGAAAACACATATTTCCGATGGTCTTAGGAACCGAGACACCGCTCCTGTCTCAGGCGATCTGTGGGCGGCATGATAGGCTGCCCCTGTAACCTGGCCACACCTCCGGGATCACTCAACAGCTCCGCCTCCTCGCCGCTGATTGGCCACCGGAACTGTAGCTCAGGAGAGGCACACAGGCGGCCAATCACCGGCGAGGAGGTGGAGCTTGGAGAGGAGGAGCCGAGCGGCAGCGCGCGGAGATCGAAGAAGATCGAGGGAGCTGCAGGAGCGAGTGAAGAGAGAGGCCAGAGAAGGAAGACAGCTGACAGGTAAGTGCAAATTTTGCTGCTGCAGCCAGGTATGCAGGCTGTAGATGGCAGAGGGAGAGAGCGAGCCCAGGCTGGAGCAGGAGTCAGCAAGGTAAGTATCATTGGTGTCAGTGGAAGGGATAGTGCCCCATCATTTGTGTCACTAATACCAACGATGGGGCACTATTCCTCCCTCCACTGACACCAATGATGGGGCACTATTCCTCCCCCCACTGACACCAACGATGGGGCACTATTCCTCCCACTGACACCAATGATGGGGCACTATTCCTCCCACTGACACCAATGATGGGGCACTATTCCTCCCCCCACTGACACCAACGATGGGGCACTATTCCTCCCCCCACTGACACCAACGATGGGGCACTATTCCTCCCACTGACACCAATGTTGGGGCACTATTCCTCCCACTGACACCAATGATGGGGCACTATTCCTCCCACTGATACCAATGATGGGGCACTATTCCTCCCACTGACACCAATGATGGGGCACTATTCCTCCCACTGACACCAAGAATGGGGCACTATTCCTCCCACTGACACCAATGATGGGGCACTATTCCTCCCACTGACACCAATGATGGGGCACTATTCCTCCCACTGACACCAATGATGGGGCACTATTCCTCCCACTGACACCAATGATGGGGCACTATTCCTCCCAATGATACCCACAATGGGGCACTATTCCTCCCACTGACACCAAGAATGGGGCACTATTCCTCCCACTGACACCAATGATGAGGCACTATTCCTCCCACTGACACCAATGATGGGGCACTATTCCTCCCACTGACACCAATGATGGGGCACTATTCCTCCCACTGACACCAATGATGAGGCACTATTCCTCCCAATGATACCCACAATGGGGCACTATTCCTCCCACTGACACCCACAATGGGGCACTATTCCTCCCACTGACACCAATGATGGGGCACTATTCCTCCCACTGACACCAATGATGGGGCACTATTCCTCCCACTGACACCAATGATGGGGCACTATTCCTCCCACTGACACCAATGATGAGGCACTATTCCTCCCAATGACACCCACAATGGGGCACTATTCCTCCCACTGACACCCACAATGGGGCACTATTCCTCCCACTGACACCCACAATGGGGCACTATTCCTCCCACTGACACCCACAATGGGGCACTATTCCTCCCACTGACACCCACGATGGGGCACTATTCCTCCCACTGACACCCACGATGGGGCACTATTCCTCCCACTGACACCCACGATGGGGCACTATTCCTTCCACTGACACCCACGATGGGGCACTATTCCTCCCACTGACACCCACAATGGGGCACTATTCCTCCCACTGACACCCACGATGGGGCACTATTCCTCCCACTGACACCCACGATGGGGCACTATTCCTCCCACTGACACCAATGATTGGGCACTATTCCTCCCACTGACGCCAATGATTGGGCACTATTCCTCTCACTGACGCCAATGATTGGGCACTATTCCTCCCACTGATACCAATGATGGGGCACTATTCCTCCCACTGACACCAATGATGGGGCACTATTCCTCCCACTGACACCAATGATGAGGCACTATTCCTCCCAATGATACCCACAATGGGGCACTATTCCTCCCACTGACACCCACAATGGGGCACTATTCCTCCCACTGACACCCACAATGGGGCACTATTCCTCCCACTGACACCAATGATGGGGCACTATTCCTCCCACTGACACCAATGATGGGGCACTATTCCTCCCACTGACACCAATGATGGGGCACTATTCCTCCCACTGACACCAATGATGAGGCACTATTCCTCCCAATGACACCCACAATGGGGCACTATTCCTCCCACTGACACCCACAATGGGGCACTATTCCTCCCACTGACACCCACAATGGGGCACTATTCCTCCCACTGACACCCACAATGGGGCACTCTTCCTCCCACTGACACCCACGATGGGGCACTATTCCTCCCACTGACACCCACGATGGGGCACTATTCCTCCCACTGACACCCACGATGGGGCACTATTCCTTCCACTGACACCCACGATGGGGCACTATTCCTCCCACTGACACCCACAATGGGGCACTATTCCTCCCACTGACACCCACGATGGGGCACTATTCCTCCCACTGACACCCACGATGGGGCACTATTCCTCCCACTGACACCAATGATTGGGCACTATTCCTCCCACTGACGCCAATGATTGGGCACTATTCCTCTCACTGACGCCAATGATTGGGCACTATTCCTCCCACTGATACCAATGATGGGGCACTATTCCTCCCACTGACACCAACGATGGGACACTATTCCTCCCACTGACACCAACGATGGGGCACTATTCATCCCACTGATACCAACGATGGGGAACTATTCCTCCCACTGACATCAGTGATGGGGCGCTAGTCCTCCCACTGCAAAATTACAGTTATGAAGTAGCAACGAAAATAATTTTATGGTTGGGGGTCACCACAACATGAGGAACTGTATTAAGGGGTCGCGGCATTAGAAAGGTTGAGAACCACTGCCCTATATATATATCCATGACCCGGTGATGGTGGGTCTCTTCCTTTCTGTTCTACACACAATTTGCTGATGGCCCTATGTCTCTGCTTGATTGGAGGTAATTGGATTATACACATGGATCTTTGTATGGTTTATTGGGTTTGCTTGTGTGCATGCAAAATAGTAATATTACTATCTTTCTGCACTCTATAGATATAGATATTGGACTTCTTCAACTACTATGCTCTCTTATCTTGACATTTGAATTAGACAAGCTTGTCATTGGAGGTAAATAAAATTGATGGTAGCCCATTTTGTTTGGCTAATCATTATATATATTAATCCAGTGTGAATTTCATTTCTAATATATTCATATTTTTTTATATTGGCAGTTCTGTGCCCTTTTGGTGGATTATAGTAGCTGCACACCTACATTTACCTTATCTCCATTAAAAAATATATGGGGTATGTAAAGTTTCAGATTAACTCTTTCTTATTTTGTTTTGGTGGTGGCACCCTTTTTTTTGTTTCTTGTTTATATATCATTTATTTTCCCTCAGCATCTGGACAGTCCCGTGGCCTTACAAAAAGTACACCTACAGTTTATTTATATCTCAAGATAGTTCTCAGATTACCTGTTTCCCCTATTTCATTGGGGTAAGACAATGTTTAATTGTTTTGATTTATCATAATTTACATATAATACAGGTGAAACTCTAAAAATTAGAATATCGTGCAAAAGTTCATTTATTTCAGCAATGCAACTTAAAAGGTGAAACTAATATATGAGATAGACTCATTACATGCAAAGCAAGATAGTTCAAGCCATGATTTGTCATAATTGTGATGATTATGGCTTACAGCTCATGAAAACCCCAAATCCACAATCTCAGAAAATTTGAATATTGTGAAAAGGTGCAATATTCTAGGCTCAAATTGTCCCACTCTAATCAGCTAATTAAGCCATAACACCTGCAAAGGGTTCCTGAGCCTTTAAATGGTCTCTCAGTCTGGTTCAGTAGGAATCACAATCATGGGAAAGACTGCTGACCTGACAGTTGTGCAGAAAACCATCATTGACACCCTTCATAAGGAGGGAAAGCCTCAAAAGGTAATTGCAAAAGAAGTTGGATGTTCCCAAAGTGTTGTATCAAAGCACATTAATAGAACGTTATGTGGAATGGAAAAGTGTGGAAGAAAAAGGTGCACAAGCAGCAGGGATGACCGCAGCCTGGAGAGGATTGTCAGGAAAAGGCCATTCAAAAGTGTTGGGGACTTTCACAAGGAGTGGACTGAGGCTGGAGTCAGTGCATCAAGAGCCACCACACACAGACGGATCCTGGACATGGACTTCAAATGTCATATTCCTCTTGTCAAGCTGCTCCTGAACAACAAACAACGTCAGAAGTGTTTTACCTGGGCTAAAGAAAAACAGACCTGGTGTGTTGCTCAGTGGTCCAAAGTCCTCTTTTCTGATGAGAGCAACTTTTGCATCTCATTTGGAAACCAAGGACCCAGAGTATGGAGGAAGAATGGAGAGGCACACACTGCAAGATGCTTGAAGTCCAGTGTGAAGTTTCCACAGTCTGTGTTGATTTGGGGAGCCATGTCATCTGCTGGTGTTGGTCCACTGTGCTTCATTAAGTGCAGGGTCAACGCAGCCATCTACCAGGAGATTTTGGAGCACTTCATGCTTCCTTCCGCAGACGAGCTTTATGGGGATGCTGACTTCATTTCCCAGTAGGACTTGGCACATGCCCACACTGCCAAAGCACCAAAACCTGGTTCAATGACCGTGAGATTACTGTGCTTGATTGGCCAGCAAACTCGCCTGACCTGCACCCCATAGAGAATCTATGGGGCATTGCTAAGAGAAAGATGAGAGACATGAGACCGAACAATGCAGAGAAGCTGAAGGCCGCTATTGAAGCATCCTGGTCTTCCATAACACCTCAGCAGTGCCACAGGCTGATAGCTTCCATGCCACACCGCATTGAGGCAGTAATTGCTGCAAAAGGGGCCCAAACCAAGTATTGAGTACATATGCATGCTTATACTTTTCAGAGGTCCGATATTGTTCTATGTACAATCCTTGTTTTATTGATTGCATGTAATATTCTAATTTTCTGAGATTGTGGATTTGGGGTTTTCATGAACTGTAAGCCATAATCATCACAATTATGACAAATCATGGCTTGAACTATCTTGCTTTGCATGTAATGAGTCTATCTCTTATGTTAGTTTCACCTTTTAAGTTGCATTACTGAAATAAATGAACTTTTGCACGATATTCTAATTTTTCGAGTTTCACCTGTATGTCACGCAGATGGGTGTTATTTATTCTTTGTTCATATTACATAATATATGTTTGTCCGATACCTTTGTTCTTTATTATTTTTTTTTCTCCATTTTAGAGGATTTTTATATAGTTTCTTACCCACATAAAAATTCTTGAGTCCTGAAGAAGCGGACATATACGCGAAAAGCATTGAGCTAACCACTCAATGTATTTGATATTTTTTAAAAATGTTGCCTCTGTAAAAATATTTTAGATGCAAACTTAATAAATTGTTTACACTTCCTGAAGAAAATTCTACCTGGCATTGAAAAATAGACTGGTACCACCACCAGTATCCAAGCCAAGGGTACTTTAGCAACAGCAGAAGTTGATATAGTCAGAAACAGCCTTTAAAGTAGCCTTCGATCTTTTTCTCACACAGAAGCTTCATAGAAATCTGAACTATCAAAAATAAGAGTGACATACATCCAAAATCTGAGATCAACTCAACTGCATGAATGATTATCAAGATCAACTCTACTCCCCAATAAAAAATGTCAGGGGTTCTAAATAACCCATAAGGTATTCAAAACTAACACTTATTTTAAGCAATTCATTGAGCTGCATGCACATTTGTTCTGTGTAAATTCCCAGCTGTTGTGAGAATGGGGAAAAAGCAAATGTTCTTAGGGTATTTTCTCTTCTGGTTGAATGTTCTATTTCCAATTATGTAAATCCACAGCGCTCTAGGCAACCTGGGGGCATCAGATGGACCAAAACATGATATCCCAGAGGTGTTCTATTGGATTTAGATCAGATGAGTGTGGGGGCCAGTCAATGGTATCAATTCCTTCATCCCCCAGGAACTGCCTGCATACTCTCGCCACATGAAGCAGGACATTTTCATGCACCAGGAGGAACCCAGAACCCACTGCACCAGCGTAGGGTCTGAAAATTTCATCCCGATACCTAATGGCAGTTAGGGTGCCATTGTCTAGACTGTAGAGGTCTGTGGTCTATGGTTTCCATGGATATGCCCCCCCCCAGACCATCACTGACCCAACACCAAAACGGCCATACTGAACAATGTTACAGGCAGCATAATGTTCTCCATGGCTTCTCCAGACCCTTTCACATCTGTCACATGTGCTTAATGTAAACCTGCTCTCATCTGTGAAATTCACAGGGTGCCAATGATGGACCTGCCAATTCTCATGTCCAATGCAAATGCCAATCAAGGCAAATGCCAATCAAGCTCTATTGTGAGCACAGGGCCCATTAGAGGACATTGGGCACTCAAGTCACCCTCATGAAGTCTGTTTCTGATTGTTTGGTGAGAGACATTCACACCAGTGGCCTGCTTGAGGTCATTTTGTAGGGCTCTGACAGTACTCATCCTATTCCTCCTTGCAAAAAGGAGCAGATACCGGTCCTGCTGATGGGTTAAGGACCTTCTACGGCCCTGTCTAGCTCTACTATAGTAACTGCCTGTCTACTGGAATCTCCTCCATGCTCTTGAGACTGTGGTGGGAGACATGGTAAACCTTCTGTCAATGGTACGTGCTGATGTGCCATCCTGGAGGAGTTGGACTGCTTGTGCAACCTCTGTAGGGTCCAGGTATTGCTTCCAGTAGTGACACTGACCCTAGCCAAATGCAAAACTAGTGAAAACAGAAAAGATGAGTAGGTAAAAAAATGTCAGTGGCCTCCACCTGTAAAATCATTCCTATTTCGGAGGTCGTCTCATTATTGCCCATCTAGTGCAGCTGTTGTTAATTTCATTAACACCAAAGCAGCTGAAACAGAATAACAACCCTCTCTGCTACTTAACTGACCCGATCAATATCCCAGGAGTTTAATTTACTTAATGCTACACTCTGATTAAAAAGTGTTTCTTTAATTTTTTTGAGCAGTGTATATACAAAATGAATCCTAAAATCTAAAACAATTTCCAACATTATTAACGTAAAAGGGCAAAAGGCACATCATTGGAATAGGGCCTGGTCATTTATAGCTAAATGTTCATTTAATACAACCATGCTGAAGGCGGCATACAAAGTATTGTTTTGCTGGTATTGGGTTCCGGCTCGTTTGGCCCATGTGAACTCTGCCTGCAGTGATCGATGCTTTCAGGGTTGTGGCCATCATGGAGACGTTTTGCATATATGGTGGTCATGCCCGAGATTGATTTGTTTTTAGTCTTGTGTATTTGGCCTCCTTTTCACCTTGTTCCATCTCTCCATATGCCGGGATGTTTGCTTCATTATCCCATACTGGGCCTCTTGGCTCACCAGCAGAAGTTGGCTTCCTATTTGTTCTTGTCTGCCACTAGAACAATTACTCAGGCATGGAAGAGCCTGTCTGTTCCTATTCAGGGGGTGCAGGACCGTATGACCACTCTGATGCTCAATGAGCAGATGTCGAGTATCTGTAATGACTCCCAATGGAAATTTTGTAAATATGGGAGCCATGGTTGACATATGCTTTTTCTACTCTCCCCCCCCCCCCCGGCTAGTCTGGATTTGTAATGTTGTTCGGTATTTGCGTTCCCGGACCCCTGCTCATGGTCTTGTCTTCTTCTTCCTTCTGTACTCCACTTTCCTTTTTGATTTTTGTTTGTTTTTTGTGTGGTGGTGGATAGCTGCCTTTGGTTTGAGCTACTGTCATTGTTATATCACTGTTTTTGTAATCTATGTGCCATTGATAGCCCCTGCGTGGGCGCACCTTTTTCTTTGTTGGTTTTAGAGTTTGTTTTCTTTACTTTTTATGTGCATGTGATAGCCCTTGGGTGGGCGTGTCTTGTTGCTCATGTCTTCTTGAAATTTTATAAATTAATAAAAACCATTGAAATACAAAAGGCACATCATAATAATTTCCAGACCATAAAACCAATAAGGAAGAATCATCAACAATGTCTGCCACTATGTGTGTGTTTTGGGTCACAGGCCATCAGAGTCATGCATGCATGCTATCCAATAGCAAGCCACAACTGTTCAGTCATCTCATCCGGTTACCCAGGAAACCTTTAAAGGAAAATTTTAAGATTTAATAGATTTTTTTCAACAGTAATCCATTTGAGATTGAATTCACCCATTCAGCAGAAAACAGGCTTTAGTATTTTTAGATCTTGAATTGGGACATGGATTAGATATAAAAAATGTTTTTAAAAATGCACTTAAAACTCACTTCTGGCAATTAATAATTGCATGTCAAAAGAGGAAACTATCTGAGATAGATCCATAACTTGCCAGATGGGCAGTTCCATTAACTGAGGCATACTTTTACTAAGGCCAAATATTATTTTAGTCAAAGAGAGATCTTGAAGAGAAATTGCTAGAAAAAGGGGTATCAAGAAAATATAATTTAAATGGTGTCTAAAAAACCTAGGGATCACAAAGGGTTCAAGAAGAAGACTAAGAGTAATACAGAACCAGGACCTGATATTCATGCCGTTCTGGGCATTAGGAACCTCAAAGTAAAACAAAAAAGGTTTTATGAGCATGAGATGAATTGGATTTATGTATGCAGCAATCTGTTCCCTAAATAAAGGCTTTGATCATTTATACAGTGTATATATATATATGTATTTATTTATATGCTGTATATATACACCTGTGACTTTATTAGGTACACCTTGCTAGTACCAGCTTGGACCACCTTTTGCCTTCAGAACTGTCTTCATTCTTTGTGGCATACATTTCACAAGGTGTTGGAAATATTCCTCAGAGATTTTAGTTCATATTGACATGATAGATTTGTTGGCTGCACATCTATGATGCTTATCTCCTGTTCTACAACATCTCAAAGGTGCTCTATTGGATTGAGATCTGGTGACTGTGGAGGCCATTGCAGCACAGTGAACTCAGTGTCATGTTCAAGAAACCAGTTTGAGATGCTCACACGGTATCACATTTATGCTGTAGGTGGCTGACCACCACCATTACTAGAATAGTGTTTGTACGGATCAATATATTGATCACGAACAGAACTCTACTAGTGCCTCCTTAGTATAGTGTCCCCAAAAATGCAATGTTAGCGGGATCAGCCCCGTTCACTACCAGAACTAGTGTTTAGCCCCTTTGTTGTTTTTCACAGAAGATTTGTATCAATTCATTGTGTGCCAAAGCAATTTATATGCACAACAATACATCACTGCCCACCCAAACTCAGCTCTTGCCAGACAATTCACATGGAAACCTATCATGGTTTCCAAATGCAAAACTTTTTTGGGCCTAACCCTCAATATGGGCATTACAAAAAAGAATGAACTGAGGTCATATTGGTCCATAGACTCGATTTATCATATGTCCATGTACACTGCTGCCATGGCCAGGCATTAATATGAGATGATAATGCACTTCTTTTTTTTTCATGAGAGTGTTATCACTTAAATGTTTGAACATTACATATATGCCCAATGAGGACCAGCAACATACTGATACGTTTGAGTTTGGACTGGACTTTGAGTGGGTATACCAGGATGATGCCAGCTGCTACAGGCATCTTCCTGGTATCATTTTTTTCAGCTGGGGATTGGATTTAATGTAAAAGCAATCCTAGATTCTAATTAGCCACTGGATCACTTTATCTAGCAGCAGGAAGGGACCCCCCCCCTCCCATCACCTTCCATGGCTTTCTTGGGCTCTCACATCTGCCGGCTGACCATACAGCTGATTGGAGACAGGAATGGCTGAAATCATCTCTAAGGTCTAAGAAACTGGAAGCAATGAGTATTTATTAATTTTTTATTTGCCTGATATACTTTAAATAGTTCCATTTTTAGATCGAGAAAGCATCTGATCACACCAAGAAATGGGGTGGTCAAGAAGGGGGAAAACCTTCTGGGGCTTCTGAAATATGCAAGGGGTTTCTGAAATCTGTACATGATGTGACATATGTGTAAGATGCACCCAAGCATAAGTGTTTTTTAAAACACCTATTGCAGCTCAATGACAATTCAGATCCCTGGCCTGCTTTGTTTGTGTAAACAAAGAGGCAGGGGATCCTGGATGAGGTCATTGAGTAAATATGGTCATGACCATATTTGATCAATGATGTCAGCCAGGCAGTTTGTTGACATTCAGGTGCCAGGCAAAGAGCTGTCATTTGTGCTGAAAGTCCAGCAGGACAGGATTGCTGATGTGGGTCACTCTATTTGTGTTGGTGGGACATCAGAGCTTTGATGAAGACTCTACATCCTTGAACTACATGACTGAAGTTGGATTTGCATCATGGAACATTTTTTTTCATAACATGCTCTGTTTATAGTGTGTGTTTTAAAAAGCTAACAAAGAGTACTAAACACCCTTTACTCATTCACATAGGGGTGGATATCTGACACCATATCTTAAGACAGGTTTCCAGATTTTTATAAGGGCCCCCCACATCAACAAGGCCATGAACATGGATGAGGCCCTGATCCTATCTAGGGCCTAAGATCCATACCAAATCTTTTTCCTTGATAGGGCTCTGATGTGGATTTTTCTGTTTCAATCTATTTATTAAGATTTTAGATAGTAATAAGAGTACAGAGTAACAAAATCATGTACCAACTTGAACTGTCTGCATAGTCGAAATGTATACAATGGTAACAATAACAAAAAAAAAACACAAAAAAAAGTTATAAAAAGGAGGGGTTCAGCTGGGACCCCATAAAGAGTACATATGTAATTATGAGGACTTGCCTCAATGTAATCAGTTATACAGAGTCTGATTTAACACTATATAAGTAAGGGTGTTCCAGAATAAACTTTAACCACAAAGGAACCTTGATTTAGATCAACATGGTATGCTTAACAGGGAGGTCTAGCAGGACTACAACCACCCACCCTGCATTCTGGTCCAGTGGATGTTATGGTGTTCAGGGGGACTTGTCAGATTCTGGACAAAGGGGCCCCAAAATATCCACCCCCCATGTCAATGAGTAAGGGGTACAAGATAACCCTTGTAGGTATAATGTAGGTACAAGGTACTCTTTGTTACTCATTCACAAACAAAAAAATACAAAGTAAATAAACACACACACTATAGAAAAAGTACTATATTAAAAAAGTGTTGAGTCCAGGGAGTCAGCATCAATTGACAGGTAACATATATTTTTTAATATGAGTTAAGAATTGCAGCCCTTACATTTCTTTCATGATATGTTACTGTAAGTTTAAAATTGTGTGCATTTACTTATTATTCCTTCAGGTCCCATTAATGCCACAACGCAATGTTTTGCAGCCACACATTTTCATGCAATAAGGAGCATTGTAGTGTTTGTTGGGCCATTGATTCAAAATGAAGGGGCTGCAATGCACCTTGATGCACAAGAAATAGGTACAGTCTTCATATTTTCATGGCTTAATTCAAAACAAATAACACCATGCATTGTTCTGGAGTATGTAAGATAAGAGAAACACCTAAAAGAACTGTGTGAAATTACCTGTGAATGTGCAGACCAAAAGAAAAATGAAAAGGAGTGTCCCTATTTTTAGGGCTTAAATGTGTATAACTAATGTTGGTACTGCTGCTCACACAAAGGCATACACAATATAAATGAATAAGTCCTGCGCAGTACAAATGTTATTAGTGATAAATCCTAAAATCTTATACCATGTACTGCTGAAAAAATTGCATTTGAATCCCCACTATACCAAGAACAAAATGTTAATTAAACATGTGTGTATCATATTCTGTTATAGTGAACAATATATTTTGAAAAATCAACATTCACTGTGACAAAACATAAAACAGTCCCAAGTGTTCCTATATTCTCATAAATATCTTTCTTGTGCAATCATCCAACTGTGTCATCTGTCACTTTTTCACTCTGCATTAACAATACTTCATTTTTTTATAGTCACCATATGCAGATAACCCTTCAATTCGCTGGTGCTTCTCAATCCATCTCCATCCTTTGCAATCCTTGGGTAGATTTTGGTAATACAGAATAGATAAGGAACTATAGTTCTCTCTGAATAAAAACTACCATTTATTGCTTAAAAATAATTACACTCAACTTTTTTTGGTGCAAAAATATGGTGCACACAGTATATAGGCATGTGTTGTTGAAACCAGCCAACAAACTGGTGGACCGTACACTTTGATTTGTGTGTCGTGATGTCACTGGCTCCTCCCAACATGTTATGTCATTGGATCATGTGACTTCAGGGAATGTGAGGTCTATTTCTGAGGTCTATTAAAAAGGTGAGAGCATATTATTGCCCTGAAGGGTTATCTGCACATGGTTATATTGTTACACTGTTATTTCTTAAGTTTAAAGGATAAGTTCACCTTTCATAACATGTTACATGTTACACCCATATACATATTATCAGACCGGCCCTCGCTCGCTCTGCTGCCTTGCTATGACAGCTAGCGGGGGATCTTCTCCCCCTTCATTAGCTGTCAAACTTAAAAAAAAAAAACTTGGCCATGCAGGTCTCCCCCTACCCAGCTGCATCACTCATTCACTGTGTTCACTGTGGAGTGTCATGGTAGTTCATTGAATCTTCCCATTAGTATATCTGCTTGGTCGCACATCCACTACAGGCAAGAAGATATACTGACAGGTCTGCAGGAGACCTGCATGACACCAAGGATTTGCTGATCACTGGTGCAACAGGTCTGCAGGAGACCTGCATGGCACCAGCGATCTGCTGATCACTGGTGCAATGGTTTACAGGCTCCTACAACAAAAAATAATAATTGCACATTTTTTTTACCTTGCAAAAAAAGTTCCTTTATTATTTTTTGTATAAAAGTGAACTCATCCTTTAAACATATTTCTTGCAGTTATAATGTTCAACTACTTTTCCATATATTTGCTGTGTTTCATTGAATTAGTTTGTATTTTTGTTCATCTAAAGAGTTTATACATCTAACTGAGGATTTATCATCTTCCCAGCCCTCATTTGCCATTCTAGTACAGTTCCTTCCTTCCTCAACAACAAATAACCTTTAGGATCTAGGACTCAATTTTTCAAAAATGTCAAAGTGTTTAGCAATGCTTAAAAAAGGTAATGTTTCTCTATGTGTTGATGCAGAACTTTTGATCGATTGCTACACCATTCTGGAATATTTTATCTGTCAAGGCAACCAAAGTTACAAGATGGTTTCAGATTTTACAATTTTAATATACTTTTCCGAACAGCCATCAAACGCGCTCTCAAGTGTGCACATACACACTTACCAATACACACGCACACACAGAAGTGATTCAAAGCATTTGTTTTCTACTTTTATATCATATAGATTTAATGCAGAATAGTACGGGTAATTTAGAGATGAATCAATAATGTGGTTCTGCTGTTGTATTGTAGACTATTGGAAACAAAGGGCTGCTGCTGTAAGGTGTAAGGTGATGCAAGCCAAATACTACTGACGCATATATGTCTCAACTGAAATAATTATTTTTTTTAATAAATGTAACATTAATATCAAATAATACCGTAACATATCTAATATGAACACAGATTATTACTAGGAATGACACAAAAAGGAACTCTGACCAAAATAAAGAATTCAATCATAAATATGCAAAGTGAAAACTTATTAATGTATTCTGCTTTCTACTTTAGTATGCATTTATAAAATAGAAATGCTCCACAGAATTTGGAGAATTAACATGAAGTCTATCTCCAGTAAAGTCCAGCTTCTGCATGTTCATCCGTACAGGCAGTCTACACATTCCAGAAGTAGGAAACAGCACCTGCTGCTTGATGTTATGGTAATTTTTCCAGTTAACTTTGATCCTGACTTTGGATATGTATCAAACAAATCAATTTATGATAATATTAAAGTAGATATAAACCACATTTAATCTTTCAGTCATTCATGACATAAAATTGCCTCTTAATATAGTTTATTTATTTAAAGAGACAACAAAGAAGTACATATAATTGTGACATAGCATAACCTTGTAATACCAGGTAACATACATATACAAAGACATGTAAAGTCATGATATCTTTGTAATACAACATTGATTTGTATGCAGTGTAAGGCAAACTAATAAATAAACATACTAATAAACTGTTCACATTAATAAAACATAAGTATACTAATATCTCTATCTACTGAGACCATAAACCTCAAGGACTTCGAGCGCCATTCCAAGCAAGGTCCTATGGCGGTGACTCCCAGTGATTATGGGTGTCAATTTTAAGAAAGTTTATCCTGGCTCTGAATGCTCACAGGAGAAGAAAGGAGATGAATCTTTGCACTCCTGAAAAACAGCCCAAGCAGAAAGGAAAGTGTAAGTGAATTCAGCCTGACTCCTCCATCTATTGGGAAAGAAATTTTTTTTACCCTGTCTCACTTTTTAGTATTTATGAAACTGGGAAAAATAAAGTAAAATTGCACTTTGCCAGCCATGGCCTGAACAGAGGTCACTACTGTGGAGGAAATAAACTTGGAGGTTCTAGAGTATGAGGAGAGAGTTAGCAGAATGGGGGTTCTTAAGGTTTAGTGTAGTAGTGAAAAATGGAGAAAAAAGGGGGAGAATGGGATCTGAAACATGAACAATGTAAAAAAAGAGACTGGAAGAAGGGGGGGGGGGCAGGGAAAGGAAGGAAACAGTTTGAGTATGTAAGAGAGGAGAAGGGGAGGGTAGGCTTCAGTTACCATCTATTAGTGCCAACATCAAACTGTATCCCTATTAAGTATAGCTAGCATTATTTTAGGACTGCTTACTTGATATGGTTGATGTGAGAACAGAGATATGGAGGTTGATTTACTAAAACTGAAGAGTGCAAAATCTGCATAGAAACCAATCAGCTTCCAGCTTCTTAGCTAAACAAGTTAAAGTTAGAAGCTGAGTAGGTACCATGTGCAGCTGCACCAGATTTTGCACTCTTCAGTTTTAGTAAATCAACCCCATTGTCTGCTATGTATGTGTAAGTAATCAGAGAAAAAATTTTCTTGAAAGACTTCTTCGATTTACTTCATTGTGGAGGTGAGGTCCTCCATTATCCTGATCGCATCGATTTCTGCAAATCACTGTGGCGGGGAACATTTATATTTTCTGTGGATTAGTATTGTGATGGAGTAGGAAAAGGCATGAGGTATTTGAAAATCTATCAGTTGTTTTCAGTTAGTTCCCCCATTTACACAAACTCAAAAGTTTGAACATATCCAAAAAATATTAAGAAAGGAACTGTTAACCAAATCTCTACATTATGAAATATAATATTTCTCTGATATGATTTGGTAAATGAAGAGTTCTTACCCAGAAGTGAAAGGTTTAACACAACAACCAAAATTTATTGGTGAATAGGATGGAGGTCTAAACTAACACAAACAATCTATCTAGTTACATAAAAGAAACAGTATTAAGAAAGCTCGAACATATTACAAAATACAAACAGTGAGACAGAAAAGACATAAGACAAACATTTTAGATACAAGTCCAAGGGTTATATTCCATAGTTACCATGGAACTGGACATAAAAGTTCCATTCCCTTCCTCTGGTGTTCCAAAGAGAATCTCCCTCTCTCTCTTGTGTCCATAGTTATAGGCCTCTCTTCCCTTAATTTCCATAGACTATCTCTGATTGGTTGGCCAGTCTATTCCCTTTCATAATTGACTAACTTCAAATCCTCTGTATTTAGCATACACCAACCTCCTTTAAGGCAAATCTTGGCCCACCCTTTATGGAATTTAAGCAAGCCACTTCATGACCTTTTGCTGGGAAACTAAGTATTCATGAACGGCTGGCCACCTTCATTGCATAGCTAAATGAGTTATCCTTTGAAGTGCACATTTGTGAAGCAAACAGGTTTTGTCCCATGGTTAGATAAACTAACTCTGGCACCGAACTGTCTGAAAGAGGATTCTCAGCAAAGACGTCTGTTATACAGTAAAGAAGGTGTAACTGCGCATGCGCGGCCAGGGACGATGGCGGTTGCATTTTAGCTGAGCTCCGCTCATCCCCGGCCAGCACGGACTCACCTGTCACGCGCCACTGCTTCCTTGTGCACAAGGGTGAGTCACACCTACCAGGCACCCGGCCCAGCACCTCGGAGAGACCTGTATGGGGAAGATAGGGCGCTGGAAGCCCCCCTCCCCACAGCCACAGGAGTTGCGGCCATCGCCGCTCCAGCGGTTCCTGTCCAGGCCGCAATCCCCGGCCTCTAGTATGGCCAGGAGCCCAGGGAGAGATCCCGGCCCCCCGGTGGTCACGGAGGGTACTGCACCCTCATGCATCTCAGCCTCCATGCCTGCCTCTGCCCTGACCCAGCCCCAGATGGAGGACTCTGATCCCCAGCATATATCTGGGGGGGCAGTGGAATGCTCTGCATCAGGGAATCGTCCTCCCTCCACCCAGATATCTCAGCACACTGTACCATCTCCTTCCCTCACAATTTCAGCGTTGGATGATAAGCTGCAGATTTTTCTACGCAATATCACCGCATCCATATCCGCTGAGGTTGGAAAGCTGGCATTAGATCTCAGAGGGGAAATAACTCAGATTGGAGATCGCACGGATAAATTGGAGACTGAGTTTGATGATTTGGTGCAATACGTTCATGTCCTGGAAGAGGATAACGCATATTTGAAGCATTCCATGTCCCAAATGCAGCTCCAGCAAGAGGATCTAGAAAACAGGGAACGGCGCCAAAATATCCGTATACGCGGTATGTCGGAATCTATCGCTGATACACAATTACACCGTCACCTTCTATCCTTCTTTATCGCAACCGCCCCCCTGGTTCCAGAAGCGGATTGGCGAATTGACAGGGCTCATCGCTCATTGGGCCCAAAACCTGCCGAAGGCACTAGACCACGCGACGTCATAGTTCGCTTCCACTTTTTTCAAAGCAAAAAAGCCTTATTATTAGCTGCTCGCCACACATCCTCTCTGGAATTTAAAGGTGACAGACTCCAACTCTTCTGTGACTTGTCCCCGATTACCCTGGCCAAGAGGCGAGCCCTGAAGCCGATCACCACACACCTTCAACGCCATCATGTCCCTTACCGATGGGGGTTTCCCTTCCGGCTGGTCGTAACTAGGGATAATACCCAAGTTGTGCTTCAAGATCTTCTTGAGGCGGATTCCTTCTTAAAGCGCCTGGGACTTCCACCTTTGTCAGAAGATGTGTCTCCTCTGCCACCGACTCCGTCTCGTCCATCCGCCACCCCCAGCAAGATCTGGACCCCAGTCCGCGGAGGTCAGAAGAGACTTTCACGTACCCCACAACGTCCACGTCATCCTCAGTTGACCGATCCGCCTGTCTGAGGACTCTCTGGGGTGACTTTCCGGGGTGTTTCCGGTGACGTTCCTTCCCTCCTGGTTTTTTTTTTTCTTTTTTTCCCTTGCATAATTTTCCCTCAGGTTTCTCTTTTCTATCCGGCCGAACCATTTTTGGGTGCATTTTTTCACTTCTGTTTTGTCTGGCCGGGCATGACGACCTTTCTGATGTCCTGGTTGTCGTGCTGCTCCCGATTTTGTCTAGCCATAGGCCTAGACGGCTTGGGCCAATTTGTTGATCCCAAGTTTATATCCTCACAGATACTTATGTCAATCTCTGTGTTTATACCTTCATGTGTTATTTTACTGTTTTTTTGTTTTTTATTCTATTACATCGATGGTATTTCATTCCTTTTTTATGCTAACACATTTGCTTCAATCCTTGTTATTTTATAATGGCTTTGAGGTTTCTGTCATATAATGTCAAGGGCCTCAACTCCATTCAAAAACGGTGGATGGCTTTGAAGGAGTTTCGATCCTCAGGAGCAGACATTATTTTTGTCCAAGAGACCCATTTCAAATCAGCTGGCTCCTTTCGTTTTGCCTCAAGGTTTTTTCCCCAAGCCTATTCGGCCTTCGATCCCTCCGGGAAGGCCGGGGTGGCAATTTTGATTGGGTCGCATTGCTCCCTTTGGGTTGTTTCCTCCAAAGTTGACCAAAAAGGTTGCTTCATTATTTTGGAATGTATGCTTGGTGACACTCCCCTTGTTCTGTTGAATTTATACGCCCCCAATACGGGTCAGTTGCAATTTCTTTCCCAAACACTAGCTGCCTTAGATTCTTTTTCCTCCTCACATGTGATTGTGGGGGGTGATTTTAATTTGATTTTTTCCCCCCATAAGGACAGGAAAGTTCTTTTTGAATCCACACCCTCAAAGCGGCAATGCTCCTCTTCAAAATCCTTTCGTAGACTGATAAGGGAGCATCGTCTCTTCGACGCTTGGCGGATTAAACACCCCACCCATAAACAATTTACTTTCTACTCCACCCCCCACCGTAGCTATTCTCCCTTAGATCACTTTTTCATCTCTGCCCCACTGCTTTCACTCTTGGTCACTTCTGAAATTAATCCCATTACCTGGTCTGACCACGCCTCTCTGACTTTAAACCTTTTCTTTCCTCCTGCTATATCCAAACCATGTCACTGGCGCCTTAATAAGACTTTCCTCACTACAGACCATCTTAGGAATGAATTGTCTCGGGGACTTGATACCTATTTTACCCATAATGTTGGCTCCGTAGCTTCCTTCTCAACTTTATGGGAGGCCCATAAGGCGGTATTTCGAGGACTCTGTATTTCTATGGGCTCGCGTTTAAAGAAATCTGCGGCGAGCGCTAGGGCCTCTCTTGTACATCAACTATCTTTGGCGGAACGACGGTTGATGGCCAAGCCGTCAGTTTCTGGGCTCCGGAGGGTAACATTTTTCTGTGACCGCATTAAAACTCTTGACTCCAGTAAGTCTGCACAGTCCCTCCTGTGGGTTAAACAGAAATTTTACGAATTTTCCAACAAACCCCATCGTATGTTAGTCAATCGACTTAAAGCTCAGTCTCCTTCTACGATGCCTGATCTTTTAATCCAACCAAACGGAAGCCCTACCTATGATCCGCAGGTCATGGCAACCCTTTTTGGCTCATACTTTGAGAAACTGTATAACTGTTTGACCCCAGACCTTCACCCGCCTCTCACACAGTCATCCTTTGACGACTTTTTTGATTCCTTGTCACTTCCGAGACTATTACTCCCAGACATTGCCATCCTTAATGCTGACATTACGCTAAAGGAACTACTTGACACGATTAAACATCTTCCCTCTCGTAAGGCCCCGGGTCCGGATGGATTACCCTACTCTTATTATAAATCCTTTATTGGTATCCTGGCTCCCCATCTTCTTTCCCTTTATAGCGACCTTTTTAAGGGGGTCACACCCCAGACTGACTTTTCACGTGCCTATATCTCGGTTATCCCTAAACCCAATAAAGATCTCTCTATTGTAGACAACTATCGTCCGATTGCATTACTTAATTCCGACTACAAGATTTTCACTAAAATTTTAGCCAACCGATTGTCTGGAATTATTTCCAAACTCATACATAGGGACCAAGTGGGCTTTGTACCTTCCAGACATGCTGCAGATAACACCAGGAGATCTATTGATCTGGTTGATCTGGTTAACCGATCCTCCACCCCTGCTGTGTTATTGAGCTTAGACGCTCAAAAAGCTTTCGACCGGTTAAGTTGGCTTTACATGTTCATGGTCTTGGAGAGATTTGGTTTCAGAGGCCCATTTGTAGCAGCCTTGAAGGCCCTTTACTCTTCCCCATTTTCGCAGGTCAGATTAGCCTCTTTTCTCTCACTCCCTTTTTAGATGTCCAATGGCACTCGTCAGGGTTGTCCACTCTCTCCCTTGCTGTTTGTTCTTTGCCTGGAGCCGTTGGCCACATCCATCAGGTCGAATCCGGATATTCGCGGGATACATTCCCATACCCATGAGTACAAGTTATCGCTGTTTGCGGACGACAATCTCCTCACACTCACGAGTCCCTTTACTTCTTTACCGATTTTGCATCTGACCTTGAAACAATTTGGGGCTATATCAGGCTACAAAGTTAATACGTCTAAAACTGAGGCACTCCCAATACACGTCTCACCAGCCGTTCTATCCTCGCTTCAGGAAGCTTTTCCCTACCGGTGGTGCACCCATTCTTTAAAATATTTAGGTACTAATCTTACTTCCTCTTACCAATCCATATACGAGGCCAATTTCCCTCCACTATTTATTGCAATTTCTCGCTCCCTGAAACAATAGGATGCTCTGACCATTTCTTTCCTCGGATGCATTAATGTATTAAAAATGACAGTGTTACCTAAACTTTTATACCTGTTTGCGACCCTCCCCGTTCCCGTTCCTATGTCCAAACTCCACTCTCTTCAGAAATCTTTCCTGCATTTTATTTGGCACAACAAGCGGCACAGGATTGCACGTTCTGTTTTGCTATCCCCACGATCTAGGGGGGGCTTGGGGGCTCCAGATATAATAACATATTACTACGCAACTCACCTTTGTTTTCTCATGTCATGGTCTTCCCATTATCCTCCCAACACATGGACTGAGATCGAATCCTTGCAACTGTCCCCAGCCCATCTATGTTCTCTCCTTTGGTCGACCTCAGCAGTGGATGTCTCCTCCTTTCGCCATTTATTCCTTGGTCCCATGCAATTTTCTCTGACTGTTTGGCGGAAATGTAAGGCTAAATTTTCACTGGGCTCTGATTGCTCCCCACTGACGAATATCCTCTGTAACCCTAATCTCCCAGACAACATGGCCATGTCCCGGATGTCTCATTGGGCTGTAGCTAACCTTTTTCAATTGCGTCACTTGGTACACCCGGTGACTCGTAAGTTACACTCATTCCCAGTTCTCCAGAAAAAAGCCCTTTTACCTCCTCAACACCTATATATTTATCTTCAAATACGCCACTTTTTTTCCACTTTATCACCTTCATTGACTCTGGGGAAGCCTACTCCCTTCGAACGTCTATGTATGCAGGGTCCCCATCACAGGGGTATAATCTCTAATACATATAAACTTCTTATGGAAGCCCCCTCTTTATCCAACAATACTCACCTTTATATGCGTAGGTGGTCTCAATTTATACAATGCGATTTATACAATGCGATATTGATTTATTGACATGGCAGAAAATTTGGGAAAATGCATCTAGATCTTCTGTCTGTGTGGTTTTTAAGGAAAATATTTACAAGATCATGATGTTATGGTACAAAACACCTGAAGTTCTGCATGCTTATAATCCGAATGCTTCTCCTGATTGCTGGCGCTGTAGTAGAGACCTTGGTTCTCTCTATCATATTTTTTGGACATGCAGCTCCATTGCTCCTTTTTGGCAGGATGTTCTCTCCTTGCTGAATTCATTGCTGCATGTCTCTCTCCCACTTGATCCACTACATTTTTTGCTGGGTTTACCATTCCCAGGACTACCTAAATTATCCAGGAAAGTCGCTGTGCTGACCGCGGCCAGGAGAAGCATTCCTATGTGTTGGTTGTCCTCTGATCCTCATTCAATGCCGATTTTGTACAAACTTATTGCTGATGTAAGACAGATGGAATATTTGACTGCACTACATAGTTGTTAGTTTGCTGTATTTGAGATGATTTGGCTCCCATGGGATACTTTCACTTCTTCTATGCCGGCCCACATTGTAAGGCCCTGATATTCTTCACACTGTTAATTATGATTTAGCTGGTCCTGACCCTGGTCGATGTACCTTTCTGTTATGTTTATTTTCTCTTCTGATTCTTTGAAATATATTGTTTGTATTTCACGAAAACCAATAAAAATTGTTAATATAAAAAAAAAAAAAAAAAAAAAGAAGGTGTAATTAATAGAATATTCCCTTTGGCAACTATGGTATCTATAGAAGAGGAAGTTATGGGAAGACATATTGCACATCTGCACTGATAAAGCTCTAACTGAAATATATTCATAATACAATATTATTTACAGTGTTTAATGAAGATTTCACATAAACTCATTATCTAACAGAACCTTCACCACAGCATCATCAAAATGGGTAGTGAGACAGGAAGAGGATGGAAAAGGTGCTAGGGACTATATACCAATGTATGAATACTTTTGTATCTTGCTTCTTGCTATTTATAACCAGCTGATGATTTATGCGTGAAATATAGTATTTTCTCCACCTGCTCTTGTCGTAAAGTTAGTTGTAGCTCTCTTTACCATTTCTAAAAAGTTTAGTTGGTAGACTTTGGCTAGGACTCAGAATGAAGGCAACTAGCTATCCACATCTTATGCTTTGTTGCACCTCAGTGCTGCTGATCTCCTGTATTAACAACATTTTCTGGACAGGCATTCTAATGGTGAAAACAGTGGACAATTACTATGAAATGTGTGTTGAAATTACTTCTTTAGACCCTATCTGAATCCTATGTTGCAGTGGGACAACACAGTAGTACAGGGAGACATGGGTCTGAAGAAAGACCTTCATGGCAGGATTACCAATTATTATATTACCCACCTCCTGACAACATAATACATATATGTAACATCACAGAAGTAAGCTTTCTTCCATACCCCACATGGGACCTATTTTTGTAATGGGAGCAAGCTTCCGAATATAGACCAAGCATCCACCAAAGGCCCCTGGAGCTTTTGGGATCTTGCCAATGATGTGTGAGCACATTATTTGGAAGCCTTTGTATCCTTTTCTCCTCAGAATATTTGTGAAGTGAAATAGATATGTTTAGATGTGTTTTAGAATAAAAATGTCTTTAGCTTTATCACTGTTTTAGTGTGATGTAGTATATGTTTGTTCATGCATCTTTAGTGTCAGTGTTTGTGTCAGAGTCAATGTTAGCATCAGTGTCTGCAACTTCAAATAAAATAATTAAGAAATATTTAAGTTTTATTACTGTAACAGTGTGGGGGGTATAGTGTGCATGTGATTGTTCATATATAGGGGTTGATTTACTAAAAGTGAAGAGTGCAAATCTGGTGCAGATCTGCCCAGAAACCAATCAGCTTCCAGTTTTTTTTTTTTTCAAAACTTAATTGAACATGCTGAAGTTTTAAGCTGCCATGAACAGCTGCACCAGATTTTGCACTCTCCAATTTTAGTAAATCAACCTCATAATGTCAGCTGTAGCCATGCAGTTCAGCGTCACTGCTATCAATCCAGGTGTACACTCTCATCCACTTACTGTTTAGTAAAACTGAATCAACCTGCAACTCCTACCTCTGCCCAGGTTGATTCAAGAGGAATACTCACATTTTATCATCTGTAATGTGATGCCATTTAATTATATGAACTAATGCCATAGCTTTGTAGTATATATTGATGTCTAGGAGGTCCAATCTCTCATCTATTTTTAACCTTAACAATAATGAATAAGCTAACCTGGGCTTTCTTTTGTTCCATACATAGGTAAGATCTATTTTCTTATATCTGGATATTTGGGGCAGACTTATGGGTATGGTGTACAAAGAATATATAATCTGAGGTAGAATATTCATTTTAATTACATTTATTCTACCCAACCACATAATGGAATATTGTTGCCAGCATTGGAGGTATTTATTAATAACAGAAAGCAAGGTATTTTAGTTTTTAGTCTATAAAAGTTTAGGATCAGGAGATATATCCAAATAAGAACATATGTGCTCTCGCCAAACAAAAAGAAAGTTTTGTTGTAGTTGATTGGCCATGTCTCTTTGAATAGTGAGAAGAATATCCAGTTTCTTGTAGTTGATTTGAATATTAGACAGCTGACCAAAGCATGTCAGCTCTGACATTAGGAATGGTAAAGTGGTTCTAGGATGGGAGACTTAGAACACTATATCATCAGTGTACGCTGAGACTTTGTGTTCCCACGAGCCTATGTGCATTCCCCTTATGTCTGGATTTTGTCTTATCTTCCTGAGAAACTCTAATACTAAAGAGAACAGTAAGGGAAATAAGGAACAAACTGGTTGTATTCAAATAGTAATGGAGAAGCCTTCTGATAACATACCATTAACTTATACCCTAGCTTCTGGTTTTTGTAAGAGGGATAAGATCCAGTCCATCATTTAGCTGTCCAATTCTAAAATCCATAGAGATTCTTCCAAATATAGCCAATCCACCCTGTCAAAGGCCTTATTTGCATCCATTGATTCAGAGAAAAGGTGAATGATCAGGGCCATATTTTGTCCAGTGCAGCATGTTGAGATCCAGGATCCCTGCCATTTCATCCTAAAATGAAGCCTGTTAGATCAGGGTGGGCTATGGAAGGCATAAGGTCCTGCAATTTAGTGGTCAGTCATTTTGACAGTATTTTGGTGTCTGTTTTCAGTAAAGATAAATAATCCTCTTATTTTTTTTAATATGTAATAGAATGAGACATGTGAATATCTTCTGTCTCAAGAAGGATTTATTGTACTATGCACTGATTAGATTGAAGGCTTTGTGATTGATTGATTGATTCATTTCATTTTAACCATAACCTGTATGGTTATACTGTTAGGCCCCGAGTCCTGCTCTAAAGAAGTCACGGTTTCCATATACCACACTGATGATGGCCAAATAGCTGTTCACAATTTGAAATTAATGACTCCATAATATTAGTCTATGTTTGCACAATACACCAGTAGTCTGGATCTGGTTATAATGATGAAAAGTAAAGATTTGCATGTCTATGCCAAATGTCTTGAAATGAGAAATAATTCAATCAATTTTGGGATATATGATAAAATAAGACATGTGACTATGTTGTTTTAGCAAGGCTTTATTACACTAAAATGTTTTACTATATTAACATTTTTTTTCACAAATACTGGATCAATTACTGTACATAAAACTGTTTTATATATATATATATATATATATATATAGTAATATAGTAAGCATAATGTTAACTTGCTGTGTATGATCTTGAGAAACATTAAAGCAGATTATTTCTTGCTGCTATCCATAGTGAGAGTTTTCCATAAAGTATATTTTAATTTGTATGGCTCAAGGGTAAAACATCAAAACACTTTCCCAAGGGATCATTATGATACATTTTATAGAATATCTCTTTAAAAGGGTGCATCTGTTAATTTTGATTTCACATTTAACGGTATGACTAGATTTTGAAATACTTTTTAAACGTAAAGTATAAAAAGTACAGATATGCTCACCTAAAATTTTACAAATACAGTTTCAGACTGATTGCCTGAATGGAACAATTAACTATGACAACAAGCAACAAAGTATATGCAAATAAAAAAAATTAACTTTTACTTATTTAAAATCTGTACAAATTTGATGGCACACTGTGCATACAGTATATTGAAATATGAAAGAAAACTAATATTTCAATCTTTTTAGAAACTAAATGGATGGCAACTTGTTTTTCTTAAATAAAAGTTAAATAAAAAGGGTAATTATGTGCTCTACTAAACAAAAAAGAAAAAAAAATATTCTTTAACTATATCACTAAAATATATCAATATAAACGAAAAAATGTACAGGCAAAAAAACTCTAAAAGTTCCTAGAAAAGTGCAATCCTCCTAAACAAATGTATAGGCAGTACAAATTAATTTACAGGTGCATCTCAATAAATTAAAATATCATCAAAAAGTAAATTTATTTCAGTAATTCAATTCAAAAAGTGAAACTCATTTTAAGCATTTCTTTCTTTTAGTTTTGATGATTATGGCTTACAGCTAGTGAAAACCCAAATTCAGTATCTCAGAAAATTAGAACATTACATAAGACCAATAAAAAAAGATTTTTAATACAGAAATGTTGTCTTACTGAAAAGTATGTTCATGTATAGTATAGTATGCATTTAATACTTGGGCAGGGCTCATTTTTCATGAATTACTGCATCAGTGCAGTGTGGAATGGAGGCGGTCAGCCTGTGGTGCTGCTGAAATGTTATGGAGGCCCAGGTTGCTTGGATAGCAGCCTTCAGCTCATCTGCAATGTTGGATCTGATGTCTCTCATCTTCCTCTTGACAATACCCCACAGATTTTCTATGGGGTTTAGGTTAGGCGAGTTTGCTGGCCAATCAAACACAGTGATACCATGATCATTAAACCAGGTACTGATACTTTTGCAATGTGGGCAGATGCCAAGTTCTGCTGGAAAATGAAATAAGTATCTCTGTAAATCTGGTCAGCAGAGGGAAGCATGAATTGCTCTAGAATTTCCTGGTAGAGGGCTCTGCTGACTTTGGACTTGATAAAACACAGCGGACAAACAGCAGCTCCCCAAAATGTTTATCTGTCTTGGTCAGGGAGACTGGTAGCATATAAAATGTTGATACTACCTAAAATTCTCTATTATTTTAGAACTATTTCGATCTGCATCCCTCATTCCTTTTTTACCTGCAAGCAAAATATTCTCTCCAAATTTGTATGGGCGAATAGGAAGGTGAGGTGTTCACATACAATCTTGAAAAGGGGTCAGTGGGAGGTATGGGATTCCCCATGTTAAAAGACTATTACACTGCATCCCTATTAGATCAGACTAAATTTTGGTTCCTGCCTTCACACTTGAAACACTGGAGTTCCCTGGAGAACAATTGGGTTTCCCCCAACAATCTCTATAATTTATTAATGTCTAGTAGAAACAAATTTCCACAGCAGGTGGAGAGACACCCAATTATCTCATCCACTCTACAAGCATGGTAAAACTTCAATAAATTTGGTGGCGCACACGATGATTGTATAAAGGTATCTATCCCTATAGAGTCCTTAAAATTTCTAATACCAGATATTTCTTTCACGAAATGGATAGATAAAGGCTTGACAACTTTAAGGGACATTTCAAACAAAAAAGGGGTGTGTTAATTCAAAGATCTGGAAAGGGATCATTCTTTACCAAAGGGAGAAAGATTTACCTATATAAGAATTACCTTTCCTTGCTACAGAATCTAAATATAAGTCCATTGCGAGTATCTCTTAAGGCATGGATGTACTGGACTTCAGAAAGGACTAAGGCAAAGGGCATTTCTTTGTTCTATGACCTGCTTAATGACAAATCATACTTTAGTAAAATGCCACAAATTCTCAAATGGGAAAAGGATCTTAATTGTGAATACACAGACAAACAATGAAGAAAAGCATTTGCACCTAATTATCAATACTCTAAATGTTCTAATCATTGGGAACTAGCACAAAAAATCCATTTAAGATGGTATTTTACTCCATATATGCTAGCCAGATTTTACCCTAAGGCTTCTGATGAATATTGGAGAGGATGCTACAATACAGGCACGTTAATCCATATGCTGTGGTCATGCTTAATTTTACGAAGCTACTGGGCTGAAATATTTAAACTAATATCTAGGATAGCAGGTTTTTTCATTACGCCGTCAGTGGACTTAGCTATCCTTAGTATTAATATAGATCGAATCGCTACCAATCTTAGAACTGTATGCTTACAAATACTACATGCAGCTAGAGTAACAATTATGAGGAAATGGAAATCCAATGAAACCCAAAGCATAAGAGAAGTTATTAATCAAGTCAAAGATATTTGCGAGTATGAGAAAATTATGGCTTTTAAGGATGGCAAAATAAGTCACTTTGAAGTACAATGGAATATTTGGAAGGAATATCAGTCTGGTAGCTAAATTCTAAACATGTTAAGTAATGTAACTCATGCTATGTTGTGTTTTTCCCTATGCTAATACTGGAAGTCATTGTATATCCCTGACAATCTCATATTGCAATATCCGATCTCTGTAAAGACACTAATTTTGTATAACACTATTGTTACCATGATTTGATTCACAGTTTTGTAAAAATCCAATAAAAACTATTTGGAAAACAAAACTAAATGTTTGTTATATAAAGTGGTTGTTCCATTTTCCCTCACAATGCCCACTTTCTGATAAGCTTTGACAGAAACCCACGTTTTCCAAATTTGGACCATGGGCTCCTGAGTTTGCCTCGGCTCTCACCTTTTCTCTATGTTTTAATTGTTTTCTCTTGGGCTTACAAGCCTATTGTGTCTATATAGTTGGGATTCACATTGAGGCTAGGTTCACACTAATGTAGTGCAGTACATCGCATGTGATTCGTACAGGAACCACACTGTATTCCTGTGCAAATCACATGCAATTTGTGTGCGGTGCAATTGGAGCCATACAATATGGCTCCAATTGCACCGCACCTGCACCAAAAAGGTGCAGCACCCTTTTTTGGGTCCACACTAGAATCAGATCACATGGGTACTCACACCTATGCCAACCGATTCTGTACATTGCACCGTGTTTTGAGGACCAATTTTGGGGTGTTGTTAACACCCGCATCGGTTTGCATGAACGAGGTGCAATTCTGATGCGGTGCGGAATTCGCACACAAAAAACGCTGAGAATTCCGCACTGCATCACTTTCAACCCAGCCTCAAGAGATTCCAGCAGTCCCATGCAGGCGTAATTCTAGTTCAAAAAGATAGGGAATTCTTGGCATATGAAGCACCCTAAAGGGAAACATTTTTCCTTTTTTCAAAGTGCATAATACCTATACCAGACTGGAATACTTTTTGGTAAAAAACCTCTTCTTCATAGAGAGACCAGTTCCCCGTACATGTCATTGGTGAATGAATGGCACTCTGTTTTGTCATGCTGAAATTAAAGCTTCCATATCTGGGGCACTGGAGGAACTTTTTATTTTAAATGAGAATATGGTATCTAAGGCCTCTAGTTTGTGGGAAGCTCATAAAGCTTTTATCAGGAGCCAGTGTATAGCAACAGGATCACACCTCAAGCTTTCCTCTCAGTTCCTAACTTATGAACAGTGGTATTACTTAAGAGTAAGCTTAAGTCCCTAGATGTTAAAGGGATGTCAAGGAGCTTGCTGTGGATGAGACAAACATATTACCAATTTGCCAACAAACCACACAGGATGCTAGTGAATAAACTGCGAGCAAGACCTTTGGGTTCTGCCCCTGCATTCATTTTTCAGTCAGATGGAACCCTTACCTGGTATCCTCAGGGAATTTGCTGAGACTTGGTCGCTTTTACAGAAAACTCTGACTGCTTGTTCCCAGAGCAGCACCCAGTTTAGCAAGGAGTTGTTTGATAACTTTATTTCCTAGCTACATTTACCTAAACTAAAGCCTAAAGATAGATTTTCTATAATTGCAGCTATTTCTATGGCAAAACTAGAAAAAGTGGTTAAAGACCTACCTGCCCAGAAAGCACCAGGTTCTGATGGGTTTTCATATTATAAGCAATTCCTTCTGCACCTGGCACCTTCCTTATTACCTCACCCACATTTTCAACATTCCTACATCATGGTCATACCCTTCCGGATGTTCATTGGCACCAGGCAGGGGTGTCCATTATCTCTGCTCCTCCTTGTGTTATGCTTAGAATCCCTAGCTGCAGCAATTCAATCACACCCAGACATTTAAGGAATAAAGGTTAGCTAGAAGGAGTTTAAATTATCACTATCCACTGATGATATTCTGCTAACGACCATAATGATCTCCCTAAAATGCTTTGCAAATTCAGCAAACTATCCAATTATACAATAAACACCTTTAAAACGGAGGCCCTCCCGTTAAATATTCCCATACCTCAACTAACCCTATTACAGCAGAATTATACATACCATTGGTGCTCTTATTCTCTCAAATATTTAGGCATGCATATAAAAACTAAAATTTCCCCCTTTGTTTAAGAAAATATGTGCTCTCATACACCAGTGAGATGCCTACACTATATCATTCTTTTGTAGGATCAATGTGCTAAAAACGTCTGTTATGCCGAAGTCACTTTATCTTTTTGAAACATTACCTGTTACCAGTGTTTTTTTTCTGAGAGAATAGGTGCAGGAACTGCCCCTTTCAGAGTCAACCCATCTTTCTACCCCTGATCCTCCTCTGAGCACTGTTACGTGGTTCCACCCCCTATCCTCCCCCAGTACCACACCTTTTAGAGAATACAGAACCAAGTATCATTTTGTGGTGCTAGGTGATTTGTATGGAATTTGTTGATGATAACAAGAAAGGCAGTAAAATAGATCCCCTTTTTCTAGCAACAATAGATCCCCCAGCAACATCATCTCAACAGCTATCATCAATAGATCCACCAGCAGCCAACAACAACAGACCCCTCCCTCAACAGTAGACCACTCCCAGGATAAATTGACCCCAGTAACAATAGATCCCTCAGGAGAAACAATAGACCCCAGCAAAAATAGATCCCCTCTAGCATGTCAATAGACCCTCCAGCACACCTTGCCATTACATACATTCAGTGCTGGAGGTGCAGGAACTGCAATTCCCCACGTTCCCGGTGAAATAAAGCCCTGTCTGTTACAATGCCTAAGTCTCAATTATGCTCTTTACAACACTTTTTTTCAGCTTCATTTGGCATAACAAAAGGCCTGAAATTGCAAGATCAGTCCTCCTCTCGCCCCAATCCAAAGGAGGCTTAGGAGCACCCGATTTACTTAAATACTTAACCTTAGATCGCACTAACTTCAGCCGCGTATGCACCCATGGTCCAGCACAGACAAATCTCTGGAAGATGATACTCACATTACATGAGGAGATGGGCTGACACTCTCCAATGTGCTATACCCCAATGAACTGGTATAAGATATGGGAAGCTACCTCTAAGACTTTTAGGTGTGTAACAGATAAAGAAAATACTGTATATACAAGATCATGATGTATTGATATAAAACCCCTGTGGTCCTACACATGATGAATCCAGTTATACCTGACACATGTTGGAGATGCTCTAGAGATTTTGATTCCCTAGATCACATGTTCTGGTTTTGTCCCCAGATTCAGGGATTCTGGGCCATGGTCCAAGTCATCTTGGAACAGATTTTGAAAGTAGCTTTGACACTTGATTCTTTGCATTATCTTTGGGTCTTCCATTTACTGGGATCCCCAAAAGATCTAAATAATTAAGTGCACATATTTTGACTACTGCCAGGAGGTTAATCCTGAGGTAATGGAAATCAGTAAAGGACTCTTCTCAAAATCACTTTGTTACAGCCACATCTTAGATACGACCTATGAAAATTGTAATTGCTCTTTCTGAAGACTACCTAGGCTAACTTAATAAAGTGTGGGAATTTTGGGACAGTTCTGTTTTTTGGAACTATTCCATCCTCAACCTCTACTTCTTCACATCCCTTAGTCTTGTCTTAAATATGCTTAACAAGCAGGTCACCCTTTTTCACACTGTGTGAGATTATTATTATTATACAGTATTTATATAGCGCCAAAGGGTATGCTCATCGCTGTACAGTAGCAAGGAGGACAGAATATGAGACAAGACAGTAACAATACAATACATGAGGGGTTCGAGGGCCCTGCTCTTTCGAGCTTACAATATAGGAGGGAGGGGAAGGTGGCACAGGAGGAGATGGCTGTGGGGGATGGAGTGGTGGGAGCAGTAGAGGAGGTTGTTAGGTGAGGTCAGGTGTTAGGTGAGGTTGGGGTAGGTTTCCCTGAAGAGGAGGGTTTTCAGGGTGCGCCTGAAGGTGAGGAGGGTGGGTGACAGTCTGATGGATTGAGGTAGGGAGTTCCAGAGGATGGAGGAAGTCCTAGAGAAGTCCTGCAATCGGGTGTGGGAGGAGAAGACCAGGGAGCTATAGAGTAGGAGGTTCTGTGAGGAGCGGAGGGCACGGGTAGGGTAGTATTTGGGTATCAGGTCAGTTATGTAGTTTGGGGCGGCGTTGTGAATGGCTTTGTAGGTCAGAGTTAGCAGTTTGAATTTGATGCCTTGGGCAATCGGGAGCCAATGAAGGGATTGGCAGAGGGGGGTGGCGGATGTGGAGCGGTTGGTGAGGTGGATGAGTCTAGCCGCTGAGTTTAGGATCGACTGGAGTGGGGATAGCGTTTGTTTGGGTAGGCCAGTGAGAATTGCGAATCTTGGAGATGTTGCGGAGGTGGAGCCTGCAAGATCTAGATAGCAGTTGGATGTGGGGTAGGAAGGAGAGGTGGGAGTCCAGGGTGGGGGGGGGGGGAGACCAGGAGCTCGGTTTTGGATAGGTTAAGTTTGAGGAAATGGAGCGACATCCAGTCTGATATGTCGTTTAGGAGGTGGGCGATGTGGGTAGAGAGTGAGGGGGAAAGGTGGGGGGTGGAGAGGTAAATTTGGGTGTCGTCAGCATAGAGGTGGTAATTGAAGCCATGGGAGTGAATAAATTTGCCAAGGGAGGAGGTATAGATGGAGAAGAGGAGGGGCCTGAGGACAGAGCCTTGGGGGACCCCGACAGAAAGGGGGAGGGAGGGGAGGTGGTAGTGTTGTAGGTGACGCTGAAAGAGTGTTAGGAAAGGTAGGAGGAGAACCAGGAGAGAGCAGCGTCCCTGATGGGAGTGCAGTTTGGCAAGGAGGAGAGGGTGGTCAACAGTGTCGAAGGCCGCAGAGAGGTCGAGGAGCAGGAGGATAGAATAGTGGCCATTGGCTTTGGCGGTTAGCAGGTCGTTGGTGATTTTAAGTAGGGCGGTTTCAGGGGAGGGCAGGGGACGGAAGCCAGACTGTAGGGGGTCAAGAAGGTTGTTATCAGTGAGGTGGGCGCTTAGGCGATTGTAGGCCAGGCGCTCAAGGAGCTTGGAGGTGAAAGGCAGCAGGGAGATGGGTCTAAGGTTGTTAAGGTTAGTGGGGTCAAGGGAGGGTTTTTTGAGTATGGGGGTGATGTGTGCGTGCTTTAGAGGGGAGGGGAAGGTGCCAGTGGAAAGGGAGAGATTGAAGATGTGGGTGAGGGTTTGTAAACCTTAGGATATGCATTAGCTGATGTTAGTATTCACCTTTGCTAACTCATCCTGAATTTCTGAATTTTTAGACTTTATTTCATTGCCTAAATTGTGCTCTGACTACTTAATCCTTCTCAATGTGCCCTTTACCGCCAAAGAGATTGTAGATACTATTAAAATGCTGTGACACTATTAAAACACTGCCACATATCACCGATCCCCAACAGTTTCTCTTTGGAATATTACAGACTTTTCTTTTCACATGTATTCCCTTATTTAGAGATGGTTTACACTGCTGTGTCCTCAGCGTCATATCTGAGATGTTGACTGCCAAAATAATTACCTTGCCTAAAGCATGGAAGTAGCCTGCTTCTGCACAAAACTTTAGGCCGATTTCTCTATTAAATGTAAACTTAAACATTTATGCAAAACTTCTTGCTAATAGAATTTTCAATATTTACCATTACTGATAAAGTAAGATCAGGTGGGCTTTGTGCTCAGTGTAAGGCACCTGATTCCGCAAGGCAGATCCTTAAGCTACTGCACTATGCAGAATCTTCTGGAGTGCCTTCTCTGCTTTTAATATTAGATAGGCCTTCAAAAGGCTATCTACTGAAGGTCCTATGAGCTTCATTGGAGAGGTACACTTTTCAATATCTGCATTATATACCTCACTCTCAGCCTATGTTTATATGATAGGAATGCTTTCTAAAAGCTTTTATATTACAAACTGCACATGACCGGGGTACACCCTTTATCCCCTAATGTTTACTTTACTTATGGAACCATTTCCAGAAAGGATGACTGGGCCATTTCTTCCATGAATTTCCACGAAACGTGTCATTGTTGGTTGAAGAAAGCATACATACAATATGTCTTGTTTGTCCTTCCACTTCATAGCCAACACTTCTTTATTCCGCAAACTCACAGACCCCCCATTTTATATTCACCAGTCTTTGTAGAAAGCCCTTATTATTAGCTCTTACTGTGCCATATGATAGTGTTTGGTTTTGGTAAATATTGCGGAAAAGGAGCAGGCTGTTATAATAGTTATCAATGTATAAATTGGAATACAAGGTCCCAAACGATTTTTCAATACATGCAGAAGGCATACGTGTACCTCTTGGCTCTGTCGCACAATTTGTACAGGTTCACCCTATATCTGGCCCATTTACTGGGGATGAACTACTTGATGCCCAGTTTGCCAGTGAAGTGGACAAGCGACTCATCCACACAGATGTTTTTGTCCGGGATATAACTGGGAAAATTTCTCTGAAAAAAAAATTAAGTAATGGATGAATTTTTTAAATTTTATAATATCCAAGGTCATTTCAGGGAGGGCACTGTGTGTTATCACTGAAATAGAGGAATGATCATAAAATATCTTGTTCTTGGCATAACTGATGAAAAAATGAGCATGTGATGAATGGGGTGGGTGGAGCAGTAAGAGCGTAACTCATTTCTTTTTAATCTCATATCCCAAGATTTTGAATGCCTCCACTGTTAATTGTTTCCATTCATACAGATGGATATACTGTAACTTGAGTTTGGATTATTAGCGATAAATTGTCGAGCATAAAGGTTGCACTGGTCCACAAAATAACTTAATAAATAATCCATGAAAAATACATTAAAAAAAATCAAGGGGTGAAAATGTTTCCATGTTGGCCTGAACACCTGGCTGTGCAGTAAAATGGGGGATATTAGCTGCTCCTGAGTCAGGGGGAAGACATACCATGTTTTCAAGTGCATATGGGGGACTGGCATGGGCCCTAACCCTTTGGGAGTGATGTGGCACTCCACTAGTACCTGGCCTTTCATGCAGAGGCAACCTGCTACTGGTAGTTGCCACTATGCTACTGGTGGTTGCCTGTTCCTCACCAGAATGCTTTTGTTTGGTGGGCATGCTTTCCTCCTCCTCTGATTCTGTTACAGACCCACTACTTAACACCAGTTTGTATTCCAATTCAGAATCAGACACAGAGAGCTCCCCACTGCTCTTGTTTGTCATACTTAGGATTTGAAATACCTCCTTGCTGGTAAAGAGTTTTTTAGACATAGTGTACACTGGCTGTTGTGAAACACTGCTGTGATGAGGACATGGGCATAAATGTGACTGCACTGATGTGCACTGATAAGGGTGCACTGAGGTGAGTTATTGAGGCTGCATGGATGGGTGCTGAGGAGGCTGCTCTGATGGGTGCTGATGAGGCTGCTCTGATGGATGCTGATAAGGCTGCTCTGATGGGTGCTGATGCGGCTTCTCTGATGGGTGCTGATGAGACTTCTCTGATGGGTGCTGATGAGTCTACACTGATGTGCATAAATGACGCTGCACTGATGAGCACTGATAAGGCTGAATTGATGGGCACTGATCAGGCTGCACTGATGGCCACTGATCAGGCTAAACTAATGGGCACTGATGTGCACTGATGAGGTTGCACTGGTGTGCACTAATGAGACTACACTGATGGAGCTGCACTGATGGGCAATGATGAGGTGGCACTGATAAGCTACACTGATGTGCACTGATGGGACGGCACTGATAGTCACTGATAAGGGGCACTGATGTGAGCTGATACGCTACACTGATAGACACCAATGGGCACTGATTGAAACTGTAAAGTACTGTAATGCAGTGTAAAGGAATATAAAAGTGTGTAACTCACTTTCCAGGAACAGATCATTCTCCTTCCCTCACACTCAGTCTCTGTGTGAGGGAAGGAGAACAATCAAATTTTGGATGACCTCTCTTGATTACATTTGTGATCACGTGTGATTGGACACGTGGTAAAGGGACAATCTGTGATGTGCTGTGTCCAAGGCACACAGCAATCTCAAACACTTCCTGATGCAAGCCCCAGGGGCACTTGGGAAGCACATTCTCAGAAGGATGTCTAAGGATACCCTCCCAGAACTACACAAGCTATAGCACAGTATTGAAGTGGTTTTTAATGTGGCTTTACCATGTGAAAGGGGTTGTCAGGAAGACCTTGGTCCTCTTTCTAAGGAAGATTGAGTATAAGCTCTGGTAGCAAATCCACTGCTGTCACTTCTACCAAGACAAAACCTCACCTAGCTCTTCATTTTACACAGAGTTTATTAAAAGCCTCAAAAACAATGTAATTGACACTGCAAAGATACTCCTGATTGTCCTGGTGTTAGAGTAGACCTGCAGAATTAATACACAAATAAGGAGGTGTCCCAAACACTTTAGATACTTTCAGTGTTAGACACTATAAACAATACCGTCAATGCTAAGCTCACTTCTGGCCATGGATTCTGCACCCACTACTGTTCTGGACACCATCATACAGCAGCACCCAACACCTCACCCTCTGAAGAGGAAACTGATGCCAAGTCAGATGCTAAATGTAAAGAGGGGGATAAGGAAATGGATAGGATCTGTTTGACAGATTCAGCCTCCCACTGAAATAGTTCATTTTGGTTTGGGGAAAGTCTGATGAGAGCAAGAAGGAGGAGGAGGGAAAAAAGTAGATACTTGCGATCCTGGCCAGTGTTATGAAGAAGCCAGAGCACTGTTCTTCCCTGTTCTATTATTTGGATGTTGTTGGAGAGGCTCATTGGGTTGTTGGTGGATTGGCTTGCAATACGATGAGCAATTCCACCAGCATAAGGTGGTGCAGCCGTTCTTGCCCTGAGATCACATTGACATCAGTTCTTGTAAGTTTTATTCTGTTTCTCCCAGAATGACAGGTTATGGTCGGCATTATATGCTAATCTGTTTAAAGAAACTGAATTGGAACGCATTGCTGGTCTTTTTGGACCCCTCCATTGGATGGTTTGGCAGTTTCTTCCTTGGGTATTGTTCCCAAGAAGTAATAATATATAGGTAGTGCTGCACTGCCACTAAATTCCAAACATGTGTATCAACACTCTTCAAAACAAGTGACACCCAATGTAAACCAATCTCAGTGCAAAAAAAAAGGTAGTAAATACTCACCAGCTCTTCTAACCCCCATATACACAAGTAGATGAGAAAACTAATAGTATTGTATACAGTAATATTGTGCAAAGATTCCTCAAAAGTATAGATCCAAAATAAATATGCAAACTGAAAATAGACTACAAATAACTACCCTGCCGCCCTGCTAGCACACAGTTGTGAACAGACAGAGAGGAACATTCATAATATTATTAATGTGTAAAATTAAAGTGACCAAAAAATATGTTTACAAACAATATTGTTAAAAGTAAACACCCCACCGCCCTGCTAGCCCACAAAAGTAAAAGAAACAGGCAGGACACTAAAATTATGTGATCAATGTCCATAAAGTGAGAAGTCAAAAAAAGTGAAATGCCAGGTCAGGATCCAAGAAGACATGTGTATCTTCAATATACTGTAAAACACCACTGTGGTCTTCTGTTATGCATGATCACCTGACCATAGGACCCATATAATGCGAGTCGAGTGCACTTTTTAGTATTATCAGACTCTAGGTTCCCAGATTTTCCTCAGATCAGACGTATATGTTCCCTTAGACACTCACTTGACTATGTAGACACTCATAGAACAATAGACAAAGGGGCTTCCTATAGCATAAAATTTTTTTTATTAAATAAAAAGCAACAAAGGATAACACTCACATTCAAGAGTAATTTTAAATGCCCATAGAAATCAAACAGGTGTACCAAGGTGTAGCAAGATGGCATCTTCCGTGTACCCAGAACTGACGTCACCACGCTTCCATCCTATACATTATGTCACACATTACGTGACTTCCTCAGAGATCGTTGTATACATCTTATGATGCAGAGGTATGGTGGGATGGTAGTCATGGTTACATGCCCTTATATTGCATCAGCTTTTCAGTTGTTACCAGTTTATCCCCAGAGTTCCCATTTATTGGGGTGCTTCTGGAAGGGTTCTTATTTTGTTGATCAATGTTTGCCAATGAGGTGTTCGATTTCTTGTCCATTGTTTGAAACCTTCAGTTCTTTTCTGATAGGGGTTGTTGGCAGCATGTCTGGGATTGCTTTGTTTGTCCATTACCTGGATGACTTTATCTGTATAGGTCAGGGCTCTAATCAGTACACAGTCTTGTTGGCCACAGTTCAGCATGTGGCTGAGATTTTGTTGAATTCCCTTGGCTCCTAACAAGAACGAGGGTTCTTCTACGGTTCTCAGTTTTTTGGGGATATTAATTGACACCATGGTTATTGAATGTCAACTCCCAGATGATGAACTAGTAGACTTGAGAGCTATGATGAGAGCTGCTCAGAAGAATAGTAAAGTTACCTTGTGATCGGGGCGGACTGACCATTTGGAAACTTGGGCACTGCCCAAGGGCCCGGGGTCAGTAGGGGGCCCCATGAGATGCCCCTTGCACCTTTTTCATAGATAAAAATGTAACCTGGTTTGTTTTTTTGGGTTGTATCTGCAAGTACTGGTATTGTCTCTGAGTTGGTGTTTTGCTGCTAGAGGCTTATACTTTGCTTAAGTGTGTACTTGAAGCAGTGAGGCCTACAAGGACCTTGGGCTCCATTTTTTCATACTGTAATGACTGTTTTTTATTTTATGTATATGTTTAAGTATACAATTTTGTCAATAAAAGGGCTACTTTGGCTATTAAACTCCAGTTTTGTGACATACAGCATGTGTCACTTCGGTAAGGTGAGAGGGGAGTGTTGACCAAGCAGTTGCAGGAGCAAATCATCAGGGTCAGGTGTACTTATTGGATTGCTGGGTTGAAAGGAGCAGGTGGGGCTTCAGGGGATGTCCAGTAGGAGGATTCTAGTGAGGTCTTCACTCTTTGGGATTGGGATGATTTACCATCCTCCCTCCCTTCTTTGGGTTTGGTTGTTGGGCTTTTCTTGGCATATTTCCCTTAGTATGATTTGTCATGGCAGACAGCAGGGTACAAGGTCCTTGTATGTGTTTTATTACAGACAAAATGCACACTGGTGAGGAGTATGGTTTGCTTTTGGAGTCCATAGCTCCGCTCACCTGAGGAATCCAGAGCAACCCAGAAAGACTCTATCCATATCCCTGTACTCCTAAGGAGGAGTGATTATTGGGGCTTCCTCAGCGGAATGTCAATGAAGAATAAGGCTGCAGGACCACTCTATTTAACTGCCTACTTCTCCCTGCCAGCTATGCAGTCCTCCCAAGATAGTTGCTATTCCAGCTCTCTGCACATGCCCCTGTGCGACATGCGCAGCCACCAGCTGATACACAGCAGCAGGGGAACACCACATACTACATCCAACTGGATGATATTGATGACATTGACAGTGCAGCTCCTGCTCCCTTGACATCATTTCAGTATGCACTAAGGAGAGGTAGGACAATCACTCTCCTTCTCACTCAAGAGTAAAGCTCCTAAGTCTAAAAAGCAGCACTGGGTACCTTCAGAATCTGCAGCTGATGAAGGAGATCACACTGAAACATTAGCCTCACTACTAGCCAAACATAATCCTGTATCAGAGCATACACTGAAGTCAATGTTATTGTCCCTTCAAAAAGATCTGCATAGAAAACGTCATGTATCTATCTCTCAGCTGCATTTCAGAATTCCATGTAGAGGATCATATCAAACACCCTGAGGGGCAAATTGTTACAAGGGCTTATACGCAAATGGTCAATGCGCATGATAATCACTCACAGGAAATCCAACAACTGAAATCTAAGCTACCAGATCTGGAGGAAGAAATAATATTACATTTAGAAGTATTTGCAAGTCTCTCAAAACCTCAGAGCTCATTCCCTATTTACAGCAGCTTTTGGCAACTTTCCTCCTAAACCTCATGTCTCATGACCTGATTATAGATCAGACTAACTAAATTCTCATATCTCATTATCTAGCTGCAGATATTCCATGAGATGTGTTAGCTTGGATGCACTTTTTCCATGGTAAAGCGGAGCTCCACCCAAAAGGGAAAGCTCTGCTTGTTTACACCCTCCACTGCCACATTTGGCACTTTTTTGGAGGGAGGGGAGAGCGGGTACATGTTTTTTTACAGGTACTTGCTCCACCTTCTGACTTCACAGTGGCGAACTGGGACAGAAGTTCGCCCCCCCCTCCTTCCCCCCCACAGTCTTCAGAGGTCTCAGAAAACTACAGGACCAATCACAAGTTCCAGCGCAACACACATGGTTTCCTTTACTGAAGATGCCAGCACCGGTAACCCGGAGGCTAAAGAAGAACTAGCCTGGGTGACAATGGCACTGAACCTCTGAACAGGAAAGTATCTTTATAGTAAAAGTCAGCAGCTACAGTATTTGTATTTTTTGGGCAAGCCTGGAACTCCTCTTTAAGGAGCAAATCCTTTCTGTTGCTAAGTCTTCATCATGGCTACCTGAACCCCACACCAATATTTTGCTTTTTGTGGATTTGCTACGGTTCAAAGACAAATAGTTTGCTCCCATCACTGCAATACTCAGAGACTGCCACATTCCACACAAGTGGGGCTTTCCAACTAAAATTCTGGCCATTTATCAACAGCAGATAGTCCCATTTCTCAAACTGAAGGATGGCTTTAAATGGCTGATGAATTTATTATCACCACTCCTCCCCCCACTCCTAAACAACCTAAACCTCCACCATGGTTCTCTATCCCCTGGATAACTGTGACCACCACCTCACGTACGTGCTTTTTCGGCCAATCCTTGTGCTTCATTCCTAGATTCTCAGTTATATTTTGCTTATATCATTAGCCCTTCAAGTAACAAATCATTCCTCCTGGGCATACTGTTTATATTTCACCACTCCTCCAGTATGTAGTTTGCTGCACACTTGTTTATTTTGTTTCAGTTTTCATTGTTTATTGGTTTGTTTTTTGCTTTATTTATTCATTTTTTGCCAGTTCTACAAAGCTCCTGATTTTGGCTGACACTGATTTACTCTTCTATATTGAGAGAGCTGGTGTAATCTCTCTCTTCATGCTCAGTACCTCCTATTTAATTCTTAAATATAGATATTATTATTACTTCTATAAATGCCAAAGGCTTAAACTTTCCTTATAAAAGGAATTTACTATGGAAAGAAGCAATCTCCCAGAAAACTGACATATTATTAGTTCAAGAAACACACTTTATTAACTCCAACCCTGCTCTTACAAAATTTTCCTGAACTGCTTTTTTGCTAATGTATCTATAAAACACAGTGCTATGATGATAGTGGTAGTACACTCATTTGTCTCTTTTTGGCTTCATTGCATTGAGATGGATGAGGAAGGCAGATATATCATACCTTCCACCACAATAGACAATCACCCCATGGCTGTAGTAAATATATATATATATATATATATATATATGCACCAAACTCCCACCAGCAAAAATGTTATAAATCCCTCACGACTAAGCTGAAACCTTATAGAAATAACCATTTGATTAATGATTATGTGGAGACTTTAGTGAGGTTGTTGATTACTCATTTGACTCCTCTAACACCACAAGACAGTGATCCATGGCCCTTTCCTCTCTCTTGACAGCTGTAGAGCTTTATGACCCCTAGAGGTGCTTCCAAGATCTGGAGAAAAATTATAGTTTTTACTCTTACACTCAAAAGTCTTATTCTTGGATCTAAATGTTCCTCATGGAAAAATACACTATACAATCTGTATATGACACTCATATCGGATTTATTACGTGGTCTTATCACGCTCAGATTCTCCTTAAAATCTTCCCTTCTCAAAGTCCTTTTCAGTGATCAGTATGGAGACTTAACCTCTCCCTTCTTACCCATCTCTGTTATAAGGCACAGATTAGATCCGAGATTAAGATTTATTTCTCCTCAAACTCTGGCTCTGTTCCTAATAATGCTTTACTCTGGAAATCCTAAAAGACCTTTCTAAGAGGACTCTTCTTAAGCTTGGGGTCCACGAGAAAATACATCATAACACCAGGGGCGCACTGACAACTCATGGGGCCCCCGGGCAATAGGGGATCATGGGGCCCCTGTGTCCTTGCCCAAACTCAAAAAAACCTATGAAAAAGGTACCAAGGGCATCTCATGGTGCCCCCTACTGACGCCGGGCCCTCGGGCAGTGCCCGAGTTTCCAAAAAGTCAGTCCGCCCCTTCATAACACTATTACTAATACATTTCTGACTCAAATCAAAACCCTTGAGCAATCATTCTCCTAACCACACTATCGAAATGGAACTTGTATGCAAACTTGGTGAGTACCTTTGTAAAATTGTTGACTTTTATGTAAAGAGACTCTGGATTAAATGATATTCTTAAAGTAGTAAACTAGGAGCACTTTTGACATGTCAATTTAAACAACAGCCTATTCTAAAATCTCCCATATTACAGATTCTAATGGAAAACACCCCATCAATCCCTCTGATATTGCTAATTAGTTTATTTCCTTCTACGCTAAACTTTCCAACCTTACCCAGTTAGGAGTGACCTACCCACCCAAAGTGGAGGAGATAGAGCAATTTCTGTCTCTCATCTGTTACCTCAGAATGACTCAAAAAACTATCTAAACCATTTTTAGTTACAGAAGTTGAAAAGACCATAGCTGCCCTTCCTTTACATAAAGCCCCTGGTCCTGCAACAAATATTATAAATGCTTATCTCCTTCTGGAAGGGGGAGGGGCCTGTAAAAGGTGCCGAAACGGAGCAAGCTGTAAGGGCTTTGTGAACCTTACCAAGCTGTAAGGGCTTATTTAGAAGATACCTTAAGGGAGCTCATGAATTTTAAGAAAGGGAAACTGATTGTATCAGGGGATTTTAATTGCTGTATGGATCCCCAGCTTGATTCATCATCACGTGTACAGAGGGATAGAGGCAAATGTCTAAAATCTAATAAAAAGAAACTGCATCAATGTCAACTAGAGGATGCATGGAGGAATAAACATGTAGGAATGAGAGACTATACATTTTATTCCCCTGTACACACAACATATTCTAGATTGGATTATATAATGATAGAACATAGACTATTGGAGTCCCTGTTTAAATCCAGTATTGAAGGTACATCACTATATGATCATGCACTTGTCACAATGGTTGAAAGTGGGTGGGGTGCAGAATGAAACATACACTTGGAAACTAAATGAGACACTCATCCAGGGTCAGGAGATGGAAGTGAGAATATTTGTAGAAATATTTTTTGGCAAATGAAATGGAGGGAGTCTCAGCTGCCACAGTATGGGAAGCACATAAGGCATATTTAAGGGGTATCCTGATTGCCATAGGGGGCGAAAAAAAGGTCGGAAAGAATAAAAATACTAATAGAGGAACTATATGCATTGGAGCAATTACATAAAAAGACAACAGAAATTGAAGTACAACCTAAGATTATTATAAAGAAAGAAGAACTAAGTAATTTATTGGAACAAGAAACAAATATGGTCTTTAATATGGTGTTGAGAGAAAGATATCAATGGGGGAACAGACCAGGAAAATGTCTGGCAAGGATGGTCAGGAAAAAGAAATCAGTACATTTTATAGAGAAAATTAGAAATAAAACAGGAGAATTGGTTTTACCAACTAAAATAATTGCTAGTGTATTCCAAAAATATTGCAGTTCCTTATACACAGTTAAACCCAAGAATAAAATAAAACTGGAGGGAGACAGAAATATAAAAATCCAGACATATTTAAAAGCTGCTGGGCTACCTAGATTAGAGGAAGAAAGATTGGCATTGCAAGAAAGATCAATATCACACGAGGAAATACAAGTCACACTAAGGTGTACAGCAGCAGGAAAGAGTCCAGGGCCAGAAGGATTTACAGTAAGATACTATAGGAAATTTAGAGAACAATTAGTGCCAAAAATGGGTATTTATATGAATGCGTTGGGAGAAGGAGTGCAAATAAGGAAAGAGTTGTTACTGGTACATATTACAATTTTGCCTAAAGAAGGCAAATATTTGTCCCAATGTGCCAGCTACAGACCAATCTCACTTTTAAATGTAGATACGAAATTATATGCATAAATTATTGCTAGTAGGATGAAGGATCTAATGCCAGAGTTGATACACCTAGATCAGGTTGGGTTTTTACCAGGAAGAGAAGGTAGAGATAATGGTCTGAGATCACCACTCACATCACAAAATGTAAAAGATGGCGGCCGGAGCAGCTGCATGATACTTGGCTCTGGTCGCCTCCGCTCTCCCACCCGCCATCCACCGGGAGCCCGGCCACTACCACTCACCTGAGGGAGCCTGAGAGACCTCCCGATCGTGTCGCACCCTCCACGGCGGTGGCCGCACCATCCGCGGCAGTGAACGATCCAGACGGCGGATGATCCCGCCATCCTTCCCGGCATCCCTCCTCCGCAGCGCCGAACTGCCTCCATCCCGGCGCCCTCCTCAGCCGATCTGAGCCATGGCCCGCCACCGTCCAGGTACGTCGGGCACGCTGGGGGAGCGGCCGGCTGAGCCTCCCTGCCGCTTCACCCCTGCCTCCCCTACAGCAGCGCCCGTCCCTGCAGGGCCCAGCCACAGCCGCTGTCAAACCACTAAACCACCAGGGACACTAACAACAGGGTGCATACACACCACTACCCACCAGGGTCTCAAGAATACAGGGGCAACCACATAAGCCCACAGCCCTCAACCCTGCTGCCTTCCACCGCCCACTGCAGCCCTCATCCAGGCCGCACGTCGCACCCAAGCCGCTCCACACCACGACTGGGCCCAAAGCCACACCAACCACCTGACCACCAGGCCAACCGCACCGCTCAGCCCCGACCTCACAACCCTACCCCCCGGGTAGTCTGAGGGCAGGGTGAGAGCACCGGCGGTCCCCCCAACCCTGCCGTGAAGCAACAAGAGACCCACACCACCAAGGCTGAATCCTACCTCAGCACCAAAGCACCTGGCCTGGCAGGGCCCACTGCGGCCTACCATGACACCCCCCCGGACAACCCAAATGGAGCCTGCACCTGGCCTAATGGAGCTCCACCCGCACACCCATAAGAGTGACCTGAAGCGAGCGCTTCCCACACCACTGAGCCCAGCGGATGATCTCGGCCTGGCGATGCCCCTCACTGCCTCTCACGATGCAACCGTGCCCGGACCGCTGAGCTCAACGGACGACCTCACTCTGGTGAAGCCTACCATCGCCCACCACAGCGCAACCCTGCCCGGACCTGATGACCCTCGGGAATACAGTGTGGGAGAAGGCCCAACTGCTGGTTCTGCGATCCCCCAGCCCCACCACGCCCATCACCCACATCTGATGCCCACCTCTCACAACCCTTTCTGCACCCCATCTCCACCACCTGGAAAACACCTTTGCTACTGATTACCCCCCTTCATCTCCGCAAACCAAACCTCACCCCTCAAACCGAGACTTTCACAAACTGATACTCGCAGCCTGATCACCTCTGGCTACAACCTATCGACCTGAACTCTACCCATCCTGTTCCTAGGCACTAGAACTCTAGCTACCGGAAGACACAGCGACGAGATATGCCACTGCACGCTAGACTATCTGCAACCAAGCCTCCCACCATGCCTGTCCGCCAGTCCGTGTACCTCCCTAAAATGCCTCCTCCACTCCTCCTCCTCATATTCCTCTCCTCCATTCCCAAAATCTCTTCTCTTATTCCTCTGCTCCTCCCAAACAACTGTACATTGTGCCCTCACTGCTTCCTTCGCCCCTCTACGGCACCCACCACTTCCTCCTAAAACTCCACTCTCCCACTGACCCGAATACCTCCACTGGTAGACTTACACGCTCCTGCACATCCCGCTCCCATGCCACCTTTCTCACCCTTCTTCTCCTCCTAACCACGGGGGACATCTCCCCGAACCCTGGCCCTCCACCACCTCGCTAACCCACAAGGCACCCTCCCACTTCCACATGCTGCCGCAACCCCCTCAACCTAGTACCTGTTACCCTGCTCCCCAACCCCCCCCCATTTTCATGTGCACTCCTGAACGCCCGATCGGTGTGCAACAAGCTCACTGCCATCCACAACCTCTTTGTTTCCCGCTCCCTCAACCTCCTAGCGATCACAGAAACCTGGATCCAAGCCACTGACTCTACCTGCCCTGCAGCACTCTCCTATGGAGGTCTCATCTCGACCCACTCACCCAGACCCAACGATCAAAAGGTGGTGGGGTTGGTCTGCTCCTGTCACCACTGAGCACCTTCCAAGTCCTCCCAAATCCCCCCTCTCTATCCTTCTCCTCCTTCGAGGCCCACTGCATCCTACTATTCTCCCCAACCCCCTGAGGATTGTTGTAATCTACCAGCCTTCTGGACCCATATCCCGCTTCCTCGATTACTTTTCCACCTGGCTAACCTTCTTCCTCTCTTCCGAGCTACCCACCATCATCCTTGGAGACTTCAACATCCCTGTCAACATCAACAACCCGGCCACATCCCAACTCCTCCACTTAACCTCCTCTTTTGCACTCACACAGTGCATGCAATCCTCCACCCACTCCGACGGGAACATCCTGGACCTTGTCTTCTCCCATCTCTGCGCTCCCCACAACCTCACAAATACCTCTTTCCCTCTCTCTGACCACAACCTTATTACCTTCTCTGTCTCCTCGTCCTCAAACACCTACCCCTCCAAATGCCAAACTACTACCAGCCGAAACCTCTGCAACCTGAACTCTGCCCCCCTCCACTCTGCAGCTGATCAACTTTATGACAGCATCCTTCCCCTGTCCTGCCCCAACCTGGCCATGACTGCCTATAACAACTCTCTGTCAACCGCTCGTGACTCATTAGCGCCTTTAACCACACGAAACATCAGACCCCGACCACTCCAGCCCTGGCAGACTGATCATACCAAAACTTTCAAACGACGCAGTCGTGCGCTGGAGCAACTATGGCGCAAAACCAGGTCCCAACTAGCGTTCACCCGCTATAAATCCGCCATCCACACCTATACCTCCACGCTGCCAAACAAGCCTACTTTCTGACCCTTATCAATACCCTCTCCTTCAATCCTCGTCGGCTCTTCTCTACCTTCAACTCGCTACTCTCTCCGCCCCCACCTCCACCCAGTACCTCATTCACCGCCCTCGAGATTGCCAATCACTTCAAAAACAAGATTGACACAATTCGCAGGGACATCGCTGCTGCCCAGACCTCCTCCCCACCCATCTCCTCTCATACAGCAACCCCCTCAACACCTCTCTCCCTTGGCCTGACCACTGGTCAGACCTCCATCCTACCTAACATCCCTCACACTGAAGCCTCCTCAACACTCCACTCCTTCAACCTTACTACCACCGAGGAGGTCACTAAGGTCTTCTCTGAAGCCCGCCTCACCACCTGCCCCCTCGACCCTGTCCCCTCACAACTCCTACAACCTCCGTCCTCCTCCATCCTACACTCCCTCACCCACATCTTTAATCTTTCCCTCTCTTCTGGCGCATTCCCCTCCCCTCTGAAGCACGCGCACATCACTCCCATACTCAAAAAGCCTTCCCAGGACCCCACTGACCCGTACAACCTTAGACCCATCTCCCTGCTGCCATTTACATCCAAACTCCTTGAGCGCTTAGTCTACAACCGCCTAAGCTCCCACCTCAACGACAACAACCTCCTCGGCCCCCTACAGATGGCTTCCGTCCCCTACGCTCCACCGAAACTACCTTACTTAAACTCACCAACGACCTGCTAACCACCAAAGCTAATGGCCACTATTCAGTGCTCCTACTCCTCAACCTCTCCGCGGCTTTCGACACAGTCGACCACCCCCTCCTCCTCAACAATCTACACTCCCTCGGCCTCAGATACTCTGCTCTCTCCTGGCTCTTGTCCTACCTATCACAACGCTCCTTCAGCGTTACCTATAACACTGCCATCTCCCCCTCACTCCCCCTCTCTGTCGGGGTCCCTTAAGGCTCTGTCCTCGGGCCCCTTCTCTTCTCCATCTACACCTCCTCCCTTGGCCAACTGATACACTCTCTTGGCTTCAACTACCACCTCTGTGCCGACGACACGCAAATCTATCTCTCGACCCCTCGCCTCACCCCTTCAGTCTCTGCCCGAATCACTAGCCTGCTGAACGACATATCAGATTGGATGTCACTCCACTTCCTTAAACTGAACCTCTCCAAAACCAAGCTCCTAGTTTTCCCCCCAGCCCGCGCACCCCCCCCCCCCCACTGACTTCTCCATCACGTCCAACAATGCCACCATCAAGCCCACCCCACAACCCAGAGTACTTGGTGTCATTCTTGACTCCAATCTATCCTTCCTGCCCTAAGTCCAATCACTAACAAACTCCACCTCTGCAACATCGCCAAAATACGCCCATTCCTAACCCCAGAAACCACTAAACAACTCATCCACTCCCTCATCATATCACGACTCGATTACTGCAACTCCCTCCTCACTGGCCTCCCTCACCACAGAATATCCCCGCTTCAGTCGATCCTGAATAAGGCAGCCAGACTCATCCACCTTACCAACTGCTCTGTTTCTGCCACCCCCCTCTGCCAATCCCACCACTGGCTTCCGATTGCCGAATGGATCAAATTCAAAATGCTTACACTGACGTACAAAGCTGTCCATAATACCGCCCCAAACTACATCACCGACCTAATATCCAAATACCACCCAAAACGCACTCTCCGCTCCTGACAAGACCTCATTCTCTCTAGTTCCCTGGTCTCCTCCTCCCATGCCCGTCTCCAGGACTTCTCCAGGGCATCACCCATCCTCTGGAACTCCCTACCCCAATCCATCAGACTATCACCTACTCTGCTCTCCTTTAGGCGCACCCTGAAAACCCACCTCTTCAGGGAAGCCTACCCCGTCCCCTGCTAATTGCCGATCTCCTCCACTCTTCCTACCACTCCATCCCCCACAGCTTTTCCTCCTGTACCACTATCCCCCCTCCTAGATTGTAAGCTCCAAGGAGCAGGGCCCTCGAACCCCTCGTGTATCGCATTGTATTGTTATTGTACTGTCTCATGTATTGTCTCCCATTGTAATGTACAGCTCTGAGCGAACTATTGGTGCTTTATAAATACTGTATTATAATAATAATCACTCCTCCTACAAAAGAATAAGAAAGAGAAGTCCCCAGTTCTATTCATATCGATAAATGCTAAAAAAGCATTAGACAGGGTAGATTGGGGATTTATGATGAGCATTTTAGAGGTGATAGGATTAGGACCAAAAATGCTCCAGTGGATAAAATATTTATATAGTCACTCTTCAGTGGCAGTAAAGATCAATGGTTCATTGTAGGTACCTTTTTTTAAATGTATAATGGAACTAGGCAGGGATGCCCACTCTCAGTTCTTTTGTTTGTTTTAACTTTGGAGCCCCTTTTAGCAACTATACGAAAAAGTGGTGACATAAAAGGAATTCAGATTGGAGAATTAGCACATAAAGTGGTGGCGTATGCAAACAATGTTATTTTATGTTATGTACCCCAGAGTAACTTTGCCAAACCTAATGTGAACTTTAAAATATTATGGAGAGCTATCAAACTATAAAATTAATCTTGCAAAATTTGAGATTTTAGATATTAATATACCAAAAGTAGAAAGACAAGTATAACAAGAAAAAGTTCATTTTAAGTTGCAGGGTAAAGAATTCAAGTACTTAGGAGTAAAGTTAACCCAGTCACTCAAGAGTTTATACCAAGTGAACTACATACCACTATTGAATGAAATAAAAAGAGTTGAGGAAAATTTCAAAAGGATCACTTTCCTGGATAGGATGAATTAATATGGTTAAGATGGTGACACTTCCTAAAATCTTGTATAAATTTCAAATGCTTCCAGTTTACTTGCTGCAATAGTATTTTAGAGTATTAAAGGAATGATAATGAGATATATATGGGAAAATAAAAAACCAAGGGTGAGATATGAGGTCCTATGTAAAGATACAATAAATGGGGGACTAAATATTCCAGAGATTAAAAGATATTACTGTGCACTAATTATATCACAAATAATGGAATGGGTATATAATCCACAAGAGAAACGTTGAGTAGGGATTAAACCGACACTGAGTGAAGTACAACTAGACAAAGTTATTTGGGTTCTACAACAGTATCATATGTTTTCTGAAAACACTAGCACTTTAACAAAGAATGTATTTAGGATATGGGATTTAATTCACAAACAAAATGGATGGGAGTATAATTTACCATTAATACCATTGGTGGGAACAAATTATTTCCCACCAGGGATGAGCACTATTGCAGGAACATGGATCAAAGATAGGAATGCACGGTTAAAAGATATTATGAAAAAAGGGGAGTTAAACACTTTACAGGTGTTGAAACAGAAAAGGGATACCGTATTTTTCGCCCCACAAGACGCACTTTTTTCCCCCAAAAAAAGGGGGGGGAAATGTCAGTGCGTCTTAGGGAGCGAAAAATACCGTGTCAGAATACCAGGCCGGCCTTTCAGCTCTGCAGCGGGACCTTACCTGTTCCTCTATCCAGCGCCATGCTGTCTTCCTGGATTCTGTAGTGTGGGCGCTCGGCTTGACAGCCGGGTGCCAAGTGCGCATGCGCAAGAAGCGGTGCGCTTTGTGAATGGTAAGGCAGCACCTGGGACACATGACAGGTCCCAGAAGCCGCCGGACCAATCACAAAGCGCAGCGCTTCTCGCTCATGCGCACTGGGCACCCGGCTGTCAAGCCGAACGCCCACACTACAGAAGCCGGGAAGACAGCGCGCAGCTAAATAGAGGAACAGGTAAGGTCCCGCTGCAGAGCGGACACTATCCAAAGAACAACTCCGTGGAAGTAAGAGCGGGTACCTGTCAAATTCAGGTACCCGCTCCCCCCCCTCCCCAAAGGTCAGCAGTCATCTCCTGTACTGTCCACAGTCTTTGGTCATCCCTGTACTGTCTGCAGTCTCTGGTTATCTCATGTACTATGTCCGCAGTCTCTGGTCATCTCCTGTACTGTGTCTGTAGTCTCTGGTCATCTCTTGTACTATGTCTGCAGTCTCTGGTCATCTCCTGTACTATGTCCGCAGTCTCTGGTCATCTTCTGTACTATGTCTGTAGTCTCTGGTCATCCCCTGTACTATGTCTGCAGTCTCTGGTCATCTCCTTTACTATGTCCGCAGTCCATTGGTTCAGAATATTTTTTTTCCTGTTTTCTGCCTCTAAAACCTAGGTGCCTCTTATGGTCAGGTGCGTCTTATGGAGCGAAAAATACGGTATGTTTCAGGTTATGGATGAATGGCAATATTATCAACTGAGACATTTTTCTGTATCACTTCCACAGCCATTGAGAGAGGTTGAAAATTTGTATCCACTAGAGCAGGGGTGGGCAAACTTTTTGACTTGAGGGCCGCAATGGGTTCATATATTGGAACCGGGGGCCGGACCAAGAGTGGATGAATGATGTGTATGTGTCATCCATAGTAAGTATAGTAATATTCCCCCATAGTAATTAATCTCCCATATAGTAACTCATCCCCCATATAGTAATTCATCCCATATAGTAATTCATCCCCCCATATAGTAATTCATCCCCCATAGTAATTCATCCCCCATATAGTAATTCATCCCCCATATAGTAATTCATCCCCCATATAGTAATTCATCCCCCCTATAGCAATTCATCCCCCATATAGTAATTCATCCCCCATATAGTAATTCATCCCCCATATAGTAATACATCCCCCATATAGTAATTCATCCCCCCCATAGTAATTCATCCCCCATATAGTAATTCATCCCCCATAGTAATTCATCCCCCATATAGTAATTCATCCCCCATATTAAGTCCCCAAGTCCCCCCTGTGTCAATTCACTTACCTTTGCTCCGCGCGTTCCTATCGCCGTGTTTCCGCGTCGTCCCGGTGTAGCATGAAAATCTGTCTCCTATGAGGATCTGTCCCCCTCGACGTATCTGCGCATGTGCCAGTTTCAGGCATTAGAAGCCGATCGGCGATCTCCGGCACATGCGCAGATACGTCGAGGGGGACAGATCCTCATAGGAAACAGATTTTCATGCTACACCGGTCTTCAGGGCGGACTGTGAGAGGAGCCTAGCGGGAGCCTAGCTCCGCGGGCCGGATTAAAAGGTCCGCCGGGCCGTATACGGCCCACGGGCCGTAGTTTGCCCATTGCTGCACTAGAGCAATTGTTGAACTTAAAGGGAACACAACAACATTGCACTTCGTGCATTTATAAGACACTTTCTATAATTGCTGTACTGGTTGTTCCACTGCATATGGGCAAATGGGAAAAAGAGTTTAGAACACAGTTTGGTGAGCAGCAGAGAAAGAAAATATTTAGGATTGCACATGGGGTTGTCAATATGAACACAATGGAGATGAATTATAAATTTATAGCAAGATGGTATGTTACATCCAGTAGAGCTCATAAGTTTCATCAAGAGAATTTTTGCTGGAGGGGGTGTGGGAGGGAGGGCACAATGGTACATATATTGTGGGATTGTTCCAAAATACAAGAATTTCATCAGGAAGTAGATCAACAAATAGTAGAGATTGTAGGAGAGGGTATATCCAAAGATCCATGTGTGCTTATTCCATAATACTGACCTAACAGTAAAACAGTATAAGAATACAATGATACCTCATTTAATTAATATGGCAAAAGGGTTGATCCCTAAGTTTTGGAAAGTCCAGGAAACCCCTAAGCTAAAAGATTGGATAAAGAGGGTAGAACGTACCGTATATATAGTAAGGAAGAATTAATATTATAGTGGAGAAGATAAAATGGGTAAACTCATAAAAATCAGGGAAAGATGGTGTGAATTTAAATTTACACAGAGGATCACTGAGTTGATGGTGCAGAAGAATAAAAATAAAATAGGAAGGAGTAGAGGGAGAGAGATAGCAATAAGAGGTCAGAGGAGAAATTAAGGTGTGAAGGTGAAATACTAGAGGAATAAGAATAACTGAAAAAGTCATGGGGGGGGAGAGGAGGGGTTGGGTTATGGGTATGGTTTGGGAAAATTTTTAATAAATTGTAGATGATTATGTATTAAAATGTTGTTGGGTTTTGTAAGATGTAATTAATGAAAACATAATAATTCTCATCAGTGTAATTCCTTTAATTACTTTGCAACTTCAGGTGTGATATCTAGGGAATCCTTAGAGGCTCTCATAATTACCATCTTCGAACTTAGTAAACTGCTTGATGACCTGACCCATTACAGGCATTTCTTGTTGTTAAATGCGGATACTAAGCTCTCCACAAAACTTTTCACACATATCCTCCATTGTACCTTAACTGGTAAATCTAGACCAGGTGTGTCTGGCAGGCAGCCGTCAGACAGAACCAGACTTTATACAATGGGTTGAGCCCTATTATATGCCTTCTCTGCTCTTCACTCACCTTATTTGGAGGCTGTACTCTGAAAATGTGCTCTGTCTTGAACCATCCTAATGGCTATTTTAGGTCAGTATTCTTCTCCTACTGCTCAGGTGTGGACATCAGGTATTCTTTTGGATGCCTTCCCAATCACTATAGGGACATAATGGGGATGTTCCCTATTCCCACTAATATTTGTGTTAGTGATGGAACCTTTGGCACAATGATCTAATCCTCTCCTCTCAGGTATTATTGTTGGTCACACTGAACATACAATTGTCTTATAGGCTGATAATGTCACAAGCTCGCTAACCAATCCCCTTCTTTCTCTCCATGAATTTCATTGAACACTTGGTAAATGTGGTGCTCTTTCTCTCTATTATGTTATTCATACAAAATCCTGCATATTGGATATGTGTCTTGATAACACTACTAAACATGCCATAACCTCTATAACCGCTTTCATGTGGGCCACCAACTCAACTTTATCCTATGTAGGTATCCATCTGACATCGTCGACATGTCGTCTTCTCCGACACAACTTTGCCATTCTGATGGAGAAACGTCAATGCCTCTCTCAAGACCTCAGTATCATGCGTGCCTCCTGAGCAGGTCATATTGCACAATCCAAAAGGTACCTTTATACCTATTATCATATACTACATATAATTTACACTATCCCTGTCCTGTTCTTACCCTCGCACATTGACAAATTCCAAGCTGCTTTAACCTCCTTCATTTGGGAGGGTAAACACATAAGACTTAATCACTTTGCACACGCATACTGGTCACTTATGCAGGGATGTGAGCCCCCAACATCCATGCATACTACAGAGCAGTTGTTCTTGATCAAAGTACTGGTGTTCACCTACTCATAAAACTACTTGGCTACAAATAGAGTGTACAGCTTTAGCTATGAATCCAAAGCTTCTTCTGAGTGCCTTACTTTTTAAAAGATGCCCGTTCACGTTCTTTCCTGGATATAATCAGGCCTTCCCCCAAAACTCCTACAAGCTTTATTTATGTCATCTTTGGATCTTCTATCAGATCTCTCACTCCAACCTGGGATATTAGCAGACCTTATTACCATAAGGGACTTATTTAGTCAAAATACAGCATATTTGATATTTCTAACAAGAAAAAAAAAAAAATATATATATATATACATATATATATATACAGTATCCATGTATGTTCTGCCCTTTCCTGGAATTCCTGGTTTGATAACTTATTACCTTGGTCATTAATACAATACTGTGATCAAGCAAGTTCACATAGCATCTCCTTTACTTACAAGCTTCTTACCACGCCAACCCAAGAGCATACAATTACAGCAGTTCTATGCTGGGAGAATATTATTCAGTTTTTCCATTCCACAGTGGTATCAAGCACTCACGTTACTACTAAAAACCTCCTACTGTATAACCCATTTGGAACCTCTCTAAAGGATCTTCCATATATGGTATCTCACACCAACTAAGATTTCAGCCATCTGCCCCTCCTCCTCACCTGCTTGTTGAAGACAAGGTAGCCAACAGGGTTCTTTTCATCATATTTGGTGGGACTGCCCTTATCTCGTCACATTCTGGGTTGAAATTGCCAGATTTATTACCTCAGTTACTTCTATTCCTTTCATTCCATTCCCACAGGCTCATCTGTTCAGTTTGGATACCCAGTTCAGCTGACCTCATATATTTTAGACATTTCTTACATATATTCTTATTTTAGAAGCTGGAAATGTCCACACCCGCCACTTCTATTGGATGCTAATAATATTTTCAATGACCACTTTTTACTTAAATATATGTTTGCTACAGCAAATGTATTCATTCTTATCAATTCTTTATTCAGTGGGAACCTTATATTACTGTTCACAGGATCCCACCATTCATTTTTGCTAGTCATTACCAGGTGCCTTGGGCAATCCAATCCAAACCAGTACTATTCATTTTTGCATGACTAGTTGTTATCATTTTAACGTGTGTGACTTTACTGATATAATATACTTATCAATCACAGATGTCAACTCCCATATGTATTCAAATTTACTCGTGTTTATTCCTGAATATACTTATTTGAGACAATTGGCTCTCACTCTATATGGATGTCTATACCTGTTCTGTGTTCATCATTATTATATCTAGTTATTATTTTATTTGTTATATTTACCTCTTGTACATTGCAATGACAAACTAAAGAAATATAGTTTTGAAAAATTACACTGAATTACATTTTTAATTAGATAGGAACTTGAAGTAGTGATGTGTACTAGGACCTTGGGGCTCCATTTGTTTTATACTGTACTCATTTTTGTTTCCTTGTTAGGTCTATGTTATTTATACAATTTGTTAATAAATAGGCTGCTTTGGCCAATCAACTCAAGTTCTGTTTCATGTGTGTCGCTTGAGTAAGGTAAGAGAAAAGTGTTGGTCAAGCAGTGGTACGGACATTTCATCTTTTTTACCTTCATCATTTAAATGTATATACCATTAATAATTCCAAGAGCTGTAGTGAACTAATGTAGATGGTGGATGTTTATTAATATCTCTTAGCATATATATATATATATATATATATATATATATATATAAATCTGTTGTATATATATGTTAAAAGACAAATAAGAATTTACTCAGGATATCATTGGTGACAGTCAGTCCTGTGACATGGATCTTGGATATTTGTCTTGTATTGTCTTATTGGCACAATACACTATTAAAAAAAACTAAACAACCTACAGTATGTGGTCACAATCATTCCTAGTCCTGACTTCACTTAAACTCTTTGTACCCTGTCACCTGCTGTGTTTCCTGGTTATGTGTTTGCTCTTTGTTCTTGATTTCAAAGTTTCAGTTATCCTTAGCAACTGAATTTTACTACATTTCTAGATTTTTTCTTTTCTCAATTTGTGGCATTATTTTCACCCAACTGGATATGATTTGATCCCTGACCTGACCCTCATATGCTTTGTTCCTAGCAACTCTGATCCTGACAAAGCCTTGCTACCTCCCTATTATAGTAAAAAAGGCCACCTCAGGGAATTCAGACTGGGAGTGCTTTATTTATTTTTTACAGGTACGTATATAGTGCCATCGATTTATGCAGTGCTTTATATATATATTGTACATTCACATCATCCCCTGACCTCAAGGAGCTTACAATCTAAGGTTCCTAATTCACATTCATACATACACATACTAGGGCCAAGTTACATAATAGCATGTATTTGGGGTTTGGGAGGAAACCAGAGTATACAGAGGAAACCCACACAGGCTTAAGGAGAATGTCCAAACTCAAGATTGGGGGTTCCATGGTTGTGATCCAAACCAATGAACCTAGTGCTGCTAGGCAGAAGTTCTAATGACATACCCAAGACATAAGTATTTTTTCAAGCTAGACTAATCTTCCTTAACAGTAATATATATATATATATATATATATATATATATTAGATAGTTATTAAAATATAAGTTTGATCACCCATTCTTTTTTATGACTGTGACATATAAAGACTTTAACTGTAAAAATGTGAGCAAACAGATACTCTTTTCCTGTAAGCGATCGGTCAATATCAGATAAGATCATGCTATCAAGAGAACAGACTTCTGATATTCACCCATTTGTGATGTTATCAGTCTTTGTAATTGTATTGCATCATGTTGAATTGAGTCAGCTGTCAGAGTAAAGTATGGTCCTTGTAGTATTTATTGTTTCTTGTTGTTATTTATTTCTGTAGATCTAATGATACCAACCACGGTGTTTAATTGGATAAGTCAAATTTATAATATACTAAAACGTAGAGTTACCTGTGCCTGTATGATAGCTTAAGCTAATAAATGCAGCTAAGTCATCTTTGCAAAATAAATATGTATTCTTACTATTCATTTATACTATATAGTATCCTAAGATGAAGATATGATTAGATTATACACTCGCATGAAGAAGTGAATTTTAAATAATATGTCTGGGCAAAAAAAAAAACATTCAGTATATCTCTGAAATGCATGCACATTTCCCCATGTTTTCTTTAAAAAAAAGGCAAGTGCAATAAACCTGGTGACCTCAAAACTGTGTGGGCTGATATTTCTGCCTATTCTGCACTGAAATCCCAAGTAGTTTTATCAGAGCAGCCTGAGGTCTCATCTACTGGACTACAGAACACATCATCCTTATGTTAGGAAACCAGCAAGAGAGAAATGAAAAGGGGAGACAACCCAGCTAAGGATTTCAGAGTGTCATAGTCACTGTATTACAGCTCAAATAGGGAATAGGGACCACACAAGATTTATGGAATATTAAGCAGTATTTCTTTTGTATTTGCAGAATTTTAAAGGTATACACAGGAGGGCATGTGTACGTAGAGAGGTAGTAAATATTTTTTTGCCCAAGAATACACTTTAAGAGTGCAATAATAAAGATTGTAAGGTTTGGAAAGTGCTGAATAGTGGCAGGTTTGTAAAAAGTTCTAAAGGCCAGAAGAAATAGCATGGCTGGAATAAATAAATGAATATACTTGGTACCAGTGGTACCAAGTGGTATTAAGCTCCCCCAAAAACATATTTTATTATAGCTAACCAATTCTACATGTGATGTATACTTACGTTTTCTTTATTTGGGCATTTTTGTCTTAGTTTTCATATGGTGATCCAGCCAGTAAGTCTGTTATTTTTCAACTTCTTTCAACAAACCAAGCTGTCTGTCAAATGTGGCAATTAGATGATTGAGACCAACCATACAACACTGACGGGGGGCTTACAATGGTCATCTGTTATTCAAACCTGAATGTAAAATCTGAATGTAAAAAAAATGTTTATGTAAAACCTTTATTCCAAAAGAAAAAACTGTTGCTGTAACTAGTCAAAAAGTGTAAGCAGGAGTTTGGCTTTAAATTATTAGCCAAGGCAATGTAAATATGCAAGTGAATCCAACATGACCCTTTCCCAGATTGACAATGCTGCTCTCCAAGATAGGCTCCATTGGTATTCCATTCAAAGTGGAGCAAGCATAAGACAAGAAGTGTGTTACTGGCCAGACCACCAACCTAAAATAAAGGAAAATAAGCCTAAAAAGTGGAAAATGAATGCAGTCACTACAAGAATAGGTAAGCTTCAATATATTGTATTTTTGTTTTGGGGTAATACCCCATATACGACTATTATAGATATTATGTTGAAAAAGACCCTAACCAGGAAAACTAGTGGGGCTTTAGAGGTACCAAACCATAAAAATAAACATGAATTAAACAAAAATGTAAGGACAGTTTGTAAAATTTAACACCTTTTATTAGGTTAGAAAACCACCAACAGGTGGAGCATGATCATCAGACATATACATAGAAAAACATAAAATAGAATACAATAAATGAGACCTGGCCACAGTAATTGTTGCTGATGTCCTAGATGCAAATGGTGTAATAGGCATCAGCCGCAAACAAACAACAGCTATAGCCTCAGAAGGTGTAAACAGTGATGGACATGATGGCACATGGCTAACAATGTAAACAAATACTTGTATTTTAGTATAGAACACCTATGCATATAGTATCATAGGTGTTGATAATCACATAGACATGTCGTTTCCACTTGAAACCATGAGCAGATACTTTGTTTTGAGAATCCAAGGTGTTTCGCGGGACAGAGCCCGTTTCTTCAGGGAACAAAACAAAACACAAATTCCTACAGCAAGCAAAAAAAGAACCAGAAACATATAATCAGTATGTAGTCATGCAAGATTATACTCCCAGGGAGAGTAGGGGTTTAGTTGTTATGGTTTGGTACCTCTAAAGCCCCACTAGTTTTCCTGGTTAGGGTCTTTTTCAACATAATTCTCTTTGGGGGTGTGGTACCAGTAAAACCATGGCTACAAGGGTATGGAGAGTAATTTTTTTTCCATCTCCCACTCCTTCTATATTATAGATATTATAGATTAATTCTAAGAAAAAATCAAATACAGAATACTTGCATGATTATTTTTGCTACATTTGACTGATGAAGTGGTTTTGCACATTTCATTACTTTGGAGCTACAAAGTTCACCAGCAATGCCTCTGCATCAGATCTCTATAGGATGCCCTCATATTTTTTCACTATTTCTACCTCTGCAAGTAAGACTCTTTCCTCTAAAATCTATGATGAATGTTGCACCAAGACTTACCAACACTATTTACTACTCCTCATTTGCTATAATTTTCTAAAAATAGTTTTATTGGTTTCCAAGCATCCTGAGAATTCCAGTTCTCATGCTTTGTTTTTAAAACATTCAGCATTTTTTCAGTCTTCATCCAGCAATATTTCTAAACCACCATCTTTACTCCTTTGCTGACATTTTATTATCCTTTTCACTAATCCTCATGATCTGATATCATATATGGCTACATGATTTCTCTATGGCAGCCCCCTTTTTATGAAATTTCATCCTGCTGCTTCCTTTTAAACATTTTAATGTTGCTTCAGAAATCAGTTTTTAACAACTGTCATCTCTCTTTGTCGTATTCATTTAGGTTTTGATTTTTTTATTTAGCAATTGCCCTTTAGAAAAGGGCAAGAATAATAACGATTACAATTTTGTCTATAACCACTTCAGCCCTGGAAGGTTTTCCCCTCTTTCTGACAAGGCAATTTTTTGCTATTCGGCACCATGCTATTTCAACTGGTAATTGCATGGTTATGCAACGCTACACCCAAATTAAATATATGTCATTTAACACAAATAGCACTTTCTTTTGGTGGTATTTGATCACCACTGAGTTTTTTCTTTTTTGTGATATAACAGAAAAAAGACAGAACATTTTGAAAAAAAAATATTTTCTACTTTTCTAAAAATATAGATTGATGTGATCATATGCTTTCCCAATTTTGGCGCTGTTTATATCTGGCAGACCAAAATGATGAAATGCTCATTGCTTCTGGTTTCTTAGACCATAGAGATAATGGAGCCATTCCAGTCTCCAGTTACCTCTATGGTCAGACAATGGAAACTTCGACTGCATTCTTGAGTTCCTCGGTGGGACGAAGAACCTGAGAAAGCAGTGGAAGGTGGTGGTGGAGTGTCCCTTTTCTCTGCTTGTAAAAGTGATCCAGTGGCTAATCAGCTGCTAGGATTGCTTTTCCATGAAAGCCGACTGCTAGCTGAAAAAAATGATAGCAGGATGCTACCTGTAGCTGCAGGCATTATCCTGATATAAAACGTACCAGTTCATTGCTGGTCCTTGTTGGACATATATGTAACAGCAGAGAACATGGGCACATGATGAACCAGGTCTGTGGACCAACATGGCCACAATTCATTTGTGCTAACTGACCCTGATGCTATCTGATGTCGCTAGTGGCAGTAACACTGTAATCAGTGAAAAATTCTATAAACTGACACTGTACTAATGGCACTGGCTGGGTGACGGGGTGATCAAAGAGGTAATAAGGGAGATCAAAGGGTTAAATATATTAATCTAATGTGAGTGTGTTTGTAAAATGTAGAGCTTCTACTCACAGTGTGGAGTTCTCTCTTCTCTCCCTGGACCAATGGGGAGGAAGCGGGGGGGGGGGGGGGTGCACACATGCACACTCATACTCACACCTGGAAATAGAAAGTGACATAAAGGTACGTCACTTTGCCATGAGTTGCAGCTCACCCACACATTGCAGGCAGGCAGTCATCAAGTAGTAACATAGTAACATTGTATTACTGTAGGGGGTGATCTGGGATTATTTTTTTTTTCTTGCATTTGCATTGCAAGAGCAATACAGATTATTACTCCTGCAATGCAATGCTTCCTTTGAACTGTCATGAGTGGATTATGTTCATGGCAGTTCAAAATGCTAGTGATCTGTGATTGACTACAGCTAATCACATGGTACAAGGTGCTGTGATTAGCCATTGTACCATGTGAGAGCTGGGGGCCAATCACAGCTCACTAAGAAGAGAAGCAAAGCTGTTATGAATCAGATTGATTTATAACAGCTTTTCTACATTGTGAGCATGTGATTGCATAGTGATCACATGATCACCGGGTCCTAATTACCGGGATCCGCATTCCACTGTGTACGGCGGACATAGCGGTCATAGGGGGGCATGCTACGTGCCTGCTTGGGTGTGCAAAGCCCCACTGTGTTAGTACAGCCAGAAGGAGGTACTAGTACATTGCTCTGCCTGTAGCTGCTGCCCATCTGCAGTACAAATACTGCGGATGGTTGGCAAGTGGATAATTCTCCTAAATGGTTCTCAGAATTTAAGAGAACACTCATGCTGTTCATAATTATCTACATCACTCTCAGGCTCTCCAATATAATTGTAAGATCGGGTTGTTTTAAATTATGATATTATAATAATTATATGTAATAATAACATTATTCAATCATTAGCTTATAAAAATGTAAGAAAAGCTAAAATCAAGTTACCCATAAACTGTACGTATACTACTTACCTGTGCTCTGACTCTTGCAGATCTTTGAAGATTTTGTCAAATCTATTTTTCTGTATAGTAAAAATGAAAAACAAATTCCAGATGGGTATCTAAATCTCTTAATTTTCTTCAACAGGAAAAGGGAATTTTTCATGACCCAGCCAGCAATGCACATATTTATTAGTATTTAAGGGGAAGTGATATGAGGAAATATGCCCTTTGAAAGCCTGGAGATGGTCATTGGATTTTGGGGGCCTTATATGTAGCTAGGCTGCCAAAACGTTTCTCACATGTGGTATCCCCATATTCAGAAGAAGTAGGAGAATGTGTTTTGGGGTGTTATTCCACATATACCCATGGCATGCTTAAGCAATATATCACTTTCCAAAAAGGGGACATTTCGGGGGGGGTGGGGGTTGTACTGGCCTGGCATTTTAGCATCTCAAGAAATGTGATAGGCAGTCAGAAAGTAAAAGCTACGTAAATTACAATATATATACCATAGTTTAGCTTTCACACAAACCAATTAATATACATGTATTGAGATTTCTTTTTACCAAATATATGTAGCAGAATACATTTTAGCCTAAATGTATGACTAACTTTGAGTTTATTGGATATTTTTTATAACCAAAAGTGAAAAACATTGTTGTTTAAAAAAACTTTTCGTCTTTTTTTTTTTTATAGTGCAAAAAATGAAAAAATCAAATACCACCAAAAGAAAGCTCTATTTATGTGAAAAAAAATTACATACATTTAATTTGGGTCCAGCATTGCACGACTGCGTAATTACCAGTTGAAATAGCGCAGTGCCAAACAGCAAAAAATGGCCTGGTCAGGAAGGGGAGTAAATCCTCTGGAGTGCAAGTGATTAAAGTTGATGTGCGTGTAAAGGCAGGCGTCCCAAAACTTTTGGCAATATAGTGTATTTGAATGCCTCTTCTCTGTTCTCTTTACTGTTCACTGCTCTGAAACTGAGATATACTTATTTGCCAAACTCTTTACCCCCAAATATCAGAGCAGTGTAGCACTGCATACAGGCCTCGTATGCTCTTTTTTAACTGATTACAGTGATTGACTGTTTATCTGTTTCCCTCTGTTTCACTTTTTCATACTTGGTGCTACAGCTTCTCAGTGTATACTGTTGTTGGCCTACACTTCTTCGGATACAGTATCGCCAAAACCAATTGCATCCATGGACTTTCCTTTGCACACCTACCAACAAATCCCTGGATGCTTTCTCATAAATACTGTTTTTTTTCCTGCACCAAGCATTACTTTCTGCCTTACCTAGCCACTTACCCTCCAGAGGATCCCCCCCCCCCCCCTCCAGACCAGGCCAATTTTTTGTGATATGGCACTACATTACTTTAACTGACAATTGCACAGTCATGCAAAGCTGTACATAAATTACATTTATATTCTATTTTCCAACAAATCGAGATTTATTTTGATAGTATTTGATCCAGTGTGGGTTTTTTATTTTTTGCACTATAAACAAAAAAAGGCTGACAATATATATATAGATAGATAGATAGATAGATAGATAGATAGATAGATAGATAGATAGATACATACATATTTGCTATTTTACTTTTTGCTATAAAACATATCCATTATTATAGTGTTTACAAATGGCGGTATATATACTGGAATTTTAATAAAAACATGCACAGCAGAGAAATACAAAGCAGCATGTCTCCCTAGTAAAACACACACAGCGCACAGCAAACAGTTAACCCTTTGATCACCCAGATGTTAACCCCTTCCTGCCCAGTTTCATTAGTACTGTGTCAGTGCTTTTTATTTAGAAAACACACAGCGTGTCAAAACATTTTTAAAAATATCATAATAAAGATCCCAGTCAATTGGTATTTTATGGTATTGATAAGGTCCAAGAAAACTGGAGAGGACAAGATAAAAAGAAGTGCATATCGTAAAATGAAACATAATGGATTAATTTATTAGACACTTTAACACCATATTGGATATAGATATTGATTTTAATTGCTTTATCACAAATTATTAAAATGAATGAAATATATAACATGATCTATGGTATGATATGATGATTGATATGTGTAATGCATGGGTGTTTTAATATGTATGACGGGATGTTAAAGAGTTGCTTATAGAGGTTTATTGGTGATTGAGACAGTTAATAGACACACCAGGAATCTGGGTCCCATACATCCAGAGATCAGATGAACCAATCAAAGAGTAAACAAATGGTTAATGGTGCAGTATTTAATGAAGAAGATGAGGACTTCCTGCTATGCCTCATCAGAATATCAGGAAGACAAAATGCTGCATTGAGTTGTAGCAGGAAGGGATGTCCTACCACACAGTGATACGGGAAGAGATTAACACAGGAGAAGGTGTCGGTGAGAGAGCCTAGGGCCAGATCCATGTTATCCCTATGCTTATGATGTAACATTAGTTTTTATCCTGGCGCAAGGGAATGCACTTAACAATGTGAGTGGGCATTGTGGAAGTGGTTTTTAATAAATTAAAGGTTTTAAAGATTTCACACTATGGTAGTCTCCCTCCATCTCTCCCTACATGTTGTGAGAAATTTAAAAGTCAGGAGTACAGATGGCCCAAGAAGGAGAAGGCTGATGGTGGTTGTCCATGATACTAAGCATTGTATGACCTGTGATAGGTAGTCATATAAATCTGGTGTTCTGTGTTTATGGTGGAGGATTTCGGGAACACTATGGCACTGATTGTTCGAAATTTGAGCATGAACACTTTAATAGGCTTGAAGGCACTGTGCATTATACTGTGAATAATTGGAAGCACGTGGACACTTTAGATGCACAGAAAGACTTTACTGAAGAATGTGGGCACTTTATATGCACAGAAAAACTTCACTGAAGCTCAAAGGACACTTTATCGAATCATGTTTATTTTTTTATTTGAGTATATGAGCATTGCAGAGAATATGCTTGTTTATGTTTAAACAAAAACCAATAGTGCTGTATAAAAGGTAGAGTATATTTAAGGGCTGATACGAATAGTGGTACAGCAGCTGTGGTGAATTAAGGGGTCACATCCAAAGTGCTGGTTCACATTATTTAAATTACATTGCACCATACTGATTTTTATAATTCTCTAGAATTATCAATCCCTATTAACGTCCTCTCAGTCCTAATACCAGATTTATTGCTAAACAAATAGACAACCAATGGAATTGGCTTCATTAGTAACCTCTGTAGAGTCATTTACTATGCTACAAACAGACTATGCCTTGCCCCACTCAGAATACTATACCTATCTCCGTCTTTCCTCTTGCCTACACAAAATAACCCATCCTACATGTAAACTTCCCTGACGAGTAGGAGAATATTGCAGGCCAGGTTCTAAAAGCATGGGCAGTATATCTCTGTTTTACCAAATGCTTGATAACAAATTACAATTTGTGAAGTTCTTACTGATATCTGCTTGGGAAAAGGATTTGAAAGTTCCCTACACTGCTGATAAATGGCAAAAAGCTCTATCACTTATGCCACAACTAAAAGTGTCAACTTATTGAACTAACTAAAAAAAATATGTTGCGCTGGTACTTAACACTATACCATGTTTTCTAGTTTGGCTACAATTCTTCACCTCATTGTTGGAGGGATTGTAATCAAATAGATACCATTTACCATGTATTCTGGTCCTGCAAGAGGCTAGTGGTCTGTTGGCCTAAAGTGTTCTCTATAATTTCCCAGGTGACAAGTATACCAATACCATTCTCCCCTAGTCTGATCACCTCACCACTGCACAGACCAGGTGAGTATAACATGTTTGTTTTTTTAATTTAAAAAAAAAATTCTGCCTTTAGTAGCACTTTAATAAATATGCTCCCAAAATTAGTGTCTTCTTTAAACTGCCTCTAGAATTGCTCCTGTTTCTTCTTGCTGGAGACTGGCATTTTGCTAAAAAGCAGAACCCCTAAGCAGCAGTAAATCTTTAGACTGTCAGCAGATCGGCCTCTACAAACCGTATGAAGCGTAAATGAGCATGTGCAGAGCAGGGTGAGACAACGTATTACTGGATTTTATACATTATATGCACTTATTTTTCATATTTTAAATAGCTATACATGAAAAATGGGCCATAAAATCCAAAAAGTGCAGCACTTAAAACAAATGAAATACATATATATTATCATATGATAGTCCGCAGTAAATCACCACCATACCACATGCTAATGTCCTAATCAGCACCATACCAGCGTCCTGATCACTGCCATATGCCATACCAATGTCCGGCATTTTAGGATCTCAACTAATCAATTTTCATATATATATTCCATAGTTTGTAGACTCTATAGCTTTCATACAGTCTAAATAATATAAACTGTTTTGGGTTATTCTTACCCCAAAAATGTAGCAGGATACATTTTGGCCTAAATTTATGAAGAAAAAAAGTATCTATTTGTAAAATTGTATAACAAGAGCTAAGCAAAAACTGATTTGTTTTCACAATTTTCAGTATTTTTTCATTTATATAGAAAAAAAAAAATAAAAAACCCAGTGGTGATCAAATACCACCAATAGAAAACTATATCTATCTCAAAAAAAGGGTGCAAATTTCATATGGGTACAGTGCTGCATGACTGAGTAATTGTCACTCAAAGTGTGATAGTGCTGAAAGCTGAAAATTGGCCTGGACTAGAAGGGGGTGAAAGTGTTCAGACTTGAAATGGTTAAAGTGCCCTCGTTTCTCCGTGTTTGAATGCAGAAGTGAACGCATAAGTAAGTCATGCATGAGTATGTAAATGGTGTTCTTAGCTCACATGTGAGATATTGCAGCGGACAATAGAGCGAGTGCAATAATTCTAGTGCTAGACTTCATCTGTAACTCTAAACGGGTAACCTGTAAACAATTTTAAAATGTCACCTATGGACATTTTTGACCACTTCAATACTGGGCACTTTTTTATCCCCTTCCTGCCCAGGCCAATTTTCAGGTTTCAGCACTCTCACACTTTGAGTGACAATCGCACAGTCATGCAATACTATACCCAAACTAAATTTTTAGCATTTTGTTCACACAACTAGAGCTTTTTTTTGGTGGTATTTAATCACCACTGGGGTTTTTATTTTTTGCTAAATTAATTAAAAAAAAATTAAATTTTGAAAAAAAAACACATTTTTCTTTGTTTCTGTTATGAAAGTTTGCAAATAATTAATTTTTCTTTATAAGTTTAGGCCAAGATGTATTCTGCTACATTTCTTTGGAGAAAATAACCAAAATCAGTATTTATTATTTAGTCTGTAGAAAAGTTATAGAGTTCACAAACTATGGTATATATCTGAAAATTGATCAATCTGGAAGTACTGACAGCCAATCTAATTTGTTGAGGCCCAAAAATGTCAGAACAGTACATATATCCCCCAAATGACCCCATTTGCAAAGTGGACAGTCCGAAGTATTTCATAAGAGGCATGGCAAGTTTTTTTAAGTTGTAATTTTTTTGTTATAATTTTTTGGAAAATTAAGAAATTAACAAAATAATGTTCACAATTTTGTTTTTTTACATACTGTCACCAGTGCAGTACAGAGTTATCATATAACTGGTGTGGTGGTGATCAGGGACACTGAATGGTGACAGTACGAAACAAAAAATTTATAATATTTTTTCAATTTTTGTATTATTTTTCTATTTTGTATTAAATTTTTTCTCTTTTTTAAGATTTTGTTTTCATATTACAGTATGACCAAAGTAGCATAATGTTATAATAGCAACGTTGTACTACTTTGGGGAAGTGACCAGTGATTTTTTTTTTTTTTTGTACAATTTGATCGCTTATATCAAAGAATTTATTTGCTATAAGCAAGCATTTAACTGAATGAAATCGATTCATTCAGGGTTTTTTGTCATAATTAGTTGTGATTGCTCATGGCTAATCACATGACACTGATGGGCTGTGATTGGCCCAGCCTGTGCATGTGATCACTATGACCATTCAGAGCTAGGCACACTTGTATACAGTGGATGGCATGAAAGGAAGCCATCCATTCTTCACAACTGTCAAGTGACCTGCTGTGATTGGTCACAGCAGGTCACATGGTACTGGCAAGGTGTTGGTAAACAGATCTGTCATCAGCCATGTCCAAGGTACACATCCAATGACAGTTCTCGCCACAGTGCAGCCATGCGGGCGCGTGCAAGACGCGATCTTCGAAGGACGTCATATGACGCCCTCCCAGAGGGATGAGAGGCGTGCCCAGTCGTCATTTTATTATAGGCTGGGCGGGAAGTGGTTAAGTACCACAGTTTGTCATCAATCCACGAACAATTTTTAAGTGTGACTAGTTAGGTATCTATTTACTCACGTAACCTCCCTGGCGGTCTGATTATCCCAGTATTTTTGAATGTCAAAGCGGTACATTGTTTTGCATGGAAATTTGTTGTTTTATATTGTAGGCCTGTAATTCTTAGGAATAACTCACTTAAATCTGTCCAAACAAGAGTTTAGTAAACACCCCTGGTATGATAAAGTTTGAAACACAAAATCATAAATTATAATATAATAAATAATTGGAAATAATTATAAAAAAAAGTAATAATATAATAATAAATTTAATTCAATAATGTAATCAAACCAAAAACACTTAAATTTGTCCAAACAAGGGTGCAATATTGCTAGACACTGCATATTGGTTTAGTAAACATCCCTGGTATGAAAAATTTTTTAAACATGGGACTGCATAAAGTGCAACGTCACAATCAGGACAATGGAACCAGGTTTCCTTTCTGATTTTCTTTCCACTGTCATCTCACTTCGAGCAACAAACCACGCACATCTTTGTAGTTGCTGACTTTTTCTCGGTTGGTTGGATGTAATTCACAAAGTGACAACCAGACAGGCGTTCCGGGTTGACAACACAAACAGCACGATGACCTCTATACACAGCCATTGATGGTGTTTGTTGGTTCACAAAGATACATTTGCCAATTTTCCAAATGAAGTGAGAATGAATCAGAGGCTTGTCACTCTTTTTTTTTAGCAGAATGTAGGTATTCCACAAGCATTGCTCAAGAAGATGCCTGAAGATCTTCTTGTAGAACGTATTTTGCTGTTTCCTCATTGCTTTGTAGAATGTCATTGCTTGGTAGGTTCTGTCGACATCTCCCATGGTGTTGTTGTAGTCTATCACTACTTGTGGCTTCATGATTTCTTTCCCACCTTTTGTGTGTACCATAACAGTGGAGGTATTATAAATTGTACTCATTAGACACACATCTTTCTTGTCACGCTACCGCAGTTCCATCATTTTGCTTTTCTGTCAGGCAACCATTTCTCCAGTCTTCATCTTCCTTTTGCCAAACATTTGCGGCATGTCATGCTGGTTAGCCCTAATGGTTCCATAGGCATCTGTTTTGCTTGGCAGAAGAAACTCATAAAGTTCTGGAGATGTATAAAAGTTGCTGGTTGTTATGCAATAACCCTGATTTAGCAATGGCTCAATGAGTGAAAGAACGGAAGATGTTGCCATTCCATAGTTGCTGTATTTTGGATTGAATTTTGTTTGTTTTCCAGTGTATATGAATGAATTTTTTTTTTTGTTTACAAATGATTTTATTAGTTTTTATGAAAAAGGCTGCAAAAACAACATTACAGCATCCAGTAACATATAAAACAGAAACAAGGCACATCTGTAATATACATTCCAAAAAGGTACAATCATGTACAGCAGAAAAATTAAGTGTATGAGCAAGATAGGTAACAGGGTAGGCAGAACCATAATGGCACCAACAGAAAAACATGATCAATTAAATCATAGATATTCATTATTCAGATAGTAAATGTCCATGCGTTTTCCAAACCTCCCACTTTCTATCGAATAACTGCATCCTATCCAGTAACATGTAATGAATTCTCTCCATGAACATCACTGCATCAACTCTCTGTAAAACCGAGGGCAATGGCACTGTGGGCGACCTCCAGTGCAGGGCAATGGCCCACAGGACAGAAACACAGATGGTTTGAATTAGCCTCATAGCCCCCCTCCGTATTCCCACGATGTGAGCTCCCAACAGGCAAGACTGCATAGACAGATGCACAGGGGCATCTGCCACAGTAGAGGCCACTTCGGAGACTTTGCGCCACACCAAAGAAAGGCTTGGGCAAGCCCAAAATGTGTGCACCAAGGTACTAGCTAGGCCACAACCCCAGAAACACAGGTGGGCTGTCCCCGGGAACATGACACTCAGCCTAGAAGGGGTATAATACCAGAGGGTTAGTACTTTGAAGGTCGTCTCCCAAACGGAAAAAGAAATAGAGCTTTTACGTATACTATCCACCATTTTCCTCTTCAGAAAAAGTGACACCACTATCCGCCTCCCATTTCTGTCTATATGGGGGGTGAGGAGTAGATATTTACCAAAAAAAGACGATACAAATCCGAAATAAGACCCCTGCCCCTGGGAGAGTCATGGCTAGTACATTCGAAAAAAAGTAATCGGGGACGAAGGTGTCAAATCAAAATGTGTATGACAGAATGTCTAATTTGCCTGTAACAAAAGTATTCTCGGAGCAGGATATCAAAAAGTACGAGTAGCATCTCAAAAGTGATATAAGATGCTCCTCTTTGAAAATCAGATAATCTGATAAAGGAATGGTCATACCACCAATGAAACGCCTGTGGAGAGAATGCTGTGATGAATCTCGGGTCTCCAAAAAATGATGAACCCAGTGGAACGGAAGAACTAAGATTTAATTTAAATTTATAACAGGACCAAAGCATCAATGAGTGGACAACAATAGAATTATAGGATATCAACATGCGACGGGGAATTTTTGTTCATAAAATACCCAGTAAATAGAATGGACGTATAGATTGAGATTCAAATCTAATCCAAGGGACTTGGGAGTTAATAGTCGCCCATTGCGATGGTTGTGTGAAGCGGGCTGACAGGTAATAGAGCCAGAAATTGGGAAGACCAAGGCCTCCCATCCTTTGCGATTGGTAATGGATTGATGAAGTGAAACAAAGACGTTTGTTATGCCAAATTAAATTATTAATCACTCATTGAAAACGATCCAGAAAAGTTTTTGAGACTGAGATTGGGAGTGCTCGAAAGTACAATAATTTCTGCAAAACATTAATTTTCACTGCCGTGACTCTGCCTAAAAATGAGACAGAGTATCCATGCCAGATCTTTAACAAAGTAGAAAGGCGTAACACACATGGTGGGTAATTAACTGAAAATAATCTCGAATAGCTGGGAGTAAGATATACACCCAGATAGGAGATCCGATCTGTGGCCCAACGAAATGGGAAGGAGCTGCGGAGAGATTTGCCCAGGGAACCAGTAACATTAGTAGGCATAACAACTGATTTGGTCAAATTTACAGTGAGGCCTGAAATGGATTCAAACTCATTCAATAAAGTGCATAAATACGGAAGTGATACTAACGGGTTAGTAAGGAAAAGCACGACATCATCTGCATACATACATAACTTAAACTGCGATACCAAAAGGGGATACCCTGAGAAGTTCGGGTGTGATCTAATAGCAATTGCCAAGGGTTCCAAAATTAGCGCAAATAGTAAAGGTGACAGTGGACATCCCTGATGGGTGCCCCTGCCCAGCGTAAAAAATTCGGAATTGCAGCCTGGAAGTCTAATTCTTGTTTGAGGGGAGGCGTACAAATCATGTACCCCAGACAGAAATTTGACGTGGAAACCCATCTTCTGCAACAGTGAGAACATATATAGCCAGAGGACACTATTGAAGGCTTTATTAATGTCTAGGCTTAGTAACTACCCTTCTTTAGAATGTAAGTTAGCATCCTGAATAACATTTAGTGTGAGACGTATATTATCTGTGATAAGCCTATCTGGGATAAAACCCGATTGTTCAGGTGAGACCAAAGAGGAAATGATAGAGGCCAGTTTGTTTGCTAGGATACGACTAAATATTTTAAGGTCGTTGTTCATCACTGGGATGGGTCTATAGTTTTAAGGTAGATGATGATCTTTCAGCGGTTTAGGTAGTAGGAACATGTTAGCCATCAGATCTCCTCAGGGAGCTTTCCGCCCTGCAAAGTGTTATTAAACAATGACAGCAAATAGGGAGCTAACACAGGGGCAAAATGTTTATAATAGCTAGCCGTAAACCCATCTGGGCCCGGTGCCGTGGAAGTTCGCAGTGCACTAATCGCACAGGTTATCTCCTCCAGGGTACATGGGGCATTAAGGGAGCTTAAATGAAAGGGTGTGAGAGCAGGGAGGGGCAAAGAATCAAGCCATGAGCCATCTGGAGGGGTGGAGGTAGTTTGTGGGGGAGCTAATAGGGTGGAATAAAATTGTTCAAAACTACCCAATACTTCATGAGGTAAAGAGGAGATAGAACCATTCTTAGTACGCAACCTATATATATGTGGGGGCCATATAGAATGGTTCAGTTTCCATGCAAACATAGTAGAAGATGAATTACTATATAATAATAAAGAAGCCTTAGACCATCGTAAAGCCTTTTCAGTTCTCTGGGATAATAAATTATTCAGTTCTAGCCTCTTTTGTGATATAAATTTTTTGTTAAGGAGAGAAGGATTGAGTTCTGTAGTGCGTTTTTAATTCCTGGGTAACTTGCTGAATTTTTTTACACCGTTCCCTGTTTCTAGAAGATGCCATGGATATAAGGCGGCCTCGTAGGACCGCCTTATGAGCCACCCACAGAGTAGCCAGGGAAATATCAGTAGTGGCGTTCAGCTGAAAGTATTCTTGGATTGAAGTAACTACTTCCTGATGAGAGTTAACATCAGTAAACATAGAATTGTTTAATCTCCAGGAGTAGGGGGTAGGTGTTAGACCTATGAAAGTGATGGAGAGTGCTACTATGTTATGAAACGACCAAGAGCATATACAGTATATATATATATATACTTGCCTTCCTGGAGTTGGCTAGCAGTATGGGGGAGCAATAACTATAATTCAGCCTAGCGTAAGAGTTATGTGGGTGGGAATAAAATGAATAATCCCTCGCTCCCACATTATGTGCCCTCCAGGAGTCTATCAATTGGAAAGTTTCTAGTTTTTTAATAAGAGATTTTGGAAAGGCCGGGGAGGAAGGTGAGGATGAACTTCTGTCTAGAAGGGGGTTAGCTACCAAATTAAAGTCACCTCCCACCAATAAATGGGGGGGGGGGTAAGAATTTATCCAGAAATGCAAAAACGTGTGCAAAAAAGGAAGCTTGCGCCACATTAGGTGCATAAATATTGGCGATCGTGAGTGCATGACCCGAAAAAGAGAACCTTTAAGAATGATAAATCTGCTTTTTGAATCCCTATAAACATGTTGAACGTCAAAGGGGAACGAGCTGTGGAGGGAAATAGCTACTCCTCTACTTTTGGTAGAGTATAAGGTGTAAAACCCCTGCTTCTAGGATCTATGAAAATATGTGGGGTGTTTGCGGCAGCAAAATTGGTTTCCTGTAACAAAATAATCTTTGTCTCTAGGCGTCTATACTGGAGGAAGGCTGTTTTATGCTTGTTTAAAACCCTGGACATTATATGAGATACAGTGAACCACCATGACAAAAAAAATAGTATCAGTCAGCATAAATATAGCCATCTGAAAATGATCAAAATAAGATTGACTAATCAGTAGAACATCTAGCTCTGCATTGTATAAAAAACAACCTGTCTGTATCTGTTTATGAGACAACCCCGTCCCAAAGTTGAGGCCGGGATGTTCACAAGATTGTGTAAAATTACCATCATGTACCAAAGTTATCAATAAAACAAAAAAATAAAACAGTAGAAGTAGCGCTCTAAGAGCCCCTATAACAAAAAAAAACACAGTAGACCATGTATCAGGTAGGCTAGCTGCCTTTCCGGAAAAGACATAGAAACTTAACTTCAAAGGGCCAACTGAGCCCAAGTCCCGCCACCGAAAAACATGGAAAGCGGAGCAGCCACTCCACATCTGGGTGGGGTCACTTGTCAAGGAATCCCATGAAATCAGCATGCAGGCTGTAAATAAAGGGTTCTAAAACCGATGTCAAGAAAATGTTTGCACGTTCCAATGACAAAGGATTAATCAAAGTCAACAAACACATATGAATATAATAACACTGCAGCATGTCTCAACATTTTATCAATATAATGATTTATATGCAAATGAGCAAAAACCCTTTCAACCCGGATCTTGCCTGACTCTCCTTCTTTCCCTTCATGGAGATGGAGTATTCCAGATAGGAGATACCCGAGGGGTGGGGGGTGGACGTTGAGGTGAAGGAGCGTCCGCCAGGACTAAATTTCTCGTCCCTCAAGAGGAGATGTAGCTGTGTATGTGCTGCCATTAAGTGGAACTATCAACTTAAAGGGGAAGCCCCATTTGTAGCGTATGTGAGCAGAAAAAAGGGCAGATGTAATTTCCTTCATTTTCCTGCGCTTCTCCAATATAGCGGGTGAGATATCCAGAAAGACTTGCACAGTTGAACTTTCAAAAGAAATCGTGGTGGTATTACGAGCAGCCCTGAGTATATCTTCTTTGGTCAGGAAATCTTTCATACATAGAACAATGTCCCGAGGTGGTTTATCGTTAGGGGGTTTTGGGCGTAGAGCTCTATGGATACTGTCGCATGCAAAGGATCTAGGCTCATGGTCCGGAAGAAGAGACTTAAACAATTTAGATATAGCTTGTGAGAGATCAGTCACAGTTTCCGAAACTCCCCGAATGCGCAGATTATTCCTGCGATTGCGATTATCGAGATCCTCCACCTGTGCCAGCAACTGTGTAAATGCCGTTTGTAAATGGTCATGATCTCTGGAGAGCTCGCCATAAGTGAAGCTGAGCTCATCATGTTTGGTTTCTAAATGGTCGGTTCCGGAACCCAACGCAGCTATTTTCTGAGAGAGGACGTTTGTACTCTTGTGGAGTTCTGATTGGAACTTAGCAGCCAACTTGGTACACATAGTCTCCAAACAAGATTCTAAGTCCCCCTTTGTATGTTGCTGTGCGCACTCACCGTCCTGTGCAGATGAATGAGCTGTAGTATCCTGCACGAAGTGGGATGGGGATGCTCGGTCGGAATTATCTTGAGACATGCTGCAAATTTCCTGCGACTTCAGTAAATATGTTGTAAGGGATTTTTGAGCATTACCCTTACTTTTCTTCTTAGTGGACGGCATGCAGGATGTCTCCTGGGGGAGATCAACTGAAACTTGTATAGCCTAAAGTGCGTATAGTCCCAGGGGACCTATACAGAACGATGTAGATATAAGGATGAGGCTACACAGGTGCAATTAGAGACCACAGCACAGTCTGTATATTGTAAAAATGATTGTCACCATATGGGAGGAGAAAACAATTATAAACTTGAAGTATATGATCCCGAAAAAGGCCAGGGGCCCAGGTGTAGGCCTCAGACTGTGTGGAGAGGCCGACAGGCACAGGTGCTGCAAAAGTATAAACTCCCTGGGGTGCTGGCTCCAGAGGAAGAACATATGTATGCCAAGTGGCTGATTGTCAGCTTTAACAAGCCTTCAGGCCCAGCAGGGGCCGTTTTACAGCTCCCTTTAAGGCAGGGCCCTTGAGCCCTTAATTATAATGCACAGTCCCCTGGGTCCGGATGAGGGGGTTCGATGGTCCGGGTGGGGGGCAGATGGTCCGAGTACCAGCAGGGATGGCGGGACCTCCGGTAAGCTCCATCAGTCCGCTGCCGCCCGGATGGCAGTGGATTAGGCGACGGAGCTCCGAATTATGCGGCCACTCCGGTCGCCATCTTGGACACACCCCTCATATATGACTGAATTTCAAATGTAGCCAGTTGAAGATTCACATAGCACTTAGGATTTTACGCCAAACCATGCTCTCTTTGATGCAATGTATTGTACCCAGCTGAGCCTTCCCTTGCAGGCCATTAAACTTTTATCTATTCTGATATCTCTTTCTGGCATATAACTCTTCTTTAGAATCATTTAAGATACTTTCCAAGTTTTCTTTAATTTTGGTGCAGGATGAGTAGTTTCATCAAATTCTTTGTTGTTTTAGAAGTGTAAAAATGTCATGATCAGGGAAAATCTGTACTCTGACACGACATGCCAAAAAATGGAGTGGCAAGTAATTTATTAGTTGTCCAATAGCACTTTTACAGGGGTTTCCCCACCACTCCCTGAAGTATTATTAGGCCCAGAAATTTCCAAATGTCGTCTTTGGTCACTGGTTCCCACTTTCTGCTTCTTGGAAACTTCCGATGCAGAGTAGTCAATTGTTGCTCTTGGTTTGTCTCAGTAACTATTTTTTCAATAACCTCATCAGTCAGAAATAATTGTAAGTATGCCAAGGGGTTGTCGTGTTCAATGTCTACTTTCATACCAGATGCTCCAGTAAATGGGAATCTTGGGGGCACCACCTGATCCATACCACAGTCAATAGAGCACCAAGTTCGCATATCACTGAGCTCAGTCGCAGAATTGTTTTCAGTGTCTGATGACGAATTTCCCCACTAATCACTATCGCTCTATTCTGCAAGTAATTCTAATTCACAATTGCTTTTGTCCTAAAGGGACGCATTTTGGATGCCATGGATGTTCTCAAGTTTCCAGGCAGAAAGAACGGTAAAAGGGTGTGCAGGGCACTGGACTAAGCACTAGGGATAAAATTGGGGTGAAATGGTTTGATATAGTAATGTAATCCTAACAGGTTATAATGTATTGTGTGCATGTCATATTTTTACTTTTTTGAATCTCCCACCGGTTCCGCTGCCCCTGAGTCACGATGCTCTCATTGAAGGAACCTGGAAGACGGATGCCGGCATAGGCCGGACGACACAGCGGGAGGACATTGGGGGATCATAGGACAAGGTAAGGATCGGGGGATCGCAGGTCAAGGACTACAGTGTAATTGGCCGAGTGTGGCTTGGGGTTACCGCTTTTGGTACTGAAAATTAATCCCGAGCCACACTCAGGATTACCACTAGGGAGGCTAAATCATCTTTCATATTTTACAAAAAAAAATTAGGTACTGTATATATTGTGTTTGGTTTTTTTATTCATTAAAGTGTATTAACTAAAAAATTGCAACAATCGCCATTTCATTCACTAGGATCTTTACTAAATAAATATATAATATCTGAGGGTTATTATGGTGTGGTGGATGGATTAAAAGGGAAATATAAAAGCTAAAAGCCAAATGGATTTACAAGATGCAGGTATTTCCCCCCCATGGTCCTAACGTGGAGTGGGATGTAAATGCTTTTATTAATAATGGTTAACTTTAGTATTACGAGAAATATGCGCTTGTGTGAATATTAGACTGATTTTATTTTTGCTGTAAATTGTTTTTAATTTGTTCATGGTTTGTAAAAAGGAAACATCAGAACCATGTATATTATTATTGTCCATATGATATTTAATAAGGTATTTTCATTTGATTTATTTTATATTTCAATACTTTTTTCTATCTTCCCTTTAATCTATTTTTCAGTATGATTATTTGTTTCTGGGTCCTTTACTGGTCAATAATGGCCCCTTAAATACTATTATTAATAACTGTCTTTGATAGAACTTTTCTGCATTTTGTAATTTCTCCACTAGATGTCTTCTTGGTGGCTGTGCTCTTTGGGAAGATTGGTCATATTAACTCTATGCCCCTTTTTTAAAGATGGCCACTATGGCTTCACATGTTCCCTGCTATGGTTTTGAAGTTTCTTTTAATTTCTGGTTATTATGGGTATATAAGGCTCTGTGCGGCCTCCATGCCCCTGATGATGACAATTATGATGAAACGCACTGGGCAGAGCTGGAAGTCATGACATCAGTGCACATGTGCGTGTACCCTCTAGGATTCTGGGAGTTTTAGTTTACATGTCTTTCCATGCATAGTGTTCATGTGAGTGTTTTAACCAGTTTTAAGCTAATAATATACTAGATTATAATATACTGTATTTACACTATGGGAATTGCTTTTTCTTTGTATTTTATGCTTATATGGGGTATTTTCTTTCTTTTCTGCATCGTTTCATATTCTTGTGTTAATAGTTTTCTTGTAAGAACACTGTCAGAGCAATATTCTTTTTTAGAAACCATGTATTTAATATTACAATGGAAATGTGTATGTAATAAAGTTGATAAAAATCTCTTAACAAAATATCTCTTTCAATATATGTATGATCCTATTGCTGCATTAAAGTCCCACTGGGGGTTCTTTGGTTATATGCATTCATATAGGGACGAGCGGCCAGATACTCAACTTTTTTGGTTATTATGCCTATATGCTTGGCCTTGACTGTACAGAGAGTTAAAGTGGACTTGTGATCTACTTCATTCCATGGTACTTCATATTGATGAATACAGCAAGCATTTGCTGACTTCTTATTTGAGGGTCACAATCTCTCTGGTAAACCTTAGAATGGATGGGGGAGCACAAGTCTGCTTGCACGTGTTGTGGATTTAAAGAGGAAGATAACACATAATTGCTTCTTAAGAACTCACTGGTATAAGTCATTCATGAATGATACTGTGGACTATTATGCAATAATTTTAATTTACTTCACTGATTTACTGCGGACTGTCATATGATAATTCTTATGTATTTCACTAGTTTTAAGTGCTGCGCCTTTTGGATTTTATGGCCCATTTTTCAGGAAGATCACACATAATTGCTTCATAGCCTCCCTGGTGGTATTCCCGAGTGTAGCTCGGGGTAAAGTTTCAGAACCACAAGCGGTAACCCCGAGCTACACTCGGGAATACTATGTGGCTCTGCTCCGCGATCCCTCAGTTGCTTACCTTGCCGTGTGCTCCCGCGATGTCCCTCCTGCAGTGTCCCTGGCAATGTAATCTGGCGGATGCCAGCATCTGTCTTCTGGGTTCCGACCCCTGCGAGCGTTGGGACGTACGGGGGATGGAACGGAGGGGAAATTCAAAAATGACAAAAAGTTCACTAAAATCACATAGTATAACATTACTGTATCAAACCATTTCACATACAGTTTGTCCCTAGTGCTTTGCCCTGTGCCCTGCCTGCATTCTTACTGTTCTTTCTGCCTGGAAACTGAGAAACGTCCATGGCGTCCAAAAAGCATCCCTTTAGGTCAAAAGTAGTTTTAGAACAGCTAGAGAACAGCGATAGTAAATCAGAACCACTTGTAGAATTGAGTGATAATGATTCGTGGGGAAATTCGTCATCAGACACTGAAAACGATTCTGCGACTTTGCTCAGTGATGTGCAAACTTGGCGCTATATTTCAAATTTCAGTGTTTTTGGTTTGATTATATTATTGAATAAAATGTATTATTATTATATTATTATTTTTTATGATTATTTATTAAATTATAATTTATGATTTTGTGTTTCAAATTTTATCATACCCGGGATGTTTACTAGACTCTTGTTTGGACAGATTTCAGTGAGTTATTCCTAAAAATTACAGGCCTACAATAAAAAAAACCCATATTTCCATGCAAAAAAATGGTACCGCTTTCAGCACCAAAAATCTGAAATAATCATACCGCCAGGGAGGTTAACCCCTTCCCGCCGATGCCTCCCGGCCCTTTAAGAGATTCAGACGCCGAGAGGCGGGGCGGTTGGGGCGTGGTTTAGGAATCATGTGACCGCCGTGATGACGCGTCACGGCGGTCACATGATCGGGAAAGGTCCCGTTCGAAAGAGCGGACCGGGACCTTTCTGTGAGTACCACACATGTGTGCTGGGAGCGCGCAGGGCGCGCGCTCTCAGCACATATGTATTTAGTTACATGGACGCAAATGTGCGGCCACTCGGCGTCTAGGCCCAGACGCCGGGAGGCCGCACATTTGTGTGCGGCCGGCGCAAAGGGGTTAAGAACTCACTGGTAGTAATCATTTGCGGATGATACTATGGACTATGTAATTTTAATTTACTTTACTGGTTTACTGTGGACTATCATATGATAAATTATTTATATTTCACTTGTTTTAAGTGCTGCACATATTTTAATACTTATTGATATAGTGTGGCCTATACTTGGTGTGCTGGCTGCTCAGTTATATTTCGTTCTGTCACTTTCCACTTTCAGGGCAGTAATTTTTTTTAATTTATGTTGCAAAATGGGTCAACCTGAAGTGATCTAGAAGAACTAATTTTCTGACTAAAGTTTCACTTTAGCTTGCTTATAAATGTATTTTTTTGGTGTACAGTACAGGATACAGGATTTGTATTCATAGACTTCAAGTTATATGGATGCTACCCTCAGGTGATTGGACACAAAAACCTAGCAAAAACTTGCTAGGACTAACCTTAGTAGTAACCCTGCCCACTCCATGAGACTACAATTTTTTTTTTGCAAGAAGTAAGGAGGAATTAAACACACAGAGGGGAAGTCCCTGAGTCCTATACTGTTCTCTAAGATAAGAAATATACAGGAAAATCTAAATTCCTATTATGTTACTCTTGGTAAAGGACACAGGGCAAGAAAGCAATTGTGAGAACCCAAAACAAACACTCTTGCAACAGTTTAAAGAAGCACCATTTGGCCAAAGCTCACATCCGCTGAGACACAAAGTTTCACCTGGTAAATCTTGGAAACCATGCAAACAGAGGACCAACTAGCGGCCCTGAAAATCTGGGATACAGCAGCTTGATGCTGAAAATCTTAAGAGACAGTAACAGGTGGAATAAGCTCTAATGAAGAAGAGAGGAACCCTTTCTGTAAGGGTGCAAGCCCTCGAAATTATTTATCTGAAATACCTCAGAAATAGAAATGAGCCAAACTGGGATGTAAAAAAATAGCATGGGGGTGAACCACTACCCTGGGGAACATGAACTAAAAAAAAAAAAGTTATAATATTTAGTGCAGCCTGGAGCAGTGATTTTTTTTCATTGCTTGTTTTTTTTTTTTTGTTTAAAAAACACACAAAAATAAATAAGCTGGCAATCAATGTCATTTTCAGACAATTTAAACTGTTTATTTTTTCTATGTAAATGTCATTGTTGCTGTATCATAACCCACAGAAAGAGTAAAACAAAAAAAAGAAGTAAAGTCCCCCCTAAATGCATACCAGACCCATTGAGATTGATTTACTAAAGTACCTCTCGGCAAATGCTCACACTTCCTTGCATGACCAACTACTTTTAGAAGGAGAAGAGATTTACTAAAGCATTCAGTCAACAAATAGTCAAAATTTGAAATTTACTAATGGTCACAAAATTTATGCAGGCCATAGATGGGTCGAAAATCAGCAGATTTTTCGGCCCAAAAAAAAATTGCCCGATTTTTACACCGTTAATGGGTTAATTGGTCGGCCGTTTTTCTGGATTTTGGCATTTTTTTTGATTGGTAAAGTTGGAAAAAAATTGGCCGATTTTGCCGATCAGCCGATTTTCACGGCAATGATGGGCAAATCGGCCGATCTTTTTACGGATAAAAAATCTGCGCATGAGCCGTGACCTGGAAAAAGAAGAAGAAGAATTCCAGACATGAAAAAGTATTGCGGTTGAAACAATGTATCTATTTGTATCCGAATAAAAACATCTGTATCCAAAATGAATACAGATAGATACAATGTTGCAACCACTATACTTTTTAATGTATAGTGCAGGGGCAGAAGTAATTAAATGTCGGCCGCAGACGGGACAAAAATCGGCCGATTTTTTTTTTTACCGTTGGTGGTAACGTCGGCCTATTGAACGACCAATTTTTCGTTTTTTTGTTAAAAAAATGGACCGTTTTCGACCCATCTATGGCCTGCATTAGCAACCGTGCAAATGAGTTCACCTCTTAGAACAAGGTGAACAGCAGAGGAAAAACTTTTTAATGACATGATATCAAGCAATATATGCTTCATATACAGTATATATACAGTATATATATTGAACATTTTAAAGATCCTGAGGAGTTACCCCCCTTCCTGACCAGGCAATTTTTTGCAATACGGCGCTGCTTTACTTTAACTGACAATTGCGCGGTCACGCAATACTGTATATAAATGAAATGTATGTCCTTTTTTCTCACAAATAGAGTTTTATTTTGGTGGTATTTGATCATCTCTTCATTTTTTATATTTTGGGCTATAAACAAAAAGACCAACAATTTTGAAAAAAAAAGCAGTTAAAAATATGTCTATATAAAGTGATATATTTCAAAAAATCCAAACTAGCATTGACTTCATCTAGTTCACACATCTCAATAGTGACACGACTGAGCATGTCCAGCCCAGGAAAACTAAAGAGTGCCTTCATTCTTTTTTACACTGTTGTTTTTTTGTTATAGTAAATGCCTTTGCTGGCAAGCCTGGAAATGTTGTTTACGTGAAAGCATGACTATTAAACAGGCTAACATATATATATATATATATATATATATATACTGTATATATATAAAAATATATATATATTTTTAAAGGTATACATCAATACATAAAACTATAGAAATGTCACTATGCAAAGAAACACCAACATAGATATTATAAGAATGTTTTTATTTCCTTTGTAGTTTTAATTAGCTTTGTTTTTTGCTTCTAAGGCCCCATTCACACCTGAGTGTTTTGTAGTGCGAAGCTCCAACACGCTTAGGGAGAAAAATCAATATTATTCTATGGAGATGGTTCACATCTCCACTCCAAGTCGCCTGAAGCAGAATGCCCCAAGCTCAAATTGGGCAGATTTGCAAGCTTTTGGTGCATTTTTATTCCCATAAAAAAGAATAGAAACACGCAATTATCACATTTATGCTCTCTTTTGCACATTTTAATGCACATTTAATACACGTTTTGCACTATTTTCTGCTCAAATAAAAAAAAACTTAAAATAGTGATAATATATGAATAAATAAATTAAATAAATACAGATATAAATAAAAAATCATGATAAATAAATAATAAATGATAATTAACCCCTAACCTTAAAAAATGAAATAAGTTATTATTATTATTATTATTATAAATAAACATCTGAAAAATATATTATTATTACTAGTATCATTATTATTATTATTATTAATAATAATAATAATAATTTATTGTTGTTATTATTACTTTATTACTTTTTTATTTTAGGGGTTGAGGTTATGGGTTAATTATTATTAATGTATTATTATTATTATGTATTATTATGTATTTATTTCTGAATATGTTTGTGTATTTATTTTACATTTATTTATTAATTTTTTTATTTAATATTATTATTAGTAGTAGTATTGAATTTTTTTGTTTGAGTTTAGGTGTTCATTTATTATTATTATTATTAATATTAATAATCATAATAATTTCTTTCAGATATTATTAAGGGTTAGGGGGTTAATTATTATTTATTTATTACATAGTATTTAGTTATGATTATTTTTATTTACCTTTGTATTTATTTTATATTTTATTTATTATTTATTTATTTAGAAGAAGAAGGAGAAGCTCAAAAACAGCTATAAACGCTGTTTGAAAATGCACACAAAATAAAAAAAAAGTTAGGCTTCCCCTCCAAAATCATTAACACACCCTTGTCTGAGCATACAGTCCTGCAGGGCAGGAAAGAGGGGTGGAAGAGCAAGCCCATCCCCACCTAAATTAGTTCAGGTACATATATAGTGCTGTCAATTTACACAGCACTTTAAATCTATATTGTACATTCACATCAGCCCCTGACCTCATGGAGTTTACAATCGAAGGTCCCTAACTCACATTCATACATACACATACTAGGGACAAGTTACATAATAGCATGTCTTTGGGTGTTGGAGGAAACCAGAGTACCCAGAGGAAACCCACACAAACCACTAAGCCACAATGCTGACCATACTGTAGAGTTAGACATTAAACACTAAAAATTATTTGTTATATAACAGAGATATAACTGTAATTTTTAGATACATGTTTAACATTAGAAAATAGTATGCCTTACTCTATAACATAAATTAAAAAATGCATTTGTTTCCAGAACATGTAAAAAAAATACAAAGGCAGAGAGTTAATAATAGAATTAGCATCAATAGAAGCCAAACCAAAGGACATGTGACACCTATCAATTGTTTCCTTTTACACATACACACACACTCACACACAAAGATATAGGATCTTGGCTTAAGGGCTAGCTGTGCTCCTACTCCCTCTAGAGCCCAATTTTAGCCTTGTCTATCACGTAAATGTGACTATGATGATTTGATATTTACTAAAAGTCATTTTCCTATGTGAAGAAAAGGGGGGATGAGCATTCTGGAATGCTGGAATCATACTAGACCACATGCCCTCAACATGGGTGGGTGCCATGCCAAGGAAAATCCTCCTGGTCAAACACCTTTTTCTCATGTTGATTAGAACAAGGGTCTCTTTCCCAAACCCTTGCCTGGTGGTTGTGTGGGTCTGTGGATGGGGCTTACAAAAATCTGACAGCCTCCTTAACTCTAAGGGAGATCCCTAGATACCACTCCCCCTCCCCTCTACAAAAAGAGTTGACATCTAGAAACCCATCCATATATTCTTTATTTAAAAAATTTAAGATCCCCAAAAGTTTTTCATTGTAAATCTATTGTCAATAGTGGTGCCTGCAACCACTAATTCACTGAAAAAAGAAAAAAACAACAATCCAGGACACGAGACCCATCCCAATTATTATGCTAGTTGAAAGTTCCCCAAGCTGTCATCAGTTATATAAGGGAAGGTATGGGGATGGTGGGGACATCCTAAGCCAAATATGACCACGACCAATTCCATTGCTCAAATCTGGCCAGTGACAGCCAGAAATACCACTTCTTTACATGATGCACAACTCCCTCCAAACAAGAGGCTGAACAGGAAAGTTCAGGAGTTCATCCAAATGCCTGAACAGCCAAAGTTCGATCCAAACTGTTGGCTCATCCCTTCTCAGAAACATGCCTAACAGATGTAATGACCACCAGTAGGCAACCTTACAAGTGAGGTTTTCCAAAGGATTGTCTCTAATTGGTTCAAGGGGAGGTCGGTGAAGTATAGAGACCACCTGAATGAAATCTCAGGATCACAGGAGGTTGAATTGGGGGATTTATATGAGCACCTCCCTGAAGAAAAGTGTTGATTGGTGATTGTGAGGCAAGAGATTTCTGGAATAAAACAGACAAATAAGAAATCTGTCCCTTAGGGGTACTCAGAGCTACATGCTGGTTAAGGTTAGACTAAAGAAAGGCCAAAAAAATGAGAGATAGATTAATCCCTAAGACTCAGTTTCTCAGTGTTTTAGCACCAGGTAAAGAAAACCTTTAGTATGCAATGATAATTCTTGCTGAAATTTATTTTTTTCTGCACAGTCAGTTAGGAGGGAGCTGGGGTCTTATGCACAGACAGAGGTGGCTTGGGAGTGAGCATGTATGAGTGCCCCCAGAGCAAGAAGCTTTCTTTGGGGGCACTCAGCAAAGGGAAGGAGCCAAGAGCACCAGCAGGGGACCTGAGAGGAGAAGGATTAGGGCTGTTATGTGCAAAACCAAGTATGAGATGTTTGTTATTATTAAAAAAAAGATGAACCTATAGTATCTCCTTAACTATCCATGTCTTCATGACTTATCAGGGTTTTATCTTTAACGAGTAGTGTGCAACTAATGGTGTATAATGTACAGGATATATTGTTTTATAGTAGACTCTGTTATTGGTCATGTCATGCTTGACACACCTCACTATTGTTCTGGGATTTTGTATGTTTTTACTAAAATCTAATAAATAGTATTAAAAAAAAAAACACTTGGTGGCAACTATCATGTGTCATGTACATGTTTGTAGATCATGAGATGACAAGGATGGTCTCTTACACAGTTTCTGTCTGAACAACCCTAGATATTGAGACATGGGCTGCAGGAAAGCACAATACTCAAGGTGTAGATACTGTGAGTAGTATACCTGGAGCACTGGAGCACTGATTTCTAATGAGCCCATGTACAGGTGGTGATGTACTAGGGAAACACCATTTCCAGTTGATGGTAGTGGAGTTGGGCCCCACAGCTGATCAAGTAGCAGCTTAGTGGAAGAACACAGAACATAAGAAGAGTCAGAGTCAGGGACAGGGACAGGCAGAAGTTGACAACAATTGGTCAGTGAGGTACAGAGTCACTAGGCTGAAGCGTGGTCAGTAATCCAGATTGGGGTCGGTAGTGGAAGCAGACCGCAAACATAAGCAGGCAAGGTTAATCAGAGAACAAGTTCAGAGAGAAAGCTGGGTCAGTAACAAGATCAAAGAAGCACATCAAAACTGGATCACAGGAACAAGGCTTCAGACCATACAGTAAAAAACTAGTGCAGAGTTCAGGTATAAATAGGTTGCTTGGCAGCAGTGGATGTGCACTCACATCTGCACATACGCATGCACATGAGCATACGTGTCGGCAAAGATGAACATGCTGTCCATCCTTTATGCCAACCATTACTAAGTGGAGGACCACAATCTCCAGCATTTAGCAGTCTGGGTGTCCTCTCCCATGTTTACAAGCCAGTAATATGGCGCTAGGATGCGGGGCAATCCTAGCAACCAATCACCTTCCTGTTAACATGAAAAGCTGGGCAACTCCCGCCCTCTGCCCGGACATGCCGTGCCTTCTACCTTCTCTCTACTGGAAGGGATAAATGCTGTGCCAGCGGCGGGAGAATGAGTGCTGTGCAAGGTAAGATTGGAAAGGAGAGTTGTGATTGACGGGGAGGTGTGATGCAAGAGAAGGGAAATTCACATAAAGATGGCTGGGGTGCAAGTATGGGGGGTTGGACTGTGAAGGGGACTGGGGTGTAAATTATGGGGATTTGAAGTGCAAGCAATGGAGGCTATGAAGAGGACAGGGGTGCAAGTAATGGGGGGGTGTAAAAAGAACCGGGGTACAAAGAAGGGGGCTGTGGAGGGGACTGGGGTGCAAGTAAATGGGGTTTACAGGGGACTGGGGTGAAGTTAAGGGAGGATGTGAAGAGGACTGGGGTGTATGTAAGGGGGACTGTGAAGGGGACTGGGGTGCAAGTAAGGGTGGCTGTGAAGATAACTGGGGTGCAAATAAGGGGAGCTGTAAAGAGGACTGTGGTGCAAAGAAGAGGGGCTGTGAAGGGGACTGGGGTGCAAGTAAGGGGGGTTTTAAGGATACTGGGATTCAAGTAAGGGGGCCTGTGAAGAGAACTGTGGTATAAGTAAGAGAGGCTGTGAAGGAGACTGGGGTGCAAGTAATGTGGGATGTGAAGGGGATTGGGGTGCAAATAAGGGGCTTTGTAAAGGGACTGGGGTGCAAGTAATGTGGGATGTGAAGGGGACTGAGGTGCAAAGAAGGAGCTTTGTGAAGGAGACTGGGGTGCAAGTAAAGGGGGCTGTGAAGGGGACTGGGGTGCAAAGAAGGGGGGTTGTGAAGGGGACTGGGGTGCAAGTAAGGGGGGCTATGAAAAGGACTGGGATACAAGTAAGGGGGATGTGAAGATGACTGGGGTGCAAGTAAGGGGGGTTTGAAGGATACTTGGATGCAAGTAAGGGGGCTGTGAAGAGGACTGTGGTATAAGTAAGGTAGGCTGTGAATGGGACTGGAATGCAATTAAAGTGGGCTGTGAAGGGGACTGGGATGCAAAGAATTTGGTTTGTGAAGGGGACTGGGGTGCAAGTAAGGGAGTGCTGTGAAGGGGACTGGGATACAAGTAGAAGGAGCTGTAAAAGAGACTGGGGTGCAAGGAAGAGGGGCTGTGAGGCAAACTGGGGTTCAAGTAAGGGGGCTGTGAAAAGGACCGGGATGCAAGGAAGGGTGGCCGTGATATGAAGAGGTGACAGATGACACTGATGTGAAGGTAAGGGGGTCTGTGATGTGAGGTGGAGGCTGAGAACACTGATGTAAAAGGTGGAGGTCTGTGATGTAAGGGGGAAGGGGGGCTATGATGTGAAGGGATTACAGAGGACATTGAAGTAAAGGAGGGGTTTTGATGTAAAGAAGGGCTGTATTGCGAAGGGGGTGCTGTGATGTAAAAGGGGATGCTGTGATTTAAAGAGGGGATTCTGCAATATAAAAGGGGTGCTGTGGTGTAAAGGGAGGACTGTGACGTGAAGAGGACTGTGATGTAAAGGGGAGGACTGATAACACTGATGTAAAGGGGAGACTGTAATGTAAGGCGCTGTGATATGAAGAATCGGAGTCATAGCACAAACACGAGACTCGGACCTCTCCTTGATATAAATTTTAGTGACTGGAATTCTATGAATTTTGATTCAATACCTCTGCTCTATGCACATAGAAATGTGCATGCCTGTCTACACACAAGTTCATTAGCCAGCCAGCCCATCTTAGCCTCATAGCTGGCACCATGTCCCTGACATCATTTTTGAATTTTCAAGTCCTCAGTTAACCTGTACCAGTGATGATCACTCTCAGTCTTCTGGCACTTAAACTGTTCTCCCATAAACTGGAAAACCTTTCCATAGGATGAGTCTGAGTTTGTAATAATCACAGGAATCAGTTAATTATTTGGTGCCAAATGTAAGGCTGCTTGCTTTTACAGATTAATAATTTCACTATTAATTTACAGAAAATAAAATTAACATCTGAAAATTGTTATATAAATGTATTACAACCTGCAAAATGTCAGTTTGACAAATAAGTGGCACAGTTCCAAAGGTTTTCCAAGTATAACTTTAGACTTTAGATTTTCTTTTCTACCTTGCTCTTACATTGTGTATCTGTTGCATTTATTTTTATTTTGTCCCTAAAAGAGATAAAACATTGTGTGGCCAATAGAGGACCACAAACAAAAAATTAATACAAAACTTTGAATACATAAGCTACAATTCAAAAATATTCACAAAAGAGGGAGGAGCTTTGCTCAGCAAGTGTACCCCAAAACTAACATAATTCCATATATAAAATGTGTAGTAATATCCTTTTCTAGTGAGAGTTCATAGGCTTAAGTAAAAGCTCAACACAACAGAAATGTATTGTTATAATGTATAGTAAACGGACCCAAGTATGGTAAATGAGCAATCTATTTATATACAAAGACATTATAAACCTTGCTATAACAAATTGCACACACGAATAGTGAGATAGGCAAGACATAGAACAAACATAAATATAAATACCAGGGATAGATCCAATAATTACTATAAAATTATGATTTCCTTGTGGTCCAAAGACCATCTAATCATTTTCCCCTCTTCTGTCTGAACTGGGAAAGACCTAGTTGCCAAGGGCTTACATGAAGTGGTACTGATTGCTGGGCATAAATTCCTAATCCAATCAAATTGGACTTTTCCTCTGAGGATTGGATACTGTCAAATATTTTTTTTTTTGCCAAAAACCCAACCCTTTGTAATGCAGAATGTAATGTCCAGACACCTGGAAGGAAAATAAAAAATGTACAGGTTCTAAAGTTCTCGCCAGGTTAATTTATGCATCACTGAAAGATTTGGAATCTTTATTGCTTATCTAAACAAGGGAATGCTTTAAAACTGATTTCTTGAGAATAGAAAGATTGTTCCCATTGTCTAGATAAGCGAATCTGCCACCAAATTGCCTAGAGGCATCTCCAAGGTATACTGTATCAACTGTAATCAAGATATCACATTCCCAACATCCCTAGAAGCAATTACATAGACAGATATGGAGACATGAAGCACACCCATACTGATCAAAGTCTAAAATACACTGTATTTCTAACTACAAGAATATTTCAGTATGGCTATCCAAATTAGGTGTACATTTTTATCTTGTCTTAAAAGTAAAAACATGTTATAAGAACAATAATTTAAGAATTTGTCTCAAAAGGGAGAAAAGTTGGTGAAGGTTTCTATAAGTGCAGTTTAGCTCTCTTACTTTCTGTTGATAATGTTATCAGTTTTACATTTAATAATGATGTTAGAAATGCTTGATGATAGTATGATCAGTATTGCTTTACCTTTTAAACAGCCCTTTACAAATGTAAAGTGATAGTTTCATCTAAAATAGAGCAAATATAAGTTAATAATTACAAAGCTTGATAAAAAAAAGTTCCGTAACTAAAATAGGTGTTCAACAATAAGCTCAATTTGAAAAACTGTTGGGTAGTTTTTGTTTGCAACTTTAATAAACACAGAAGACTAATATGTATTTTGTTTCTTAAGCTTTTATTGTTGCTTTATTGAATTGTCAAAATAAGGTAGCTTAATAATGATGCTTAATTTTAAGGATTTCTTTCACTGTTACGGAAAGCTTATTTTATAGTTTATACTCTACATGATGCCATCTATACATAATAAACAATAATGTACAGTATGTTTTTCCACATAAAACTAGTGATGGCTTCTTTATTCCCCGTTACACTGTTATTATTTTATTTCCATTAGGCACAGCAGGATATCACCTAGTGAGAGAAAAGCCCATTACTTACTGCTCAAGGAGAATGGTAAATACAGGATTCAGCTATTTCCCCATGAGAAGTTGGGAGAACAAAACAATTGTAAGTGTCACAAGGTATATCCTGATTTCGTTGACTATTAATTGTTAGTAGAACATGAACACTCATGTGCACAAATACCAATTCTAATTTTCTATTAGTCTTAGAAGACAACATTTTAGACGTTGTCATGAAACCATTTACATTAATTCAGTGACAATGCCATAGTCTAGTCTATTTTATTTTATTCTGACATATTTGCACCTTTACTTTTCAATAATTATTACTTGCAGACTTATGTACTGATATGCGTTTTTTAGAACTTAAAATGTTCCTGGGTTTAGTTCAAGCAGGGTTTGCTTAACATAACTAAAGTTAGAGTGCAGAATCCAAACCTCATTGAAGTCAATGGGAGTTGATTGTTTAAAAATGGTTCTGGACAATTTTCTGGGCTAATAAAATCAAATGGAGGGCTGGGCAACTGCTCTAGGGGACATAGACCAAAGCAAAGCCATTTTTAAAAATTCTGTTTGTATGGGAGCAGCGTTTTTTGTAATGCTTAAAGTGAAACATTAAAATTGCAAAACTCCTGGGAGGGAGGTATTTGAACTTGCCTGTGAAGTGGCATATCTGTGTGATGTATACAACCTACAACAGCAAAACTGACTTTTTCAAATAAAAAAAATGTGTGTTAAACCCCTTCATGACTATAAACAAACCTTAACATCCAAGCCCAATTTTTCAACTCTGAAATGTGTTAATAAATCTGTACATAACATTGCAACTACTTATTGTATCCATTTGGATTATACCTTGTTTACTTTAGGATAGATTGGACTTTCATTTGGTGGTTAATGGATATCTCCCGATTTTGTTGTATTATGAAAGAAAAAACTGGCCCAAAATATATATATTTTTTTAACTTTAGCTATATATTTCTATGCCATTACCATGTAGCACCACCAATAAAAACCTTTCAAAATACATTTACATACTCCTGATGATCACATCGATACCACATATTTGTGCGCTATTTATTCTTTGTAAAAGTACTAAAGCCAAGAAACAATAGTGCACATTTAGGGTTTTTTGTTTTTCTGTCCTACCTAAACACGCTGACACTTACCCTAAGTCTAGGTTCACACCCAAGCATTTTGCGGTACATTTTGTATTTTGCAGAAATGCACTACAGTCCATTTAACATACTGTATTTTCCTATGGGACACATTCACATCTCTGTCTCTTCACCCGGTGCATTTTTTGGAAAAGGTCAGGAACTTTTTTAAATGCAAAATGTTGCATTTTGGTTCAATAGACTTCCATGGAGATGCTGCAGAAATGCATGTAGTACATTTTTGATGCACTTTTGATGTATTTTGCATTTTAATCTGCCCAGCAATAAGCTGAAAAAAACCCCCAAAAACTCAAAACTCGTCAAAAACACATGTGCAAAAATGCAAAACACACTGTAAAAAGCACTGCAGAAACGTATCAAATGCAAACTGCATAGGTGTGAACCTAGCTTAACACTTGCACTGGCACTAAATATAAAAACACTACCACTAACTGACTGACAAGTGACAACGACAGTAACTGCCACTGCCACTAACTGACACACTTACAAACTAACACTAACAGCAACTGATACTCTGCCACTAACTGAAACTGACACTAACTGATACTAACAGCAACAGTAACTGACACACTGCCACTAACTATCACACTGGGCTCCATTTACAAAGTGGTATTTTTATATTTAAAGTTTGGGGCAAAATACCTCATAGTGGTTTTAAAAAGTTTTTTGCCATTCACAAAAAAAGCAAATAAAATACTGCATGTGGTATTTTGTGCTATTTATTGCATGAAACGGTGTGCTAATTTACTGCACGTCATATCCAGCGGGTGGCACTTCATTTCCAATGCACACTTCTCATGGCCCTGGCAGATATGAGGGATAGTGGAGGAGAGCTCAGCAGAAGAGAAGCCAAACATTTTGGATATGGTGGAGCACATAGTAAACCTTTCAATAGCCTCATTTGTTTTAGCAGTTAATGCACTTTCATGTTTGGCTATGTTTTTATCTGTTTTTTCTGCCTCTTTTCTGGTGCATACCTTGTTTGTGGCACATGTTTCTTCAGTATGATATGGCTCATTTGTGGCTTGTGGCACATGTTTGTTCTGTATTCTGGGCTCATTTCTGCATGTTTGACCCCTTTTTAGCTGTACAATTCTGCTGGGTCCCTCACTGCTTGCTACACACATGTTGTGCTTGTTTGCCCAAAAATGCCCATATTCAGTGTTTCTTCTCCATTTGTTTGGATTTGTGAAGCATGACCCAACATGTTTCCTGTGCATTTGTTTGATATGGTTTAGAATAGGAACATGAGATAATCACACACTTCATGTAATCATAACAAGAATTTTTTTTTATTTACAGCTTCAAACATCCAACCTGAGGCAGAGGTACTGTACATATAATACATATTTATGTATTACATATTTTTACTGTCAATATACATTTCAATTCAACCATTGTAAAAGTTTTTTTCTCTTGTTCTTAAATGTGTTTCAGTTGTTTTCTCTGCTCCTTTCAAATATTATATTTTTTCCTTTTCTACAGTATGACAACATGGAGCCCAAGTCACCTGCTGCATCCCTAAAGCATCCATGGTCCAATGTACATATGTATTTATTATTCATACCTGCACATGCATATATTCAGAATGTGGTACTAACATGTTTTTATTGTTTTCCAACAGATGCTACATCTTGAATTGAGTCAGGAGTGAGACAGGGGAACAAGAAAGCATGTTATGTAGGTGAGTCATGATAGCTTCCTTGCAATCCTAAAATGCAAGTCTTGAAATGCTTGCACATGTACCATGTGACTAGTTTGCTGAAAAAATGCAACTAGTGTTATTTTTAGGTAGAAATATGTGTCTTCATTTTCTTTCCTTTGTAAACACCCAAAAGATTTGTCACGGAAAAAAGCAAGGGGAAAATCACCTCAGAATGGACAATACCCAAAGTAAATATCATATTGCATTCTTGTGAAGGTATTTACTCCTGTCCAACCAAACATACATTACATTTGTTCATCTAACTGTGCATAACATTGTGATTCTATTGCAGTTGAAGGATGCATTCACAAAAAAAAAAGAAAATGCAGGAAGGATGGGATTGTTAAAATCAGCGAAGCTTATGGTCAACAATAGGTGGTATTTTACATGCAAATGTAAAGTGACTTTTTCTGCAACTTAAAAGTATATTTGCGTTTTTCATAGTGTCCCAAAGGCAACGTTGTTCCAAAAGTAAGAAATCCTGGAAGCCCGGGTCACCCACCAAGTCTCGCTCATCTGGAAGAAACAACCAAGTCTACTGTACACCTGTAAAGTCCAACAAGTAAACCATGTTCTTAATGTCCTGTAAATCTCTCAGCAGATCTGTCATTCACAAGTTTCCACCATCTTGGGAAGTGAGGAAGAAGATGAGTCCTAAATGCCCACTATTCAAGAGAGAAGAAACCACCATTTAACTTGGAATCAAGTCAACTAAATAGATAGCAGCACAGAAGTGGATGATGAGGATGCAAACCAGGGGCAGACTGACAACTCATGGGGCCCCCGGGCAATAGGAGATCATGGGGCCCCTGTGTCCTTGCCCAAACTCAAAAAAGCCTATGAAAAAGGTACCAGGGGCATCTCATGGGGCCCCCTACTGACCCTGGGCCCTCGGGCAGTGCCTGAGTTTCCAAATGGTCAGTCTGCCCCTGGTGCAAACCAAACATACATGTCCTGTGTGGAGGAACACTCAACTGACAGCAGCGATGCTTGCCCGAAACCCGCTCTCTCAAGACCTCAGAAAAACAGACACCATGAAAGTTCCAGAGATGGCAGTGTCAAGCAAATAGCCAAGAGGAAACATTCAGATGGTCGATAATGAAATCTCAAGTTTATATATGCAGAGAATGTGGCATTGGTTGAGAGTCTGGTTTGTGTGTACGACAAGTTGGTGGGTCCCCACATGCTTTAGAGTGATCAAACTTGGAAAAGAAAGCAATGGAAACTAATTACCAGAGCTGCAAATGCAGTGGGAGTAGCACCCCATAGTGAAGAAAATGTAAAAAAAAGAGATACCAAGGCATCAAGGGCAACATCAAGAAGAAAAGGGCATTGATCAGGAAGGAAGGTTAGTCTGATGGTGTGTACTGACATTAGAAAGCATGACTACAAATGTCTTGAATATGTCTCAAGTAAATGTCACTTCATCTTTTCTAATGTACATCTTAGATATCTAACTTGTTTCCTTCATTGCTTCTCTCTTTTCTTCTAGGCAAAAAATTGGTGGTGGATTACAAGCTGTTGTACAATGAAAAAATGCTGCAGCCCTTCATCCATAAAGAGAAAGTTACAGGGCTGGCCAAAGGTTTTGATACCTTGAACAACAAGGTAAGTATATTGTGTTCACAAATATTCTTGATGTTAACTATGCATGTTCAATGTTGATGCTGGGTTCTCCCTTGCAGCCCTATTGTACGCTCTCAGAAGGGAACTTCCCCCTCCTTCAGAATAAAATACACTTTTGGCAAACTTTCCCTAGAGGTGACCAAGGAGCATCTTTGCCCAGCATTGGATTGATCCTGGATTTTGGTGAATTTGCAAGAAGGGGAGGACATGGGTCAACTTTTACTTAATCAGTATTTGTTCACTTGCACAGCACCCCACAGAGGAAGGAAACATCCTACTTTTTTCTGCGGCAGATGTTCAGGATCTAGGCTTCTCTGCATCTGACAAGAATGATGACATCAGCCAATCTCAAGAATCTAGTCAACCTTTGCCTGATAATGCCAATTTGGGGTTGCCGACTCCACCAATCAACATATGTCATGGACATACTACATGTCAAACACGTAATTTTGACCAAGAACAACTTGTTTTTGAGCAACAGCAGTGTAAGGTTTCACAAGGCATGGCTAGACTATGAAATCTTAATCATTTAAGGGCAATTGGAGTAGAAATTAAGGCAATGAAGACATGTATGCAGGAATTCTTTAGAAGTATAACAGAGTATTGACAAAATAAACTTGACTTACCCAGATAATGAGTTAACAAGTCTTCTGGCTTTAATCTACCCACCTGATTTTTTCCTCTCCCTCTGCTGTTGCCTTTTCATAATGTTAATATCTAGCCACCAGTTTTTTGCCAAATATGTGTATTTTATATGTGACTTTTGTATTGTACTGCAAGAAAGTGTAACTGAAGGTGACATGTTTTTTTGGATACAACAGAGAGGGGCTGGAACATCTGTAATTTTTTTTTCTTGCTTTCTGCTCTGTCAGGGAGATTCACTTTCTCTATTTCTATTGATTGTCCTTATCAGTGAGAGTGAAAGGACTAGAAAAACCTTCATTTTGTCTTGTCATCCAAAAAATAGAGGGTGAATCTCACCAATGGGACAGATGGCGAAAACAGACTGACAGGTGTCCTAACACTACATTACTGTGTCCAAAAATGAAAAAAAAAAAAAACAGTTTGCCCTTAGTTACACTTTCAAGTCCTTTGGGACATTCTATTTGTCAAAATCTTGGCACATGTGTTATTTTTGAAAATGGAGAATAGCCATTGAGTGCTATTTACTAAAACTGGGGCACAGAGAATCATGTGCAGCTGGTCGATCAAACCAATCAGCTTCAACTTTCAGCTTGTTCTATGAAGCTTGGACAATAACACCTAGTAACTGATTGGTCACTAGGCCCATCTGCACCAGATTGTATGTACTGAAGTTTTAGTACATCTTCATCATTGTCATTCTAGACAATGTTGAGCCAAGTTCTTGGAGCCTATACATCTCCTTTGTCATATACCTCAAGAATTGTAAATACAGTGGATTTTCACAGTTCTGGTCTAACACTGGTTGTTTGACTTAATAATAATATTGCTGGCCAACATACTGCTTTTATGTTTTTATTTTTTTGTTTTAAAGAAGGTTTTTTGTAAACAAACATACAAGAATGTTTTTGTGTGGCAAAAATGTTTGCCTAAGATATGTCCAAAGATCTTTGTGTAAAATGGATGTATTGCCAGTACATGTGACATATGTTCAAGCAAGGGCTCCAAGTTTCAACAGAAGCTGCTGAAATGATCAGCTTGTATTGAAGTGAGAGAGTTACAGACAGCCTCATATGTGGCGACTTTCCTGTGTTCCTTTGTAAAAACCACAGCCTTTTCACCAAAAACAAACTAAACTAGGTGGTAAGATTTACAAGGTAACAGTTGATGCATACCTTGTAAAATAGCTTTGCATGAAGTGCTGTTGGACATGATGGCCACGCTCATCATGATATGATTCAGGGATTGGTGAAGTAGGGTCCTCATCAGTGTTTTGAACCTCAACACCCAGAAGCAATCCTGCAGGCCAAAAACATATCATCAACTTTTCAGGACTATAGTGCAGAAAACCACCAAACAGAGAAATTCAGCAGACCCTCAAATACCTCATACAAGTTGCTTTAGTGAAAGGAGCCCATTGTCACTAACTTACACTAACACTGACACCTACACCAACACTAACACTGACTAAATGAGATCAAACACTGAACTAGTTTTTTTTTTCTTTTCAAGCAGACTTTTTTCAGTACAAACTTCTATAGCATTGTATCCTCACTAGGGTAAAAGTCTGTTATTTCTTATTTTCAAAAGGGAGATACAACACTGGGATGGGCTACAGAATGAATGATCACTGTGATAGCCAATTAGCAGCTATCACAATGATCACATTATTGGGGCCCGGTTCCCCTATCTGACAGCCCGGTTTCACTGCTGGGAGTGAATGATAAAGCATGCTTCCAGCACAAACAGAAGAACACATATATGCAGTGCCTATAGTCCACATCCTTCATGCTGCATATATGTGTTATGCTGTTGTAAAGGGTTTAAATTGTCAGCAAAATGGCAGATGCCAGCTGCTTCATTCTGTTTGTAAACAAATAGAGGGGGATTACATTCATCTATACTAGACCCATATCAACACAAACGGAGAGGAACCTACGTGCTGATGTCACTCCACCTTGTCCGTGTGTCGGAGCAGTGGCCTTCTTAGTATGTCCTTTGCTGGCTTTATTTGTACTCCACGTGTTTTTTTTATTATGTTTTTATTCTGTTGGAATAAATCTACTACTCTATGAAAAGCATTTCTGGCTCTGGGTGGTGAGCTCATTTTAACAGGATATATCACCAGCTGGTGAATGATCGGGGCTGACGAGCGATCCCTTGGAGCTGAAGTTTTTTCCATATGAGGTTCAATATCTTACTGTTTCTAGTGAGTGCATAGTGGTGGCGGAGACAGCACTTTTTGGCAATTTACACAGATGAAGCAGTACTAATTGAAAGTTTTACTTTTGGATTTGGACATTATTTAAATTGTCACCGTTCACATTTATTTATTTGTTGGATTCATATTTTTAGTGGTGTTTTAGTCATTTGAATCACTCTGTATTTTCATGATATTTATTTATGGTATTTGCTTTAGCACTGCAGTTATTTTGTTTTTTTGGTTATACTAGATTCTTATCCTAGACAAGGGCCTGGTATATGATTGTGAGAGACCCAGGCACAAAAAACAAACAGCATGGGATTTCCCCCCAATTGCTACCAGGCCCTTTAGGTCTGGTATGAATTCAAGGGAGAATCCCACTCAAAAAAGCAAGAATAAAAAGTGCAAGGTCCTCCTAAAAATCCATACCAGGCACTTATTCAAGTATGTAGTCTCGCAGGCAAGGTAAGGGGAGGATGAGTGTGCAGCCCCACTCCTGAATCATACCAGGCCACACTCCTTTAACATGGGGAGATACCATGGCATGTTGATGAGGTCAAAGAGCTCTTCCTCCCAATTCTGGCATGGCAGTTGTGGGGATCTGTGGGCATCATACACCTGTTCCCATTGCTTGACCCCTGCTGAAAGACATATCCAGTGCATGACATCTGATATATACAAAAGGACAGGGTTTCCCAGGTGATGTAATTGACCACATATGGACATGACCATATTTGGTCAATGACATTGCAGGATCCCAGTAATTGATCATATATGTTCCTGTCTAAATATGACAAATTATGCCACTTAGGAGACCCTGTCTCTTTGTTTATAACAAATGTCATCGAGTGGACCTGTCATTCAGATGAAGGAAAGAAACAAGACAAGATGTGCTTAGGCGGGCAGAGTTTTTTTCTTTCAGTAGGCATTGTGATTGACATGAATGTTTCTTGCTGAACAACTTGATTGATGATTGGTGTACATAGTGTGACTTTTTTTTAAAAGGACTTGTCAAAAACTGTCTCTGTGTTTTTTCTTACACTTTTACATTTTGTGAATGCATAAGGGTACTATGTATAAATGTGATATGACAGTGTTGAAAGGAAGGCTAGGGAATCACATTTATTTTTTATTTTCTTTCTTATGTCACTTTCAAACTAGGGTAATTTAGATTTAATGAGTGAAAAGGCAGGTAAAAAGACCTAATGAAAGCAGTATATACAGGTCTAATATATATATATATATATATATATATATATATATATATATTAAAAAAACTTTAGCAGTACTTGTATAGTATGCAAGACTACTGAAGCACCGTCACCTTCTCATCTCCTCATCACTTTCACAAAGCACTTGTCCCTGATGCTGATGTGATTTGGGCTGGGCAGCACCCTTGCAACTTACTTCCCTCCCCTTGGTAATAATACTGTACAGTAGTTAGCAGAATTCAAAATATGTTAAATGATGTAAATGTTAGATCATTCTTAAAATGTTGCATTATATCAAATATGGTATTAGTTCAGTGATGTTGCAGCAAACCCTGGAAAGACTCCATGCTAGACTTCCCTGCAGTTTTGACTCAGCTAGGATACTTTTCACTTTTTAGTTAATGACCTACAACTTTTGCACTGATAGTGTATGTAACTTCTAACAGTAAACGCCCCTTATTTGGTCCCGCTTAGTATGTTAGTTATACTTGAAATTATGTCAACTGATTATTTCCTGTGCTTTTTGCCTATGCTGTGCTCCTACCTGTTACATTATTCCCAGCTATCCTTAAAAAAATATGGAATAATTTCCCTCTATGTTATGGAGAGTTTTTCTTCAGGGGGTTGGGAGAAATAATGGAATATAATTTACACAATTCCCCTTTGGGTTTCTCTGCATTTCTCTTCTTTTTCCCCCCTTTTTTCAACCTCTTCGTTATTATATCTGTATAGTCATATAAGTCTGATATGCAATATTGCACATGTTTGTATGACGTATAATTATCCTCAGTTTGCAGAAGATAAGATTTGAACTTACCTGTATGCACCCCTGAAGAAGAAAATTGATCTCGAACCACGTTGGTTGTCATTATATGCCTTTTTTGGCTACGAGTTTTTTTTTATAATGTTCAGATTTTTCTTGTCTATGGATGAGTTATCATTTTAGATGTATAGTTCACTGGAATAACATTTTAAAATATGTACCAAGTTGGTTTTAATTTTTTGGATGTTTCTTGGACATATCTTGCTGCATAAAAAATCCCCTTTCAGCCTCAAAAAAGGTCTTCAGTATAAAACATGTTTTGGAGAAAAGCAGAGGGGAAAGTTTCTATAGCTACAACAAATTTCAGTTCTGGCAATATTGCTTCTTAATAAATACACTGCAGCAAATGAACATTCTCACTTAGACAGGCCATACATTAGGCAATTTTATTTCTTTCAATCACGGGCTTAAGGAAAGAAAATCACTTGGGTCCCTCATCAACACAGTCAGTATTGAAGGGGGAATCCCTCCCACTGCTCTATTGTATTCTGATAGTGGAAGGTTTCCCAGCCATCAGAACAGAATGATCTGCCCGACAAGCAGGTTGTACTGAAGTTAAGTGATAGATTGATGTCAGTACAACCAGCCTGCCCATAGATGGATCAAAATTCAGCAAGTTCCTTCTGGACTGGCTGAATTATGATCTGTCTATGGCCATGCTTAAAAGACAAGAAACGTGCTCTTGAATTATCTTGAAATAAAGATCACTTTGTCATTATAAAGTGGTTGACTAGTAAAGCTAATACCTAAGACAGGTTTTTGCTTAAACAATCACTCAGACTCGTACAGTATATGCTCCCATCTACCATAGTCTACGGATCTTTCTATAGATTTTGTTGATACGTCTACTCCTAAGATGTCATACTTTTCTTTAAACTATTTTATTTTAAATCTCTTTATTTTAAGTTACTGTATTTTCACTACCTTACTTTATTTTTAACCCCTAAGAATTCTTGTCAAATATTATAATACATATGTTGATGAAAATTTGATTGAAAAATGTTTAGATATTGCTTATATAGCATTGTTCATATCTAAATTAATCGTGATGTTGCACCCTTATTCTTTTTATAAGTTGTAACAAAATCTCACCTTTTGTACACAGTTTGTAGTTATTCTGTATTGCAATAAATCTTTATTGTGAAAAAAAAGGAATATCAGATGGAAATAAAGATAGAAAGCATGAAAAACGATAACTGAAGTCACCATTAGATCTAAGTACTGGTAAGCTGCAATATTTTATAGATTGGTTCCTGGGTGTAGATACATTTTAAAGTCCTCAAGCCATATTCACCACAGTTTTCCTAATGACATAATTACTTTAAGAAAAAAATCAATGAAAGATTTATGATTACAAATCTATATTAACTATGATTTTTTTTATTTTGTTACAATAACCATTCCGATATGAAATGTTAGTCTAAAATAAAAAAAAATTACTTAGAACAAAACTATTCTTTATTAAGGTCAATGAATAGTTCATTGTATTGCCATAGTGCATGCTGTAAACAGATGTATGCATTTTAGCCTTATATTTGTCAGACTAGTTAATCAAGAATTTAATATTTTATTAACCTAAGCTGACATACTGTACATGTAAATATATTAGTTTTTTGTTAGTATATTTTATAAAATATGAATTTAGTTTGGCTGGTGATTTCTTTCTTACTCCTGGGACTGTTTATCTTTAAGTACATACAATCCTTTTGGATATTAATAGTGAACTGATTGATGTTTTTTATATAAATAGACAACAGTAAGAAAAATGGAAGACCTTGAATATGAGTGGTACCAGAGCATAAATCAACAACCTAAATACACGCCTGAATATAGATTTTGTGGTAAGGATACTCAAGAGATGTTTCTTAGAAATCCACAGTTTGAAAATTAAGTCCATTGATTTATCATCAGACCTATATTGATCTTTGCTAAAGCACTGTACAAATAATTCCATGTTCCTTCCCTTGTTATAAATAATATTTACCACACATCTGAAATGCAAGATAATAAAAAAAAAACTTCAATGACTGCTAAGTTTTGTGGATAATGTACAAAATATGACTAGATCAAATTTATCATGACAGTTTGAAGCCTTCAGGCTCATATTTATTTAAAATCTGAAATAAAATTTTCTTTCTTTCTTTCTTTCTTTCTTTCTTTCTTCACAAAAACCCACAAGTATGATTTTCAGAAGGCATACTAAAGGAATATTTTAACATCAATATAGGGAACCAGCATTTGTTTGCATCATTCATTCAGTCTGAAAAAAATACAGTACTCTGAACATCATTTCAATTCTCCAATCAGATTAGATGAATTTGATCTTCATTTGATTTGAAATTTGGTTGTATGAACCAAACAGAGGTTTACTAGATCAGTATGATTAAGACTACTTTGTTGATCAGCATCGTGATTAACCTTTACTGTTTCGTAATTCACACTTCTAAAAAGTGATCCTTTTTTTCTACTATACTTACATTACTTTTTACTTTTCACTGTCAATAAATTGTTATTGAAAAAATTGAGGTACAAAACATACCATAAGAAATACTTTTGAACTAGCCAAGAAAATATTAGACAGCAGGAACATAGATGCCTAGAATGTAAAAACATCCAACAATATAAATAGCATATTAATTATCCAAACTGGTAGCCCATAAGTTAGAGTAGGTATCAATAGGCCAGGTAATTTTGCTTAAAATTCGGAAAAACAGAAGTTTATGAACTTTTTGCCAAAAAAAACTTGTTCTATGTTAAGGATAATATGATGAACTATTGGGGGACAAGAAGAGCATTTTTCTTTGAGTGCCCAATATAAGTGCTAAACCAAAGTGAGCAGAGCAGTCAGATTTACCTGTCAGTGCTGCTCTTAAAAAGTAGAATAATACCAACTTATTGCCAAGAAATTTTGTATTATATTAAAGATAATATGATGAACTATTTGGGAATAGAAAGGAGCTTTGTCTTAGCCATCATGGCTATAATAGCCAAATATATCTATTTTCAAACCACTGTGCTGTTTCCAATACCTGCATTATATGCAGTACAGTCTTTTATACAGTAGCCATAAGATTTGGCTTCTATTATTCCTCCTATACTGGTCAGTTTTGAATAAGACATTACAGCAATTATACCTTTGGTGTGGTGTCATGCACATGTACAGTATAATCTTTCAAATGTGTTAAGGAAAGGCTTTTTCTATTGCAGTTTCCATTGCCACTCATGATTACACCTCAGAACTAGAACATTTTAGTTTTAAATGTTTTTCTTTCTTCCTGAAGTACAACTGTAGCAGTTACTATTGCTGTCAATATGAAACCACTGTTTAAAATACATGTCATTTTACTTACATGGGCACTTGAAAAAAAACATGGCATAAAGCAAGAGCTCCATGTGCATCTCATTTAAAGAAGATGTATGGGCTTAGAAAAATCCAAACTCACCTGTGTGATGCTGCAGCTGTCCCACATCAGCTCTAAACAATCACATGACTGGTCAGTTCTCAGTCTGCTCAATGAAAAAAGCTGTGACTGTCGGTCATAACTATCTGATCTGCTCCTCCAGTGCTCAGTGGAGCACCAGGCTGGAGAAGGGGTGGGTATGGCTGAATTCAGCTCTCAACTTTATAATGAAAGGTGGAGCCAGTTGTAAATCAGACAGCAATATTGTCAGGATCCTTCTTTAGCTTGCCGCTGCTATGCCCACCAGCTGATAACAGCTAAATTGTCCAGTATCAGTGAATTCTAGATCACAGCAGGACAAAATTAAATGTACTTCTGTGAATAAACTTTGGCCATACTTTTAAAAACATACTATTTATTTGATAATAGTACTGTAATGTTTTTAAACTGGAAGTCAAAATTGTATTTTGGAATATTTTCATATTTCAAATTTGAGTATATGCATGTTAGTGGTAAAGAATGTTATGCATGTTCAATTCATTTTCTTAGTGCAAATTATGTGAAACAAAACTTTACTTTAAGAAACTTTTACAAACAACTTGCAATAATGTAAGATAAGTCTTCCCTTATACATAACCTATATTTAACCCAGGGATGCCTAAACCAACTTTCAGTATTTTCTACTTTGCTCTCATTCCTGGCCTGTCTGATTGGACAAAGTCCTGCCACTTCCAGGTAGAGTCCGAGCTTGCTACTAATGACCTTCCCCACTTATTCCTTATCCAATCACTATAATGGAGTGCCTCATTGTCCAATAGTAAGATAGGGTAGACTGGGTTTGGAGTATTGAAGCTTTGCCCCATCAGATCCACTAAGCATTAGGATGAAGTAGAGATTATTTAAGGGTGCCTTAAATGCACATTACATAGATACTGTGGGGTTGATTTTCTAAAGCCAAATGGGCTGTTCACTTTGCACAGGACTTTCCACTTTGCAAAGGAATTTTACCTGATCTTGGTGAATGAGGTGAAGCTCTGCAGACTTCCATCATCCAATCATGTGCAAGAAAAAAGATTTTTATTTTAATCTTTGCTGGTGATTGGGTATTCTTTGCAAAGCGATTTATAACCACGTTTACTAAGCTAAGAGAAATAGAAATGAGAAAATTATTTTGAATAATTTGCCTTTAGCAAATCAAACTGTTTCCTGAATCTTCACTACATAATCTGAATTCATATCCATTGGAACTGCAGGTAGAGCCACTTGGTCTATTTTTAACTGATTACCTGCACTTCATAAGCGTCAGCAGTTTTCAGTATTCTTAAAATGACAGAGTATCCTTAAGATGACCTGAATAGGGAGGAATATATAACTCCAAACATTTAAAAGGCTTTCTTAGCAGCAGTTAGTGTATAGTCCTTATGGGTTTTTTTTTCTGTTAGGTGATTTTATTTTTTTAATCAGGTAGCAAAGAACAGATCCTAACAGTCAACAGATATCTGCTTACCTATTATCTCAGTAACCAATGCAGGCACTCAAACTGTATGCCTGATAATATAGACGCTGTGCAGGTAATGATAGACATTTAGGAATCTATTTATTGATAATTTTAGCCAATATTTACACAACTTTTACCCAAAGTTCATACATTTTTCTAATTTAATCTAATGTGGGAAAAATGTGTGAATATTGGCTGAAAGGATTTGCTAATATACCCTTTAGAATACGTTTTATTACAAATTATGACTAATTTTAAATTATTATTTACGAATGTTCATAATTGTTTTCTTAATGCAAGGTTGCCACATAAAAGACTATCTTTTATTATTATCATGCTAAAACTAAATCCATGGACATTTTCATGAAATGTCCTATTGAAAGTATCTTTGGAGAAACTGTCTGCATCAAAGATTATGCTCCAGTGATGATGAAGAGAGTTGAATAAAAATATCCTTGTGTTGACAGACTGTGAAGGGATGCAGCTTTTGTAAGGTACTGCATTCTTACAATGTCAGTAAACCTAAATAGCAAACCTTGAAAATATTTTACAAATGTCAGCATCCTCAGATATGATTAGCCTTCATTTTCTGCCAACTCAGCCATCTATTGCCATATACTTGTAATTTGTAGGTTTTCAGGAAAATCCACAAAAGTAGCATAAATGTTTTTAAAAGTGTAAAAAATAATATATATATAATATTATATATATATATATATATATATATATATATATATATATATATATATATATATATTCTTTATTAAGAAAGCTTTTATATATTATTTTAACAAAAATAGTCAGCTGTAGCTGAAAAATAGTTAGTGCAACACAATGTAAATTAATGCTAATATCATTTTAATAATCCCTATTCTGTTCTATATTATTAATAACTGTAAACTTAATACATTTTGAATGTAAAATAATGCACCAGAATCAGACACTTGGTAAGAGCATTGTACTGAATAAGATAATCAAATAATTATATTCTGACATTTTGTATGTTTACATATGTTATGTATATTTAAAATGAATATATTTTTTGCATACATATATTTTTCTAGGGCCCGTGAAAAAAATCAGTGAAAAAAAGGATGAGGTCCCCCAAAATCCATACCAGTCCATTATCCGGAGTGTGCTCCCCTCCTGAACTATATCAGGCTACATGCCCATGACCATTGATGACCTGGTAACATATATATAAGGTGTCTAGGATGTAGGATTTAAACCTGGGCACCGCATATATATTTTCTTGTGTTTATGCTGGGAGCATGCTACACATCGCACTCCCAGCACAGAGAAGGAACTCCACCACGAGCCCTAGGTCTCGTGCTAATGATTAGGAACTGAGACTCTCAGTTCCCAGTCACCTGCTGTGGTAGCCCCTGATTGGCAAGTGATCAGTCACTGTGTAGATAGACCAAAAGTGTGTAAAAAGATAATATTAAACATTTAAAAAAAAAAGAAAAAAATTAGCTAGATCGTGGCTTGATCTAGGACAGTGTCAGGGTAAGTGCTAGGGTCAAGGTAAGGGCTAAAGTTCAGGGTCAGTATATTTTGGGTAGCATTTAAAAAGATCAGCACTTTTTAAATTAGTATCAATGTCAGTTGGTATCAGTGTCAGTGTGTTTTAGGTAGGATACAAAAAAAGCAAAATGTGAACTATTGTCTCTGCGCCCTCCTACAGGTATATACAACAAACACTATACATATATGTAGTATTGCTGTGTATTTTCAGGAGCAGGATAATTTATTTTGTGTTGTTCTTTGGTGGTGAGTTATGGTAATTGCAAGAAATATATAGCTAAATTAGAAAGCTTTTTTTTGGGGGGGGGGCAGTTTTTCTTTGATGATGATGATGATAATAATAATAATAATAAAAGACCACCATGCGTAGCATGAAGGCAGATGTTATCTTCCTGCAGGAAACGCATTTCAGATCCAATGCCATACCTAAACTCGAAAACGTGTACTTCCCTCACTCGTACCACACCACCTCCCTCAACTTCCAAAGCAATAGGAGTCTTGATCCTTCTCTCCAGGAACTTGCCCATTCAGATCTCTGACATATTAGTAGATGAACAGATATGATTTATTTTCCTTAAAGACATGCTATAAAACAAACCTATCAACCTAGCTAACATATATAGCCCCAATACCTCCAAAGTATCTTTTTTCCATTCCATCTCCCAACGTCTGACTTCCTTTCAGCCCAGAATTCTGGTTCTCTGAGGAGACTTCAATGTCCCCCTCAATCCCCTCCTTGACACCTCTACAGGCACTTCCTACCTGCCTTACAGGGCACTACATCAAATCAAGCTTAGCTTTAAGACCTCTTCCTGCAAAATACTTGGCGCACCCTACATCCAAGTGAAAAAAAATGTCATACTTCTCACGCCTAGATTACTTCTTTATCACCCAACAAGATCTCCTTCTCCTATCCACATCTCAGACGACCATCCAGTCTCTCTTGTCCTGACCTTCCCTGAATGCTCCCCCATCACTAAAATCTGGTGACTTTACTTGTACTTCATAACTGATAAGGGCAGGTAGGCAGAAGTGAGCAAATGTCTCTCTGACTATTTTGCAGAAAACAATATCCGGGACACCTTGCCATTAATAAGGTTCAGAAGGGCAGTATTTTCAACATAAAGTCAAATCAAGAACACGGGGACATGACCTTAAACTAACTGGAAGAAAGTTCAAAAATAACCTCAGAAAGTACTATTTTACTGAAAGAGTAGTTGATGCTTGGAATAAACTTCCAGCAGAGATAGTGAGCCAGCCAACAGTAAATAGCTTCAAACATGCTTGGGACAAGCATAAATCTATATTCTTATATTCTATGTTTCTGTGTTAATAAAAGCGGTCACCTACTAGCCCAAGCTCTCCGCTCCAAGAAATCTGATGCAACAGTTCACCAACTCTGATCTTCCAAACGAGTGCTGCTAGAAAACAGCTCAGACATAGCACAAGAATTCAAAAAAGTTTTATTCAGCCCTATACAACCTCTCTTCCACAGAGACCCTTTTACTCTCTTCTTCTTCCAGGTTGACTCTCCTGAAAGAGTTCTTAGCTAACCATTGCCTTAAATCTATACCTCTAGTTGCTGCAAAAAAACTGGAACTTCCCATTTTCACAACGGAATGGGAACTTGCACTCAAACAGATGAAACCATGCAAGAACCCTGGACCTGACAGTGTCATGGCCACATACCACAAGACGTTTCTAGACATTCTTTCTTCCCCCTTCCTACGCACTCTTAAAATTTTATCTCCCTCTGCATCCTTATCCTTGAGATGCTGGTGGCTCATATAGCCGTTATACTCAAGGCAGGTAAAGACATCACCCAAGCAGCCCACTGTCTGCCAATTTCACTTCTTAATGTTGGTGTCAAAATCTTTGCCAAAATTCTGGCATCTTGCCTGCTCCCCCTTCTCCCATCAATTGTTACAATTGACCAAGTTGGCTTCATCCCTGGACGGGAAGCCAGGGACAACACCATTAAAGTCATCAATCTCCATCACCTCCTGATTTCTTTTGGCCAGAAAGGCTTCTTTTTTTCTCTGGATGTGAAGAAGGCATTTGACAGGGTAGCCTGGGCTACATGGAGGTTGTCCTTCAGACCATGGCACTCGGCGCTCTAATGCTAAGTTTCAGCAAGTCCTTATACGCTAAATCGTCTGCAAAAGTTCAAGTCAATATCACCCTTTTAGACACCTTCTCCATCCACAATGGTACCAGACAGGGATGCCCCCTCTCTTCTATCCTTTTTGTACTCTTCTGGAACCATTCCTGTGCTGCCTTCGACACAACACCAACATTCCAAGAATCAGATCTACAGACCGAGAGTACAAATTTGCTGAGTTTTTCTATTTCTTATTGAACCACACACTACGCTCCCTGTCCTGTTAGCAGAGTTCCAACACTTTCATTCCTTATCTAATTTGAAAATAAACTTCTTGAAATCCTATGCACTTGATGTAACCCTCATGCAACAGGCTGTTGCTCACTGTCAAAACAACTTTCCCTTTATTTGGAAACTGGACACCATCCCTTATCTTGGCATCCAACTTCCTACACGCCTTCAAGACTTGTACTCCAAAACCTACCTACCCATTCTGCGGGACTTAATGAATGATCTCAAACAATGGAATAAACCTGTCTTCTCATGGTTCGGGAGAGCAGCCATTCTTAAAATGAATGCACTCCTACTCCAACTATTCCTTCTTCAAACTGTACCCATTCACCTTCCTCTAGCTTTCTTGCACTCTTACAAGAGTTTCCTATGAAACAACTGCAGACCAAGAATCAATTACGTACAGCTGTCATTGCCCAAGCGCAAGGGGGAATAGGCTTACTCAATCTCCAGAACTATTACAATTCCTGCCACCTTTCCAGGATTGTCCATGAAACCGTAAAGCTGGAAGCCTACTTCATACCCACACCTTAGTCTTTTTGCCTTGGCTTCATGCCTGCTACACCCCTCTAGAGGCAAACTTCCACCCCCTCATTTACCCTGCTCTCCATACCTTCAGTGATGTACATAAGGCCATACACTCCTTCTCGTCCATCCTGGGCCCAATTACCCTAATACAGCAGAACTCTGACCTCCCACCAGGCATATGCATCGCCATTTCCTGCTAGACAATTGGTCCTCTGACCATATCTTGGCACATCAATTTTTTGACATAGGCAAACTCCTCTCACAAGAGCAGCTTTCCTCCCAAACTGTTAAAACCCCTATACCTGGGGGCGTGGTCTGCCGCGGCTGGAAGATGGCCGCATAGAGAGGGAGCTCCCGCCGGCCGGATCCCTCTATATCGCCACACAACGGAGCGGGGTGAGAGGGAGCTGTCACGTCATGGGGAAGACTGACCGGACCTCATCCGGTGCCCGTTCGCGCTCCCCACGGGGCCAGGGTGTGCAGGGGAGACACATAAAGGAGCTCTTCTGCTCCCAGCAGCAAAAGGAAGGGCCGCAGCCATCTCCTTCTCCTGCTGCATCCCCCTCCCCCCCCCCTCTCTACGGCTGCTGACACAATTAACCCTCCCTGCTCTGACATGCAGGCAGCTTCAGACACAGTGCCTCAGCATGATGTCCCCTTTGCCTCACAATCTCTGTCCCTGAGGGATCTTCAGGCTGTGGCCGCTGACATTACGGCCACCCTGACAGCCACACTCACTGCAGCATTAGGGGATCTGCATAATGATTTAAGGGCCATGGGTTCACGATTGGATCACGTGGAATCCGCATCCAGGCAAAATGGTTCCGCAATTCTTGATTTACAACATCAGTCAACGATACACGCGTCAACTATCAGAGAGCTCCACAGGCATATTGAGGATTTAGATAACCGTGGCCGCAGGCGTAACATCAGAATCCGCGGTCTCCCAGAATCAGTAGAAAATACCGATATTCCCAAGGCAGCAATGGCCATATTCAATAACCTCCTTGGTCGCCCGCAAGCAACCCCGATTGACATCGAATGTGTGCACAGAGCGATCCGCCCCAGGAGGGGAGATGCAGACCCACCCAGGGATATCGTTTGCTGCCTAGTCAATTTCCCGCTCAAAGAAGATGTCCTCCGATGTGCTAGAGACAGAGGGCACCTTTTATATGAGGGGACAGAAATACAACTGTTTCAGGACTTATCTAGCACCACCCTGCGCCAACGGCGCGCTTTACTACCTCTTCTGGATACGCTCCGATCGCGTAACATTCCGTACAAATGGAGGTTCCCCTTCTGTCTCCCTGTACAAGTTAGTGGCCGTTCTTACAACCTGCGAACCCCTGAAGAACTGCCCTCTTTCTGTGCCTCCATAGACATCCCGCTGATTGACCTGCCTGATTGGTTCAGCTCCATGAGATTGCCGCTATCCCAGGATTTGGTAGCCGAGGATAGTGCTATGGATTGGCGCGGTCAGTCTTCTCGTAGAGGGCGGATGGCCCCATCGACCCCTCCGAGACCCCTCATGGGGGACGCCACGACTACCTTCAGTCCGACGGCCTCTCCAGCACACAGGAGGCCAAGATGCGAAACCTAATGGTCCCTGTTCTTCCCTCAACATTGCTACTTTGATGCATACCCTGCTGAGTATTTACGTTCTACTGTTACTGCACACCTTTTTTCGTCCACCTGCCCCATATGTTCCAGTTGCGCACTTGCGCTCTCTGATCAATGCTCGTCGGACTCCTACTTTACTACCTTTACTACTTATCCGTCAAGATTGCAGCCTGTGATTCATGGAACTCTGTCACTGCACTATGCGCAAATAGTGGGCCTCCACAGTTCCTTCATGCCTTACAAGGGGTTGGGAGTTGGCCCCATTCTAGCTGTCTCGTCCTCATACAAGGGGGATCAGTTTTTGGGCTCTGCCTTACTAATCGTCACCTAGTTCTCCGCACTCCACAGCGAGTCCTCCGCCTCCAGTTGGTTATCGATTGGTGCCTTCTCCTAGCCTTCTATTTCCTATTACCATCTGGAGGCATCCTGGGCGATGAACATCCTCCGACATCGTCTTGCTGGCAAGCTCTGAACTTCGCCCTCACATCTTTGCGGACGTCCTGCTGCTCGCTTGGGGCTGTTCGGTGATGAATTGTCCGCCCCCCCATCCTCTCCGTGGACATTGGAACGCTTGGCCTTCCCGATCCTCTGGAAGTGATCCCTGCTCAATTTGTAATGTATAATTTCTGCGTGAATATGTTAGTGTCTCTGAATTTCCACCCGGGGGTGGTTTGAGGGGAGGTGGTTATTGTATGCAGGGACGGATAACTGCTTTTTTCGGGGAGTGTAAATGTTCGTATAGTCAGTGGAATCTGATTGTGTGGACGAGCATCACCTCTCCCCGCTACTGGCCAGACATTTCAGAATGGAACCGTGTCATTCTCTTCAACCCGGCTTTTACTTGGCCGAAATGGCATATCTGAGGGCCTGCGTGCCTTTGATCACTCCCATGCTCACTTCCCTCCGCCTCCTCCTCCCCACTCCTACGCCATTCCGAGAGAGGTGATGCTCGTACCCTTTGTTTCCTTGGGGACGCTAGCTACTATCTTTGTGTGGGGGGGTAGGGGGAGGAGGGTTTTCTATGTCTTATTTAGTCCCCTTGATACTCATATATTTGTGGGATGATGACGGGCCTTGATCTTAGGGGGCTTCATTAGTAACTGCTGAACTGGGGCTTATTGACGTTTTATCTGTTTTTGTCATGCTCATTCATGTTTTGATATTGTTGACTTGTTATGTTTGTGCCTTGTGATGTGGTTTGCCTGTAATATGTGCAGGGGTCTTCCGATATTCTCCGTTCAGTGCGGTGCCCCTTTACTATCTCACGCCCACCTTGGCGTAGGCTGCTCTTCCCAATGCGGTCACTCTGTAAGTGCCTTACACTTATCTAATACTAAGCGTAGCTAGACCCCTTGCTCGGCAACATTTCACGTGTGATACACCTACTAAATTTGCCCAGGTCTTCTTCCTCTGCATGTCACATACCACTTCATCTCCCACGGAAGACCGGTACCCAAACCTTTATATGCCCCACCCCTGCGGACTTCTGACACCACTTACCTCTCTCGAACCCCGCCCCCTTGTTCTTGCCTTTTGTTTTATAATTTCTCATAGGGGGCTACCGGCCGGCGGATGCGCACTTCCTGGTTTCACGCCGACCTCGTTCCCCACACAGTGAGCTCGGAGAGCTTCCACTGACCCTTTTCTTTCGGCTTCTATCCGTATCTTTTTTCTGAGCTTCTCTTCTTTTTTTCTGCTCCTCTTCCTTTTCCCCGACCCTTTCCCCTCTTCCTGTTTTCTTTCTCTCACGTGGAACAGCGGGTCTGTTCCTCTAGCCGTATACTATCTATATTCTTTTTTTTCACCCCCCCCTTTTTTTTTTTTTCTTTTTTCTTTTTCCCTTTCCCCTCCCCCCTCCTTTTTCCCATCCCCAGGATCCTCGGCATACCGAAGCCCCGGACTCAGGCTCCGCCTTCCAACAGCCATGCTTTCTTCCGCCTCACAGACGGGACAACTGTCTCTGAAACTCCTTTCACTTAATGTCAAAGGTTTGAACATACCCGAAAAGCGTTCCATGCTCCTCTCTTACTTACACAAACAGAAAGCGGATGTGGTCTTTTTACAAGAAACGCATCTTCGCCAAGACTCCATCCCAAAGCTTTACAATTTCTACTTCCCCACGGTCCTCCACGCCGCCAACCCCCTGGCTAAGTCTAAGGGGGTTGCAATACTGTTCGCCAGACACCTCCAGTTTCATATAACGGATTCCATGGTGGATCCTGAGGGTAGATACCTGTTTATAAAGGGAGTATTCGCTAACAGACCTATCACATTCGCCAATGTCTATGCCCCCAATGTTCAACAGGTCTCCTTCATGCGCTCAATCGTCTCTGCCCTAGCCACTTTCCAGGAAGGGTTACTGGTACTTGGAGGCGATCTGAATGTCCCTTTGAGCCCTCTGCTAGACTCCTCCTCGGGAAGTTCTTTTCTACCCTACAAGGCTCTCAGGCAAATACATATACAATTACAGCTTCTACAATTACATGACACCTGGCGTACACTTTACCCCACTGTTAAAGATTATACTTTTTTTTCCCCACCACACAATAAGTATTCTAGGATAGACTACTTTTTTTTGTCGCAACCAGATCTCCCTCTCCTCCATGCTGCTACCATTGAACCGATGGTCCTTTCCGATCATCATCCCATCTCCATGACGCTACGGTTCCCCATCTCGCACTCGCGCTCCAAATACTGGCGTTTGGATGCTTCCCTTCTTACGGATGCCGCTATTGTTCAAGAGCTCCGCTCTAATATGGCTGAATATTTTTCCTTGAATAGCTCGTCAGACACCTCACCCATCACACAATGGGAGGCCCACAAGTGTGTCATACGGGGTAGCCTCATAGCCCTTGCGACGAGACGTAAGAAAGCCAAACAGGAGCGTCTGAAGCTCCTCTCAGATAGGATCCGCTCTTTGGAGAGAGTACACAAACGGACTCTGGCTGCGTCTACCCTTTCGGAACTCACGCATGCACGCACACAGCTTCTCACGGAACTGGGTAAAGTGGTTAGAAAAAGATACATTCTTACACATAAGCTCTATTACGAGTTCGCAAATAAGAGCGGGAAATTTCTAGCAAGAGCTCTTCGGGAGAAACGGGCTAGTATGATGGTTCATAAAATCAGAGGCTCTGATGGCATTGAGGCTACATCCAACCCCGATATTGCCGCCCATTTTGAACGCTACTATAAATCTTTGTACAACCTCCCTCCGGAACGTCCCCCCATACATTCGGACAAATCTAGAACTACCTTGATCTCTGAATTTCTCCATTTCTACGGTTCACCCGCCCTCTCCGAGTATCTGGTGCACGCTATGGAAAATGATCTCACCCTACTTGAACTGCAATCCGCAGTAAAACAGATGAAACCGGGGAAGAGCCCGGGCCCTGATGGTTTTTCAGTAGCCTTTTACAAATCTTTTTAGATATACTGGGTACTCCATTTCTTGCTGCTTTTAACACTCTCGCTCAACCTTCAGGGCCGCCTAACCACCTGTTGGAGGCTCACATTACAGTTATCCCCAAAGACGGGAAGGACAACACCCAGGTCTCCAATTATAGACCCATTTCCTTGCTGAACGTGGACGTCAAACTATTCGCGAAGATTATTGCTAATCGTCTTCTTCCCTCGCTTCCCTCTCTGGTCGATTTGGACCAAGCAGGATTTATCCCTGGTAGAGAAGCAAGGGACAACACTATCAAGGCCCTTAATCTCCATCACTGGCTTTGCAGGTCTAACACGCCGGGTTTTTTCCTCTCCTTGGATGCAGAAAAGGCCTTTGACAGGATTGCCTGGGATTACTTGAACGCGTCTTTGGTGGCACTGGGTTTGGGTGAGAAGATGCTCAACTTTATAATGGCCCTCTATTCTGCCCCTACTGCCCGGGTCCGGGTGAACGGCCATCTGTCAAACTCCTTTCATTTACGGAATGGCACACGTCAGGGATGCCCCCTCTCCCCACTTTTGTTTGTCCTATCCCTTGAGCCCCTGTTGCGGAAAATTCGTTTAAACCCTGATGTTAAAGGAATCACGGTGGCAGACAAGGAATATAAGCTTGCAGCTTATGCGGATGATATTCTTTTGTTCCTGGCGGACCCTCACATCACTCTTCCGAACCTACTGAAAGACTTTGCCCTTTTCAGATATTTGTCGAATTTTAAAATTAATTTTTCCAAATCTGCCGCCCTCAACATTACCTTGTCTGCTGAGCTAGTCTCTGCTTGTGAGGCCCAATTCCCATTTCACTGGGAAAGGGATTCCCTAACTTATCTTGGTATCCAGCTCACCAGCAACCTTGATGACCTTTACGTGAAAAACTTTCTTCACGCTCTTCGCTCTATGCAAGAAGACCTCAATAAATGGCACCGTCCTTGTTTCTCATGGTTTGGAAGGGCAGCGATCATTAAAATGAATGTACTTCCCCGTCTCCTGTATCTCTTCCAAACATTACCAATTCACTTACCTCTTGCTTTCTTTGCTTCTTGCAAAAGACTGTGTTCACTGTTCCTTTGGAGCCACAAACGTCCGCGTATTGCCTACTCCCAATTAACCCTCTCTAAACTTAAAGGAGGTATAGGATTCCCTGATCTTTACCGCTACTATTGGGCGTGTCATCTTTCCCGGATAGTTGATTGGCACGTTCACACTGCCTCTAAAGACTGGATTTCTATAGAGAATGCTTGCTCGCCCTTCCCCCTGGCATCGATTCCTTGGCTTTCGCCGAAACACACGCCACAAGTTCTTCTCACCCATCCTTTGGTGGGACCTACGTTAAAAATTTTCCGTTTGGCTTGTAGATCTGCAGCCATTTCTGGCACACCCAACCCCCTGACTTTCCCCCTGGAATGCATAAAGACTTTTTAATGAAACACTGGCCACACAAACAGATCTTAGTGAAACATTTTCTCCACAAGGGCAAGGTGAAAACACTCCGAGAATTGCAAGAAAGCCTGGGTATTCGCAAATTCCCTTTCTGGGTATATTTCCAGATCAGACATTATCTGCTCTCTCATAAACCCCCTCATAACTGGCATCGCTCTCTTACCCCATTTGAATCTGCATGCGCGAAGGCTGAACCGCGGAAACATCTGATCTCGGAGATCTACCCACTTACAGTGGAGAGCCGGTCTTATGACTCCCTCCCCGCATGTCGGGCTTGGAAGAGAGATCTTAATGCTGAGCTGTCGGACTCAGACTGGGACCTGGTCTTCCAATACTCTCATAAATGTTCCCTCAATGTCTCGACACAAGAAAACAGCTACAAAATAGCCTCGAGATGGTACCGAACTCCCTCAAGAATTCATCATTTTAACCCCGCCTTCCCCAACAGCTGCTGGAGATGCGGGACCTTTCTTCACATTTGGTGGTCTTGCCCGATTCTTCAACCATTTTGGCAGGAGGTCCATAGGTTAGTAGTGTCTATAACTACCTTACCCTTAGCTCTCTCTCCTGCTCAATTCCTCCTCCATCATTCTTCCCTTCCCAGGGCTCAGTACTTTAAATCATTAGCCATGCACATGATCAACGCAGCCAGACTCTGTATTCCGGTTCTGTAGGGCTCCAATCGCTCTCCCTCTATACGTGAATGGCTCACCCGAGTGGGTAAAACGGCGGACATGGAAGAACTGGTTGCGACTGCCCTCGACACTCCTACGAAATTCTCTCACGTATGGGCCTGTTGGACCCATTTTCTGACTACCCCGGAGTATCGATCCCTCATGGACCAGCCCGTCTGAACCTGATTTGGACTTCTCGATAGTGTTATTTAGTAGTATTTGACCTGAGGGTGCTATCATAACCCCCCTGTGTTACACGCACATTCTTTCGACGCCGATGAAAGCGTAGGTTCCACCCACTCCCGCTACTGTTTGTATTGAGGATAAGATATTTTTGACGGTTGTCCCCTCTCTTATTATACCCTCCATATTTGCTTCCCTTCCTCCCCCCCCCTCCCCCCCCCTTTTTTTTTTCTCCTCTCTTTCTTTCTTTCCCTTCCTCTTTCTTTCCTTTTTTTCTCGCCTTCTCTTTTCTTTTCTTTTCATATGCTTACACACGTTTCGGACAATTTTTCCAATAGAACACTGAGTAGGTGGTCAGCATCACCTCCCGCAATTCGTCAGCGGTTCCCACGACAATCACTCCTACATTCGCACAATTCCATCATCGTATTCTGTAGTATTGACTTCTACTTAGGCATCGTATTTGCTCGTCTCCCCCCTACAGATTTTTACCGCAAGACAATATGGTAGGAGGCCAAACGTCTCTTTCTTTTTAGCACTTGACAAGCATACCTAAATATTACAGGCACAACCCTGTCGTGGCCTAGTTCATCCACACTGTTTGGTTTTGCGTTGGACCTCATTTGCCTTTGTATGATACATGCTTTGCTGTATGTCCTATGTACACTTCATCTGTACATTTTCGTGTGATAATTTGTATCTTGTTTTCAATAAACTTTGTTTTTTTTGGAAAAAAAACCCTATACCTACCTGGACAAATCTCTTAGGCTTTCTTACTACTTATGTTCTCTTAACAAAGACTCACCCATCTCTAGGCCTCTCACTTCGCTCAAGACATTACGCTCTAGGAAGTCCCCTCAAAGTCATTTGATCTCCTCCATTTACTCCCAGCTGTTCTCTGATCAACCCTCCAAGATTGGTATAGCTTGTTTGGCCTGGAAGAGGGACCTCTCAAGGTCCTTCATCCAGAAGGACTGGGAGCAAATGAACTTAAACATCCACAAGAAATCAGTTAATGTTTTCACTAAAGAGAATGGATACAAAGTCCAATCACACAGGTACTGAACTCCAGCTCTTTTACACAAATTTCATACCAGATACCTGTTGGAGATGCAGAACTGGCAGTGGGACTCTCCTACACATTTGATGATCTTGCCCCTGACTTCAAACCTACTGGTCCAATGTACATCATATTATCCAACTTGTGACTACCTACACCCTAGATTTCACGCCCACCCAGTTCTTACTACACCACTCCTCTCTACCTCACTCAGCCTATTTTAAATCCCTGGCCATGCATATGGTCAACAACACAAAACATTGTATCCAGATTCATTGGGGTTCAACACATCCCCCTCCAATCAAGGAATGGCTCAAACAAATCCACAAACTGGCTGGAATGGAAGAACTCATTTAAATAGCCTGTGACTCTCCTACTAAATTCACATCCAAATGGGCATGCTGGATTAATTTCCAGAATACAGCACAATTTACCCATCTGATAAACCTCCCCCCTCCCAACTCCTGAATCACCCTACATCTTTAGACTCCCTTTCACCTTTTACACCACCCCAGCCCTACCTCACACCACACCTACAGAGAAACTCAGGTTCTAGATACTGATTTGCTCACACTCTTCCCCCCTTTACTTCACAAGTTACTACTCTCCAGCAGCAAGGGCACCCATCATTTCCCCCACAGTCCTAAAGGAGGGGTAAGAGATGGCCACTCCACCCCCTCATCCCCCACAATAGTCCCCTACGTACCCTTCTTCCCCCTTCCCCACCTACCCCCCACCCCTTTTTTAACTTTCCTTTCTTTCTCCATACCACTGTAAACTGCGTGCTCTCCCCTTGCCCTGAACAACTTGCACTCCACTTGCTTTCCTGATGCTCTACACAGCCTCACCTTAACTACCTACGGACCCACTTTCTCCCTCCCTCTCCTGCAATAGCTCACTTATCTCCCCTTAGTGATATCCTACACCCACATGTTTTCTACACCACATGTTCAGGCGCATCTATATGTGATTGGCTCTCCTGAGATCGCTAAACCCAACACCTAAACATCAGCTCCACTGCCTGAAGCTCTCTCTGTATTGACCTTTCCCTGCAAGGGAACTGAGCAACCTCCTTACCTGGCATTCATCAAATGACCCATGCTTCCTCTCCCTCCTCACACCCCCCCCCCCCCTTCCTGATTTGTGCTATCCCCTTCCTCACCAACTTCCTCCCCCCCCTTCTGTAGGGGTGAAACCCCACTAATTCAATAATGTATTTGCTTAATCTTATGATTTATTTCAAGTCGATCCTTGTTCTACCCTGTTTGAACTTTGGTTATATCTCTTGTATGTATTCCTTACATTTTCCCAATAAAACTCTTTGTGAAAAAAAAAATCAGGAGATATCAGTTATCATTTACCACCAAATGAAAGCCCACAAGGTATAATTTACCTAAATACACAAAACAATTGTGATCATATGTACAATTTTACTAATACATGTCAAAGTTGCAAAATTGGGTCTGGGCTTTAAGGTTTGTTGTACCCTCTGTCATTAAGGGGTTAACATGAGGTAATACCTTTCCATGGTGGACCATGATGTAAATCAATGTCCCATGATGTACATCTATTAATAAACACACTGTCCGGTGATGCAGATCTGTGTCAGTCACAGGGGGGTAGCATTGGCCTGCATCTATGGGGCAGTGCAACCTTGTGGAATAGGACAGCTTCTTCCTCCAATCCTCTAGAAGCTGCCTGTTCCTGAACACAATGTTATCTTGCTGCTGTTCTACCTCTTCCAAACTTTCCTCTTCTCCAATCTCTAGCACTAATGCATGGTATACATGGCATAGAGGCTGCTCTGTGCAAAACCATTGCACAAAGCAGGTAAGTATATCATGTTTGTAAAAACGTTATAATCACTTTAAAATATAATTTATTTCACTGCATCTTTTTCTAAACAACTCAGTTGCCCTTGTTTGTGATTTGTTATTTACAGTTAGTCCTTTTAATTATATGAATCCTGCCATTTGATCTTGTTACACAGATTAATAACAGACAGTCTTTGTTTTCAACAACTGGATTCTACTAGACCTCTAAAGGTATGTTGTGGTATCTGGCACTAAGGCATCAGTAGCAGATCCTTTACTTTCTGTAATTTGTCAGGTGGGGCCACCATGGATCAGACTTGTTTTTAGCACATCCCTCAGATGCTCAATTGGATTGCGATCTGGAGAATTTGGAGAACAAGTGAACATCTCAAACTCATTGTTTTGTTATTCAAACCATTCTGGAGCTCATTAGACCAAGCCACCTTTTGCCATTGCTTCATGGTCTAGTTCTGATGCTCACATGCCAATTGTAGGTGCTTTTAACTGTGGATACAGGTCAGCATTGGCACCCTGACCAGTCTGTGGCTATGCAGCCCCAAATACAACAAGTGGTCATGCACTGTGTGATCTGGCACCTTTCTATCAGAACCAGCACTACCTTTTTTAGCAATTTGAGCTACAGTCACCAGGTAACCAGTTTTTCTTTCTTGGACTACTTTTGGTAGGTCCTGACCACTGTAGACTGGGAACATCTCACAAGAGCTGCAGTTTTGGAGATGCTCTGACCCAGTTATGTAGCAATTTGTACAATTTGACCCTTGCCAAAGTCACACAAATCCTTATGCTTGTCTGTTTTTTATGCTTTCAACACATCTACTTCAGGAACAACTTGTTCATTTGCTGGCTAATATATCCCACCTACTTTCAGATGTGATTGTAATGAGCTAATAAATGTCACTTTCAGTGGTCATAAACTGTTTTTGCAATACATACACTTTATTGTGTGGGGTAGTTGGATATTACCTGCATCAACTGACAAAAATTACTGTATTACTTAAAATAAAATTTAGTGTATTATATGCTTACCTTTGATTCTAATAATTGAAAGGAGAATCTCTAAACTGTGTTCCACCTTTGAAATGTGTTTACTAAAACTATTATCAGTAATTATTTTCCTGTACATAGTAGAAAAATACCTAATCTGCAAAAAGAAAAAAAAAAGCTATGGCATTAAGGCACACAATACAATTTGTGTCTTTGAATAAACAACACAGCTGCATTCAAAGGTACAGTAGAACACTTTGCTACCTTTAGGAGTGTTGTAAATTACCAAAGTTTCATGTTTAAAATATTAGTAGACATCTGGTTTAACATGAAGTTTTATGGATTCGTTTTGAAGTTTAATATTTTAATTTGTCTTTATTCTGTATATAGCTTTTATTATTGCAGGCATCATTAAAAAGAGAGATGTTCAAGGGGTGCCATAGTAAGGATAAAGTCTAACAGCTTTAAATGGATATGCAAAAAAGCTAAGTAGACATCAGCATGAAGAAAATAAAGATTCTTTGATGTGTGTCATATTTTCATTTTAGCAATTAAAATGCCTTTTGAAGTTATTTGGCATATAATTTAAACCCACAGAGTATAAAACCATAAATTTTTGCAGGTTGTCCCATATTTAGCACAAACAAGGTCAGAAAGATCAAGAGGATTTATTAAGAAAAAAAAACCTTAAAATGGATTAAATGAACATAATATTTTAGGTGATGGTAATAAAAGAAATGTATTTTTGTTAAATATAAGCTATTCTGTGTATTTATATATATTCATATATAGTATAATAATACATGGTAATTAAAATTTATCATCCCTCAACCCAAGTAAAAAACAGGTATTTGTCATCAACCTACTCTTTACATGCTCATAACAAAACAGTGTGCAAGTGTAGAGAAAGTTAAAAGAAAAAGGTTTGTTTTACTTATTTATAGAGATCTACTGCTTTGAGCTTAAAGCAGTTTAAATAAAACAATGAAACATTCACATAAGTCCACTTCCCATTAAGAAACTCATTATTATTTCCCTAGTATAGTATATTTTATTTTATTTATTTATTACAGGTACTTATATAGTGCCGTCAAAGTATGCATCACTTACTTTACATATATATTGTATATTCACAACAGTCCCTAACCCTCAAGGGACGTACAATCTAACATTCATACATACACATACTAGGGCCAATTTAGACAGGATCCAATTAACCTACACTAGTATATACACTGTGTTGTGGACTCTACTTAGTGAAAGCCAGTTAACCTACCAAATATAATTGGATTATGACAGTAAGCGCACAGTAATATGTAAAGGATATACTGTATAGTGGAGATAGTACTCCTGGGTGGAAAACAAGCTTGAAGTTCTAAAGCTCTGTGGATAGAGTGCTATCTACACAGCCTCCATGATGAAACTTAATACATGTAGCACCATGCAAATAGGTAATATAAATACATTGTATAACTTTGATTTATTATATGCTGTCATTTTTGTGTTATGTTTACAGTATTATGCCCTCTACGGTTAAAGAGTGAAATAGTTGAACAAGTGAAACTGAAAAAGTAAATCATATGAAGTGCAATAAGAAACTACAAGTGTAAATTCAGTCAAGCCAGATTTTATTGTTTTATCGGGCCATAGTGGAAAGATTTCCCCTGGCTTTCAGTGTAGTTAGCAAGACAGGAAGATGAAGGCAATCTCTCCAGTGGGCATTCAACAGCAATAAAACAAAATCTCTCCAGTGGGGATTCAACAGCAGTAAAAGCTGAAGTGATTTGTAAAGTATACAAAGCTACGCAATCACTTCTACAGTATTGAAAATAGGATCATATCCACTTTCATGTGCCTTAATTTGATAACCATATTCAAAAAGATCTATACCTATATGCAGGAAATCTAAAGTTTTTTCTGCTAACACCCCAAATCAGTATGATGATATCTTAGCTACAAATAGTTCTAGTCCAAGTACTAAGATTTTAATTTTTACTCTATACTCACTTTAAAGTACGGCTAAAAGTAAAACCTTTTTTTTAGTTTGGATAGAGTGCAAAGGGATTAGAATGCTTGCCATTTTGTTTTTTTTAAATCAGGTAATTATAAAAATGCTTTTTTCAGTAACAGAACAAAAGTTCCATGTATACAAGTTTTGACAATAAAATAGTATAATTTAAAAAAAAAAAAAAAAAAAAGAACAAAAAAAGAATAAGAAAAACAAGACACTTCAAGGACCCACACTTGATTATCAAGTCTGATAGTATGCTTGTCAGTTTTTATTGCTGTCTGTGCCCCCCGTTAAGGAGACATACCTCTCTGTTTGTCCTGTCTAGCATTATTGAAAGTGAAAGTAAAAGAAAATCACAAATTTTAGGTTGTCCCCAGAAAAGTAATAGAGGGGAAATGTTCCAATGGGGACACTCGTTCTGGTGACCTGGGGGTCCTCAAGGAATTCCCTTAATTTGCAGGGATTTCTTCTCAATTCCTATTTGGCTATGGGACAGGAAGTTAAGAGAAATCTTCACAATGGGACACAGATGGCAAAGAAAAAAAAACTGACAGGAGTTATAACCCTCCCTTGCTCTATCCAAAATGAAAAAAAGTTTTACCTATAGTTCTACTTTAAGAAATGGGATTGTGACTTCAATGAGCATAAGAGACTTGGTCAGCTCCACTTCACTGAAATCTACTGCAGTAAACTAATTGGAAGTGCTTCGTCATAAACACTTATTTGATTATGATCAGAGTCCCAGTACAATGAGCCAGAACAGAGGATTGAGAACTCTTTGCTCCCCCTATCCCCATTTGAAGCATATAAAGATGTGTTCCTTGGAGATTACTTATGTTTATATATAAAGGAAATGTTAAAACCTACCCTGCAAATGAAAAATATAGAGTTGTCATTAATTTATGCATGGGTGGGTCATGTTTGATGCATTTGAGTGTAAATATGACCCAATGGCATTCTGATCATTGCATAAGCCCCCAAAGAACCTTAAGCCTTACTTATAAGTATCTAAGTGTAATATTAACCTTCTTGTAACAGTGATACAATTTTAAGAAAACACTGAAAAGTTGAACATTAATAGAAAAGAAGGCCCTTACAAAAGTGCCACATCCCTAATCATGATATACTGAACAGAATAAGACAGGAGGCAGGACTTTTGAGGCATCACAAATACACCCTTTCATAAAATGACATCAGTTGTATTAGTACACAAATGTAATAAAAGATTATTAGTTTAAAATACATCTACAGATAAAGAATAATTCACTCTTTACCTTAGCCTGCACATACAGTATGCATGCCAAGAGACATTAGATGTTTGAGAATAATATGTATGCATAAATGTAATGTGATGCATCATAGGTGAAGTAGGCAATATATATATATTTTTTTAACATCTTCACAAGCCACCAAGTAAATTAGCAATGCAAATTTATTTAGAATTACCAATAAAAAGGGTTTGTTTGCAGCATAAAACAATCATTGCACTAGAAGGGATAGATTTTAATGTTTAAGCCAGTCAAGACTTTCTCTCTCCTATGTCTAGGAAATAGCTATTGAAGGAACTATAATATAGAACCTTAAATAAATCCAGATTTCTATGGACCAAACATAATAAATCAAAAGACAAAGTACAAAAATACAAAAGAGGAATAAAGTTGAACTGTATCCCTTTAGCAAGACTGTTTTATTCATACAAAACTTTAAAAATATACGCCATATAAAATTAACATGTGCCAGGCAGGTGGGTGCCTCACTTGATGAGAATAGGGCTCAATTTACTAAAGGATATTGCATGCAATATTTGAGTCATGTGACACATTCAACCCAACTATCACATGCGATATGGAAAATAAAAAAAAAACTCTCAGAAATACCACATAAACCTGTCTAAAGGTTGTCATTTATAAAATGAGGTAAACTAATATGCTTTGTTACATAAGTAATGGTCTAGCCATGCATTATTTAAAGAATGTATTCAGTTACTAACTGGTTATTAAGAAGCCAGAACCCATTGACATCCTAAGAACCATGATTAATCTGCTGTGTGCTGGAGATCCTCTGATGATAGCAGAATGTAAACAAAATGGTCTGTATAATGGTCAGTATAAAAATAAAGACATGCAGGTCCCCTACCATTCCATATCAGGCCCAAAAAATGGCATGAGGTGCCCCATAATCCATACCAGAACCTTATCCAAGCATGCAGCCCAGCAGTCCAGGAAAAGGGGGACAAACGTGTGCCCACCATTCTAAACCATACCAGGCCAAATGCCATACTTTTCCAGGGTGGTCTTGTTGATAAAGACAAGGGCCTCTTTCCCACAACCCTGGCTCAGTGGTTGTGAGGGTGCTGAGGGCTGACTTTCTTGGAATTTGAAGGACCCTTTTAAAAAGGGGCTCCCAGATCCCAGCCTCCCATGTGAATGAGTAAGGGGTTCATAGTCTTTCTGGGAAGCCCCTGTGATCTTCTCCACTGTACCACAAGCTACAGTTTGCTGCAGATAAAGATATCTGAAAAGTAGCACACTGGTATAGAAGTTGTCCACATACAGCTGGCATCCCTGGTGAAACCAGGGTGACAAAAGGTCCCACACTATTTTGCCACTGCTACACATCTGGAAATACAGGGGGCTCTGGCTAGTTATCTTTTTCTTTGTAAACATACATGTACCTTGTGACCTTCTCACACAGTTTATATAACTTTACCCAGTATCTTGCACATTTACTTGGAATATACTGTTTGATGTCCAGCCTGCCTGTAAAATGGATGAGGGACTCAATGCAGGACAATTTTTTGGAAAATAAAATTGATATGTGGCCTAATTTTGTAAAGGTTTTTTGTATGTGGGTAACTACAGAGAGGACACAGAGAATTGTCATTAAAATGGAGTAATCTCATAATTATTTTATTGATTGTCCAAGTCATAACAAAAGAACAATGGCATGTGGTGAATTGGGTATGTGGACCATAGTATAGGACTGCAGTTTTTTTTTTTCAAGCACCATATTTTGGATAAGGTCAAGAAAGATTTAGATTATTCAGCTGTGATGGGCTTCCATATTTTTGAATCAAGGATCCAGTGTCTGTGTGCATACGGCCACCATTTTGTTGAATTCAGAACAGGAGGTTCTGGTGACACTATACTGGTGTGGCAGTGATCAGAACACAGTTGTTGGCTTGAATGGCTCTTTTGGCACTGGCATTTTTAGTGATTAAAACAGTATTGCTGGCTTCACTGACTCTGTTGACAAGGGCACTGGTGTGGCAGTGATCAGGACACTGGCTCTGGTGGATACTGGTCTAGTGTCACTGCAAGCAGAAACACTGGCTTTGTTGACATTGGCTCTGGTATGGCATTGAATAAGACACTGTTGCTAGTGTATACTGGTCTGTTATCACAGCAACCAGGGACACTGGCTCTGTTGACACTGGCAGTGGTGTGACAGTGATCTGGACACTGGTACTTCATAGACACTGACTGGCTCTCTTGACACCTGCACTGCTGTGACAGTTATCTGGGCACTTGTGCTTGTCTATACTGGCCTGGCATGTTTGTATGTACTAGTTTGGCATCACTGCAATCAGGAATGTTCTTTTGACACCAGTATGGGTGTGGCAGTGATTAGGGCACTGGTGCTGGGGTATACTGGTCTAACATCACTGCAATTAGGCTGGCTGGTGGCACTGGTTTGGTGACACAGACTATTGATAAGGTGCACTGTTCCTCATTGTACTGTTGACACTGGGACAGGTTACACTGGGACAGGTGATAGGTGCCTGGCTGCACTATTTACTGTCACTTAACACTGGTGGGCTAGTGATCAGAGACACTGTAAGCTGGCTTCACTGGTGTGTTTTTGTTTTAAACTGTGTGACAGACTCTGAAATGACTCACAGTACCACTACAATGGCTCTTTCTCCTCTCTGCTCTTTCTCTGTGAGAGAGACAAAGCTTTCTTTATTTACATATGTGATAACTGTGATTGGACACAATGATCACATGGCACAAGACCAATTTAATTGGACCTGACTAAGCTCTGTGATTCCATATGTCAAAGAGACATGACGATCACATGTTGAACCACTGTGCTCTCTAGCAGCTGTACCCGAGTGGCAGATGGGTATATCCACCTGCATTACTGAACCCCTGTCCAACTGTTTATATACAATGACTGGGCAGAAAGTAGTTAACCAGCTTTCCAGAGGAAGGAAGTATACTGTAGCATAGTCATGGACTTGGCGTGAAGCCTGCTGTTGCTGACAGGAGGAGCAGCAGTGGGGGTGGCTGGCTAAGCAACTCATTCAAAATATTTTTCTCTACCCAGTGCCCAGGGATATCCTCTGCCAGCATCTATCAGCACTGGATGATCATAGGGTGAGGATTACATGGGGTCATAGATTAATGTTGATACCTTTCCAATAGATGACCTCTTTAATTTAATTCAACAGGTAAAAAGTTTTGGGCATAAAATTAGCTAATCTTACATAATTTTGGGGTGCTGAAAACGAAAATGACCCTAAAAAATGTTGATTGGCTCTAGTTTCCATGATATATTCACCCATCTAAGGACGTAAGCCATTCAAAATTATGATGCAACTTCAGCTGCATATTGCGCAATTGATACTGGTGACCAATAGAAAATTGCATGTATACTGAGATGATGCAATATTAGCCTTTAATTGCATCACTTCACTGCATAAAAGCTGCAGTATCTGTAGCTGATTGTAGTTCGACAGCGTCTTTACATTTCGTTTTATGCTTATATAGGCTACTCAGTAATGCCTCGAACTTGTGTGAATAAAGCAGATAATTTCTGCTATATCTGCGGTGAAATAACTTTTATCTCACAAAAAAGGAGGATAACAGGAATGATTAAGAAAGCCTACAACTTGTATTTTGGCTGCAAGATAGGAGACCAGGACAAGAGCTGGGCACCACATATATGCTGCAATTCTTGTGGGACGGCACTGGAGCAATGGTTGAATGGAAAAAAGGCATCTATGCCTTTCGCTGTGCCAATGATTTGGAGAGAGCCAACAGATCATGTTAGTAATTGTTACTTTTGTATGGTGCCTCCAATTGTAAAAGGGCTAAATAAGAAGAAAAAGTTATCTGTGCACTATCCAAATATTCCATCGGCAATACGTCCAGTTCCTCATGGAGAGGGGCTACCAATTCCTAAAGCACCAGAATCCTTTGTGGTTGAGTCAAGTGAGGAAGAACCTGAAGCGTGTAGTCACGTGCAGTTGTAAGAGATAGCCCTTTCCTCGAATACAAGAGAAAAGCCAAGAGAAGCAAAACCGACACAAACTGAAGACAAAACTAGTGAGAATCCTAAGTATTAAAATGATTCAACTTAGCTTATGGCTATAATTTTTCTTGGTAATCCTATGCAATATATTATGCCATTTAGGCTTTGTTATGTAGTCAATATCACTTGCTTTATATTTGTGGAAAGACATCTATCTATATAATTATTGTGCATTATGTAGTCATTACGCCTATAGTAGAAAACTTTCCGTTTACAGAAAAACTAGAGCCAATTGACAAATTTCATTGTTATATTTGAACTCAGAATGTGAAATTCATTAAGAAATGGATCCTTTTGTTTCCAAAACTGGCAAAAAATAAAAATTTGTTGAACAGTGTTATGAGAGGTGAGAGGGATGGAACACTAGGCAGATCTTGCCAAGCAAGCAATTGAGCTTTTCTGAATGTACATTCAGTACTGTGTGTGTGTGTGGGGGGGGGGGGGGGGGCTTTGTGATAGACAGAACAGTCCACCTTTATCTGAACACAGCTGACAGTTTGACATTTGCTAAAGTAAACCAGTCTAGTAATTCAGCAACAGCTACACCTTTACCATCTCATACTGGGCTCACTATTGTTTGTTACAATGGTTCTTTTAATCTGGCACATACGATTTTTTGTGGCTGTTTCTTAGTTGCAAGAAATGTATTTTTTATAATTTTAGCACCACTAATCCCAAACCCATTTTTCACTTTTTCACTCTTGCAAAGAATTAAATTTTTGGGCAGGTAACATCCTGTGTTCTTTTAGAATATTTGTGTTGTTTTATGGTATGCTGGCACAAATAAAACACAAAACTTAATTTTTAGACAGTTTGCCAAAGATAAAGAGTTTTAGATATTTTTTGGCTGGTTAAAGACTACAATGGCCATTAATAAAGATGTGCAAGATGGAAAAAGTTCTGTTTCATTTGTTAATTAAATAATTTTGTTTCACCATGTTCATTATTTTAGAATGATTCATTTTTGGAACGATTTGTTTTTTTAGGAGAGTATAAATTTGTTGTCCGAATCAATTCGTATTTTCAGAAGTTCTGTTATTCTTCTGTTATTTCAGAACATTGACCACATTCTTTTAATGTAATGAATTATTACTCATTCAATTGTTATGTTATGTTAATTTATTATGTTAATGTTAAGTTGAATTCCCAACTGACTTTGTTCAGCCACTTAAATACAACTTAAAGGAATGGTCTCTCAAATTCAATCCCAATACAGAAAAAAATCTTATTAGATTATTTACACTACACGCACTAGAATAAAATCGAATGGATCTAAATCAATTTGGATAATTGGGTTATGTCAGTACGTTATTTCTGATGCTTCAAACATTAACCGCTTCTTCTCCGCCCTATAGCAAAAATACTGCTACAGGGCTGCATGGGTGTACAAAATCATATATATATATATACAGTATATATATATATATATATATATATATATGTGTGTGTGTGTGATTTTGCAGTTCCAGGAAGGGGGCACCGCTATTTGCGGCCTCGGCTGTCAATCTCCAGGTCCCGACCGGTGATTACTCACCGGTACGCAGTGATTGCTGAGTATCTCTGACCGGGGAGAGACCTGTGTATAAACACCACAGATATCTCCCCTGTCAGTTCTTGCACACTGCTTTGCATGGCTGTGCATAGCAAAGCCATACAAAGCAGTGTGCTTACAGTGAAGCACACACAGCCCACATAGGGAAACAGCACACAGTTAACCCTTTGATAGCCCAAGATGTTAACCCCTTCCTGCCCAGTGCCATTAGTAGTGTCAGTGCTTTTTATTAGCACTGATCACTGCATTGGTGTCACTGGGCATGTCAGTGGCATCAAGTCAGATCCCTCCAGTGTCAGAATGCCCGCTGCAGTCTCGCAGTCCTACTATAAGTCGCTGAAAAAAAAATTCCAGTATCTATACTGCCTTTTGTAAACGCTATAACTTTCACGTAAACTAATTAATTTACACGTATTGGGATTTTTTTTTAGCAAAGACGTGACAGAATACATTTTAGCCTAAATTTATGACAAAATTTGATTTTTACATTTTTTACTGGACATGTTTAATAGTAAAAAGTTTGTTTATAGTGCAAATATTAAAAAATGCACAGGTGATCAATACCACCGAAAGAAAGCTCTATTTGTGGGAAAAAATGATGGAAATTTAATTTGGGTGCAGCATTGCATGACCATGCAATTGTCAAAGTAACTCAGTGCTGTATCGCAAAAAATGGCCTGGTCAGGAAGGGAGGTAAATTCTCTGGAGGGCAAGTGGTTAACAAAAGCTCAAACTATCAGAATGAAAAAAAATGAATACAAATGAATTTGTTGTGTTCATTATAATTAGAGATGAGCGAATTATTCAAAAATTCGATTCGGCTGATTCGCCGAATTTGCGGGAGAAATTTGATTCGATGCGAATTTATTCGCCGCGAATTTAACTTATTAAAAGGGTTTCTAGGCTTCAGAGAGCCTTTATATTAGTGCAGAACAATGTACCTTTAATTTAAATGCCCTTGGAGTCTGCTGGGGAAGAGAAATAATACTGTCAGTCAGTATGACATGCAAATGAGTGCCGTCGATCTTAGAATCACAGCACACTTCACTCATTTGGGCAGTCACGGGGCACGACGAAGAAGAAGAAGAAGAAGAAGAATGAAAAGAAGAAGAAGAAGAATGAAAAGAAGAAGAATGAAAAGAAGAAGAAGAAGAATGAAAAGAAGAATGAGAAGAAGAATGAAAAGAAGAATGAAAAGAAGAAGAATGAAAAGAAGAATGAAAAGAAGAAGAAGAAGAATGAAAAGAAGAAGAAGAAGAATGAAAAGAAGAAGAATGAAAAGAAGAATGAAAAGAAGAAGAAGAAGAATGAAAAGAAGAAGAAGAAGAATGAAAAGAAGAATGAAAAGAAGAAGAAGAAGAATGAAAAGAAGAATGAAAAGAAGAAGAAGAAGAATGAAAAGAAGAAGAAGAATGAAAAGAAGAAGAAGAAGAATGAAAAGAAGAATGAAAAGAAGAAGAAGAAGAATGAAAAGAAGAAGAAGAATGAAAAGAAGAAGAAGAAGAATGAAAAGAAGAATGAGAAGAAGAATGAAAAGAAGAACGAAAAGAAGAATGAGAAGAATGAAAATAAGCAGAAGAAGAATGAAAAGAAGAAGAAGAATGAAAAGAAGAATGAGAAGAAGAATGAAAAGAAGAATGAAAAGAAGAATGAGAAGAATGAGAAGAATGAAAAGAAGAATGAAAAGAAGAAGAAGAAGAATGAAAAGAAGAAGAAGAAGAAGAATGAAAAGAAGAATGAAAAGAAGAAGAAGAAGAAGAATGAAAAGAAGAAGAAGAATGAAAAGAAGAATGAAAAGAAGAAGAATGAAAAGAAGAAGAAGAAGAATGAAAAGAAGAAGAAGAAGAATGAAAAGAAGAATGAAAAGAAGAAGAAGAAGAATGAAAAGAAGAAGAAGAAGAATGAAAAGAAGAATGAAAAGAAGAAGAAGAAGAATGAAAAGAAGAAGAAGAATGAAAAGAAGAAAAAGAGGTATGAAAAGAAGAAGAAGAAGAATGAAAAGAAGAATGAAAAGAAGAAGAAGAAGAATGAAAAGAAGAAGAAGAGGAATGAAAAGAAGAATGAAAAGATGAAGAAGAAGAATGAAAAGAAGAATGAAAAGAAGAAGAAGAAGAAGAATGAAAAGAAGAAGAAGAATGAAAAGAAGAAGAATTAAAGTACAGCAAAAAGTGTATCTGCAGAGAGCTCCGCTATTTCTGACAGTTCTCTGACAGTTCCTTCACATTTACAGCGGTTGAAACATTGTATCTATTTATTTCTGAATAAAAACATCTGTATCCTAAATGGAAACAAATAGATACAATGTTTCAACCGCTGTAAATGAACTGTCAGAACTGTCAGAAATAGCGGAGCTCTCTGCAGTGACACTTTTGCCGGCTGATCGGGAAAAATTCGATTCGTGCACCCGAAGTTTGCTAAAATTCGGATTCGATGCGAATCGAATTTTTCCTGATATTCGAAACGAATTCCACTTCGCCAGGTTCGATTCGCTCATCTCTAATTATAATAATAATATTTAAAAATAATTATATGTTGGATTAGTTGAAATTTTTTACTGTTATGATTCGGAGATTCGGAATAGCGCAAATTTAGTCCAAATTTTGATTTGTAACAAAACAAACCAATCATGTTTAGTCATTAATATTTGCATTTAATTAAAGTGCATCATTATTGAAAACAGACAACACTTTGGGGGTTATTTAAAAAATTGCTGTTGCACAGAAGTCAGAAGCATTCATGCAAATTGAACTAAATGTCCCACAGTTTTTGTTAGCCATTTTTTAAAAAAAGTCAGTTTTGTGCAACTAATCTGGTCGGTTGACTGAATGTGTGGAAGGAGCTTAGACTGTGTTCCATCATACCTGGCCTGGCCATATGTCAAAGCGAACACCTTGGATGAAATTACCAGAGAGCCGTTATTCTTAAAGGGACCGTTCCATCCAGACGGAGGTTATGGTCTGAATACATACAATGCAGTTGTACTGCCTGTAAGCAGCCATATTATCTGGTGAGTGCAGTGTATTTAGTGGTGGCTTACATGGCAGATTTACACATCGCTGGATCAGAATTCACTTGGATCCCCAAGATAAAGAACTCATAAGAACTTTTATTTTAGTTTACACTGTGGTTATATAATATAATACATTTATTTGCTGATTCACACATTGATTTATACCGTTAGGGCTTATTGCTCTATTTACTCATTAGTTTATTCAGTTTACATTGCACATGATGTTTATTTATATATATATATATATATATATATATATATATATATATTAGTTAATTCATGTGGACCTTTAAATGTTTACACTTGGGATTGTATACGTAATAATTTTTCACTGTGTTAGAGTGAAATATATGCATTTTGAATATTTTATCTATTGACCTTTTGTGCTAGTTGATTTGTGCCTGACACCAAGTGCTGATCTTTAAGCTTACTTTTGGTAAGATTTGATTATGCAAAACCATACAACTTACATGCAGTGACTTAAAAATACACTGCAATTTATTTTTTAATTCTTAAATGGGACTACTACCAGTCTGCAAAATTACCTCTCTCGTGATTTTCATATAGATGCTTTAAAGAAAATACATTTGTTATACATACTGTAGCTGAAAGAAATCAAATTGCTACCTCTAAATGTGCCTTCTACTAAAAAAAAGATTACATTCTGTTCTGCAAGTATATGCAATTTTTAATATCTTTGTCTAAAATATAGCAGTTTCAGGCATCATTTCTCTCTAAAATAGGCCTAAGATTTTCCTCAAAATTATTTTTAAAATAAAGAATGAAATTCCCATATAATATTTATATTATGTCTACACAAAGATTCAGTTTACGTTGATATTTGTTGATGAAATCTGCCTGCTCTCTCTCTGAAGTATCCAAAAAAGCCTAAAAGGTACCTCAACATTATCAGCCTGTCCAAAAGGGTACAAACACTGTGCTACAATTATTTATATTGTTTCTTTTGGCTGTCTGTGAATACATTCTGTTTCTGAATCAAGATACTGAATGTTTTCTTTCCAAGTGCAATTCACCCACTCATTTGCTCATTAATTGCAACTTATCCATACAGTCTTAATATCTGTTATGCCAAACTGTAAAATGTTTACTTCTTCAGTCTCTGAATCAAGTATCTGATTCAAGAAACTAATTTCTTGTTTTCATATGTAATATGCCTGCTCAATCTGAAAACAAAGCCTGTGCATACAAGCTTACTATCTGTAGTACAAACCTCTAACATTTTCAATCTTCATTATTCTAAAAAAATGCATTATTTATTTATTTTAATTGCAATGTTCTCTCTACCCTAGAAATTGTGTCCTGTAGAGGTATGCTGCAAATCTGTACAATTTTTGGCCATCAGTCCTAGGAATCACTTTTTTTTTAATAAAATCTGTCTGCACTTCTCCTTCAAAATAGCAGACTATCAAAAAGGTTTCAAAAATTCTATTGCAAATATGTACTAATTTTTTTATTTTCACTATTAAAAAAAAGTTATTGTTTATTATATCAAGATAAAATCTGCATGCTCTCCCCCTCTGACATAGCATTTTGACTAAAATGGGATACACACTGCCCACAAATTACTTCTGTTTTTCTTGCTTGTGGAGCTGGAAAATATCACTCTAATCTAGTTACATATAACACTTGCCATGTATCTCCATTTTCCCTTGTGGCCTATTAAAAACACTTATATGGTTTGCAGCATGTCCATTAAATGTTTCTGGCTCTTGATCATGATATAACGAACACATTTATTTTCAGAATAACATGTGCATTTCTCTTCCTGTAATATAACAGCCAAGTACACATGCGTGCATAATGTGTATCAAGTCTATACAAAATTTATAGCTGCTGTCTTTGAAATATCATAATCTGTCTTTTCTTATGAAAAAACTTACTTATCCCTCCCTCTTACATTGCTGACCTAGCCCCCAATAAAGTGTATTCTCCAGCCACTGTGCCATATGCTTTGCTATTTTCTCTGAAACATGGCAGTCATTTTTTTTATCAGATAATATTTAATAACGATTTTTACAAAAATACATACAAAGAAAAAACTCAACAACACAGTAAAACTAAAATAAATAAATACATATATTAATTAATTAATTAATTAATTAATTAAATAGCAGTGTTACATACACCAACTTAAGGACATTGTAATTTTATACAATGCATTTTTAAAGCACCCATATGGCTTGTTATATAAAAAAATGAAATAAACACTTTGGGGTTTATTTACTAAAGCTGGTTCACTCAGAATCTTGTGCACTGCATAGAAACAAATCAGCTCCCAGGTTTCATTGCCAAAGGTTAAGTGAACATGCTGAACTCAGAAGCTGATTGGTTACCATGAACAGCTGCAACCGATTCTAAGAGAACCAACTGTAGTAAATAAACCCCTTTGTGTAGCGGACATAATATTTCTGAGGGTATCTAGTAATCACCCAAGAAAAATAAAAACAAATGGGCAGGAAAAGGGGACATTTCTCATACATACTGTATAACAATGAGCAACCTGCTAACATAGAGGTGTGTGTTATAAAGGACTATATAGATCCTACTTTTAGTATAATGAAGAAGTGGTGTGGAGATGTCAACAGAGAGGATGATAACCAAGGTGACCACACTTTCTGGAACTTTCCTGGACAGCCCCTATGCTGGTAAGTAAATTTGTCCCTCTCCAATATGATATTAACCACATCTCGCCATTGTCCCATTGATGGTGGACAGAAAAATGGCCATCTTCGTTCTATATGTTTTTGAGCAATAAAGACAGTTTAATGTTTTTCAGTTTAATGGATCTTCAGGGATGATGCTCAGAAATGCCACTTTAGGATCAAAATTTAATGAAAAAAAAAAATAAGTTCCTGAATAGTTTGAAAGATGCTAGACCAGTATCTGTATAATTTAGGACAGCACCAAAGCAAGTGGGTTAAGGTGCTGTCAGCACTACAGCATCTAGGGCAACAAGGGGATTCAATTTTACAACAGGTGTTTTTGAGGTGTATATTAGGTTTTATGCAATATAAATAATTATCTCAATTTCTGAGAGGGAGAAACTCTGTCTCACTCTGGGTTGACATTTGTTAAAATTAGTACACAATAAAGTAAGGTACTGAAACAAATATGTGACCTGTGTTGACACAGTTTTGCAATTTGTATGAAGTTGATAGTGGTAGCTTTATTGTTTTCAAACAATATACTCCTGCTACTTCCAGGGCTCAGTTATGGCCTGTCTCTATTGCTCTTTCATTTAGAGTGGAGACACCCTTGGAAAGGATGTGTTTTACTGGCCAGATCACCAATAGACTATACAGAAAAAAGCCAAAAATATAAACACAATGAAGCCATCACGTTTAAGGATTAGTAAGATACAATATATAACATGATTGGTAAGATATAAATATAACATTTTTTGTTTGGAGTTTAATAGCGCTTGAAATTTGTATCATGTTAGCTTTTCTTTCTCATGTAAACAGAAAAAACACATTATATGGATTAACATTAGCTACCTTTAACTCACATTTCAAAAATTTTGTCTTGTGATCCCAATAAATCATTTTTAAATCCACTTGAAGCTATTCTAAATGTATGTTCTCATATGAAAAATCAAAGGGTGAAATATCATCATCTGAATTATTTCAGGTACATTTTAGTGAAGTATATTTAACTTACATTTTATTCTTTTGATTTATTCATGATCTTCAGAAAGGACAGAAGCCAGCAAAATCTGCCATGTAACCAGCAGGCTGTCAGAGACTGACCATCTGCTAGAGAGTCTCTACATGTGTATTTGGATGGGCTAAAGACCCTGGGTCCCAATAGTATATTATGTAAAATGCTTACAGGGAAATGAAATAATTCACTAGCTTGCACTTTGCTGAGAAACTGTCATTTTTTTACAAAATGAACATAACAAGAAATGACTGTGTTACTGCCGTGACAGAGCATGTTTGTCTCATTCCCCCCCAAGTAGTACTAACATGGGAACAAGTGCCTAAGCACATTGCACTTAACCACTCAGCAGTTGTTATATTCTATACATATAAGTATACATGTGTTTATGTGTGTAACTGGCATATTGTTTAAAAATGCTACTAAACATATAACACATACTGTATATAAAATATATTTTTCTATTTTCACATTTAAACGTTTTTAAGTGGTAGCATAAAATATGATATATAACTAGCTACCATGTTCTGTAGGGAATGGAATCCTATTATTTTCCTCCTCTGATAAGGTAATGGAAGCTTATTCGTTTTCTTTGTTCATTTCTAGAATCTAAGATTTGTTGTGGACAGGAGGCTATCTATATACTGTAGCTAATTTAGTAAAGAGTAGCTTGAGATCAGTTCACATATCATGATTTTTTCATCCCAGACCAATGTCACTGGAACAAATCCCCCATTTTAAAAATGTCTTCTTTATCCTTGTTTTGGTGATAGCTCAACATTTTAGATAGGTGTAGATACTCACATCCCTAAAGTCACAACTCCTCTTCCCTTCTCACCCCTGTCCCCCAGAGGAGAGCAGCAAAGTGGCATGTGCATCATGAAGTACCAAGTGGTGGGTGTGGTCAAATTGTGATAACAAAGGGAGGGTCTTCAAGGCATGATTAAATGCAACCTGAGCCTACTCACTGTATGACTAGAATACATGGAATATGCTGCACATTATACTTTAATTTACAGTATGTGCCCCAAGAGTGACTTACAGACTAATATAACACTCAGCACATTCATTAAAATATACCCTTTCCCACCTGCCCAGGTGTCCCTTTAAAAAGTTATGAATGTTGGGGGGGGGGGCAGAAAAGGTTGGACAATCATGTGACCACTGTAATTTGCTGTCACAGTGGTCACATGATCAGGAGCTGGTCCAGCCTGCTCCTGCTCATTAGTGGGCACCAAGAGTCATTCACAGCTCAGTCTTTGTGCTAGTAACATGCGGTGATGCTCTCAGCTCAGAAAAAAATGGCCACCCAGTGATAAAACAGTCAGAAATGTACAACAAAATGTATATAGTGCAGGGCTCAAGAGAGTATAATGTTCATGGTTCAGGATTGCATTATGGCCACAGAGCAGGGCTCAGGAATACATAATGCTCAGGATCCAGAAGTATGTATAGTGCAGGGATCAGGAGTGCATATCATGGCAGGGCTCAGGAATGTGTATCACACAGGGTGCTGGGCCCAGGAGTGCATATTATGTAGTGCTCAGGAGTGCACCTTGCACAGGGCTCAGGAGTGGGTTCCCCTCAGTGCAAAGCTATTATTTTTGTCATCTCTTTCAAATTGATTTTCCTGATAGTTATGGATCTTGTTATTCAGTTTGTTATTGATGTTGTTAACAATGTTGGTGCCAAGGTGTTGGTGTTGTTACCATGTATGTTTTGTCATGAAGCCTTTGTAGCTTTGCTAACTCATTGGTACTGAGAGGGAAAAACTGCAGGTGGAGATAGTGAGCAGTTTCCTGTGCAACTTCCTTTGCTCTTTTTATTTAAATGTAACTTAATATCTTGTTAACCCCTTGCGCCGGTGCCTCCCGGCCCTTTAAGGGTTTCAGAAGCCGGGAGGCAAGCAGGGTTTTAGGGTCATGTGACCTCCGTGATTTGCTGTCACGATGGTCACATGATCAGGGAGTTCCCAATCACAAGAGGAGATCGGGACCTTTCCGTGAGTACCGGACATGTGTGCTGGGAGCGTGCAGGGCACGTGCTCTCAGCACATATGTTTTTTTAATTGCATGCAAATGTGCGGCCGCTTGGCGTCAAGGCCCAAATGCTGAGAGGCCGCACATTAGCGTGTGCTTGGTATGAAGAGGTTAATCACACTGCCCTTGAGTTAAAGTGGCGATGCTCAAAACTGGTGTGTTGTATTTATCTTTGTACCTGATGAATACGACTCTGAAGATTGCAGGAGCTATTTTTTTTATTATTTATACGTGGGCTTTATCAGATATATCTGAATTGCAAACATCTACACTATATTTCATTAATCATAGACACTATAATGCAGCATACATATTTTTTTCTATATTGTAAAGTAATACAATTAGAAAATAAGACAAATATTTAAAAAAAAAGAAACCATAATGTATTGCGAAAAATCAATGAAAGTACTAAGTGGATGCTTATACAGTAAGTGCAATGGCATCCCTCTACAATGTTTAAACTAAGTTTACGAATTAGGAAAACATGTTAAAGTTGTATATCATAAGGCAGAAAATACAACAATATATACAAGGAAAAAGGATTAAAGAAGAGAATAAAACAAAAAAACAAAAAAAAAAGGAGACAAACAGTGGCAAATATATCTAAAGGAGGGGGGAAGAAGGAAGATTCTCTTAACATTTAAAGCATAAGTTCATCTTGGGAACATGTTACTTGTTCCACCCATTTGTAGGTGGAATATGTCACATGTTCTCAATGCTGCAGCCGCTGCTTGATCCCCCCCCCCTCCCATGACAGCAGTACGGGGAGAGGTTTTCCTGTCACTTTTTGAATAGAGCATGGCCATGCAAGGCTCCACCTACATGGCTGCGTCATTCATTCAGAGAGTTCTGTGAATGAATGAACTACAAATCCCCACAGCCTTGGCAACTGTCGGCATGTAGATCTCAGTGAACAACCACAGTGCTCTGGAGCACCATGGTAGTCCATTGAATCTTCTTGTCAGTATATCTGCTTGCCCATACATCCCGTACAGGCAAGCAGATATACCAAAATATCTGCAAGAGATGTGCATGGTACCAGCAATCTGCTGATCACTGGCGCAATAGTTTACAGGCTCCTGCAACCAAAAATAATAAATGCATAATTTTTGCCTGCAAAAAAATGTACATTTATTTTTGGTCAAAAAGATAACTTATCCTTTAATAGGCAAGAAAGAATAGTAGGAAGGCCTTTGGTGATGCAAACAACCATTTCTGTTTTTTCTTTAATTCCAAGTTTGATTTGTTTATATAAGCATACAGTTAAAAGCTTCAATATATAATAAAGTACACAGTTTTTATTTCAATATTCCTTTATGACAAACATGGCTGACTAAACATCCAATGACTAGCAACAGCCATTTATATTAACTGGTATCACACATTTTCTCTGTATTTTTCTAAGCTAAAGAAACAATAATCATCATACTGGAGGCATTTTTTGTTTAGATAAAACAGTAAATTATTAACAAATTTTTATTGATAACAGTGTATTTTTTATTTAAGTAAGATTAGTGGTAATATACTAAAAATAGCTTGTCTCCAAAATGAATTTGTCTTCTTAACACATTTGCTTAAATGAGCGTCTGGCTCTGTAAGGGCCATCTGGTTCAGCATCAATGACATGAATCACCTCCTGTCATTATTAGATGTGCTAAACATGTTGGAATATTGTTATTCAAGTGTTCAGCCAATATTTTACAAGGTATCCTTCTGCTTTGCCTTTTATGTCTACTCATGAGAGGAAACACTAATATTTTTAAAGCAGTGCAAAAAAAATTATTTTTGAAGTTTATGAGATTCCTAGAATTACAATTCACTATTGAATCAGGTACACAGTGCACTAATATGCATCTGTTGAAAACCTATGATTTAAAATGTTGACATATGCAGCAACCAACATGTGATAAAAAGCATGATGATACACAGACCTGATCTCTGTTATCATTAAATAAAATATATCATTATTGTAAATGATACTCCTCTTAAAAATCAACCCCTCAAATGCATACCAGGCATCCTCCATCAAGGCATACTGGAGTGCTATATATTTTCCTTACTGTTCCTGTTGCAGCCCCTTGAAAAACCTGGACATAAACCAAACATGAATACATAAGCGAGTGTTCCTCAGAGTTCCTGTCTGTACCTGTTGTAGCCCCCTGAAAAACCTGGGCATAAAGCAAACATAAATACATGGGTGAATGTTCCTCAGAGTTCCTGTTGCTCCTAAAAAAAAACCAAACAAAAAAAAAAACTTGGGCATAAGGCAAACATGAATACAGGATGACCTAGAACTAAGCCCAAGTTTTAACACAGGGAATAAGGGGAGTGGGCATGCCTAGATGTATGCAAATACCCACTTACAGAAAGTCTGGTATTTTCATTAAATCCTTGGAAATTACAGAGCTGGATTCAACCAGGAAAGCAGACATTGTAAAGGTATTATGTTACACACTATGATGTTAATTAACATACCACGCAACAAAAACTGAAGCAAATATTTGTCTATGTCAGAGGATGAATGGCAGAAGAACTGGCATAGTTGCCAACACTCAACATGGTCATGCTAATGTGCATGAAAATGTATGCAGACGTGTTGTAGAGGCGCTTGGGCGAGCACATGCATATGTACGTACAATCACACACACCTGTGCTCCGTGACGCATGTAAAGTGTGACAGCTTCTGCAGCCCAGTGGCCTATTTAAAGACAGCAATTTGGCCTACAAGTTGCTGAATGATCACCAGCCCCCTGTATTCTGTGCTTCTGTGTTGCTATATTCTTGGATTTCCTATTGCTGACCCAGCTTGCCGTTGGACCTGTCTTGGCTTCTCTCCTGTTTCTGACACCGATTTGTTCATACAGGCTTTGCATGCTGACTATTGTGTAAGACTCCGGCTTGATCTTGACTATGCTTCTGTTCCTGTCCCTGACTGACATGACCGTAGTTCTGGCTCCTGACTCTGCTTCCTGTATCAGTCATCTGTCAAGATCTGCTTGTACATCTATCATGTCACCTGCCCTGCTGATATCTCTGCATGGTCAAGACTTCACCTGCACCCCTAAAGTGTCATCTGCTGCTGACATTTCTGCATAGTTAATTCTTCCTTTGGTGCCTTATCTATTCTGATCTTCAAGCAACTACATAGCTGGCAACCCATGCTTCTTTGGTCACAGCACTCCCTGACTCCACTTTCAGGGGTGCTCTGCACTCAGCCGCAAGGGAAGCCCTCTTTTCACTTCAGCCTCTGACCAGGTACGTGACACTGTATTAAGCTATACACACGTAGCTGTAATAATTTTACTGGTTATATAGGCAAAGTTTTCTGGCACAAAGGTTTTATGTTTTTAAAATTGTACTACTATATCCTCCTACTTTTTTTTCAGTACCAATGTGCACATTTGTAATCTATGTATACATATGTTTACACTTGTAAGCACTTAAAATAAGTCTTCAGACACAGATTTTTTTTTTTGAAGGATCATGTTTATGCACTATTTTTACTATCCTGGCATTTTCGGGCCTCAAGAAATGAGATGGGCCGTCAGATATACAGTATATACCATGGTTTGTGGACTCTATAACATTCCTATAGACTAAATAATATACACTAATTTGAGGTATTTTCAACAAAGAAATGTAGCTGAATACATTTTGACCTAAATTTACGAAGAAATTTTATTTATTTGCAAAATCTTATAACAGAAACAAAGAAAAATGCATTGTTTTCAAAAGTTACAGTTTTTTTTGTTTATTTGGCAAAAAATAAAAAGCTCATTGGTGATGAAATATCACCAAAAGAAAGCTCTATTTGTGTGAACAAAAATTATACAAATGTTTTAAGGGTACAGTGTTGCATGACCACAAAATTGTCATTCAAACTGCAACAACACTGAAAGCTGAAAATTGGCCTGGGCAGTAAGGGGGTAAAAGTGCCCAGTACTGAAGTGGTAATTGGTTTGTGTGAACATTATAGCATCTACAAAGTATGGTATATATATTGGAATTTACGCAGCTTTTACTTTCTGACTGACTATCACATTTCTTGGGGTGCTAAAATGGAAGGGAAGTACAACACACACCCCCCCAAAAATTACCCCTTTTTGGAAAGTATACACCCAAAGGAATTTGTTGAAAGACATGTTGAGTCCATGGAAGATTTTATTTTTTGCCACAAATTTTTGGAAAATTACAATTGTTTTTATTTTTACACAAAATTGTCACTTGAATTATATATTGCTAATGCATGTAATAAGTATATGTGGAATAACACATTCTTTTACTTTTCCTAAATCCAATTCAGGCTTTCAAAGGGCATATTTCCTTATGCCACTTCTTCATTACCTAACTTGGTTTTGGAGGCCCTGAAATGCCAGGATAGTAGAAGCCCCACCCTCCCCCGAATGACCCCTTTTTGCAAAGTAGGAATTTGATAAGAGGCATGGTGAGTATTTTGCAGGTATCATTTTTGTCACTAGGGTTTGAAAAAAAAAAAAAATACATTTTTGTTTTCTTTCTTCATTTTACAAAACTATTGACAACAAATGAGATCTGAAAAATACTCACCACACCTCACAGAAAATACCTTGGAGTGTCTACTTTCCAAAAAAGGGGTCATTTTGGGGGGGGGGGGGGTGCTTCTACTATTCTGGTATTTCAGGGCCAACATTAGAAGCTTATGCCACACATCATCCATTCTTCTAACCACTCGAAGACCAAGTATTTTCTGACACTTTTTGTTTACATGAATTTTTTAAATGATTTAATTTGCTTTTTTATTTTTACACCGTCCTTTTTATTTTTTTTATCACTTTTATTGCTATCATAGGAAATGTAAATATCCCCTGTGATAGCAATAGGCAATGGCAGGTACTCTTTTCTGAGATATTTGGAGTCTATTAGTCTCTATATCTCTCCTCTGCCTTCAAAGTATCTGACCACACCAAGATTGGTGTGATCACATGCTTTCCCAATTATAAAATGGTGCTGTTTATATCAGGTAAAACAAAAAATTATGAGATGCTCATAGCTTCCAGTTTCTTAGACCATAAAGATTATTTGAGCCATTCCAGTCACTGGTCAGTTCTATGGTCAGCCAGAAGAACTTCTGGTACCAGAAAGCATAAATCTTAACAAACGGGAACTCACAAGAGTGAAAGGTACAGAAGCATTTAAAACCACTAGATGCCGCATAGTGTAGGAGTAATGTATCCCAACAATTAACCCAGCTATACTGTCAGACTTACACGTTTTGAGGGCACACCCTCTTTTTCATGGCAAAGCTGGCTAGCACATGACCACAAGACAAGACCAAGTATATATACAAATTAACTGGCATCAACATTTCTCCACAGGAAGGATGGAACTCAGGTTTCACAAAGATCAAGTACATACACACACATGCAAATACCTATTTATTATCATTATTATTATAATACAAGATTTATATAGTCTCAACAGTTTACGCAGCACTTTAAAACATAAGGGCAAGCAGTTCAATTACAATATAAATGAATACAAGAGGGATCAGAGGGCCCTGCTTGTTAGAGCTAACAATCTAAGAGGGAGGATCAAGAGATACAAAAGGTCATAACTGTTGGGGACAGGCTGATGGAGAAAATACTTTTACAGTTGCTAAATAGGGGGCAGGATAGACCTCTCTCAAGAGATGAGTTTTCAGGGATCATCTAAAAGAGGACAGAATAGGAGATAGTTGGACACATTAGTGAATTGAGTTCCAGAGGATGGGAGTGGCTCTGGAGAAGTCCTGGAGATGAGCATGGGAGGAAGTGACAAGGGATCTAGAGAACAGGAGGTCTTGAGAGGAACGAAGAGAAGAATTTGGTTGGTATTTTGAGACAAGAGAAGTAATGTAGCTAGGGGCTGACTTGTGGATGGCTTTATACTGTTAGTTGTAAGTATCTTGAATTTAATTTTGGTGATTTATTTGGGTATCTTGATTTTAAGTTGGGTGAGCAGAAGCCAGTGGAGGGATTGGCATTGAGGGCTGGCCGACACCCCTCTCTGCCAATCCCAGAGAGGACCATACTATAACCACACAGCCTAGTGTGTATGTCCACAAGAGTGTAAACCATATTGACAGAAAGCATGCACACTGCAAAAATGTATAGTAACTCACAAATGGTGTCACACAATGACATTTGCTGTATTAAAGTGCCATAGGGGTGAATGTATCATGGTTGATGTCCACTGTAAGGCAAGCCTAGGCAGACCGAAAGTGTATCATCCAGGCATTTCCACTTTACAACAGGAAGTGAAGTGGCAGAAAAACGTCATCACTAGAGATGAGCAAAGTATTCAAAAATTCGATTCGGCTGATTCGGCGAATTCGAGGAATAAATTTGATTCGATGCGAATATATTCGCTGCAAATTTAACTTATAAAAAGGGTTTCTAGGCTTCAGAGAGCCTTTATATTAGTGCAGAACACTGTACCTTTAATTTAAATGCCCTTGGAGTCTGCTGGGGAAGAAAAATAATACTGTCAGTCAGTATGACATGCAGATGAGTGCCGTCGATCTTAGAATCACCGCACACTTCACTCATTTGGGTAGTCACGGGGCCAAAACCAGAGTGTGGAGCCACAGTGTGGCGGTGGAGGCAGCAGCAATGGGAGGCCATACAGCACCCTATGACAAAAATGGAACCCACCAGCAGTGTGAGGAGACCTGAAAGTGGCACATGGCAGAGTGTGGCGATGGAGACAGCAGCAATGGGAGGCCGTACAGGGACCCATGAGACACTCTGGACCTGGCAGCAGCATGAGGAGGCGGTACGGGGGCCCATGGCAGATTACGGGCCTGGCAGCAGCAATGGGAGGCCCGTAATCTGCCAGCACCCTATGACAAAATGGAACCCACCAGCAGTGTGAGGAGACCTGAAAGTGGCACATGGCAGAGTGTGGCGATGGAGACAGCAGCAATGGGAGGCCGTACAGGGACCCATGAGAGACTCTGGACCTGGCAGCAGCATGAGGAGGCGGTACAGGGGCCCATGGCAGATTATGGGCCTGGCAGCAGCAATGGGAGGCCCGTAATCTGCCAGCACCTATGACAAAATGGAACCCACCAGCAGTGTGAGGAGACCTGAAAGTGGCACATGGCAGAGTGTGGCGATGGAGACAGCAGCAATGGGAGGCCGTACAGGGACCCATGAGACACTCTGGACCTGGCAGCAGCATGAGGAGGCGGTACGGGGGCCCATGGCAGATTACGGGCCTGGCAGCAGCAATGGGAGGCCCGTAATCTGCCAGCACCCTATGACAAAATGGAACCCACCAGCAGTGTAAGGAGACCTGAAAGTGGCACATGGCAGAGTCTGGCGATGAAGTCAGCAGCAATGGGAGGCCGTACAGGGACCCATGACACACTCTGGACCTGGCAGCAGCAAGAGGAGGCGGTACAGGGGCCCATGGCAGAGTGGCGAAGCGTAAGCAGCTTAAATTGAAGGCCATACAGAGGCCTATGTTAAAAATAATAACATGTTTGGGGCATGATTCATGGCGGATTTAGTCAGTTGTGTCAGGAACTGGTGGTTTGCAATCCAGACTAATCCACGCCTGATTCATTTTCACAAACGTGAGTCTCTCCACACTTTGGGTGGACAGTCGTGTCCTCCGCAGAGGTACAATACCTCCTGCCGCACTAAACACGCGCTCCGATGCCACGCTACTGGCCGGGCATGACAGCCTTTCAAGGGCAAATTCAGCTAGTTGGGGCCAAAGGTCAAGTTTCGTTGCCCAGTAGTCAAGGGGATTGTCTACCTCGGTTGGCAGGGTGCTGTCCAAGTAGGCCCGAGCCTGTTGTTTGAGGTCCTGCTCCAGGTCCACCTGATGCTGCTGCTGCTGCGGCTGGTTAGTAGTTTCCTCACTGCGCTGGTGAAGAAAGCTACTCATCATCGACTGCAGACTGAGGCAGCTGCTGCTGGTGGAGCTGCCACTGCTCCTACCACCCCACCCCTCCCCTGCTGCCATGGCAGCGGAACGCGAGTGCACAGGGCCCACAGTGTCTAAGGATGGACGTTGGCGCAGAAAGGCAGAGACCAACTGACTACATAGGTGGTTTTTATAGTACCTTATTTTGGCCTCCCTCTCAGCAGGTGTGAAAAAGGCCACCATTTTTGAACGGTAGCGAGGATCCAACAAGGTGGACAGCCAAAAGTCATCCCTCTGTCTGATGGTTATTATTCGGCTGTCGCTACGCAAGCAGGCGAGCATGCTATGGGCCATTTGTGCCAAGGAATGCGAGGGACTCCCTGCCTCCATCTCCACAGCATACTGCCACAGTGCATCTGGGTCCTCTGTCTCCTCCTCCTCCTCTACCAGATGCTCCTGCTCCTCCACTCCTGTCCGCTGAGTGGAAAAACCACCCATTTCACTCAATAATTCCTGAGCACCAATGTCCTCCTCTACCTCCTCCTCTTCTTCCTGTCCTGCCCCCACAGGGGTCATGTGGCATTGAGATCTGTGCGCCACGTCTACCGCACCCTGACCAGCCATTGTTAACAGCATTTGTTCCAGGACGTGCAACAGAGGAATGACGTCGTTCATCCCATAGTCCTGCCGACTCACGAATAGCGTGGCCTCCTCAAAGGGCCTGAGCAAGCGGCAGGTGTCACGCATGAGCTGCCAATGGCTGACATCTAAGTTACACAGGGGAGTACCTTTATCCGCTTGTAACATCAGGAAATCGGTGATGGCCTTTCGCTGTTCGTAAAGGCGGTTAACATATGTAGGGTTGAATTCCACCTTGTTGCAACGTCACAGCATGAGGAGGTGGTACAGGGGCCCATGGCAGATTACAGGCCTGGCAGGAGCAATGGGAGGCCTGTAATCTGCCAGCACCCTATGACAAAATGGAACACACCAGCAGTGTGAGGAGACCTGAAAGTGGCACATGGCAGAGTGTGGCGATGGAGACAGCAGCAATGGGAGGCCGTACAGGGACCCATGAGAGACTCTGGACCTGGCAGCAGCATGAGGAGGCGGTACAGGGGCCCATGGCAGATTACAGGCCTGGCAGCAGCAATGGGAGGCCCGTAATCTGCCAGCACCCTATGACAAAATGGAACACACCAGCAGTGTGAGGAGACCTGAAAGTGGCACATGGCAGTGTGGCGATGGAGACAGCAGCAATGGGAGGCCGTACAGGGACCCATGAGAGACTCTGGACCTGGCAGCAGCATGAGGAGGTGGTACAGGGGCCCATGGCAGATTACAGGCCTGGCAGCAGCAATGGGAGGCCCGTAATCTGCCAGCACCCTATGACAAAATGGAACACACCAGCAGTGTGAGGAGACCTGAAAGTGGCACATGGCAGAGTGTGGCGATGGAGACAGCAGCAATGGGAGGCCGTACAGGGACCCATGAGAGACTCTGGACCTGGCAGCAGCATGAGGAGGCGGTACAGGGGCCCATGGCAGATTACAGGCCTGGCAGCAGCAATGGGAGGCCCGTAATCTGCCAGCACCCTATGACAAAATGGAACACACCAGCAGTGTGAGGAGACCTGAAAGTGGCACATGGCAGAGTGTGGCGATGGAGACAGCAGCAATGGGAGGCCGTACAGGGACCCATGAGAGACTCTGGACCTGGCAGCAGCATGAGGAGGCGGTACAGGGGCCCATGGCAGATTACAGGCCTGGCAGCAGCAATGGGAGGCCCGTAATCTGCCAGCACCCTATGACAAAATGGAACACACCAGCAGTGTGAGGAGACCTGAAAGTGGCACATGGCAGAGTGTGGCGATGGAGACAGCAGCAATGGGAGGCCGTACAGGGACCCATGAGACACTCTGGACCTGGCAGCAGCATGAGGAGGCAGGCAGAACCGCCGTATCTTTATCACGGTTTTCCCAGGCCACCAAATGGCGACGCTGCATATGCTGACGCAACACTGTAGTCCCAACATGGGCCCCCTGGCCACGCTTGACTTTCTGGCCACATAGTCGACATACGGCTACGTTTACTTCCTCGGGCGGCTTGACAAAAAATTGCCACACCGCCGAGTAGGAAACTTTGCCCCCGCTACTCCTCACTGGCTGACTGCTACTTCCTCCGTGCACACCGGCACCACTACTGGCCGTGGTGGTAGGCTGCAGTGGAGCTGGTGCTCTACTCCGTGGCCGTTTGCCTCCACTGACACTGCTGCGACCCTGCTGCCTCCTGGGCAACCCACCGACTGTTTTGCTCACTGGCAAGCTGGCACCCTCTTCTCCTGATGATGCGGAAGCAATAGCCTGATGACGACGAGGCTGCCAAGTGCGATCAGCCTCATCATCATCAATTAGGGTCTCCGCCTCACTACTAGCCCCCTCGGCTGCGTGTGGGTCAGCAGACAGACCTGTCTCTAGACCGGCTACCGAGCCACTCTCCTCGCCACTACTTCTTCGCCTGGCTGCTGAAGAGGTGGATGTCTCCCCCCGTTCCTGACCGCCCTCTGTTAGCTCTTCCTCACTGTACAGTGGGGCTGAGCCCACAGCATGCGATACTTCACTTGGTGAGGGAACACCAAAGGACAGGGGCAGGTAGAGGACACGTGATTTCAGTGGGCTTGCTCCCGGGCCATGCCAACTAACGGTTGTGTCTGACGTACCCACCGACCGTTGGCTGTAGGTGTCAGAGGTGACCTGGGAAGAGGAAGACGACCGAGCCAACCAATCGATGACGGCAGGGTTGTCGGTGGAGACACGACCGCTGGATGACACCGGGAGCACTGGCCTCTGGCTGCGACTAGTGCTGCCTCGACCCCTTCCTCTGCTGCCACGTCTGCTCGCTCCTAAAACATTGCCTCCTCTGCCACTCCTCTGCATGTTGTCTGACATACTCTTTAATTCAACGATTCTGTGTCCCTGAGTAACAATTCTGTGTCCCTCAGTAACAATTCTGTGTCTGTCCTTGAGTAACAATTCTGTGTCCCTGAGTAACAATTCTGTGTCCCTGAGTAACAATTCTGTGTCCCTCAGTAACAATTCTGTGTCCCTCAGTAACAATTCTGTGTCCCTGAGTAACAATTGTGTGTCCCTCAGTAACAATTGTGTGTCCCTCAGTAACAATTCTGTGTCTGTCCCTGAGTAACAATTCTGTGTCTGTCCCTTAGTAACAATTCTGTGTCCCTCAGTAACAATTCTGTGTCTGTCCCTGAGTAACAATTCTGTGTCCCTGAGTAACAATTCTGTGTCCCTCAGTAACAAATCTGTGTCCCTCAGTAACAATTCTGTGTCTGTCCCTGAGTAACAATTCTGTGTCCCTGAGTAACAATTCTGTGTCCCTCAGTAACAATTCTGTGTCCCTCAGTAACAATTCTGTGTCCCTCAGTAACAATTCTGTGTCTGTCCCCGAGTAACAATTCTGTGTCCCCGAGTAACAATTCTGTGTCCCTCAGTAACAATTGTGTGTCCCTCAGTAACAATTCTGTGTCCCTCAGTAACAATTCTGTGTCCCTCAGTAACAATTCTGTGTCTGTCCCTGAGTAACAATTCTGTGTCCCTCAGTAACAATTCTGTGTCTGTCCCTGAGTAACAATTCTGTGTCCCTGAGTAACAATTCTGTGTCCCTCAGTAACAATTATGTGTCCCTCAGTAACAATTCTGTGTCTGTCCCTGAGTAACAATTCTGTGTCCCTGAGTAACAATTCTGTGTCCCTCAGTAACAATTCTGTGTCCCTCAGTAACAATTCTGTGTCTGTCCCTGAGTAACAATTCTGTTTTCCCGAGTAACAATTCTGTGTCCCAGAGTAACAATTCTGTGTCCCTTAGTAACAATTCTGTGTCCCTCAGTAACAATTCTGTGTCCCTCAGTAACAATTCTGTGTCTGTCCCTGAGTAACAATTCTGTGTCCCTCAGTAACAATTCTGTGTCCCTCAGTAACAATTCTGTGTCCCTCAGTAACAATTCTGTGTCTGTCCCTGAGTAACAATTCTGTGTCCCTGAGTAACAATTCTGCGTCCCTCAGTAACAATTCTGTGTCCCTCAGTAACAATTCTGTGTCCCTCAGTAACAATTCTGTGTCCCTCAGTAACAATTCTGTGTCTGTCCCTGAGTAACAATTCTGTGTCCCTCAGTAACAATTCTGTGTCCCTCAGTAACAATTCTGTGTCCCTCAGTAACAATTCTGTGTCTGTCCCTGAGTAGCAATTCTGTGTCTGTCCCTGAGTAACAATTCTGTGTCCCTAAGTAACGGTTCTGTGTCCCTAAGTAACGGTTCTGTGTCCCTAAGTAACGATTGTGTGTCCCTAAGTAACGGTTCTGTGTCCCTAAGTAACGGTTCTGTGTCCCTAAGTAACGATTCTGTGTCCCTAATACAGAGAGATCTGTCTCTCTTGAATGACCAGAGACAAATGGAGAATTGTAAGATGGCCGCAATTTATAGCTCCACCATTACACAGTGCTGGCTGGCTGGCTGCTGATTGGCTAATGCGATCACATGTCATGAATGAATGCATTATGGGTCAGCGCACCTTGTCTGCGCGCCTTCCCAGAGATCCCTGCTCCGTCGCCGCACATGTCGCCGCCATTTTTGGAAAAATTTCGATTTGCGCATCCGAAGTCTGCTAATTTTCGGATTCGGCGCGAATCGAAATTTTTCTAATATTCGAAACGAATTCCACTTCGCCGAGTTCGATTCGCTCATCTCTAGTCATCACCATTGTGACACCACTATACAGAAACACCAGTCTACCAGAATTTTGATATAAAAAAGAAAGGGCAAGGGAGAACTGCTGCAACACTACTAGGTACAATGCACATGTATGTATGTATGAACTACACATAGTTCACTGCATAGACCAATGAATATATGCAAACATAAATATATAAATATAGTAAATCAATGCAATTAATAATAATAATAACATCAGTACATGGCATAAAAATACAAACAAAAAAAAATCCTTAAAATACAGATAAACAATTATTCTCAATTAAGATTATGCATATACATATTTTAATCGAATAGGAAATGTCCCAGAGAACTCGCAGGTGCTAAATAGATGATGATAAGAGATGTCTGTACAAATACATATGTATAAAAATACAAATGATAACAATATATATATATATATATATATATATATATATATACAGTTGCAAGAAAAAGTATGTGAACCCCTTGGGATTATGTGGAGTTTTGCATGAATTGGGCATAAAATGTGCTCTGAACGTCATCTAAGTCACAACAATAGAAGAACACAGTCTGCTGAACATAATACTACACAAACATTAGATGTTGCCATGGTTTAATTGCACATAACATGTAAACATTCACAGTGCAGGGAGGAAAAAGTATGTGAGACCCTAGCTTAATGATTTCTCCCAGAGCTAATTGGAGCCAGGAGTGAGCCAACCTTGACTCCAATCAGTGTGATGATATTGGATGTGTTGCTGACAGCTGTCCTGCCCTTAAAAAACACACACCTGTTTTGGGTTTACTGGTTTCAAGAAGCACTGTCTGATGTGAACCATGCCTCGCAGAAAAGAGCTCTTAGGAGACCTACGATCAAGAAATGTTGACTTGCATGAAGCTGGAAAGGGTTACATAAGTATCTCCAAAAGAACTGATGTTCATGTGTCCATGGTAAGACAGACTGTCTACAAATGGAGAAAGTTTAGCACTGTTACTACTCTCCCTAGGCGTGGTCGTCCTGTAAAAATGACTGCAAGAGCACAGCGCAGAATGCTGCATGAGGTAAAGAAGAATCCCAGAGTGTCGGCTAAAGACCTACAGAAATCTCTGGCACATGCTAACATTTTTGTTGACACATCTACAATAAGGAAAACATTAAACAAGAATGGAGTACATGGGAGGACACCACGGAGGAAGCCATTGCTGTCCAAAAAGAATATTGCAGCACGTTTGAAGTTTGCAAAAGAGCACCTGGATGTTCCACAGCACTACTGGCAAAATATACTGTGGACAGATGAAACCAAGATTGAGTTGTTTGGGGAGAACACACAACACTATGTGTGGAGGAAAAAAGGCACAGCACACCAACATCAAAACCTCATCCCCACTGTAAAACATGGCGGAGGGAGCATCATGGTTTGGGGCTGCTTTGCTGCCTCAGGGCCTGGACGGATTGTTGTCATCGATGGGAAAATGAATTCCAGAGTTTATCAAGACATTTTGCAGGAAAACGTACGACCATCTGTCCGCCAACTGAAGCTCCACAGAGGATGGGTGATGCAACAGGACAATGACCCAAAGCATACAAGTAATTCAACAAAACAATGGCTGCAACAGCACAGAATACGCCTTCTGGAGTGGCCCAGTCAGAGTCCTGACCTCAACCCGATTGAAATGCTGTGGCATGACCTTGAGAGAGCGATTCACACCAGACATCCCAAGAATATTGCTACACTAAAACAGTTTTGTGAAGAGGAGTGGTCCAAAATTACTCCAGATCGTTGTGCAGGTCTGATCTGCAACTACAGGAAACGTTTGGTTGAGGTTATTGCTGCCAAAGGAGGGTCAACCAGTTATTAAGTCCAAAGGTTCACATACTTTTTCCTCCCTGCACTGTGAATGTTTACATGTTATGTGCAATTAAACCATGGCAACTTCTAATGTTTGTGTAGTATTATGTTCAGCAGACTGTGTTCTTCTATTGTTGTGACTTAGATGACGTTCAGAGCACATTTTAAGCCCAATTCATGCAAAACTCCACGTAATCCCAAGGGGTTCACATACTTTTTCTTGCAACTGTATATATATACACAGTATACACAGACAAAATAAGCAGTAACAATGCTTTCAAGAAACCATCAAAGAGTATGTCAAAAAAGGAAATCAAAGCAATTTTGAAAAATTCAAAGTACAAAACATAGGCATAAGATTATTATTATTATTAATATACAGGATTTATATAGCGCCAACACTTTGCTCAGTGCTTTACAATATAAGGGAGACAGTACAATTACAATACACTTCAGTACAGAAGGAATATGAGGGACCTGCTCGTGGAGCTTACAATCTAAAGTAAAATGAAAAACAAAAAAAGAAAAAGTAAACATACTGTATATAAGGAAACATATAGCAAAGGGTCTTTGAGTGTAAGAGGACCGGATGCATCAGAGCCTGAACATTTAATCGTACATTGTGGCCCTTGAGGGACAGTGTGTCCAACTGATGTATCCAAAACGTTCCCCTTTTGCAAAGCTTACTTACACGCCTCACTAGGTCCACGTCACCCGTGATGGTCTCCAGTTCAAACACTCTTAGCCCTGTAGGGTCATTGTTTTGCTTTCCACAAGTGGTAAGGGGACAGAATGTTTACCAAACCCCTTGTCAATGTACTTTTTGTGCTGCCCAACACGTATGCAAAAGGTGAATGTCGTTCTACCAACATAGAGCAAGCCACAGAGGCATATCAGGCAGTATACCACAAATTGTGATCCACAGTTGATGAACTAATGAATGGAAAAGGTCTGGCCACTATTGCCCATGACTGACTTTTTTTTATGCCACCTATAGTGGCAAGCTCCACAGTTGGAAACGCCGCACCTGTAGCTGCCCTTTTGATCAAATAAGCTGTTCCAGGATCAATCATGGTTCTCAAGGAGCGGACCCTACAAGGAACTAGTGTAGCCCTCAGATCCTTTGGCTTCCATAAAATAATGTTAAGACACTCAGGAATGGCACTCGATAAACAGGGGTCGCAATAGAAAATACCCCAATATTTATTAGTTATCCATTTGATGGCAAATGCTGTATTATTATATTGAGTAATGAAGATGATGTCATATCGCTGGCCTGTGATCTTGGATCTATTCATATCAGATGCTTCCTTATTGGGGCTCATACAGTCTGCGTTTCAGAGTTCACCTTTCCTGAGGGGCAATTTTGAGGACAGTTTGGTCTTAGATTTGCTGGCCAGCTTAACTCTGAAGAAGGTGTGTCCCCAAAACACATCAGTTGCCCAGTATAGTGGGGTTAATTATTAGGATAAGTTACTCCTACACTATATGGCATCTCTGTACGTTCCATTCTTGTGAGTTCTCATTTGTTGCAATTTATGCTTTCATTTAATAAATCTCTGATAATGCACCAGGTGCTTGCGCCCTTCTGTGTGTTTCTTTTGTAGTTATGTACTGGATTCCCCCCATTTGAGGAAGGCTTCACTGGCTAAGCATTCTTGGCAAATGTTCATCTGTTGCCATCTAAGATCGCATTCAACCAGTGTCTGGACAAGGTTATCCAGTGCTCAGGGCAAAGATGCGAAAACTGTGCCCCCCCCATCCATGATGTGCAAGCTTTAGAGATCCTATACCCAGCAGACACTCACTTGTCATAATCATTGCCCCTATCACTTCTCCTGTCAGCCTTGTAACAGAAGGAAAGTGCTCTCGTCCCTTCAGTAAACCTTTGTGCCCAGGGCAGGTGCCCCTCCTACCCAACCCTTGACCCGGCCCTGCATTCAACTATGGTGGATCGCTGAGTGCTGGGAGTGATTTTGTGCTTTGTGTGTAATCTCAAAAATTATAAATACATTCCCGTTGGAAATTTGTTTGTGCATGAAAAATTTTCTTTCTTTCTTCTAATTTTCTTGTGTATCTTACTAATGTATAGCCAGCTTTATTATAGTAGATTTACTGTTGGAGAGTGTCATAGTTACATAGTTAGTGTGGCCGAAAAAAGACAAAAGTCCATCCATTTCAACCAGTAAAAAAAAAAGAAGTTATAATCCTATACCCACAGTTGATCCAGAGGATGGCAAAAAAAAAACCCCAGCAAAGCATGATCCAATCTTCTCCCGCAGGGAAAAAAATTCCTTCCTGATCCCCTGAGAGGCAATCAGATATTCCCTGGATTAACTTTACCTATAAATGTTAGTATCTAGTTATATTCTGTGTATCTAAGAAAAAATCCAGGTCTTTTTTAAAGCAATCCACTGAGCTTGCCAGAACCAACTCTTGAGGGAGTCTATTCCACATTTTCACAGCTCTCATTGTGAAGAAACCTTTCTGTGTTTGGAGATTACATTTCTTTTCCTCCGGACGTAAAAAGTGCCCCCTTGTCCTCTGTGATGACCTCAGGGTGAATAGCTCTACACAGAGTTCACTATATGAACCACTGATGTATGTATACATGTTGATCATATCCCCCCTTAATCTCCTCTTCTCAAGAGAGAATAAATTCAATTCCTCTAAACTTGTCTCATAGCTGAGCTCCTCCATGCCTCTTATCAGTTTGGTTGTCATTCTCTGTACTTTATCCAGTTCCCCAATGTTATTTTTGTGAATTAGTGCCCAAAACTTAACTGTGTATTCCAGATGTGGTCTTACTAATGATTTGTACAGAGGTAATATGATATCTCTCTCTCTCTGGAGTCTATACCTCTTTTAATACAAGAGAGGATTTTGCTTGCTTAAAAACCGAAGCTTTGCATTCCATGTCATTATTAAGCTTGTGATCTACCAGAACCCCCAAATCCTTCTCCATCATTGAGTTCCCCAGTTGTACTCCCCCTAGTATGTATAATGCATGCATAGTCTTAGCCCCCAAGTGCATAACCTTACATTTATCAACATTAAACCTCATTTCCCACATAGTTGTCCAATTAAATAGTTCATTGAGGTCAGCTTGTAAGTTGAAGACATCCTGTAAGGACATTATTCCGCTGCACAGTTTGTCATCTGCAAAGACTGAAATGGTATTTTAAATCCCACTACTCTTTGAATACGATCTTTTAGCCAGTTTTCTATCCATTTACATACGGATTTTTCCAAGCCCATAGACTTTACCTTACACATTAGCCATGTGTGGGGAACCGTGTCAAATGCTTTTGCAAAATCCAAGTATACCACGTCTACCGCCACCCCTCTGTCCAACGTTTTGCTCACCTCCTCATAAAAAAAAATCAGATATGTTTTACAACTTCTGTCTTTCATGAATCCATGCTGTCTGTTGCTTAAAATATTATTTTTTTTTAGCAAGATCTAATCTATGTGGTCCTTTATTAAACTCTCCAGTATCTTACCAACTATAGAAGTTAAACTAACAGGTCTATAATTACTTGATAAAGATTTTGACCCCTTTTTAAATATTGGCACCACATTGGCCTTACGCCAATGCAGTGGTACTATGCCAGTCATTAAAGAAGTCCTAAAAATTAGAAACAATGGCTTTGAAATGACAGAGCTTAATTCTTTAAGGACCCGTGGGTGAATGCCATCCGGTCCAGGAACTTTATTCACCTTTATTCTATCTAAATATTTTTGGATCATACCAATTGTGAGCCAATCTGGATCATCTGGAGCTGCGTCAATACCATGCCCATTATGGACAAGAGCTCCCCCATACTCCTTTGTATACACAGAGCTGAAGAAGGTGTTTAATAAATTTGCCTTCTCTTTGTCCCCAGTCACCCATTTTTTAAAGGGCCTACATGCTCGGACTGGAACTTTTTGCTATTAATATATTTGAAGAATGTTTGGGGGTTGGTCCTGCTATCTTTTGCAATCTGTTTTTCGTTTTTTAATTTTTGCAGCCTTTAGTTCCTTTTTGCATATTCTGTTATATTCTTTGTAATGTTTAAATGATGATAGCATTCCTTCATTTTTATATTTTATAAAAGCTCTTTTCTTATTATCTATAGCTTTTTTAACTTTGGCCGTAAGCCACATAGGTTTGATTTCTAGCCTTTCAAACTTGTTGCCCATGGGAATATATTTTGCAGTGTGTTCACAAACAGTCTTTTTGAAGAACTCCAATTTCTGTGTTGTGTTCATCAATGCCAATATTCCCTCCCAATCTAAGTCTTGGAGAGCAGTTCTCAACCTTGGAAAATTAGCTCTCTTAAAATTGAGAGTTTTTATTTTTCCCATATGTACTCGCTGTTTACAGCTAACAATAAATGAAATCATGTTATAGTCACTATTACCCAGATGTTCTTTTATATGGACATTTGTAATAAGCTCTGCATGGTTTGAGATTAACAAGTCCAGCAGAGCATCATTCCCACTAGGGGCCTCTATGAACTGTACCATAAAATTGTCCTGTAGTAGGTTTAAAAACTTTTGCCCTTTAACTGTTCTTGCAGTACCATTACTCCAGTCAATTTCCGAGTAGGTAAAATCCCCCATTATTATCACTGTCCCAGCCCTTGCAGCCCTTTTGATCTGTGCAAGGAGCTGAGTCTCCACCTCCTCAGTAACACTGGGAGGCATATAACAAACTCTAATGATTACCTTTGTAGTATGCATTCCCATGTGCAGTTCCACCCATAATAATTCAGCCTCATCACACTCTCCATCAACTAGGTCCTCTTTCACACTCGCTCTGAGATCACTTCTCACATAGTAACAGACACCACCACCTTTTCTATTTCCCCTGTCTCTCCGAAAAAGAACATAGCCAGGAATATTAATGGCCCAGTCATGTGAAGAATGAAGCCAAGATTCATAATGGGAACCATCTTATTTGCCATAGCCTTCCCTCCATCTTTCCCCATTCCACCCACCAATAAGTACTGACCCCTGTCTGATCTGTCTACCCCATTATAATCTAAGACTCCCACTTCCCTCGATCCTAGTTTAAATCTAGTTTAAATACTCCTCCAGCCTTCCCATAAACCTCTCCCCTAGCACATCAGACTCCCTTCCATTTAGGTGCAAACCATTTCTAGCGTATAGGTTGCACCCCCATGAAAAGTCAGCTCAGTGCTCTAGAAACCCAAATCCTTCCCTCTTACACCAGGTCTTCAGCCATGCATTGAGTTCTCTAATCTCCACTTGTTTTTCCTGAGTTGCACATGGCACAGGTAATATTCCAGAGAATATCACCTTGGAGGTCCTTCCCTTCAACTTGCAGCCTAGTTCTTTAAATTGATTCTTAAGGAGCTTGCACCTTCCATGTATTCTGTCATTGGTTCCAACATGAACTAAGACAGATGGGTCATGCCCAGCCCCTCCCAGTAATTTAGCAACCCGGTCCACCACATGCCGAACCCTGGCACCAGAGATACAGCAAACCATTTGGTTCTTTCCTTTTCTGTGAGCCCATACCATTCCCTCTTATTACAGTAATCCATCTTACTACCTGATAATCCTGATTAGCCCCTCCGCCCTCCACATCAATCCCATTAGCTACCTGCTCAGAGAGCAGAAGACCCCTTTCAAGGTTGTCAGTTCTGCCCAGTATTGTAACTTGCTCTTCCAGATCTCTGACAAGAGTTTCCAGAAGGGCAACCCGTTCACATCTGTCGCAGTGGTATCCATCCTGGAGCTGTTGCTCCATAGCTGCATACATGTGGCACACTGTGCACTGCAAAAAAACTTCCACCCTGCTAGCACACATTATCCCAGTTACAATATTAACAGGAAATATCAGTTGTCACTTACAGGTTAGTAGACTCCTGTTATAATATCCTGTTTTCCACTCCAGTTTTTTAAGTCCACTTATCAAATTTCCACTTAGTCAAAGGCCCAGCAAGAAAAATACAGGCAAGCTCAAAAATGAGCAAGCTCAGAGTGAGCTCTGAAGCAAGTTATATAGGACCTGTATCACCTATGGCCAATTAACCCTTCCCCTTAATTAGCAGACTGAAGGAAGACAAGGAAAGGAAGAAAATAAATGCTATTTAAAAAGTGATAGAAAAATTAATTAAAAAAGTTAAAGCTTTTAGCAAGACCCAAAGAATAAAATAAAACAACTACAAACACCAGCAATCACCAGCAGTCAAAAATAAAACTTTTAACCTCTTCACTCAAATTTCCCACTCTTTTTAGCTATCAGCCAGCAAAAAATGCCAGACTGGATGACGTACATGTACATCATTAAGTATGTTCTGGGTTAGGGGAACATATGCTCATGCCAGCTGCTAACCCGCACTGTCACTAGCTACAGCAGGTATTTTTAAGCAGGTCCCAGCCAATGTATTATTGCTAAGACCTGCTGGTCAGTTGAAGCTAATCAGAGCACAGAGCCCAGAGATCTGGCTGTTTCTTTACCCTGCAAAGCAAAGCAACCACTTCCCAGCCAGTGTCATTAGTACAGTGTATTGTATTGTGCTAGTGTCACTATTGTTAGTGTCAGTTAGTCAGTTAATGTATCTCTCAGCAAGGTCTGTTAGCTCCAGTTTGCCTGCTACACTATCACAGTCTCACTATAAGTCTCTGATCAACGCCACTACTTTGTTGCCATTGCACGGGCATGCACAATTTTAAAGCATATCATGTTTGGTATCTATTTACTTGGCGTAACATAATCTTTTACATTTTATAAAACAATTGGGCAATATATTGTGATTTTGTGCATTATAATTCTAAAAACTGTATTTTTCCCCAAAGATTTGCATTTGAAAAATACTGTGTGATGTGAAAAGTTTCATCACCCGCCATTTTATTCTCTAGGGCCTTTGTGTTAAAAAAGTAATTTTCTAGAAAAAAAAAATGTATTCATGTGAACAAAAAGTCAGAAAAAGCTTGGTCTTCAAGAGTGGATGATGTGTGGCATAAGCTTCTAATGATGGCCCTGAAATGCCAGGATAGTAGAAGCAACCCCTTCAAATTACTACTTTTTGGGAGATAGACACTCCAAGGTATTTGCTAAGAGGCATGGTGAGTATTTTTCAGATTTCATTTGTTGCCACATGTTTTTGGAAAACAAAAATATATTTTTTATTTTATTTTTCAAAACACTGACAAAAAATTATATCTGTAAAATACTCACCATACCTTTTATCGAATTGTTGTGTCTACTTTCCAAAAAGGGGTCATTTGGGGGGAGTTGTTTGTACTATCCTGGGCCTCCGAACCTGTGATTGGTAGTGGGGAAGTAATATGAGGAAATATGCCCTTTGAACGCTTGGAGGTGGTCATTGGATTTTGGGGGCCTGTATGTAGCTAGGCTGCCAAAAAGCCTCTCACATGTGGCATCCTCATACTTAGGAGAAGTAAGGGGAGGAGTAAGGGGGAAAAAATTGTCTTTTTTGAAAACTTTGTGGAAAAAAATAAAGTGTCCCAGGACTCAACATGCCTCTCTGCAAAATCCTTGGGGTGTCTACTTTCCAAAAAAGGGTAATTTGGGGGGGGGGGGGGGTTGTACTGCTCTGGTATTTTAGCACTTCAAGAAGGCAGTCAGAAAGTAAAAGCTGTGGAATTTCCAATATACAGTTGTGTTCAAAATAATAGCAGTCAGACATCACTAACCTGATCGATCACTGTTTTTGGTAGAAATGATATTTCTACATGGCAAATAATTTACTAGTAGGTGTAGTAGAGTAATAGAAATCCAACAGACCCAACAGTCATGACATGCATGCTACTGATTCTGTGTAATTGAATCACTAATTAAAAGGGGCATGTTCAAAATAATAGCAGTGTGGAGTTCTATTAGTGAGGTCATTCATTCTTTGAAAAACAGGTGGCAATTATTGCCCTTATTTAAGGAAGGAAGGCAGCAAATGTTGTACATGCTGGTTACAGTGCATTTCTCTCTGAAATTCTGAGGAAAATAGGTCGTTCCAGACATTGTTCAGAAGAACAGCGTACCTTGATTAAAAAGTTGATTGGAGAGGGGAAACATATAAAGAAGTGCAGAAAATGATAGGCTGCTCAGTTAAAATGATCGCAAATGCTTTAAAATGGCAACCAAAACCTGAAAGATGTGAAAGAAAGCGAAAAACTACCATTCGAATGGATAGAAGAATACCCAAAATGTCAAGAACTCAGCCAACAATCAGCTCCAGGAAGAACAAAGAAGATCTAAAGTTACCTGTGACTACTGTTACAATTAGAACAAACCTACAGTATGTGAAGCCAAGCTATCTGCAAGAAGCCCTCGCAAAATCCCACTGTTGAAAAAAAGACATGTGCTGAAGAGATTACAATTTGCCAAAGAGCACATGGACTGGCCTAAAGAGAAATGTCATGCTGCCATATGCTGAAGAGGAAATGCCCTTGAAATGGGTGTTCCAACAAGACAACGACCCCAAACACACCAGTAAACGTGCAACATCTTGGTTCCAGACCAACAGGATTGATGTTATGGACTGGCCAGCCCAAACCCCGGATCTTAATCCAATAGAAAACTTGTGGGGTGACATCAAAAATGCAGTTTCTGAGGCAAAACCAAGAAATAGAGAAGAACTGTGGAATGTAGCCCAATCATCCTGGGCTGGAATACCTGTTCACAGGTGCCAGAAGTTGGTTGACTCCATGCAACACAGATGTACAGCAGTTCTCAGAAACAGTGCTTATATAACTAAATATTAATTAAGTGATTCAAATGAAAGCAAAATCTTCAAACATTTTTCAGTTTATATAGTGAATGTTTGAGTTTGTAAAGAAGAATACAAACACTGCTATTTTTTTGAACAGTCTAATATTCACTTTTCTTCATTTTTTTTAGAGGAACAACACAAATTTGATATATTTTTCTTCATGTTTTGATTTGGAATAGAATGTGTAGTGTTCCCAATGCATTTGTGTGTATGGAAATAAAAGCTATTAGAAGGATTTTGAGCTTTATTCACTTTTTTCAACACACTGCTATTATAATGTTCAACAGGTAAAAAGTTTTGGGCATAAAATTAGCTAATCTTACATAATTTTGGGGTGCTGAAAACAAAAATGACCCTAAAAAATGTTGATTGGCTCTAGTTTCCATGATATAGTCACCCATCTAATGACGTAAGCCATTCAAAATTATGATGCAACTTCAGCTGCATATTGCGCAATTGATACTGGTGACCAATAGAAAATTGCATGTATACTGAGATGATGCAATATTAGCCTTTAATTGCATCACTTCACTGCATAAAAGCTGCAGTATCTGTAGCTGATTGTAGTTCGACAGCGTCTTTACATTTCGTTTTATGCTTATATAGGCTACTCAGTAATGCCTCGAACTTGTGTGAATAAAGCAGATAATTTCTGCTATATCTGCAGTGAAATAACTTTTATCTCACAAAAAAGGAGGATAACAGGAATGATTAAGAAAGCCTACAACTTGTATTTTGGCTGCAAAATAGGAGACCAGGACAAGAGCTGGGCACCACATATATGCTGCAATTCTTGTGGGACGGCACTGGAGCAATGGTTGAATGGAAAAAAGGCATCTATGCCTTTCGCTGTGCCAATGATTTGGAGAGAGCCAACAGATCATGTTAGTAATTGTTACTTTTGTATGGTGCCTCCAATTGTAAAAGGGCTAAATAAGAAGAAAAAGTTATCTGTGCACTATCCAAATATTCCATCGGCAATACGTCCAGTTCCTCATGGAGAGGGGCTACCAATTCCTAAAGCACCAGAATCCTTTGTGGTTGAGTCAAGTGAGGAAGAACCTGAAGCGTGTAGTCACGTGCAGTTGTAAGAGATAGCCCTTTCCTCGAATACAAGAGAAAAGCCAAGAGAAGCAAAACCGACACAAACTGAAGACAAAACTAGTGAGAATCCTAAGTATTAAAATGATTCAACTTAGCTTATGGCTATAATTTTTCTTGGTAATCCTATGCAATATATTATGCCATTTAGGCTTTGTTATGTAGTCAATATCACTTGCTTTATATTTGTGGAAAGACATCTATCTATATAATTATTGTGCATTATGTAGTCATTACGCCTATAGTAGAAAACTTTCCGTTTACAGAAAAACTAGAGCCAATTGACAAATTTCATTGTTATATTTGAACTCAGAATGTGAAATTCATTAAGAAATGGATCCTTTTGTTTCCAAAACTGGCAAAAAATAAAAATTTGTTGAACAGTGTTATTTTGAACACAACTGTATATACCATAGTTTGTAGACACTATAACTTTCACACAAACCAATTAATATACATGTATTTGGACTTTTGTTTACCAAATACATGTTACAGAATACATTTTGGCATACATTTATGACTAACTTTGAGTTTATGGGATCATTTTTATAACCAAAAGTGAAAAATATGATTTTTTTCCAAAATTGTCTTTTTTTTGTTTATAGTACAATAAGTAAAAACCACAGTGGTGATCAAATAACACCAAAAGAAAGCTCTATTTGTGTGAAAAAAAGACATAAATTTTGTTAGGGTGCAGCATTGCATGATCACACAATTACCAGTTGAAATAGTGCAGTGCCGAACAGCAAAAAATGGCCTGGTCATGAAGGGGGGTAAATCTTCTGGAGGGCAATGGTTAATTGTCCATACATATCATCATTTGTAGACACTATAACTTTCACACAAACTAATTAATATACACTTATTAGTAATGCAATATGTGATGCTGCACTGCTATCAATGAGTAACCGTGTATATCTCTAATGTTCATTAAAATTAAGTATACGTATATACTACCGAATATGACATAAATAAATAGCAACCTAAAAAGCATTAATCATGTACAAACCTATAAATCAACTAAATTGTGCATATAAATATAAATCAGTCTATAAAGTCCACACTGTAATGGTAATTATTCAACATCCAAAATATATACGTCAAAAAATATATAAAATGGTGAAGCACTCTATAATAAACTGCTTAACACACACTATAAAATAATAAATATGATCCACACACAGTGTTCAGATACAATCTGTATCCAATTGTGACCAACCGTGTACAATAGTGAATAACAGGAGGTCCTATTATATAAAGTAACATGTGACTTCTAAATAAATATAAACCATAAATTATAAAAAAAAATCCCCCTCCTGTCCCAATCGTGGGACTACACAAATAGTGTGTCAAGTGAATCCCTTTATGGGGACAAATAATACAGTGTTAAGTGACACAAATAAACCCCCTTAAACGTGTATAAATCCTCATCAACATGAACAAAAAAAATATAAAATATATATATATATATATAATGTCCAAACAACATATAAATATAATTGTGATCTTCATATAATTCATGCAAGTGATGTTGTGAAAAAACAGTGATCTTCACTCTGGTGTACAAACTTCTCAGAAATGGCCGAAATGGCCCCTCACCACCAAACCATGACCACTAAGGGCCAGCACGCTTTTAAGGATCACCTCCCAATCCTACTAGATGTAAACTGGTCCCAGGACATGAACGCCACACAAGCTCCTTTATGTACCACCGCTCAGCTCCCTCCTGGCACAGGTACCGCAATATAGCTCATTCCCACTCAGGATCCTGCTTCTTCCTCTCCCACCGGAGACCCACCGAAGAAGCAGGATCCTCAAGAGAGAGTAGAGAATAAATTCTCAAGAGAGAAGAGAGAATAAATTCAGTTCCTCTAATCTTTCCTCATAGTTGAGCTCCTCCATGCCTCATCAATTTGGTTGTTCTTCTCTATATTTTCTCCAGTTCCCCAATGTTCTTTTTGTGAATTGGTGCCCAGAATTGAACTGCATATTTCAGATGAGGTCTTACTAATGATTTGTAGAGGGGTAAAATTATATCTCTCTCTTTGTAGTCTATACCTCTTTTAATACAAGAGAGGATTTTGCTCGCTTCAGAAACCACAGCTTTGCATTGCATTCCATTATTAAGCTTGTGATCTACACGAACCCCCAGATCCTTCTCCACCATTGACTCCCCCCGTTGTACTCCCCCTAGTATGTATGATGCATGAATATTCTTAGCGTCAAGTGCATAGCCTTACATTTATCAACATTAAACCTCATTTGCCACATAGTTGCCCAATTAAACAGTGCATTGAGTTCAGCTTGTCAGTTGGAGACATCCTGTAAGGACGTTATTCCACTGCAAAGCTTGGTGTCATCTGCAAAGACTGAAATGGTATATTTAATCTGAGACCCTATATCATTTATAAATGTATTAAAAAGTAAGGGTCCCAACACTGAACCTTGGGGTACACCACTAATAACCCTAGACCATTCAGAGTATGAATCATAATCACTACTCTCTGAATCTTTTAGCCAGTTTTCTATCCATTTACATACAGATTTTTCAATCCTGTAGACTTTACCTTACACATTAGCTGTGTGTGGGGAACTGTGTCAAATGCTTTTGAAAAAATCCAAGTATACCACGTCCACTGCCACACCTCTGTCCGGTTTTGTTCCCCTCCTCATAAAAAGAAATCAGATTTGTTTGACAACTTCTGTCTTTCATGAATCCATGCTGTTGGTTGCTTAAAATATTTTTTTACAGCAAGAACTCATCTATGTGATCTTTTATTAAACTCTCCAGTATCTTCCCAACTGTAGAAGTTAAACTAACAGGTCTATAATTACTAGGTAAAGATTTTGAGCACTTTTTAAATATAGGCACCACATTGGCCTTATTTCAATATATTTTAAAAATTTTTGAGATTTGTCCTGCTATCTTTTGCAATCTGTTGTTCAATTTCAGTTTTTGCGGCCTTTATTTTCTTTTTGCATATTCTGTTATGACATGTATAGATGTTAATGGATCAGCTGTCATTCTGTTGTAGCAGTAGTATAGAGTGAGGCTAGAAACAACCTACAGCCATTTTATTGGAGTACAATGGGGGATATATATTATAAATCTATTATACATTACAAGACTTCTGCCCAAAGCACAATATAATTTCTAAAACCTAAATCTAAAATACTAAAGGTTATATGTTGATATACAGTATACATATAAACGAGGTGCAAAAAATATATATACTGTACTGTATATAGAATTATATATAAAATGAGGGAACATGTTTTATGGATAATACAGAGCAATCACATACCAAATATAACAATATAAAACAATATAGTTACAATTCATATTAATCCTTAGTGTTCCATGATCTTACACTTTGTGACATATAACTGAATAATAAACCAATGATGTATGCTACTACATGAATCTGAATTCCTTCATACAACGATAATCACTTTCTGATAATCTACTTCATTATGAATTCTATAATCTTTTTGTGAGGGGGGAATTTGACCTGTTTAATGAAAAGGGTCTACAGTATATTTTATTAGGGGATTACTAATGTGTTACTATACTCATTATGTACAGAGGTTAAAAATCACTGATAAAACAATTTAAATAGAATTCCACATTTATGCTATTTGGGGTCAGGACATTCATCATAAAAATCCATTTAGATTCCTACTGACTCAAAGCTCTTACTTTATGGCTTCCTTGCTAGTGGAGCGGAGATTCTATGCCCCTAAATTTTCAATATGATGGGGTCTTTGTTGTGTACCAGTGCAAAATGTTTGGATACATTGCGGTTTGATTACTAAAGCTGGTTCACTCAGAATCTTGTGGACTTCTGCATGGGAAACAATCAGCTTGCAGGCTTTATTGTTAAAGCTTATTTAAACAAGCTGAGGTTAGAAGCTGATTGGCTACCATGCACAGGTACATGAGATTCTGAGTGAACCAACTGTAGTAAATAAACCCCTATGTGTAGCGGACATAATATTTCTGAGGGTTTCTAGTAATCACCCAAGAGAAATAAAAACAAATGGGCAGGAAAAGGGGACATTTCTCATACATACAGTGGGGCAAAAAAGTATTTAGTCAGCCACCAATTGTGCAAGTACTCTGAAACGATCTACTACAGACAGTTTTTCTGCCAGCTATTATAAGCATTTTGCACCATTTTTAGCACCATAACTAGTGGAAATGTTTAACTGGGTCCTACACGGTAATAAGTTCCCAGAGGAGATGCTTTTGGCTAATGTGTCTCTGTTGCCGAAACCCCTGAAGGATCTCCTGTTTCCACAGAATTATAGGCCTATTTCTGTTATTAATAACGATTTAAAGATTTTCAGCGTGTTCTGGCGGATAGACTGGCTCCTGTGATATCTTCCTTGGTCTCCCCAGACCAGTCAGGATTTATCCAGAATAGACTTATCACAGACAATATCAGACTTACGGTGGACACGATACAGGATGACAATTTACACTCCAAGGAGGTGCTACTGTTAAGCCTAGATATAAATAAATCCTTTGATAGTGTTCTTTGGCCATACCTGTTTTCACTTTTACAGTGTATGGGTTTTCAGAGTGAATTTGTAGCTGGTGTGCAGGTCTTGTATACCTCTCCTCAGACGCGGATCGGTGCCCAATCTATTATCACTGTTATCTAATTTTTTATCTATCTCAGGTCTCACAGTCAATGTATCAAAATCAGTTGCACTACCCATCAATGTCGCACAACCCCTGCGGGAGTCACTCCATGGTTCATTTCCATTCCAGTGGGCCACGGATCAAATTCCTTATTTAGGTATGTATCTTACGCCCAGGGATTCTGATCTATTTGCAGCTAATTATCCTCCATGAGTGTCTCGTCTTCATACCTTGCTCAAAATTTGGCATAAGTATCCTCTTTCATTTATGGGTAGAGTCACGGCAGTTAAGATGATCATTTTGCCCAAGCTCCTCTACTTGTTTAGAGCACTTCCTATAAATGTTCCAAAATTGTTCCTTGGTCATTTCCAACGATTGGTCATTAACTTTATCTGGAACGATAAACATCCCCATTTTACCTCTTTAGTCCTGTATAAATCGCAACATACAGGGGGCCTCGGCCTCCCAAAACTTTTGGATATACTTCTTGTTGGCTCGGTTTTCTCAAATTGCTCAATGGTCTACCATTAATTCCAAGATTCCATGGGTTCGATTTGAATCTATGTCGATACGTCCATATTATCTGCCGGGCTTATTGTGGTCGACCATTTCCCCAATTTCGCTATCTTCTTATAACTCCTTGGTATTTCAGGCACTAATTTTGTGATCCTGTTATAAGTCCAAACTGGGTCTAGCCTCCCCTGCCCTGCCTGGATCCTCTTTTTTTGGGGATTTGAAATTTGTTGCAGCCTTTTCTTTTCCACTCGCCTTTCACTGGTTGTATGATCGGGCCCTCATTCAGCTAGTGGATTTTCAGAGGAGTGGTAGATTTATCTCTTTTGGTCAGTTGCAGACCCTCTTTGATATCCCACTCCGTGAACATTATTGATATATGCAAATATGTTATTTTTTTCTCATTCATTATAGCCTGGTGCCTTCCTGCCTTTATTGAGTGATGACAGGTCAGGTGCAATGCTTTGGCCAATCACAGCACAATTTGGTGAAGATAGTGGTGACATCACCGCTAGCTCCCCCCAATTGTTTACATATGAGTGGAATGTCAGATTGTGGCGAGTACTCGGCAGGTGCAGACAGGTTGGCAGGTGTCATTTTTTTTTAATTTCGGCGAGTGGACATAGTCATGACAACGATGGACACCGTGGTTGATGATGGATCACAACAATGTAGTAATTTTTTTGGCTTTTTTTTGTAATAAAGGACTTGTCAAAAACTTTTGTTTTGCTTTTTGTTCAATAAAGGATTTTTTCAAAAGACTCATTCACAAGGGGGGCAGCATCAGGGTACCCCCATATTTAAAGGGGTACCATGATGCTAATGAGCTCCCCTGCCTGTAGACCCTCACAAGCACGGGGCCTGGGTTATGGGGAAGAGGCCCTTGTCCTCATCGGCATGGGGACACAGTCCCAATGCTGAGGGCACATGGCCTGGTAAGCCACAGGGAGGGGGCTGATCATCCCCCCCCCCTTTCCTGCCCTGCCAGGCCTGTGCTCAGATCAAGGGTCTGATGGTAATCTAGGGGGACCCCACACTTCCCACCCATTTTTGGGGGATGGAGTTTCCCATAAAAAAAGTCCAACCAGGCTTAAAGGCCTGGTATGGCTTTTAGGGGGAACCCCACGTACTTTCCCCCCATTTTTTGGGAAGTGGGGTTTCCCTTAAATGTCTTACCAGGCCTAAAGGGCCTGATATGGCTTTTAGGGGAACCCCACACACTTTAAAAAAAAATAAGAAAATTACTGTGGGGTCCCTCTTAACCTTCCTACCAGACCTAAAGAGTCTAAAATGTCAGTCCTGCTGCAGCAGGTTCTATAGATTGTACAGATAAGCAGGGCAGTTTAAGGGGACCCCCACCAGGCATGATATCTAAAGGAATTTTTTGTTTTGTTCTGTTTTGTTTTCACTTTAGGCAGTGAAAAATGACTGCCCCTTTAACCCTTTTGCTGCTAGGCTCTGTGCTCCACTTTTGAAATTCAGGTGGCCAGACTATTTTTGCTATTTTTCCATTGTTTCTTAATTTTTCACTTACAGCTTTCAGAGTCAAACTATACATTTTCTGAAAGCATCAGACTAGTAGCATAAAAATAAAGTGCTACTGATTTTTAAGGATATTTGTGCAAATGTTTATCAAAACAATGTTTTTTCTAAAAAATACACTAAAATCATTATTAGTGGACACAAACACAGCACAAATTACGTAATTCTGCCTAAATCCTTATTAAATATAAAATCTAAAACTGTATTAAGTTAATAAATAACAAATATTTGTACATTTTAAATTGCACCTCCATCACAGCGAATGTTACAACGTGACTAGTGGGACACCGACATACTGAACCCAGGGATATAAACCCCCTCACTCTCCGTAATCATGCCTTGGTGGCGTAAGTCTCCAGCACAGCCGCAGAGACTCACGGACTTCTACCCGACCCGGGACTCTAGAGCCCGAGATGGTGCCAGTCCCATACAGTGCGGGAGATCTGCCCCTGCAGGCATATAAACCAGATCCCAGGCTCCTGGTTCCACTATACGATGAGGATCAGGGTGAGTCTTCTCCTTCACACTCACCCACATCCCGCAGTCCAGCAAAATTGAGGCCCAGGATTGAGGGCCCTATCAATACCACTACACATTCTCTAAATACCTCTTATACTCCTACACTACTATTACAATCCAATATATAGGTTAGTGATGGTGATATCTGGGGAGCAGCTAGCACACAAGGTGAAGGTAACAATCCCCTACAATAGTATATGTAAGTGCAGCGCTAAACCCCTGAGGACATTAAAAGTGCAGGCATACCCCTGAGGACGTACGTGCACATGAAATGCGTTGGGTGGAGCCGCCATTTGCTGACGTCACGCTGCCGCTGCCGATGGTCAGAGCGGTGGCCATCTTGGTACACTTTTTATGCTTTTTGATTTCTGTCTCCACGTGGATACTTTTTATTGTTCTAATAAATGCTACACTATATGCAACTTTATTGGCTCCTGTGGTAAGCTATTCCCTCTAGGACAAGGGCTGACTTCCCATCTGAGTGCCCAGCATGAATTTGGTCTGGTTTAACTCTTTGGCTTCCTTCCATTCTCAGATGTTTAATGCTTGATTGCCTGTTACCAGTTTTCATCTGGTGAGTGTACATCCGAGAGAGGTGGAGGATTATTTTGTGTGATCATCAGCACATTTGCACTCTGCACCTTAATTATTCTGCGCCTTATGGTTTCAAGGACAATTGCTTCCATTTATGGATATTTGACTATATAAATAACACGTTTAACCACGGACATTGATGTAGAGTTTTATCCTATTTATATATCTCAGATTTTATATTGTAACATCATTTACTACTGCACTTTACTTCACGGATCACCACGGACATTATTTTATTTCGATTCTGCCCGTGATACACTTTATTGTTTTGCATTTGCTTTTTGAGCTGTTTAACTGATATTTTCATGCTTTTACTTGATGCACTTTACTGTTTCACTCAGTTCATTACATTCATGATGCACTGATTTTTAGATTTCGCATTTACTAATGTTTTGTGCACTTTTATGTGTTGCACTTTACCATTCCGCAATATACTGTACATATATATATATATATATATATATATATTTTAGCACTGCACTTTCTTGCATATACTATTACAATCCACCATTGAGGAATTTCCTGCCTCTGAATTGGCCATGAAAAATATGCTTCTTTCATTAAGGCAGACCCTGCACAACGATATTAAAAATGTGATCACTCCACTATCAAACACTTTTTTTGACCAGCTTTCAGAGTTTGTTTGTCTACAGCATACAGAGTGCAAAACCCTTTGTGGCGATAACCTAATGCCGTCATGGTTGCTAAACTGCCCTCGGATGACAGTAACTACACTGGCTACCCATGTTCCTTGCATTTTTTACAAGATTACAGCATATAGAGTGCAAACCCCATGTGGCAATAACCTAATGTCATCATGGTTGCTAAACTGTGGCAATACCCTAATGTCATCATGGTTGCTAAACTGCCCTCGGATGACAGTAGCCACACTGGCTACCCATGTTCTTTGCATTTTTTGCAAGATTTTTTTATGCAAGTTTTTCCCGAAGGTTATAGTTTGTTTGTCAACAATACTCCATACTACTAAGCTACACCTCCGGCAAGCTATCCTGCATCACCTGCCTGTGAATGACCTCTTACTCTACGCTGCTCTCTACCGATATATCAGATGTTATTTGCTGCTCATCCGACTTTTTGAATCAAACCATCTCACAAGTATGACAAGATGTACGAAGTCAACAGTCCATCCAATACCACCTTCCGCACCTCTATATACTTAACAAATTCTTAACATAATATCTCTCAAAGTTGGGGGCCTGAACTCCCCTATAAAAGATCATCCCTAACCAAGGAAATACATGCTCTCCACGGAGATATCATCTTTCTCCAAGAGACTCACTTTGCCTCTTCCAAGATACCTATCTTCCAAATTAATAGTTCACTGGCTTCTCACTACAAAAAAACCAACAGAGTCATGACAGCAATCAAAGACTCAATTAACTTTCACTTTACCTCTGAATATGTGGCCCCTCAAGGCCGTTTCCACAGCTTAGTATGCCTTATTAACAACATTCCCTATACACTTGTCAACGTATACTGTCCGAACTCTAATCAAATCTCATTTTGCAAACACCTGCTCACCAAAATTACTCCTCTCAGAAAAGGCCACCTGATTATAGGCGGGGACTTCAGTATAGTGGGGAATGTCCAACTAGACTCTGTGAAAAGACCCTAGAATAATAGCCTAAACCAATTTCTTCATGCTAACGACCTTTACGATATCTGGAGATGTAACCATGGCTCAGAAAGAGATTACTCATACTTCTCCCCATCACAACGTTCATACTCCAGAATAGACTTCTTACCAATCTGCCATCCTAGAGTATCAGAGTGCATTAAGCTGGCTCCGGCATCAGAGAAAGCAGGTAGCTGTGAAAAGAGTAGGTGCACCTGTGGTTTTCCTATGGGTAAACTGTACTGGGCCATAGATTTCTGTTATATCCTGCGGGTTTGGTGAGCTATCTTAAAGTGTATCAAAACTCCTGAATGCAAGAGTTTTGGTGTGCTTTCAGAAAGTGCACCACGCCCGCAAGATATAATAAAAGTCTATAATAAAGCACAGCTAACCCACAGAAAAGCCACAGGTGCATTGTGCTCCATTATGTATGGTAAACAGCAGTTCATCAGTGTGAAAGCAGCCTTAGAGGGGACTCAAGACAGTAAGGGCTCATTTACATTTGCAGTTTTGGTTGAGACATGTTTTTATCCTCCCTAACCACTAGTGTATCATCAGGGGTTACAATGGTGACCCTGCCATATGCTCCAGGGGGCCCAGCCACATTCTGTTTTACACTAGGACAGGAGGCGTGTTGGGGACAGCATATACAGGAACCTATCCTCTCCATTTTCTTCATGCAAACTCTGAAAGCTGACTTCTCCTCCTCTCCCTCCCGCAGTAAAAGATTTGAAATTATAAACAATTTCATTGCACTGTGGCTCACAACCAGCTACCAAATTACTTAAATGGTCCTTGCTCTTCAAAAGTTTGAGAACCCCTGCTCCAACAGGAAGTCAAATCACAGCGGCAAAAAAAAAAGTTAGAGATTTGGAGAAGGCTGAGACCAATAAAAGGTACTTCTTTGAGTTAAAAGATAAGTTCACCTTTTGAAAAAAAATAATCAATGCATATTTTTTTTCAGGTAAGGAGCTTGAAAAGTATTGCATCCACGATCAGCAGATCACGAGTGCAAGCTCAGGCTCCAGCAAGCTCTCAGGATATCTGTCTACCTGGACCTTGTATGGGCTGGCAGTTACTTGAGAGCAGGAAGATCAATGGACTACAAGAGCACTCACCAGCATCCTCGTAGTTCAGTGCAAACAACAAGTCAATGACTGGTGGCAGTTGTAGGCATTCATTCACAGAAAACTGTGAATGAAAGAAACAGACATATTGTCAGAGCTGAACTTATCCTTTAACCACTTAAGGACAGCCCTATAGCAGATATAGTGCTACAGGGCACCTGTGCGCAAAATCATGTATATATATGATTTTTCATTTCCAGATAGGGGGCGCATGTGGGCCATGCACGCACCCGACCAGCGCCACCATTCATGGCCGCAGATGTCAATTGCTGGGTCCCGGCTGGTAACTACCCGCTGGCACCCGGTGATTACTGAAAATCACAGATGGGGAGGAAGACTGTTTTGTTTACAAACAGTCTTCCTACCTGTCAGCTCGAGCACACTGCTCAGGATGGCTGTGCACAGCACAGCCATCCCGAGCAATGTGCTTACAGTAAAGCACACCCCCCGCCCCCTAGTAAAACACTCCCAGCACATAGTTAACCCTTTGATCGCCCCTCACATTAACCCCTTCCTGTCCAGTTCCATTAGTACAGTGTCAGTGCTTTTTTTAGCACTGATCACTGTATTGTGTCACTGGGGATGTCAGTGATGCAAGTTAGTTCCCCCAGTGTCAGAATGTCTGTCGCAGTCCCACTCAAAGTTGCTGATCGCCGCCATTACTAGTAGGAAAAAAAATCCCAGTATATATACCGCCATTTGTAAACACTATAACTTTCACGTAAACCAATTAATTTACACGGATTGGGATTTTTTTCGCAAAGACATGTCACAGAATAAATTTTGGCCTAAAATTATGATGAAATTAGATTTTTAAAATTTTTTACTGGACATGTTTAACCTCCTTAGCGTTTTTCCCGAGTGTAGCTTGGGGTAAAATTTGAGTACCAAGAGCGGTAACCCCGAGCTACACTCGGTCTTACCATGTGGCGTTGCTCAGGGGGTCCCTGCAGCACTTACCTTGTCCTTCGCTCCTGCGATGTGTCCCCTGCAGTGTCCCCGGCCATCTCCTCCGGCCGATGCCGGCATTCGGCTTCCGTGTTCCGGTCCCTGTGACGTCGGGACGTACGGCGGCAAATTTGAAATTTTTAAAAAATGTCATTTTTGCTGTCATTGCTGTTTCAATGCATTTCACATATATTTTGTCCCTACTGCTTTGTCCTGTGCCCTGCCTGCATTTTGACTGTTCTTTTTGCCTGGAAACTTAGAAAAGTCCATGGTGTCCAAAAAGCGCCCCTTTACGTCAAAAGCGGTTTTAGACCAGCTAGAGAACAGTGATAGTAAATCAGAACCACTTGCAGAATTGAGTGATAATGATTCGTGGGGAAATTCGTCATCAGACACTGAAAATGATTTTGCGACTTTGCTCAGCGATGTGCGAATTTGCCTCTGTATTTCAAATTTCAGTGTTTTTGGTTTGATTATATTATTGAATTAAATTTATTATTATTATATTATTATTTTTTATGATTATTTATTAAATTATAATTTATGATTTCGTGTTTCAAGTTTTATCATATCCGGAATGTTTACTAGACTCTTGTTCGTACAGATTTCAGTGAGTTATTCCTAATAATTACAGCCTACAATAAAAAACTACATATTTCCATGCAAAAAAATGGTACCACTTTCAGTACAAAAAATCGGAAAGAATCATACCGCCGAGGAGGTTAATAGCAAAAAGACCAAAATATTGTTTTTTCTCAAAATTGTCGGCCTTTTTTTGCTTATAGTGCAAAAAACAAAAAAACGCACAGGCAATTAAATACCACCGAAATAAAGCTCAATTATGGGAAAAAAGGATGTAAATTTAATTTGAGTGTAGTATTGCTTGACCGCTCAATTGTCAGTTAAAGTAACGCAGCGCAGTAACACAAAAAATGGCCCGGTCAGGAGGGCAAGTGGTTAAAAAGCATACTTAAATAGAATTTTTATTTTTAATACAGAGTTTAGTTTCACCTATTAAGCATTCAGCTGTTACTGTATTTATGAGCACATCATTTTCACCACTATTTATTTATTCATAGATAATTTAAAAATGTGAAACTGAATAATAAACATCAACAAAGCCAGGCTACATTTGTTGTCAAGGGTTTTGTTGTTGTGTCAGTGTCATACTTGTTTTAACATGCACATTAAAGAAAACAATATATATACTAGTTTATTGAAAATTTAATCAAACACTTACAAAACTTATCAAACAGTTGTGATTAATCTGAAATAACAAAATGCATAAACATGTTTTTACATGAATCGATTGCCATTGATAGAAACGCCACACATGACAAACAAAAACAGATTACTCTGTAGATATTTTGTACTAAAACATCAATATAGAAAGTTAATCATGTATATATTACATAATACTGAATCTATTGTTGTAATCTGAAAAAATGTCAAGACCCTTTTCTTTAAAATGGTTAGGTTATATTTATTCAGCATCTCTGTAGTACCAACAGTCTGTGCAGGGCTTTAAAAAATAAAAGATATAGTACAGGTACAATAAAATTTGAAAAAAGAGGGTTAGGCCCTGCTCAGGAGAGCATACAATCTTAAAGGGAGGGGCAATTCAAACAAAGGGTAATAACTGTGAGGAATAAGCCGATGGGAAAAACAGAAATATCATTTTCAGGTGGAGGTGGGGAAGGCATCCTTGAAGAAGTGAATTTTCAGGGAATGACTAAATGCTAAAAGAGTAGCAAATAGGCAGAGAGATTGGGAGTTCCAGAGAAAGGTAAAGTCTCTGGAAAAGTACTGGAGTTAAACAAGGAAGGAGGTCATGAGAGAGATAGAAAGCAGGAAGTTATGGAAGGAGTGGACAAGTTGTTAGTATTTGAGTTTTATACATTGAGCTAGGAGTAGCCAGTGGGGGATTGACAGAGAGGGGTGACAACCACTGACATGTTTGTAAGGGGGACATGTCTAGCAACAGTACTCATAATAGACTGAAGGGGGATAGCCTGTGTAAAGGTAGGCCAATGAGAAGGGAGTTGCTGAGGGGAGAGATAACAAGGGAGATAATTAGTAAGTTTATGGTATCAATGAAGAACCACCAAAAAAACTAGTGGGACTTTACTGGTACAGAAAATGGACAACCTCATATTACTGTATAAACATGTTTATTGAAACATATCTTCCAAAATTTTACCATTAAACAGTATTTGGCTAGTAAGCTCAATAAATTACAGCATTTATGTATTATGACATCTAAGTTCTCCAGAGGTCGGTGCATTTCGCTTATTAGCTTCCTCAGGACCCAAAAAGAGTTGGAAGCAAAGAAGTCCAATACCCTAGCTGGAAGATACATATATGCAATATATACAACATTAGTCATAAAATTGTGATTATTACAAAATTCTTACAATGAGAAACCTTCTCCACAGACTCACATGTCAACATGAGTGGTAATATAGGGCAGCAGCATCCACACAGCGGTCAAAGTGGTCATGGATGAACATCCGCACACACGGTCAACTCCCCTCGTACCCCACAAAATTAGGCCCTGTAGATAGACCAAATGGTTATTCTCCATCCTAAGACAGAAAAGGGGGGGGGGGGAGAAAAAAGGGAAATAAGAAAAGTCCCAAATATGACTCACAATGAGTGATTCACTGATAAAAGAGGTAGACAGCATATCTATCCACATGCCAATATCATTTATCTGTGATACATCTTGTGCATATTCTCCACAAAATAATCCCATTCATTATCTGATTGACAAATGCATACCTGGTTATCCTAACACAAAGGTAGAGGTAAAAAAAAGTCCACCATCGGGCAGTAATTATGCAGTATCAATAGATTGCTTTAACATCCAATAACTCTTCTGTGTCAGTTACTAAGATTATCCTGTAATCACATAAATATGTGGCCATACTCAATAACCAATAATGTCCCCAGCTCAAACTCCTTCATAAAACAAGCCAACTCAAATTATCATCTCTCATACCTATAATACACCGTGTAACGGCAATCGCCCTCTACGTGTGTCTTTCCCCACTGGCAACAAAAATGTCATCTGTCGGCGCATTTAAATGATGTCATCAATCAAGGCCAGAGTTATCCACCCAGCAGGAATGAACCGCCCATCTCGAGGTAAGCGCGGTTCATTCCCGCTGGGCCTTGATTGATTGATAATTACTGTCGATGGTGGACCTTTTCTACCTCTACCTTTGTGTTGGGATAGCCAGGTATGAGTTTGTTAATTGGATACTGAATGGTATTAGTATGATGATGGGGAATATGGATATTCCCACCGATTCTTTATGGTTATTTTAGATTATTTTGTGGAAAATATGCACAAGATGTAGCACATATGAATTACATTGGCATGTGGATAGATCTGCTATCTGCCTCTTTTGTTAGTGAGTCACTCATTGTGAGTCATATTTGGAACTTTTCTTGTTTTCCTTCCCCCCCCCCCTTTTCTGTCTTAAGATGGAATATAATCGTTTGGTCTGTTCACAGGGCCTAATTTTGTGGGGTATGAGGGGAGTTGGTTGTGTGTGCGGATGTTCATCCATGACCACTTTGACCACTGTGCGGATGCTGTTGCCCTATATTATCGCTCATGTTGACATGTGAGTCTGTGGAGAAGGTTTCTAGTTGTACAAATTTTGTAATAATCACAACCGTATGACTAATGTTGTATATATTGCATATATGTATCTTCCTGCTAGGGCATTGGACTTTTTTGCCTCCAACTCTTTTGGGGTCCTGAGGAAGCTAATAAGCAAAATGCACTGACTTCTGGAGAACTTAGATGCCATAATACATAAATGCTGTAATTTATTGAGCTTACTAGCCAAATATTGTTTTAATGGTAAATTTTTGGAAGATATGTTTCAATAAACATGTTTTATACAGTAATATAAGGTTGTCCGTTTTCTGTACCAGTAAAGTCCCACTAGTTTTTTGTGGTTCTTCACATGATATATTAGGGATGAGGTATGTTTGCAGTCTGGTTTATATAATTTATTAAGGCAGCAAGATGTGTAATTGTACTGTATGTGGGGTTCAAAGGAGATACCAGAGTCCAGAATTACACGTAGCTCCCTGGCATGAGAAGAGGGACTGATAGTTGTTCCATTAATCTTGATGGAAATAGGGGTAGGGGATGCAGGGAAAGGAAATATTATTAGCTCAGTTTTTTAAAGACTGGGTTTGAGGAAGTGTCATTTAGTAAATTAACCACTTGCCGACCGCGCATAGCCGAATGACGGCTTCACCGCGGCCGGCCAGTTCTGAGTGGACGTCATATGACGTCCTCCCAGAACGCGCTCTCCTGCGCGCCCCAGGGGGCGCGCACCCGGCGATCTCCGTGATCGCTGTGTCCTACGGACACAGCTGATCACGAGATGTGGTGAAAGGCCGATCCCACCGGCCTTTTACCACGTGATCAGCGGTGTCCAATGACACGCTGATCACAGGAAAATGCAAGTGCCGGTTCTCGGCTGCACTTTCCTCACGCTGTCAGATCGTGAGGAAAGTACTGCCGAGAACCGGCAGTTGTCAGAGCGGGGATCGGCACCGATCATCAGGACACTGATGATCAGTGCCCTGATGATCGGTGCCCAGCAGTGACCCCCGCAAGTTCCGATCAGCTGTGCGCCCACTAGCCCCGCCCACCCATTCCCAGCAGTGCCCCCACCTGTGCCCAGCAGTGCCCCCACCTGTGCCCAGCAGTGCCCCCACCTGTGCCACTCTGCAGTGCCACCTACCTGTGCCCAGCAGTGCCACCTACATGTGCCCAGCAGTGCCACCCACCTGTGCCCACCCACCTGTGCCCACCAGCGCCACCCACCTGTGCCCACCAGTGCCACCCACCTGTGCCCACCCACCAGTGCTGTCCACCAGTGCCACCCACCAGTGCCACCCACCAGTGCTGCCAGTCAGTGCCACCAGTCAGTGCCCAGGGGTTGTGCCAGTCAGTGCCGCCAGTCAGTGCCCAGAAGTGATGCCAGTCAGTGCCGTCTATCAGTACCCATCATCAGTGTCACCTATCAGTGCCGCCTATCAGTGCTGCATATCAGTGCCGCCTATCCGTGACCCCTAATTAGTGCTGTCTATCAGTGCCGCCTATCCGTGCCACCTCATTAGTACTGCCTATCAGTGCCCTTTAGTGCTGCCTATCAGTGCCCATCAGTGCCGCCTATCAGTGCCCATCAGTGCCGCCTCATCAACGCAAATCAGTGAAGGAGAAAAAATACCTGTTTGAAAAATTTTATAAAAGAAACAAATAAACTTTTTTTTTTTTCAAATTTTTTGCACTTTTTTTAATTTATAGCGCAAAAAGTAAAGCGCCCAGTGGCAATTAAATACCACCAAAAGAAAGCTCTATTTGTGAGAAAAAAATGATCAAAATTTCATATGGGTACAATGTTGCATGACCGCGCAATTGTCAATCAAAGTGCGGCAGCGCTGAAAGCTGAAAATTGGCCTGGTAAGGAAGGGGGTATAAGTGCCTGGTAGGCAAGTGGTTAACAATGTATAAGGAGTCTGGAGGGATCACCTGAAGAGCAAAGATGTTATCAGTGTAGATCTGATATTGGAAGCCATGGAAGGTTATCTGCTGACCCAGGGAGGAAGTGTAGATAGAGAATAGAAGGGGACCAAGGACAGAGCCTTTGGTGACTCCTACAGAAATAGGAACAGGGGAGGGAGAGATAGAGTTGTAGGGGATATTGAGGTGCGCTGAGATAGAAAGGAGGACAACCAGGTGAAAACAGAGTCTTGAAAGCAGAGGAAGTTATTTTTTTGAGAAGTAGCAGGTGGTCAACTGTATTAATGGAAGTGGAAATGCTTGAGTGTGAATGGGTATAATAGTCCTTGGTTATAGTAGGTATTAAGTAATCAATGAGTTTTAAGTGGAGTGTTGCAGGCAGAAGCCAGACTGTAAGGGTTTGAAAGGGTTGTTACTAGTTAGGTAGCAACTCAGATGGTTGAAGACAAGGCTTTCAAGAAGTGTGGAGGAAAGTGGGTGCAAGAATATACAGTAGATCTTAAGTTATTCAAATTGGTGGGGTCTGATGAGGGATTTTTAAGTATGGGGTTTACTACTGAATGTTTAAGGAGGTGATTGAATGTGGTCCAGGGGAGTAGTGGCAAGTTGATCCTCAGAAAAAAAATAACAACCTTCTAGGTGGTGACAAGATCAAATGGGAAGACTAGAGAATGTAGTGGTAGACATAGTATGGTGGGGGAGATATCTAGACAGTGGAGATCTCATAAAAAAATGAATCAATCTTGTGTTTGAAATGATTCCCAATCTCCTGGACAGTTAGTGGGTGAAGGCAGTGGTGGAAGAAGTAAAGAGTTTAAGGTAGAAAAGAGAGGGGGGTAATAAGAATGACAAAATAGATTTGATTGGCAGAACAGAGACAACACTGTATTTTAGGAGGAAGATTTATATAGGGTGAGGTATATAGCAGCAGAATAGAGAAGAGAAGGGTTAAAGTGGGGTAGGTTTCTATGGAAAGCTATTTGCTGAGTTGAGGTATGGGGGTTGAAGATAGGGAAAATGTGAAGCTGGCAAGATTGTGATAGAAGAAAGAGGTTGGGGAGGTTGCAAGGCATGCAGAGGTGGGAGAATGTACGGGTAAGGGTGATGTCATCAGAGAGTAGAAGTGTTTGTCAATTGCTGAGTTTAATAGAATAGGTTAGATTGAGGATTTGAGAGGTATTTGGGATATTAATATTAACTGGGATGTTAAAGTCACCAAGGATGTTGTCTCTTGTAGTCCTCCTCTGTTGTAATACATTTTCCCTACTAGCCATGTATTTCTTCTGTGCATTCCTAATTGATTAATTGACAATACCCCCACCCAACTCAGTAAAAATTTAGGCCTCCCTTAAGGCATGCACAGGCAGGGATAGCATTGGCAACTATCATATTGGATAAAGTATTCATCTTGGATAAAGTATTGAGTATTGCACTTCTGCTCTGCACTTTAGCGAATGAACAATGCACAAAGACACAGCAGAGCACAGCAGGCAACTGCAAAATACTAAACAGACTGCAGGTGACCAGTTTCCCCATCCAACTTTTCCATCTCTTACCCAGTCTTCTTCTTAATCTCACCACTCTGTAACATAGGCTCGCTACTTCTCCTCACAGCTGTATCTTCTTTCCTCAAACTCTCTTTCCTTCACCCCTCCTCTCTGCCCCACAGTATATATATATATTTATATATATATCACCCTCACTCCTGTCTTCACCTTATTACTGCACTCAGTAATTCCTGCTAATTCGGAACCCACATACTAATGAAACCTCCAGGACACTGGGACATGTACCTCCATATAAGTATTACTTCAGTATTACTTCTCTCACCCTTCTGCTTCTCCTAACATCTGGAGACATCTCCCCAAATCCTGGGCCACCTAATTTTCTTTTGACCAATACAACCAGCACCCCCTATCCTCTAATATGCCTCAATCCACACAATCTGGTTTCTATTCCTGTTCTTCTAAGAACCAGCTTGCTCTGTCTGTAGCAAACTCACCTCTGTCCATGACCTTTTTATCACAAATACATTTAACCACTTGACAACCAGGCTATTGCTGAATGACATCTACAGCGTAGTCGTCTAGTCCTAATGCTCACCAGAACCATGCCTCCCACGTGCCCCCCTGGTGATGATCACATGACATGGTAAAGGGCCAATCACAGTGCCCTTTTACCACGTGATCAGCTGTATCCAATGACACAGCTGATCACAATGTAAATGCAGTTGGTGATTATTGGCTGCGCTTTCCTCAAGCTGTCACAGCTTGAGGAGAGAGGAGAGCTGGTGATCGCCAAGCATATTCATGTATCAGGGGACATCAGTGCATCCCCAAGGGGACATCAATGCAGCCCCAACATTGTACATCAGTGCAGTCCCAGAACTGTCCATCAGTGCTGCCAGTTAGTGTCCATCAATGTCACCAGTCAGTGACCATCAGTGTTGATAGTCAGTGTCTATCAGTGCCGCAGGCAGTGCCCATCAGTGCCACCAGTAAGTTCCATCTATCAGTAATCTTCAGTGCAGCATCATCAGTGCCACCTCATCAGTACCAATCAGTGCAGCCTATCAGTGCCCACCAGTGCTGCCTCATCAGCACACATCAGTGGAGAAAAATTACCTATTTGCAAAATTTTATAACAGAAATTAAGGAAAAAAAATTGTTTTTTGTTTGTTTAGCAAAAAAATAAAAAACCCAGTGGTGAGTAAATACCACCAAAAGAAAGCTCTATATATCTCAAAAAAATTATAAAAATTTCATTTGGGTAAAGTGTTGTTTGACCACGCAATAATCATTCAAAGTGTGACAGCACTGAAAGCTGAAAATTGGCCAGGGCAGGAAGGGAGTGAAAGTGCCCAGTAGGCATGTGCTTAACCTACTTGCAATTACTAAAATCTGGCTGCACTAATCTGGCTTTCCCTCTCCTGCTGCCTTCTCCCATGGTGGCCTCCTCTGGCCTCACTCTCTCAGGCCTAGTGGACAGAAGGGAGGTGGAGTTGGAATCCTCCTATCCTCTCAAAGCACTTTTCAAGTACTTCATTCAACTCCCTCTCTGTCCCTCTCCTCATTTGAAACTCACTGTATTTGTCTCCAGTTTCTTTGAGAATTTTAGTGATCTATCGGCCTCCTGTACTGGTATCAAACTTCCTAGATGACTTGTCTGCCCGGCTACCCTACTTTCTCTCTTCTGAAACTCACACAATCACTCTCGGTGACTTCAACATCCCTGTTAATTTTAACACTCCTGCTACTTTTAAACTTCTGAGCCTAACCTCCTCTTTTGACCTAAAACAATGGACTCATGCTTCTACTCACTGTAATGGCAACTGCTTTGACCTTGTATTTTCCTACCTATGCACTCCTTGCAACCTCACCAACATTCCTTTTCCTCTAACTCCCTTATTAGCTTCACTCTCACCTTGGCTTTCTCCTCCTTGCCTTCCAACTATCTAACAGTTACACATAGAAATCTTTGTCAACTTAACTTTTCTATTCTTTTTTCTGCAACAAACTGTCTCTATGACAAAATACCAGCCCTATCCTGCCCCAACCTGTCCACTTCTGTCTACAACAGTTCACTGTCATCCACCCTGGACACATTGGCCTCCCTCACACCCCAGCCGCTACAACCCTGACAAACAGACAATACCAGATGCCTCAAAAAACATAGCCGTCCCAGCAAGACTTCGACCAATATAAATCTGCCTTCCAAAAAGACAATTCCTGCCTCCACACTGCCAAAGAGACCTATTTTGTCACTCTCATTGACACCCCCTCACGTAGTCCCCATCAACTCTTTTCTAAATTTAACTCTCTACTTCATCCCTCATTACCTCCACCCCCTAACTCACTGCCCAGGAGATTGCTAATCACTTCAAAAATAAGATTGATTCAATTCATGACAAGATCTCCACTGTTCAGATATTTCTCTCACCTTACACTTCTTGTCCACCTGCATGGTCAATACTTCCCTTGTTTAACCCAGCTACTATAGAGGAAGTCACTAAACCTTTTTTCTAATGCACATCTAACCACTGGACCCTGTTCCTTCGCAAATACTAAGGTCACTCTCTGGCTCCATCCTACACTCTTTAACTCATACCTTCAATCTCTCCCTTTCTGCTGGCATCTTCCCAACCCTCTAAAACATGCACTAGTCACACTACTTAAAAAGGCCTCACTGGACCCCATCAATCTTAACAACCTAAGACCCATCTCCTTACTTCCTTTTGCCTCCAAACTCCTTGAACATCCAGTCTACAACTGGCTGATCTTCCACCTCATTGAGAATGACCTTCTTGATCCCCTTCAGTCTGGATTTTGCCCTCAACACTTCACAGAAACTGCTCTCCTAAAACTCACAAATGATTTACTAATGGCTAAAACCTCTCCGCTGCCTTTGATACAGTTGACCACCCCCTCCTCCTGAAAAAACTCTATTTCCTTGGTCTCCATGAATATACTCTCCGTTGGTTTTACCTATCTTACTGCACCTTCAGTGTCACTTACAACTCTACTTCCTCCTCTACTATTCCTCCAATGTTCTGTCCTTGGACCTCTCATGTTCTTGATCTACACCTCTGGGTCAGCTGATAGCTTCCCATGGTTTTCAATACCATTTCTATGCTGATGACACACAAATCTATCTCTCTACCCCTCTGCTCACTCCATCAATTTCCTCACGTATCACTGATTTACTTACAGACATATCAAACCAGATGTCACATCACTTCGGAAAACTTAATCTATTCAAAACTGAGCCCATAATATTTCCTCCCCCATGTGCCCCTTCCCCTGATTTCATGGTCAAGATCAATGGCACAACTATCAGTCTGTCCCTGCATGCCAGGGTGCTAGGTGTAACCCTGGATTCTGAACTGTCCTTTCAGGCCCACATCCAATTCCTGTCCAAATCATGCCATTTCAACCTCTGCAATATCTCCAGAATATGCCCCTTTTTGACCAATGACACTACAAAGCTTCTAATTCAATCCCTGGTTATCTCTTGCCTCGACTACTGTAACTCCCTCTTCATTGGCTTACCTTTACATAGGTTATCGCCCCTTCAGTCCATTATGAATGTTGCTGCCAGATTCATTCACCTTGCCAACCATGCATTGTCTAGTACCCCTCTCTGCCAATCCCTCCACTGGCGTCCACTCAGCCAAAACAAATAAAATTCAAAGTACTAACAACTTACAAAGCTATAGACAACTTGGCCCCCAGCTACATCACTAACCTGGTCTCAAAATACCTACCAAACTGCTCACTTCCATCCTCCCTAGACCTCCTGCTCTCTAGTTCCCATGTCACCTCCTCCCATGCTCACCTCCAAGACTTCTTCTGAGCTTCTCCCATCCTATGGAACTCTCTACCCCAATCTGTCCAGCTATCTCATAATCTATCTACCTTTATACGATCCTTGAAAACCCTTCTCTTTAAAGAAGTGTATCCTACTTTTACCTAATGCACTGTGTTTTTGCTTTCTCCGTCAGCTCATCCCCCACAGCTATTATATAGTTACATAGTTAGTCTGTCTGAAAAAAGACAAAAGTCCATCAAGTTCAACCATAGAAAAAAAAAGTTATAATCCTATACCCATAGTTGATCCAGAGGAAGGCAAAAAACCCCAGCAAAGCACGATCCAATTTGCTCCTGCTGTGAAAAAAATTCCTTCCTGATCCAATGAGAGGCAGTTGGATATTCCCTGGATTAACTTTACCTATAAATGTTAGTATCCAGTTATATTCTGTGTATCTAAGAAACAATCCAGGCCTTATTTGAAGCAATCCACTGAGCTGGCCAGAACCAACTTTTGAGGCAGGCTATTCCACATTTTCACAGCTCTCACTGTGAAGAAACCTTTCCGTGTTTGGAGATTACATTTATTTTCCTCCAGACGTAAAGAGTGCCCCCTTGTCCTCTGTGTTGACCTCAGGGTGAATAGCTCTACACCGAGTTCACTATATGAACCACTGATGTATTTATACATGTTGATCATATCCCCCCTTAACCTCGTCTTCTCAAGAGAGAATAAATTCAGTTTCTCTAATCTTTACTCATAGCTGAGCTCCTCCATGCCTCATATCAGTTTGGTTGCCCTTCTCTGTACTTTCTCCAGTTCCCAAATGTTCTTTTTGTGAACTGGTGCCCAAAACTGAACTGCATATTCCAGATGAGGTATTACTAATGATTTGTACAGGGGTAATATGATATCTCTCTCTCTGGAGTCTATACCTCTTTTAATACAAGAGAGGATTTTGCTTACTTTAGAAACCGCAGCTTGGCATTTCATGCCATTATTAAGCTTGTGATCTACCAGAGCACCCAGATCCTTCTCCACCATTGATTCCCCCAGTTGTACTCTCCCTACTATGTATGATGCATGCATATTATTAGCCCCCAAGTGCATAACCTTACATTTATCAACATTAAACCTCATTTGCCACATAGTTGCCCAATTAAGCAGTGCATTGAGGTCGGCTTGTAAGTTGATGACATCCTGTAAGGACATTATTCCACTGCACAGCTTGGTGTCATCACCATTACCCTTTGCAACACTTGACCCTTCTTCCCTCTTAGATTGTAGGTTCTAAAAAGCAGGGACCTCTGATTCCTTGTGTACAAAATTCAAATGTAACTGTAATATCTGCCTTCATTTTGTAAAGTGATGTGCAAACTGTTGGCGCTATATAAATCCTGTATAATAATAATAACAATGATAGTGGGAGTTTCATATGAAAGAAAATAGGTTAGCACTTTTTTCATCTGCTAGGCCAGAAAGTGTAAGAAAAAGAAAGTTTGAGGAGAGAGGGTACTATTATGAGAATATTAGTGGGTGGAGAGAGTGAGAAGCAGAGTGTGAAAGAGGAAGGTAGATGGAGAATTACAGGTGCGTTTGCAGTGTGCCTTGAATGGGACAATGTTTGTAGTTGCTTTGATTATGCCTTAGTTAAAAGTGCCATACAGGGGCGCATGCGCGGCCGGCTCCGAGATGCCAGCTCACTGACAAGAGCTCCGTCTCACCGCCAGCCATAACCCGGCACACACCGGACAAAGCGACATTACTCACCTCTCCCCGGTCCCATAGGGGACACAGGGCGATATAGAACCCTCCGGATCATGCCTCGCCGCCGCAGGTCACTGGGGCAGCCAGGGAAGCTGACCAGCTTCTTCCCAGCCCTCAGCCCCTGCAGCCAAGATGGCGCCGGCTGATCAAACAATGATCTCCTCACACAGGCAGAGGGAAACACAGATCAGACCACAGACCCCAGGCTCAAGGCACCACTATACCCAGGAGACCCGGGTGAGTCCTCTCCGTCCCTCTCTCCCTCCACTAGCAGTCCTGCTAAGTCAAGGCCCAGGCTGGACATAGAATCTATTCCTGATCTGCAGCCTTCCTATCCTCCTGCATTTACTACTACTTCTACTCCATCTTTGATTGAGAACTTTAATGCTTCTGACCAACCTATCACTGAAATCTCAATGAAAAGTATGCTTCTTTCCCTGCGACACACACTACATGACGATCTGACAACAACTTTATCTCAAATCTCAACCGTGGTACAAAAACAAGACCACCGTATCCGCCACATTGAGAATAAAATGGGGGAAATGTTCATGGCACACAATGACCTAATAGACGCACACTCAGACCACGAAGCCGACATAGAACAAATTAACCTTAAATTGGCAGACCTAGAAGACCTCTCCAGGCGGAATAATATTAAATTCCATGGAACACCAGAATCTATCACTATGGACTCCATAGTTCCTTACATCCTACAATACATGAAGCACCTCATCCCTTCTCTAACAGATGTGGAGCTCGCCATAGACAGCGTGCACAGAATACCAAAACAGTCGTTCCTACCGGCCGCAATACCTAGAGACATACTAGCGTGCATACACTTCTACCAAGTGAAAGAAAAAATAATGATAGCTGCTAGAAACCCTACCTCAATTCCAGCATCTCAAGCGAATATCAAACTATTCGCAGACCTATCCAAAGCCACACTCCTCAACCGCAAGAAATTTATCACCATAACAAAAGCATTGCGGAACCAAGGAATTGGTTACCAATGGGGTTTCCCCACGAAGCTCATTGTTAAACATCAAGGAAGGCCCTATACGATCAAAACCCTAGAAGAAGGCATCAAACTCCTAAAAACATGGAACATCATACCAGTGGACTGCCACCAATCCACCTCTATTCGACCACAACAAATGGATGCAGAATGGTCTTGAACCAACAGTCCCTAACATCACTCATCACCCAACATGCTGGGTAACACTTCACAATCCACTAAAGGCTGGCAGACGACCCCCTATCCGAACATTTCTAAAAACCAAGTTTTTCTTTAGCATGGCATCTTTCATGAGTCATGCATGTTCAAATTCTCCCGTTATACTGTAGCAAAATGTGCTATACATGTTACTTCTATTTTCCACAAGTTCTTTTTACCCCTCTACCCTCCTCACACCACCAGTTGCTCAAGTCAACTCCTCTTCTCTCAAAAACCTGCATCACAAGATGAAACACCCTCCTCAAACCAGCAAACAAATCAAGCTCACTACTCCTTCCCTATGGAAGCTTTCTACCTACGACAAAGGGAAACCTACCTTTCTCCACAACTTATGAACCATCTCTACTACTTCATACTACCCATTTACACCCAGCAACATGATTAACATATCATCTTTTACAACAAAATCAACTCAGCCATCTCTTCCCAGAGACAAGGCAGGCTACTCATCGGTGGAGACTTCAACATCATAGGCAATCCACTCCTGGACTCTTCTTCCAGTAAACGCTCCTCTAAACATACCTTTAACCACTTTCTACACAACAACGATCTCTATGGTATATGGCGATGCCAACACAGTACTGAAAAAGATTACACCTACTATTCCCCATCCCACCTCTCCTACTGCAGAATTTACTTTTTCATCACAGACAAGTGGACATTATAGCATGTCACCTCCTCCAAGATCGGCACTATAACATGGTCAGACCAAGCTCCAATTTCCATTACTCTAGACCACAATCAACATTCTATGATCCCTCTAATATGGAGATTGAACCCAATCCTACTGAAAAATCTAGACCACAAGAAACATATATTGGACGCACATAATATGTTCTTTGAAATGAATGAATCACCTGATATCTCTATACCTATATTATGGTCCACTTACAAGGCATACATGAGAGGTATTCTTATACAACTAAATTCCTGTATTACCAAACAAAGAAACCAACAAATTGACAAACTCCTCATGTCAATTAAAACAAAAGAAGAATTAAACAAAAAATCCCCAAATACTTGACCAAACTCTTTAATCATGATGCCACCACTGGTATATTCCCCAAAGACATGCTACAGTCGATAATAATAACAATACCAAAACCTGGCATAGACCCACAACTTGTCCAAAATTATAGACCAATTTCCCTACTCAATACAGACATAAAATTCTATGCAAAAATTATAGCTCGCAGACTAATCCCCTATCTTCATACAAGGCCGCCAAGCACCCGACGCTACCAGAAGACTTATATCTCTTCTTCACCACTTAGAACACACCAAGCAGCCCTCATTACTCTTATCCTTAGACGCAGAAAAAGCATTCGACTGAATACATTGGCTATTTATGCGATTGACCCTACAGAAATGTTGTATTACAGGAAGGATGTTAACAGCCATCTTATCACTATACTCCCTCGCCTCAGCCAGAGTACTAACAGATGGAACATTATCAGACCCTTTCAATATCACCAATGGTACTAGACAAGGCTGCCCACTATCTCCCATCATATTTGCATTGTTCATTGAACCCTTAGCTTCTAAACTTAGAGACGACCTGATGTTCACTGGCATCAAACACCTTAACACTGAACACAAAATTAGTCTATTTGCAGACCACATCATATTGATGGTTACCAACCAGATCCCTCAAAACGATACGCACTCACCTTCAACAGTACTCGACGGTCTCTTATTATAAACTTAATGAACCCAAATCTTCAATGAATCCTAAATCTCCATACACCACACCAAACCCAGATATTACTTGCCAAACAATTCCCTTTCTCCTGGGAAAAAAACAACATCCCCTATTTAGGAATCAAACTCACAGTAACAACAGACCAACTATTCACCTCAAATCACAAAATACTACTCAAAACTATGTCCCAAGAAATTGCCACCCTTTGCACCTCAGAACTCTCCAAATTAGGCCGAGTTGCGACATTGAAAATGTACATCCTACCACAAATTTTATACATTTTTCGCACACTTCCCATACCAGTCCTTAACATCTTTTTCTCCAAATTACAATCGATTCTCGCCAGATTCTTACGGAGCTCTAAAAAACCTAGATGCACCACCAATCTCTTAATACGACCATCTTCCAAAGGAGGTGCAGGCCTCCCACATCTAAAATCCTACTATAATGCTACTCTTCTTGACCAAATATATTTTTGGTGGAACCCAACCATAGAAAAAATCTGGTCTACAATGGAAACCTTGCCCTTTCTTCCACTTAAACCCCATTTACTTCTAATTCCATCAATGTCACAAACAAACTACCAACTAAAACACCCATGTATCCAAGCCACTCTTCAAGCCTGGTGCGATCTTCTGTCACGGAATACACAGATCCCAAACAATTCTTTACCCCAATTGACATACCACATTCCATTACACCCTCTCTGGACCTATCTCAATGGGAAAAACTAAACATACATAATATAACAGACCTCTATAAAGACCACACCCTACACTCATTTCAGAATCTCCAAACCAAATTCAATCTCCCTACCACTGAATATTTCACCTACTTAAGAATTGCCCACTGTATGAAAACAAAAAAATATACCTCATACCACAAAGATTCCAAATACCGCCTATCATTTCTTTACCATACCACAATACCCAGGTGAAGGCATCTCCATTTTCTACAAGTACATAACGTACCTGCAATTCACTCTAAAATCTACCTCCCTATCCAATTGAGAAAAACCCCTTTCAGAAACAATTACGGCACAGACATGCAACAAAACATTTAACACTACTTACAAATCCTCCCGATGCAGCTCGTACTGGGAATCATACTTAAAAATCCTCCACCAATGGTACCTAACCCCTGTCAAACTAGCCATTTATTACCCAAAAAATTCCTCCTCTTGCTGGTGATAATGCGGAGACATAGGCTCAACACTATACATATTATGGTCCTGTAAATCAATCAAATCCTTTTGGAACAGTGTCTTCCAATTAATCTCTGAAATATCCAAAACAGTGATAACCCCAAATCCTTCACTCGCGCTTTTACACATTGGGATTGAAAAATTCCCCTATAATTCCCATACTGTCATTGTCCACACACTTTTCGCAGCAAAAATCAATATAACCCAATATGGAACACCACCACTGCTCCTTCTCTTAAGTCATTAATTACAGATCTTAATTTCCAATGTGAAATGGAAAAAAGATCGGCCTTTAACAACTCCACCCAACACAAATTTAAATTCCAATGGACTAGTTGGTTACAAAATCCTAACTGCTCAGTACAATTCTGATATTTTATAAACAATTGAACTACTCACCCATTTTAGACTGGTACTCCTTTTCCACCCCATTACATTTACCCCCGCCCTCCCTACCCTCCTCCTTATCCCCCCTTGCTCAATACCCCTTCACTATTTCATACACCTCGCCAAGGTTCAGTATATATCCAAGTCTACCTCTGATGCTAATGCCTTAAACCCCAATTTTAACCACAGCCAAATGGTGGGGTAAATGCTTATTAATACTATATTGTATGAATATACTCTCTACTGAACTGAATACTATTACCTTGTTGTGTTATTGAAAATCTTTCAATTAAAATTATTGAAATAAAAAAGTACAAGACACTTATGAAGGAATGGCACTTCAGCAGGCAGCTGTTCTTGCCTTGGCAAGAATGTCTGTAGTTGCCTTGGGAGGAATGCATGTGCTTGCCCCCTCACTGTGCCATCCCTATTGAATTAAATTTATACTCAGATTGGGTGGGGGAGGCAAAATATAAACAAATGATGGTGGAAACTTTTCACGTCACTAAAGACTGTAAGGCAGGCCAGAGGCAGGTTCTGACTGATCATTCTCTGTATATAATGCACAATCATTTTTAAATACATTAAATCTTTTAAAGGGTATATTTAAAAACGGGGTTTATTTACTAAAACAAGAGAGTGCAAAATCTAGTGAGCTCTGTATAGAAATCAGCCTTTAGGTTTTTCTGTCAAAACTTAATTGAACAAGCTGAAGGTAGACACTGATTGGCTATCATGCACAGCTGCACTAGATTTTAACACTCTCCAGTTTTAGTAAATCAACCCCTTTGTATTTTAAAATTCATGCACCAAGAAGATACACCTGAAGTGAATGTTTGGTGAATGTCATATTCTCTGATTTTTAAATATACCCCTTAAATATTTAATTTGTTTAAAAAATGATTGGGAAGATAAGTAATAACAACTTGAGTGATTTTAATAATAAGAAATACCTTTAGAACTGTATACTCTAAATAAAGAAAACAATTTTATTTCGCAAAAGGCTATTATTAATGTCATCCATCCTTGGCAATAATTCATTGCTATAACTTAATAAATATATAGCATTCAAAGGCTTAAACAATTCGTTTTAATAAGTATGTTCCTTCATTTGTAAGAAAAGTCATTTGGTTTTACCTTCAACCAGAGCCTGAAACCAATCAGGAATATTACTGCTTATTAATTTTAATGTCATATCTTTGATGAAAAATGCAACTGTCTTTTCCATTTAAATATAGTACATGTAAAAAATAAATATTAAATATTTTTTTCATATAAAGAGCACATTTCCTCTTTGTGTAATATATATTTATTAAGCCTTCTTGCTTTAGATGTCTTTATGATGCAGTTTATAAATGTGAAATTTACATACACATGTAACCTTAAATACTTATGTAAGTGTATTTTTTAATAAAGATAACTGAATGTTACTAGAAGAAAGCATTTTTTTAGTTTTAGATAAATTGGGGAATGATTAGGACCTCAGTTAGGTTTTTATTGTTTTGCTGGAATCTCGTTCTCTCTACATGTGTTCTGTGACCATCAATGCGATTGTTGAAAGTGAGTAAAAATTTAAAATTTTTACTTTTCATTGTAACAGGAACAATGGGAAAAATTTCCTGTGCTTTAAAGCAATCTCCACTCACTTTCTGCTAATTCATAAATAAAGAACTGAAAGAAAATCTCCCCAGTGGGACTAACACTCCAAAAAATTAATTTTAAGTGATTCTAACTAATTTCTTACACTTTCAAAATTTCTTACACTTTTCAAAGCTACAAAAATGGCTTTAGATATACTTTAAATGATATCTCCAAAATAACCTTGATACACTGGAAATATTCAGTACTTGGAATTTCTGTAACTGCAGCTATGAAAAATGTTTGGTTGAGGCTTCATGACACAGACTACCAGATGGACCTGTCTCACACAGCACATCATTGTCTTTTAGCCAGCAAGTGGCAGATCTACCTATTTTTTTCTCAGAAGAGTTAAGCAGTTTATTGTACATCTGTGACCAATTATGTATAGTTAAACCATCATTGCCAAGTTTTATACTTTATTAGTAAATACTGCTTACAAAAATGTGTACTGTTCCTTTACGAAATCAAAGAAAGTGTGAATTTTCCCTTACGATTCAAACCAAGCCTTATCCAGGAATACAGCCAGAGTGGCTAGGAAAGGTAAAAATTGCAAATGTGCAACACAACCAGGCTACATGCTCTCAAATGGGAGGGCCAGAAAGCCCTTTCACTTCACTTGTAAAGCACCTTGTTCCTTTATTGATAAGAACAGGGGTCTCATCCCCACACCCTGTCCATCCAAGGGATGTGGGGATTTTGGTAAGGGAACTTATCAGAATCTGAAAGCCCCTTTAAAATTAGGGGGCACAAGATATTCACTCCCCATATGTTAAGGAGTATGGGATGCATAGTACTTCTTGTTACTCAATTAAAAAAAAAGTGAATACAGACACTAACACTGTACAAACACTGTGCCCCCCCCCCCCCACACACACACTATACTGTAAATATAAGTTCAATGATGTTGTACAGTGATGCAAATGCACAATAAGCAACACCTGATGATGTTGACCTTCCAACAGGATGACCCACCCCGATGCAATTGTCAGATCCCTTGCACTGATGAAATGTAAACAAAACAGTGAGAATCCAAGGTGATGTCATTGAGCTTATTATAGAATTAAAGCATAATTATTTTATAGCAGTTGTGGCTTGCAGTAACTAGAGGCAGCAAAAGTTTTGTAAAAATGTATGCTTAAATTATAGCAAAACAAAATATCAGCATATGAGTATAAAAAGCTTAAACCATTATATTATCATTACATACAGTATGTTCACAAAGATATGGGGGTTGATTAACTAGAAAGTACAGCATGCTCACTTTGCAAGGGAATTTGCATGTATTTAATGTGGTGTACAGCTTAAATCAACCCCATTGTGTTTACCATCAAATCTTTCACATGCATTGACTTAAATACTGCATATATAGATCCAGTATCCATTCAACATGTTGTTCCAAGTAACATGTTCAACAAGTTACTTGGAACAAAGTACACCTTTTCAAGGTAATGCAGTTTAAAATAATATCTGTATAAGGGAAACAAAAGAAAACAGCATACAGTTGTCCTCTTATGGACTAGATCCATAATAACACACAATAACAAAAAAAAAAAGCCATATGTAGCAAACTGGGTCCTTGTTTTTAAGGCATGTCATCAGGCTGAGAAACAAGTGGGAAAAGGAAATAATGGTAAAATGGTCAAATATCAAAAATGCAGAGATTTGGAGTAATGGACCCCCCCCCCCCCAGATTGCAAAAATAACAGTTCTAAATGCTGCCAAATTTGCCTCTTACACATACAAGTGTTTGGGTAGGAAATCCACACAGACATGTTATACCCCAGCAGGGGATACCTTTAGCCATCAAGGCAATTGCATTCTATTCATAATAAATAAAATATGTGTCGCACTCCACCTACTAACTTACAAATTTAAATTAAATTAAATTACACCATATGATAATGTGTAAAAGTTATATAATATATGGTGTGCCTCCTATACCAATCTATAAACGTGCTAAAATTCCAAAAATCTAATATATATTATTAATAAATAAATCAATATATAAATGTGATAAAGTGAATCTGTGCTAGAAATCCTTATGATTCAGAAAACTTCATATATACACCTATGTGCCAAATAATCAGTATATTCAATGTGCAAACAATGTGCAACACTAGCAATTAGAATAAATATGCAATTGAAGCAAAAAATGTTATATTAAATATATGCAAAATAAATTAATAAAATATATGAAATTATAAAAAAATAAATAATTATAAATTAAATTATTAAAAAATATATATAGTCTACTCTGTGATGCAAATCATTCTGCTCTGAAAAATTTATGCGCTCACCTCACTTATAGCCAAACCGTCAAGTAAGGCTATAATAGCTTTTTTGTCCTTATTTGGACAAGATAGTATTTTCCATACTGAGATCCTGTATGGAGATGGTGGTGGATAAACTGTAATGGTACCCTTCTCCCACTGGGGGTCTCCTGGACTCACTTCTGGACTCATTGAGCCTACGTGTAGGATGGATTGATAAGGTTTTCTCCCCTTGTCCTGCAGGGGTCTGTATACTGTCTCAACCTCTCTCCTTTATTCCTCCATATTTTTGGTTTTAATGAAAAGAAATAAATACACATAGTGCCTTATCCTTTGTAGAATACATTTATTTAGGCTTCAAAAATGCACACTCACATATAATATAACCAAATATTGTATAATTTGTATAAAGATAATGCCTCAGTGTGTGCTCATGCACACTGTCTGTACTCGCCGTTGTGCAGATCTAGATGGTGTTGTGACGTCAGAGCCCCTCCCCTACGCGTTATGCCACCGGGTCATATGTCTTCTACAGGGGGATTCAATAGGACGCCACAACACTGGTATCCTTATATAGGGTATCCAGGTGCCATTTTATCGGAGTCCGCATGGGTGCGGCCAACTTATGGGGGCCAAATACCGCTGTTTATGTATTGCCAATGTATAACAGGTATATATTGTACCTCCTACCTACGGAAAAACTATGTATAAATCCTCGTATTCCTCTGACCTAATGTCACTAGTACTGACACAGCTGGGCAAGGCACCACTAAGGCATTTAAATAAATTTAGTATAAATTTATCATAATTATTTATTCATTCAATTACCACTTAGTAGCTCACAAGTATTAATTCTTATAATTGCATTCTATTCCTCTTGTCTCCTATTGACACTCCGGACTCCACTGCCCAACAATGTTATGATGTCAATGACAAGAACCAGACACCTGATAGGCTTTTATGGCTGCACTCCAAGTGGTAGTGCATATTCCTTCCACCTGTCCTAATAACCCCTCCCACCCATACAATATACCAGATCACAAATTGGGCCTACATGGTTAAATCCTGTGGTGGAAGTATGAGCATTGTGCTTGCAGATTAGGATCATAGCTGATCCATGCACTGGTAGATAAAGGATACTTTGGTGCTGATCCAGGCACACCAACCAACCAACAGAGGCAACATCTGGGAAGAGGGGAAAAAGGTACACAATAACATTTATATGTGCATACAGTATATGGCACATAAATGCTCGTATTAGACATATCATTTCATATTATTTACAATATGTCACAAAAATAGTGGGAAAGGTCTGTTTATAATTAAGATCAGAATATTTTATAGCTTTCAATTTGTAAATCAATTTAAATTCTAACAAAAGATTGTCAAGATCTCCACCTCTTTTTTTTAATGGTCCAAGCCAAAGGATTTTTCTTAGGTTGTTTTCATGACTATTTGAAAAACAGCGTGCATATGAAGAACATTGGTCTTTATCTATAATGTCTCTAACAAGGTCATAAATCCTCCTTTAGAGTTCCTTTTGAGTGTTCCCCATGTAGAATGGATTGCATGAGCATACCTTCAAATAACTCACACTTACTGTTGGATAGTTCAAAACATGCTTTAGAAAAAAACAATTTCCATTAGGAATGTTTTGATGTATGTATGTAGCTACGTTGGTCACAACTGTAACATTTAAAGATCTCTTTAATAGAAGGTACATACAATTGTGTATCAATATAACAATGTACCAGTGAGTCTCTTAGAAATTGTCCTCTTCTGAATGTAATTTGTGGATTATTTTGCAGGCCATATAACACACCAGCTATTACAGAATGATAATGCTGTAATATACAGTATATAGAGTCATGATGAATTGTGAATTGTTATAAAATCGCTGGGGTTAAAGATGTTATAAAGGTATTATACAGTATATGCTTGACAGGGGGGAGATTTACTAAAACTTGTGAAACATCTGGTTCAGTTATGCATAGAAACCAATCAGCTCCCAGGTTTTATTGTGAAAGCTCAATTAATTGAACAAACTGAGGTTAGACGTTGATTGGCTACCATGCAGAGCTGCACCAGATTCTGAGTGCTCCAGTCTTAGTAAATCTCCCCCACAATATTGAAGACCCCAGCCCCTGTTTGGAAAGGTTGTTTCAGTTAATGTATATAGCAGTTGTCTGTTCTGTCTAAAATGTGTACCTCACTATCCTCAAAAGATTTTTTGCAAGACTTCTGGGTCCCCACCTGCAGAGTTTTGATCGCATTCCTCATTACACTAAATTACATATACAAAGTTACATTACTTGCGTTAGGAAGCTATGTCTTTTACCATAGGTCTTTATGATGAGAGTAAGGCTACGTTCACACTAGCCTTGTGTGCAGGCGGCAGAGAGGCGTTTGGGAAGTGTTTTTACCGCTTCCCAAACGCCTCTGCCAACTCTGCACATTACAGCACATGGTGCTGTTCTAACAGGAGCGTTTGTGTCGCGTCGCGTTGCGTCGCGGCAAAACGGACGCCTCTGGTCGAGTCAGGAGGCTTTGAAGCCTCCTATTCTCGTCTATGGTGCCGCTCCGCAAACGCCCGGCCGGCGTTTGCGGTGCGGTTGCGACGCGGTTGCGGGGCGTTTGCGGAGCGGTAACACCACTCAAATGCATTATAGGCGTTTGTGGGCGTTATTAACGCTCGGCAAACGCCTGGCAACCGCCGCTAAACCGCGCATGCGGCATTTGCGGAGCGTTTGCCGAGTGTTAAAAACGCTCCGCAAACACCGGACCAACGCTTGCCAAACGCTATAGGGGCGTTTGGCAAGCGTTGGCAAAACAGCCTAGTGTGAACGAGCCCTAAGTTGTATACTATCTATCTCTATATATGTATATATGGTCAGGGGCGAACTGACCATTTGGAAACTCAGGCACTGCCTGAGGGCCTGGGGTCAGTAGGGGGCCCCATGAGATGCCCCTGGTACCTTTCTCATAGGCTTTTTTGAGTTTGGGCAAGGACACAGGGGCCCCATGATCCCCTATTGCCCATGAGTTGTCAGTCCGCCCCTATATATATATATATATATATATATATATATTACAAATAATTAAAACCATATTTAATCATTAACTATCACATTACAAAGTATTTTCTAGAAAAAAAAAATAATTGAACTTGAGGTGAAGTACTTCCCTGTATCATTGCACTGAGGATTCCAGTCCAAGTATTTCTAGCTCTTTTACGTTTCCCAACCCCATGGGAGCATGAATAAAGTCCTCAGTCCAGTGTATATGCCAAGTCATGACTAAAAGCTTACACAGGGCTGACTCACTTCACTCCTGTTGGCTAAACAGTGTAGCAGTGCATAAAAAGGATGGTAATTTAGGAAGAAAGTTGTGTTTTTATATATGTAGGTCTTCTATTTAGAAAAATACAAAATAGTTAAAATATATTAAGAGCATTCATTGTTTAATGAAGTCTGGTAAGCATAACCAGTGTTCTTTCCTGCCAAAAACATTGTTGTTGTTTTGGTATTTGTACAGACCAACACACCACAGTCTGAGTAGGAGGTGTTAGTAGTGGGTTTTGTTTATACCACTTCAATACCAAACACTTTCACCCCCTTCCTGACCAGGCCAATTTTCTAATTTCAACACTGTCACACTTTGAATGACAATTACTCAGTCATGCAAGTCTGTATATAAATGAAATTTGTATAATTTTTTGTATAATTTTTCTAAGACAGACAGATTTTTTGTTGATATTTAATTACCACTGAATTTTTAAATATTTGATAAATAAATGAAAAAAGACAGACAATTTAGAACAAAAAACCTTTTTATTAGTGGTAAAATACAAATAAGTAATTTTTCTTCTTCAGTGATGTGCGCTTATAAGGCTGCACTGATGGGCACTGATGAGGCTGAACTAATGTGCACTGATGAGGCTGCACTGATGTGCACTGATAAAGTGATACTGATGAGGTGGCACTGATGGGCACATATGAACTGCACTGATGGGCACTGATGAGGAAGCACTGATGGGTGACACTGTTGGGCACTTATAGGCTGCACTGATGGGCACTGATGAGCACTGATGGGGCTGCAGTGATAATTAGGACAATGATGAGGCTGCACTGATAATCATGGCACTTATGAGGCTGCACTTATAATCAGGGCACTGATGAAGCTGCATTAATGATCAGGGCACTGTGTATCAGTGTAAAATACTGTATTTACTGTGCCACTCACAGATCCAGCTCTCCTTTCCTCACACATGGTCTCTGTGTGAGTCTGTTTGCGCTGTGACAGCTTTGATTGGGCACAGCTGATCACATGGTAAAGAAGCGCTGTGATTAGCCCTTTACTCCGATCTGTGATCCACTGTGTCCAAGGAACACAGCAGTCACAGAGTACTCCCTATGTGCACTCCAGGGGGCACGCAGGAAGAGCATATGTAGGAGGATGTCTTCTATAACTGGAGTGCCGTGCTATAGCCATATATCAGCTATAGTGCGGTGGAGAAATTGTTAAATGTGCCTAAAAAATGATTTACTGCTCTGAATACACAACATAAAGCGAGACAAAGTCTTTCCAATGTAAAAGGAAATCCCCTCTTAGAGAATTGTCATCAGAACAGGTGTCCCCATTGGAAGATTTCCTCAATAATTGTATTCCAGTTAAAACTGTAACATTTACTATCACTATCTATCCAAGTGATAATAAACAAATAATTAGAATATTCTTTAATAATCAACAGATTAAATTATAAGTTCCAACATGAATACAATACTATATAAAAAAAATGTTGGTGTATTGTACACAAGTTGTAAATGCAAATTGTTACAATATGAGTTTATGTGAAATCTCCATTAACAAATATAAAAATTATTGTAATTATGAAAATAAATTCCAATACGTGTATATTAACTGGTTTGTGTGAAAAGTTATAGCATCTACAAATTATAGTATATACTGTATATATACAGTATTCCATAATGGAATTTACACAGCTTTTTATTTCTGACTGCCTATCACATTTCTTGAGGTGCTAAAATGCCAGAGCAGTAACCCCCCCCCCCCCCCCAAATGACCCCTTTTTGGAAAGTAGACACCCAAGAAATTTGCTGAAAGGCATTTTGAGTCCATAGAAGATTTTATTTTTTACAACAAATTTTTGGAAAATGAAATTTTTTTTTAACACAAAGTTGTCACATATTGCTCACATACTGATCACACATGTTGTGGGAATATATGGAATAACACCCCAAAATACATTCTGCTACTTCTCCTGAGCATGGTAATACTTAATTGGAATGACTGTATGTGGCAGTCTAGCCACATACAGGCCTACAAAATCCAATGGCCACCTTTAGGCTTTTAAAAAGCATATTTCCTCATATCACTTCCTCACTAACTATAACAGTTTGGGAGGCTCTGAAATGCCAGCACAGTACAAACACCCCCCCTCAAATGTCCACTTTGTGGAAAGTAGACACCCCAAGGAATTTTTTAAGAGGCATGCTGAGTATTTTGCAGGTATAATTTTTGTCACAGGGTTTTTAAAAAGAAAAAATAAATTTTTGAATCAGATCTGCAAAATACTCACCAAGCCCCTTAAAAAATACCTTGTTTCTAATTTCCAAAAAGGGTTAATTTGCTTCTACTAATCTGGAATTTCAGGGCTAGCATTAGAAACCTATGCCATACATCACCCACTTTTCTAACCATTGAAGGCCAAGCCTTTTCTGACAGTTTTTGTTTACTTGAAAAAACATTTTTTTTGCTAGAAAATTACTTTGAACCACCAAACATTAAATATATTTTTAAAGCAGAGGCCCTAGAGAATAAAATGGGGGTGTTGAAATTTTTTATGTCACACAGTGTTTGCGGAGCAATTTCTCAAACGCATTTTTTTTGGAAAAAATACACTTTTTTGAATGTTAATGCATAAAAAATATGATGTTATGTCAAGTAAATAGATACTGAACATGACATGCTTTAAAATTGCACATGCCTGCACAATGGCAGCAAACTACGTAAACGTTTAATATCCATGGGCTACAGTTTAAAAGCCTGTACAGGTTACCAATTTAGATTTAAACAGGAGGTCTAGTGCTAGAATTACTGCCCTCAATCTAACATTCACAGTGATACCTCACATGCATGGTACAATCTCTGTTTCCATACCGAGAGGGGACTGAATTTTGTGTTTGCCATTTCACGAGAGCATGGAGGGAGTTGGAGTGGGGTGGCGTGGATGATTTTTTAAATTATTATTTATTTTGCTTTTTTTATTTTTACATTGTTCCTTTCATTTTTTTTTTCACTTTTATTGTTATCACAGAAAATGTAAATATCCCCTATGATAACAATAGGCAGTGACAGATACTCTTTTCTGAGAAGTCTGGGGTCTATTAGACTCTCGATCTATCCTTTGCCCTTTAATCAGCTGACCACACCAAGATCAGTGTGATAAGATGCTTTCTCAATTTAAAAATGGCGCTGTTTATATCTGGCAAAACCAAAATGATGAAACGCTCATAACTTTTATTTCTTAGACCATAGAGATGATTGGAGCCATTCGAGTCTTTGATCAGCTCTATGGTTAGCCAGTGGAACCACCAGCTGCATTCTCTGGTGAGACGGGAGAGCTTGAGAAAGCCGTGGAAGCTGGAAGGAGGGTGGGATGTCCTTTTTCACTGTTTGTAAAATCAACCAAGTGGTTCATTAGCTTCTAGAATTGCTTTTACATGAAAGCCGACTGCCAGCTAAAAAAACGATACCAAGATGATGCCTGTAGCTGCAGGCATCATCCTAGTATAACCATTCAAAGTCCAGCGGCATACCAGTATGTTACTGGTCCTTTTTGGGAATGTTTGTAATAGAAAAGAACATGAGCATATGATGAATTGAGTCTGTGGACCAATATGACCGCAATGCATTCTTTTTTGTAATGCTCATATTGAGGGTTAGGCCAAAAAAAGTTTTAAATACGGAAACTGTGATAGATTTCCATGCAAGTTGTCTGGCAAGAGCTGAATTTGTGTGGGCAGTGATATATTGTTATACATATAAATTGCTTTAACCCACAATCAATTGATACAAATCTTCTGTGAAAAACAACAGAGTGGTCAAATGCTAGTGCTGGCAGTGAATAGGGCTGATCCTACTAACACTACATTTTTGTAGAAACTATACTAAGGAGGCACTAGTATAGTTCTGTTTGTGGTCAATATATTGATCTGTACAAACACTATGCTAGTAATGGGGGTGATCAACGACCTATAGCATGAGTGCGACAGTGTGGTGTTCTCTCTTCTCTCGCAACGGGGGGGGGGGGCAATAGGGGGCTCATTCATGCACACTCACATCCATAAACAGAAAGTGGCATAAAGTTATGTTGCTTTGCCCAGAGCCACTGCTTGCCCACACATTGCAGGCAGACGATCGACAAGTTCAACAAAACTTAAAAAAAACCCTAATTTTCTCAAAGCGATCACATGACCTCCGGGGTCACGTTTACGGGATCTGCATTGCACTGGTGGGGGGGGTTGCACGCTGCACACCTGCTTGTGAGCGCAACACCCTCCTGTGTTAGCACAGCCAGTATGTCACTCTGCCTGTAGCTCCCGTCCATCCACAGTACATTGCGGGGGGCGGTCTTTAACCATTAGCCGCCCGGCCAATGGCCGTTTGGTGGCTTCAGATGTGCCTCTTCATTCCGGGTGCACGCCATTTGGCGTGCTCCCGCACATGCGCCGTTTGCGGTAATGCAGAGCGGCACAGCAGCGGGATCTGTCACGGGCCGTGCACCTCGGACACGGCCGATGACAGATCCGAGTACCGGCTCCCGTTGCTGGTACCATGTGACCTGCTGTGACCAATCACAGCAGGTCACATGACAGTTGTATACAATGGATGGCTTCATTCATGATGCCATCCATTGTATACTAGTGCCTAGTGCCTAGTGCCTACATGTCATGTGATTAGCTGTGACCAAATCACAGCTAAGCACAAAAAAAAAAAAAAAAGCTGAATGAATCGATTTCATTCAGGTAAATGCTTGCTTATAGCAAAGTAATTCTTTGCTATAAGCAAATTGTGTAAAAAAAAAAAAATATATACTGATCACTTCCCCAAAGTAGTACAGTGTTACTATGGTAACATTTTACTACTTTGGTCATAGTAAAATATGAAAAAAAAATCTTAAAAAAATTTAATAAAAAATTAAATATAATAAAAAAAAAAAAATTAAAAAAAAAAATATATTTTTTTTTCATACTGTCACCAGTCAGTGTCCCTGTTAACCGCAATGCCAGTTATATGATGACGCTGTACTGCACTGGTGACAGTATGTAAAAAAAAAAATAGTGAAAATAATTTTTTTAATTTTTTCATTTTCCGAAAAATTATGACATAAAAATACAACTTCAAAAAACTCACCATGCCTCTTATGAAGTACGTCGGACTGTCTACTCTGCAAAAAGGGGTCATTTGTGGGATATCTGTACTGTTCTGACATTCTTGGACCTCAAGAAATTAGATTGGCTGCCAGTACTTCAGGATTGATCAATATTCAGATCTATACCATAGTTTGTGAACTCTATAACTTTCCTACAAACTAAATAATACATCCTAATTTGGGTTATTTTCACCAAAGACATGTAGCAGAATACATCTCGGCCTAAATTTATGAAGAACAATTATTTATTTGTAAACTTTTATAACAGAAACAAAGAAAAATTTGTTTTTTTTTTCAAAATTTTTGGTCTTTTTTTGTTAATTTAGCAAAAAATAAAAACTCCAGCGGTGATTAAATACCACCAAAAGAAAGCTCTAGTTGTGTGAAGAAAATGATAAAATTTTAGTTTGGGTACAGTGTTGTATGACCGCGCAATTGTCATTCAAAGTGTGAGAGCGCTGAAACCTGAAAAATGGCCTGGGCAGGAAGGTGTAAAATTGCATGGTATTGAAATGGTTAAATGGTTAATCAGAGAAATTTTTAAGCATGCTCAACATAGTATTAATCATACAAACAGTAGACAAAGCCTAAGATAAACACATATATTTCGGTGCCAGGGATTTATTTCAAAATTACCATTAAACTGAAGTCCCATTCTCATTCTGTATTCTGGAGGTCCAAAGACTCTTCCTGGTTTCCCCCTCTAACACCTCAAGTGTTTTTAAGGCTATAGGCTTCTTTTCTACAGGCTTACATGCAGTAGTACTGATTGGTGGGCATATCTATGTCCTCTCTGCATATTTGACTCATCCTTTTAGGATTGGACACTTTCTAATATCCTTTTACCATAACTCCACCCAATTTCATGCAAAGGCTTAGCAAACCTTTTTTGAAGGGAAAATTGCATATTCACAGGTTAGACAGGGTATCCAGAAATTACAGTATGCATTCCTGAAATGATGGCCACTCTCATTTCTTGTCTAAATAAGGGGATCCTTTGAAGTGGATATATGGGAAACAAAGAGGTTTGGGATCCCATTGTTCAGATAAACTAAGAGGGCCCTAAATCATCTGAAAGAAGGTCCTGGGCCTATTGTCATGTCTTCTTTCAAACAATATAACCTGTAATTAATAGAATATCCTCCTTGGCATGCTTTGTGTCTTCTGCATTAGAGCTACTTACCTGCCTTGCAAAAATATTTAGGGAGAACCCCTAAGGGAAAAAAGGTACTACTGTATGACCCAGATAGTTTGACTAGGAAAGTTTAGCTTTATTGAAAACCACATATAAATGAAACATCATGAAAAAACGCATAAAAAAATTAGATAAGTCTCCACCCGTCACCATTAAAAACATGATAACGTTGTCAATTAAAATTAGGGAGCCGGGGCTCAATGTAATTAGTGCAGGATGTCACCCCAACATTGCTGTATCCCAAGTCTCTGATACTTCCACTCCAAAGAGCATAAGGCTCATATAGAACAAACATCAAACAATATAGGGAGGCAGAGTCAGGGTACAGCATTGGGGTTGGCCAGTCATTTGTAAACAAGACTAGAGCTAAGATGGATAGATATGTGACCATAGAGAAGTTGAGGCAAAAATTGAGACTGTCGACCTAAACCCCATTAACAGTATTAAATCATGAATTATCAAAAAGCCCCATATACAAACGAAGAGCGTAATAAAAAAAAAACCTGCCTCTCTGCCCGTGTACAGTAAGCTGCGCAAGCAGAGCTCAGTGCACAAATTTAGCAATAGGTGGGAGTGCGAATGACAGTGACTGGCGATTGTGACGCAGAAGATGGCCACCTGACAATGTCAGTGGTCAGAAGTGAGTTCCAGATTTGGCACACTGTTAGATTCCGGGTGTATATAGTTCAGCTTTAATGGGACTTATTTACTAAAAGAGTAGAAATTTTACACAGTTCAGTAATTCTTTGTTTCACATGAAAAAACAAAACTTTCTAAATTTGAATGGTATACTGAAAACCTACCCCAAATGCATTTGTGTAAATCAAGTCAAACAGTGGTCACTACACAAAGTTAGCGTTAACAAACATACACGTCTCTATTTTCCTAATTCAATGTCCTATGTTTATATCAGGATTTCTGGATATCCAAGCATACAGTAAGCCTATTCCCTGGTATTTCACTTTCAATGGAATTTAATGGCTTATTTTGTGGCCTGTCTTGAGAGCCTGAAAACTTGATTTGTATATAGTATTACAATTTCACAAGTTAATCTTGTCCTCTCAAATTTTTCACTTGGCTTGTACATTCTTTTATGTGACATTTGTAATTTACACTTTACCATGATATCTTTTTTATAGTTATAGTAGTTTTTCTCTCCACTTTTTTCTCTCTTTAGCACCTGATTACCCTACCTCTTGTCAATCTCTGATTCCTCCAAGATTTGTCATCCTTACTTTTATTTTTACAGGATTAGTGCTTGTAATATGAGCTAGCTGAGTAGTTGAAGAAAGTACAGAAATAAAATGTAGCTATTCAGAAAACAGCACAACTGATCAGTTATTGCGCTAAACTTGAGCAACAAGTGTTTAGGTCAGTGGGGTAACTAGAACATTCCAGAAACCATGAATGGCCCCTCTGATGCTCAGCCAGGGCCCTTCCCTCCAAGCCCAGTGGCTAAGCACTAAGATCCGGTCACAAGTATGTGACCCTAGTGGTTCTGCCACTGGTGTCAATAGTTTTTTTTTATTGTTGTTATTTTATTTTTTATTTTTTTTAACCATTTTTTACTTCTTTTGCAATATTTTTAAGAAATTATTTTTACAGTGTTTTTAGGATCACTGTTGGGGGGCTTTGTTGAAATATCAAGAGTTGAAACAGACCTCTGTTGTTTCACCTTTGAGACAGAAAAAAGAGATTGAAAACACAGCCCTTAGTCATCTTCTCTGTAGCCTTAGCTGCACAGAATGAACAAACAGGAATAGCTCTGTATAGATCTTCCTGTTCATTCACAAACTGAAACATAGTAAACCATATTATTATGTTTCAGTTATGAATGGACAAAGTCAGTAATCAGTACAGACCACTGACTCTCGATTCAGAAATGTCAGTGGCCATTAGCGGGAGAGGGGAGGGGGGAACCCAGCGAGGAGGAGGTTGGCAAGAGAGAGCGGGAGCCAGGAAAGAACTCATGAGGGGTACAGAGAGCACACAGGGGCAACAGAAAACTGTTGGATAGGAGGAGCAGCAGGGGTGGCAGCATAGAGAGAAACTGATCTCTCCAAGTTCCTCCTGCAAAAATTCAGAAATGCTGGCTTTTCTTCCCCTACCTCCCATAGGCATTCAGCTGCTGCAGGAAGAACATGGAGAGAATGGTTCCTCTGTATGCAGTCACCCCTGCCGGTCCCCTGCAGCATGGGGCCTGGTTCACAACTGCAACACCTGTAGGTACACCCCAGGTTTAGGTATAGTTGAAAATGTAGAATTAGCAAAAATAGTAATGGGTACACTTACCACTGAAAAACATCTTTCTGAAATTAGAAAGCAAATTAGAACACGGCGAGAGGAACGCGCGGAGCAAAGGTAAGCGAATTGACACAGGGGAGACTTGGGGAATTAATATGGGGGATGAATTAATATGGGGAATGAATTACTATAGGGGGGATGAATTACTATATGGGGGATGAATTACTATAGGAGGGATGAATTACTATATGGGGGATGAATTACTGTGGGGGATGAAATACTATAGGGGGGATGAATTACTATGGGGGATGAATTACTATGGGAGATGAATTACTATATGGGGGGTGAATTACTATGGGGGATGAATTACTATGGGGGATGAATTACTATATGGGGGATGAATTACTATGGGGGATGAATTACTATGGGGGATGAATTACTATATGGGGGATGAATTACTATGGGGGATGAATTACTATGGGGGATGAATTACTATATGGGGGATGAATTACTATGGGGGATGAATTACTATGGGGGATGAATTACTATATGGGGGATGAATTACTATGGGGGATGAATTACTATATGGGGGATTAATTACTATGCTTACTATGGGGGAATATTACTATAGTTACTATGGATGACACATACACATCATTCATCTACTCTTGGTCCGGCCCCCGGGTCCAATATATGAACCCATTGCGGCCCTCAAGTCAAAAAGTTTGCCCACCCCTGGGTTAAGCTATATTAAAACATTGTACCTACAAGTTGTGGCCTACTGGCAGGCTGTGTGCCTAAGAAAACAGATACACACTCATATGTTTGTAGAATGTTACTTCAACTTGCTGTGTTCTTGTGTAATTGAACCCCACCCAGAGATTTTTGGTAGGAGACTGATACTTGGGTATGTCACCCTTTTATCTCCACATAAATTCTACTAAAGCTTATTTACCAGGCCAATTTTCAGCTTTCAGCGCTGCCGCACTTTGATTGACAATTGCGCGGTCATGCAACATTGTACCCATATGAAATTTTGATCATTTTTTTCTCACAAATATAGCTTTCTTTTGGTGGTATTTAATCTCCACTGGGCACTTTACTTTTTGCGCTATAAATAAAAAAATTGCAAAAAATTAAAAAAAAAAAAAAAGTTTCTTTGTTTCTATTATAACATTTTTCAAACAGGTATTTTTTCTCCTTCACTGATGTGCGTTGATGAGGCAGCACTGATGGGTACTGATAGGCGGCACTGATGGGCACTGATAGGCAGCACTAAAGGGCACTGATAGGCAGTACTAATGAGGTGGCACGGATAGGCGGCACTGATAGACAGCACTAATGAGGTGTCACGGATAGGCGGCACTAATATGCAGCACTGATAGGCGGCACTGATAGGTGACACTGATGATGGGTACTGATAGACGGCACTGACTGGCATCACTTCTGGGCACTGACTGGCGGCACTGACTGGCACAACCCCTGGGCACTGACTGGTGGCACTGACTGGCAGCACTGCTGGGCTGCACTGGTGGGTGGCACTGGTGGGCAGCACTGGTGGGTGGGCACAGGTGGGTGGCACTGGTGGGCACAGGTGGGTGGCACTGCTGGGCACAGGTAGGTGGCACTTCTGGGCACAGGTAGGTGGCACTGCAGAGTGGCACAGGTGGGTGCACTGCTGGGCACAGGTGGGTGATCTGCTGGGCACAGGTGGGCGGAGCTAGTGGGTGCACTGCTGGGCACAGGTGGGTGGAACTTGCGGGTGGCACTGCTGGGCACCGATCATCAGGGCACTGATCATCAGTGCCCTGATGATCGGTGCCGATCCCCGCTCTGACAACTGCCGGTTCTCGGCAGTACTTTCCTCACGATCTGACAGCGTGAGGAAAGTGCAGCCGAGAACCGGCATTTCCCTGTGATCAGCGTGTCATTGGACACCGCTGATCACGTGGTAAAAGGCCGCTGTGATTGGCCCTTTACCACATCATGTGATCAGCTGTGTCCGTAGGACACAGCAATCACGGAGATCGCCGGGTGCGCGCCCCTTGGGGTGCGCAGGAGAGCGCGTTCTGGGAGGGCGTCATATGACGTCCACTCAGAACTGGCCAGCCGCAGTGCAGCCGCCATTCGGCTATCTGCGGTCGGCAACTAGTTAAGGAATGGAACTGAATTAATGAAAGAAACAAAGTATATGTGACTGCCTAGAGATAGGATGTTCTCAGAATGATGTCCCACTTACAAAGTCCAAGACCTGTCTGAGTTGAGGTGCTTTATTTGAGACAGAATCAGGAAAATCCCCTAGCTTTAGCCATAGGAAGGCTGAGATCTACTGCCCTCCCCACACACCAAATCTTCTGTTTTACCCAGGTGAACCAGATGGAAAATGGATAGAAAGTGGATAAAAACTGCCAAACCAGGGTCATACCATCTACCCCCACTAAGAAAAAGGGGGTCTAAAGCATTGTCCCAACAAATATGTTTTTTTTGTTGTCAGTTTCCAATAAATATTAATAGACATCAGATTCTGGTAGTTTGTATTTATTAACAACCCATTACAATTTTCAGATGTAAGACTGCCATGACCCATGACAGAGAACACACTACTATGAGTAGCATTGGGGATTACACTTACACTGTAAAATATTTTAGATGCAACCACCATAGTACATGTGGAATAAAAATAATAAAATATTAACAATAAAAATTATCTAATTTTTTGTTGAGATGACCCAAAAGACACATGCAGTGTTACAGAATGTATTACCTTTATTTCAGACAAAATGGTTTAAAGCATTGTCCTTGTTAAGATATGTTGTGCTACTGGAAAATGTCTGTTTTAAAAATATAAATATTCTTTCTAATTGTATGTATATTTTCAATACAAGTCACTGAGAAAAATATGTTTCCTCTCAGCTGGTGGTGATTGGCAACAATTAACTCTCAAATAGGTGCTGCAGTCTGGTGAGTAAAAGTGACTAAGGTTCACCTCCTACTTGTGTTCCAACTGTGTATCTTGATTTAACAGTTGTTCTTCTAATATATAGTATATATTGCTTTTCATTTGAGATTGTTTAATATGCTACAAATTTTGCAGCACATATTCTTTTTTCAATTGAGAAATACCAATATATGTGCTTTTCCTAGCTTCAAACTCTTCTGTCTTGACTTCAAAATGGCTATGGACCAGTTGGTCCGTGATAGATTTGAACCTTTTAAATGTAATCTCCAGTTAATCTTTTATATATTTTTCAAGAATGGGATCACTGGTCAGGAGGTGCCAATTTTTTGTATGACATTCCTGATCTGTAAATGTTGGCTAGAAAAATGTAGTGATGATTCTAACAGTATCTTCATGTTGAACTTTTTTCTCTCCAAACAGTAACGGTTTTCTTCAAGTTAGGCGCAGATGTGGGCTGATGATGTTACAGATTGAATTCATAAATGCAGCCATGGCATCTTTTGGTGGCATTTTTGCACCAGATTTAGGATTATATAGGAGCACGCTGAGCACTTTTTTGTTGTGGCGACAGTCTACGTAGGTCTCTTACTGTACCGAGGTGAGATGCACTGATTTGGTGTGTGGGAAAGGCAGTTTCTGTGTTATTTGTATCGTGTTGATTTTGTAACATTTGAAGCCAAATAAAAAATGTTGCTTATAGGTGGCCCAACACCCTTATTGTATTAAATGGGCACTGTTGGCTAGTGATGGGCTATATGTTCAACTCGAAGATCAGCCATTTGTGTGTTTGGTTAACACACGAATGGTAAGGGTGTTAGGCGGGCTGTCACCTGGTCAGGTGCATCTCTTTGGCCTATCACAGCACATGATGGCGTCACAACATCGTCACAACATCACAACATGATGTCATCACAGTATTTAAGAACTGTCATCCCAGTGCAGTTGTCAGATGGTAGGAGCCAGGATCGAGAGTGGAGCGTTTAATTTTTAATTGTTTTCAGGTAGGCGGTGGTGGAAGGCATCATGATTGGTGTTGGAACTACTTCAGGGGACTTTTTTTTGCTTGTTTTTAATAAAGGACTTGGTAATAGACTGTCTACTGACATTTTTTACACTACACTTTTTTTTGTGAATGAATAGTGGTACCATGTACCCCATATTCATTCACATAAGGGAGGCCAGGATCTGAGAGCCCCCTTGTTAAAGGGTGCTTTCAGATTCCGATAAGCCCCCCAGCCCGCAAATCCCCACAACCACCAGCCATGAAGAAGCCCTTGTCCCTATCAACATGGCCCCCTGCCCCAAAGCACCATCCCTTGTTGAGGGCATGTGGCCTGGTATGGTTCAGGAGGGGGGCACAGACTCATCCCCCCCTTTTCCTGACCTGTCAGGCTGCATGCTTGGATGAGGACCTCCACACCATTTTTTTTTACATTTTGGCGTGAACCAAAAAACCATACCAGACCTGAAGGGCTTGGTATTTATGGAGGGGGAACCCGCACATTTTTTTATTGTTTATTTTTTTAATTGTCGGGCAATGCCAGCAATTCTTTTTACATTCAGCAGTCAGCTGGCAGCCCTGCTGACGGCTGATACATTAAAGAATGCTTTTAATAGCTGTGTAATATCTTACCACATACTCAGATGATGTAAGATACTGATTAGTGAATTGTCCCCTCTGTTCGAAGTTCGCATTCAAACTTTCGATATGTTCAAATGTTTGACCGCGAACCAAACAGGGGGTGTTCGGCCCATCACTACTGTTGACATCAACTGGATATATATCTACCTGTCAGCATATTGCAGGTAACAGTATGATTAAGCCACATCGATTTGATCTATATGGTTTACAGGCTGTAATCTATGGTTACTTTGCATGAAATCCCCTTTCTTTTATATTATAGCTAATTCGAGGTAACAGTAATATGTACACCTGCTGAACAATGAACACTCCATGTGATGAGATGCTTGGAACACTAATTTAAGGTACATTACTATTCATGAATGGTTGGTAGGGTTCATATGAGACCTTGTATGGGGGATTGCTGTTAATATCATCTATACTGTTTTTCTCTTGGTAAGAGCGGTAGAATGCTGCTTTTTTAGTGTGGGCTCTTCTCTCTCCCCTATAGGATTATATAAAGGATGATTTAGGAATCAACTGCCTGTGCTCTTCTCAATTTAACCATAGTACTGTCTATCCCTTCTTGATAAAAGTGTCCTTTGGATATCACTTATATGGATACTAATAAGTAATTGGCTTGTTACAGATTACCGCTATCATCTAACCCTTATTGCCTTTTATTAGTTGTATATTCATTTATATTCTCTATCTTAATTTTAGCTACATTGCGGCCTATTCATATATGATGAACAAAAGCAAACAAGGGCGCACTCTCATCGTGCATTACTGTGGTACACCACATATTTATTGTGCAGCTCTGAAGAAGGGGATACGTCTCCTGAAATGTGTCAGCTTATCCCTAATTGGGGCACAGCATTGTATTGACTGCCATTGTGGACTACATATTCTGCTTTTAATTTTTTTTGGTTTGTGAATATACATCTGTGACGGACGCGAGGTCACTGCCACCAATATGCGATGATCCCACGATTGCTGTCACCAATATGTAACAAACGCAGCGTCAGACCCCAGCCCTTCTCACCAAACTCATGACCGAAGGACTAGCCAATATAAAACCGCGATGTCACGTGCGTAAGAATGCCACACTCAGCTGCACCCTGCACAACGATTATCTAGCTAATTGGACCCCAATTGATGTACCAGCAGCCTGAATGCGATTGTTACTGGGTCAGGTTAATTACGCAATTAACCCTTCACACTGCCACCACCTCCTTTTTGTACAGAGAAAGAGAAAACTCGCCGATATCAGCTATAACACTATAATGGTTGAGATAATCATCTGTATAAAACGGTCACCGCAGGTCGGTTATACAGAGGGTTAAACAAACTCATTAGCGTCTCTTTTAGAGGCAGGAATTCGTAAATTGCAATTAAGAGCTATAGAAACAGTTCAACACTTTCAGAAGGAAAGATTTATTACTGAAAAGTCAGAAAGGGGTGCAATAAAAATATTTACAGAAAAAGATGTAACTAATATATATATAAATATACAGAGACCAACAGTACAGCAAAGAGGTACATGCCAAAGTCCTGGGTTAGCAGATCCAAGTTTCAGAGCAAAAGGGCACGGGTCTCCCCAAGTGGTACTGATGTTAAAATGGGAGACGTCTTCAACTTCCTCTGTTAGGCCTGACTGCCCAATTTGTAGTTCCCCATTAGGGGGTGTCTCTGAAGTCAAGGACCAATACCCATAAATTCAAGGACCAAGGCCCATAAATTTCCATCTGCACAAGTGACATTCCACGGGTAGATTATTATGCAAACACGTCTGAGGATTGATTAGATATGAATTATGAAATTATACACTGAACGGTTCACGAGATCTACTTTTCGGCTTTCCTATGTATTCGAGACAAGGAGAGAGACCTAACAAAATGTTTGTCTCCTCTTAGCCAGTCTGACGATATGTCCGGTTTTTATGTAAGTCTCTCATATTCCAAGATATGAGACATAGGGGAAAAACGGATTTTAACAAAGGTTATCTAGTCGTGTTTCCTGGGAATGTTCTTTGAACTTCTGGGAAAGCTTGCCTTATCTTATGCGAGGTGTTACATTGCACAGGTTCTTTGGACAGCTAGGCCCCAGCTCCCTTGGGGACTTTATAGCTCCTAGCCCCCTGCTGGGCCCTGGCCTCCTGTGACACTCCTAACACACATACACACTGGCCAAATGTAGCTGTGACTCTCAGAGAGGGAGGGGGAGAATGAGGGGGAAAAATTTTTGTCAGAATGGTTAACCCTTTTGCCAAGATGGTGGTTGAAGCCAAAATGGTTGAACTGCGTCCATCTCTGTGTGTACTCTTGTTACAACATCTATTTGTTTACACAATAAATACGTGGTGTACCACGTTAATGCATGAAGAGAGTGCACCCTTGTTTGCTTTTGTTCATCAGTATCCAGATTTCCCGATCTTTGAAGGGCTGCACCTCCTCGGTTGGCATTCTGAAATCCTATTAGTCTGCATGAAGATTTGAGCACTGGTTTCGTTTGTTTGGCTATTCATATATGACCTTATAGCGATATACTGACCTGGATGTGACTTGTAGACCGCCGCCTGCTGTACCCTGCTTTGTTCCTAAGGGGCATGTGAGTGCATATACGTCTATTATCAAACAATTATGTAACTAAATTGTTATGATGTTTTGAATATATGTTTTTTCAGTTAGGTCGCTCCTTAAAACATATGAATGGTTCTGAAGAAGCAATCTTGCAAGACACATTGACTCATCTCTATTCCTAATTTTAAGATGTGCATGTGTACTGTGTACATGATCTATGTGTCTCAGTTTGGAGGATGCACGTGTATTTGTGTAATGGGGTAACATGCTATCCCCCAATTTTAATAACTTTTTAATGTTTGAAATAAAAGTGATATGTCATTTTAACTTATAATGTCTTCCTCTGGTATCTGTAAAGTCATTTCTCCCTGTATGAAAATTTTTCTATGCTGTACTTTTTCTTTTTTCATGTATAAAAGTGGGCAAGGACATATTTTCTAGGTCCAGACTTATGGGAATCATCCTTATTAAGAGGTGGTGATTCTAAGAGGTGGTTTTGTGCTTGTGTTACTTATAAGAACACTTTGTGTATTGTGTATTGCATATTCACATAGACTGCATCAATTTGCATTGCACAACCCTTTCAGGATGAATGCAACCAAATATGTGGCTGTAGAAAAAGTCAATTCTAAAGCCAATTACCGTAATAAGCTGTGATGTGTAAATTGGTATTTAATATTAAAGAAACTCTTATGTAAAGCTGTTGGGCATTCAAACAATGTACATCTAATTGCATCTTAAACAAAGATAAAAAAAAATAGTCACTCAGCAAGATTATTAAGGTTAATTTGAATTACGCCAATGTGAATTAACTTCACTTCAGCAGAATGAACAACACCTTTTTGCTAACATGATCAATTATTTGTTCTAACATAACATGCCAATCTGGAAAGGTTTGATTTATTAGTTTCCAGGATTTTTGTTTAATTAGTTTTTCTAAGCAATAGTCATTTTTAATTTCTTTTAAATGTAAATTATTAAAGAAAAACAAGGTATTGATTTAGCAAACATCAACATATATATGTATATACAGATACATTGTGCTTTAACAATTGTAAGTACATGTTAAAATACAAGATTTCAAAAAATGTTTAAAAGTTCTAAAATGCTGTACATGTTTAAAGAATAAGAGGGGAAAATTGTTCACTTTTTTGGTACCAAAGAACATGGAAGCCTCTTCAAATTATCAGTCTATAATGATTTGAAAACTTTTTAGTTAATGTATTCATTAGTCTGTCCATTATTTTAACAACCACAGCCTGCCTTTTTCTGCATTAGACACAATACCAGCTCAGAAAGTTTATTTTGTAAACAAACTCATGTGATATATATAACTGGCTGTCATAGGGATCACATGTTTTTTTGTCACCCACTTTCCTGGAAGATACCATTCCAACCAATGTTGAAGACATGCCTGAATAAGGTTTTTTTTTATAAATTCTCAGTGGAACCCCAAACAATTTGTTTTTGAAGGACCAGTACACAATAAAAAAAAAACTAAAAAATGTGTGTCACAAGAGATCCTTATCCAGGCATGAAGCCTGGGGGGCCAAGAAAGTGGAGGCAACAAGTGTGTGCCTCACTTCCTGAACATAATATCCACAGGCCTTCATAATTAGCATGTTATCTTGCAAGATGAGTAACAAAGCCTCCCCCTTGCCATTCACCTAAAATGGAATCTGGTATCAATGTTTAGAATAAAGGGCCATGCTAGGTGAATGAGTACAGGGTATAAAAATGTAATATGCACATTAAAACATCCACACTATGAAAAGCCATTTATTAAAAATAAAACAAAAATAACAATGACACTATCTCTTAACGTAGATTCAATGCCAATAACATCTTCCTACAATTGAAGGAAAAAGTTTCAGCTCTCTTTTCTCACATAAAGGTGGATAGAGTGTACCCAGTGGCATGAAAAGCCAGATACCTGGATGCATTGTAAGAGAGGTTGAGGTTGTCTGTGCATGAAGAGGATCTGATTGGAGAGGTCTGGCAAGAAGGTACTAACAGCCCTGTCAAAGTGTATGGATTTCTTCACCTATGCCTTCCTTAAGATCTCTTCGATAAGGCAGAAAAAATTAATATGGCACAGGACATTGGGGAGGGTTGTCAATTAACTATTCCTTGTGCTCACTACTCTGTGGACTCTCTTGATCTCTATGTTGGAAGTGGGTTCATGATCTAAGAGCCTATTGGGCAAAGCCATAATGGTAGATATAAAATCTGGGCCCGTAGTGGCTTTGGGTAGTCCCCTGATCCTGATATTTTTCCATTGGGTATGGTTTTTGCCATCATTTACTTGCAGCTGCTTTTTAGGAAGGGCTTGTTGATGAAGCATATGGGATTCCTCTAGTGTTGTCAATTGGCTTTTTAATTCCCTACCTGAGGACTCCAACTCTGATGCCCTCATGTCCAGGTAAACAGTGAGCTTGTTTCATTTCCCCCAGCTACCTTTTCAGACCAGATTCTATACAGAGTGTCAGAGTTTTCATTCTGAATATAGAACTCATGTTGCTCAACTCACTGTGGAAGATTGTTAGGGTATCTGCTGACTGTCGACCTGCAGAGGAGCTGGATCAAGCAGATGCTGAGCCAGAATGACCTGTGGTGTGAGAGTAGAGCACTGTGAAGTTGCAGACAGTGCATCCCATCTGTTGCTTGTAGAAGAGTTCCCCTGCTGTCAGAGGCTGTGACTTGCCTTGAGGCTCCCACGTCAGTGCATTGTTGGTCTTGGCTGCCGGCACCAAAAGTGGAGGTAGGACTGGGGAATAGGAGTGCAAGTCCACACCAATTGTGTCCTGATTGGTCTAAAAGTGTTTTTTGCCTTACATCATCAATGTTGAACTGGTGAGAGTCACCCAGATACCATGGTTATGGGGCCAGGATTCAGAGCCCATTAGCTGAACATCTTCATAACTCAATCGCTAATCCACACACTCTCTAGGGTTTAGTGCTTATGTAAATGAGTACTGGCCACACATCTCCTAACTAGTGTTCTAACATTTTGCAGTGCAAGAAGGGGAGGAAGGGGGGTCTGATCAGATCTGCTACATTGCTAAATGCACTTGGTCAAGCTCTGTGTCTATTGGACTACACACACACGCACACACATATATATATATATATATATATATATATATATATACACACTAGACACATAAAAAAGAAGCTGTTGGTACAATGTCAATCTAACAGTTATTGACTTGTTAAGTGGTATCTCAAAGGATACTGACATGAAGGGATGGGAAGTTCCTGGATGAAGGATGGGTGTTCACTTAATTATCCATACACATAACACACAGCTGGGACAAGGAGATTATCCTGGTATTGACCCTCCTGCCTTTTTTTCCTGTCTTTTTTTCTCATAAACTCTTATAAAATTATTTATTGTTTACATAAGTACAAAGAAAAAATAAGCATTAAATGAACCATATTAAGATGTATTTAAAAAGGAAAATATGAAAGTGTTTCTATTAAGAGAACTCAAGTGATTATGCATAATATACATATCAAAACATGTATGATTGTTATGCATTTACCTATTCTTTGGACACTGTTAATATTTTATAGATATCATGGATTTATATATGAATGTCTAGCTCTGCCACTGGTCTGTGTTGATAACGTCTTAATGTAAAGCAGAATTAATTAAGCTTCATGTATTACTGCTATTTAACAGAAGACATTCAGTGAATCACCTGGGATTACCAAAGACAACTATCTGTTAGTTCTTCACACCTAAAGAAGGAAATGTGGGTCCTTTGCATCTTCTACTTTTGTGTGGTGAGGTTTGTATTATCTGCCATAACCATGGTCAGCAATTAAACTACCAAAGCATAGCTATCAATTTATCAATGTGCATTTAAAAACATTGAATTTAATTAAATTTAATTTGGTAAAACTCTCACACGTCTAGTCACACACTGAATGTATCAGTTATACACAAATAGGAAAGGACCTCCAAAAAAATACAGTTACAAGAGCCTAAAGAACTTCTGTTCCATCCAAATATTCATCACTCGTCTAGTAATAGCAATTTTGCTAATACAACAACATATAAATAAGTTGTGCATTTGACACAAATTGTGCAACTGTGCATTTGAGGCAAATAGTTGAGTTACTTTACATATTTTAGCAATTAATTTATAACACAAATCAGTTTCTGGTTGATTGTAGTGTTTTCACTTAACTATGCTTGACTTTTAAATTCATAAGTACATTTAGGCAAAATAATGCTTTCCCATTACTTAGCACAATAAAAAGCTATTATTGGCATCTGCTTTCTGTCATTTTTTCTTGACTTTATATTTATAATTTCCTTTTTTTTCTCTTTTGTAAAACAACTATATTTTACACATAGTACTCTTGCATCAAGAAAAATTCACGTATCCTTTGAGGATTTCTTTTTGAGTTTTTTCTACTTGTCTTTGAATCATTTATGCATGAATAAGAAAGTAGTACTTTAGCCTTCCTTATCCTGTCAACACTAGCCCATGGTATGGACAGTATTACTCATGGTACTTTGAAGTGGAGTTAGTGTCTTTAGATTGAACTCACTGTGACCCACATATATCTGTTTCCTCTTCACTGGCTGAACTAACAATTATACTATTTTGATGAAGGACTGGAAAGAGGAAGCACATCTTTGTACTTGCTGTCAAGATCCCGTGTCATATTAATTCAGAAGCCTAAAGCAAAATATGCCACATTTAAATATTGCTCCGTACAGTGAATTGCTGATTAGCCATTCACCGGTTTTGTAATGTGTATTTTGCAATTAAAATAGAACTATTTTAGTTTGCTTATTTCTTTCTAGTTCTTAATCATCTTGGGATAATTGTTATCACTTTGGCAGCATGTACTTTATAACTAGTATCCAGATTTCAACATCCTGCACCTTTATGCATTGATGTATCTGGATGGCTCAGGTAACTCATACGCTAACCAGGGGCGGACTGACAACTCATGGAGCCCCCGGGTAATAGGGGATCATGGGGCCCCTGTGCCCTTGCCTAAATTCAAAAAAAGCCTATGAAAAACATACCAGGGGCATCTCATAGGGCCCCCTACTGACCCCGGGCCCTCGGGCAGTGCCCGAGTTTCCAAATGGTCAGTCCGCCCCTGACGCTAACTAGAAAAATAGTATTTGCTCAGAGGAAGATTCAGCTGATTTCAAAGTGACATTACAGCTGCAGCTGTGTTTTTGCACTTTAGTAAAATAACCCTAGTGGTTTTATTGTTCTTATTTTTAAGTGGGATCAAGCAAATATACTGCAAACAATAACACAATCAGAAAACTGCACACTAAAATTTTGTCTTTAACCACTTCAATACCGGGCACTTTTACACCCTTGCTGCCCAGGCTAATTTTCAGGTTTCAGCGTTCTAACACTTTGAATGACAATTGCATGGTCATGCAACACTGTACCCAAACTAAATTTTATCATTTTGTTCACACAACTAGAGCTTTCTTTTGGTGGTATTTAATCACCACTGGGATTTTTATTTTTTGCTAAATTAACAAAAAAAGACCGAAAATTAAAAAAAAAAAATAAGTTTCTTTGTTTCTGTTATAAAAGTTTGCAAATAAATAATTGTTCTTCAAAAATTTAGGCCAAGATGTATTCTGCTACATTTTTTGGTGAAAATAACCCAAATCAGTTTTTATTATTTAGTCTGTAGGAAAGTTATAGCGTTCACAAAATATGAAGTACTGACAGCCAAAAGTGTCAGAACAGTACAGATATTCCCCAAATTACCTCTTTTTGCAAAGTAGACAGTCCGAAGTATTTCATAAGAGGCATGGCAAATTTTTGAAGTTGTAATTTTTTTGTCATAATTTTTCGGAAAATGAAGAAATGAAAAAAATTATTTTCACTTTTTTTTTTTACATACTGTCAACAGTGCAGTACAGTGTAATCATATAACTGGTGTGGTGGTGATCAGGGACACTGACTGGTGACAGTACGAAAAAAAAATGATAATTTTTTTTCAATATTTTTAAAATATTTTTTTTTATTATATTTTTTTTCTTTAAGATTTTTTTCATATTACACTATGACCAAAGTAGTATAATGTTAGCATAGTAGCACTGTACTACTTTGGGGAAGTGATCAATATTTTTTTTTTCTACACAATTTGATTGCTTATAGAAAAGAATTTATTTGCTTTAAGCAAGCATTTAACTGAATGAAATCGATGCATTCAAGTTTTTTTGTTGTGATTAGCTGTAATTGGCCACGGCTAATCACATGACACAGATGGGCTGTGATTGGCCCAGCCTGTGCATGTGATCACTGTGACCATTCACTGCTAGACACACTTGTATACAATGGACGGCATGAAAGGAAGCTATCCATTGTATACAACTGTCATGTGACCTGTTGTGATTGGTCACAACAGGTCACATGGTACTGGAAACAGGGCCAGTACACAGATCTGTCATCGGCCGTGTCTGAGGTACACAGCCAGTGACAGATCTCGCCACAGAACGGCCCTGCAGACACAGCAAGGCGCAATCCAGGAAGGACATTATAGGATGCCCAATCGGAGGGACGAGTGGTTCACCCGGCCATCATTTTACTATAAGCCGGGCAGGAAGTAGTTAAAGCATATCCTGTCACTAAAATATCATACAATCTTTAACAACTTCATGTAATTCTCAAAGTCATTTTACATTTTTCATGGTATAATACCTGACAATCCTGCCATGAATGCCTTTGTTCAGGCACTTCCTGTTTTGGAGTAACAATATTCTGTCTTCCTACTGCTGTCCTGCATTAATATAACTGCCTATTGCATAGCCATGTGCCTTTATTGTTACCATCAGGAAGCCTGTTCTGAGCAATGCTATACAACTGCTTCAGGAGAGCATGAAGGTAGACAGCAAAAAAGAAGGAGGTACCCAGCTTCAGTGAGATGCCCAAAAAACTGTAGAAACAGAGCTTTCTAAAAATGACAGATGTATATGACATCAAGGGATAGATTTACTAGAACTGGTGCACTCAGAATCTGGTGCAGCTGTGCCTGGTAGCCAATCAGCTTCTAACTTCAGCTTGTTTAATTAAGCTTAGTCAAAAAAACCTGGACGTTGATTGGTTTCTATGCAGAGCTGCACCAGATTTTGCCCACCCCAGTTTTAGTAAATAACCCCCAAGTGATTTAGCAAACTGTCATCCAGGTAAGATTTAGATGTAATTTTAGATTTAATTTCTTACTAACACAGGTATGATTCTGGAGGTGAACACAGTCCTCATGTAGTTGCCCATTGAGTTAAAAAATATTATTTGTCCTGTGCCACTTTACCTAGAAAAACACTGAGGGAGGGGAAACAGAGACTGCTGTTATTTGCTAGTGTAGTGCAAGTGTTCTTGAGTTTGATTAATGGGCCTTTCCTCGAACCCATTTTAAATACTAGAAACTGTGAACTTTCATCTGAACACCACTGAAGTCAAAAGGAGGATTTTGAAAATGAACTCTGTCCATTTTCAAACCTAATATGCAAGGGATCGTTAAACAGAGGGCATGCGGAACATGGGATTTTCTCATGTTGGTGTTATTGTACAGTATGATTGGACAGTGTCAGTGACACCTCATGCTTTTATCATATAATTTGCATATGCAATACTTTTTTCACTTTTATAATTTTTTTAGATTTTAATTAGGCATGAATTAGCCATTGGGAATATCATCATGCCACAACAGATCTAAAAGCTATAGAAAATTATACTTATAATGCATAAATTTTCTACAAACTGACTAGTGTCACAAAAATTTTATAGTATACAATCAACTGTACTAGCAACAGGAATGACACAGACCAAGGTGCAAAATAATGATATTCCCTTATTAAAATAGCCAGAAGGCACAATTTCTATTCCGACATGTTTCATACTGGGCAGAGCACTTTGTCAAAGAATGGTCATTCTATGAGAAAGCACTGCCTTTAGATTTATTTATCCTATTGGCTTTAATCCAGAACACTGAAGGCATAGTTGCAGTAAGAAAGCTTGTGGGCATAGCTTGATCACCCTCACACAAGTTGGCTTTGGTTGTATCACTTGTTCCTTATACAAGCAAAGCTGCCCTTTTCCATGCTGCCCTTTTTTAATGTTTATATGTTTACAATTTTCTTATTCAAAGAGTAAGAGAATCATGGTCTCTGAAACAAAAATAGAAAGGGCAGAAACATGACCTTTAATAGTGCTGACAGCCAAACACTGGCCAAGACCCAGCCATTGTGCATGCTGCCAACCAAATTTTTTTTATATCATGTTATTTATTTGTAGAAATATCTTAAGTTTATCAATTGCTTATTAAGTGTTCTTGCATGGCAAGACCACTTACTGTTATCTCACATATATATTCTTATTATTATAGCCAAATTTACCACCCTAACTCCTCCCACAGTTTTTACACTACATAGACAGTAATATACCGAAACGTGTGGATTGTTCCCAATTGGTGTGCTATTACTTTGTAGAACGTTTTGCTAAATGGTTCACAAAATATCTGCGTTTTTGTGGTGAAATTGGTCCCATAGGAATGAATGGAGGAATGTTCAAAACTAGAGAGGGAGCTGACAAAAGCTAGAGTGTGAGCTGAAAAATCAGGATATGATTTCTAAACTGCCATCACTCCCTCATTTTCAAGCCCACCTACACAAATCTTACATCAAAACATTCAGCTATCCCTGCTGCCACTAAATATGTCCACGGTTAAGCCATAGTCCTGATAGTTTTCACAATATGACCATTTGTTTGCAACTCACGCCGCCCATTGACATTCATTGAAACTCCACTCTAGCCACCTAAAATTTGAGGAGCAATTCTAAACTGTGACTGTGCCTTCATTTTTAAAATTTCAGAGACATACTATGCATCAAAATGTAGGTCTGGGTCTTGTGATTCTCACAATATAAAGCTCTTCATTGTAGGATTTATAATTTATAAACTACAACCATTTGAAGATGGCAACCACCAGTGAAGTGAGCAAGTTAGAGCAGTTTGTTTTTAACCACTCTTCTCTGCCCTTGCTGTAGAGTGAGTTGCCATAGGAACCCAGGTGTGTGAGCAGACAGCAGAGTGGAGGCAAGAACACTTCACACAATTTCCCCAGAAATTGTAGCTTTTCTAGTTTTTTCAATTGTTATCATGAAAAATGTTTTCAATTTTGTGAGTGCACGTTTTACCAATCACTTTAATTAACTATTGAATATTCATGCCACTTGCACGCTAGATATTAGCTTGCCCTTCTGCATGTGTCATGTGTGAGAAAGCCTTTACCAAAATGGAGGGAATTTGTGCCTGAAAAGTTGCCTTTTAACTACCTGAAGTAAAAGTTTGTCAGATTGTCAGCAACAACTGCTGATGGAGTCAAAATTATAGAGATTAAATAAAATAAATGACAATGTGCAAATATAAAATATTTTCAGAAAACAGACAGAAATATTGTAAGGGCTTGCACCACAGTATGAAAGCACATTTACTAAGCTGCAATGCACAAACCAGGCAGGTTTCTGCACTCAAAGTGTGTGCTGTCAGTAAAAAATCCTGACATAATGCAAAAATGGGATGCATGCTTTGTAAGCAGCTTTGAAACACCACAGTTTAAGAGAAGGACATCAGGCAAGTCTTAATGGAGAAGTCAAAATGAGTGGGTATTATTTCATCAAGAAAAGACAGAAAATTGTTTGGTACATGCCCATTATGTGAATTGCATTAGTAGGCTGCAGTTTAACAAGAAGACAACTAGAAAATTATAATAAGGGAACTCGTAGTTTTATTTCACAGGAAAAAAATGTACTGCATAGCTGATAGTAATCAGGTTTAATAGCTTCATTTCAGAGAGAAAGATCAGGCAGGTTTTAGGAAAGACTTAAAAATAAACTATATTATTTTTAAGAAAAAAAAACAAATATAGCAGAGACTCAAAGCGCAGTATGTAAGCAGTTTAAGTAGGCTGCAGTTTAAGATGAAAAACCCAGGCAGGGGCTCATTAACAAGATAAAGTTAACCATATTATTTCACAGATCAGAAACACAGAAATTTTGGACATTCTCAGTTAGAGACAGCTTTATTAGACAACTGTTTGAGAGAGAGGTAACAGGAAGGTTTTAAGCATTTAATCAAAATTATAGTGCATGATTTAAGAGAAAAAGCCTTTAATACTGTAGTGACCCCTCACACACATTGTTAAAGTACTTTTCTGGGTGCATTTTTGAACAGGTGAGCCACCATCCAGATTTTAACTCCTTCCCCAAAAGAATGTACTCGTACATACTCTGGTTGAAGGGATTATACCAGGATGATGCCTGCAGCTACAGGCATCATCCCTGTATTTTTCTTTTCAGCTGGTGATTCCCTAAAATGTAAAAGCCATCCTAGTGGCTAATTAGCCGCTGGATTGCTTTTATAGGTGGGGAGGTGTTGTTCCCCCCTCCTTCTGTGACTCTCTTGGGCTCTCCTGTCCCACCGGGAGTCCCGAGTCCCAGAGGTTGTGTCAGCTTACTATAGAGGTTTTCATAGACCTGATCATCTCCAATCACCTCTATAGTATTAGAAACTGGAAGCAACCTATATATGACACTTCCAGTTTCAGTGTTTAGTTTACAAGCTAGTGCTTGTACAAGCATCAGATCAGACTGATCTTGGTATGATCTGATACCGTAAGGTCAGAGGAGTCTAATAGACCCTTGATGTCTCATTAAAACGAACCTATCACTGCTGATTGTTGTCACAAGGGATGTTTACATTCCTTGTGACAGCAATAAAAGTGATTAAAAAAAATAAAGAGACAGTGTAAAAATAAGAAAACAAATACAATTAATAATAATAATAAAAAGCAAAGTGCCCCATTCCCCATGCTTGCAGACAAAGGCAAATACATGCGTCTGTTCTGCGCACATACGTAAACAGTGATCGCACCACACATGTGAGATAACATGTCAGAGTGAGAGCAATAATTCTAGTACCAGACCTCCTGTGTAACTTAAAACTGTTAACCTGTAAAGGCATTTAAAGATTCAAAGTGTTGTCAATAAAGATTTTTAGGTACCATAGTTTGGCGCCGTTCCATAGGTGTATGCAATTTTAAAGTGTGACATGTAAGGTATCCCTTTACTCGGTCCAACTTCATCTTTTATATTTTAGTAAAAAATGGGTATTATATTGTGTTTGTGCACACAAAAATTCATTAAAGTGTATTTTTTACAAAAAACTAGCGTTGAAAAAACCTCTGTGCAAATACATTGTAATATTACAAAACTCAATGTTGTATTTTCTAGGGCCTTTGCTTAAAAACACATATATAAGGTTTTGGGAGGGAAGTTTCAGAATAGGCTTGGGGAGCAAGTGGTTAATCTAGAAATCAAAAAAATTTAATTTATATTTAATTAGTGCACAGTATGTAAGCAGCATATATAGGCTGCAGCTTAAGATGAACAGACCAGGCAGGGGCTTAGTAAAAAGATAAATTTGAGGATATTATTTCACAGGTAAAAAGTCAGAAATATTGTACAGACTCTGTTATAAACAGCTTTAATAGTCCACAGTTTGAGACAAAGGGAACAGGAAGGCTTTAAGCAATAAATCAAAATTATGGTGCATTATTTAACAGAAAAAAGCCTTACATACTGTTGTGACTCCACAAATACACATTTTGCTAGGCGCATTTTTACCAGGTGAGACATCCAGATTTTAATCCAGAAACCATTACTATTATATAATAGTATATAATAATATACAACCTATATTTAGATTCTTCAGTCGGCTGTCGGGTAGTTTCGGGTACTGACACCGCTATCTTGACTAAGGGAAACCAGCAGTGAAGCCTTGCAGCTTCACAGATAGCTTCCTACTGTGCATGTGCATAGCGTGCTATGCTTTGGGAATGGGACTCAGTGAAATGTGAAGTTTCCCAGAGCGCTGTGGGGGGTTGATTTCAAAACCAGGTACCTGCTTCCCCCCAAAAGGTGCTGAGGGGAGGAGGCAGATAAGCGGAGTGGAACTTTAAGCACTTTACACAGGACATATACCAACCAGCTTTTAAACAAATTATCAACATTAGAGTGTATTCATTTCACAAAGTCATAAAACAATTGAAGTGTCTACATGCACAGTATTGAATTGCTTGTACTAAGTCATATTTTGAACTGGAATGCCACCAGCCATTTTTTTCATGAAGAAGTCAACATTACAGTATAATATGTTCACAGAAAATAAATCCTATTTTGAGAAGGACTTCTCCATTTATTATAAAATATAGAAATCAATATTAAAGTGCAATATATTTGCAGTAAAAATACCCTAAATCAAGAAATAAATGGTACAGTGTAATTTATTCAAATAAAAGGCTTTAAAACATTATACTTCCTATGTGCACAGTGTTAAATTACCTGCACTAGTTCCAAGTTTGAACAAGATCCCCAACAACCATTTTAGTTCTAGAAATAAAAATTACAGGGTAATCTATTTACACAAAAAAAGCCCCCAAAGTATTGTAGTACCAGTGTGCAAAGGCTTAAATCACTTGTACTTGAATAAGATCCCCAACATCTATTTGTAGATTTAGAAATAAGCATTAACATGACATTCACTAAGTCACCCTATACTGTATTACATGAGCACAGGTTTAAATAATGTGTATAATACCCCTATTTGAACAAAACCCTGAATTCCATTTTTAACAGTACAACATAAAAAAGCCCTAAAATATTGTAGTGCCTATGTACACAGTCTTAAATCACAAGTACTAGGCCACAGTTTGAACAAACTTCCAATATCCAATTTTGGATCTAAAAATTAACATTACAGTGTAATGTATTCACATAAAAAGCCCCCAAAATATTATAATTCCTATGTGTGTTGGCAATAACCTTTTTAAAATCTTAAAAAAACATTAAAGTGCCATTTTTGCACATGAAAAGCCACCAAAATATTGTAGTACAGGAACACAATATCCATTGTTTAAATCTAGAAATAAACATTACAGTGTAACCTATTAACATAAAAATACCAAAAATACTTTGATTCCTATGTGGGCAAGATTAAATCACTTGTAATAGGAGCCAACTCAAAAAAGCCCCCCAGCTTCCATTTTTAAATCTATTAATAAACATTGCCGTACCAATGCACTTGCCTAAATCATGTGATCTAGTTCTTAGTTCCAACATGTCCACAAATATATATCTTACAATTTAGAAATAAACATTACAGTGTCATTCACATAAAAATCCATTTTAAAAAATTAAAAAAGATTACACTGTCATTTATTCACATAAAGAAATCCAACCAACAATATTATAATATCTTTATGTGCAGTCCTAAATCACTTATAATAGGCCCCAATTGGAACAAAATATCAACATTTTTGGATATACAATGTAGAGCATAAACATTTAAGTGTTGTTTATTCACAAAAAACTAAACACAGTAGTTCCTCTGTAGGCTTGAATTACTAGTCATTGTCTCTAATCTGAACACCACCTTTGATTTTTGACATCGCAATTGAGACAATAGAGAATATCCTGATATTAGAGGTGTGCCCTTGTACTCATAAATGTGTCCTGTTCATGGATGATCTTCATTTATTTCTCACCTCCCCACTCAGCTCCACTCCTAAAGTAATGCATCTTTTTGAAGGAATGTGGGGATGTGTTTGGTCTCATGATCAGATTTACAGCACTGGTCAGTCTATGATGTATACTGGTTTTGTATATTATGGCTCAACTGGAAAAATTCTCTGTAGTATACTCCCAAAATGGAAACCCCAATTGGATGACAATGGAACAGACAGTTCACCATTATTTGGCATGGCAAGTGCCAAGGCAGTGGACACCTGTCCTTGCCCAGACTCTATCTCATTCCTAGTTTGTGACATAACCAGAATCTTACATCATCATTTTGTCCATTGGCTCATATTTTTAACCACTTCCTGTCTGACCAATGTAAATAAATACATTGGACAGATGTGCATGTACTTGGGCATAGGCACACTCACTTACTCGCGTGCATGAGCACTGTGCATTCAGGCGCACACCTGTAACTAATGCTGGTGCCAAAAGGGCTATTTAAACTGGCTGCAGTAATATCTCTTTGCCGTTTGGTCTTTAGTTCCTGAGTGGGAATCCTGATCCTTGTACCTGACTCTTGATACTGAACCAGCTTGTTCCTGACCTCCACTTGTGTGCAACCTGCCCTGACCCCCAGCTTGTCTTGGATTACTCTTCTGCCTCCTGCTCTTGTCTGATTGAACTTCTGCTGCTGACCTGGCCTGTGACTCGACTATGCTATCTCCTGCCATCTATGCCTGATCTGCCCAACTGCTACTGACCGACTCATCTGACTTTGCATCCTCATCTTGCTCCCCAGCGATCCATCCAGCATGGCCTTATCCGGATCCTGCTCCTCGCTACTAAACTTCAGCCTACTGACAACCAAGGTCTGTGCAAGTATATCTGCCATCGGTCTGTTATGCTGCTTCACCTGGCTGCTGGCTACTGCTGAAAAACTGACCACTGATCACAGGAACTCATAGCTTTCCATGCTCCTGTGGCCGGTGTCCCACTATCAGTAGCCCTCGAGCCGGAGCTGTATGGGAGGCCTGCCTCTTCATGTCAAGCTTACTATCCAGGCACATGACAGATTAGGTCACATGGTGGTACAGCAGCCAATTTTTTACCCTCCCTAGCGGTATTCCTGAGTGTAGCTCGGGGTAAAGTTTCAGTACCAAAAGCGGTAAACCCGAGCTACACTTGGGCTTACCATGCGGTGCTGCTCAGGGATTCCTTGCAGAGCTTACCTTGTCCTTCGCTCCCGTGATGTGTCCCCTGCAGCGTCCCCGGCCATCTCCTCCGGCCGATGCCGGCATCCGGCTTCTGTGTTCCGGTCCCTGTGACGTTGGGACGTGTGGGCGCCGGAACCGGAGGGAAATTTGAAAATTTTAAAAAATGTCATTTTTTTCTAAACGAATTTTACATAGTAAAACATTGCTGTTTCAAACCATTTCACATACATTTTGTCCCTACTGCTTTGTCCTGTCCCCTGCCTACATTTTGTCTGTTCTTTCTGCCTGGAAACATAGAAACGTCCATAGTGTCCAAAATGCGTCCCTTTACGTCAAAAGCGGTTTTAGACCAGCTAGAGAACAGCGATAGTAATTCAGAACCACTTGCAGAATTGAGTGATAATGATTCGTGGGGAAATTCGTCATCAGACACTGAAAACGATTTTGCGACTTTGCTCAGTGATGTGAGAACTTGGCGCTCTATTTCAAATTTCAGTGTTTTTGGTTTGATTATATTATTGAATTAAATGTATTATTATTATATTATTATTTTTTATGAATATTTATTAAATTATAATTTATGATTTCGTGTTTCAAATTTTATCATGTTTAATAGACTCTTGTTCGGACAGATTTTTAGGAGTTATTCCTAAAAATTACAGCCTACAATAAAAAAACTACATATTTCCATGCAAAATAATGGTAGCGCTTTCAGCACCAAAAATCTGAAACAATCATACAGCCAGGGAGGTTAAGGAACACAATTCTAAAAAGTGGCATGCTTTCATAGAAGTTGTCCACATACAAATGGGAAAGCTGAGCCAGTGCTCTCACCACCGCTGGACACTCGATTACTGACGCTCCAACGTCACTTTCGGTTCCAGTCAGCATCACTTCTGGTCACCACACAACCACGCCCTGACATGTATCGTCATATCCGTCTTAGTCATAGGGATGGCTGTGTGGTGCGATGCACCATCTTTATACTCTCCTCAATCATAGCAACGGAATCGATGATAGGTCAGCGCTGGTGATCTCTCCTAACTAGAAGTTCCACCCAAAACCTGGTGGAAAGCTTGCGCCATACAAATGGGGCAGAAGGGCAAACTAAATGGTAGTGCTTTCAAACTACCTGTTGGGGATTACCTTAAGCAATCATACATTAGCTACACCGTTGGGCAAAATTGCAGAAATTAAATGACAATATATTACTAAAAACACAATAAGAACATGAATAGATCAAATATTTAAAACATAGCTACATCAAATTATTCACATTTCATGTAATCAAAAATATATGTCAATAACATGACAAATTAGAGTGGGTAATAAATGAATAAATAAATAATATATAAACAAAAATATCACTAAAATAAATAAAATTAAAATTGAAGGGTAAATAATCATAACCCACAATGAATGGATATGAACAGCTCCACATCTCCAGCAACTCAAACATTGCTTATGAAGCAGTTATTATCCAATTCCACATTAAGACCCACAGGTGTTAAAGATTTAAGCAAAAAAATAAATTCTATTGGCTCCCCTCCATTTTGGAGAAACCCAATCAACTCCCCAAAATTTCATCATGGAGGGATCCTTCTGATGATAAGCAAAGTGTTCAGACACACTATTATGACTATATCCTTTCCTAATATTTTCAATGTGTTCTGCAATTCTTACTTTCAAAGGCCGTTTAGTTTGACCAATGTAAATTAATCCACATGGACATTGTATGGCATAAACCACATCAGTAGTGTCACATGTAATGAACTCAGGAATAATAAATTTCCACCCCACTGTATCTGACACAAAAGAGTACAGTTTAGTTGAATTGTCAGTGGCAGTATGGCAAGCTCTTTATTTCTTGCAAGCCATAAAGACTTTTCTGTGGGGGACATAGAACATGGAAATTTTCCCTGGTGTATCCAAAATCTTTTTGACAACCCTTTCTCCAAAATTACGTGCCCTTCTATAAATATATTTGGGTGACTTAGGTATAATGGGTCCCAAAGTTTTGTCCATCAATAGGACGTGCCAATGTCGCTGTATGATGGATTTAACCTCCTTATACTGGCAGTGATAATCGGGAAAAAAATTCCATTGATGTTTATCATCACTCACTATATCTTTATTCAATAAACAAGTTTCTCTGGGTATCATCAGAACTTCTTCCATGGTTTGATCAAGAAAGTCCCGAGAATAACCCTTTTGTAGAAATCTTGTCTTGATAACATTAGATTAGGAGATGTAGTCATTTTCATGAGAACAGTTTCTCCTAACACAGATGAACTGTCCACGAGGAATGTGCCTCAACAATAATGGATGATGTCCGCTCCTAATGCACAGATAGCTATTTCTGTCTGTTGGACTAAAAAAACACTTTGGTGGTAAGTAGATTATCCAGCCTTTCTAAAGTGATATCCATAAAGTTAATGGAACACTTGCTCCAGTGATAGTCTAATTTAATGTGGTTGTGATTATCATTCAATGTGGCCATATATTGATGTGGATCGAACTCAGAACCCTACCAAATAAGTAATAAATCATCAATGAATCTTCTATAGAATATTACTTCTGGCTTATGATGTTGGAAAATATATCTATCCTTCCACTCGGCTATATAAATGTTGGCAAGGGTGGGAGCAAACGTTGCTCCCATTGCAACGCCACTTAATTGATTAAAAAAAGTGCTGTTATACCAAAAATAATTGTGCCTAATACAAAAATCCAAAGCTTTCCCCAAAAAAACTTTCTGGGCATGTGGAAGATCGTCTCTTTTGCTTAAGGCCCAATTCAGAGGCAACAAAGCATCATCATGTTAAAAAATATTGTGTACAGCTATAGCACGGACGCAATAACCCCTTATCTGCAACAGCTCATGAAACACCTACTCCCATCAATCACAGATGTGGAACTCACCATAGACAGCGCTCATAGAATACCTAAACCATCATTCTTACCAGCCTCTGCACCCAGAGATGTACTGGCACATATAAATTTTAACCATGTAAAAAACTCATGACTGCTAGCAGAAGCTCTACCGAATTACCAGCGCCATTCGCAAATATCAAATTATTCGACGATCTCTCCAAGACAATGCTACTTAACAGCAAAAAACGAATGTCAATCACGAAAGCCCTGAGAAATAAAGGAATTGGTTACCAATGGGGTTTCCCCACAAAAATCAATATTAAATACCAAGGAAGAATACATACAATCAGATCTCTTGAAGCAGGCCTTGAACTCTTGAAGGAATGGAACATTCTTCCTGCGGATACTCATCAACCTAACCCTAACCGTCCTCAACAAATGGAAGCTGAGTGGACCTGAAAGGGTCCCACCTACCCCGACAACAATTCCCCCAAACATCTTGAAAATGCAAGAAGTTTATTGGCATAACGCCATCCTTGCATCATGCTCACCCGAACACCCCCATTGTACAGTAGCTTTGAAAGCTACCCATGTTACTTGTGATTCTTACAAGTCCTTTTTATCCTCCATCCCCCAAGTTTTACCAGACATTACCATCTAATATCTATCCCTCAAAGACCCTTGCTACCCCATGGAAAACTTACCGTGCTCCAGAGATTGAATCGTAACTATACCACACTATCGAAGACTCCTCTATCCTCACATATAGAGATGAGCGAAGAAATGAAAAATTCGATTCGGCTGATTCGGCGAATTCCAGTGTGAAATTCGATTCGATGCGAATTTCTCCGCTACGAAGATGACTTATTTAAAGGGTTTCTAGGCTTCAGAGAGCCTTTAAATTAGTGCAGAACACTGTACCTTTAATTTAAATGCCCTTGGAGATGAGGAAGGAGAAGGAGAAGGAGAAGGATGAGAAGAAGGAGAAGGAGAAGGATGAGAAGAAGGAGAAGGAGAAGGGTGAGAAGAAGGAGAAGGATGAGAAGAAGGAGAAGGATGAGAAGAAGGAGAAGGAGAAGGATGAGAAGAAGGAGAAGGAGAAGGATGAGAAGAAGGAGAAGGAGAAGGATGAGAAGAAGGAGAAGGAGAAGGATGAGAAGAAGGAGAAGGATGAGAAGAAGGAGAATGATGAGAAGAAGGAGAAGGATGATAAGAAGAAGGCTGAGAATAAGGAGAAGGATGAGAAGAAGGAGAAGGAGAAGGATGAGAAGAAGGAGAAGGATGAGAAGAAGGAGAAGGAGAAGGATGAGAAGAAAGAGAAGGATGAGAAGGAGAAGGATGAGAAGAAGAAGGATGAGAAGAAGAAGGATGAGAAGAAGGAAAAGGATGAGAAGAAGAAGGATGAGAAGAAGGAGAAGGATGAGAAGAAGGAGAATGATGAGAAGAAGGAGAAGGATGATAAGAAGGACAAGGAAGAGAAGAAGGAGAAGGAGAAGGATGAGAAGAAGGAGAAGGATGAGAAGAAGGAGAAGGATGAGAAGAAGGAGAAGGATGAGAAGAAGGAGAAGGATGAGAAGAAGGAGAAGGATGAGAAGAAGGAGAAGGAGAAGGATGAGAAGAAGGAGAAGGATGAGAAGAAGAAGGATGAGAAGAAGGATGAGAAGAAGGAGGAGAAGGATGAGAAGAAGAAGGATGAGAAGAAGGAGAAGGATGAGAAGAAGGAGAAGGAAGAGAAGAAGGAGAAGGAGAAGGATGAGAAGGAGAAGGATGAGAAGAAGGAGAAGGATGAGAAGAAGGAGAAGGAGAAGGATGAGAAGAAGGAGAAGGATGAGAAGAAGAAGGATGAGAAGAAGGATGAGAAGGATGAGAAGAAGGAGAAGGATGAGAAGAAGGAGAATGATGAGAAGAAGGAGAAGAAGGAGAAGGATGAGAAGAAGGAGAAGGATGAGAAGAAGGAGAAGGATGAGAAGAAGGAGAAGGATGAGAAGAAGGAGAAGGAGAAGGATGAGAAGAAAAAGGATGAGGAGAAGGAGAAGGATGAGAAGAAGGAGAAGGAGAAGGATGAGAAGAAGGAGAAGGATGAGAAGAAGGAGAAGGAGAAGGATGAGAAGAAGGAGAAGGAGAAGGATGAGAAGAAGGAGAAGGAGAAGGATGAGAAGAAGGAGAAGGATGAGAAGAAGGAGAAGGATGAGAAGGAGAAGGATGAGAAGGAGAAGGATGAGAAGAAGAAGGCTGAGAATAAGGAGAAGGATGAGAAGAAGGAGAAGGATGAGAAGAAGGAGAAGGATGAGAAGAAGGAGAAGGAGAAGGATGAGAAGAAAGAGAAGGATGAGAAGGAGAAGGATGAGAAGAAGAAGGATGAGAAGAAGAAGGATGAGAAGAAGGAAAAGGATGAGAAGAAGAAGGATGAGAAGAAGAAGAAGGATGAGAAGAAGGAGAATGATGAGAAGAAGGAGAAGGATGATAAGAAGGAGAAGGAAGAGAAGAAGGAGAAGGAGAAGGATGAGAAGAAGGAGAAGGATGAGAAGAAGGAGAAGGATGAGAAGAAGGAGAAGGATGAGAAGAAGGAGAAGGATGAGAAGAAGGAGAAGGAGAAGGATGAGAAGAAAAAGGATGAGGAGAAGGAGAAGGATGAGAAGAAGGAGAAGGAGAAGGATGAGAAGAAGGAGAAGGATGAGAAGAAGGAGAAGGATGAGAAGAAGGAGAAGGAGAAGGATGAGAAGAAGGAGAAGGAGAAGGATGAGAAGAAGGAGAAGGAGAAGGATGAGAAGAAGGAGAAGGATGAGAAGAAGGAGAAGGATGAGAAGGAGAAGGATGAGAAGGAGAAGGATGAGAAGAAGAAGGCTGAGAATAAGGAGAAGGATGAGAAGAAGGAGAAGGATGAGAAGAAGGAGAAGGATGAGAAGAAGGAGAAGGAGAAGGATGAGAAGAAAGAGAAGGATGAGAAGGAGAAGGATGAGAAGAAGAAGGATGAGAAGAAGAAGGATGAGAAGAAGGAAAAGGATGAGAAGAAGAAGGATGAGAAGAAGAAGAAGGATGAGAAGAAGGAGAATGATGAGAAGAAGGAGAAGGATGATAAGAAGGAGAAGGAAGAGAAGAAGGAGAAGGAGAAGGATGAGAAGAAGGAGAAGGATGAGAAGAAGGAGAAGGATGAGAAGAAGGAGAAGGATGAGAAGAAGGAGAAGGATGAGAAGAAGGAGAAGGAGAAGGATGAGAAGAAAAAGGATGAGGAGAAGGAGAAGGATGAGAAGAAGGAGAAGGAGAAGGATGAGAAGAAGGAGAAGGATGAGAAGAAGGAGAAGGATGAGAAGAAGGAGAAGGAGAAGGATGAGAAGAAGGAGAAGGAGAAGGATGAGAAGAAGGAGAAGGAGAAGGATGAGAAGAAGGAGAAGGATGAGAAGAAGGAGAAGGATGAGAAGGAGAAGGATGAGAAGGAGAAGGATGAGAAGAAGAAGGCTGAGAATAAGGAGAAGGATGAGAAGAAGGAGAAGGAGAAGGATGAGAAGAAGGAGAAGGATGAGAAGAAGGAGAAGGAGAAGGATGAGAAGAAAGAGAAGGATGAGAAGGAGAAGGATGAGAAGAAGAAGGATGAGAAGAAGAAGGATGAGAAGAAGGAAAAGGATGAGAAGAAGAAGGATGAGAAGAAGGAGAAGGATGAGAAGAAGGAGAATGATGAGAAGAAGGAGAAGGATGATAAGAAGGAGAAGGAAGAGAAGAAGGAGAAGGAGAAGGATGAGAAGAAGGAGAAGGATGAGAAGAAGGAGAAGGATGAGAAGAAGGAGAAGGATGAGAAGAAGGAGAAGGATGAGAAGAAGGAGAAGGAGAAGGATGAGAAGAAGGAGAAGGATGAGAAGAAGAAGGATGAGAAGAAGGATGAGAAGAAGGAGGAGAAGGATGAGAAGAAGAAGGATGAGAAGAAGGAGAAGGATGAGAAGAAGGAGAAGGAAGAGAAGAAGGAGAAGGAGAAGGATGAGAAGGAGAAGGATGAGAAGAAGGAGAAGGATGAGAAGAAGGAGAAGGATGAGAAGAAGGAGAAGGAGAAGGATGAGAAGAAGGAGAAGGATGAGAAGAAGAAGGATGAGAAGAAGGATGAGAAGGATGAGAAGAAGGAGAAGGATGAGAAGAAGGAGAATGATGAGAAGAAGGAGAAGAAGGAGAAGGATGAGAAGAAGGAGAAGGATGAGAAGAAGGAGAAGGATGAGAAGAAGGAGAAGGATGAGAAGAAGGAGAAGGAGAAGGATGAGAAGAAAAAGGATGAGGAGAAGGAGAAGGATGAGAAGAAGGAGAAGGATGAGAAGGAGAAGGAGAAGGATGAGAAGAAGGAGAAGGAGAAGGATGAGAAGAAGGAGAAGGATGAGAAGAAGGAGAAGGATGAGAAGGAGAAGGAGAAGGATGAGAAGGAGAAGGATGAGAAGAAGGAGAAGGAGAAGGATGAGAAGAAGGAGAAGGAGAAGGATGAGAAGAAGGAGAAGGATGAGAAGAAGGATGAGCAGAAGGAGAAGGATGAGAAGAAGGAGAAGGATGAGAAGAAGGAGAAGGATGAGAAGAAGGATGAGAAGAAGGATGAGAAGAAGGAGAAGGATGAGAAGAAGGACAGTTCTGTGACAGTTTCTGTCTATTTCTGACAGTTCTGGGACATTCACTCCATACAGCGGTTTCAACCGCTGTATGGAGGGAATGTCATAGAACTGTCAGAAATAGACTATTAATGACAGTTCTGGGACTGTCCTTCCATGCAGCGGTTGAAACATTGTATGTATTTGTTTCCATAAATGGATCCATTTATGGAAACAAATACATACAATGTTTCAACCGCTGCATGGAAGGACAGTCCCAGAACTGTCATTAATAGTCTATTTCTGACAGTTCCATGACATTCCCTCCATACAGCGGTTAAAACAGCTGTATGCAGTGAATGTCCCAGAACTGTCATAAATAGTCTATTTCTGATAGATCTGGGACATTCACTCCATACAGCTGTTTTAACCGCTGTATGGAGGGAATGTCATGGAACTGTCAGAAATAGACTATTAATGACAGTTCTGGGACTGTCCTTCCATGCAGCGGTTGAAACATTGTATGTATTTGTTTCCATAAATGGATCCATTTATGGAAACAAATACATACAATGTTTCAACCGCTGCATGGAAGGACAGTCCCAGAACTGTCATTAATAGTCTATTTCTGACAGTTCCATGACATTCCCTCCATACAGCGGTTAAAACAGCTGTATGCAGTGAATGTCCCAGAACTGTCATAAATAGTCTATTTCTGATAGATCTGGGACATTCACTCCATACAGCTGTTTTAACCGCTGTATGGAGGGAATGTCATGGAACTGTCAGAAATAGACTATTAATGACAGTTGTGGGACTGTCCTTCCATGCAGCGGTTGAAACATTGTATGTATTTGTTTCCATAAATGGATCCATTTATGGAAACAAATACATACAATGTTTCAACCGCTGCATGGAAGGACAGTCCCAGAACTGTCATTAATAGTCTATTTCTGACAGTTCCATGACATTCCCTCCATACAGCGGTTAAAACAGCTGTATGGAGTGAATGTCCCAGATCTATCAGAAATAGACTATTTATGACAGTTCTGGGACATTCACTGCATACAGCTGTTTTAACCGCTGTATGGAGGGAATGTCATGGAACTGTCAGAAATAGACTATTAATGACAGTTCTGGGACTGTCCTTCCATGCAGCGGTTGAAACATTGTATGTATTTGTTTCCATAAATGGATCCATTTATGGAAACAAATACATACAATGTTTCAACCGCTGTATGGAAGGACAGTCCCACAACTGTCATTAATAGTCTATTTCTGACAGTTCCATGACATTCCCTCCATACAGCGGTTAAAACAGCTGTATGGAGTGAATGTCCCAGATCTATCAGAAATAGACTATTTATGACAGTTCTGGGACATTCACTGCATACAGCTGTTTTAACCGCTGTATGGAGGGAATGTCATGGAACTGTCAGAAATAGACTATTAATGACAGTTCTGGGACTGTCCTTCCATGCAGCGGTTGAAACATTGTATGTATTTGTTTCCATAAATGGATCCATTTATGGAAACAAATACATACAATGTTTCAACCGCTGCATGGAAGGACAGTCCCAGAACTGTCATTAATAGTCTATTTCTGACAGTTCCATGACATTCCCTCCATACAGCGGTTAAAACAGCTGTATGCAGTGAATGTCCCAGAACTGTCATAAATAGTCTATTTCTGATAGATCTGGGACATTCACTCCATACAGCTGTTTTAACCGCTGTATGGAGGGAATGTCATGGAACTGTCAGAAATAGACTATTAATGACAGTTGTGGGACTGTCCTTCCATACAGCGGTTGAAACATTGTATGTATTTGTTTCCATAAATGGATCCATTTATGGAAACAAATACATACAATGTTTCAACCGCTGCATGGAAGGACAGTCCCAGAACTGTCATTAATAGTCTATTTCTGACAGTTCCATGACATTCCCTCCATACAGCGGTTAAAACAGCTGTATGCAGTGAATGTCCCAGAACTGTCATAAATAGTCTATTTCTGATAGATCTGGGACATTCACTCCATACAGCTGTTTTAACCGCTGTATGGAGGGAATGTCATGGAACTGTCAGAAATAGACTATTAATGACAGTTCTGGGACTGTCCTTCCATGCAGCGGTTGAAACATTGTATGTATTTGTTTCCATAAATGGATCCATTTATGGAAACAAATACATACAATGTTTCAACCGCTGCATTGAAGGACAGTCCCAGAACTGTCATTAATAGTCTATTTCTGACAGTTCCATGACATTCCCTCCATACAGCGGTTAAAACAGCTGTATGCAGTGAATGTCCCAGAACTGTCATAAATAGTCTATTTCTGACAGTTCTGGGACATTCACTCCATACAGCGGTTTCCGGCAAAAAGTGTATGTGCAGAGTTCCTCTATTCTGCAGATACACTTAGAGGAGCTCTGCAGATACACTTAGAGGAGCTCTGCACATACACTTTTTTCCGGTTTGGAATTATTCTTATTTTCATCCTACTTCTTCTTCTTCTTCTTCATCCTCATCCTCATCCTCTTCTTCTTCTGAGGATGAGGATGAAGAAGAAGTAGGATGAAAATAAGATTAATTCCAAGCCGGCAAAAAGTGTATGTGCAGAGCTCCTCTAAGTGTATCTGCAGAGCTCCTCTAAGTGTATCTGCAGAATAGAGGAACTCTGCACATACACTTTTTGCCGGCTTGGAATTATTCTTCTTTTCATCCTACTTCTTCTTCTTCTTCTTCTTCATCCTCATCCTCAGAAGAAGAGGATGAGGATGAGGATGAGGATGAGGAAGAAGAAGAAGAATGAAAAGAAGAATAATTCCAAGCCGGCAAAAAGTGTATGTGCAGAGTTCCTCTATTTCTGACAGTTCTCTCACAGCTTCTTCACATGTACAGCGGTTGAAATATCTGTATCCTAAATGGAAACTAATAGATACAAATTGTATCTATTAGTTTCCATTTAGGATACAGATGTTTCAACCGCTATACATGTGAAGAAGCTGTGAGAGAACTGTCAGAAATAGAGGAACTCTGCACATACACTTTTTGCCGGCTTGGAATTATTCTTCTTTTCATCCTACTTCTTCTTCTTCTTCTTCTTCTTCTTCTTCTTCTTCATCCTCATCCTCATCCTCTTCTTCTGAGGATGAAGAAGAAGAAGAAGTAGGATGAAAAGAAGAATAATTCCAAGCCGGCAAAAAGTGTATGTGCAGAGTTCCTCTATTTCTGACAGTTCTCTCACAACTTCTTCACATGTACAGTGGTTGAAACATCTGTATCCTAAATGTAAACTAATAGATACAATGTTTCAACCGCTAAACATGTGTTCCTTCTGTCAGAGAACTGTCAGAAATAGCGGAGCTCACTGCAGGGACACTTTTGCCGGCTGATCGGGAAATGTTCGATTCGCGCACCCGAAGTAGGCAAAATTTCGGTTTCGACACGAATCGAATATTTCCTGAAATTCGACTCGAATTCCGGTTCGCCTAGTTCGATTCGCTCATCTCTACTCACATACAAAGAAAGGGCCATCTATCCAAAGTCAAAAACAACAAACGTACTCCAACTACATGCTCTTACCAATATACAATGCTTAACATAACATCTTTGAATGTTCGTGGTCTCAACTTCCTTTATAAAAGATCTCTGCCTGCAAAAGAAGCTCGCTCCCTGAACGCAGAAATTCTATTCCTACAAGAAACTCATTTTACTTCCTCCAGAAATTCCAAACTCACACTGAAACAATTCTCTTTGATCTACATGGCGTCAGGCCCCAAAAAGAAAAATGGGGTCCTCACGGCTATAAGGAACTCTCTCAATTTTCAGCTAATATCTGAAATAGCAGATCCCCAAGGTCGCTACCTTATCCTCATATGCATGATCAACAGCACATTATAGGAAATACACAACTTGACTCATCCTCGGGCAAACGCCCCTCTGCTCAAACCCTCAACCAATTTTTATATACCAATGATCTTTATGATATATGGAGATGCCAACATAGTACAGAAAAGGACTACATCTATTACTCCCCTTCCCAATTATCCTACTTAAGAATTGACCTATTTCTCACGGACAAATGGACTTTACAACACATAACATCCTCAAAGATTGGCACGATCATATGATCAGACCATGCTCCAATAACTATTATAGCAGAAGACAATCATCACTCACCGCTCACTCATCCGTGGTGATTGAACTCTACATTGCTGAAGATACCTGAACACAGGGAAAGTATTTTACAAGCTCATGCTTTTTTTTTGGTACACAATGACACCCACGACATATCCATACCCAGACTTTGGGAGACATACAAAGCTTACATTAGAGGGATCCTCATAAAACTAAACTCTCAGCTTAATAGACAGAGGAATCTCCAAATTGAGGAACTCCTCACCTCTAAAAAACTGAAAGGAATTGAACAAAAAATCCCCTAACCCGAGAGCAACTGTCTCCTTAAATATAGACAGAAACAAACTCCGCTCCCTACTTTTATACAAGTATGACCTTAATCTCCAAAAAAACTAAGGCAAAATACTACTCTCTAAGTAACAAAGTCAATTCCTTACTAGCCAGATTGGTCAAACAACAATGTATGAAATCTAAAATAGCCTCTATCCATCATCCGACAAACAACACACTGGTCACGAACCCACTTGACATAGCCAACGCCTTCGCTAAACACTACCAACAACTATATGATCTTAAGAAAGAACCGCACACTCTCCAACCATCCTCCACATCAATGCAACAGTTTCTATGCACAACTAATCTTCCCCAACTTTTTACTTCCCAACTCCAATCCATCTCTGATCTGATCTCCTCAAAAGAGTTAGAAACTATTATTATAATAATTAAAACCCTCCCACTCAATAAATCACCAGGAGGAGATGACTATACAAATTAATATTATAAACAACTTGCCCCTCAGCTACCCCCATATCTAGCAAGACTGTTCAACCATGCAGCCTCAATGGGCTCATTCCCCAAAGACATTCTGCAATCCATAATAACAACTATACCAAAACCAGGTAAAAACCCACAAGTCCAAAATTACAGGCCGATATCTCTACTCAACACGGGCATAAAACTCTGCCAAAATCCTAGCTTGCAGACTCCTTACTTATCTCTGTACATTGACTCACCCAGATCAAGTAGGCTTTATACCAGGACGCCAAGCAGCAGATGCCACTAGAAGACTCATTTCCCTAATACATAACCTAGAACTCACCAAAAAACCCTCCCTACTCCTATCCCTAGATGCATAAAAAGCGTTTGACCTCATCCACTGGGGATTCATGCAAATAACTCTGCAAACATGCGGCATCACAGGATGGATGCAGACAGTCATCATGTCCTTATATTCCTTCCCATCAGCTAGAGTATTAAAAGATGGCACATGTTCTAACCCCTTTGATATTACCAATGGCACAAGACAAGGTTGCCCTCTTTTTCCCATAATATTCGCACTCCTCATTGAGCCTCCACCACTTCGATCTCTGCAAACAATTTGCAATCTCCTACAATCCTACACAGAAGTATCCTATTACAAACTCAATGAACACAAATCCCTCATACTGAACTTACACACACCAACTCAGACTCAATGCCTACTCGCCAAACAATACCCCTTCTCCTGGGAAACCCACTTGATCCCATACCTGGGAATACGCCTAACCCAAACTACTGACCAACTATACATATCAAACTACAAACCACTCCTTCAAAACATCCCCCAAGACCTCCTATCTCTTCGCACCTCTGAACTGTCTAAACTGGGCCTAGTAGCAACCTTAAAAATGTTTATTCTTCCCAAAATACTCTACATTTTCCGCACTCTCCCCATCCCAATCTCCAATATTTTTTTCTCTAAACTTCAAACCATCCTAGTCCGATTCCTTTGGAATTCGAAAAAACTAAGATGCACCACAAATCTACTAACTCACCCCACATCTATAGAAAAGGCAGGGCTCCCCCACTTAAAATCCTTCTACATTGTTTCCATCCTAGACCAATTATACTTCTGGTGGCACCCTACGCAGGAAAAAATTTGGTCCACAATGGAAACCCTTCAATTGTGCCCAATAAAACTACAAACCCTACTCTTTTTACCACCATCACTACAAAAAAGAATTTTCATAAAACACCCATGCATACAAGCTACTTTAGTAGGCTGGCAGAAATTCACAAGTACTATCTACTTAGATACCAGAAAGATCCTGACTCCCATTAACATACTACACTATATAACATCCTCCTTGGACCTAACCCAATGGGAAAAATAGAACATTCTCAATTTAGAAGACCTCCTCAGAAAACATACCCCAACTACGTTTCCTAGTCTTCAAACCCAATTCTCACTACCCAACTCAGAACTCTTTACATACCTACGGATTTCCCATTGCCTGCAAACCAAGAACCTCCCTCCAACTACTGACATCTCAAAGATCGCTTACAAATTGTTTACCAGCCTAAATACCCAGTCAGAGGAATCTCTACATTTTACACACACATAGCTCACAATATTTTTGGACTACAAACCTCATATATACACAATTGGGAAAAAAATCCTTTCTAAATCTATTAACGCACACTCCTGGGAAAAGACCATCACCACCACATATAAATCCTCACAATATAGCTCACATTGGGAGTCTTACTTAAAAGTCCTCCATCAATGGTACCTGACTCCTCTTATATTGTCTCTCTTTTACCCCAACCATTCTCCTATACGCTGGCGTCAATGTGGCAATGCAGGATCCACATTACATATTCTATGATCTTGAAAATCACTCCGGTCCTTTTGGAATAATGCTTTTGAACTGATTTCGGAAATAGCAGAAACCTATATTGCCCCAGACCCCTCACTAGCTCTCCTCCACATCAATATCGCCTCCTACCCAGATGATTTACGCACCATTATGGTCCACATCTTTTATGCAGCAAAAAACATTACCAGACTATGGAACTCCACTACTCCACCTTCCCTCTCCACATTGATTAACAACACAAACCTACAATGTGAAATGGAAAAACAATACGCCTTTAACAATCTTTCATATGCAAAACTTAAAACTAACTGGTCATGCTGGTCTCACAACCCCAGACGTAACGTAACTTTCTGATAGCCCAAACCACACCCAATTTTGGAAACCTCACCCTGACTGGTACAAGTTTACCCCTTGTTTTGATCCTCCCCTATTCCCTACCCCTTCCCCCTCTCCCCCTCCTGTTCTCCATTCTCTAATCCCCCACTATGGTTCATGGTCATATCTCAATATAGTTTGAATGTTTTCTTACTTAATCTTGTATGACCCCAGCCGAACGGTGGGGGAAGTATCATAACCTCTATTGTATTAACTTGTCTATCCATGAATCTATTTACAATACCCTGTTGTTAATATATTAGTTGAAAATAAAGAACTATTGAAAGTAAAAAAAAAAAAAAAAAATCTGAAATAAATCCCTTACACCTGGGAGAGTCACGGCTGATACGTTCAAAATAAGTGATCGGGGACGAAGGTGTCAATTCAAAATGCGAGCTATGAAAGTGTCTTATTTGCTGATAGCGACAATGTTCGCGAAGCAGGATATCAAAAAGCTGTCATAACATATCGAAGGAGATATAAGTCCTGCCTCTCTGAAAATCTGATACTCTAATAAGGACTTGATCATACCACCAGGGACGATACCGCTGTAGCAAAATGTGGGTACTGGTAGGATCTTAGTGGGGAGATACAGAGCTCCCAATCTGATGGCAATAAGGAAAGACTTCAAATCCCCTATGGGAATGATATGTGTGCCCAGGTTTTATGGTCCAGGAGAGACCACCAGTTTTTAATCTGGTCTAGAATACACGCTTTGTAGTAATATTGCATGTTAGGTAGGCCTATACCCACATTTTTCCTATGTCTCATCATGATACTTGATGAGCATCTGGGAGGTTTATGTCGCCACACAAACTGGTTAAAGATCCTTTGAAGTTGAGATAGGAATGAATTTGGAAGTGGAATGATGAGGGTGCGAAACAAGTATACTAATTTTGGAAGGATTATCATTTTTAGAGATGCTATTCTGCCTGAAATAGAAAGATCTTGCATGAAGAGGTTGACTAAAAGTTTGGGAAGTGAGCTCAGAAAGGGTTGATAGTTATAATGAAATAGTTGGTTAGCAGATTCTGTTAGCTGTATCCCTAAATAGTGAGAGAGGAGGATGCCTATATAAAGGAGAATCGTTTAGTCAATGCGGATTTAAGAGAGTGAGGGACATTAATGAATTTGTGATTTATTTGCATTTAGTTTGTAGTAAGATACCTCACTGAATTGATCTAGAGTACGTTATATTTCTAAGAGCATAACGCCATCTGTAAAAGGACTTATCTTGTTTTGGTTACTTGCCATATGGAGTCCTGTGATTGCAGAATTAGTTCTTATTTTTTGTGCAAGGGGCTCCATAATTAGGGTAAATTTAATAGGTGACACGGGGTGGAGTATCCCTGCCTAGTGCTGTTGGATATAGATATGGTGTTAGAAAGTAAGCCTGATATGAGGACATTAGCGGATAGGTTGGAGTAAAGGGACATAATAGCAGAATGCAACAATTCCGTAATACCAAATTTAGAAAGTACTTGTTGGAGGAAGCCCCAATGGACCCTGTCTAATGCCTTCTCTGCCTCCAAAGAGAGGAGCAGAGAAGGTGTCTGAGAGAGTCCAGCAGTGGCTAATAGGTCAATTAGTCATCTAGTGCTATCTGGGGCTTGGCGGCCTGGCACAAAGCCTACCTGATCTGGGTGGATAAGATAGGGTAGAATGTTTTGCAGTTTTAGAGCTAGTAGTTTGGCAAATATTTTAACGTCAGAGTGTAAGAGGGATATTGGTCTATAATTGGCAGTTTTTGTTGGATCCTTATTTGGTTTGGGAATGGCAACAATCATTACCCGCAACATTTTAGGGGGAAAGGAGCCTGAGGTAAAGGCAAGATTGAAGACTAATAGAAGATGAGGAATTATTTCATTAGATAGGCATTTATAGTATTCATTACTATATCTAATTTCTCCAGGGGATTTGTGGTTAGGAAGACATTTTATAATTTTGAGAATTTCTGAGCAGGTAAATGGTTTTGAGATAGACAATAGTTGTTTTGGAGTAAGTGAGGGTAAGTTCATGGATTGGAGGAATTTAGTGATAAGTGCTGGCAGTGGTTGTATGGTGGTAGTGTCATTACACAGGTCATAGAGTGATTGATAATATTCGCCTAAGGCGTTAGCAATGTCTTTGAGATTAAAAAGGTTTATGGTTGGAGTGAGGGCGTGCGATAGAGGAGATTTGTTTGATTTGTTGAGCTTTGACTTGTATCGCTAATTTAGCACCAGCTTTATTGGTTAATCCAAAGGAATTAGCTTTTAAAATTTGAGGTGAGATTCATATTTGTGAAGGAGTTGCAATTGTAAATTGTCTATCTTTAAGAATAGCTTGAGTAATTTGGGGGTCGGGGTTGGTCTTATTAGTAAGCTGCATTTAAAGACAGAAGCAGTAATGAAAGGGGAAGGAAGCAATACATAATAAAAAAAAAACCTGTAACAAAAGACAGGTAAAATGGGCAGCATAGCTGCTTAAAGCCAGGGGCAGATCATGTAGTATCTAAGATACCATTTTACAGGGGGATTAAGCATGTGAGCTCCATGCTTCTCACTATAGGTGATATATATCCGTAATGGAGAGATTGCTATTTACATGAAGAGGACTCCCATGTTCCTATGACCATTCTGTGTCTAATCTCTCTGGCAGAGAAGGATTATCAGGTTGGGCATCAGCAGGGAGTAAACACCATTGCTTGAGCATTTGAAAACCTTTTTCTACACTGTAGATTGGAACTATCTTCCCATTCCAAGTGACAATGATTTTCGTGGGAAATCCCCCATCTGTAGGGAACATTGTAGTTTGGTAAAGATTTTGATAGTGGTGCAAGCTTCTTTCCGTTGGTTGCAGTTTGCTGTGATATATCTGTATATAGATAAATCTGTGTAAAAATGGCCACAGGGTGGCACTGCTGCGCCAAATCACTTTTAAAAAGTCATTTTGCAAAACAGGTAGGGGGCGCACGCGAAGCACGGCCGCCCTACCCGTCCTGCCTATCGTAGCCACAGGTGTCAATTAGAGATGAGCGAAGTATTCAAAAATTCGATTCGACTGATTCGGCGAATTCGTGGACAATATTCGATTCGAGTCGAATATATTCGCTGTGAATTTAACTTAAAAAAGGGTGTTTCTAGGCTTCAGAGAGACTTAATATTAGTGCAGAACACTGTACCTTTAATTTAAATGCCCTTGGAGTCTGCTGGGGAAGAGAAATAATACTGTCAGTCAGTATGACATGCAGATGAGTGCCGTCGATCTTAGAATCACCGCACACTTCACTCATTTGGCCAGTCACGGGGCCAAAACCAGTGTTTGGAGCCACAGTGTGGCGGTGGAGGCAGCAGCAATGTGAGGCCATACAGCAACCTATGACAAAATGGAAACCAGCAGGAGTGTGAGGAGACCTCAAAGTGGCACATGGCAGAGTGGGAGCAATAGGAGGCGGTACAGGGACCCATGTCACACTGTGGACCCAGCAGCAGCGTGACCAGGCGGTACGGGGGCCCATGGCAGATTACAGGCCTGGCAGCAGCAATGGGAGGCCCGTAATCTGCCAGCACCCTATGACAAAAAATGGAACACACCAGCAGTGTGTGAGGAAACCTGAAAGTGGCACATGGCAGAGTGTGGCGATGGAGACAGCAGCAATGGGAGGCCGTACAGGGACCCATGACAGACTCTGGACCTGGCAGCAGCATGAGGAGGCGGTATAGGGGCCCATGGCAGATTAGGGGCCTGGCAGCAGCTATAGGAGGCCCGTAATCTGCCAGCACCCTATGACAAAAAATGGAACACACCAGCAGTGTGAGGAGACCTGAAAGTGGCACATGTTTGGGGCATGATTCATGGCGGATTTAGTCAGTTGTGTCAGGAACTGGTGGTTTGAAATCCAGACTAATCCACGCCTGATTCATTTTCACAAACATGAGTCTCTCCACACTTTGGGTGGACAGTCGTGTCCTCCGCGGAGTTGCAATACCTCCTGCCGCACTAAACACGGGCTCCGATGCCACGCTACTGGCCGGGCATGACAGCCTTTCAAGGGCAAATTCAGCTAGTTGGGGCCAAAGGTCAAGTTTCGTTGCCCAGTAGTCAAGGGGATTGTCTACCTCGGTTGGCAGGGTGCTGTCCAAGTAGGCCTAAGCCTGTTGTTTGAGGTCCTGCTCCAGGTCCACCTGATGCTGCTGCTGCTGCGGCTGGTTATAAGTTTCCTCACTGCGCTGGTGAAGAAAGCTACTCATCATCGACTGCAGACTGAGGCAGCTGCTGCTGGTGGAGCTGCCACTGCTCCTACCACCCCACCCCTCCCCTGCTGCCATGGCAGCGGAACGCGAGCGCACAGGGCCCACAGTGTCTGAGGATGGACGTTGGCGCAGACAGGCAGAGACCAGCTGACTACATAGGTGGTTTTTATAGTACGTTATTTTGGCCTCCCTCTCAGCAGGTGTGAAAAAGGCCACCATTTTGGAACGGTAGCGAGGGTCCAACAAGGTGGACAGCCAAAAGTCATCCCTCTGTCTGATGGTTATTATTCGGCTGTCGCTACGCAAGCAAGCGAGCATGCTATGGGCCATTTGTGCCAAGGAATGCGAGGGACTCCCTGCCTCCATCTCCACAGCATACTGCCACGGTGCGTCTGGGTCCTCTGTCTCCTCTTCCTCCTCCTCTACCAGATGCTCCTGCTCCTCCACTCCTGTCCGCTGAGTGGAAAAACCACCCATTTCACTCAATAATTCCTGAGCACCAATGTCCTCCTCTACCTCCTCCTCTTCTTCCTGTCCTGCCCCCACAGGGGTCATGTGGCGTTGAGATCTGTGCGCCACGTCTACCGCACCCTGACCAGCCATTATTAACAGCATTTGTTCCAGGACGTGCAACAGAGGAATGACGTCGTTCATCCCATAGTCCTGCCGACTCACGAATAGCGTGGCCTCCTCAAAGGGCCTGAGCAAGCGCAGGTGTCACGCATGAGCTGCCAATGGCTGACATCTAAGTTACACAGGGAGTACCTTTATCCGCTTTTAACATCAGGAAATCTGTGATGGCCTTTTGCTGTTCGTAAAGGCGGTCTAACATATGTAGGGTTGAATTCCACCTTGTTGCAACGTCACAGCATGAGGAGTCGGTACGGGGGCCCATGGCAGATTACGGGCCTGGCAGCAGCAATGGGAGGCCCGTAATCTGCCAGCACCCTATGTCAAAAAATTCAACACAACAGCAGTGTGTGAGGAGACCTGAAAGTGGCACATGGCATGAGAGACTGTGGACCTGGCAGCAGCATGAGGAGGCGGTATAGGGGCCCATGGCAGATTATGGGCCTGGCAGCAGCTATGGGAGGCCCGTAATCTGCCAGCACCCTATGTCAAAAAATTCAACACACCAGCAGTGTGTGAGGAGACCTGAAAATGGCACATGGCAGAGTGTGGCGATGGAGACAGCAGCAACGGGAGGCCGTACAGGGACCCATGACAGACTCTGGACTTGGCAGCAGCATGAGGAGGCGGTATATAGGGGCCCATGGCAGATTAGGGGCCTGGCAGCAGCTATGGGAGGCCCGTAATCTGCCAGCACCCTATGTCAAAAAATTCAACACACCAGCAGTGTGAGGAGACCTGAAAGTGGCACATGGCATGAGAGACTGTGGACCTGGCAGCAGCATGAGGAGGCGGTATAGGGGCCCATGGCAGATTAGGGGCCTGGCAGCAGCTATGGGAGGCCCGTAATCTGCCAGCACCCTATGTCAAAAAATTCAAACACACCAGCAGTGTGTGAGGAGACCTGAAAGTGGCACATGGCAGAGTGTGGCGATGGAGACAGCAGCAATGGGAGGCCGTACAGGGACCCATGACAGACTCTGGACCTGGCAGCAGCATGAGGAGGCGGTACAGGGGCCCATGGCAGATTAAGGCCTGGCAGCAGCAATGGGATGCCCGTAATCTGCCAGCACCCTATGACAAAATGGAACCCTGGGCTGGGGCAGGCAGAACCGCCGTATCTTTATCACGGTTTTCCCAGGCCACAGAATGGCAACGCTGCATATGCTGACGCAACGCTGTAGTCCCAACATGGGCCCCCTGGCCACGCTTGACTTTCTGGCCACATAGTCGACATACGGCTACGTTTACTTCCTCGGGCGGCTTGACGAAAAATTGCCACACCGCCGAGTAGGAAACTTTGCCCCCGCTACTCCTCACTGGCTGACTGCTACTTCCTCCGTGCACACCGGCACCACTACTGGCCGTGGTGGTAGGCTGCAGTGGAGCTGGTGCTCTACTCCGTGGCCGTTTGCCTCCACTGACACTGCTGCGACCCTGATGCCTCCTGGCAGCAGGAATGGGAGGCCGTACAGGGACCCATGACACACTCTGGACCAGGAAGCAGCATGAAGAGGCGGTACAGGGGCCCATGGCAGATTACGGGAAGGGCAGCAGCAATGGGAGGCCCGTAATCTGCCAGCACCCTATGACAAAAAATGGAACACACCAGCAGTGTGAGGAGACCTGAAAGTGGCACATAGCAGAGTGTGGCGATGGAGACAGCAGCAATGGGAGGCCGTACAGGGACCCATGAGAGACTCTGGACTTGGCAGCAGCATGAGGAGGTGGTATATAGGGGCCCATGACAGATTAGGGGCCTGGCAGCAGCTATGGGAGGCCCGTAATCTGCCAGCACCCTATGACAAAAAATGGAACACACCAGCAGTGTGTGAGGAGACCTGAAAGTGGCACATGGCAGAGTGTGGCTATGGAGACAGCAGCAATGGGAGGCCGTACAGGGACCCATGACAGACTCTGGACTTGGCAGCAGCATGAGGAGGCGGTATATTGGGGCCCATGGCAGATTAGGGGCCTGGCAGCAGCTATGGGAGGCCCGTAATCTGCCAGCACCCTATGTCAAAAAATTCAACACACCAGCAGTGTGAGGAGACCTGAAAGTGGCACATGGCATGAGACACTGTGGACCTGGCAGCAGCATGAGGAGGCGGTACAGGGGCCCATGGCAGATTAGGGGCCTGGCAGCAGCTATGGGAGGCCCGTAATCTGCCAGCACCCTATGTCAAAAAATTCAACACACCAGCAGTGTGAGGAGACCTGAAAGTGGCACATGGCAGAGTGTGGCGATGGAGACAGCAGCAATGGGAGGCCGTACAGGGACCCATGAGAGACTCTGGAACTGGCAGCAGCATGAGGAGGCAGTATATAGGGGCCCATGGCAGATTAGGGGCCTGGCAGCAGCTATGGGAGGCCCGTAATCTGCCAGCACCCTATGTCAAAAAATTGAACACAACAGCAGTCTGTGAGGAGACCTGAAAGTGGCACATGGCAGAGTGTGGCGATGGAGACAGCAGCAATGGGAGGCCGTACAGGGACCCATGACAGACTCTGGACTTGGCAGCAGCATGAGGAGGCGGTATATAGGGGCCCATGGCAGATTAGGGGCCTGGCAGCAGCTATGGGAGGCCAGTAATCTGCCAGCACCCTATGACAAAAAATGGAACACACCAGCAGTGTGAGGAGACCTGAAAGTGGCACATGGCAGAGTGTGGCGATGGAGACAGCAGCAATGGGAGGCCGTACAGGGACCCATGAGAGACTCTGGACTTGGCAGCAGCATGAGGAGGCGGTATAGGGGCCCATGGCAGATTAGGGGCCTGGCAGCAGCTATGGGAGGCCCGTAATCTGCCAGCACCCTATGACAAAAAATGGAACACACCAGCAGTGTGAGGAGACCTGAAAGTGGCACATGGCAGAGTGTGGCGATGGAGACAGCAGCAATGGGAGGCCGTACAGGGACCCATGACAGACTCTGGACTTGGCAGCAGCATGAGGAGGCGGTATATAGGGGCCCATGGCAGATTAGGGGCCTGGCAGCAGCTATGGGAGGCCAGTAATCTGCCAGCACCCTATGACAAAAAATGGAACACACCAGCAGTGTGAGGAGACCTGAAAGTGGCACATGGCAGAGTGTGGCGATGGAGACAGCAGCAATGGGAGGCCGTACAGGGACCCATGAGAGACTCTGGACTTGGCAGCAGCATGAGGAGGCGGTATAGGGGCCCATGGCAGATTAGGGGCCTGGCAGCAGCTATGGGAGGCCCGTAATCTGCCAGCACCCTATGTCAAAAAATTCAACACACCAGCAGTGTGTGAGGAGACCTGAAAGTGGCACATGGCAGAGTGTGGCGATGGAGACAGCAGCAATGGGAGGCCGTACAGGGACCCATGAGAGACTCTGGACTTGGCAGCAGCATGAGGAGGTGGTATATAGGGGCCCATGGCAGATTAGGGGCCTGGCAGCAGCTATGGGAGGCCGGTAATCTGCCAGCACCCTATGACAAAAAATGGAACACACCAGCAGTGTGAGGAGACCTGAAAGTGGCACATGGCAAAGTGTGGCGATGGAGACAGCAGCAATGGGAGGCCGTACAGGGACCCATGAGAGACTCTGGACTTGGCAGCAGCATGAGGAGGCGGTATAGGGGCCCATGGCAGATTAGGGGCCTGGCAGCAGCTATGGGAGGCCCGTAATCTGCCAGCACCCTATGTCAAAAAATTGAACACACCAGCAGTGTGTGAGGAGACCTGAAAGTGGCACATGGCAGAGTGTGGCGATGGAGACAGCAGCAATGGGAGGCCGTACAGGGACCCATGAGAGACTCTGGACTTGGCAGCAGCATGAGGAGGCGGTATAGGGGCCCATGGCAGATTAGGGGCCTGGCAGCAGCTATGGGAGGCCCGTAATCTGCCAGCACCCTATGTCAAAAAATTGAACACACCAGCAGTGTGTGAGGAGACCTGAAAGTGGCACATGGCAGAGTGTGGCGATGGAGACAGCAGCAATGGGAGGCCGTACAGGGACCCATGAGAGACTCTGGACTTGGCAGCAGCATGAGGAGGTGGTATATAGGGGCCCATGGCAGATTAGGGGCCTGGCAGCAGCTATGGGAGGCCGGTAATCTGCCAGCACCCTATGACAAAAAATGGAACACACCAGCAGTGTGTGAGGAGACCTGAAAGTGGCACATGGCAGAGTGTGGCTATGGAGACAACCCACCGACTGTTTTGCTCGCTGCCAAGCATCCACCCTCTTCTCCTGATGATGCGGAAGCAATAGCCTGATGACAACGAGGCTGCCAAGTGCGATCAGCCTCATCATCATCAATTAGGGTCTCCGCCTCACTACTAGCCCCCTCGGCTGCGTGTGGGTCAGGAGACAGACCTGTCTCTAGACCGGCTACCGAGCCACTCTCCTCGCCACTACTTCTTCGCCTGGCTGCTGAAGAGGCGGATGTCTCCCCCGTTCCTGACCGCCCTCTGTTAGCTCTTCCTCACTGTACTGGATGACACCGGGAGCACTAGCCTCTGGCTGCGAATAGTGCTGCCTCGACCCCTTCCTCTGCTGCCACGTCTGCTCGCTCCTAAAACATTGCCTCCTCTGCCACTCCTCTGCATGTTGTCTGACATACTCTTTAATTAAACGATTCTGTGTCCCTGAGTAACAATTCTGTGTCCCTGAGTAACGTTTCTGTGGCCCTAAGTAACAGTTCTGTGGCCCTCAGTAACAATTCTGTGTCCCTCAGTAACAATTCTGTGTCCCTCAGTAACAATTCTGTGTCCCTCAGTAACAATTCTGTGTCTGTCCCTGAGTAACAATTCTGTGTCTGTCCCTGAGTAACAATTCTGTGTCCCTGAGTAACGTTTCTGTGGCCCTAAGTAACAGTTCTGTGGCCCTCAGTAACAATTCTGTCTGTCCCTGAGTAACAATTCTGTGTCTGTCCCTCAGTAACAATTCTGTGTCCCTGAGTAACAATTCTGTGTCTATCCCTGAGTAAGAATTCTGTGTCTGTCCCTGAGTAACAATTCTGTGGCCCTAAGTAACGGTTCTGTGGCCCTCAGTAACAATTCTGTGTCCCTGAGTAACGTTTCTGTGGCCCTAAGTAACGGTTCTGTGGCCCTCAGTAACAATTATGTGTCCCTGAGTAAGAATTCTGTGTCTGTCCCTGAGTAACAATTCTGTGGCCCTAAGTAACGGTTCTGTGGCCCTCAGTAACAATTCTGTGTCCCTGAGTAACAATTCTGTGTCCCTGAGTAACGTTTCTGTGGCCCTAAGTAACGGTTCTGTGGCCATCAGTAACAATTCTGTGTCCCTGAGTAAGAATTCTGTGTCTGTCCCTGAGTAACAATTCTGTGGCCCTAAGTAACGGTTCTGTGGCCCTCAGTAACAATTCTGTGTCCCTGAGTAACAATTCTGTGGCCCTAAGTAATGGTTCTGTGGCCCTCAGTAACAATTCTGTGTCCCTGAGTAACAATTCTGTGTCTGTCCTTGAGTAACAATTCTGTGGCCCTAAGTAACGGTTCTGTGGCCCTCAGTAACAATTCTGTGTCCCTGAGTAACAATTCTGTGTCCCTAAGTAACGGTTCTGTGGCCCTCAGTAACAATTCTGTGTCCCTGAGTAACAATTCTGTGTCTGTCCCTGAGTAACAATTCTGTGGCCCTAAGTAACGTTTCTGTGGCCCACAGTAACAATTCTGTGTCCTTGAGTAACAATTCTGTGGCCCTAAGTAACGGTTCTGTGGCCCTCAGTAACAATTCTGTGTCCCTGAGTAACGTTTCTGTGGCCCTAAGTAACGGTTCTGTGGCCCTCAGTAACAATTCTGTGTCCCTGAGTAACGTTTCTGTGGCCCTAAGTAACGGTTCTGTGGCCCTCAGTAACAATTCTGTGTCCCTGAGTAACAATTCTGTGTCTGTCCCTGAGTAAGAATTCTGTGGCCCTAAGTAACGGTTCTGTGGCCCTCAGTAACAATTCTGTGTCCCTCAGTAACAATTCTGTGTCTGTCCCTGAGTAACAATTCTGTGGCCCTAAGTAACGGTTCTGTGGCCCTCAGTAACAATTCTGTGTCCCTGAGTAACGTTTCTGTGGCCCTAAGTAACAATTCTGTGGCCCTCAGTAACAATTCTGTGTCTGTCCCTGAGTAACAATTCTGTGGCCCTCAGTAACGGTTCTGTGGCCCTCAGTAACAATTCTGTGTCCCTGAGTAACGTTTCTGTGGCCCTAAGTAACGGTTCTGTGGCCCTCAGTAACAATTCTGTGTCCCTGAGTAACAATTCTGTGGCCCTAAGTAACGGTTCTGTGGCCCTCAGTAACAATTCTGTGTCCCTGAGTAACAATTCTGTGGCCCTAAGTAACGGTTCTGTGGCCCTCAGTAACAATTCTGTGTCCCTGAGTAACAATTCTGTGTCTGTCCCTGAGTAACAATTCTGTGGCCCTAAGTAACGGTTCTGTGGCCCTCAGTAACAATTCTGTGTCCCTGAGTAACGTTTCTGTGGCCCTAAGTAACGGTTCTGTGGCCCTCAGTAACAATTCTGTGTCCCTGAGTAACAATTCTGTGTCTGTCCCTGAGTAACAATTCTGTGGCCCTAAGTAACGGTTCTGTGACCCTCAGTAACAATTCTGTGTCCCTGAGTAACAATTCTGTGGCCCTAAGTAACGGTTCTGTGGCCCTCAGTAACAATTCTGTGTCCCTGAGTAACGTTTCTGTGGCCCTAAGTAACGGTTCTGTGGCCCTCAGTAACAATTCTGTGTCCCTGAGTAACAATTCTGTGTCTGTCCCTGAGTAACAATTCTGTGGCCCTAAGTAACGGTTCTGTGGCCCTAAGTAACAATTCTGTGTCCCTGAGTAACAATTCTGTGGCCCTAAGTAACGGTTCTGTGGCCCTCAGTAACAATTCTGTGTCCCTGAGTAACAATTCTGTGTCTGTCCCTGAGTAACAATTCTGTGGCCCTAAGTAACGGTTCTGTGGCCCTCAGTAACAATTCTGTGTCCCTGAGTAACAATTCTGTGGCCCTAAGTAACGGTTCTGTGGCCCTCAGTAACAATTCTGTGTCCCTGAGTAACAATTCTGTGTCTGTCCCTGAGTAACAATTCTGTGGCCCTAAGTAACGGTTCTGTGGCCCTCAGTAACAATTCTGTGTCCCTGAGTAACAATTCTGTGGCCCTAAGTAACGGTTCTGTGGCCCTCAGTAACAATTCTGTGTCCCTGAGTAACGTTTCTGTGGCCCTAAGTAACAATTCTGTGGCACTCAGTAACAATTCTGTGTCTGTCCCTGAGTAACAATTCTGTGGCCCTAAGTAACGGTTCTGTGGCCCTCAGTAACAATTCTGTGTCCCTGAGTAACGTTTCTGTGGCCCTAAGTAACAATTCTGTGTCCCTGAGTAACAATTCTGTGTCTGTCCCTGAGTAACAATTCTGTGGCCCTAAGTAACGGTTCTGTGGCCCTCAGTAACAATTCTGTGTCCCTCAGTAACAATTCTGTGGCCCTAAGTAACAGTTCTGTGGCCCTCAGTAACAATTCTGTGTCCCTCAGTAACAATTCTGTGTCTGTCCCTGAGTAACAATTCTGTGGCCCTAACTAACGTTTCTGTGGCCCTAAGTAACAGTTCTGTGGCCCTCAGTAACAATTCTGTGTCCCTGAGTAACGTTTCTGTGGCCCTAAGTAACAATTCTGTGGCCCTCAGTAACAATTCTGTGTCTGTCCCTGAGTAACAATTCTGTGGCCCTAAGTAACGGTTCTGTGGCCCTCAGTAACAATTCTGTGTCCCTGAGTAACAATTCTGTGTCTGTCCCTGAGTAACAATTCTGTGGCCCTAAGTAACGGTTCTGTGGCCCTCAGTAACAATTCTGTGTCCCTGAGTAACAATTCTGTGGCCCTAAGTAACGGTTCTGTGGCCCTCAGTAACAATTCTGTGTCCCTGAGTAACAATTCTGTGGCCCTAAGTAACAGTTCTGTGGCCCTCAGTAACAATTCTGTGTCCCTCAGTAACAATTCTGTGTCTGTCCCTGAGTAACAATTCTGTGGCCCTAACTAACGTTTCTGTGGCCCTAAGTAACAGTTCTGTGGCCCTCAGTAACAATTCTGTGTCCCTGAGTAACGTTTCTGTGGCCCTAAGTAACAATTCTGTGGCCCTCAGTAACAATTCTGTGTCTGTCCCTGAGTAACAATTCTGTGGCCCTAACTAACGTTTCTGTGGCCTTAAGTAACAGTTCTGTGGCCCTCAGTAACAATTCTGTGGCCCTGAGTAACGTTTCTGTGGCCCTAAGTAACAATTCTGTGGCCCTCAGTAACAATTCTGTCTGTCCCTGAGTAACAATTCTGTGGCCCTAACTAGCGTTTCTGTGGCCCTAAGTAACGATTCTGTGGCCCTCACTAACAATTCTGTGTCCCTGAGTAATGTTTCTCTGTCCCTAAGTAACGTTTCTCTGTCCCTAAGTAACGTTTCTCTGTCCCCAAGTAACGTTTCTGTGGCCCTAACTCTGTCCCTAATACAGAGCGGTCTGCCTCTCTTGAATGACTGGAGGCAAATGAAGAATTCTAAAATGGCTGCCATTTATAGCTCGACCATTACACAGTGCTGGCTGGCTGGCTGCTGATTAGCTAATGCGATCACATGTCATTAAGGAATGCATTATGGGTCAGCGCGCCTTGTCTGCGCGCCTTCCCAGACATCCCCGCTCCGTCGCCGCACATGTCCGCCGCCATTTTAGGAAAAATTTCGATTTGCGCGTCCGAAGTAGGCTATTTTTCGGATTCGGCGCGAATCGAAAATTTTCCAATATTCGAAACGAATTCCACTTCGCCTACTTCGATTCGCTCATCTCTAGTGTCAATCACCAGGTCCCGGCCGGTCATTACCCGCCAGGTACCGGCGATTGCCAGCAAACAGTGTCACAGAGCACAGCTGCATTGTTTACAATGCAGGTCTGCTCCCTGTCAGTTCCTAACACACGGATCCTGAGAGCGGAGTTTAGCTCTCGGGATCAGTGTGTTCCTGTGAAGTACACAACCCCCGCCCACTAGTAAAACACTCCCCTCACACAGTTAACCCTTTGATTGCCAAAAAAAGTTAACCCCTTCCTCCCCAGTGCCATTAGTACAGTGTTTTTGTTTGCACTGATCAATGTATTGGTGTCACTGGGGATGTCAGTGACACCAAGTCAGTTCCCTCCCAGTGTCAAAATGTCCACTGCAGTCCCACAGTCCCGCCATAAGTCGCTGATAACTCTCATAAATCTCTGATCACCGCCATAAGTCGCTGATTGCCGCGATTATTAGTACAAATAGAAAAAATCCCAGTATCTTTCCTACCATTTGTAGACGCTATAACTTTCACGGAAACCAATTAATTTACACGTATTGGGATCTTTTTTAGCAAAGACATGTCGCAGAATACATTTTGGCTGAAATTTATGCCGAAATTAGATTTTTTTATTTTTTTACTGGACATGTTTTATAGAAAAAAGTCCAAAATATTGTTTTTTTTTTCTAAAAATTGTCAGACTTTTTTTTTATAGTGCAAAAAAATAAAAAACGCATAGGCGATCAAATACCACCGAAAGAAAGCTCAATTCATAGAAAAAAATATGTAAATTTAATTTGGGTGCAGTGTTGCATGACCGCGCATTTTTTAGATAAAGTAACGCAGCGGCGTAACACAAACCGCTTCCTGACCGCCCTATAGCAGAAATACGTGTACAGGGCGGCATGGGTGCGCAAAATCACATACATATGTATATATATACGCCCCTCCCAGATAGCGTCAGATTGCCCGTCAGTACACCAGCCATCACATTTAACCCCTTGATTGCCAAGAGCACGCTCATGCACAATAAACCTCCATTGCTAGTATAGTGTCTGAACGGATCAATATCTTTGATCAGATCAGCACTATACCAGCGTTCACATAGTATAGTATAGCGTCCCCAAAAATGCAGCGTTAGCGGGATCAGCCCTGACACCTGCCAGCACCTGCGTTTAGCCCCTACGCTTGCCCCACCTTCTCCCCCAGCAAGTGCAGTGTCAGTAGGTCACTGTCACATGATGCATTGCACACAAAACTGAAGTGTTCGCAGAATCAGGCCTGATCTCTGTTAGCACTTGCCGGTAAATTATGAGGACTCTCATATGCAGCAGAGTGCCAGTACTAGTGCCGAGCTACCTTTTGGTAAACTGGCAAGTACCAGCGGTCTAGTACATCTTGGTCTTTCATATACCTCTTAGATTGTAAGCTCCCAAGATCAGGGCCCTCCTAACCCTCTTGTGTTGAACTGTATTGTTGCTGTATTGTCTCCCATTATACTGTAAAGCGCTGAGCAAACTGTTGACGGTATATAAATCCTGTATAATAATAATAATACCAGCACTGCAGTATGACTTGGTGACGTGGCGAGTTCCATAATCCCAGTACAAGCCGATGTGGTGGCGAGCACAAGTATTGTCATGCAGCCACCAATAATTCACACACAGGCGATCCCGACTGACAGCCCACAAATTCTGCAGCACCCGTACTTCCCCCATTCACTGCCCAACCCGGAATTCAGGTGGAAATAGCAAATTTAACTACTCCCCTTGATTTTTGGAGCTGTTTTTCACGGAATATCTGTATGCGTTGATTGTGGATCAAAGCAATTTATATGCACAACAATTTATCGCCGCCAACTCAAATTCAAACCTTTCCAGACCAGTCGCATGGAAACTCATTACGGTTTCCGAATTTACATTTTTTTTGGGCCTAACCCTCAACATGGGCATTACTAAAAGAAATTAATTGCGGTTGTATTGGTCTGCAGACCCAATTCATCATATGCCGTGTTCTCTGCTGTCATGGCCAGGCATAGATATGAGAGTATAATGTGTTTTATGCATTTCAACGACAATACACTCTGTCATCCTCGGGGTGACCCTGAATTTGATTGGCTCCACAAAATTCAGCCTCTCGAAAATCACCTTAACCAAAAATTTGCAGATGTCTATACTCCCCAGCAAAACATCTGCGTTGATGAGTCCCTGATTAATTTTTCTGGCCGCCTTGCATTCAAACAATTTCTCCCTAGCATATGTGCCAGATATGGGGTCAAGATGTAGAAGACCTGTGAGAGGACAACAGGCTATACTTATAAGTTTCGGATTTATGAGGGAAAAGATAGTCACATAGAGCCCCCCGGATGCCCAGACTATATGGGGAGTAGTGACAAGATAGTTTGGGACTTGGTGTCATCCTTTTTCCATATGGGGTACCACTTATACGTGGACAATTTTTATTCAAGCGTGCCACTATTTAGACATTTGTACAATCTTGGAACTGGCGCATGTGGCAAAGAGTGACCTAATGCGTGCCCACCATTAGAAGTGGGTGGATGCAGGGTGGTATATTCTAATGGTGGGCATACCACACACTTTTTCTGCCAGAGATTTCTTCTCTTTTTTTAATTCAGTCCACAGGCTGGATGCAAAAAAAAAAGAACATAGCATATACTGTACACCCAACAAGGACCAGCGACACACTGGTACATCACTGGACTTTGAATGGTTATATCAGGATGATGCCTACAGCTGCAAGCATCATCCTGGTATCGTTTTTTTTCAGCCAGCGATCGGCTTTCATGTAAAAGCAATCCTAGTGGCTAATTAGCTGCAGGATTGCTTTTACAAGCAGCGGGATATGATGCCCCCCTCCCCCGCTGCCATCCACGGCCTTCTTGGGCAGTCCCGTGCCATTGGGGGAACCTGAGAAAGCAGCCGGTGTTTCTGCCAACTGACCATAGAGCTGATTGGAGACCAGAGTGGTGCCAATCATCTCTATAGTCTAAGAATTTGGAAGCTACGAGCATTTCATCACTTCAGTTTCGCAGGATATAAAGAGCGCCATTTGTAAATTGGGAAAGCATCTGATCACACCAATCTTGGTTTGATTAGATAATGTAAAGGCAGAGGAGATATCTAGAACCTGATTTCTCAAAAACGAATATGTGACAATGCCCATTGAAATTATAGGGGATATTTGCATTCCCTGTGATAGCATTAAAAGTGAATTAAAAAAAAAAATGAAAGGTGTAAAAATAATTTTAAAAAATCAAAATAACTTAAAAAAAAAAACTCGCCCCTCCCATCCACGTACACCTGTGTGCACAAGCGTTGGCCCTGTGACGGTATGTAAACAGCAGTTGCACCATACATCTGAGGTATCGCCGTGAATGTCAGATCAAGGGCAGTAATTCTAACACTAGACCTCCTCTGTAAATCTAAAATGGTAGCAGTTAAAGGCTTTTAAAGCATTGCTTATGGATATTAAAAATGTATGCAGTTTGTCGCCATTGCACGGGGCATGCGCAGTTTTAAAGCATGTCATGTTTGGTATCTATTTACTCAGCATACCATCATCTTTTATATCCTACCATATAATTGGCCAATATATTGTGTTTTTGTGCATTAAAAGTAAAAAAGTATATATTTTTTTCAAAATTGCTTTTGAAAAATCGCTGTGCGAGTACTATGTGCCATAACATATTGTAGTATCCACCATTTTATTCACTAGGGTGTCTTCTTTAAAAAATATATAATGTTTGGGGGTTTAGTTAATTTCCTAGCAAAAAATAATGATTTTTTTCATGTGAACAAAAAGTGTCAGATAAGGCTTGATCTTCAGGTGGTTAGAACAGTGAGTGATGTGTGGCATAAACTTCTAATTCTGGGCATAAAACGCCCCCACCCCCAAAAATGCCCCCTTTTTGGAAAGTAGACACCCCAAACTATTTGCTGAGAGGCATGTTGAATCAATAGAAGAATTTCTTTTTTTACCACAAGTTTTTGGAAAATGACATTTTTTTTTTTTTTACACACAATTGTCACCTAAATGATTTACTGCTCACACATGCCATGGGTATATGTGGAATTACTCCCCAAAATACATTCTGCTACTTCTTCCAAGTATGGGGGTACCACATGGGAGAGACGTTTTGGCAGTCTAGCCAAGTACAGGACCCCAAAATCCAATAAGCACCTTCAGGCTTTTAAAGGACTTTATTTCCTCATTACACTTCCAGACTACCTATCACAGTTTTGGAGGCCCTGAAATGCCAGCATAGCGCCTAACCCCCCCCCCCCAAATGACCCCTTGTTGGAAAGTAGACACCCCAAGGAATTTGATAAGAAGCATGGTAAGTATTTTTCAGATCTCATTTGTTGCCACAAGCTTTTGGAAAATGAAGACAAAAAACAAAACATTTTTTTTCTGTTCTTATTTTATATTTCAAAACCTTGTGAGAAAAAATGAGATCTGCAAAATACTCACCATGCCTCTTTTTAAATTCCTTGGGGTGTCATTTGGGGGGGGGGGGGTGTTGGTGCTATCCTGGCATGTCAGGGCCTTCAAAACTGTGATAGGTATTGAGTAAGTGAAATGAGGAAGTTACGCACCTTCAGGCTTTCAAAGAGGTCATTGGATTTCAGGCTCCTGTATGTGGCTAGGCTCCCAAAAAGTCTCACACATGTGGTATCCCCATACTTGGTAGAAGTAGCAGAATGTATTTTGGGGTGTAATTCCACATATACCCATTGGCTTGTTCAAGATATAAATCATTTAAATGACAACTTTGTGTAAAAAAAAAGGAAGTACCAAGAATGGGCCTATAACACATTTATCGTTTCAGCACTAGACTTTATTCTCCAGCATAATGTATTCATGTTCAATGGTTCCCACTACCTCCAGGTACAGGGCGTGGTGATGGGGACTTCTTGTGCCCCATCATACGCCAACCTGTACCTGGGGGAGTGGGAACAGATGTTCTTAGCCGATGAGGACTTATTGATGTATACACACCACATTAGTCTATGGAGCCAGTACATCGATGACATCCTCATGGTATGGGATGATCCTGAAGATTTACTGATTGGCTCTCTGGAGAGAATGAACAAAAATTAATTTAATCTCACATTCACTATAATGCACTCTGTGACAGACTATTGGAGAGAGGATATACTAATGTCCACTTATGATGTTATGTCAAATATTTCCCATTTTAATCTATAATTGGTGTATTGCTATACTTATGCCCAATATATGTATTGTATATTCTCTTGATTTGCTATCAATAAATCTCTCTTGGCCTGTGCTATCATTATCATTTATTAATTTTTGTATTGTCTCGATTTACTTAATATATGTATTGTTGATGTGGATGATTTTGTTGTTGTGCCTCCTGGTTTGGGGAGCAGACTGGTCTTGAACCTGGGCAGGTGGCCCCCTTTGGTTCAGTCCCTGGCATGCTGGGGCTGCACCACCTGTCCAATCTGGTGTTTGCAGCTCTGTGCGGCCATCTGGGATGCAGCACTGTGGCTATGTCCTGCCTCTGTACCTGGCGGCAGCTTCTCGGCATGTCAGCGGTCCGCTGATGCGTGACATTATCCCGCAATGTAGGCTGGGCACCACCACGCACCAGCGTTCCGGGGGGGGGGGGCAGTCCCCAGCAATGTCCACATCGGAACAGTGTGGGTCTGGCATTTAGGCGCCATCTTGGATCCTGGGACTGCCTCAGTGGATGTTTCCAATCACTGTTTTATTAATATACCTATATAATAGGAAGGTATTTCTCACCCTTTGATAATCCCCGTCTCTTTGAGCCGTTGCATACTGTCCTGAAACATCGGAAGGTTGCCATGCATATACTGGGTAGCATTATATTCACCTTTTGGTAAGCTTTCCTTCCTCTTTCCCCCTGGCAAAATAAAATATATATTTTTTTGGGGGTGCATTAAGGGCCCTTTTTATATGCAGTCATATGGACATATGTATTCATACATTGTTCGTTGATTTTCCTAATGACAGCATTATTAAAAGAAATAGACGGTCCAAGTGGGAATACCTGTCTTTGAAGTCCTATACCATATCCCCTAATCTAATGGGTAGAACAAGGAGGAGGTGTGGAAAGATCTGGATGTTTACACACTTTATGGTGGGTTTCTATTCTATAAGACCATTATGGTACCAGTGTATGACACACAATGTGTTCCTACTGTTGACTTATTTGCATAGCTATTTATTGCAGTTACCTGTGGTGTGCCCCTATAATCTGTGTCTGGGGGGTTTCTATTGTATCTATCTGGTATAATCTATTGGGTATAATAAGAAGGAGGTGTGAAATTACCTGGATGTTTACACATTAATGGTGGGTTCCTAATCTATGAGACCATTATGCTACCAGTGTATGACACATAATGTGTTCCTACTTATTTGCATAGCTATTTAATGCAGTGACCTGTGGTGTGCCCTTGTGATCCGTGCCTGGGGGGTTTCCATTATGTCCGGATTCAGCTGGTCTTCCAACCATATGAGGCGGCAGCATTTTGAAGTACCATGTCTTTTAAATGGGTTTAAAACTCAACTATTTTTTCTGCACTTTCATGTATTGTGAGTATATCTACAGATTGTAAATTGTAAAATATTGTAATGGATACAAGAAACGTTCCAAACATATGTTCAATCTTGTAGATGTCAGCCATATGCAGAGTTCTTCTTTTCCCTGAAGAAGGAGTGAACTCTGTCTGAAATGCATTAGTTCATATATAAACTATCTCTGTAATCATACGTATGGATGGTGATGATACAACATTTTAAATGGCTAGTCAAACATAGTCATACTGGGTATCCTTATCATGCAATTAATACTTTGATGTTGATGCTGTACTATGACTTTGGATGATGTATTGTATGGTATGTCTACATGTTAAAATAATTTTTTAACACCATAAAAAGCTTGTACTTTTTATAAAACTTTTTTTGGTATATATTTATGCATTCAAAGTCCCAAGTCCTATAGGGGGTCTTTTCCCTTTATTTATCTTTAACATGAAAGTAATGAATTCTTGCTAGATTGTCACTAGGTGCTGCATCCAAGAGAAATTTAGGCTTGGGGATTTTATGTATTCTGTTGATACATAGTTCAGTGTCGCTCAGTGTAGGAATCAGGGCTTTCATAAGGCACTGGATAAAAGTAGTTAACTCAATCTGAGTAACTGATTCTGGGATACCTCTGAACTTTATGTTGTTGCGCCTCGAGCGGTCTTCCAAATCAATAATCTTATTTGGTAACTGTTGGATCTCATTTTCTTGGTCAGTATATTGAAAGGATCTAGATAACCTCCATTTTGTTAATGTACGCCACTTTAAGTATTAAGTTAGCTTTTTGCAGATATATTAGAAGCTTAATGAAACTGTTTTAGTTGCTCAAGGATGTATCAACAGAAGCTAACATGACCCTGACAATGTCTTTATCTGGCTGTTTCTCAGAAAGCAAGCCAAAACAATTTGTACCAAGAAATGTATGTCATGTTTCATGTAGTTAGCTCATGATGGAAATTTACAAGTTACAGTTTTGAAACTCGCTCCCCCCTCCCTTATTTTTCTGTATCCTATATAATTTTACTAATGTCTAATAAACTTTGAACATCTCTGAACATAAGCTGCCGTTATTTCCGTGTTCAAGGGGTGTTCCCAGAATTCTGCTGATAAACCAGGAATCTCTCCACAGACCGGGGGTCTCTGAGGGGATAAAGAAAATCATCCTTTCAGCTGGGGGCTCAGCCCGGGATGACCACCCACCTCACTTGGCAAGTAAACCTTTTGTCTTTTTATGATTAAAAGCTCTTTCTTGCCCTGTGTTGAGGGAAGGTCTTGAATCATTCTGTATTGTCTATATAGACCCGTGATAACCTGTAGCTGCTTTTGGTAAGCAGACTTAACTCTTTGGTAGAGTTACAAAATAGTGCACTATAAAAAAAGAGTGTTTTTTGGTAAAACACAGTATGTTCTTTGGCAGAACATAAAAGAGATTGTTCTTTGGTAGAACACACTGTTTTTTGGTAGAACAGTGAAGAGATAACTTTTGGGAAGTTATCAAAAGGTTAATAAGTCTGTGGAGCAGATTCTGGTTTATCTGTCTTTTGCTTTTTCTTTCTGTTGCGTAGAAGTATAAGATAATTTGTTGTGTGGAACAAAATAAGATTTTAAGGTAAAATTGTCTTATCCACTGTTTAAATATGAGTCAAGGAGGTAGTTACCCACCAGGTCCCCCAGAAAAGGGACAAAATTGTCAAGATTATGTGGGACAGACTATTATTTAATAAATCCCTGGGTGGATTGTATGTACAGAAGCTATGGGAAGTACAGACCCATTCCAGAGAGAGGGAGAGATCTTATGGGAATTTTAGGGATTTCTCTGAGAGTAATATCAGAAGGAGGTATTGTTGCCAGATCCTCCAAAGTACCCATTATACCCACCTATTTCAATGATGAGAGTCATCCCTCACACATTACACCCCCTCCTGATACACATCCAGTTTGGCCACAAATTCTATGGATGTAGGATTAATTTCATGTACACCATACACAGTCACACTCAAGGAAGGGACATTGCCCTACAAACAGAGGCAATACAAATTGACGCCGGAAAAGGAGGAAGGGATTGCTCCTTTTGTGGAAAGATTTTTAGAAACAGGTATTTTAGAAGAAACTGTTTCTCCTTACAACACACCTATCAATCCTGTCAAGAAGCCGGATGGCTCTTACAGGTTTGTACAAGATTTGAGGGCCATAAATAATTTGGTGGTTCCAATAGCCCCAATAGTGCCTGATGTGCCATCACTCCTCACCTCCATTCCATCCTATGCAGAATATTTTACAGTGATTGATTTAACAAATGCATTTTTTTTGGTTCCTGTGGACCACCAGACGAGGGCGCTATTTGTATTTATATTCTGAAAATTGCCAGATGAGCTGGTGTAGAATGCTCTAGGGTTTTGTGGATTCGCCTGCAGTCTATTCATTTGCCCTCCAGACCACACTGAGGTCCTGGACCCCTCCCAATGGTTCGGTCCTCATTATATATGTGGGACCTATTGATTTGTAGTTCAAGTCAGGCGGCCAGTCAGGAGGATAGTTGGTCTCTGTTAGAATGGTTGTCAGGGAATGGTCACAAAGCATCTAAAAAGAAACTGCAATGGTGCCAAAAACAGGTTGAGTACCTTGGTTTTATTCTAAGTCATGGTGAGAGGAATGTCAGTCACAAAAGATCTGCGGCTCTCGTGGGTCTGCCCCGCCCACAAACAAAAAAGGACATGCTAACTTTTCTTGGTATGATTGGTTACTGCTGCCAATGGATACCTGATTGTTCATTCTATGATCACACTCTGGGGTCTGCCACAGTTTCAGAATCACCTGACATTCTCACATGGTCAAATGAAATGGTTGATGCCTTTGTGTACCTGAACAATGCTATGGTATCGACCCCTGGTCTTGGACTACCTGACTATAAGAAAATGTTTCAACTGTATGCTAGGAAAAATTGTACAACCATGGCGGGGGTCCTGGCTCAGGAACATGGAGGCAAGCTCTGCCCTGTAGCTTTTTTTTTTCCAAAGTAGTGCCAACTCAGGTTCAGGGCATGCCTGCTTGTCTGAGAGTTTTTGCATTCTGCGTGATGGTGGTAGAGATGGCTATTTCTTTCACATTGGGACATGAAACTACCCTACACACCACACATCAAGTGTCCTTACTACTGAAAAACATACACACTCAACACATGTCAGCACAAAGGTTGAGCGGATATGAAGTGATTCTTCTATCTGATCCCAACTTGATTATTAAATATTCTTCAGCAAATTCAGGTCCTGCTCCAATTTTGAATGCTCTATTGGGGCTAAAGGGGGAACAGGATGAAGTGGCACCAGAACATAATTGTATAACCCACATACAGCAAGACACTTCCCCTAGGTCCGACATGTCAGCTGCGGCTCTTGATGGGGCTGCAGATGTGTTTGTAGATGGCTCATGCTCTAGGCCAAATGATAATATTTACCATGCAGGATATGGCATTGTGCAACTTCCTGACAAAATACTCGAGGCAAAGCCAATCCCATATCAGTCAGCCCAAGCAGCCGAACTGATTGCCCTTACAAGAGCATGTCAATTATTTGCAGGACAGGATGTCAGCATTTACACAGACTCCAAGTACGCCCATGGTGCTGTACATGATTTTGGGATCATTTGGGAGAGAAGAGGATTCATTGCTGCTGATGGCAAAACCATATCTCACTCTTCCTTGATATCTGATCTACTCAAAGTCATACAGTTACCAAAAACATTATCCATTCTTCATTGCAGGGCACATACAAATTGCAGAGATCATATTGCCAAAGGAAATGCATTAGAAGATAAGGTAGCAAAGGAAGCTGCATTACAACAGGTGGCCAGTGAACAGATGCCTATGCTCATTTCAGGCGTCACAACCACACCACATGACCAGATGTATGCAGATTACAAAAATTTGCTACAAAAATCAATCTAGCAGACTGGAATGGTTCTGGAGCACAACTAGATCCAGCTACTGGTCTAGTGTGCTTAGAGGGGAAACTATGCATTCCCATGTCAAGTGCCCCACTGTTCATTGCACAGTATCATAGTCTAGGACATACAGGATGGAAAACGACATGTGAAACATTATTGCAGGATTTTTACATTACAGGTTTATCTAGGTTGGTGAAAGAATATGTTTCTAGGTGCATTATATGTATAAGGAACAATCCACAGAACCCAAAGAAACCACAACACCAGCATCTAGTGTACCCAACTACACCGTTCACCCATTTACAAATAGATTTTACCCACATGCCAAAAACAGGACAGAGGCAAGAGTTTTTGTTGGTAATGGTGGATATGTTTAGCAGATGGGTGGAAGCATTTGTCACTAATAAAGAAGACGCGCAGACTGTAGTCAGAATTTTTACACAGGAGATAATATCCAGATGGGGATGTCCACTTCAGATAAATTCTGATAACGAACCAGCTTTTGTGGCCAAGGTATGCCAAGACTTGGTAAAAGTACTTAAGATAGATTGGAAATTTCATATTCCCTATCGTCCTCAAAGTTCGGGTATAGTAGAAAGGATGAACAGGACAATTAAGGATAAGTTGAGGAAGGCCACTGGAGGAACCTATACCCACTGGAAGAAGATGTTACCTGCAATTCTAGCAGAGGTAAGAATGACACCTAATAAGACTACAGGGTTATCTCCTTTTGAAATATTAATGGAAAGACAGTTCCCCACTCCTTGGGCTAGACAGTCACTTATGTTAGAAAGAGGGGACCTTGACCTGGTACAACAAGAATATGTGAGAAAATTGATTCAAACTTTAGATAAGGTTGAAAGAAATGTTGCTCGCACTTTTCTTTTATCTTTTCAGGAACCAACACACCCTTTCCAAGTGGGAGATTTCATAGTGGTCCGCCAACTCGCTAAAGACAAGAAGCAAGGCTGCCCCTTTGGACCACCTACTACGGTGATAGCAGTTACCAGAACAGCTGTTCTGGTGGAGAATTCCCAGTCCTGGATCCATGTTAGTCGAGTGAAGAAGGTGAACCAAACACCTGAGAAACACGAGATGGAAAAAGGAGGTGAAGTATGAGAGGAAAATCCTCGAAGAGCGGGTGAAGTAAGTGAAAAAGACCCTGAAGATGACATTCTTTACTGCCCCTCATGGTGAAGAAGATCTGGGTCCTATTGGTCACACTGACTGTGCTCTTTTTCCTGCCAGTATGGATCATATCTAACTGTATTTTACACTCTGAGGACTTGGGTCTAATAAAAGGTATCTGTGGTCAAGGACTAGATTTAAATGAGACCCAGATAACCAAAAGTGAAAGAAAGTCAAAAAGAAGTTTTGAAGAGAACAATCCTTTTTCAGGAAAAATGTTGATGATACAGTTTAAATATGCTTATGCTCAAAAGTCAGGTTATGATAAATGTTGGATATGTAGTAAGTTACATCCTAGCACATATGAAATTCCTCTTCTGGCCGCTCCAGTCAAAATATTTTTGTTAATAAAAGGGAATGTAAGTATTGGTTTGACCAATATTACTTCTAATGCCACCATATCTTTTCCAACTCTGGGAGTCACTCAACTCCCCGATTGGTGTTTTAGACTGGGGAATACTTCCCACAAGGGAAAGGGAATGTGCTCTCAGTCCATATTAAACATATCTGATCCTGGAAGGAGGGATGGAACTTCTTCTGTGAAACTCTGGCAAGTAAATGATAGAGCCCTGGATGAAAGTTTAGAAGGGATACAAGAATGTGGGGAACACTATGTTTGGAAAACTTTTTTTATTTTACACTTGCTGTCACCCCTGAATTTCATTCTGCAATACAAAAATTGCCGATCTCCTTGGGAAACAATACTTATATCTGTTGTGGTAAGATCTGTTACCCTTGGATACCGAGTAATGTCCAGGGTTGGTGCTATGTAGCCCAATTAGCGCCAATCATGGCAGCTATAGACCAAAAGAAACACCAGGTAAAAGCCAGTACATACCCAAAACACCAACTAACTCTGAGACAGAGATGGGAAACCAAACAAGAAAAGGTAGATCTATTCGCTACAGGTGATAAGGTTTGGTCATGGTTCCCTAATGTCAGGGAATGGGAAGATCGCCGCAGCGATCGAATCTGCACATGCGTAGAATCCTGACAAAACGTACCGGAAGGCGGGCACTAGGACCCAGGCGCGCCTGTCACAAATGACGGCGCTGGGCAAGCACTAGGACCCAGGAGCGCCTGTCAGGAGTCGGGCAGACTATTTAAACCCGGATCTTGCAATGCTCAAGTGCCGTGTGGTCTTATCTGTGTTCCTGAGTTCCTGTGAGTAGATTGTTTGTTGCCGACCCTGCCTGATCCTGATTTGCTGTCCATCTCCTGCTCTGATCCCTGGCTTTGTCTGACCATTCTCCTGCTCTGATCCCTGGCTTTGTCTGACCATTCTCCTGCTTAACCCCATGCGTTCTGACCTCCTGTTGATGATCCCGGCTTATGACCTGTTTATCCCTCTGCCTGCTGATTCTGTACTACACTGCCACCACTGTTACCGACCCGGCCTGCCTGATGCTGCTTCAGTTACCTCCTCACATCAGACTCTTACCCGCTATACACCTTCAACGGTGCCTCTACCACAGCTGGGTGAACCCAGGGGCCGCGACCTGGTCTCGGCCTGCTCCAAGTCCATCCCCACCATCAGGGGCTCTGGTGAACAAGCAGGTCGGAGCTTAGATTCTGCGCCTTGGGGGATTCTGGTCTGTGGAGTGCTAGAGGCTACCGCTGCAGGATCCCTGACACCTATGTACACGGGATGGGGAATAACACTCATGAACAAAATAAATAATTACACAAACATTATTGATGATATACTGGAGAGGAACTCTAAGGACATAGGGTTGCTAAATACCGAGACCAGAGCTATTAGAAAACAGCTGGAGATGCAAGAATTAGCTATTGAAAGTATGAGTGCTGCTCTGACAGGTTTGTGTGAGATGACAGAGGATTATGAATGTTGTACTTGGATATATAATACCACAATGACTGTTCCAGATTATTATGAAAAAATTAAGCAACACAGGGAACAGGTAGATGGTTTAATGGAAGAAGCTAAAGATATAGGAAAAGATGGATGGACTCCTTTTGATTGGTTAGGATCAGGATTTGGTTCCGTCTTTTCATGGATGAAAGGTATCGCTGTAAGCATAGTCATGATATTGTTTTTTGTTTTATCTTTATAACTATGTTTTAAATGCTCATTATATTGCATTGCTAGAGCTACCAAGCCGCAAAATACAAATGAAGGTTATCTGGCTATGTACAAAAAGATGAATGAGGTAAAGAATTGAGATCATTTTCATGATCTCAGAGGGGATTGAAAGGATCTAGATAACCTCCATTTTGTTAATGTACGCCATTTTAAGTATTAAGTTAGCTTTTTGCTCTAGTTGCTCAAGGATGTATCAACAGAAGCTAACATGACCCTGACAATGTCTTTGTCTGGTTGTTTCTCAGAAAGTTAGCCAAAACAATTTGTACCAAGAAATGTATGTCATGTTTCATGTAGTTAGCTCATGATGGAAATTTACAAGTTACAGTTTTGAAACTCACTCCCCCCTCCCTTATTTTTCTATATCCTATATAATTTTACTAATGTCTAATAAACTTTGAACATCTCTGAACATAAGCTGCCGTTATTTCCGTTTTCAAGGGGTGTTCCCAGAATTCTGCTGATAAACCAGGAATCTCTCCACAGACCGGGGGTCTCTGAGGGGATAAAGAAAATCATCCTTTCTAAGTCGTTGTGAGCTGAATAGATTTTAGATTCCATGCGATTTATTTTATCTTTGTGGGATTGCACAGTATCATTCAGAGAGGCAAACATATCTGAGAAATCTACTATGAGAGATCTTTTCATAGAGAGTAACATATTTTTCATTGTGTTTTCTGAAATAGGCTGGTCACTAGCAGGAATGCTTCAATGGAATGATCTTCCATACTCTGTTCCGAGGATTCTGAGGGGAGAGCAGGCCGCTGTTTGATAGTGCGGGGGTCATCCTCTCCGTGCTGCTTAGTTTTAGCTGGGCTGAGGGTGGTGGGTGTATGATGATGGGAACATTCACCCATGTCCTGTTGGGTCTCCAGTCCCTGCTCACTCTGCTGTGAGGCTGTGTGGTGCTGTGTTGCTGCACTTGGATTCGAGCCAGTGCCATCTTGCTTCCCTCTGTGTCCTGCTGCAGAGTGGAAGTCAATGAGACGCTGGTGTGGTTTGGTGGGTTTTCTCCACTTGGACATACTGCCGGTAGGGTCCAGATGAGCTGAGGGTGAGATTCGGGAGGTAGGAATAGTGGCCACTGTGAGAAGGGAGACAGCCGGAGCTCCGGATCAAGCAGCCATTCCTCATGCCGGATGGACATGCCCCTGCAAATGTGGTTTAAAGGGTACGTAAAGCCAAAACCATATGTTCTGTTTTGTCTCTTGTTAGTGCACAACTGATATTATCCATTACACACACAAACCCATTCAGACATTTGGACATATCCTTTAACTAACTCCCATTTAGCCAAGCCATTGTTCAATTTTATATTTTTACTATTCAATAAACAAGTACAGTTAATAATAGTTTTAATATCTAGCACAGACAAATATAGTCCCTACATTTTTCCTGTTAGGCAGATTTTGATAACATTTCCTAAATAAAATACTCAAATGTTGGCATTAATATACAAATGTGTCTGGTTTTTTTTTTCCGGTGGACTAATAAGTTTAAATACTTATTTTAAATGGAAGACAATTACATTGCTTTGCACCAATTCGTACATCTCCATTGTGTTGATTCTCTTTCTACGCATACCTTTGAGTTCATCTAATTGTTTATTTTCAACCTTGTAACACTGTTGCTATTTAGATTGCATGATGTACAGTTGCTATATTTTCTCGCCTTTTCAATAATGCAATTCTAATCACAGAGAGGACTAAGCGCTTTACTATCTGCTTGTAGTAATACTTGGCACATAGCAATGATGTGGAAAGTTATTGAGCTTAAATTGTGCTCATATATTGTATAGCTGACATTTCTTCTAAGCATATCTGTCAGTTTATTTGTAGCACCCTGTTTCCTTGTGAGAAAAAGAGTTTTTGCTGTATACTTCATGATGAAATAAATTTCTGAATGGAATAAAATACACAGAAATGTGATTATATCAGAATAATGTGTTACAAATTTAGTCAAAAATGCACCATAATTGTTTTCCTGATACTTGTGTGCTGTGAACATTTTAATGAGATAAGATTTATAGACTGAAACAAATTTAAAAAGAATGAATTTACTACAATGACAATAAATGTTCCATTTCTCTGCTGCCTCTGCACATTTAGAATGTAATTTAAGTATTTAGTAAGGCAGTGGAAATATTTATATATATATATGAATTTTGGTTTTTAGTGATTTTTTTTCAGCAATTATCACAAACAACACAAGTAAAACAAACAGTAAAACAAATGTAGAAGAAAGTATTTACAGTATTTTTTACAGGTATGCCTTGCCTGAGCAGTTTTTGTATAGTGACCAGACTGCCCAAAGTAAAGCTGGATGAATAACAAAACTTTATAATAACTAAAAACTGCACAGACACCAATTATGTGGCATCTATGGGCCTACATATTAATTCAGGATGTAAAATAATTCCTAAACAAGGAAAAGAAAAGTATATAAAAACATTGTCAGTGGTGTTTTGTAATCTCTGTATCACATTAGAAATTTTGCTTTCTATTACCCATATAGAGATTCAAAGTTATTGTATAATTTAGCGTCTGTGACATATTATTTTGTTTGCATTGTATGACTGGGATTCACTTCACTTCACTTCAACAGAACTCTTCCTTGGATACTAATTGAACCCCTGGCACTATTTATAATTGACATATGTATCTGAGACACTTAATCTAATTGAGAAACTAACACAAACCATCATTATCGGGTGGTTTAAATATGTACAATGTAGTTATTGCCCCAGTATTTGCTTAGATATGTTTTATAACATTCAGAAATGATACAAGAATTAAACTGTTCTTATTAATATGTTGGCTATCTTACTTAAGTCAGTATATTTAAAGGGTTACAGCTTGCCAACTTATTTTTTTTGTGTGTGTTTGTCTTATATTGAACACAATATAAGACAATATAAGTATTATATTGAACACAATTTAAGAATACTATAAAAAATACGCAAATCTTAATGGTTTTAAATGAAAACGATGAACATGTACATGATGAATGGTATGTTGCAGAGGTAATGCTTCAATCAGTAAAACAAAAAGAAGCTATAGCTAGAAAGAATTTGAGTCACCTTGACCTATCCTCTTTTAACCTCAAACTTGTTTATAAGAAATTAAAGTGATTTATTGTCCAATTTCAGTTGGACATTGTAAAACACTGATTTCAATAAAGCTATAACCAAGGATACGGGTTTGCTGCCTATATACTTGAAGCTACATTACTCTGTTCTGATTAGCAAGAGTACAAAAACAATTTCATTGAATGCTCTTTCAGCTTGTAAGAAATGTCGCAAAAATATTTAACTCATTGCAGTGCAAGGAATTCAGTCAATGCAGTAACGACTTCCCTCCTTTAGGTATTTTCTTATTATATTTTCTTGTGTCAACAGAATGGAGTTCAAAGTTTGTTTTTCTCAAGAGTTGTGTTCTTTACTTTCAAAATTATTTTCATTAAGATAACTGTAAAGTTGAATAATTACATCAATGAAGGGCACTCCTAAACATTTAAAGATCAGATTTTTTCCAGGAAAACTTAAAACTGTATTCCAAGCAAACAGCTCAACCATATATATATATATATATATATATATATATATATATATATATATATATATATATACACTATATTGCCAAGAGTTTTGGGACAACCTTCCAAATCATTGAATTCAGGTGTTCCAATCATCTCCATGGCCTCAAGAACCTAAGCATGCAGACTGCTTCTACAAACATTTGTGAAAGAATGGGTTGCTCTCAGGAGCTCAATGAATTCAGGCATGGTACCGTGATAGGTTGACACCTCTGCAATAAATCCATCTGTGAAATTTCCTTGCTACTAAATATTCCACAGTCAACTGTTATTGGGATTATAACAAAGTGGAAGCAACTGGGAACAACACCAAGTCAGCCACGAAAAATGACAGAGCAGGGTCAGCTCATGCTGAAGTGCACAGTGCGCAGAATTCACCAACTGTCTGTAGAGTCAATAGCTAAAGACCTCCAAACTTCATGTGGCCATCAGATTAGCACAACTAGGGTACATTATGTTCTGTGATCTCCTCCTTAAACTGTCTGCTTGCTAAGTACTGACTTTCTGCTACTTACGGTAAATGCTGTTCTGTGATCTCCACCTTAAACTATCTCCCTGCTAAGCACTGACTTTCTGCAACTTAGGGTAAATGCTGTTCTGTGATCTCCACCTTAAATTTTCTCCCTGCTAAGCACTGACTTTCTGCAACTTAGGGTAAATGCTGTTATGTGATCTCCATCCTAAATTTTTTTTTATTCCAAAAAAGTTTTATTGAAGTAAGAAAGACAAAACAGATCATAGACAGATACGGATCGCAGTCCGTGCACATCTTCATATATGTTCTCCCGTATCGCAGACGGGAATAGGACGTTAGAATAGATTTTAGAGCAACAAGCATCCAATTCCCACAATAAAGCATATGCAAAAAGTATAACCATAGTAATAATATTTACCATCTGTAATGTTCGATAAATATGGTATACAGTAGTCTCTATGTAGAGAGAGCTCAAGCAGCAAGACTATGAGGCGCAAGACAAACAAATTATCTCAAGGCACATATGTCTGCTATATCCGTATCCAAAAATCGTGGGTTAATTTTCTAAAGTATTATCACACTTGTACATCTAGAAGTGTTCTGATCCTTGTAAATAATATTGCTATTTAGAATATGAGAAAAAGGGTTGCTAAAACGAGAAAGAAAAGAAAAGAAAGAGACTCGAGTGGAAATGGAAAAGGAGTATGGGAAGTAATATCAGAGTGAGGAGGAGTGGGATAAGGAAGACATATAGATAGGGGGGGAGAGAGAAAAAAAAAAAAAAAAAAAAAGGGGGGGGGGGGGAGTTGGGGATTAGAATTAAATAAGTATAACTAAACCAATCACATCACATAGTATCGGCCTGGTTATAACAGATGCTCTCTTAAATTAAGGTTATAATCTCTTTAAAGTCCAGTAAAGGAATTATTCCTGGGGTGAAAGTTCTAGAGGTTCTCCAGTTTACCAAATCTGCTCGCTCATTCCTCCATCCTAAATTGTCTCCCTGCTAAGCACTGACTTTCTGCAACTTAGGGTAAAAGCTGTTCTGTGATCTCCACCTTAAATTTTATGCCTGCTAAGCACTGACTTTCTGCAACTTAGGATAAATGCTGTTATGTGATCTCCACCTTAAACTGTCTCCCTGCTAAGCACTGAATTTCTGCAACTTAGGGTAAAAGCTGTTCTGTGATCTCCACCTTAAACTGTCTCCCTGCTAAGCACTGACTTTCTGCAAAACTCAGGATAATTAGTCCTATATCTTCTTGTCTGTTTGTGGCGATTGATTCTCACCTCCTTTACCTTTCTGTGATCAGAGAATTAATCATCTTTTATGACTTTGGCCTGTGTGTGCGACTGATCTGGTTTTGACCAACCTCCCCCCAAATTCATGTGATCCTTATCAATTCCTAATTGGGGCGGAGAAGAGTTGCTCATTTGATCATCTCCCTATAAATTTAGACCAGCTTATGGGGGAGGTCACAGATGGGGGGTACAGTCGCAGATGGGGGGGCATTTTTCCTGTGTGAGTGCATTTTCTGCTGGCGTGGAAAACAGCAGTTGAACACAGCAGTTTAACTTAAGCTGGATAACTCAAGCAGCAGGAAGAAACAACAAAGAGCTCTACTGCACGCTGGATGGACTGCAAGCAAACACCCTGGGAAACATCTCCTACAAGTTTGATTGCCACTCCATGTACCTTTTAATATGCCCCCTCTACTCCTCCTTTTCATATTACTATCCTCTTTTCTCAAAATGTTATTTCTTTACCCCTCTGCTCCACTCCAAAGCTTATACATATCACCCTCACTTCTACCATCTCCCTACTACTGCTCTCGTCACCTCCTGCTAATACTTTACTCACCTGCTGACCCAAACGCCAGGACAGGAAGGCATGTGCACTCATATACATCCCGCTTCCATCTTACTTTCCTCACCCTCCTTCATCTCCTAACCTCTGGGTATATATCCCCAAACCCTGGTCCTCCATCATCTCACCCCCACACCAGGCACCCCTCCTCCTCCAGGAATAGCCATAATTCACTCAATTTAATGTCAATCCCTATGGTCCTAAAAAGCACCTGCCCGCTCTGTCTGTAATAAGCTCACATCTGTCCATGACCTTTTTGTCCCCCCACTCCCTTAACCTACTAGCAATTACAGAAACCTGGCTTCAAGAATCAGATTCTGCTTCTCCCGCAGCACTTTCCTATGGAGGCCTTCTCTGCACTCACTTATCCAGACCCAATGGTCAGAAAGGAGGTGGAGTTGGTTTAATTCTATTCCCACTGAGCACCTTTCAAATCCTCCCTAACCCTCTCTCTCTATCCTTCTCTTCTTTCGAGACTCACTGCATTCAGCTATTTTCTCCCATTTCTCTGATTGCCTCCTGGACTGGTGTTGTGCTATCTGGATGACTTGGATACCCTAATTTCTCTCCTATGAAATACCCACTACAGGGCGGACTGACAACTCATGGGGCCCCCGGGCAGTAGGGGATCATGGGGCCCCTGTGTCCTTGCCCAAACTCAAAAAAGCCTATGAAAAAGGTACCAGGGCATCTCATGGGGCCCCCTACTGACCCCCGGCCCTTGGGCAGTGCCTGAGTTTCCAAATGGTCAGTCCGCCCCTGACTCACTATCATTCTTGGAGATTTTAACATCCCCATTAGTGTGAACAACCCAACTACATCCCAACTCTTCAACCTAACCTCATCTTTTGCCTTAACGCAACAGATACAGTCCTCCACTCACTCTGATGGGAATACATTAGACCTTGTTTTCTCCCATTTTTGCACTCCCTACAACCTCACAAACACCCCCTTTCCTCTCTCTGATTACAATCTCATCACCTTTACAGTGTCCTCATCTTCAAACACTTTTCCCTCCAAGCAGCAAACAATTACCTGCAGAAACCTTCACAACTTAAACCCTTCTCTCTTCCACTCTGCAACTGACCTCCTTTATGACAGAATCTCTCCCCTGTCCTGCCCTGACCTGGCCACTGCTGTCTACAACAGTTCACTTTCATCCACACTAGACTCACTTGCTGCTATAACTACACAAAGTATCATGCCCTGACTATTACAACTGTGGCAGACTGACAGCACCAGAAATCTTAAGCAACATGCACTGGAGCGATTGTGGCAAAAAAACAAATCTCAGCAAAGCATGCACCCTATATAAATCTGCTTTCTTAACATACACTTCCTCCCTCAATGCTGCCAAACAAGCCTACTTTGTCACTCTTATTAACCACTTCAAGTCCAGACACTTTCACCCCCTTCCTGTCCAGGCCAATTTTCATCTTTCAGTGCTATCACATTTTGAATAAAAATTGCGTGGTCATGCAACACTGTACCCTTATGAATTTTTTAAGCATTTATCTTGAGACAGATAAAACTTTATTTTGGTGGTATTTATTCACCACTGGCATTTTTATTTGTTTGCTATATAAATTAAAAAGTCCAAACATTTTGAAAAAAAATGTTTTTCTTATAAAATTTTGCAAATAAATAATCTTTCTTCATAAATCTTGGCCAAAATGTATTCAGCTATCTTTTTAGTAAAAAAAAAACCCAAAAACCCAAGTTAGTTTATAACCAAAAATTATAATTTTTCAAATTTTTTTTTTACATTTTTATTTTTTTTTTAACATACTGTCACCCTAGCAGTACAGTGTCACCATAGTGACACTGTACTACTTGTGGGGGGTAATGAAGATTTTTTACACTGCTTGCTTTTACACCCATAATGGCTGTAAAAGCAATTTCTCCTTCTCTCTGGCTGCATCCTTGTAGCCATTGAGAAATACTGTGAGAGCTGTGATTGGTCACAGCTTGTCACATGGCACAAGTCTGTTGTGAATAGCCTTGTACCATGTGACCTCTGTGGTCATTCACAGATTTCACTAGCAGTAAGCAGTGATGTCAGCAAGTGACATCTTGCTTACAACTATTCATGTGATCACTGATTGGCCAATCAGTGATCACATGATAGAGACCTCACACAGAGGTCCGGTACAGCAATCGGTGTTCTGCTGTGTCTGGAGGACACAGCAGGAACTGGACTGCGGTACCGCGCGCTCCCAGGGAGCGCGCACAGGCAGGGAATGTGGGAGGATGTTTATAAACTGCCACCTGCACCTGCACAGCTCCCGCCTGGCCGTTTATGTACATGGGCCAGAAGGGAAGTGGTTAATACCTTGTCATCAAGCCCTCGTTGTCTCATCTCTATTTTCTCCACCTCCACCCAGTAACTCACTCACTGCTTATGAGATTGAAAATAATTTCAAAACAAGATTGATGCTGTTATGGACCACCTGGTGTACTCTAGCAGTCCACAGGACAGGATTCCCCAGGGCGCGGAGTCTAAGCACCAGTCCGCTTGTTCACCAGAGCCCCTGATGGTGGGGATGGGCTTGGAGCGGACAGTGACCAGGTCGCGGCCCCTGAGTACACCCACCTGAGGTAGAGGAATCACCAGAGGTAATGACAGGTAGAGAGCCTGACGTGAAGAGGCAGACAGGTCTGGAGAGTAGCAGCTAATCCGTGCGGGTCGGATGGATGGCTGAGCAATAGCGTGGTCAAACGGGCCAGGACGGTAACAGAGGGGTCAGCGTAGTACAAGGCAGCAGGCAGAAGAATAGTCAGGTCACTCGCCGGGGTCGGTACCAGTAGTTCAGATCAGGTAGGGATATCCAAAAGAGAGGTCGAACTTAGCCAGGGGTCAGAGCAGGAGAAGTCAGCAGGGGTCAGGTCCAGGCAGGTCAGCAACGAATCTCAAACAATGGCAATACAGGAACACAGGAACAAGATCAGACCATATGGCAACTTGTGTCTGTGCAGGGCTGGTTTAATTAGCCCGCCCTGCACCTGACAGGCGCAGCCTAGGTCCTAGTGCCTGCCCAGCACCGTCATAGGCGAAGGGTGTGCCTGGGTCCTAGTGCCCTGCTGCCTGCATGTCTTGACAGACACCTACGCATGTGCAGACCCATGCGTCGTGATGGTCCCTGACAGATGCAATTCGTAGGGGCATCTCCACTACACAGACATCTATCCCACTTAGCGTACCTTGTACTAAACCTCCCTCAACACTTGCCTCTTTTGACCTTGCTACTACTGAAAAGGTCTTTAAAGTTTTCTCAGAAGCCTGCCTCACCACCTGCCCCCTGAATCCTGTTCCCTCTCAACTACTATGGTTACCCTCCACTTCTGTCCTATGCCCCCTCACTCACATCTTCAATTTCTCCTTCCCCAATGGTGCATTCCCCACTCCTCTAAAGCATGCACAGATCACTCCCATACTTAAAAAGCCCATGCTGGACCCCACCAACCTTAACAACTTAAAACCCATCTCCCTGCTCCCGTTTATCTCTAAACTCTTAGAACGCTTAGTCTACAATCGCGTGATCTCCTACCTCACTGACAATAACCTTCCTGACCCCTTACAGTCTGGCTTTTGCTCTCTACACTCCACTGAACCTGCTCTACTAAAACTCACTAATGATTTACTAACTGCTAAAATCAATGTCCGCTACTCCATACTCTTACTACTTGACCTCTCTGCTGCTTTTGAAACTGTTGACCATCCCTTCCTCCTTAAAAAAGCTCCACTTTTTTGGCCTCTGAGACTCTGCTCTCTCCGGGTTCTCCTCCTACCTATCGCAGCGCTCTTTCTGAGTTACCTATAACTCTGTCTCCTCCTCTCGACTTCCTCTTTCTGTAGGGGTCCATCAAGGTTCTGTCCTCTTCTCCATCTACACCTCCTTCCTTGGTCACTTGATAAACTCCCATGACTTTAAGTACCATTTTTATGCTGATGACACACAAATCTATCTTTCTACTCTTCATCTCGCCCCTTCAGTCTCCTCTTGCATCACTAACCTACTATGTGACATATCGGCATGGATGTCACTCCACTTCCTCAAACTCATTCTTTCTAAAACTGAGCTCATATTATTCCCTCCAGGCCTTGCCCCCTCCCCTGACTTCTCCATCAAGATCAATAATACAACCATCAGTCCCTCCCCTCATGCCAGGGTACTAGGTGTAATCCTAGACTCCCATCTGTCCTTGCAGCCCCAAATCCAATTGATGTCCAGATATTGTAGACTTCACCTCCACAACATCTCCAAGATACGCCCATTCGTAACCTATGAAACCACTAAGCAACTTATTCACTCCCTTGTTATATCTCGCCTTGACTATTGTAACACCCTCCTCATTGGAATACCTAATCGCAGGCTCCACCTTCTTCAGCCTATCATGAATGCTGCTGCCAGACTCATCCACCTTACTAACCATTCCATATCTGCCTTCCCTCCACTGGCTTCCCATTTCCCAACGAATAAAATGCAAAACATTAACAATAACATATAAAGCCATTTGTAACTCTGCCCCAAATTATATCACTAATCTGGTCTTCAAATATCACCCAAACCATCCTCTTTGTTCCTCACATGACCTCCTGCTCTCTAGCTTCCTAGTTTCCTCCTCCCATGCTCATCTCCAGGACTTCTCCAGAGCCTCCCCCATTCTCTGGAACTCTCTACCTCAATCTATCCGACTATCACCTACTCTGCTCACTTTTAGGCAATCTCTGAAAGCCTATGACTTCAAGGAAGCCTATCCCGCCTTCAGCTAATAACGGAATCTTCTATTCCTCCTATCAGTTCATCCCCCACAGTTATTACCTTTTGTACCACCAGCCCCTCCCTCTTAGATTGTAAGCTGCAAGGAGCAGGCCCCTCCTAACCCTCTTGTATTGCACTGCATCGTTGCTGTATTGTCTCCCTTTATCTTTTAAAGTGCTGAGCAATCTGTTGGCGCTATATACATCCTGTATAATAATAATAATAATAATATCAGTGTATAGAGAGCTTCATGGTACAGGTTTCTTTGACCGGCAGTGAAGGGGGAAGCAGTACACCAATTAGATCATTTTTTTTTCACTCTGTTCTCTCCTCCTAATAGTGTGTCCCTTGTTGACCAATGAGCATGGAAACACAACTGATTAGCTCCTTGTGCTGCATCTCTGACTCCCTGTCTGAGCCCTTTTGCACAGGAGTTTGTAAAAGACTGATGCCAAGTCAAATGTATGTACTTACACTGTCTGCATTGGAAAAACACATTTAGTAATGTTAATATTTCAACACACTTCCTGTTTGGTTGGTGTAGCTGGAAGGGGTATCAAAATAATAAAGGATTTACCAGAGCTGTCATCATAGCATAGAATAAAGCACCTAGGGAGACACTAAGGCTTGCCACACCCTTACTTTTCTTTTGGCCAACCAGATGGCTGATAAAAAAAATTAACAGATTCTTCCATCCACACATGTGCGGTGGATGGAGCAATCCTCCATGGTGTGCCACTTCCACTGTCACAATACACCAATCAACAGTTTTACTGCAGCTGTTGATTGACAAACGTTTTCCAACAGACCCAAGTAACAGAATATCAATCAGGAATGGCCATAGTTTAATCCAAATTAATTTGGTCCTTTCCACAATGGCCACATTTCAATCTATCTATAGACACTTAAATGATAAGACAGCACTAGAAAAGGTTGTGGTTATCCAGAATGTTGTGACACTAATCTAAATAGAAATAAATATATGTAGGGGCATGTTTGGCTGTTGAAGCAGATGACCACTTGCACCTGAGATCCACTTCTTGTAATCATAAGCAACAATATAGCAGCTATGGTGAGAGGAGAAATTGCAATGATCTCCTAACACCCTGCCAACATGTCAAAAAGCTGCAAGATGATGAAACAAGATCAAAAGCTGACAAACGTCTACACTGCAGTGGGATTCAGGACCATTCTGAGTGACTTTAGCTTATTGATTTAAAATGGGGAATCTCTGTGTAGCGTACTGTATAATTATGTTGCAGACAGATATACAGATCATGATACTGAATTACAACGGCTTAAAATCAAACTTGCACACATGAAATGTCTAAATTTCTGCTGAATCTTGCACCTAGAGATGTCCTGGTACTTATACACTTTTTGTCGTCAAAAAATGAGTTATGGCTGCTGATAAGAAAAAAACAACTATGCCAGACAAATTTGCATGAATCTCTTTGTATTATTATTATTATTATTATTATTATTATGCAGGATTTATATAGCATCACAATTTTTTGCAGTGCTTTACAATATAAAGTGGGACAGTACAATTACAAAGCAGTTCAATACAGAAGGAATAGGAGGGCTCTGCTCATGGAGCAGGTTTGTCCCAATTAACTGTCCTGAACAGGAAAAAGCTTGCAGCCCTAACTAAAACCTTGAGAAACAACAGAATCCTATTCAAATGGCATTTGCCTACAAAACTAAAGACAAACATTTCCTCATTTCCAGCCTAGTTAAAGGCCTCTGTCTGGAGATAGGAGACATCCAGTCACTTACTCCAATGACACCATTGCACTTAAAGTCTGAATATACAGTACATAAATTGTAGTGAAAGGATCTTTCCTTACTAATGGACATATCTTCTCACTGACCGCTCCTTAAAATCTGGTTCACTAGAGGGAGCTAAATTCTACATTTCTGTATAGTTCGTAACTGTCACTTTAACACTCCCCCCCCCCAAGAAAACCTCAGCAGCTCAGGCTGCCCATTGATCCTGCATTGTGCACTGGATGTTCTTAACTGCGTTTATTATTTCATCCTTTGTTGTTAGCTTGTGTTTATCCAGTCACAATCTATACAAGAACTAGTTCCATTTATCTGTCTATCTTTATTTCTACTATACTCAACATGTGAACCAGTCCCCTACAAGCCTTTTTCAACAACCCACCACAGATGGACTCTAAGACAATGAGAAAAATGTACACTTTCAAATGAATACCCTGCTACTGAGAGTGTTATTCTTTATTTCCTATGTTATCTAACAAAACATCTCATCTTATGTACTTGCTCACAACATGATTTTTAAAATCATATTAATAATCTCTAAAGGTCTTAATAGCCCAAACTAATGAGCAACTTTACTGAAGTAAGCCTTATCACAGAAAGAAGGTGTCCTCTACATCCAGGAGTCTCATTTTTCTTCTTCTAAGTGCCACCATCTAAATTTAAACAATTTCTTCATGTTTACGCGGCAAAAATCCCTAAGAATAAATGAGGAGTTCTGATTGCAATCAAAGAGTCAATCTCCTTTAAACACATCAGAGAGCTTTCCAACCTTCAGGGCAGACATATTATTTTAATATGCGGAATTAACAACAGATTGAGAGTATATTACAATCAGTTAGAAATAAGGAGAAAATAAATAAATTAGACCCAATCCCCTAAATATCTTCCTCTATAATATAAAACATACAGCAGTTAAGAAGCCTACTGTTATATAAATACAAAGCTAACTTTAAACATTCCAAGACAAATTATTTTGGTCTTATTAATATATCCAGGGCCATGTTCACTACAAAAGGGAAATCTCAACAGCTAAAATGGAAAATCTCACATGTATCACACCCCATAACTAACTTGTTATTGCAAACACATTCAATGACTATTACCAATAACTATATGATCCACAAAGTGATCCCACCACTCCACAAAAACCTATTACTCTTATTATTGAAGCTTTTCTGCAGGCATCTATAATCCCAACACTATCTCCAGAACATCTAGAGACATTTTCACAACCGTTTATGGTACAAGAAATGTATACATCTATCAGTGCACTCCTGAATTATAAATGACTAGGAAATTATGACTTCTCTAATGAATATTACTAAAATTCAGTGAGCTAGTGTTCCCCCATCAGTTATCTGTTTCAGTGTCTTCTGGTTCTGCCCAACAAGAGATGTTGCAAGCTGTAAACCAAACAAAGACACGTGTATGGAACGGTAGGATTTTTGAGCCACTACATAATAACAGGTAATTTGAAAAAAAAAAGTTACAATTATGTCTTTCAAAACTGAACAATTAAAAAAGACCAGAACATTGTAATGACTCCTTAATATCTTAACACTCTATCATCACCTCCTCCCAGTGACCCCTAGGGGGTTGAAGTACTACACTTAGAGGGTCTTTCTTTCTTGGCTCACTGGATTGGTGAGGCATTGTCCTTCAGAGATACCTTGGCTGATCCGGGGAAATAGAAGCCCCATAAGGAGATCTACTGGAAGGAAGCTGCCGGCCTATAGGAGTTAAGGATCCAGGGTGATCCTGCAAGCCTGCTGGCCCCTAGGGGTCACTGGGAGGAGGTGAGGAGGCAATCTAGCCGCCAATAGGAGAACATTTTGGCACAATCACGAATTGGTCAATTACCACTACACATTGCATGATTATGTCTATCACCAAAAGGACATTGTTTTGATTGATTTTTGAAAGACTGGACACTTTTTTGCACTGTTTTGGCACTATAGCACTTTATCCTTATAAAGGTTTCATTATAACCTAGTTATTATTCTATACAGTAGGTGTGTGAGCACGGTATTTAATTTTTAGACACCTGGTATATTTATTTAGAGTGTTTACACGTGTGTTCATTACGGAACACAACTATTTATTATAAGTTTGACACCATTTATTTTTTCACTATTGCTGTAAAGTGTTTTATTTTATGAATTTTGATCATTTTTAGAGTTGTATTATATGAATTGGTCACTTATTTTTTAGTATTTATAATGAGCGCTACACTATTTATTTATGTAATTTACACTGTTTTAGGTATCAGTTGGTGAGTGTTGGCAGCTTAAGGCTAGTTTTTACTTCCATTTATAGCACAGGAGGACCTTTGATTATTTGTCCCCTCCTCACCTCCCCCCTCCCAGGCTGGCAGACAATGTGTCACCCCGGGTGTAAATCCCGCTGTAAATCCCCAGCCTTCCCCATCCTACCTGATCCGATCATCGCACACAAAGGAGCTGCGCTCTCTGGGCCCCATACACTCACATGAAACTTCCACAGCTCGGAGAGGAGAGGGCGGAGAGACAGGACACTGCGCGCCTCTACTCGGCGGCTGCCCTCCCGATGATTTTATGTCACGACCTGCCAAACCCTTGTCCCTTGTCTCGCGGCATATATTCCCCTGCCCGGCGGGCCGGATAAATGTCCTCGGCGGGTCATAGTTTGCGGACCCCTGGTGTACATGATCATGTATCCATTTCCAAAATTTCTTTTGGTCTTGCCTATTTAGAATGCACCACAGTCATAAATCATAAAGTAGACCACTCCGACTGTGGTGCACTCCTTTGCTGCCTGGGAAAAAAAACATTCACCATTTGGAAGTTGACAAGTAGTTACCTCTCTGATTTGAAAACAGTCAGAGCAATCACCACATCTAAAAGTGCCACTTTAGTTTAATGCTACACTCAGTGTTGTTTGTGAAATGACTTTAACTTAGTCTGTCTTGCAAAGATGTACAGTTGCAAGAAAAAGTATGTGAACCCCTTGGGATTACGTGGAGTTTTGCATGAATTGGGCATAAAATGTGCTCTGAACATCATCTAAGTCACAACAATAGAAGAACACAGTCTGCTGAACATAATACTACATAAACATTAGATGTTGCCATGGTTTAATTGCACATAACATGTAAACATTCACAGTGCAGGGAGGAAAAAGTTTGTGAGGCCCTAGCTTAATGACTTCTCCCAGAGCTAATTGGAGCCAGGAGTGAGCCAACCTTGACTCCAATCAGTGTGATGATATTGGATGTGTTGCTGACAGCTGTCCTGCCCTTAAAAAACACACACCTGTTTTGGGTTTACTGGTTTCAAGAAGCACTGTCTGATGTGAACCATGCCTCGCAGAAAAGAGCTCTCAGAAGACCTACAATCAAGAATTGTTGACTTGCATGAAGCTGGAAAGGGTTACAAAAGTATCTCCAAAAGCCTTGATGTTCATGTGTCCATGGTAAGACAGACTGTCTACAAATGGAGAAAGTTTAGCACTGTTGCTACTCTCCCTAGGCGTGGTCGTCCTGTAAAAATGACTGCAAGAGCACAGCGCAGAATGCTGCATGAGGTAAAGAAGAATCCCAGAGTGTCAGCTAAAGACCTACAGAAATCTCTGGCACATGATAACATTTTTGTTGACACATCTACAATAAGGAAAACATGAAACAAGAATGGAGTACATGGGAGGACACCACGGAGGAAGCCATTGCTGTCCAAAAAGAAGATTGCAGCACGTTTGAAGTTTGCAAAAGAGCACCTGAATGTTCCACAGCACTACTGGCAAAATATACTGTGGACAGATGAAACCAAGATTGAGTTGTTTGGGAAGAACACACAACACTATGTGTGGAGAAAAAAAGGCACAGCACACCAACATCAAAACCTCATCCCCACTGTAAAACATGGCGGAGGGAGCATCATGGTTTGGGGCTGCTTTGCTGCCTCAGGGCCTGGACGGATTGTTGTCATTGATGGGAAAATGAATTCCAGAGTTTATCAAGACATTTTGCAGGAAAACGTACGACCATCTGTCCGCCAACTGAAGCTCCGCAGAGGATGGGTGATGCAACAGGACAATGACCCAAAGCATACAAGCAACTCTACAAAACAATGGCTGCAACAGCACAAAATACGCCTTCTGGAGTGGCCCAGTCAGAGTCCTGACCTCAACCCGATTGAAATGCTGTGGCATGACCTTAAGAGAGCGATTCACACCAGACATCCCAAGAATATTGCTACACTGAAATAGTTTTGTCAAGAGGAGTGATCCAAAATGACTCCAGATCGTTGTGCAGGTCTGATCTGCAACTACAGGAAACGTTTGGTTGAGGTTATTGCTGCCAAAGGAGGGTCAGCCAGTTATTAAGTCCAAAGGTTCACATACTTTTTCCTCCCTGTACTGTGAATGTTTACATGTTATGTGCAATTAAACCATGGCAACATCTAATGTTTGTGTAGTATTATGTTCAGCAGACTGTGTTCTTCTATTGTTGTGACTTAGATGACATTCAGAGCACATTTTATGCCCAATTCATGCAAAACTCCACGTAATCCCAAGGGGTTCACATACTTTTTCTTGCAACTGTATATCTTCTGTATATTATTTCTGGATTATATTTCCCATATCTACTGATAACATTGTTTGAACTCAGCAAATACTAACATTTATTGATAACTGCATATATCAGCTCATGGTTTTATAAAAATCTAGTATACATTTTGAATGATTCTGTATTTTTCTTTTGTTTATTGTTAAACAAGACATTAGACCATGACTTATTAGAGGCTCTGGTAAGTTTTTTTCAGAGACCTTTTGCTGTATCCATGGACCAGCATTCAGTCTCTTAAGTTTGCAGTCTCTCTTTAATCTTAGATACTGTCCATATGGTACACTGTTTATCAATGCCCTTAAAATTGTGCTTCCTGCAATATCCTTATGCAAGAGTGTAGTTGATAGTGCATAGTCTGCCAAAATCAAAACATCAATGTCTGAAAATGATATTTTATCAATACATCCCACAAATTGGTCAGTTTGTCTACAGACCCTGTCCAAACCATGAGGAAGTCATTTTTGTACCTGTGCCACACTAATTTGTGGCAAAGGTACATGGAAAAGTTCTCACTGGTGAACAGATCACAGTCCCCCCATGGTACAGACTGGTGTACGATGTGGCACAAAAAGTCCCCATCGCAATGCCCTGCACCAGGAGGAATTGAAAGCCTGAATATTAGTGGCCATGTCACTCTTTCTTGCTCATAAAAGAAGTAAGATACAATCTGCAGGCCATATTCATGTGGAATAGTGCTTCCTCATCTGTTGCTACCAGAAGAACCTGTGGGGGTAAAGAAATTTCCTCTAATGCTATATAACAGGTCAAGCATGTTTTTGATGTTAGATAGCAGGTGCATCACATGGTGCATTAAATGAAAATCTATAAATCGGCTAGCCACCTCAGTCTGGATGCCAATACCAGAAATGACTGGGTGCATTGGTGGTTTTTAGGATTCTTGTGAATTTTAGGTAGAGAGTGAAAAGTTGGAAGGCTTGGGTGTTTTACTCTAAACTAGTCAAAGCTCTGCTCTCCTTACTGTATCTATAATGGCTGTATTACATGCTGCAAGGTGCAGATTATTAAAGCTAGTCTGAAGTACTTGGGCTGTATGAGAGAAAATGGGTACATACCAATCCTTGTTCTGCAAGAGGGCCATGCACATATTGTCATACTTTACTGTTTGGCATCCATGATGATCACATCGGTGGGTTTAAGTATGATGTTGATATTCTTTTGTACCTTTTGAAAGCACTTACGTTGTTTACGTTACAAATTCATCTGTCATCATTTTAGGAGAAAAAGAGTTAATTTCTTTCACTGTTTGTGTCAGGAAAGCACATACACTGTGCACATTTTGTTTGTCGCTGTAGGTGGGCCTGGTTTAGAGTTTGCATTTCTTGAGTTTCATTTAATAACTGGATGAGAAATCCTGATGCTCTGAAGTCTGCCATTTTTTTTTAATTACCTGTTATTGTATAGTGCTTCAAAAGTCCTACAATCCCCTACATATGTATAAATATATACAGTATGAATAAAGATGTGGCACAATTACTGGAATTAAACAATATCTGTCATTAAACCAAAGACTCATCCCTTGCTAAAAACTATTGGCAAAGATCAATTTTCAACAAGGATATTAAAAATCTTTGCCAAAAAACTACTATAGCCCACATGCTATAACACATATTAACACTGATACATGATACATTCCAATCAATAATTTATTACAGGCAGCAGCAGGCAAGACACAGATGGGACTAGAAATCTGATCAATTAAAACTATAGAACTCCAAAATATGTCTTCTCTGCTTCATTTGATAGAGTCCACTGAATATTTCTTAGAGCAGTTCTGCAAATATATGGCATACATTGATGTTTGCATTCATGTCTCTTTATTACTTCCCTCATGGGAGGTACTGTACCTACACTGGGAATGCTGTCTAGAGTATTCCTTATGTCTAATGGCACAAGACAGGGATACAGAACAAATAAAGTCAACCCCACATATTACCGGCATAAAATTACTTGGTCAAGACTGTAAATTTAGTCTGTTCGCAGATGATGTTGTTCTCATGATCTCTAGTTCTAACACCTACCTACAAGACATACAACTTATTCTTTCTCAGTTCAATGCCTTCTCTTATTACAAACTGAATGAAGCTGTATCCAAATACTAAGTATACATATCTCCTTTATGCTCAAATCTCAAATCCTTGCAAAATTCTCTTTTACATGGACAACAAAATCAGTTACATTTGTATGACTCTCAGCATCCACTTCTCATTTATATGAACTAGAATACAAATTCTTGTTAATGTCTCTATCCCAACTCCTAAAACCAAAACAATCAAACAACCATTCAAGAGAAGGTAGCATATCAGCACCATTATTATCCAACTACAGCTATCATATCTTACCTCAATACCCTGACTGTTCAGCTACTGTCAGACACCGCCCAGCGGGATCTCTAGTGATCCACAGAACAGGATTCCCCAGGACGCGGAGTCTAAGTCCCAGTCTGCGTTTTCACCAGAGCCCCTGATGGTGGGGATGGACTTGGTGCAAGACTGAAACCAGGTCGCGACCCCTGAGTGCACCCAACTGTGGTAGAGGGGTCCCTGCAGAGGGTATGTGCCAGGGGTGAGCCTGAAGTGAAGAGGCTGACAAGTCCAGGTCCTGAGCGGGATGGATGGATGACAGTCAGGAGTGAGCGTAGTCAGACTAGCCGGGTCGGTAACAGTGGAGGCAGGTAGGTACCAAGCAGAAGACAGAGAGCAGCCGGGTGACGAGCCAAGGTTCAGCAACGGGAGGTCCAGTAATAATATAGCAACAGGCAGAAGAGTAGTCAGGGACAAGTCAGAGCAGGAGAAGTTCAACACAATTCAGGACAAGCAGGATCGGCAACAGGAACGTACTTCAGAAACACAGGAACAGGAACTAGACCTTGCGGCAACCTGATCACCGCCTGGCCAGTTTAAAGAGTGCGCCCTGCACCATCATCGGTGCTAGGTGCGTGCCCGCGTGCACGAGTGCGCATGTGCGGCCGCGGACGCCCAGGTCCCAGTGCCTGCACATCAGTGCGCCTAGGCAATCTGCGCATGCGCAGACCTGTGCGAGACACGCAGTCCCTGACACCTACTGTATGTATGAGGAAATACGTGTCCTATGTGCACACTTAATATCATGACTAGACAGAGAACTAAAGGAGGTATGGGAATGACGTCTGTTACTTTTTATTATACAGCATGTGTTGTGAATCAAGTGAAACAGCAAAGGAACCCATCCTCAGATAAATTCTGGTCACTAATGGAATCTTCTATCTACATGGATAAGAACACCCACTCTGTGCTTTTAACAATCAAACTAGGGTTGCCTCCCCCTAAGTCAGGCTTCCCATTATTTAATATTATTTATATATATATTGTGGCAGTGTGGTATCCTGCCACGGTGGAAATCACAGTGGTGACCCAGGATTCTCAACCATACAGGTTGAGGGGCTCCAGGCAGTCCTCATAATGCAGAGGAAACTGGTTTATCAGTTTCCTCTTTGGTTTGTAAAGCCTGTTTTGGGACCTGTAGCCTGGAGATTTCTAAGAGATTTTTGAGGGATGAAATCTCCAATCCTGGGTCTATGTTTTGAGAGCAGCCAGCGCGCTGATTGCGCACGTGTGTGCAGGCCTTTTTGTGGAGGCCAGGCCGTGATTATGGGCTCCACCCCGGCAGGCAGGAGTCAGGAGGGCTCAACCCCGGGAGACAGGAGGTCTCTGCCTTGGAGTCAGGAGGGCTTCACCAAGGAGAGGTGGAAGCCAGAGTAGCTGTGTGCAAGAGGCTCTCTGTGTGCGAAACAACCATTTTGGATAGAGTCTGCAGGAGACAAGCCAGGAGGCTGAATATTTGTTTGATGGTGGATACCCCTGCATGGTAAATAAAAGTGTTAATGAATGAAGAGCATTGTATAACACTTTATAGAGGGAAGCTAGGGCATGTCTCGGTGGGTCAGAGAGGGAGCACAACTGCTCAAACTCAGAAAGTGGGCAATGGGTGAGGGAGGAAGAATACAAATGTTTGCAAAATGAAGAAATATGTAAAGTAGTCAACCAATCCTTAGATCCACCCTGAAGAAGCAGGAGACCTGACTGGGGGCAAATAAAGTCTTGAGCTACTGGCCAGGAGGCATGCATAAAGGGACAAATAGCAGAAGAGCCAAACCCTGAAGAAAGAGCAGGGTTGTCAAACAGTGGTGATAAAGGAGAGGGATCAGAGGATAAGAGAGCAATAACGCCCCTTTTATACCACAGTTGCAGTACAGCCACAGTCATTGGGGACAGAAACACCAATAGTCTTGGATGTAACCACATGGGAAAGCCCGAAGATCGATCTGGGATAGATCTTGTTCTATCATACAAGAGGCTTTATGGAAGGGTCTGGGAAACAAATCAAGCATCCGAGCTAGTAGTGTGGCTCTATAATATAACTCAAAATCTGGTAAACCCACTCTGCCACCGAGCATCGGGTAAATGAGTAACCTATATTTTAATCTTGAAAATCTTCGGTGCCAAATAAATCTAATTGAAAGGGAGTGTAGAGAAAGAAAGAAACTCTTAGGCACAGTGATCGGTATAGTCTGAAAAACGCATAGCAACTAAGGTAAGGTAGCCATCTTAAGGGTGTTGATGCGGCCAAACTAGAGCAGGGCTGAGGCGCCCCATGAAGCCAGGTCTGTACAGATACGTGAAAGCAGGGGTAAGTAATTAAGGGAGTATAGAGCATTAAGGTCGGCAGAAATCATGACCCCTAAGTACGTAATAGCCTTTGGTCGCTATTGAAAAGAGAAATTAGAGCGGAGATTCGCCAACACATGGTCAGGTAAGGAAATATTCAAGGTCTCTGTTTTAGAAATATTAAGCTTGAAGTTACTGAAGAGACCAAATCTGCGGAATTCGTGGAAAAGACTAAGGAGTGAAGTAAGTGGCTGTTGGACGTAAACCAAAAGGTCATCTGCGTACAGGGATAGTTTATGGTGTGCGGAGGGAGTACGGAGTCCAATATTGAGTCATTAGCTCGAACAGCTCACGCAAGGTGTTCCATTACTAAAACAAAAAGAAGAGGTGAGAGGGGACAACCCTGTCTGGTTCCATTCGATATGGGAAAGGGTGAAGAAACCGTACCATTCACCAGGACAGAAGCCGAAGGATGAGAATAGAGGGACATAATCCGAGCGAGGAACCGTGGGCCTAAAACTCTCTGTTCTAGAATAAGATGAAGAAAATGCCAATCTACAAGATCGAATATCTTCTCAGCATCAAATGAAAGGAGGGAAGCCTTTAAGCCATGTTGCTTATTATAAGAGATAAGGTGGACTGTTTTAGAAGTGTTACCCCTTCCTTCATGACCTGGTGGATCAAGGTTGGTAAGAAAGGGGAAAGGCGGTTCGCTAGAGCTTTAGCAAAAAGCTTAACGTCCAGATTAAGTAGAGAAATCGGGTGATAGCTACCGCAGAGAGAAGGCATAGGGATAACCTAAATATAGGCCGATAAAAAAAGCTGAAGAAGGTACATTCAGATCGTCAATAAAGTTAAGAGCCAGGGCCAAAAGTGGGGCCAGTTGGGTGGCAAATGTTTTATAAAAACGGGGGGAAAACCAGTTTTCGGGGCCTTAATTGCCCCAAGAACTTCCGTGATTGAGAAGGGCTCCTCTAAATCTAGTGCTGTCTCCGCAATGTATTGGGATATAGCCAGAAGGGAGGGAACGAGAGGGGCAGCGGGATTTGTCGAAGATAAATTATATAATTGAGAATATTAACACTCAAACGCAGAAGTAATTCCTTTGTTGTGGTAGAGTTTAGTGTTGTCAGGTGCCTTGATATAGCCAGAAGGGTGGGAACGAGAGGGGCAGCGGGATTTGTCGAAGATAAATTATATAGTTGAGAAGAATAACACTCAAACGCAGAAGTAAATCCTTTGATGTGGTAGAGTTTAGTGTTGTCAGGTGCCTTGATATGTTGCATCGGTCGATGGGACGGTCGAGGGTGGAGTACACGCACCAGATGTTGGCCACATTTATAAGCTAGGGAGTAATAAGTGGTGCGCGCTTTGTCTCGTGCAATGAGGAAGGAGGAATCTAAAAGTTGGAGGAAGTCTCTACAAGCGTTAGATAAGTCTACCGTGAGAATCAGATCCAACGTGCATTTGTGGGAGGATTCTAAACGCGCTTTGAGTGAAAATAGTCGACGCATCTCTGTCGTTCGAGCTTTTTTTAAGCAACAGCTGCATTTGATAAGAACCCCTTGAAGGACACATTTAAGGGTCTCCCATTGAGTTAAGGGGCTGGTGGTGTCCAATGTGTGATCAAAAATAAAGTCTTGGATAGTCTTCGTAACCTCCACGACACATAGAGAATCTTTGAGCAGAGTATCATTCAAGCACCACGAGAAGTGATGTAAAGGAGAAGGTTGGTCTTGAATCTTAAGATGGATTAAGGCGTGGTCCGACAATAAGAAATGACCGAGAGAAGATGAAGTCGGATAATCTAAAAAAGACTGTGAAACAAAGAAATAGTCTATACGACTGTAGGACGCATGAGCCGTGGAATAAAAACTATAGTCTCGCTCCAAAGGGAGGTGGATATGCCAGACGTCCACTAAGTGTAAGTCGTGTAAACGTGACTTGACTTGAGATAAAACTGATGAGGAGGAAGAAGATTTACCTGCAGAGGTGTCTAGATCTGGAGAGAGATCTATGTTGAAGTCTCCTCCGACAATGAAACAGGGACCCCCAAAAGAGAACAACTTGGAAAGAACCGTTGTGAGAAATGTAGCCTGATCTTGATTGGGAGCGTAAAAACAAAATTACGTTATTTCAATTTAAGGGAAAGATAGCGACCAGCTGGATCAACTAGTGAGTCCAAGACCTCTGGGCCGAACGTATCATGAAAAGCCACCGATACACCTCTGGATCGTGCCTGTGGATTAGTACTATGATACCATTTCGTATAATAGCGATTGCGGAGGGATGGGATACCATCTGAGCGAAAATGAGTCTCCTGGAGGAGCAAGATCTCCGATTAATGTTTATGGAAATGGTAGAGCATCTGGCTCCGCTTCTCTGGAGTGTTAAAGCCCCTGCAATTAATAGAGGAAAATATGATCGGTGTCATATTTATCCGAGGTAGAGTAAATGGGAGGAGAATGTATCAGCAATGGCACTCTGCCAAGCCATCCCCGGCTCCCGAGGAAAAAGAAAAAAACGGGGGGGGGCAAACAAAAAAGGGGAGGAGAGAAAAGGGTGAAAGGGAGAACTAGTGAAAAAAGGATAAAAAGCTGAGAAGGAAAGAGCAGAAAAATAAAGGATGTGAGAGGAAAAAACTATTAGACAGGTGAACTGTCTAGGTAACATACAGTGTGATACTATGTAATACACTGAAGGCCTAGGTGGGGAATGTTAGAGGCACATGTATCCGATCCCGACCCAGGTCTCCCGCAGGCAAATAACAACCTAGAGGAAGGCCACCCTCAAGTGAGGAAGACCCCCTCCCATAAAACATGTTAAGTAAACCCTCAAACAGGCATGAGAACAAGAAAATGGGGGAACCCCCAGCCCTCCCCTGACAATGGACATAAGCAGAACCCAGCATAGACAGAGTGTGAATAAATAAAAAAAAAATAAGAGGGCCCAGGACCTCCGAGACTATGGCCAAAGGCGTCCCCGCCGGCCAAAAACAAACTTTGGCGGCGGGACCCAAGGACCAGCCCCAAGCCACAGCCCAAGAGCCCAAAAAAACCACTGGCTTGAGTATAAGTCACAGGTCCAAAAAGAGCAACCAACAGGATACATAAAAACTGTAAGAAAAAGGAGGGAAGAAACCTCCCTGTTGATGCGGAAAGGGAATCAGCCCTCTGTGATCTGCTGGGAGGAGGATCTGGAACATGTCTTCTTTCTGCGATCGGACCACTGCCAGGATGAGGAAAATGGAAGGCCTGGGGTCGGGATCCGGAAGGGCCAGTCCGAGAGGGACACTTGAGGCAGCTCGAACACACTGAGAAATGTGGGCAGGTCCCCGGAAGTACGAAATTGTGCTGATTTTCTGTTCTGCGAAGCGTTGAGTTGAAACAGGAACCGCCACTGGTAGTAAATATGCCTCTCCTGTAACATCTGAGTGAGAGGATGCAGGGCCCTGCGTATAGCTAGAGTCTGGCAGGAGAGGTCAGGGAGGAGCATCACTGGGACTGCATTGAATAGGATGGTATCTTGCGTGCTAGCTGCACGCATAATGGCATCCTTGACCTTGAAGTAGTGGACCCTGCAAAGGGTATCACAGGCAAAAGATGGATCAGGATTTATGGGGCCCATCGTGCGGTGTACGCGGTCAAACGCAATAGGGGTGTCTTTAGCTTGTTAGCTTGTTGTAGTAATTGTTTGAATATGGCGGTAACCGCTGCAGCTACAGTAAATCTTTAGATTCAATGGTTTCTGTTATGCCCCTGATCCGTATATTATTACGGCCGTTCCTGTTCTCAATGTCATCTTGTTGGTATATGAGCAGTTGTATTAAGACCTTGTGGAAGTTAAAGGTCTCTTCATGGGATTGTAAGGTGTTACACGGGCCGTCAGCGTTATTTTCAATCTCTTCCATACGAATGCAAATATCTTGTTTAAGATCAGAGATTTCCTGCTGGTATGTCTGTGCAATACGTTTCACACATTGTTTAAAATCTGCCTTTGTAGGGAGAGATTTGATATAGGAGTGCAGGGACCACATGTGGGACTGCAGATCCCAGCCATCCTCAGAGCAGAGAGATGCTGGGGAGGAGATGCGAGGTGTCAGTGTAGCCTTTGAGCCCTGTGTGCCCTGTGGGTTGGTGACAGAATCCCCTGGTGCAGAGAGGGACCCCGGGGGCTTACCTGCCCATCATCCTGGAGCTCCGTGTCCTGGAAGGACAAGGAAGGGAGAGGTGCCAGTGCCATCTTGCAAGCTGGGGTGACCAAGGCCTCAGCTGAGGATCGGGACATGTAGCAGCTTAAATCCCAGTCGGACCGGCCCCCCACAGGTCTCCGGGGGGTCAGGTGCTTATTTTTGCCCATGTGGAGGGCGGAAGAGAGCTCGTAGGAGGGAGAAGCAAAAGGAGATAAGGGGGGAGGGGTGGGGGGGGGAGTTGTGCTATCCTGGCATTTCATGTCCTCCAAAACTGTGATAGTGAGGAAGTGAAATGAGGAAATTATGCACCTTTAGTCTTTTAAACGGGTAATTGAATTTCGGGCTCCTGTATGTGCCTAGACTCCGAAAAAGTCTCACACATGTGGTATCCCCATACTTGCGAGAATTAGCAGAATATATTTTGGGTTGTAATTCCACATATACTGATGACATGTGTGAGCAATATACCATTTAAATGGCAACTTTGTGTAAAAAAAACCTTTTTTGACATTTTCCAAAAAGTTGTGGAAAAAAAATCTTCCATGGACTCAGCATGCTGCTCAGCAAATAGCTTAGGGTGTCTAATTTCCTAAAATGGGTCATTTGGGGGGGTGTTTGTACTGTCTTGGCATTTTAGCACCTCAAGAAATGTGATACATAATCGGAAAGTAAAAGCTGCGTAAATTCCAGTATCTATACCATAGTTTCTTGACGCTATAACTTTTACACAAATCAATTAATATACACTTATTGGGATTTTTTTTACCAAAGACATGTAACAGAATACATGTTGGACTAAATTTATGACAAAATGTGAGTCTTTTTTGTTTATATCACAAAAAAATAAAAAAACCCAGTGGTGATGAAGTACCACCAAAGAAAGATCTGATTGTGTGAAAAAAAAATATAAATGTTGTTTGGGTACAGTGTTGCATGACAGCACAATTACCAGTTAAAATAGCGCAGTGCCATATAGCAAAAAATGGCCTGGTCATGAAGGGGGGTAAATCTTCCAGAAGTCAAGTGGTTATTATTTATTACAGATATTTAGAGTATATAGTGCTGTCAATTTACGCAATATACTGTATATAGTACATTCACATCAGTCCCTAAGCCTCAAGGGGTGCACAATCTAAGGTCCCTAACTCACATTCATACATACACATACTAGGGCCAATTTAGACAGGAGCCAATTCACCTACCAGTATGTCTTTGGAGTGCGGGAGGAAACCGGAGTACCCGGAGGAATCCCGCGCAGGCACAGGGAGAACATGCGGGCAGGTGGTGCCATGGCTGGGATTTGAACCAGGGACCCTGGTACTGCCAGGCAGACCATTTAGCCACTGTGGTTAAAGGACTTGACAAAAAATGCTTGTGTTTATTTACTAGTAACTTTTTTTAATGAGTAGGGGTAATATGCACCTCTTACTCATTCACACGAGGGGGGGGGTCAGTGTCTGGGGTCTTCCTTTAGGGTTGTTGCAGAGCAAGGTACTACCCATGCTGTCGTCTGGTATGGGGCAGGACTCAGAAAATTAGATACTCAGAACACAGGGTATGCAAATTTTACAAAAATGTGATTACGCACATTATGATTGTCATCTATGTTAGGCTTAATATCTGAAGGCGTTAGACGTTTAAAGGTGAGCTTACACTTTAAAGATAAACTCTGGGCACAAAAAAAAAAAAAACAGTTGTCAACATATTCCTCAATAGCCACAAAGGATATAAATCCACTTTGTGTGCACCAAATGTCTTTGCAAACCCAGATATTACCTTGTAAAAGTAACCATGACATCATCACTGTGCTGCACATAGCCACTGCAGAGAGCAGAGCTGTGGAAGAGGCCCACCAGGCACAGCTGACTACAGACTGCCTGCAAAAAACTACAGTAGGAGGCAGAAACAAGATCAGTCACCATGCAAAAGGAGGGAGACAAACGACCAGCCAGCATTTTATTACAGGAAGCGGTAATACAGGCAAAGTTTCACTCTGGATTACTGCACATACGTATCTGGAAGAAATACACAAAGCATGTCTAGATTCATGGAAGAATACACATGACTCTTTTATTTAGAATATACACTGCTCAAAAAAATTAAAGGAACACTGTGAAAACACATCAGATCTAAAGGGGAAAAATATAATGATGGATATCTATACTGATATGGACTGGGTGTTAGGAACATAAGGATGCCCCATCATTTGATGAAAATGAAAATTATCAACCTACAGAAGTTTGTATGGCCCCCACATGCTTGTATGCATGCCTGAAAACATCGGGACATGATTCTAATGAGACAATGGATTGTATACTGGGGTATTTCCTCCCAGATCTGGACCAGGGCATCACTGAGCTCCTGGACAGTCTGAGGTTCAACCTGGTGATGTTGGATGGACCTAAACATGATATCCCAGAAGTGTTTTATTGGATTTAGATCAGGTTAGCATGGGGGCCATTCAATGGTATCAATTCCTTCATCGTCCTGGAACTGCCTGCATACTCTTGTCACATAAGGCCAGGCATTGTTGTGCAGCAGGAGGAACCCAGGACCATTGCACCAGTGTAGGATCTGACAATGGGTCCAAGGATTTCATCCCCATACCTAATGGCAGTCAAGCTGCCATTGTCTAGGTCTGTGCGTCCCTCCTATGCCTCCCCAGACCATCACTGACCCACCACCAAAACGGTCATGCTAAATGATGTTACAGGCAGCATAACGTTCTACACAGGTTCTCGAGACCCTTTCATGTCTGTCACATGTGCCAGTGGCGAACCTGCCAATTCTGGCGTTCAATGCCAAATGCCAATTGAAATCTATAGTGCCGGGCAGTGAGCGCAGGGACCACTAGAGGAAATCAGGTCCTCAGGCTACCATCATGAAGTCTGTTTCTGACTTTCACACCAGTGGCCTGCTGGAGGTCATTTTGTAGGGCCCTGGCAATGCTCATCCTGTTCCTCCTCGCACAAAGGAGCAGATACTGATTAAGGACCTTCCACGGCCCTGTCCAGCTCTCCTAGAGTAACTGCTTGTCTTCTGGAATCTCCTCCATGCTCTTGAGACTGTGCTGGGAGACACAGTAAACCTTCTGGCATTGGCAAGTACTGATGTGCCATTCTGGAGGAGTTGAACTGCCTGTGCAACCTCTGTAGGGTCCAGGTATTGCTACCAGTAGTGACACTGACAATAGCCAAATGCAAAACTAGTGAAAATCAGTCAGAAAAGATAAGTAGGGAAAAATTGTCAGTGGCCTCCACCTGTAAAACCATTCTTGTTTTGGGGTTGTCTCATTGTTGCACCATCTAGTGCGCCTGTTGTTAATTTGAATCACACGAAAGCAGCTGAAACTGATTAACAACACCCTCTGCTACTTAACTGACTAGATCAATATCCCAGGAGTTTAATTGATTTGATGCTATACTCTGATTAAAAAATAGTTCCTTTAATTTTTTTTGAACAGTGTATATACTTATAGAGCTCAGCTTTCGTTTTAGGAGAGAGGAGAATAATTAAGTATTTGGCTTCATCATAACTGGAAAATACTCCATGTTCATTACCATGTTGTTTATGGCCAATTTTGCATAAATTAGCCAATTAAATGGATTTATAACTAAAGTAGTTTTGGGTACAACATGGAAAGGCTAGAATCTTTGTCAACTTTTTATTGTTGTATGTGTCCGACTCAAGAAATTCACACTATCTGTGACTGATGTTGAGAATAGAAATTGAATGGAAACTTAAACTGTTATTTGACAGAGGTTCCACTGTTGCTCCTCAATTTACCAAAAACTAGCTTGCTCTTTTTTAAAATGACAAGGAATATTTACATTAATGTGCTTTGTTTATTTACTTCCCTTCCTTGATAACTTTATTTTATTTTTTGATTCATAAGCAACCTTTTTAACCATCATTGCTTAGTGTGATTTGCAAATTCTTACATACTGTAAATATATTCTTTTTCTTTGATGATTTCTTTTATAACACTAACTTCTACATTTGGCATGCAAAAAAGTATTTTAGTGATACGCGTTAACCAAAAATATTGCTCAAGAGAGCTAACCTAACCAACACATTTTATTATTCTAAAAGCATTCATTGAACAGATTCTAGAGTTATCTTCTGCTTTATCATTCCCTTTTCTGGGTCGTCTAAATGTTAATGTCAAACTTTGACCTTTTGTTCATCCACTACAACACACGGTAGTGATTAAAATAAAAATTGAACTGGTCAAAAGTAGAAGCTGAATAAGAAAATTATTAATAAAATGTGATATTAATATTATACAGAAAACTGCTACTTTTAAAACAAAGTACACCTTCAGGAAATGGCCTTTGTAAAACATGTTGAATATCAATTACACTGTACAATCATTTTTATTGCTTCTTAAAAATTTTTTTACATCCAGTTCAATAAACATAATATTTAATAAAATGCAGTTAAACTAAATATGTTGCTTCCAGGATTGCATTATAGATAGCAGGGATGAGCTTCAAGTCTGCTAAATGGGCAAAAAAATTGGTCATATTTGGCCAACTTATCAGCCTGATCATCTAGCAGATGGTCCTCAGCTGGCAAGGATCCTGGGTGATGTCATTGCCCAAATATTGAAAACTCTTGAATCTAGTGGGGGCAGATATCTGGGGCCACCCTTGTTATAAAGAGGACTTCCACATTCTAAGTTTCCACACAGTCTCCCAAATTCCTTCAGGGGGACAGGATGTAGGGATGAGTACTAATGAGAAGACTTGGCTGACCTCTCAACAAGATATTCTTCCCATGGCTTCAGGAGGATCACATGCTCACTTGAATTATTATTTTATTGAATTTTCTAGGCACCCTAAGACATTCTTAATTACCCTGTGGCATGCTGGTGGTTTAAGGGACAAAAAGTAGAGGAACTGTCCAAATAGGGTAATTTTTTTTTGTTCCCTAAATTCCTAAATTGCAAGCGTTTTGTGTTCACATCAAAGTCATGTTCGTCCCAAATCTTTCATCCTTGTTGTTTGATTAAGGTGAACCACCTGTGGCAGTAGGAAATGATACATTTAGCAGTGATATTACTATCGCTGCTAAACATGACAGCTTCACTTCGGGTTTCTTGTTAGGAAAACAGCATGACTCATCCTTGTCCATGATATAGTTTACCAAATACGGTCATGTCCATATTTGGTTAATTACATTACTTGGCATACCCTGCCCCTCTGTTTACTTTTACTGGTAGTGATCAGGAGATGTCATTTATGGTGAGTGAGTGTGGGGGGCACTATGCTATTTTTTTTCCCATGTGTTCTCCCTTGTTATCCATACAAGACCCTCAAGGATAAGGGTCTGGTTTGTATTTTTAGGAGGAATCCCACACTGTTTTTGTGTTGGGCCTCTCATTAACATCTATACCAGACCCTCATCTAGGATAAGGGGCTTATTATAGATGAAGGAGATTTCCCAGACACATACAAAATCATTAATGGGCAGGATTTTTTATTCACCAAACAATGACAGCTTGCATATAATTTATAAAATATTCCACAATTTTATTGATACAAAGGGGTTAATTTACTAAAACTGGAAAGTGCAAAATCTAGTGCAGCTGTGCATAGTAGCCAATCAGCTTCTAATTTCACCCTGCTCAATTAGGCTTTAACAAAAAAAATGGAAGTCGGTTGGTTTCTAAGCAGAGCTGCACCAACTTTTGCAGACTGCAGTTTTAGTAAATCAACCCCACAGTCTTATAAATACAATATTCCACAATTAATTGATACAAATGTCTTAAAAACTGAAAGACCAATGGTTACAGTGAATGTTAAAAACTATCCATGTTACTAATATTGTTTAACAGAACAATTGATTTTATTATTAACCTGGTCTATTGTTATATCTGTTTTTTTTTTTCAGAATTCATCAATTAATTGATCCCCCTGAAGAAAATGCACAGTATTTGAATTTTGAAACATGTTTTGGCTTATCTCTAGGATTACAGGTTTTTATGCCTAATTGTGAATTTGATACATATATGGTATATGATGGGTTATTCGTTTTTAACACTTAGGTGTCCGTTTATGACACACAGAATAGCTGCGATTCAGAGGATCACAGCTATTCTCTGGTCATTCACAGTTTATAACACCCAGGAGAATATGTTCAGCCCTTCTCTGGAGATCTGTATTCTCCCTCCAGAGTCTCCAGCCCAGAGCTGGAGAATCGGAGGGACCGAAAACTAAGCAGAGATAATTTACCTCTGCTTAGTAAACTGATATTTTACTGTAATCTCGCGAGGTTATAGTAAAATCAGCCGTTTTCCAGAGTTTGTAGACCGTTCTCCAGCGTTTGGAGATCGTTCTCCCTTCATTCGGAGAACTGCTTCATAAACTGTATTCACAGGAGAACTGTGTTCTCCGAGAATGCCAGAGAACTGAGCAGCGATCTATTACCGCTGGTTCATAAACGGACACCTTAGTGTAGTCACATCCATTACTTCTTTATTTCATATTATTTCTTGGGACCTGGCTCCATGTTTTAAGACATGGATTCAATATAATTATTGAATCTCCAGACATTTGTATACAACAGAAATAAGCAGCTGGCAATTTAGATGGTCTTTAAACTGATTTTTTTATATGCTTTGTTACATGTTCCCCAGAGTAATGCCCAGACCCCTATGTCATTTGATTGGCAATCTCTTGCCTTTTAGCCTAAAAAATTTCCATTAGTGCTTTTTAATATGCAGCTCTCATTACTAATAATGGTGTGAACCTCCTGCGCTCCAAATACCTGAACATTATCTATCGCAAAGAAGCTGCTAACATTAAATCATATACCAATGATCTCTATATATATATATATAAATAAAAAATGTAGCACTACTCACAAACTAAAATACATAAATAAGTGTATACATCACAAATAATATAGTGACACACTGTGTACAAATCAGTGAAATAAATCAATATTGCTCACTCAGTGCCAACATAAATAATAAATCAGTGGAATCATGCATATAATACTAAATATAATACCACAAATCCATGTGATAAAAACTATACCAAGGGCCCTGAGGACGTCACATGGGATTGTGATGCAACGCATCGGCCTGACGTAGTGATGCACTTCCGGCATGGACGCCATCTTAGCACACCTTTTTGTATACCCATGCACACAGACTACACCCAAAAGCATGAGGTTTGAGCTGTGATTACTGCAGATACACGTGAGTGCGCATTTTGTTTGTTTTTGTCCTATTCATTGGAAATAAACATATTACACTATGGAAGTATGTGTTTTATGCTTCAAATGAGATATTGGCACTGTATCTGACCCTATCTGGAGAGGAGCCATTATGTGAGCACTGACCTTTTGAGGGAGATTTGTGTGCAGTGGGAGCAGATCAGTGGAGTGACTGCAGAGTTGAAGGATATGAGAGAGGGATCCCATTAAGTGCTTTGAACCACAAGGGTCGAAGTTTTAAGGTGAGAGGCTTATCTAGCCGGTGGTCGGATTACCTTCTGTCAGCAGTTAAATCCACTGTCACACAATATCAGCACGAGTGTCAACGTTTATGCAATAAAGTGTTATTATCCATGTTTACTGGACTTTATGAGCACAGATCAGACGTTGGAGTTTGATCCTTTATTTAGTGTGGTTGCACCGATTTTGTTCACTTGTATGCACATTGATTACACATATTTATGTTTCACTGATTTGAGTTTTTTTTATATATATATGTGAGTGTATATCTATTTATAGATTGTTTTTGCATTTATGTATGTATGTGTGTATTTTTGTACTCTTAAGAGATACATATTGGTTTGGTGTTATATTGGGAATAGATCGCATGTATATGCATTATATCTGTAGTAGTGGAGACATATATTTATCATCAGACACCCTCACTGTTTGGTATAGTTTTTATCACACGGATTTGTGGTATTATATTTAGTATTATATGCATGATTCCACTGATTTATTATTTATGTTGGTGCTGAGTGAGCAATATTGATTTATTTTACTGATTTGTAAATAGTGTGTCACTATATTATTTGTGGATGTATACAGCTCTCATTACTGTCAATGGGGTTCAGATTTGGCACTTGAACATTCATAATGTTCACTTAGCCCCCTTGAACTGAACCCAGGTACGATTAGCTCATCCCTTTTAGTAAGTAAACACTAATAAGGAAATAGGTAAAAAAAAGTATTACTTTCATTTATGATAGTATAGGTGCATAGCAGCATGCAACAAGAAAGCTACTGGTATGCAGTTACAGTCCACTGTATGTTGTTATTCAAACATAATTCTATCTATTGTTTAGTACTGTAAATTTATTCTGCTTAATCAACTTTTCAAACATACTATCCTAATGGATGCAATCAAGTCCTGCAAAGAATGAACATACGTAAAAGTGATTCTTTTTCTAATACCATTTGTAATTGATTTAAAGGAAATTCCATAACGTTCTTACATTTCATCAGTGCTGAACACAAATGCAGTATCTTCCAGTAGCCAAAGAGATGGATCTTGTCTACTAGATGCTGCTTTTAGATCAAAGAGTTTACTTTTAAAAAGCTAATGCTATTGTATCTCTGTGGCAGCACAGCCCACGTGAACTGAATTCTAACAAGTTAAAAGAAGTTCTTTGCTGAAGACACCTGGCTTCTGACAAAATCAAGTATGCTTCTGAGTTTGTTTTATGGCATTCAGTTCTAGGGCATCCTTTCCAGCTACATCAAATTAGCTTATAAATTCTTCACCGACTCTCACACATTGGTGGGAGCAAATGGATTACCCTTTTTATGTGTAGTCATAACTATTTTAGGTTAAGTGATACTAGAGATGTCTCAGTGGAAATGCCACTAGCAGCTATGATTCTCTGTATGATTTCATTGCTTAAATTTGTTGAAATGTAGACATCATGACTCAGAACAGAGTATTATTTGATAGACACTTTGGTTGTCCTTATTTTGGCAAATATTTTTTCAGGTTGGTGAGCAGAGCACATATCAAATATGTTGACCAAATCTATAAATTATGAGATTTAATAATTATCTGATATGATCTGGTAAATTAAGAGTTCTTACCCAGAAGTGAAAGCTTCAATACAACAGCAGAAATGTATTGATAAATAGTATGAAGGTCTAAAACTAACAAAAACAATCTATCTAGTTACATAAAAGAAACATTTTTAAGAGAGCTCTAACATATTACTAAATATAAACCGTGAGACAGAAAAGACATAAGACAAACATTTAGATATAAATGCAAGGGATATGTTCCATAATTACCATGAAACTGTGTGTGAGGGCCCCATTCTGGTTACTGGTGTCCCAAAGATTTCTCCCTCCTTTTCCATCTTGTGTGTATTGTTATAGGCCTCTTTTTCATTGGTTTGTATGGAGTGGCTTTAATTGGTGGGCATCTCTATTCAAATCTTACTAATCCTATTTAAGATTTGCTAATTCCCAATCCCCTGTATTTAGCAAAAGTCAGCCCCCTTTAATGCAAACCCTTAGCATAACATTTTTGGAGGGAAAATTAAGTATGCAGGCTTATGACCTTTTTCTGGGAAATGAAGTGATCATGAGAGGCTAGTCACCTTCATTGCTTATCTAAATGAGGAATCTTTTGAAGTGGATATTTGTGAAGCATTCAGGTTTGGGTCCCATTGTTAGATAAACAAACTCTGACACCGAGCCATCTGAAAAAGGATTCTCAACAGAGGATTGTCAAGTCTTCTAGCACACAGTAGTAATTAATAGCATATTTCCTCTGGCAGCTTAAACCATCACCAACTATCTGTAGAACAGGGCTTATGAGAAGATATATTACCCACCCACACTGATACAACTCTAACTGAAATATATTCATAATTACAATATGATTTACAGCTGTTAGTAGAGATTTCACATAAACTCATTATCTGACAAATACACTTTTGCTTAATTTTGTTTATATGGTCCTGGGTACTGCTTGGGCCTTGAAGAAGGAGGTACACACCGAAAGCCTGTTCTGAAAATTTGGATATTAGTGCAAATGAATTTAGTCATAATCACAAATAATTTACTAGCAATAAAGAGATTTGAGGGGTTAGTTACTAACAGTTGTTCAATTTGTAAGATAACTTTCAGCTTGCAAGGTCATTTCACTTAGGTTAATGAGGATGGCAAAAATTCCCTTTGCAAAGGATACCAAATCACATGCTAGAAAAAAAGTATTTTCATTTGCAAATGATTAAATCATGGGAGTCAGCAACTTCATCTCATTCACTAAGCTAAGGGAAATTCCTTTGCAAAGTGAAAATTCCCCTGCAAACTGAACTGACTATTTGGATTTGCATTGAGTTTCTGCAATGAAAACATCAGAAGGACAATGAATTTGTTCTCATCAGAAATCTAGACTGCTGGGTTTATTGACATTGCAAGTAGTTTTTACATTTCCTAAAATCACTTGTCTTTTAAATGCAAACATTTTCATAATCCAGTCTCATCAACGGATTAAATTCAAAACACTAACAATGACATATAAAGCCATCCACAACACTGCCTCAATTTACATAACCAACCTTATCTCTAAATATCACCCAAACCGTACACTCCGCTCCTCGCAAGACCTCCTACTCTCTAGCTCCCTTATCTCCTCCTCCCATGCTCATCTCCAAGACTTCTCCAGGGCGTCACCCATCCTCTGGAACTCCCTACCCCAATCTATCAGACTATCGCCTACTCTACTTACTTGTAGGCGATCATTGAAAACCTATCTCTTCAGGGAAGCCTATCCCGCCCTCTGCTAATACTGGAATCCTTTACTCTTCCAACCACTCCATCCCCCACAGTTATTACCTATTGTACCATTCATCCCTCCCTCCTAGATTGTAAGCTCCAAGGAGCAGGGCCCTCAAATCCCTCTTGTATTGAACTGTATTGTTACTGTATTGTCTCCCACTATAATGTAAAGCGCTGAGCAAACCGTTGGCGCTATATAAATCCTGTATAATAATAATAATAAACTTGATATGCTCTGTAGGCAATTATTTTTATTATCTTATGTGGGTATAATAGAGCATTATATATATCTAATATAAAATCCTGTCTCCTGGTAATTTAATCTTCTATTACTGCAAGCAGGTGTCTTCCCTTTTTCATGGATTTAAAATATGAAGAACCCAATCTTTGGGACATTGGTAAACTGTATTTCCTGTTTTCCTTCCTTTCCTGAACAGAAAGGACTGAGTCTAATGTGGTATTATAGGAAAGGCTGTGGCGTTTCTTATGTTTTTGTGGGAGATAAAGACTGCATCATATTCACATTTATATTTTGTACAAATTTGTATTCTGCTTGGTTCCCCTTTAATGGTGCTTGATTAAACATATTTTTAATTGCATTAGACTTTTTAAAATATGCAGTCATTACTAGAATAATATGATCATTTAACTCATATGTATATTTTAGAACAAGTGCAATTAATATTGTGCTTCATATTTGTATTTTAAATGTGATATTGACCCATGGGATGGCACATTGTTTAACAAATTCTAAATTATAAATCAAGAGATATTATGCTGATAGAGCTTTGTTTTAGCTAATGAATCTACTCACAGCAACAGCACATGGGAAAACATTTTCTTTTCTCTTTAAGAAAATAATTTCAATTACCTTGTTACAGTTACTGGCAATAAAACTCTTTTTATATGGTAGGAGTTCTCAGTTTACAAATTCTCCAAGGATACTGTGGAGTGTAGAGTAATTGTAATCACAAATGGACCAATGAACATGTCTAAAAGCAAATAGTATATACTAAAAAATAATGTGAATATTTTTATTTCTACATAATTAGGAAGCCCAGTGCATCCCATTATTATTGCACATATCAGGCTTTCAAAGTTTAACTAAATCCTAAATACATTTTAAAAAAATCAATACCAAGACTATGCAGATCACATTAACTCCTTTGCACGCGACCTGCACTCTGGTATGAAGGCTTCAACTGTACCTGGGCACAGATATAATAGAAGAGGAAAGTGAAGGAGAGGTACAGCATCAGTGAGGCAGGGCAGAGAAGTGAAGGAAGCATCTGACCTATTCCACCAGGTAGCAGTTTTCAACAGGTGCAGGCCACTGTGTAACACCAATCCACTCCTCAAAGCTCGGCTGTGTGGGTCTTCTTCAAAACACCGTAGTAAGTTTCAGTCTCTGTCTTCAGGCTCTGGCAGCAGCATCTCAAGCACATTCATACCATAGGTTTTTTGGGTACCATATGAGTGAAGAGACACATGAATGTTCACCATGCAGCTCAGTTGGAGCAACACCTGAAGGCTAGTGGCTAGTGGTAGGCAAAAAAGGGTCTTACTTCGGCTTCCAGCTTCTCCCTTTCAGCCTTTCTTCTCACTAAACAAGATTCCCTATCAGCAACCTCAAGCAATATGCATTTCAAGGGGTGTAAGAAGTGTATCCAGTAAGGAAGTGGGTCAGCATGGGGACTCGTAAAACAGCGGCAAGCATAGTCTGCAACCATTCTCTGATCTGCTAACTGCACCCTGTTATCCCCAGCTTTACCATTAAGCAGACAGGTTTCTCTGCTCTAGCTGCTTGAACTAAAAAATAAGTACATTTCCAGCTACCTTCCATGCCCAGTGTCTCAATACAGGCTTGGCAAAATTGATGGCTTTACCCCTTCTTCCTTCTCAATTCCCGCTTCCAGTGTGTGTGTTCCTGAGGAACACCAATCCCTAAAAGCACTCCAGAAGCATATGCAGAAAAAAACCTCCCCTGAGTTTCTTCTCATGTCATATTTGTACAGGTACTCATTAATGGCCCAGCTGTCGCAGCATGACAAAGTAGAATTCAAACGCATGGGCATATAACATATCAGCCAGCTTTTGGTCAGATGGGGTTCATGCTGGATTGTTCTGAGCTTAACAATGGCTGGGTTTTACCACCTGCATTGGGTCTGGAAAACACTGCCATAGTTTGGCAGAAGGCATGCTTAGGGGACAGGAGCCACACAGGTACAGTGATTCTCTAGCACTGTAGGGGAGGTCCAGAGGTGGTTAAGCCCACACCATCCTGTGCCAGGAAAGGCCATGTATGACAGTGACATCAACCTCTCTTCTGATCTTTGGGAGGAAAAATTCAAACATGTGCCTTATCTGGCACACATCCTCAACTTGATGATGTAGTATTTTTGGGCTAAGTACACTGGACTACAGGTTCTTCTTAGACAGACTAAAAGAGTTTGTAGACATTTCAGGTGGTCATACCCAGCCATTGTTAAACTCAGTGAAATGCAGCATGAACCCCATCACACCAAAAGCTGCCTGATATGAGGTATGCCCATGCTTTTAAATTCTAATATATCATTCTGCAACAGCTGAACATGCATTAGTGGGCCATGAATGAGTACTTGTGCAAGTATGATATGAGGAGAGACTCAGGGGAGCTGTTCTTCCCCACTTTCGTTGCTCCTCATTTAGGACATATGCAACATATTGTCACCATATGAGAAGGTAACCAAAATGGTGAGCCATGACAATGCGGGCATTAGTTTCACTATTCCTGTAGTGTTTATGCTGGGGCAGATACTGCAGGTGAAAACTTTAGGCGAAAGGCAAGAGGGAGAGGAGGGCATCTGGTGTCTCATGGGCCACCTTATCCAAATAACAGGCACAGGAGAAGCAAAAGAAGGAGGATAAGTTTGATTGCCATGATATTGCAATGGAATAAGCAATGGAGCATGCCGAGAGGTCCTGGAGTCAGCCTGCTTTTTGAATACGCATTGAGTGATGTGGAGAACTTTGTCATAGAAAAAAAGTCTTTCTATCTGTCTGTCTACAAAGCCTCACTATCTACCTCTGAAATGTGTGGTGCTGTGTTCCAACATTGATGGGGACAAAGGTCTCAACTCCACATCCTTGCCCCAGTAGATGTAGGGGTCTGTGAGGGAGGGACATTTGTTGAGATCAGTAACACCTTTTAAAATACCAGACCACATGCTCTACAGAAAAGAAAAATTGCATTGACCCTCCCTTTCATACCAGATGCTTATTTTATCTAGCGGTCTTGCAAAGATTTTTAATGGGTTCCCTCCACAATCAATTCCAGACCCTTGAATGGGAATGGAGCCTATAAGGCCAGAAAGGAGAGTGGCAGTGAGCACATGGCCCCTTTACTGAACCAAACCAGGCCACATTTTCCCAAAATGGGGTGGGTTCCCACTGGCAAGGCACTTATGAAAGGCCTCATTTCCACACTCCTGGCCAGGTAGGGGTCTGTGTGGGGAGTTATCAGATTATGTAAAACCATTTAAAATAGGGTGAGCCTCCTCATGTGTATGAGTACAGGGTACATAGTACTAGACATGTGTATGCTGGACAGTTTTGTTTTGTTTTAGATTCATTATTTTTAGGGATTTGATGTTGGGATTTAATTTGTATTTTATTCCATATATTTGTTGGTCTGCATGGATTAAAAAAATGTTGCAGCTTTTTTTCAGAAGATTGCTATATATTTTGGGTGGATTTGATATTCATATGTCAAAACTATTGGGAAGGATTCAATATTTTTGGACACAACAGAATAAATAATGCAGTATTTGGCGCCCCTGATTTTTTCAAACCTAAGAATTACAAATTCAATTTAAATCACAAATTTGGTAAAATCCTAATTATCAAACGAGTTTGAAAATTGAATTTATTTCCCCATGGGTATAAACTACTAAAGCATTATGTGACATCATCCAAATTAAAAGAATGAAATTAATGCATTTGTTAATTTTGTTATAACTTTTTTAGATTCATTGACATTTGTTACTATGTCCATTCAGAGATCTACATAGATTTGATTGGCTGCATGCACTGATTGAGTGCTGGTTTTCCAGTAGGACCGTTTGACAGAAGCTGGTCTAATGATCAGCATTTGTTAAACAGAAGGAGTACACACATACCAAAGTTCAGAAGGTTCCTGCTTAACTGAAATTTCAATACGTGGATATCCAGGTTAAGGGGCTTATTAAAAAGCAGTAAATGTGACATTCACCTAACATTCACTACAAGTTAATATTCCTGGACTAAGTTGGACTAAGCACCTACTCTTGTGAAAGCCTTATATATTTTTTTTTAAATAAACATTAGTCACATCCATTAAAAAATGCAAAAAATATTTTAGTAATTTTGTGGTGGATTACTGTGATATGTGTTATCTGCTCCTTTAAATGGTGTAAAACACACTCACCAATCAAAAAAAAATAAAGAAAAGGTTTGGTGCTTACATAAACCAAAGGTGATTAAATATCAATATCCAAAATAAACCAAAATCATATATTGAATAAATCAATTATATAGCAGTCCCACACCACTCAGTGTGCAAAAAAAATCTTGTAGTTCTTAGCTAGATGATTTTGGTTTATTTTGGTATTTAATCACCTACGGTTAAAATTCCTGATGCATACATTTAAAATGATAGTACGTAGTTTATTCAGAGGGAATTTGGTAAATTATGGAACTGCTCACTTAAATACTATACACTTGGCATTTATAGTTGCTGTGCATAATATAGTATCTTAAAATAATATTGAAATATTATTAATAATAGTGCCCAGCACTTGTGCTTGAACTAACATATAATAATTCCCAGAATCTTCATGTATTCTTTTTCAAATATGAAAAGTAAACAATAATCCTATTTAAATGAATTAGTTATTATTCCCTTTACCTGTCACTGTATAGCTGAAGAAATTTGCGGTGATGTACTTTTGACACAATTCCAAATATATTGCTATGAATTAAAGAGGTATTTTTCCACAATTGTAACATTTGTTTTGTCACCTGTCACCTATGTATGTGTTCTTTTCTCACTTGGATGGAGGGTGTGGGTCCTCGGGCCTACCCTGAGGTCAAGAGGGAGGATACGTGGCCTTTAGGTTCCTTCCTCCCCTGATCCTGGGGGGGTTCTCTTTGGGAGATCTCCCTGACCTAGCACTTGGTGGTTGGCTTTGGCTAACCACAAGGACAGGGGTCTGCCTTTTGGCTAGGTAGACCATGTTGGAAACCATTTGTCCCTGTCAGGAGCCTTGCAGCCTGGGAGATCAGGGTAGAGGTCCTACCCCTTCGGGGGTGTACAAAAGCACATCGCTCAGTGGACATTTTTGTGTTGGTGTTGTGCACTTGAATTTTTTTTGTTCACTTACCATTATTTTGTTTTTTTTGCTGGACAGGCACTAATATAATAAATATTTGGTGAATTCTCTATACTGAAGTATGCATTTTGAGTATACTATATGTGATGGGAATGGTAAAAATGGTTTTGCAGCAAATACGAACTTTTTTAACAGCTTTCCGACCACCCTATAGCAGATATACTGCTACAGGGCGGTACAGGTATATATACACGTGATTTTGCATTTCCGGGTAAGGGGCGCACGCGAGGCCCAAGCCACCATTCGCGGCTGTCAATCACCGGGTCCAGGCTGGTGATTGCCGAGCATCTCCAATGAGGAGGAGATCTGTTTGTAAACAAAAACAGTTCTTCTCCCTGTCAGCTCGTGCACACTGCTTTGCATGGCTATTCACAGCACACCCATGCAAAGCAGTGTGCTTACAGTGAAGCACACTAACACAACACTATGTAAAACAGAATATAGCACACAGTTAACCCTTTGATTGCCCCTCATATTAACCCTTTCCTGCCCAGTGCCATTAGTACAGTGCCTGTGCTTTTTTTTTAGCACTGATCACTGTATTGGTTTCACTGGGAAAGTCAGTGACACCAAGTCAGTTCCCACCCAGTGTCAGAATGTCCACACAGTCCCGCTTTAAGTTGCTGATTGCCGCCATTACTAGTAAAAATTAAAAAAAAGTCCCAGTATACATACTGGAATTTGTAAACGCTATAACTTTTACGTAAACCAATTCGTTTACACGCACTGGGATTTTGTTTTAGCAAAGACATGTTGCAGAATACATTTTGACCTACATTTATAATTAAATTTGATTTTTTAAATTGTTTTTACTGGACATGTTTAATAGTAAAAAGTCAAAAATATAGTTTTTTTTCACAAAATTTACGTTTTTTTTTTATAGCGCAAAAAATAAAAAAACTGCACAGGCATTTCAAATACCACCAAAAGAAAGCTCAAATCGTGGGGAAAAAAAGTTTCATTTGGGTGCAGCATTGCACGACCACACAATTGTCAGTTAAAGTAACGCAGTGCCGTAACGAAAAAAATGGCCCGGTCAGGAAGGGTGGTAAATCTTCAGAAAGGCAAGTGGTTAACACTATACAAGCTGTGCATATAAACTGTGTTACTGTATCTGTACAAATACAAAGAATAAATAGAATCTTCCTTAATCAATCATGTTAAATTGGCTGCAAAATACAAAGTGTTTTTATGTATTATTCCCTTTACCTGTTACTGTATAGCTGAAGAAATTGGAGGTGTGATATTGCTATGACTTAAAGTGCTACTAAACCCACAACTGTAAAATCAGTCTGTATATGCAGTAAAGCATGCTTGATATACTCACTGTGGAATCTAAGGGGTTTATCATCTGCATTGTGTATAAAGGCTGTTTGGTCATGACTTCACTGATCCTCCCCTTATTCCAGTGACCAGTTTTATCTCTTGATAAGACATATCACTCTGCACATGCTCATTTGGTGTGTATTGCTAGAGATGTTTTTTCTTTTCTTGGGAGAGTGCATGTGATCAGCACAGGGCCAATTAGCACTGTCCAGACAGAGGTCAGGGGTTCTGCATTCTCCAAGTGCAGAGTGAAAACTCATCCTACAAGCTTTAACTTGTGCTCTGCTGGACACCTACAGAAGTCATAAGACTGCACTTTAAAAGGTACTTAGCGCTTTATATTTACTAAATTAATTGCATTTCCATGTTCTGTGTACTGTGGAAAACCAGATATAGTGAATGCAGGGTCCTGGGTTAGTAACACTTTAAAGCGGTATTTGTCCACAAACATCCAAGCAAAAGTGCTATAAATAAACTTCCAGACCAGATGTTTTCTTTTCACAGGTTTCAGAGAGATTTTTTTTCTTTCTATATAAACTATGAATTTGACAGGATCATTAGTATCAGGGTCTCTTTGATATGGTTTCCATAGTAGCCACTCTTTTTCATCTGGCATGACAGATTAAAATTCCCAAAGCTTCACTCTGAGGTACAGTATATATATATATATATATATATATATATATATATATATATTCTACGCATTTGTTTATTTATTTAGGGAGGTATATACTGTTTGTAATGACAACCTATCTGAAAGCACTAAATAAATATGTCATTCCTCTCAGTCCCCATCTTTGAAGAAGTTTGTATTCTAATGTAACTACTAGGGATGAGCTTAGGGTTTAGATCAAATATGAGTTCATAGTTCGGGAAAATGACAAACTAATGTGGCCATTTGCTGCAGTAGTAACCAATTACCAATAATGCTCTCCCTGGCATTTGAAATGTGGTCAGGTGGCTTTAAAGGGCAAATAATGGTGTTTTTATACTGTATGTTCCAGCCCCTCCCTATAAAAGTCAGGGTTCTCAGAAGACCTATGTTATTGTGGGTTGGAGAGATCTAGAGTAGATAGAGAAACCTGACTGTTTGCAGGGAGATATAATTGGGAAATAGGGAGAACTAAACAGTGTTTCTAAAAAGTGATGCATTGTTCTACATTAAACTAAATTGCAGTATGGTGGTTTACATAGTGTGTACACCCCTGTGTTCACTGTTTTGTAATGTGCTATATTACTGTAAAATTCAGTGGCAAGTGCATTCTATAATTATGTGCCCTACTCTTCCTTTTACAGTTCTTTTTAGGGCTATCATGATAAAGTTTGAAAAACAAAATCATAAATTATAATATAATAAATACCGTATTTTTCGCTCCATAAGACGCACCTGACCATAAGACGCATCTAGGTTTTAGAGGAGGAAAACAAGAAAAAAAATATTCTGAACCAATGAACTTCAGACACAGTACAGGAGATGACCAGAGACTGCGGACACAGTACAGGAGATGACCAGAGACTGCGGACACAGTACAGGAAATTACCAGAGACTGCGGACACAGTACAGGAAATGACCAGAGACTGCGGACACAGTACAGGAAATGACCAGAGACTGCGGACACAGTACAGGGGATGACCAGCGACTGCGGACACAGTACAGGAGATGACCAGAGACTGCGGACACAGTACAGGGGATGACCAGAGACTGCGGACACAGTACAGGGGATGACCAGAGACTGCAGACATAGTACAGGAGATGACCAGAGACTGTGGACACAGTACAGGGGGTTACCAGAGACTGCGGACACAGTACAGGGGATGACCAGAGACTGCAGACACAGTACAGGGGATGACCAGAGACTGCAGACACAGTACAGGGGATGACTAGAGGCTGCGGACACAGTACAGGAGATGACCAGAGACTGAGGACATAGTACAGGAGATGATCAGAGACTGCAGACAGTACAGGAGATGACCAGAGACTGCGCACAGTACAGGAGATGACCAGAGACTGTGGACAGTACAGGGGATGACCAGGGACTGCGGACACAGTACAGGGGATGACCAAGAGACTGCAGACAGTACAGGGGATGACCAGAGACTGCAGACAGTACAGGAGATGACCAGAGACTGCGCACAGTACAGGGGATGACCAGGGACTGCGGACACAGTACAGGGGATGACCAAGAGACTGCAGACAGTACAGGGGATGACCAGAGACTGCGGACATAATACAGGAGATGACCAGAGACTGCGGACGTAGTACAGGAGATGACCAGAGATTGCGGACAGTACAGGGGAGGACCAGAGACTGCGGGCAGTACAGGAGATGACCAGAGATTGTGGACGTAGTACAGGAGATGACCAGAGACTGCGTACAGTACAGGGGATGACCAAGAGACTGTGGACAGTACAGGAGATGACCAAGATACTGTGGACAGTACAGGGGATGACCAGGGACTGCAGACAGTACAGGGGATGACCAAGAGACTGCGGACAGTACAGGGGATGACCAAAAGACAGCAGACAGTACAGGAGATGACCAAGAGACTGCGGACAGTACGGGGGATGACCAGGGATTGCGGACAGTACAGGGGATGGCCAAGAGACTGCAGACAGCACAGGGGATGACCAGAGACTGTGGACCTTTGGGGAGGGAGGGGGAGCGGGTACCTGAATTTGACAGGTACCCGCTCCCACTTCCGTGGAGTTGTCCTCCCTTTAGTGTGAGCATCCGGCTGACAGACGGGTGCCCACTGCGCATGCGTGAGAAGCACTGTGCTTTGTGATTGGTCCGAAGTCTTTTGGGACCTGTCATGTGTCCCAGAAGACGCCGGGTGCCCACACTGAAGATGCCGGCGCCGGAAGACTGTACAGCACTGGACCGAGGAACAGGTAAGTTTCTGCTGCAAAGAAGAGACGAGCGGCCGGCCTGGTATTCTGACACAGCAGCAGCGGTGGGAATACCGAACCGGCTGCTCCATATTCGCTACATAAGACGCACTGACATTTTCCCCCCTTTTTTGGGGGGAAAAAAGTACGTCTTATGGAGTGAAAAATACGGTAATTATAAAAAATAATAATATAATAATAATAAATGTAATTCAATATTGTAATCAAACCAAAAACACTGAAATTTGAAATAGAGCACCAAGTTTGCACATTGCTGAGGAAAGTCGTAGAATGGTTTTCAGTGTCTGATGACGAATTTCCCCAGGAATCACTATTGCTCAATTCTGCAAGTGATTCTTATTCACTATCGCTGTTTTCTAGCTGGGCTAAAACCGCTTTTGACTTAAAGGGACGCTTTTTGGATGCCATGGACGTTTCTCAGTTTCCAGGCAGAAAGAACGGTAAAAGAGCAGGCAGGGCACAGGAGAAAGCACTAGGGACAAAATTTAGGTGAAATGGTTTGATACAGTAATGTAATCCTAACAGATTACAATGTATTGTTTGTATGTAAAATGTTTACTTTTTTTAATCTCCCATCAGTTTAACCTCCCCTGTAGGTCCCAACCCTCGCAGGGAATGGAACCCGGAAGACGGATGCTGGCATCGGCCGGCGGACTTGACCGGGGTACACAGCGGGAGGACCTCGCAGGATCATGGGACAAGGTAAGGCTCGAGGGATCACTGCAATGTAATCCCAAGTGTTGCTCAGGGTTACCACTTCTGGTACTGAAATTAACCCCGAGCTACACTTGCGATTACCACCAGGAAGGTTAACTGCTGCACCCCCCCCCCATTTTTTGGGGGTGTTTTATTTATTTTTCTTTAATGTCATATTTTCTTCATAAAAATATGGGGTTGGAGTCTAGTGTTTTAGGGATAGGGTTTTATTTTTTTGAAGGAGGTATATATTATATTAATATGATTTCATACTGGTGTGGTAAAGATTAATGCACCAAATCACCAAACTCCTTCCCGCCTATTGTAAGATGATGGCCAAGCAGAATCATTATCCTGGGAGGGTTCATATGATGTCCTCCCAAGATCGCGCCTCGCCCACACCCCTGGGGCTGTGCTCCTGCACGATCTGTCAGCAGCTGTGTCCACTGGACACGGCAGATGACAGATCGCTACACTGGCCCACTGCCAGTGTCATGCGATTGCTGTTACCAATCAGAGCAGATCACATGACAGTTGTAAACAATGAATGGCTTCCTTTCATGCCATTCATTGCTTACAACTGTGCTGCCAGATGAGATTGGTCACAGTGGTCACACGTACAGACTGGCCCAATCACAGCCCATCTGTAGCATGCTTGTTTGAGGGAGTAACCAACCAGCTTCCAGGTTTTATTGTCAAAGTTTAATTGTATAAGCTGAAGTTAGAATCTGATTGGTTACTATGCACAGCTGCACAAGATTCTGTGTGTTCCAGTTTTAGTAAATTGCCCCCACTATTTTTTTTAATTCTTTATTTATAGATGCATTTCAGAATCAAGAAACAATACATTTATTCAGCATACTGACAAAGAAATATTACTTATACATTATTGTATACAGGAGTCAAAGGTGTAATGCAAGGGTAGATCCAAAAGATAACATATATACATACCCACTGATATGTCAGATTTGGAGTACATATTTGATAACAATGAATTTGTAACATTTGGTGTCCTGATCACAGAACTCCAGGCAACTTCATTATACTATTCACTGTACAAGCTTGTGTCATAAAAGAATTTATTGGAAGTGAGTAGTTGGCTAGTCTGAGGGATATCACACATCTGAATCTTTGATGGAAAGGAGCAGTGTAGGGAAGAGATAAGATGAGAGGAAACACTAAAGAAAAAGAAATTATAATGAGGGGAAGGGACGAGGGAGGTTAGAAGTAAAAAAGAGGAGAGGTGACAACATCTCCCAGAGGGTGACTCAATCAGAGGACCTCCACAGTGTGAGGTGGAATCATAGATTGGATCTGAAGCTAGTATGATGAGAAACTAGGGGTCAAGGTCATAGCCAGAATATATGGCTCTGTAGTGGTGAAGTATCACCATGGTCTCCAGATCTCCACTATTTTTTCTTTGGTGTTATTTAAAGTAGAGGATTTTGTCCAGTTTAATGTATTACAGGAATTTAGGCGGAGAGTGGGGCTGTCTTCATAGTAATGGAATACAAGCCTTAGCTGCATTCAGCAGCTTGAGGGAGCTCTTATATTTAAGATAGATTTGTCTGTCAGTTGAAAATGATTAGCAAGAATTTGACTCAAGTCTACAATGGTGAATTGGTTGATAGAGGCCATCGCCTCATTCCAAAAGGACTGGATTTTAGGACAGTGCCAGAAGATGCAGGCCATAGTTCCTGTTGTGTAGCCACACCCTCACCAATTGTATCCCATCTCTTGAAAACATTTGGCAAGCTAAGATTTATCCGCAAAGTAAAGGATTTTCTACTTTTGTTGGGTAACCAGGTAAATTCCCAGATTGTCCTCCTATTTGGAAATGAAAGGTGCAGGGACGGACTGACAACTCATGGGGCCCCGGGCAATTGGGGATCATGGGGCCCCTGTGTCCTTGCCCACACTCAAAACACACTCAAAAAAGCCTATAATAGGTACCAGGGGAATTTTATGGGGTCCCCTACTGACCCCGGGCCCTCGGGCAGTGCCTGAGTGCTCGAATGGTCAGTCCGCCCCTGGAAAGGTGGGGTGTAGTTTTGGTCTGGTCTCACTAATAAGTTATAACTAAGAGATAAAGTGTGATGAGTCGGATTGCCGTTATGGCAGAAAGTTTTGAAGGATGTCCGTAAACAGAGTATAAGCAGTGTTTTATCAAGAGAAAGTAGATAGTGATGGAGTTGCATTGTACTCTATGCATCAAGCGGTGGCACAGTTAATGCAGCTACATCAGCCAGGTAAAGTATTGAGTTACGGGACAGAAAATCAAGGAGAAGAAACATACCTAAGGAGAAAATGTGCCTAAGGCTTTCACTAGTCATGCCAGGTAAAAGGTTGGGTTTCGCAATGACTAGGATAAGTGGCTATATATACTGTGATAAAGTGGTTTTATGAAATATAGCTTCTGCGGGCTGCATGGTGGTACCATTTGTCAGGTGTTCCATTGTTTGGTAGCCCCGTGGCAACACCAGTCAACCACTCTGGTGAGTTGAGTAGCCTTGTAATATAAAGTGATGTCTGACAGCCCAATGCTGCCAGGCAGTTTCAGTAAAGACAGCAGAAAACCCCCACAAACCACACAAACTCCCAGAACATGGAATTGAGGTTTTTTTAATAAAAGTGGCAAGTACCATGATAAGCAAGGCTTGTAGGAGGTATAATATATGGGGGATAATGTTCATTCTAAGAGAAATACTACACGTCAAAGTAAGAAAATGCCAATGTCAGATGTTGGATTTAATTGTATTCAGTAAAGAGATAAAGTTTGAGGTGTATAGATATGCAGAATCTGCCATTATACGTATTGGTTCCTAGATATCTTAGAGAATTATCTGCCCAAAGAAAGGGAAATGGGGATGGAGGGCCTGAGTTTCACAGAATTGGGATTGAAGAGTAAAATTGGGGACCGAAAAAGAATAGATCAGCCATTAAACACTTCAATTTTATGGCTACCCAAAGGTTTGGAGAAGCAACAAATGTCATTGCTTCTTTTAGTGCATGTGAAAGGGTATAATGTGAGATTAAAGGGAGCACAAAGGGCAACACTGCCTTGTGTTATACAGTATGTGATAGGAAAGAAATCTGATCTGCATTCAATCACTCTCATGGCAGCAGATTGGATTCAACAGAGAAAAGAAATCCACCTGATCATAGGTGCACCTAATTCAATTTGTTGGAGTGTAGCGAGCATAAATTGCCAGTCCGTCCTATCAAATGCCTTATTGGTGTTGATCAAAAGCAGTAAAAGGGGGCACATAAAGGACCTGGCTGAACAGATTAGATTAATCATCCTAAAGGTGTTGTCCTTCGCTTCAGACAAAGGCAGAAAACCCACTTAGTCAACATGGATAAGGCTGTACAAGTATGGTAGCAGTCTTTTAGCCAATATTTTGGAAAAAATGTCATATCAACTGTCAGGCTCCGCCCAACGGGATCTCTAGTGGTCCACAGCACGGGGTTTCCCAGGACGCAGAGTCTAAGTCCCAGTCTGCCTTTTCACCAGGGCCCCTGATGGTGGGGATGGACTTGGTGCAAGACTGGAACCAGGTCGCGCCCCTGGGCACCCCCGGCGGTGGCAGAGGGGTCCCGCTGAGGGTATGTGCCCGGGATGAGCCTGCTGTGAAGGGGATGACAGGTCCGATCTGAGCGGATGGATGGGATGACAGATCCCGATCCGAGCGGGATGGACGGATGACAGCAAGGAGTGAGCGAGGTCAGACTAGCCGGGTCGGTATCGTGCGGGCAGCGTGGTACAGGGGGAGTAAGCGGAGAATGGTCGGGGTCACAAGCTAGGTTCAGCAGGTAGCGGGCAGCGCGGTACCGAGGGTCAGGCAGAAGGATGGTCAGGAACGAGCCGGGGTCAGAGCAGGAGAGGGTCAGCATAAGTCAGAACAGGCAGAGTTTGGCAACAAGGAAGCGTACTTACAGGAACAAGACCTTGCGGCAACTTGGAGATGCACAGGGCAGCTTTAAATAGAGCGCCCTGTTCTCCCATTGGTGCGGCCGCGATCGCTACTGCGCATGCTGGCTGGGACGGATCGGCAGTCTGCGCATGCGCGCACCGCCGAGGAGCCGGGATCCCTGACATCAACATTTAATAGAACAAAAGGCATGTAGCTGCATCATTGGGTGGGATTTTTGTCCTCTTTGTGGATAAGAGATATACAGTATATGCCCTAACTGAGTCAGGTGTCATGGAGAAGAAGTGTGAGACAGATTGGCATAAAAGGTGTTATAATAAATTAGATGAAATGTGTCTGGGCCACGGGCCTTTTGGATTTAGTTTGCGTGATAGCAATCCCTAGTTCCTCTTCCAAGATCAAAAATTGAAGTTTTTTTCTAATGGAGAATGAAATAGCAAGCATGCAAGAGGATATGATAGTTTTCTACAGTGGTTTGCAGTTTACCTTAAATGTCCAGGGTGTGCATTGCTGGGTGTAGGTTATAAATGTTCCCAAAAAAAGTCACAGAATTCTGAGGCCTTAGATGCCAAAGTAGACAGTTTAGACCCTGTCTTTGAGATCAAATGTCATATATGGGTCTTAGTACAGGGGCCCCGTAAGGCTCTCACTGGTTTATTAAAGAATATACAGTATTTTTTCTCAGTGATAGTTTCTGTTTAATTTTTGAAAAAAAAATAAGCCATTTAGAACCTTTTAGGCCCTGATCAGTTTAGTAAGAGCAAGAAATGTTTTGTGCACTATTTCAAGGTGACAGACTAGTGAGAGAAGGGACTCTATTTGTTATGATCAAATTTTTTTTAACTTGGTACTGTTTTTTATCAATGTGCCCCTGATTACTCATTTGTGGGCTTCCTATACAGATAACGGGGTTGATTTACTAAAGGTAAATATACTGTGCACTGCAAGTGTGTGAGATGGGGAAACAGCTCTCATTGTTTGAACACTGTTTGTGTGGAAGTAAATTAATGTTTTGACTGACATTCTGTGGTTTAGCCACAAGATGTCACTGTTTTTCTAACACATCCTCAGACTGCATAGATATTTGTATATTCATGAAGAGGTGGGGTTATATTGCACACAGAGTTGGAGAGAAAAGGAAGGAGAGAGAGAAGCCATGTTTTGGAGCATGGTGAATAAGGGGCCCTGTGAGCTGAGAATCTGATGACATCCAGGTGTGAAAGCGTCCCTCCGTAACCAGAGCTGCAGCTAAGTGAAACTGATGAGATTGCTGCCAGGAAGCTGATTAGATTGCTGCCAGGAAGGCTGATGAGAAGAGAGGAACTAAGCAACATATACAGTGAGACTGCATGCTTGTTGGAGAGACATTTGTTCTGTTCAGAGTCACCAGCAGATGCAAAGCAGACCCGGGTCAGTAAGATCGTGCACGCACCTCATTTCAGTGTTGGCGCCTTGAAACTGAATCCAGGCCTATAGTTAGTTAGTTAGGGTCTATGTTTGTGTCAGGCCACAAGTGTTGTTACTGATCATTGGAAGGACTCCACAACTTAAAGTGACATTTCACATTGGAGAGCTGATAAAATCCTACAAACTCAAGCCAGACTGGCGTTTTGCTCAGAAGGAATACTCAGGCACGTGCTACAAGACCAGTTATGGGAGAGGGAATACTGTAGATTTGTGTAAGATTGTAAGCTGTTGTGCTGCACCGCAGGCTAGCCCATGCCATACACCCATACACTGATTCCTGCTCTTTTAGGGTAATAACAGGTAAGGTGTGGCAGCTTAGTTGTGCCCGCCAGTAGGTAAATTACTTCACTTTCTACCTTCATTCATCAGAAGGCACCGTGCTGTGCAGCACTAGGGTCTCAGCCTTTGGGCTGGGTGTATGTAAATTTATTGTATGTTTCCAGCATTTGTGGTTGTGTTTATTTGCCACATCTAAGTAAAATTCTGTTATTGCAAAAGCTTGAGTTGCGGTTGCTTTCCTGGTTCCTGACTTCACTGTATCCTGGGGAGCCCACCCCGGAAATGGCTTACAACTGCACCCACAAGTGCACTGCAACTGCAGTTGCTTTAGATCCAAGGGGAAGCTGTGAAATGAGGTTAAGCTCTGATGATTTCTTTCATCCAATCATTTTCAAGAAAAAATGCAGTTTTTTTTTTCATTTTCCTTGCATGTTCCCCTCAGATCTAGAGCAATTGCAATTTCAGTGCGCTTGCAGTGCACTTCTGAGTGCACTTGCAGTGCACAGCCTATTTGTCTTTAGTAAATAAACCCCAATAGGTTCAATTTAGAATTAAAGTTAGCTGACAAGTAAGGTGCAAGTTCAGAATTAATTTCTTACCTAATAGTAGGATCTTGAAGGACAGACTCGTTAAGTCACCACGTTGGTGGGCTGGGAGTTGATGAGGACTGTCAAATGTATAGGGGCATGGTCTGATAATGATATCACATCTATCTCTGATGAGAGCACCCTAGATTATTATTACAGGCGCTTATATAGCGCCATCAATTTATGCAGTGCTTTACATATATATTGTACATTCACATCAGGCCCTAACCCTCAAGGGGTGTACAATCTAAAGTCCCTAGCCTATTTATACATACTAGGGCCAATTTAGACAGGATCCAATTAACCTACTAGCATGTCTTTTGAGTGTGGGAGGAAACCGGCGTACCCGGAGGAAACCCACGCAGGCACAGGGAGAACATGCAAACTCCAGGCAGGTGATGCCGTGGTTGGGATTTGAACCAGTGACTCTAGTACTGCCAGGCAGAAATGCTAACCATTTAACCACTATGCTGCCTGATACAGTAGGTTCTTATGTTGTATAAAGAATTAGTCCAGTCTGGAGTAGGTTTGGTGACAGGGGAACAGTATGTGTACTCCTTGTTTCAGATATGAATTAGATAGCAAGGGTATACCACGTGAAGAAGTTGAAGTTCAGATTTTAGTTTTTTAAGGAGGAAAAAGAAAATGTGAGAGGTACTTCTTGAGATACCCAGGAATGGATCCAAAGTGAAATTTAAATCTCCACCCAACAACAGAATCCTGAAATTCTAGGAGCAAAGGAGTAGAAGTCTGAGGAAACATGAAATGGTCAGAATTAGGTATGAATATTTTGACCAGAGTGATCAAAGTATCTCTGATTTTTCCTTTGACAAGAAAGAATCAGCCCTGGTCATCACATTTCATATCCATCAGTGTTCAGGGGATGAATTTAGAAATTAAGACATTGACCCCCTAAGGTTTGGAAAGAGGGGAGGTACTGTGGTATACTATCAGGTAGTCCCTGTTGGCAAGTTTCTGGATTTTATTGTGTCTGAAATGGGTCTCTTGAATAGTTTCAAAAACAGTCCATTGTACAGGTGTGATCCCTCCAGGGAGGTTCCACCTAATGGGATGTGGTAGAAAAAAATTGAACCAGTTGAAAGTGAAGAGATGAAAGCAATCAGAAGGGAAAGATGAAGGTGGGATTTCAGTCATCTATAAGGGTAATCTAAAAAATATATATGTAAATAAAAAATAAGGTAGGTGAGTGAATCACAAAGCAGAGTGCTTAATGGAAACCATCTATAAAGGGGGGGGGGTTAGAATGTTTTGGAGTCAAAGGTTGTTGGAGATGTGTGGGCTGGGGGCTTTCTATCTTGTAAGAAAAGAATAGCTGTCAGCTCAAATGCCCAGTTAGGAGGAGATAACTATAACGACAGACAAACCATAGAACAAAGTGCAGCTCTACAAAATGTAACTAAACTTTTTAAACCTAAAATACATCTAGAATAAAAAATAAATAAATATGGTCCTAACTAAAGTCCACAACACACAGTGAAGATAACCCTTGTAGCAAAGAGAGCCCTGAAAATTTCATTTGGTGATGAAACGCTTAGGGTGGATCCAGGATGTAGTGAATTCATTGCGCGCATAGGACAGTACACAGAAAACTTTGCTGGAATACTTTAAATATTATTAGTGATACTGCACCTGGTTTTATGTAAGTGCACATTTTACTCTTTAATGAAGCACCATATTTTGACTTACTGCACTATGGAGTCTGCTCCTCTCTCTTTTGTGACATGATACCATGTTGAGCGGAGGGTATATCTGTCTCCATCCTTGGACTGCAGTGGGTTACTGATTACATGCTTGCTATGACCATTCATATGCTAGGTTGGCTATTTGCTGTGGATGGCACATTCTCTATTGGTGTGAATTTTCTGGGCACTGTATATTTACATTGAGTGCATTAAAATTCAAATATCTGTTGCTGTATTACTTTTACAGTGTGTGCACAATTATTTCACAATTGTTTACTCCCATGTGGATGTGCATTTTTCCTTTCATTCACTATGGTATTGTAAAACATACTGCACTATGGGGGAGATTTACAAAAACTGGTTCACTCAGAATCTGTAGCAGCTGTACATGGAAGCCAATCAGCCTCTAACTTCAGCAAGTAAGCTTTGCAAATAAAACCTGGAAGCTATTTAGTTTTTATGCAGAACTGCAAAAGATTTAACACTCTCCAGTTTTAGTAAATAATGCTCTCTGTGTATTATCCTTTTTTATTCACAAACTGCCTAAATATATGAAGTCTGATAAGGATAGAAAAAAATTGGGAGCAGTTGTTACTGATGCTTAAGCTCATTAATTTACCATCATTGAGCTCTTTATGACCATTGAATAGAGAGTCATACAGATACCGATGGACTTGTTCCAATTTGTTTTAAGCATGTGGTAGTTTGTTTAACAAATTGTTGAAAATTAAGGTCTCTGTAGCTCTGAGGTCAGTGCCCGGAGCTGCCTCAGAAATGCTTTTCAGGTTGCATAAATTTATGCTAGATTAATTTTTCACTACCATTAATCCAGAGTTGCATCATGCGGCAGTTAGTTTCTTCCTGTGCCACCTCCAGAGTACTTTGGTAGTGGTTGTTTCTACTTGGATGACACGTTCATCCACTGAATCTATTTGATACTTTTATTCCTGAATTTCTTTAGGCAAGGTGCTCACTATTGATGCCACCATCTAATGAATATCTTGTTTGGTGAGAAGGTGACTAAGCAAGTCCTGTATGTTACCTTCAGGGTGATCTGCAGAGAGCAGTGAGGTGGTGGAACCTATAGGAGAGTCTACTCTGGTGAGAACTAGAGTCAGGATTTGAGGGACCAGGCAGGTGTTTGTCTGTTCCTCACTCCCCAACTGAGATTGCTGGGCTTTATGTCTAGTACACATGATCACTAGTACACAGCTTTTGAGAGCATGACAGTTCATGTAAAAATGTCCAAAGGGACAAGCACAAAATTTTGTCTCATAGGATAACAGAACAAATGATTTTGTGTAATTAGTATAGTATTTGTACAAAAAAAATTGAGTGACCAAGAATGCTCATGCTCGGAAATGAAAGAATATATTATAAGAAAGTACAATGCATTACATCACTTCTGAAGTTGTATTCTGTAACCTATTCATAACTTCAGTAACCCATTTGTTTTCGAAATGAGATTTAAAAAAAAAACAACTTACAATCATTCATACGATAGTCTCATTATGTGTATCTGTTTCTTGCTTCAGTGCTGTGCTTTCTGAGTTACAGCACGGTTGTGCCATGTGTAGTCCGGCTCTGTCTGCACTAAGGGGAGGTTGCCAGAAGAAGTAATGCATCAGATCGGGTCCCTGTGGTTCCCCACTGTAACCAGCAACCCTCTGTTCCTTGGGCATAAGTGTATGGTGGTTGTCACATCAAATACCTCAAGTAGCTGGCCTGCTTCACACAGAGCTCCCACAAAAAGTGTCTTTACTCTGCAATTATCGAGCTGTGCCCTATGTTTGGACATTATAGGACATACATTTAAATTATTAATAAATAACATTATGGGGATCAGCATTATGGGGATCTCCTAAAACATGTTCCAGACCCTTCAACCTTCAAAGATAAGGGGATCCCCAGGCACCCCACATATTAAAGAGTAAGGGATATACAGTAACTTCACTCATTTACAAAAAAAATGTATTACAGTAAATAAACATACCACACACTCTGATGAGTCATTTATTAAATAAAATTATCTCAAAGTAAGTACAGCTTCAATTACCTTGTCCAGTGATCCAGATCAGATCCTTTGCGATCTTCATGAACAATGCCCACTGACTTGCTGAATGAAAAAAACATACTAGCATGTCCACTTCCCTAATTACTGAGGGACAGATTCTCAGCTCATAATTGGTTTGTAAGCAAAAGGTTGGGGATGGTGGCTGATGTCAAATATGGGCATAGCAGCCATTGGATTCCTAACAGCTTAGTTTTGCCCAATTGCCAAATGCCGCATAGGAAAAATTTGGAACAAATTCTACTTTGGTCTGAGCCTGAAGCTAATACCTACTGGCCTAGTAAAAAGGCTGACATAGTGTTTATGCAGTCTGCATAATATTTCTTGTTTTAGTCTCAGAAATATCACTCTGGTTTTTATTTCTTGATAAAATTGCCCTTCCCCTGCCACTGAATTTCAGCTAAATAAAAAGGCTGCAATATTGTGTGCAGAGTCTGTACAACATTTCTGTTTTTTTCCTCAGAAACAGTTTTGCCTCATTTCTTTCCTCTGGTGGAGAGGAGAGGAAAACAAGATGGCACTGATGGCTGATCTCCGGCCTCTTCAGGCACCTCTCATCCCCACTCTCCTGCACACAGCCCTACCTTGTCGGCTAGATCACAGCACTGCTCACCAGGCCTCTCCACACCACTATCCTGCAGTCCTGCTAAATCCAAACTAAGGATGGACTCAGAGCACCGCAGCATAGAGGTGAGCAAACAAAATGACTTTTTAGATGACCCTAGAGAATTGGTGGACAATATTAACTCTTTCCCTACTATGAATCAACCCATCTCTGACACAACACTAAAGGATATGCTAATTTTACTCCGCAGTTGTCTGCATTCTGAGTTGTATTCAGAATTTTAATACTGAAGTAGGAGAAATGTGGAACAGGATAGACCATATTGAACAAAAAATTGAAGAATTTGCATCGTCCCATAACTCATTGGTTGATGCTCATAATGAACAGGTTGATGAGGTGAACTGGCTCAAATCCAAAGTAGTGGATCTAGAAGATAGATTGCGCAGAAATAATATTAAAATCAGAGGCATCCCATAGACCATCCAACCAACTCAACTTCACCAATACGCATGCAACCTCATTCAGGCCTTCCTGCCTTCCACCCCCGCCTTGGAAATCGTGGTTGATAGAATCCACCACTTACCTAAACCTTCCTACCTTGTGGAGAACATCCCTAGAGAAGTTTTGATGCGTGTGCATTTCTACCACATTAAGGATTGCTTCATGCAAGCATTTTGCAAGCACTCACAGCCCCCGGAAAAGTAAACATCCATTCAACTATTTGAAGATCTTTCTCAATACACAATGCAAAAAGGTAAAGCTATATTACCTATTAATAAAGCCCTTCATAATAACAACATAATATATCGCTGGGGAGAGGAAGGGATATATTACACAAAGTGCCAACATCCCTAACGAATACAAAGGGGGAAAAAGTCCTCTTTTTTTTGTGGGACTTTAACGGCACAATTTACATTTATGATAAATTTCAACAATTCAAAAGAAATTTTTTTATAAAAACGGTATGAAATTTTATTTTTACAATCTTCAAAAATAAACATAAAGCTACAATACATATTGCGGCAGTGCCATCAGAGATGGTATTGCGAATCTAATCATGGATCATGCATGGTTCACACTTGACGCATTTTGAGATTAAAAAAAAAAATCTCTTCTTCAGAATCCATGTGAGTTAAAAACCACCAGGAAATATTAAGAACAGATTGCTATGTGAACACAGCCACGGATTTCTCATATATCTCAGGCAAAATGATGAAACAAAAATTAATAAAGAAAAAACTGAGACCAGTGGATGAAAATGCCACCCAAACGCCTCCTGAAGGGGCCCCAGCCAAATGCACCATCAACAAGATTACCTACTGGTTGGAACTGATAGGGCAGTGCTACTATGAGTGTGAGGCGATGACCACAAAGAATTTGCATGAGAAAGTGTTGATAACCTGATAAAAATCAGGATTGAGATGTTACAGACAGCCCAATATGAGGCAATATACCAGGTATATCCGATGAAGCATGCTTTATTCCAGAGCAAGATCCTGCTAGTCCACCGAATCCTCACAAGTTGCAGTCCAAAGATGACTGGAGAGTGGTCTCTCATAAAAAACTAAGTAAGAAACAACAATCTTAGATGCCTCAGCATCACGCAACAGGAAACTACGTGATTTGCTCATGCGCTTCGGAGCTTCCAGCCCACAATTTTCCCCTGCCTAGAAAATGAACAGTTATTCTGCTACCAGATTCCTGTTGGAATCTCTTTTCTTAAGGTCTCTGTATTGTGTGTTATTTGACTGTTTTTTTTTTCACCTCTTCCTTTTTTTATTGTGCTGGTCTGGCGTTGGCTGTGGGGTGGTCGAGTGAAAACAGTGTTGAAGCTACTCCTGGGGAGACGGGCTATCTTTCACAAGATGGCACCCTTACTGGCCCACAGTTATGGAAAAAGGCTGTGGGAGCAGCGAAAGGTATGGTCTATCTGTTTACACACTTTCACGACATGGAGATGCGAATAGTATCTTATAAAGTCCAAGACTAAATCACCCGGCAAAAAGATCATCCCTTTAGAAGGAAGCAATCAGACTCCAGAGTGATATCTTGTGCATTGAAGAAACACATTTTCAAATAAAGTCAGATCCAATATTTTATCACAAGCTTTTCCCACATATCTTCACAGCATCTGCTCCTACGAAACAGAAGGGGGTTCTCATTGCTATAAAAACTCTGTTGCTTTCTCTCTACATAATTCTTATTTAGACCCAGAAGATAGATTCTTGATCCTTATGAGATCTCAACAACAAGCTCTACACGATTGTCAATCTCTATGCACTTAATACCCGCCAACTGCGATTTATCAAAAAGTCCTCCACAAGCTCTCCTCTATAAAAAAAAGGTACTTTGATAATCTGTGGCAATTTCTTATTGTTGACCAACACTTGGAGTCTACCTCGACAGACAAAAGAACCCCTCCTACTCTGATGCCAATCCTCCATACAGAAGACATCTATGATGTCTGGAGATGCCAACATGCCTCCGAATGGGACTGCCCCTTTTTGTCCACCAGACATAATTCATATTCACATATTGATATGATTTTGGTTGATAGGTTTCTCCTACAGGCAGTATCCTCCTCCTCTATACACAAGATCTCGTGGTCTGACCATGTGCCTATATCCATGGTGGTTAAGGAGGGGAATTCCCCAGGTTTGGCGTCTGTGTGGCGTGTCAGCTCCCAGCTGCTTCACACACCTGCCCATGCAACTCATATTGCTAATCATTTAAATAAATACTTTACACTCAACGGTTCATCTGTCATCAATCCTTTTTCTTTATGGTGTGCCCATAAGGCTTACATTAGAGGCATTTTCTTACAGCTGAGTTCCCAGGTGAAGAGGCAGAGGACTCAAAAAATAGATCAGATTTTGAGTGACATTACACGCCTAGAACTTCAAAATAAATTAAACCCAGACCCCAAATTGACCCACCAACTTATCAGACTACGTTCTGATGTAAGCCTTACGCTTATTGAAAATCATGATAAATATCTCACCCATTTGAAACTGACCCATTATTCTTCGGACAATAGGGTGGGTAAATTTTTTGCTCAGAGACTTAAACATGATCATATCCAATCTAAAATCCCCCATTTGAACAGCTCTTCAGATAAGGGTAAAATCATCAACCCAAAAGATAGAGCAAATTAATTGGCTGAGTATTATCTCTATAATGTCAGAGAAGATATGTCTACTGCTCAACCCACAGAAGATACTATTTCAAAATTATTAGCTGAGCTGAAACTGCCTTGCTTGTTGCCCACACAACTAGATTTCCTAAACACACCTATCACAACTTTGGAAATCCTTAAAATTATTAAACAACTTCCAAATAGAAAATCGCCCGGCCCAGATGGTCTGGCTAATGATTATTTTAAAAATTTCCAGCACATTCTGGGTCCGACCCTTACCACAATTTTCTCTTCTGCAATGTTCTCTGCCTCTTTCCCAGATGAAATGCTGAAATTCTTATATCGTTACAATCCCGAAACTGGGCAAAGAACCTACATCTCCACCCAATTTTCGACCCATTTCACTTCTCAACACAGATATAAAAATATATGCTACAATTCTTACCCATAGGCTTCTACGTATTTTGCCTACCCTAATTAATGTGGACCAAACAGGTTTCACATCGGGGAGACAGGCTGCTGACGCTACTCATAGGGTCATTAATATCATGCATTATGCTAGAGTTCATCAGATGCCTTCTCAGCTGCTATCTCCGGATGCAGAGAAGGCATTTGACAGAATCCACTGGGGCTATATGAAACAGACACTTCAAAAATTAGTTTTCACTGGCCCTATTTTATCTGCAATTTTAGCTCTCTAGGCTTCTCCTAGTGCACAAGTGTATACATCGGATATTCTGTCTCAACCATTCTTTATAACAAATGGGACTAGACAGGGCTGCTCCCTGTCTCCATCCATATTCAATCTAGTTATTGAACCCCTGGCAGAGACTGTTAGAACACACTCCCACATACATGGCTTCTCCTTTAAAAATAGATCCCATACTATAAACCTTTTCGTGGATGACGTAGTCCTTTTCTTAACTAACCCTTCTGTGTCCCTAGCTAATGCCAACTCTACTCTTATAACTTTTGACCAAGTGTACTACTATAAGGTTAACTTTACCAAATCACTAATATTAAAACTGAATCTTTCAACCCAGATGAAAAACCAACTTCAGAGTACATACCCCTATTCCTGGAGCAACTTAGGTATCTCCTATTTGGGCCTACAATTCACATCAGATCCTGCACACCTAGCAGATTTAATCATTTTGTATTAATAAACAAATTAACCAAAGAAGCTAATCGACTGACCAAAGTGGAACTGTCATGGTCAGGATGTCTAGCAATCTTTAAAATGATTCTCGAGCCCCAAATTATATATATTTTTCGCACGCTTCCCATTCCCCTCAAACGTAATCATTTACAATCTCTACAATCTATATTAAAAAAAAAATTCTGGCAAGGTAAACCTTCTAGATGAGCACAAACATATCTAATTAAACACAGAAAAGCAGGTGGGATGGGATGGATAGATATATATGACTATTTTCAATCTTCACAACTTTCACAACTGAAACATTGGTTTAAAACATCTTCAGACATACTGTGGAAAGAAATTGAGGTATCCTTATGCCCCGTAACTGACCTCAAATCGTTCTACTAATTGATTCTTGGTGCCAATACCCAATACAGTCCTTTCCCCTGCCAGCACAGGCCTCTATCCTAGCCTGGAGAGATCTCTGTAAGATTCCTTACTGCCCTCCCACATCGACATCCATCCCTATTCCTATATTCATTCTATAAAAACTTAATATTTCTCTTGTAGGCTGGTAAGATAAAAGAATCCAGTTTATCTCTGACCTATACACCAACAGAGTGCTCAAAACATTTGATGCATTATCCAAAGAATATAATCTCAATCCTAACGATCTGTATCAATACCTTCAAATAAGGCACTTTTAAAAAACTCTTCCTAGACAGGAAATATTTCTCCTGGTAGCAGCTTGGAAATACCTTTCTGCACAAATGCCTCAAACTAAAGGATAAAACCAAATTTGTTAAGACCTCCCCTATATAAAATGGGAGACAGACCTGGGCAGGTCCTACTCCATTGAAAAATGGGGACAGGCCTTTACTCTACTTTATAAAGCTTCTAACTGTGTGAACCACTGGGAATTATCACAAAAAATTGCCCTATGCTGGTACCTTACCCTGTTTAGGATATCCAAATTCACTAAGACAGCTTCCCCTCTGTGTTGGAGATGCTGTGGTGACGTAGGACATCTTATACACATTTTCTGGTCATGTAAAACTCTGTTTTCCAATTTATTTCTAATCTGACTGGCATCATCACATCTCCTGAACCCGGCCTTGCGATCTTAAACATAGGAATTGATAGATTCCCTACATTCTTTAGCACAGTATTGATCCACATTCTACTAGCAGTTAGACTGCTTATAGTTAAAAACTGGAAATCTGAATTTTCCCCGAACCTTTCTAGTGTACTAGAGGTCATGCGGATAAACTACCTTTATGAATCACTGCTTGCTAACAAATGAGGTAATAGAATGTTAACTGAATGCCATTGGAGGATCTGGAAAGAATATTCCCAATCTAAGTATGTAGTTAGATTGAACCCTAGATAAATTGCATATAACCATAATAACCACATTGCAGTTGAGTATTCCCCATACCTGGCGCCAGACCTTTTGCACAATCGCTTATTTAACTGTTCTCCTTTTTTCCTTTATTTGAACTCTTTATTGTGTTAGTACACTCTAAATTTACGGAATACGCCTATTCGTGTAAAATATTGTATCTATGAACATAATGGCTGAACAGATGTAAAGTCGTTAAATCAGCATCAACTGCGTATTCCTGGTATTATTGTTATTATTCTTTCTCTTATTTACAATCTTGGAATCTTTGTATTTCTTTGTTATAGTATGCACTCTGTATTGTACATCCTTTGAATCTAATAAAAATGTAATGTCGAAAAAAAAAGAAAGTAAGGTTGTAGTTTTGAAATATCTTTTTCACATTTTATACATTTTTTTTTAAGAATTTGCATTGTTGCCAGACAAAAAAAGAACACATACCACACATATTTTGTTACAATGCCAAAGCAATAAAAGACATATTACAAAAAATAAGTAACACTCTCAGTGATGAGAAACATGACATCAGGCATCATTAGGTACTCAAGGAGAAGCTCATAGCACAAATATGTGTTACAGCCTATCCAAACATTTTGAAATTTTATACCCTCAATTACACCAAGAGTCAATAATAACAGAGCAAAAAAAAACAAAGAAAGGTTGTAAAGGAACAATACAGAGGTCCTCTAGGCATGTTTTCCTATCTAATGTTCGACAAAAGAACCCATTCACACCCCTCATCCCCTACCAGATTTACTCAGTTAAGTGTTTCCTCATCCAGAGTTGCTGGGGAATCTTCCCAGTCTAACCAAACCTTTGTAAACATTTTTGGGCAACCACGGGATTCATATGTCATTCTACAGAGTGGAATGGCAGGGTTGACCAAATGCTTAGACATTGCCAAAGTTTTAGACTCCTTGTAAATCCAGCTCCTAGCAATGAATTTATGGACGTAGAAGAAAAGAAGTTTAAGAAATAATTTTAAGTGTAAAATATACAGTATATACACAGCGCCAATAAATTATATATAAAGCTGCAAACCTAATAAAGAAAAGGTAAGTGACAAAAAATATATAAAGGAATGCGCTAAATACCAAATCACATGAAAATGCAGATAAATACATAAATAAAATAAAAAATGTATTTATAAATGTCTGTACTTCATATATAAGTCCAAACACCAAAATAAGTGATTAAAAAATATCTTAAACAAGAAAAAACACCGTGCAGCAAAATCCACCACTGAATGAAAAGGGTAAACTCACCAGAGCTATTTGCTGATCAAATTATTAATTTAGCAAAAATAGTAATTGCTCTGGGAGCGATGATCTGTTGAAATATCCAGGAGCAATAGACTGCAATCAGCCAAATCAGCACACATGGAACAGCTTTAACTGCAAGTGGTCATCATGCCTTCATAACTTTGGAAATGCTCGGGGAATCAAAGAAGAGTATCATGGTGCAGTATATTAAAACAAGGATAATTTTTATTGTAGCCTAAAATATGAACTCACAAGAAAGGTGTCCAACTGACACCAGCAATAACAGCAATATCAGTCTCAAAAAGCTAAAGCAGGGACGAGGCTCACTCACCGCGATCACAGCCGACAGCCTTGAAGAGCGTCCTGACGTCCCATGCACTAAGCCCCGCCCTACGCATTTCGTCATCCGACGTCTTCAAGGGGCTGCATTGAAGACATCTGATGATGAAATGCGTAGGGAGGGGCTTAGTGGATGGGACATCAGGATGCTCCTCGAGACTGTCGGCTGTGATCGCGGTGAGCAAGGCTCATCCCTGCTTTAGCTTTGGCAGTGAGCACAAGGCCCACTAGGGGACGTCGGTCCCTCAGGCCCTCATGAAGTCTGTTTCTGATTGTTTGGTCAGAGACATTCACACCAGTGGCCTACTGGAGGTCATTTTGTAGGGCCCTGGCAGTGCTCATCCTGTTCCTCCTTGCACAAAGGAGCAAATACCGGTCCGGTTAAGGACCTTCCACGGCCCTGTCCAGCTATCCTAAAGTAATTGTATGTCTCCTGGAATCTCCTCCATGCTCTTGAGACTGTGCTGGGAGACACAACAGACCTTATGGCATGCATTGATGTGCCATCCTGGAGGAGTTGGACTGCCTTGCAACCTCTGTAGGGTCCAGGTATTGCTACCAGTCGTGACACTGACCCTAGCCAAATGCAAAACTAGTGAAAAACAGTCAGAAAAGATAAGTAGGGAAAAAAATGTTAGTGGTCTTCACCTGTAAAACCATCCCTGTTTTGGGTGTCATCTCATTGTTGCCCATCTAGTGCACTATTGTTAATTTCATTAACACAAAAGCAGCTGAAACTGATTAACAACTCCCTCTACTACTTAACTGACCAGTTTAATTGACTTGATGCTATACTCTGATTAAAAAGTGTTCCTTTAATTTTTTGAGCAATATATATATATATATATATATATATATATATATACATATATATATAATTTTCTGGTCTACTCTACAAAGTGTGAAAACAGGCATTTGACACAAACACTCCAGACTGACTTAATAGTGTGCAAACCTATTATATGTGCTGTCATATAAAAATTCCCGGGTCTTGATTAGAGTTTTTTCCCACCAAACTGACTTACTTAATTACTTTCCAGCACTACTAACCTGCAAAGTAACATTTATATAGTGGTTTCAAGTAAGTCTGTTATTCCTGCAGGCAAATATTTAAGTATCACTGAAGTGAAAAGAGAAGAAATGTTAACTTTCCTGATTAAAATGGTACAGGGGGTCAATAAAGGTCATTGAATACTTCTAATTAATCTGAAGCAGCACTTGTCAGAGTCATTGTGTTTATCACACACTTGCCAACTGCAATACTTAAATTCAATCACAACAGTATGTATAATTAATTTGTCCATATGTAATACATTGTTACATTTTTCAAATAATAAAACCATTAAACCTATATAAGTGTAAAACATTAGGATCATAGAAATTAGCAAATTACAAAACTAAACATAGTATATTACCAAAATCTATACCAGACCCCCACCTGACTTTTAAGGTGGAAGGAGCTCTCCTAGCTCTATACCTGGTTGTGGAGGGAACACTGTTGCTTTTGGCAATTTTTTCTTTTCAACATTTTCAAGAACTTTCTTTCTTAAATTCTAACCCCAAATTCTAACATTCAAACTCTGACCACTTGGATTGATTTATCAGATTTTTTAGATTCCCTGGATTGAGTTTTATGATCTGTTGGTTCCCTGAGATTATTTCTCTATAAGTGATTGCTCCTTGTTTCATAATCCGCTACAGCTTGCTGCTGACTCACCTCTGAATCTTCCCTGGATCACTGGTCTCTTTCCTTGCTCTGCACTGGACCTATTTCCTTGCACTGCACTGTAAACAACTGGGAATTTTTCCTCTACTGTACCCGGATCTCTCAGTCATGCAGTTCAGGTACACTGCTCTACAACTCCTGCAACTAAAACAGGGCTACTTCTTGAGATACATGCATTGTGGCACTGGATGCTGTCTCCTCTCTTCAAGTACCTGTGCTGTCTCAATTCCTGCTAATCAGCGTAAGGTTGCAAGACCATCCTGCACTGACGCCAACCTCAAAAGCAATGCCATGACTCCATTCTGATTCCCATGGATCCTCAAAGGAAGGCCAGATATGCTCTCCTGAACACTCACTCTGCTAAAAACAATTACTTTGGACTTTATTGTAGATAATAAAATGGCCTTTCTGCACTTAACTGAAACCTGGCACAAACAAAATGATGGCACTCTTGTCAACCAACTCACCCCTCTGTGATACGGATTGTTTGACCTCCCACATCTTTCAAGCAAAGGTGGAGGTATAATTGTTATTTACAACTTGCTGTACACTTTTATCCCCTGTAATGTACCCACTTTCTCTTCCTTTAAATGCCTTGTTCTCAAGGTCTATGTTCCCCAACTCATCTATTATTGTTATTGTTTATCGACCCCTTAAGTCTTGTAGAGCTTCTTTCTTAGGTGAATTTGATGATTTTTATGCCTTAGTTTTAAGAGAATCCATATCCTTGGGGATTTTAATATATACACTGACTCAGTCTTCCAGTTTTGCTAAAGATTTTTAACATTACTGGAATGCTTTGACCCAACTAAATATGTTTGCAGCCTCACACATATCAAAGGACACACTCTGGACCTTATCATTGCTAATGGCTCTTTTGTTTCTGATTGCACTTTCCTTGACATAGAAATGGCTAATTCCAGATTGAAAAGAATAGCTAGGTAGTTAGACAGTCCTACCACCTCCCTTGTCTCGATCTGTAAATGATTATAACTGGGCTTTTATTGATCAGCCCAAATTTGCAAATTCTGTTACTTTCTAACCTGCATCTCCTCCTCTGACTCCCTTGTTGATAAAATAGATGCTCTTAATCAGTCGCTTTCATCTTCCCTTGACACCTTTGCCCCATTAAAAACTCTTACCATCTCATTCTCCCACCCGACTCTGTGGTTTAATGACCACCTTCTCTAAGTGAAGGCAGTCTTGAGAAGACTTGAGCTAAGGTGGCCTGACTTTTCATTATCAGGTTTGGAAGGATCATGTGTGTGTCTGTCCTCACTAGGTCTGGTACAAGTGACCATATTACCCTTACCCTTATCTTGGAGTCCTTGCACTGGCTACCTGTCAGGTTTTGCATAGAATTTAAGATCCTCTTGCTCACCTATAAGGCTCTTCATGGATTGGCATCCTATTGTCTGTCTGAACGTTTATCAACTTACTCCCCCCATAACTTTTGCTCTTCAAATTCTTGTCTTCTGTGTGTTCCCCCTACCCAGGCCCAGACTGGCCATAGACCACAGCGGGCAGAGCTAACACAGACTGCTCCCACTGCGCGGCTATACCTAAAGCCAACAGGAGGAGTGGCAGTGATGGCTCCAGTGAAGAGCAGGAAGCAGCCACAGAGGACACACAGATACCTCCTCAGCTGGCAGCTGCACACAGCCGCATTGAAGGGACAACGGCAGCCTCTCTCCTTCACTGGTGGGCACACTGTGACAGTGTCAGAGCCTGGAATCGAACCTGGGCCTTCTGCGGTGAGAGACAGTGTTTCTTCTCACTGAGCCACCTGGAATGCTGGACAGCTCCCTTGACAATTCTTTGGATGATCCTGCCTTTGCCCTGTTTTGTCTTGAATCTTGAACTCCTTGCTCCTCCCATGAACTTCCTATAAAAGCCATGTCTCTGCACTTCCTGGTTGCCAGATTATTGTGCCTTACCAGCCAATATCCCGCTTACTGTTCCTGCTGCTGTCTTCATCTACGTTACCGACCTTTGGCTTGCTACTGACTACAATTCTGCCTCATCCTATCTACTACCATTGGTGACCGACCCTTGGCTTGTGACTGACTCCGCTTCTGTTTGATCCCTGAACTGTTTGATCCGCTTTTGGTTTCCAGCCTACTCATTCCCTGGTGGGGTGATCCTGAGATCTGCGACCTGGCATTCACACGCTGCCAAATCCATCTCCACCATTAGGAGCTCTGGGGAAGACCGGTGGATGCTTAGACCCCGCACCTCAGGTGAGCCTGCGTCATTCCCAGGGTGGGCTGCTGGTGTACCAATCCTGCTGGTTTCAGGTAAGCCTTACAACTGCTGTAGCAACTGGTCTCTGAACCTGATCTTATATCGTGACAGAATAATCTGGCCCAAACATGGAGGCCGCTATAGCAAATGTTGTGAATCCTCTTAGGCAGCAAATTGCTGAGCTGCAGGAATTTGGGGTTACCCATCAGGAAAAAGTGGCCAAACTGGAAAGCATTGTGGATAGGCAACAGGGAGAGATTCAGGCTCTGCAGAGGCAACTGCTGAACCGTGATGATCCTAGCTCACATATGCCCTAGCCCCAACCATCTAAGTTTAATGGAGACCGCCGCCAATACAAGGGTTTCCTTAATCAATGTTGCATATATTTTCAAATGTACCCTGCTGCGTTTCCTTCAGAGAAAAAGAAGGTAATGTTTATTATTGCGCTTCTTACTGGGGAAGCTTTAGCTTGGGCCTCCCCTTATATAGAGCAAAACCATGGCATTCTAAATAATTTTGATACCTTTTTGACCGCGATGAATCAGGTTTTTGATGATCCCAACCGTTGTGCTTCTGCCGAAGCAAAATTACATAGTCTAAGGCAGGGTAGACGCTCGGTCGCTGGATACACAGCCAAGTTCAGAAGTTGGGTTGCAGATACCACTTGGAACCCTGCAGCACAAAAGAGCCAGTTCCGCCAAGGGCTTTCTGAACAGGTAAAGGGTGAGCTTGCCAGAGGTGATACTCCTAATGATCTTGAGGAATTCATCCAATTGTGTATCCGAATCGATCAAAGACTTACAGAAAGGAGAAGCTGGGAATACTTGGAAGTAATAGGGGCATGCATCTCTCTGCTAGTCCATTTGTTCAGCAGGATCCAAGAGTCTCTCTGGGTTCTAACACTCCTGAGCCTATGCAGGTTGATGCAATCAAGAGATCCATCTCCATTCAGGAGAAAGAGAGAAGACGTTCAGAGAATTTATGTCTTTATTGTGGGGATTCTGGTCATTATGCAATTAATTGTCCTAACAAGGTTAAAAGAACTATTGCTGTGACTGATGTGATTGAGCCTGAACACATAAACTCTATAAGCCAGTCTGTCTCCCCACTGATTTCTGAAGAGAATAAAGTGAACTCCCTACTTTCTCACTTTGTTATCCCTATTAAACTTGTATTTGAGGGCCATGAAATCTCCTGCTCAGCTATGCTGGACTCCGGGGCAGGGGGGAACTTTATGGATATAGAGTTTGCCAACAGCAATAATATTGAAGCAAGAGACACACTTACCCCTATTGATATGGAGACAGTTGATGGGTCACCCTTATCTTCAGGACCTGTTACCCATAAAACGGTCCCCCTGAAACTGTTGTTTGAGGCTGACCATTGTGAGACCATCAGCTTTCAGCTGATTACATCACCCAAGTTTCCCATCATCCTGAGCATTCCTTGGTCCTCCACTCACAATCCTTCCATCAACTGGGGAGCACGGACTATAGATTTTACATCCTCCCATTGTGAAAACATTGCAAAAAACCTTGCCGACCAAGTTCATCACCGACCAAGGAAGTGCAAGGTGATATAGTGGCTACCCAGTCATATGACAACTTGCCCACACATTACCATGAGTTCCGGGATGTCTGTGACAAGAAGAATGCAGATCTATTACCCCCTCATCGCCCATATGATTGCCCCATTGAGCTGCTCCCACAGGCAGAAATACCTTTTGGCCGCCTCTTCAATCTGTCGGAACCTGAATTAAAAGTACTCAGGGTGTAGATCGATGAGAATTTGGAGAAGGGCTTTATTAGACACTCAACTTCTCCAGCGGGGGCAGCCCTGTTCTTTGTTGAAAAGAGAGACTCCACCTTGCGTCCATGCATTGACTACAGAGACATGAATAAAATTACTATTAAAAACCGCTATCCATTACCTTTGATCTCTGAAATGTTGGAAAGACTTCGCTCTGCCAAGATCTTTACTAAGCTTGATCTACGAGGGGCATATAACCTTGTGCGCATTCGTCAAGGAGACGAATGGAAGACTGCCTTCAGAACTAGGTATGGGCATTTCGAGTCCTCGGTGATGCCGTTTGTACTTTGCAATGCCCCTGCAACATTTCAACATTTTGTCAACGATGTTTTTCGTGATCTGCTAGACCAATTTGTGATTGCCTATCTAGATGATATCCTTATTTTTTCCAATAATTGGGAGGAGCACCGCAAACATGTTTGCACAGTCTTTGAAAGATTAAGGAAGAATAGACTCTACATTAAATTGGAAAAATGTGAGTTTGAACAAACCCAGATCCAGTTTTTAGGCTATATCATTTCTCCAGAGGGCGTGAGCATGGATCCTGAGAAAATCAAAGCAGTGTTAGATTGGTCAGCACCTGGAAATGTTAAGGAAATTAAACGTTTCGTTGGGTTTGCCAACTTTTACAGAAAATTTATAAGAAACTTTTCTAAAGTGATAGCTCCAATCACACTGCTTAAAAAGAAAGGGGTACCCTTTGTGTGGACCTCTGAGGCACAAGCTGCGTTTGAAAAACTAAACTCTTTTCACTTCTGCACCAATTTTGGTACATCCGGATCCTGAACTACCCTTTACAGTGGAAGTGGATGCCTCCAATTCTGCCGTGGGAGCGATCCTGTCTCAGCGAAGTGGTGAAAAGATGCAGCTTCATCCTTGTGCCTTCTTCTCCTGTTTGATGTCCTCAGCCAAAAGAAATTACGACATTGGGAATAAAGAGCTACTGGCAATTAAGGAAGCCTTTTCTGAATGGAGGCATCTGCTAGAAGGAGCTAATCATCCTGTAACTGTTCTCACAGACCATAAAAATCTGGAATTTATTCGTTCGGCCAAGAGATTGTCTTCTAGACAAGCTCGCTGGTCTCTATTCTTTTCCAGATTTAATTTTGTTATATCATATCGACCGGGATCAAGGAATGGTAAGGCCGATGCCTTATCAAGGATGCTGTCCGAGCCTCTCCTGGAGGGCAACTCCGAATATTCCATCCTAACACAAAAGAACTTCCTAGGGGCCACAAGTGCAAAGACGTTCTTGAGTCTTCTCAAAGAGGGGTATGAGAATGACCCACTTCTCAATGATCCTCCTAGGGACATGAACCTGGTGTACAAAAATGGCTTTTGGGTTCAAGGACATCATCTTTATGTACCTGAATCTGTTCGGGTGGAAGTTCTCAAGTTGGTTCAGGATTCCAAACTTGCTGGGCATTTTGGAGTTACTAAGACCGAAGAACTGTTGTCACGTTCCTTTTGGTGGCCGGGGTACAAGAAGGATGTCAAACGCTATGTGGCCTCATGCTTGACCTGTGCACGCAATAAAACTCCCCGAGCCTCTCCTTTGGGGTTGCTTCAGCCACTCCCTGTTCCATCGAGACCATGGGGGTCTATTTCTATGGATTCTGTGGTAGATTTACCTCTCTCAAAAGAAATGACCACCATTTTGGTGGTGGTTGACCGTCTCACAAAGATGGCCCATTTTGTTCCAGTGAAGGGGGTGCCCACTGCTGAACAGACTGCAGAACTAATGGTTCGACAAGTATTTAAACTGCATGGAATCCCTGATGATGTGGTGTCTGACAGAGGTGTGCAGTTTACTTCGAAATTTTGGAAAAGCTTTTGCTCAGCCTTGGGTGTTACAATCAATCTGTCCTCTGCTTTTCATCCCCAGTCTAATGGTCAGACTGAGAGAACTAATCAAACAATGGAGCAGTATCTTCGATGCTTTGTCACTTATCTTCAGGCTGACTGGGTGGACTGTCTTCCCACTGCAGAGTTTGCATACAACAATTCTAAACATAGTTCCACCTCTCAAAGTCCCTTTTACTTAAACAACGGTTATCATCCAGTTTTTATTCCTGATCTCCCTATCACAACTCCAATTCCTGCTGTTACCAACAGACTAACTACATTGCAGGAGATTCAGGAGAAATTGATTGAGACTTTGAGGGAAGCTCAGGAATATTACAAAAAGGCTGCTGACAGACACCGGAGAGCACTTCCTACGTTTCATGTAGGTGACAAAGTTTGGTTATCAACGAAGAATCTGAAGGTGCATGTGCCATCTGCTAAGTTGGGTCAAAAGTTTGTTGGTCCTTTTCAGATTTCTGCTCAGATCAACCCAGTTACCTTTCGCTTAAAACTTCCTGACAGTATGAAGATTCACCCGGTTTTTCATGTATCGCTTTTCAAATCATTTCATGAAAATCCTTTCTCTGGAAGAATTCTTCCACCTCCTCCACCTGTTGAGGTACAGGGCGAAGAAGAATATGTGGTGGAGAAGATTCTTGATTCTAGGATGTTTAGAGGAAAGTTGCAATATCTGGTCCAATGGGAAGAATATGGGCTAGAGGAAAATTCTTGGGAGCCTGAGGAAAATGTTCATGCTCCTAGACTAACAAGAGAATTCCACCAGAGGTTTCCCCACAAGCCTGGTCCTAAGACGTCCAGGGGACGTCCTGTGAGGAGGGGAGTACTGTCAGAGCCTGGAATCGAACCTGGGCCTTCTGTGGTGAGAGACAGTGTTTCTTCTCACTGAGCCACCTGGAACGCTGGATAGCTCCCTTGACAATTCTTTGGATGATCCTGCCTTTGCCCTGTTTTGTCTTGAACCTTGAACTCCTTGCTCCTCCCATGAACTTCCTATAAAAGCCATGTCTCTGCACTTCCTGGTTGCCAGATCATTGTGCCTTACCAGCCAATATCCCGCTTACTGTTCCTGCTGCTGTCTTCATCTACGTTACCGACCTTTGGCTTGCTACTGACTACGATTCTGCCTCATCCTATCTACTACCATTGGTGACCGACCCTTGGCTTGTGACTGACTCCGCTTCTGTTTGATCCCTGAACCGTTTGATCCGCTTTTGGTTTCCAGCCTACTCATTCCCTGGTGGGGTGATCCTGAGATCTGCAACCTGGCATTCACACGCAGCCAAATCCATCTCCACCATTAGGAGCTCTGGGGAAGACCAGTGGATGCTTAGACCCCACACCTCAGGTGAGCCTGCGTCATTCCCAGGGTGGGCTGCTGGTGTACCAATCCTGCTGGTTTCAGGTAAGCCTTACAACTGCTGTAGCAACTGGTCTCTGAACCTGACCTCTTTGCTGGACGGGCTGTCTCTTTGCTGGACGGGCTGTCTCTTTGCTGGACGGGCTGTCTCTTTGCTGGACGGGCTGTCTCTTTGCTGGACGGGCTGTCTCTTTGCTGGACGGGCTGTCTCCTTGCTGGACGGGCTGTCTCTTTGCCGGGCTGGGCTGTCTCTTTGCTTAGTTGGGTCCAGAAAAGAGACATTCCTATCCAGCTAAGGAACATTCCTGTCCAGCAAAGAGACATCCCATCTCTTTGTGGATTATGATGTATCTTTGCTTGATGGGGATGTCTTTTTGCTATATGGGGATGTCTCTGCTGGATGGGAATGTCTCTTATATCTCTTTCCTGGATTGGGCCATCTCTTTGAATATATAGGGGCACTCTGATTAGATTTCTAGGAGCACTGTAATATAAAGGGGACTACGCTGTAAAGGGGCACTGTAATCAATACACTGTAATCAGTCCCCTTTATAGTATAAATATATAAAATAAAGTTTACTATTATTGTTATGATTATTATTACCTAAGCAATCAGCCTGGATTGACAGGAAAGAGGCCACATGATCTCAATATGGGGAGATTACCTTGCTAGAGAGACCCTTTTAGGAAAATCACAACCTAAAGAAGTATTTTTATCCTGTCACTTGTTACCACATTAGCGGCATAAAGCTATGCGCTGTAGAAACTGTTATCTTTTACATCCTAGAAGAATAGCATTGCTTTTCATGATTTTCATCAAGTCATAATAGGCAAACTAGATTAATGCCAAACAGAGTTATTTTTTGGTAGTGCTTCCAAATTGTAGAAAAAACAGGACATGCTTATTGTTGAGGACAAATATCGGATCAGGAAGGGTTCTTTTACCTGCTCATTTTAGTGTGGATCACTACTTTTAAGTAACACAGAAATACAATTAAATATAATACAAATTAAAGAGAATATTGATAGATAGAAAATTCACTTCAGAGTTGTAATATTCTTCCTGGAAATATTATGATTACAAAAATTTTAAATGATTCTTCTTATCTTAATATTATCAACAAATATCTAAATGTTAATACTTAATAATTAGAAAAAAATATCCAACATTAAAATTGTATCAAAACATCCTAAACACAATGCATATTAATTTCTAACATTTTTGCTTAAAGGATAAGTTCACCTTTTTGTAAAAAAAATATTAAATACACATTTTTTGCAGGTAAAAAAATTAGCATTTTTATTTTTTTTGTTTTGGGAGTCTGTATAGCATTGCACCGGCGATCAAAAAATATCTGGTGCCATGCAGGTCTCCTGCAGACCTGTCAGTATATCAGCTTGCCCATACAGGATGTACGGGCAAGTAGATATAGTGACAGGAAGAATCAATGAACTACCAGAGTGCTCAGAGCGCTGTGGTAGTTATTTGAGAGCTAGAAGCTGACGGCCACTAAGGCTGACGCAGCCTGTCAGGCAGAGCCTTTTTTTTCTAATTTTCACAGAAGATCTGAGGAGCGGGGGGGTGTTGGCCAGTCCATTCATAACATGTTACACATTGAATATGGGTGTAACATGTAACATGGTATGAAAAGGTGAGCTTATCCTTTAACTGTTCCAATAAGAGGTATATCTAGAAATAGACCGCAGTGGTTATGACTATGATGAGTATGCTTGCTAATAATAAAATGATAGGTCCATATATCCAAGGTGGCTATGTACGTGCATTTGGAGCAGGTGTATGTGTATTCCTTTTTCTTTTTGCAACTCAGAGTTAGGCACCATGTTTAGGGCTCATGTACACTGCAGCTCTGAAACTGACAGTAAGGAGCTGTTAAGCATTTTTTTCAGCAGCCTCTGAATTCTCCTTAATGTTTTCCTATGTGTCCATATACACATAGTCGTTTACAGGCAATTGAGTTTACAGTCGTTTTTTTCACCAAACTTGCGTTCAAGAGTATATTGTACCGGTATTTCAAATGCCAAATGCTTGTAAATGCGTGTAAACACGGTTAACTGAGTTTTCAAGCGATTGCTTTTAGAAGCATTTTTTAACTGTTCCATGTTCAAATGCTGTCCAGATCCTTTTTTCATCAACCGGAAATGCATGCAAAGCATTTTCCATGTATTCAAATGGACCTAGTACACCAGCGCAAGTAAGTTCCAGGTTTCGCATGAAGGAAATAATTGTAGAACGTGCTGCATTATGCTCATGATGGGATCAGGGGCGGACTGACCATTCGAGCACTCAGGCACTGCCCGAGGGCCCGGGGTCAGTAGGGGGCCCCATAAGATGCCCCTGGTACCTTTCCTTGGCTTTTTCATAGGCTTGTGTGGGCAAGGACACAGGGGCCCCATGATCCCCTATTGCCCGGGGGCCCCATGAGTTGTCAGTCCGCCCCTGGATGGGATCTATAGTGAATACAACCAGAAAAAACAGGTAATCTCAACACATACTGCTCTCTCTGCTTCTGCTCTCTCTATTCCTCTCAAAATGTCTGAAATAGTTCATTTTTTTTACTATTTTTCAGTGCATTCTGGGCATTTGGGAAAGTCTCCTGAGGTTATCTTTTAAAAACGCTTCTAAATGTAAACGCGCATAAACGTGGTATGCAAACTCAGCTAAACTGACGTTTTTTTAACCTACGTTTTCCAGCAGTCAGTTTCCATCATTCAGAACAGTTTTCCAAATGCCCCATGTACATGAGCCCTTACATCACCTAGGATCAACAGCCCCATGAATGTTTTAAGATTATTATTATTATAATACAATATTTCTATAGCATCAACAGTTTGTGCAGTGCTTTACAATATAAAGGGAGACAGATCAGTTATGATGCATTTCAATACAAGAGGGTTGAGAGGGCCCTGCTCATGAGATCATTATAGTCCTAATAAATAAAGCTCTTTGTGTCCCAACCCTCATAACACATTCTACAAAGGTTTGCTGTTCTGACTGGTTGCCTATGTATGTTGACAGTTTGATGCCTTGAGGGAACATGCAAGGGTGGCTCTGGATAAGTTCCATAGGAAGCAAGAGTAAAGAGGCACCCTTACATGGGACAGTGGGGCCAGCACTGAGGGTACCATCTGGGCAAGGAGCAAAGCAGAACTTTAGAACATCAGAACGCAGCACAGAATGTAAGTACAGACATCAGCAAGAAGTTGTAAGACATGTTTATCAAGTATACCTGCAATGCTATAGATAAAAGAGTTATAGTGCAACCAATCATTCCTATCATTGCATTATAAAGCCTTAAACATCTCATTTTTATGAGCTTTAGTCCCATAACAAAACATAAATTGGGGGTAAACAAAATTGTGCCATTCCTGCACAGAAAAAGGAAAAGGTAGGTAAATTCTATGAAGGAGTAAGGAAAGAAAAGTTTAGTTGCATCATAGAAACTAAACTTCAGCACATGCACCCAGCAATTGCTAGGGATGTGGAGAAGATGCCCTTGTCCTTATCTACATGCCTCCCCAATGTTGATGGCATGTTGTCTGGTAAGGATTCAGCAGCCAGGCTGACTCCCCTTTTCCTGGCCTGCTGGGTGTCATGTTTGTATAAACAGTATTGGGGGGTACCCATGTAATTTTTTTTTTCTTTTGCATGGTTTCCACGTTTTAAAGCACCCTGGTATTGACTTTTGGAAAGGGGGCTCAGGTTATTTTTTGCATAGGACCCCCTAAAATCGACACCAGATCCAAAGGGTCTGGTATCGATTTAGGGAGAAAACCCTTGTGATTTCTTTAACAAATATAGCAAAAGCTACACATTGAAAAACAAATAGACCAGACCCTTTGAAATCTTCCTGTATTTTGGAAATAATGCAATGAGGACCCCCCCCCCCCCCCCCCAATGACAAGATTTAAGTTAATGGTTTATAGAGTAATAAAGTAAAATGATTTAGTTAACAAATATGCTGATATATTTTCTAGTTTTTTGAAACAGGTTATGTAAGTACTGCTAGACATGTTTGCTCTTAACAACTACAGTGAAATACTCAAAGATTAGTGAACTGTTAATGATAAAGTAACTGTTACTCTTGTGTGATTAACATGTATATTTTTTGTTTCAGAGAGAAAAAATAAACAATCACAGTAACATAAAATGGCACAACAGTGACAGCAAGTCAGTGAAATGAATTTAAATTGGATCTTTTTCTCATTCCATTCACCGTAATTTGTCACCTGTTAAGTTCTGTTTCACAAGAAAGAAAAGAAATTATACACAGGAGTAGCATAAATGGACAAGATATGCACAATAAAATGTTTACCATTTACAAACAGAATTCTACCTATATAACAAAATTGAAAAAGTGAAGGTGTTAAAATTGCTGCCTCATCTCATTCACTTGAATGCCACCACCAAGAAGGCTGCTACATGCTGCAGGCCATTCTATTATCTTTTCTTCAGCCATGTTATCAAAAACAAATCTCAACAGGATGACACACAATAAGCAAATACAAAGTTTTGTTCTATAGCAAAGCTTCATCCTATGTTTTATGATACAGAAAGTAACAAAAAAAAAATATATTTAATTAATGTAAACAAAGCAGTTAAACAAATGCATTAGTATACAAAACATATAATTGTACTGTTTACATATCCTTGGATTCAACATATTTTGAAATCCTAAACAAATTTGCACGATCAAAGAATATCTGTCAGTTTGACTACTCAAAGAACTACCCATTGATACTCACCTTCCCTATGTTCCCTCACTGTTTTGTACCTCCATTAGTAGCAGCTTAATCCTGTATAACTTCCATGTCAAGCAGTGTTGAAACTTATTCTTCTTCCCTCCTCCTCCCATGAGGTGACAGTGTATGAGCATTGTCATTTTCTGGTTAGACCCAGGCTCTACATCTTCAAAGGAGGTCACATACGTCCTAATACCTGAAAGCACCAGAAACTGTATTTAATAAAAGGCTTGAATGGAACAGCAAAGGAAAGTCCAGAAGGGGAGTATGAAAAGGTGAGTGTTTTTCCCTACAGAAGAACATGTCACTTTACCATTCAATCATATCTTTCAACCATAGCTACCACTAATGTAAATGTTCAATAGCTTTTGGAGGATCAAATAAACACTGATGATCAGTGTGCCCTGATGATCAGTGTAGCCTCAGCAGTGCCACCTGCCAGTGCCCATCAGTGCTACACAGGGGCGGACTGACCATTTGGAAACTCAGGCACTACCCGAGGGTCCGGGGTCAGTAGGGGGCCCCATGAGATGCCCCTGGTACCTTTTTCATAGGATTTTTTGAGTTTGGGCAAGGACACAGGGGCCCCATGATCCCCTATTGCCCGGGGGCCCCATGAGTTGTCAGTCCGCCCCTGGTGCCACATCAATGCCACATATCAGTGTCTACCAGTGCACATCAATGCCGCATATCAGTGCCCATCTGAACTGCCTTTCAGTGTCACCTATCAGTGTCAGTCAGTGCCACCTATCAGTGTTGCCAATCAGTGCCACCTATCAGTGCCAGTCAGTGCCGCCTATCAGTGCCACTCAGTGCCGATTACCAGTGCTCATCAGTGCCACCTGTCAGTGCCGCCTATCAGTGCCAGTCAGTACCCCTATCAGTGTCACCTATCAGTGCTGCCTATCAGTGCCATATATGAGTGCTGCCATCAGTGATGCCTGTCAATGCCCATCAGTGCCACCTACCAGTGCCTCCTCATCAGTGCCCATCAGTGCCACCTATCAGTGCCCATCAGTGCAGCCTTATTAGCACACATCAGTGAAGGAGAAAAATCACTTATTTACAAAATTTTAAAACAAAAACTAAGAAACAACTCTTTTTTTTTTTTTTTTTTCAAAATTTTCAGTTTTTGGTTTGTTTAGCAAAAAATAAAGTCCAGAGGCGATTAAATACCACCAAAAGAAAGCTCTATCTGTCTCAAAATAAATGATAAAACATTCATATGGGTACAGTGTTGCATGACTGCACAATTGTCATTCAAAGTGCAACAGCACTGGAAGCTGAAAATTGGCCTGGACAGGAAGGGGGTATAAGTGCCCTGTAGGCTAGTGGTTAAACTAATGCAGTGCAGATCACACGGTATTAATTTCTTTCTCAGCCCTACTGGTTGACCTGGGATTCTGTTACTTCCAGGTTCAGTAACAGGAAGGAGAGGCCACCAAATCGATGTTTACAGGCCTCCCTCCCATCTACTTGTCGGCCCCCACCATGATGGTCCTGGGTGTGGATGTAAAGTAAAATAATAATTTATGAAACAGTTCCTAGAATGTATCATCAGACCTCTCTCAATATTGCACTGATAAAAGCACACTGGTTTCTCTGACCTTATAGTGTTCAACAGTCGGTGATTTTAATGAAGTTCTTTTTTAAAGTACACTCGGACAAAATTATATATATATATATATATTATAATATCTTTATATATATTATATCTGTTTTTGTATGCAGAAAACCACATGTAATGCAAAAGTTACTTTTTTCTTATTTTTTTAAATGATCTTTTGTCCTGAGTTTTATGTGTGTCTATGAGACTATTACCTGTGGTACAGTATATAAAAGTATTAAGAGGATACAAGGCTAGCATGTGTGTGCAGTGTATAAAATGACTAAGCACAAATTTCATGGGAAGAGAATCTGGCCATGTTTTAGAACTAATATTCAAGCTATTATAAAAAAAAAGGCATTTAAAGTTGGATACCATGTTTGTAATTTTTATCTTTTTTTTTTTTTCATTTTTTACCTGCAGCTTTCACAGTTCCCAAAGGTCCACCAAGACATTCTGAAACTATAGACATTGTAGAATAAAAGGATGGTGCGACTGATTTTATAAGTCCCATGATAGTTGCAAAAATGTTTATCAAAAATTATATTCTTGATGAAAATACCCTATGATTATTATTAGCGCACAAACACACACCATAATTTACAAAGCACCTATAAGATGCCTACTGACTACATTACTAATAAATATAAAAGATAAAACTGAGTTAATTAATAACAAATATTTATAAATCATACATTGTGCTTATTTACAAAATGGACATTAAATGTGCTGCATTGGTGTGCATTGCAATGAAATTATGCACTTTATGCATTTTATTACAGTGCAGAATCATGTTTCAAAAAGCTACCATACATAGAAAAAAAAAAGAATTGCTGTGAATGGTGTTTGTGTGTGTGTAAGGAATCCTAACAAAAACAATTTTTTCTTACAGTCATCAATCATAACCCTTGTATCTTTTTATCTGTGTACTGCAGAATTTGTAAGTTGTTATGTTGCAAATAGCATTAAGATATGTAAAAAAATGTTTATAATTCTAATATGCATCTTATCATACATTTTGTTTTATCATATATTTTGCATAAACTTCAAGCCTGCATATAAAATACCTTATAAAAATATTAGAAATTACATGTTATAAAAATTAGTAAATATTAAGAAAATAATAAAAAGTATATGCAATTGAACATTTAATTGCAGTGTGTTTACAGCGTTAAACTATGTAACTGCTTTAATATTTATTTATATCAAACTTATATCATCCTTTAGATACTGCCTTAATTTTTTCATCAGGCTGGCATTGTAATTAACTGTAGTGGGTATTATACAACTTAATAGGAAAAACAGGCAGTGTCCAGGTGACAATATTATCTCCAGTTGTTACTATCTGCAAGTTCCATGTTATACATTTCAGTATTAGCTGGACCAGCTTATATACAGTACAGAGCAAGTTAAGATAGAGTTTGTGGGGTCAGATTTATAAGGAGGTACAACTGAGATTCAACAGAAAATTTATTTTAGCCTAAAAAATGGAGTCTTGTTCTTCAGGATATTTTTATATATTTAGATTGCCAGATGAAGGTAAAACCAAATAGTTGATACATATAAATAGGTATAATAATGCCATGGGTTGAATAAACAGAAAATAAGATGGGTGGTACTAATATATCTATTTAAGAACAACACTTTGGGGTTGATTTACTAAAACTGGAAAGTGCAAAATCTGGTGCAGCTGTGAATGGTGTTGACCAAATCTATAGATTATGAAATATAATATTTCTTTGATATGATTTGGTAAATGAAGAGTTCTTACTCAGAAGTGAAAGGTTTAACACAACAACCAAAATTTATTGGTGAATAGGATGGAGGTCTAAACTAACACAAACAATCTATCTAGTTACATAAAAGAAACAGTATTAAGAAAGCTAGAAACATATTACAAAATACAAACAGTGAGACAGAAAAGACACAAGACAAACATTTAGATATAAGTGCAAGGGATATATTCCATAATTACCATGGAACTGGATGTAAAAGTTCCATTCCCTTCCCCTGGTGTTTCAAAGAGAACCTCTCTCTCTAGTGTCCATAGTTATAGGCCTCTCCTCCATTAATTTTCATGGAGTATCTCTGATTGGTTGGCAAATCTATTCCTTTCATAATTGGCTACCTTCAAATCCCCTGTATTTAGCATACACCAACCCCCTTTAAGGCAAATCTTGGCCCACCCTTTATGGAATTTAAGCATGCGAGTTCATGACCTTTTTTCTGGGAAACTAAGTATTCATGAACAGCTGGCCACCTTCATTGCATATCTAAATGAAGGATCCTTTGACATACATATTTGTGCAGCCAACAGGTTTGTCCCATTGTTAGATAAACTAACTCTGGCACCAAACTGAAAGAGGATTCTCAGCAAAGACTTCTGTTATACAGTAAAGAAGGTGTAATTAATAGAATATTCCCTTTGGCAACATAGAACAGGAATTTATGGGAAGACATATTGCACACCCAGACTGATACAGCTCTAACTGAAATATATTCATAATTACAATATTATTTACATTGTTTAATGGAGATTTCACATAAACACATTATCTAACAATGGTAGCCAATCAACCTCTAACTTCAGCTTGCTCAATTAAGCTTAGACAAATAAACTGGAAGCTGATTTTTGTGCAGAGCTGCACCAGACTTTGCACTCTTCAGCTTTATTAAATAAACCCCTTTTTCTTACTACTATTAACATTTTCTGATAATTTTAGGCAGTCAATTTGCTTTTTTCCTATAATTACTGCTTTTTACTAATAAATGTCTGGACACAGGAATTGCTTGAACTGTAAAAATACATAAAATTAAGTTTAGTCAGTGACCTGTAAAATTAAAACATAACTTATTTTGTCCTTTTAGCCCCCCAAAATATTATACCATCTTGTAGATTTCCCTTAACCACTGCACTGCTGATGATTTTTCATATTGTCCAGTGTTACATTTCTCAACTCTTCGTAAAATGGGTTTTCATGTAACTATTATTTTTTTAACCATTTTTAGTGCCGCTCCAGGTGCTTTGCTGTTCTAAGCCACACCATAATAAATGCTTTGTCTCTGAGAACTACTGTCTAGTTTGCACAAGAATAGCAGCCATATAATAATCATATAAATCAGTAAGTCCCAGGCCTCCTGCTGATCTATTTTTAATTAATTTGCTAAAGGCGCAATATCTATTCAACAGAGATTGTAACGAAGCAAAATATGGTTTAGGTACTGGAATAGATATTGTTCTAAAAACATATATTAGTTGTGGGGATATTTGCATCTTAAATATCACCAAGTGGCCTGACCAGGATAACTAAAATTTGGACACTTGCAATAACTGAGAAATTCCTTCATCTTTCCATATAAATGGATAAGTAAATTGTAGTTCCTTCTTATAAGTGGCATCTACTCCTAGATCTAAGATATGCGATTTTGAAGCATTTACTTTTTTTTTTCCAAACAAATTTTATTAAAGTATGTCTGCCAATACAGAATCAAAATGATCATACGTCAATAAGGCACATTTCAAAGGTATTTACATTGGATCCAATGATTAGGGTCACAGGATAGGGTGTACATCTTTCTATTTGTTGATGAGCCTGATTTTTTAAAAGAGCTGAGAAACGTAAATAACAATAATTCTTGAAATCACTACAGAAAATAAAACAAGTATATATGATGGCTTGAGGGCATTTGATTCCGGAAACTGCAATTTCTTGATATAGCTGTCGGAGGTATCAACTTCCATAGGGCATTATCAAGGTCATCTATTTGCACTGTGGCCAATGTAGTCCTCCCAGCATAAGGGACCGATAATTGGGAGACGAAAGTCAAAAAAGGAGAAGAGTGGGAAATACGAGGAAGAGAAAAAGAGAGAGGAGGAGAGAAGAGAAAAAAAAGGGGAGGGGGGGAGATTTAGCAAAGAGGTGGATCCGCCGCTGACAGCCATTCCATAGGGCATGGTAAAAAGGAGGGGGGGACATACAGTGAGGAACAGAAGTATTTGAACACCCTGCGATTTTGCAAGTTCTCCCACTTAAAAATCATGGAGATGTCTGAAATTCACTTTGTAGGTGCATTCCCACTCTGAGAGACAGAATTAAAAAAAAAATTCAGGAAATCACATTGTATGATTTTTAAAGAATTTATTTGTCTTGCACTGCTGAACATAAGTATTTGAACACCAGAGAAAATCAGTGTTAATATTTGGTACAGAAGACATTCCAGCTAGCCGTAAAACAGACTCGCATTTAAAAACCCACTTTTCCAGATAATTTTATATCTTAAGGTAGGAAATAATTACAGAAATATAAAGCATATATTCGGATAGCTCAGTTTAATACAAGTCGCCTGATATCTTACACCCCCTAGTTGAAGTCTACAGGAGAGCAGAAAGCATATAGTTCTAGCTGAAACAGTGAACAATGCCATGTTTCATATCTAGACGTTCAGCAGATGATTCTTCATATTAATCTACCCGTGGATAGAATGTTACATGTACCCAGGGAAGGTTATTGCCCTGGTATAACTTGTGAGGGATTTTGGTTGTAGCTTGAGTCCCCTGCCTACAACACCCTCCACAAATGAGGCGATTGGTTCTCTGCTTCAAGGAGACACCCTTCTGAGTACCTAGAAAAAGGCTGTTATGCTTGGAGCAGAGAGTTAGAGTTAAGCTGAGTTGAAGAAATCTCCCTTTTAACATCGGAACCAACTTAGGAGAACGGCACCCTTTTGCTCTGAAACTTGATCTGCTTAACCCAGGACTTTTGGCAAGTACTCTACCTCTCTAAAACTTCTTTCTGTTATCTCTTTGCTGTTTTATTGCTCTCTGTATTTATATATATATATATATATATATATATATATATATATATATATATTGGCTACATGTTTTTCTGTAAATGTTTTTATTACACCCTTTTGACCTTTTTAGTAATAAATCCTATTATATGAAAAGTGTTGAACTGTTTTTAAAGCTCTTTAATGCAAACTAAGAATCCCTGTCTCTGAAGAACGCTACTGTGTGTTTTTAAACTTCTGTATATCTCTGCCTGCGGTGACAGTGGTATACAGATGATTATTCAAACATCATAGTGTTATTGCTAATATTGGCAAGTTTCCTCCTTCTCTGTACAAAGGTGGTGGTGGCAGTGTGAAGGGTTAATTGGGTAATTAACCTGACCCAGTAACAATTGCTCTCAGGCTGTGGTACATAGATTGTGGTCCATTAGCTGGAAAATCTTTGTGCAGGGTGCAACTGAGCGTGGTATTGTTACACACGGGACAGCGCGGTTTTAGATTGGCTAGTCCTTCGGTCACGAGTTGGTGAGAAGGGCTGGGGGTCTGACGCCGCAATCGTCACAGGTAGATGTAATTTTTTTAAGCCAGGGAAGGGCTTGCAGAGGGGCAGTTGAAAAGGAAGCTTCAAGGTGAACCCAATCTTTATTCCCCCATGGACATGCCAATCTACAATTCTGGATAAGTGACCAGCCCAATAGTAGTATTGTAGGTCCAGCAAGCTTATACCCCCTCTTGATTTAGGAAGGGTGAGTATGCTATAGCTAATGCGTGGATGTTTGCCGTGCCATAGGAACTTACTACAAAATTGCTGATATGAGCCTATGAATTGTGAGGGAAGTGAAATCGACACAGCCTGCAGGACATAAAGCAAACGAGGAAGAACATTCATTTTAAAAATCGCCACCCGGCCAAACCAGGAGCAGACAGGTTTGTTCCATCTGTGAAGATCTTCTCCAATAACTTTCAGGAGTGGGAGGTAGTTCTGACTATATAACTCCAATAGGTGCTTAGGTAATTGTATGCCCAGATACGTGATCGTGTCGCTTTGCCATCTAAGGGGAAAATTCCCCTGACAACACGTTACTAGTCGTTCAGGTAGGGTAACATTCAGGGCATAAGATTTAGTAAAGTTAATTTTGAAGTTGGACATGTATTGAAAAAAGCAAAAGTCCAGTAGTAAGTTAGGCAGGGTGATTTTGTGATGTGTTAGGAAGAGTAGGATGTCTTCAGCATATATTGCTAATTTGTAAGTTTTATCCGATATGGTTACATATCAATCTTAGGCACTGCAGAAAGAGTTCAAGTGTAAGAACAAATAAAAGAGGGGATAGTGGGCAACCCTGCTGGTTACCATTATTGATGGAGAAGGCATTTGACAGATGTCCATTAACCCGAACTTTAGCTGTGGGTGTTCTGTAAAGTGTCATAATGAAAGATAGCTAAGATTTACCAAAGCCCAGATGTCCCATAGCTGCTACCAGATAGTCCCATGCCAGTCTGTCAAATGCCTTCTCTGCATCTAGGGAAAGCAAGAAGCCTTGAAGGTTGGAGTTAGAGAACCAGTGGTGGATGTTGATGGCCTTGATTGAATTGTCTCTTGCATCTCTACCAGGAATAAATCCCACCTGATCTTTAGCAATCAGTGACTGGATGATCAGGAGCAGGCGATTGGCTATGATTTTGGCAAAGATCTTTAGTTCCACTTTAAGCAGAGAAATTGGGCGATAGTTACTAACCGCAGTGGGGTCTTTCCCATCTTTCAGGATCACAGAAATATGTGCTTCAGAAAGATGCCATAGGTCTGGGCCAGGTCAAGCTAGGTTTTCCAAATATGACTTGTAATAAACAGTCGTAAACCCATCTGGCCATGGACTTTTCCCAAATTTTAATTAGGTTACTGTTATCTTAAACTCTTCATAATTTAATGGGCCATCTATGACTTTAGCTTGTGTACGCAAGGTTGGTTTCGGAGAGTATTGCGTCAAAAAGTCATGCGAGATGTCTTCTCTTGGTCTAGTGTCGCCCAGAGGTTTTGGGTAGAGATGAGCGAATCGAAGTAGGCGAAGTGGAATTCGTTTCGAATATTAGGAAAATTTCGATTCGCGTCGAATCCGAAAATAAGCAGACTTCGGATGCGCGAATCGAAATTTTTCCTAAAATGGCGGCGACATGTGCGGCGACGGAGCGGGGATGTCTGGGAAGGCGCGCAGACAAGGCACGCTGACCCATAATGCATTCATTCATGACATGTGATCGCATTAGCCAATCAGCAGCCAGCCAGCCAGCACAGTGTAATGGTCGAGCTATAAATGGCGGCCATTTTAGAATTCTCCATTTGCCTCCAGTCATTCAACAGAGGCAGACCTGGCTGTATGCAGGGAGAGAGTTAGGGACAGAGAAACGTTACTTAGGGACACAGAAACGTTAGTTAGGGCCACAGAATCGTTACTTAGGGCCATAGAAACGTTACATAGGGCCACAGAAACGTTACTTAGGGCCACAGAAACGTTACTTAGGGCCACAGAAACGTTACTTAGGGCCACAGAAACTTTACTTGGGGACACAGAATTGTTACTTGGGGACACAGAATTGCTACTCAGGGACAGACAATGAATTGTTACTGAGGGCCACAGAAACGTTACTTAGGGCCACAGAAACGTTACTTAGGGCCACAGAAACGTTACTGAGGGACACAGAATTGTTACTGAGGGACACAGAATTGTTACTGAGGGACACAGAATTGTTACTGAGGGACACAGAAACGTTACTTAGGGCCACAGAAACGTTACTTAGGGCCACAGAAACGTTACTTAGGGCCACAGAAACGTTACTTAGGGCCACAGAAACGTTACTTAGGGACACAGAAACGTTACTCAGGGACAGACACAGAATTGTTACTGAGGGATACAGAATTGTTACTTAGGGCCACAGAAACGTTACTTAGGGCCACAGAAACGTTACTTAGGGCCACAGAAACGTTACTTAGGGACAGACACAGAATTGTTACTCAGGGACACAGAATTGTTACTCAGGGACACAGAATTGTTACTCAGGGACACAGAATTGTTACTCAGGGACACAGAATTGTTACTCAGGGACACAGAATTGTTACTTAGGGCCACAGAACCGTTACTTAGGGCCACAGAAACGTTACGCAGGGACAGACACAGAATTGTTACTGAGGGACACAGAATTGTTACTGAGGGACACAGAATTGTTACTGAGGGACACAGAACTGTTACTTAGGGCCACAGAACTGTTACTTAGGGCCAGAGAAACATTACGCAGGGACACAGAATTGTTACTCAGGGACAGACACAGAATTGTTACTCAGGGACACAGAATTGTTTAATTAAAGAGTATGTCAGACAACATGCAGAGGAGTGGCAGAGGAGGCAATGTTTTAGGAGCGAGCAGAACAGAGCAGAGGAAGGGGTCGAGGCAGCACTATTCGCAGCCAGAGGCCAGTGCTCCCGGTGTCATCCAGCGGTCGTGTGTCCACCGACAACCCTGCCGTCATCGATTGGTTGGCTCGATCGTCTTCCTCTTCCCAGGTCACCTCTGACACCAACAGCCAACGGTCGGTGGGTACGTCAGACACAACCGTTAGTTGGCATGGCCCGGGACCAAGCCCACTGAAATCACGTGTCCTCTACCTGCCCCTGTCCTTTGGTGTTCCCTCACCAAGCGAAGTATCGCATGCTGTGGGCTCAGCCCCACTGTACAGTGAGGAAGAGCAAACAGAGGGCGGTCAGGAACGGGGGGAGACATCCGCCTCTTCAGCAGCCTGGCGAAGAAGTAGTGGCGAGGAGAGTGGCTCGGTAGCCGGTCTAGAGACTGGTCTGTCTCCTGACCCACACGCAGCCGAGGGGGCTAGTAGTGAGGCGGAGACCCTAATTGATGATGATGATGAGGCTGATCACACTTGGCAGCCTCGTCGTCATCAGGCTATTGCTTCCGCATCATCAGGCAAAGAGGGTGGCAGCTTGGCAGCGAGCAAAACAGTCGGTGGGTTGCCCAGGAGGCAGCAGGGTCGCAGCAGTGTCAGTGGAGGCAAACGGCCACGGAGTACAGCACCAGCTCCAATGCAGCCTACCACCACGGCCAGTAGTGGTGCCGGTGTGCATGGAGGAAGCAGCAGTCAGCCAGTGAGGAGTATCGGGGGCAAAGTTTACTACTCGGCGGTGTGGCAATTTTTTGTCAAGCCGCCCGAGGAAGTAAACGTAGCTGTATGTCGACTATGTGGCCAGAAAGTCAAGCGTGGCCAGGGGGCCCATGTTGGGACTACAGCGTTGCGCCAGCATATGCAGCGTCGCCATTTGGTGGCCTGGGAAAACCGTGATAAAGATACGGCGGTTCTGCCAGCCCCTGCTCCATCACCCGCTCCGTTACTTGCTCCGTCACCCGACGTCAATCGCCCTCTATCAGCCAGTCAAGGCTCCAACACCTCTGCTGAGGGGAGTTGTCGCTCGTTGGCATCTTCCGCTCGTTCAGATGCTCCTTCTCCTGCTACTCCTCTTCACGGATTCCGTCAGCAGTCTTTCTTGGAATCCGTTTCCAAGAGACAACCGTTTGCGAGCACGCACCCGACGGTGCAAAAGCTGAACGTCCTCCTGTCCAAGTTGCTGGTGCTGCAGTCCCTCCCTTTCCAAGTGGTGGACTCAGCACCTTTCCGAGAAATGATGGCTTGTGCCGCGCCGCGGTGGAGAGTGCCAAGCCGTCATTTCTTTGCCAAAAACGCAGTGCCAGCCCTGCATTCACATGTAGAAGAGATGGTGGGCCAGTCTTTGAGCATGTCGGTCTCTGCCAAAGTGCACGGCAGCGCCGACGTGTGGAGCTGTAACTACGGTCAGGGACAGTACATGTCATTTACGGCCCACTGGGTGAACGTGGTGCCGTCACAGCCGCACCAGCAACTTGGACAGGTCACGCCGCTTTTGCCTCCACGTTTGCACGTCCTTGGTCCAGCAAAGATGTCCGCCTCTACCACCTCTTCTTCCGCCGTGTCCTCAGCCGCCACCCCCGTGCCAAGTCCCATTACCCGACCGGCATATCACATGTGCAGGGCGCAACGGTGTCACGCTGTGCTGCACCTGTTATGCCTTGGCGAACGTAGTCACACAGGGGAGGAACTTCTCAGTGTAATGAACAGAGAAATCGACAGATGGCTGTCTCCGCGCAAACTGAAAATCGGAACCATGTTGACCGACAACGGAAAGAACATGGTGTCTGCTCTGCGTCAAGGAAGGTTGTGCCATGCGCCATGCATGGCTCACGTGTTCAATCTGGTTGTCAAGCGGTTCCTAAAATCCACCATCCCACTGCAAGACATCCTTAAAATGTCACGTAAACTTTGCATGCATTTCAGCCATTCCTACACCGCAAAGCACACCCTCCTTGAGCTGCAGCGGCAGAACGGAATTCCACAGCATCGCCTGATCTGCGACGTTGCAACAAGGTGGAATTCAACCCTACACATGTTAGACCGCCTTTACGAACAGCGAAAGGCCATCACCGATTTCCTGATGTTACAAGCGGATAAAGGTACTCCCCTGTGTAACTTCGATGTCAGCCATTGGCAGTTCATGCGTGACACCTGCCGCTTGCTCAGGCCCTTTGAGGAGGCCACGCTATTCGTGAGTCGCCAGGACTATGGGATGAACGACGTCATTCCTCTGTTGCACGTCCTGGAACAAATGCTGTTAACAATGGCTGGTCAGGGTGCGGTAGATGTGGCGCACAGATCTCAACGCAACATGACCCCTGTGGGGGCAGGACAGGAAGAAGAGGAGGAGGTAGAGGAGGACATTTGTGCTCAGGAATTATTGAGTGAAATGGGTGGTTTTTCCACTCAGCGGACAGGAGTGGAGGAGCAGGAGCATGTGGTAGAAGAGGAGGAGGAGGAGACAGAGGACCCAGACGCACCGTGGCAGTATGCTGTAGAGATGGAGGCAGGGAGTCCCTCGCATTCCTTGGCACAAATGGCCCATAGCATGCTCGCTTGCTTACGTAGCGACAGCCGAATAATAACCATCAGACAGAGGGATGACTTTTGGCTGTCCACCTTGTTGGACCCTCGCTACCGTTCAAAAATGGTGGCCTTTTTCACACCTGCTGAGAGGGAGGCCAAAATAACGTACTATAAAAACCACCTATGTAGTCAGTTGGTCTCTGCCTTTGTGCGCCAACGTCCATCCTCAGACACTGTGGGCCCTGTGCGCTCGCGTTCCGCTGCCATGGCAGCAGGGGAGGGGTGGGGTGGTAGGAGCAGTGGTAGCTCCACCAGCAGCGGCTGCCTCAGTCTGCAGTCGATGATGAGTAGCTTTCTTCACCAGCGCAGTGAGGAAACTACTAACCAGCCGCAGCAGCAGCAGCATCAGGTGGACCTGGAGCAGGACCTCAAACAACAGGCTTGGGCCTACTTGGACAGCACCCTGCCAACCGAGGTAGACAATCCCCTTGACTACTGGGCAACGAAACTTGACCTTTGGCCCCAACTAGCTGAATTTGCCCTTCAAAGGCTGTCATGCCCGGCCAGTAGCGTGGCATCGGAGCGCGTGTTTAGTGCGGCAGGAGGTATTGTAACTCCACGGAGGACACGACTGTCCACCCAAAGTGTGGAGAGACTCACGTTTGTGAAAATGAATCAGGCGTGGATTAGTCTGGATTTCAAACCACCAGTTCCTGACACAACTGACTAAATCCGCCATGAATCATGCCCCTGCCATGTGCCACTTTCAGGTCTACTCACACTGCTGGTGTGTTCCATTTTTTGTCATAGGGTGCTGGCAGATTACGGGCCTCCCATAGCTGCTGCCAGGCCCCTAATCTGCCATGGGCCCCTGTACCGCCTCCTCATGCTGCTGCCAGGTCCAGAGTCTGTCATGGGTCCCTGTACGGCCTCCCATTGCTGCTGTCTCCATCGCCACACTCTGCCATGTGCCACTTTCAGGTCTCCTCACACACTGCTGGTGTGTTGAATTTTTTGACATAGGGTGCAGGCAGATTACGGGCCTCCTATAGCTGCTGCCAGGCCCCTAATCTGCCATGGGCCCCTATACCGCCTCCTCATGCTGCTGCCAGGTCCACAGTGTCTCATGCCATGTGCCACTTTCAGGTCTCCTCACACTGCTGGTGTGTTCCATTTTTTGTCATAGGGTGCTGGCAGATTACGGGCCTCCTATAGCTGCTGCCAGGCCCCTAATCTGCCATGGGCCCCTATACCGCCTCCTCATGCTGCTGCCAAGTCCAGAGTCTGTCATGGGTCCCTGTACGGCCTCCCATTGCTGCTGTCTCCATCGCCACACTCTGCCATGTGCCACTTTCAGGTCTCCTCACACTGCTGGTGTGTTCCATTTTTTGTCATAGGGTGCTGGCAGATTACGGGCCTCCTATAGCTGCTGCCAGGCCCCTAATCTGCCATGGGCCCCTGTACCGCCTCCTCATGCTGCTGCCAAGTCCACAGTGTCTCATGCCATGTGCCACTTTCAGGTCTCCACACACTGCTGGTGTGTTCCATTTTTTGTCATAGGGTGCTGGCAGATTAAAGGCCTCCCATAGCTGCTGCCAGGCCCCTAATCTGCCATGGGCCCCTATAGCGCCTCCTCATGCTGCTGCCAGGTCCAGAGTGTCTCAAGGGTCCCTGTACGGCCTCCCATTGCTGCTGTCTCCATCGCCACACTCTGCCATGTGCCACTTTCAGGTCTCCTCACACTGCTGGTGTGTTCCATTTTTTGACATAGGGTGCTGGCAGATTAGGGGCCTCCCATAGCTGCTGCCAGGCCCCTAATCTGCCATGGGCCCCTTTACCGCCTCCTCATGCTGCTGCCAGGTCCACAGTGTCTCATGCCATGTGCCACTTTCAGGTCTCCTCACACTGCTGGTGTGTTCCATTTTTTGACATAGGGTGCTGGCAGATTAGGGGCCTCCCATAGCTGCTGCCAGGCCCCTAATCTGCCATGGGCCCCTTTACCGCCTCCTCATGCTGCTGCCAGGTCCACAGTGTCTCATGCCATGTGCCACTTTCAGGTCTCCTCACACTGCTGGTGTGTTCCATTTTTTGACATAGGGTGCTGGCAGATTACGGGCCTCCTATAGCTGCTGCCAGGCCCCTAATCTGCCATGGGCCCCTATACCGCCTCCTCATGCTGCTGCCAGGTCCAGAGTGTCTCATGGGTCCCTGTACGGCCTCCCATTGCTGCTGTCTCCATCGCCACACTCTGCCATGTGCCACTTTCAGATCTCCTCACACTGCTGGTGTGTTACATTTTTTGTCATAGGGTGCTGGTAGATTACTGGCCTCCCATTGCTGCTGCCAGGCCCGTAATCTGCCATGGGCCCCCGTACCGACTCCTCATGCTGTGACGTTGCAACAAGGTGGAATTCAACCCTACATATGTTAGACCGCCTTTACGAACAGCAAAAGGCCATCACAGATTTCCTGATGTTAAAAGCGGATAAAGGTACTCCCTGTGTAACTTAGATGTCAGCCATTGGCAGCTCATGCGTGACACCTGCGCTTGCTCAGGCCCTTTGAGGAGGCCACGCTATTCGTGAGTCGGCAGGACTATGGGATGAATGACGTCATTCCTCTGTTGCACGTCCTGGAACAAATGCTGTTAACAATGGCTGGTCAGGGTGCGGTAGACGTGGCGCACAGATCTCAACGCCACATGACCCCTGTGGGGGCAGGACAGGAAGAAGAGGAGGAGGTAGAGGAGGACATTGGTGCTCAGGAATTATTGAGTGAAATGGGTGGTTTTTCCACTCAGCGGACAGGAGTGGAGGAGCAGGAGCATCTGGTAGAGGAGGAGGAGACAGAGGACCCAGACGCACCGTGGCAGTATGCTGTGGAGATGGAGGCAGGGAGTCCCTCGCATTCCTTGGCACAAATGGCCCATAGCATGCTCGGTTGCTTGCGTAGCGACAGCCGAATAATAACCATCAGACAGAGGGATGACTTTTGGCTGTCCACCTTGTTGGACCCTCGCTACCGTTCAAAAATGGTGGCCTTTTTCACACCTGCTGAGAGGGAGGCCAAAATAACGTACTATAAAAACCACCTATGTAGTCAGCTGGTCTCTGCCTTTCTGCGCCAACGTCCATCCTCAGACACTGTGGGCCCTGTGCGCTCGCGTTCCGCTGCCATGGCAGCAGGGGAGGGGTGGGGTGGTAGGAGCAGTGGCAGCTCTACCAGCAGCGGCTGCCTCAGTCTGCAGTCGATGATGAGTAGCTTTCTTCACCAGCGCAGTGAGGAAACTACTAACCAGCCGCAGCAGCAGCAGCAGCAGCATCAGGTGGACCTGGAGCAGGACCTCAAACAACAGGCTTAGGCCTACTTGGACAGCACCCTGCCAACCGAGGTAGACAATCCCCTTGACTACTGGGCAACGAAACTTGACCTTTGGCCCCAACTAGCTGAATTTGCCCTTGAAAGGCTGTCATGCCCGGCCAGTAGCGTGGCATCGGAGCGTGTGTTTAGTGCGGCAGGAGGTATTGTAACTCCGCGGAGGACACGACTGTCAACCCAAAGTGTGGAGAGACTCACGTTTGTGAAAATGAATCAGGCGTGGATTAGTCTGGATTTCAAACCACCAGTTCCTGACACAACTGACTAAATCCGCCATGAATCATGCCCCAAACATGTGCCACTTTCAGGTCTCCTCATACTGCTGGTGTGTTCCATTTTTTGTCATAGGGTGCTGGCAGATTACGGGCCTCCCATAGCTGCTGCCAGGCCCCTAATCTGCCATGGGCCCTCTATACCGCCTCCTCATGCTGCTGCCAGGTCCGTAATCTGTCATGGGCCCCTGTTGTCGCTTGTTGGCATATTCCGCTCGTTCAGATGCTCCTCCTGCTACTCCTCTTCACGGATTCCGTCAGCAGTCTTTCTTGGAATCCGTTTCCAAGAGACAACAGTTTGCGAGCACGCACCCGACGGTGCAGAAGCTGAACGTCCTCCTGTCCAAGTTGCTGCTGCCAGGCTCGTAATCTGTCATGCGCCCCTGTACCGCCTCCTCATGCTGCTGCCAGGTCCAGAGTCTCTCATGGGCCCCCGTACCGACTCCTCATGCTGCTGCCAGGTCCAGAGTGTGTCATGGGTCCCTGTACGGCCTCCCATTGCTGCTGCCAGGCCCGTAATCTGCCATGGGCCCCCGTACCGACTCCTCATGCTGCTGCCAGGCCCGTAATCTGTCATGGGCCCCTGTACCGCCTCCTCATGCTGCTGCCAGGTCCAGAGTGTGTCATGGGTCCCTGTACGGCCTCCCATTGCTGCTGTCTCCATCGCCACACTCTGCCATGTGCCACTTTCAGGTCTCCTCACACTGCTGGTGGTTTCCATTTTTGTCATAGGGTGCTGTATGGCCTCCCTTTGCTGCTGCCTCCACCGCCACACTGTGGCTCCACACTCTGGTTTTGGCCCCGTGACTGCCCAAATGAGTGAAGTGTGCGGTGATTCTAAGATCGACGGCACTCATCTGCATGTCATACTGACTGTCAGTATTATTTCTCTTCCCCAGCAGACTCCAAGGGCATTTAAATTAAAGGTACAGTGTTCTGCACTGATATAAAGGCTCTCTGAAGCCTAGAAACACCCTTTTATAAGTTAAATTCGCAGCGAATATATTCGACTCGAATCAAAAATTTTCCACGAATTCGCCGAATCAGTCGAATCGAATTTTTGAATACTTCGCTCATCTCTAGGTTTGGGGTCGGGGGTAAGTTATATGAACCAGCATAGTAAGTCTCAATTTGGGCCTGGGGAGGTCACCACATCATCACCCTTAGGGGACAGAACATGATGAATAGTATTCGCCGCTTTCTTGGCTTGTAGAGCCTTGGCTAGAAGTTTGCCACATGTATTTCTTTGCTCGTAAAAAAGCTTTTGTGTTAGCACATATTTGTGTTTAGTTATACGGCCAAGTTCCTCCAATAGTCTGGTACGTGTGTCGAGCAGTTTTGTGTAAGTTTGTTGAGCTTGTGTGGGTTTATGGGTTTCTTCTGGTTTTTGTATTGTTTGTGTCAGGGAAGTTTGTAAGGCCTGTGTTGCCTTTTTCCGTGAGGCAGACATCACAAGAAAAAGTCCCCGTAGGACACATTTATGTGTTTCCCATTGTATCAGCAGGGAGGTTTCTGGCATGTCATTCCCCGTAAAAAAATTGTCGCAAATTTTCAAGAATCTTTGATGCATTGAGAGTGTCTGTGAGGAGGGAAGAATCAAGTCACCAAGTTTTGGTATGGTCAAGTAAGGTAGGAAATTGGAGGGTCGTTGTGATTGGATGATGGTCTGAAACTACCATAGCTTCAATCGTAGCATTAAGCAGTAGTGAGAGATCTCTTTGTGACAAAAAAAGATAGTCTATTCTAGAATAGCTCTGATGAGGTGACGAGTAGAACGTGTAATCTTTAGTGTTCGGGTGAAACGTCCGTCATGAGTCACGTAGTAAAAGGTCATGAAGTTGTATCTTAACTTATTTGAGTGCACGGAAAGTAGTTGAGGAGGAACCAGTGGATGTGTTTTCTAATGGGTTTAGTGCCAGGTTAAAGTCACCTCCTAGAATGAGTATGCCCGATTGGAAGGCAGTGAGAGTTTGGCATACTTGGCGGAAGAACCCAACTTGAGCCATATTGGGACTGTACGTATATATTCTCCAAGGTGATTGTTTTGTTCTTAATAAATAAGAATCTGCCTTCCTCGTCTGCTAATGAATCCTCAATCTGTAACAGCAGATGTTTAGAGATCAGTACGGACACCCCTTTGGTCTTGGCAAGTTTATTTGTTGCATGTAACACCACAGAATATTTTTGATTTTGGGATGCTATCCGCTCAGAAATGTGTCTCTTGTATAAAAAGTACATCTGCCTTGAGGTTCTGCAAGTGTAAGAGGAGCTGCAAATGCTTTTGAGGGAGGTTAAGACTTCTTGCATTACTGGAGATGACTTTAAGCTTAGCTGCGTCATGTTTAGGGGTAGGAGGAGGCATTGTGTATGGTATAGTGTTGGCCAAGATGTCACCAAAAAGATCCACCCACGTGACAGGAGGATAAAATAGTATGAGCAGAGCAAGAAATCTATGAGGGGGGGGGGGGGGGATGATTACAGAGAAGTAAGAGATATAGAGGTAGGAGAGAAGAAGAAAGTTAAAAAAGAGGGGGGGAGGGGTTGGGAAGGAAAGGGAGAAGGGGGTAAAGGGGGTAAGGGATGAGCAAGGAAAGAAGAGCAGAGGGACAGAAAGAAGATGAATATAACTCCAGGAGTGAGATAGACCAGCTATCTCACCTCAAATTTCTTGTCCGGACAAGGTTGGCCCGAGTCAACGGAAATTGCCAGGTGGGGAAAGTGTCAGGGCGCTGTGATGGATGCCCCGTAAAGTGTGAATTTTGTTATGTAATAAATGGGAAAGTACTCAAACGGCACTAGGGAGGCGTAGTGCTGATGAAAGAAGAGAAACAGTGAGATGCAGAAGGTGAGTATCGATAAAGAGGAAACAAAGAGGGCATAGATGAAAGAGGCTGCCTCATGTAAGAGCTCGGTTTTTCCATGAGCCGTTTGTAGTAGAGGGGATTTTAAACATAGTTGTGTATTTTACCTTTTGAAGACCAGTATCCAGGATGGGGAGGCCCTCATGTACAGGTCAGTCGAAGAATAAAAAACAAACAATTAGCCTGATAAAGAGAGGACCCCCGTTACAGCAGTTAGTAGATCTAAACAATCTGTATCAACAGTCAGGTAAATCATATAACCAAATATAAAACCTCAACAATCAGTAACAACAGGGGGGGGGGGGGGGTTTGTTGCGTGAGCATACGTGACAGGAGGCACGGTGAGTCATATCTCAATTCCATCTAGGTTCAAGAAGATATGGTACATTTGTGCACTTGCGATTTTGGTTTGCCCCAATAAGTGAAAATACTAACCTGTAATACTGATATGTGGGTTTGTATTTGCAATTACCCTGTATTCGAAATAATTCTCTAACCCTCTTGAATAATGTTATCTCCTCTGTCAAAAAGGAGAGGGGGGATGGATGGAGGTTTGTGGGAGGAAAGCCACATCTTCCTCAATAGGAGAGGGTAAAAGGGGAGGGTGGAGGTAAAGCAGGGGGGAGGTATGTAAAATATGAGACCAACTTTGTTCAGTTAGGGTGACAAACCTATTACCTTCAAGAGTAGAGTGCACAAATCCCAAATAAAGCCAATACAAGAGGATTATCATTACAGCAAAGAGGCAATCAACTTAAATATCAACTTTGATGCTTTGTTGTGGGGCTGTCAAGCGTAGGCCCACGCCACCCCAATAGGGGTATGTACTGATCATTTAGTATGCCCCATAATCCTCAGGCGGGGGAAAAAGTGGATTGAGAGGCGGGCCTGAGCCTAGTCCCCTTTAGCCAACAGGAAAAATAGAGCAGCATGTATGATAAAATGTCAACAGGAGAGATATGAGTCTCATTAATACTTTGTAGAATGTCAGACAGTATGAAAAAAAAAGGGGGGGTTTGGAAGGAGAAAAATTGGGAGACTTATCATCTCAATCATATAGATACTTAAAGTAGAGGCCTTCGGAGTCTTCTAGAGGGTTCTAGGTCAGATTTCAGGGCAATCAAGGTTCAGACATAAGCGTCCTTAGGGCATCTTCTATTTCTCGATTCTTCGGATTGAGCCGAGGTAGAAGTTCATGTTACCGACAAAGGTATCAAAGTTGTAGTGTTCATCAATCTCGTCGAGCTTTACGATGGGCAGTTGATACTGGTAAGCTGTCACCGTGAGGTGAGTGATGATTAGCAGGTGCTGGACAAGCATATCGTTGCGATCTCTGGTGTCTCACCGTAGGCAATCTCCTTGGAGGTCGAATATCAATCTGCTCCCCTTCGGACAGAGGAGGTAAATGTAGGCCTGTGAACCATTCTGGGAGCTCAATCAGCTGTAGCTCTAGGGTTTTGCAGAAAGGTGGCAGATCTTCTGGTCCCCTCAAAATGGCTGTGCGGTCCATAGCTGTAGCAGACAGACCAAAGGGGAATTTCCAGCGATACAGAATTTCTCTAGCACAGAGGAGGTATAGTAGGAGGTGCAGGGCTTTCCTGTGTTGTAACATAATATGTGAGAGGTCTTGGTAAAGTTTGACCTCAGCTCCATGATAGAGAATCCGACTTCTGTTTCTTGCCCTCCGCAGGATTTTCTCCTTAAGCTTAAAATTCACAATACAGCAGACCACACCTCTGGGGGGGTCTGAATCCCTACCCCTAGGGCGTAGTGCTCTATGCATGCGAACCATATCGATCGGTGCGTCAGGAGGTCTGTCAAGCAGATCATTAAATATGGCTAGCACTGCCTGCGGTAGACGGTTATGGTCTATATTCTCTGAAAGTCCTCTGAGTCTGAGATTATGGTGTCTGCCTCTATTGTCTAAGTCTTCTAGGTGGCAATAAATCTCGAATATGTGTGCCGTATATACTTCTGCGGCCCTCAAGACAGATAGTATTGCTAGTGTCATGGCGTACGATTACCCCCTTTATATCTTCCAACCGTAATGCTATCACCTGTATATCTAATTTAAGCTTGGAAATAGCAGCTGTTAATGTCTCCTTAATATCTGTGGCGACCGCCGTCAGATTGTCTAGGTTAAGTACCTTGTTGGTCTACTGTGGCGTGGCCTCCAGTTAGGTTGTAGGCTGTCTCGTGAGGCTGTGACTGCTGGAGTGGGCCGCATGCTCCGCACGTTGCGATGGTGTGGCCTGCTCTCTTGACTGGAAGAGCTCCGGTATCCCGCTGCCGGAGTGCGTCTCTGACCCTTGGGGGGACCGGAAATGTGATGTAGTCGCATTCCGGTCCGCCTTTCCCATGGTGCCACCAACTGTTTCCTTCAGCAGGGTAAGAAGCAAGCCTCAGTGTGCTGAAGCAAGGAGCTTAACCAGCCATCTTCCTGAGCGCCTTAGCCATGCCCAAAGCATTTACATTGTAATAAGACAGCTTGTAAAACAATTGCAATGACTGAAACACTGCCGCCAGAGATGTAGGCACCTGTGTGAGCAAAAGAATGATGTAATCCGCAAACAAACTGATAACATGTTCATGGGAGCCTATTAAAAATCATGTAATATCTGGGTGTTGCCTAATATGCGCTGTAGTGATGGGCTTAATGCCCCCATGTTTGATTAGTAGTCCAACAGTCAAACCTAATAAATGTTCGACCACAAACTTCAATCTTAATGCTAGCCTATGTGACTTGAACTTGTAAATTCAGAAGTGCCTATTTTGAAGGCTTATATGCAAGTTATTGTCCATAAAAGGGGTACGGGGACTGCCCTGAGAGACATGAATCAGTGAAAAAATCATTAAAAAAAAGTTTTTAAAGGGAAAGTCATTTTTCATTGCTTAAAGTAAAAAAAAAATAAAATAAAAAAATTCCTTTAAATATCATGCCTGGGGCAGGACTGACATTTTTGTTTTTAATTACATTTTTATAACAAAAAAAAATAAAACAGCGTGGGGTCCCCCCAATCCCTACAAGATCCTTTAGGTCTGGTAGGAAGGTTAGGAGGGACCCCACAGTAAGAAATTAAAAAAAAGTGTGTGTTATGCTGCCCCCAGACTTTTGAAATATTTCTTTATTGAACAAAAAATAAAACAATTTTTGATAAGTCCTTTACAAAAAAAACAAAAAGCAAAAAAAAAAATGGTTTCATTGTTGTAATCCATCATCAATTACGGCATCCAGCATTGTCACGTCAACACCGACTTGCCAAAATAAAATTTAAAAAAACGATGCCTGTTGACCCATTCACACCTGCCGAGCAATCACCACAATATGACATTTGCTGGTCAGATGTAAACAATTGGGTGAAGCTAGTGGTGACTTCTCCACTATCTCCGCCCACTTGTGCTGTGATTGGCCAAAGCATTCCACCTGACCTGCGGTCAGGGTGCATTGCTTTGGCCAATCACAATGCACTGTGAGAGCTCAGTGCACTGTATTGCACGGTTGGCAAACAGCCCGCCAAATGCCCTTACCGTTCATGCGTTTGGCAAACACATGAATGGCTGATGTTTGACTCAAAATTATGTTCCACTTGAACATCAAGCCCATCCCTAATGCATTGCTAAGGGTTCCACCAGTAGGTAAATATTAAAGGTGATATAGGACACCCTTGACGGATGCCATTGGTCATTGAAAAAGGTTGGGATAAGAGTCCAGATGTGTAGACTTTTGCTGATAGGAATGTATATAAGGCAGATATAGCTGAGAAGATATGGCCTGTAAAACCAAATTTGATAGGATACACTAGGGGTATCTTACTAGGGTGTTGTTCAAACGCATTCTCTGTGTCTAAAGCCAGAAGCAGAGAAGGCATTTTGTCTCTGTTTGCTAGATGGATAATATTAGGGAGTCTTCTTGTGGCATCTTAGGTTTGTCTGCCTTTGGTGAAGTCATATTGATCTGGGTGTATTAATGTGGGTGTCAGGAAAGGCCTGTCCATAGTGCAGGTGAAGTTCCACGGCGCACAAATATGCGTAGAGTCCTTACGAGCTGAACAGATGTGCAGGCACTTGGACATAGACGTGCACACGTGTGCGCATGCATGCGCATGCGCACTCACGCATACGGGCGCTTGCCTGTCACTAATGCTGGCACCAAAAGGGCTATTTAAACTGGCTGCAGTAGTTGTCCCATTGCCATATGGTCTTATCCCTGCTCATGTTCCCTGATTCCTGTGATTGTCTCCTGATACCGAACCAGCTTGTTCCTGACCTCCGCTTGATCGCTACCTGCCCTGACCTCTGGCTTGTCTTGGACTATTCTTCTGTCTCCGCTCCTGTCTGATTGATCTTCCATTGCTGACCTGGCCTGTGACCTGACTACTCTTCCTCCTGCCGCTTAAGCCCTGATCTGCCTGACCGATACCGAACCTGGCTCGTCTGACCCTGCATCCTCAGCACGCAGCTCTCGAGTATCCATCCATCCAGCACGGCTACATTAGAACCCTGGACTGATCACAGGCACTCATACCCCACCGTGCCCCTGTGACCGCTGTCTCACCATCAGCAGTCCTTGAGCCGGAGTTGTATGGAGGCCTGCCTCTTCACGTCAGGCTCACTATCCAGGTACGTGACAGTGGGCATAATATCAATCTTAATGCCATAAACTTAGCATAAACTTTGAGATCGTTGTTAAAAAGAGAAATAGGGTGAAGATTTTGAGGTGTGTCAGGTGATTTCCCTAGTTTCAGCAGCGTGACAATTATTGCTTCCAACATTTCAGGGGGGAAGGAAACAGGCTGCAGCAGCTTCATAGTCTGCACCAAGATAAGGGCTTAGAAGAAGTTTAAAGTTTTTATAATATTCACCAGTAAGTCCATTGGGACCTGGTGAATTGTTGGGAAGGTTACAAAATAACCTGGTTAATCTCAGGCAGGGAAAAGGGGGCATTAAGAATGTAGAGGTGTTCCTGGGATAATGTTGTTAGGTTGATACCTCTTAAAAAATGATCAGTGTCCTGAGAGGTGGGTTGTGGAATTTTGTCATTTCAGGTTGCATAAAGCACTATAGTAAGAACTGAAAGCACTTGCTATACCTTGTGGGCAGGGGCAGACTGACAACTCATGGGGCCCCCGGGCAATAGGGGATCATGGGGCCCCTGTGTCCTTGCCCAAACTCAAAAAAGCCTATGAAAAAGGTACCAGGGGCATCTCATGGGGCCCCCTAATGACCCTGGGCCCTCGGGCAGAGCCCGAGTTTCCAAATGGTCAGTCCACCCCTGCTTGTGGGTCAAATATTTTTTTTTTAGAGATTGGATGGTGGATAAATGATATTTTGGTTTTGATTCAATGACCTTGAAGTCTTCTTACCATTATTTTTGCCCGTTCTATTACCAGAGGTATAGTGAGACATCTTTTAACCTCTGTGTAGTCTCCTCAAGGTTATGTAAGAGGACTTCTTTGAGGTTATGCCTAAGGTTTGTAAATTTAGCACTAATGTTGGAAGAGGGACAAGTTTTAATTTGAGATTAAAGGAGATACATTTCAGTAGCAAGTGTGTCTAGTTGTGTCTCAACTTACTTTCCCATGCTCCTAGTTTGATAAAAATTCCTCTAACATACACCTTATGGGCATGCCAAAGGGAAAAGGGGCTCTCTACTGATGAGGCATTCAGCTTGATGAAATTCTTTAAGGTTGTCTTCTATTATTTTCTATGATTGTTGGGCCTGTATAAGCCTAGAATTGGCACACCACACAAAAGAAGAATTAAAAGGATATTGGTTACTAACTGTAAGCAAAATGGAAGCATGATCAAACTAAGTAATTTAGTTTATAGAGGAAATTGTAGACTCCTGTAGGAGCTATTTGTCTGTCATGAAGTAGTCAATATGGGAGTATGAGCAGTGCGTGAACGAGAAAAAAGTAAAGTCCTTTTCATGGCTAAAAAGATGGTCTCCATGAGCAGACCATTTTCTACAAAAGGGGGTACCCAAATAAGCTACTCATCTCCCATCGAAATAAAACCCTTCCCATTATGTCTTCAACCATGGCATTACCCACCTTCATGCATGAAGTCTTATGGAATACTCTGTCTCCTCCATCATGTGAAATGGCAACCTCCTATGTATCTAGTGACTGGTCCAAAGTTTCCAAAACATAACACTACTCTTTTGTGCCTTATTACCTCTCCATTCACTACTCTGTGGCCCTTCATATAAAGGGTTGGGTGATTAGGATGGCTCAGCTCAAGTGATTTATGCTCACCCTTATTAGAATGAGCATGCCAAGCACACTCATTGGGGGTTATTTTCTAAAGCTGGGGAGTGCAAAATCTGGTGCAACTCTGCATAGAAAGCAACCAGTGTCCAGTTTTTATTGCCAAAGCCTAATTTGACAAGCTGAAGTTAAAAGCTAATTGGCTACCATGCACATCTGCACCAGATTCTGAGCGCACTAGGTTTTAGTAAATTTCTCCATTGTATTTTTTGCTTTATTCAAGATTGTTTATTATTATGAAGCACTATACTGTTCTTACTGGTTCAACGGTGTTAGGGTCTGTCATCATTGATGTATTCATATTACATTGCTCTGCTCTTTATATGCTCTGTATTCCTGACAGATTCACAGGAGCTCTCTGAAGACCGTCACTTATGTATTTAACCTACCATGGTTAAAATAACATCACTTAATACTAAGGAAACTAATAGCCCCTTCAAGCGCTCCTCCCTCTAGAAAGAGGTCATAAACCTTAAAATTGATTTATTATGAATACAGGAAACTCATTTCTCCATCGTCAAACCCTCCTCTCTAAGCTGAAACTTCACCCATAATTTCTGTTCTAATTCTGAGTAAAAAAAAGGAAAGAGGTAATGATAGCCATAATAACAAAACACATTCAGCGTCCTCATTCTTTCTTGGATCCCAATGGTAGATTTATTGTCGTAGCCTCCCTAGTGGTCTGATTATGTCAGTATTTCTGTGCTCAAAGAGGTACATTTTTTTGCATGGAAACATGTATTTTTTTTATTGTAGGCCTGTAATTTTTAGGAATAACTCACTGAAATCTGTCCAAACAAGATCTAGTAAACATCCCGGGTATGTTAAAAAGTGAAAAACGAAATAATAAATGATAATTTAATAAATAATCATAAAAATAACAATATAATAATACATTTAATTCAATAATATAATCAAACCAAAAACACTGAAATTTGAAATATATCGCCAAGTTCGCACATCACTGAGCAAAGTCGCAAAATTGTTTACAGTGTCTGATGACGAATTTCCCCACGAATCATTATCACTCAATTCTGCAAGTGGTTCTGATTTACTATCGCTGTTCTCTATCTGGTCTAAAACCGCTTTTGACCTAAAGGGACGCTTTTTGGACGCCATGGACATTTCTCAGTTTCCAGGCAGAAAGAACGGTAAAAATGCAGGCAGGGCACAGGACAAAGCACTAGGGACAAAATATATGTGAAATGGTTTGATACAATAATGTTATACTATGTAATTTTAGTGAATTTACTGAATGTCACTGTTTCACATTTTTAAATTTCTCGCCATTCCGTCCCCGTACGTCCTGACATTGCAGGGAACGGAACCCAGAAGATGGATATCGGCCGGAGGACATTGCAGGGGACACTGCAGGAGGGACATTGCGGGACCGCAGGACAAGGTAAGTGAAGAAGATATCCCAGAGCAGCGCTGCAGGGTATTCCCGAGTGTAACTTGGGGTTACTGCTTGTGGTGCTGAAACTTTACCCCGAGCTACACTTGGGAACACCTCCAGGGAGGTTAACAGCTTATATTAATGACAAATTGCTTACTCTAGCCAACATATGTGCACCAAGTACACATAAAAATATCATTCTTCAGATCCCTCTTTAACACAATTAAGCAATTCTGCCACGGACATCTCCTTTTTTATGGAGATTTTACCTTCAATATTTTTTACTGAAAAATATTTAAAAAATTCCAAGTATAAGGGGAAAGAAATCCCCCAACAATACACAGTACAGAAACAGATGACATTATAACAACATACTGTACTATCTGAAATGTTTTTATCAGCTACTAATCAGAGATAGAATAGACTACCCATTTGGAACAGGAAGAAAGCTATTATACTACTCCCGGGAACAGAGGTAGTGTCAGAATAAGAAAAAAAAAAGAGAGGCGAATGTAAGGAGGAGAAGAAGAAAGAAGAGGAGGGAAGTGCAGAGTATCACAGAGTAAGTGGAAGAGTATCAGACTGCATATATAAAAGAATAGGCGAGCATATGCATCTAGCTTTGTTTGGTCTAAAAGATGAGAATTACAGGGCCTGAAAGAGGGATCAATCTAAGGCTTTGTGAAATTTACATCAGGAGAGTTTAATGCATCTGGGATCTGATAACCATGGAAACCAGTGTTCAGTAAATTTGTCTCCTATAAGATGTGATTTGGCGAATAGAGATTCCATTTTGACAATGGTCAGTAAGTATAGATATGACAGATGAGAATGTTGGTGGAAGAAGATTCCTCCAGGCATGTACTAGGAATAGTCGCGCTGCAATTAAGTTATGTGTGATAATAGGGAGAAATTTAGTAGACAAGAAAAAAGAATCTAGACCAAAGAGAGCCATTTGCAGGGTTAACAGGTGCAAAACATGAGTAATAACAAGAATGAAGGTAGATACGTTCTTCCAAAAAAAGGCAATGATTGGGCATTCTTAGAAGATACTATATGGTAGAGAGATCCAATCGCATTACAGTTTCTCCAGCATTTTGGAGAGTGAGATATATATGAGCCAGTCTCTCCAGTGCGTAGTACCATTTATAATAGATTTTCATGAGTGTTTCCCAATGTGTTATATTTTTGGAAAAAATAGATGGGGCTTGAAGAGCTTGATGTCAGACAGCAGGAGATGTGGAGATATATAGAGCTGTCTCACAATAGACAATATTTGTGGGTTTGCAGGTGGAAAATGGGCTAGAAAGGCAATTGTAAATGTATGAGATCCCCTTAGTTTTGGTGGACATCTGGGTACAGAAGAAAAGTAAATCTTTGGAAATGGTTGTCTTGGCAATGGATATAGAAGAAAGGATATGACATACTCTTAAGTAAATGTAAAAAGTCCTTATTAGGTATGTTGTATGAGGATCAGAGTTTCTGAGAGGAGATACGATCTTGGTGTTGGAGCAAATCTCCAATCCTGTTAATTCCTGCCAGAGTCCAGTGTTGGAGTGAAAGGTCTGGAGAAAGCAGTTGTAAGGAGAGAAGTGGAAGTAGTCTCAGAGTTTGCATATGGATTCTTTGGAAAGTTTGTTGTATGACTTTCCAAGCCATAACTGTTGTGTTAACTGTAGGCAAAAAGGATCAAGGTGGGTGATTGTTCAGCCAGGTTGCTGCTATTAGTAGATGAGGAGCTTGAGAAATTGCAGTGGATTCTAATTGAAGTCAAGTAGAAGTAGAATGTGGAGACCACCACTGCTTTACCTGGTCTAATAAGAATGCTTTGTAGCATAGTTTAATGTTAGGGGCTCCAAGACCGGCAAAAGCCCTAAGTATACTTAATGAAGATGATTTCAGTCTGGGTTTGTAAGCTGTCAAGATGAAGTGATTGCCAGTTTGTTGGATTTTTGCAATGTCCACTTGTAGTATTGGTAATGGTAAAGTCCTGAAGAAATAGAGGATGCGAGGGAGAAGGAACATTTTGACAAAGGCTATTTGTCCTACCCATAAGGCCCTGATGGAGGACATGGATGAAGTAATATATTGAAGTTTATGATGTAGAGATTTGAGATTAGTACATAAAAGTATAGCTGAAGGAGAGGTTAGTTGGATGCTCAAATAGGTCATAGTGGAGTTTGGAGCCCAGGAAAAAGGGAATATTTTGGAAATATCAGTTTTAATGGACTGTGGTAGAGAGATTCCAATCATGGATGATGTAGAATGATTTAGTTTATACATGGCTACCAAACTGAAGCTAAAAATAGGCATAAAGTGGGTAGTGAGCAAAGCAGGTTTGTTAGCAAAATAATTATGTTGTCGCATAGAGACAGATCTTATGGGATCGATATCCCTGAAATAAGAGAGTTAGAGATTATAGCTTGGGCTAGGAGTTCAATTACTAGAGCAAAGATCAGGGGTGAGAGTGGACACTATTGACGCGTTCCATTGATATTTGAGAAGGAATCAGAGAGGATACCCAGTGCCCAGACCTTAGCACTGAGGAAGGGGTAAAGGCCGATAATGGCTTTTTAAAAAGTTGCCTTTGATACCAAATTGGATTAGAACCACCTCCAGGTATTTCCAGTGCACTCTATCAAATGCCTTCTCTGCAAGAGAAATCAGCAGAGAAGGCATTTGATGATGTTCAGCCCAGTGAATTAGATCAATAAAACAGCAGGTCCCATCTGAGACCTATTGTTGAGGGATGAATCCTACCTGGTCTAGGTGTATGAGGTGGGGCATATGCTGAGCAAGGCGTGTTGCTCATAATTTGGCCTATAATTTAAGATCTGTATTGAGTAGAGGGATGTGGCATAGGATCATAAGGGGATTTCCCAGGTTTATGGATAGTAATGACAATAGCTTTGAGCTATCCTGATGGTATATATCCTGTATTCAAAATCTATTGAGATAGTTACATAGATGAGGTAGAAGTTGTTTGTGGTAGGGTTTGTAATAATCATTGTTGAAACCATCAGGCCCTGGAGCTTTCTGAAAGGTAGGGTTTTGATAGCAGCCCATAGTTCTTGATGTGTAAATGGATGGGAAAGGCCTTCTGGTTGAGTATTTAAAGAGGGAAGATATGATGGAGGAAAGGTCTGAATTAGTGATTGTGCTGGTTATGCATCAGTCGTGAGAGGTATAAATTATAAAGTCAGGAGTAAAAGGAACTAAAACAGCTAGTGATTTCCTTTGGATTAGTGAGTCTATGCCCCTGAAGGTCTAGAATGTAAGGAATTTTAGACTGTGCTGCTCTGCATTGATATGGTTTTGCCAGGAGTTTTCCTGCTGTATTGTCCTGAGAGAAATCAAAGCCATTTTATAAATAAGAGCTTACTTCTGTTCTGAGATTGCGAAGTTCAGCAACGTTAGTACCCGAAGGGTTAAGTTTATTGTGGGTTTCTAAGGTTCGCATACGCTCTAATAGGAATTAATAGTAGATTTGCATTTCTTCCTTTCCTGGGCACCTAATTTTAGAAAAATCCCCTGGATGACTGATTTGTGGGCATTCCAAAGACTAGTGAGGTTAGCACCAGAATCAGAGTTGTAGATGAAAGATTCACTAATCCTAAGACGTGACCTGTTCCTGGATCTCCCTAGAGTCAAGCGGCGAGGAGCTTAGGTGCCACATTTTATGGGTTGAAATGGAAGATGGTGAGAAGAGTGATGGATATTGGTGAGTGGTCAATCCACAAAATCACTGCTATGGAGGAAGCAGATACTCACTGCAGCAACACCTTGAAGGTCAGCAACAGGTCTATCCAAGAGTATGTTTTCTGTGAATTAGAGTAAAAGGAGTAGTCCCTCTAAGTGCCATGTTGATATCCTCAGCGATCATAGAAGTCTTCAAGTAGAAGGAAGAAGGACAGGGCAATGGATCTTCTTCTTTTCAAGATGCAAGAGTCAAAGGGGGGGAGTCTAGCACTTCATTGAAGTCTCCACATATAATAACTTGATGTTTGGGATAAAGTTGAATCTTTTGCACAATAGTAACATTTTTGGTGAGTATTTGGTGTGTAAATATTTACTAGTAATATGGGACTTTTTTTTAAAGATATGGACATAATTAGAAATTAACCAGAGCGGTCTTGTTCTACATGTGATAGTATAAATGAGACTGTAGAGAGAATTGCTATCATAACTCCTCTAAATTTTTTGCTAGCTTGGGAGTGAAAGATGTGAGGGAAAAGTTTATGTGTGCATTGAGCTGGGTTGATAGAGGATAGATGTGTTTCTTGGACACAAATATGGCCCTGCCCATTGGAAAATAGCTTTGCACCATAAAAGGGATCATTTAAATTATTAAAACCTTTGGCATTTAGCAAAGTAATTTTTAGGTACCTGTCAGATGAGACACAGAGAGGTCAGTGTGGCATGAAGAATACTGCGTAGCACTGTTAGCGTCAGTTACATAGTATACTGTTGGTATGGATAAAATATATATGAGCAGTCAAAATATGAACAAAGTAAAATCTGAAGGATTAATATAAACTCTGTGTATAACACAACAATGTGAACAGCAATACAAATGAGAAGAAAACAAAATAATATAAATACAGTAAACTGAGAGGCACTGTGTGCATTACACACTATAGCAATGGGGTGGGGAAAGTCTTCCAACATGGCAGCTGCTTCTCCACTAAGTTAAGTTTTAAACATCCAGTAACAAATAGTAACTACTGCATCAGGAGAGGCTTGTGTGTTGAAATCCACTGAAAGCTAAGGTGGGGCCGTGTTTTCCATGGGACAGAGATCTTTGAGTATACCTTGGCAGAAGGCTTTTTGGGTGGTGAATTGGTAACTATGCCCCAATTGTACAGCTGTTTGATCCCATCTTTGGAAGTAAGGATGGAGTTTTTCTGATTTTGATATGTGACCAACAGCTTTGTAGTTAATTCCCATCTATATGTGATTTTACTCTCCATGAGAGTAGTGGTGACTGGTGTAAATGATTTTTGTGCCTGCAATGTAGCTGCATAGGTATTGTTTTACAGTGAGATTTTAGAAAATGGTTCATGTAACCAGCACTTGAATCTGGCATCTCTCATGATATTGTCTTTAGAGTGGAAAAAATAAACTCAGGCTAGCATATCCCTGGGGAGGAAGGCTGGCAGATGTTGTGGTTTGTGTATTCTGTGGGCTAGGTCAATGAGCATATCCTGGGCCGTGAGAGAGGGAAGCAATGTGAGGAATAGTTGGTGTAAATAAGGGGCTAATTCAGCTGAAGTGATAGCTTCTGGCACTCCCCTGATTTTTATATTGTTACACCTGGAGCGGTTCTCCATGTCAGCTACTTTGAGGTGTAACTGTTGTGTGGCTTCAGAATGTTCATCCTGAACTACCGTATTATGAGTTTTGGTGGCCGCTGAAAGATGTTGCTAAATATGCTCAGTGCGTTCCTCTAGGTAGTCAATCCTGTTGTGTAAATGATTCATGAGAGCTCTCAATTCCTTCTGCATATCAGCTTGAACGGAGACTACAGTAGTATTGCCTTAAGAGAATGTTCTGAAGCAGGAGTATCTGTTGTGGAGAATGTGGCAAGAGATTGTGTGTGACAAGTGTCAGCTGTGGGGCTACAGGTCCCAGCATGTTGCCACTTTCCTGGAAGAGGTTTGTAAATATTACAATGACCAGTTGCCCTCAGAGTCCCATTTAAAATACTTGGTATCAAGCAAAGAGACACTACACAATCCAGCATATGGTATGTCCAATCTATAATATGAACCTACAGTAGGTAGTTTTCATGCATGCAATATTGTGTGTTCTAATCTAGACCTGTGCTTCCATATTGATGAATGAATGAATGAATGACAATAGTCTTAACAGCTAAACTTTCTTTCATATAAAGTTTATAATCTGTAAGCAAAGCTAGAGGGATTCTGATTGGCCAACAACGCACTCTTGATCCTAACATAAAAATACTTCACTTGTAATTACTGTAAATAGTAATTAAAGTCACTATAGTGTTTACCAGGTAAACAAGTCACCCTTTCACCATTTTCCATGAGTACCCCCTCGAGTCTAATTACTCTTAATAAATACTTCTTTACTTCTTGTAGGCAACCTTGCAAACAACCTCCTTTGTAAAGTTTAATTGGATAGCAGAGAGCTATTAGCCATCCTTGTGTTTTGTTAAACATAGTTGACCTGTGTCAAAACATGGCCTGCATAAGAATGTGTGTGCAAAAGCAAGTTGCAACTCTACACAAACACTTGCCTTAACCACTTTACAACCACACTATAGCTGAAGGATGGCTACAGTGCGGTTGTTCAGTTCTTGGAGGGCATCATATGACATCCTCCCATAACACACCCCCCACGCGCCCCCAGGAGCTGTCGGTGATTGCTGTGTCCAACGGACACAGCTGATCACATGACTAGATAAAAGGTCAATCAGAGTGGCCTTTTACCACATGATCAGCTGTGTCCAACGACACTGCATGTCAGGAAGTAAATACAGTTGCCAAATAGCGGCAGCACTTTCCTCATGCTGTCACAGTGTGACAAAAGTAATGCCAATAACCAGCAAATGCCACAAAGCAGATCTGCACTGCTAATCAGGGCACTGATGATCAGTGTACAGTTGTGCTGCCCAGCAGTGCCACCCAGCAGTTTCCAGCAGTGCCACCCAGCAGTTTCCAGCAGTGCCACCCAGCAGTTTCCAGCAGTGCCATCCAGCAGTTGTGCCCATTATTGCCCCGCAGTTCCACTCATCATTGCTCATCAGTGCCGCCAGTCAGTGCCATCAGTCAGTGCCGCCAGTCAGTGCCACCCATCAGTGCTGTCTATCAGTGCCACCTATCAGTGCCCAGTCAAAAATAGCACTTTCTTCCTCTACCAACCCTGAAATTGCTTAACAGTCCTTCCCCTGAAGTACAAACAAAATAATCCAATAAGCAAAAATAAGTGACTACCCAAACATATTATAACCTATGTAAAAAATATCAAATATAATATAAATAAAGTCCCATACACCTAAAGTCCAAAAAAAGTCCAAAATCTTTAAAAGTGATCTCTTAATTTATCTTTATCCCCGGATTGGATTGGTGACACGTTCCAAATAATCTTCCGGTACCTCAAAAAAACAAAAAACTCAACATAGTGTGTTACCCTAAACAAAATATGTATATTATGTGCCACACGTGTAACATGCAAAAAGAACACTAAAAGTGTCACAGCAATCGTGAAATCCTCAGGGTATGATTAAAGTAAACCACTTCACTGCACACAATAGATGGAGTGCATAATTACCCCCTTTCAAGATAAAGTCAGCATAGAGTCCATATTTAAAGATGAAACTGTCTCCACACATGGATCAGATAACGTCTCCTGCCTTTTCCACAGACCTCATAAAATAGACCAGGGATCAGCGTATATATAAAAATATAACAAATTTTATTGTAGCAACTTACACTTTAGGTTAGACGAGTACAGCTTCCATACACTAGGAACGTCCCATATGTAGAGCCCACTCCTTCGTGGTGGCTGTTAACAGCCTCTTAGTCTTACTGCCGAGAGAGCCAGGTAACCATGGGAGTCTTAGGGGTAGGAACTACCGCGTGTTCCCGAATCCAAGATGGCCGTCCCGGCACTTCCGGAAAGCGTCAATGCGTCTCAACGTCACGTGCCCCGGACGCGTTTCGTCACATCCGGACTTTTTCAACAGGGATCCCTGTTGAAAAAGTCCGGATGTGACGAAACGCGTCCGGGGCACGTGACGTTGAGACGCATTGACGCTTTCCGGAAGTGCCGGGACGGCCATCTTGGATTCGGGAACACGCGGTAGTTCCTACCCCTAAGACTCCCATGGTTACCTGGCTCTCTCGGCAGTAAGACTAAGAGGCTGTTAACAGCCACCACGAAGGAGTGGGCTCTACATATGGGACGTTCCTAGTGTATGGAAGCTGTACTCGTCTAACCTAAAGTGTAAGTTGCTACAATAAAATTTGTTATATTTTTATATATACGCTGATCCCTGGTCTATTTTATGAGGTCTGTGGAAAAGGCAGGAGACGTTATCTGATCCATGTGTGGAGACAGTTTCATCTTTAAATATGGACTCTATGCTGACTTTATCTTGAAAGGGGGTAATTATGCACTCCATCTATTGTGTGCAGTGAAGTGGTTTACTTTAATCATACCCTGAGGATTTCACGATTGCTGTGACACTTTTAGTGTTCTTTTTGCATGTTACACGTGTGGCACATAATATACATATTTTGTTTAGGGTAACACACTATGTTGAGTTTTTTGTTTTTTTGAGGTACCGGAAGATTATTTGGAACGTGTCACCTATCAGTGCCCATCATTGCTGCATATCAGTGCAGCATCACCAGTGCCTCCTCATCAATGACCACCAGTGCCGCCTCCTCAGTGCCACCTCAGCAGTGCAGCCTATCAGTGTCCATCAGTGCTGCCTATCCATGACACCTCATCAGTGCCCAGCAGTGCCAATCAGTGCTGCTTATCAGTGCCCATCAGTGCTGCCTATCAGTGCACATCAGTGAAGGAGAAAAAATACCTGTTTGCAAAATTTTATAATAGAAACGGAGAACAACTTTTTTTTTCAAATGTTTTTGTTTTTTTGTTTAAAGTTCAAAATATAAAAACCCCATTGGCAATTAAATACCACCAAAAGAAAGCTCTATTTGTGAGAAAAAATGCATAAACATTTCATCTGGGTACAGTGTTGCATTACTGTGCAATTGTCATTCAAAGTGCAATTGTCATTCAAAGTGCAGCTTTCAGTGCAACAGCACTGAAAGCTGAAAACTGACCTGGGCAGGAAGGGGGGTAAAAGTACCCATTAGGCAAGTGATTAAAGGAGCATTGATCTCAAACTATATGTAGATGCAATACTTTTAACAGCTTGGTTTTAACTACTACACTATGAAATGCTGTTCTGTGTTTACTTCAGCATAATGGAGGAGTAAGAAGGAGTGACTGCCCATAAGATCAAAGAGGAGAAGATTGCCTTTTTTCCTAAGGAGAGATTATTGACCCCATTGGGAAAAGTACATCTAGACCTAAAACATATGTTCTTAGGTCTAAGTGTGAAGGTGCACTAAGGCGGATTAGTCTGAGTTTGGGACTTTCACAGACTGATTATGTTTAATCTTTTGTTCTATTTTACTGAGCACTCTTTATTACACAGAGTTTTTTTTTTATATTGGTTTAACAAATATGTATGCATTTAATTTTATGCATTTATGTTACATGTATTTTCATGTTTTTGATTTAGTTTGTTTGGTAAGGGAGGGCTGCATATATCTTTCTATATTTGTAATTATAAAGTGTGAAAATACACATTGATGTGAGCTGCACCCGATCACGAATTCACAGCCAGTTTTTCATTACATTATAGTTGTCACTGCACTCTTGTGTTTAGCTTAAATTGGGTAGCACAGAATTCACACTACACCAGGGCTTAAAATTTCCACTCGCCTGCTTGCATTTGGCGAGTGGGAATAATGTGGGGGAGAGTACTGGCAAATCCGGAGCCACTATAAAGCAGCACAGGCAGCTGGGTAGACAGACACTGTCTCCTGGCACGCCCATCATGTCACAGTAGCCCCACCTACAGCCCCAGGGCATGCCCACCTGAGTGGCCGGGCCTGCGCTCAGTAGGTTTGTCTTGGGGTTGCCGGGATGGCGTTCATGGAGAAGCGGCTGTCCAATAAGCTGTCTCTGGATGACACCATACCGCTCACCGCCGTCATAGAGGCCAGCCAGATCCTGCAGTCCCACACTGTGAGTGTATTATTATTATTATACAGGATTTATATAGCACCAACAGTTTGCTCAGCGCTTTACAATATAAAGGGAGACAATACAGCAACAATACAGTTCAATACAAGAGGGATAGGAGGGTATTTGTGTGTATGGACTACAGGGAGGGCTGCGTGTATTCCCATGTGTGATCTCTACCACTCCTGTACAGGATACATGGGGGGTGTACATCACAGATCACTGATAAATGGAGAGTGTACACTATAGATCACTGACACATGTTGGGTGTACACTATAGATCACTGATACATGGAGGGTGTACACTATAGATCATTGATACATGGAGGGTGTACATCACAGATCACTGATACATGGTGGGAGCACACTATAGATTACTGATACATGGAGGGTATACATCACAAATCACTGATACATGGAGGGTGCACAGTATAGATCACTGACACATGTTGGGTGTACACTATAGTTCACTGATACATGGTGGGTGCACACCATAACTCACTGATACATGGTGGGTGCACACCATAAATCACTGATACATGGAGGGTGCACACCATAAATCACTGATACATGGAGGGTGCACACCATAAATCACTGATAAATGGAGGGTGCACACCATAAATCACTGATAAATGGAGGGTGCACACCAAAGATCACTGATAATTGGAAGGTGCACACCATAGATCACTGATACATGAAGGGTGTACTCTGATGGTAAATGGGGGCTCTGATGGTAAAGGGGGACTGGTAGAGGAGGACATGGGATGAGGGAGATGGGACTGGAGAAGAAGAAAGACATGGGATGGAGGAGGTGTTTACATTGCTTTATTAATATTATTAAAATATGTTGTTGTTAATTTTTATTCTGCATAAACATTTCACAGTGTAATTTCATGAGATAATTTATGAGGGCATGTTTAGTGGTGAAATTAGGGGTTGGGTGAGGCAACTGGTGGCGAGCAACTCTTAAGGCCTGCTAGTAGCCAAGGACTTGAAGTTTTAAGCCCTACACTACACTATAGACACTATATAAAATTAATAAATCCAAGTATTTCATACTACCATCCATATATCACCACATATCAGAAGACAAATCTCTCAGGCCTCATTTTCTAAGCTCCTAATTCTCACAACACATTATTAACTATATCACCAAAGTTTCAAAACCTTACTAATGAGTCTATATCTTGGGCAGTAAAAGTGCCTTACCAAAATGATTATATTGTCTTATATCTTTTACTTATTACTATCTCTTCCCATAACTTTGTTCCAAATCTACCTTAAATCCCCCCAAAAGGTCACAGATAACTTTATTTGGGGTAACGAGAAAGCAAAAATCCATGTCTCTTTATGCTTCCAAGCCACAGGTCGGCATAATCATAACCATCCATCAATGGTCTTTTGCCTTGAAATGGACTGCGATTGAACATTAGATGCTTCTCACACTGGGAAACTGTAAAAATAAAATCTTAAACAGATGGTATTTCACACCTCAAAAATTGGTGCATTACTTCCCCCAGAGTCACTCCCCACTCTTTATGAGTAATTGTGGAAAAGTTGGTTCTATATATCATATCCTGTGAAAGTATTCAATACATTCCCACTTCTGGAAAGAAATCTTCCACTTTATCACCTATGTTACCCAAATAACGTGCTCCCCAGACCCAGCTTTGGCACTATTCAGAATTGGTATCAAGACATGGCCTTCACATACTACATATATTCTTTTACAAACCTTTAAAGCTGCAAAACTAGCTCTAGCTAGAGCTTTGAAAGAGAAGGAATCCCCATTACTATCACACAGTAGTGAATATTCTTAGTATGCACACATCATATGAAAATATGTTTGCCCGTATACACAATGGGGATTATTTACTAAAACTGCATTATGCTAAATCCGGAGCAACTCTGCATATAAACTAATTTGTTTTAATGTGGAAGTATAGTCAAATCCTAAGTCCACTTATCGTTTTTGCCCCTACCTAAGCTAGCTCTCTCCCTCTTCCTCTCCACAGATGTATACTTTACTTGAATCTGACAGCCATGTCCTCCGGGTGTTTGTTTAGAATTTGGCTGTGTCTGTGTTTTACAACCCCATAGGGGTTGATTTACTAAAAGCAAATGGCTATAGGAATTTGCCCCAGAGCTTAGTGAATGTGGTGAAGTTTCACTTTTCAAAGAATGCCCAATTACATGCAAGGATGATGGAAGTCAGCAAGGCTTCTCCTCATTCATTACGCTTGGGGGAAAATTCCCATGCAAAGTGAGCAATCCTATTTGCCTTTATGAAAGGGAAACGTTACCCACAACTTGGTAAAAAAAATTGTTGTTTAGCAAGTAACATATACTCACCGGCCTCTTTATTAGTTCCACCTTGCTAGTATCGGGTTGGACCCCCTTTTGCCATCAGAACTGCCTCCATTCTTCGTGACATAGATTCAACAAGGTGTTGGAAACATTCCTCAGAGATTTTAGTCCATATTGACATGCCACCCCCCTCTGCCAATCCCTCCACTAGCTTCCGATTGCGCAACGGATCAAATTTAAAATCCTAACACTGACGCACAAAGCCATCCACCACACTGCCCCGAACTACATCACTGACCTAATATCCAAGTACCGCCCAGCACGCACACTCCGCTCCTCACAAGACCTCCTTCTCTCTAGTTCCCTGGTCTCCTCCTCCCATGCCTCCAGGACTTCTCCAGGGTGTCACCCATCCTCTGGAACTCCCTTCCCCAACCCATCAGATTATCACCTACTCTCCTCTCCTTTAGGTGCACCCTGAAAACCCATCTCTGCAGGGAAGCCTACCCCCTGCTAACTTGACCGACCTCCTCCACTCTTCCTACCACTCCATCCCCCACAGCTATCTCCTCCTGTACCACTATCCCGTCCCTTCTAGATTGTAAGCTCAAAAGAGCAGGGCCCTCAATCCCCTCATGTTTTGCATTGTATTGGTATTGTTCTGTCACATGTTCTGTCCCCCTTTGTAATGTACAGCGCTGAGCGAACTATTGGCGCTTTATAAATACTGTATAATAATAATAATCATCTTCCAGGTTTTATTGTCAAAACTTAATAAAACAAGCTGAACTTAGAAGCTGATTGGTGATCATGCTTACCTGCACCAGATTATGAGTGCTCCAGTTTTAGTAAATCTACATCAATGTTTGGCACAAGTTTCAAGCCAAGTGGACCTTCTGGTTTAAGGACACTAGAAGTATAGTCTAATTTTCACATCCCAGCACATTATACTGCATCTATGCCTACAATTCCCCTTTTTCCTTAATTTACATCTTGGACCTTTCTACATTTTTTCATGTTTTTTTCTTTTTGTTCTCAGTCAAACATCAATAACATCTTCACAGGTGCTGATCTCAATGTCAATCATTATATCTACCACTAGACATAAAAAAGGTAGAGGTTAACTAAACTGGTTAATAATCAGTTTTACCTAACATGAAACTAATCTTTTACTGTATGTTTAATCTAGATATTTCTTGATTTTGATACAGATGCAACTTTTTGTATTGTAAACCTTGAAAAATAATCTTAATAAAAATCTATAGTTAACGAAAAATCAACAACCTTTCTTACAGCTTAATTAACAATACCTAAATATTTCACTTGATCAGGAAACACTGGCTTCTGTAATTTTCATAATTAAAGTGTTACTAGACCCAAGACCCTACATTCACTATATCTGGTCTCGCATAGTACACAAAAAAATGAAAGTGCAATTAGTTTTGTAAATATAAACTGCTAAATACCTTTTCTCATCAGCAGTTAGAGCCACTGGTTAAAGCTTGTAGAGGAGTTTTCATTCTGCTCTAGGAGGATGCAAAACCCCTGACCCTCTGTCTCAACAGTGCTGATTGGCCCTGTGTTGATCACATGCACTCTCCCAAGAAAAAAAAAAACCTCTCTAGCAATACACACTAAACAGAGCATGTGCAAAAGGGCTACGGGTTCAGTCTGTCTTATCAGCGTGGACATTTGAACAACAGGAGGGGCAGAGAAGTTAGGATCAAACAGCCTTTTTTACACAATACAGAAGATTAACCCCTTAGGTTCCACAGTGAGTATAGCAAGCATGCTTTACTGCATCTAAAGACTGATTTTACTGTTGTGGGTTTAGTAACACTTTAAAAATTAGTAAATTCTACATCCACCAACAAGAATCCCCTAGTAACATTTATCATGCTGAAAAAGCTCAATTTGGTGATTTTAAATTTTCTAAGGAAGTTTAGAGCAACCTTTTTTCTAATGTCGCTTTTCATGCAGGTTTCTTGAACTTAGATCAATGCTTAGCTTAATTCCTTAATTTGCCTTTGCTAAAATTTTCCCTGTGCAACATTTACCAGCCAGGTTTTTAAGTAGTTGTGAATGTGGCCAACGGAAGGTGCTGAATCTGGGTAATCTATTCATTTTCCCAACTTTGGTTAATACAACGCTGCTTTTAAGATTACCCAAGAGACCACTGGGGATTTGGTGTGTGCACCATTTCAATCTTGCTCAAGTCTGAAAATTTTGATTTTTGAAGCAAATACTTTTAAAGTCTATGGGCAGTACTTCTTATTAAATTCTGGCCACTTGTAGGGCTAATAAGCAACCTAATGTCAAACAAAAAGCATGAGAAGCAAGGCACTGTCATTTACAGTGCTTATTAACCAGGTATTGTTAAAAAAAAAAGGCATAGGAAGCCAGGCACTACCCTGGGTGACATGGACCCATGGCAAAATACATAAATAAATAATTGTTCCTTGCACGGAATTGTTACCTTGCCCTAAAAGCTCCAACACACATTGATAATATGGTTTCTGTGAACTCACTTTATAGAAATGGGTCTGAGTTATTCATTCCTTAAAATTATTAGCTTGTGTGCTAAAGCTGACAAAGGGTAAAAGCTACACACTGCATCATAGGTTATTCCTTATTTCTACTAGTGAACCAGAAGAGTTTTCAGCCAAAGGTTCTTAATTTCATGAACTTTGCAAATCCCAGGGACATGAACCCATGATAACAAACCAAATTTAGTTAAAATAAAATAGTGCCTTTTTTCCATGAACATCTTGGTATGGGGAACTGACCGGATGTTAATTAGGATTTTGTTTCACCAAAGTTTGCATGATCAGGGGATCTGATCTTTGTCTATAATTAACCTGTGAAGGCGATAAGAGAACAGGGAAAATTGGAAATAAACTTTCTTGTTCCTTGTTTCATGGAATTGCCACCCACCCCCACATTCACAGCAGTTATAGCTATGGGAAAAAGAGGAGATATGCATTATAGGCAGTCATAGTGAAAAGTAATAAAAAAATAGAGGATTAATAGCAATTTAGTTATTAAAAATATATATTAGCTTATTTGGTTAGTTAATTTGTTAGTTAATTTGCAAGTTAATTAGTTATAAAATGTTTTAATTGGAGCAGATAATTGGTTACTTTGGGGGTCTATTTATAAATTTTTCCAGACGAAATTCACACAACGTTAGCCCAAAATGTTAACTTTTCTAATTGGATTCAACTGAAAAATAATGTGCAAATCCTGGGTGAAAGCAGTGTGAACCTTGTGTGAAAACATTTATACATAGACCCCTTGGTGTCAGGTTAATTAATAATTTATAGGATGTTTTTAATCACTAGTGAATTACAATCATTGAATTCAAAACACAACATTGGAAAATACCCTTCTAGAAATCCAAACTACACACACTATCACCATACAGCAATGGCATATGAATCAAAATTATGTGTATCTGGGGATATGTTTAGGATAAAAGGTATACAACAAATTACTAAAAATATTGAGATTGATATTAAATATACAAAATGCATAACACATTAAACAAACCAGAAAGTGAACATTAAGTATAAAAAGTATGGCAAGTCACTTTTCAATAGACAAAATATATGTTATCTTTAGACCTCAGGAGTTTCCTCAAGACATCAAGCGCAAACCAGAAAAGGCAGCTAAATATCTCTGCTCCTCCAACTGTCTCTATCACTTGCAGTTTCACTACTCTTGCTACTCAGACCCTAGATCACTAACATGCTCTGAAATTGACTCTTCATAAATCTTGTTGTATCTCAGTGTGACAATTTCTAAGTCAGATCTGAGCCAGTAAAATGTCAGAAGTGATAACAGCAATTAGTTATTGAAACATACCATTTAATTGCAAATGTCTGTCAGGTACTATATGGGAAAATGGTAAAAAAAGGTGACAAATTTACTGACAGTTACTATAGCATACATTGTAATGCACTCATGCAACAATGAAGTTGATGATGAACAAAAATAAGAAGCATTGTGACTAACAGAGGCAAAGACACCGCTGTAATACACTGCAGATATAAAAATGTATAAAGGTGAGAGAAATACTAGAAAATCACTGTATCTAGTAGTGATAAAGCCCTGAGAAACATTGCTAATGTACAAGAGTTTACAATGCTGGAGAACAAATTGAGGCAAAAAGTAGATTTTTCTTAGCAATATGGATTAATTATTTGCTAGAATGGTTGTCAGACTTGAAATACTTCTGTGTAGCAAAGAGCAGTTTCTGTTTGGCATTCTCATGTACTCTGGTCAGATATAATTGCAACACATTTCCTCAAGCCATGAGAAGAAATTCAGTATAATTGCAGGCCTTGGCTAGTTCCTCATTGAGCAGGTGAGATCATTTTTTAAGAAAGAAAATAGTTTATTGAGGTGCACCTCAAAAAATTTATTTGACACATCCCACAAGGTTTAGGTCCTTACAGGCTTCTAAAAACAATTGTACTTGATCTCGGATAAGGTCATTAGGCTTTATCAGAGATCAAGCCATAAATAGTGTATTTTTTTACTAAAGGCAGCCATAGATGGAACAATTTTCTTTATTGTAACCATGGGTTTCAGGAAAGAAAATCCTATGATTCCCCCATCCACACAGTCAGTGTGGATGGGGGAATACCTACCGTGAAGCCATTGTGTTTTCCTGGTGGAAGATGGGTGGTGAGGGGAGCCGTCACACCAGGAGAACACAGTGATTACTGCTAGCAGCTATAACAGCCACTAGCAATAATTGCATGTAAAATCCGACAGGCTGGTTTTACCCAAGTTGATCGATTGATCAATTTGGGTACATTCAGCATGCCCATACAAGATTTCAATTGCCTATAGTCAGCCTAAGGTCTGAGTCTAGGCTAGGCTAAATGTAGAAAATGTAGATAATGGTCAGAGATATCTCTTATCAGATAAGCTATAGAGGTTTTGAAGCAAAACATAACAATGTATTTGTATCTGGGAATGAGTGTCTCTAAAGATCAATCTAGCCAAGCTCTGTAAGTTGTGTAGTTGTTGGAGAGTGATAAGGTAGGATACAGAAGGAAGATTAAAGCCGCCCTACCTGTCCAGCACTGAGTTTAAACATTTCCCCTAATAGAACATACCCATACGTCCTCAGTTTTAAAAGGTTATACCAGGATCATAGCTGTAGCCATGATCCTGATATAATTTTTTTAGCGCTGGCAATGCTCTTGGCTGTGAAAGTGATCCAAGTGGATATACAACCACCCAGTCACTGTTACAGTCAGGCCAGCTTACTACAGACAAGAAGGAGGAACATCCGTTGGTAAATCTATGGAGTATGCAACTGAAATTGCTAGGTTTTCACTACTTCTGGTTTTTGTTCTTTGTTTACTAGCCAATCCTGGCTAGTAAAGCAGCCAATAAAACCAATTTTAGCTTCATCTGCTGCTTTGGAAGGCAAAGTAAAGATGTGGGGTCTAAAAGACCTCAGATCTCTCCATAAAGAGGACCTGTCACTGCCCAGGCTATCACAAAGGATTTTGTTTATCCCTTGTGATAGCAATAAAGTTGATAAAAAAAAATTAAAGATACCGTGTAAAAAAATAAAATAAAATAAATCAATTTAAAAAAATTAATGTGCCCCCATCCTCTTGTGCTCACACGCAAATGCAAACTTATATGTAGATCTCGCACCCATATGTAAATAGTGATTGCACCACACATGTGAGGTATCACCATGAACTTTAGATTTAGAGCAATGATTCTAGAACCATACTTCCTGTTTAACTCTAAACTGGAAACATGTATAGGATTTTAAAACATCGCCTATGGATAATTTAATGTGCGTAGTTTGTCACAATTACATGTGTGTACACAATTTTAAAACATGAAATGTTTGGTATCTATTTGCTCAGAGTAGCATCATTTTATTTTTTATATTTTACCAAAAAATTGGGTATAATATTGTGTCTGTGGGCACTAATTTAATTAAAATGCATTTTTCCAGAACATTTGTGTTTAGTAAACCACTGCGCAAGTATCGTGTGACATAAAAAAATGCAACAACCACCAATTTATTTTTCAGGGATGTTCCTTTCAGAAAATATATGTTTGGGGGTTTTAAGTAATTTTCTAATAGAAAAAAAATGCTGATTTTTACATGTATGTGAGAAGTATCAGAATTGGTTTGGGCAGCAAGTGGTTAATAACATGTCAAATTCCCCTATGCAGAGTATAAAATTCTTGGGGGATTTGCTATGAAGAATATAGAAGCACTGGGGAATATTTAGTGAAGCAGGAGACAGGTTATACAATCTTATGATAACAAAGGGTACAGAATAGATAGTGGTATAAATAAAAGTATACTGGCCTTCTGAATCACATTTAACTTATAATGCATTCCCATTAAACAGATTTTTTTTACCAAGTAAGATAACATTCCTGGGGTAGGACAAATTATAGGAGTTGCTAGGACACTGCAACTATGGCTTATGAAGATATTTATATCTATCCTTTACAAGATTTGTCTCCTAAAAATAAACTATTTTAGCAATAGATTGTAGATTTCAGGATACCTCTAACACTTCAAGAGAGAAAACCACAGATGTCAGACATGTAAAGAAATAACAGGTGGAGAAGTGTTGTAAAATTGAACTAACCTGGTAATTGTAATGAAGAAAATGAACCAACATCATACACCAAGTAGTATGCACTAGAAAAATTCCAACGGGGAATTACCTGCATAAAAATAACCCATATATGTAGGTAATTTGAGCTAATGGGAGTCACTGAGAGAAAGAGGTGATATCTAAGATTGTCTTGGATACTGAGTAAAGATAAAGGTTACTTTGAAAGCACGACATGGAGACATAAAGTAAAGGAGTAACATTTTAAGATTAATTTAGATCTTTTGTAAGTATTGTCTATAATGCTGCCATCTAGTAGCTTATCACAGGAACAAAGAGACAAAAAGTGTTGCAAACCATCCAGTAGCTGTATTAAAAATGTTTTTTGTTGTCTGGTTTTTCTTGGGAATAAAGTTGTATTAAACATTTTCCATGAGACACAAATAAAGGGCACTTGTGAAAACTCCACTCAGAAAGTACAAAAGTACAAAGAAACATGGGTATAACATTGCAATGCTAAACTGAACAGTAGGCACAAATGAGAACAGTAAGTTCACATGGATAGCCTATGCACAGTCCAGTGTATCGCATAATCACAAAGTATAAACATTTTAGATATACCAAACCCTAGAAGAGGATAGTTGGCATTAAGTGTTCATAAGCAATTGTGAAGGAGTTTGTTGACTATGGAATGGCCAGTAGAAAACAAATTTGTGTCAGGTGTTTGTAGATGAGAGAGTCACAAAGTGAAATAACTTAGTGGGGAAATAAAATTCTGGTCACCAGATGAAAGTGGAAAGTAATATCAGTGTAGGCATGATATTGACAAGATTGGGTAGCTGATATTGCACCCTACACAGAATTCCATTAATATGGATGTTATTCCATAACAGGCAGTTTTACAGATCTTTAGCCTTTTGGTGGAAAAATGAAATCTTTTCTCAGTTGCTGACAATCTGGAAGGAATAGGAAAGAATACAGTACCTCTTTCAGGGGGAAAAGTCTGTTTTTGTCTCTGTCCCCCACTTAGTTATGTTCTGAGGGTCATGATGGTCCTGCTGCCAAGGCTTGTTATCAGTGTTATACCAATTGCTCTCTGCTGTTTCAGTAAAGTTACCCCAAAGGCTATCCTGAATGGAAGATTTAAAATTAGAGATCAGTGAGAAGGACTAGACCTCATGGACTACCAGAATACACAGGAGGATACTTTCTCATTGATATCTCATTGAAGGGCTGCACAGTGGCTTAGTGGTTAGCACTTCCACCTGGCAGTACTAGGGTTGTTGGTTCAAATTCCAGCCAAAGCACCACCTGCCTGGAGTTTGCATGTTCTCCCTGTGCCTGAGTGGGTTTCCTCTGGGTACTCCAATTTCCTCCCACACTCCAAAGACATGCAGGTAGGTTAAATGGATCCTGTCTAAATTGTCCATAGTATGTGTAGGAATGTGAGTTAGGGACCTTAGATTGTACACCCCTTGAGGGTTAGGGACTGATGTGAATGTACAATATATATATGTAAAGTGCTGTGTAAATTGACAGTGCTATATAAATATCTGAAATAAATACAATATCTGGTTTCTGTTCTGATCTCTAAGTTACTTCCCAATGCATCTCTGACATGCTTCAGTGGATAAAGGGGTACAATTCCATACTTGGTAGACCTGTACTCAGATCAAACAGTATTGGATAAGAAAATATTCATACATTTATATACTCTGCTATAATTATTAAGACCGCCCGCTTTCCTTTTTTAAAAAAACTTTGATATCCGCAGATGCTCTCGGATACTTATCTTTTCCATATATTTAGCCTGAAATATATTTCAAAATGTTTTGTAATAAAAAATATTGCACACATACAGTAGTAATAAAAAACACCTAAAATAGAAAAAAAAAAAAAAAAATTGTACTGTTTGCCTCCAATTGTCTAAAAAAACAAAAATCTCAAACAAACTTCAAAATTCACAAAAAAAAGAAGGAAACACAAAACTTCTCAAAAGCTCTAAAATGCATACAGTCAACATAAACATTATTAATTTTAAACTTTAAATATACCTTTTTTTCCTGTAGGTTAAAAAATATTAGTGCGTGTCATTTTTATATTTATTTTCATCATAAAATACTGTATAGTGGCTTTTTCATGAATCAGACTACATTAAAGTGGTAGTAAAGCCACTTTTTTAATTTCTCCTACAGGTGAGCTTATAATAAAGCTCATCTGTAGGTAAAATTAACATGTCCTAAACATGCACCATTTAAGGGATATTTGGAGTTTTTTAGAGCCAGCTCATGCGCTCTGAAGGAACGGCATACCCGTGCCATTCCTTCAGAGCACTGTGCCATGTCCCAAGACTTCCGTGTGTATGCGTGGGAGTGATGTCATCGCGGCTCAACCAGTCAGATGGCCGGAGCTCGCTAACCGGGAAGGGAGACGGGGGAAGATGGAATGCTCTACAGCGGTCACAGCATGCCACTGGAGCACTTTGTATTAAGGTAAGTTTTACATAATGTGCTAGTATGTGATACACATTATGCCTTTACCTTGCAGGGGATTTTTTTTTTTATGCGGTTTACTAACACTTTAACTGAATCAATCACATGAAATCTTCAGCTGGGAAAGCATACACTACATTTTTGCCATAAATGTACTAACAGTAGTTCAGGTTCATTGTGCAAAAACATTTTTTTAGTTTGGTTAGATATTAGATTAATTATATATCATATTATGCCTCTAAAACATTTCATATGGCTTTCCCAAAGGCAGTCAATCGAATTATTGTCTTTCAAGGTTTAGAATGACATATGGTTTTGAGTAATGCATTTGAATTTTAAAAATTACTCTGGAATCAACTTTTCTCCATTCCTAATGACATAGAAAATCCAATAGAAAACAATTTGTACTGTTACCTGAAATAGCTTTTTACATATAGTCTTTCACCTTTAGAATTTAATGAGCTGTCCAGACAGAGATGTGTTATTTACCCTTGACATAAATTCTAAGTCTCTTTATGACTTTAATGAGATGCACTGTAAAAGCATCATCAATTTATATTAGATATTCCCCTGTTCCCTTTACACACTGATTCCCAAACTAAGTAGCATCAGCCTCCATGAGTCTTAAAGCTAATTTTTATTGATGGGATGCATCATTAAATTAGCAAACAATGCACATAAGTTTCTCGTGACGGAAAACATAGACAAAAAAAAATAATGAGCAATTTGCTTTTACAGTACTAAAAAATAGATTACTTTACTGTCCTTTGTAATATTTTAAATGAAAACAGGAAAAAATCCCGCACTTTTAAATTGGTTACTGTCAGCAGCTGGAAATATGGATATTTTCAAACAATTCTTTGAAATAAGGAATGGACTGCTGACTTTAGAATACACAATTACACAAGCCTGGTAATGTGCTATGAAAAAAGAAGCAGTTTATTAATTTAAATACTGTGAAAATATTATTTGAGTTTACAAAGTTCTTATTCAAGACTTGTGGTTTGCCTATCATCGTATGTAATTTTTTAACTAAAAGTCACAAGTCACTGGAGTTAACTTACATTTTACAAATAATTATTTTATCGGTGGCTCCTTCTCTGTCTTTTTCATCGCATCATTTCTCATGGCTTTAGGCTAGGTTCACATGTGTGTATAATCACGCATGTTCCCTACCTTCAGGCAAAATGCACTGCTCTTTATCAGACCTGTGGGGGTGCCATTAATTCCTAATGGCACCCCCATGTATCTGCCAAAGGACCACATTTTCACCCACAGTTTACCATAGCACCATACTGTCAATGTGGTGCATTTTTTAAAAAGGGTTGGGGACTTTTATCTCTTCTTGCAGGTACAGTGACCCATTCAAATGATTGGACTTCTGTACCAGCAACATGCCCATGCAAATGTGCATGCACAAGTGTGAACCTAGTCTTAGTATAAATTGTAAGCCTCCCCATTGTTACAGGAATATTATTTAAAATTAATAAGTTGCTCTATAACTCTAATAGAAACTTCTTCAACATGTATCTTTTTGGCAGATTTACATACCCCATCTCTAATCAGGGTTAGCTGTGGAGGTATTCTGGGATTTACTTACATCCTCAGGAAAGTAATAAGCATACATGGTGTGGGAACTCGCTTCTTAATGGTAGAGCTTCTTCAAAGCACACAGCAACTCGCTTTCTTTTTCAGGGCCTTTTTAGCCCACTTTTATTTAAATGAAAGTTCACAACAGAAGTTTCCCACACAAGGGTATCAATCATCCACAAAACAACAGTCCAGCCTCCTGGCTTATACTCAGCTTGCTGTCTGTCTCCAGCAGACTTCTTCAAGACACGGCTCTTGCACACCACTGGCCACTAGCACACAGCTAGTCTCTAGCAGCCCCTTGCTGCTTTTGGCTTCCACCTCTCCTAGGTGAAGCCCACCTGACTCCTAGATGCGGGGGTGGAGCCCTGCTGACTCCTAGCTGCCGGGGTGGAGCCCAGAACCCTGGTCCTGACTCTCTCTAAAGGCCTGCACACACCTGTGCAATCAGTCTCCTGGCCTATCCCAAAACCTGGTCCCAGGATTGGAGATTTCATCCCTCCCAGATCTCTTTGAAATCTCCAGGCTCCAGATCCCAAAACAGACCTTACAAACAAAGGAGGAAAGTGAAAAGCCACTCTCCTCCGTATCAAACACTTACCCTGGAGCCCCTCAACCTGCCTAGTTGAGAATCCTGGGTGACAGATCGTCACACTGTCACAATGGTTAATTATAGTGTGACTGGACTGAAGCAGAATATCTGAGGGTAATACATTCACACTGCTAAAAAACAGCTAAACAAATTCTTATTGCACAGGTAATTGTGACTAGCAAAGATCCTGACAACTCCTTATGAGCTTCGTGTGTCTTTTTTTAATAGACATGATATTTCACAGAGACTCACAGGGTCAGCTTTGATGCCATCCTGTACCCTTCAAGGATACAGCACTGGATCTATGTTGTTAACAAATGCTTACAGGTTTTTATGTTTTGCTTCAAATACCTCGCTAATTGGGTCTTTTTTACCCTCAGATACATTTATTACACTGCCTCAAGAAAAAGCATTTGTTTATATTAACCCCAAAAATTATTTAGGAATGGTATTTACTATTTGGACCTTCACGAGTATAAGAGAGAAAACATTATAATAACAGTATAAGGACTGGCATCTGAACTCAGGGCCTCTGCTGTGTCTGGCAGTAGCTCTTCTTGCTGAACTACCTGAGATGCTGGACAGTACCCTAGCTTTTAAATTGCATGCCATTATTAAGCTTATGATCTACCAGAACTCCGAGACCCTTCTCCCCCATTGATTCCCCCAGTTGTTCTCCCCCTAGTATGGACAATGCATGTATATTCTTAGCCCCCAAGTGCATAACTTTACATTTATCAACATTAAACCACATTTGCCACATAGTTGCGCAATGAAACAGTGCATTGCGGGCAGCTTGTAAGTTGGAGACATCCTGTAATGACATTATTCCACTGCAAAGCTTGGTGTCATCTGCAAAGACTGAAACAGTATTTTTAATCCCAGACCCTATATAGTTTATAAATATATTAAAAAGTAAGGGTCCCAATACTGAACCTTGGGGTACACCACTAACAACCCTAGACCATTCAGAGTATGAATCATTAACCACTACTCTCTGAATACAATCTTTTAGCCAGTTTTCTATCAATTTACATATTGATTTTTCCAAGCCTGTAGACTTTACCTTACACAGCAAGAACTCACCTATGTGGTCTTTTATTAAACTCTCCACTATCTTCCCAACTATAGATGTTAAACTAACAGGTCTAAAATTACTTGGTAAAGAGGTTGATCCCTTTCTAAATATAGGCACCCCATTGTCCTTACGCCAATCCAGTGGTACTATGCCAGTCATTAAAGAGTCCCTAAAAATGAGAAACAATGGCTTTGAAATGACAGAGCTCAATTCAATGACAGAGCTCAATTCTTTTTGTTCAAAAACATTTTTATTGAGAGGCAGACTACAAAAATCATCATCATAAGGTAGAATGCACAATGAAAAGAGGTACATAGGAAATTTACAGTAATATAAAAACAATCATAAAAAAATAAAGATCAAGTACATGAAAGAGGTAGGCAGCAATATAGACAGAATAACCGCATAACTAACAAGGAATCAATACAAATCAGCATATGATAGACATTCAATCCAACATTAAGTGTCGATGTGTTTTCCAACCATCCCATTTTCTGTTGAATAAATGCATCCCATCTAATAATGTATACTGAATATGTTCCATGAGCATAACCATATCAACTCTCCGCAAAACAAAGGCCAAAGGGACTACCGATGACTTCCAATGAAGGGCAATGGCCCATAAGGTGGAAACGCAAATAGTGTGAATTAGCCTCATTAGGTTGGCTGGAACCCCGGAAATGGATGCACCCAATAAGCAAACTTGCAGTTGCAAATCCACCAGAGAACCCGCCAAGGCAGAGGCTACCTCCAAAATCCTATGCCAGATCAAGGAAAGACCAGGACAAGCCCAAAACATATGCACAAGGGTACCAGCAAGGCCACAACCCCTAAAACAGAGGTGCAACATTTCTGGAAACATGACACGTAGTCTAGAGGGGGTATAATGCCAACGGGTTAGTACCTTAAGGGCCGTCTCATGGACCGAGAGAGATCTAGAGCCCCTACGTATATTATCCACCATGGAGTCCCAGCCCTCATCTGAAAATGTAATATTGCAAGCAACCTACCATTTCAGCCTATACGAGGGAGGTGAGGGATAAATGGCAATCGAAAAAGTGATACAAATCTGAGATAAGACCTCTGCACCTAGGTGAGTCATGGCAGACAAGTTCAAAATAAGTAATCGGGGATGAGGGAGTCAATCCAAAATGAGAGCCAAAAAAATGTTGTATTTGCAGAAAATGATAATGTTCATGAAGTGGTATATCAAAAAGTGAACGTAACATATCAAAGGATATAAAAGACCCACCTCTCTGAAAGTCCGTTAGTCTGATAAGAGCTCAATCATACCACCAGCGAAAAGCCTGTGGACATGAAAACACCTTGGCAAAATTTGGGTCTCCGAAAAACGTTGAACCTGGCGGGACTGAAGAGATAAAACCCAATTTAGATTTGTAAAGGGACTAAAGTGTCAAAGAGTGAAATACAATCAAATTGTAACTCAACAACGAGTGAGGGTGAATCTTTGTCCATAGTAAACCCGGTAAATAAAAAGGGTGTATGGACTGGGATTCAAATCTGACCAAGGGAGTCGGGGAGTTAATAGTCGCCCATTTTGCAAGTTGAGAAAAACTGGCAGATAGGTAGTAAAGCCAAAAATTAGGAAGGCCTAAGCCCCCTATTCATTGCGATTTATATAGGACAAGAGAGGTAAAGCTAGGATGTCTATTTCGCCAGATAAAGTTGTTAATCACTCGTTGACAGTGATCGAGGAACGTTTTAGAGATGTTGGGAGCGCTCTAAATAAATAAAGTAGTTTAGGTAAAATGCTAATTTTTACCACTGTAACTCTATCCAAAAACGAAATAGGGTACCCATGCAAATCTTTTTTTTTTTTCTTTATAAATATTTATTGATTTCCAGCCAAATACATTTTACAATCATTTTCTCCAAAAAGAAAAGAGAAACAATATCACTTTACTACAATATTTATCTCCCTAAATATCTCTATCCCCCCCCCACTAACCTCCTCTCCCTTCCTCCTCCCCCCATCCCCCTACATCTACCCACTCTGCGTTTTCCCACATCCTCCCTATATAAAAGCAATCGGAGTATTCATAACATTAAACATTATGCCTTCATATATTTCACATTCAATTTAAACGCTTCCCATTTTTTCCTTTTCAAATAGTATGTCCCCATCTTGTCTACATGCATATGATAAAGTTTCTCCATCTCACAAATCTGGTTCACTCTAGCTACCCAATCCTCTTCCCTCGGCACTTCTTTTTTTCGCCAAAACTTGGGTACCAGACATTTTGCTGCGTTTAAAAAATACCATATACCCGAATCCTTATATAATTTCACTGATAACTCTGTGCCATGGAAAAGACAGATCCCTGGGTCTAATCTAGCATCTATCTCAGTAATCATCCCCACCAAGTCAACTATTCTCTTCCAAAATACTTGTATTTTTGGGCACTCCCACCATATGTGATACAATGTACCTATCTCTCCATCTCTCCACAACCCCTCCAGCACAATGGTGAGTTCTCCCTATTCAATTTATGTTCAACATTCTGTGTAATGTGCCATCTTATCAAACACTTGTAATTTATTTCCACCTCTCGCATACTTATATTTTCGTGAATTAATCTATATATTTTCTTCTGCTTCCCCTCATCTATTACCACCCCCCAAGTCCCTTTCCCATTTCCCTAAATACATCGGTTTTGTGCTTGTGTCTAATTCAGTGAAAATCTTGTATATTTTAGCAATTTCGTGTTTCCCATCTCCCCATGATTCTAATAGCCTCTCAAATGGATTCCAATCCTTTCTAGTTATCAAGGGTTTTGGGAGTTTCTCGACAAAATGTTTCAGTTTATGATAGCACCACTCATCTATCCTAGTGAAAATCTCTTTTTTCTTTTCCAACTCCTTAAGTGATCCCAATTTCTTCCCCACCATTATATCTCTCAATTGCGCATCCTCCTTCATGATCCATTTTCCTGTAATACCCTCCCTACCTGGAGAGAAAAACTCTGTGTTCCTTAGTGGCATTAATAGTGAATTAAAATCCCACCCCTTCTGCCTGCAATATATCCCAAACTCTTAAAACATTTAAAGTATACAAACTTGTGCTAACATCTAATCCCCTATATTGTGCAGGCACCCATATAATCCTACTCAAATTCGTTCCACTAAGAGCATTTTCGATTTTGACCCAACTTTTCCCTGCGTTATTCGTCCAATCAAACATTCTCACCATTATTACAGATTTATAATAACTCTTCAAATCTGGCACTCCCAGTCCACCCCTCTCTTTATTTCTACTTACCGTTTCATGGCGTATTCTAGGTTTTTTATTCCTCCATATATAGCTTGTTATCATTTTTTTAAGTTCTTTAAAATATGCCTCTGAAAGTTTGATTGGGACCATTTGGAATTTGTATAGGACTTTGGGCACAATTACCATTTTTATCAGATTTATGCGTCCTATCCAAATCTCTCTAATTCCTCTTTAATCTCCTTTAACAATGAAATATAGTTTAATTTGTACAGGTTCTTGTATGAAGCAGAAAGTTTTATCTACTTTCTATTTTCTTTCCATACAAAGGGGAATTCCTTTTGTATCTTTTCTTTTTCACTATTTGTAAGATTTATATTTAAAATCTCAGTTTTTGTTGGGTTGATTTTTAGATTTGAGAACTCCCCATATTCCTTCAATATCTTCATTAAATTTGGAAGTGTTATCCTAGGGTTTCCCACATGAAACATCAGATCATCCGCATAGGCCGCCACTTTATGTTCTCTATCTCCTGTCTGTATTCCCTTTATATCTATGTTCTTCCTTATTGTAGACAGCAAAGGCTCCAAAGACAAAACATACAACAATGGGGACAATAGGCATCCCTGTCTTGTTCCATTTGACATCCCAAAAAACTCTTTTTCTCCATTAACCATAATAGCTGCTGAAGGGCTCTTATACAATTTTCCAATCCACTCTCTCATTCTAAATCCCAACGCCAGAGCTTCCAAGTATCAATCATGAATCCCCAGTCCACTCTATCAAATGCTTTTTCGGCATCGATCGACAACAACACCTCCAGGGTTTTCTCTTTTCTACGTTTCTGCATGAGTAACAAAGATCTCAACCCATTGTCTCTGCCTTCTCTCCCTGGGATGAACCCTACCTGATCCCCGTGTATCCATTCGGGCATTAAATCTTTCACCCTGTTTGCTAATACCTTTGTGTACAATTTAGTATCTGTATTCAACAATGAAATTGGTCTATAACTTGAGCACTGGGTGGCATCCTTTTCTTCCTTATGAATTAGAACCACATTAGCCTGTAGGGATTCTCGCTTCATTTCCATCTCACCTCCTAGGGCATTCATATATATCTTCAATTTAGGTATTACCAGTTCTTTGTATTTTTTATAGTATCTCACAGTATATTTGTCTGGCCCTGGACTTTTCCCCACCATAGTACTTTTTAATGCTACTTTTATTTCTTCTTGTGTGATTTCTGAGTCTAGGGAGTCCAATTGTACTTCACTTAGTTTCAGTAAACCTGCATGTTTTAAGTATGTCCTTCTTTTTTCATTATTTACAATTCCGACGTTATTTATAGAATCATGGGAGATAATATTATACAACTTACTATAATATTCCTTAAATACTTTAGCAATATGTTTAGTTGAATGAACTAATTCACCTTTGGGGATTCTTATTTTTTCTATATAATTCCTATTTTTCTTTTTCCTTAAGGCTCTCATTAAATACTTTCCTGGCCTATCTCCCCATCTATACCTTTCACTTATTACTTTATTGAAGACTCTCATTTTTTCCTCTTCCATTAAAGTCTCTAGTTCTTCTTTCTTTTTTTTTACCTTCTGCATTATCTCTTTAGGTATTCTACATTTATGCACCTGTTCAAGATCAAATATTTCCTTTAGAAGCCCACTGATTCTTTTCCCCCTTCCTCTTTTCTTTTTTGCCCCAATCGCAATAAGAATTCCTCTGATGTAAGCCTTATGGGCCTCCCACACTGTAGCCACAGACACATCTCCTGTATCATTCTCCTCAAAAAATCGTTTGATCTCCTCCCCAAGCTTCTGATCAATCTCTTGATCCAGGAGAAGTGCCTCATTCAAGTTCCAGACTAAGCCTCCCTTCATCTCTTTTCCCCATCCTAATTTCATTGACAGGGGCATGATCTGATAAAGACATTACTTCAATTTTTACTTAAACCAAAAACTCTATAAATCGATGTTCTATCAATATATAATCCAACCTTGAATATGTCTCGTGTGCGTGTGAGAAGAAGGTATAGTCTCTGTCTTTCATGTGCCTAATTCTCCATATATCCACCAGTTGGCACTCATGTAACAACTTCTTTAATGATCTCAGAGACCTACTCTCCTCTCTCTGCACAGAACAGGTTGCATCCATCCGCGGATCCATACAGATATTAAAATCTCCAGCCACTATCAGACGGCCTTTCTTAAAATCCATCAGTTTTTTCAATACTCCCTTCAAAAATATCTCCGGCTTCTTATTTGGACAATAAATATTAGCTACTGTGCACTCAATTTCTTGTAATTTACCCTTTAGAAACAAAAATCTCCCCTCAGGATCCGTCATTCTATTCTCCAACTCAAACCTTATATTTTTTGCAAACCCTTTCGCTACCCCCTTTGCTCTTTTAATTGGGGAATCTGCATAGTACCACACTGGGTAATGTCTAGTATTCAGCCTAACATTTGACTCTATCTCTATACGTGTCTCCTGCAAAAAACACACTGAAGATGTCTTATGTTGCAACTCCCTAAACAACCTAAATCTCTTCCCAGGCCAATACAACCCATTTACATTATAAGTTACAAACTGTACTTCTTCCATATATCTTCTCCTCTCCTCTCCTCTGACTCCTCCTCTCTTATCTCCTTACTTTCATAACTTCTCGCAACCTGCAGAGTGTAAGCCCTAGTACCCCCCTGCCTCCTTGCAAAACCTCATTGAACATAGACACCAAAGATGGAGCTAAAAAAGGGGCAAAATGTTTGTAATAACTGGCCAAGAACCCATTGGGGCCTGGGGCCATGGAACTTTTCAATGAGCTAATTACTTGTGTAATTTCCTCCAGTGTACAAGGAGCAGTAAGGCTACGTTCACACTAGCCTTGTGTGCAGGCGGCAGAGAGGCGTTTGGGAAGCGTTTTTACCGCTTCCCAAACGCCTCTGCCAATTCTGCACATTACAGCACATGGTGCTGTTCTAACGGGAGCGTTTGCGTCGCGGAAAAACGGACGCCTCTGGACGAGTCAGGAGGCTTTGAAGCCTCCTATTCTCGTCTATGGTGCCGCTCCGCAAACGCCCGGCCGGCGTTTGCGGTGCGGTTGCGACGCGGTTGCGGGGCATTTGCGGAGCGGTAACACCACTCAAACTGCATTATAGGCGTTTGTGGGGCGTTATTAACGCTCGGCAAACGCCTAGCAACCGCCGCTAAACCGCGCATGCGGCGTTTGCCGAGCGTTTGCCGAGCGTTAAAAAACGCTCCGCAAACGCCGGACCAATGCTTCCCAAACGCTATAGGGGCGTTTGGCAAGCGTTGGCAAAACAGCCTAGTGTGAACGAGCCCTAAGAGATGAAATATGAGAGAGCGTAAGAGAAGGAATAGGTAAGGATTCAAGCCAAGAGACAGCAGGGGGAGGGGGATCCGCATGTGGAGGGTCTAACAAGAAGGAGTAAAACTCTTTAAAGATTTCCAAAACTTTGTGGGGCAAAGAGGAAATATTTCCATGCTTGTTACGTAATTTATAAATATGTGAGGGACAAGTTGAATGGTTACGTTTCCGAGTGAATATGGTCAACGCTGAATTGCTGAAAACATAAAGTTTTCAGTTTTTTGAGATTAGCAGGGTATTCAGTTCTAAGAATTTTTGTGACATCATGCCCCTATCCAATAGGGATGGGTTACCTACATGAGCTCTATAATGCATTTCCAGTTCCCTGGTGAGCGTCTGAATTTGCTTCCAATGATCCCTATTCCTAGCTGCTGCCATAGAAATAAGACGGCCACGGAGAACTGCTTTGTGAGCCACCCCCAGCATAGCTGGGGAGGTGTCAGGGGTATTGTTCAAATAATAAAAAATAGTGTAGCGCTTCTTTAAATAAATAAAATAAATATACGAATATGTGTATATAAATAAACACACAATACACTGCCAAAAAACAATGTGCCACGGTCACCTAGGTGACCTATAAAAGTGATAACCACAACAATATACATAAACACATAATGCAGTGCCAAAAAATTAATGTGCCACGGTCACTTGGGTGACCTATAAAAGTGGTATCTACAAAAGAACAATAACAAAGACCCCTATGTATACGGGGATAAAAACAAACAAGTGATAGTGCCACTCCAAAATTGTCCTGTAGCAGGTTTATACATTTTTGCTTCTTAACTGTTCCTGCAGTGCCATTACTCTAGTCAATTTCCAGGTAGTTAAAATCCCCCATTATGATCACTGTCCCAGCCCTTGCAGCCCTTTTGATCTGTGGAAGGAGCTGAGTCTCCACCTCCTCATTTACACTGAGTGGCCTATAACAAACTCCTATAATTACCTCTGTAGTACGCATCCCCATGTGCAGTTCCACCCATAATGCTTCATCCTCATCACACTCTCCATCAGCTAGGTCCTCTTTCACACTTACTTTGAGATCACTTCTCACATAGGGACAGACACCACCACCTTTCCTTTTTATCCTGTCTCTCCTCAAGAGAACATAGCCAGGAATAATAATTGCCCATTCATGTGAAGAATGAAGCCAAGATTCAGCAATACCATTTAAATCATAGTTCTCTTCATGCACCGAAGATTCAAACTTCACATTTTGCTTGGCAGACTTCTGGCATTGGTGAACAAGCACTTCATTTACACCTTTTGCACACATATCTTGCATATGTTTTATTTTTGCACAAATGGTACCAATTCCAGTGGTTGTTCATACCATGGGCACCTTCTTATCATCTGCCATAGCCCTCCCCCCATCTTTTGCCATTCCATCTACCAATAAAGACTGCCCCAGTGTGATCTGTCTGCCCCATTATAATCTAATTCTCCCTCCTAGTTTAAATACTCCTCCAGACATAAGTGATACATAAACTCCATGTCTCTAATACAAATCCGTGCTCAATGTGAAAAACAACAATTATTAATTTCCCACACCGTGCAATCTACTTCAGATCATGCTGTGCCTCCACCACTTAATATTAGACCTCAACAGAAAATGTTGACCCCAATGCCAGAAGGTCAACATATGCTTAGTCATAGACTCAGGTTGTATCAGTCACAGAGCAATCAAGGCATCCAAAGTCTCCAGCAGCAATTGGCAAAGATCAGGAAGCTCCATTCATTTCTCTCTCCCTCTCAGCAACAAATCCACATGCACCAGAAACAGCTCATGGTGTAGTATATTTATTTACCATAAAAACAACACTATGTGTAAAATCACTCTTATATTTAGCTGTGTCAAATATCAAACAGCCGTGTATAGTATTGATAGTATTGACAGCAGCTCCAGTAGTCCTGGAGTTGGCATGTGCTCCAAAGACCAGAGCTTCCTGGGGATGTCTGTATGGCAAAACACGTTGAGGTGGGACTTAGTTGTAATTTTTGGTGGGCCAATAATGCCACATCCAGGTTCGTCCTTCCGGTCTTTGGAGCGCATGCCAGCTTCAGAACTAGCAGAGCACTGGTGATGTGAGCCCATCCCTGTGTTTAATTCCTCTTTTGAATGAAGAGAAAAAATAGTTAGATCAAAATTGATTTAGGTCAGTTCCAGGGTTAGTGTTAGGGTCAAGGAAAGGGACAAAGTTCAGGGTCAAAGCTTTAGGTCAAGGGTCATGGTAAAAAAAAATAGTATCAGTGTCAGTTAGTATTAATGTCAGTGTTTTTTAGGTAGGATAAAAAAGAAAAATTGGCACCATTGTTTCTCGGTCCTGTTATGGCTAAAAACAACAACTAACCTATGTTAAATACAACTTAAAAATCCATAATGTGTGCTTGATCTGTGCCTTTATAATTTGTTCACAAAACAGGTGCTCTTTATTGCTTATATCCACATATATTCCTATAGGTGCTCCTCCACCAGAGACATACATATATACTCTCACCTCCTCTTATGACCCAAATTGCATAGGTCAAATACCGCCTTTCCCTTTTAACCCGGGAAGGTATACTGCATAGATGACTCCACTGTCCACCTCACTCTGCTGCAAATGGTACCGTCTCCTCTTTATCCCACAAATCCTTTGAATATGTAAACAAAAAATGCTTGCCATAGTGTAGTATATAAATATGGAGTGATTTATTAAAAAAACATAGTGCACTCACATTTAAAAGTGTCCTGCTGGGACACCACAGTAAAAAAACCTTGTTATAATGTATTTTCAATGTGTTCAGGAATTTCCAAGATGGCAGATCGTAAACTTCCTGTTTAGCAGCTTGACGTCATTGGCCCTCTCTATGCGTTAAATCACATCATGTGACTTCCTCAGGAGTTTTTTTTACTGTGGTGTCCCAGCAGGACACTTTTAAATGTGAGTGCACTTTGCTTTTTTAATAAATCACGCTATACTTATATACTACACTATGGCAAGTGTTTCTGTTTACATATGCAAAGGATTTGTGGGATAAAGAGGAGAAGGTACCGTTTGCAGCAGAGTGAGGAGGACATTGGAGTCATCTATGCAGTATACCTACCTAGGTTAAAAGGGAAAGGCGGTATTTGACCTATGCAATTTGGGTCATAAGAGGAGGTGAAAGTATATATGTATGTGTGTGGTGGAGGAGCACCTATAGGAAGATATGTGGATATAAGCAAGAAAGAGCACCTGTTTTGTGAACAAATTATAAAGGCACAGATCAAGCACACATTATGGACTTTTAAGCTGCATTCAATGTATTCACCATTGTTGCATAATCACATGGTTTGGATGCTTTAATTCATATATGAGGTTATAAAGATATATGTGCGGCACTATTTTATGACATATCTTTTGTGTGAGGAAACGCATGTAAGTGTCAACAGCACTGGTATACACGGGAATTTGAGGAGTTATTTGCTGCACTGAAGTTTTATTTGTACACTTTTGTAAACATCTACCCTACACATACAGTTTTTGGTACTGCCGTGATCAGTAGAAGAATTCATGTTGGGTTGTTCTTTGGTGGTAAATTGTGGTAATGACAAGAAATATGCAGCTTGATTATTTTAAATGAATTTTGGTCCAGTTTTCTTTTGATAACAAAAATAAATCAGGAGATATCCATTACCAACCAAAACTAAACCAAAAGAAAGCCCAATTAGTTCTGAAAAAAAACCAAGGTATAATCCACCTGGATACACAGAGTAGTTACGATGATACTGTATGTACAGTTTTACTAATACATCAAAGTTGCAAAATTGTGTTTAGGCATTAACATTTGTTTTGCCCTCAGTCACTAAGAGGTTAACTTACTAAAGACAAACAAGTTGTTAATTTTACAAGGGTTTTTCTCTTAGCTTGGTGAACGTGGTCAAAATCCACTTTACGACGAATACCCAATCACAGGTAAGGAAAATACAAAAAAATATTTTTGTTTGCACATGATTGGATGATTAAAGTCACCAGACCTCATTCACTTTACTAAAGAAAAATTATCTTGCAAAGTGAAAACTTCCTTGCAAAAGGATTTAGTAAATCAATTCCCATAGTGTTTTAAAAATATTTACAGTCTGTTCTTAACACAGACATATAGATACATGTACAAAAACACTTTTGAACCAATATAGGAACATGTCATCTAGTCTAGAATTTTGGCAGTATACAAATTTCAGAATTACTCATGCATATGTCAGGAAACAAAGACTGGGACAGACAAATAAATATTTTCAGAATTTTAAACTGGGAATCAAAGCCATTAATTTAAAATGACTACTTTTAAAGGGAAACATGCCCTCTTTATTATAAGGAGTTGAGGGCACAGCAATGTTGCTGTGAAAAGTAGGTGCATGTGCCAATCTGTGAGAGTAATGCAGGCCATAGATGGGTCGAAAATTGGCCGATTTTTCGGCCGAAAATAAAATTGGCCGATTTTCCGGATTGTTAGTGGATTAATAGGTCGGCCATTTTTTGGTATTCTGGCAGATTTTTTTTATCGGTAAAGTTGGAAAAAGATCGGCCGATTTTGCCGATCGCCGATTTTCACGGGAATTATGGGCAAATCAGCCGTTCTTTTTACCGATAAAAAATCTGCGCATGAGCAGTGACCTGCAAGAGGAAAACAAAAAGAAGAAAGAAGAAGAAGAGGATGAAGAAGAGGAAGAAGAAGAGGAAGAAGAAGAGGAAGAAGAGGAGGAAGAAGAAGAGGATGAAGAAGAAGAAGAAAAGGATGAAGGAGAAGAGGAAGAAGAAGAAGTAGAAGAAGAAGAAGAGGAAGAAGAAGAGCAAGAAGAAGAGGATGAAGAAGAGGAAGAAGAAGATGAAGAAGTAGAAGAATAAGAGGATGAAGAAGAAGAAGAGGATGAAGAAGAGGATGTAGAATTGGAAGAAGAAGAAGAAGAAGAAGAAGAAGAATTCCAGTCCGGCAAAAAGTGTCCCTGCAGAGAGCTCCGCTATTTCTTTGACAGTTCCTTGACATTTATAGCGGCTGCAACAATGTATCTGTTTCCGAATAAAAACATCTGTATCCGAAATGGATACAAATAGATACAATGTTGCAGCCGCTATAAATGTCAAAGAAATAGCGGAGCTCTCTGCAGAGACACTTTTTGCCGGCTGTAGACGGGATGAAAATCGGCCAATTTTTTTTACCATTTCTGGTAATGACAGCCGATTGAACGACCGATTTTTCTTTTTTTAAAGAAAAATCGGCCGGTTTTCTCCCCATCTCTGGCCTGCATAAGGCAGGTGTGAGAAATGCAGAGTGAAATGAAGTATGCATTGGAAATCCTCCTCAGAATGTCCATTGGTCATAAGGCCTAGTTACTGAAGTGAGGCCAGGGTCAAGTCTTTGCAAAACCAGTGACAATGCCAAGGCTACTTATCAAGTGGATTTTGTAGAATGGGGCAGGTGAAAATGCGTGATATTCATTTAGCTATTTCCACCATCACCCATATTTGAGACTCTCCTTTTCAGGGTTCTAGCAAAGACTAATTTTTACATATAAATATTTGCTACTGTAAAGTGTGTCTACAGATCAGTGTGTGCTTGCAGCTAAACTTTTGGTTGCTGCAAAGGTTGTCAAACTCTTACAGCTAGTCACTGTGTACAAGCACCTTACACTGCTACTCCAAACTATTAGTAACTCCTCAGTGTATATAGGAGATCTTTATTAATAGAAACAAGGAGTTGTGTACACACATGTGATAAAAACAGCAAACATTTTACCTTCTCAATTTAAAAAATTTCATTTTGGTTGAAGTATTTAATCGTTTATTTAATATTGAGGATTGGGGGGGTGTGACCAGAAAGGGAACAACATCTTTACCCAGCTCCAGCAGCACTGTGTAATCCTTCTCAGATCCTGGAGGCACAACATGGCGTATCGCTTCCTCTGCCACAGACCCTGCACCATGACATCTTGCTGCATGGCCCAACATGGTTATAATTTTTCAAGATGTGCTCAAACTGCCAGGAGAACAGCTCTCTAAAACACCCCCAAGAGGCTCCAAAGATTGTGGTGGTGCCTTTTCAACATGTTCTCTCCCACAGTTGGAGAAGCACAAGAAGCCAGCAGCAGGTGCATCTTCCCTTGCTGCTTCTAAATGCCTCCACACTCCTCACGCAAAAGCTTGACTTCTCAGCACTATTAAGGAAAGATTTTATGATTTCCACAGCCCCTCTCCCCCCTTCAGTGTAGCACATAATAACATTTTCATCAAAAACCTTTGTTCCCAGTAAACAAGAGTGGCTACAGAAACTAGAGTGGCTAGAGTTCACTTTGTTTACTTATTACCCAACTGTGTTGCTGGTAATTCCTATTTTCTCTTCAAAGTAGTAAAGTTTTGGTTATACAATTTTAGAGTTACATAGGTGGTAGAGTTTAAAAAAAGGACGTATTTTCACTAGATCCAACTATTAACATCTCATGCAATATTGGAAAAAATCTGTATAGTCACTACAGAGTAACTGTTGCAAATTTTTACCCTTTTGGCTCCATGGAGTAGTTGAATTAAATCAAAATACTGAGGCCCTCTTTAACATACTAATATTAAATGATTGATGTTAACACTATTTTATTACTGAAATTATAGTTTTATTGAATACTCTTTCCAAAATAAACATATGTATGGAAGAGTAAGTTCTCAAAATTAATAAAGGCAATTAGATCGAGACAAAACACGATGCATCCTATAGCACTCAATAACTAGTGTAGTGCCTGTTTCAAAGCGAAAATACTGTTCTTGTCTTACTGAAAATCAAGTAGAGATGAATAATCTTTCATCATAGACCTTGTTTTGACAATACAAATAAATGACTGTGATTTCTGAAGACTTTCAAGGAGACCTAGAGAAAATGCAAAATTACCTATACTGTCTTACTTTCTTTGAAAATATTGCAATAGTTTATTACTGCGACTGAAAATCTAGCTACAGAAAGATGCCAGTGAGATTACTGGTCATTACAATGTTTCCTTAAATTTTTTTTTTAGGAAGCCAATAACACATATAATGTTCCTTTCATATGTTAAACTTGCTGCTGAACAGTACATTTTTGCAGCAGATGATATGTTGAAAAAAACTAGAGGAAATTGTAGAATTGTAGACAATACATGGTCAAGCCCCAACCTTAGCTAGCATCTACCCAACCCCCCCCTTTCCTCCAACCTTGCAGCTTCCACACACTTTTTCAGATCTTTATATATGCTTTTTCTTCCTGCTGTCTTTGGTCTGGTTACATGACATCACAGGTCTTTTCCCTCCTCAGCTTCCTGTAGTGATGGATCCTGAATGCTGTGATGTAACAAAGCACTGCTCTTTGCAGCATTATCCTGTAAGAGCAGGTATAGGGTTTGGTTCCTTGATGGATAATATATGCAATGCACATAAAAGCACAAGCAATATTGTATCTGGAAAAAAGGAATGGGTGATGTAACTATAATAAAATAGACAAAAAGAGTTTATATAATGAAAGTGTCAGCACACCAGAAAGTTATGATTCAATTTGCCTGTATTATTTCATTTTTAATACAGGCGTCAGTATGAAGCCAAGCAAAAAATAAACCATACACAGTTGTACAAACAAAGCACAAATATCTTAGTACCAGTACAGTTTACAGTTAAACCTATCATCTAGGTACAACATGTTCAGACATGGCAAAGTGCAGTGAATCTTTTGTAAAAAATATAGTGAAATACAAAAAGCAAAATATAGCTAGGTAACCTGTTATCTGAAAGATAACTTTGTCTGTACCCCTCACCTCTTTCTTTTAGCAGGTGTCCACTAATGATAGCCTTGCCATGTTTTGCTTTTTGGATTTCACTATACATGTTTGGAATTTATAGCACAATAGATTCTCTTCATTTTGTCATGTCTGAATATGCTCATCATTTAGGTCCAACTCTATGCTGGTCTGCCTAGCTCCTCATAGCGCTGTGGTCTGTGTGCTTTATTTGTACAACTGTGTAAAGTATATTTTATGCATGTCTTTATACTAACTTTTTAATGGTGAAAATAAAATAACCAGCTAAACTATAACTCTCTGGTGTGTAGACTCTTTCATTGTATACACTGTTGGTTCCTTGATACACTAGGCTCAGAAAAAGCAAGTTGAATGACCTAGGGTATCATTCAGTCCTTATGATGACTGGAATTACACCACAGAGCAGTAAAATCTGCAGGGAACAACATTAGTGATAGGGTGAATATTGCAATGAGAGCTTTTTTTTTTACTTTTTACAAGCACATGACAAATATTACTTTAAAAGTATCTTGGGGTTTAGGTTTTAACTTATGAAATATTTCGTGAATTTTGGAAATGTAATGTTTTGGCGCATTTTGGGCCTCATGCACATGGACACTTAGCTGTGTTAGCTCTGTGTAAAATCCTCTTAAAATTCTTGGCGTTTTCTGGCACTCAGGGAGCTGAACATGCTACATACAGCTGCTAATACAAGTGCATGGCTGTATACATCTGTGCTTGGGTAAAAGCAGATGGCTTCTGTATCTGCATTTACCAAACATGCGCATTTGGTGCTTCTCTCTGAAAGTCAAAATGAATGCATACTTGCAGAAGTGCTTTAAGCAGGAGCCACCAATATTTGCCTGAGCATGACAATAGCTGTACATGGCATGTGTGGCTTCCCAAGTGACAGAAAGTCACAAGGATTTTACATTTCAGCACACAGTTACTTCTAAGTGTCTATGAGCAAGAGGCCTTATGATCTACATGTTATATTTTAAAGTATGTCCTAACACGTTACAATTAAATCTGTCAGAATATGCAGCGCTATATATAAAAAGGTATCAGCTGAAATAAACAGACAATAATATGTAAAGTAATCATAAACATGCGCTGTGGAGCGCTAACATAATATCAAATGTTCAACGTCTATGATGGTGACGTTCAAAAAGTGCAAGAGTGACATATAGCAATATAATATCACATCCCGCGAAGTGATGATATACAGTCCAATATTGAAATCAAGGTGAAATATAGTGACTCCCGTGATGTTGAATGGATATATAATGCACTAACCAGATAGCGCAAACATGTGCGCCCTTGAGTTGTCAGACCACTCCTGATCATCAGGAACTGGAAAGGTAAGAATCAGGAGATCATCTGGCAAACCAGCAGCACGACAGGTGATCAGCATGTCATCTCTCTCCAAATGATGTGACTCATCCATCCACCAGGGGTCATATTCCAGGTATCATGTATACTCAGCCATCCAGCATGGAAACCTCACCATGGTGGGTATGGGGCACCAAAAAAGGGATCCACATCATCTCAAAATCACAGCAATAGTAAAGATGGCTGGTTAGGCTCCACAGCGCATGTTTATGATTACTTTACATATTATTGTCTGTTTATTTCAGCTGATACCTTTTTATATATAGCACTGCATTTTCTGACAGATTTATTTCAAAGGTTGAGAGGTTGCACCTTCATGCTAGCTGCTCATATTTTATACTAGCGCTCGTATACCCCCCCCTTCTATTATGTTACAATTAAAGGTCCCGAAAATTGGGTTTTATGGTATTCTAAGCTGTAGTGAAAAAGAATAAGCTAACATTAAAATAAACTTCAAAGGAAAAAAAGTCTACAATTCAAACAATATGATTCACATTAAAGAGTTTGTAAAGGTTCATTTTTTTGGAAAATAATAAAGATGTTATGCTTACCTGCTTTGCACAATGTTTTTTCATAGAGTTGCCTTGAAACTCCTCTTATGGGGCTCCATGCCTGCACCTCTTCACCTTAGAATGCACCAATAGCAAGCCACTTGCTATGGAGGCACTCATGCAAGCTCAATTCCTAGCTTGGATGTGTGCAGTTTGGACCCACACACTGCTCCCTCCTCACAAGATTTTATTGACAGCAGCAAGAGCCAATGGCCCCAAAGGGAGTCACACCTTCATTTACTTCAATATTTAAAAAAACCTAAACTAGTATCACTCTGCCTGCCAACCATCTTCAGAGAACGTCCACAATTTCCTGCTTAGTTTGCCTGTCAATCTATTAGAAAGCCTTTACCACCCAGCATCTCTTAACTGCTCACCCCCTTTAGGGTAGATACCTCTTTGTCATTCTACAGCTGTGATCAGTACATTACTTACATATGTATTCTAAAAATGTGTTTACATTGATAGCCTGTTGTGTTTTATTAGGAACAGTTTCACTGTTTTTTTATCTTATCAATGAAATAAAAATTTTGATGTTTTCTTATGGTGCAGTCAAGGCCACCAAGGATCTAAAAACCATCCCTTCAAATGTATAGATTCTCTTAAGACTGGAGTCACATCTTCTGTTCATTGGGTCTTTAAAGGAGTCATTTAAGTATAGGTTCACATGCCATGCTAGTGGTTAGGATGCTGAATCCAACCTAGAGAGAGTGTCCCAGGTCTCCAAATCAGACTGATCAAACGGATATCATTTTGAAAATCTATTAGTCAAACTGGCATTCTTATCTGTTATCTGGTTTATCCCATTCATCCTCTTCATTTTCAAACATTAGAGGAAACAATGAGATTGCCCTGTTAAGACTTGGAAAACAGTTGTAGCTAAATGCCTATCTAATAGTTTGGCAGAACCCTAATTAATATAGTCGTGCATGCTTTCTGCCACAGTCTAGTGAATGAATGGTTTTATTTCTGAATTTTAAGAATGTTTGTTCCCAGACATCTCACTAAAACATGTACCACTGACTAAGTTGGAAGACAGAGTGATCTAGCATGATCTAGAACAATGTTTTTCAACCAGGTTGCTGCGGCACCCTGGGGTACTGAGGCAAAATTACATATAACTGCCCAACTTATAAAACTCTGATAAAAGAGCAATCCTGTGTTAGCTCCTGTGTACAGATAGGAGGGAGAGAGCACAGCCTGCACTTTCTCCTGGCTCTCTACTTCTCCCTGCTGCGATCTGTATTCCTGTCAGCCAGAAGGAGGTGTGGGCTGTGCTCTATTTTTCCTGTCTGTACACAGGAGTTATCACATGATCAGAGAGCCTATACAGGGCTTAGTTATCTCCCCCATCTCCTCCCCACACTACTCCTGTCCTGGCAGCAAAAATAGTGGGTAGAGGGAGCTAATCAAACCCTGCAAAGTCCAATATGAGTGTGTTCTGTGTTATCTTTATTATACACACAGGTGGGAGAGGAGCTGGAGGGAGGAGGGATTCACAGCCCATACCTCCTCCTGCTTTCTCCTCCTCTTTTCCACTGTGACTATTCCAGTAGCAACTAGAGGCATGTGGTGGGATGAGAGATTTAGTGATAGCAAGGGGATTTGGAGGAAGAATAGAAACAAAATTTGTGCTAGGAGAGAGAATGGGGATTGGGGGATGGGGGATTTACAACCTACAGACCACTTAAAGGACAAGGTTATCTTTCTCAAATTGTTACATAGTACACCCATATTTAAGGTGTAACATTTAAACACCAAGTTGTGTTCATTGCCTAAGGAAGAGCTATTTGTTTTGTCTGAAACTATCACAGTATTTGAAACTCTTATATTTTTTGCTTTATGTGCTTATAATTTTTCTGAAGAGTTGCAACCTTTGAACTTGTTTTGATATATCATACATTGTATATATTGTACTGTATAAAGTAGTATCCAAATTTTTATTTAAAATTTGCAGTCTTTACAATGAAGTAGTTTCATGCAAAGCCTGTGACTTTTCTAATCATCAAAAGACTAAATATATACATGTGCACAGACTGCAGCATTAAAGGATAAGTTAATGTAAAAAAAAAAAAAAGAAAAGAAAGCAAATGCACATTTTTGCAGGTAAAAACATGCATTTTTTTTTTCCTCCGGAGCCTACAGAGCATTGCACTCACAATCAGAAAATCATGGGCAGAGCGGTCTATAAGGAGGGGTAAAAGGGGCAGCTGCCCTGGGCCCTGTCATTGTTGTACGCCCGATGCAGCTGCCCATACTTGCCAACTGTCCTGGTGTACATTCTCTTGTCCCTTGAAGTCTTTGACCCGAGTTGTGTCCTGATACCTCAGTGTGAAGTGCTGCCCAGCTCTGCCCTATTGCCATGTACAGATAACTCACCTGTGCAGACTGTGTCAGTATGTAAATAACCATCATTCATATGTAAATAGCTGTGGCAATGTGGCATTCATATGTAAATAGTGGCAGTAATGTGGCATTCACATGAATAATATGCCCTCCTGAGATTCCAGCCACCTTCACCTTTGCTGAATGCTGCCCACTTAGGAAGTAAACAAGGGCATGCTTCTACTGCCAGCACTTGTGGTCACTGAGCCTACCATCAGCCTGTTCTGCAAATGTAAGCAAAGTGTGTGTGGGGGGGGGGGTGGGGGGGTGCAGAGGTAGACAGAAAAGGAATTACAGTTTGGGGTGCACAAGTGAGCACGGAGGGAATGTACAGGGGTAACGAAGGTGGGTGCAAAGATGAGCAGAGGAGGCATGTATAATTAAGGTGGGGGGGAGGGGGTTGGAGTGGAGAGCATGGGGGAGGTTTGGGGTGCAAAGGTAGTAGTAAAATTCAGGATGCAAAGGTTTACTGACTGGGGTGGATAAAGATGTCCATCACACATAGGGCAGACCATTCATTCAATAAGCTGCTCTATGCACTACAAATGTGGGAAAAAGTCCCTTTTTTCAAAATCACACTGAGCCACACATGAACTTTGGTGCATGTGAAAGCGCGCATGTCAGCAGATGTGTGATGGTGTCATTAACAATTAATGGTACTGCTGTGTATCTGTTAAAGGGCAGCATGTTTCTGTGGTGTCAGGAAAGCGATTTTGCATGAGTTCCTGACACGCACAACTGTGAACATAAGTTAAATGTCTCATTTATGTTGCTGGTAAGTGTATATCTTCTCATTACATTGGGGCATGGTGTAGAATCATTTCATTCACACTAGTGGTCAGTGTGAATGTCCCCCTTATATTGGTGGAGAGTGTAAATCCCTCCTTATATTGGTGGTCTTTGTGAGTGCTCATATTACTTTAGTGGTTAGTTTAAATCCCCTTTACATTAATGGCTAGTGTAGAAACTCCTTTTTTTTATTGGTAGCCAGTAAAAAAAATCCCAACTTGCATTTGTGGCCAGGATCAAAGACTCCCTTACGTTGTTAGTATGTGTAGAAGCCTCCCTTAAATTGGTGCTAAGTGTAAATTCCCCTTTACATTGGTGGCCAGTGTCAATTCTTCATTACATTGGTGGTCAGTGAAAATTCCCCATTACATTGGTGGGCCATGCAAATTCCCCATTATAGTCGTGGTCAGTGTATATTTCCATTTACATTGGTGGTAAGTGCATAATTGCCCTTACATTGGTGGTCAGTGTAATTCCCCCTCTTACATTGGTCATCAGTATAGAAATGTCACCTCCCATTTTCATCCAACACTGCCACAATCCCATCCCCCCCAAGCACTGGCTTTGATTCCATCCCCCCACTAACACTGTCACTCGTCTCATCCCCCAGCACTGCCATTTATCCCATTCCCCCACCAATGCCATTGATCCCATCAACCTCTCAGCACTGCCACTGATCACACCCCCCCCCCCCGCCTTGCAACTCATCCCAGGAGTCCTAGGATCCCTAGGAGATTTCTGTATATTAATGGTTCCCCTTACTGCCTCAGTCTGTAACCTTCAGCAACCAATCAATGAGACGTAACTAAGTGCTGTAATCTTTAGCAACCAATCAGTGAGCTGTAATGATGTGCTGTAACCTATAGCAATCAATAAGTAAGTAGTAATGATGCACAGTAACCAATATCACCCAATCAGTGAGCAGTAATAATGTGCAGTAACCTCTAGCAACCTCTAGCAACCAATCAGTGAGTGGTAATAATGTGCAATGACCTCTAGCAACCAATCAGTGAGTGGTAATAATGTGCAGTAACCTCTAGTAACCAATCAGTGAGTGGTAATGATGTGCAGTAATCTCTAGCAACCAGTGAACTGTAGTGATCTGCTGTAATCTCTATCAACCAATCAATGAGCAATAATGATGTGCAGTAACCACTAGTAACCAATCATTGAGCAGTAATGATGTGCAGTAACCTCTAGCAGCCAATCAGTTAGCAGTAATGATGTGCATAAACCTCTAGCGACCAATAATTCAGCAATAATGATGTGCAGTAACCTCTAGCAGTCAATCAGTGAGCGGTAATGATGTGCAGTAACCTCTAACAACCAATCAGTGACCAGTAATGATGTGCAGTAACCTTCTAGCAACCAATTAATGAGCAGTAATTATATGCAGTAATCTCTAGCAACTGATCAGCAAGCAGAAATCATGTACAGTAAGCTCTAGTAAATAATCAGTGATTGGTAATAATGTACAGTAACCTCTAGTAACCAATCAGTGAGTGGTAATGATGTGCAGTAATCTCTAGCAACCAGTGAACTGTAGTGATCTGCTGTAATCTCTATTAACCAATCAATGAGCAATAATGATGTGCAGTAACCTCTAGCAGCCAATCAGTTAGCAGTAATGATGTGCATAAACCTCTAGCGACCAATAATTCAGCAATAATGATGTGCAGTAACCTCTAGCAGTCAATCAGTGAGCGGTAATGATGTGCAGTAACCTCTAACAACCAATCAGTGACCAGTAATGATGTGCAGTAACCTTCTAGCAACCAATTAATGAGCAGTAATTATATGCAGTAATCTCTAGCAACTGATCAGCAAGCAGAAATCATGTACAGTAAGCTCTAGTAAAAAATCAGTGATTGGTAATAATGTGCAGTAACCTCTAGTAACCAATCGGTGAGTGGTAATGATGTGCAGTAATCTCTAGCAACAAGTGAACTGTAGTGATCTGCTGTAATCTCTATTAACCAATCAATGAGCAATAATGATGTGCAGTAACCTCTAGCAGCCAATCAGTTAGCAGTAATGATGTGCATAAACCTCTAGCGACCAATAATTCAGCAATAATGATGTGCAGTAACCTCTAGCAGTCAATCAGTGAGCGGTAATGATGTGCAGTAACCTCTAACAACCAATCAGTGACCAGTAATGATGTGCAGTAACCTTCTAGCAACCAGTTAATGAGCAGTAATTATCTGCAGTAATCTCTAGCAACTGATCAGCAAGCAGAAATCATGTACAGTAAGCTCTAGTAAATAATCAGTGATTGGTAATAATGTGCAGTAACCTCTAGTAACCAATCAGTGAGTGGTAATGATGTGAGCAATGGAGATAGCAACTGATCAGCAAGCAGAAATCATGTGCAGTAAGCTCTAGCAACTAATCAGTGAGCCATAATGTGTGCTGTAACCTCTAGCAACCAGCCAGTGAGAGATAATGATATGCTGTAACCTCTGCTAACCAATCGCAATTGCTGCCTGATCAGCTACAGGAAAATATGTTGAGTCTAGCTGCTATTTATTTTATGACTCAGAGCAAGTGAAGAGTGAATTTGCATGGGGGGCACAAGAAGTTGTTTTCCCAGGGTCCAATCAGAATTAAAGACAGCCCTGATCATGGGTGCAATGTCAGGCACCTGCAGACACTCAGCACAGCTGTCTGCCCATACCTTCCGTAGAGGCAGACAGTTGCTGAAGTTCAGGAAGAGTACTGAACTATGAGGGTGTTCATTAGCACCCCCACAGTTCATTGAGGACTACAAACTATCTGTCATGGTGGCAGATGGGACTTGTGGTTAATTCATTTACAGATCTGTGTGAATGAATGATGCAGCTGTGTGTGGGGAGCCCTACACAGCTGCTCTGTTTATAATTCATGACAACTGGTGTGGGAGAGGATTCCCTACCCGCTGTCACATGGTGGGATCAGGGAGGGTGGGGAGAGGTGCACTGTAACATGTTACACCCTAAATAAAGGTGTTACCAAAGTTGAACATAACCTTTACACTAATTCTAAGAATTCAAGTTTTGGGACAGCGTACATGACAGAGAAATATTTCTCTTCTTTATTTTATCATGAGTGCATTTGTCTGTACAACATTGCAAGATATGAAATAGTGCATTGATACTTTTTTACTCTTTCATGGCTAAAATGTACAATATTTAAAGTATGTGCAATTCCAGTTTTGTCTTGAAGCATCCTTGTGGCACTATGTATAATAAATGAGATTCCACATTGAATCAAAAATAGTCTCAGTGAACATAAATTCACAGCTAGGTGTTAGAAGAGAGAATTGCCCATGCCAGCATATTTCTGTGTGAGAAGAAAAAAATAACCAAATCACAGATGGGGCCATGCAAGTGGCAAGAAAAGCAGAACAGAAAATTACACAGGTATTGCTAAGCAAGCTTGTTATACCATGCCCATGGTGTTGAGTGTGATGTATCCATTATTTTAAAATGGTCTCTTTTTTAACTTGGAGCAAGGAGTAAAGGATAACAGCTTAATACATACAGTAGTTGACATTGATAGGTGTGAAATAGTTTACTTTTAAAATATTAAAGTGGTTGTAAAGGCTCAAGGTTTTTTACTTTCATGCATTCTATACATGAAGGTAAAGAAAACCTACTGTGTGCAGCAACCCCCTTAGTGACACCCCCCCCCCCCCACAATATTTACCTGAGCCCCATAGCAATCCAGAGATGTGCAGCAAAGCCTCAGCTCTCCACGGACTCTCCCTCCTCATTGGCTGAGACATCCAGTGAGCCAATGAGGAGAGAGGGGGGTGGGCCGGGCTCTGTGTGTGAATAGACATGCAGAGCAGTGGCTCAAGAGTGAGCCTGCTTGGGTGCCCCATAAAAAGCTGCTTGCTCTGGGGGCACTTGGCAGTATGTGGGGTTAGGTTTATTATGTGTGACTTTTTTTTCTTTTTCTTGTTATACACTCTACCCAGGGTATCGTATAAATTAGATCAATAGGAAGGAGGGAGGTTATCTGTATGGTTAAGCATATTGGGGTTGAGGATTGTCTCCTTACATATATCTCCCTGCATTTTCCAGACCATTTAGCTATGCGAATTCTTTTCAGTATTTTAGGTTGGAAATGTACTTGAATGATACCTTAATTACTGGAGTTGGAGTTCACTTTGCTCCTCTCCCTTCCTAACTGATGAGGCTCTTACGCCTCCGGAGCATTAGAAATTGCAGTTCATTACCTCTCTGAACCTCCCGTATTTCCACACCCACCTACTCTTGGTGCATAGATAGTGGGTCTCATAGCTAGTCTGGTTCGCCAGTGGAATATTTATTTTTACTAAGTCATTATGCTCATATTGGCAATGCAGTTAGTGTTGGTATCACATTTATATCTGTCACAAAATTTCTTTAATATATTCTTAGTACATTTTCATTTGGTTTCTCTGCTGACTGACTTGTTTGTGATTTCCTTTTCAGGAACTCATGGGTTGCAGGCCAGAGATTCTGTTATTAGGGGGCGGCTGATATACCTATAGATATGCTGTCTCCCTTTTGCAAAAAGTTGAGATGTTAACCTTACAGTTAATCTACTAGAAGCTCCCCATCTGTTTGATTAATTGCTGCACTCCTTGAACTGCCATATTTGCATTCAGAGTGGTTTAGTATCTACACATTTGATTTTGTTTTTCCCACCTTTCTTCTCCTTTCCCCCTTCTTCTTTTCCCCTTTTTTTTTTCCTGGTCCAGATTCTAGGCTGAAACTTTTCCATTGATCTACCATGGCTTCTCAGCAGAGACGTAATAAGTCAGTAAAACAGCCCATTGTATAGGTTCTGTAACACCGAAATGATCAAATCCACACACGAGCCATCAATGCGGGCTGATGTACAGGTACATTAGACCGTATTAGCAAAGCTTCCCATCCTCCCTCTATGCACAATAGACGGACGTTAAGAGTTTAATGTCACATTGGACTCAAATGTAGTACAACAGTGCATATGCCAATTTCCATTCATCTGGCAACTAGAAACCATCAAGTACTAGGGCATACAATTGCTGGCTGATCTTCAGACACTGTACACACAGAATTATCCGCCAATTCTCACATTAATCCAACTGGATCTAAAACGTTGGGATTAATCGCACTTTTCTTGGTTTGGCAGGGTAGCAATCATAAAAATTTATATTTTACCATGTCTGCTGTACATTTTCCAGACAGTTCCCATGAAACTTACATTTTCACATCTTTACGTATTGATTTTTACTTCAGTTTAATTTACCTTCAGTTCCAAACCTCCCCAATTTAGCTGTAAAAACCTTACAATTCCTTACAAACAAGGAGGCATAGGCTTGCCAGATATCAAGCCCTACTACAGGGCTTGTCATTTTGCAAGACTTGTTGACTTGCTTCTTCATAGTGCTTAGAAAGACTGGATCTCCATCAAAGAAACTTGTGTGCCTAGCCCATTAGCTTCACTTCCCTGGGTGGTCATTGGAGGCAAACAGATCCAAAATATGGGTCATCCTCTTGTAATGGCATCCCTGAGCTGAGCTTCTTTCAAAAGATGTGCCATTCTTTTAGAATCTCATCTATCATGGGTCCTAGAACACCACTGAACTTTAATCCAGACTTATTGCCTGGTATTGAGGGGGAACTTATGATTTCCTTTCTACCCAAGGAGCGATTGGAGGCCAATAAGTTTTTTGAGAAAGGGTATTCAAAGATAAAGATCAGTTGAAAGACCTAATTGACACTCTCTCTTTACCTTGGTGGCTCTATCTCCAATTGAGGCATTTTCTGAATTCTTCCCAAAGACGACATTTGTTTGGTAGGTCTCTTACAAGCTACAAAAAACGATGCTGTTCTACGGTTGCTCCCCACAACATCACTTGATCTCCATGATCTATTTGTTCTTCTTTGATGACTTTTCACCTGTCTCTTAGGACAGTTATAGCTTAGGAAAGAGTCCTCAATCAATTCTTAACAGAAAAGAACTGGCAAGCAGCATTTGCTGTAATTCATACAGGTTCTGGTAATGTGACCACTCAAGAGTGCAATTTAAAGTGTTCTCCCATTGGTATAGAACTCCAGATATCCTTCATAAAATGTTCCTAAATACGTCAGACCACTGTTGGCATTGCAGATGTGAAGTGGGCAATATGCTCCATATCTGGTGGTAATGCCCATTGATTGCGTCTTTTTGGATCAAAGTGCATGCTCTGGTCACACACATAATGACCTTTGTCCTGGACTTTTGTCCACCCCAATATTTATTCCATCACTTATCTGTCAAGAACTCTTTGTGCTGCAGCTTGAATGTGTATTCCAAATCATTGGAGTACAAGCACTGTACCAACTTTGAAAGAATGGATAATCCCTGTTAAAAGATTAGCAGAAATAGAGGAATTGATTCATGTTGCCAGGGATGCCCTCTATAAATATTCTCAGTGCTGGGAATGTTGGCTTTATTTTCTGACCACCAAGGAGTATAGAGATATCTGGAAGGGCTCAACACGACAAGTAGGGATTCTGCTGATTCCTGACCTGGGTCTTTTTCTGGGTTGCCTTAAATATCACTATGCCGGGTCAACACCTTAATGATGTGTTGAAGAGTTCATTTGACATGCTGTAGACTACATTGTCTCTCGCTTCCTTTGCTCATGTGAGTATATGGTTGCAAAATGGTGGAACTACTGGAATCTGGCTGGGGGTCCTCTTTCTTTGTCCTTCTCTTTCTCTCCTTTCTATTTCTTTCTTCTATCCTTTTTCTTTACTCATTTTACCACAGAACCTAGGATGCTTCGAGGATAATTTTCTGTTAACCTATTTCCTTAGCATTATTTTTTATGATAATTTAGGGATTGCAGCAAATGAAAGCCTTTTAGAACACAGATATTACACTCTTTTGCCTGGTGTTATGATCATTCAGAGTGTTTGTGCACTGCTCAAAAAAATTAAAGGAACACTTTGAGAACACATCAGATCTCAATGGGGAAAAATATCATGCTGGATATCTATACTAATATGGACTGGGTAATGTGTTAGGAACATAAAAATGTCCCATCGTTTGATGGAAATGAAAATTATCAGCCTACAGGACTTAATTCAAAGACACCCCAAAAATCAAAGCGAAAAAATGATGCAGCAGGCTAGTCTATTTTGCTGAAATTTCATTGCAGCAACTCAAATTGGTACTCAGCAGTTTGTATCACCCCCACATGCTTGTTTGCATGCCTGACAATGTCAGGGTATGCTCCTAATGAGACGATGAATGGTGTCCTGGGATATTTCCTCCCAGATCTGGACCAGGGCATCACTGAGCTCCTGGACAGTCTGAGGTGCAACCTGGCATCATTGGATGGACCGAAACATAATATCCCACAGGTGTTCTGTTGGATTTAGGTCAGGTGATCGTGGGGGCCATTCAATGGTATCAGTTCCTTCATCCTCCAGGAACTGCCTGCATACTCTCACCACATGAGGCCGGGGATTTACATACACCAGGAGGAACCCAGGACCCACTGCACAAGCGTAGGGTCTGACAATAGGTCCAAGGATTTTATCCCAATACCTAATGGCAGTCAGGGTGCCATTGTCTAGCCTGTAGAGTTCTGTGCATCACTCCATGGATATGCCTCCCCAGACCATCACTGACCCACCATCAAAATGGTCATGCTGAACGAAGTTTCATGCAGAATAACATTCTCCATGGCTTCTCCAGACCCTTTCACATCAGTCAGATGTGCTCAGGGTGAACCTGCTCTCATCTGTGAAAAACACAGGATGGCAGTGGTGGACCTGTCAATTATGGTATTGAAAGGCAAATGCCAATTGAGCTTTATGGCACTGATCAGGGAGCACAGGGCCCATTAGAGGATGTTGGGTCCTCAGGTCACCCTCATAAAGTCTGTTTCTGATTGTTTGGTCAGAGACATTCACACCAGTGGCCTGCTGGAGGTCATTTTGTAGGGCTCTGGCAGTGCTCATCCTGTTCCCTCCTTGCCCAAAGGAGCAAAAATTGATCCTGCTGATGGGTTAAGGACCTTCCACTTCCCTGTCCAGCTCTCCTAGAGTAACTGCCTGTCTCTTGGAATCTCCTCCATGCTCTTGAAACTGTGCTGGGAGACACAGCAAACCTTCTGGCAACGGCACGTATTGATGTGCCATACTGGAAGAGTTGAATTGCCTGTGCAACCTCTGTAGGGTCCAGGTATCACCTCAAGCTACCAGTATTGACACTGACCCTAGCCAAATGCAAAACTAGTGAAAAACAGTCATAAAAGATGAGTAGGGGAAAAAAAGGTCAGTGGCCTCCACCTGTAAAACCATTCCTTCTTTGGGGGTCATGTCATTGTTGCCCATCTAGTGCACCTGTTGTTAATTTAATTAACACCAAAGCAGCTGAAACTGATTAACAACCCCCTCTGCTACTTAACTGACCAAGTCAATATCCCAGGAGTTAAACTGATCTGATGCCATACTCTGATTAAAAAGTGGTCCTTTAATTTTTTTGAGCAGTGTAGTTATGAAACAAAGCTCTCATATTTTTGTGTCTGGTTCTGACTATTTCATAGTATATTTTCATGACTTTACGCTTTGGATTATGTATATTTCAAGGAAATTTTATGTCACACTGTATTTTTCTCTTTAATTGAATAAATATATACATTATTTATGAAAAAATGTACAATTCCTTCAAATAACATGCCTGGGGAGTGTCCTGATCCTTCCAGTAAGGGGATATGAACAGAAAGTGTATAGAAAGTGCTGCATCATCACTTCATTTACAAAGGAAAAATGTTTTAACTTTGCCAGCAAATTACTTTGATTGTTGTCATTGTCTGTTACTCATTGAGAAAAAAAACAGGCAACAGACCCCTGCAAGAGTCCTCTGTGATTTTTTTGGGGGACCTTTGGATGGATTTGTGTGCTGTTTTTATTTTAAAAAGCTGTCTAGTTAAAATCTATATGTTCTAGCCTTGTTTCATCAATGGAAACTGTTAGGTCTGATGTGTCTGTGCTACCTAGTATCTTCCACAGCTATTAAACCTTTCCCTGTCCTCCAGGAGCAAGCACATCTCTCAGGAAGAGAGCTCTTTAAATATTTACAAATATCTCATTTTTCACCTCCTACATCCATGTCCAATCTGACCTCACAAGCAAATCCATTTTTGAGAGCATGTGTGCTTCCGGCCCAAATCCTCCTTGCATTATTTCTAACTATATGTTGATCTTACTCCACTCCAGGAGCCTCTCACTTATCCGGTTATGCTAGTAAATGGGTCCATGACCTGGGAGTTCAGTTGAAGCGATCGTATTGGGATGGGATTTGGGCAAACGAACTGCAATGTCATAATGCACTGGTATCTGGTCCCAACAAGAATTACTTCATTTCTACCCACCAATTTTCCTGAGTGTTTCTGGGGTTGCAGAGAATGAGGCACACATGCTCATATACAGTATGGTGGGTGAGTCCCACCAGCAGCAGTTTTGGTCTTTAAAATTATGTCCACCTTACTCAAGATCAGTGTCACACCTTACCCTGCATTCACTTTAATAAACCATTGTGCTCTAGATCATATGAGAGCTTAGCTGAAAATTGCAATACAGGTTCTGAAAGCTTCCAAACAAACAGTTGCAAGGTCCTGGAAGACTCTGACTCTTTGCACCCTAGAGACCAAAAACAGAGTCACACAGGCTATGATTGATAGTAAGATTGAGGCCACCCTGACAGATACAGTCTCCAAACACCTTAAGCTTTGGCAACCTGAGGGGAGTTAACTTTTTACCATCTGGTTTTGATTCTTCTCTACTTGAGCCCTGACCTCATATCTCTACTGAATGTAGTGATCATGTCTTTGACCTCCTTTCATCATCTCTTATTCCCCCCATTCCTTCTTTCATTTTCTGTTCTTTTCTCCCTTTCCTCTCTCTATCTGAGGAGATTTTGCACTAAAGTTTTATTTTACACTTTGATCCATGAAATGCCTAGATTGGCTGTTTGGCATTGCTATTACCGTTATTGTGTTTTGTCTAATCGCATTTCATGGAGCTTAGTGCTCCGGTAATTTGATCTTGTAAATCATTAATAATTACTCTATACATTAGTATGTTAGTCCATTGCGCAGCATACTGATCTGTGTATTGTGTCTCAAGTGGTTAGAAGTCCCACCTTTTATTGTAAACTTTAAATTGATGTTATGTACACTTTATTTTTTTGAACAATAAAATAATTGAAGAAGAAAAATTGTATGTTTGTTTCTTTGTAAATGTAGTTTTTACTGTAGCACATTCTAGAGTTTCCCAGGAAATCCATACAAGACCTTAAATCTGAGCATGCAGCCTGAGTGGCTATGAAAGAGGATGAGCGTGTCCCCCTCCTCATGAACCATACCACATTACATGCCCTCTTCATGGGGGATCCCCCTGGGAAAGCATTTTGTCCTGGTTTTGCTAAGGGCAAGGGTATCTTCCTTACAACCTTTGTCCAGCGATTGTGGTGCTCTGTGAGTGGGGAGCTTATTGAAATCTGGAAGCTCCTTGTAATAATTTCAGGGCCCCCAGATACCTCCCCCATGTGAATGAGCATAGGATACATATTACCCCAAATTTATTCACAAAAAAAAATGTAAACTAGAAATAAATACACCAAAACTTTTGATAAGTCTTTTATTAAAAATAGAGATACCAAAACGTCCAATGACACTCCAAAAATAAAAAAATCAGAGGACTTGGCACATATGACCAATCTTGATGGTGACACCAGTCGAATAACAGCTCCCTGAGCTGTCATTGTATATGTAAGGGAAGGGCAGGGATAGTCGTGGTCATGACCATATTTGCCACATTTGGGCAGTAGTGTCACTGCTATCCCCACCCCTTTACTTAAAAAGGGATTCCCCATGATGTCCGCAATTTCTAGGGACATGGGGCCACTGGACATAATTGGAAGTGATCTTACTCCCCTTTGCTTATGACCGCGGCATCCTTAGGAACCAGTGACAGCAGAGAGCTGTTTTATATAGAAGTGATAGAAATATAATTTCTATATATGAAGCACAACTCCCAATGAACAAGAGTTCAAACACCTGAACAGGCAAAGTTCAGTCTGAACCTATATTTGAACCAAATTTTCAGCTCATCCCTAATTTGTACATCTTTCACGGGTATACAGTGATTAATGATACACATTATTAAGATATTAAATATTTCAAATTAACCTCCTATGTTGGTTATACATTATATTTACATACATCTCTGCTTGTTTTTCTCCACTTAAAACACAAACCCCCTCCATACAATGGTGGATAAAGAGAGAGAAAGAGAGAGAGATGCAGATCCATCCAAACCAATACAGTATCTTCAAAACATTTATACAAAGTTGTTGTTATGATAGATTTTTTATATTCATACTATGAGGCATCAGCATAACATTTAAATAAAAGGAAAATAAATATGTTTAGGTTTAGCTTGTTGTGTAATAAGCAGTAGTTATTATAAGTGGTCATATGTTTCATGTCATATATTTGATGTCAAAATCATTATCTAGGTCACCTCAGTTAAATCTGTCTGCGAATATTTAGAATTTAAAGGGTCTTAAAATAATCACCCCCAAGGTTATTGAAACCACCTATAAATAACAAAAGGGCATAATTAGGAAAAAGGTTGTTTAATAATTTCAGAAATCAGTGATGATGTTCTTGACCAAAAACATCACCCATAATCCCTGGCTGGTTCATAAACACTAGCTGGCTGGGGTCCTGTAATCTTGTTGCAGTAATATGGTGGAATGACATCATGAGTTGTTGTGGCAGTTAATCATTTTGAATAATGAGGATTTACATTGCTGGATGATGTTTTGGATTTTGAATTTACATTGAGAGACATTGTTTACCTTTGTTGGGGGAAATTTTTTAATAAAGGACTTTTTCCAAGGTGTTAGTGTGTTTATTTACTTTTTAACTCTTCCTACAAATAAGTAATATGTATAGGTGAGCCCAAAGTACCCACCTTCAGTTCACAGCAGGTTTGGAAAACATTGCCAAAGTTAAGTTCCCGAAGTCAATGAGAGCTAAAACCTTAAAATCAGTAATTTTCATTGTCTGAGTTGATAGGCAAGGAACTGTCAAATAAGGATTATGGGAAGCTGAGAAGTGGCTTTGGGGACATGTACCAATGAAAAAAAAAACATTTAATTAATTATTCAGTGGGGAATTGGTCTTTTCAAATAGAAAAAAGAGAAACATGGAAAAAACAAAAATGCTTCAAATTACATTGCTTATGGACGGCATCAGCAACACTATATTGTGGCACCACATAAACTGCAAGTGTAGTAATTTAAATTACCTGTACTGTATTTATTGGCTTACAAACAGCAGCAGTAACCCAATAGGGTTGACTGACCATATCATAAAATATATACCTTGAAAAAAAGTTAAGCTAACACTATCAAGTGCATCAAAACAAATCATGTAGCATAGCTTGTGATCTTCTTTTCAGTCCCACAATGTTTACAATGTCAACCTAGAGTGCACCATAAACCCACATTCCAGAGATGAGGTAGTTGTTAAGGCAAACAAAAAATAGTACACTGCAATGTTTCAGAGACAGCAGCAAAGCATATTCTACTGTAGCTAAAGGATACGTAGGCAGTTTGGTGCCCAGGGCAGCAATGTGAGAGGGAAAAATACTGTAAGTAATTGTTTAAGAAAAAAATGAGTAGCTCTACATTATGCAAACATTTGTACTTGTCCACTATGTTAGAGTGAAAGATAAGGCCTAAGTTATTCTAAAACAATAATCCATATATTATGTCACAACCAAGAGCCAGAAATATCCTGCTACACACCATGTGCATCATGGGAGACAGAAGGTTGTATATGTATAACATTAGAGTGAAATTTTCTAGATGCACAAAAAAAGGTTTGTTGGGCAATCTGTACACCTTTTTAGCCAAGATGCTATGTCAAAGGTTTTTTTGATAGCCACAATAAGACAACAGGCAGATTTAAAGCCCCAAAAAATGATTGTCTATTTCCCAGTATTAATAACCAAAAAAAATGTACGGACTTGCAGCACACCTTTTAAGACTTTCTTGGACAGGCTGCAATTTCCAAGGGATATCAAACACATTGCATTTGGAAATAAATATATATATATATACTTTTTTTTTCTTGTTCAATTTTTTTTTTACGGAAAGTTTAACGTACTGTATCAGGATACAAACATAAACCAGTATGAGATAAGATGCAGCCAAACAGGCTGAAAACAACAAAAAGAGGTATATTATACATAACCAAAATTGTTACAATATATGGTACAGAGTGTTTAAACAGGGCGAGAAATTACTCATAAGCGAATGACAAGACAAGCTGGAGGCACGAGCTTCTAAGTTTGAGCTAGTTATAGTAAAATAAATTGCTTACCCTGGGGCCTATGAGTACCTAGCTGCGATGGGGCGAGAGGCTGTAACACTATGCTTCCACCACGGAAGTACCCATAAACTGCATGAAAGAACCCATGGGAAGAATATGGGATAGAACAGTAGTCAGAGAGGGGGGGGAGTGGGGGGGTGTGTGAATGTGAAGAGTGGAGGGGGGGGATATAAATGTAAAGACAAAGATAAAGGAATACAGAGAATTCCCCTAGGAGGGGCCAGTACCACAATCATCTGGAGTGACTTAGGTTGTTTAACATGTGGCTGAGCCATCATGGTAGCAGCAAAGTATCATCAAAATCCAAGGGCAAAAAGTGAGTGACCCAAGGTTTCCAGAATTTTTCATAGGTGGGTACTCTGTCCAGAAGGGTTGCTTAGATTTTGGCATGAATCATCAATTGTGTAATCCTGTGCTTCATTGTAATAATATTTAATAAGGATGACTTCCAAGCCTTCGCTAAGGTTTATCTAGCGGCAGTGGTGATTTGGAATAGAAGTTTGAATTGGCGGTGGGTAAGACTCAAGGGTTTGTTGTTCAGTAGAGCCACCATGGGATCAGGTATTAGTGATACTTCAAAGAGTGTTGAGAGGATCTGAAACACTGCAGACCAAAAAGGTCCGTACTATGGGCATTCCCACCACATGTGTACCCTGTTTAGTACATCCTCAAAAGCACTGCAGAGGGTATTGTGGGAGAAACTTAGAGATCCTATCTGGGACCAATTACCATCTGGTTAGCACCTTATATTTGGTTTCCATAGATATAATGTTAGAGGAGGATGATTTTGTTGCCTCCAAGATATGGCACCAAGTGTCATGATCTAGAGTAATATTAAGACTTCTGTCACGTACCTGATGGGAGACTGAATTGATGGGGTCGGCCTCACTTGTGTCACTAGCCCTGACCCCGCTGAGGTTGGAACAGAGGGAGTCTAGGGACCAGGGGGACAAGAGCGCCAGTGGTTGTTTTTTGCAGCTCTTGCAGATGATGATCTTGGAAGGCAGATGATCCTCTGATTTAGGCCCCGTAATAACAGACAGAGCAGGTTCTGTGGATTGCCAGACGTGCAGCAGAGCAAGGTAGGTAGCAAGGACAAGAGACTGGAGCAGGGCCATAGGATAGCCAGGGTCATCAACAGTCGGGCAGCGCGGTACAGAATCAGAAGGAAAATCCAAAGTCAGGAGCAGAGCCGAAGTCAGGAACCAGGAGCAGGAGAGTAATCGAAGTTGGGTCAGGAACAAGCCAGGTTGGTAACGGAGGAATCGTACAGGAACAAGCAGGACACAGTGGGGGGGGGGGGAGCTGAAGACCAGTCAGCACTGAACCTGAGCAGAGGCACTCCTTAAATGGGCCATCTGGTGCCAATCTTCGCCGTGCATGTGTATATGCACGTGTGTGTGCGATCGCGCGTTCCTGTGCGCATGCGCACAACCGGCAATTCTTCTGCAGGAATTACTATGCGCATGCGCGTTCCTGATCAGGATTCTTCTTGCCAGAAATCCCTTACATTGCCCCCCCCTTAGGGGCAGCCTCCGGATGCCCACTAGGGCTCGTTTCTCAGGGTGAAGACGGAGATAGGCTTGAACTATCCGTGGGGCATGGACATTAATGAATGGTTCCCAGGAGTTATCCTCTGGTCTATAACCTTTCCATTTGATGAGGAACTGGGTCTGTCCCCTCTTCCTACAATTCAAGATAGCCTCAACCTCGTACTCTTCATTTCCCTCAACCAGCAGTGCAGCAGGCTCCTCCGAATCTCGGTTGGTAAACCCATTTGGGATATGCGGTTTTAACAAGGAGCAATGGAATACCGGGTGAATCTTCATGTTAGCAGGTAGTTCCAATTCAAAAGCCACAGGGTTCACCTTTCTCTTGATGGTAAATGGTCCTAGGTATCTTGGACCAAGCTTTCTTGATGGACAACTTAATTTTAGATTAGCCCTGGACAACCAGACTTTACAGTGAGGAACAGAAGTATTTGAACACCCTGCGATTTTGCAAGTTCTCCCACTTAGAAATCATGGAGGGGTCTGAAATTCACATTGTAGGTGCATTCCCACTCTGAGAGACAGAATTAAAAAAAAATTCAGGGAATCACATTCTATGATTTTTAAAGAATTTATTTGTCTTGCACTGCTGAACATAAGTATTTGAACACCTGAGAAAATCAGTGTTAATATTTGGTACAGAAGCCTTTGTTTGCAATTACAGAGGTCAAATGTTTCCTGTAGTTCTTGACCAGGTTTGCACACACTGCAACAGGGATTTTGGCCCACTCCTCCACACAGATCTCCTCTAGATCTGTCAGGTTTCGGGGCTGTCGCTGAGCAACATGGAGTTTCAGCTCCCTCCAAAGATGTTCTATTGGATTTAGGTCTGGAGACTGGCTAGGCCACTCCAGAACCTTGATATGCTTCTCACGGAGCCACTCCTTGGTTATCCTGGCTGTGTGCTTTGGGTCGTTGTCATGTTGGAAGACCCAGCCACGACCCATCTTCAATGCTCTGAATGAGGGAAGGAGGTCGTTGCTCAAAATTTCACAATAAATGGCCCCATTCATCCTCTCCTTAATACAGTGCAGTCGTCCTGTCCCCTTCACAGAAAAGCACCCCCAAAGCATGATGTTACCACCCCCATGCTTCACAGTAGGGATGGTGTTCTTGGGATGCAGCTCATCCTTCTTTTTCCTCCAAACACGACGAGTGAAGTTTGACCAAAAAGTTCTACTTTGGTCTCATCTGACCACATGACTTTCTCCCATGCCTCCTCTGGATCATCCAGATGGTCATTGGCAAACTTCAGACAGGCCTGGACATGTGATGACTTGAGCAGGAGAACCTTCCTTGCAATGCATGATTTGAAACCATGACGGCATAGTGTTCTACCGACAGTGACCTTTGAAACTGTGGTCCCAGCTCTCTTCATGTCATTGACCAGCTCCTCCCTTGTAGTTCTGGGCTGATTCCTCACCTTTCTTACCATCAGTGATACCCCACGAGGTGAGATCTTGCATGGAGCCCCAGTCCGAGGGAGACTGACAGTCGTCTTTAGCATCTTCCATTTTCTAACAATTGCTCCAACAGTTGATCTATTTTCACCAAGCTGCTTGGCAATTGCCCCGTAGCCCTTTCCAGCCTTGTGGAGGTCCACAATTTTGTCTCTGGTGTCTTTTAACAGCTCTTTGGTTTTGCCCATGGTAGTAGTTGGCGTCTGACTGACTGTGGGGTGGACAGGTGTCTTCAAAGAGCTCAGACAGGTGCTACTAAGTTAGATTAATGAGTGAAGTAGAGGTGGACTTTTTAACAGTAACAGGTCTTTGAGAGCCAGAATTCTTGCTGTTTCTTAGGTGTTCAAATACTTATGTTCAGCAGTGCAAGACAAATAAATTCTTTAAAAATCATACAATGTGATTTCCTGAATTTTTTTTTTAATTCTGTCTCTCAGAGTGGGAATGCACCTACAATGTGAATTTCAGACCCCTCCATAATTTCTAAGTGGGAGAACTTGCAAAATCGCAGGGTTTTCAAATACTTCTGTTCCTCACTGTATCCCCTTGTTTCAGTTTCAAGTTGCCCCTTCTCCTTCTGTCGAAAATTTTTTTGTTACTTGCCTTAGCTTCAGAAATCGTCTTCTGCAATACTTCGCCATTCCTCCTGAGGAACTCCATTCTTTCTTGTACTGCCGGGACAGCGGCTTCCACTGGTATTTCTGGAAGAAAGGAGGGATGATATCCGTAGTTAAAGTAAAAGGGAGATTGCTTGGTGGCGGAATGAATGGAATTATTGTATTCAAATTCCGCTAATGGAAGGAGCGATGCCCAGTCATCCTGTGAATATGAGGAGAAGCATCGGAAGTATTGTTCCAGAGTTTGGTTAGTTCTTTTCGTTTGTCCATTTGTTTGTGGGTGATAAGCAGAAGAAAAGCGTAACTCAATCTCTAATGCCTCACAGAGAGCTTTCCAAAATTTGGATGTACAGTAAATTGCACTCCTCGGTCAGACACAATATTAAGGGGAACACCATGCAGTCTTACGATCTCCTTAATAACAGTGGAGGCAGTTTCCATTGCAGAAGGAGTCCCTTTCAAGGGAATGAAATGAGCCATCTTTGACAGGCGAGCAATCACTACAATTATAGTGGTGAATCCCTCTGATGGGGGAAGTTCAACAATAAAGTCCTTGGAGATCATACTCCAAAGTTTTTCTGGTACAGGCAAAGATTCCAACATGCCCCAGGTCTTGGCTTTGTCAGACTTGTTCCTAAGGCAGACTGTACAAGATCTCACATACTCCTGACAATCCTTTATTGCATTTGGCCACCAGAAGGAACGAGAGACCAGATCTGAAGTCTTATGAATTCTGAAGTGACCTGCTAAGGGATGGTTGTGACATCTCTTGAGAATAAGGGTCCTGAGTTCTTTGGGCACAATAATTTGTTCCTTGTGGAAGTACAGACCGTCTTTTAGCTGCAGATGAATATCTATGGGAGGTGGCTGATTATCCACTACTTCTCTTATTTGCGTTACGAGGTCTGTCTGGAGAAGTAAGAAATTCTTGGCTGGCAAAATCGTGTCAGGTTCAGATTGCACAATTGGGTCGGGAAATATAAGGGAGAGCGAGTCAGGTTTACCATTTTTTGATCCAGGACGGTACGTCAGATGGAAAACAAAGCGGGAGAAAAATAGTGCCCATCTTGCTTGTCGTGGCCTGAGGCATTTTGTCATTTTCAGGTACTTCAAGTTTTTATGATCTGTGAAGATGACTATAGGGTGGGATGCTCCCTCCAGTAAGTAGCGCCATTCTTCCAATGCTGCCTTGATGGCTAGCAACTCTCTGTCTCCCACATCATAATTTCTTTCAGAGACATTTAATTTCCTGGAGAAACATGCAACAGGGTGCAGAAGAGATTTGAGTCCCTGTCTTTGTGACAATATGGCTCCTACAGCATCCGAAGGACTCCGAAGCGTCCACTTCAAGGACAAAGGCTATAGCAGGGTCTGGATGATTCAGGATAGGTGCGGAGGTGAACAGGGTCTTTAATTGCTCAAAGGAAGCTTGGGCTTCAGGAGTCCACTTGAAGGGAATATGCTGCCTGGTGAGCTGTGTTACAGGTGCGATGATTCCAGAGAAGTTTTTGATAAATTTCCTATAGAAATTTGCGAACCCTATAAAGCACTGCACTGCTTTCCTGTCTCCTGGAATGGGCCATGCTAAGATGGAGGACACCTTTTGGGGTCCATAGAGATGCCCTCAGAAGTGATCACAAGCCCAAGGAACTGGATAAATTGTTTCTCGAATTCACATTTCTCAGCCTTTGCGGAAAGGCGATGCTGGCGTAGTCTATCCAGGGTCTTCTTTACGTGATCCCGATGACTTTCTATAGAACTGGAGAAAACAAGGATGTCATCCAGATAAACGATTAGGAATAGATCAAGATAGTCCCGAACGATATCATTTACTAGATGTTGGAAAGTTGCTGGGGCATTACAGAGACCAAAAGACATTACCAGATATTCAAAATGCCCAAATCGGGTTCGAAAGGCCGTCTTCCATTCGTCACCTTCACGAATTCTCACTAGATTGTAAGCGCCTCTCAGATCTAATTTTGAGAAGAAACACACTCCTCGCAGCCTTTGAAATAATTTGGGAATTAGAGGAAGGGGATAACAATTCTTGACCGTTATCTTGTTTAGGTCACGGTAGTCTACACAAGGTCTAAGAGTGTGATCCTTCTTCTCAACAAAGAAGATGCCGGCTCCTGCGGGTGATGTAGAAGGCTGAATAAATCCTTTTTCCAGACTTTCGGCAATATACCCCTGGAGGACCTCTAATTCGACTTCGGATAAGGGGTAAATTCGACCGAAAGGAATTTTGGCGCCAGGCAGGAGCTCAATCGGGCAGTCATAGGAGCGATGAGGAGGAAGGGTATTGGCACTCTTTTTATTGAAAACGTCTAGATACTCATTATACACCACAGGAACGAGTTTCATGGTTTCGGGATCAGAGTGAATGCTGAGAAGAGGAGTTGCTACACTTGTTTCTTTAGAAGTACAGTGATTCAGACAATACTCCGAAGGGAAGAAGATCTCTCCAGACAACCAATTGATGGTTGGGTTGTGTGCTCTTAGCCAAGGCATGCCGAGAATAACTGGAAAAATTGAGGAGGTGATGATATCCAGACATAGAAATTCCTGGTGTCCTGAAGGGGAGTAGCAGAATATTGGCATGGTTTCTTGTGTTACCGTGCCAGACCTGATACCGGATCCATCTGCCAGATGATCTGCAAGTTTTTGTTCCTTGGTACGGAGCGGAATCTTATTCTGGGTAGCGAAATGAGCATCCATAAAACAACTACAAGCACCCGAGTCTATGATGGCCGGGACTGTGATAGTCCTGTCGGCCAGTTGTAGTTGAAGATGAAAAGATAGATGCGTTCGGCTTGTCCCATGGGGGTGCATCATATAAAAACAGTTGGGAGAGGATTTATGAGGTTTTATCGGGCATGTCGCCACATAATGACCTGCATCACCACAGCAGAGGCAGAGGTTGGACTTCTGCCGTTGAAGGCATTCTGCTGCGCACAACTGTGGTCTCCAAAAGCTTCTCCTAGCTGGATTAGTGGGTGAATCTTATGGAACAACATTCGTAGAGGGCATGGAGGACCCAATTTCTGATCAAATCAGAATCTTCCGGTTAGTCCTCTCATCCTGTCTTTCCCGAATCCGATGGTCAATGTGGATCGTCAGGTCTATCAGGCTCTCCAATCTGGTTGGTACCCGCACTCGGGCCAGTTCATCCTTCAGGGTATTAGAAAGACCAAGATGGAACTGGTAGCGGAGAGCAGACTCGTTCCACTGAGTATCAGAACTTCAGATGTGGAAGTCAGTGACATATTCTTACACAGGCCTTTGGCCTTGCTGTAGCTGACTAAGCATAGATTCAGTGGTTTGGCGCAGGAAAGGATCCGCATAGATTTGTGCCATTGCTGTAGAAAACGGGTCCACTGAAGTTAGGGCCGGATCATGTTGTTAACGGAGGTGGTATGCCCAGGACTGAGGTTCATTCCTAAGAAGCATGATGATAAACCCCATTTTAGTATTTGGTGAAGAGAAGGTCCTTGGGAGCAGGGAAAAACATAACTCACAGGAGTTACGAAAAGTCCTGAACTTCCGGCGGTCTCCTGTGAAAACGCAGGTGTATGCACCCGGGGTTCAGGTAGGGCAGGAGTTCCAAAGATCATACTGGTCTCCATTTGAGTGACTGCCGTGAGATCCGTGTCTGTGAGGACATTAGAGTCGGTTAGCAATTTACTCTCCAGATACTCAAAGTTTTTCTGCAAGTCTTGTATCAAGTTAAATAAGGTAGCTACTGATTGGAAAATGTCCCCCAGTTGCGAGGCCTCCCTTTCAGACTCCATCATTGGCTGACTGGTACTGTCACGTACCTGATGGGAGACTGAATTGACAAAGTCGGCCTCACTTGTGTCTCTAGCCCTGATCCCGCTGAGTTTGGAACAGAGGGAGTCTAGGGACCAGGGGGACAAGAGCTCCAGTGGTTGTTGTTTGCAGCTCTTGCAGATGATGACCTTGGAAGGCAGATGATTCTCTGATTTAGGCACCATATTGACAGACAGAGCAGGTTCTGTGGATTGCTAGACGTGCAGCAGAGCAAGGTAGGTAGCAAGGACAAGAGACTGAATCAGGGTCATAGGATAGCCAGGGTCATCAACAGTCGGGCAGCGCAGTACAGAATCAGAAGGAAAAGCCAAAGTCAGGAGCAGAGCCGAAGTCAGGAACCGGTAGCAGGAGAGTAATCGAAGTTGGGTCAGGAACAAGTCGGGTTGGTAACGGAGGAATAATACAGGAACAAGCAGGACACGGGTGGGGAAGCTGAAGACCATTCAGCACTGAACCTGAGCAGAGGCACTCCTTAAATGGGCCGTCTGACGCCAATCTTCGCCGTGTGTGTGCACGTGCGCGATTGCACGTTCCTGCGTGCATTCGCACAACCGGCAATTCTTCTGCAGGAATTCTTATGCACATGCGCGTTTCTGATCGTGATTCTTCTTGCCGGAAATACTTTACAATCTCTTTCCCATTTGCTAGTGTAAGGCAGGGGTGTTGTTAAATGTTCTAAAAGGCTTCGTAAACTTCCGAGATAGATCCCTGTCTATGAGGATCTGTCTTGCAAGCTTTTTCAAAGCTGGAAATACTTGAGGATAAAGAGGTCAGGGATATCTTGGAAATAAAGAAGTGTTTAATTTGCAAGTAACAAAACAATTCTGTTGACGGAAGGCTGTGGGTCTCGCAAAGCATTGGGAATGGTTTGGAAGAATTGGCAGTGAAGAGTTGGTGGGTCTGGAGGAGTCCTGCGTGGACCACTCTGTAAAAGAGGACGGTGAGGACCAGGCTGGGTTGAAAGATGGGATATGAAGTAAAGAAAGTAGTGGATTATAAGAGGATTGGAGGCCATAGCGATGTTTAAGCCTATCCCAAATGGCAGGACTATGTTTGATAACCGGGTTCACAACAAGTTTACGGGATAATGGATCTAACTTTGCTGTAGATAGGGGGTCCCAATCCACTGATTCCAGGGCAACCCATAGTGGAGTTTCCTTAGTGGCATGATATTTAAGGAGTTGTGCTAGCTGTGCAGCATAATAGTATTTCAAAAAGTTGGGCATGCTGAGTCCTCCTCTAGATTTAGGGGTATATAGAGTAGGTTTGGAAAGGCGTGGTTTAATTTTACCCCAAACAAAATGAGAAGCCCTGCGTTGCAGATTGTGTATGAAATGAGATGGAAATTGTATGGGTAAGACTCTGAAAAGATAGAGAATCTTAGGAAGGACAGTCATCTTGAGCACCATCACTCTCCCAGCCAGGCCAAGGGTAAGGATGACCATTTCAACATTAGGTTTGTAAGATGAAATAGCACGGGGGGATAGTTCATTGCATATAAGTCCAAAGGGTTTGTGGTGAGTTTGACGCCCAAATAAGATTTGAATTTATAGGCCCAGGGGAAAGGAAGGGTGTATTGTAACTGAGTTAATAAAGAAGGCGGTAGGGATATATTGAGAGCTGATGATTTTTGTGGATTAATCAAGATACTTTGCCAAAGCGAGATGGCATGTCCAGCAAATTGGGGGTGGAAATCAGGGGGGATGTCATAAAGATTAGGACGTCATCTGCAAAAAGACAGAGCTTATGCTGGTGACCACCCATGTCCAGGCCTTTAATGACGGGCTGGTACAGATAAGTTGAGCTAGTGGTTCAATCGCTAGAGCAAAAAGAAATGGAGAGAGGGGGCAGCTTTGACGAGTACCTTGTTCTATGGGAAAGAGGTCTTAATGGAAGCCCGAGTAACATACAAAGGCTTTAGGATTAGTATATAGTGGAAATCCATTTTCTAAAGTGCCCTCCAAACCCCCAGTGACGTAGCATATTGTGCAAGTAAGGTGGGTCTTCAAGGATCGTATGGCAAGGTGGGTTTCTTTGAGAGTTATGGGTCGATCAAGGCTTTCTCATTGAGATTGAGAAAGGGGAGGGAAAAAAAAATGAAAAAAGATTGTCTAATTTGGGCTGGTCAAACTGGTTGGGTTCCTTATAAAGATCTGCAAGGCGCCTACAAAATTTTGTAAAGAGCATTTCATGGTCATTAGTGAGTCCAGGACTGCAGAAGGAGATTTAGGACTCCTCAATTTCTTTTTGTATCTATGAAATACATGTGGCTTCTGTAGATCCCAGATATTTCCCCAAAACCCACTCTACTGCAAAAATAAATACATAGGAAAAAAATAAAATAAAAAATATATATACTGTATATATATATATATATATATATATATATATATCAATATTTAGTGTGACTGCCCTGTGGCCTCAAACTAGGATCAGTTCTTACACTTGCACAAAGTCAGCGATTTTGTAAGATTAGAGTCAGGTGTATGACTAACCAATTATACCAAGCAGATGCTAATGATCATCAACTTCATATGTAGGTTGAAACACAATCATTAACTTAAACAGAAACAGAGGGACAGTTGGGGACAATCTAGGTCAAATCTCAGTTGGTTCAATACAGAACTGTGGATTTTAGAGATGGTGATAAAATATTTTCATGTATAGCATATTTGTTTTAATACTTTACTGTAAGTACAGTAATAGAAATTGTTTCCTTATTTAAGAAAATGTTTCAAAAGCTGTTGATGTGCAAGGACTTACATGTGGATCAAAGTTCCATTAGGTTGACTTTTTAATATAGTAATGTATTGTTAATAATAATGCTGTTACTTTATTTTAAAAAGAAGTAAAAAAAGCTATGCCTGCAAGTGACTTATATGTTGCAATGTATAATTACAATGTAGGTTTTGAATTATATTTAATGAAGACAGAGAAACTCTAAGAAATGCTACTTTTTATTTTAGTTCAGAACACTTCTAATGATCAAGTTTTCAGAATGAATATCATAGTGTGATAAATCAGGGTTTGTAGGCTTACTTTCTTATAATGCAAAAAAATAAATAAATGATTGACAAGCAACATAACTTGAATTTTTGCTGTCTGTAAGCATCTGTATCTTATGAATTATAAATACGATTCATATGTTCCAAGGTATCAACTTGTAATATAGAAAGTGCCATCTATGTCAATAAATTAATGTGAAGCAGATGTCTTTAAATTAAGGGCACACAGGTGTTGCCATAAAGCCAACAGTATAGAATATAGATGCTTGGTAAACATCTGGTGTCCATCTTGGCCAGATGCATTTATTTTTAATTTTAGAATTTTTTAAGAGTAAATAAAACATTCTTAGATTAATAGGGATTATAAATTTTTTTTAAAGTTTGATTTGTGCAATGTTTCACTGAAAATATCTATAAAGAGTTCTCGAAAATAGAATAAACAGCACAGATTATTATATTAAAAAGTCCTTATTATCTTCAGTGTACTTACATTTTGTCTCCCTCTCTTTCTATGCATCTTGTTTTATCTTTTCACATGTCCATCTTTCCATCCATCCATGAATTTGTAAACCTGATGTGCTTATTTAGAAAAAAATGGTTTCAGTTTAATTTTCATGGGGCACAATAATGTCAGTTCAAAAAGTGCTCAACTGAAGAAGAGAGTTTCATCACACCTAATAAAGAGTTTTTAATTTCAATAATTTTTATTGAAGAATTTTTATGATATAACAAGGTATGGGTATATGGTTCATCAACATACATGTTAATACAGTATAGTATTGGGTATGTTCCCCACCAGTTGGCTGGGGCTGATAGTGGTGTGTATGACATTGACGTGAGAGGTATTCTCGGTTATAATTTGAACCATGTTGAGATGTGTAGGCGGTCGGGGAGGGGTGTAAAACAAGGAGAGAGAGGGTAAGGGGGGGGGGGGATAGGTAGAGAAAGGATGGGTGCATCCAGTCAGTGGTCAGGATAGTTTATAAATAGGTTATCAGCATTTTCCAGAACAATTTGGATTCTGTAGCCATTGAGACCATTGGGGATTAAATTTATGATGGGTGGAGTTGTTAAGGGTGGATCTTTTTTCCATTTCACATTGGAAATTAAGGTCTGTTATCAGTGACGTGAGGGAAGGGATCTTAGTAGTATTCCATAGCTTAGTAATATTGATTTTAGCTGCCGATAGTATGTGAATGATAATAGTGCAGGAGTTGTGGGGGAATTTGTCAATTCCAATGTGTAGGAGTGCAAGAGCAGAGTTTAGGGTTATTGAGGTGTTGGATAGCTCAGAAATCAATTGGAAGACGCTGTTCCAGAAGGATCTAAGTGATTTGCAAGACCATAGTACATGAAGTGTTGAGCCTATTTCAACGCATTGTCTCCAGCAAGAGGAGGAATGTGTTGGGTAGTATAGGGATAGCTTAACGGGCGTTAGGTACCATTGATGGAGGATTTTTAGGTACGATTCCCAATGAGAGCTGCATCGGGAAGATTTATGGGTGATGCTAAAAGATTTTCCCATGTTTGTGTTATTAGTTGTGAGAGGATTTTTCCCCAATTAGTTAGGGATGTAGTTTGTAGGGTGAATTATGAGTTTATTGTGTATGTGTAAAAGGTGGAAATACCCTTACCTGGGTATTGTGATTTAGTCAAGAAATGGTATGCAGTGATAGGGATTCTTGTGAAATGGGGTATATTTTCCATTTGTAAACAGTGAAATACTCTTAGGTAGGTGAAATATTCAGTGCTGGGGAGATTAAATTTATTTTGGAGAGTTTGGAAAGAATTTATTTTGTGGTCTGTGTAAAGGTCTTTTATGTTATTTAGGCCACGATTTTCCCATTGGGATACTTTTAGGGAGGGGGTAATGATGTGTAGTATGTTAGTTGGGGTGGGAATATGTTTAGTGTCTGTGAATGTGAGTTAGGAGATTGTACCAGGCTTGTAGAGAGGCTTGGATACATGGGTGTTTTAGTTGATAATTGGTTTGGGGTGTTGGCGGTATTAAGAGTAGGTTCTGTGGTATGAGTGGGAGAAATGGGAGGGTTTCCATTGTGGACCAGATTTTCTCTTTTGTTGGGTTCCACCAAAAGTATATTTGGTCAAGAAGGCTTGCGTTGTAGTAGGATTTTAGGTGTGGAAGGCTTCCTCCTCCTCTGGATGTCGGGCTATTAGGAGATTTGTGGTGCATCTGGGTTTTTTAGAGTTCCAGAGGAAGTTAGAGAAAGTCGCTTGTAGTTTAGAGAACAAGGTGCTGGGGATGGGTATGGGAAGTGTGTGGAATATGTATAGGATTTTGGGCAGGATGTACATTTTCAAAGTTGCTACAAGTCCCAATTTGGAAAGTGTTGAGGTACAGAGTGAGGCATTTTCTTGTGGAATGGTTTTGAGTAGTATCTTGTGGTTTGAGGAATATAATTGATCTGTTGTTGCGGTGAGTTTGATTCATAAGTAGGGGATATTGTGTTTCTCCCAAGAGAAGGGAAATTGTTTGGCTAATAATGTTTGAGTTTGAAATGGTGTGTGGAGATTTAAAATTGAGGATTTGGGCTTGTTAAGTTTGTAGTAAGAAACTTTCGAGCAGTTTTGGAGGTGTGTGCGAATCGTTTGGAGGGACTTGTTTGGGTTGGTTACCATTAGTATGATGTCATCTGTGAATAAACTTATTTTATGTTTTTTGTTGAGGTATTTGATTCCAGTAAATGCTGGGTCATCTCTGAGTTTAGAAGCTAAGGGTTCAATGAGCAATGTAAATATTATGGAGGATAGTGGGCAGCCTTGTCTAGTACTATTTGTGATGTTGAATGGATCTGATAATGTTCCATCTGTTAGTACTCTGGCTGATGGATTACTGTAAAGAAATAGAATGGCTGACCACATCCAGCCTGTTATGCCAAATTTTTGTAGGGTTTTTGCCAATGTATTCAGTCTAATGCCTTTTCTGCGTCTAAGGATAATAGTAGGGAGGGTTGTTTGGTGAATTCTAGGTTGTGAGGAAGGGATATAAGTCTTTTAGTTGAGTTGTGTGCTTGGCGGCCTGGGATGTATTAATACAGGGAGATAGGGGAGGAGTCTTTGGACTATTATTTTTGCATAAAGTTTTATGTCTGTGTTTAGTAATGATATTGGTCTATAGTTCTGGACAAGTTGTGGGTCTTTTCCAGGTTTCTGTATAGTCGTGATTATAGATTGTAACATTTCTTTGGGAAATGTACCTGTAGAGGCAGTGTGATTAAAGAGTTTGATCAGATATGGTGAAAGCTCAGAAGCGAATTGTTTATAAAATTCGTTAGTGTAACCTGGTGATTTATTAAGTGGAAGTGTTTTAATGGCTTTTTCTATTTCTGTAGGAGAGATCGGAGTGGAGATACTAGTGAGTTGAGGTGGGGAAAGTTGGAGAAGTTTGGTTGTGTGTAGAAATTGTTGTATGGATGCAAGTGTTGGCTGGCTAGTATCTGAGTCGTTTTTAAGATTATACAAATTTTGGTAGTATATCGCAAAAGCGTTAGCTATTTGTTGTGGCTTTGTGAGAGAGGTATGAATAGTTGGGTGTTGGATTGAGTAGATTTGGGATTTTAGGCATCTTTATTTGATTGTTTTAGTTAGTAGGGAATTTGCTTGTTGCCTAGGGAATAGAATTTTGCCTTCATTTTTGTAGATTAAGGTCGTATCAGTAAAGTAGGATGGCTCTAAGTTTATTCCTGTCTGAGGCGAGGGAGGTAGATGTTGAAGGACTTGGGGATTTTTTATTTATTTCTTCTTTTAGTTTAATTGATGTGAGAAGTTTGTCAATTTGTTGGGTTCTTTGGTGATGTGGGAGTTTAATTCTATGAGAATACCTCTCATGTATGCTTTGTAAGTGGACCATAATGTGGGTATAGAAATATCGGGTGTGTCATTAAGTTCGAAAAACAGGTTATATGCATCCGATATGCGTTTTTTTGAGGTCTGTGTTCTTCAGTAGTGCCGAATTCAGTCTCCAAATTTGAGGGATCAAGGAATGTTGATTGTTGTCAAGGGTAATGTTGATTGGAGCATGGTCTGACCATGTTATGGTGCCGATTTTTGAGGAAGTTACATGCTGTAGGGTCCATTTGTCTGTGATGAAAAAGTCAATTCTGGAGTAGGATAGATGGGAAGGGGAGTAATAGGTGTAATCTTTTTCCATGCTGTGTTGGTATAGCCAAATGTCATAGAGGTCGTTGTTGTGCAAAAATTGGTTGAAGTTGTGTTTGGGGGAGCGTTTGTTGGACGAGGAGTCCAGAAGTAGGTTGCCGATGTTGAAGTCTCCGCCAATGAGAAGTCTGCCTTGTTTTTGGAAGGAGATGACTGACTGAAGTTTGTTGTAGAATTGGAGTTGGTTGGTGTTAGGACCATAGACATTGATCAGGGTATATAGAATTTCGTTGATTTTGCAGATCAGGATATGGTAGCGGCCTTGAGGGTCTGCTATTTCTGAGATGTGTTGGAATCGGAGAGAGTCCTTTATAGGTGCAATGACGCAAAGCGAAACAAAACAAAAAGCTCACCAACCTTGCGCATTACCTCAGTAACCAAATTTTATTCAATACAGAATGATACTCACAAACAGCGAAGTAATTCAAGCATTTAAGTCCTCAAAGGGACTTGAACATTAGGCAGCCTGCGCGAGTCCCATCATAGGGGTGGAGACTCAGAACAGCTGAAGCGTTTCGAAGGGCATCCCTTCTTCCTCAAGCTGTCTGAACTAGTGCTCTCTCCCATATATACCCAAGGACTGAAGCTAGACCCTCCCTTCTGGGTTGGGCAGTCTCAGGCTGGTAGGAGGGGCCAAGGTGTCATCGAATAAATAACAATATATGTGTGATACAATCATAGAAATACATTATAAAACTTAGTTGAAAATGCATTAAAAATCAATATAAATAAATATATACATACATACATACATATATATATATATATATATATATATATATATATATATATATATATATATACACACACACACACACACACACAGGCCTTTAAAGTGCTTCAGAAATAAAACAATTGAAACATTTCAATAATAATGTTGTTATTATGCAATCATGTCCTTATGAGGATAGTGACTGATTGGTAGGTATGTGTATAAGTATAAACAATACATTAATTATATATATTTTTCTATATTTTTCAAATGGAACTTATATAGAAGTAGAATTGTTAAAATGTTAAAATTTTGGAAAATCCATTTTAAATTTTTTTTAAAAAAGGAAAGGGACACTACATATGAAGTAATATACCAAGCATTAATAATACATATATGTAAAATAAATGAATCAATGGATAATAATAATAATAATAATATTCCAAAAATCTAGATAATGGTAGGAGATATCAACAGTTATGTAGAAGACAGAGTTTTTGGATCTTCACACTGGGCACCCTTTTTCCTAAAGGGTTGAATGATGACCTTGAAACTCATACTCTTATCTAGCCATTATTCACTATTAGATACAGTCCGGTTGCTTGGACCTTATCCTTATAATTAATTCCCATCTACTTTCTCCCATCTTTTAATCAGCTTTTTGGCAATAGCAACATCCCATCATTGTTACAGTACCATTGTTATTGTCGTTGTTATTATTATTATTGTTATTATCATTGTTGTTGTTATTATTATTGTTACTGTTACCACTATTGATATTGCTATCATTGCAACACGAGCATGATATTATTATCATTATTTATTAATTATTTATTAATACTTGCCTTCTTAATTAATTATTACTAATCAGTTCATCACTTGTGATTTCTGCATATCCTATATATGTATCATGGTGGTGACTGTCTTTGTGTATTTAATTAATTGATTAATTAATGAATTGGTTAGTTATTTATTTACATAACCAAACCTCTCTGGTATGTCCCTGCTACCTATTCGGATTGATTCAAACATATTCGATTCAGTTTCACGTCTGGTATTCATCATTATATAGAACGGAGTCCATTAGTGTCGAGCCAATTGAGTACTGTCAATGGCAACATGAGTTTAATCATACAGTAGGTGGCATTCACCAATTACAACACAAAGACACTGAGATGGTCCTTATATACGGTTTTAGAAGTATATTTTCATTGTACATTTTGTATCTTATATTATAGTACATTGTGTGCACACATAGTCATACCCATTTGGGTATTGTTGCACATTTCCATGATCTATCATGTGTGTACATACACATACATATTCACACACACAGATCCAGTAATTATGGTGTTAGATTAGGTTATATGTACTTTCACACACACACACACACACACACATATATACACACACATATCCACCTTCCCTGGTGGTATAGTGGCAATTTGCCACTTCCCAGGAAAACCCCCTCCCCCCCCTTTTTTTGTCTCATTTCATCTATTCATCAATTCATCCAAACTATTCATCTATTCAACAATGTCGAGTAGGAGTGATATTCCGTTGCACCAAGGTTCAATATTTTAATATTTCATCATTTTACCATCCATTTACATTGTCAATTTCACAAGGTACTTCAAGGGCTAAGCAGCATATCTACATGGAGAAGATTCCTTATCACTATCCCAGCCCTTGCCTTGTCAGTACAGCGTTCAATAGGAGACCTGGGGGTTTGGCCGAGGTGAGCAGCGCCGCCCACGCATGTGCAGTGATCCGTCGGATGTGCGTTCCAGGGCGACTCCAGTGGACCGGACGTCCTCATACTGCGCATGCAAGTGCTCGACCACGTATGCACAGTCGTTACCATACTCTATTGGCGTGCGTTCCACACCCACTGTCAATTGACGCCATATTGAGCTCTCTCCCCTGTCAGTTTGAAGTTATATTGAGAAGCACGAGATCTCCCTTTGCTGCTGATTAACAAATATTACTCATATATCCCCCTTCACTTGAACCATGGATGTTCACCCCTTTATAAGCGAGTACACCGAGTTATATGGTTCACTATCAGATTACTATTAATTTTATAAGTTATAATTCACATATAGTATTATCCATTGATTCATTTATTTTACATATATTTATTATTAATGCTTGGTATATTACTTCATTGTAATATGTAATATGCCTTGTTAGGAGCTGCACAACCCTATATGCTCTGGTGGTCGTATTTTTCCAGTTCTGGTTCCATCTATCCGCCACCTATCTGGGTCTCAGAGCGCAGGAGAGTTTGTTTCTGGTCACAATAGGTGTATAGACACCATTCTTTTTCTTGGGATTTGTTGCCATGTACAGGTGAAATTCAAAAAATTAGAATATCGTGCAAAAGTTCATTTATTTCAGTAATGCAACTTAAAAGGTGAAAATGATATACGAGATAGACTCATTACATGCAAAGCAAGATAGTTCAAGCCGTGATTTGTCATAATTGTGATGATTATGGCTTAAATCCACAATCTCAGAAAATTAGAATATTGTGAAAAGGTGCAATATTATCGGCTCAAAGTGTCCCACTCTAATCAGATAATTAAGCCATAACACCTGCAAAGGGTTCCTGAGCCTTTAAATGGTCTCTCAGTCTGGTTCAGTAGGAATCATAATCATGGGAAAGACTGCTGACCTGTCAGTTGTGCAGAAAACCATCATTGACACCCTCCATAAGGAGGGAAAGCCTCAAAAGGTAATTGCAAAAGAAGCAGCAGGGATGACCGCAGCCTGGAGAGGATTGTCAGGAAAAGGCCATTCAAAAGTGTTGGGGAATTTCACAAGGAGTGGACTGAGGGTGGAGTCAGTGCATCAAGAGCCACCACACACAGACGGATCCTGGACATGGGCTTCAAATGTCGTATTCCTCCTGAACAACAAACAACGTCAGAAGCGTCCTACCTGGGCTAAAGAAAAACAGACCTGGTCTGTTGCTCAGTGGTCCAAAGTCCTCTTTTCTGATGAGACCAACTTTTGCATATCATTTGGAAACCAGGGACCCAGAGTATGGAGGAAGAATGGAGAGGCACACACTGCAAGATGCTTGAAGTCCAGTTTGAAGTTTCCACAGTCTGTGTTGATTTGGAGAGCTATCATCTGCTGGTGTTGGTCCACTGTGCTTCATTAAGTCCAGGGTCAACGCAGCCGTCTACCAGGAGATTTTTGGAGCACTTCATGCTTCCTTCCACAGACGAGCTTTATGGAGATGCTGACTTCATTTTCCAGCAGGACTTGGCACCTGCCCACACTGCCAAAAGCACCAAAACCTGGCTCAATGACCGTGGGATTACTGTGATGGATTGGCCAGCAAACTCACCTGAACTGAACCCCATAGAGAATCTATGGGGCATTGCCAAGAGAAAGATAAGAGACATAAGACTGAACAATGCAGAAGAGCTGAAGGCCGCTATTGAAGCATCCTGGTCTTCCATAACACTTCAGCAGTGCCACAGGCTGATAGCTTCCATGCCACGCCGCATTAAGGCAGTAATTGCTGCAAAAGGGGCCCAAACCAAGTACTGAGTACATATGCATGCTTATACTTTTCAGAGGTCCGATATTGTTCTATGTAAAATCCTTGTTTTATTGATTGCATGTAATATTCTAATTTTCTGAGATTGTGGGGTTTTCATGAGCTGTAAGCCATAATCATCACATATATGACAAATCACAGCTTGAACTATCTTGCCTTGCATGTAATGAGCCTATCTCATATATTAGTTTCACCTTTTAAGTTGCATTACTGAAATAAATGAACTTTTGCACGATATTATAATTTTTCGAGTTTCACCTGTATATATGAGAGAAGTGCTGCATATGGAATTTAGGAATTTTGGTGGAGGCGAAGTATGTTTCCTGCAGGAAAAGTACGTTGGCATGTAGTGAGTGAGCTTCTTTCATGAGTAGGGACCTCTTATAAGGGGAGTTTAGGCCCCGGACATTTAGGGATGATAGATTAATCATTTTGTTGATTGTTGACTGGTTTTGATGAGTAGAAGAGTTGTTTCTTAGGTTGTTGAGTAAGGCGAGTTTTCTGTGGTCGAAGGTAGTGGTTTTCCACAAGTGTGGTAGTATGGTTTCGGTTTGGTCGCTGGATCTGAAGGTGTTTCCCATTGTGTGTTGGAGGTTTTAGTAGGGAAATGAATTGACTTGGTTGACTGGTGATGCAAGAGGGAAAGAAGGGTAAAAAGGGTAAAAAAAACTTGTGAAAAACACAAGTAACATGAGTAGCATGTCTTGCTACTTCGTAACAGAGAGGTATGAACAGGCATGACTTGTGGAAGAAGTCATGTTGAAAAATAACTTGAGACTTAGAAATAATCGATGAAGGGCCATGTGCCAGCAATTGGTGGATTGAGGGGCAGTGCCCAGGATAATGGGTATTTGGTGGTATGAGTAGTTGGTGGGTCAAGACCACTCTGCATCCATTTGCATCCATAACTGTGGATTGGTGGGAGTCCACAGGTATGATATTCCAAGTTTTCAGGAGTTCGATGCCTGCTTCTAGATTTTTGATAGTGTAGATCTTTCCGTGGTGTTTGATGGTAAGCTTTGTGGGGAAGCCCCATTGGTAGCCGATTCCGTGGTTCCGCAGTGCTTTGGTTACAGTGACGAGTTTTTTGCGGTTAAGGAGTGTGGCTTTAGATAAATCAGCGAATAATTTTATATTCGCGTGTGATGCTGGGACTGAAGTAAGATTTCTGGCGGCTGACATTATTTTCTCTTTTACGTGGTAAAAGTGTATGCGCACCAATATATCTCTGGGTATTGTGGCTGGCAGGAATGATGGCTTGGGTATTCTGTGTGCTCGATCTATGGCAAGCTCCACATCTGTGAGTGAAGGAATGAGGTACTTCATGTATTGTTGGATATATGGAACTATGGTATCATTGGTGATGGATTCAGGGATACCATAAAATTTAATGTTGTTGTGCCTGGAGCGGTCTTCTAGGTCCGCCAGTTTAAGATTCATTTGTTCGATATCAGCTTCATGGTCTGCGTGCGCATCAATCAGATCCTTATGCGCTGTAAACATTTCTCCCATTTTGTTCTCAATATGGTGTATACGGTGTTCTTGTTTTTGTACCACGCTTGAGATTTGGGATAGTGACAATGTCAAGTCGTTGTGCAGTGTTTGTCGCAGGGAAAGAAGCATGTTTTTCATGGAGATTTCAGTAATAGGTTGGTCAGAGGCAGGAAAGGATTCAATTATAGATGGAGTAGCATTGTTAGATAGCACATGTGGAAAGGAAGGCTGTCTGTCAGGAGTGGAGTCAGTATCCAGTCTGGGCCTGGATTTAGCAGGGCTGCTGGTAGTAGGAGACAGGGGAGGAGAGGACTCACCCAGGTCTCCTGGGTATAGTGGTGCCTTGAGCCTGGGGTCCAGATGCTCTGTGGAGATGTCTCCCTCATAGGTGATGGGGCTGCTTATCATGCAGCTGGTACCATCTTGGCTGCATGTGGTGACAACAGGGAAGAAATTAGTGAGCTTCCCTGGCTGTCCAGGAGCTTTGCGGTGATGGGTCATGGTGTGCAGAGGGTTCCGTGACCCTTATCTCTTGTGCCAAGTACTTAATTTCCCCTGGGGTCGGAGTGAGCCTTGTCGGTGCTGGTGGGTGGACGGAGCTTATCTCGCAGCGCGTCCATCCCGGAGCCGGCCATGCATGCACCCTCTAATAAAGAGTTTTTAAACACATCTGACAACAATAGAAATCTTAAGGGCTGTTCAAGTCAAACCAGTACTTTTAATTTTACAGGTATAAAAATGGAAGCTAGCATGGTGGTACTACATAAATGGCAAATGTGTTCTATTCCTGATATGCAGCGCACATGTCATGGCCCAAGTCAGGGACTGTTAATCATGATGGCAGACAACAGTGTTAGTGTATGCTTGGAACAGTATGTGGTGATACATGTGATGAAACCTGAGGACATCATGTCACTCCAGAATACAAATAAGCATCAAAGCAGTGGAAGCATGCAGACTCACCACCACCAAAAACATTTAGAACAATTGTGTCTGCAGGTAAAGTGATGGCAAGTGTTTTTTGTGATAAATATGGCGTTATTCATGTGGATTTTTTTACCCGTGGTGTCGCTATCAACAGTGAATATTACTGTTGTGTTCTGAGTTATGTGCATACACATCTGCAGAAAAAAACAGCCTGGTTTGATCACCAAGGGCATCCTGCTTCTCCAGGACAGCACACAAGCTCATATTGCACACCGCACTACGTGCACGTTACAGAAACTTAGCTGGTATTGCCACATCCTCCTTACAGACCAGACCTCACTCTGAGTGATTTCCACCTGATTGTCATAAGTGCAGAAATTCTTTTAGGGATCCAGTGTGAAGCAGGCTGTCCTAGGATGGTTCAAGTGTACTGACAAAAATCTTTATATGCCGAACCTTTCCAGGCATTAGTTAAATGCTGGGATAAGTATATAAATGTAGCAGGGGAGAATGTACAAAAATAAATGCAATTTGTTCTTTTATTATATAAACTCAATAGTCCTGGTTTGACATGAAAGCCTCTCGCATAGCAACTCCATAAAATTTTGAGGTCAGTTCAGCAATGCTAACTTAATCTAGATAAGATGTTTTTTAACCTGAAATTAAAATGGAAACACTGCATGGGGGTAATCTAAATTTTCAGCCTATAAGGCAGACAAAGATAGTAGTTTTAAAAGTTTATCTACACTTTTGTTCCCTTAGCTTAGTAAACTGGTTGGGGGTATGACCACTTTAAGCACTCAATCATTTGCAAGAGAAGTTACAAAAATTTGAGGTTTTGCTGATACATTTCTGAATAATTAAAGTGCAGCTCTACCTGATTCAAGCATGAACATTCATTTTGCAAAGTCAACATTTACATTGTACTTTGCAAAGTAAAATATCCCTTTTGTATTTCTTCCTCATAATTTTTGGTAACTCAAACAGGTAACAATTTAGCTCAATGCATTAACTCTGACTCATTTTCTCATTTTCCCATTTTACTTTAGGTTTGAGGTTGGGATTTGAGACTATGATGATTTTGAGGCTATGATGGGTTTGTGACAGTTCAATTTAGTTTAAAATTAGCAGTCCAAGTGAATTCATGCATAAATTCACCAGAACAAGTTCTTTGTAATCATGATGTACTGTATGGCCTTTGAACTACAGCCACCTGGCTTAGAAAGGCCAATATAGGGAACATTTGGATAAACATAAGCTTTAAAGGCTGAGGTCATAGCAGCCATCAATCAACAATGTGCACTCTGAAAAAAAAAATATGCATGTTCCTTATGTTGCAGTACTAGGATACATTTCTATGTCTGTCCTTGTATTTTCCAATCTGTACACCCAAAAATCATTTTAATGACTGATATCTGTCCTCAACAACAGATTGATAGCTAGCCCTTGCATTGTTGACATCAAAGCAAACTTTTTCTATTAATTATTGTATTTTCCTATTCCTATCAGCTTGGGGTGATAAAAACACATCAGACAGTTGTTGCTCACAGTCCATTCAAGAGCTGCCTTTCTTGTAACACCTCACTCACAAGTCCTTTGGTGTTTTGGGTACACATTTTATTCACATTTTTTCAGACACCTTGACCCCAGCCACAACCCTTTTCGGTATTCTCATATTCTAATCCCCTGAACTCATTATAGATTGGTGATCATCTAACCCCTTATGTTGCTGGCTGATCACCTACAAACATCAATTATTTTTCACAAATTGAAGATGTCAAGCATATTAATACATACCTGCAAAGATAATTACAAATAACTCAAAATTTGAAAATAAATCACATATATTGACCATATGTTTATTAAAACAGCAGTGTAAAAACCCTAGCCTGTGAATTAAAAACATTTACACAAATGTTTAGACTTGTTTAGGATACATGTCTGTTCTCATAACTGTACATCAGGTACAAGATGGTAATAAAATACCATATAAATAAAAAAATAACCACCATACATATAAAATATGCATTATGACAACAAGGTATCTTTTGTCCTTGGAGATTTTAACATCCCCATTAATGTTAACAACCCAGCTACATCCCAACTCTTCAACATAACCTCATCTTTTGCCTTAACACAATGGACACAGTCCTCCACTCACTCTGCTGGGAATACATTAGACTTTGTTTTCTCCCATCTTTGCACTCCCTACAACCTCACAAACACCGCCTTTCCTCTCTATGACCACAATCTCATCACCTTCACAGTTTCCTCAAACTTCCAGTCTTCAAACACCTATCCCTCCAAGCAGCAAACAATTACCCACAGAAACCTTCACAACTTTAACTCTTCTCTTTTACACTCTGCAAATGATCGCCTCTATGACAGAATCTCTCCCCTGGCCTGCCCTGACCTGGCCACTTCTGTCTACAACAGTTCTCTTTCATCCACACTAGACTTACTTGCTCCTCTAACTACATAAAGTATCAGGTCCCAACATTATAATTGTGGCAGACTGACAACACCAGAAATCTTAAGAGACATAGCCATGCACTGGAGTGATTATGGCATAAAAACAAATCTCAGCAAGCATTCACCCTATATAAATCTGCTTTCTTAACATACACTTCCTCCCTCCATGCTGCCAAACAAGCCTACTTTGTCACTCTTATTAATTCCTTGTCATCCAGTCCTCATCGTCTCTTCTCTACTTTTAACTCTCTACTTTCTCCACCTCCGTCTCCACCCAGTAACTCACTCACTGCTTACGAGATTGCAAATCATTTCAAAAACAAGATTTACGCAATTCGTAGGGGCATTTCCAGTGCACAGACATCTATCCCACTTAGCATACCTTATACTAAACCTCCCTCAACACTTTCCTCTTTTAACCTTGCTACTACTGAAGAGGTCACTAAAGTTTTCTCAGAAGCCCATCTCACCACCTGCCCCCTGGATCCTGTCCCCTCACAACTACTACGGTTGCCCTCTTCTTCTGTCCTATGCTCCCTCACATCTGCAATCCCTCCCTCTCTAATGGTACCTTCCACACCCCTCTAAAGCATGCACACATCACTCCCATACTTAAAAAGCCCTCGCTGGACCCCACCAACCTGAACAACTTAAGACCCATCTCCCTGTTCCCGTTTACCTCTAAACTCTTAGAACGCTTAGTCTACAATCTCCTGAGCTCCTACCTCACTGACAATGACCTTCTTGACCCTTTACAGTCTGGCTTTCACTCACTCCACTCCACTGAAACTACCCTACTAAAACTCACTAATGATTTACTAACTGCTAAAACCAATGGCCACTACTCTATACTCTTACTACTTGACCTCACTGCAGCTTTTGATACTGTTGACCATTCCCTCCTCAAAAAAAAAACTCCACTCTCTTGGCCTCCGAGACTCTGCTCTCTCCTGATTCTCCTCCTACCTATTGCAGCGCTCCCTCAGTGTTATATATAACTCAGTCTCCTCCTCTCTACTTCCTCTTTCTGTAGCGGTCCCTCAAGGTTCTGTCCTTGGACCCCTTCTCTTCTTCATCTACACCTCCTCCCTTGGTCACTTGATAAACTCCCATGGCTTTAGGTACCATCTCTATTCTGATGACACACAAATTTATTTTTCTACTCCTCACCTCACCCCTTCAGTCTCCTCTCGCATTACTAACCTACTAAGTGACATATCGGCATGGATGTCACTCCACTTCCTCAAACTCATTCTTTCTAAAACTGAGCTCATACTATTCCCTCCAGCCTGTGCCCCCTCCCCTGACTTCTCCATCAAGATCAATAATACAACCGTCAGTCCCTCCCCTCTTGCCAGGGAACTAGGTGTAATCCTAGACTCCCATCTGTCCTTTCACCCCAAATCTAATCACTGTCCAAATCTTGTAGACTTCCCCTCCACAACATCTCCAAGATACGCCCGTTTTTAACCTCTGAAACTACTAAGCAACTTATTCACTCCCTGGTTATCTCTCTCCTTGACTATTGTAACTCCCTCCTCATTGACCTACCTAATCGCAGGCTATCCCTTCTTCAGTCTAACATGAATGCTGCTGCCAGACTCATCCACCTTACTAATCATTCCATATCTGCCTTCCCTCTCTGCCAATCTCTCCACTGGCTTCCCATTGCCCAACAAATAAAATTAAAAACATTAACAATAACATATAAAACCATTTATAACTTTGCTCCAAATTACATCACCAATCTTGTCTCCAAATATCACCCAAACCATCCTCTTTGCTCCTCCTACAGCCTCCTGCTCTTTAGCTCCCTTGTCTCCTCCTCCCATGCTCATCTCCAGGACTTCTCCCCATCCTCTGGAACTCTCTACCCCAATATATCAGACTATCGCCTACTCTGCCCACTTTTGCAATCTCTGAAAACCTCTCTCTTCAGAGAAGCCTATCCTGCCTTCAGCTAATAACGGAATCTTCTATGCCTCCTACTAGTCCATCTCCTACAGTTATTGCCTTTTGTACCACTAGCCCCTCCCTCTTAGATTGGATGATCCAACGAGCAGAACCCTCCTAACCCTCTTGTATTGCACTGTATTGTTGCTGTATTGTCTCACTGTATATTGTAAAGTGCTGAGTAAACTGTTGGCGCGATATAAATCCTGTATAATAATAATCCTTTACGTCTACGCATTTCTCGAGTCTTGCCCATTTTTTCAGGACAGGGAATCTAGACAGAACAGCACATATTACTTCATAAAGTTTAACCTAAGGTGAGTGTACATACAGTAATATCAGTAACTGAGAGTCTGGAAAAACAAATACAATGTTTATACATTTCAAGTATTACATATCTGTTGGCATAGATATACTGTATCTTTCCACTAGAAAAATTAGATTAACCACTGAAGATTTACTCCTCCGACCAAGGAATTTTTTTGCGATACGGCACTGCATTATTTTAACTGACAATTGCACAGTCATGCAATGCTGTACATGAAATTTACTTCCTTTTGTCCCACAAATAGATCTTTCTTTCAGTGGTATTTGATCACCTGTGCATTTTTATTTGTTGTGCTATAAACAAAAAAAGACATAAAAACATTGTTTTTTACATTTTGCTATAAAACATATCCAGCAAAAAAAAATTTAAAATCTAATTTCTTCATAAATTTAGGCCAAAATGTGTTCTGCTGCATGTCTTTGCTAAATAAATCCCAATACATGTAAATTAATTGGTTTACATGAAAGATATAGCGTCTACAAATGGCAGTATATACACTGCAATTTTTGTTTTTATTTTTTTATACTAGTAATGGTGGTGATCAGCAACTTATAGCGGGACTGTGGTGGGCATTCTGACACGGGGGGGAACTGACTAACTACTACTGAAATCTCCAGTGACACTAATACAGTGATCAATGCTAATAAAAAGCACTCACACTGTACTAATGACACTGGGCAGGAAGGGGTTAACATCTGGGGCAATCAAAGGGTTAAATGTGTGCTGTTTTACATCATGTGCTGTGTGTGTTTTAGTAGGGAATCATTCTGTTGTGTATTTCTCTGCTATAAATGCTAAAATTCAGAGCTATAGCCCACAGGCATCGTTTGGTACATACTGACTAGAAGCAGGGCAGTACATACTGTGTGTGGAATGGGCTAAAATGCATAAACACAAACAAGGCAGATGTTTTGCTACTTTGTACATTTAAATGTATCATCTCGGGGCGCATGAGCGGCCGGCTCCTGTATGGATGTGCAGTGAGAACCGCTCCGTCCATAAGCCAGACCCGACACGGCTCACACCAGCCCCGAGGGATTCCAACCCCATAATTGGCAAGGGCAGAGGTGCACAACCCTCCCCAGCAATACCCCACCATCAGAAAACCCTGGGACAGCCCGGAAAACTTACTCACTTCTTCCCTGCTATTCAAGCATGGATCCAAGATGGCGCCGGCTGTCAGAGCGGAGCAGGCAGACCCGAGGAGGATGACAGGATCCATCACACAGATCCCAGGCTGCAGTACCCGCTCTACCCAGGGGACCCTGGTGAGTCATCTCCTCCCCTGTCCCCCACAACAAGTAGCCCAGCTAAGTCCAGACCACGCCTGGACACAGACACTGCAACCACCTGCCAAACCCTCATCCATCCATCCCCTCAGCATGCCAATGATTTCCCAGTGATAGAATCGTTCCCTGTGTCTGACCAACCTATCTTAGAAATCTGCATGAAAAACATGCTCCTCTCACTCAGGCAGATGCCAAACAGCGACTTCACATCATCACTCGCCCAAATCACTACCGTGATTCAAAAACAGGATCACAGACTATGCCATATTGAGACAAAGATGGGGGAAATAATTACAGCCCACAATGACTTGATTGACGCACATGCTGACCACACTTCTGACATCGAACAAATTAATTTGAAATTAGCGGACCTGGAGGATCGTTCCAGATGCAACAACATCAAATTTAGGGGTATTCCTGAAACTATCACCAATGAGGCACTACTACCCTACACCCAACAATATATGAAACATCTTATTCCGTCTCTTTCAGAAGTAGAGCTTGCCATTGACCGCGCTCATAGAATACCCAAACCGTCTTTCCTGTCAGCATCAATCCCTAGGGATGTTCTGGCGCGGATTCATTTCTACCACATAAAGGAGAAGATAATGACAGCAGCCAGAAACCCTCCTCCACTCCCGCCATCACATTCAAACATCAAATTATATGCAGACCTATCAAAAGCTACGCTCCTTAACCGTAAAAAATTGGTTACCATCACCAAAGCCTTACGGAATCATGGCATTGCTTACCAATGGGGATTCCCCACAAAAATAACGGTCAGACACCATGGAAGAATCTACACAATCAGAAACCTAGAAGCTGGCATAGACCTGTTGAAGGCATGGAACATAATACCCACGGACCCCCAACAATCCACCTCCACTGAAACCCATCAGATGAAAGCAGAATAACTCTGACATATTATTATTATTATTACAATCCACCTCAAATTCCACACCTCTGACGCTCTACTCCACGACATCTCATCCTACTAAGACCTGGCGATCGGCCCGATCAGAAAATTCTTTTGTTACAGAACATTGTTTGGCATGACCTTATCTATGGCCAATGCTTGTTCACACCCCCCAGTTTTGAATTAGCTACCCATGTTTCTTGCATTTTTTGCAAGCCTTTTTTTACCCCTATCCGCATCCCTCCCTTCCTGCGTCTCCAGTCAACCAGACAACTCACCAGCTCCACTAATTCTTCCAAATGAATTTGGAACAAGGCTTCTGAATCCCCGAATGAGCCATTTCCGCACTACCCAGACCATATAATTCTCCTCCTCACAAGTGTATCCGTCCAACCTTGATCAACGCTTTAAACTCCAACTCGACTACCCCATTCACCATACCAAAGATCTACAATTTGATTAACATAACATCTCTAAATGTGCGTGGCCTAAACTCCCCTTTCAAAAGATCGATGCTTCAAAAAGAAATTCGGACATCCCATGCGGACATTCTTTTCATACAGGAAACACATTTCGCAACATCCAAGACCCCCAAGCTACAACTAAATTGATTCTTCCACATCTATATGGCCACCAATCCTAAGAAACGTAATGGCATTCTTACAGCTATAAAGGACACTATACAATTCAGTTATGTTTCAGAAATAGCTGACCCTCAAGGTTACTATCATATCCTGATCTGTAAACTTAACGACACCCTCTACACCCTAGTGAATGTTTACGGTCCAAACAACAATCAGACCCAATTCCATCGTAAACTCTACACCACTATATCTTCCCAAAAACCAGGCAGACTCATCATCGGCGGAGACTTCAATGTCATCGGCAACCCACTCCTAGACTCCTCCTCCAAGAAAAGATCCCGCAAACAGAATTTCAATCGTTTCCTGCACGATCACGACCTCTATGATATCTGGAGATGTCAACACAGCACCGAAAAAGACTACACCTACTACTCCCCTTCCCACCTGTCCTACTCCAGAATCAATTTTTTCATTACAGATAAATGGACTCTACAACACGTAACGTCATCCAACATCGGCACCATCACATGGTCAGACCATGCTCCAATCAACATACTCCTAGATGAGTCTCAACGCTCAGCACTCCCCCCCATATGGAGACTGAATTCTACCATATTGAAGAATCGAGAGAAACAAAAACATTTATTAGAAGCTCATAACTTATTTTTTTACCTGAATACTACACCTGATATCTCTATAACCACACTCTGGCCCGCTTACAAAGCTTATATGCGAGGTATTCTCATACAACTCAATTCACAAATCAGAGATCTAAACAAATCGATCAACTTCTAACTTCTATAAAACTAAACGAGGAAATTAACAAACAAAACCCCAACGCCTCCACATCTGCATCTTTCACCTCAGACAGAAACCAGCTCCGAACCCTTTTACTACACAAATATGACCTCAACCTTCAAAAAACGAAATCACAATTTTACTCCCTAGGTAATAAAGCAAACTCACTTCTAACAAAAATAATTAAACAAAGATGCCTCATATCAAAAATCTCCTCAATATTACACCCAAATACCCGTACTTCACTTACAAACTCTAAAGACATAGTTGACGCTTTTGCAACTTACTACCAAACCCTGTACAATATCAGAGATGATCCAGATACACACCAACCAATGACATTGTCCATACAAAACTTCTTAACTACCACCAATCTACCCCAGCTCACGCCATCACAACTCACCTCTATATCTATCCCATTCTCTCCCATAGAAATAGAAGACACTATAAAAACCCTACCCCTGAAAAAATCTCCAGGGAATGATGGCTTTGCCAACAAATTTTATAAAACATTTGCTCCTAACCTTACGCCACACCTAACCACTCTCTTTAACCAAGCCACTTCTACAGGTACATTCCCTAATGAAATGCTGCAATCCATACTCACTACTATCCCTAAGCCCGGCAAAGACCCCCAACTGGTTCAGAATTACAGACCGATTTCACTGCTAAATACTGATATAAAACTTTACTCCAAATTGGTTGCCCGAAGATTGCTTCCCCACCTACCTACACTAATCCACCCAGAACAAGTAGGATTTGTCCCTGGCCACCAAGCGCCAGATGCAACGAGAAGACTCATCTCTCTCTTACACACATTAGAAACCACCAAACGACCCGCCCTACTTTTATCCCTCGATGCTGAGAAAGCATTTGACCGAATACACTGGAACTTTATGAAACGTACGCTTCAAAAGTTTGGAATCACAGAATGGATGCTATCGCCAATCCTTGCTCTCTATTCCAACCCTTCAGCGAGAGTGCTGACCAACGGTATGCTTTCACAGATTTTCCACCTCTAACGGCACCAGACAATGTTGTCCCCTATCCCCCATAATCTTCACCTTACTCATTGAACCACTAGCCTCAAAACTCAGAGAGGACTCAGCATTCACAGGAATCACCTATCTCAAAAGAGAACACAAAATTAGCCTATTTGAAGATGACATCATACTAATGGTTGCCAATCCATACAAATCACTCCAAACGATCCAGACACATCTTTTAAAATAATCAGAAGTATCATACTACAAACTCAACGCTCCCAAATCCTCTATCTTAAATCTTAATATACCCACTATGCTCCAGAAAACACTCCTACAGCGCTTTCCCTTCTCCTGGGAACACCACAGCATCTCTTACCTGGGAATTAAACTCACCACCTCAATAGACCAACTTTATACCTCATATCAATCACAAACGACTACTCGAATCCATCCATCAAGAACTTAAAAAACGTACACACGTCCACATTATCGAAGCTGGACAGAGTAGCCACTCTAAAAATGTATATACTACCTAAAATTCTTTACATCTTTCGCACACTCCCCATACCCATTCCGATCCCCAGTGCTTTCTTCTCCAAGCTACAATCATTACTTGCCAAATTCCTCTGGAACTCGAAGAAACCCAGATGTACAACAAACATTCTTATATGCCCAACCTCTAGAGGAGGGGCAGGTCTCACTTAAAATCATACTATAATGCAGTACTTATAGACCAACTCTACTTCTGGTGGCATCCAACTATCGAAAAAACGTGGACCACTATGGAAACACTCCACCTTCCGCCAACACTACGTGACATTTTATTCTTACCACAATCTTCTCAATCCAGAAACCTACCCAAACACCCTTGCATCCGGGCTTCCACACAAGCTTGGTATGACCTTTTATCATCTAACTCTTCAGAGTCAAAAGCAATTCCCACCCCGATCACCGTACTACATTTTCTTACCCCTTCTATGAACCTTCTACACTGGGAAAAACAAGATACAGTCAGGTCCATAAATATTGGGACATCTACACAATATTACATTTTTGGCTCTATACACCACCACAATGGATTTGAAATGAAACGAACAAGATGTGCTTTAACTGCAGACTGGCAGCTTTAATTTGAGGGTATTTACATCCAAATCAGGCGAACGGTGTAGAAATTACAACAGTTTGCATATGTGCTTCTCAGCTGTTCCATGGCCAGGTGTGTGTTATTCCCTCATTATCCCAATTACAATGAGCAGATAAATGGTCCAGAGTTCATTTCAAGTGTGCTATTTGCATTTGGAATCTGTTGCTGTCAGCTCTCAAGATGAGATCCAAAGAGCTGTCACTCTCAGTGAAGCAAGCCATCATTAGGCTGAAAAAACAAAACAAACCCATCAGAGAGATAGCAAAAACATTAGGCATGGCCAAAACAACTGTTTGGAACATTCTTAAAAAGAAGGAACGCACCGGTGAGCTCAGCAACACCAAAAGACCCGGAAGACCACGGAAAACAACTGTGGTGGATGACCGAAGAATTCTTTCCCTCGTGAAGAAAACACCCTTCACTACAGTTGGCCAGATCAAGAACACTCTCCAGGAGGTAGGTGTATGTGTGTCAAAGTCAACAATCAAGAGAAGAGTGAATACAGAGGGTTCACCACAAGATGTAAACCATTGGTGAGCCTCAAAAACAGGAAGGCTAGATTAAAGTTGGCCAAACGACATGTAAAAAAGCCTTCACAGTTCTGGAACAACATCCTATGGACAGATGAGACCAAGATCAACTTGTACCAGAGTGATGGGAAGAGAAGAGTATGGAGAAGGAAAGGAACTGCTCATGATCCTAAGCATACCACCTCATCAGTGAAGCACGGTGGTGGTAGTGTCATGGCGTGGGCATGTATGGCTGCCAATGGAACTGCTTCGCTTGTATTTATTGATGATGTGACTGCAGACAAAAGCAGCAGCATGAATTCTGAAGTGTTTCCAGCAATATTATCTGCTCATATTCAGCCAAATGCTTCACAACTCATTGGATGCTGCTTCACAGTGCAGATGGACAATGACCCAAAGCATACTGCAAAAGCAACCAAAGAGTTTTTTAAGGGAAAGAAGTGGAATGTTATGCAATGGCCAAGTCAATCACCCGACCTGAATCTGATTGAGAATGCATTTCACTTGCTGAAGGCAAACCTGAAGGGAAAATGCCCCAAGAACAAGCAGGAACTGAAGACAGTTGCAGTAGAGGTCTGGCAGAGCATCACCAGGGATGAAACCCAGAATCTGGTGATGTCTATGCGTTCCAGACTTCAAGCTGTAATTGACTGCAAAGGATTTGCAACCAAGTATTAAAAAGTGAAAGTTTGATTTATGATTATTATTCTGTCCCATTACTTTTGGTCCCTTAACAAGTGGGAGGCACATATACAAACTGTAATTCCTACACCGTTCACCTGATTTGGATGTAAATACCCTCAAATTAAAGCTGACAGTCTGCAGTTAAAGCACATCTTGTTCGTTTCATTTCAAATCCATTGTGGTGGTGTATAGAGCCAAAAATGTTAGAATTGTGTCGATGTCCCAATATTTATGGACCTGACTGTATATCCTGTATACAAGACCTCTATACAAACCACGAACTAGACTCCTTCCCGACCATCCAACAGAAATTTCACCTTCCTGACAATGAAATCTTCACATATTTAAGGATAGCTTACTCCTTACAAGAGATGAATGTGCCACATTTTTGAAGGTTCCTACAACCGCATACCTCTTTCTTACTAAACTGCAATACCCTAAGAAAGGGATATCGACTTTTTACACGCTTATAACCAGATCACTGTTTACCCTACAATCCACTTCCCTATCCAACTGGGAGAAACTTCTCTCTCAACCAATACAACCCCACACATGGGAAAGAACGTTTACATCACACACAAAGCATCCAGATGTAGCTCCCATTGGGAATCATACATGAAAATTTTATACCAGTGGTACTTTACACCTGTCAAACTCGCTTTATTTTACCCCCACCACTAATCAGCTTGCTGGAGACAATGTGGAGAAACAGGATCAACCTTACATATTCTTTGGACCTGCAAATCTCTAAGATCATTCTAGAATAGTATCTTCCAACTGATCTCTACAGTTGTTGGAGCCCAAGTGGCTCCAAATCCTGCTCTCACTCTCCTCCATATAGGAATCGACAAATTCAGAAACACATCCCGTACCATCATTGTCCACATATTAGCAGCCGCAAAACTTAACATCACTAAACTATGGAACTCTTCCACAACCCTTTCTCTCTCTGCCCTTATAGTGGACCTGAACTTCCAATGTGACATGGAAAGAAGATCAGCCCTTAATAATAACTCTTCCCATCACAAATTCAATAACCAATGGTCTCTATGGCTACAAAACTCCAACTGCTCCATAAGATGATAATATATTCATAAATAAACAACACTGCAACCTTATATCCTAGACTGGTGTCCCCCTTCCCCCCTCCCCTATCCCGTTCCACTGTTAGAGATTCGGGTGTGACCAGAAATGTGTGGACTGACACAGGGAAGTAGCAGGCTTCAGGAACACAGGCGTAGTCAGGGCTGGAGAGGTGGAATGGTCAGGCAGGCTATTAGGTAATGTCAGGCACCGCCCGGCGGGATCTCTAGTACCCACAGGCCAGGATTCCCCAGGGCGCGGAGTCTAAGCCCCAGTCTGCCTTTTCACCAGAGCCCCTGATGGTGGGGATGGACTTGGCGCAGGACTGAGACCAGGTCGCGGCCCCTGAGTGCACCCAACTGTGGTAGAGGGATCCGCCGAGGGTATGTACTGTGGGAAAGCCTGATGTGAAGAGGCTGGCAGACCTGATAACAGGGACTGATCCGTGCGGGATGGATGGATGGATCGTTTGAGTAGCGTCAGGCGTAGTCAGGCAGGCCAGGTCAGCAACATGTGGGCAGCGAGGTACCAGAGGAGCAGACAGAGAATAGTCAGGGTCACAAGCCGGGTTCAGTAACTCACGGGCAGCGTGGTACAGGGGATCAGGCAGAAGGATGGTCAGGCAAGCCAGGGGATCAACAGGAGACAGTCAGCAGAGGTCAGGATCAAGCAGGGTCAGCAACGAGGCAGGAACACAGGATACCAAGTACAGGGGCTCATGGGAAACCATACACCAAGGCCCTGATCACAGGTCTGGCCATTCCTTAAATACACCCCCTGCAATCAGCCCCAGGTGTTGGCTGATTGCCTGGAATGAGATTCTGGCTGCTGAGAGCACCCACTGGTCAGCCCTGGTACTGCAGCCCACACGGCAGGTGAGTGCCACCACCAGTGCTGAGTCCATTCCTGACATCCACCTTATAAAATGTTTTTACACCTGACGGCTCACACTAAATAAATAACACTTTCTGAAACACTAGATATTTGTTCATATACCCCCAGCCAAATGGTGGGGATTTTCTTTTTCTCTTTCATATAAGTATGTATGCACCTGATTGTGAACCGTACTGATATATATTATTTTGTATTGTATCAAAATCTTTCAATAAAAATTTTTGAAATTAAATGTATCATCTCAGAGGCATAAAAGAAAATATTGAGGAGTAGCAGGGCAGTTTTGTGCAAGGGTTAAAGAGGTAAGAGGGTCGCTACTAGAGATGAGCGAATCGAACATGACGAAGTGGAATTCGTTCCGAAGATTTGGAAAAATTCTATTCGCGACGAATCCGAAGATTAGCAAACTTCGGATGTACGAATCGAATTTTCCCAAAAATGGCGGCGACATGTGTGGCGATGGAGAAAATGGACAGAGAAGATGGGGCGGGGATCTCTGGGAAGGCGCGCAGACAAGGCGCGCTGACCCATAATGCATTCATGACATGTGATCGCATTAGCCAATCAGCAGCCAGCCAGCACTGTGTAATGGTGGAGCTATAAATCGCGGCCATCTTAGAATTCTCCATTAGCCTCCGGTCATTCAAGAGAGACAGACCTGTGTGTATTAAGGGACAGAGTTAGGGCCACAGAGACTTTAGGGCCACAGAATCGTTACTCAGGGACACAGAATCGTTACTCAGGGACACAGAATCGTTACTTAGGGCCACAGCTATCAAAGAATCGAAAATTTAAAGTGACATACACCCTTTTTTTTTTTGGTGGCTGTCGTGCACAGTTGGTGCTGCAGTTTGCCGATTGTGCAAAATAAACTGACTTTCTGCTTCACAACCACTATTGCACGTTCAAAGAGTTAAATCCATTTACACGCCGGCTGGCGGTAATATTTTTTGGGTGATTAAAGCATTCCAGTGACACAAACGTACAGTTTCCAGCCAACGGCAAGCTGCAATTGACCGATTGTGCTAAATAAACTGACTTTCTGCTTCACAACCACTATTGTACGTTCAAAGAGTTAAATCCATTTACACGCCGGCTGGCGGTAATATTTTTTGGGTGATTAGTGCATTCAAGTGACAGAATCGTACAGTTTCCAGCCAACGGCAAGCTGCAATTGACCGATTGTGTACAATAAAACTGACTTTCTGCTTCACAACCACTATTGTACGTTCAAAGAGTTAAATCCATTTACACGCCGGCTGGCGGTAATATTTTTTGGGTGATTAGTGCATTCCAGTGACATAAACGTACAGTTTCCAGCCAACGGCAAGCTGCAATTGACCGATTGTGCTAAATAAACTGACTTTCTGCTTCACAACCACTATTGTACGTTCAAAGAGTTAGATCCATTTACACGCCGGGTGGCGGTAATATTTTTTGGGTGATTAGTGCATTCCAGTGACATAAACATACAGTTTCCAGCCAACGGCAAGCTGCAATTGACCGATTGTGCTAAATAAACTGACTTTCTGCTTCACAACCACTATTGTACGTTCAAAGAGTTAAATCCATATACACGCCGGGTGGCGGTAATATTTTTTGGGTGATTAGTGCATTCCAGTGACATAAACATACAGTTTCTAGCCAACGGCAAGCTGCAATTGACCGATTGTGCTAAATAAACTGACTTTCTGCTTCACAACCACTATTGTACGTTCAAAGAGTTAAATCCATATACACGCCGGGTGGCGGTAATATTTTTTGGGTGATTAGTGCATTCCAGTGACATAAACGTACAGTTTCCAGCCAACAGCAGGCTGCAATTGACCGATTGTGTACAATAAACTGACTTTCTGCTTCACAACCACTATTGTACGTTCAAAGAGTTAGATCCATTTACACGCCGGGTGGCGGTAATATTTTTTGGGTGATTAGTGCATTCCAGTGACATAAACGTACAGTTTCCAGCCAACGGCAAGCTGCAATTGACCGATTGTGTACAATAAACTGACTTTCTGCTTCACAACCACTATTGTACGTTCAAAGAGTTAAATCCATTTACACGCCGGCTGGCGGTAATATTTTTTGGGTGATTAGTGCATTCCAGTGACAGAAACGTACAGTTTCCAGCCAACGGCAAGCTGCAATTGACCGATTGTGCTAAATAAACTGACTTTCTGCTTCACAACCACTATTGTACGTTCAAAGAGTTAGATCCATTTACACGCCGGGTGGCGGTAATATTTTTTGGGTGATTAGTGCATTCCAGTGACATAAACGTACAGTTTCCAGCCAACGGCAAGCTGCAATTGACCGATTGTGCTAAATAAACTGACTTTCTGCTTCACAACCACTATTGTACGTTCAAAGAGTTAAATCCATTTACACGCCGGCTTGCGGTAATATTTTTTGGGTGGTTAGTGCATTCCAGTGACATAAACGTACAGTTTCCAGCCAACGGCAAGCTGCAATTGACCGATTGTGCTAAATAAACTGACTTTCTGCTTCACAACCACTATTGTACGTTCAAAGAGTTAAATCTATTTACACGCCGGCTGGCGGTAATATTTTTTGGGTGATTAGTGCATTCCAGTGACAGTAACGTACAGTTTCCAGCCAACGGCAAGCTGCAATTGACCGATTGTGTACAATAAATTGACTTTCTGCTTCACAACCACTATTGTACGTTCAAAGAGTTAAATCCATTTACACGCCGGCTGGCGGTAATATTTTTTGGGTGATTAGTGCATTCCAGTGACATAAACGTACAGTTTCCAGCCAACGGCAAGCTGCAATTGACCGATTGTGCTAAATAAACTGACTTTCTGCTTCACAACCACTATTGTACGTTCAAAGAGTTAGATCCATTTACACGCCAGGTGGCGGTAATATTTTTTGGGTGATTAGTGCATTCCAGTGACATAAACGTACAGTTTCCAGCCAACGGCAAGCTGCAATTGACCGATTGTGCTAAATAAACTGACTTTCTGCTTCACAACCACTATTGTACGTTCAAAGAGTTAAATCCATATACACGCCGGGTGGCGGTAATATTTTTTGGGTGATTAGTGCATTCCAGTGACATAAACGTACAGTTTCCAGCCAACGGCAAGCTGCAATTGACCGATTGTGCTAAATAAACTGACTTTCTGCTTCACAACCACTATTGTACATTCAAAGAGTTAGATCCATTTACACGCCGGCTGGCGGTAATATTTTTTGGGTGATTAGTGCATTCCAGTGACATAAACGTACAGTTTCCAGCCAACGGCAAGCTGCAATTGACCGATTGTGCTAAATAAACTGACTTTCTGCTTCACAACCACTATTGTACGTTCAAAGAGTTAAATCCATTTACACGCCGGCTGGCGGTAATATTTTTTGGGTGGTTAGTGCATTCCAGTGACATAAACGTACAGTTTCCAGCCAACGGCAAGCTGCAATTGACCGATTGTGCTAAATAAACTGACTTTCTGCTTCACAACCACTATTGTACGTTCAAAGAGTTAAATCTATTTACACGCCGGCTGGCGGTAATATTTTTTGGGTGATTAGTGCATTCCAGTGACATAAACGTACAGTTTCCAGCCAACAGCAAGCTGCAATTGACCGATTGTGCTAAATAAACTGACTTTCTGCTTCACAACCACTATTGTACGTTCAAAGAGTTAGATCCATTTACACGCCAGGTGGCGGTAATATTTTTTGGGTGATTAGTGCATTCCAGTGACATAAACGTACAGTTTCCAGCCAACGGCAAGCTGCAATTGACCGATTGTGCTAAATAAACTGACTTTCTGCTTCACAACCACTATTGTACGTTCAAAGAGTTAAATCCATATACACGCCGGGTGGCGGTAATATTTTTTGGGTGATTAGTGCATTCCAGTGACATAAACGTACAGTTTACAGCCAACGGCAAGCTGCAATTGACCGATTGTGCTAAATAAACTGACTTTCTGCTTCACAACCACTATTGTACATTCAAAGAGTTAGATCCATTTACACGCCGGCTGGCGGTAATATTTTTTGGGTGATTAGTGCATTCCAGTGACATAAACGTACAGTTTGCAGCCAACGGCAAGCTGCAATTGACCGATTGTGCTAAATAAACTTACTTTCTGCTTCACAACCACTATTGTACGTTCAAAGAGTTAAATCCATTTACACGCCGGCTGGCGGTAATATTTTTTGGGTGATTAGTGCATTCCAGTGACATAAACGTACAGTTTACAGCCAACGGCAAGCTGCAATTGACCGATTGTGCTAAATAAACTGACTTTCTGCTTCACAACCACTATTGTACGTTCAAAGAGTTAGATCCATTTACACGCTGGGTGGCGGTAATATTTTTTGGGTGATTAGTGCATTCCAGTGACATAAACGTACAGTTTCCAGCCAACGGCAAGCTGCAATTGACCGATTGTGCTAAATAAACTGACTTTCTGCTTCACAACCACTATTGTACGTTCAAAGAGTTAGATCCATTTACACGCCGGGTGGCGGTAATATTTTTTGGGTGATTAGTGCATTCCAGTGACATAAACGTACAGTTTCCAGCCAACGGCAAGCTGCAATTGACCGATTGTGCTAAATAAACTTACTTTCTGCTTCACAACCACTATTGTACGTTCAAAGAGTTAAATCCATTTACACGCCGGCTGGCGGTAATATTTTTTGGGTGATTAGTGCATTCCAGTGACATAAACGTACAGTTTACAGCCAACGGCAAGCTGCAATTGACCGATTGTGCTAAATAAACTGACTTTCTGCTTCACAACCACTATTGTACGTTCAAAGAGTTAGATCCATTTACACGCCGGGTGGCGGTAATATTTTTTGGGTGATTAGTGCATTCCAGTGACATAAACATACAGTTTCCAGCCAACGGCAAGCTGCAATTGACCGATTGTGCTAAATAAACTGACTTTCTGCTTCACAACCACTATTGTACGTTCAAAGAGTTAGATCCATTTACACGCCGGGTGGCGGTAATATTTTTTGGGTGATTAGTGCATTCCAGTGACATAAACGTACAGTTTCCAGCCAACGGCAAGCTGCAATTGACCGATTGTGCTAAATAAACTGACTTTCTGCTTCACAACCACTATTGTACGTTCAAAGAGTTAAATCCATTTACACGCCGGCTGGCGGTAATATTTTTTGGGTGGTTAGTGCATTCCAGTGACATAAACGTAAAGTTTCCAGCCAACGGCAAGCTGCAATTGACCGATTGTGCTAAATAAACTGACTTTCTGCTTCACAACCACTATTGTACGTTCAAAGAGTTAAATCTATTTACACGCCGGCTGGCGGTAATATTTTTTGGGTGATTAGTGCATTCCAGTGACATAAACGTACAGTTTCCAGCCAACGGCAAGCTGCAATTGACCGATTGTGCTAAATAAACTGACTTTCTGCTTCACAACCACTATTGTACGTTCAAAGAGTTAGATCCATTTACACGCCAGGTGGCGGTAATATTTTTTGGGTGATTAGTGCATTCCAGTGACATAAACGTACAGTTTCCAGCCAACGGCAAGCTGCAATTGACCGATTGTGCTAAATAAACTGACTTTCTGCTTCACAACCACTATTGTACGTTCAAAGAGTTAAATCCATATACACGCCGGGTGGCGGTAATATTTTTTGGGTGATTAGTGCATTCCAGTGACATAAACGTACAGTTTACAGCCAACGGCAAGCTGCAATTGACCGATTGTGCTAAATAAACTGACTTTCTGCTTCACAACCACTATTGTACATTCAAAGAGTTAGATCCATTTACACGCCGGCTGGCGGTAATATTTTTTGGGTGATTAGTGCATTCCAGTGACATAAACGTACAGTTTGCAGCCAACGGCAAGCTGCAATTGACCGATTGTGCTAAATAAACTTACTTTCTGCTTCACAACCACTATTGTACGTTCAAAGAGTTAAATCCATTTACACGCCGGCTGGCGGTAATATTTTTTGGGTGATTAGTGCATTCCAGTGACATAAACGTACAGTTTACAGCCAACGGCAAGCTGCAATTGACCGATTGTGCTAAATAAACTGACTTTCTGCTTCACAACCACTATTGTACGTTCAAAGAGTTAGATCCATTTACACGCTGGGTGGCGGTAATATTTTTTGGGTGATTAGTGCATTCCAGTGACATAAACGTACAGTTTCCAGCCAACGGCAAGCTGCAATTGACCGATTGTGCTAAATAAACTGACTTTCTGCTTCACAACCACTATTGTACGTTCAAAGAGTTAGATCCATTTACACGCCGGGTGGCGGTAATATTTTTTGGGTGATTAGTGCATTCCAGTGACATAAACGTACAGTTTCCAGCCAACGGCAAGCTGCAATTGACCGATTGTGCTAAATAAACTGACTTTCTGCTTCACAACCACTATTGTACGTTCAAAGAGTTAAATCCATTTACACGCCGGCTGGCGGTAATATTTTTTGGGTGATTAGTGCATTCCAGTGACATAAACGTACAGTTTACAGCCAACGGCAAGCTGCAATTGACCGATTGTGCTAAATAAACGGACTTTCTGCTTCACAACCACTATTGTACGTTCAAAGAGTTAAATCCATTTACACGCCGGCTGGCGGTAATATTTTTTGGGTGATTAGTGCATTCCAGTGACATAAACGTACTGTTTCCAGCCAACGGCAAGCTGCAATTGACCGATTGTGCTAAATAAACTGACTTTCTGCTTCACAACCACTATTGTACGTTCAAAGAGTTAAATCCATTTACACGCCGGCTGGCGGTAATATTTTTTGGGTGATTAGTGCATTCCAGTGACATAAACGTACAGTTTCCAGCCAACGGCAAGCTGCAATTGACCGATTGTGCTAAATAAACTGACTTTCTGCTTCACAACCACTATTGTACGTTCAAAGAGTTAAATCCATTTACACGCCGGCTGGCGGTAATATTTTTTGGGTGATTAGTGCATTCCAGTGACCTAAACGTACAGTTTCCAGCCAACGGCAAGCTGCAATTGACCGATTGTGCTAAATAAACTGACTTTCTGCTTCACAACCACTATTGTACATTCAAAGAGTTAAATCCGGTTTTATTTTTGGGGTGCTTATTGAATTAAAGAGTATGTCAGACAACACGCAGAGGAGTGGCAGAGGAGGCAATGTTTCAGGAGCGAGCAGACGTGGCAGCAGAGGAAGGGGTCGAGGCAGCACTAGTCGCAGCCAGAGGCCAGTGCTCCCGGTGTCATCCAGCGGTCGTGTCTCCACCGACAACCCTGCCGTCATCGATTGGTTGACTCGGTCGTCTTCCTCTTCCCAGGTCACCTCTGACACCTACAGCCAACGGTCGGTGGGTACGTCAGGCACAACCGTTAGTTGGCATGGCCCGGGAGCAAGCCCACTGAAATCACTTGTCCTCGACCTGCCCCTGTCCTTTGGTGTTCCTTCACCAAGCGAAGTATCACATGCTGTGGGTTCAGCCCCACTGTACAGTGAGGAAGAGCTAACAGAGGGCGGTCAGGAACGGGGGGAGACATCCGCCTCTTCAGCAGCCAGGCGAAGAAGTACTGGCGAGGAGAGTGGCTCGGTAACCGCTCTAGAGACAGGTCTGTCTCCTGACCCACACGCAGCCGAGGGGGCTAGTAGTGACGTCGAGACCCTAATTGATGATGATGAGGCTGATCGCACTTGGCAGCCTCGTCGTCATCAGGCTATTGCTTCCGCATCATCAGGAGAAGAGGGTGCCAGCTTGCCAGCGAGCAAAACAGTCGGTGGGTTGCCCAGGAGGCAGCAGGGTCGCAGCAGTGTCAGTGGAGCCAAACGGCCACGGAGTAGAGCACCAGCTCCACTGCAGCCTACCACCACGGCCAGTAGTGGTGCCGGTGTGCACGGAGGAAGTAGCAGTCAGCCAGTGAGGAGTAGCGGGGGCAAAGTTTCCTACTCGGCGGTGTGGCAATTTTTCGTCAAGCCGCCCGAGGAAGTAAACGTAGCCGTATGTCGACTATGTGGCCAGAAAGTCAAGCGTGGCCAGGGGGCCAATGTTGGGACTACAGCGTTGCGTCAGCATATGCAGCGTCGCCATTCGGTGGCCTGGGAAAACCATGATAAAGATACGGCGGTTCTGCCTGCCCCAGCCCCCGCTCCATCACCCGCTCCGTTACTTGCTCCGTCACCCGACGTCAATCGCCCTCTATCAGCCAGTCAAGGCTCCAACACCTCTGCTGAGGGGAGTTGTCGCTCGTTGGCATCTTCCGCTCGTTCAGATGCTCCTTCTCCTGCTACTCCTCTTCACGGATTCCGTCAGCGGTCTTTCTTGGAATCCGTTTCCAAGAGACAACAGTTTGCGAGCACGCACCCGACGGTGCAGAAGCTGAACGTCCTCCTGTCCAAGTTGCTGGTGCTGCAGTCCCTCCCTTTCCAAGTGGTGGACTCAGCACCTTTCCGAGAAATGATGGCTTGTGCCGAGCCGCGGTGGAGAGTGCCAAGCCGGCATTTCTTCGCCAAAAAGGCAGTGCCAGCCCTGCATTCACATGTAGAAGAGATGCTGGGCCAGTCTTTGAGCATGTCGGTCTCTGCCAAAGTGCACGGCAGCGCCGACGTGTGGAGCTGTAACTACGGTCAGGGACTCTGCCATTGGACTCTTGATAGTCGTCTCCCCACGCTGCTGCTGGGGGGACTTTTTAACCTAGGCCTGTGTATGGCCTTCAATTGAAGCTGCTTCTGCTCCGCCACTCTGCCATTGCTCCTCATGAACGTGGTTCAGCGGGTTTGCATCACTTAACGGCAAATCGTTGACAAACGCTGGGACGTTCAGTGTTGTGCGCATTAAGCCAGACACCAAAGGGCAGCACAGACCTGTTATTACTCGCTCAAGCATGGCTGAACAAAACCAGTCTCTACCACAAATTGGACCCAGACCTGCCCAGGGTCTCGTAAGTAGATTGCACGGAGGAGTAGAGTTCGTTATTGGAATTAACTGTGAGGGACTTTTAAACCTAGGCCTGTGTATGGCCTTCAATTGAAGCTGCTTCTGCTCCGCCACTCTGCCATTGGACTCTTAATAGTCGTCTCCCCACGCTGCTGCTGGGGGGACTTTTTAACATAGGCCTCTGTATGGCCTTCAATTTTAGCTGCTTACGCTCCGCCACTCTGCCATGGGCCCCTGTACCGCCTCCTCATGCTGCTGCCAGGCCCGTAATCTGCCATGGGCCCCCGTACCGACTCCTCATGCTGCTGCCAGGCCCGTAATCTGTCATGGGCCCCTGTACCGCCTCCTCATGCTGCTGCCAGGTCCAGAGTGTCTCATGGGTCCCTGTACGGCCTCCCATTGCTGCTGTCTCCATCGCCACACTCTGCCATGTGCCACTTTCAGGTCTCCTCACACTGCTGGTGGGTTCCATTTTGTCATAGGGTGCTGTATGGCCTCCCATTGCTGCTGCCTCCACCGCCACACTGTGGCTCCACACTCTGGTTTTGGCCCCGTGACTGCCCAAATGAGTGAAGTGTGCGGTGATTCTAAGATCGACGGCACTCATCTGCATGTCATACTGACTGACAGTATTATTTCTCTTCCCCAGCAGACTCCAAGGGCATTTAAATTAAAGGTACAGTGTTCTGCACTAATATAAAGGCTCTCTGAAGCCTAGAAACACCCTTTTTATAAGTTAAATTCGCAGCGAATATATTCGGCTCGAAGCGAATTTATTCGGCGAATTCGGCGAATCAGCCGAACTGAATTTTTGAATAATTCGCTCATCTCTAGTCGCTACACTAAAAATTAAAGTGCACTGTCCCAGAGAAAATGTATTACAAAAATTAACAGCAGTAATTTGGTAGTTTATGTATTTAGGTAGAACAGTCCAAACAAAGCACATTTGTTTTCTACAATTAAAATTCAGATACACTTGTGAAAGAGAATTACATTTAATGTCTGGGCAAGAAAGGATACTGGGTCATATGCACAGAAATAAATTAGCTTTAATGATGTGTTCCCCACAATCTTATGTTAACTTAGACATCAGTTTCCTATTGATGATGAACATTTAGTGCTATACTTTACAGCTGTCTCTTCGACAAACAGCAATTAAATTATTGATTTCTCTCAAGTGGGGATGGCCACACACTGATTGAAATTTGATTGGTCCCTGCTGAACCAGATGAATTAGTTTCAGTGTGCAACCACCCTTGCTCAACAGAGTTGGTAGTATTAATCAGCTTCAGTTGAAGGACATGTTAGAAATTTTTTCTCGATCAGCAGTTGCAGCCCCTGATTTGTGTATTCTGACAGCCACATGTGATAGTGAGAAATATTCTTCTGTTCACATTATAAATGGAGGAATCTGTTCAGTCCACTGGCTGAACAAATAAACAAAAATATAACAACATATGGCCAGAATAGGTTATGGTTTTACAAATTTCATATTGAATTTGAACCCGATGTGAATCAAATCCAAGCAGGTATTTTTCAACGCCAGTGTACAAAAAGCAGCACAATTTCGGATAAACATTTGATACCCATTTTAACAAAATACTTTGTTGTCTTAGTCCCAGTATTTAATGATTTAATTTCATTTTATTAAGAGGTGTATTTATTTAAAGAAAACAAAAACCTTGTCTAGTAATCCACCCACCAACTTCATTGAAAATGCATATGTATTTGTCTGTGCGAATGGGTCAAAATATAACTGTTGCTAGACTATTTCCTGTGCTGGTCGTATGTTTTTTAATGATTTAAAAATGGAAAAAAATGACCTTAAGATGGAACTAAGTATCATAGGAATTTCCTTTAATACTTCATCCCATCTAATGACCAGTTTAGGTATTTCCAATTTTAACAACTTCATGCTGCCTCCTGGGTGTCCTTTAAGTGATCTTTAATGTCCCTTGTAATTAGCTACTACAGCACATAAATTCAAAGAGTCCAGCATACTCTATTCAGCAATATGAAAAAAATTATATACACTCCACAAATAAATTTATAAAAGTGTGGACTTTATTTTTTTGGACTTTTATTTATAGCATTTTAATTTTTATATATAACTTATTTGCACTGTGGAGTGTTTATAATTTTTTTTGGATTGATTTTTAGAACAGCAGCATTTAAATTTCTTAAGTTTATATATATATATATATATATATATATATATATTTTTTTTTTTTTTTTTCTGTGGTGCAAGTTTATATTTATATTGTTCTATTCAGCAATAAGACACAAGCATAGGTGAGTGCTATGGATGGCACCACAAAAGTATAAGTACAATTCAACAATTCCCCAGCACACCACATTTAGAAAAAAAAACAGAACACTTTATTGCCACCAACAGGAGGAAGCAATGTTTTGAGGCCACTAGGCACCTCTTCCTTGGGCAGCAGTGATAGTGACCAGGGGCGGACTGACCATTCAAGCACTCGGGAACTGCCTGAGGGCCCGGGGTCAGTAGGGGGCCCCATGAGATTCCCCTGGTACCTTTCATAGGCTTTTTTGAGTTTGAGCAAGGACACAGGGGCCCCAGGATCCCCTATTGCCCGGGGGCCCCATGAGTTGTCAGTCCACCCCTGCCTCCTAATGAGATGACGAATGGTGCCCTGGGGTATTTCCTCCAAGATCTGGACCAGGGCACCACTGAGCTCCTGGACAGTCTGAGGTGGAACCTGGCATTGTCGGATGGACCGAAACATAATATCCCACAGGTGTTTTGTTGGATTTAGGTTAAGCGAGCGTGGCCCGAGGGCTCGGGGTCAGTAGGGGGCCCCATGAAATGCCCCTGGTACCTTTCATAGGCCTTTTTGGGTGTAGTTTGAATGTGGGTGAGGACACAGGGGCCCCATGATCCCCTATTGCCAGTCCGCCCCTTATAGTGACTGCTTATTGCCGTCTGAATACAGTAAGAGGCCCAAGTGGCCTCAAAATGTTGATTTCTTTTGTTGATGACATTTAAGTGTCCTGTTTGTTGATTTAAATGTGGTGGGCTAGTGATAGCTTGGATTGGTTTTTGTCTTACAGTGGTCACATGATCAGGAGCCTATCTGCCTGGGTCACAATCAGAAGCTGTGACCAAGCGCTATCAGAGACAGCTAGAGAAATGTGCAGGGAATAGATAGTGAGAACACTATCAGCACAGAACCACAAGGTCACCATAGATGCGTATGTGCAGTATCTGGGCATTGAATCATACTTTTCCTGTGCTATGTGCATGGTTGACAAGAGGTATATCAATGAAATAAATTTGACCAGGAACAAAACTAATAAAGTTTATTTTTTGCCCAATTTGTACAGTACAAATGTGCATGCACATTTACTGAGCAAATTGCTATGCAATTTTGTTTTATAAGTTTTTTTGTAAGTACAAACTTTTGGGATGATTAAATAGCCTGTTTAAAATAAACAACCTTCCCATTAAAGTCACAGAAGCTGAGACGATATGCAACTCCATATACAGAGAATTTCAGTCTGGGCTGAGGATGCTGAGAACCATCTCTGGCAAATTGTGAGCATGGTTGGTCTCTCTGAAGGTGCCGTAGGTCAACATCTGGAACTTTTTGCTGAATCCTTTAAAGATCTTTTCCACCCCATGGATGTTTTGCATATATTGTAGAAAGAGCCCAATAATATCTAATATGGTGCGAGACCTCCAGGTGCCAGCCCTCAACCCTTCCCAGTGTGCTTACTTAACTACAGATACAGAGATCTAATCCTGTCAGCTGCTCAGAAGACGAAGCCACTGAAGTCTGAGAATGCCACCATCAGGTTATGAGGTTATGACTAAGCTCTACAGTGCGAAACATGTCAACTTTTTTCCCCCACTGTATGTGTCTCTACCTGTTGGTATTTTAATGTTACAGTAAAGTGGATCTGTTGGAGTGTAGCTGTCCAGGATCTTTATTGTCTACTGTGCAGATTGCAAGATGGGTGAGCACCCTCTTGGCAGGTGTGTGGGGTGTGGATAGTGTGGACTGACCTGGAGCAGCAGTTCTTCAGTATTGGGCCACTGTCATGATGTTCCCAGACATCTCTGTTGAAGTCCAGATGCACCGGAGATCCTTCCTTGATGTTTGTTGAAGCTTATTTGTAAAATTAATTGGATACAGCATACTGTACTCCAGCAATCTAAGACAGGTTTATGAAGGTACTATGAAACTTTTCAACAGAGGATGCAGTTTCTTGGCTGAACTCCCTGTGGTAAGATTTGACAGATCTAACGACCACCTGAACTTTGCTTGTTTTTGGCTCTGGGGGTGCTATGTGCCAAATTATCCCACTGGAATAAAGGAGATGAATAGGCTGGAGAAAATGGCTCCCCCCTATGTGTTCTCTATTTGCATTATCAGACTCTGATTGACCATCCCCCCTTTTTCAGTTCTTTTTGGGGTCCTCAATACTTACTGGAACTGTCTGCAGAGGACATCTGCTGAACACTATAAAAGTCGATAGTTCTTCAAATCATGCTTCAGCCTGGACTGAAGGGGTGCCTTAATGTTTTTTCAGTTTAGTGTATAGGATGTTTGACCTACTGGCCCAATGTTAGTGTCTGTGCAGACTATACAGACAGGGTGTTCCTTTGAGTTTCAGTCGCGTTTACTGTTTGTTGTTTGATTTGAAATTGGCAGTGCTCCACTTGATTACTGATTCTATTTTAGTGCTCCTTCCCTACAAAGCCTGCTGCCTGTATTATACTGTGCTTCCAGAGAGGTTCTACTATATTCTATACTTTGGCAGGTACTCTACATCTATAACCCTGACCTTCTCAACATATCTCTTACCCCCATGATGATGACTTCCATTAAGATGTTCATTAATTTGTCTGTTGAATGTCCAGGACCAAAATTCCAAAAGTAAAATAGGCCTTGTGTCACAATATCTCAAACAATATAAACCCAGCTTGACTTTTTTACAGGGAATGCACCTGACTGTTAGAATAGTTTTATCTTTACACAAGCCTTGGATACAAAATGTGATTTATTAATCTTATTCTGTGCATATGAGAAGAGTAGTGATTTCGATCAGCAAAGCCTTGTCATGTACTGTTCAACATGTGGTTACTGACCCTGCGGATAGGTACATGGCTGTCATGTTAATTAGCGACACCACTTACTTGTTCATTAATCTTTATATTTCACCTCCCTTTGATTCCAAAATTGTCTCCACTTATTTGATTAAGTAGTATCCCATTACCACTACATAACCATCTGTGGGAATTTCAACACTGTTACAGATACTGACCTAAACTCCTCTAACAGGAATAGAGCTCCTGGCCCTCACTGCAAGGCCTGGCTTGAGGCCCTTCACTTCACCAATGTTTGGCAATGGAAATCCCTCCAGACCAAACACTTATCATGTTATTCATCCACCCACAGGTCAGCATCTCAAATCCCCATGGTGTCCGGGTGCCCCATTCTCCTATTGCAACTTACCGCAGTCACATTCCTCCCGGGGGGAATCTAAGATCATACCCCAGTACTGCTTATCATGAAACTGACAGATAACAGTCCCATCCTCCCTATCCTGCAATCTGGCTGACTTAAAAAAATTAGACCTTGGGGAACAAACCAGAAATCATATGATCACTTACTGGGAACTGACTAAAGACATGGTCACCCCACAGCTGGAGTGGGATGCCTTTAAGGCCTCGGTTCGGGGGGGAATATGTATCTCTTACTAAACATGCTAGAATTGTCTCCACAGCTGCCACTCAGACATTGGAGGACTCTTTATTGTCTGCAGAACAATGCTTTGCATCTGATCCCTCCCCTCACAATCCTTCTTCATAGAACTGACCATGGCAAATTACTGGCTAATTTGTTGGCAGGTGATTTGGACTGATATTATGGATGTATTACAGTTTGTATCTTGATTTCTATCAAAATCTATATGCACCCATTCCTTTATATGATCTGGCTATACTTCAGCACAAATTATTGCCCTTCCCTATATCTACCCTGCCAACTCCACATAGGGCCTTCCTGGATGCTCCCCTTATGGTGGACAAGATTTGTTTTGCAATATTTTTCTTTCCCATGGCAAGACCCCTGGCTTGGATGCAGGGGCAGACTGACAACTCATGGGGCCCCCGGGCAATAGGGGATCATGGGGCCCCTGTGTCCTTGCCCAAACTCAAAAAAGCCTATGAAAAAGGTACCAGGGGCATCTCATGGGGCCCCCTACTGACCCCGGGCCCTCGGGAATTGCCTGAGTTTCCAAATGGTCAGTCTGCCCCTGCTTGGATGGCATTCCCTCTAAGTGGTATAAATTATACTCTTCCCAGCTCTCTGTGAAATATATGCAATGGTTCATGAGCAGGGGGCTTTCCCTGAATCCACGCATTGGGCTCTGTCATCCTTAATTTTGAAATCTGACAAAGACACTTTGTGTTATGGATCTTATAGACCTCACAAAGGTTATGGACATCAGAATGTCCAGGGTGGTTGACTCCATGGTTATCTCTGTCCAAATGAGGTTTATACCCCAGAAGTCCATGAACATTAACATAGGGCTCTTTACCCACATTTAGGTTACCCATGGAAATGGTAGCAATAGGTTTTATGTAATGCTGGATATTGAAAAAGAGTTTGATTCATTGGATTGGAGCTACATGGGTCTGGTGCTGGAGAAAATGGGTTTTGGCTCCTTCCTCCTGAAATGGATCAATATAGTGTATAGTTACGCTGAAGCATCCAACAAAATAGGAAACAGGGTGTCTGTCCCCTTTTCTGTGGCAAGAGGAACTTGTCAGGTGTGTTCTTTGTTGACCACCATATTTGTTATAATGATGGAGCCCATAGCTTTGGGCCTCCATACTTTCTCTCTTACATGTGGCCTTATACTTCATAACCTTTAAAAAAAGGTGACTTTATATGACAATGGCATGCTGTTATTGCTGCAAGATCCCCATGGATCTTTGTGATCAGATTTGCTAACGTTTGAGGCATACTAGGGTTTTTTTTGTCTAAAGATCAATGGGGGCAATTGCAAATACTCCCACTAGACCCCATTCCTGTTGCAGCTTGCTGATGGCTTGCTACTTCTCCAATGGGTCTTTGAAATTAGGTATTTAGGTATCAGAATATCAACTAACATGGCAGAGTTTGTTGACCTCAACTTTCTGCCTCTCGCAATTAAACTCAAATTTGATAGCTGGAATTCATTGTTCCTATCACTGATTGGTAAGATTAACCTGATAATGATGAAACAACTTTCAATTTTCCTGTATGTTCAAAGGCATACTCCTGCTTTGATTCCTCTGTCCTTATTCAAACAACTAGATTCCCATAGGTCCTGCTTTTTATGAAATAATAGGCCTTGGTGCCTTAGTCAACCAGAAGTCTAGGGTAGAAGTAAGGTGGATAAACTAACAGGTCCCAACTTCTTTCAATATTTTTTAGCAGGTCAGCTAAAACATGCCCATAAATGGCTCACTGTTAATAAAGATAGTGCTTCAGTAGTGGCGGTGGTGCCTGTTTTGAGTTCCTTTGAGGAACTCCAATCTCTTCTCTATGAGGCCTACCAGGCTCTATATGCTCTCACTCGTACGATGAGGGTGACCATTAGAGCCTGGAACAGATGTTACAGAGTTACAATCTAGATACTAACAGGTATTTGTATTTGATTTGCAACTATTTAATGTATGTGCCGCTCAATTTGATTTACTCAGTATATCCACATCCAGTCTGAAATCTCTAATGCAAGATGAGCCCTGGTTGAAGGCTCACTCTATGTTATACAAGGCCCTTCAACATTCCATCTCACAGGGATTAAATAAATGTAGAGAGAAGTGCTCCCTGGATATCTAAAATCTTGATAGTGATGATTGAGATGATGCCTGGGACTATTCTTTCCAGCAACTGGTCTCTAGGGATAGACTCCTACAATTTAAGAACATTCACCTTACCCCAGAGGTGTTAGCAATGTGGAGTTTTTAATGCTGGTTCCCCTTACATTTTCTGGACTTGTCCAGATATAAGTAGTTACTGGTCCCAGATTACAAGTCATTATAGCTGTCACCAATTTCCAGATAACTCTGGCCTTAAATGTTTGCCTATTAGGCCTTGTAGACCTTTTGGCCTCATGGAAGGCCATTAGAATACTGCAAGGTTTGTTACTCTACTATGCAATGAAAGTGAAAGAAAAATCACCTGATCCTCCAACTATTTGTAAATGGTAGTCTTTGATGAACACTGCACTGCCACTGTACAAAGCTGCTTATAATAGTAGAGGCTGCCTTACTAAGTTTGTACTCTTTTGGAATACTCCTCTGAGGAACTACCTGAGTGATTTGTCAGCTATCTGTTGGCAGAAATATTTCTATTGTGTCATTCTATTGTCCTCACATTTTTCTACCACAATAGGAGCTTTCCGGTACCCAAGTTACTTCTTGACCCACGAATGCTTGTTTATGTTGTTTTGTATTGTAGTTTGTACATGTCTTTTTGTAATTGTATGATGAAAATTATTAAAACAGAACTGGTGAAAAAAAAGTCAGTGAAGCTGTTGTGTAAAAATAAAGATTTAATAAAAAATGAAGACTTATTTAATAAAATAAGTTTTGGTGAAGTGCTAGGAGCATCCGAATACTGAAATTTTGCATTTTTGGGCTTTTCTTTCAGAAAATATATTTTTATTTTACTCACTATGTATGTCCATACTATCAGCTAGACATTTATGGAGAAAAAAAGTGTAGTGCGTTCTTTCAAAATGTCTTGCTGTTTTAGTTCCAAGAGTGAAAATTAGAGGTTTACATATTTTACTCTTACATACCCGTAAGCTAGCAATGTATTTTTAAACTTAGAATATTAAAAGTTGAAGAGGATATTATGTTGTTTTGTCAACAATGTTGCAGTTTTAGAACCAGGATGTTCAGTTACCTTCACACATACTGTGCAAAAGGCTGCACTTTAAGAAAACCAAAAGTTTATTTTAAATGTCAAATAACTTATTTTGCAGCTTTTTTAACTGAAATTTTTCATGTGGAGTGATTTAGGTAAAAATATCTCAAAAAGTCTGCAGAACAATATTTTGTTATTCTATTTTCTCTAGTGGACTGATACTCTGCTAACTTTCATAATTGCCCGTACAATCGGGGGTATATCAGGGGTGTAAATCTTTGCACTCACTGACACCTTAGAAAATAAGCCATTTTACCTTGTATATGCATTGGGGCTGTTCCTGCAATAGCTTCCACTGTCACCATAGCCCCAGTACATCTGCTGTAAATGAGCCCTTAGAGAAGTACTTTAAAGAAACTAATTTTGCTACATACTGTATACAACTGGTTGATTAAAAGGAGATGTTTAGAAATAGTTTGGTGGCAAGACTTTTCTGCCTGTTTTATTACACAGTCTTCAGCATGAAGATTAAACTGCAAGGCATTTAGTTCATTCCTATGATCATTACATCTAGATTCCCAGTAATGAAAGGTGACATTTATTACAATGTATCTCAACATGACCAAGATGATTATAAAACTGATTCAAGTATGGGATCTCTAAGGGAACACTCAAAAATCATAATGTATTTACAGTTCTTTGATGAAACATTTTAATATGATTGGCTCAATTAATATTAATGAACAGCAAGTGTGCTGAGAAGATCTTGGTATGTTAAATATTCCAGTATAGCAAAGACATAGAGTTTGTTCTAATGAATATTTCTAATTGGTGCACTTTATCATAGAACACTAGAGCAACATTTTTCATGAGGTTGTTCAATTTGTTATATTCTCAACATCAAGTGTCGTAATTGTGCAATGGACAAGGAATGCTGATAATTATTTACTAGAATACAGAATGTGTACATAATTTAGTTCATAATAAAATCAAATGAAAAAAATGACCAAATGAATGTGCTAAAATATTTATACACATGTATAGTAATTTAGCATTTTCTGAACACAAAAGAATATGATTTTTTTTCTATGCCATTATATTTACATATTTTAAAATTCAGTTGGTTTGCAGAAGCTTTTTTTTTCACGATAGTGAAAAAACGACCAATCCTGAAATGGAGCACAGTGGCTAAATGGTTAGCACTTCTGCCTGGCAGTACTAGGGTTGTTGGTTTGAATCCCAGCCACTGCACCTCCCTGTGCCTGTGTGGTTTCCTCTCAAACCCCAAAGACATGCTGGTAGGTTAATTGGATCCTGTCTAAATTGGCACTAGTATGTGCAGGGACAGACTGACCATTTGGAAACTCGGGCACTGCCCAAGGGCCCAAGGTCAGTAGGGGGCCCCATGAGATGCCCCTGGTACCTTTTTCATACGCTTTTTTGAGTTTGGGCAAGGACACAGGGGCCCCATGATCCCCTATTGCACAGGGACCCCGTGAGTTGTCAGTCTGCCCCTGAGTATGTGTATGTATGAATGTGAGTTAGGGGCCTTAGATTGTACACCATTTCAGGGTCAAGGACTGGTGTGACTGTAATATATATATACACATACATACATATATATATATATATATATATATATATATATATATATATATATATATATACATATACACACACACACACATACACATATATACACACACACACACACATACATACATACACAGTTGTGTTCAAAATAATAGCAGTCAGACATCACTAACCTGATCAATCACTGTTTTTGGTAGAAATGATATTTTACATGGCAAATAATTTACTAGCAGGTGTAGTAGAGTAATAGAAATCCAACAGACCCAACAGTCATGACATGCATGCTGCTGATTCTGTGTAATTAAATCACTAATTGAAAGGGGCATGTTCAAAATAATAGCAGTGTGGAGTTCTATTAGTGAGGTCATTCATTCTTTGAAAAACAGGTGGCAATTATTGCCCTTATTTAAGGAAGGAAGGCAGCAAATGTTGTACATGCTGGTTACAGTGCATTTCTCTCTGAAATTCTGAGGAAAATGGTTAGTTCCAGACATTGTTCAGAAGAACAGCGTACCTTGATTAAAAAGTTGATTGGAGAGCAGAAAATGATAGGCTGCTCAGCTAAAATGATCGCAAATGCTTTAAAATGGCAATCAAAACCTGAAAGACGTGAAAGAAAGTGAAAAACTACCATTTGAATGGATAGAAGAATAGCCAAAATGACAAAGACTCAGCCAACAATCAGCTCCAGGAAGATCAAAGAAGAAGTAAAGTTACCTGTGAGTACTGTTACAATTAGAAGATGCCCATGTGAAGCCAAGCTATCTGCAAGAAGCCCCCGCAAAGTCCCACTGTTGAAAAAAAGACATGCTGAAGAGGTTACAATCTGCCAAAGAGCACATTGACTGGCCTAAAGAGACATGGCGCAACATTTTGTGGACTGATGAAAGTAAGATTGTTCTTTTTGGGTCTAGTGGCCAGAGACAGTTTGTCAGACGACCCCCAAACACTGAATTCAAGCCACAGTACACTGTGAGGACAGTGAAGCATGGTTGCGCAAGCATCATGATATGGGTTTATTTCTCATACTACGGTGTTAGACCTATTTATCGCATACCAGGGATCATGGATCCGTTTGAATACATCAGAATACTTGAAGAGGTCAAGCTGCCTTAAGCTGAAGAGGAACTGCTCTTGAAATAAGTGTTCCAACAAGACAACGACCCCAAACACACCAGTAAACGTGCAACATCTTGGTTCCAGACCTACAAAATTGACGTTATGGAGTGGCCAGCCCAATCCCCGGATCTTAATCCAATAGAAAACTTGTGGGGTGACATCAAAGATGCAGTTTCTGAGGCAAAACAAAGAAATAGAGAACTGTGGAATGTAGTTCAATCATCCTGGGCTGGAATACCTGTTCACAGGTGGCAAAAGTTGGTTGACTCCATGCAACACAGATGTAAAGCAGTTCTCAGAAACAGTAAGCATACACTAAATATTAATTAAGTGATTCAAAGGAAAGCAAAATCTTCAAACATTTTTCAGTTTATATAGTGAATGTTTGAGTTTGTAAAGAAGAATACAAACACTGCTATTTTTTAACAGTCTAATATTCACTTTTCTTTAATTTTTTTAGAGGAACAACACAAATTTGATATATTTTTCTTCATGTTTTGATTTGGAATAGAATGTGTAGTGTTCCCAATGCATTTGTGTGTATGGAAACAAAAGCTATTAGAAGGATTTTGAGCTTTATTCACTTTTTTCAACACACTGCTATTATTTTGAACACAACTGTATATATATATATATATATATATATATATATATATATATTTTTTTTTTTTTAAAGCGCTGCAAAAATTCATGGCGCTATATAAGTACCTGAATTAAGTCAATAAAATATATATTATTATTTATAATGTTATACGTTCTAATATAGCTACACCGAAGAACAAAATTTTAAAACCTTGATTAAGTCTGCTGTCATGTGACTCTTCAATATCTCTTATGCTGGTGAAGATCAGTGATCCAGCAATGCATTTCAGACCTGCTGTCTACCAGTATCATTGCTGAGTTTAATTGTGACATTATCACACAGCTGCAGTCTTCTTCAGCCTGTGAGGAACCTGTCACGCATCAAGGCAATGAGATGGTCACCTGGAGAAAGACTTCTCCCCCCACACACTCTGCAGTGAGGAGAGATGTCCCAGGATCAAATTTGTCAAATTTGTCCCATGATAAAATATAATTGGGGTATTGGTTGGGGGAAGTAATGTTTGGTGCAGAGATATCTTGACCATAGAAGTGCTTTAATAGTTTGCTCCAATGGACCCTCCTGGATATCCACAGGCCTTTATCCTCCTGCGTACTTCACTCCCCTGGTAATATCCCACAGCAACATCAAGCATTTACCCATATTATGGGTGTATGTGCATGGTTCCGGGTGTCTCAAGATGGCCCCCACGCCGGAAATGACGTGACTGCGTACCGGAAGTCCTGTCACCGCATACCGACGCGTTGCGTGACGATAGTCACGTGACTTCTTCAGATACCCTGAGGATAAAGGCCTGTGGATATCCAGGAGGGTCCATTGGAGGTAACGAGATTGTTCCTGGGAAAGATTTATTTTCCCTAAAGTGAGCTGGCCTTTGTGGTCACTATTGGGAGGTGAGGGGCCACCTTGGAAGTTTTTGGATTCACAAGTTGGGGGCACTGGATTCACATTTACACACGAGTTATTGCTGTGGAGCACAGATTTACTTATTTTTATCATTGGGACATTGTGTGGATATATGTGTTGTGTGTATATATGTATATATATATATATATATATATATATATATATATATATATATATATAGATTGTATTGTTTCAATGAGTGTTTAATACACATGCATGAATTTTGTTATTCACTTAATATGATCCTAGTGCTGGGGTCAATATTTATATTTGTGAGCACCAATTATTGATACAGTTGTTTCACTAAGTAATTATAATTATGAATTAGTCCTATTTAATATTGATTTAGTATTTATTTAGCGCTGCACTATTATTTATTGTTTATTAGTAGGACTTATTTCTCTCTATCCCTGGCAGCACATGCATTAACAGTGGTGGGTTTTAATTGATGTACTACATTAAATGTGGTTGGTGACACAGATTGTAGTGGCTTTTTAGATCTTTATGATATTGTGGCATATCCAGTTAGTGATATCTAGTATGGTATTGAGTATTTTTTCTTTTATATTTTCTTTTTTTGCTTTGTGTCTTGCTTTATTTTCTCAAAGAGGCCATTTCAAACTATATATGAGGAACAGGTCTCTCTTGGATGCTGGATTTTGCCTCCTTACATCATTATTTAATCTGCAGTTAATCAGATGCACTATTGCTAGTCCTATGTTGAGTGGAGGTGTACATTGATACAACTAATTTGAACGTTACCCAACTTTTGATTTGAGCCATATTTGATGTTGGAGTGAGTATAATGGGTATTTGGATATGTAATTAACATATATTCAACATACCGTATTTTTCGCTCCATAAGACGCACCTGACCATAAGACGCGCCTAGGTTTTAGAGGAGAAAAACAAGAAAAAAAATATTCTGAACCAATGGACTGCAGACACAGTACAGGAGATGGCCAGAGACTGCGGACACAGTACAGGAGATGGCCAGAGACTGCGGACACAGTACAGGAGATGGCCAGAGACTGCGGACACAGTACAGGAGATGGCCAGAGACTGCGGACACAGTACAGGAGATGGCCAGAGACTGCGGACACAGTACAGGAGATGGCCAGAGACTGCGGACACAGTACAGGAGATGGCCAGAGACTGCGGACACAGTACAGGAGATGGCCAGAGACTGCGGACACAGTACAGGAGATGGCCAGAGACTGCGGACACAGTACAGGGGATGACCAGAGACTGCGGACACAGTACAGGGGATGACCAGAGACTGCGGACACAGTACAGGGGATGGCCAGAGACTGCGGACACAGTACAGGGGATGGCCAGAGACTGCGGACACAGTACAGGGGATGGCCAGAGACTGCGGACACAGTACAGGGGATGGCCAGAGACTGCGGACACAGTACAGCGGATGACCAGAGACTGCGGACACAGTACAGCGGATGACCAGAGACTGCGGACACAGTACAGCGGATGACCAGAGACTGCGGACACAGTACAGCGGATGACCAGAAACTGCAGGACACAGTACAGGAGATAACCAGAGACTGCGGACACAGTACAGGGAATGACCAGAGACTGCGGACACAGTACAGGGAATGACCAGAGACTGCGGACACAGTACAGGGAATGACCAGAGACTGCGGACACAGCACAGGGAATGACCAGAGACTGCGGACATAGTACAGGGAATGACCAGAGACTGCGGACATAGTACAGGGAATGACCAGAGACTGCAGACAGTAAAGGAGATTACCAGAGACTGCGGACCTTTGGGGAGGGAGGGGGAACGGGTACCTGAATTTGACAGGTACCCGCTCCCACATCCGCGGAGTTGTCCATCCTTCTTCCCGCGGTGGCTTCTGTGACAGCCGGGTGCCCACTGCGCATGCGTGAGAAGCGCTGCGCTTTGTGAATGGCCTGGAGCCTTCTGGGACCTGTCATGTGTCCCAGAAGACACCGGACCATTCACAAAGCGCAGCGCTTCTCGTGCATGCGCAGTGGGCACCCGGCTGTCGCAGAAGCCACCGCAGGAAGACTGCAGCGCTAGAGCAAGGAACAGGTGAGGTCCTGCAGGAGAGAACAGCTGAGCGGCCGGCCCGATATTCTGACATGGTGGGGGCAGAAATACCCTACCGGCTGCTTTACATTCGCTCCATAAGATGCACTGACATTTTCCCCCCTCTTTTGGGGGGAAAAAAGTGCGTCTTATGGAGTGAAAAATACGGAAAGTGGGCCATCTGTTGGATGACCTTACCCCATTCATCTAGGACTTTTCAAGGTTTACCTTCCACATAAACACTGCTCAAAAAAATTAAAGGGACACTTTTTAATCAGAGTATAGCATCAAGTCAATTAAACTCCTGGGATATTGATCTGGTCAGTTAAGTAGCAGAGGGGGTTGTTCATCTGTTTTAGCTGCTTTGGTGTTAATAAAATGAACAACCCCCAAAACAGGAACACTGACATTTTTTCCCTACTCATCTCTGACTGTTTTTCACTAGTTTTGCATTTGGCTAGGGTCAGTGTCACTACAGGTAGCATGAGGCAATACAAGGACCCTACAGGGGTTGCACAATCAGTCCAACTGCTCCAGGATGGCACATCAATATGTGCCATTGCCAGAAGGTTTGTGGCATCTCCCAGCATAGCCTCAAGAGCATGGAGGAGATTCCAGTCAGTTACTCTAGGAGAGCTGGACAGGGCCATAGAAGGTCCTTAACCCATCAGCAGGACTGGTATCTGCTCCTTTGAGCAGATGAACTATGCTTTTAATGCATGTTCAATAAAACAATTTTTCATTTTTGCAGTAAAACAATTTTGCATATCTACTTTAAGATTTTCAAGATAAAAGCTTTCCAAAAAAATATATTTTGGTATTTTAATATGGAGGGGTGGGAGGAAAATTGTTGTTCTGCTATTGAGCTGTATCAACTAAGTGTGTGTAAAAAATGTAGAGTACATCATTCTGTTGGGTAATTGTTTACTAAAAACAAACATTTAATTGGCTGCAAACATTTTAACTTACAATAGTGTACTTTATGTCAAGCAATTTTTTGCTAATGCAATTATGTACACAATTTTACAACAAATGTATAACTGAGGTTTTATAGTTGTTTGAGCTGGCTGTGCCAATTTGTAAACATAGTAAGGTCTGGTAGCAAGGTGTATATCATAATGACATTTTATAATTAATGGTGTACTGTTCTGTATACTGCAACATCATAAAGCATATAAATGATGTTTTAAAAATATGTACAATTAAGATTAATGATCTGCTTTTGACAGTTTTAAAATACAACAATATCTGCCAGTAACAAGCTGTCTGCTAGCATACGGCTGTACAAAGTGTTTGGAAATTCAGTACAAATGGAAATTTGCATTTAACAAGTATATTTGGTACATCTCATTTTTTTTCCAAGGTTTGAAAACAAATAGGGCAGGAGAAAAAGCATTTGATTAGCTCACCTAACTGTACAATGAAGACCCCCCTCCCCATCCCACAGCAGCAGATGGTGCTCGGCAGCATCCTATTCACAGCACCTCTAGTTTCATAGGATTCCAAGAAGCCACACTCAATTCGAATCTCAAAAGTCTTTGACAATATAAAGCAAAAGAAGAAAAAAAATTTCACCAGCCTCTGGTGGTATATTTTCCAGATAATTTCTGATATCATGGGAATTATAACACCTCCCTAACCGTCTATGGAAATTTTTAATATAGGAAATCGGCAAATATCCATTTACTTTCTGCTCTGTTGTCACACACAACCTGCTGGCAGTATGTACTATTGTACTGAGAAATACACTGGCACCTAACCCATCTGAAGCAATTGCACTTGTAAACCAAAATTACACATGAGTATTTACTCTTACTAAGCCCTTTCTAAATATGATGCATTTTGCTATGTTGTGGAAAATATAGGTCAATTGATACAAACTGTGATATGCCATAATAGTAATGTATACAAATTACGTTTTGTAATGGTATTGCTAGCCTTGAGCTACTTGTTACTTCAAGTTTTTTCTTTCTTGACCCTCATTGTAAGTTTCTACTGTAGCTGTTATTGTAAATTGAAATTTTCTATTTTCTTGTGCTTGTAAAACCTTAATAAACACTATTGAAACAAAAAAGTCACATGAAAAGCCGAACCGTTGATGCATTTAAGCGCACCAGCAGGATTTACTTTCCTTTTTGTTTGATATGTGTCAATAAAGACTGCTTACATTTGGATTGAGTGCTGCCTTCTTGGATTTATGTGCAACAAAAAACGCAATACACAGATGATGAAAAGGGATGATTGAAAATGAGTTTTGCTTTGCTAAAATTTCTGTGAAATTCAGAACATTTTGGCAAAGTGCACCATGCCAACAAAAATGTATTTGTTGGTTGCTTAGCCAATAACTTTTAAATGACACCTGAGGGTTAGACAAACTTCCTTCAAGTATCCTGATCTGTTTTTGTACCAAAATAGTGTCCATCTCTTGCAGGGTTCCTTGAGTTTCCATTTTCCATTATCCATTTCACAGTACCTTAACCTATATTCTGCACTGCACGTTTCATATTGCCCTCATCATGATCTGTGCTGTGTATTTCTTATTCCACACTGCCTTTTACTGTATTCTGTACTTATTCCACACACTTATGTCAGATCCTGAACTGTGCATTCTGTTTCTCACCATCCTTTTCTGTATTGTGCACTGCATGTCCCATGCACCCCCCCCCCCCCCCACAAACACACCATGATCTATATTTTGCACTGTTTGTTCCCTATCCCACACTGCCTAATTCTGTATTCTGCACACTATGTTATCTATTCCACACCACCTGATTCTGTATTCTGCACTGCCTTGCACATTTCCACTATTCCCTTTTGGCACTGTATGTTACCAATTTTACACCTCTTTATTCCATATTCTGCACTGTATGGTCCCTATCCAACACTACTTGTACACCGCCACATGATTAATGACGTCACGGATCCCTGTGACCTATCATTCAGCAAGAGTGAAGAGTCAGGACTAGATGTATATTAGCATTCAGCAGGTTTTCTGTAGGTGGGTTTGTGGGCATTGTGATTATTGTGGATCTAAATCACTTGACAATGTGATTGATGATGGATATAAATTGTGTGACATTTAAAAAACAAAAAAAACAAAACAAAACAAAAAAACACACGTTTAAACATTCCTTTGGGACATTTTAGTTATTAAATTTCCATAGAACATAAAAAAAAGTCCATGGGGTAACTGGCAGTGGAATGGAGACATAAGGGGGCAAATTCCCCTTTGAGGATTACTCTTTGATGGGATAGTGGAGTGCTCGGATTTGGATTTTGGAAATTGTCTAAAAATGGTATTACTATAGAAAAAAACACATACAGTGTGCATGGAACAGGATTTGGGAAATTGTCTAAAAATGTAATTACTATAGGAGAAAACATACATACAGATGTTGCTGCAACCCCTATTTGATATACATAGGAACTACATACAGGGACTACTCCTTTTTTCTATATTCTGCATTTCGGATTCCACACCACCTTTTTCCATGTTCTGTACTATGCATTACCTATTGCACAATGTCTTATTTGCTTTTCTGTACTGAACATTCTTCATTTTACACCATTTCTGCACTTTGTGGTCCTTAGTCCACACCACCTTATTTTGTATTCTGCACTGTGCATTCCCTATTCCACACTGCCTTATTCCATATAAGTCATGGATTTCATATTTTACACCACCCAACTCTGTAATCTGCACTGTATGTTCGCTGTTCCACACAGCCTTATTCTATATGCTGCATTGTACATTCATTCATAATGCAGTATGTTGTGTGTAGAAACTGTATATGCTATATTAAGGGTTTTTTTAATTTTCTATATTCCATGAAATAGCAACTACCCCTTAAACAGGCTTTGTGGGTCATTGGTAATTAATAAGAACAAATAGCCTCAAAGAAGGTTCAATTGCTTTTTCTGCTTGTGATTTAAGAGATAATCTTTAATTAGTAGATAAGTCCACACAGGAAGTATATTGCCTTCAGCAGTAGTCAGTAGGATTTGTCTGTTAAGTATCTTGCCTTTGCATAGGAAATGGAGAATATTTAAGAGGAATTTGTCCCTACCTGCACTTAAAAGATGTTTTTGTTGCCTGGCTAAAAAAAAAAAAAACAGATTCCCTTTGAGTGATGCTAAAGGGCTTAGGCATGTCAACATAGAGGGCTTTGAGATGATATTGAAAAAAATCATAAAAGAGGGGCCCACTGTTGGATGATCTTTTATTTCTCTAGAGATTGCAAAGATGTTCATATTAGCTCAGAGAGCTGTAATTCGTCTAGTGCTACTGTCAGGGATTGGCTTTGTGCAGTGGGTTGTCCAATTTTTATTTGATGACTCAGTGGCAAAGGATACTGTGATTGACAATTCACAATGAAGGACTGTTTTGAGGATTTTTATTTTTTAATAACATTCATACATTTGGGTGTCTTTTCTAGATTACATATTTTTGTGAATGAATAGGGTTACTTTGTACCCCTACGTATTCACGTGTGTAGATTAGTATCTAAGGGCCTGCTTATTATTAAAGGGGAACTTCCAGATTCTGATAAGACCCCCACACACAGAGCCCCACAACTGCTAACAAGGGTTGTCGAGATGAGGCTTTTGTTCCTATGAAGGCATCCCCCCCTCCATGTTAAGGGTATATAGCCTGGTATAGTTCAGGGAAGCCATGCTTTCCCCTACCTTTCTTGGACAGCCAGGCCTCATGCTAACATTAAGGGCCTGTTATGGATTTTTTAGGTGGACCTCATGCATTTTTCTGTTTTCTTGCTTTTAATGTGGCATTTTCCTTAAATCCATAGGGTCTGGTACAAGGGCGGACTGACCATTTGGAATCTCGGGCACTTCCCGAGGGCCCAGGGTCAGTAGGGGGCCCCATGAGATGCCGCTGGTACCTTTTTTATAGGCTTTGAGTTTGAGCAAGGACACAGGGGCCCCATGATCCCCTATTACCCGGGGGCCCCATGAGTTGTCAGTCCGCCCCTGGTCTGGTATGGATTTCTTTGGGGACCTAACACATTGTTTTTTTTTTGCATGAGGTACTCACTTAATATCCATACCAGACTCATAGGGGTAGTGTGCATTTGTGGGGGAATCTACACAACTTTTTTTTTCTGTAGGACATTTCAAAAATAAATTCTGCGCTTGGGAAAATTATATCAAGATAAAGAGGCCATCACTCAATTTGTGATCCAAAAAATATAAAAGACAGCAAGTGTAGCTCTATATCATCTACATCCTCAATTATGTGCAATATCAAATGCAAAATATGAAGAGTGACGCATGCAATAAATATAAATGAATATATCATGCAAGTGAGTTCATATACCTAAAGTGCAAACAGTGCAAAGAAAAAATCATAAACTACCAATTCATAAATAAATATAAAATAAATGATGTTAAAAAAATACCTCCAATTCATAATAGATAAAAATAAACTATGTAGAAATACCCCAAATTAACAAAAACAGTGAAAACATCCCAAAATGAGTAATCCCAAACTGTACCACAAATTAATAAAAACATCCCAAAATAAGTTCAAAATAACATAGTTATTCTAGTGCATAAAAAACCTCATTCCAATGGCTAATCCCCCTGAGGATGTAATTTCCTGAAGAAATGTGTTGGGCATGGCAACACATGACGTCATCACGCAAGGCGTCAGCACGAGTCTGGCTTGTGAAACTGCCTGGTTTGAACATACTCAGTAGAGCGGCATTGCAATTATATCTGTAAGTGAACATTTTTATTGGAATAAAGAGGATTTTACATACTACAAAATGGTCTGCACCTACTACATTTTGCTTGTTGCTGGTGATAACTGTTGCACATAGATGAGTTACAGTCCTGGAAAATCAAAGTGCTGCGGGCTATTTAAACCAGAATGGTCCATATTTGGTAAGAGGAGGCAGCTTGATTTGTTTGTGTGGTGTTGGCACATAACATTATGGTGAGATACTACACTGGATGGTGGAAGGTTTCTGTATAAAGTGCTTTGACACTTAAATGTGCTATTGACCATTTAATAGCACATTTAATACTGTCTGGTGAGAGGCTTACGATTTCATCTTTTGCATGCAGAGATTGAACACACTGTCTGGCATTGGAAGGAGGTTTTTATGTACTAGAAGAACCATATTATTTTGGGGTGTATTTTGGAATTTTATTAATCATTAATTTGTGGCAACACTTTGATTATTCATTTTGGGATGTTTTCACTGATTATTATTTTGGAGTATTTCTACACAATTTGTCTATATTTATGAATTTGAATATTTTTATGATTTATTTTATATTTATTTGTGAATTGGTAGTTTATTATGGTTTGCACGGTTTAAGTATATGAATTCATTTCCATGATATATTAAATTATATTTATTGCATGGAACACTTCATATTTTTAATTTGACATTGGACATATTTGAGGATGTAGAAGATATAGCACTACACTGACCATTTTTTTTTATAAATTCTGTAGGACGTGCTACAGCAAAAAATTAAATTTACAAAAAAAAAAAATGTACAATCTACATAGCTGGAAAAAACCATAATTGCTGGCGTCTATAAAAAACAAAACAAAAAAACACAGCACACAGACCTTTCCAAAGTTCCCTTGACAATTCATAAAAGACACTTAAAGGACCTTCTGGGTCTTTGTGCCAAAAAAAGGTAGATGTAATTTGCCGATAAAGAAAAAGGAAAATTTCCTATTAAATACTTACTGTAATTTTTCCTGATTGACTCCATGGCAGCATATATTTGGGTAGCTTCACCCTCACTCCTACCCTATAGGACCCTTCTCCCGTAAACTTTGAGGCTGAGCCAGAGCCATGTTCTATAATTATCCTACTCACGACACTAGGAGGATACTCATGCTTTCATGGAGTCAATCAGGAAAGGAAAATGACTGTATTTTTTAGGAAACTTTCCACTTTCCTGACAGACTCCATGGCAGCATACATTTGGGAACTATCCACAAGAACAAAGGTGGGGGATGCCAAAAAAAGGTCAGGTTTACGTCAAAGCCAACATAAAACCGGCTAAAAATTGACAGGATAAAGAAGATATATTCACACCACAATGAGCCAGAAAAGCCTTAGTGGTGCACCATGTCATCACCCTAAACCTGTTCCTGGTGCCCTATTGGAGGGAGCCCACAAAGTCTCCAAACTCCTAGTTGAGAGCGTTGTCACTGCTTCAATAAGAACCAAGTCATAAGCCCTATAAGCCAGTTGACTAGCAGGCACTACCCATCCAGCAATGATTCTGGATGATATCTCTGTCTTGCTGGTTCCTCTAGAGCACAGGTGTCAAACTGGTTGCCCTCCAGCTGTTGCCAAACTACAAGTCCCATGAGGCATTGCAAGATTGACAGTTATAAGCATGACTCCCAAAGCTAGAGGCATGATGGGACTTGTAGTTTTGCAACAGCTGGAAGGCCACCAGTTTGAAATCCCTGCTCTGAGAGAATGACAAAGACGTGTCCTAAAACTCTAAACAGTTCTGTAGCTTGTGAGTATGCTTGATATATCCCAATATTCAAGGCACGGAACCAGTTATCCCTAATAGTCCTCCATGCGGGGAGATAAATTATTTTGTTTTCATAGGATGCCGAAGCCACCTTGGATTGCAACCCAGTATAAATATAAACACTCCCCCTACTAGGTAGAATGCCAACAGGGATCCCTCATAGCCTTAGGCCCAGATCCTGGCAATCCTGCTGACTGAGGAAAAAACCTCTTAGAGATGTTGCTTTCATGAAAGAGCTTTTGCTCAAACTAGACTGAAAGAGGTCCCATCCCAGCAGCAAGCTGCCAAAGTGTCCTAAAGGCCCTGGTCCTGGCAAACGTCTTGGCTGAGTTTGTAGCCCTTTGAACCATGATGACAAGCTGTCTATCCTTATTCCAACTGAAATGGAGGTGATCCCACCTGGAGCTTCTGACCACCAAAAGATCCCTCCTAGCCTTAAGCCCTGATCTCGATAAACATCCTGGCTGATGTGATAGCCCTTAGAGAGGCTGTCTTCATAACTCAGTCTTTACCCAAGCTGGATTGAAAAGAGATTGCCATCTGGAGCTGGAAAGCAAGTCCAGAGCAAGTAGTAAATCACATGTAGAGAGTCTTGGCTATCCCTTGAGTTTCAGATGCAGCCCCCATCAAGGTATTGGATGAATAAGAGCGTTCACCCATGAGACATTGAATATGACATGGAGTGCAAAGATCTGCTCTCTAAGAGAGCTTAAGATCAGTTGAAGTCCAGCATGCAAATGACCTGAGGACAGAAGTAAAAGAAAACAAAGCAGTGTAAATTGAACAAGCTTTATTCAAATCCAGTTGTAGGATTTATAGATATAAGCTTAGAGAAAAACAGCCAAGGTTGATTAGTCGCTTCCTCTCCGAATGAAAAAAAATGGAAAAGATATGAGCAATGATGGAATATTTTAACCAAGGACAGAAGATCTCATCTGAGAGAAAAGACTGGGTTCCAATAACCCAGTACCAAAAGCAGGAACCAAGGTTTTTTGACCAATTACTAGCATGATTGCCTTTGTCTTTAGCAATAGACCCAAAAATACTGTAGTTGGATCAGAATAGAGGGAAAGAAAATGGCTTGTGAAACCTTTCCTGATCTGTCACAGCATCCGCACCCAAGACTTAGTGGCCCAGGTTCCTCAGAAAGACTTTCCAGCTAGTAATAGTAAGGAGATTTTAGCATATCCAAGTCTAGAATCTTGCCCTGAGATAAAGTCCACTTGAAGGAACCTGGATATAGGAACCACTTGTTGCCCAATTGGGCACCAAACATGAATTCCTCTCAGAAGCTCTGAATGTAGACTGGCCTAAAATTTAGAGAGATTCCTTTCCAACCATGTCACAGTCATCTCTACCTCTCTCAGTAGACTGGCCTTGCAGGTAATGACCTACCCCTGAGGCTGCACACCACTGTGATGATGTACAGCCTCTCAAGAGACAAAAGAGTCTACTGTCAGGTGATGAAAAGCACAGGGGCATATAAGGGCTGGCCAGAAAATCAGAATGTCCAAAACAACTTCGCAACAGGGGAATTCCCCTGGCCATAGCTCTGCAGATCAGAAGATTTACTACTGTTCCAGCACCTAAGCCTTCATCTGACCATTTGCAATACATGAATAGCTGGGTGCATATTCAGTTTTGGAGAAAAAACCCTTCTGGACAGGAAGCCTCTTCCATTGAGCCCACTTTAATATAGGGATGGGAAAAGACATGGTCCCGATCATCTTCATATATTCAGACACTAACAGGTGAAAAGAGAAAAGCCAGGATAACTCCGCATCCTACCACCAGTATGCTCTAATGGCAAAATCACTGTACACTGAGCCATAATACACAGTCAGTGGCTTGAAGGTGACTGATTGTCTAAACATGGCCTGAAGTGCTTGCTCTAAGGGTCCAAGCATCAGAGACCAAAGCTGTGCCCTCCTATCAGAAGAGAAGCAACTAGGTACCCAATCTAAAAAATACCAGTAAGCATACCTCTTGATTGAGGACTCCCCTTATCTTTTCTGTTCTTTCTGGACTCCAAACCTATTTTTAGTAAATTAGACAAAGACTCTTGAACTGCAGATTTTACTCTGAGGCAGAAGGTCAGACTAAATGCAATCCCAGATTTTTGCTATCAAATGAAGCTTGCCCTTGAAGAGGACAGTTTCAGCTCCTGCAATGCAGACAAGATCTCTCACTTGTAATAATTATTTTTTAGGGTAGAATTAATATTCTCCATCCCAACTTCCATTGCATTGGAAGAGAGGCAAGGGTTAAGATAGGTTCACAGGCTGCAATTGTAGACAGATATACCTCATAAGGAGAAGACTAACACATAAAGTTACTGCTAGAAGATTCTGAAACACCCAAGGCCACATTGAACCACCATGATTGAGTATACCAGCCCATGGACATAGAATCCCCCAATGTCCATGCATCTGACCAATTTAATGAAGGCCACGTCAACCAATAGGTGACTCCTTATGCTTGAAATAAAAACCCTTCCTTATAAGTGCCTAATCTGACATCCTGCAGTGCAGGTAGAAGTGTCCTGGTTAGGGTTTAGACTAGAGAACCCATTGCTGCATGGTAGTAGTGCTGACCACTAAGCCATTCTGCTGCTATGTCCATCTCTTCAATTTTGCACCATTCTTCTAGAACAAGCTTCTTTTTAAATGCTAAAAATACTTGCATTGCTAGAACTAGTGCAGGATTTTACATTTTAGGCATCCTAACAGCATTACACGAGGGAGATACAAAAACCTGCATATAGATCATCCTCATCTGCATCTTCCACTAAGGAATTATTTGTAAAGGGTTAACTGGCCAGTTGACTGAAATAAAAAAAGCTTGTCATTGTCAGAGTAGAGAATCCTTGCACAGGGAGCATTGTTACAAATTCATTTAGAGTGTCTTGGCTACTTGTGACAACCTGTTGGTCATTGTCATCTTCCTTCCTGGCTGTCTGAAAAAAGCTGGAATTCATACAGGGTTTTACCTGCCAAGGCACGAGCAATGAGGCTAAGCTTACAGTGTGCATAATGCATGCAGATCTGGAGGGGTTTCATAGCAAGTGCCCATTAACCAGCTTCCCATACATCTGAAGAAAAAAAGACTTAACTGACATAATGCTAGGATTGCTGCCTCATCCCTTTAAAACTGGACACATATTAATTTCACAGGTTCTGAGGCTAATTGAATGCAAAAAAGACACTAAGTGAGTTTAATTACCACCTTAATCAGCCACAAAACCTGTGTAATTAATATATGTTTGGTTTTAAAGGGACGAGGTGGCAGCCCTACATAATGCCCCTTACCTACTTGGCGATACCTGACTGCAAGGATGAAGTGGAAATTCTTGGTTCTAAACAGTAGGCACATGTCTTGGCAGAAAACTGCATAGAGCACTCACAGCATAAATGGATTAGACTGTTGGCTGCACAAGGACCTGGTGCTGTAAAATAAATAAATTCATGCCAAACAGGGACACTGCGCAAGTCAAAGGGAGAACTCCACATTAAGAAAAAAAATTATAACATGTACAATTCCCACTAAAGCCATGTAGTAATTTAAAAGACAAAATCAAATTGCAGCTGCTGAAGTTGGTAAAAAAAGACAATGTGATAGTTGTTTGTTTGCTAAGTGAGGAAAACCTCTAAAGGGTTAACCACTGCGAAAGGAATACTGACACTGCAGCTTCCCACATCAGAGCATTATAATGCCACCAGGTGGCTAATGAACCAAACCCTACCATACAAAAAGCAAGCCATGCTGAAAAAACAAACAGTTATCTGTTCAGGACTGAAAAAAAGAAAAAATGTAGGAAAGTACACCAAACATTGATAAAATGCTGCAATGTAAATCGATCACTCAGAGAGCATAGTCCATAAGCATTTACTAATTTTTTTTTTAACACAAGTGGAGTTACCCCCTATCAGCCTGCATGGCATCCAGTCAAGTGCCTTGTGCTGACCTTAAGCCTCCCATACTAACACAACCTGGATCCCAGAGGCAAAAATGCAGCTGCTGTATCTACACTGGGTACACTTAAAATCCCCCTTCTGATAACAGGGCCTCTGACCAATGCAAACTCCTGCTGATGGCAGGACCCACTCTCCAGGCATCAATCCTTCATATGTATGCTGAACACCACCCTGCTGATAGCTGGGGGCACAGTGATAACTCAAGTTATCCCGTTGAAGCTGGAAGTCTCCTGGATGCCACAGGACACTTCTATCCGCACAGGTATTCCCACAAGAAATCTGGCTGCTGATGCCCAAACATATGCTGCCATTAGGGTTACCACCTCATCCCTTTACTGTATAACCGAACACATATTAATTACATAAGTTCTGAGGCTAATTTAATGCAGATAAAGCACTTAATCAGCCACAGAATCTGTGTAATTAATATGTGCTTGGTTTTAAAGGGATGAGGTGGCAACCCTAGCTGCCATGGAGTCTCTCAGGAAAATAAGGTTTTGCCTGGTTGAAGAAAGAAGCAAGTGTGAATCTGGCCTAACAAAAGTGCATATTATCCTATTTATAGGTATTTCTCTGAAGTGTGAAATCTTAGACTTGGTATGAGTGAGGATTGCCTAAGGCATTGCACATTTAATATAAGATAAGTAATTGTGCTGAAGACCATTATTTCAGCTAAATCAGGCACCAGTGAGATTTATATAATAGGTAGCACTGCAGAGTTAGTAATGCAAAATTCTGACTTACACCAACACATTCACACATCTTATCATTTTATCTTGTAACTTTCTCAGATATAGGTTTTTTATTGGGATTCCCCTACTTTAAAGCAGACTTTAGTGTTGTTATAGCTTTTAGAGTAAGAAACAAATGCTTAAAGTATGTAAACGTGTGTAACAGTATTAACTTGGTTTCCAAGGAGCTCAGTTGTAAAAGTGCAGTTCTTGCTTTAGTTTTTTTGCTGTATAGTTTGGTGGTGAGTATCCAAAATGGAATATGGGGATATTCTGCTCTGAATTATGTATGTAGTGATGTATGTCAGCAGTTCTTTGGAGCTCAGTGGTGCTGTAAAATATATTATCATTCATCCGCAAAAGTCATCTCAAGGATATATATTACGGTGTAAAGTCAAGCATCAGTTCAAGGAGCCTCTTGAACTGTTAGAAAAATTATATAAGTGATAATGAGTGTCTCCTAGGCAAGTCAGAATAAGGAGCAAAAAAGGATCAGGGTTGAATCTGGAATATGAGAACAGGTGTATTTTTATTCTGGCATTACAAAGTAGGTAATGCAATAACAGTGATGACTAGTGAGCAGATGAAGCATGGTAAATACAGACAAAAGGTGGATGGGGATTACATAGCAAAGTCTGTCATCATAGCCAGGACTAGATCATTTGGGAGTTGTTGCAGTAAGTCAGGGGGAAGAAACTTTGCAGATGAAGATCCTGTTGTGGGGGTTTGATTCAGCAGTAATGTGTAGATGGAAATCTTGATACCACGTAACTCAGAAGGTGGTATAGACAAGTTCTTGCAGAAGCTTGTTATATCTTCTGGGGGATCATAAAGTAAACTGCCTACCATTCAATATAGCTTGAAGGGTGAAATCAAACTTCCAACAATATTGAATTCCACTTTCTTGGCTGTGAAGGAGTACACCTCTGATGTACAGAAAGTGCTCCAGCAAAATGTACATTTACAAAAGCAAATGTGTTTAAAATTAACGTGTCATGGATAGCTTCTTTAACTACTTAACCTCCCGAAGGTTGTACCCCCTTTATGACCAGACCATTTTATTTCTATTCGGCACTGTGCTACTTTAACTGGCAATTTCGCGGTCATGTAGCACTGTGCGCAAATTAAATTTATATAATTGTTTTCACACAAATAGAACTTTCTTTTGGTGGCATTTGATCACCCCTGGATTTTTATTTTTTTATTATATGAACAAAGACGGTTTGAAAAAAATAATATTTTTTACTTTGTTATAGAACATCTCATAAAAAAATAATATTATTTGGTTTGTGTGAAAGTTATAACATCTACAAACTAAACTTAGATTGTAAGCTCCAAGGAGCAGGGCCCTCCTAACCCTCTTGTATTGAACTGTATTGTTGCTGTATTGTCTCCCTTTATATTGTAAAGCACTGAGAAAACTGTTGGCGAATATAAATCCTCTATAATAAATGTTATATATCAGGGGTCTTCAAACTTTCTAAACAAAGGGCTAGTTTACTGTCAAACTGTGGCTGGTGGGAGTAGAAAATGCCCTGCCCAAAATGGGAGTAGCAATACCCCATCATTGGGAGGAATAGTGCCCCATTGTTGGTATCAGTGGCAGGAATAGTGCCCCATCATTGGCGTCAGTGAGCGAAATAGTGCTCTCAGGTCCAGATGAAGGCAAGCAAAGGGCTGCGGTTTGGAGACCACTGGTGTATATATACAGTATTTGAAAATTGATCAGTTCTAATGTACTGATGGCCTATCTAATTTCTTGAGGGCCTTAAAATGCCAGGACAGTACATATGACCTCTTTCCGTAAAGCAGACAGCCTGAGGTATTTAGTAAGGCATGGTGAGTTTTTTGAAGTTTGACATTTTTCATCACAATATTTTTGAAAATGCAAAATACTTTTTTTCTTGCATAGTGTCACCAGTGCAGTACAGCATAGTCATATGACTATGATCAGGGACACTGACTGGTGACAGTATGTTAAAAAAAAACACTAAACAAAGTTTACCAATTTTTTATTAAAAAATTATTCAACTTTTTTTGCTTTTTTTAACTATGTTTTTGTACATATTTTCATCAGAGTAGTTCAGTGTCACCATAGTAACATTGTACTACTGTACCCCACCAAGGGAGAGTTATGTATTTAGGGAGACCTTTTGGAGGGGTATGCTGTTGTTTTTTTTTGTTTGTTTGTTTTAAAGAAGTTAGTAATGAATGTAATTTGCTGGCAATTTAAACTGTATCACATTCTTCTTTGTAAATGTAACCTTTGCTGTAGCACATTCTACACTGAGAATGAAAAAAAATGTGCATTGATTTCCTCCCCCCCCCGAATGCATACCATACCATTTGAGTACCAAGTAGCCACATGCCATCAATATGGCAGGGGGGTACCTTGGCCAGTGGCTGTGAGGATCTGCGGGCAGGAGGCTTATTGGAATCTGGAGACCCCCTTTAACCTTTTTGTTGCCAGGTCCATACATAGTATGGACCTGACAGCGGGGGATTTTTCACACACTCCCAGTGGCTACAGCCACTGGGATTGTACATCTGATAAGAAAACTCCTGACTATCATATGGAAGCATTTAGGTGGCTGCGTTGCCACTGATTGCTTCCACACAACCCCTGTAAAGGTGCACTCCTCTGCATTGTATCCTGCCCTGCTTGCCCATCTGAAGTGGATCACAAGAGAGATATATTCATGGTGTTTTAGACCCTGGATGTCTAATTAAAGAGAACCTGTCACCAACAGAAATCACCACATGGGGAACTTTATGTCCCCTATGTGATGGAAAAAAAATATTAAATTGTAAAAAATTAAATTTGCACCCAAGCACATAAAACCCCCCCAAAAAAACTTTTCAGCCCTCACCTCCACATATACACAAGTATGATCACAAATGAATGCGTGAGGGGCACCTATGCATGAAAATGTTGATTGCAATACACATTACGTATCACCAGTCACACTGGAGTAAGAGCAATAATTCTAGAAACCAGACCTCCTGCATAATTCCAAAATGATGACCTATAGGGGGCTTTTAAAGCATCTCCTATGGAAATTATAGGGTACTGAAGCTTGTTGCCATTTCACTAGCAAATTCAAGGTTTGACATATTGGGTATCTATTTACTTGGTACAACCTCATCTTTTATATTTTACCTTTGTGGTAATATTGTGTGACATAACAAATTGCAACTACACCTATTTTATTCTCTAAGGTGTTTGCTTTCATAAAATATATACTATTTACTTCATCAGGCATAAAATGACTTTTTAAATATGTGTGCAAAAAGCACAAAAACTGCTCTGTCAGCTGAAAAGGTTAAAGGATAAGTTCACCTTGTAAAATAAATGCACATTTTTTTTGCAGGTAAAAAAAAATGTGCTATTATTATTATTACTTTTTTTTTTTAGGAGCCTGTAAAGCATTGCATCTGAGAACAGCAGATCATGGGTGCAATGTCAGGCTCCTGCAGACTGTCTGTGTAGCTGTCTGCCCATATCTCCAATATGGTCAGGCAGTTACTGAATGACAGGAAGCTCAATGAACTGCTTTGAGTGCTCCATCAGTGCCTTGGTAGTTCATAGAAAACTAAAAGCCATCGGTTGTAGTGAAATCTGTGAATGAACAATGTGGCAGTGTGGGTGGAGCCCCGCATGGCTGAGCTCTTTTTTTTATTCTGACAGTGAGTGCAGTCATAGGGAGAAGATCCCAATGTCGGGGGGGGGGGGGTTGGGGAGAGAGCAGGCAGATTCTGAACATGTTACACCCTAAATATGGGTGTACAGGTATAACATGTTCACAAAGGTGAACTTATCCTTTAATAATAAGGAGCCTCCAGATACTGGCTCCCCCTACATGAATGAGTACCCCTACTCATTCACACAACAGAAAGTAACATACAAATAAAGACACACTATTGTTTAAATGCTTGGAAAGTCTTTTATTAAACAAATAAAATTCTCAAAATAAGTCTTGCATTGTAAATCTAATGTCAATCACGAGGCCCAACAACACAAATTATCCCGATTGGTATTCATAGACAAATGATAGCTTCCCAAGCTGTCATAAGCTATATAAAGGAAGGGGCTGGAATGGTGGCAACATCAATGACTAAATATGGCCAATGGCTGTCATATATAAAAGCAGTAGAAATACCACTTCTATATATGATTTTCTGTTCTGCTGAACAGGGGGACCAAATGGTCAATAGTCAGGTCCAAAAATGAGTTCCTCTGTCGGCTTATCCCTAGTTTTGACTTTAGTAAAGTGCCTTGATTTTTTGTATTTAGCCTAATTAAACAGTGGATGGGTACCTGATTATATTATTTGCAGCATTAATAAACTCTTATACTATTGTAGCAATACACTTTCTCATCTTTTTTGCTATTGACTGCCTGCACTAGCCAGGATATAACGGAAGCATACCACTACTACCATATGATTGAAAGCATAGAATACCCAGTCAGAAGCCAGGGGTGGAGAATGGCCACCCACATTTCGTATTGCCAACTGTCAATGCCACAATTTCTTGTATGGCAAAATTTTTATAGGCTACCACAATGCCAGCCAGTGTAATCCAAGTGCATTCTTATTGTTCATGCCCCATTAAAACTCTGTGGCCTGAAAGTTTAGCAAGTGGGATCTGATAATCAGTATGGGCAGGGAGTGGAAAAGATACAATAAACTGGCTAAGAGTGTCATTTTTTTTTTTTTAGTTAATCCTACCTAGCAACAAAAGCTCATATTGGGACCATGTTGGAGAACAGCCTCAAGTTTTTGAAACATTAGAGGAAAGTTAATTCTATATAATTGGTTGATGCTAGGAGTAAGATAGACACCCAAATTAGGAATAGCGGAATCATTACGTGAGAAAGGAAGATTTTTTTTTAGACAAACCATCTGCTCCTTGGGATACTGAAGATTTAGACATGTTTCCTGTGAGACCGGAGATCTGACTCAACTCCTGAAATAGGGAGGTCGTGGCTGGTGTCAAAATCAGTGGTGATGTTAGAAAGAAGAGAATATAATGTGGATTTATGAATCTGGGGCCCACACCTAACCCCATGTATATCAGGATGCTGTCTGATTACTATTGCTTCGGCTTGTATGGCAATTGCAGAGATCAGGGGAGACACTGGGCAACCCTGTCTGGTGCCCCTTGCAATGGTTATGGGTTTGGAATAGTAGCCTTGCAGGTGTACTTTGGCCCCTGGGTGTGAGTAGAAAGCTCTTAAGACTCCTATAAAGTAGGAACCAAATCCCCAGTGGTCCAGAACTGAGAACAAGTAAGGCCAGGATACAGAGTCAAAGGCTTTTTGGAGATCAATTAATAAGAAGTAACCTTCTTGGGGGGCCACCTTGACCTCAATAAGGAAATTATATATATTGTCCTGTGCATTTGGTCTGGACCCTGTCGACCTGGGATAAAACTCACTTGTGGATGTAGATATTAATAAAGAATGCCAGTCAGTTTGCCATGACTTTTGTCATAATTTTGAGAGTTATAAGAAAAATAGGCTTATAATTACTAACGTCTCCCGGGTCTTTCCCAGTTTTGGGGATTATTTTGATATATGCAGGGCAGAGTCTAGTGAGCCACTGTCCCAAATGGAGTTAAAGAAGTGGGACATATATGGAGCCAGGGTGGGGCCAAATGTTTTGTAGTAAAAGACCATCCGGTCTAGGAGCTGATCCTTTTTTCAACTGTTTGATTACATCTAAAATCTCCTCCTTTGTAAATGGTTTTAGTGGTATTTCACTAATTTAGTGAAAACATCCAAGAAGGAAGTGGTCAAGGGTTGATCGTCAGAATTCCTGGCAATATATAGTCTAGAGTAAAAGTCATGGAATGATTCAATAACTCATGGGTTTTGTGTAAAGGTACTTCAGATGAGTGAATTTTAGGAAGATTAAAAGATTAAAAAAGTTTTGGGTGTCAGTCTCACGCCAGCATCATCCCTATCTTCTCGTGTTGGTGGTAAAAGCGTGCTCTGTTCCAAAGGAAAGTATTTTCTGCTTCTGTGGTTAGGGCTAGATTCAAGGCTAGTCCTGCCAAATCCAGCTTGGCAAGGGATTTACATGTAGGGTTTCTTTTATGTTGCATGGTAATGCATTTATATTCCCTCTGTAATCTGACTATATCCACTTCATCTTCTTTTTTAATTTGGGTGGCCAATTGAATCATCTTTCCCCTGATGGCAGCTTTGTGGGTGTCCCAAAGAGTCTCAGGCGAAGTCCCAGCAATATCATTCAAAAGTAAATATTCCCACAAATCCCCTTCATCTCTGTCTTTCTAACTGGGTCGCTAAGCAAAGATTAATTGAGGCACCACTGGAGGGGTACTCGAGAGCTCAAGGCTTGGTGAATGACCACCTGCACCATGGAGTGGTCAGACCACGTCATATCTCTGATGAATACTTTTAATATTAAGAGGATCTTTAGTAACCTGAATAAAAACATGATCAATCCTAGCATACGTCTTGTGTGGGAAAGAGAAATTTGTATAATCCCTAGAGGTGGGGTGCATTTCACACCAAATATCAGCCAGGCCCTGAGAGTGTAGCAGCTTTGCAATATGCAAACTTTGTTTGGGGGGGGAATCTCTTAAGGTGGGTAGATGACAGCTGAGACTTATCTAAGCTTTGGTCAAAAGTGATGTTGGCGTCTCCGCCATAGACAACTGTCCCTTCAGCATGGGGAGTCTGTCAGCAAGCATCTGTAGCATAGAGTTAAAACAATTGGGCTTGTCCTTGATTTGGAGCATAATAAGATATAAAAGTCTAATGTGTTTTATAAAGGGTGCCTTTTAAGAGTAATCAGCAGCCCCCAGGGTCTTTAATTTCTAGTATTGGGGTGAAGGAGACTTGTTTGGAGAAAACAAAATGGCTTTTCCTCTAGTTTTACCTTTTGCATTGGCCAAATAGAATATTCGATATTTAAGGTGGATGAACAAAGGACTGTCATTTCTGGGAAAATGTACCTCCTGAATCAAGAAGACATCAATTTTTTTATGAATAGTAGTACTGAAAAGCTTTGCAACATTTTTGGGTGAATTCAAACCCTGGGTGTTGTGGGTGACAATTCGTAAAGGTAAGATCTTTGAGTCTTTGTTAGCCATGGTGCAGAGAGGAAGGAAGTACCATTGAAATATAGTCACTTGCCAAGGAATCTCCTGAACAGAAATAGAGAAATTTCTTCTGCACAGATAGTGAGTTAAAACTCCAGAAAGAGGTGATACATTACATCTGACCTATAATCAGAAAAAAACAGGCAGAGAGAAGGAAAGAATAGGGAGGAAAAAAGATAAGATTAGTACCTCAAATACAAACCCATAAGGAGGTAGGGTCTCCCCAACCCTGCTCAAAAACCCTAACTTAATAAACGAATTCCTCAAAGCAGGTGGAGCATAACTACCACTCTGGTCTAAAAACTGCCCAACAGCATAAGACAACCCTAGGCCAAGACATAGTAAACAAACCTAGAAGCATAAGTCTAACATTTCAGGATACAGTAAAACATGTTGTGCAGGCCGCAAAGTAAGACCTTCATGTTTAGCCTGAGAGAAACACAAGATTAAAAGCTAAAACATTAGCGTATTCAATACACCGGGTAAAGCATATTTTGACACCCTAAAGATCTTTTTGTGTAAACTGAAGAATTTCCCAATAAGGGAGCCAGTGGGAAAATACACATTTCTTTAGATCAAGAACTGAAATAATGTTCCAGCAGAAAAAGAGTGATAAAGGGGTTTCCTGGATTAGGACGGATGAGCGTACCTGGATTTCTTAGCAGCCTTTTGCCATACCGGGGTCAGAGGGCTAGGAGGCATAGGGCATTTGGAGGCTCCTGTAGTTTTATGAGAAGGAGAAGTTGGTGGTGTTTGGGAAATAATGCCCAGGCTAAGGAGCACTTGCTCACCCTCTGAAAAGGGCGAAAATGCATATTGCTTTTTGCGGTGCAGAAACTGAAGACGGAATAGAAAGGTCCAGCAATAATTGATTGCCTTCTGTGACAAAGCCATCAAGAGGAGCTTAAGCGAGTGCCTCTTTTGGATAGTGGTGAAAGATAAATCTGATGAATCTTCTGTTCAATAGCTTCTATGCGACAACCTAGATTTTGTAAATCAGCCTTTATATCCATAGTGATCTTTGTGGCAGTATTGGATAAACCATGATCTAGCAACTCAGAAAATTTGGTAAACGTAGAAGCCATATCCAGGTAATGTCCTGCTTGTTGCTTTAAGACAGGTGCAGGAGTATTAGGACTGGAGGGAGACCCTGGCAAACGTGAGAGGAAGTAGTTAGTTGGAATGGACATTTTATGGGGCTGGAGAAGGCTCTGAGATAGAGGGTGTACACACATGTAGCCCCCTTATGATAAGGGATAGTTGTTGGAGCAAGTAAGCAGCTGCTATAGAGTCCTCTCCAGCTATGTCCTTGATGGCTTGTAGTTCGGTCACCATCTTGGATGTCTTGGCCTCTGGACCACATACGCTCAATTGAACAGACAGGGTGAAGCCTAGGGCTTACCCCAGTACCGAGACACTGCCCGGGTGGAGTTTCACACTGTATAGCAGCTGTGGCGGGTCAGTTGTGGCAGGAGTGGGACAGAGCTCCCAGGCTAAGCTGCCATCTTGGAAGCCAATGCACATGCTCCTCCCACATTTTCTTCTTTTTCTATATTTTTATAAGTGATCCATTCTTAGCTGAGAGACTTGGAGAGGTGGACTTAAGGGAGAGCGAGTCAGAAGGAGGCACTGATCTTCACAAAGAATAGCTGTTCAGAGGGAATGTCAGCACAAGTCAGACCATTTGATTACAGGCAGGCTGTGCTCCCAAGTGAATTGCAAAGTATCAAACTGAACACTCTTTATTTTATATAGAGCCTTTTACAGGTAGCTTCCCACAGCGATTTACAAAGAAAACTTAAGAAATTCACAGGGTAAATCAAAGGAAAAAAAAGGGACAATTACATGAAAACTTGTCTAAAGAAAAATGCTTTTAGATTTGATTTGAAAGAGTTTAGAGAAAATGACTCAATGTTCCTTGGAAGTGAATTCCACATTTTTGGGGCATAGCAGGAGAAGGCTCTGTCCTCCACCGAGTGTAGGTGAGTAGGGGAGACAAACAGAAGTCCAGAATTTGAGGAGCAAAAGGGGTGAGTAAATTGATAAAATTTAAGACCAATAATGGGGTACCAAGCCATAAAGAGCCTTATAAGGTAAGCAAGAAATTGCTATTTAATTAATTTGTAATATTAAAAGCAAACTTCCCCATCCATCAATGTCTCCATGCTTTATTTTGCTGAGAAATTATTTTGAAAAACACCTAGCATTTCTGGCCCCCGCAGCACAGACAGATGTGGGTGACCAGACAGGAACTCCACCTGTTCAGCTCTCTTCCACACAGGCTGCCATGGATCCTACTTCACCTGCTGGGATAGCACAGGCAGTGGTTGCGCTCCCCAATCCCACTCTAACTGAAGCAGTAGCTAATGCTCACTTAAAGTCCTGGAGCAGCTACACAGGGATTTCCATCTCCAAGCCCAGAGGATCACACAGGCAGAGGAGCTGATTTCAACCATTGAAGACTAATCTGCACCGATCTCTGCAGTGGTTGCAGACTCACAACCTCACACAGTTACTTGACAAGGTAGATGTCAGGATCCATCACGGCGCGCGGCTCTGCACAAGTGCAGAGTGCCAATTCGCACTAGCGTGTGGGCACTAGGTCCTGGGCGGCTGCAACGACGGCGGAACTCGCGCATGTGCACTAGGGATCGCGGGCGTGCGCCTGGCACCAATAACAGTGCAGGGCACGCTATTTAAATCCGCTCTGCACTGACACTGGTTGCCATATTGTCTTATCTGCCTGTTCCTGCTTCTGTTACCAGTTATTTGATTGTTGCCGACCCTGCTTGATCCTGACCGTTTGACCTCTCTTTGGATACCCCCATTGGATCTGACCTCCTGTTACCGACCCGGCGACTGACCCGACTATTCTGTGCCTGCTGCCTTGTACTGTGCTGTCCCCATGGTTACCGACATGGCCTGTCTGACCACGCTTCTGCTCAGCTATCCATCCGTCCTGCACGGACCCATCCGCCTCTTCACGTCAGGCTCTTATCCCAAATATACCTCTGGCGGATCCCTCTACCACGGTTAGGTGTACTCAGGGGCCGTGACCTGGTCTCTGTCTGCTCCAAGTCCATCCCCACCATCAGGGGCCCTGGTGAACAAGCAGACTGGGACTTAGACTCCGCGCTCTGGGGATTCCTATTCCATGGGCTGCTAGAGGTACCGCCAGGTGGTGCATTACAGTAGATGACCTTGAGAATCGTTCACAGTGAAACAATCTGTGCATCGTAGGCCTGCCTACCCACGTTTGTGAACATTTGCTCAACAGCCATCCCAGAACAACTGGTCCTTCGTTTCCCTTGTCTAGTTAAACGAGCACACAGTGTTGGACGACCAATGGACTTTTGCTTTAAACCTAGACTGGTAATTGTCCATTACCTCAATTATGCTGACAAACAAGCTATTATCCAAAAATGTTGGCACAAAACCTCTCAACCTCTCTATTACAGACCACCTGCTGCTTCTATTCACAGATTACTCCATTAAGGTAATGTGTCAGCACAAGGTCTTCTCCTCTGTATGCTCCACTCTCTACCATAAGCATGTTAAATTTACTCTGGCATACCCCACTATTCTGAATATCCAACCTACCAATGGAGACAGCATCAATTTCATTTCACCATCAGATGTGGAGCACTACCTAAACACCTCATCAGATATGGCTATGGAACAGGGGGAGCCTTCCTCCTCACCCTTGTCCTTAAAGAATTGAACTCTGTCATTTCAAAGCCATTGTTTCTAATTTTAGGGACTCTTTAATGACTGGCATAGTACCACTGGATTGACGCAAGTTCAATGCGGTGCCTATATTTAAAAAGGGATCAAAATCTTTACCAAGTAATTATAGACCTGTTAGTTTAACATCTATAGTTGGGAAGAAACTGGAGAGTTTAGTAAAAGATCACATAGATGGGTTCTTGCTGGAAAAAATATTTTAAGCAACAGACAGCATGGATTCATGAAAGACAGAAGTTGTCAAACAAATCTGATTACTTTTTATGAGGTGAGCAAAACCTTGGACAGAGGGGTGGCTGTGGATGTGGTATACTTGGTTTTTGCAAAAGAGTTTCACACAGTTCCCCACACATGGCTAATGTGTAAAGTCTACAGGTTTGGAAAAATCTGTATGTAAATGGATAGAAAACTGGCTAAAAGATCATATTCAGAGAGTAGTGGTTAATGATTCATAACCTGAATGGTATAGGGTTGTTAGTGGTGTACCCCAATGTTCAGTGTTGGGACCCTTACTTTTTAATATAATTATAAACTATATAGGGTCTGAGATTAAAAATACCATTTCAGTCTTTGCAAATGACACCAAGCTGTGCAGTGGGATAATGTCCTTGCAGGATGTCTCCAACTTACAAGCCAACCTCAATGCACTGTTTAATTGAGCAACTATGTGGCAAATGAGGTCTAATGTTGAAAAATGTAAGGTTATGCACTTGGGGGCTAAGAATATACATGCATCATACATACTAGGGGCGTACAACTGGGGGAATCAATGGTGGAGCAGGATCTGGGAGTTCTGGTAGATCATAAGCTTAATGGCATGGAATGCTTAGCTGCATTTTCTAAAGTGAGCAAAATCCTGTGTATTAAAAGAGGTATAGACTGCAGAGAGAGATATAATTTTACCCCATACAAATCATTAGTAAAACCTCATCTGGAATATGCAGTTCAGTTTTGGTCACCAATTCACAAAAAGAACATTGGGGAACAGGAGAAAGTATGGAGAAAGGCAACCAAACTGATACAAGGCATGGAGGAGATCAGCTATAAGGAAACATTAGAGGAACTGAATTTATTCTCTTGAGAAGAGGAGATTAAGGAGGGATATGATCAACATGTATAAATGCATCAGTGGTTCATATACAGAGGACAAGGGGGCACTATTTGCATCTGAAGGAAAAGAAATTTAATTTACAAATATGGAAATATAACTGTTTACTAACATTTATAGGTAAGTTGATACAGGGAATATCCGATTGCCTCTTGGGGGATCAGAAAGGAATTTTTTTTCCCCTTCAGGAGCAAATTGGATCATGTTTTGCTGGGTTTTTTGCCTTCTTCTGGATCAACTGGGTGTAGGAATTATGCATTTGTTTCTTTTTTTTGTTATATAATTGAACTTTTGTCTTTTTTCAGCCAGACTATGTAACTATTAGAGATGAGCGAATCGAAGTAGGCGAAGTGGAATTCGTTTCGAATATTAGGAAAATTTCGATTCGCGTCAAATCCGAAAATAAGCAGACTTCGGATGCACGAATCGAAATTTTTCCTAAAATGGTGGCGACATGTGCGGCGACGGAGCGGGGATGTCTGGGAAGGCGCGCAGACAAGGCGCGCTGACCCATAATGCATTCATTTATGACATGTGATCGCATTAGCCAATCAGCAGCCAGCCAGCCAGCACAGTGTAATGGTCGAGCTATAAATAGCGGCCATTTTAGAATTCTCCATTTGCCTCCAGTCATTCAACAGAGGCAGACCTGGCTGTATGCAGGGAGAGAGTTAGGGACAGAGAAACGTTACTTAGGGACACAGAAACGTTAGTTAGGGCCACAGAATCGTTACTTAGGGACACAGAATTGTTACTCAGGGATAGACAGAATTGTTACTGAGGGATACAGAATTGTTACTGAGGGATAGACAGAATTGTTACTGAGGGCCACAGAATCGTTACTTAGGGACAGACACAGAATTGTTAGTGAGGGACACAGATTTGTTACTGAGGGCCAGAGAATCGTTACTTAGGGCCACAGAAACGTTACTTAGGGCCACAGAATTGTTACTTAGGGACAGACACAGAATTGTTACTGAGGGACACAGATTTGTTACTGAGGGCCACAGAATCATTACTTAGGTCCACAGAAACGTTACTTAGGGACACAGAATTGTTACTCAGGGACATACAGAATTGTTACTGAGGGATACAGAATTGTTACTGAGGGCCACAGAATCGTTACTTAGGGCCACAGAAACGTTACTTAGGGCCACAGAAACGTTACTTAGGGACAGACAGAATTGTTACTGAGGGACACAGATTTGTTACTGAGGGCCACAGAATCGTTACTTAGGGCCACAGAATTGTTACTTAGGGACAGACACAGAATTGTTACTGAGGGACACAGATTTGTTACTGAGGGCCACAGAATCGTTACTTAGGGCCACAGAATTGTTACTTAGGGACAGACACAGAATTGTTAGTGAGGGACACAGATTTGTTACTTAGGGCCACAGAAACGTTACTTAGGGCCACAGAATTGTTACTCAGGGACAGACACAGAATTGTTACTGAGGGCCACAGAATTGTTACTGAGGGCCACAGAACTGTTACTGAGGGCCACAGAATTGTTACTCAGGGACACAGAATTGTTACTGAGGGACACAGAATTGTTACTCAGGGACACAGAATTGTTACTCAGGGACACAGAATTGTTACTCAGGGACACAGAATTGTTACTCAGGGACACAGAATTGTTACTCAGGGACACAGAATTGTTACTCAGGGACACAGAATTGTTACTCAGGGACACAGAATTGTTACTCAGGGACACAGAATTGTTACTCGGGGACAGACACAGAATTGTTACTCAGGGACAGACACAGAATTGTTACTGAGGGACACAGAATTGTTACTGAGGGCCACAGAATTGTTACTGAGGGCCACAGAATTGTTACTGAGGGCCACAGAATTGTTACTGAGGGCCACAGAAACGTTACTCAGGGACACAGAATTGTTACTCAGGGACACAGAATCGTTTAATTAAAGAGTATGTCAGACAACATGCAGAGGAGTGGCAGAGGAGGCAATGTTTTAGGAGCGAGCAGACGTGGCAGCAGAGGAAGGGGTCGAGGCAGCACTATTCGCAGCCAGGGGCCAGTGCTCCCGGTGTCATCCAGCGGTCGTGTCTCCACCGGCAACCCTGCCGTCATCGATTGGTTGGCTCGGTCGTCTTCCTCTTCCCAGGTCACCTCTGACACCTACAGCCAACGGTCGGTGGGTACGTCAGACACAACCGTTAGTTGGCATGGCCCGGGACCAAGCCCACTGAAATCACGTGTCCTCTACCTGCCCCTGTCCTTTGGTGTTCCCTCACCAAGCGAAGTATCGCATGCTGTGGGCTCAGCCCCACTGTACAGTGAGGAAGAGCAAACAGAGGGCGGTCAGGAACGGGGGGAGACATCCGTCTCTTCAGCAGCCAGGCAAAGAAGTAGTGGCGAGGAGAGTGGCTGGGTAGCCGGTCTAGAGACAGGTCTGTCTCCTGACCCACACGCAGCCGAGGGGGCTAGTAGTGAGGCGGAGACACTAAGTGATGATGAGGAGGCTGATCGCACTTGGCAGCCTCGTCGTCATCAGGCTATTGCTTCCGCATCATCAGGAGAAGAGGGTGGCAGCTTGGCAGCGAGCAAAACAGTCGGTGGGTTGCCCAGGAGGCAGCAGGGTCGCAGCAGTGTCAGTGGAGGCAAACGGCCACGGAGTAGATCACCAGCTCCACTGCAGCCTACCACCACGGCCAGTAGTGGTGCCGGTGTGCACGGAGGAAGCAGCAGTCAGCCAGTGAGGAGTATCGGGGGCAAAGTTTCCTACTCGGCGGTGTGGCAATTTTTTGTCAAGCCGCCCGAGGAAGTAAACGTAGCCGTATGTCGACTATGTGGCCAGAAAGTCAAGCGTGGCCATGGGGCCCATGTTGGGACTACAGCGTTGCGGCAGCATATGCAGCGTCGCCATTTGGTGGCCTGGGAAAACCGTGATAAAGATACGGCGGTTCTGCCCGCCCCAGCCCCCGCTCCATCACCCGCTCCGTTACTTGCTCCGTCACCCGACGTCAATCGCCCTCCATCAGCCAGTCAAGGCTCCAACACCTCTGCTGAGGGGAGTTGTCGCTCGTTGCCATCTTCCGCTCGTTCAGATGCTCCTTCTCCTGCTACTCCTCTTCACAGATTCCGTCAGCAGTCTTTCTTGGAATCCGTTTCCAAGAGACAACAGTTTGCGAGCACGCACCCGACGGTGCAAAAGCTGAACGTCCTCCTGTCCAAGTTGCTGGTGCTGCAGTCCCTCCCTTTCCAAGTGGTGGACTGAGCACCTTTCCGAGAAATGATGGCTTGTGCCGCGCCGCGGTGGAGAGTGCCAAGCCGTCATTTCTTCGCCAAAAAGGCAGTGCCAGCCCTGCATTCACATGTAGAAGAGATGGTGGGCCAGTCTTTAAGCATGTCGGTCTCTGCCAAAGAGCACGGCAGCGCCGACGTGTGGAGCTGTAACTACGGTCAGGGACAGTACATGTCATTTACGGCCCACTGGGTGAACGTGGTGCCGTCACAGCCGCACCAGCAACTTGGACAGGTCACGCCGCTTTTGCCTCCACGTTTGCACGTCCTTGGTCCACAAAACATGTCCGCCTCTACCACCTCTTCTTCCTTCGTGTCCTCAGCCGCCACCCCCGTGCCAAGTCCCATTACCCGACCGGCATATCACATGTGCAGGGCGCAACGGTGTCACGCTGTGCTGCACCTGGTATGCCTTGGCGAACGTAGTCACACAGGGGAGGAACTTCTGAGTGTAATGAACAGAGAAATCGACAGATGGCTGTCTCCGCGCAAACTGAAAATCGGAACCATGTTGACCGACAACGGAAAGAACATGGTGTCTGCTCTGCGTCAAGGAAGGTTGTGCCATGCGCCATGCATGGCTCACGTGTTCAATCTGGTTGTCAAGCGGTTCCTAAAATCCACCATCCCACTGCAAGACATCCTTAAAATGTCACGTAAACTTTGCATGCATTTCAGCCATTCCTACACCGCAAAGCACACCCTCCTTGAGCTGCAGCGGCAGAACGGAATTCCACAGCATCGCCTGATCTGCGACGTTGCAACAAGGTGGAATTCAACCCTACACATGTTAGACCGCCTTTACGAACAGCGAAAGGCCATCACCGATTTCCTGATGTTACAAGCGGATAAAGGTACTCCCCTGTGTAACTTAGATGTCAGCCATTGGCAGCTCATGCGTGACACCTGCCGCTTGCTCAGGCCCTTTGAGGAGGCCACGCTATTCGTGAGTCGGCAGGACTATGGGATGAACGACGTCATTCCTCTGTTGCACGTCCTGGAACAAATGCTGTTAACAATGGCTGGTCAGGGTGCGGTAGACGTGGCGCACAGATCTCAACGCCACATGACCCCTGTGGGGGCAGGACAGGAAGAAGAGGAGGAGGTAGAGGAGGACATTTGTGCTCAGGAATTATTGAGTGAAATGGGTGGTTTTTCCACTCAGCGGACAGGAGTGGAGAAGCAGGAGCATGTGGTAGAGGAGGAGGAGACAGAGGACCCAGACGCACCGTGGCAGTATGCTGTGGAGATGGAGGCAGGGAGTCCCTCGCATTCCTTGGCACAAATGGCCCATAGCATGCTCGGTTGCTTGCGTAGCGACAGCCGAATAATAACCATCAGACAGAGGGATGACTTTTGGCTATCCACCTTGTTGGACCCTCGCTACCGTTCAAAAATGGTTGCCTTTTTCACACCTGCTGAGAGGGAGGCCCAAATAACGTACTATAAAAACCACCTATGTAGTCAGTTGGTCCTGACACAACTGATTAAATCCGCCATGAATCATGCCCCTGCCATGTGCCACTTTCAGGTCTACTCACACTGCTGGTGTGTTCCATTTTTTGTCATAGGGTGCTGGCAGATTACGGGCCTCCCATAGCTGCTGCCAGGCCCCTAATCTGCCATGGGCCCCTATACCGCCTCCTCATGCTGCTGCCAGGTCCAGAGTCTGTCATGGGTCCCTGTACGGCCTCCCATTGCTGCTGTCTCCATCGCCACACTCTGCCATGTGCCACTTTCACGTCTCCTCACACTGCTGGTGTGTTGAATTTTTTGACATAGGGTGCTGGCAGATTACGGGCCTCCCATAGCTGCTGCCAGGCCCCTAATCTGCCATGGGCCCCTATACCGCCTCCTCATGCTGCTGCCAGGTCCAGAGTCTCTCATGGGTCCCTGTAAGGCCTCCCATTGCTGCTGTCTCCATCGCCACACTCTGCCATGTGCCACTTTCAGGTCTCCTCACACTGCTGGTGTGTTCCATTTTTTGTCATAGGGTGCTGGCAGATTACGGGCCTCCCATAGCTGCTGCCAGGCCCCTAATCTGCCATGGGCCCCTGTACCGCCTCCTCATGCTGCTGCCAGGTCCACAGTGTCTCATGCCATGTGCCACTTTCAGGTCTCCTCACACACTGCTGGTGTGTTCAATTTTTTTGACATAGGGTGCTGGCAGATTACGGGCCTCCCATAGCTGCTGCCAGGCCCCTAATCTGCCATGGGCCCCTATACCGCCTCCTCATGCTGCTGCGAACTCCAGAGTCTCTCATGGGTCCCTGTACGGCCTCCCATTGCTGCTGTCTCCATCGCCACACTCTGCCATGTGCCATTTTCAGGTCTCCTCACACTGCTGGTGTGTTCAATTTTTTGACATAGGGTGCTGGCAGATTACGGGCCTCCCATAGCTGCTGCCAGGCCCCTAATCTGCCATGGGCCCCTATACCGCCTCCTCATGCTGCTGCCAGGTCCAGAGTCTGTTATGGGTCCCTGTACGGCCTCCCATTGCTGCTGTCTCCATCGCCACACTCTGCCATGTGCCACTTTCAGGTCTCCTCACACACTGCTGGTGTGTTCCATTTTTTGACATAGGGTGCTGGCAGATTACGGGCCTCCCATAGCTGCTGCCAGGCCTCTAATCTGCCATGGGCCCCTATACCGCCTCCTCATGCTGCTGCCAGGTCCAGAGTCTCTCATGGGTCACTGTACGGCCTCCCATTGCTGCTGTCTCCATCGCCACACTGTGCCATGTGCCACTTTCAGGTCTCCTCACACTATGGTGTTTTCAATTTTTTGACATAGGGTGCTGGCAGATTACGGGCCTCCCATAGCTGCTGCCAGGCCCCTAATCTGCCATGGGCCCCTGTACCGCCTCCTCATGCTGCTGCGAAGTCCAGAGTCTCTCATGGGTCCCTGTACGGCCTCCCATTGCTGCTGTCTCCATCGCCACACTCTGCCATGTGCCACTTTCAGGTCTCCTCACACACTGCTGGTGTGTTCCATTTTTTGACATAGGGTGCTGGCAGATTACGGGCCTCCCATAGCTGCTGCCAGGCCCCTAATCTGCCATGGGCCCCTGTACCGCCTCCTCATGCTGCTGCCAGGTCCAGAATCTCTCATGGGTCCCTGTACGGCCTCCCATTGCTGCTGTCTCCATCGCCACACTCTGCCATGTGCCACTTTCAGGTCTCCTCACACACTGCTGGTGTGTTCAATTTTTTGACATAGGGTGCTGGCAGATTACGGGCCTCCCATAGCTGCTGCCAGGCCCCTAATCTGCCATGGGCCCCTATACCGCCTCCTCATGCTGCTGCCAGGTCCAGAGTCTCTCATGGGTCCCTGTACGGCCTCCCATTGCTGCTGTCTCCATCGCCACACTGTGCCATGGGCCACTTTCAGGTCTCCTCACACTATGGTGTGTTCAATTTTTTGACATAGGGTGCTGGCAGATTACGGGCCTCCCATAGCTGCTGCCAGGCCCCTAATCTGCCATGGGCCCCTGTACCGCCTCCTCATGCTGCTGCCAGATCCAGAGTCTCTCATGGGTCCCTGTACGGCCTCCCATTGCTGCTGTCTCCATCGCCACACTGTGCCATGTGCCACTTTCAGGTCTCCTCACACTATGGTGTGTTCAATTTTTTGACATAGGGTGCTGGCAGATTACGGGCCTCCCATAGCTGCTGCCAGGCCCCTAATCTGCCATGGGCCCCTATAACGCCTCCTCATGCTGCTGTCAGGTCCAGAGTCTCTCATGGGTCCCTGTACGGCCTCCCATTACTGCTGTCTCCATCGCCACACTGTGCCATGTGCCACTTTCAGGTCTCCTCACACTATGGTGTGTTCCATTTTTTGACATAGGGTGCTGGCAGATTACGGGCCTCCCATAGCTGCTGCCAGGCCCCTAATCTGCCATGGGCCCCTGTACCGCCTCCTCATGCTGCTGCCAGGTCCAGAGTCTCTCATGGGTCCCTGTACGGCCTCCCATTGCTGCTGTCTCCATCGCCACACTCTGCCATGTGCCACTTTCAGGTCTCCTCACACACTGCTGGTGTGTTCAATTTTTTGACATAGGGTGCTGGCAGATTACGGGCCTCCCATAGCTGCTGCCAGGCCCCTAATCTGCCATGGGCCCCTATACCGCCTCCTCATGCTGCTGCCAGGTCCAGAGTCTCTCATGGGTCCCTGTACGGCCTCCCATTGCTGCTGTCTCCATCGCCACACTGTGCCATGTGCCACTTTCAGGTCTCCTCACACTATGGTGTGTTCAATTTTTTGACATAGGGTGCTGGCAGATTACGGGCCTCCCATAGCTGCTGCCAGGCCCCTAATCTGCCATGGGCCCCTGTACCGCCTCCTCATGCTGCTGCCAGGTCCACAGTGTCTCATGCCATGTGCCACTTTCAGGTCTCCTCACACTGCTGGTGTGTTCAATTTTTTGACATAGGGTGCTGGCAGATTACGGGCCTCCCATAGCTGCTGCCAGGCCCCTAATCTGCCATGGGCCCCTATACCGCCTCCTCATGCTGCTGCCAAGTCCAGAGTCTCTCATGGGTCCCTGTACGGCCTCCCATTGCTGCTGTCTCCATCGCCACACACTTCCATGTGCCACTTTCAGGTCTCCTCACACTGCTGGTGTGTTCAATTTTTTGACATAGGGTGCTGGCAGATTACGGGCCTCCCATAGCTGCTGCCAGGCCCCTAATCTGCCATGGGCCCCTATACCGCCTCCTCATGCTGCTGCCAGGTCCACAGTGTCTCATGCCATGTGCCACTTTCAGGTCTCCTCACACTGCTGGTGTGTTCAATTTTTTGACATAGGGTGCTGGCAGATTACGGGCCTCCTATAGCTGCTGCCAGGCCCCTAATCTGCCATGGGCCCCTATACCGCCTCCTCATGCTGCTGCCAGGTCCAGAGTCTCTCATGGGTCCCTGTACGGCCTCCCATTGCTGCTGTCTCCATCGCCACACTCTGCCATGTGCCACTTTCAGGTCTCCTCACACACTGCTGGTGTGTTGAATTTTTTGACATAGGGTGCTGGCAGATTACGGGCCTCCCATTGCTGCTGCCAGGCCCGTAATCTGCCATGGGCCCCCGTACCGACTCCTCATGCTGTGACGTTGCAACAAGGTGGAATTCAACCCTACATATGTTAGACCGCCTTTATGAACAGCAAAAGGCCATCACAGATTTCCTGATGTTAAAAGCGGATAAAGGTACTCCCCTGTGTAACTTAGATGTCAGCCATTGGCAGCTCATGCGTGACACCTGCGCTTGCTCAGGCCCTTTGAGGAGGCCACGCTATTCGTGAGTCGGCAGGACTATGGGATGAACGACGTCATTCCTCTGTTGCACGTCCTGGAACAAATGCTGTTAACAATGGCTGGTCAGGGTGCGGTAGACGTGGCGCACAGATCTCAACGCCACATGACCCCTGTGGGGGCAGGACAGGAAGAAGAGGAGGAGGTAGAGGAGGACATTGGTGCTCAGGAATTATTGAGTGAAATGGGTGGTTTTTCCACTCAGCGGACAGGAGTGGAGGAGCAGGAGCATCTGGTAGAGGAGGAGGAAGAGGAGACAGAGGACCCAGACGCACCGTGGCAGTATGCTGTGGAGATGGAGGCAGGGAGTCCCTCGCATTCCTTGGCACAAATGGCCCATAGCATGCTCGCTTGCTTGCGTACCGACAGCCGAATAATAACCATCAGACAGAGGGATGACTTTTGGCTGTCCACCTTGTTGGACCCTCGCTACCGTTCAAAAATGGTAGCCTTTTTCACACCTGCTGAGAGGGAGGCCAAAATAACGTACTATAAAAACCACCTATGTAGTCAGCTGGTCTCTGCCTGTCTGCGCCAACGTCCATCCTCAGACACTGTGGGCCCTGTGCGCTCGCGTTCCGCTGCCATGGCAGCAGGGGAGGGGTAGGGTGGTAGGAGCAGTGGCAGCTCCACCAGCAGCAGCTGCCTCAGTCTGCAGTCGATGATGAGTAGCTTTCTTCACCAGCGCAGTGAGGAAACTACTAACCAGCCGCAGCAGCAGCAGCATCAGGTGGACCTGGAGCAGGACCTCAAACAACAGGCTTAGGCCTACTTGGACAGCACCCTGCCAACCGAGGTAGACAATCCCCTTGACTACTGGGCAACGAAACTTGACCTTTGGCCCCAACTAGCTGAATTTGCCCTTGAAAGGCTGTCATGCCCGGCCAGTAGCGTGGCATCGGAGCGCGTGTTTAGTGCGGCAGGAGGTATTGCAACTCCGCGGAGGACACGTCTGTCCACCCAAAGTGTGGAGAGACTCACGTTTGTGAAAATGAATCAGGCGTGGATTAGTCTGGATTTCAAACCACCAGTTCCTGACACAACTGACTAAATCCGCCATGAATCATGCCCCAAACATGTGCCACTTTCATGCTGCTGCCAGGCCTGTAATCTGTCATGGGCCCCTGTTGTCGCTTGTTGGCATATTCCGCTCGTTCAGATGCTCCTTTTCCTGCTACTCCTCTTCACGGATTCCGTCAGCAGTCTTTCTTGGAATCCGTTTCTAAGAGACAACAGTTTGCGAGCATGCACCCGACGGTGCAGAAGCTGAACGTCCTCCTGTCCAAGTTGCTGCTGCCAGGCTCGTAATCTGTCATGCGCCCCTGTACCGCCTCCTCATGCTGCTGCCAGGTCCAGAGTGTGTCATGGGTCCCTGTACGGCCTCCCATTGCTGCTGCCAGGCCCGTAATCTGCCATGGGCCCCCGTACCAACTCCTCATGCTGCTGCCAGGCCCGTAATCTGTCATGGGCCCCTGTACCGCCTCCTCATGCTTCTGCCAGGTCCAGAGTGTGTCATGGGTCTCTGTACGGCCTCCCATTGCTGCTGTCTCCATCGCCACACTCTGCCATGTGCCACTTTCAGGTCTCCTCACACTGCTGGTGGTTTCCATTTTTGTCATAGGGTGCTGTATGGCCTCCCATTGCTGCTGCCTCCACCGCCACACTGTGGCTCCACACTCTGGTTTTGGCCCCGTGACTGCCCAAATGAGTGAAGTGTGTGGTGATTCTAAGATCGACGGCACTCATCTGCATGTCATACTGACTGTCAGTATTATTTCTCTTCCCCAGCAGACTCCAAGGGCATTTAATTTAAAGGTACAGTGTTCTGCACTAATATAAAGTCTCTCTGAAGCCTAGAAACACCCTTTTATAAGTTAAATTCGCAGCGAATATATTCGACTCGAATCAAAATTTTTCCACGAATTCGCCGAATCAGTTGAATCGAATTTTTGAATACTTCGCTCATCTCTAGTAACTATGTCCTCCCCTTCCAGAGGAAAATCTGTGCCTTCTCAAAACCAACAAATTCCTCAGAAACCTCCCTACAAGCGGGTATGTTTTGGCCATACAGATGAACATTATGAGAACCACTGAACTGCTTTTCTTAATGCTTAACAGGCTAGTATACATGTATCCTCTTGGAGTATTGTTATTTATACATTTTTGTTATTTAGCACTGCTTCTCTCTCCTCTTAGGCTGCACTTGACTCTCTCCTCTCACCCAAAACGTCAAGACCACCTGTCGCTTCATCGCTAAATGGAGACATTTTATGGAACACTCCTTTTCACCAGCTGAACTTAGGTCTCACATACAACCCTTTCGCTACACTGATAGGTATCTGAGAGCCAAGCTTACTAACCCTCTGGGTAAACATCAAGTGACCAATGTAGATAATTCTCCAGCCCCTTCTTACTCCTCTTTCTCACTGCCCCAGGGAGCTCCTGATTCATAGCAAACCTCAAGCAGCCTACAATTTAAAAGTAGCATGACCCATGATATCTGCTAGTCCAGGGTATTTATATCATTACTGCCCACTGGCTTCCACTCCCAGGGAATGGCTAATTTAATCTTGCTACATTTACTTGTATTCCTTTTTGCTGTGCATAATTTGCCTTCTGTCTTGTTTTGTACAGGCATTTTGCATGCATGTAGCCATTGTGGGCTCATGCCTTTTGTATTTTCATCTGAATAAATGTAAACTTAATAAATATATTTTTAAACAAAAAATCCAATGTAAGACAAAAACTAGCAAAAAAAATTCTGGATGTTATCTACTGTATATTTGTGTTTGATAGCATAACATATTGTAGGAGTGCTACTTTATGCTAAGAGTTAACATATATTAACATTTTATATCCATTATGTTTATTTATTGAGCAAGAGAGTCAATAAAGCTAATTGCCCTGTTACAGTAAAAGTTCAAAACATTTGGTTTAAACTTAATCTTGGAACTTTAAGTGGTGTATAATAGGATCTCACTGCTTGAACTGTTGCATTTTTACTCCTGATCATTAAGAGTTTCCACTTTAACATAAGACACCCTATTACATGCACAGCAGTGACTTTTCCCATTGATTGAGTAATGTAGTGAAAAGGTTTTAAAATGTACCAAACTATCCACAAAATACCAAAATAAACATTTTACAAATTTGCCAAAAGCTTGACAACTCAACTCTATTTTTCTGATGTAATTTACAATACATTTAAATGTAATTATATATATATATATAGTCATTATCACCTCCTAAGTGCCAGTTTCTCAAAATTTCAAGGTTAAGCAAATGGCTTGTGTTATTGTGTTACTATTTATTTATTACAGGTATTTATATGACACCAACAATGTACACAGCACTTTACACGTATATAGAGTACATTCACATCAATCCTTGACCTCAAGTAATTTACAAACTAAGGTCCCTAACTTACATTCATGCATACACATACTAGGGCCAATTTTAGACAGGAGCCAATTAACTAAAGGATGTCTTTGGCATGTGGGAGGAAACCCATGCAAGCACAGGGAGAACATGCAAACTCCAGGCAAGTAGTGTAATGGGTGGGATTTATAGTGATGACCCCAGTGCAGCCAGGCAGAAGTGATAACCAATATGCTATTGTGTGTGTGCCATTGTGTTGGCTTATAGTTTTAGTACAAAATCTGCAATGATAGCCTTCATATTTTCTCATTGCATGTTTACTTTAAGTAATACATGAACCTTTGTGATGGAAATAAGAATTAACAAAGGGGTTTTTTTGCACTTCGTTTATTACAGCATAACCCTTTTGCCAAGTACTTGTAAGCATGTGCGAAAGTAAATTAATTAAGTATCTAGGGAGACAGACTTCTATGTTAATCAATGCATGAAAAAGAGTGTCCTATATATATCTTTAGCTTGGGCTTCACCAGGAATCATAAGGCAAATGGCAGAACTGTCGATGGTTACAGTGTAGTTCTCAAATAAACAGCATAAGAAAAAGGAAGAAGGAACATGTTTATATTTACAAACATGACCAAATTTATTTTTACATTTTAAAAAAAATTTACTGCTAAATGTTGGCAAAATGGTAGCAGACCTTAAAGTGATTGTAAATACTTAATTATGTTTTTAAATAACAAACAGGTTCATACTTACCTGTTCTGTGCTTGGAATTTCACAGAGGATCCCTGATCCCTCTCTTCTCTTTGGTTCCCCACCAGAATTCCTGGCTCCTCCCCTCCACTGAATGCCCCCATAGAAAGCCACTTTCCATGGGGGCACTCGTACATTTTCACTCCTGAGCCTCATTGTGTCTATTGACACAGACAATGGGACTCAGTTTTTTCCCTCATCACTGGCTCTAATTGACAGCAGAGGGAGCCAATGGTTCCCGCTGCCTCAGCAAAGCCAGTGAGACCAGGAAATGAGGGGAGAAAAAAGCTACAGATGTGCCCAGTGCAGAATCCAATGAGGGCTCAGGTAAGTAAAAGCACTTTAACTGGATCACTAGAACATTTCAAGTGCCACTGAACAAGAGCGTGGTGATTCCACTATCCAGACAAGCCAATCAAAAGACATTTTTAATTTTGGATTAAGTGTTATATGGTTTTAAGTCCCTCATATAATTTGTATTGTTTGTTTTTGCTCTGTGTCCCTTCACTTTAAGTCCTATTGCCAAAAAAAGTTAGAACAAGTCTGAGTGGATATCCCCCTTTAGCCCTATTAGATAGCGGTCATCTGATAAAGAGTCCCTGCTGGAAGAATCCACCTTATTCCTTTTTTATAGTAATAACACTCAATAAAACAGAGAAAGTATATAGTGTGTGTGTATGTGTGTGTATATATATATTAGTGGGGGTTAGCTCAGGTGGGGGAATCACCTTCCCTGGGAAAAAGGTTAGTCCAGACGGCAGGTCTTTCTCAAAACTGTAGCCAGTTTATTTAAAAGGTTGCATGCATCATAAACAAAACAGAACAGAATATAAATCCTTGCCATCCAGGCACTAACTAAACAGAGGAGATTCCTATATCATAGGTGAAGGGCTTCTTCCTGTCACCAACGAAACAGTGTACAAACCTTTTCCTCTCTTGTACAAAGCAACCTCTTTCATCCACAGCTATCTCAGGTATGGCTCACTGAGTCCCAGACCAAGACCCACCTTTTGCTCCAGTCCTAATTATTTTATACCACCTTCTGGTGGTCATCAGTGGACCACAAAATCTGGTCCGGAACCAACTCTGCCAAAGTGGCCTGGAAAACCCGGACTGGACTACACCTTAGTCTACCAGATATGAACGCATGCGAGGTGACACAGAGCGTCCATTAATCACCTCACCTGTCACTATATATATATATATATAGGAAACAGCATGCTGGATATCTATATCTGATATGGACTGGGTAATGTGTTAGGAACGTAAGGATGCCCCATCATTTGATGGAAATTAAAATGATCAACCTACTAAGGACTGAATTCAAAGACACCCTGAAAATCATAGTGAAAAAATGATGCAGCAGGCTAGTCTATTTTGCTCAAATTTCATTGCAGCAACTCAAAATGGTACTCAGTAGTTTGTATGGCCCCCACGTGCTTGTATGCATGCCTGACAATGTCAGGACATGTTCCTAATGAAACGACAGATGGTGTCCTAGGGCATTTCCTCCCAGATATGGACCAGGGCATCACTGAACTCCTGGACAGTCTAAAGTTCAACCTGATGGCATCAGATGGAGTGAAACATGATTTCCCAGAGGTGTTCTATTAGATTTAGGTCAGGCGAGCATGGAGGCCATTCAATAGTATCAATTTAATCATCCTCAAAGAACTGCCTACATACTCTCACCACATGAGGTATTGTCTTACACCAGGAGGAACCCAAGACCCACCGCACCAGCGAAGGTTCTGACAATGGGTCCAAGGATTTCATACCCATACCCAATAGCAGTCAGGGTGCCATTGCCTAGCCTGTAGAGGTCTGTGTGTCCCTCCGTGGATATGCCTTCCCCAGGGGCAGACTGACAACTCATGGGGCCCCTGGGCAAGAGGGGATCATGGGGCCCCTGTGTCTTCACCCACAATCAAACCACACCCAAAAAAACCTATGAAAAAGGTACCAGGGGCATCTCATGGGGCCCCCTACTGACCCAGGGCCCTCGGGCAGTGCCCAAGTTCCCAAATGGTCAGTCCAGCCCTGGTCTCCCCAGAACATCACTGACCCACCACCAAAACGGTCATGCTGAAAGATGTTACAGGCAGAATAACATTCTCCATAGCTTCTCCAGAAACTTTCACGTCTGTCACATGAGCTCAGGGTGAACCTGCTCTCATCAAAAGCACAGGGCACCAATGGCAGACCTGCCAATTCTGATGTTCAATGAGAAATGCCGTTTGAGCTCTATGGTGCCAGGCAGTGAGCACAGGACCCACTAGAGGATGTCGGGCTCTCAGGCCACGCTCATGAAGTCTATTTCTGATTGTTTGATCAGAGACATTCACACCAGTGGCCTGATGGAGGTAATTTTTGTAGGGCTCTGGCAGTGCTCATCCTGTTCCTCCTTGCACAATGGAACAGATACTGGTCCTGCTGATGGGTTAAAGACCTTCTACGGCCCTGTCCAGCTCTCCTAGAGTAACTGCCTGTCTCCTGGAATCTCCTCCATGTTCTTGACACTGTGCTGGGAGAAACAGCAAACCTTCTGGCAATGGCAAGTATTGATGTGCCATCCTGGAGGAGTTGGACTACCTGTGCAACCTCTGTAGGGTCCATGTATCACCTCCTGCTACCAGTAGTGACACTTACCCTAACCAAATGCAAAACTAGTGAAAAACTGTCATAAGAGATGAGTAGGGAAAACAATGTCAATGGCCTCCATGTGTAAAACGATTCCTGTTTTGGAGGTCATCTCATTGTTGCCATCTAGTGCACCTATTGTTAATTTCATTAACACCAAAGCAGCTGAAACTGATTAACAACCTCCTCTGCTACTTAACTGACCCGATCAATATCCCAGCAATTGAATTGCCTTGATGCTATACTCTGTCCTTTACTTTTTTTGAGCAGTGTATATGTATGTATGCGTGTATATGTATGTATGTGTGTGTGTGTGTATATATATATATATATATATATATATACACATACACAAATTAGGAGTGGACACAGAAGATGTGAATTTCTGTTTATAGTTTTTAGAAATTACAAAATTTGTTAACAAATCAGACAAAACAATAGTTATGATTCTCTGAAAAGTTGGATCCCTCTGAAAAGAGGGATGTATCTGTGGAAAGTTAATGCAATTCATGTGTTGTGATACTCTTGTTTTCTGAAATGATGACTAGCCCCAAATTAGACTGATCTGCGTACAAATAATAAAGTAGGTCAAAAATATGAACAATTGACTTTGGTATTTTAACTTTAAAAATAATACTTCTACAGTATACTGCAGTAAGGTCAATCTGTCAGTAAATAAATATGTCCATGGATAAATACAGGTTATGCTATTTATACTATTTCATACATTTATTACACTACTTTTCTTTTTTAAAATGAAACAAGTGAAGTCAAGTCTCATTTCAGAGTACTCAGGGATTTCATATTTCTACAGATAATGATTCCACTTTTTAAAACGAAAACTATTTCAACATAAAATAGCACATTTCAGGATAGGGCATGAACCATGAAACACAATTTACCCAATCAACACTTTATCTGACAGTAAGTCATGTTTCTATACATAAAAAGTAGAAAAATGTAAAGGTGTAAATACAATACGGATTGCAATTCTGAGTGAGCATTGAAAACTAAAAATAAAGCAGCTTAATGGTTTTGCTGCTCAGTAAATAGGATGCCAGGTTTTTATGGCTCTTTTCCCCCTACATTTTCTTATTTCTTACTTTTACTATCCTACATATTATAATTTGCTTTTTGATTCTCTCTTTTACATTAGCCATAACCTGCACATAACTTTGTTCACTCTTCTTTATATATACAGTACTTAAAGGATAAGTTCACATTTTGTAACATGTTACATGGCACACCTATACTCAGGATGTACATGTTATAGATAGACCATCCTCTGCTCTCCTCTGCTCTCCTCCCCCACCCATTTCTCCATTTTGACAGCTATTGGGGGATCTTCTCCCCTCGCTGGTTGTCACAATCTGAAAATAACAAGGCTCCACCCACTCAGCTGCCTCATTCATTCACAGTATTCTTTGTGGTTGTGGGCTTATAGTTTTTGATGAATTACCAGAGAGCTGTTGAGCTCTGTAGGTAGTTCATTGAGCTTTCTGTCGTCATGTAACTGCCTGCCCGTATCAGAGGTAGGGGCAGAAAAATACACAGACAGTCTGCAGGATTGTGGCATTTCACCCACAATTATCTGATTTGTGTGTGCAATGCTTTACAGGCTCCTAACAAAAAAATAATAAATGCACTTTGTTTACCTGCAAAGGTGAACTTATTCTTTAAACAATGACACTGGCTAGTAGAGATGAGCGAAGTATTCAAAAATTCGATTCGACTGATTCGGCGAATTCGTAGAAAAATTTCGATTCGAGTCGAATATATTCGCTGTGAATTTAACTTAAAAAAGGGTGTTTCTAGGCTTCAGAGAGACTTAATATTAGTGCTGAACACTGTACCTTTAATTTAAATGCCCTTGGAGTCTGCTGGGGAAGAGAAATAATACTGTCAGGCAGTATGACATGCAGATGAGTGCCGTCGATCTTAGAATCACCGCACACTTCACTCATTTGGGCAGTCACGGGGCCAAAACCAGAGTGTGGAGCCACAGTGTGGCGGTGGAGGCAGCAGCAATGGGAGGCCATACAGCACCCTATGACAAAAATGGAAACCACCAGCAGTGTGAGGAGACCTGAAAGTGGCACATGGCAGAGTGTGGCGATAGAGACAGCAGCAATGGGAGGCCGTACAGGGACCCATGACACACTCTGGACCTGGCAGCAGCATGAGGAGGCGGTACAGGGGCCCATGGCAGATTACGGGCCTGGCAGCAGCATGAGGAGTCGGTACGGGGGCCCATGGCAGATTACAGGCCTGGCAGCAGCAATGGGAGGCCGTACAGGGACCCATGACACAATCTGGACGTGGCAGCAGCATGGGGAGGCGGTACAGGGGCCCATGACAGATTACGGGCCTGGCAGCAGCATTTGGAGTCGGTACGGGGGCCCATGACACACTCTGGACCTGGCAGCAGCATGAGGAGGCGGTACAGGGGCGCATGACAGATTACGAGCCTGGCAGCAGCAACTTGGACAGGAGGACGTTCAGTTTCTGCACCGTCTGGTGCGTGCTCGCAAACTGTTGTCTCTTGGAAACGGATTCCAAGAAAGACTGCTGACGGAATCCGTGAAGAGGAGTAGCAGGAGAAGGAGCATCTGAACGAGCGGAATATGCCAACAAGCGACAACAGGGGCCCATGGCAGATTAGGGGCCTGGCAGCAGCTATGGGAGGCCCGTAATCTGCCAGCACCCTATGACAAAAAATGGAACCCACCAGCAGTGTGAGGAGACCTGAAAGTGGCACATGGCAGAGTGTGGCGATGGAGACAGCAGCAATGGGAGGCCGTACAGGGACCCATGACACACTCTGGACCTGGCAGCAGCATGAGGAGGCGGTATATAGGGGCCTATGGCAGATTAGGGGCCTGGCAGCAGCTATGGGAGGCCCGTAATCTGCCAGCACCCTATGTCAAAAAATTCTACACACCAGCAGTGTGTGAGACCTGAAAGTGGCACATGGCAGAGTGTGGCGATGGAGACAGCAGCAATGGGAGGCCGTACAGGGACCCATGAGAGACTCTGGACTTGGCAGCAGCATGAGGAGGCGGTATAGGGGCCCATGGCAGATTAGGGGCCTGGCAGCAGCTATGGGAGGCCCGTAATCTGCCAGCACCCTATGACAAAAAATGGAACACACCAGCAGTGTGAGGAGACCTGAAAGTGGCACATGTTTGGGGCATGATTCATGGCGGATTTAGTCAGTTGTGTCAGGAACTGGTGGTTTGAAATCCAGACTAATCCACGCCTGATTCATTTTCACAAACGTCAGTCTCTCCACACTTTGGGTGGACAGTCGTGTCCTCCGCGGAGTTGCAATACCTCCTGCCGCACTAAACACGCGCTCCGATGCCACGCTACTGGCCGGGCATGACAGCCTTTCAAGGGCAAATTCAGCTAGTTGGGGCCAAAGGTCAAGTTTCGTTGCCCAGTAGTCAAGGGGATTGTCTACCTCGGTTGGCAGGGTGCTGTCCAAGTAGGCCTAAGCCTGTTGTTTGAGGTCCTGCTCCAGGTCCACCTGCTGCTGCTGCTGCTGCTGCGGCTGGTTAGTAGTTTCCTCACTGCGCTGGTGAAGAAAGCTACTCATCATCGACTGCAGACTGAGGCAGCCGCTGCTGGTGGAGCTGCCACTGCTCCTACCACCCCACCCCTCCCCTGCTGCCATGGCAGCGGAACGCGAGCGCACAGGGCCCACAGTGTCTGAGGATGGACGTTGGCGCAGACAGGCAGAGACCAGCTGACTACATAGGTGGTTTTTATAGTACGTTATTTTGGCCTCCCTCTCAGCAGGTGTGAAAAAGGCCACCATTTTGGAACGGTAGCGAGGGTCCAACAAGGTGGACAGCCAAAAGTCATCCCTCTGTCTGATGGTTATTATTCGGCTGTCGCTACGCAAGCAAGCGAGCATGCTATGGGCCATTTGTGCCAAGGAATGCGAGGGACTCCCTGCCTCCATCTCCACAGCATACTGCCACGGTGCGTCTTGGTCCTCTGTCTCCTCCTCCTCCTCTACCAGATGCTCCTGCTCCTCCACTCCTGTCCGCTGAGTGGAAAAACCACCCATTTCACTCAATAATTCCTGAGCACCAATGTCCTCCTCTACCTCCTCCTCTTCTTCCTGTCCTGCCCCCACAGGGGTCATGTGGCGTTGAGATCTGTGCGCCACGTCTACCGCACCCTGACCAGCCATTGTTAACAGCATTTGTTCCAGGACGTGCAACAGAGGAATGACGTCGTTCATCCCATAGTCCTGCCGACTCACGAATAGCGTGGCCTCCTCAAAGGACCTGAGCAAGCGCAGGTGTCACGCATGAGCTGCCAATGGCTGACATCTAAGTTACACAGGGAGTACCTTTATCCGCTTTTAACATCAGGAAATCGGTGATGGCCTTTCGCTGTTCGTAAAGGCGGTCTAACATATGTAGGGTTGAATTCCACCTTGTTGCAACGTCACAGCATGAGGAGTCGGTACGGGGGCCCATGGCAGATTACGTGCCTGGCAGCAGCAATGGGAGGCCCGTAATCTGCCAGCACCCTATGTCAAAAAATTCTACACACCAGCAGTGTGAGGAGACCTGAAAGTGGCACATGGCAGAGTGTGGCGATGGAGACAGCAGCAATGGGAGGCCGTACAGGGACCCATGAGAGACTCTGGACCTGGCAGCAGCATGAGGAAGCGGTATATAGGGGCCTATGGCAGATTAGGGGCCTGGCAGCAGCTATGGGAGGCCCATAATCTGCCAGCACCCTATGTCAAAAAATTCAACACACCAGCAGTGTGAGGAGACCTGAAAGTGGCACATGGCATGAGACACTGTGGACCTGGCAGCAGCATGAGGAGGCGGTATATAGGGGCCCATGGCAGATTAGGGGCCTGGCAGCAGCTATGGGAGGCCCATAATCTGCCAGCACCCTATGTCAAAAAATTCTACACACCAGCAGTGTGTGAGGAGACCTGAAAGTGGCACATGGCAGAGTGTGGCGATGGAGACAGCAGCAATGGGAGGCCGTACAGGGACCCATGAGAGACTCTGGACCTGGCAGCAGCATGAGGAAGCGGTATATAGGGGCCTATGGCAGATTAGGGGCCTGGCAGCAGCTATGGGAGGCCCATAATCTGCCAGCACCCTATGTCAAAAAATTCAACACACCAGCAGTGTGAGGAGACCTGAAAGTGGCACATGGCATGAGACACTGTGGACCTGGCAGCAGCATGAGGAGGCGGTATAGGGGCCCATGGCAGATTAGGGGCCTGGCAGCAGCAATGGGAGGCCCGTAATCTGCCAGCACCCTATGTCAAAAAATTCTACACACCAGCAGTGTGTGAGGAGACCTGAAAGTGGCACATGGCAGAGTGTGGCGATGGAGACAGCAGCAATGGGAGGCCGTACAGGGACCCATGAGAGACTCTGGACCTGGCAGCAGCATGAGGAAGCGGTATATAGGGGCCTATGGCAGATTAGGGGCCTGGCAGCAGCTATGGGAGGCCCATAATCTGCCAGCACCCTATGTCAAAAAATTCAACACACCAGCAGTGTGAGGAGACCTGAAAGTGGCACATGGCATGAGACACTGTGGACCTGGCAGCAGCATGAGGAGGCGGTATATAGGGGCCCATGGCAGATTAGGGGCCTGGCAGCAGCAATGGGAGGCCCGTAATCTGCCAGCACCCTATGTCAAAAAATTCTACACACCAGCAGTGTGTGAGGAGACCTGAAAGTGGCACATGGCAGAGTGTGGCGATGGAGACAGCAGCAATGGGAGGCCGTACAGGGACCCATGACAGACTCTGGACCTGGCAGCAGCATGAGGAAGCAGTATATAGGGGCCTATGGCAGATTAGGGGCCTGGCAGCAGCTATAGGAGGCCCATAATCTGCCAGCACCCTATGTCAAAAAATTCTACACACCAGCAGTGTGTGAGGAGACCTGAAAGTGGCACATGGCAGAGTGTGGCGATGGAGACAGCAGCAATGGGAGGCCGTACAGGGACCCATGAGAGACTCTGGACCTGGCAGCAGCATGAGGAAGCGGTATATAGGGGCCTATGGCAGATTAGGGGCCTGGCAGCAGCTATAGGAGGCCCATAATCTGCCAGCACCCTATGTCAAAAAATTCTACACACCAGCAGTGTGTGAGGAGACCTGAAAGTGGCACATGGCAGAGTGTGGCGATGGAGACAGCAGCAATGGGAGGCCGTACAGGGACCCATGAGAGACTCTGGACCTGGCAGCAGCATGAGGAAGCGGTATATAGGGGCCTATGGCAGATTAGGGGCCTGGCAGCAGCTATGGGAGGCCCATAATCTGCCAGCACCCTATGTCAAAAAATTCAACACACCAGCAGTGTGAGGAGACCTGAAAGTGGCACATGGCATGAGACACTGTGGACCTGGCAGCAGCATGAGGAGGCGGTATATAGGGGCCCATGGCAGATTAGGGGCCTGGCAGCAGCTATGGGAGGCCCATAATCTGCCAGCACCCTATGTCAAAAAATTCTACACACCAGCAGTGTGTGAGGAGACCTGAAAGTGGCACATGGCAGAGTGTGGCGATGGAGACAGCAGCAATGGGAGGCCGTACAGGGACCCATGAGAGACTCTGGACCTGGCAGCAGCATGAGGAAGCGGTATATAGGGGCCCATGGCAGATTAGGGGCCTGGCAGCAGCAATGGGAGGCCCGTAATCTGCCAGCACCCTATGTCAAAAAATTCAACACACCAGCAGTGTGTGAGGAGACCTGAAAGTGGCACATGGCAGAGTGTGGCGATGGAGACAGCAGCAATGGGAGGCCGTACAGGGACCCATGACAGACTGTGGACCTGGCAGCAGCATGAGGAAGCGGTATATAGGGGCCTATGGCAGATTAGGGGCCTGGCAGCAGCTATGGGAGGCCCATAATCTGCCAGCACCCTATGTCAAAAAATTCTACACACCAGCAGTGTGTGAGGAGACCTGAAAGTGGCACATGGCAGAGTGTGGCGATGGAGACAGCAGCAATGGGAGGCCGTACAGGGACCCATGAGAGACTCTGGACCTGGCAGCAGCATGAGGAAGCGGTATATAGGGGCCTATGGCAGATTAGGGGCCTGGCAGCAGCTATGGGAGGCCCATAATCTGCCAGCACCCTATGTCAAAAAATTCAACACACCAGCAGTGTGAGGAGACCTGAAAGTGGCACATGGCATGAGACACTGTGGACCTGGCAGCAGCATGAGGAGGCGGTATATAGGGGCCCATGGCAGATTAGGGGCCTGGCAGCAGCTATGGGAGGCCCATAATCTGCCAGCACCCTATGTCAAAAAATTCTACACACCAGCAGTGTGTGAGGAGACCTGAAAGTGGCACATGGCAGAGTGTGGCGATGGAGACAGCAGCAATGGGAGGCCGTACAGGGACCCATGAGAGACTCTGGACCTGGCAGCAGCATGAGGAAGCGGTATATAGGGGCCTATGGCAGATTAGGGGCCTGGCAGCAGCTATGGGAGGCCCATAATCTGCCAGCACCCTATGTCAAAAAATTCAACACACCAGCAGTGTGAGGAGACCTGAAAGTGGCACATGGCATGAGACACTGTGGACCTGGCAGCAGCATGAGGAGGCGGTATATAGGGGCCCATGGCAGATTAGGGGCCTGGCAGCAGCTATGGGAGGCCCATAATCTGCCAGCACCCTATGTCAAAAAATTCTACACACCAGCAGTGTGTGAGGAGACCTGAAAGTGGCACATGGCAGAGTGTGGCGATGGAGACAGCAGCAATGGGAGGCCGTACAGGGACCCATGAGAGACTCTGGACCTGGCAGCAGCATGAGGAAGCGGTATATAGGGGCCCATGGCAGATTAGGGGCCTGGCAGCAGCAATGGGAGGCCCGTAATCTGCCAGCACCCTATGTCAAAAAATTCAACACACCAGCAGTGTGTGAGGAGACCTGAAAGTGGCACATGGCAGAGTGTGGCGATGGAGACAGCAGCAATGGGAGGCCGTACAGGGACCCATGACAGACTGTGGACCTGGCAGCAGCATGAGGAAGCGGTATATAGGGGCCTATGGCAGATTAGGGGCCTGGCAGCAGCTATGGGAGGCCCATAATCTGCCAGCACCCTATGTCAAAAAATTCTACACACCAGCAGTGTGTGAGGAGACCTGAAAGTGGCACATGGCAGAGTGTGGCGATGGAGACAGCAGCAATGGGAGGCCGTACAGGGACCCATGAGAGACTCTGGACCTGGCAGCAGCATGAGGAAGCGGTATATAGGGGCCTATGGCAGATTAGGGGCCTGGCAGCAGCTATGGGAGGCCCATAATCTGCCAGCACCCTATGTCAAAAAATTCAACACACCAGCAGTGTGAGGAGACCTGAAAGTGGCACATGGCATGAGACACTGTGGACCTGGCAGCAGCATGAGGAGGCGGTATATAGGGGCCCATGGCAGATTAGGGGCCTGGCAGCAGCTATGGGAGGCCCATAATCTGCCAGCACCCTATGTCAAAAAATTCTACACACCAGCAGTGTGTGAGGAGACCTGAAAGTGGCACATGGCAGAGTGTGGCGATGGAGACAGCAGCAATGGGAGGCCGTACAGGGACCCATGAGAGACTCTGGACCTGGCAGCAGCATGAGGAAGCGGTATATAGGGGCCCATGGCAGATTAGGGGCCTGGCAGCAGCAATGGGAGGCCCGTAATCTGCCAGCACCCTATGTCAAAAAATTCAACACACCAGCAGTGTGTGAGGAGACCTGAAAGTGGCACATGGCAGAGTGTGGCGATGGAGACAGCAGCAATGGGAGGCCGTACAGGGACCCATGACAGACTGTGGACCTGGCAGCAGCATGAGGAAGCGGTATATAGGGGCCTATGGCAGATTAGGGGCCTGGCAGCAGCTATGGGAGGCCCATAATCTGCCAGCACCCTATGTCAAAAAATTCTACACACCAGCAGTGTGTGAGGAGACCTGAAAGTGGCACATGGCAGAGTGTGGCGATGGAGACAGCAGCAATGGGAGGCCGTACAGGGACCCATGAGAGACTCTGGACCTGGCAGCAGCATGAGGAGGCGGTATAGGGGCCCATGGCAGATTAGGGGCCTGGCAGCAGCAATGGGAGGCCCGTAATCTGCCAGCACCCTATGTCAAAAAATTCTACACACCAGCAGTGTGTGAGGAGACCTGAAAGTGGCACATGGCAGAGTGTGGCGATGGAGACAGCAGCAATGGGAGGCCGTACAGGGACCCATGAGAGACTCTGGACCTGGCAGCAGCATGAGGAAGCGGTATATAGGGGCCTATGGCAGATTAGGGGCCTGGCAGCAGCTATGGGAGGCCCATAATCTGCCAGCACCCTATGTCAAAAAATTCTACACACCAGCAGTGTGTGAGGAGACCTGAAAGTGGCACATGGCATGAGACACTGTGGACCTGGCAGCAGCATGAGGAGGCGGTATAGGGGCCCATGGCAGATTAGGGGCCTGGCAGCAGCAATGGGAGGCCCGTAATCTGCCAGCACCCTATGTCAAAAAATTCTACACACCAGCAGTGTGTGAGGAGACCTGAAAGTGGCACATGGCAGAGTGTGGCGATGGAGACAGCAGCAATGGGAGGCCGTACAGGGACCCATGAGAGACTCTGGACCTGGCAGCAGCATGAGGAAGCGGTATATAGGGGCCCATGGCAGATTAGGGGCCTGGCAGCAGCAATGGGAGGCCCGTAATCTGCCAGCACCCTATGTCAAAAAATTCAACACACCAGCAGTGTGTGAGGAGACCTGAAAGTGGCACATGGCAGAGTGTGGCGATGGAGACAGCAGCAATGGGAGGCCGTACAGGGACCCATGACAGACTGTGGACCTGGCAGCAGCATGAGGAAGCGGTATATAGGGGCCTATGGCAGATTAGGGGCCTGGCAGCAGCTATAGGAGGCCCATAATCTGCCAGAACCCTATGTCAAAAAATTCTACACACCAGCAGTGTGTGAGGAGACCTGAAAGTGGCACATGGCAGAGTGTGGCGATGGAGACAGCAGCAATGGGAGGCCGTACAGGGACCCATGAGAGACTCTGGACCTGGCAGCAGCATGAGGAGGCGGTATAGGGCCCCATGGCAGATTAGGGGCCTGGCAGCAGCAATGGGAGGCCCGTAATCTGCCAGCACCCTATGTCAAAAAATTCTACACACCAGCAGTGTGTGAGGAGACCTGAAAGTGGCACATGGCAGAGTGTGGCGATGGAGACAGCAGCAATGGGAGGCCGTACAGGGACCCATGAGAAACTCTGGACCTGGCAGCAGCATGAGGAAGCGGTATATAGGGGCCTATGGCAGATTAGGGGCCTGGCAGCAGCTATGGGAGGCCCATAATCTGCCAGCACCCTATGTCAAAAAATTCTACACACCAGCAGTGTGTGAGGAGACCTGAAAGTGGCACATGGCATGAGACACTGTGGACCTGGCAGCAGCATGAGGAGGCGGTATAGGGGCCCATGGCAGATTAGGGGCCTGGCAGCAGCAATGGGAGGCCCGTAATCTGCCAGCACCCTATGTCAAAAAATTCTACACACCAGCAGTGTGTGAGGAGACCTGAAAGTGGCACATGGCAGAGTGTGGCGATGGAGACAGCAGCAATGGGAGGCCGTACAGGGACCCATGACAGACTCTGGACCTGGCAGCAGCATGAGGAAGCGGTATATAGGGGCCTATGGCAGATTAGGAGCCTGGCAGCAGCTATAGGAGGCCCATAATCTGCCAGCACCCTATGTCAAAAAATTCTACACACCAGCAGTGTGTGAGGAGACCTGAAAGTGGCACATGGCAGAGTGTGGCGTTGGAGACAGCAGCAATGGGAGGCCGTACAGGGACCCATGAGAGACTCTGGACCTGGCAGCAGCATGAGGAAGCGGTATATAGGGGCCTATGGCAGATTAGGGGCCTGGCAGCAGCTATAGGAGGCCCATAATCTGCCAGCACCCTATGTCAAAAAATTCTACACACCAGCAGTGTGTGAGGAGACCTCAAAGTGGCACATGTTTGAGGCATGATTCATGGCGGATTTAGTCAGTTGTGTCAGGAACTGGTGGTTTGAAATCCAGACTAATCCACGCCTGATTCATTTTCACAAACGTGAGTCTCTCCACACTTTGGGTGGACAGTCGTGTCCTCCGCGGAGTTACAATACCTCCTGCCGCACTAAACACGCGCTCCGATGCCACGCTACTGGCTGGGCATGACAGCCTTTCAAGGGCAAATTCAGCTAGTTGGGGCCAAAGGTCAAGTTTCGTTGCCCAGTAGTCAAGGGGATTGTCTACCTCGGTTGGCAGGGTGCTGTCCAAGTAGGCCCAAGCCTGTTGTTTGAGGTCCTGCTCCAGGTCCACCTGATGCTGCTGCTGCTGCTGCGGCTGGTTAGTAGTTTCCTCACTGCGCTGGTGAAGAAAGCTACTCATCATCGACTGCAGACTGAGGCAGCTGCTGCTGGTGGAGCTGCCACTGCTCCTACCACCCCACCCCTCCCCTGCTGCCATGGCAGCGGAACGCGAGCGCACAGGGCCCACAGTGTCTGAGGATGGACGTTGGCGCACAAAGGCAGAGACCAACTGACTACATAGGTGGTTTTTATAGTACGTTATTTTGGCCTCCCTCTCAGCAGGTGTGAAAAAGGCCACCATTTTTGAACGGTAGCGAGGGTCCAACAAGGTGGACAGCCAAAAGTCATCCCTCTGTCTGATGGTTATTATTCGGCTGTCGCTACGCAAGCAACCGAGCATGCTATGGGCCATTTGTGCCAAGGAATGCGAGGGACTCCCTGCCTCCATCTCCACAGCATACTGCCACGGTGCGTCTGGGTCCTCTGTCTCCTCCTCCTCCTCCTCTACCAGATGCTCCTGCTCCTCCACTCCTGTCCGCTGAGTGGAAAAACCACCCATTTCACTCAATAATTCCTGAGCACCAATGTCCTCCTCTACCTCCTCCTCTTCTTCCTGTCCTGCCCCCACAGGGGTCATGTGGCGTTGAGATCTGTGCGCCACGTCTACCGCACCCTGACCAGCCATTGTTAACAGCATTTGTTCAAGGACGTGCAACAGAGGAATGACGTCGTTCATCCCATAGTCCTGCCGACTCACGAATAGCGTGGCCTCCTCAAAGGGCCTGAGCAAGCGGCAGGTGTCACGCATGAGCTGCCAATGGCTGACATCGAAGTTACACAGGGGAGTACCTTTATCCGCTTGTAACATCAGGAAATCGGTGATGGCCTTTCGCTGTTCGTAAAGGCGGTCTAACATGTGTAGGGTTGAATTCCACCTTGTTGCAACGTCGCAGATCAGGCGATGCTGTGGAATTCCGTTCTGCCGCTGCAGCTCAAGGAGGGTGTGCTTTGCGGTGTAGGAATGGCTGAAATGCATGCAAAGTTTACGTGACATTTTAAGGATGTCTTGCAGTGGGATGGTGGATTTTAAGAACCGCTTGACAACCAGATTGAACACGTGAGCCATGCATGGCGCATGGCACAACCTTCCTTGACGCAGAGCAGACACCATGTTCTTTCCGTTGTCGGTCAACATGGTTCCGATTTTCAGTTTGCGCGGAGACAGCCATCTGTCGATTTCTCTGTTCATTACACTCAGAAGTTCCTCCCCTGTGTGACTACGTTCGCCAAGGCATACCAGGTGCAGAACAGCGTGACACCGTTGCGCCCTGCACATGTGATATGCCGGTCGGGTAATGGGACTTGGCACGGGGGTGGCGGCTGAGGACACGGCGGAAGAAGAGGTGGTAGAGGCGGACATCTTTGCCGGACCAAGGACGTGCAAACGTGGAGGCAAAAGCGGCGTGACCTGTCCAAGTTGCTGGTGCGGCTGTGACGGCACCACGTTCACCCAGTGGGCCGTAAATGACATGTACTGTCCCTGACCATAGTTACAGCTCCACACGTCGGCGCTGCCGTGCACTTTGGCAGAGACCGACATGCTCAAAGACTGGCCCACCATGTCTTCTACATGTGAATGCAGGGCTGGCACTGCCTTTTTGGCGAAGAAATGACGGCTTGGCACTCTCCACCGCGGCGCGGCACAAGCCATCATTTCTCTGAAAGGTGCTGAGTCCACCACTTGGAAAGGGAGGGACTGCAGCACCAGCAACTTGGACAGGAGGACGTTCAGCTTTTGCACCGTCGGGTGCGTGCTCGCAAACTGTTGTCTCTTGGAAACGGATTCCAAGAAAGACTGCTGACGGAATCCGTGAAGAGGAGTAGCAGGAGAAGGAGCATCTGAACGAGCGGAAGATGCCAACGAGCGACAACTCCCCTCAGCAGAGGTGTTGGAGCCTTGACTGGCTGATGGAGGGCGATTGACGTCGGGTGACGGAGCAAGTAACGGAGCAGGTGATGGAGCGGGGGCTGGGGCGGGCAGAACCGCCGTATCTTTATCACGGTTTTCCCAGGCCACCAAATGGCGACGCTGCATATGCTGCCGCAACGCTGTAGTCCCAACATGGGCCCCCTGGCCACGCTTGACTTTCTGGCCACATAGTCGACATACGGCTACGTTTACTTCCTCGGGCGGCTTGACGAAAAATTGCCACACCGCCGAGTAGGAAACTTTGCCCCCGATACTCCTCACTGGCTGACTGCTGCTTCCTCCGTGCACACCGGCACCACTACTGGCCGTGGTGGTAGGCTGCAGTGGAGCTGGTGCTCTACTCCGTGGACGTTTGGCTCCACTGACACTGCTGCGACCCTGCTGCTGTCTCCTGGGCAACCCACCGACTGTTTTGCTCGCTGCCAAGCTGCCACCCTCTTCTCCTGATGATGCGGAAGAAATTGCCTGATGACGACGAGGCTGCCAAGTGCGATCAACCTCCTCATCATCAAGTAGGGTCTCCGCCTCACTACTAGCCCCCTCGGCTGCGTCTGGGTCAGGAGACAGACCTGTCTCTAGACCGGCTACCGAGCCACTCTCCTCGCCACTACTTCTTCGCCTGGCTGCTGAAAAGGCGGATGTCTCCCCCCGTTCCTGACCGCCCTCTGTTAGCTCTTCCTCACTGTACAGTGGGGCTGAGCCCACAGCATGCGATACTTCGCTTGGTGAGGGAACACCAAAGGACAGGGGCAGGTAGAGGACACGTGATTTCAGTGGGCTTGGTCCCGGGCCATGCCAACTAACGGTTATGTCTGACGTACCCACCGACCGTTGGCTGTAGGTGTCAGAGGTGACCTGGGAAGAGGAAGACGACCGAGCCAACCAATCGACGACGGCAGGGTTGTCGGTGGAGACACGACCGCTGGATGACACCGGGAGCACTGGCCTCTGGCTGCGAATAGTGCTGCCTCGACCCCTTCCTCTGCTGCCACGTCTGCTCGCTCCTAAAACATTGCCTCCTCTGCCACTCCTCTGCATGTTGTCTGACATACTCTTTAATTAAACGATTATGTGTCCCTGAGTAACAATTCTGTGTCCCTGAGTAACAATTCTGTGTCTGTGCGAGTAACAATTCTGTGGCCCTAAGTAACAGTTCTGTGGCCCTCAGTAACAATTCTGTGTCCCTGATTAACGTTTCTGTGGCCCCAAGTAACAGTTCTGTGGCCCTCAGTAACAATTCTGTGTCTGTGCGAGTAACAATTCTGTGTCTGTGCGAGTAACAATTCTGTGGCCCTAAGTAAAGTTTCTGTGGCCCTAAGTAACAATTCTCTGGCACTCAGTAACAATTCTGTCTGTCCCTGAGTAACAATTCTCTGGCACTCAGTAACAATTCTGTCTGTCCCTGAGTAAAAATTCTGTGGCCCTAAGTAAAGTTTCTGGGGCCCTGAGTAACAATTATCTGGCACTCCGTAACAATTCTGTCTGTCCCTGAGTAACAATTCTCTGGCACTCAGTAACAATTCTGTCTGTCCCTGAGTAAAAATTCTCTGGCCCTAAGTAAAGTTTCTGTGGCCCTGAGTAACAATTCTCTGGCACTCCGTAACAATTCTGTCTGTCCCTGAGTAACAATTCTCTGGCACTCAGTAACAATTCTGTCTGTCCCTGAGTAAAAATTCTGTGGCCCTAATTAAAGTTTCTGTGGCCCTAAGTAACAATTCTCTGGCACTCAGTAACAATTCTGTCTGTCCCTCAGTAACAATTCTCTGGCACTCGGTAACAATTCTGTCTGTCCCTGAGTAACAATTCTCTGGCACTCAGTAACAATTCTGTCTGTCCCTGAGTAAAAATTCTGTGGCCCTAATTAAAGTTTCTGTGGCCCTAAGTAACAATTCTCTGGCACTCAGTAACAATTCTGTCTGTCCCTGAGTAACAATTCTCTGGCACTCCGTAACAATTCTGTCTGTCCCTGAGTAACAATTCTCTGGCACTCAGTAACAATTCTGTCTGTCCCTGAGTAAAAATTCTGTGGCCCTAAGTAAAGTTTCTGTGGCCCTGAGTAACAATTCTCTGGCACTCCGTAACAATTCTGTCTGTCCCTGAGTAACAATTCTCTGGCACTCAGTAACAATTCTGTCTGTCCCTGAGTAAAAATTCTGTGGCCCTAATTAAAGTTTCTGTGGCCCTAAGTAACAATTCTCTGGCACTCAGTAACAATTCTGTCTGTCCCTGAGTAACAATTCTCTGGCACTCGGTAACAATTCTGTCTGTCCCTGAGTAACAATTCTCTGGCACTCAGTAACAATTCTGTCTGTCCCTGAGTAAAAATTCTGTGGCCCTAATTAAAGTTTCTGTGGCCCTAAGTAACAATTCTCTGGCACTCAGTAACAATTCTGTCTGTCCCTGAGTAACAATTCTCTGGCACTCCGTAACAATTCTGTCTGTCCCTGAGTAACAATTCTCTGGCACTCAGTAACAATTCTGTCTGTCCCTGAGTAAAAATTCTATGGCCCTAATTAAAGTTTCTGTGGCCCTAAGTAACAATTCTCTGGCACTCAGTAACAATTCTGTCTGTCCCTGAGTAACAATTCTCTGGCACTCGGTAACAATTCTGTCTGTCCCTGAGTAACAATTCTCTGGCACTCAGTAACAATTCTGTCTGTCCCTGAGTAAAAATTCTGTGGCCCTAATTAAAGTTTCTGTGGCCCTAAGTAACAATTCTCTGGCACTCAGTAACAATTCTGTCTGTCCCTGAGTAACAATTCTCTGGCACTCCGTAACAATTCTGTCTGTCCCTGAGTAACAATTCTCTGGCACTCAGTAACAATTCTGTCTGTCCCTGAGTAAAAATTCTGTGGCCCTAATTAAAGTTTCTGTGGCCCTAAGTAACAATTCTCTGGCACTCAGTAACAATTCTGTCTGTCCCTGAGTAACAATTCTCTGGCACTCCGTAACAATTCTGTCTGTCCCTGAGTAACAATTCTCTGGCACTCAGTAACAATTCTGTCTGTCCCTGAGTAAAAATTCTGTGGCCCTAAGTAAAGTTTCTGGGGCCCTGAGTAACAATTATCTGGCACTCAGTAACAATTCTGTCTGTCCCTGAGTAACAATTCTCTGGCACTCAGTAACAATTCTGTCTGTCCCTGAGTAAAAATTCTGTGGCCCTAATTAAAGTTTCTGTGGCCCTAAGTAACAATTCTCTGGCACTCAGTAACAATTCTGTCTGTCCCTGAGTAACAATTCTCTGGCACTCGGTAACAATTCTGTCTGTCCCTGAGTAACAATTCTCTGGCACTCAGTAACAATTCTGTCTGTCCCTGAGTAAAAATTCTGTGGCCCTAATTAAAGTTTCTGTGGCCCTAAGTAACAATTCTCTGGCACTCAGTAACAATTCTGTCTGTCCCTGAGTAACAATTCTCTGGCACTCAGTAACAATTCTGTCTGTCCCTGAGTAAAAATTCTGTGGCACTCAGTAACAATTCTGTCTGTCCCTGAGTAAAAATTCTGTGGCCCTAATTAAAGTTTCTGTGGCCCGAAGTAACAATTCTCTGGCACTCGGTAACAATTCTGTCTGTCCCTGAGTAACAATTCTCTGGCACTCAGTAACAATTCTGTCTGTCCCTGAGTAAAAATTCTGTGGCCCTAATTAAAGTTTCTGTGGCCCGAAGTAACAATTCTCTGGCACTCAGTAACAATTCTGTCTGTCCCTGAGTAACAATTCTCTGGCACTCGGTAACAATTCTGTCTGTCCCTGAGTAACAATTCTCTGGCACTCAGTAACAATTCTGTCTGTCCCTGAGTAAAAATTCTGTGGCCCTAAGTAAAGTTTCTGTGGCCCTGAGTAACAATTCTCTGGCACTCCGTAACAATTCTGTCTGTCCCTGAGTATGAATTCCGTGGCCCTAACTAGCGTTTCTTTGTCCCTAAGTAAAGTTTCTGTGGCCCTCAGTAACAGTTCTGTGTCTGTGCGAGTAACAATTCTGTGGCCCTAAGTAAAGTTTCTGTGGCCCTAAGTAACAATTCTCTGGCACTCCGTAACAATTCTGTCTGTCCCTGAGTAACAATTCTCTGGCACTCAGTAACAATTCTGTCTGTCCCTGAGTAAAAATTCTGTGGCCCTAAGTAAAGTTTCTGTGGCCCTGAGTAACAATTCTCTGGCACTCCGTAACAATTCTGTCTGTCCCTGAGTAACAATTCTCTGGCACTCAGTAACAATTCTGTCTGTCCCTGAGTAAAAATTCTGTGGCCCTAAGTAAAGTTTCTGTGGCCCAGAGTAACAATTCTCTGGCACTCCGTAACAATTCTGTCTGTCCCTGAGTATGAATTCTGTGGCCCTAACTAGCGTTTCTTTGTCCCTAAGTAACAGTTCTGTGGCCCTGAGTAACAATTCTGTGTCTGTGCGAGTAACAATTCTGTGGCCCTAAGTAACAGTTCTGTGGCCCTCAGTAACAGTTCTGTGTCTGTGCGAGTAACAATTCTGTGTCTGTGCGAGTAACAATTCTGTGGCCCTAAGTAACAGTTCTGTGGCCTTCAGTAACAATTCTGTGTCTGTGCGAGTAACAATTCTGTGTCTGTGCGAGTAACAATTCTGTCTGTCCCTGAGTAACAATTCTCTGGCACTGAGTAACAATTCTGTCTGTCCCTGAGTAAAAATTCTGTGGCCCTAATTAAAGTTTCTGTGGCCCTAAGTAACAATTCTCTGGCACTCAGTAACAATTCTGTCTGTCCCTGAGTAACAATTCTCTGGCACTCAGTAACAATTCTGTCTGTCCCTGAGTAACAATTCTGTGGCCCTAATAACGTTTCTGTGGCCCTAAGTAACAATTCTCTGGCACTGAGTAACAATTCTGTCTGTCCCTGATTATGAATTCTGTGGCCCTAACTAGCGTTTCTTTGTCCCTAAATAACGATTCTGTGGCCCTCATTAACAAGTCTGTGTCCCTGAGTAATGGTTCTCTGTCCCTAAGTAACTTTTCTCTGTCCCCAATTATCGTTTCTGTGGCCCTAACTCTGTCCCTGTCCCTAGTACAGAGCGGTCTGCCTCTGTTCAATAACTGCAGGCAAATGAAGAATTCCAAAATGGCCGCTATTTATAGCTCGACCATTACACAGTGCTGGCTGGCTGGCTGCTGATAGGCTGATGCGATCACATGTAGTTGAGGAATGCATTATGGGTCAGCGCGCCTTGTCTGCGCGCCTTCCCAGACATCCCCGCTCCGTCGCCGCACATGTCAGCCGCCATTTTCTGAAAAATTTCGATTCGCGCGTCCGAATTAGGCTATTTTTCGGATTCGGCACGAATCGAAATTTTTCCGATATTCGACTCGAATTCCACTTCGGATACTTCGATTCGCTCATCTCTACTGGCTAGTCATACATGTTTATTAGATTATTAGGCTATTTTAGACTATTTATTGTGGCTAGGTTAAGGATGATGAATTCATGCAATATATAGCGTATTTAATTTAAAAGTTTAATACTTGTTAAGGTTGTTATAATATTTTGATTAGTTTAGATTTTATATATTTTTAATACATACATGTCTATTTGTTAATGTTGGAAAAGTTGATCAGTGAAATACTGTTTATAACCACTGGTGGGAGGGGCAGTTTTGTTGCTCCAGAGGTGTATCAGTGCAATATTGTTTATACAAAGTCATATTTCTTCTGGTGTGGCCCAGGTGCTCTGAATCACAGATCTCTGTAGTAGGAAAATATTGACCACGATTCCTGGATCAAGAGTTTTGGTTTTTCCTTTCACAGCTAAGCCTCATTATAAGGCATCCCTCATGGCAAAATGCTAATAGTTGTGAGAGGACAGGCCAGGCTCTCAATCCATGAAGATTAGTAGATATTGATGTTTCTAAGGAAAAATTATTTGATTTACAGACACTTGGCGGTATCTACTGTATAGTGCTAGCAAGAGGATAGCTAACCACTTGAAAACCAGACTGTCTCTCCTCCTTCCTGCCCAAGCCACATTTTCAGTTTTTGGCGCTGTCACTTGAATGACAATCACTCATTCATGCAACACTGTACCCCAATGAATTTTATATACTTTTTATGAGACAGAGAGAGTTTTCTAATAGAAAGGTTTAATCATCACTGTTCTTTTTGCTTTTTGCCATATAGAGTAAAAAAAAGAATTGTTGTTCTTCATTTCTGTTATAAAACTTTGCTAAAAACATTTTTTTTTCTAAATTTGGGCCAAAATGTGTTCTGCTACATTTCCTTGGTGATACAAAAGGTGTATATTATTTAGTTTGTGTGAATGTTATAGAATCAACCATGGCATATACTGTATTTGAAAATGTATCAATCCTACCTCCTTTCTTCATCCTTACAATTATGCCACATACACATTTTTCTACTCCTCCCAAGTATGGTCAGGCCTCAAGTGTGAGACATTTCCACAGCCTAGATGCATAGAGGGACCAAAAATTCAAGGAGTACCTTTTGGCTTTCAAAAATTATGTGTCTAATTTTTTTTCTACTTCTTGTCTACTTATCATATTTCTGAGTCCCTGAAATGCTAGGACATGAGAAACAACCACAAAATGACCACATTTTGAAAAGAAAACACTCCTTAGTATTTCTGAGAGGCATAGTGAGTCTTTAGAAAATGTAATTTTTTACCACAAGTTTTTGGAAAATGTGGAAAGAAGATTAAAATATAATCTTTTAAACACAAAATTGTCAATTAATAAAATATTTCTAACACACTGCATGAACATACTTAGAATTACACTTCAAAACACATTCTGCTACTTCTCTTGAGTGTAGGGATGCCACTTGTGTGAGATTTTCACAGCCCAAAAGGATCACCTTCAGGCTTTCTAGTGGCACAAATTACACATCTTATTTCCTGACTACCTATCACATTTTTAGAGGCCCTGGAACACCAGGGAAATGGAAACACCTACAACATAGCCACATTTTGTAAAAAAAATACCTCAAGGTATTTTCTAAGAGGCAAGGTGAGTCTTTTGAAGATTTTATTTTTTTGCCACACATTTTTGAAACATGTGGAAAGAAAATGAAAATGTACCGTATTTTCCGACGTATAAGAAGACCCCCTACTTTTCCTGTTAAAATATAGGGTTTGGGCTATACTCGCTGTATAAGACTACCCCTCTTCCAACGCACACCAAATAAAACTTAAAAAACATCAGATTTGATTTCAATATGGTATGGTATTTCAGTATGGTATTCCAATGATGGGGTGCTATTCCTCCCACTGACACCAATGATGGGGCACGATTCCTCGCTCTGACACCAATGATGGGGCACTATTCTTCCCACTGACACCAATGATGGTGCCCCATCATTAGTGTCAGTGTGTGAGGAATAGTGTCCCATCATTAGTGTCAGTGGGAGGAATAGTGCCCCATCATTGGTGTCAGTTGGAAGAATCGTGCCCCATCATTGGTGTCAGTGGGAGGAATAGTGTCCCATCATTGGTGTCAGTGAGAGGAATAGTGCCCCATCATTGGTGTCAGAGCGAGGAATCGTGCTCCATCATTGGTGTCAGAGCAATGAATCGTGCCCCATCATTGGTGTCAGTGGGAGGAATAGCACCCCATCATTGGCGTCAGTGGGAGGAATCGCGCCCCATTATTGGCATCAGTGGCAGGAATAGTGCCCCGTCATTGGTATCAGTGGGAGGAATAGCGCCCCATTATTGGTGTCAGTGGGAGGAATCGTGCCCCATCATTGGTATCAGTGGAAGGAATAGTGGCCCATCATTGGTATCAGTGGGATGAATAGTGCCCCATCATTAGTATCAGTGGGGGGAATAGTTCCCCATCTTTGGTGTCAGTGGGAGGAATCGTGCCCCGTCATGGGTGTCAGTGGGAGGAATAGTGCCCGTCATTGGTGTCAGTGGGGGAAGGAATAGTGTTCCATCATTGGTGTAAGTGGGGGGTGGAATAGTGCCCCATCGTTGGTGTCAGTGGGGGGGGAGGAATAGTGCCCCATCGTTGGTGTCGGGGGGGGAGGAATAGTGCCCCATCGTTGGTGTCAGTGGGGAGGAGGAATAGTGCCCCATCGTTGGTGTCAGTGGGGGGAGGAATAGTGCCCCATCGTTGGTGTCAGTGGGAGGAATAATGCCCCATCATTAGTATCAGTGACACCAATGATGGGGCACTATTCCTCCCACTGACACCAATGACACTTGCTGACCCCTGTTCCAGTATGGTGCTGCTGCAGCCAGCATACGTGGTTACAGCAGCACCTCTGCACGGCACACTTACCGGCCACTCTCTCACTCGATTTTCATGGGGCCCCTCAGCTCCGCCATCTCGCTGGTGATTGGCCGCCTGTGTGCCTTTCCTGAGCTACAGTTCTGGCGGCCAATCACCGGTGAGGATGTGGAGCCAAGCGGCCTCTCGAGCATCGAGCTGCCGAACTGAATGAAGGAGCAGCTGCGCTTCCTGGACTGGATCGTTGTGGGACTGGGACCGGAGCCAGGTAAGAAACAGCAGCCCCCTGCCCACTCCTGTACTTAGTGTCCCTTCTATTGGAAGGGGGGGCGGCGGCACCGTGCTGCCCCCCTAAAAAGTTCCGCCCTGTCAGCATGCCATATACCGGCGTATAAGACGACCCCTGACTTTTGAGAAGATTTTCAAGGGTTAAAAAGTCGTCTTATACACCGGAAAATACGGTAATTATTTACACAAAATGGTCAATTATTAAAATATTTCAAACAAACAGCATAGGCATACTTAGAATTACATCCAAAAACACAGTCTGCTACCCCTTTCATGTATGGTGATACCATATTTCCTTTCCTGACTACCTTTAACCACTTCAGTACCAGACACTTTCACCCCCAATTTTCCCGTGGTCACGCATGCATGGCTAGAGTGGGAGGACATCAAATGACATCCTCCCAGAACAAGACAGCTGCCGTCTGTCATTTCCCAATAGGGTGGACAGGAGACGGTTAAAGGAGAAGTACAGCCAAAGCTCTTTTGGCTGTACTTCTCCTGTGGATTACAGGAGTTCAGTTCATTCTGCAATCCTGTGACCCGTTTTCAGCTGACAGCAGCTGAAGCCTGCTGTCAGCTGACATCACTCAGCTGGTCTAGGCTGGGGAAAGATCCCGACTTTAAAGTCGGGATCCATCCCAGAGTCTAGAGCGGCACCTGGCTCAGTCTCTCAGCAATTTGCTGAAAGGCTGAGCCAGCTGCTCCCTCACCCTCCGTAGTCCAGCACTCCAGTGATCGTGGGGGTGGGGCAGAGCAGACAGCGGTGAATGATGATCACCACTCTCTGCTCACAGTGGCGGTGAGAACCTAGTGATCAGCAGTCATGTGACTCACACTTAGAAACGGCAGGGGACAGATGCAGCATCAGACCAATGCTGCATCCACCTAAATAAGTATGATATGGAAATAAAAAATCTCATATCCATACTTCTCTTTTAACATATTTGGAGGGCCTAGAGCACCAGGACAATGCAAACACCCACAAAATGATCACATTTTGGAGGGTAAAGTCCTTAAAGTATTTTTTAATACACATGACTAGTCTTTTGAAGATTTAAATTTTTGGAAAATGCTGAAAGAAAATGAAAATGTATTTTTTTACACAAAGTTGTCAGTTTGACAAAATACTTTTTAAACACAGCATGGGCATACTTATAATTTCACCCCAAAACACATTATTCTACTCCTCATGAGTATGGAAATACCACGTGTGAGACTTTTCAATATTTGGACTGATTATGTTCTGGACATTGGGGTTGATTTACTAAACGCAAATAGCACTTGCACTCTGGAAATGCAGTTGCTCCATAGCTTAGTGGCTAGATTCACTGACTTACAGTGATGTCAGGGCAGCCAGCTATTGTACATGATCCTCATCTATGATCAATAGCCACAGCAGTACAATGTCACCATAGTGACACTACAAGTGCTCTAGTGACAATATGTAAGAAACAATTAATTGTGAAAAAGTGTATGTATGTGTGAATATATATATATATATATATATATATATATATATATGTATGCATGCATGTATGTGTGTGCCTGTGTGTGTATATATAATGTGTGTGCCTGTGTGTGTATATATATAAAACATATATATATATATACTGTATATGTGTGTGTATGTATATGTATATATATATATATATATATATATAAAATATATATTATTTGTCACATACTGTCAGTGCAGTATGGAGACATTGCATTGCTGTGGTTATTTATCAGAGACAATGGCTCCTGCACTGGTATACAGTGTCATCAGTGCAGCATCCAATGGGCTCTGATCAGTGGAGAGACCAATATAGTGTCACCAGAGTGACATTTTACTGTTTGGGGGGGGGTGATCATTTTTTTTACACTTTGACTGCTTACTACAGTCCCAATGAACATCCAACTGCTGTGAGAGGAAATAGCTCAGAGGCTGCAGGCATGCATGTGTAATCTTTGTGATTGGTCACAGCAATCACATGGTACAAGGTCATGTGAGGGCACTCGCAAGGTGCCGGATGAGGAAGACTTTTAAATATACCCTTCTAAATCTAGGAGCTCCCATCCAGCTGTTTATGCATAGTGGCCAGGCAGGTAGAAGTTACATATGTCACTTCAGGTTTCCTTTAATTGGTATTCTAACTCTATGGATAAATAACAGGATTTAAGAGCTACAGTCAATGATTAAAGTGGGATTTAGGCTGAAATTAAGCAAAAGAAATGTACTTAGTATTATTATTCTGGTGTGATAAATGTGGGCCTAAACATCACATATAACAACACTTATCAGAAATATTGCGGTAATGAAAACCTATGATGAAAATTATGTTTTGTTGAAAATGTATGTGCTCAGGTATTTTGAACCTATAATCGTATACAAAAAACAAACATGTTAATTTTCATTAGCCAAAAGAGATTTATGATATGAAAAGGTCTTGCCATGGATCTCACTGCCACATTCATGATACAATGACATTTACCCAATAAAGTGTCTTGGGGTCTTTCATACTACACCTAGTTTCTGAGAATAAATGCTAGGTCAAGCACATCATGCAGGTTCTGAAATAAATGCTTTTTAGAGTTTGCATTTTATTTTCCCAAAAATACTGTATTTTATGATCTAAGGTATTTTATGATCTAAGGTAGCAGATGCAACTGGTAGACAAAAAGAATATAATATAAAACAAATAAAAACATATTTACATATTTAATTATGGGGCTACTATATTTTCCTTTTGACAGGTGTCAGTGCGGCTAAGTAAATGAATGTGCATATATTATTGACTGTCTGACACAGGAAACATTTGATTGACAGTACAATTTGATGATTCTAAAAGTAATTACATTTGCAGCTCATTTGTAAAGTAGTAGAAATAACTGGGAAGCAATTTTACTGGACTTTTTTGTATGTATTTACCTCAATGAGTGTAAGATTTATTTTGATCTTAATGTTAGAAACTGGTCTTTTTAAAAAAAATTTTAAGGTGAATGTATTTGCAAAAATTTTTTTTTTTTAAATCAATTTCGTTGGGCAAATATATAATATTGTAAATTAATGTTTTCTATTTAGCAATTGCAGACAGCAAAATATAGACAAGTACTTTTGGTTTTTTGGAAGGCTCATCTGTGAACAGTGATGAAATTCAGTGAGAATTATATCTGCTTGCAACCTGCCTGATCTGTGACATGGTCACCAGGTGGAACTTGGGCCATGCTGCAAAAGCTGCAGATGCAATAAAGGGCCATAATTGAGGACTGTCACAATAGCGGCGTCAGACCCCAGACCTTCTCACCAAACTCGTGACCGAAGGACTAGCCAATCTAAAACCGCGATGTGACCTGCGTAACAATGCCACACCCAGCTGCACCCTACACAACGATTTTCCAGCTAATGGACCACAGATCGATGTGCAGCCTAAGCGATTGTTACTGGGTCAGGTTAATTACACAATTAACCCTTCACACTGCCACCACCTCCTTTTTATACAGAGAAAGAGGAAACTCGGCAATATCAGCTATAACACTATAATGATTGAAATAATCGTCTGCATAACACAGGCCTGTTTTACAGAGGGTTAAACAAACAGTAGTGTCTCTTTAGAGGCAGGAATTCGTAAATTGAAATAAAGCACTATAGAAACAGTTCAACACTTTCAGAAGGAAAGATTTATTACTAAAAGGTCAAACGGGTGCAATAAAAATATTTACAGAAAAAAATATAACTAAGATATATATATATATATATATATATATATATATATAAACATACAGAGACCAACAGCACAGCAAAGAGATATCAGAGAAAGGTGAAAGGGTTAAGGTACTTGCCAAAGTCCTGGGTTAGCAGATCCAAGTTTCAGAGCAAAAGGCAGGGGTCTTCCCGGGTGGTATTGATGTTAAAATGGGAGATGTCTTCAACTTACACTCTTAGGCCTGACAGCCTATTTTGTGGTCCCCAGCAGGGGGTGTTTCTGACATCAAGGACCAATACCCAGTGTAGGGTGTGGAGGTCTGGGTGTCAACCTAAACTAGAGCCAAAATCTCCTGTAGTTCATATTTGGGCTCATAACTTTTCCTCTGCACAAGTGACATCCCACCTGCGGGTAGATTATTATGCAGACACGTCTGAGGATTGATTAGATATGAATTATGAAATGATAGACTGCACAGTTCACGAGATCTATTTTCTGCTTTTCTATGTATTCCAACCATGAAGAGTAACCTATCAAACTGTCCGTCTCCTCGTGGCCAATCTGACAATATGTCTGGTTTTTATGCAAGTCTCTCATATTCCAAGATATGAGACATAGGGGAAAAATGGATTTTAACACAGGTTATCTGGTCGTGTTTCCTGGGAAGGTTCTTTGAACTCCTGGGAAAGCTTGCCTTATCTCTTCCGAGGTGTTACAATTTGCAGGTTCTTTGGACAGGGAGGCCCCGGCTCCCTTGGGGGGCTTTATAGCTCCTATGACCCTCCTGTGACATTCCTAACTCACACACATCTGGCCAAATGCCTCCTTCTCAGAGAGGGAGGGGGAGGGAGTGAGGGGAGAAAATTGATATTCTTAACAAAATGGAGGCCTGCGTCAGCCTCTGGGTATACGCTGGTTACAAGGATGTGTCCAAGTAATGAGAGTGGCTGCTGATACAGTTTGCATGTAATGTATTGACACTATTTAAGGAAGTGAAAAGAATGGTGAGCTGTGACCATGCATGCATTAGAAACACGGTGTTGGAGCACACACTTCATGAAATCATGGACAGGTCACTCAAGGCAGAGCAACAGGAGGAAAAGGAGGACTTCCTTGCATCTCAGGGCCCACTATATCCAAACACTATCCTTGTGAGAGCTTATTCACACATATGCGGTGTGGATTGAAGCTCAGGTTTCACAGCTAACTGATGCAGTAGCTGTTCATAGGTTCATGTCAGGTTTACATCAGGTTCAGCACAGAATTAGCTCAGAATCTCATCCTGTTAACACATATGCGGTTTAGCAACGGTTACCATAGAAGTCAATAGCCTGTAATCCGCACCTGAACCTAAAGTCACTGCTCAAAAATCGGACGTGACTCTTTTAAAAAAAAAAATGCACTGAATCTGCACCAGCTGTGTACCAGACATATGTGAACAGGCACCATAGGAAGCAATGGTATTTCACATGTCATGCAGATTGGATGCTGTTTAAACTGCATCCAATCCTCATATATGTGAATGGGCACAGAAACCACAGGAGGAGGAAGAGTATGATTGCAGTAGGGGCATTGAAGCTGAAGATTATATTGGGAAGTTTTCAGTGCTTAATGTGCACTCACAGAGAGAGCAGAGGTGGAAACATCTGGAAGATGCATTATAGAGGACCCCGTGTCACTCATTTTCAGAGACTGACAGGATAAAGGTTCACAGACAAGGTTTTATAGAGCCTCCTGTCAGTGAAAGGAGAAGCAACAGTGGGTAGCCTGAGTGCTAAAACAATGAATGTGTGTGTGTGTGTGTGTGTGTGTGTGTGTGTATATATACACTGCTCAAAAAAATTAAAGGAACACTTTGAAAACACATCAGATCTCAATGGAGAAAAATATCATGCTGGATATCTATATCTGATATGGACTGGGTAATGTGTTAGAAATGTAAGGATGCCCCATCGTTTGATGGAAATTAAAATTGTCAACCTACAGAGGACTGAATTCAAACCCCGAAAATCAAAGTGAAAAAATCATGCATCAGGCTAGTCCATTTTGCTGAAATTTCATTGCAGCAGCTCAGAATGGTACTCAGTAGTTTGTATGGCCCCCACGTGCTTGTATTCATGCCTGACAACATCGGTGCATGCTCCTGATGAGATGACAGATGTGTCCTGGGGTATTTCCTCCCAGATCTGGAGCAGGGCATCACTGAGAACCTGGACAGTCTAAGGTGCAACCTGGTGGTGTTGGATGGACCGAAACATGATATCCCAGAGGTCTGCTTTAGAGTTAGGTCAGGCAAGCATGGGGGCCATTCAATGGTATCAATTCCTTCCTCCTCCAGGAACTGCCTGCATGCTCTCGCCACATGAGGCTAGGCATTGTCGTGCACCAGGAGGAACCCAGGACCCAACACACAAGTGTAGGGTCTGTCAGTGTGTCCAAGGATTTTATCCCCATACCTAATAGCAGTCAAGGTGTCATTGTCTAGCCTGTAGAGGTCTGTGCGTCCCTCCATGGATATGTCTCCGCAGCTTCCATGGCTCCATGGCTTCTCCAGAAACTTTCATGTCTGTCACATGTGCTCAGGGTGAACCTGCTCTCATCTGTGAAAAGCACAGGGTGCCAGTGGCAGACCTGCAAATTCTGGTGTTCAATGGCAAATGCCAATTGAGCTCGTGGTGCTGGGAAGTGAGCACATAGCCCACTAGAGGACGTCAGGCCCTCAGGCCACCCTCATGAAGTCTGTTTCTGATTGTTTGATCAGAGACACAAGTGGCCTGCTGGAGGTCATTTTGTAGGCAGTGCTCATCCTGTTCCTCCTTGCACAAAGGAGCAGGTACCGGTCCTGCTGATGGGTTAAGGACCTTCTATGACCCTGTCCAGCTCTCCTAGAGTAACTACCTGTCTTCTGGAATCTCCTCCATGCTCTTGAGTCTGTGCTGGGAGACACAGCAAACCTTCTGGCAATGGCACATATTAATGTGCCATAATGGAAGAATTGGACTGCCTGTGCAACCTCTGTAGGGTCCAGGTATCACTTCATGCTATCAGTAGTGACACTGACCCTAACCAAATGCAAAACTAGTGAAAACCAGTCAGAAAAGATGAGTAGGGAAAAAAATGTCAGTGGCCTCCGCCTGTAAAGCCAATCCTGTTTTGGTGGCCATCGCCTTGTTGCCCTTCTAGTGCACCAGTTGTTAATTTCATTAACACCAAAGCAGCTGAAACTGACAACCTCCTCTGCTACTCAACTGACCAGATCAATATCCCAGGAGTTTAATTGACTAGATGCTATACTCTGATTAAAAAGTGTACATTTAATTTTTTTGAGCAGTGTGTGTATATATATATTTATATATATATATATATACACAGTATCTCACAGAAGTGAGTACACCCCTAACGTTTTTGTAAATATCTTATTATATCTTTTCATGTGACAACACTGAAGAAATGACACTTTGCTACAATGTAAAGTAGTGAGTGTACAGCTTGTATAACAGTGTAAATTTGCTGCCCCCTCAAAATAATTCAACACACAGCTGTTAATGTCTAAACTGCTGGCAACAAAAGTGAGTAAACCTCTAAGTGAAAATGTCCAAATTGAGTGCAATTAGCCATTTTCCATCCCTGGTGTCATGTGACTTGTTAATGTTACAAGGCCTCAGGTGTGAATGTGGAGCAGGTGTGTTAAATTTGGTGTTATCGCTTTCACTTTCTCATACTGGTCACTGGAAGTTGAACATGGCACCTCATGACAAAGAACTCTTGCTCAGCATTATATCCAGAGGTTGTCTTTGGGAAATACACATATGAGTGCTGCCAGCGTTGCTGCAGAGGTTGAAGGGGTGGGGGGTCAGCCTGTCAGTACTCAGACCATACGCCTCAGACTGCATCAAATTAGTCTGCATGGTTGTCATGCAGAAGGAAGCCTCTTCTAAAGATGATGCACAAGAAAACAGTTTGCTGAAGACAAGCAGACTAAGGACATGGATTACTGGAACCATGTCCTGTGGTCTGATGAGACCAAAATAAATGTATTTGCTTCAGATGGTGTCAAGCGTGTGTGGCAGCAACCAGCATACAGTTGTGTTCAAAATAATAGCAGTCAGACATCACTAACCTGATCAATCACTGTTTTTGGTAGAAATGATATTTCTACATGGCAAATAATTTACTAGCAGGTGTAGTAGAGTAATAGAAATCCAACAGACCCAACAGTCATGACATGCATGCTGCTGATTCTGTGTAATTGAATCACTAATTGAAAGGGGCATGTTCAAAATAATAGCAGTGTGGAGTTCTGTTAATGAGGTCATTCATTCTTTGAAAAACAGGTTGCAATTATTATTATTATTATTATACAGTATTTATATAGCGCCAAAAGGTTTGCTCAGTGCTGTACATTATAGTGGGGGACAGAACATGAGACAATACAGTAACAAAAAAATACACAAGGGGTTAGAGGGCCCCGCTCTTTCGAGCTTACAATCTAGGAGGGAGTGGATAGTGGTACAGGAGGAAGTGGCTGTGGGGGATGGAGTGGTAGGAGGAATGGAGGAGATCAGCTGTTAGGTGAGGGTGGGGTAGGCTTCCATGAAGAGATGGGTTTTCAGGGTGCGCCTAAAGGTGAGGAGGGTGGGTGACAGTCTGATGGATTGGGGTAGTGAGTTCCAGAGGATGGGGGAAGTCCTGCAGTCGGGCATGGGAGGAGGAGAGCAGGGAGCTAGAAAGTAGGAGGTTTTGTGAGGAGTGAAGAGTTGGGAGGGGGAGAATGAGGGGAAAATATGTTTGTCAGGATGGTTAACCCCTTTGCCAAGATGGAGGATGAAGCCAAAATGGTTGAACCGTTCCATCTCTGTGTGTACGCGGTTACTTCTACTGTGGGCTGGCCTGACCAGGGCACAATTATTGCCCTTATTTAAGGAAGGAAATGTTGTACATGCTGGTTATAGTGCACTGAAATTCTGAGGAAAATGGGTTGTTCCAGAGATTGTTCAGAAGAACAGCGTACCTTGCTTAAAATGTTGATTGGAGAGGGGAAAACATATAAAGAAGTGCAGAAAATGATAGGCTGCTCAGCTAAAATGATCGCAAATGCTTTAAAATGGCAACCAAAACCTGAAAGACGTGGAAGAAAGCAAAAAACTACCATTCGAAAAGATAGAAGAATAGCCAAAATGGCAAGCCAACAATCAGCTCCAGGAAGATCAAAGAAGGTCTAAAGTTACCTGTGAGTACTGTTACAATTAGAAGACGCCTATGTGAAGCCAAGCTATCTGCAAGAAGCCCCCGCAAAGTCCCACTGTTGAAAAAAAGACGTGCTGAAGAGGTTACAATTTGCCAAAGAGCACATTGACTGGCCTAAAGAGAAATGGTGCAACATTTTGTGGACTGATGAAAGTAAGATTATTCTTTTTGGGTCTAGTGGCCAGAGACAGTTTGTCAGACGACCCCCAAACACTGAATTCAAGCCACAGTACACTATGAAGATAGTGAAGCATGGTAGCGCATGATATGGGGATGTTTCTCATACTACGGTGTTGGGCCTATTTATTGCATACCAGGGATCATGGATCCGTTTGAATACATCAGAATACTTGAAGAGGTCATGCTGCCTTATGCTGAAGAGGAAATGTCCTTGAAATGGGTGTTACAACAAGACAATGACCCCAAACACACCAGTAAACATGCAACATCTTGGTTCCAGACCAACAAGATTGACGTTATGGAGTGGCCAGCCCAATCCCCGGATCTTAATCCAATAGAAAACTTGTGGGGTGACATCAAAAATGCAGTTTCTGAGGCAAAACCAAGAAACAGAGAAGAACTGTGGAATGTAGTTCAATCATCCTGGGCTGGAATACCTCTTCACAGGTGCCAGAAGTTGGTTGACTCCATGCAACACAGATGTACAGCAGTTCTCACAAACAGTGCTTATACAACTAAATATTAATTAAGTGATTCAAAGGAAAGCAAAATCTTCAAACATTTTTCAGTTTATATAGTGAATGTTTGAGTTTGTAAAGAAGAATACAAACACTGCTATTTTTTTGAACAGTCTAATATTCACTTTTCTTCAATTTTTTTAGAAGAACAATACAAATTTGATATATTTTTCTTTATGTTGTGATTTGGAATAGAATGTGTAGTGTTCCCAATGCATTTGTGTGTATGAAAATAAAAGCTATTAGAAGGATTTTGAGCTTTATTCACTTTTTTCAACACACTGCTATTATTTTGAACATATATATATATATATATATATATATATATATATTGTATATATATAAAGGTATACTGGGTCCAGAAGTTGTTCCACAGGTTCCAAAACATCCTCAAATAACAATATAAAATTCATATAATAAATATTAAAACCACAGAAACAGACATATGCTGAACTATATACAAATATACTGTAATCAATTACACCAATAGATAAATGTGTGCAATACTAAAAATGGGGCTATAAATCAACTATACAAAAAAAGGAGAAAGGAAAACGCTTAAATAGACAACATTTCTTGAGGAGTACATGATAACAACAGTAGCTTGATTAAGGGCTTTTTTACACTGAGACTCTACTGGCCAGTTTCACATATACAGTTGTGTCCAAAATTATTCAACCCCCAATGCTGTAAAGGGGTTTAGGGACTATAGTGTACATTTGGAATTGTATTCAGAATCAAATCCTACAAGGACGTTGTAACTACCCAAATGCAACTAAAATGACATCAATTGTTTATGTAATACAGTAGTAAATGGTTCTTATGTGGTTTCTTCATTGCCACAATTATTCAACCCCTTAAAGACTACCACTCTGAAGAACAGAGGTTCATACAGGTGCTTTCCATCAGGTATTGAAAACACCTGTGGATGTCACCGAGCAGCAATCAAGCATAATAAGCACCAATTAGGCAGCTTTAAAATGACTGTGATACTCAGCTCCTTCTAGACATTTACTGGTGTGGTTACAAACATGGTGAAGGCAAGAGAATGGTCCAGGAAGACAAGAGAAGAGGTGATTTCTCTTCACAGGAAGGGCAATGGCTATAAGAAGATTGCAAAGATGTTAAACATACCAAGAGACACCTTAGGAAGCATCATTCGCAAATTCAAGGCAAAGGGCACTGTTGAAACGCTACCTGGTCGTGGCAGAAAGAAGATGCTGACTTCGACTGCTGTGCGCTACCTGAAGCGTAGAGTGGAGAGAAGTCCCCGTGTGACTGCTGAGGAACTGAGAAAAGATTTGTCAGATGTGGGTACAGAAGTTTCAGCCCAGACAATAAGACGCACACTGCGTAATGAAGGCCTCCGTGCCAGAACTCCCAGGCGTACCCCCTTGCTGTCTCCAAAGAATAAGAAGAGTCGACTGCAGTATGCCAAAAGCCATGTGGACAAACCACAAAAGTTGTGGGATAGTGTTCTGTGGACTGATGAAACAAAATTAGAACTGTTTGGGCCCATGGATCAACGCTATGTTTGGAGGAGGAAGAACAAGGCCTATGATGAAAAGAACACCTTGCCTACTGTGAAGCATGGTGGAGGGTCAATCATGCTTTGGGGCTGTTTTGCTTCTGCAGGTACAGGGAAGCTTCAGCGTGTGCAAGGTACCATGAATTCTCTTCAGTACCAGGAGATATTGGATGGAAACGTGATGCAGTCCGTCACACACCTGAGGCTTGGGAGACGTTGGACCTTTCAACAGGACAATGATCCCAAGCATACCTCCAAGTCCACTAGAGCATGGTTGCAGAGGAAAGGCTGGAACATTTTGGAGTGGCCATCGCAGTCACCAGACTTAAATCCGATTGAGAACCTCTGGTGGGACTTAAAGAAAGCAGTTGCAGTGCGCAAGCCTAAGAATGTGACTGAACTGGAGGCCTTTGCCCATGAAGAATGGGCGAAGATACCCGTAGATCGCTGCAAGACACTTGTGTCAAGCTATGCTTCACGTTTAAAAGCTGTTATAACTGTAAAAGGATGCTGTACTAAGTACTAAGATTGAATGTCACTTGGGGGTTGAATAAAACTGATAATGCTGTGAGCACAGAAAAGACATTTGTGGTTATTTCATTATAACTGTTATGTTATATTTGTCTGACCTACAAGTGCCTCTTTAATGTAAATGTAAGCAAGATGACTGAATGATCAAAAGCAATGTCAAACTGGCCAAAACACTCAATTTCAGTGGGGGTTGAATAATTTTGGACACAACTGTACCTTTAGCTTACATTTAGACCAGAATGCTGTTGTCCAACTCATTAGGAGAACCTCCCTGGCTAAAGGTATTATTAATAGCATTGATACCTATGAAAATTCTAATGGCACTGTTGATGTTGCATACAGTGGGTAGGAGTGTAACAAGGCAGAGGAGTTGACCTCTTTTATCAAATAAAGGATCTATTAGAGAATGAAATGTCTCAATGGTGGGATATTTTTTGTTACAAAAATATATTGAGGTCAACAGAACACCAAGAGATTTCAGAATCTCAAAAACGTGTGGTTTTCTTGAAGCTGATAACAGAGAGAAATGTTAACAAAGCGCACTCTGACATTGTTGCACTACAGGAGAAATGTATTATCATTTTTAAAATGAGATAGAGAAATCAATGATAGGGTGATTAAGTATGAAACCAAGTTGATTGGCACTAAGTTAGACACATTTGAGAAAGATAGTGCAGATAATTTAAATGGATGCATATTTAATTGAGAAGAATTGTAAGGTTTTGAACCCTTTGGAGCCCCATGCACCTAAGAGCAAGCCATAGGGGAAGTTTCAACTGGGGGCCCAGGAACATTTTTCCTAGTGGAAGCCCAAGACAGGAGGGGGGAAGCCCCATGCTAGATTTGAATCTCAAAGTCGGTATAGGCACTCTGTTAAGCACCCTAGACCCTATAGTGAGCAGGCTCCCTCTCCTGTTAGCAATACACATTTAGATCAGGATTATCAAGGGCCAGGACCTAGTCCCTCCTTAGATATGGATGGGTCTTACACCTATCAAGTGACAGCTCACATTCTAGGTTACCCCAAGAGAGTATTAAGGGCTTTCCTGGAGTCTCAAAAGGTGCAGGTGATGCCAAAGGAGATATGGCAGCTAAGTATATGGAACAGCAACAACTGGTTGTTCAATCTAAACTGAATGCCAATGATACGTCTTAAATTTATTTTTTAGAAGAATAGCACCCTACAGAGTGACAGACCAGGAACAGCAAGAACAAGAGAGAAGAAGAAAAATTAGAAGAGGTAGGAGGGAAGTCCCAAAAGAGGGAAGATGTAGGGGCTGATTTGTCCACTGCCTCTCCCCACCCCCAATAATTTACCTATCCAATATGATTTGTTGGCGGATATAAGCAGATTTATAAGAAATTTCACAGTGAATTATGCCATGAATTCTAAAAATGGGGAGTTGATTAAAGAGTTAGAAGATCAGGTGGGTTTGGATGAGAAGGACAAACTAGCCTTAGACATCCTTGAAAACTTATGGTATGATTCTGAAGAAAGCATACTATCTGATTCAATTCTTCCCTCATAGGTGTCCTTCAATCTCTTAGTAGAGGATGTTGAGTTAGGGACCATTAGCCATACTCCCTTTACACCAACGTCTGTAGTTTACCCCTATTGGGCCACTTTATTTCCACATTTTATGGGTTTCTTTGAGATCATTAAGATCTGTGAACAGGCCATAAAAGACAATAGCTCATATTTGTCTAGAATCAAAAAAGAAAATTCAAATGCTATGTTGTGAAAGCTTGAAGGTTACATGGGGACTGTGAGACATACAATAATGCACAAGCTACTTTTTTTAGCTTTGTATAAGGATCCCCCTGTCTAAGGAGGGCAGCAAGGTTCATCCATTACCTGTGAGATTGATGGAAGGAAGGTTACAAAGATAATCTTAGAAGAAATGTTTCCTTTGATTTTCTTGTTTTATTTAAGTCTGGTAGGGCCCCTGATCCTTCAGAGCTGAGTGATAATTTTTCTATAGTGTTTATTTCCATCTTCTGTGTCCAAAACAAAGGCACTAATTTAAAATTACCTGGTGTAAAATGTCTGCCTGCTCTAGACGTCCAAAATTTCAACCAGTGCTTTGTTAGTTGTGCTGCTAAGATGTATGTTTTTTCCATCCTACATTTAATGATTTATTTTCTAATGCTAAGTGCCTTCTCAATCTCTCTAAATTTGCAACTAATTGGTAAATTCCAACTCTCTTGAGTTGGCCAAATTGTTCCATTTAAAATGCATTTACTCCCTAAGATCTTGTACCAATTTTGGACTCTTTCCATTCTGATTCCCCAGCAATTATTTTCCCAGCTAAATGCTTTGCTGAAGTGCAATATCTGGCAAGTTAAAAGACTGAAGGTTGTATTTACCTCACTGACTAGCCCTTAGGCTCAGGGAGGTATGGGTCTCCAAAATATGCAAGCTTACTACAGGGCTGGGTCAGCTAAAGTCAAAGCTCTCCTTTACAGGTGATAAACTATGGGTATCCACGGGACAGGTGGTTACACTGAGCCATGATCTTTCTTCTCTTGCAATGGCTACATTGTCACATAAGGCCTGCTTATCCCACTATTGCCTCTTCTTTAGATGTATGGGATCCATGATATGTGCTGTGAAGACTTGATAACTCATACTTAGTCAAAATACCCTTGACTAAGGATTATCTGCCTGTAGAAAAGACCACTGTAGTGGTTCCTAACCACTGCATCCAAATTATCCTTTTTTATATAACTTGTTGACTCACCATCCCATTGATGTGAAAACAGTAACTTTGCAAAAATGGGAAGTACAGTTGTCCCAGTATTTCTTTTTAGAACAATGGCGTAAAGCTATTGTTTAATAATAAGGCATAGACCATTAGGATATTCCTCAAAAAAAATTTCATAGATGGTATATAACCCCTTATAGGCTGTCCAAACTGTTATGACGGAGGAACTGTAATCATATCAGTAACATTTTTCACATTCTTGGGGTTTGCAAAAATCTTCAAAGTTTCTGGAGACTGGCTTCTGTCCTTATCTCTACACTTATGGGGAATGTTACCCATCTCACACCTGCTATAGTGATTTTGATCCTTAAGTTAGAAATGCATTCCCCACACCACAGAGTGGTGATGGTCCAAGTGTTGTTTGTTGTTCACAGCTAGACTCACCATTACCAGTCAGTGGAAGTCCCCTGAGATCCCCAAATTTTCTGATGTTATTAGCTGGTTGAATAGCCAATGCAAATATGAAATGATGTTGGTTTACAAAGAATTAAGAGCAGATAGTTTTGCCAAGCATTGGAAGGTTTGGTTATCTCACCCTAAGACCTTAAATCACCCGAGATAGTGTATTGTGTCTCAATATCTGTCCTTTCACTTTGTGCATTAATGAAGCTGGAATTTTCATGTGTTGCTCTGAAATTCAACAGGCAGGCATTTCTAATGTTATAGTATCAAACTATTGCATTGCTTGTTTGTTTTTCCTTTATATTGTTATATGGATATTAGCTTCCTTCATTGGATGTTAACATCTACCAGGAACATCTACCAGACTTAAACTTAAGACTTAAACAAAACAATGCAGTCAGAGAGAAATCATAACCTTTTAGTCCTGTAGTTTGTTTTTCTTTCTTTTTTTTTTTACTGAAAATGTACACCATGTTGAGTGTTTACATTTTTTTTTTATTTTTCGTTTAACTGCTTGGAAAGCGACAGTGTTTTTTCCTCACTGGGGATGAACTGATTTGCCCAACTTGGGCCCATGGTCAAAGTGTATTTAAAGGCATTTTTTTAGTTTGGATGGAAAAGGGAAGGTTTAGACCTAGCTATTTATTGCTGCATGTGACCAACTGTCAAGCATCTTGATTGTGAGACCTTGCAGATTGCCAACTTGGGGTCTTCCTGGAGTCTAAGCCCCAGCCTGCTTCTTCACCAAGGCCCCTGATGGTGGGGATAGACTTGCAGCAAGCTGAAACCAGGTAGCAGCCCCCAGATACGCCCGGCTGAGGATGTGGAGACTGCTCGTGTGAGCAGAATACTATAGCTGAAGACAACCGGAAATCTGATAGACAAGCCAAGGTCAGGACAGGCAGAAAAAAAGCACAGTCAGTGTACAAAGATACATGGGTAGTCGGATACAGGAGTAGCAACAAATGGGAGCTCAGAGAACTAAGAAGTTGCTCAGGCAAAGTGGGCTAGACTGAGCATGTCTTATATAGACAAGCAAACTAGGAGGTGGGCCAGGAAGTGATGGAAGGGAAGGAAATAAAACCCAGAAAATAGCAGGCAATGCCCATAGGTGAGCACAGACAAACCATACATGTGAAGGAACCAGCCTAGGAAAAGCACTGTGGAAGGAGGTAAGAATACACAAAGAAGAATCTGCAGGCTAACTTGTGACACTTGTGACACCAGCTGGGAAGATTCACCCTTCTATTCACCATAGTTATCAATAAACCATTGGAGGTTAAATAAAACATTTTAGAGTTGTCACCAGAGCAAGAGGTGGGGGCATATTCTTCAAGACTCCTGTTTTTATGACAACTCTCTTAAATAGGAATTATGTTCCCTCTTGAAAGATTTATTGTTGCATTTCCAGGACAGGAAGGGAAGGAATGGGTGATTTATCTATCTACAACTAAAAAAAAAAGATTTGATCTCACATACATTTAAAAATTAAACTCTGACTGTTTTTATTACTTCCTGGGTCCCAGCGTTACCACTCTTTCTGTCCTGGTAACAATAACTTTCCCTGACAGAAATGAAAGGAAGATCTGTAGCAGGGACATAGACAAAATAAAAACTATAGTTCTAACCTTTTTCCTACTCTAATAAATAAAAGTTGAACAGCCCCCTTATTTCCTTTCTAGTAAAACATTGTCATCAAGACAAGAATTGAGGAGAAATGTTTAAACGAGCTCCAGATCACAGTAAAGTCCTAAAAGGGTTCTTATCCTATCTCTCAGCTATCCATAATGAAGAAAAAAGTTTTGACTGAATGAATATTTATCAATCTTTGGTAACAAATCCAGTCTGCGGATTGGAAATAGGCCCTTTCGACCCATTACCAGTGCATATAAAAAGGAAACCTGCACTACCCCTAACCCAAGCACTTCTAGTCAGTAAGTTTATGAAATCCATTGGTAATACTAGTGTTATTATGTTACAGAGGGTTCTGGAGACTATGGGTCAGGATGTCCTGACTCTATGATATACCAAAGCACTATACTTTCCCATAACATGTAATGAGGAAGTCTAGTCAATCCTTATTAAGCATATTAAACAGCAGATATGGAGGAATTTCATCCTACAATCCATCTGCAATTCAGAGATTAAAGATCCATTACACCCCTTTCTTAGTCCACCATACTCAAAGTGGATTGCTAATATTTAACCTTTGAAGCAAAGTTAGATGTGCCAAGATTTCCATATAACTGCTCATCACCACTGTAGAATATTTTTTCACTGCAACTGCCAGATCAGAATATATACTTGCAGTATATATATGAATTGCAGGAACCAAATTCTTTTCCATTTTTTTGTAAAGCTATAATTCCAATGCCCTTTGTAAAACACACTTACGTTACAGTATTTCCATATGAACACATACAGTGTGTAGATGTGTGTTCAGGATAAACAGTAATGAAGTGTCTCAAAAACTAAATTTAGTGAATTTTTTTTCTTTCAATATCCATGATTAAAGTCTGAATAAGAATGCAATGGGAACATTTGAACATTGTGGTTGATAGCCACAATGAGGGATAACAGAGTGAGCTAATCAGGTGAAACATGAGCAAGAGCAAATTTAAAAATGTTTGCTTGGCTCCAAAAGGCAGATCTCATGGCTTTCTATGAAACTGTTCATTTGAATCCAGGCTAACACAAATCCATTTTTAAGTAATAAGTACATATTCTATGTAAGTTTATATGTGCATGTATAAATGTGCCATTCTAGTAATTAAAGTTGACTTTTTTTTTTTTTTAAGATTTCTCATGACAACAGTAACTGATTATCAAACTGAGGTAGCTAATCAGGTGAATCTTGAACAGAGCAAATTTAAAAATGTTTGCTTGTCTGTAACAGCTGTCTATGAAACTGCTCATTTGAATTGAGACTAACACAAACACATTTTTTTTTAAATAATGAGTACATATTCTATGTATGTTTATATAAACATGTGCATGTATAAATGAGCAATCCAACTAACAATCTTAACAGTATATATAAACATTTTTGTATTTCTTTTTAAATTCATGACAATAGCAATAATAACTGTAACATTTCTAAGGCATACTTTTAGTTCAGACACACAGCCTTACTAACTACCCAGTAGAATTTAGGATAGATCATTTAAATAATGATATAGCTGTCAAGATTCTGATGTGATCTTCTCAAACTATTCATCTTCTATTACAGGTTTTATTGTACTATATATTGGGCATCTGTAAATCTGAGAACCTTCTAAGCTAACTAATTTAAAAACGTAGCACGTAGTTTATAGCCCAGTTTAACTGACTTACTTTAGAAAGATCCTCTACTGTTGCTAGGAAACCTTTCTGTGATCTTTGCATTTGCTATAATGTAGCTCTAGTGTTTCTCTCAAAAATCATTCAACTTTCAGTAACATATCATTTAAGCAAATTCATGGCATAAAGGTACAAATAACATCATTATGATGATTAAATGTCTGCCTATATACTAAAAGTAATTGTTTGTTTTTCTATACTTCCTGCCTGCTTTATAAAACTAATATTTATTTGTGTTTCATTTTGGAAGTGTTGTACATTGTTCAGACAGTGTATGGATTATGGTGGCTTGGCGCCAAGCATTTGCCCAATGGTAATGATCAGGGATGAGCTTCAAGTTCACACCAAATTTGAACATTGTCTAAGGACTCATGTACACATGAATTCACCTAGTCGTTAAACTCTCCTGGCAGCAGAAAAACGCTAAATGTGGCAAAAATGTGTTTAAATACAACATTTAGCCGTGTTTACCCACTTTTAGCGCTTGGATTTTCCATTGGCATAGATAAACACCCAAACGCTAAACACGCCTAGTGTTTAACCACATTTACATATGTTTAGCCACATTTACACACGTTTTTGCTGCGTTTAGCATTTGTTGACCAAAATGTTTCTCTCCTGAATGTGATTATTCTGTGTTCATAAGAGGAATGTTTAACTGCCCCTAAACTCTGTTGCTCCTAAACTCTGGTAAAAGCCTATGTTTACATGGACACATAAGCTTTTATTGAGTTGAGTTCAGGGGCTTTCACAAAAAAAAATGCTAAAAGCTCCTAAACTCACATTTAGGAGCAGCAGTGTACATGATGCCTAAACCTTACCTGTTCTGCATACGGCAAATGGATGAACTAAGTGGGATGTTTGCCCAACTACTGAACCTCCAGCTGCATCAGGAAGTGAAACATTTAGCAGAGGTGTTAATATTGTTGCTAAATGTAAGAACTTATCACTTAGGCTGGTTGTTGGCAATCTAGCAATCAGTGAAGCATCTTTACTAATCTATTTTTGTGTAGGCAGAGGGTCAGGAACAGTGTCTGACATCACTGATCAAATATGGTTATGGCCATATTTAGTCAATGACATCAGCCACATCCCTGTCCCTTTTGCTTGCAATTCAGCTGTCAGCCAGGGATCTGTCATTTAGACTAGTCTATCAGCATTGGACATGTCAGCATTCTCTTTAATTTATTTTGGCTGAAGAGGATCTACATCACTGGATGACATGATTAAAGTACAAGAACACCAAAATTTATACTCCTGCATGCTGACGCAAATGTGCCAGTATTCCGCAATCTTTCTTAAAGGGACCCTGCTTCTCTAACCAATGTGTGGGAAATAAATATTCCTAAAATGTATTGTATGAAAAAGGGAATAAGAGTATCACCCAGATAACAACCACTCATTATCATAAAGGAACCCCACTTCTCTAAAATGAAATAAAGGGAGTATAAGAACAGAATGCATAGGCTACAAAAATATTTAAAAAAATAAATATTATTATTATTATTATATTAAATATATTAATAAAACAATTTTGAATAATAATGTAGGGACTGTTTTATACACTCAGGGAATTATATATAATCATACATGATATTTGCATATATTCAGCTGTTCCATCAGCAAAGGAATCTAAGAAGTATATATAGGAGGGTTTCATCTCTATTTCAACATCACATGGACCCCAGATCACTCACTGTCTGCTATGGCATATATAATATACTGAATGTGGAAGTGAATAGCAACTATAAAGTGCTACTGTGAGTCCGAAGGTATAGGAATGCTACTAAAAATCCTGGATAAAACAATTGATATCGAACTCCACATTGAGGCCCTTTGGTACCAAGGTTTGCATATAATAGATCCATATGGACTCCATCTGGCTTAGCACGTATTTATTATGACTCCCTCTCTAATGTCTCTTATACTTCTCCACTCCACAAAACGATAACGATGATAGATGTAGGGTAGAGTGCAAAATGTTTTGATAAATTGTGATTTTTCTATTTCAATGGTTTTTATTAATTTTTAAACAGTATAAAAGAGAGGCAATAAAACACGCCCATGCAGGGGCTATCAATTGCACAGATAAAAAAAATGCAAAGTTAAAAAAAAAGGAAAAACAGTGCTCTAATGCCAACAGGGCAAAAGGTACGCCCACACAGAGGCTATCAATGGCACATAAATTACAAAACATTACTGTAACTGACTATAACAACTAAATGCAGCAGGCCAGTCACACCAAAACAGAGAAAGAATGAAAAAAGAAGAAAGAGGGGAAGAAAAAAAAAAAAGAGAGGGGCAAGGGGCAGGGGTCCAAGAGCGCTAATACCGAAAGCCATTACATCCCCAGACTAGCTGGGGAGAGTGTGGGAAAGGCATATTGCAACCACGGCTCCCATATTTTCAAAAATTTATGTTGGGAGTCGTTGCGGATACTCGACATCTGTTCGTTGAGCATCATAGTGGTCATACGATCCCGCACCCCCTGAAGAGGGACAACCGGACTCTTCCAGGCCTGAGCAATTGTTCTAGTGGCCGATAAAAACAGATAGGAAGCCAACTTCTGCTGATGAGCCAAGAGGCCCGGTATGGGGCAATGAAGCAAAGCATACCGAGCATCCCGATGGAGAGATGGAACAAGGTGAAAAGGAGGCCAAACACACGAGACCAAAAACGAAACAGTCTCGGGCATGACCACCAGATATGCAATACATCTCCACGATGGCCACAACCCCGAAAACATTGATCACTACAGGCAGGGTTAGCCCGGGCCAACCGAGCCGGAACCCAGTACCAGCGAAACAATACCTTATAGGCTGCCTCCAGCGTGGTCGTATTAAATGAGCATTTAGCTATGAGTGACCAGGCCTTATTCCAGTCCTCCGGATCCACGGCCACTCCCAGGTCGTGCTCCCACTGAACGACATATGAAAAAGAAGTATGCGGCGAGCGTTTATTCAAAGCTGCATAAAGAAGGGAAGTAAGGCCTGGGGCGCCTGGCCGTTGTTGGCAAAGCTGTTCAAAGGCAGATTTCTGGTACGGGAAGACAGACGTGCCCCGCAATGAGATCAGCCAATGCCGCAATTGAAGGTAACGAAAAAACTCCGTCGGAGGGACATCCCGTGACTCCCGAAGAGAATTCCAGGTAGGGAAGGACCGAGAGGTCAAAAAGTGTCGTACCTGGGAAAAACCATTGGTCACCCACCAAGAAAACACCCTTGGTTGATCTAAACCTGGTGGGAAGAGGGGGTTGTTAGTGATTGGGAGCAAAGGCAAAAAAGGTGACATTAGGCCACTGGAGTAACGTACCGAGTCCCACACTTGCAAGCCATGGAGCAAAATCGGACTCAGTGCCGTGGGACGCAGGGCAGAGGGAAGCCATAGAAGTGTCGATATCGCAATAGGGGCACAATTAGGTAGTTCCAGGAGGACCCAGAGAGGTATGTCTGAGGAAGCATGCAACATAGATAGCGGGGTGATCTGGCTCGCCTGATAATATTTAGTAACATTGGGAACCCCAAGGCCACCCTGAAGTCTATGGACAAAAAGCGTAGTTCTGGAAACTCTGGGGCGTTTATTGGCGCAGATAAAACGCATAATCTTTGCCTGAAGCAACCGAAGGAAATGAGGAGGAACCCGCACTGGGAGGGTGCGAAAATAGTATAGCAGTTTTGGCAAGATGGTCATTTTTACTGAATTAATCCGTCCAATCCATGACAGGTGTGGAAATTGCCAAGAATGCATAAGAGAGGACACAGAGCGAAGCAGTGGATAGTAGTTTGCAGCAAACAGTGAGTCATAGGTGGGGGTCAAGCGGATGCCTAGATATTCAAGAGAAGAAGAAGCCCATTTATAAGGGAAGTGGGACTGTAGGCGCAAAACCAAATCTGAGGCCAAAGTAATATTAAGCGCGACAGTCTTATCCAAATTGATACAGAGACCCGAAATCAAGGAAAAGCGCTCAAGAACCTGTTGCAAATTTGGAAGCGTCGTCACTGGGTTAGTGAGAGTCAAGAGGGCATCGTCTGCAAAAAGGTTCAACTTGAACTCCTGTCCAGCGTATGGAACCCCCGAAATATTGCAATCAGTCCGGAGCGCCATTGCCAACGGCTCAAGCGCCAGGACAAAGAGTGCTGGGGACAGGGGGCATCCCTGTCTCGTACCTCGCCAAATAGGAAAGGAATCTGAGAAATACCCAGCGTATTTAACGGAAGCCGACGGGGAAGAATACAAGGCTTGAATCCAAGAAAGAATAGAATCCCCAAAACCCCAGCGAGACAGCACAAACCGCAGATAGTCCCAGGATAGAGAATCAAAGGCTTTATATATGTCTAAGGACAGTAGGAATCCCGGTATTTTCCGTTGTTGTAGAAAATGTATAAGATGAACCACCTTACGAACATTATCACCCGCCTGTCTCCCAGGGATGAAACCCACTTGATCCCTGTGAATCAGGCTACGCAAATATTTATTGATACGACAGCTGAGAATCTTGCCTAATATCTTAAGGTCTTCATTAAGAAGAGAAATGGGCCGAAAGGCTTGCGGTTCCTGCACATCATCGGCTGTCTTAGGAATCATAGAGATATGAGCTCTAAGCGCGTCTGGAGAGGGCAAGGAGCCCTGTCGTAACTCATTAAAATAATCAGTCAAGAAGGGTGCTAACAGAGTTGCAAATTTCTTATAGTAGAGGCCGGAAAATCCATCTGGACCTGGGGCCGTGTTGGACCGTAGAGATTTAATAGCTTGTAGCACTTCCAGTACGGTAACACCGGCATTGAGGGCCTTCTGCGCTGCCTCAGATAGTCCAGGGAGTTGGAGGTCTTGAAAAAATGCCTCTGCCTGAGCCACAGGGAAGGGATCTGGTTTAGCATAAAGACGCAAGAGAAAGTCCGCAAAACGGGAGACAATCTGCTGGGGATTAGAAGTACAGCCACCCACGGAAAGTCGCAATCGGATCGGTTTGTGGGGTTTCCCCACAGAATTGAGTTTCCTGGCCAACAGAGGCCAACAGAGAATGAAGCTCCAAAAGTCGGCGCTCCCGTTCCCGCTTCCGAACCGCCGCCAGCTGTATAACCTGACCCCGCACCGTGGCTTTATGCGCCTCCCACAGGGGAACTGCCAAAGAAACAGATCCCGAGTTTTCCGCAAAATATGTGCGTACAAAAGATTCTATTTGTTGGCAAGTGACCTGAGTGGTCAATAAGGAATCATTAATGCGCCAGTGAAAAGGGCGCCGCACCGACCCAGAAAGGGCCAGGAGGAGTACCAAGGGATCATGGTCCGACCAGGGCAAGGAGGGAATAGTTATCCGCCTGACCAAAGGAAGCTGCTGAACACGCATGAATATATGGTCAATTCTACAAAAACTGTCATGAGGGTTAGAGTAGAATGTAAAGTCGCGCTCAGTTGGGTGAAATTCTCTCCAAATGTCCGCCAGCCCCGCCGTCCTGAAGAGAGAGCACATACGTTCCTCTAGCACTAAGTCGTGAGAAGGGGCCGTCCCCTGGGCATATCGATAAATTGTGATTTTTAAAGCGAACCGCAATATTATGCATATGCTCCTGTACCCTCTTCATTAATTGTCTTTTTGTGCATCCAATGTATTGTTTCATGCATGGACATTAGACCACTCCCTCAGTCTGATGTGATGAAGTCCTGTATTTCATATTGTCTTCCTGTGCTAGTACCCTGAAACATTTTTTTATTCCTGTTCCTCCTGCAGCCATAGCACTTACCACATGCAAAAAATTCCTTCAAGTCAAACAATGATAATGCTTTTTTCGGGGGGGGTCAACCACTTTATGTACAAGTCTTTTCTTCAAATTTTGTGGTTTCCTATACTAAACATCAGTCAGGAAGGTAACACATCTTTTACACCCTATCTGCTTTTAATATATCCTAATATTTTTCAATAACCCAGTCCACTTTTTTGTAGTGTTTATTATAATTCAATATTTTTGCCAAGGTATATTCATTACCTTGCTGGTCATCAGGTTTATTTTTAATCAGTTCATTTCTATTCATCTTTTTCACCTCTTGAATCCGGTTTTCTATATATTCCTTTTTGTGTCCTTTATTCATAAACATCTGTCCTAATATGTTTGCTTGCTGTTCAAAATCATTTGTCGCTATACAATTTCTCTTTGTTCTCATTAATTGGCAGTTAGGGATATTTATCAACCAATTATTGTGATGACAACTATCCATAGGGATATAACTATTCCTATCCGTTTGTATAAATCTTGCATGTAACTTTATCATACCCACTTCAAGGTAGATTTTCAGGTCCAAGAAGTTGATTATACTAATACTCCCTTTTCCAAAATAGTACTATATTTGTTATCATTGTTGTCCAATCTGTTCTTAATCTGCTCCAAACTCTGAGAATCCCCTTTCCAGATTATCAAAATATCAATAAAATGCCTGTAAAGCAACAATTTTTCAGGTTTCTCCATATTTGCTGGCTGTTCTTCCCATCTCGGCAAAAATAAATTTGCAATACTTGGTGCAAATTTTGCTGCCATTGACACGCCTGTGTTTTGTTTATAGAATATTCCATTGTACCAGAAATAACTGTGATATATTTTTTCTGTTTCCTCTGTATCCTAGGGTTCATGGTTAAAGCCCATTTCATGGCTTCCATTGCTTCATTGTGTTCTATGATCTTATATAATGATCCTACATCAGCAGTTGCATAATTATATTACTGGCATCTTTTATATTTTTCAGTGATTGCAGAACATGTTTAGTGTCTTTAAATAGGCAGTGTTTTTTGAACCTCTGTCTGCAAGAAAATATCAACATATTGTCCAAGTCTCTCATTTACAGAGTGCATCCTATTTACGTTTAGACACCCTGGTGGTTTTTCTCAATCCTTATGTATCATTGGTATGCTATAGATTGCAGGGATTCTGCAGACATCAGGTATCATATATCTCTGTTCTTTACTGTTAAGAATTCTCTTTTTACTTCCCTTTTGTACCAACTTTTCTAATTCTTTCCTATTGGCAACTATAGGATTACTGCTCATTTTCTTATAGGTGTTTTTATCTTCCAATAATCTGTATATTTATGTTTTATAATTTTTTGGCAGGATCACTATTCCCTTTGTCTGCGGGTCTGATCATCACATAATTTCTCTCCTCAATTTTCAGTATTTTCTTTATATATTCTGGATCAAGGTATTTTTTATCTTTAATTGCTCCAGATCATTCAACACCATCTTTTTAAAAACTTCTACATGCTTATTTTCTCCTATTTGTGGATTGAATACCGACTTATTTTGTAGTGTTGTGTGTGCTACCATACCCTCTCGTCCCATTCTTCTGACTGGTATCTGTGGATTCATTAACATATATTTTTTGATCTTCACATTTCTAATGTATTTTCTCCTATCACCTTCCTGGACTGCACACCTGAGAGATGAGAGAATCCTCCCTACAGGAAACATAATCAATTTACAGCTGTTATAAGTCCCCTCCCTTCCCCTTGCCCTTGATTGATTGCCTTTGATTGTGCTTCTCCCTACAAAGGAACATTTGTTGTGACCAGAAGACCAGGGAGGGTCAGATGTACCAAGGCAGGCACAGGGAGGCCAGGGAGGGCTGAATTAACCTGCAGGCTTGTTCCTTCTCATAGGTTTCCCCCAGTTGGTACCAGTGCTCCAATCTCAGGGGAGTGTGGCCATCACTGTAGTGTGTTGAAACACCACCCGGATGCTGTCTCTCTCTTCCCCCACATGGTTCCAGTGGAAAAATGAGGGCATGCACGCCAAGCCTCGTTCTGGCATCAGCAGAATTTTTCAGACACATGACCGGAAGTGGGCAGGTCCAGAACTTGTGCAGCCCGCAAGAGAGCTGAGGGACACTTTGGTGTGAGGAGGACAGCATGGCGGCTCACATCGGTGGGCTGACAGTCAGGACGGTACACTTGGCATCTGCAGCGGAGACCGGGATGAACCACCTCATGGAAAAGAAGGATGGGATCAAGTCCAAGTCTGGGCTAGGTGAGTGCCTTTCTTGAGGGGGAGTGCTAGGAGGGGAGAGGTGGCCCAGATGGACCATGTTGGATCAGCCTGGTCAGACTGGATGGGTACCCCAATCCCCCCCCCCCCAGTTAACTATATGTTAAAGCCTGGCAGCCGGAAGGGGATAGGAGAGAGAGACTAAGCAATTGGTGTTCCCATTCTCTCTTTCAGAATCCCCAAGTGGAACCCAGGAAGCCCCTGATAGACCACTTTCTTTACCCGTGGGTTCTAGCTCCTCTAGGAAATGTGGTTATTGTGCAGAGAAGTTAGCTAGGTCCCATCCTAAACCATTTTGCTATAGATGCATTAACAAGCTGACAGGGAAAAAGGCTTAAGGCTTGATGAAAGATTTCCTAGCATCTAAACAAGTGGAGACGGTACCCACATCCAGTCTTTTTGAACCTCGGTGGCAAAGCTGCATGGCCCAGGCCCAGAGGAGCTAACCCCTAGGGAAAGGTCATCAAGCCTTAATTCCAGAGGGGGCCCCAGTTTATTCATGCCATCTTCCCAGATGCTTCCTCCAGCCCAAATCAGGGATGAGGAGGAGAGTAAGGGAGAATTGGGTAGTCAGCCTAAATCAGACCACAGCTCAGGGGAGGAGGTGGACCTAGATATGGGTAATGAGGCAGGTGAGGAGATTAAACCTTGTAGGCACTTCTTTCTACAGGAGGACTTAAATGGCCTCCTTCAGGTGGTATACACCACAAAAGAAATCCCAGAAACACTCAGAGAGACCTCAGCACAGGACAAAATGTATAGTGGCCTAGTTAAGGCCCATGCTAGGGCGCTCCCCTTCCAGCAATCCCTAAACGGAATTAATCCTACAAGAATGGAAGGATCCTGAATGGAGAATGGTAATACCTAAGACTTAGAAAATAAGGTTCTCCTTTAAAGAGGAGGAGGAAGATAAATTCTTTAAGCTTCCTGGATGCTATGATGCTTGGATGCAAGTTACCAAGAGGTCTGATCTCTCCTTCAAGGATTAAGGGAGCATTAAGGATTTGATGGACCGAAGGTCTGAATCCCTCCTAAGGAAGGCACAGGAGTCTACCACATCTTGCAAAGCCCTAGCTCTGGCAGTAACCTGCATTGCCAGAAATACAGACTTTTTTGGATAGAAAGACTGACCAAACACCTGTTGGAGGGGGCACTCATTAATTCAGCCAGAAAGGCTATCTGGGTTAAAGCATGGGAAGGTAACTTAACTTCGAAAGGTAAACTATGTGGTTTTCCCTTTGAAGGCTCTCTAATTTTTGGCCCAGAGTTGGACAATGCACTGTAAAGGTCCTCTGAGAAGGGGAATGAATTCCCAGTTAAACCCCAGAGGGAAAATATGTAAGAGTTTTTTTCATTGCCCCTCGGGGCAGAACTAGCAGAGGGACAAAAAGGAACCAAATAAGAAATAGAGCTGGAAGAGGAAGGCAAAGGAGCAATTTGCTGTTTTCCTCCCCAGGCGATGCCAAGATCAGGGTAGGGGGAAGCCTGTCACATTTTGCCACCCAGTGGGAAAAAAACTCAGACAGTGCCTACATCTGCCAACTAGTACAAGAGGGCTATCACCTGGAGTTATTGTCTGAAGTTATTGTTAAGGCCCTCACCAATGATCATCCTCCCCTGCCTTCCATGGGATGCCTTGAAGAGGGAAGCTCTCTTTTAAAGGAGTTCAGGAGCTGGCAGGACAATTGGTGGTAGTACCCAAGAGCCAACAATACCAGGGATTTTACTCCCACGTATTTGTTGTTTGCAAACCTTCAGTAAAATACCTGAATAAATTATTGGAGTACAAAAGATTTTAAAAAAGTATTTAGGGGGGTGCATGTGCGGCTGGCTCCTATATGGACGTGCAGTGAGAACCGCTCCGTCCATAAGCCAGACCCGACACGGCTCACACCGGCCCTAAGGGATTCCAACCCCATAATCAGCAAGGGCAGAGGTGCACAACCCTCCCCAGCAATGCCCCGCCATCTGAAAACCCTGGGACAGCCCGGAAAACTTACTTACTTCTTCCCTGCTGTTCAAGCAGGGATCCAAGATGGCGCCGGCTGTCAAAACGGAGCAGGCAGACACGAGGAGGATGACAGGACCCATCACACAGATCCCAGGCTGCAGTACCCGCTCTACCCAGGGGACCCTGGTGAGTCATTTCCTCCCCTATCCCCAACAACAAGTAGCCCAGCTAAGTCCAGACCACGCCTGGACACAGACACTGCAACCACCTGCCAAACCCTCATCCATCCATCCCTTCAGCATGCCACCGATTTCCCGGTGATAGAATCGTTCCCTGTGTCTGACCAACCTATATCAGATAATCTGCATGAAAAACATGCTCCTGTCACTCAGGCAGACGCTACACAGCGACTTGACATCATTACTCGCCCAAATCACTACTGTGATTCAAAAACAAGATCACAGACTACGCCATATTGAGACAAAGATGGGGGAAATAATTACAGCCCACAACGACTTGATTGACGCACATGCTGACCACACTTCTGACATCGAACAAATTAATTTGAAATTAGCGGACCTGGAGGATCGTTCCAGACGCAACAACATCAAATTTAGGTGTATTCCTGAAACTATAACCAACGAGGCACTACTACCCTACATCCAACAATATATGAAACATCTTATTCCGTCTCTCTCAGAAGTAGAGCTCGCCATTGACCGCGCTCATAGAATACCCAAACCGTCTTTCCTGTCAGCATCAATCCCTAGGGATGCTCTGGCGTGGATTCATTTCTACCACATAAAGGAGAAGATAATGATAGCATCCAGAAACCCTCCTCCACTCCCGCCATCACATTCAAACATCAAATTATACGCAGACTTATCAAAAGCTACGCTCCTTAACCGTAAAAAATTGGTTACCATCACCAAAGCCTTACAGAATCATGGCATTGCTTACCAATGGGGATTCCCCACAAAAATAACGGTCAGACACCAGGAAAGAATCTACACAATCAGAAACCTAGAAGTGGGCATAGACCTGTTGAAGGCATGGAACATAATACCCGCGGACCCCCAATAATCCACCTCCACTGAAACCCATCAGATGGAAGCAGAATAACTCTGACATATTATATTCTCAAGCCACCTCAAATTCCACACCTCTGACGCTCTACTCCACGATATCCCATCCTACTAAGATCTGGCGATCGGCCCGATCAGAAAATTCTCTTGTTACGGAACATTGTTTGGCATGACCTTATCTATGGTCAATGCTTGTTCACACCTCCCAGTTTTGAAGTAGCGCACCAAGCTACCCATGTTTCTTGCATTTTTTGCAAGCCTTTTTTACCCCTCCCTTCCTGCGTTACCAGTCAACCGGACAACTCACCAGCTCCACTAATTCTTCCAAATCAACTTAGAACAAGGCTTCTGAATCCCCGAACGAACCATTTCCACACTACCCAGACCATGCAATTCTCCTCACAAGTGTATCCGTCCAACCTAGATCAACGCTTTAAACGCCAACTCGACTACCCCATACACCGTACCAAAGATCTACAATATGATAAACATAACATCTCAAAATGTGCGTGGCCTAAACTCCCCTTTCACAAAATCGATGCTCCAAAAAGAAATTAGGACATCCCATGCGGACATTCTTTTCATACAGGAAACACATTTCGCAACATCCAAGACCCCAAAACTACAACTACGTCGATTCTCCCACATCTATATGGCCACCAATCCTAAGAAACGTAATGGCGTTCTTACAGCTCTAAAGGACACTATACAATTCAGATATGTTTCAGAAATAGCTGACCCTCAAGGTTGCTATCATATCCTGATCTGTAAACCTAACGACACCCTCTACACCCTAGTGAATGTTTACGGTCCAAACAACAATCAGACCCAATTCCATCGTAAACTCTACACCACTATATCTTCCCAAAAACAAGGCAGACTTATCATCGGCGGAGACTTCAATGTTATCGGCAACCCACTCCTAGACTCGTCCTCCAAGAAAAGATTCCCAAACAGAATTTCAATCGTTTCCTGCACAATCACGACCTCTATGATATCTGGAGATGTCAACACAGCACTGAAAAAGACTACACCTACTAATCCCCTTCCCACCTGTCCTACTCCAGAATCGATTTTTTTGTTACAGATAAATGGACTCTACAACACGTAACATCATCCAACATCGGCACCATCACATGGTCAGACCACGCTCAAAAAAAACATTTATTAGAACCTCATAACTTATTTTTTGACCTCAATACTACACCCGATATCTCTATAACCACACTCTGGCCCTCTTACAAAGCTTATATGCGAGGTATTCTCATACAACTCAATTCACGAATCAATAAACAGAGATCTAAACAAATCGACCAACTTCTAACTTCTATAAAACTAAACGAGGAAATTAACAAACAAAACCCCAACACCTCCACATCTGCATCCCTCACCTCAGACAGAAACCAGCTCCGAACCCTTTTACTACATAAATATGACCTCAACCTTCAAAAAACTAAATCACAATTTTACTCCCTAGGTAATAAAGCAAACTCACTTCTAACAAAAATAACACTTTTCAACAGGTAAAAAGTTTTGGGCATAAAATTAGCTAATCTTACATAATTTTGGGGTGCTGAAAACGAAAATGACCCTTAAAAATGTTGATTGGCTCTAGTTTCCATGATACAGTCAGGTCCATAAATATTGGGACATTGACACAATTCTAACATTTTTGGCTCTATACACCACCACAATGGATTTGAAATGAAACAAACCAGATGTGCTTTAACTGCAGATTGGCAGCTTTAATTTGAGGGTATTTACATCCAAATCAGGTGAACGGTGTAGGAATTACAACAGTTTGCATATGTGCCTCCCACTTGTTAAGGGACCAAAAGTAATGGGACAATTTGCTTCTCAGTTGTTCCATGGCCAGGCGTGTGTTATTCCCTCATTATTCCAATTACAATGAGCAGATAAAAGGTCCAGAGTTCATTTCAAGTGTGCTATTTGCATTTGGAATCTGTTGCTGTCAACTCTCAAAATGAGATCCAAAGAGCTGTCACTATCAGTGAAGCAAGCCATCATTAGGCTGAAAAAACAAAACAAACCCATCAGAGAGATAGCAAAAACATTAGGCGTGGCCAAAAACAACTGTTTGGAACATTCTTAAAAAGAAGGAACGCACCGGTGAGCTCAGCAACACCAAAAGACCCGGAAGACCACGGAAAACAACTGTGGTGGATGACCGAAGAATTCTTTCCCTGGTGAAGAAAACACCCTTCACAACAGTTGGCCAGATCAAGAACACTCTCCAGGAGGTAGGTGTATGTGTGTCAAAGTCAACAATCAAGAGAAGACTTCACCAGAGTAAATACAGAGGTTTCACCACAAGATGTAAACCATTGGTGAGCCTCAAAAACAGGAAGGCCAGATTAGAGTTTGCCAAACAACATCTAAAAAAGCCTTCACAGTTCTGGAACAACATCCTATGGACAGATGAGACCATGATCAACTTGTACCAGAGTGATGGGAAGAGAAGAGTATGGAGAAGGAAAGGAACTGCTCATGATCCTAAGCATACCACCTCATCAGTGAAGCATGGTGGTGGTAGTGTCATGGCGTGGGCATGTATGGCTGCCAGTGGAACTGGTTCTCTTGTATTTATTGATGATGTGATTGCTGACAAAAGCAGCAGGATGAATTCTGAAGTGTTTCGGGCAATATTATCTGCTCATATTCAGCCAAATGCTTCAGAACTCATTGGACACCGCTTCGCAGTGCAGATGGACAATGACCCAAAGGAAACTGCAAAAGCAACCAAAGAGTTTTTTAAGGGAAAGAAGTGGAATGTTATGCAATGGCCAAGTCAATCAACTGACGTGAATCCGATTGAGCATGCATTTCACTTGCTGAAGACAAAACTGAAGGGAAAAAGCCCCAAGAACAAGCAGGAATTGAAGAGTTGCAGTAGAGGCCTGGAAGAGCATCACCAGGGATGAAACCCAGCGTCTGGGGATGTCTATGCATTCCAGACTTCAGACTGTAATTGACTGCAAAGGATTTATAACCAAGTATTAAAAATAAAAGTTTGATTTATGAATATTATTCTGTCCCATTACTTTTGGTCCCTTAACAAGTGGGAGGCACATATGCAAACTGTTGTAATTCCTACACCGTTCACCTGATTTGGATGTAAATACCGTCAAATTAAAGCTGACAGTCTGCAGTTAAAGCACATCTTGTTTGTTTCATTTCAAATCCATTGTGGCGGTGTATAGAGCCAAAAATGTTAGAATTGTGTCGATGTCCCAATATTTATGGACCTGACTGTATATTCACCCATCTAATGACGTAAGCCATTCAAAATTATGATGCAACTTCAGCTGCATATTGCGCAATTGATACTGGTGACCAATAGAAAATTGCATGTATACTGAGATGATGCAATATTAGCCTTTAATTGCATCACTTCACTGCATAAAAGCTGCAGTATCTGTAGCTGATTGTAGTTCGACAGCGTCTTTACATTTCGTTTTATGCTTATATAGGCTACTCAGTAATGCCTCGAACTTGTGTGAATAAAGCAGATAATTTCTGCTATATCTGCGGTGAAATAACTTTTATCTCACAAAAAAGGAGGATAACAGGAATGATTAAGAAAGCCTACAACTTGTATTTTGGCTGCAAGATAGGAGACCAGGACAAGAGCTGGGCACCACATATATGCTGCAATTCTTGTGGGACGGCACTGGAGCAATGGTTGAATGGAAAAAAGGCATCTATGGCTTTCGCTGTGCCAATGATTTGGAGAGAGCCAGCAGATCATGTTAGTAATTGTTACTTTTGTATGGTGCCTCCAATTGTAAAAGGGCTAAATAAGAAGAAAAAGTTATCTGTGCACTATCCAAATATTCCATCGGCAATACGTCCAGTTCCTCATGGAGAGGGACTACCAATTCCTAAAGCACCAGAATCCTTCGTGGTTGAGTCAAGTGAGGAAGAACCTGAAGCGTGTAGTCACGTGCAGTTGTAAGAGATAGCCCTTTCCTCGAATACAAGAGAAAAGCCAAGAGAAGCAAAACCGACACAAACTGAAGACAAAACTAGTGAGAATCCTAAGTATTAAAATGATTCAACTTAGCTTATGGCTATAATTTTTCTTGGTAATCCTATGCAATATATTATGCCATTTAGGCTTTGTTATGTAGTCAATATCACTTGCTTTATATTTGTGGAAAGACATCTATCTATATAATTATTGTGCATTATGTAGTCATTACGCCTATAGTAGAAAACTTTCCGTTTACAGAAAAACTAGAGCCAATTGACAAATTTCATTGTTATATTTGAACTCAGAATGTGAAATTCATTAAGAAATGGATCCTTTTGTTTCCAAAACTGGCAAAAAATAAAAATTTGTTGAACAGTGTAATTAAACAAAGATGCCTCAAATCAAAAATCTCCTCAATATTACACCCAAATACCCGTACTTTGCTTACAAACCCTAAAGACATAGCTGACACTTTTGCAACTTACTACCAAACCCTGTACAATATCAAAGATGATCCAGATACACATCAACCAACGACATTGTCCATACAAAACTTCTTAACTACCACCAACCTACCCCAGCTCACTCCATCACAACTCACCTCTATATCTATCCCATTCTCTCCCATAGAAATAGAGGACACTATAAAAACCCTACCCCTGAACAAATCTCCAGGGAATGATGGCTTTACCAACAAATTTTATAAAACATTTGCTCCTTAACTTACACCACACCTAACCACTCTCTTTAACCATGCCGCATCTACAGGTACATTCCCTAATGAAATGCTGCAATCCACAATCACTACTATCCCTAAGCCCTGCAAAGACCCCCAACCAGTTCAGAATTACAGACCGATTTCACTGCTAAATACGGATATAAAACTTTATGCCAAATTGGTTGCCCGAAGATTGCTTCCCCACCTACCTATATTAATCCACCCAGACCAAGTAGGATTTGTCCCTGGCCGCCAAACACCAGATGCAACGAGAAGACTCATCTCTCTCCTACACACATTAGAAACCACCAAACGACCCACCCTACTTTTATCCCTTGATGCTGAGAAAGCATTTGACCGAATACACTGGAACTTTATGAAACTTATGCTTCAAAAGTTTGGAATCACAGAATGGATGCTACCGGCAATCCTTGCTCTCTATTCCAACCCTTCTGCGAGAGTGCTGACCAACGTTACGCTTTCACAGATTTTCCACATCTCTAACGGCACCAGACAAGGTTGTCCCCTCTCCCCCGTAATCTTCACCTTACTCATTGAACCACTAGCCTCAAAACTCAGAGAGGACTCAGCATTCACAGGAATCACCCATCTCAAAAAAGAACACAAAATTTGTCTATTTGTAGATGACATCATACTAATGGTTACCAATCCACACAAATCACTCCAAACGATCCAGACACATCTTCTACAATACTCAGAAGTATCATACTACAAACTCAACGCGCCCAAATCCTCTATATTAAATCTTAATATACCCACTAAGCTCCAGAAAACACTCCTACAGCGCTTTCCCTTCTCCTGGGAACACCACAGCATCCCTTACCTGGGAATTAAACTCACCACCTCAACAGACCAATTTTATACCTCAAATCACAAACGACTACTCAAATCCATCCCTCAAGAACATAAAAACCTACGCACATCCACATTATCGAACCTGGGCAGAGTAGCTGCTCTAAAAATGTGCATACTACCTAAAATTCTTTACGTCTTTTGCACACTCCCCATACCCGTCCCCAATGCTTTCTACTCCCAGCTACAATCATTACTTGCCAAATTCCCCTGGAAATCAAAGAAACCCAGATGTACAACAAACCTTCTTATACGCCCAACCTCTAGAGGAGGGGCAGGTCTCCCGCACTTAAAATAATACTATAATGCAATACTTATAGACCAACTCTACTTCTGGTGGCAGCCAACTATTGAAAAAACGTGGACCACTATGGAAACAAGCCCTCACCTTCCACCAACACTACATAACATTTTATTCTTACCACAATCTTCTCAATCCAGAAACCTTCCCAAACACCCTTGCATCCGAGCCTCCACACAAGCTTGGTATGACCTTTTATCATCTAACTCTTCAGAGTCAAAAGCAATTCCCACCCCGATCACCGTACTACATTTCTTTACCCCTTCTTTGAACCTTCTACACTGGGAAAAACAAGATATATCCCGTATACAAGACCTCTATACAAACCACGAAATAGACTCCTTCTCGACCATCCAACAGAAATTTCACCTTCCTGACAATGAATCCTTCACATATTTGAGGATAGCTCACTCCTTACAAGAGATGAATGTGCCACATTTTTTGAAGGTTCCTACAACCGCATACCTCTTTCTTACTAAACTGCAATACCCTAAGAAAGGGATATCGACTTTTTACACGCTTATAACCATATCACTGTTTACCCTACAATCCACTTCCCTATCCAACTGTGAGAAACTTCTCTCTCAACCATGACAACCCCACACATGGGAAAGAACTTTTAACATCACACGCAAAGCATCCAGATGTAGCTCCCATTGGGAATCATACATGAAAATTTTACACCAGTGGTACTTTACACCTGTCAAACTCGCTTTATTTTACCCCCACCACTCATCCGCTTGCTGGAGACAATGTGGAGAAACAGGATCAACCCTACATATTCTTTGGACCTTCAAATCTCTAAGATCGTTCTGGAATGGTATCTTCCAACTGATCTCTACAGTTGTTGGAGCCCAAGTGGCTCCAAATCCTGCTCTCACTCTCCTCCATATAGGAATCTACAAATTCAGCAACACATCCCGTACCATCATTATCCACATATTAGCAGCCGCAAAACTTAACATCACTAAACTATGGAACTCTTCCAAAACCCCTTCTCTCTCTGCCCTTATAGTAGACCTGAACTTCCAATGTGACATGGAAAGAAGATCAGCCCGTTATAATAACTCTTCCCATCACAAATTCAATAACCAATGGTCTCTATAGCTACAAAACCCCAACTGCTCCATAAGATGATAATATATTTATAAATAAACAAAACTGCAACCTTATATCCTAGATTGGTGTCCCCCTTCCCCTCCCCCCCCCCTCCCCTATCCCATTTCACCTTATACAATGTTTTTACACCTAACGGATCACACTAAATAAATAACACTTTCTGAAACACTAGATATTTGTTCATATACCCCCAGCCAAATGGTGGGGATTTTCTTTTTCTCTTTCATATAAGTATGTATGCACCTGATTGCGAACCGTACTGATATATATTATTTTGTATTCTATCAAAATCTTTCAATAAAAAAAATTTGAAATTAAAAAAAAAAAAAAAACAGTATTTACTAAGTACACAAAAAAATCTCCTGAAGAAGGCCTTTATGACTACGCCAGACCTCAAGGATGTCTATTTGCATATCCCAATTCATTCGGAACACCAGGCATACTAAAGGATTGCAATAGTAATTGGGGAAGAAACAGTCCACTGGCAGTTCAGGGCTCTTCCTTTTGGACTAGTGCCCAGTCCAAGGATTTTTACAAAAATCCCAGCCAAAGCAGTTGCACTCCTGCACCTTCAGGGGTTATCCCTGATTCCCTATTTCGATGATCTTGTAATCTTTGGTCTTTCTGCTGTCCAGGTGAAGGCAGACACGGGGATGGTGATCACCACCCTGGAGTCTCTGGGCTGGATAGTGATAAATCCTCTCTGGAGCCAGAGCAGGTCAAAACCTTTTTAGGCTATGTGGTGGACACAAGAGCTCGAAAACTCTTTCTACCGAGGGACAAGGTGCAGAAGATAGTCCTATCAGTGAGAAACCTGATGGAGTAACCTTCAAGTTCCCCAAGGGAGGTCTTGAGGGTGCTGGGTCTGATGTCAGCAGCCATCCCTGCCATAGTATGGGCACAATCCCACTCAAGAGACCTGCAGTCCTTCTTTCTGTCCTGTTGGAAAAAATCCCTGGATAAAAGGTTAGTCCTTACTCCACAGGTAAAATCCTCACTAGAATGGTGGGTAACCCCCAGCAGTCTGCAGGAAAGCAGGCCCTGGGCCCAGTGGGACCCCCTAAAAGTGCAAGCTCTTGGGGATGGGGTGTTCACTTTGGGGATGCCAAAGCCTAAGATTCTTGGGACAAGACAATTTCCCAATCTTCATCCAATTCCAGGGAACTCAGAGTGGTAGGTGAAACCCTGAAGGCTTTCAAAAACAGTATCTTGGGCAGGGAGGTTCAGGTCAGCTCTGACAATGCCACCATGGTGGCCTACCTGAACCACCAGGGTAGAACCAGATCCAGACATCCTCTGGACCTATCCAAGAAGATTCAAGGTTTATATAAAAGGGACAAGAAACCAGGAGGAAAACTTCCTCAGTTGCCAGCTGATCAGACAGGGGGATTGGAAGCTGAACCCAAAGGATTTTTAGGCCTTGATCCAACAGTTAGACAAGCCAGAAATAGACCTTTTTGCAGATGGCAAGAACAGAAAAGTAAGGAGGTTTTTCTCAAAGTCTTGAGAGAGAGAGTCAGATGGCCTAGATGCCTTCTCACAGATCTGGTGGTTCAGGCTGGCATATGCCTCCCCCCCCGACGTTAATCCCACAAGTCCTCCAGATGCTCAGCCAGTTGTCGGACCATCTCCTCCTGATTGCACCTTGCTGGCCAAGGAGGGCATGGTTCACAACCATAAAATCCCTGTCGGTGGCACCATCTTGGAGGCTTCCGATCCTTCCAGATCTTCCTCTTCAGGATCCGGTGCTTCACATCCAGCCAGAGTTCTTCCAAATGACGGCCTGGCTAGTGAGTGCCAGATCCTAAAGGGTAAGGGTTGTTTGGACAGAGTTATAGACATCACCTCCTAAGCAGAAAGCCTGTAATCAGGAAAATTTACTCAAAAGTATGGAAAATCTTTTGTTCATGGTGCACACAGAAAAAGGCATCCTCTACCTCTGTTTATATAATCCAGGAGTTGAGGGAGGGGTGGCACCTTTCGAGTACAAATTGCTGCATTTTCAGTTTTTCTTGACACTAGATTAGCTAGAGAACCTTTAGTTAAATGGTTTCTGGTGACCAGGGAAAGAATTACCCCAGTCACAAAAGAGAGGTTTCCACTGTGGGATCTGACCAGAGTGCTAGAAGCCTTATCGAAGCACTCTTTCAAACCAATAGACGAGGTTCCCTTTTAGTTCTTGACATTAAAATTATCTTTTTTGTTGGCTATCACCACGGCTATAAGAGTGGCAGACCTACAAAATTTGTCAGTCAAAGAACACTTTTTGTTGATCCTGTGTCAGGGCCTGGACTTGAACCTGGGACTTCTACTGTGTCAGGCAGTAACTCTACTCACTGAGCTACCTGGGATGCTGGACAACACTTTGCCTCATCTATTGGATAATCCTGCCTTGTACCTTGTTTGCTCTTGAACCTTGAACTCCTTGCTCCTCCCATGAACTTCCTATATAAGCCATGTCCTTGGACTTCCTCCTTGCCAGATTATTGTGCCTTTCCAGCCAATATCCTGCTACTGTTCCTGCTGCTGTCTACACCTCCGCTACTGACCTTTGGCTTGTTCCTGACCACGATTGATCTGCTACCATTTGTGACCGACTCTTGGCTTGTGACCGACTCTGCTTTCGTCTGATCCCTAACCTGTTGATCCGCTATTGGTTCCCAGTCTGCTCATTCCCTGGGGGGGTGATCCTGAGATCTGCGACCTGGTATTAACACGCAGCCCAATCCATCTCCACCATTAGGAGCTCTGGTGAATACCGGTTAATACTTAGACCCCGCACCTCAGGTGAGCCTGCGTCATTCCCAGGGGGATCCGCTGGTGTACCTATCCTGCTGGTTCCAGGTAAGCCTTTTACTGCTATAGCAACTGGTCTCTGAACCTGACCTTACACCGTGACAGAATAATCTGGCCCACACATGGAGGCCGCTATAGCAAATGCCATGGCTCCTGTCAGGCAGCAAATTTCAGAGCTACAAGAGTTTGGTGTTACCTACCAAAAGAAATTTGCTGAACTGCAAAGTGTAGTAGAGGGGCAACAGGAAGAGATCCATGCTCTGCAGACACGATTGCTGGACATGTGCTCCCGCGATGTTGCTAATACACGCATGCCTCTGCCACTCAAGTTCAATGGAGACCGCCGCCACTACAGGGGTTTCCTTAACCAATGCCGCATTTATTTCCAGATGCAACCTGCTGCATTTAATACTGAGAGGCAGAAGGTATTGGTTGTTATAAACCTCCTGACTGAGGAAGCCCTAGCTTGGGCCTCTCCCTATATAGAGCAAAACAATGCAATGTTAAACAGTTTTGCGACTTTTGTGACTGCAATGAACCAGGTCTTTGATGATCCCAACCGCTGCGCTACCGCTGAAGCCAAGCTGCATAGTTTGAGGCAGGGTAGACGCCCTGTTGCGGAGTATACAACTGAATTTCGACGCTGGATCTCAGACACCACCTGGAACCCAGCAGCGCAAAAGAGTCAGTTCCGGCAGGGGCTCTCTGAACAGGTGAAGGATGAGCTCGCCAGAGGAGAGACTCCTAACGATCTTGAGGAGTTCATCCAATTATGCATTCGGATTGACCAAAGACTGACAGAAAGGAGAGATTGGGAAGTAATGGTGGCATGCGTTTTTCTGCTAATCAGTTCAGTCAGAAGGATTTAAACATTTCTTCAGATTATAACACACCTGAACCTATGCAAGTAGATACTGTTAAAAGATCAATTTCTACTCAAGAGAAGGAGAGAAGACGTTTGGAGAATTTATGTTTATACTGTGGGGACTCTGGGCATTACGCAGTCAATTGTCCTAATAAAGCCAAGAGAACAATTGCTGCGACTGATGTTATCCTGCCTGAACGCATAAATTCAATTACCCAGTCTATCTCCCCATTGATCGATGAAGAAAATAAAGTTGGTCCTAAACCGTCTCATTTTGTTGTCCCTATCAAACTTTTTACTGAGGGCCATGAAATTCCTTGTTCTGCTATGCTGGACTCTGGGGCTGGGGGAAACTTTATGGACATAGAGTTTGCCCACAATAATAATATTCTCAGGAGAAACAAATCTGCCCCTATTGATATGGAGACAATTGATGGTTCACCTTTATCATCAGGACCAGTTACTCATGAAACAGTTCCTCTAGCACTCCAATTTCAGGCTGACCATTTTGAGACCATCAGCTTTCAGCTGATTACATCACCTAAATTTCCTGTCATCCTGGGCATCCCTTGGTTTACTACTCATAATCCCTTCATCAACTGGGGAGCACGGACCATAAATTTTACATCCCCCCATTGTGAGGAACATTGTAGGAAACCATGTGCTACAAGTTGTCTACCAATCAGGAAATCACAGGCTGATATGGTAACTACACAGTCATATGACAATCTGCCTCCACAATACCATGAGTTTCGAGACGTCTGTGATAAGAAAAATGCGGATCAACTACCTCCTCATCGTCCATATGATTGTCCCATTGAACTGCTTCCAGGAGCAGAAATACCATTCAGCCGCATTTTCAATTTATCAGAACCTGAGTTAAAGGTGCTAAGGGAGTGGCTTGATGAGAATTTGGAGAAGGGCTTTATCAGACCCTCAACATCTCCTGCAGGAGCAGCCCTGTTCTTTGTTGAGAAAAAGGACTCCACCTTGCGTCCATGCATTGATTTTAGGGGCTTGAATAAAATCACTGTTAAAAACCGTTACCCACTCCCTTTAATCGCAGAGATGTTGGAAAGACTCCGCTCTGCCAAAGTCTTCACAAAACTTGACTTACGGGGGGCATATAACCTGGTATGCATGCGTCAAGGCGACAAATGGAAGACTGCCTTTAGAACCAGATATGGACACTTTGAGTCCCTAGTTATGCCTTTTGGCCTATGTAATGCTCCCGCGACTTTTCAGCACTTCATAAATGATGTGTTTCGAGATTTGTTGGACCAGTTTGTTATTGCTTATCTGGACGATATCCTCATCTTTTCGGACAACCTGGTGGAGCATCGCAAGCATGTCTGCACTGTATTCAAAAGGTTAAGGATGAACCGACTCTACATCAAACTGGAGAAGTGTGAGTTTGAACGAGCCCAGATCCAGTTCTTGGGATATATCTCTTCTTCAGAAGGAGTGAGCATGGATCCTGAAAAGATCAAGGCAGTGGTGGATTGGACTGCCCCTGGAAACGTTAAGGAAATACAACGATTTATTGGATTTGCAAACTTTTACAGGAAATTCATAAGAAACTTCTCTAAGGTAATAGCACCAATTACACAGCTGACAAAGAAAGGAGTGCCCTTTGCATGGTCAACTGAGGCACAAACTGCTTTTAGTAAGCTAAAGACTCTCTTCACATCTGCACCAATATTGGTACATCCTGATCCTGAGCTACCTTTTATTGTGGAAGTGGATGCCTCAGACTCCGCCGTGGGAGCTATCATTTCTCAGCGACGAGGAGAAAAAATGCAGCTTCATCCCTGTGCTTATTTTTCTCGTTTGATGTCATCTGCTGAAAGGAATTATGACATTGGGAATAAGGAGTTGCTGGCAATTAGGGAAGCCTTTTCCGAATGGAGGCATCTGTTGGAAGGGGCTAAGCATCCTGTGACTGTCTTCACGGATCATAAAAATCTAGAATTCATCTGTTCTGCCAAGAGATTGTCTTCTAGACAAGCACGTTGGTCACTGTTCTTTTCCAGGTTCAATTTTATTATCTCATATCGGCCTGGGTCAAGAAACGGAAAGGCTGATGCCTTATCACGAATGTCGTCTGGGCCTCTCCAGGAGGACACTTCTGAATGCACAATCCTGCCTCAAAAGAACTTTCTAGGGGCCACAAGTCCTAAGGCATTCTTGAATCTTCTTAAAGAGGGGTATGAGAATGACCCACTTCTCAATCATCCACCTACGGACATTAACCTGACTTATAAGTATGGCTTTTGGATTCAAGGACATCATCTTTATGTACCTGAATCTGTTCGGGTGGAAGCTCTCAAGTTGGTTCATGATTCCAAACTTGCTGGGCATTTTGGAGTCGCTAAGACCGAAGAACTATTATCACGTTCCTTTTGGTGGCCGGGGTACAAGAAAGATGTCAAACGCTATGTGACCTCATGCTTGACCTGTGCACGCAATAAGATTCCCCGAGCCTCCCCTTTGGGGTTGCTTCAGCCACTCCCTGTTCCATCAAGACCATGGGGGTCTATTTCTATGGATTTTGTGGTGGATTTACCTCCCTCAAAAGGAATGACCACCATTTTGGTAGTGGTTGACCGTCTCACTAAAATGGCCCATTTTGTTCCAGTTAAGGGGGTGCCCACTGCTGAACAGACTGCTGAATTGATGGTTCGAGAAATTTTTAAACTGCATGGAATCCCTGATGATGTGGTGTCTGACAGAGGTGTGCAGTTTACTTCGAAATTCTGGAGAAGTTTTTGCTCAGCCTTAGGTGTTACAATTAATCTGTCCTCTGCTTTTCATCCCCAGTCTAATGGTCAGACTGAGAGAACTAATCAAACAATGGAACAGTATCTTTGATGCTTTGTCACTTATCTTCAGGATGACTGGGTGGACTGTCTTCCCACTGCAGAGTTTGCATACAACAATTTTAAACATAGTTCCACCTCTCAAAGTCCTTTTTACTTAAACGACGGTTACCATCCAGTTTTTATTCCTGATCTCCCTATCACAACTCCAATCCCTGCTGTTACCGATAGACTAACTACATTGCAGGAGATTCAAGAGAAATTGATTGAGACTTTGAGGGAAGCTCAGGAGTATTACAAAAAGTCTGCAGACAGACACCGGAGAACACTTCCTACGTTTCATGTGGGTGAAAAAGTTTGGTTCTCAACAAAGAATTTGAAGGTCCAGGTGCCATCTGCTAAGTTGGGTCAAAAGTTTGTGGGTCCTTTTCAGATTTCTGCCCAAATCAACCCAGTCACCTTTCGCTTACAGCTTCCGGATAGTATGAGGATTCACCCTGTTTTTCATATATCACTACTCAAACCGTTTCAGGAAAATCCTTTCCCTGGAAGAATTTTTTCACCTCCTCCACCTGTTGAGGTACAGGGTGAAGAAGAATTTGTGGTGGAGAAAATCCTTGATTCCAGGATCTTTAGGAATAAGTTACAGTATCTGGTTCAATGGGAAGGATATGGACCAGAAGAAAATTCTTGGGAGCCTGAGGAGAATGTTTGTTTATGCTCCTAGACTAACAAGAGAATTCCACCAGAGGTTTCCACGCAAGCCTAGTCCTAAGACGTCCAGAGGACGTCCTGGGAGGAGGGGAGTACTGTCAGGGCCTGGACTTGAACCTGGGACTTCTACTGTGTCAGGCAGTAACTCTACTCACTGAGCTACCTGGGATGCTGGACAACACTTTGCCTCATCTATTGGATAATCCTGCCTTGTGCCTTGTTTGCTCTTGAACCTTGAACTCCTTGCTCCTCCCATGAACTTCCTATATAAGCCATGTCCTTGGACTTCCTCCTTGCCAGATTATTGTGCCTTTCCAGCCAATATCCTGCTACTGTTCCTGCTGCTGTCTACACCTCCGCTACTGACCTTTTGGCTTGTTCCTGACCACGATTGATCTGCTACCATTTGTGACCGACCCTTGGCTTGTGACCGACTCTGCTTTCGTCTGATCCCTAACCTGTTGATCCGCTATTGGTTCCCAGTCTGCTCATTCCCTGGTGGGGTGATCCTGAGATCTGCGACCTGGTATTAACACGCAGCCCAATCCATCTCCACCATTAGGAGCTCTGGTGAATACCGGTTAATACTTAGACCCCGCACCTCAGGTGAGCCTGCGTCATTCCCAGGGGGATCCGCTGGTGTACCTATCCTGCTGGTTCCAGGTAAGCCTTTTACTGCTATAGCAACTGGTCTCTGAACCTGACCTTACACCGTGACATCCTGCCAGATACAGTTAGCCTTGTTCCAGATCCGATGTACCTGTCAAGGTAGCTTCCTTCTTTAATAGGACACAGGAAATACCTTTGCCTTCTTTTTGTGATAATCCCAAGAACACAAAGGAAGAGACATTCCACTGTCTTGATGTGCGGAAATGTCTCCTCACTTATCTGCATAGGGCAAAAGATTTTAGGAGGTCTGACCATCTGTTAATTTCTTATGCTGAACCAAGGAAGAAACTTCAAACCTCTAAGGCTTCAGTCTCCAGGTGGATCAGACAAAATATTGCTTTAGCTTATAAGAGTTCAGGGTTTCCTGCACCAGCAAAGGTAAAAAGCACATTCAACAAGGGCTATGGCCACATCCTGGCTGGAAAAAGCGGGGGCCTCCTGGGAAAAGTTTTGCAGTGCAGCCACCTGGTCCAGTCAAGACACCTTCTTGAAACATTACCGAATTGAAGTGTTGTCACAGTAAGACTTAGCCTTTGGGCAGAAGGTGCTACAGGCTGTGGTCCCACCCTAAGGTAGGCCTGCAGTTACTTGATTATCCTCTCAGGTGTGCCATACTGGAAGGTGATAGGAGAAAAACAACCATTAGACTTACTGATAAAAGCATTTCTACAAATCTTCCAGGAAGGCAGGCATACTTCTCTCCCTGTTGAAAATAAAAAACTCCCAAATGAGTAATTGGTGAGTGCCTATTTAGAATTATTCCCTTAGTGGAAAGGTTTTGGTAGTTACTTAATAAAGTAATAACAAACTGGAGGACAAGGGGAAGGGAAGGAACTTTTAACAGCTGTAAATTGATTGTGTTTCCTGTAGGGAGGAGCATCATCTCTCAGATATGCCTTCTTAAAAGGTTCATAGAAATGCCATTACCAGTAAGTCTAACGGTTGGTTTTTGAATCCCAATAAACGTCTCAAGTTTATTAAGGTTTTTCACTGGAGCATATTTCAAACCCTTAACTAACCCTTGTATCACCTCTTTTTGTAACACAGTTCTACTTAAACCAAGATATATAATTTAAAGCACTGGTGAGAAGTGGAAAAGATTGGACACTTCTACACACTGTGGTACATGTGGACAAATTGAATTAATATGGACAGTATAATTGTTTGCTTATTCCGTTTTAGTTTGTAAGTTGTTTATCAGTATATATGGACAATTACATGATATTATTGATTATTTTATGTTTAGAGCTTATTTTATGCAAATTTATTGCATATGGTGTTCATCTATACATTATAGGTAAAGATATAGACCATAGTCACAATTCAGATGGATATTGGTAAAATAAAGTGGTACACATGAATAATTCAATTGGGAAACGTGGATATATCTTGAAAAAAAATGTTTCATTTTCTTCACATTTGATTATTATTAATATTGCAACTGCCACTGGAGTTGTGTTTTCACATTTAAGGTGGTAAACATGGATATTTAATACACGTGGAAATTTAGTTTTCGGTATGTTTTCCTTTTTTTACATTTATACTCTATTAAGATTGCAACTGGAACTGTGGTTATATATTCCACATTTTAAGTGGTACACATGGATATTTGAATAGATACATGTAGATATGTTTCCAAACATTATTTATAAGAGGTTCATCAGTATTTTGTGAGCACATTGTTAAGGTATTTAGTACTATTTGATAAACACTGAATGAGTCTTGTAATTCTCTGTGGCACTATTCATATATATTGAGGATGACATAATTGATGATGGATTTACATCATAGGTCATGTTTTTAAGACTTTACAAAGTGTGTGGTATGTTGATTTACTGTTGACTTTTTTTTTCATGAATGAGCAAGGGTACTATGTACTCTTTACTCATTCACATTGGGGGCAGTAACTGGGTCCCTCTTTTATTTAAAATGGGCTTCTAGATTCTGATAAGTTCCTTGCCTGAAGATCCCCCCCCCCCCCCCCCCCAGCTTTTTTTGTCATTCTTGCTAAAGGATGTACTACAACAAAAGTGACAGTTTAGAAAGAAAAATCCATGCCAACATTTTGTATTTTTTGTTTTTATAAGGCAAGGCATGCATAACATACAGTAGTTTCAGAAGTATGAACATTTTTATTATCACTTTACTAACCCAGGAGAAAAATGTTGAATTCCAGCTTTTAAGGTCCTATTCTATTGACTTAAACTGGAGCTGCACTGGATCTGAACACCACAATCCAAAATGCTATTTAACTCATTGTTAATGTTTAAAAAAGCAAAATCACCCATCCATCCTTGTCTCCATGCTTTATATTGCTAATAAATAATTTTGAAAAACACCTCCCAGCATTTCTAGCAGAGGCCATCTTGAGTAAGGGCAAATGATTCATGTAGCATTTACTTCCTGGAAACCATCTGCCCATAGCTAAGGCATTGGCTGAGCTGAGAACTCTGCCTCCCCTTCTGAAGACTGTGGGGATACATGACATAATTTGCCTAGACAGGAAACCAGAGGGTAACTGAAGAAATGTAAATAAAATGGCTTAAAACAAGTAAATATGATACACTTTAATTTCTATTTACTAATGCTAGCAGCATAAGGATTAAATGAAAAACATTAGCTCAGGTGTTAGCCATATGCCGAGGCATAACCTGAAATTTAAAGCTTCAGATTTGTTATAATTAATTTTCATATTAGAGGGTATCCATAGATGGTAAAAGCCTGCATTTGGTTAGGGATCAAGATATATTGTTGTGTCATAAAGAAAAGTAAATCATCAGCATATGCTGCTATCTTGATATCTTGGCCACGTACCTGGAAGCCCTTGACTGAGATATCTAAGTTAATCATCTTGATAACGGGTTTTAGTGTCAAAATGAACCTGAGTGGTGATAAGGGACACCTTTGTCTGGTACCATTTCCAATGGTTACTGCTTCAGAAAGTATGCCATTAACCATACTTTTTGCACTAGGTCCACTATACAAGGTTGTAATTCGGAAAAGTCCTGTATATTCAGTTCCAACCCAATATGTCTGCAGGTTGCCAACATGAAGTCCCAAGTCACCCTTTTAAAGGCCTTCCCTCCATCCCTAAATAGGAGAAGGACCTCAATCTTGCGCAGTTTTGCAGGGTGGATTAGGTTTAAAGCTTTGGTATTACTGTCTCTGGCCCTCCTACTGAACATGAAGCCTGACTGTTCAGGGCCTATTGTCCAAGCAAGAAGGGGTCTAAGCCAGTTGGCAAGTATTTTTACTAGAAGCTTCAAGTCTGTATTGAGTAATTACATATATGGGTCTGTAACTAGCAGTCTATCACACACTTGTCTTGTTTGGGAAGAACTCTAATGTGTGTCAAAAGAAAAAAGCTTGGGACATGCTGGAGTTCATGGCTGCAAAAAGTGGAGTTTTTAATAAATCAGCAAAAGTTTTTTTTTGGGGAGATGAAAACCCATCTGGATCAGGACTTTTATCAGATTTGAGCTCTTTAATAGTGGTTAAGAGTTCATGTTGGAGAGGTAGGTTGTACAACTTAAAGCTATTTTTACAACATAGAGCTATTTTTTCTGCTTCCTGTTTTAGCTTACTGTCTTTGTTTCTAATCTGAAAAATATGTTGACCATAATTGCATCTTTTAGGGCTCTAGCTAGGAATTTCCCACTTTTGTCCCCATGTTTATGGATTATGGTAGATATTCTTTTAAAAAAGAACACACGCTTTGCTTTAAGGTCTGACAAGTTTTGCAAGCCTTTTGGGTTTCTAAGAGCTCACTTAAAATCTAGAAGCTTGAGATTGCTTACATATTGCTTCTAATTACATTTTGAGGGCAAGGGCCGAAATTTCTCTATCAGTCTTTTTTCATTTTGGCTCCAAGCTTTATAAGCTCCCCTCTGACTACACATGTATGTGTTTCCCACACAACTAAAGGGGAGGATTCATTCCTTGTATTTAGATCAGATATCGCGTACATGTTTATAGCTGCCTGTTTGAGGGCAGGTAGCTCTCTTTGTGAGATGAAAATGTAGTCGATTTGGAAGTGCCTATTATGGGGATGGAATAAAAGGTGTAATCCTTGCCAGTTGGGAACTTTGTGCACCAAGAATGAACCAAAGATAAAGATTGGAAAAGGAGCTTTACTTTTTTGAGAATTCTGTATTTTACACATGACTTTCCAGTCTAGGTATCTTGTAATGGGTTCTGGGGGGTATTAAATTGCCCCCTAACATCAGACAACCTGAGGCAAACCACTTGAGCTCTTGAACCACTTGATTGCAAAAGATAATATGTGCAGAATTCAGAAAATAAACATTAGCCAGGGTTACGGGTTTACCAGCATAAGGAGTTTTCAAAAACAAGAGCCTCCCCTTAGGGTCAGCCAGTTGCTGTAGCAAGGTAAAGGGGACCTCCCTACTCATTTGGATAGATACCCTTAGATTGGGCAAGATGCATGGTAAGCTGTTGTAAAGTACTTATCAATCTTGAAATCTTAGGTATGTTAAAATGAGTCTCCTGCAGTAATATGAGTAGGGTCTTGTCTTTTTAAGTTGTCTCAGAAGTGAAATTCATTTGTCAGGGATATTTAAGTGCTTTATGTTATGTGATATCAATAATATGGTTAGTGAGGTATGCAAGATAATAGGTATATCACCTCCAGATAACTATGTACCTCAAAGGTTCAAAAGAGGTAGTTAACACCAAAATGTAGGGGAAAAAAATAAATCACTATCAAGCTACTGCTACATTTGGGGATCATGAGAGCTTCGGTAGTGTATAGCCACTGAAAACAAAGTAAGCTACTAATTCCCACTAAGTGGGAAGCTAAAAGGTCCTCAGCTTCTTCAAATGGCAATAAAAATGTGCAAATAAACCTCCATAGCATCCCTGCAGACATATTGAAAGCAGTAAAAAAAACAGTAAATTTAACAAAAGCTTAATATAACAGTAAGACAAAGTAGCAGATACCGCTCTCTGAGTCACCGCATAACCTGGCTCTAAGCATGTGACTGACCTGGGAATGCTGACTGTGTACGGAGGTCACTGGCAGATAAGTTATAAGGTATGCAGGCTATAAAGAAAGCACATTTGGAAAAATATAGTACGATATACACTCATTGGCCACTTTATTAGGTACACCTTGCTACCTGGTGTGGTCTGCTGCTGTAGCCCATTTGTTTCAAGGTTCTATGTGTTGTGCATTCAGACATGGTATTCTGCATACCTTGGTTGTAATGAGTTATTATTTGAGTTGCTGTTGCCTTTCTATCATCTCAAACCAGTCTGCCCATTCTCCTCTGATCTTAACAAGGCATTTTCATCCACTGGATATCTTCTCTTTTTTGGACCATTCTCTGTAAACCCTAGAGATGGCTGCGCATGAAAATCCCAGTAGATCAAGAGCTTTTAAAATACTCAGACCAGCCCATCTGTTGTGTTTAAAGTCACTTAAATCCCCTTTCTTCCTTATTCTGATGTTCGGTTTGAACTTCAGAAAGTTGTCTTCACCATGTCTAGATGCCTAAATGCATTGAGTTGCTGCCATGCGATTGGCTGATTAACAATTTGTGTTACCAAGCAATTGAAAAGGTGTACCTAATAAAATGGCCTGTGAGTGTATAAGCCCATTAGCTGCAGGCTAACATTTTAACATAGTGTACAGTATGAAAAGCTTTAACCAGAGTGAACTGTATTATATACTGTCATTCCGCATTGGAAGCTGATGTGCACAGTATAACTCTAGGTTCAAAATGGAACATGTCTACTCGAGCAAAACCTAGAACTTAATGTCCACAGGAAAAGAGTTCCAGCAATTCACTTGTCAAACTGTGAATGTTTGAATATGGCAATAGGAAGTCATTATAAGGAGGATTGAAAATACCAGCTTCACATGACATAATGGTCACATTGCAAAGGCTTGGCTAAGTGAGTCCAGTGGGGATGGAGGCAGGGAGGGAAAGGAGAGAGGGGGTGGAGGGAGGGGATGGAGGAAGGAAGGGAAGGGAAGGGAGAAAGGGGGTGGAGGGGATGGAGAAAGGAAGGGAAAGGAGAAAGGGGATGGAGAAAGGAAGGGAAAGGAGAAATGGGGTGGAGGGAGGGGATGGAGGAAGGAAGGGAAAGGAGAAAGGGGGAGGAGGGATGGAGGAAGGAAGGGAAAGCAGAAAGGGATGGAGGGAGGAAGGGAAAGGAGAAAGGGGATGGAGGGAGGGTATGAAGGCAAAGGAAAGGAGGAAGGGAAAGGAAAAAGGGGACGCAGGGAGGAAGGGGATGGAGAGAGGGGAAGGAGAGAGGGTATGGTGGAAGGAAGGGGATGGAACGAGGGGATGGAAGAAGGAAGGGGATGGAAGGAGGGGATGGAGGAAGGAAGGGGAAGGAGAAAGGGGGATGAAGGAAGGGAAAAGAGAAGGGGGATGGAGGAAGGAAGGGAAAAGAGAAAAGGGATGGAGGACGGAAGGGAAAAGAGAAAGGGGATGGAAGGGAAAAGGGATGGGGGAAAGGGGATGGAGGAAGGAAGGAAAGGGGATGAAGGAAGGAAGATAAAGAGGAAAGGAGATGAAGGAGGGAGGGGATGGAGGGAGGTGATGGAGGAAGGAAGGGGAAGGAGGGAGGGGATGGAGGAAGAAAAGAGATGGAGGAAGGGGATGGAGGAAGGGAGGGTATGGGGGAAGGAAGGGGAAGGAGGGAGGGGATGGAGGAAGGAAGGGGATGGAGGGAGGGGATGGAGGAAGGAAGGGGAAGGAGAAAGGGAAGGAAGGGGAATGAGGAAGGAAGGGGATGGATGGAAGGCATGGAGAAAGGGAGGGGATGGAGGAAGGGAGGGAAAGGAGGAAGGGGATGGAGGGATGGGATGGAGTAAGGAAGGGGAAGTAGAAAGGGGAAGGAGAAAGGGGATGAAGGAAGGGAAAGGAAAGGAGGGAGGAGAGGGAGGAAGGAAGGGAAGAAAGATAGAAGAGAGGAGATGGAGGAAAGATGAAAGAAAGAAAAGAAATGGGGGGGAAAGAAGGATGGAAGGAAGGGTATGGAGGAAGGAAGAGAAGGAAGAAAGACTCGGAAAGAAATGGATGGAGGAAGGAAGGGGATGAAGGAAGGAAGAGAGGAAGAGGTTGGAGGAAGGAAAGAGAGGGAAGGAAGGAAGAAAAGGGAGGGAATGGATGGAGGAAGGAAGGAAAGGGGGGATGTCGTGAAGGAAGGAAGGAGGGGAGGGAGGAAGGGAGGGAAGAAATGGAGGGAAGAAGGAAGGAAGGAAAGAAAAAAGTAAGGAAGAAAAAGGAGGGATTGAGGGGATGGATGAAGGAAGGAAGGAATAAAGGATGGATGGAAGGAAGAAATAACGGGAGGGAGGGAGCAAAGGGAGGGGAATGAAGGAAGGAGGGTAAAGAGAGGAGAGAGGGAGGGAGGAAGGGAGGGAGGAAGGGATGGGATGGAGGAAAGAAAAAAGATGGGGATGGAGGAAAGAAAAAGGAAGTAAAGGAAGGATGGAAAGAAAAAAAAAGGAAGAAATGGGAGGGAATGGATGAAGGAAAGGAAGGAAAAATGGAAGGAAGGAAGGAAAGGAGGGAAAGGAAGGACAGACCCACATGAATGGCTCCCAGCTTACTGGCACATTCAGAAGCATAACACAGATTCTGGCTGCTCTCTTCATAATTTCCCTCTGAGCCACAATGACTTCACTCCCACACATGCTCATGGGAGTCTCTTTTTATGGCACACAGCTCTGAAAGAGCTTCAGAGCACATGCATGGGTTCTACTACACAATACACATTTAGGAGATATTTACAGTACCAACAGGAAATTATTATAGGCTTACCTGTAGGTACAATTAAAAAAAAAACAGATTGACTACCATTTTAAAACAACAAAGGATTTTGCTCACTTTAGAAATGGCAGCTTGGCATTGCATGTCATTATTAAGCTTATGATCTACCAGACGACCCAGATCCTTCCCCACTATTGATTACCCAAGTTATACCCCCCCCCCCAGTATGTATGATGCATGCATATTCTTAGACCCCAAGTGCATAGCTATACATTTATTAACATTAAACCTCATTTTCCACATAGCTGCTCAGTTTGAAACAGTGATTGAGGTTAGCTTGTAAGTTGGAGACATCCTGTAAGGACTACATTTAGGCCAAAATGTATTCTGCTACATGTCTTTTCTAAAAAAAAAATCCTAATTCGTGTAAATTAATTGGTCTACGTGAAAGTTATAGCATTTAGAAATGGCAGTATAGATACTCGGATTTTTTTTCCCTACTAGTAATGACGGCGATGAGTGACTTTTAGCAGGACTGCAGGACTGCGGCGGGTATTCAGATACTGGGGGGAAACTAACTCAGCATCCCCAGTGACACCAATAATGTGATCAGTGCTAAAAAACACTGACACTGTACTAATGACACTGGAAGGGGTTAACGTGACGGGCGATCAAAGGGTTAACTGTGTGTGTAGGGAGTGTTTTACTAGGGGGCGGGGGGGTGTGCTTCACTGAAAGCACACTGATTAGGATGGCTGTGCTGTGCAGAGTCATCCTGAGCAATGTGCCTGAGCTGACAGGGAGGGAGACTGTTTGTAAAGAAAACAGTCTTCCTCCCCGTCGGTGATTGTCGGTAATCACCGGGTGCTGGCGGGTAATATCCACGGCCGCGAATATATATATATGTTATTTTGTGCACCCGTGCCACCGTGTAGCAGTTAATAATGCAAGAGTCGGAAGTCCTGCGCGTTAGAGCTTACAATCTAGGCGGGAGGTTTAAGAGATACAAGAGGTAATAACTGTGGGGGATGAGCCAATGAAGAAAATAAAAGAGCAGCTGTTAGGTGGGTGTAGGGTAGGCCTCTCTGAAGAGAAGAATTTTCAGGGAGCGTCTAAAAGTGGAAAGATATACAGGACACAAGTGATTATGAGAGAGTGCAGGACAGTCAATACATGGAATCAGTCTGGATACCTGGAAAAGTAATGTAGTGGCAAGAGCACAAGATTTTAGAAGTGCTGGCTTTTCACCTAACCATGTCCTGACAGGCCACTTTTGTGTTTTGCCTATGTAACTAATACACAGTTAATAAGTAGGGTATTTTTAATATGTGTAAGCCGTGTACCACACCAGGATACAGTGAGGTCACGAATGAGGAAAGCAACCTCAACACCAGCTTTTGCCACAACAGAATTTTACTTAGATGTGGCAAATAAACACAACCACAAATGCTGGAAACCTATAATAAATTTACATACACCCAGCCCAAAGGCTGAGCCCCTTCTGATGGATGAAGGTGGAAAGTGAAGTAATTTACCTACTGGCGGGCACAAATAAGCTGCCACACCGTACCTGTTATTACCCTAAAAGAGCAGGTATCAGTGTATGGGTGTATGTATGGGCTAGCCTGCGGTGCAGGACAACAGCTTACAATCTTACCCAAATCTGCAGTATTCCCCCTCCCATAACTGGTCCTGTAGCACGTGCCTGAGTATTCCTTCTGAGCAAAACACCAGTCTGGCTCGAGTTTGTAGGATTTTATTAGCTCTCCAATGTGAAATGTCACTTTAAGTTGTGGAGTCCTTCCAATAATCAGTAACAACACTTGTGGCCTGACACAAACAGAGACCCTAACTAACTAACTATAGGCCTGGACTCAGTCTCAAGGCGCCAAAACTAAAATGAGGTGCATGCACGATCTTACCGACCCGGGTCTGCTTTTCATCAGCTGGTAACTTTGAACAGAAGAAATGTCTCTCCAACAAGCATGCAGTCTTGCCATATATTTTGCTTAGTTCCTCTGCTCTCATCAGCCTTCCTGACAGCAATCTCATCAGCATTGCTGGCAGCAATCACTGGTTACTGAGGGATGCTTTTACACCTGGATGTCATCAGACTCTCAGCTCACAGGGCCCCTTATTCACCATGCTCCAAAACATGGCTTCTCTCTCTCCTCTGTGTGTAAACTCCACCTCTTCATGAATATAGAAATATCTATGCAGTCTGAGGCTGTGTTAGAAAAACAGTGACATCTTGTGGCTAAACTGCAGAATGTCAGTCAAAACATTTAATTTACTCCACACAAGCAGTGTTCAAATAATGAGAGCTGTTTCCCCATCTCACATATGCAATATATAAAAGGGTGGCATGTAAAGATTTCAGATAACAATAAAACTTTATATAACACTTTTAAAGGTGCCCTCTCAGAGTGCTTTACAAAATAAATGCAAACAAATGATACACAAGAAAAGGAACATGAAAAGAACAGCTAGGTGAAGCTTTGTCTAAAGTAAATTTTTCCAGTTTGATCTGAAAGAATTTAAGGAAGTGACTCTCTATTAATTTTGGGAGTTTGGGGGCATAACAGAAGACCCTGTCCCCTATAGAGTGTAACTGGCTTTGAAGGACACACAGAAGGCCAACTCATGGGGCCCCTGGGCAATAGGGGATCATGGGGCCCCTGTGTCCTTGACCACACTCAAATCACACCCAAAAAAGCCTATAAAAAGGTACCAGGGGCATTTCATGGGGCCCCCTACTGACCCCGGGCCCTGGGGCAGTGCCCGAGTGCTCGAATAGTCAGTCCGCCCCCGAGCATAGGGCATAGCCAAGCAATCAGCTAGAAATATTGCTAAAGTGGAAAATAGTTGTTCTGGCACATGTGGATCAAACGTTAAGCTAGCATCAAAAATCAATACAGATTTTTAAATTTAGACTGGATATCAAGTACATTTTCATCCACATAATAAAGTATTAGATTTACAAAGACAAAGACAGTTTGAATCATTCATGTTTTTATGTCACAGATACAGTTGCATAGGACATAAAGTCAAATTAGAATTCTGTTTAGAATGGATGTACTGTATATTTGAATATCATCATCATAGAAGTGGCAATTGAAACCATGTGATGTTATCAGTGGAAGCATGTAAATGATACCAAGGGGTTGATTTAATAAAACTGGAGAGTGCAAATTCTGGTGCAGCTCTGCATAGAAACCAACCGGCTCCCATTTTTTTTTTTTGTCAGAGCTTTTTGAACAAGCTGTCCACCAAGAGAGACAAAATGATAGAGATCAGTAAGGTAAGACTTGAACCATTTCATAGCAATGTCTGAAACTGGTTTTATGGTTAGACAGTAACAGGGGCGGAATGACAACTCATGGGGCCCCCGGGCAATAGGGGATCATGGGGCCCCTGTGTCCTTGCCCAAACTCAAAAAAGCCTATGAAAAAGGTACCAGGGGCATCTCGTGGGGCCCCCTACTGACCCCGGGCCCTCGGGCACTGCCCGAGTTTCCAAATGGTCAGTCTGCCCCTGGACAGTAAGAATCTGTGGTATATAGTGTCAAAGGCACAACTAAGGTCAAGAGGAAAGATAGAGAGCCAGAATCAAAAGCTATCAAAAGGTCATTAGTGACTTTGACCAAGAAGGTTTCTGTTCTGTGCAGTGATCAAAAACCACATTAATGCTGTGCAAACAGTTTTTCTCTTACATTCATTAATGGACACAGCTCTTCAGAATCTTGACCATAGGTTTATAGGAGTTGGACAGTAGGCAGAAATAGAACACTGAACCATCTATGGGCAGTCATAGCTGGTATATAACACCCTCTCTTCTATAGGCAATCAAGTCTTGTCTGCGTAGTCTCTGGGGTGGTCGGCCCTGTGGGATTCCCCTTCATTCTTATAAGCCTGTGGGTATTGGGCATCCTGTATGGGATGTGTTTCTGAGGCCACGATACCTCCAGCTGTCAGGTTGCCTTTCCTGTACCCCGTATAATTGGTGGCCCCCTGGTCTTGGCCAGTAGGGGGTCTTCCAGGGCCTGGGTTAATCTCTTGTTTGTGTGTGGGTAACTTCCTCCCCACCTGAGTCCATTTGTGGGCTTGAGGCTGTGGGGACCTGTGTGCTAGCTGTAGCGCTGCCATCAGGGCATGCCTTAGCTTTCCACATGCTGCTGTGAGAGGGGTTGTACTCCGAACCCCTCTAACCAGGCTTGCCGCGCATGGGTGTCCGCCGTACAATTTAGATCCATACTTTGCGACATATCTGGTCAGAAGGTTGTGGGCTCCCAGCATTCTGCCTATGCCTGTTCTCTGTCCCTGAAAGAACAGTCTGGTTTTGTTCTGGTTGGCCAGGGGCACTGTCAAGTAACTGGGCTCTCACCTGTTTTCACTTGAGCGGCATCTGGCCTTCCTCAGATAGGCTGGCGCCAACGGCTATGTTTGAGTATGCACTGCCTGTGGTCATTTTTGTGTAGCCTTTGTCAGCATTTGTTTCTGAGTTCCCCAGCCAGCGTTTTTTCCCTAAGTGGCTGTCACCTGAAGGCAGTCTCATTGAAGCCACCTGATGATGGCACTGAGTTGAACCAGCCTTTCTCACTGTGGCTTTTACTACCAGACCTCCCCATGTCAGTCCATGGGTGTACAGATGGGGGGGGGGGGGTCTTCTCTGTTCTCTGCAGGGGTGGACTGACCATTTGGAAACTCGGGCACTGCCCAAGGGCCCGGGGTCAGTAGGGGACCCCATGAGATGCCCCTGGCACCTTTTTCATAGGCTTTTTTGAGTATGGGCAAGGAGAAAGGGGCCCCATGATCCCCTATTGTCCGGGGGCCCCATGAGTTGCCAGTCCACCCCTGGTTCTCTGTTTTGTATACTGGGCTGTGTAGAGTCCCCCATCCCTGAACAGGCTGCAGTGCCTCCCAAAATACAGACAAGGAGGTGTCTGTATTGTGGGAGGCACTGCAGCCTGTTCAGGGATGGGGGGGGAGACTCTACACAGCCCAGTATACAAAACATAGAACAGAGAAGACTCCCCCTCCATCTGTACACCCATACTTTTCCAATTTTTTGGGTATGCTAGGATTTTCCCTAGTCTCCGCTAAATCTGGGGTGCTGACGGACATGTCTGTCTCCTTTGCTATTCAACACTTCTATGTCCGTTATGTTTTTTTTACCTATTCTGCGTACCTTGTTGTTATTGGCTACAGAACTCTGGAATGTCCAATTGGCCTTTTTACAGCTCTGCGGTGCTTTGTGGTATATTACCCTCTGAGGAGGCCCTCCAGTGGAAGTGGACCTCATCTCCCATAGGGATTCCTCACAATACTAGGTTGCGTACAGCAACTATAATACTGATGGAGGGGCTTCCCTCTTTTGGGAACCCTGCGGGCCGCAGGATAAATTTGGTCACCCACTCTATGTTTACTTTTGCGTGGTTGGCATTTTAGTCCTGGTGTCTCAGGTGCTTACGGTTGCACTCCGGACATGTGGATCAGGGGTATGGGGATCTTATGGACCACTGGGTCCAGGGTCCGAATTACATATGTGGTGCACCTTTAGATGCTGCTCCACTCTTTCCTGGTTCTCCATCTTGGCAATCGTGTTTCAGTGGGTGCAGCTGTGGCTCAAATGCTGGACTGTGGACTGGACTTTTGGAAAAAGTCCCAGTGGATCTGCCCTTCCAAGGGGATTTTCTCCTTTGGTTCTACCTTGGATGACTTATCTTATGAACCTCACAGGCAGCTATAGTCCCTTCCTCCTAAAGGCCTGGAGGAGGAAGGGATTGATCAGGAGTCCGAACATTCCTTCCCTGGCCACGAGAGCCTTTTCTTTCCTTCTGGCTCCTTGCACGAGGGCTCCAAGCCTTCAAAGACTCCCCTGAATGGGCCCAAGTGCTCCTGAATCTGCAAGTCCACAAGCCCACAGTTAAGCCCATCTCAGTATAGGGGTTGTCCAACCAGTTTGCAATGCAGGGTGTTGTCTTTGCTGTTTTTGGTTCTATAGACCTCCCTTATTCCTGACAATTAGGTCCGCAAATTGCTGTGTTTGGTCACAAAATAGAATTTCATTTCTCTCCATCAGCAGAATGCTTTACTTCCACTTTTTCTCTTCCTCTGTTGCACCATTGGGCCCTGTATAGTGCGGAGCAGGACCTACTTAGCCAAGCAGTAATGGACCTTCTAACCAAGTAGGACTGGTTCTGAGGTTTACCCCAATCTGTTCACAGTCCTGAAAAAGGATGAGGTTTGCTTGCTACTAGACCTGGAGGCCCTGAATTGCTTTGTACCTGCTCAGGGGGTCTGGCTGAAATGTATCTGCTTGGTGGTGGCCTCCCTTTATTAGAGGTGTTTTTTCTAGCATCCTTGGACATCACGGATGCACACATGCCCATTCTTATGTGTGCGGGACATCACCCGTTCCTAATATTTGCGAGTGGGGACACGCTATCACTTTGTGGTGCTCCCCTTTGGGCCGGTCTCAACTTCTTAGGTGTTCTCTGCATTGCTGGCGCTATCCTTAGTCAACAAGGAATCACGGTGACTGGTTGTTGGAGGCGACCAGCTCCTTTTGGAAGACACTTAGGTCATGCTGATGAACACCAGAAATCATGCTGCACTCCCAGCAGGACTTCAGGTGGGCTGTGAGCAGGGGCGGACTGTCCATTTGGAAACTCAGGCACTGCCCAAGGGCCCGGGTCAGTAGGGGGCCCCATGAGATGCCCCTGGTACCTTTTTTGTAGGCTTTTATGAGTTTGGGCAAGGACACAGGGGCCCCATGATCCCCTATTGCCCTAGGGCCCCATGAGTTGTCAGTCCGCCCCTGGCTGTGAGCCTCATGTAGGCTTCCCCTACCAGGAGACTGGAGTGCTTGGGCTTGATTCTATACTTGTGGCAAGCCAAAAGTGTCCCTCCTATTGGACTAGCTCTGGAAGCATTTGGACTGCGGTCTGGCTCATCTTAATTCTGCATGTGGTCCTTTATGCGGTCCTGTGTGCGGGCTCTGGGTCCTATGGTGCCCTCCTTTGGGTGTTCCTGTAGGCACAGTTCCATACATGAGTTCTGCAGTAGGAACTCCTTTCCTACTGGGATAATCGTATAGCCTCCCTATACAGATGTGTCATCTGGAATGGTATTCGGGGGCCTCCTTCATATGTTGGTTCTTGTTCCCTGCCTGTGGTTTGGGGAGTCTCTGTGGGTTGGGGAGTCCTTGCTTCCCCTCCACTGGTCAGCCGGCACAACCATTGCCAGTCTGCCTGGCTGAGTAGAGGTCCAGAGTTCAAGATCGGCATAATGCCATGGGACTCCTGAGGAGGCATGCTTACCAGTCAATGCCCTGGAGCTGAGAGTTATTAGGTTGTTTATAGAGTACTGGAAACTGTCTACAGGGGCTTCTGGTCAGGTTTCATTCCAATGGGACAATATCAACCACTAGGGTGGCTCGAAAAGTATGGCAGCGACGCTGGAGGTTTCATGCTTCTTCTGGTGGGTGGAATGGCATGTTCAATCCCTGACATTGTGAATTGGTAGGTGGTTTACCTCAGTTGTCAGCTGAGGGATAGGAGTAGTTCCCTTGACATGTTTCTTTGGCTTGGCCTACACTTGGGAACAATGTACATGAATAATGTTGGTGTCCTTCCTCCAGTTGGGAAGTGCTGCAGTTGTGGAGTAAGTGTGAGACCTGCTGGCACATGCAATGGATGCGCTAGTGACTTAGTAGGACCGCTGCTGTCTCATTTTGGCTTTTCCAGGCTCCAGACTTGTCAGGGGTGCACCATCGTGGTGCAACTGGTGACAAACTCCTTATTTGGGTATACACAAAGATAAGGTGTTTCTTCATCTGTGCCTATCCTTTCTACCAAAGATGGTGTTGGATTTTCACTAAAATGAGGTAATTGTCCTGCCTTTCTTGTGTATCAGGAGGTTGCATTGCACTCATTGGATGTGGCCCAGGTAGTTTGTGGGTACCTGTCTGCTTCCTTGGGCTCATAAATGGCCCAAGGAAGTCCTGGCAGCCTGCTCTGCCATGTTTCCCTTTTGAAGCTGGAAAATGCTTGTTCAGGCATACACTATTAAGAAGCGGGCTCCTCCCTTCCCCATTATGGCACGCTCCACTAGCGTGACTAGTGCTTCCAGGCATCTGTGTCTCCGGTTTGCAAGGCAGTTACCTGGTTATCTCTCCATACTTTTACAAAATTTTACAATATTGATTTTTTGATGGATGGGAATGGGATCAAGTATGAAGACCAAATTATTAAGAAATGCAGACTTAAGAAAAGGGAAGTGGAAGAAAGAAGAACCAGTAAATCTGAGTGAACCAGGAATAGATGTGGGAAACATTTGTTTTGGAAAAAATGTGGTACTGGATGTTATCAATCTTGGAAGTAAAAACATGTCGGTATATACATATTACAAAGCTGTGTTGATACTGGTAATATTAAAGTATAGTGAGGTTTTAAATAAAAAAAGACATTACTTACAATCATTGTGATGTGTCTGCTGTGCTGATGTACTCATTTATGCGAAATCTTCCTCTTCCAATGTTAATAAAGCTGAAGGAGCTGTGACAAGCACTCATCAAGAGTGTCAAACTGCGCCCACCCTTTCCACTCAGATCCTCTTTTTGTAGGGTCTAAGAATGAAACCTGATCTATGAATGAAGGATGGGTGAATGATTGATTGAAAGGTTCCCCCCTTTATTCTTGGATTCTTTTTCATTTATAGAAGCTGTAGTATGGCTTCTATGCAGGGGCGGACTGACCATTTGGCACTGCCCGAGGGCCCGGGGTCAGTAGGGGGCCCTATGAGATGCCCTTGGTATCTTTTTCATAGGCTTTTTTGAGTTTGGGCAAGGACACAGGGGCCCCATGATCCCTTATTGCCCGGGTGCCCCATGAGTTGTCAGTCCACCCCTGCTTCTATGGATAGATTTTCTGGATGTAAAGGGCAGCAATAGTCAGACACACTTGATGAGTGCCTGTTACAGTTCCTTCAGTTCTATTATTCCCCTCTACCTGCACGTGTAGATTACAGTGGTGGGGGGGCATCAGAGGAAGTAATGTCACCTAAACCAGAACACATCAGCACAAGAGAAACATCACACTGATGGCAAGCTATATCCTTTGTACTGATTTTTTTTTTTAACTAAACATAGGTTTTAATTACCTATATCTTGATATTTTGTGTACAATTCTATGGACATATCTACAATTTTTACAAGCAAACGAAAGAAAAAAAAATATTGTTGTGTAATTTTTTCGTATTTTAGGTAACAAAACATAATTGGAGAATGAGTATTTTTGTGTAATGTTTGTAGTAAGATAAAGAGGAGAGTTGTTTTTTCTTATTTGTGCATTTCCTTTTAAATACTACTCAGGCATGGCATTACTTTAATCCATGCCATAATTTTACCATTGGGACTAAAAAGACACATGCTGGCTTGCTAATGTTTGTAAGCTAAGGACCCTGCTTTTTATGGCTTCAGGTGACAGTGTATGATTGATAACATGACAGCATGCTTATATGAGATTTGTACTTTAAAAGCACTGACTTTGGCCTTAGTCTGCTTGGTATGTTACCATCAGCTAACAGCTCCAGGGTTGCCATTTAAAAGCTATTTACAGCATTTAAAATCCTTAACCAGTACCCCTAGGTATAAAGCATTTTAAATGAAATATGAAAATATATGTTTTTGTTATCTGGTTTGAAAATATGTTCTGCAAAAAATAAAATGATATTTAAAGCTTACAGAACAGCATTAGAAAAAAAGTAATAAAGAGATGTTGCTATAGCAAGCAAACAGATTTCAGCTGTCATTTGTGTAGTACATACTAGCAAATGTCTATAAATTTGTTGCATAGATTGTGTCTACAACTGATTGATACTTGTCAATGTATTATTTCATGTGCAACCATGACCATTCAGGGGGGTAAAACCAAACCAATATAAATTCTACCATGGCATTCTTTCTATGGATTTATTATGTATTACAGGTATTTATACAGTGCCAACAATTTATACAGCCCTTTACAAATATATTGTACTTTCACATCAGTCCCTACCGTCAAGGAGGTTACAATCTAAGTTCCCTAAATCACATTTTTTTATACACATACTAGGGACAATTTAGACAGGAGCGAATAATCTACCAATATGTCTTTGGAGTATCTAAGGAGACCCACAAAGGCACAGGGAGAACATGCAAGCTCCAGGCTGGTAGTGCTGTGGTTGGGATTTGAACCAAGGACCCTAGTGCTGCCAAGTGGAAGTGATATTCACTTAGACACTGTGCTGCCCTGCCATTGCTCTGTTAATATACAAATGTAACCACTATCACAAGTGCATTCTCCTTGGATGAGAAGTAAATAACAGTGTACAATGTTAAACCTAACTATATAACCATGTAAATCAAGTTGGAGTTCAGTAAGAACTGCTGATCTAAATGCTTGTGGCATCTTCAGTAGGAGATATCAACAGCAGTATACTGTACATATTCCCTCAGTATAGGTTTCCTCCAATTTAAAACTTTATTTTTAATAGTTCTTTAAGACACATCCTATTTACTTGTAAAAATCATTGAAACCATTCAACCAGTTTAAGGTAATATTTATATCTTTCAAAGAAATTAACATTTTCCCTTTATAAAAATGAAACACTAAATCTTAGCTGGTGTTATTTATCTGTATAGATTTATCTATTTGTAAATCATGATACTTTCATTTTTTTTCCCTTTTTAAATAACATTTAAAATTTTGACCTCAATTAACTTTCTGTCATCCCCAAGAAATAAATCCAACTGTTTTCAGTAAGCAAAATTTTAAAGGCTAAGCAACCACAAAGAAAGTATGTATACTGGCCCTTTTACGTACACATAAAATATATTACCTTTTTATCCATTGTTTGTGTGCTTATTACTGAAGAATGCAGCAAATCATGCAACAATTTTTTAGTGGAAAAAATGTGCTTTACTAAGTAATTAGGCAGAATTCTAAACGCCTGCATTGCATTCATTACAACATTTGGATTAACAGCTTGTCCATATTTGAAGCTTAATTTTACAGTTTTGCTTTGAAAAAGCTGTGTTTATAACTTTGATCAAGTCACTTTCGAATGTTAGAACGTCTTCCACAGGGACCGAGTTGTAGCCTATACTAGAACTCTTTGAAATATGATTACAGGGTAATGGGCAAATGTAAAATTGATAGCCATTCAGTATTTGTCTAGACCTCTAACTCTAGCTAAAATACCATGGTATACAAAAAAAACATTAATAGAGAAGTAAAAAAGAAATATTTCCAAAACTTTGACATTTGTCACAGGGACAGGTGTCCTCATTGCAAAGTTTCACCTATCTCCTTTCCTGTAATAACTCTGCCATTTTGGTTTTCTCATTACTTTTTTCCTTTATGGTTTTCTCATTGCTTTTTTCCTTTATAACAATGGTTACAAATAGAGAAGAGTAATCTACCCAACCGGGTACACTGACAGCAATAAAAACTTGAAAGTGATTTTAACACTTCCTCACGCTGTTCAAAATTAAGAAGAACAATGTTTGGCTTTACATATACATTTTAATATAATCCTATAGTTGTTTTGTATATCCAGTCATGAAATCAGTTGTAATAGTTGTTTTTTGACAAATGGAAGAAAATGGACACAACTCTTTTGGCACATGGAATAGGCTTCAGGAGTACAGGAGTGATTGGGTGAATGTGCCAGCCAAGAATTCTGGAAGAAGACTACTGGGACTCTACTCTGGAGAGATGAGACCAAGATAACTGTTTACTGAACTGATGGCTCCAAAACTGTATGGCATCACAAAGATGAGTACAAATAAAAATGCATGGGGCCTACAGTGAAACATGGTGGTGGCAGTGTCTTTCTGTGGGGCTGCATGACTGCTGTTGGTGTTGGGGAGCTGCATTTTATTGATGGTATCATGAATTCACAGATGTACTTTTCTATATTGAAAGAGAAGGTGCTACCATCACTACGTGCTCTTGGTCGTCATGCACTTTTCCAAAATGACAATGATCCAAAACACACATCTAAGGCCACTGTTGCATTTCTGAAGAAGAACAGGGTGAAAGTGATTCAGTGGCAAAGTATGTCTCCTGATCTGAACCCAATCGAACAGCTATGGGGAATTCTGAAGATACAAGTTGGGCATCACTCTCCATCCATCATCCAGGCTCTAAAAGAGTTAGTTCTTGAAGAATGGAAAAAGATAGATGTTGCAATATCTCAACAACTTGTTCATTCCAAGCCTAGAAGACTTGGTGCTGTCCTTAAAAATCATGGAAGTCATACAAAATACTAGATGTAGTAGTTTTTGTCGAGACGTGTATTCATTTTTGCATTAATTAATTTAAGCAAAACTGAAAATTTTGTAATCTAAGTTATAATATTAATCTTACTTTCATGTAATGAGCTAAACAAATGTTCTATAAAACTCAGTTTTGTCAACATTTTGGAAATTGTTCATTGAGATATTGATTAAAATCTTACTTGTCAAATGGGGTGTACTCATTTGTGCTGAGCACTGTATATCTAAAAGTTACAGTTATATCTCAGTTATATGACAAATCATTTTTAATGTCTAAATCAAATTTTGATTTATCTACTTATAATTATATATCTTAATTTTTGAATTACGGTACTACTATACTGTATATTCTAGTTAACATTATGGGCAGCATAGTGGCTTAGTAGTTAACAATTCTGCTTAGCAACACTAGGGTGATTGGTTCAAATACCAACCATGGCATCACTTGCCTGGAGCTTTCATGTCCTCTCTGTGCTTGGTTGAGTTTCTTCTCACCCCCCAAAGACATGCTGGTAGGTTAATTTGCCCTAGTATGTGTATGTATGAATGTCAGTTAGAGACTTTAGATTGTAAGCTCCTTAAGAATAGGGATGAGCTCATAGAGGTGCATAATTGCTTCTTGCCCTAAGCGAAACCTGCCATGGACATCAGAGTCCAGCATGTTTTCCAAGTATGCGCATGGTGCAAAAAACTGTACCTGGTGAAGGCGGACCATAGGAACAGTAGCTTGGTTGCATGCCACCTCTCTGGTTTGCAGAAGGCTCTGACATACATTGCCAGCCCCAGCAGCAGCACTTCCTCCTCCTCTTCAGCCATGATTGCAAGAAGTGAAGCAGAACTGGTCATTGGCATGAATACATAAGCGCAATTGAGCACTCATGTACGCCAATTCCAATTAAATAATAACTTGGCAATTGTTCACATTGCCTTTGGAGCTTGTCAGCATTCCCAGGTGTTACTTCCTGTCTTTGTGGTCCTGTTCAGCATTTTGGTATGGCAATCTTACAATGTTGTTACATAACAAATGTCTCTCAACATTATATTATGACAAACTATACTGTGTATATATATATATATATATATATATATATATATGTAGCCTAAGCCGAGAGCCCTTCATTTGCCTTCCTTGACCTCCATCTAGGCTTTTCAGTGCTAATAGCAATGCACTGTCTTCTGGTTACCATAATGTTATTGTGGATTCCCCATATGGATTTTACCTACCTGTTGTACCAAAGCAAGGGGCAGAATCTTCTCCTTTTCTATTTTCTGCCAAGCAGGGACTCTCCACCTGTTCAGTATATCTGACATAAGATTACTTCTTCCCAATTTTCTTTTCCATTCTTAGCTTACTTTCCTCCTCCCTCCTTCTTTTCTCTCTCTCTCTCTTAATTTTTTTCTTCTTGCGTTTATCGGTGGGTTCTCTGGACCTAGGTTTAGTCTTCGACTCCTTTTGGTAGATGGAGGATAACACGTTTCTCTCCTTGTCCTTCCTCAACTGTCAGAGATTTAATACCCCAAGAACAGAAACAAAGTCTTATACCACTTCCATAAAAGAAAATACAAATTTCTCCTTTTATAGAAGACTCATTTCCATTCCAATAAAACACCAACCACAGAAAATAAATTATTTCCGACATGGTATCATAGCACTAATCCACATGCTCAATCTAAGGGGGTTTCTCGTGCATTTCACATCTCCTTTACACTGCAAGTGCTGGATACCCTGATAGATTCCGCAGGGTGCTTCATAGTTTTGAAATTAAAACTGTCTTCTTTTGTTTGCACAGTCGTTAATCTGTATGTACCGAACCAGGACCAGAGAACCTTCTTCTCTTCAGTGCTTGTCAGCCTCTCCATGCTTGGGGGTCCTCACTATGTGTTAGGTGGAGACTTGAATGTCCCTTTGATACCTCCTCAGGTAAATCTGGCATCTCATATTCTACCCTTGCTAACATCAAATCTTCCCGGGATCAATTACATCTGGTGTATGTTTGGTGCATTCTACACTCCTCGGAAAGGGACTTCAGCTACTATTCTCCTGCACACAAATTGTATAGCCGCATTGACTACATACTAATTTCCCAGCATTTGCTAGACACCCCTATGCAGGCCTCTACAGGTCATTCTTTAAGGCTGGCCATGCCCCTGTACACTTCTCTCTAGGCCATCCTCCCGCTCTTAAAAAGTCCTCCTCCTGGCGTCTCAATGACAATTTATTAAAAAATTCCCTTTGTATTACAGCCATCACTCAGGTCATTAGAGACTTCCAAGCTGACCATGCATCTGATCAGACTAACCCACTTATTAAATGGAAAGCTCTGAAATGTGTCCTCCAGGGAATTTTTATACAACACGGCACATACCTGAAAACAACCAGAGTTGCAGAAATCCAACAACTCCTAGGTAAAATTTATACCTTGGAATTTCTCATAAATGAGGCCTAAACCCAGCTACATATGTAGACCTAGTAAATGCTCAACTTGATCTTCTTTCTATATTGGACTCCTATTCCTTAATCACCGGGGATAGGGCCCGCAGCACACACTATTATCTAGCTAATAAATGTGGCCAACATCTAGCTCGTATACTCAACCCTAGGCCCCCTCGTAAACCTGTCTCTTTCCTCATAATTCATAATAATACTAAGATCCATTCTACTAGCGACATAGCAGCTGAATTTCACTCATCCATTGTCTCACCCTCCAGGCCTGAAACTATCCAAGACTATCTTAACAACACTGCTCTCCCCGCTATAGACTCTGACGCATCCGAATCTCTGGATGAACTTTTCTCTGACCTTGAATTTACTGCAGCTATTAAAGGCCTTAAACCTGGGAAGTGCCTTGGCCCTGACAGGTTCTCTCCTAGATTCTATAAATTGTTTGCTCCTTTACTAGCTCCTCTCTTGGCTACTGCCTTTAATGCTGTTGACACTACCACCCTTCGCACGTCTCATCTCTTACATGCCCACTTTATGGTCCTCCAAAACCAGGTAAGGAATTGTGTACATGCAGCAACTACAGACCCATTTCTCTCTTAAATATAGACATTAAACTCTTTGCCAAGATTATGGCATCTCTCCTTTACTACCATCTATAATCCATCGGGACCAAGTGGGCTTTGTTCCTGGATGTGAGGCCAGGGACATTATTACAAAAACTCTACATCTAATTTCTTACTTTCGCAGACACAACCTAAAAGCATGTGTCTTGCCATTTGATGCCGAGAAGGCTTTTGACAGGGTCGACTGGAGGTTTCTTCGTCTCTCCTTGGAACAACTGGGCCAGGGCCATAATTTTATTATGAAGGTTATGTCCTTATATTCTAAACCTACAGACTCTGTTCTTGTGAATGGCACCCTGTCGGAACCTTTCTCGATCTCAAATAGTACTTGTCAGGCTGTCCCCTCTCTCCCCTTCTGTTTGTCATTGTAATGGAACACCTTGCACAGGTGATCAGAAACAACCCCTCCATCTCCGACATCTCTACTCCTTCCGCGAACTTTAAGCTATCACTATATGCTGATGATTTTCTCCTATATATATAGCAACCACATATAACTATCTCCTCTGTCATGCATCAATTTAAAAGATTTGGACATTTTAGTAACTTTAAATTAAATGAATGAAAAACTGAAGCTCTAAACATTTTCTTACCGCTGGAATCTCTTAACCTTTTAAAACAGAACTACACTTTTCAGTGGTAGTCCAGGGGCATATCTTATTTAGGTGTCACAGTTTCTTCTAATATCTCCAAAATTTTAGCCCACTACTGTCTAAAATCCACAAGGACCTAAAAGCCTGGAATTCCACATCTATTCCGTGGTTTGGTCAAATTAATACTCTCAAAATGGACATTTTGCCAAAACTCCTCTCAGTGTTCTAGACAGTCACTATTACTCCACCTAAAGCTTTTTTTCACTCTTAGAACTCTCTTTATTCACTTTGTGTGGCATAATATACATTCCAGGCTAAGACACAAGCTCCTTACATATGCCAAGCATCAAGGAGGAGTGGGCCTTCCGGATCTTGAATTGTACCACACTGCCTCCCTCCTAACCCACATCCTAGACTGGTTCCCTCCTTCAATTAAAAAAACTTCTACTATGGCAGAACAAGATCTCTCCTTCATAGATCTCTGAGCTCTCCCATGGGGATATAATAAGGACCTTTCTAGACTTCAGAATGCATCACCCTAACTTTAGCTACCCTCAATCTCTGGTATGGTTCCAAATTAATAAATACTCTCTCCTCTGACTCATCACCTCTCACCACCTTGTTTGATAATCTGGCCTGCCCTCAAAGAGTGGGCAGTTCTCAACTCGGATCGTTTCTCTGTTCTTCATAGCCTGTGGCACCCACTTTCATTCACCCAGAGTCGGGCTTCCCAGTGACTCCTAATGTGCCATGGACCTCACAAGGGGACTTGTTAACTAGAACTCATCTGATCTCCTTGTGTAAGAAGATCTTTGACATGTCCCGTACCTACAGGACCCTCACTGAATTGGAGATCCTGCGCTTCCTTTCTGAGACCCCAAGATATGTGCTTTCTACGATATACAAGTTTTCCCTATCCATCCTCCATGACACATTGCCAACTTACACCAAGCTCTGGTCGACTGAGTTGGGATATGAGGTCTCTACCGCACAATGGCATACTGCGTTTTTGTTTACACTAAATCTTCTATATCCTATTATGCACAGGAAAAAACATTCTAAATTATACTGTATATTGCTGGTAAAAGGACCCTGTCATGCTCCATTGAGCTTTTCCTTCAACCTCTAGCATGTGCTGGCACTGCGAGCAAGAGAGGGGTTCCTATATACACATATGGTGGAATATCTCCAAGATATGACATATTTGGAAATCCATTTTTGATATATACAACAAAATGTATGATGATTTCCTAAGGCCTTCCCCAGAAATAGCTTTACTCCTCTATTTTGTCTGGTTCAATAGCCTCTCAAAAAAAGAACCTTTTACACTTTTTCCTTTCGGCGGCCAGGCTAACCATCCCCCGCTTCTGGAAATCATCGGCTTCCTCCCTCTCACCCACTGGGTAGCTACCCTAAATGACATAATGTACATGGAAGAAACCATTGCCATAGATTTGGATAATCTTTTCAAATTCACATCACTCTGGTATATTAGGATGCACTTTTCATCATCAGATGCTTTTATTCATTATGTTTCTCTTCTGGGGTCATCAGATCCTGCTCCCACTTCCCCGACAATTGGGTGACCATACATCAAGGAGTTGTTATTGATTCCCCTATCTTCTCACAAGAGGGGTTCCCATCTTGTAGGAGTCATGTCTCTCCTTACCTCCTTTTCATTCCTGGGCTGGGTTCCCCCCAAATTCCAGGCCTCTTTTTCGTTAACATCTTTCTCATCCTTACCTTCTCTCATGTCTCCTTTTTCTGTTTTTACTCTCTTGTCCTTTCAGTAGTGATTATGTTTTAGTGAATGTGGTAAATCTTGGGGTCCTGGGCCTGGCCCTTATCTTATGTAGGCGCCTCAAATGGGACAACCACTTGGACACTCCCATTGCTTACAATTGTCTACACTTGTACTGGTCGGACCCAGATTTTGCTGTACAGCCACATAACGTACCCTTATAGGATTATGTTGTACATTCTTTTTTTTCTGTTTTCTATATTACTGTACAATTTATTACTCTAACTTTGTAATGTTTTGATATTCTGAAAATGCAATAACATATATTTGACTTTAAAAATGCTTGATGCATCAAAGTCATTCTTTTAAATATGATTTGATTGTAGAAGCAGAGAAGTTATATTAATGCCAAAAATATTCAATTAGACTATTATTTTCTGACACATTTAAACATTATAAAGATTTGCTGCACAGAATCTAATTCTTCAGCATTGAAGGAAATTCAAGATGGATAGAGCAGGTAGACGTCATCTTTGATTAGTAAAAACAATATATTCTGTATGATACCAGCTCAGGAAATAGCCTAATAATTTTTGTTTTTTTGCTTCATTTGCATAAATTGAATGTACATTCACTGAGAGGATCGCTATTTTTGTTATTTGTAGAGTCAAAACATCATAACCCAGCACAGGTATTCATGCAGTGCACAGGATGGATCCTGGCAAGAAATGTTAATTTTGGTTATTGTTATTGGCACAACACTGTAGCCCAAAATAAATATTCATGCAGAGTACAGAAATGTACCACTATGATATGGTAATGGTGAAAGGCCTACAGAGGTGGCAGCAGTTAGTTACAGTGTCAGGCCAACAGCAGTCAAATGAGATGCAAATGGTGACAATGCATGCTCATGGGGGCAGGAGATGGCAATGGTAGCAGGAGGCAAACTTTATTTCAGGCCTGCAGTAGGGAAAAGAGAAGCTTAAGCTTTACACTAAGACAATATTTCTGAGGCCATAGTACAAACAAATAGTAATCTGTAGCATCTGCAGCAGAGGTTTTGTAGATATTGTTGAGGCAGGAATGATTTGTTTTCATATATTGTATGATCAGAAAGCACGCTGGCTGCAGCCCAGTAGGTTGTCTGCGTAGTAGAAAAGCTCTGGCCAGTGGTCAATCCTCCTTCCACTAGAAGGGTATGAACATCCACCCTTTACCATATGTAAATGGCCACAATATGTTTGGGTCACTCTGTACAGCTGCTGACAGAGACAGCCCTGGACACTATGTATAGAAGAATGTTTTGAAAGATTTGTTTAAGCTGCCACTGCCACTGCTGGCAAGACAACATTGTCACCAGCAATCTCCCCCCTCCATGTACAAAACCATTTACCCCCCCCCCCTCTAAATGTAACCAGAGTAACCGTATTACTCCATCTCCTTGTGTCCCACCTGTGCCTCCTGTGACCTCAAAGGGGCAGAGATGGATGAAGATGGCCCTAAGACACATCTGCATCTTCCTCTTGCTGTTTTGCCTTAAGTGCCGGTCTTTAATTCCATGCAGTTTCTGCACCACTACAGGAATAGTGATGCTGATATCCACATTAACATGGCTTACCATTCAGATTGCCTCCTCAAATGGTGACAAAAGGTGTTTGTATCCTGAATTAGGATCCACTGACATGGAAAAAGTAAACAGCCTTTCAAACCTGTCCTTACATCATACTAAGACACTTATTTTTGACCTACTTATGCATGTACAGTTGTGGCCAAAATTATTCAACCCCCAATGCTGTAAAGGGGTTTAGGGACTATAGTGTACATTTGGAATTGTATTCAGAATCAAATCCTACAAGGACGTTGTAACTACCCAAATGCAACTAAAATGACATCAATTGTTTATGTAATACAGTAGTAAATGGTTCTTATGTGGTTTCTTCATTGCCACAATTATTCAACCCCTTAAAGACTACCACTCTGAAGAACAGAGGTTCATACAGGTGCTTTCCATCAGGTATTGAAAACACCTGTGGATGTCACCGAGCAGCAATCAAGCATAATAAGCACCAATTAGGCAGCTTTAAAATGACTGTGATACTCAGCTCCTTCTAGACATTTACTGGTGTGGTTACAAACATGGTGAAGGCAAGAGAATGGTCCAGGAAGACAAGAGAAGAGGTGATTTCTCTTCACAGGAAGGGCAATGGCTATAAGAAGATTGCAAAGATGTTAAACATACCAAGAGACACCTTAGGAAGCATCATTCGCAAATTCAAGGCAAAGGGCACTGTTGAAACGCTACCTGGTCGTGGCAGAAAGAAGATGCTGACTTCGACTGCTGTGCGCTACCTGAAGCGTAGAGTGGAGAGAAGTCCCCGTGTGACTGCTGAGGAACTGAGAAAAGATTTGTCAGATGTGGGTACAGAAGTTTCAGCCCAGACAATAAGACGCACACTGCGTAATGAAGGCCTCCGTGCCAGAACTCCCAGGCGTACCCCCTTGCTGTCTCCAAAGAATAAGAAGAGTCGACTGCAGTATGCCAAAAGCCATGTGGACAAACCACAAAAGTTGTGGGATAGTGTTCTGTGGACTGATGAAACAAAATTAGAACTGTTTGGGCCCATGGATCAACGCTATGTTTGGAGGAGGAAGAACAAGGCCTATGATGAAAAGAACACCTTGCCTACTGTGAAGCATGGTGGAGGGTCAATCATGCTTTGGGGCTGTTTTGCTTCTGCAGGTACAGGGAAGCTTCAGCGTGTGCAAGGTACCATGAATTCTCTTCAGTACCAGGAGATATTGGATGGAAACGTGATGCAGTCCGTCACACACCTGAGGCTTGGGAGACGTTGGACCTTTCAACAGGACAATGATCCCAAGCATACCTCCAAGTCCACTAGAGCATGGTTGCAGAGGAAAGGCTGGAACATTTTGGAGTGGCCATCGCAGTCACCAGACTTAAATCCGATTGAGAACCTCTGGTGGGACTTAAAGAAAGCAGTTGCAGTGCGCAAGCCTAAGAATGTGACTGAACTGGAGGCCTTTGCCCATGAAGAATGGGCGAAGATACCCGTAGATCGCTGCAAGACACTTGTGTCAAGCTATGCTTCACGTTTAAAAGCTGTTATAACTGTAAAAGGATGCTGTACTAAGTACTAAGATTGAATGTCACTTGGGGGTTGAATAAAACTGATAATGCTGTGAGCACAGAAAAGACATTTGTGGTTATTTCATTATAACTGTTATGTTATATTTGTCTGACCTACAAGTGCCTCTTTAATGTAAATGTAAGCAAGATGACTGAATGATCAAAAGCAATGTCAAACTGGCCAAAACACTCAATTTCAGTGGGGGTTGAATAATTTTGGCCACAACTGTACATCTTCTGCAGAATGGCCAAGGTAGAGTTTTGCCAGGTGAGCATATCATATTAGGTGGTTTGTAGGGAAGATTCACACTGAGATTTACCCAGATGAGCACTGGCTGGGCGTGATTGCCTTAAGTAACTACAAACTCATTTTTGCCTTTATTGTAATCCAGGTTGCCTAACCAAGAACTATCCCACCAACAGTTTGAGAATACCTGCGTGAAATTTTCCTGCTAAAGGGTGGACAGCAAGTTGGTGCCATTGTCACACGTGACATTTACTGGTGCAAGATGCTATGTGGTTAACTACCCATGGGTCCACCACTGCAAATTTTACAGAATTTTTCCCCAGTGTGTTTCCTGTCCCCTAAGAGTAACAGCTGAAAAACCACATACGTAGCAGCATTGTGCTTGAACCAATTCTTAGCCACTTAAACCCTAGGTGGGACTAGCGATTCTGAGAATGACTGACTCACTTGAAGAGGGAATGGAGGAGGACGGGGTGGAGGTGACTGATCTATCACATCACCGGGTGTTAGAATGCACAGCAGCACAACCAGCTCAGCAATGTGCCTAGTCCTAAATCCTTTCTGGCAACCAACAAAGTTACTCAGTGGATTGTGAATGAGATATAAAGTCCCTACTCATACCAGCTAGACCAAGAATATGTGGCCATGTGTACTCTGCCACTGAAATTCGTCCAGAAAAGTAGAAAAATTACCTTCCACATGATGGTGGGGAGCAGGGATGACCTTTTGGGTAAAAATAAATGGCAGCTAGGAACCTGCCACTGTGGTACAACACAGGCCACACATTTATGAAAGAGGGCAGGCTACAACAGTTGGAACAGCATAAGCTGTAAAGCCAGCAGTTCTGCTAAGTTAGCATTGAGATTCTGAGCATGCAGTAACTGGGGGTGTACTGTAGAAACAACTTCCTTCACTCAAGTACAGTAGCTGGGGGAGTAATTTTTCTTTCACTTAAGCAGCTGAGGCAGAGAAACCTGCCTGTTCTATGCTAAAGCTGGAGATGGCAGAGTGTGGTTGGAAAAATCAGAATCATGTTTGCATCCTGAGCTAGCCCCTATTCTGTGTATCCATGCTGACACTTTTTCCTGTTGGAACTATAAGGTAAAGCCATGATGCCTCTTAAGGAACTTTCATCTCTCTTGATTGAGTGTGATAATAAGTGGTGGGAGGAGGAATCTGGAAGAAGGAGGAAGTGTGTGGTCCAACTGAGCTCCCACTGAGCTGTGTGGTGAGCTGTCATGTTTCTCCTATATGCTGTACCCAAATGACCTATGGTATTACCACACTTGGGATGCTGCTGACCTGAAGCTGCAAATGACAACAATGCAGTCTGCAACACATTTTGAAAAGGCCCACACAACTGACCACTGAGGAGCAGACTGGAGGATAGCAGTGGTTGCTCTTGAGGAGCTCTTCTATCCAGTGGAATTAGTTGGCTGCTCTCTTTGCTCCTCTGCAAACTGCCCCTGAATTACATCCTGCCTCACTGATAATGTGTCTGTCCCTCACTTTCCCCCTTTACTATATTTAGCACCTACATATGGTCATAGACCTCATTATCACCTCCCTGTCCTTTATGCTTCTGTTGCTCCCCTCCTGAACTTCTGATGCAATTATTTGCTGTGCATCTTTCTTGTAGAAAGTGGCTGAGGCTGTGCTCAAATAATTCATGCAACTCCTCTATGCCAGTTTGCAGGGCAGCAAAAGGAATAGCTGTGGATGAGATGGAAAAATAGGGTGCTTGTGCAGCTGAGGAAACAGAGGATAAAGGTGAGGTTAACCACCTATTCTGCATACTCTGGATAAATAGCATGCACACTGCCCAAAAAGAAAAACACATACCCCTGCCTCCTAATGCTGCACCCCAAGCAACATTTTGTCTTCCGAATACAGAAGCTGCTCACTCCTGAAAGCTGCACAGGGACTTCTGCCCCATATTTAGGACTCTCAGATATGAGGTAAATGTGGAGGGTTACGCCTCTTAATCAAAGGTTTAACAAGCTATGTAGGGGATGTGATGCTTTGGTGTGCTTTATACTAGTGCTTTAGAAAACTAAACTTCCCCTTTGTGTTTTGCTCTGCTGCAAGCAAAGGGCAGCTTTTGCACTGTCACTGGCAACTTCATGCTGCCACTGCTGTTAGCACGATAAAAAAAAGACCCTAACAAAATTATACACAAATAAAAGAGCTAAAGCACCAAACAAAAATAAAATAACTAAAAAAAACAAAAAAAACAAACACCAATCCCAAAACACTGAAATAAAAATAAACCCACTTTTTTTCTTTAAAACTAAAAAAACAAATAAATTGAAAAAAAAAGTCTATGAATTGTCCCCAATGATAACAAAAAGGGAGTGAGGGGAGGAGCAGCAGCAAAAGAAGTTGTTACTGACAGACACCAAAAAAGTGCTCCTAAAAGGGGTCTTTTCAAATTACAGTGAATGTAAGTGAGCTTACACTCCACTCTGACTAACTCAACAAACTGAAATTCACTGCAATGTATCAGTGGCAAAATACTGTACTGAACCTTGTATAAAGAAGCATTGTTAAGCTCTGTAGAAGCACTTTACACTAGCAACCTGTCTCCCCTTAAAAGCACTGTTAGCTATCCCTCACCCTTACTAAACTTGAACACAATGACACAGGGTTGCTGGGATAGCAGCCTTTTATAGTTTCTGGGCTGGGACCTTAGGAAAAGAACATCATTGGTTATGTAACGTTGTTTCACTGGACCAGAGGCCCGATGCAAAACATTGGCCAATGTTGTGTTTTGTTTTTTTTTGCAATGCATTTGTGGAATATTTGGCTGGGCAATTCCCACTGAACATGAAAAAACAATATGAACCTCTGAACAGCTGAGATTCCATCCAAACCTTGAGCTTGTGCTAAATGTTAAAATATCAAACTTACTAGAGAAAGTTTTGCACAGATATTGGTTGTTGGTAACACTGGATACAAATTAACTATTCTCTTCCAGGGATCATCTTCCATGGAGTGATGACATCTGCAGCTCTGGTTCACCAGTGGCTGCAACAGGAAATGGCTCCAGTTCGGAACACAGACAGAAATAAAATTGCTTCATAAGGTATTTATAAAAAAGTTGAAGTGGTGAGGGGGGGGTTACATTTTTATCTAAGATGGGCTTCACCTACCTCCAGTCCTGGTCAATTCTGACATTTCTGTCATACATGTAAAATATGCATTTTTTTGCTGGAAAGAAACCCCCCAAAAATATACCGTATAGAATTCCAAACATTCTATATTGTTTCAGCAGAGGACTTAGAGAATAAAATGTTTTTCCTGCAATATTTTATTGTGCATAATATTTCAGCAGCAGTTTATCAAATGCAAAAAATTGTTAGGAAAAATTACTCTTGAATGAATTTTAGTGCACAATGCATATTATAATACCTAATTTTTTGTTAGAATATAATGTTACCCTGTGTAAATAGATACCTAACATGTCACACTTTAAAATTGTGTATGCCCATGAAACAGCAACAAACTATGGTACCTAAAAATCTCTATAGGTATCACTTTAAAACATTTTACAGGCTAAAAGTTAAGAGTTACACAGGAGGTTAGAATTATTGCTCTCGCTCTGATGTTCACAGTGATACTTCACATGTGTAGTGTGATCACCATTTACATGGTGATCATGTTATGTGTGTGGGACTTATGTGCGTGTTTGCATTTGACATGAGTAGGGGAGCAGGGCCACTTTTAAATGTTTGTTTTTTGTTTTATTTAAATAAATTCCAGCTGCAGATGTACAGGGCTCCCTAACCAATTTGGCTCTGCCAACTGTAAAAATGATCTTGCGACTCTATAGCCGCTAGGATCACTTTTATTTTGTAGGAAATCTGCCTCTAGTTATAAAGGTTGCAAACATAGCTGTTTTTGAGACTAGTAGCCCTTCTGTGCATAGGAAGGAGGTAACTGAGAACAAAATTGCTTTGCCAAAAGCAACTTTGGTATCTGATATTGCAAATCAAAATTGTGGATAAGGCTGCTAAAAGAATATGTCATCTTCTTGTTAGTGATTCAGTTGTAAGAGCTGTATCTTTAGGAAATCATATGGAAATGTCAAAGGATAATTAGGTGTTTATCTAGTGCTACTGTCAGGAGAGATAAAATGCACATTTTAAATATTGTCAAAAAAGCTGGTGAAGATTACAGTGTCAATGTTGTTTTGCACCTTGGCACCAATAATTTGTCCCGGAATGATGTGTGTTCTGTACAGAAGGATTTTCAGAATTTGTGCCAGGATCTTCACCAGTTTGGGGTAGTCTTACATTTTCAGAGGTCTTACCTGTCAATAACGTACAACAAGGGAAAATCCTTTGTATAGCAGAGTTCAATGTTTGGCTAAAAGATTGGTGCAAAGCTGAAGATTTTGGTTATGCTAGTCATGAGGCTAGCAGGTGGTCAAATATTGAGCTGTACAAAAGAGATGGTCTGCATCCCTGACACAAGGGCACTGAGCTTCTTAGTATGGAATTCAGGATTTTCTGGACATGCATTTAAACTGAGAAATGGACACAGGGATTTAATTGTTCAGGAGCATTTCTGTCTCCAGTAAGTTAAAACATATGTGAGGGTTTGTGTTGCTAAGGATTGGCTGATAGTTACTTCAGTTAAAGATTCTGGTGTTAAAAAAAACAGCAGTTGATAACAGGGTTTGTCATGTCACGTGCAATAATGCTCATAGTTCAGGCAACTTTGTTGCAATTACAGAAACATGGTTCAAGGATTAAAATGACTGGGAAATAACTATACCATATAAGAAAAGAGAAAGGTAACCAGGGGAAAGGTATCCCTCTGGTCAAGGAGTTCCAATGAGGACAATCCGGGGCTTCTAAAAAAAAAGTCATCAAAAGTTTATTGCAGAAAAATAATAGTAATTACAAAATAGTATATCTGACATCACCACCACCAACAGAAAAGTGAAATAAGGACAGAGACAAGGTGGTCATCCGGGGTTACAACCAGCGCTGGTGGGCCCTGACACCTCAGATGGATAGCAGCATACCAGTGGGAATCATGCAATGGACCAATAGATCATATGCAAAAGGTGTGTTGAACAAAAATTCATAATACAAAAATCATAGAAGTAAAATAACCTGGGGGCTATATTTCATATATGTATAAGTCAGACATGATTATATCAAATCTTCAAAATGTTTTAGTTGAAAAGATCACAACCACCTGCCCTAAACCTCTATTCTTCAGAGTACCCTCATTGCGAGGGATAATCAGCACTGCATGGGATGCTATATAATGGAGAGGGAGAGTCAGGGATACAGGTAAATTTACAAGAGTAGCGCTAGACTATTGGTTACAACATCAAAGGCATGATATAGAATAGCATAAGATGGATTTCAATTCCAGGTTCCAGTGTCTGAGATGTTAGAATGCCACCAAATATGCTTCGAAAAAGGCACTTTGCAAGTTGAAAAACCTCATAATTAGATTAAAGTCCATCAACAGGTGGGTCTTTCAATGAATATATTACTGCGGTGACTGTCAACCATCTAGTATGATGGGTATTCAAACTATAGCGGGTAGGCATATAGTTAACATCTCCTTGTCTGAGGTATTGCGTGTCTTGTCACCAGTAATATCACCAGTAATGTCCCCATATGACTGAGCCCAAGGAGGATACACAGCAGATATTGTAATAGAACTAGTTACAATAAAGCATGACTGAGATGATTTTGTAGGCTTATGGATGCATAGAGAAGGTAAATACAACAGACAATCAGTCGGATATATCAATTAATGGATCAGCATGGATAAATATATTATATGATCATAGTTGTGCACAACTGATATTAGTAGGACATGATTATCTCACCGCATCCTGCCCCTGTAGCGTGGATATGTATTCATTCACTGCTTCCAAAGTGCTTAAGCCTGTTCCTGCTTGCCGGGCACCTCATGATAGGTGCAAATGTTCCCATCCGTATTCAGTGAGATGCATGCTTCAGTGATTGCAGAGTATACAGCGATGCAGACTGGCCAATCTAAGATGTGGATAGTGCAGAGCATGCAACATTGCAGCCGGGCCAATATGTGGCATAATAAATATTGCAGAGCATGCAGCAATGCTGCCGGGCTATAATCAGGGAATCGGATGGTTGCCGTGTGTGTATCCATGCAGAGGGCGCAGGGAGGTGAGCCGGCCAGGAAACCAGTCGGCCTGGACTGCGCAGTCGCGGACGTCACCTTCTTCAGAGTTATCTCTTTGTTACTGAAATAACTATACCAGTCTACACGCCTTACAGGAAAGACCGAATAGGAAAGAGAGGAGGTGGGGGTGCCATATACTGTATGTCAAAAATATCACAAGGCTAATTTTATTTAAAAAAAAACAAATGGCATACTTGAAACCCTCTGGGCATCTAACCAGACACAAATCTTCATTTAGAAATGGTGTAGTATACAGATCCCCAGGACAGTCTGAAGATTATAATACCGTGTTGACTGTTGAGATCAATCAAATAGAAATGAAAGAAGAGGTTTAATTATGAGTGACTTCAACATACCTGACATTAACTGGAATTCTCAAACTGCAATTGCAAGCAGGAGCAGGGATGTATTGGAGGCACTAAATGGGGTTTCTCTGAAACAGTTACTAAAAAGCCCACCCTAAGATGATCAGATTTTAGACCTAGTACTTACAAATGGGAATCGATTGTCTGATGTTGAGGTGGGGGACAATTTGGGTTCTAGTGATCACCAATGTCTTTGGTTTGATATTGAAACAAGAATAGTCAAATCATATTCAAATACTAAAGTTTTGGGTTTCAAAGAAACAAAGTTTGCTAAAATGGGTGCATTTCTAAAAAATTAAAACGTTAGAGTAAAATGACAGGTGTCAGTAATCATTGGGCACTGTTAAAGTCTACCATCCTGGAGGCAACGCAATTATATGTCAGCCCAATTAGTAATATTCAGCAGTAGAAAAAAATCAATATGGTTCACTAAAGAGGTCAGTAGGATAGTAAAGGAGAAAAAAATAGCATATAGGGGATTCAAGGAAACGTATGAAAGATAGAGGAGTGTATAAAAATAGACAAAATGATGCCAAACACATTATCAGTTCTGCCATACCACAGCAAGAGGAGGAAGTGGCTAATTCTATTAAGAATGGAGACAAAACCTTTTTAGGTACATCAATGATAAAAGGAGAACATACAATGGAATCTCTAAAATGAAAACTGGATACAACACTTATGTTACAGGAAGAACTTGAATGTAGCAAACCATTTAAACAATTACCTCTGTTCAGTCTTCTCAGATATGAGTTGCACTAACAATAACAAGTTGGGGGATTATATTGATTCTGATAATGATAGTTCATTTTCAGGATCTCTGGAGACAGAAGAAACAAAGGGTCTGGCTTGGTTAAAGCTTATAAAAGCAACAGTATTCAACCCTACAGTTGAGTCAAGGTACAGGCATAACTCAATTTACAAAATTTTCGTTTTATGAATGAAGATCCATTGAAAATAATGCCTCGGTTTCCAAATTTTTTTCGCAATATGAATGGATTAATTGGTTTTCAACGCATTTACAATTTTTTTTTAAATCATGTCCCTGTACACTACTATGCCTGTAAAGTGAACTTTATAAAGAGTTTTGAACAGATAAGACTTTTTTTTACTTTCTTATGACCTCCAGAATGGATTAATTGATTTTCAATGCATTTACAAATGTTTTTTTAATTATGTCCCTGTACAGTATTTATGCCTTTAAAGTGCACTTTATAAAGCGTTTTGAACAGATAAAAGACTTTTTATTTTTACTTTTTTCTGACCTCCGGAACAGATTCATTTGTTTTCAATGCATTCGTATGAGAAACTGTGTTTCGGTTTACAAATTATTTGCAATACAAAAATGTCCAGCAGATCGTATTAAATTTGTAAACTGAGGTACACCTGTATAGCTGTTGGTCCATTACCAGATCTTTTTAATAAAACTCTTCTAACAAGTTCCCAATGACTGGGGAACAGCTGATATTATACCTATCCACAAGAAGGGTAGCAAGGTAGAAGCTGGCAATTAGAGGCCAGTTAATTTAGCATATGTTGTAGTCAAAGTAATGAAATCACTCCTAAAAAAGGAGGATACCTGGCCACTGAAAAACACAATTTGCTGGACCCAAAACAGCAGTGCTTTATTGTCAGCATATTATGTCGAACTAATCTGATTTATTTTTTTTACTATATCACTAATAATGTGGACCAGGGTGGTGCTGTGAACATAGCCTATCTTGATTTTAGCAAAACATTTGATACAGTACAACATAATGATCTAGATCTAATAAACCAGAGTGTGGTTGTAAAGGATGTTCATATGGAACAGAAACCGCTAGTGGTATACTAATTGTGTGCCACAAGGCTGCACTAGGTCCTGTTATATTTAATATATTTGTAAGTCATATAACTAATGTGTCTATGTGTAAGGTATGTACTTTTTCTGAGGACACAGGTGAGAAATAGTTATAATAGAGTTGATATCCCTGGAGGTGTCTGTAAGATGGATCATGATTTGGCATTGCTGAAAGATTGGTCAAATCAGTGGCTGCAGTTGAATGTTTCTAACTGTAAAATACAAAATATACAGTACAATAGTGGGGGTGCAGTTTGTCCAGCATTACAAAGAAAACAAAATTGCGAGCACATACAGTTGTGGCCAAAATTATTCAACCCCCAATGCTGTAAAGGGGTTTAGGGACTATAGTGTACATTTGGAATTGTATTCAGAATCAAATCCTACAAGGACGTTGTAACTACCCAAATGCAACTAAAATGACATCAATTGTTTATGTAATACAGTAGTAAATGGTTCTTATGTGGTTTCTTCATTGCCACAATTATTCAACCCCTTAAAGACTACCACTCTGAAGAACAGAGGTTCATACAGGTGCTTTCCATCAGGTATTGAAAACACCTGTGGATGTCACCGAGCAGCAATCAAGCATAATAAGCACCAATTAGGCAGCTTTAAAATGACTGTGATACTCAGCTCCTTCTAGACATTTACTGGTGTGGTTACAAACATGGTGAAGGCAAGAGAATGGTCCAGGAAGACAAGAGAAGAGGTGATTTCTCTTCACAGGAAGGGCAATGGCTATAAGAAGATTGCAAAGATGTTAAACATACCAAGAGACACCTTAGGAAGCATCATTCGCAAATTCAAGGCAAAGGGCACTGTTGAAACGCTACCTGGTCGTGGCAGAAAGAAGATGCTGACTTCGACTGCTGTGCGCTACCTGAAGCGTAGAGTGGAGAGAAGTCCCCGTGTGACTGCTGAGGAACTGAGAAAAGATTTGTCAGATGTGGGTACAGAAGTTTCAGCCCAGACAATAAGACGCACACTGCGTAATGAAGGCCTCCGTGCCAGAACTCCCAGGCGTACCCCCTTGCTGTCTCCAAAGAATAAGAAGAGTCGACTGCAGTATGCCAAAAGCCATGTGGACAAACCACAAAAGTTGTGGGATAGTGTTCTGTGGACTGATGAAACAAAATTAGAACTGTTTGGGCCCATGGATCAACGCTATGTTTGGAGGAGGAAGAACAAGGCCTATGATGAAAAGAACACCTTGCCTACTGTGAAGCATGGTGGAGGGTCAATCATGCTTTGGGGCTGTTTTGCTTCTGCAGGTACAGGGAAGCTTCAGCGTGTGCAAGGTACCATGAATTCTCTTCAGTACCAGGAGATATTGGATGGAAACGTGATGCAGTCCGTCACACACCTGAGGCTTGGGAGACGTTGGACCTTTCAACAGGACAATGATCCCAAGCATACCTCCAAGTCCACTAGAGCATGGTTGCAGAGGAAAGGCTGGAACATTTTGGAGTGGCCATCGCAGTCACCAGACTTAAATCCGATTGAGAACCTCTGGTGGGACTTAAAGAAAGCAGTTGCAGTGCGCAAGCCTAAGAATGTGACTGAACTGGAGGCCTTTGCCCATGAAGAATGGGCGAAGATACCCGTAGATCGCTGCAAGACACTTGTGTCAAGCTATGCTTCACGTTTAAAAGCTGTTATAACTGTAAAAGGATGCTGTACTAAGTACTAAGATTGAATGTCACTTGGGGGTTGAATAAAACTGATAATGCTGTGAGCACAGAAAAGACATTTGTGGTTATTTCATTATAACTGTTATGTTATATTTGTCTGACCTACAAGTGCCTCTTTAATGTAAATGTAAGCAAGATGACTGAATGATCAAAAGCAATGTCAAACTGGCCAAAACACTCAATTTCAGTGGGGGTTGAATAATTTTGGCCACAACTGTACTTCAGATGAATGCAAAACAAGCAAGCAGTGCAGCCATGCAATGGGAAAAGCAAGTAGAATTTAAGACTGCATCACTAGTCACCAGCGAGAGGAAGGAAGTCCTGATTCACCTACTTTATGTAGATCTTCATATAGACCTCATTATGCCTGGTTCACACCTATGCATGTTGAAATCTGCTATGAGAAAAAAAAAATCCCTGACCCTATCCAAAAACACAATAGCTAAAAATACATACAGTACTTGTGAAGGTGTCCCATAGGAAACCATGTTAAATTGTCTGTAGTGAGTTTCTTCAAAACACAAAAAGCACTGAAAAATGCAGAGGTGTGAACCAGGCCTAAGAATACTGTGTCCAGTTCTGGAAACCTCACTCACAAAAAGATGGTGATAAGATAGAGATGGTCCAAAGATGGGCAACACAAATGGTGAAATGTCTTAGGCATAAAACATACCGGGAGAGACTTCAGTCCAGTGAAAAGAAGGGAAAGGTGAGACATGATTAAATACATCAAGGGGGTAAATAAGGTTTAGGAGGGCAGTATTTTCAATATGAAGCCAAGATCAAGAACATGTGTTTATGACCTCAAGCTAGCAGGAGGAAAATGTAAAACTAGTCTTAGAAATATTTTTTGAAAGAGTAGCTGATGCTTGGAATAGATTTCCAGCAGAGGTAGTGAGTTGGCCAACAGTAAATGGATTCAAACGCACTTGAGACAAATCTAGATCTACCTTCAGATGACAAAATAAAGAAACATGTATATTTTGAAAAAAAAAATGGGGCAGACTCGATGGATCACTTGGTCTTTTTTTCTGCTGTCACTCTTCTATGTCTCTATGATTGGAATATAACATGCATTTTCAGGAGGTGATCAGCAATTGCAACTTACACATTTCTCAAAGATCAGGTTTCCTTTAACAAAACAGTAAATGCACATAATCTCATACTGCAATAGTTTATTGGTGAATTTGTCCTAACTACAGCTTTCCTGTAAGTGTATGCCTTTCCTTACAATGAGTCACCTCTTGATAAAACAGTTGATAACATAAAAATGTCGCTGAGTATTAAGAACAATTTACATTGGTTCCATGCTACTTTAGAAAATGCTGTTCTTGCCAATTAATCACTTAAGTAAGTATTGTGGAAAATAAATCAATTTTCCCAGCACACATTTTCAAAATCTATATTAATAAGTATGTCAAGAAAGGACATCATCCAACTAACACTATGCTTACATCAGATAAATCACTTATCAACAACCTGTGCATAACCTCTGATTACCCCTCAGTAAAAAATAAAGTAGACATTTTTATGTTAATCACCTTCCGATATGATGTCAAAATAACAGCTCAAGAAAAATTATACTGAGTACATCCTAGCTACTGTATGTTTTTGTTTGATGCTGATCTTTCAGTTTGGATCTACACACTTAAGTTTTCCATGGATATTTTCAAAAAGTCAGGTGTTTAGTTGAAAGTGGGAAATATAGGCCACAGGTATTACAGATGATGCCATCTATCAAGATGTTAGTTCAGCTCCCTTTCAAATTCACATCATAACCCTCCACCATAAATCAAACCACACATTGCATAGAGGTCTATTTATAAAGCAGAAAATTTTACTTTTACAAACATTCTTTGCTGGAAAACCATCAGGTGCATTTGTTGTAATGGGAGTGATTGATTCTCCACCAGTGAATGTTTGTGTCAGACTCTGCTTTATAAATTGACCCCTCATTTAGCAGCCATAGGAACCTTCTATTATAAACTAGAAGGAATCACATTAACTAAAATAACACTCTAAACCAGGGCTTGAAATTTCCACTTGCCTGCTCACCAATGGTGAGTGGAAATTATGGTGGGGGTGAGTGTGTCCCCCAGGGCCATCTTGCTGAGCAGGTTTGGAGCTCAGGATGGATCTGTCATTGGCACTGGGAGCCGTCAGACTTCTCAATAGCTGAGCGCAGTGAAAGCAAAGCAAGGAGTGTGCGCTGTGCTCTCTGCCTCCCCCTAGGGTGCAGTACCTGGATATGTGAGTGAACAATGAAGTACTGCAACTTTTTATGGGGGGGGATGTGGTGGTGTGTGTGTGTGTCTGTGTATGCATATACAGTTGTACATGTGTCTGTGTATATGTACATGTGTGTATCTGTACATGTGTCTGCATGTATGTACATGTATGTGTGTGTGTACATGTGTCTGTGTGTGCATGTATGTGTGTGTTGGTGTGTATGTACGTACATGTGTCTGTGTGTACATGTGTCTGTGTATGTATGTACTGTATCTGTGTATGTATGTAATGTATGGTTTGTTGGGATGGAACTTGGGTTTTCAGAAGAGTAGAGTTTGCATTAAACCATATCTGTTCAAGGTTTAAGGACAAGCTGAACTATTTGGCCCATTCTCCCAATTGAACTTCTTACTGAAAGAAGGTGGAAGTCACTAATTCACTCATTTATTGACTGTATTATTGTCACAGGGAGGGGGGATTGGGGGTGAGGTGGGGGTTTGGAGCATATTATATGTTACACTATAGATACAGTTGTATCGTGTAACATGAACCAAATGGGGAACTTATCCTTTAAAACTACAGTCATAATTGATACTGTAGATTTGAATATTTGTTCTAAAGCACCTCCTCTCCAGGGATAATAAGCTTGAAGGATCAGTTCTCTGTTTAACAAAAAATGGTAAATGCACATTGTTTTGCAGATAAATAAACGTGCATTGACTATTTTTTGTTTTAGGAGCCTGGAAAGCAGGTCTCCTGCAGGCTGTTAATGTAATCTGTCTGCTTGTACCTCGTATGAGCAGGCAATTTTACACTGACAGGAAGGATCAACTAACTACCACAATGGTCAACAGCGCCAGCATTCATTGAAAACTACAAACCAACCCTGCACGGTGGCATTTTGTAAAAATTGTAACAGCTAGTAGGGGAGAATATCCCCTGCTAGATGTCACATCAGGGGATCAGTTATATGTTACACCCAGAATATAGGTGTAACATGTTGCAAAAGGTGAAACTTGTAGTAATTTCCTATAATGACAATAAATCCTCCAGCTTCTTTAGATAAATAAAAATAGTGAAGTGCTCTGCTTGATAGAATAAACGAAAAGCAAACCGCATGCATCAAAAGCGCATACATTTACATAAAACGGGTCTCCATATAAATGCATGTGTTTTTGTTGCATGTTTTATTGATTTGTGTTTTTTTAGCAGCTCTTTTGGTGAAATTTTTGTGGGAGCACTGTGGTAAGGAACAAAGGACTTCAGTTAGTAGCGTGGGGTTCATATAGGTATTTGCCTACCATCCCCTTTATTTGTTTTTTTTACCTTCTCTGAACTCTATCCAGTTCAAGGATATCCTTCCTGAGGATTGGTGACCAAAACTGAACTACATACTGAAGATGGGGCTGAACTAGATTTTTGTAAAGTGGTAGTATTATCTCTTGACTAAATACACTTTTTTAGCATGATAGTAGTCTGCTAGCCTTACTAGCCGCAGCTTAGCATTGCATCCCCTTAAGTGCATATTTTTCAATTAACTCTTTGCTGCCATAGGCATTTTTGCATTTTTTTTCACACGTTTATATAGTCATTTTAAGCTTGACAATCATGGAAAAACCCCAAATCAAAGACCATAGAGAATAAAATATTAATAGTTCCATTTTTTTTCACATTAAAGTGTATTTAAACAATAGCATATAAACAGTTAATAAATCTTACATACAGAGGAGATGAATGTCTTATAGGTAAGTACAACATGTAGTACTTATGGTATGTTAATAACATCAAAAGTGTAGAATAAGCACAACTAGCGCAGTTTGAAAGGCTCCCTATTTGAAGGAGAGAAAAAAGAAGAGAAAAAAGGGAGGGTTTAGCATTCTACTTCAAAATATACTCAAGCTATTTACGATGACAAAGAACAAATCTTCCAAATATATCATGCCAATGTTCATTGTAATATCAATTGATATGAAAATATCAATGTGTTTACACTCATATGAAATCAGAATTTGTAAAGTCAGCAAAAGTTTTAGTTTTAATAGAAAGGTATATTAATGAGATTATTTGTTTATAGAGCAGGTTACCTGCAAATGTTGTATCTCTTATTTAATATGTCATATTATTGTGGTAAGGTTGAATGGTATGAGCTGTAATATTCTTTAAGACCTGTAATAATAGATGAAATGAAATCAATAGATAGAGAGTTGGGTATGTTCCCCCAATCCTATCTCATCATCTCAAGCTTTTTGACGTAACATAAGTATCAGCAAAAGGTGAATAAGAACCAATCTTTCCAAATTTTGTTAAATAGATTGGTATTATCGGAGGCCATGGCTAAAGTTTCTTCCATCTCATATACTAAGTCTACTTTTTTAATCCATTCCTTGATAGAGGGAATTGAGGTTGACTTCCAGTGTAAAGGGATCAGAGATTTGGCCACATTGAGTAGGTGGATGGTCAATGAGCATTTGTATTTGCTTAGAGGAGCAGGGGAGATGTGTAGTAGGCAGCATGCAGGAGTGAGTTCTAAGGTTGTGCCTGTAATCTGGATAATTAATTGTTTTACAGAGTTCCAATAAGGTAGTAATTTGGGGCACTGCCACCAGATATGTACAAATGTGCCTAGTGTATTCTCACATCTGCAACAGAGGTCAGAAGCTTGCGGGAGCCATTTTTTAATCTTAACTAGGGTAGTGTACCATTGTGTCAGTATTTTATATGTCATTTCTTGAGTTCTGGTATTATTGAACACTTATGTGTTAGGATACAGGCTTTTTTCTGTTGATCATCAGGTATCTCCACTTCCAAAGAGGATTCCCATATGGCCTTAAATTTCTCAGGATAAGGTGTTTTGTAATGTCAAAGCCAAGAGCAGGAAATGGATGTAGGTTTTTCCACTTTTTGGCATTTAATGCATAGAGATTCAAATGAATTCAGGGGTCTTAAGAAACTGGTCTTTGCCTTATAATTAGTCAGATAAATGTGTAACTGGAAGTAAGACCATAAGGGAGGCGTAAGAGTGTTGCAATCATTTTTCAGCATATCATAATTTTTTACCATGCCTTTATGAATTCAATGGTAAGCTAAGATTGGGTTATCATTATCCAAGATAAAAAGCCAGTGTTTAAGGCTCCCTGGTGTAAAATTTGAATTGTGTGCAAGAGTGGTTAGAGGTCCTGGTGTTAAGAAGATCAGTTCTTTCTTGGAAATTGTGTGAAGTATTTTGAGGGTGGCACATATTAAAGGGTGTTTTATTATTGACATAGGTATGCTGGACCAAGGTAGCCAAGGAGAAAATTTTAAGAAGAATGGAACAGAGCCAGCTTCTAGGTTTATCCAAGCTTTATGACTGGTGTGGCAATGCAAATCTAACACTCTTGTGAGATGAGTGGTGTAATAATACATTTTAAATCCCTGGTAATCCCATTCCTCTTTGTGCCTTGGGTTTTCAGATCAAGTGGAAGCATATTCTAGGTTTTTTGTGGGCCCATAAGTACTGAATTTGGAGCGGTTTAAGTCATTTAAAAAAGCTGTGTGGGATCTTGATAGGTAAAGCGTGCATTATACACAAATCCTTAGGAAGACATTTTTAAAATGACCACCCTACCAAACCATGAGAATAATCTGGTATTCCATGTTTTAAGGTCTTGTTCAATGAGTTAAGCAAGGGAAAAAAATTATGGGTAAAGAGTAGTGAGGTTCTGGATGTGAGCCAAATTCCTAAGTACTTTAAGGCTTGGGGTACCCACTTAAAGGGGCAGTTTTGTTGTATTATGGCAACCATCTCTGGAGGTAGGATGAGATTTAATGCTTCTGATTTGCTATAATTAATTTTCATGTTAGAGAGGTATCCAAAAATGGTGAATTCTTGTATTAGGTTGAGGATTGAGGTATGGGGCTGCGTGTTTAAGAAAAGTAAATCACCTGCTTAATCAGCTATATTAAACTCTTGTCCTATTATATTAAATCTGGTTATAGAAGGGTCTAAATTAATGTCCTGATAAAGGGTTCTAGTGTCAGAATAAATAGAAGCGGTGAGAGAGGGCAACCCTGTCTTGTGCCATTACTTATGGGTACTGTATCAGAGAGTATATTATTAACTTTAATTTTTGCATTGGGGTCAATAAAGTGTTTTAATCCACGAGAGCATATCGGACTTCAAACCAATATGTTTATATGTTGCCCACATAAAGTCCCAAGCCACTCTATCAAAGGCCTTCTCTACATCTGTGGATAGGCGAAGTCCCTCTATAATGTGTTTTTTAGCAGAATGTATTAGGTTCAGTTCTTTAACAACATTATCCCTGGCCTCCCTGCCAGGAATAAAACCAGACTGTTCGGGTCCCATGATGTGAATGAGGAAAGGTCTAAGTCTTTTAGCAAGTATCTTTGCCAATAGTTTTAAATCTACATTTAGTATGGAGATGGGTCTGTAGTTTGCACAGTCTGATGTATCCTTGACCGGTTTAGGGAGTACAGTGCAGTGAGAAATGAGTTAGGGATAGTCTGTGTTTTCGTTAGAGAGTTCATGACCAATAAAAATGGGGTTTTAAGAATTTCAGCATACATTTTATAATAAATAGCTGTGAATCCATCAGGGCCAGGACTTTTTTCCAGTTTAAGGTCTCTAATGGCCAATAAAAACTCTTCTACTCTGAATGGTCTCTCAAGGTCAGCAATATCTGCCACTTTCAAGGAAGGTAATTTACTCTTCTTTAAATATTTTTCTATAGCTTGCAGCCTATCATCTGGGGTTCCTTGTGGCTTATGTTGGAGGAGGGGTAAATGATATAATTTGGAATAGTATTTGTGGAATTGAGAAGCAATTTTCTCAGATTCAAATTCTATTTTTTTGATTTGGAATCATTATTAATCAAATATTTTTGATTTGGAAAATATTGTTGGCTATGGTGGCCTCTTTCAGGGCTCTAGCTAAAAATTTGCCACTTTTGTCCACCTGCTCGTAGTAGATTTGTTTTTTGAAAAAAGTACCCTTTTTGCTCTAAGGTCTAGCAGGTTATATAATGAATTTTGAGACTCTAAAAGCTCGCAACTAACCTTAGAAGCCATGGATTGTTTACTCGCTGTTCTAGTGACAATATTTTTTGAGCGAGTGTTGTGATTTTTTTTTTTAATTCTCTTTTTGCATTTGGATCCAAGTTTTATGAGCTCCCCACTTATTACACATTTATGTGCTTCCCATGTGACTAAGGGGATCATTTCACACTTTGAGTTGAGTTCAATGAAATTCTTTTTTTTTTTTTTTTAATTTAAATATTTATTTATTTTCAATATAATATACACATTTCTTCATCAGTTTCATATACAAAAAGATCATTTTCCAAAACCCTATTATTACTTTACAACCCCTATTTTCTTCCCTCTGCCACCCCCGAACCCCAACCCAAAAACCCACCCCCCCCCCTACAATGCCTCCATTTTCCCAATTAATAAACCCTCCCACTCTGCATACTTCTACTGACTTTCCCCTAAATAAATATACAAGAACTTCCTCCGAAGATATTACTTCGTAGATCTTGCTACAAAATCTTCCCATTTTCTCCACTTCTTAAAAAATAACCCCATCTTGTCTACTTGCATGTAGTATAATTTCTCCATCTTACATATCTGATTTGTTCTTTCTACCCAGTCCTCCTCTCTCGGTATCTCTGGTCTATGCCAAAACCTAGGAATCAGACCTTTAGCCGCATTCAAGTAATGCCATACACCGGAGTCTTTATATCTATTTACTGGTAGATCTGTACTATGTAATAGACACACCTCAGGGTTCAATCCTATTTTTATCCCAGTGATTATCGAAATTAATTGGACTATTTTCTCCCAGAAGGTTTGTATCATTGGGCACTCCCACCATAGATGATATAAGGTACCTATTCTTCCACATCCCCTCCAACACTCTAAAACCTTTCCCCCATTCATCTTGTGTTCCACGTTTGGTGCAATGTGCCATCTCGATAAACATTTATAATTTACCTCCACCTCTCTCATGCTTATATTTTCGTGTATCAACCTATATATTTTCCCTTGTTTTTCCTCATCTATCTCTAGTTCCAAGTCTCTTTCCCATTTTGCTATATACAATGGCTTTGTGTGTGTAACTAACTCGGTGAGAATTTTATATACCTTAGCTGTGCCCCGTTTCCCATCTCTGCGTGCATCTAACAACCTCTCAAACGGATTCCAATCCCTTCTCATTCTCAAAGGTTTCGGAATATTTTTAACAGAGTTTTAATTGGTGATATCTCCATTCATCTATTTTAATAAAAAGTTCTCTTTTATCTGTTTTCAAGTCCTTAAGTGTTCTCAGCTGCTGTCCATCCATTATATCTCTCAGTTGAATATCCTCTTTTTTGAATCATTTTCCTATACTCTCTTCCCTACCTGGGGGAAAAAAATCTGTGTTCCTAAGTGATATTAATTGTGAATTGAAATCCCATTTCATATATTTGTGCAAATTATCCCACACCTTAAAAACATTTACTGTGAAAACACTCGTGGAATCTTTTAAACCTCTATACTTTGCTGGGACCCATATATTTTTACTCAAGGTAGATCCGCTTAAATCATTTTCGATCTTAACCCACCTTTTTCCCTCTGGGTTATGTGTCCAATCGTACATTCTCGCTAAGATTACAGCTCTATAGTACCTCTTTATGTCTGGCATTCCCAATCCTCCCTTCTCCTTATTTCTACTCAGTAGGTCATATGATATTCTAGGTTTTTTATTTTTCCATATATATCTTGCTAACATCTTTTTTATTACTTTAAAGAATGCCTCCGGGATTTTAACTGGGACCATCTGAAATTTATATAAGATTTTAGGTACAATTACCATTTTTATCAGGTTTATACGCCCTATCCAAGACGGGTTACCTCTTCCCATTTTCCTTAATTCCTCCTTGATCTCATTTAAGAGTGGAATATAGTTTAACTTATATAAATTCGTATAAGAAGCAGATAATTTAACCCCTAAATACTTTATCTCTCTATTTTTCCATATAAAAGAGAATTCTTTTTGTATTTTTTCTTTTTCGCTACTTGGGAGATTAACATTTAAGATCTCAGTTTTTGATGGATTAATTTTCAGGTTTGCTAGCTCCCCATATTCCTTTAAGCTCTTCATTAAGTTGGGAAGTGTTATCCTCGGATTTCCCACATAAAACAGCAGGTCGTCAGCGAAAGCTGCCACTTTATGTTCTTCGCCTCCTATCTTCACCCCTGTTATATCTATATTCTTCCTAATTGTTGCCAGCAAAGGTTCCAGCGACAGAACATACAGCAATGGGGACAGTGGACATCCCTGTCTAGTTCCATTTGACATTCCTATAGTATCTGACTTCTCCCCATTAACCACTATAACCGCGGAAGGCTCTCTGTACAGCTTTCCTATCCACTCTCTCATTCTTGCTCCCACTCCTAAAGTCTCCAGGGTATCCATCATAAAGCTCCAGTTTACTCTATCAAATGCTTTTTCAGCATCAATCGAAAGCACCACTACTGGCGTTTTCCCCTTCTTGGCCTTCTGGATAAGCAACAGAGATCTTAAACCGTTGTCTCTACCCTCTCTTCCTGGCACAAATCCCACCTGATCTGGTTGGATCCAATCTGGCATTAGATCTTTTAATCTATTTGCTAAGACCTTTGCATATAACTTTGTGTCGATGTTCAGAAGTGATATTGGTCTATAACTAGAGCATTGAGAAGCATCCTTCCCCTCCTTTTGAATTAATACCACATGGGCCTGTAAAGATTCCCGTCTCATCTCCATCTCTCCTCCTAGGGCATTCATATATTCCTCCATTTTTGGTAGTAACAAGTCGCTATATTTTTTATAGTACCTCACTGTATAACCATCTGGGCCTGGACTTTTCCCCTTTATGGTACTTTTTAATGCACTTTTTATTTCTTCCTGTGTTATTTCCATATCTAGGGAATTCAATAGATCCTCACTTAACTTCGGTAATCCTGCGTTTTTAAGATACGCTCTTCTTTTTTCTCTACTCTCTTTCTCACCTATATTGACTGGGTCTTGAGGGGCAATATTATACAACTTACTATAGTATTCTCTGAACACTCTAGTGATCTCTTTGGTAGAATAAACCATTTCTCCGTTAGGGGTCCTTATTTTTTCTACATAATTTCTATTTTTCTTTTCCCTCAAAGCTCTCATCAGGTATCTACCTGGCCTATCTGCCCATCTATATCTCTCACTAGCAACTTTATTAAAGATTCTTCTCTTCTCCTCCTCCATCAAAAACCCTAGTTCTTCTCTCTTCTTTACCATCTTCTGTCTTATCTCATCTTTTCTTTTAATTTTATGTATCTGCTCCAATTCACTTATTTCTCTTAACAGTCCAGTGAGTTTCTCTCTTCTTTCCCTTTTCTTTTTTGCCCCGATCGCAATCAGTATACCTCTTATATAGGCCTTATGGGTCTCCCACACTGTGGCCACCGACACCTCCCCTGTCTCATTCTCCTGCAAAAATCTTTTGATTTCTACTCTAATTTTCCGGTCGACCTCGGGATCTAGAAGGAGGGCTTCATTCAACTTCCATCCTGTCCCTCCTGACAAACATCTCCCCCACCTCAGTTTCAATGTAACCGGAGCATGGTCAGAGATAGAAATCTCTTCAATTTCTATTTTGTCCACCCTATCTATGAGTTGGTGGTCAACTAATATGTAGTCTAGTCTGGAATACATCCCGTGGGCATTAGAAAAGTAAGTGTAATTTCTCTCTTTTCCATGTGTCACCCTCCAAATATCCACCAATTGACACTCATACAACACGCCCTTCAGATTTTTCAAAGCTCTACCTCCCTCTCTCTGCACAGATGAAGTCGTGTCCATTTGTGGGTCCATGCAAAAATTCAAATCCTCCGCCACTATCAGAAGACCCTCCTTAAATGCCATCAATTTTCTCAGAACTCCCTTCAGGTATACCTCCGGTCTCTTATTTGGGCAATAAATATTCACAATAGTACATTTCTGTTCTTGTAATCTACCCTTCAAAAATAGAAATCTTCCCTCCGGGTCTGTTACTCTATCTTCAATCTCCCACCTTATATTCTTTGCAAACCCTATTGCTACACCCTTAGCTCTTTTAATCGGGGAATCAGAACAGAACCATGTTGGATAATTTCTTGAGTACAGCTTTACATTTGATTTAATTTCTAAGTGAGTCTCCTGCAGAAAAACCACTGAAGCCTCTCTGTGCTGTAACTCCTTGAAAACTTTAAACCTCTTCCCTGGGCAGTTCAAACCTTTTACATTATATGTTAAAAATCGCAAGTTTTCCATCAGTCTTGTATCAATTTATTCTTATTCCCCGCTCTAGCATGCAGAGACTTAACCCTAAGGCCCCCCAACCCTCTTATCATATCCCTCCCCCCCGCTCCCCCTAATCACCCTCCCACTCTCACCCCTCCTACTCACTCCACCTCCCCCCGCCCCCCCCCCCCTATTTAGGCCTTCAAGCCGCCTATCAATCATTTGTGGTAATGAACCCACCTTTGATTTTTATACCTGGGGATTGAACTCCTCCCATGTACGACTTACCCCCCCTCCAACCACCACGGTTTCCCACGCCTGTTTTATTTCTTTAACCTTAGCGGTGCAGTTTAGTGAGAAAGTTAGGGAGAGAAGAAAAAAAAAAAACTCACACTCTCCCAACTAACTCCTCGCTACCCCTTCCCTACCTACGTCCTGCCATACTTCTTTTCCCCCAAAGCCTATTTCTATCTCTGTTTCCCACCCACTGATCCTCATTCTCTGCAATTCCAGTCTGTCACAGAAGTCTCTTAAGTCCTCAGGAAATCTCAAAAATGCTGTAACATCGTTCTTCCATCCGATTAAACACTCTGGGTTACCCCATCTATATTGCACATTCCTTGATCTCATCTGCTCTAACAGGGGCCTCAAAGTTCTTCTTCTCCACAAAGTCTCGTGCGATAAATCCGCAAAAATCTGGAAATTTATATCTCCATACTGAATAGTTGTTCTTCCTTTAGTCCTTCTCCAAATCTCTTCCTTATCTCCATATTTTTGCAACTGAACAATCACATCTCTTGATTTTTCCTTCGCTTTACCTTGTTGGAGCTTTCCTGCTCTAAAAACTCCATCTACTTTAAGTTCCTCTGTTACAGGTCTGTCCATGATGGAATTTAACATTTTGCAGACTATTTCTTGTAATTCTCCCCCTTTCAGGATATCTGGGATTCCTCTTATCCTCAGGTTGCTTTTCCTGGACCTGTTCTCCTGTACTTCTATTTTATACTGCAGTTGTTTCTGCATATTCCTCATCATAGCGGACTTTTTTTCTAAGTCTGTTATGTCTTGGGTATGTTTGTTAATTTTTTCCTCCATTTCTTCCGTTCTCATTAGCAGGTGCCCTAGATCCTGACGTATATTTGTCATTTCTTGTTTAATAGTTTTTTCCAGATCCTTAAACATTTCAGCCATCTCTCTTTTATTTGGCACTTGTAGATCTTTTACCAGGTCTATCCTCACGGAATTTTCTTGCCACTGTTGGTTACTATTTTCCGGGCCCAATGACAATCTAGGACTGTTCTCCAAGGAGGTTTCCATTTCCCCTTTTTCATTTCCACTGTTGGCCCTTTCTGGAGTCGCATTCCCCTGGGAGGTATATTTTTTAATTGTACCCGTCTGGGACCCTTTAAGCCCACTACCTTTAACACTTTTATTCTTCATATCTTCTGCACTGACTGTGCTCTTTAATCAGGGGGAAATTTTAAACTGTATATTGGGGTAATGATGTCAGACAGGCTGTCAATTTAACACTTCCTTTTCTTTTCCCACTGTTCACTTTCCAAATCCCCTGGGAATCCCCCTTTTTTCTTTATAGGCAATTTCAAAGTCCTTTCCCACAGGTCAGCAAGCTTAAACAATTATTTGCGTGTGGACTCACCCTTCTTCACCCACTCACCCAGTGGGTCGACATAGATCCTCAGTCGTCCACTCGTTACATCTGGCCAATGTCTCTGGGGGATTCCTGCAGGGTCTCCTATGAACTGTGGGTCCTGTTCCTCTTTCCTCTCCTGTATGGTAGGATTGGGGTTTGAACCGGCGTCTCCGCTCTCCTGTTTGGGACCCGGCACTTGACAGGGAACCGGCCGGCGTCTCAGCTTCCCAGAGCTCCCTTGCGGCCAACCCACGTGCTCACTCCTCCTTACTGCATCTCCCCGGCAACCGAGCAGCTGATCGCGGATCTCCGCAGCACGCTTTCCTCCCTTAGCTCGGCTCCCATCCCTTCAGAGCGCCGGCATCTCTCCCCCTGGAGACCTCCTTGCTCAGGTAGGTCTCCACAGGGCTAAGCAAACGGGGGTTTCCGTGGTGGTCTGGCTTGGAGGCTGTCGGAGAGCACTCACATCGTGCTCTCCGGCGCCGCCATGGTTAGGCTCCTCCCCGGACTCAATGAAATTCTTAATCTGCTCGGCTATATATAGGCTGGATGTGGTGTCTGTTAGTAATGAGGACTTAAGCCTCCAGTTGAAATGCTTGGGTTTAGGTGAAGATATATCTAGTGTCATCACTATGGGAGAGTGGTCAGAAATAGACTGAATGCCAATAACTGCTTGTTTAAGGAGGGGTAGGTCTCTCTGGGAGATGAAAAGGTAGTCTATTCTAGAGAGTTTGTTATGTGGTATTGAGTAAAAAGTGTAGTCTTTGTCTGCTGGGAACAGTGTTCTCCATGTATCAACTAAAAGTAAGGATTGTAATAGGGATTTGATCATTTAATGATTTTATATGTGACATAAGATTTCCCATTTGAGGTATCCTGTAGCGGGTTCAGAGAAATGTTAACGTCTCCACCTAATATCAAGCAACCTGAAGCGAATCCTTTCAGTACTTGGACTACTTTGTTGCAAAAGGTAATATGGTCCATGTTAGGGAAATATATGTTTGCTAGGGTTAGGGGTTGGCCTGCATAGGTGCCTTTTAATAATAAGTACTGACCTTCAGGGTCTACTAGTTGTTGCAAGGTAAAGTGAGCTTCTTTGCTTACCAAAATGGAGACTCCTTTTGATTTTGAAATTGGGCTAGGGGCGTGGTAGGCAGAAGTGAAGAATTTATCTGTAAGTCTCAGAATTTTGGAAGTTTTAAAATAAGTTTCTGTAGAAATACAAATAACGGGCAAGACTTCCTAAGTTGTCTCAGAAGAGATATTCTTTTTTCAGGTATGTTTAAACCCTGTACATTGTAAGAGATCACCGTGGGTTTTGTTCTTAGATGCTGATAGGCCATTTTGTCAAATAAGGGGGGAAGTCCAGTTAGGTGTAGTGAATTTAAGTAGAATAGAAACTCTCTAAATTTGAGTTTGTAATTAAAGCGGAGTTCCAGCTGAAAAAAGTCAGCAGCTACAAAAACTATAGCTGCTGACTTTTAAAATACAGACACTTACCTGTCCCTTAGTCAGTGGTTTCCTCACTATAGCTGGTTTCACCAGCTGTCTTCTCTCCCCAGAGCCAGCATCTTCAGTGTGGACACCCAGCTGTGACAGCTTGTGGCTTCACAGCAAGGTGCCCACTGTGCATGTGCGAGAAGCACTGCACTTTGTGAATGGCCCCGTAGTCTTCTGGGACCTGTCACGTTTCCCAGAAGACTACGGGGAGAGGACAGCTTCTGCTTCCAATCGTGCAGGTGATCGCAGCCAGTAGTATGTTTAGATTTTGTGCTGCCCTAGGCAACACAAAAATTTTGCGCCCCCCCCTCCCCAGTGACAGAGCGAGAGAGTTCAATAAGTCCCCCCCTTTCTCTCTCTCTTTCTCCCCCCTCTCTCTCCCCTCTGTCTCTCTTTCTTCCGCTCTCTTTCTCCCCTCTCTCTCTACTCTCTCTCTCCCTTCCCTCTCACTCTCCCCCCTCTATCTCTTCCCTCTCCCCCCCTCTCTTCTCCCCTCTCTCTCCCTCTCCCCTCTCCCCCTCTCTCTCTATTCCCTCTCTCTTTCTCCCTCTCTTCCCCCTTTCTCTCCCCCCTCTCTCTTCCCTCTCACTATTCCCCCTCTATCTCTTCCCTCTCCCTCTCTCTCTCTTCCCTCCCCCCCTCTTCCCTCTCCCTCTTCCCTTTCACTCTCTCTCTCTCTGCCCTTTCTCTCCCTCTCTTCCCTCTCTTCCCTCCCCTCTCTTCCCTCTCCCTCTTCCCTTTCTCTCTCTCTCTTTTCCCTCTCTCTTCCCCCCCTCTATCCTCCCCTCTTCCTCAGATTGTATGGGACCGCACAAACCTCCCCCCCCCTCTCCAAGGGCTGCTGATCTCTGTGCAGCAGGAAGGGGGGGGGTGCAGTCTCATACGATCTGTCACTGTGCAATGTACTGGATTGATGACAGGAGGGAGAGCCCACAGAAGGCAACACAGCTCACCTCCTCTGAGCTCTTTCACCTCTGCCACTTCTCCTCTCCCTGCTCTAGGCTGTCCCCTGGTCCTGGCTCATCAGTTGCTGGAGGGAGAGATACATGAGCATCGTTCTGCAACTGCCCTCCCCCACGCCCACCACATCGATATTCCTGCTGTCTTCTGCTGCTCAAAATGCCCCTTCTTCTGGGGGGCGGTGCTGCCCCCCTAAAAATTGCCACCCTAGGCAAACGCCTTATTTGCCTCACGGTAGATACGCCCCTGATCTCAGTGGAAGTTGGAGCTGGTATCTGTCAAATTTGGGTACCTGCTCCCCCCTGCTCCCCAAAAGTGTCAATCCTTTATGGGGAGTTGGGGACAAAGGCTTAAAGCGGAACTTCCCTTTTTGAGTGGAGCTCCGCTTTAAAGAAATCAACTGTTGATAAGCTAAGGAGGTCAAAAGGGGTAAATTACCTTGATATATCTACACTGGTGGCCAAAATTGTGGATACACCTTACATTTTTACAAACTTTTTCAGTTTAAGGTACTTTTTATATAATAAGCTCTAAAAATGTCATAGCACAAGTAAAATTTAATATAGTAAATGGATGCCTTAACAAAAAATCTTTAAATAAGTTCCATTTTGGCTGGAAATGTACCATAATGCATCTTGGCTACTATATAGCATAAAAATTATAATTTCAAGCTTGTCACAATGTGTTTTTTCAAAAACGTGTTGGATAGCCTTTGACATTAACGACTGCCTGACACCTTCAAGGCATTGACTCTACAAGTCTTTTTACATCCTCTTCTTTGATCAAATGATGCCAGGAATTGATTATAGCCTCAATGAATCCTCGCTTGTTGCTTGGATTCTTGCTTGAGACCATGCGTTTCAATCTTGACCACAGATTTTCGATGGGATTCAAGTCAGGGCTACTTCCAGGCCAGGGAAGCAGAGGAATTTTCTTGTCATTGAACCATTTAAGGCATTTATGAGCTGTATGGCATGGAGCTCCATCTTGTTGAAAAGTAAATTCTGTGTCTTTGTCTGCTATGTTGCTTATTGATGGGATCAACTTTGGTTCCAGGACCTCTTTGATGTATCGCTCTGCATTAATAATGGCATTAATAACCTGCATTCATCCAACACCATACCAAGACATGCAGCTCCATATCATGACGCTTTGAGGGTGTTTCATTGTTGCTGTCATGCACTCAGGAAGGCATTCTTCACCTGACCTTCTTCGCACGTATCGAATACCACGGCTTCTGAAAATAGAAATTCGTGTTTCATCAAATAATTTTTTTTCTAATCTTCTGTTGTCCAGTTTTGATGGTCCTTGGCCCATTTGACTCTTTTCTTTCTTTGTTGGCAGTTCAAAATTTTTTTTTTCTTGGTATTCGAGCTCTTAATCCAGCAGCAACAAATCGACTTCTTACTGTTCGGTCAGACACTGACAGTCCTCCATCTGACAACACCTTGTTGATATCCTTGGCAGAGGATTTTTCTATTCTGCTAAGCAAGTCTTGCAATTCTTCTGTCAGTTTTGGGTGTTGTAGCTTTTTCCTTCCTCTGCCTTGCTATGTTGTGATACTTTTGGTGATCGTAAATCATGCACACAGCTTCTGGACTCCGGATGCAAAAACTCCTTGACCCATTTTCCTGGCAATTTCGCAAAAACTATAACCTTCATTTCTTAATGTTATTGCTGTTGGTCTTTTCTTTGGTGACCAGTCTGACCTTTTAATTGATGGCATCATTCATTTCTACAAATATAGTTATTTAAGTACATCTTAGGTCAAAACAGCACAAAAATATTTTCATTTATTTAATTATTCTAATATAATTTAATAAAATACATAAAATGGAAAATAGCTCTATATAAAATTACAGGCATTGCAACTAGAATATCTGTTATGCAACATAATGCTTTATTCTGACCAAATACTATAACACATACACATTAATATACAAATGAAAACTGGCAAAATTTCCTCACATTTTCACCAGCTAGCTTTCTGTTGATAATTTTCAGTAAATATGCTCAGATTAGCTCAAAACTTGTATCATATGTTGTCAAAAATATTTTGTTTACCATTTGCATAGAATAGCTGATGTCTAGAAGGAAAAAACAAGGGAGTAAGTAAAGATATCAACCAAAACTGACAAAATCAGGTGTATCCGCAATTTTGGCCATCAGTGTATGTACCTTAAAGGTTCAGAAGTGTAGTGAAAAGCCAAAATGAACAAGGTTTGGATTCAAAAGATCCAGAACTACTTGTGGGGTTTCATAGGAGGAGCATTAGAAAAAGGTAGGTTGAATGGAAGTGAGTGTAATGCATGATGGAGACAAAAAGGATCTAGGCTTCATCAAGATCAAAACCGTAAATACTATATATTCTCTCTGGTACCCCGTTATCTATTTGAGCAATTAGAGTATCAAACCATAACAAAACTTAACTTCATTTCTAATTTCTAAAGAAAAAGAAAAAAGCAACATAGAAAATCTGGCTAAATGTAGTTCCAAATATCGCAACATTGGTTAAACTTTCTAATAAGCAATACAGACAAACCAGTTAGTACAACAGGGTCTCAGTGTACAGGCCCTGGTTCTTATTGAATCTGGGTGTTGTATAGTTTTGGAACCCCCGGGCCCAATACAACAGAGATCCTGCCACCCTGAGTAAAAGCATTAATATTGGGCCCAAGACTGCAGTCTATCAGCAGCACTTATTAAGACGAATAAGAAGTTGACCAGTGGCAGGGGAGGAAGGGCCACTATTGTCTTTGGTATTCCTCCTTTCAACCATAATCAGACACTCACAGACATCTGTATTAAAATACGGATAGTGGGACCAAGGATGGCTCTGTTATGTCCTTAACGACGTCTCACATGAATGTATCCTTAATGGGATCTTGTTGTAAGGTGTGAGGGTTTCTATCCAGATCATTGCGGTAAGACTTGGTAAGTCTCAAGTGTAGTGTTACGCCAAGATCAAACTGATGTATCTGTGAGTGTCTCAGTTATTAACAATTGTCCTTTCTTCTATTCAGGCATGCATATTTCCTGTGGGAGTTTTGTTGTGGGATAACAGGGTGTCCAACTGAGCGGGTTTTGGTGCCCATCTTTACCCTTTTTGGTGGTGCGGTTATCCGGAGTCGAGAAGGGTGATTTTTGAGGGCTGTGGACTTGCTGGGAAAGTCTAAATTGCTGGTACCATTCAGGCAGCTTGGTCTGTTGTATTTGTAGTGCATTACAGAAATCTGGTAGTTCATCAGGGGTGCGTAGCAGGATTTGTTTCCCCTAAAGTGTTATGCTTACGGCAAATGAGAAGCTCCATTTGTACTTTAGGCCCCTCTCGGATTGTTTCTAGTAAAGGGTGGAGGGCTCTTCTATTTTTTTTTTTTATATTAACAATTTTTTATTGGTTTTCAAAGAAATCATATGTTACAGAAAACAAGGAGAGAAAAACAAAAAAGACAAGCAAAACAGAGAAGTACATCGATGGCAAGGATTACATTTAGTCAAGACCAATAGAGTCATATATTAACAGTGCGTTAATAATCAGGGTCTTACATTTCAGGCCAGCATAGAGGAAGAGAAATTATCCCACGGGAGCCAGATCATCTCAAATACAGCAAACAAACCACTATGTGAAGCAGTCAAACACTCCATCTGTCTTACATCGGCAATAAGTTTATACAAAGTTGGCAAGGAAGGTGGAGTAGAGGATAACCAACACATAGAAATACTTCTCCTGGCCGCTGTTAGCACATGTGCAGCAAGTTTTCTGGCTAGTTTAGGTAGACCCGGGAATGGCAAGCCCAGCAAAAAATGCAATGGGTCAAATGGAAGAGAAACATGCAACAACGATTGCAACAAGGAGCGAACCTCTTCCCAAAAAGGAGCAATGGAGCTGCAGGTCCAAAAAATATGATAAAGAGAGCCAGAAGCTCTACTACAGCGCCAGCAAGCAGGAGAAGCACTCGGATTATAAACATGAAGAACTTCTGGTGTTTTGTACCACAACATCATAATCTTGTATATATTTTCCTTAAAAACCACACAAATAGAGGATTTAGATGCATTGTCCCATATTTTCTTCCATGACAATAAGTCAATATCACGTTGTATAAATTGAGACCATCTACGCATATAGAGGTGAGCGTCATTGGACAAAGGGGGGGCCTCCATAAGACCTTTATAGGTGCTAGAGACAATACCCCTTTGGTGGGGACCTTCCATACATAGACGTTCAAAGGGGGTAGGTTTCCCTAAGCTCAATGAGGGAGATAGAGTAGAGAAAAAGTGGCGTATTTGAAGGTATATATACAGATGGCGAGAGGGTAGAGAGGCTTTCCTCTGGAGATCCGAGAATGAATGCAACTTACGAGTCACCGGGTGTACCAAGTGACGTAGTTGAAAAAGGTTAGATCCTACCCAGAGAGACATCCGGGACTTGGCCATATTGTCTGGAAGATTAGGGTTATAAAGGATATTTGTCAGTGGGGAGCAATCAGAGGCCAATGTGAATTTAGCCTTACATTTCTGCCAAACATTCAATGAGAAAAGCATGGGACCTAGGAATAAGTGTCGAAAAGAAAGGACTTCCACTGCTGAGGTCGACCAGAGAAGGGAACACGGATGAACAGGGGACAATTGCAAAGACTCAATCTCAGTCCATGTATTGGGAGGGTAGTGGGTGGACCATGACATGAGAAAGCGAAGGTGGGTTGCAAAGTAGTATGTTATTATATCCGGCGCTCCCAAGCCTCCCCTAGAACGTGGGGAAAGCAGAACAGAACGAGCAATCCTGTGCCGCCTGTTGTGCCAAATAAAGTGTAAGAAATATTTCTGAAGGGAGTGGAGCTTGGACATAGGAACGGGTACGGGCAGAGTTGCAAACAGATATAAAAGTTTGGGTAGCACGGTCATTTTTAGGACATTAATACGACCGAGGAAGGAAATGGGCAAGGCATCCCAGTGTTTCAGAGAGCGAGAAATTGCTACAAACAGTGGGGGAAAATTGGCCTCATATATGGAGTGGTAAGAGGAGGTGAGGTTGGTACCTAAATACTTTAAAGAGTGGGTGCACCATCGGTAGGAAAAGGCTGCCTGAAGGGAGGAAAGAACGTCAGGAGAGACATGTATTGGAAGTGCCTCAGTTTTGGACGTGTTGACCTTATAGCCTGATAAAGCCCCAAATTGTTTCAAAGTTTTGTGCAAAATCGGTAAAGAGGTGTGGGGACTCGTAAGTGTAAGGAGAATGTCATCTGCAAATAACGATAATTTGTACTCACGAGAATGGGATTGTATTCCCCGGATATCCGGATCCGACCTGATGGCGATAGCCAATGGCTCCAGGCAGAGAATGAACAGCAGGGGAGAGAGTGGACAGCCCTGACGAGTGCCATTTGACATCTGAAAGGGTGGTGAGAGAAAGGAGGCTAATCTGACCTGTGAAAAAGGGGATGAATAAAGGGCCTTCAAAGCTGCTACAAATGAACCCCTAAAACCAAATCTCTCCAAAACCATGAACATATAGGGCCAGCTTAAACGGTCAAAGGCTTTTTGAGCATCCAGACTCAATAACACAGCAGGGGTAGAGGAACGATTGACCAAATCAACCAGATCAATAGATCTCCTGGTGTTATCTGCAACCTGTCTGGCAGGTACAAAGCCCACCTGATCCCTGTGTATGAACTTGGAGATAATACCGGAGAGTCGATTGGCCAAGATTTTAGTAAAAATCTTATAATCGGAATTAAGTAGGGCAATAGGGCGATAGTTATCTACGATAGAGTGATCCTTATCAGGCTTAGGGATAACCGAGATATATGCACGGGAGAAGTCAGTCTGGGGTATGATTCCCTTAAAAAGATCTCGGTAAAGGGAGAGAAGATGCGGGGCCAAAATACCAATAAAAGATTTATAGTAGGAGTAAGGCAATCCGTCCGGTCCCGGGGCTTTACGAGAAGGGAGGTGTTTGATTGTGTCCAATAATTCCTCTAGTGTAATGTCTGCATTAAGGGCGTCCATGTCTGAGGATGTTACTCTTGGAAGTGACAAGGGGTCAAAAAAATTGTCAAATGATGACTGTGTGAGAGACGGGTGAAGGTCCGGGGTCAGACAATTATATAATTTCCCATAAAATGAGCCAAAAAGTGTTGCCATGGCCCGAGGGTCATAAGTAGGGCTTCCATCTGGCTGTATTAGAAGATCGGGCATCGTAGAAGGGGACTGAGTTTTGAGACGGTTGACTAACATACGGTGTGGCTTGTTAGAAAATTCGTAAAATTTCTGTTTAACCCAAAGGAGAGACTGTGCAGTCTTACTGGAGTCAAAAGCTTTAATTTGGGCACGTAGAGATGCCACCCTCTGAAGCCCCGAAATAGATGGCCTATTCAGTAACCGACGTTCCGCCACCAAGAGCTGTTGTATGAGAGAGGCCCTAGCACTCACCGAGGACTTTTTTAAACGAGAACCCATGGAAATACAAAGTCCACGAAAAACCGCCTTGTGGGCCTCCCACAGAGATGAAGAAGAAGCTACGGAATGAACATTAAGAGTGAAATATGAATCGAGTCCCCGTGACAATTCATCCCTAAGATGATCTGTGGAAAGAAATGTCTCATTAAGGCGCCAGTGACACGGTTTGGACACAGCAGGGGGAAAAAAAAGATTTAAGGTCAAAGAGGCATGGTCAGACCAAGTGATGGGATTGATTTCAGAGGAAACCAGAAGTGGGAGCAAAGAGGTAGAGATGAAAAAATGATCTAGGCGCGAATAGCTACGGTGAGGGTTGGAGTAAAATGTAAATTGTTTATGAAGAGGGTGTTTAATCCGCCAAGCGTCAAAGAGACGATGCTCCCTAATCAATTTACGAAACGATTTTGAAGAGGAGCATTGCCGCTTCGAGGGGGTGGATTCAAAAAGCACCTTCCTATCTTTATGAGGGGAAACAATCAGATTGAAATCACCCCCTACAATCACCTGTGAGGTAGTAATGGAATCCAGATTAGCGAGCGTTTGGGACAGGAATTGCAGTTGACCTGTATTGGGAGCATATAAATTCAACAGAACAAGGGGAGTCTCGCCAAGCATACACTCTAAAATAATATAACGACCCTGACGGTCAACTTTGGAGGAAACAACCCGAAGGGAGCAGTGTGACCCAATAAGGATTGCCACCCCGGCCTTCCCAGAGGGATCAAAGGCCGAGTACGCTTGGGAAAAAAATCTTGAGGCAAAACGGAAAGAGCCAGTCGATTTGAAATGGGTCTCTTGGACAAAAATAATGTCTGCTCCTGAGGATCGGAATTCCTTCAAAGCCATCCACCGTTTTTGAATGGAGTTGAGGCCCTTGACGTTATATGACAGAAACCGCAAAGCCATTATAAAATAACGACAACGGTTTTACATGTAATAGCATGAAAAATGAAAGGAATACCATCGATGTAATACAGTAAAAAACAAAATACATCAAACAGTTGAACACAATACTTTGCAAGGCAATAGTGTAAAGAACAAAAAACAGAGAAATAAGTATCCGCAAGGATATAAACTCGGGAGCAACAATGTGACCCAAGTCGTCTAGGCCTATGGCTAGACAAAATCGGGAGCAGCACGACAACCAGAACATCGGAGAGGACGTCAAACCCGGCCAGCAAAGAAAAAGTAATCAAAAATGAAAAAAGCACCCAACACAATTTGGCCGGACAGAAAAGGGAAACCCGTGGGAAAATTATGTAGAGAAGAAAAGAAAAAAAAAAAAAAAGTGCAAGAGAGAACCAAACACCCAGGAGGAAAAGGTTCATCACCAGATCCAGAAGGTAGCCCCAGAGATTCGTCAAGCAGGTGGATCAGTTGACCGAGGATGGCGCGGACGTTGTGGGGTACGTGAAGGTCTCTTCTGACCTCTGCGAACCGGGGTCCAAATCCCGCTGGGGGTGGCGGACGGACGAGACGGAGTTGGTGGCAGAGAGGACCCATCCTCTGACAGAGGCGGAAGTCCCAGGCGTTTTAGGAAGGAGTCCGCCTCATGAAGATCACGGAGCACAACTTGGGTATTGTCCCTATTTATGACCAACCGAAAGGGAAACCCCCAACGGTAAGGGACATGGTGTTGTTGAAGGTGCATGGTAATCGGCTTCAGGTCTCGTCGCTTAGCCAGCGTAATCGGGGACAGGTCGCAGAAGAGTTGGAGTCTGTCACCCTCAAAATCCAGCGATGATTTATGACGAACAGCAGAAAGTAGAGCTTCTTTGCTTTGAAAAAAATGAAAGCGAACAATAACGTCGCGTGGTCTGGTGCCTTCAGCAGGTTTTGGGCCCAAGGAGCGGTGAGCCCTATCCATACGCCAATCTGCTACTGGAACTAAGGGGGCAGTGGCAGTAAAGAAGGACAGAAGATGACGGTGCAGCTGTGCATCTGCAATAGACTCGGACATACCGCGAATACGGATATTTTGGCGCCGTTCCCTGTTTTCCAGGTCCTCTTGCTGGAGCTGCATTTGGGACATGGAGTGCTTCAGGTAAGCGTTATCTTCTTCCAGTACGTGGACGTATTGTACCAAATTATCAAACTCATTTTCCAGTCTGTCCGTGCGGTCTCCAATCTGGGCAATTTCCCCTCTAAGCTCCAAGGCCAGCTTTCCCACCTCCGTGGATATGGACGCAGTAATGTTGCACAAAAAATTTTGTAACTTATCATCCAACGCCGACAATGTGAGGGAAGCTGATGAGGTGGCCTGCTGAGGTGCCTGGATGGAGGGAGGATGCTTCCCTGATGCAGACTGCTCCGCAACCCCCCCAGTAGCATGCTTGGGCTCATAGTCCTCCAGCAGTGATTGTGTCAGGGCAGAGGCTGAAACATCCGTGGGTGCAGTACCCTCTGCGACCACCGGGGGGCCGCGATCCCTTCCTGGGCTCCCAGCCATACTAGAGGCCGGGGATTGCGGCCTGGAGAGGAACCGCCGGAGCGGCGACGGCCGCGGGTCACGTGACTGCGGGGAGGGGGGCCTCCAGCGCCCTATCTTCCCCATCAAGTCTCCTCAAGTGCCGGGCCGGGTGCGGGGTACGTAGGACTCACCCACAGCTGAAGAGGAGTGGAAGCGGCTGTCGGGTGAGTCTTTATTGGCCGGGGATGAGCGGAGCTCACTTAAAGTGCGGCCGCCATCGATCCTGGCCGCGCATGCGCCCCCGGGCTCTTCTATTTTTAAGCGTAATGGATGATAAATCCTGGTATAAAGAAATGGGTTTGCCATTAAAGGTTATCATATCGTTTTTGTCTTGTTTTATGTAATATATCCTCTTTTAGTAGGAAGCTTTGAAGGCAGCAGATTATATCCCTAGGAGGGGTCGAGTCGGAGCCCTTAGATCTCAGTGCACTACTGTATGTGCTCTCACAAACTATATTTCAGATTCTGCTGGATTTTCATGGATATTATTGAATACTTTCTGAATTACAAGAGAAATTTGATCCGGTAGTACTGCCTCAGGTATTCCCCTCACTCTAATATTGTTTCTTCTGCCTCTGTTGTCAAGATCCTCTAAGTGTCTGTTCGTCTCAATGAGGTGTTTAGTGTGAGAGTCAGTGACAAGGTTCAGTCTTTGAATGGCTTTATCCCTCATGTTCCCTACATTTTCCATTGCAGTCATTTGCTTTGTAAGGACTAAAATGTCTCTCTCAAGTCTGTAATCACAACTGTGTAATTTTAATATCGGCCACAATAGTTGTCATATCAGAGTAGGTTAATGGCTGTTCTGTGAAGGTAGAGTCTCTCACCCCCATCCTCCCATGCCGTTTGAGAGTCCTCGCTACAATCCTTGTCCTGGTGAGCCGACACCATCCTTCCTACTGGAGGCCATGGTATTCCTGGCTGAGGATTGTGAGTGGAATATCTCCATTATATGCCTCGCTGGGGCTGAGGTGGTGGAGACCTGGAGCGATGTTGTGCAAGCTTCCCCATGCTGCAGATCTCAGGGGACCAGAGAGAGGTGAATGAAGCCAGCAGGATCCCAGAGCTCCTCAGTGAGTGCCCATCTTCGTCGGGCTCCAGGCCACGCCCCCAGTTTATTTTTTTTTATGCAACACAATGTTAGTGCAACTATTTATGATATACAAAATGTCGTTAAAAACACACCGAAATTAATTTTAGGGCACATAAATGCAATTTACTACCCAGCTTTGGCAAAATTCCACCGAGTATATAGATACCCAACATGTTAGGCCCTATATTTACGTGCACTTGTGAAACTCTGGTAACCTATGTTTTCCATAGATAATGCTTTAAAAGCCCCTACAGGGCATCCATTTAGAGTTAACCATGAATAATGGGTCTAGAATTATTGTTTACACTCCTGCATGTGTGCCAATATGTAATGTGTGTAGAACAATTGACATTTTCATGCACCTCTGAGGTTTATAGGGATTAATAGTAATATATTTATTTTGTCTTATTGTGTATATGTGTGTGTGTGTGTTTATTAGGTTTTATCAGGTTTTTACTACTATAAATATGGAATTACTATAAACCCCTAGACTGGTGTCTTTTCAAGAACTATGTATTTTTAGAATGCTATCATGAATTCATGTTTGTGTTGATATGTTTCCATACTTCCAAGTTTTACTGTTTGTGATGCTGACTGGAGGACATTTTTGTACAAAACATATTGATTTTGCAGCCATTGCAATATTTATATGTGACTTTTTAATTTTTATATATTCCTTAGAATGTATTTTGTTACTAGGTTTGGATGGTCAGGGTTTATTGGCATCCCTTCTCCTTTCCTTGGGTGGTCACAATGGGGTATTGATAGTTTACACTCTTTTCTGTTTCTGTTAAGTGGATCCCAGTGAGTGACGTCTATTTATGTTGTACAGTATATCAATTGAAACTGAGAATCTGAAAGAATAATGTGCCCTGTCTCTGCTTCTCAAGTTTGGCTCTTTCTCCTTTTGATGCACTTCTGGTTTGCCCTTCCAACTCTGCATTCCATGACATTGAGCATGCGGTCCAGCATTCATGTCAGGACTGTGGAAGCCGGAGAGCATTTTCTTGCTGCAAAGTGAGGGGAGCATTCTTTCTTTCCTCCAGGGCAACGTACAGTGCCATTACATTGATGTAAGGCAATGGAGTTTTGCAGGTCTGACAGGGTATGATCCAAACCTTTATGAACTTATTTACATTTATACACCGGCAGTAGAGATTCCTTACATGGGTTGGTATATACTTGTCAAGGATCTGGATATGACCAGATATGTGTGGACTGACACAGGGAATAGCAGGCTTCAGGAGTGATGTAATAATATAATTTATTAAGAGCTACACAAGTATACAAAAATGCACAGTGCAACAAAAAACAAACCTTCAACTAATATATATATGTTCAGAAACACAGGCGTAGTCAGGGCTGGAGAGGTAGAGTGGTCAGGCAGGCCGGGTCAGGAACAATCGGGTGGATCTGGTACAGAGGGGTAGGCAAACGGATAGTCAAAAAGGAGAGCTGGGTCGGTGCAGGCAGAGTTCAATCGTGGTCAGAATCGAGCAGCAGAATCAAGCAGGTAGATGACAGGTACAGGACAACAAGGGCTCATGGGAAACAAACACCAAGGCACTGATTACAGGCCTGGTTACTGCTTAAATACACCTCCTGCAATCAGCCTCAGGTGATGGCTTGATTTGCATAGGTGAGATCCTGGCTGCTGAAAGGCACCTGCTGGTAAGAACTGGTACTGTAGCCCATAGAGCACGTGAGCCCTAGCGGCGAGTCCTTTCCTGACACACTCCCTGGTAAGAACTGGTACTGCAGCCCATAGAGCAGGTTAGCCCCAGCACCACCAGCGGTGAGTCCTTTCTTGACAGTACTGTATTGAGTGGATTCTGCAGGGATGTATTTTGGCTGTTTATTGACATTATTAATGTTGTTTTGTAGTTTGACTACAGTTACTAGTCTCACTGCCCTTGTAATTCTCTAGTCAGTCAGAGTAGATAGCAGTTTGCCAGCACATGAGAGGTGTTTATTTGTTGCCATTCAAGCCCCAGCCACTTGCTCGTTGAATGGGAAGTGGGCTGCCTTTGATACATGACCATTTAAACAGTGACATAGCGTGAGGTTGGTGACCAGTGCCCTGAAATGCATCAGTCTTCCAACCATATGGTCCAAGGGCAGAGGACATTGCCCACAGGTGTTTTTGTGCTATATTCCCACTGTCGCTTATATTTGTGAGTATCCAATTGTCTTTGGAATTTAACCTGTTCCCGCCTGGCCAATAGCAGAATGTCAGCCGAGCAGGACTCTCGTTGATCCTGGTGGGCTTCATATGAAGTCCTTCCCAGATCACACCTCGTACGTGCCCGTGGGGCCATGTTGTGGTGAGATCTGTCACTGGCTCTATACCTCTGTGACGGAGGTGTAGGTGGGTCAGAACGCACACGGAGAATGATAAACACACAAGGGTTTTATTGAAGGCTGTGAAACACTTGGTCAGAGTAATAAGGGTAGCGTCCGGGCACACAATAGGGGGGAGTCCAGGCAAAGATGATCCGGGCACACAATAGGGCAGTTCAGACAACAATAATCTGGGCACACAGTGGGGCAGTTCAGGTAAAGATAACTGGGCACACAATGGGGCAGTTCAGGTAGCAATAATCCGGGCACACAGTGGGGCAGTTTAGGCAGAGATAACTGGGCACACAATGGGCAGTTATGGTAGCAATAATCCGGGCACACAATAGGGAAGTTCAGGCAAGGATAACTGAGCACACAATGGGGCAGTTCAGGTAGCAATAATCCGGGCACACAATAGGGCAGTTCAGGCAAAGATAACTGGGCACACAATGGGGCAGTTCAGGTAGCAATAATCCGGGCACACAATAGGGCAGTTCAGGCAAAGATAACTGGGCACACAATGGGGCAGTTCAGGTAGCAATAATCCGGGCACACAGTGGGGCAGTTTAGGCAGAGATAACTGGGCACACAATGGGCAGTTATGGTAGCAATAATCCGGGCACACAATAGGGAAGTTCAGGCAAGGATAACTGAGCACACAATGGGGCAGTTCAGGTAGCAATAATCCGGGCACACAATAGGGCAGTTCAGGCAAAGATAACTGGGCACACAATGGGGCAGTTCAGGTAGCAATAATCCGGGCACACAATAGGGCAGTTCAGGCAAAGATAACTGGGCACACAATGGGGCAGTTCAGGTAGCAATAATCTGGGCACACAATAGGGGCAGTTCGGGCAAGGGTAATCTGGGCACACAATGGGGACAGTTGAGAGCACTCCGCAACACGCGGCTTGTGGGGACACTCACAGCAGGTGGCTTCCAGGGAACGCTCAGTAACGGACAGTTTCCAGAGACACTAAGCAATGGACAGCTTCCAGGGACACTCTCAGTGGTCAGCTTCCAAGGACACTCAGCAACAGACAGCTTCCAGGGACATTCAGCAACGGATAGCTTCCAGGGACACTCCAGCGGCCAGCTTCCAGGGACATTCACAGACAGTGTGAAGGGACACTCACAGCGGTCAGCTTGCAGGGACACTCACAGCAGGCAGCATGCGGGGTCACTCAGCAGCAGCTTCCAGGGACACCCAGCAGCGGGCAGGGTGCAGGGCTGCTCAGAAAACAGGCTTGCAGGGTCTGGCAGGGTCTTGTCTGTGGGGTCTGGCCTCAACTCAGACCTCACACAGCACTTTCGGACGAGCAGGGGACCAACTCTGCACGGGTCTTCAGGGGGCTGTGTGTCTTGGCCGCAGCTTCAAGACTACACAGGCAGTATAGGACCACAAGTCCCAGTAGTGCACAAAACAAAGCACAGTTCAATGCATCTCCTAGTTAGGGCTCAGCCAGGAGTGGCTCTGAGATCCTGACTCAAACTCTCCCATTCATAAAGAGACAGTATGGCTCTTTCAATTGACCAAGCCCCCAAACTCCTGGTTCACACAATAGGGGCTTTCCCAGCCACACAACACCATGCTGTCTGCGCACCCTGCTAAGATCAATCCCATTTCCCACCCCCTGCAGGGCAAGCCACACCACACCATGCTGTCTGTGCTCTCTGCTGAGATCAATCCCATTTCCCACCCCCTGAGGGGCACAGGAACTCCAAATTGTAGACAAAGCAGACAGCTGACTGTTTGGCCACAAACAAAACAACACAAAAATAAAAGAATATTTCTGCTGTCCTTCACAACCTCAAACACAGATGATGACAGACCTGTGTACCATGCATTAAATAGTGAAGCGCTCCCAAATTATCTAAACAAACTCCCTCTGTGCATACCATAAATACCCACCGAACTTAAAAATAATTAATACTATAAGGTGATAAAAACCATATAAACTAAATCAATTAGTGAAAAAATAAAATGCATAAACACCTCTCATATATACCAATTATTATTGCCTCTTAATAGATCTGTGATGGAAAATAACGAATATAGAATCCATGATGAATACTTAAATATCAGTGATAGAATCAATTATCATAATAATACTAATTCATAATAAAAAATGTGACAAATCGTGATAATTGTGACGAATAGAGATGAGCGAAGTATTCAAAAATTCGATTCGGCTGATTCGGCGAATTCGAGGAATAAACTCGATTCGATGAGAATATATTCGCTGCGAATTTAACTTATAAAAAGGGTGTTTCTAGGCTTCAGAGAGCCTTTATATTAGTGCAGAACACTGTACCTTTAATTTAAATGCCCTTGGAGTCTGCTGGGGAAGAGAAATAATACTGTCAGTCAGTATGACATGCAGATGAGTGCCGTCGATCTTAGAATCACCGCACAGTTCACTCATTTGGGCAGTCAGGGGGCCAAAACCAGAGTGTGGAGCCACAGTGTGGCGGTGGAGGCAGCAGCAATGGGAGGCCATACAGCACCCTATGACAAAATGGAACCCACCAGCAGTGTGAGGAGACCTGAAAGTGGCACATGGCAGAGTGTGGCGATGGACACAGCAGCAATGGGAGGCCGTACAGGGACCCATGAGACACTCTGGACCTGGCAGCAGCATGAGGAGGCGGTACGGGGACCCATGGCAGATTACGGGCCTGGCAGCAGCAATGGGAGGCCCGTAATCTGCCAGCACCCTATGACAAAATGGAACCCACCAGCAGTGTGAGGAGACCTGAAAGTGGCACATGGCAGAGTGTGGCGATGGAGACAGCAGCAATGGGAGGCCGTACAGGGACCCATGAGACACTCTGGACCTGGCAGCAGCATGAGGAGGCGGTACGGGGGCCCATGGCAGATTACGGGCCTGGCAGCAGCAATGGGAGGCCCGTAATCTGCCAGCACCCTATGACAAAATGGAACCCACCAGCAGTGTGAGGAGACCTGAAAGTGGCACATGGCAGAGTGTGGCGATGGAGACAGCAGCAATGGGAGGCCGTACAGGGACCCATGACACACTCTGGACCTGGCAGCAGCATGAGGAGGCGGTACAGGGGCCCATGGCAGATTACGGGCCTGGCAGCAGCAATGGGAGGCCCGTAATCTGCCAGCACCCTATGACAAAATGGAACCCACCAACAGTGTAAGGAGACCTGAAAGTGGCACATGGCAGAGTCTGGCGATGAAGTCAGCAGCAATGGGAGGCCGTACAGGGACCCATGACACACTCTGGACCTGGCAGCAGTAAGAGGAGGCGGTACAGGGGCCCATGGCAGAGTGGCGAAGCGTAAGCAGCTTAAATTGAAGGCCATACAGAGGCCTATGTTAAAAATAATAACATGTTTGGGGCATGATTCATGGCGGATTTAGTCAGTTGTGTCAGGAACTGGTGGTTTGAAATCCAGACTAATCCACGCCTGATTCATTTTCACAAACGTCAGTCTCTCCACACTTTGGGTGGACAGTCGTGTCCTCCGCGGAGTTGCAATACCTCCTGTCGCACTAAACACGCGCTCCGATGCCACGCTACTGGCAGGGCATGACAGCCTTTCAAGGGCAAATTCAGCTAGTTGGGGCCAAAGGTCAAGTTTCGTTGCCCAGTAGTCAAGGGGATTGTCTACCTCGGTTGGCAGGGTGCTGTCCAAGTAGGCCCGAGCCTGTTGTTTGAGGTCCTGCTCCAGGTCCACCTGATGCTGCTGCTGCTGCGGCTGGTTAGTAGTTTCCTCACTGCGCTGGTGAAGAAAGCTACTCATCATCGACTGCTGACTGAGGCAGCTGCTGCTGGTGGAGCTGCCACTGCTCCTACCACCCCACCCCTCCCCTGCTGCCATGGCAGCGGAACGCGAGCGCACAGGGCCCACAGTGTCTGAGGATGGACGTTGGCGCAGAAAGGCAGAGACCAACTGACTACATAGGTGGTTTTTATAGTACGTTATTTTGGCCTCCCTCTCAGCAGGTGTGAAAAAGGCCACCATTTTTGAACGGTAGCGAGGGTCCAACAAGGTGGACAGCCAAAAGTCATCCCTCTGTCTCATGGTTATTATTCGGCTGTCGCTACGCAAGCAACCGAGCATGCTATGGGCCATTTGTGCCAAGGAATGCGAGGGACTCCCTGCCTCCATCTCCACAGCATACTGCCACGGGGCGTCTGGGTCCTCTGTCTCCTCCTCCTCCTCTACCAGATGCTCCTGCTCCTCCACTCCTGTCCGCTGAGTGGAAAAACCACCCATTTCACTCAATAATTCCTGAGCACCAATGTCCTCCTCTACCTCCTCCTCTTCTTCCTGTCCTGCCCCCACAGGGGTCATGTGGCGTTGAGATCTGTGCGCCACGTCTACCGCACCCTGACCAGCCATTGTTAACAGCATTTGTTCCAGGACGTGCAACAGAGGAATGACGTCGTTCATCCCATAGTCCTGCCGACTCACGAATAGCGTGGCCTCCTCAAAGGGTCTGAGCAAGCGGCAGGTGTCACGCATGAGCTGCCAATGGCTGACATCTAAGTTACACAGGGGAGTACCTTTATCCGCTTGTAACATCAGGAAATCGGTGATGGCCTTTCGCTGTTCGTAAAGGCGGTCTAACATATGTAGGGTTGAATTCCACCTTGTTGCAACGTCACAGCATATGGAGTCGGTACGGGGGCCTATGGCAGATTACGGGCCTGGCAGCAGCAATGGGAGGCCCGTAATCTGCCAGCACCCTATGACAAAATGGAACCCACCAGCAGTGTGAAGAGACCTGAAAGTGGCACATGGCAGAGTGTTGCGATGGAGACAGCAGCAATGGGAGGCCGTACAGGGACCCATGAGAGACTCTGGACCTGGCAGCAGCATGAGGAGGCGGTACGGGGGCCCATGGCAGATTACGGGCCTGGCAGCAGCAATGGGAGGCCCGTAATCTGCCAGCACCCTATGACAAAATGGAACCCACCAACAGTGTAAGGAGACCTGAAAGTGGCACATGGCAGAGTCTGGCGATGAAGTCAGCAGCAATGGGAGGCCGTACAGGGACCCATGACACACTCTGGACCTGGCAGCAGTAAGAGGAGGCGGTACAGGGGCCCATGGCAGAGTGGTGAAGCGTAAGCAGCTTAAATTGAAGGCCATACAGAGGCCTATGTTAAAAATAATAACATGTTTGGGGCATGATTCATGGCGGATTTAGTCAGTTGTGTCAGATACTGGTGGTTTGAAATCCAGACTAATCCACGCCTGATTCATTTTCACAAACGTCAGTCTCTCCACACTTTGGGTGGACAGTCGTGTCCTCCGCGGAGTTGCAATACCTCCTGTCGCACTAAACACGCGCTCCGATGCCACGCTACTGGCAGGGCATGACAGCCTTTCAAGGGCAAATTCAGCTAGTTGGGGCCAAAGGTCAAGTTTCGTTGCCCAGTAGTCAAGGGGATTGTCTACCTCGGTTGGCAGGGTGCTGTCCAAGTAGGCCCGAGCCTGTTGTTTGAGGTCCTGCTCCAGGTCCACCTGATGCTGCTGCTGCTGCGGCTGGTTAGTAGTTTCCTCACTGCGCTGGTGAAGAAAGCTACTCATCATCGACTGCTGACTGAGGCAGCTGCTGCTGGTGGAGCTGCCACTGCTCCTACCACCCCACCCCTCCCCTGCTGCCATGGCAGCGGAACGCGAGCGCACAGGGCCCACAGTGTCTGAGGATGGACGTTGGCGCAGAAAGGCAGAGACCAACTGACTACATAGGTGGTTTTTATAGTACGTTATTTTGGCCTCCCTCTCAGCAGGTGTGAAAAAGGCCACCATTTTTGAAAGGTAGCGAGGGTCCAACAAGGTGGACAGCCAAAAGTCATCCCTCTGTCTCATGGTTATTATTCGGCTGTCGCTACGCAAGCAACCGAGCATGCTATGGGCCATTTGTGCCAAGGAATGCGAGGGACTCCCTGCCTCCATCTCCACAGCATACTGCCACGGGGCGTCTGGGTCCTCTGTCTCCTCCTCCTCCTCTACCAGATGCTCCTGCTCCTCCACTCCTGTCCGCTGAATGGAAAAACCACCCATTTCACTCAATAATTCCTGAGCACTAATGTCCTCCTCTACCTCCTCCTCTTCTTCCTGTCCTGCTCCCACAGGGGTCATGTGGCGTTGAGATCTGTGCACCACGTCTACCGCACCCTGACCAGCCATTGTTAACCGCATTTGTTCCAGGACGTGCAACAGAGGAATGACGTCGTTCATCCCATAGTCCTGCCGACTCACGAATAGCGTGGCCTCCTCAAAGGGTCTGAGCAAGCGGCAGGTGTCACGCATGAGCTGCCAATGGCTGACATCTAAGTTACACAGGGGAGTACCTTTATCCGCTTGTAACATCAGGAAATCGGTGATGGCCTTTCGCTGTTCGTAAAGGCGGTCTAACATATGTAGGGTTGAATTCCACCTTGTTGCAACGTCACAGCATATGGAGTCGGTACGGGGGCCCATGGCAGATTACGGGCCTGGCAGCAGCAATGGGAGGCCCGTAATCTGCCAGCACCCTATGACAAAATGGAACCCACCAGCAGTGTGAAGAGACCTGAAAGTGGCACATGGCAGAGTGTTGCGATGGAGACAGCAGCAATGGGAGGCCGTACAGGGACCCATGAGAGACTCTGGACCTGGCAGCAGCATGAGGAGGCGGTACGGGGGCCCATGGCAGATTACGGGCCTGGCAGCAGCAATGGGAGGCCCGTAATCTGCCAGCACCCTATGACAAAATGGAACCCACCAGCAGTGTGAGGAGACCTGAAAGTGGCACATGGCAGAGTGTGGCGATGGAGACAGCAGCAATGGGAGGCCGTACAGGGACCCATGACACACTCTGGACCTGGCAGCAGCATGAGGAGGCGTTACGGGGGCCCATGGCAGATTACGGGCCTGGCAGCAGCAATGGGAGGCCCGTAATCTGCCAGCACCCTATGACAAAATGGAACCCACCAGCAGTGTGAGGAGACCTGAAAGTGGCACATGGCAGAGTGTGGCGATGGAGACAGCAGCAATGGGAGGCCGTACAGGGACCCATGAGAGACTCTGGACCCGGCAGCAGCATGAGGAGGCGGTACGGGGGCCCATGGCAGATTACGGGCCTGGCAGCAGCAATGGGAGGCCCGTAATCTGCCAGCACCCTATGACAAAATGGAACCCACCAGCAGTGTGAGGAGACCTGAAAGTGGCACATGGCAGAGTGTGGCGATGGAGACAGCAGCAATGGGAGGCCGTACAGGGACCCATGAGAGACTCTGGACCTGGCAGCAGCATGAGGAGGCGGTACGGGGGCCCATGGCAGATTATGGGCCTGGCAGCAGCAATGGGAGGCCCGTAATCTGCCAGCACCCTATGACAAAATGGAACACACCAGCAGTGTGAGGAGACCTGAAAGTGGCACATGGCAGAGTGTGGCGATGGAGACAGCAGCAATGGGAGGCCGTACAGGGACCCATGAGAGACTCTGGACCTGGCAGCAGCATGAGGAGGCGGTACGGGGGCCCATGGCAGATTACGGGCCTGGCAGCAGCAATGGGAGGCCCGTAATCTGCCAGCACCCTATGACAAAATGGAACCCACCAGCAGTGTGAGGAGACCTGAAAGTGGCACATGGCAGAGTGTGGCGATGGAGACAGCAGCAATGGGAGGCCGTACAGGGACCCATGAGAGACTCTGGACCCGGCAGCAGCATGAGGAGGCGGTACGGGGGCCCATGGCAGATTACGGGCCTGGCAGCAGCAATGGGAGGCCCGTAATCTGCCAGCACCCTATGACAAAATGGAACACACCAGCAGTGTGAGGAGACCTGAAAGTGGCACATGGCAGAGTGTGGCGATGGAGACAGCAGCAATGGGAGGCCGTACAGGGACCCATGACACACTCTGGACCTGGCAGCAGCATGAGGAGGCGGTACGGGGGCCCATGGCAGATTACGGGCCTGGCAGCAGCAATGGGAGGCCCGTAATCTGCCAGCACCCTATGACAAAATGGAACCCACCAGCAGTGTGAGGAGACCTGAAAGTGGCACATGGCAGAGTGTGGCGATGGAGACAGCAGCAATGGGAGGCCGTACAGGGACCCATGAGAGACTCTGGACCTGGCAGCAGCATGAGGAGACGGTACGGGGGAGCGTAACACTTGGGCTTATTTCCTATATTTATAATGTTTTGTTATATCATGTTGCTTTGTTATTTTTGTTTATTTTTGGGGGGATATTTACTTGCAGATCTTTTTTCACTTCAAAGTTTAGGCTATGCTATGCTTTCTTGCAATTCATATATTGAAAACCACAACCTAATATTTAAAAACAATGGATGTGTGTATGACAACCCTTTTTTTTTAGAGAACCCTTAATACTTTAAAAAAATATATAAAATACATAACAAGATGAATTGAATGCAACTGTGCTTTTAAGGTCTTTACAGTGAAGGAAATAAGTATTTGATCCCCTGCTGTTTTTGAATGTTTGCCCACTCACAAAGAAATGATCAGTCTAAAAAGTCAAATGGTAGGTGTATTGTAACATTGAGAGACAGAATAGCAACAAAAAATTTAAAAGAAATGCATGTCTAACAAATTATGCACTGATTTGCAAGTTCATTAGGGAAATAAGTATTTGATCCCCTTCATGAACATGCAAATCAGTGCATAATTTGTTAGACATGCATTTCTTTTGAATTTGTTGTTGCTATTCTGTCTCTCAGTGTTACAATACACCTACCATTTGATTTTTAGACTGATTATTTGTTTGTGAGTGTGCAGAAATTCAAAATCAGCAGGGGATCAAATACTTCCTTCCTTCACTGTATATACAGACAGGGGTTGGATTGTATTTATTTTTCTTGTGCAAACTGTTAGAGCTGGATTCAATACAGCATTCTATTCATTTTTGTATACTAAAACCATGGGGGCATTCCAATGTATTAAACACAAGAAACTCTTACAATTAGTTATGTGATTACTCCAATGAATAACTTTCTAATTAATTTATATATTCATTATCATTCATATTTTTTTTTAAAGTTTAGTCCTCCTATAATCTCTCTGTAGATTACATTTACTGTATGTATAATCAGTTACTTTAAATTCACCCAGTCAGTGTTTTAAAATGTCCCAGCTTGGCCAGTACTCAGATGTTACTGTGTTTAGGCCTGCAATGGTCCAAATTTGTATCTTAACCCTTCCATGTACTAGGTTCAGCCATAGCATAAAATGACTGTCACAGGGGCATGTGCCAAGTTAGATGTAGCAGTATTCATTGTACCACATATCAGACAAATGTCTGACTTTACAGAGGACATCAGAAATTCTGTAGACATAAACATTTCCAAAACACCAGAGAAGCAAAATTAATATTCAAAAATTAAGTTCAAAACTGTGCAACAATCTAAACACACATAGTAAAAATAAACAAACAACATGTAATTTCATTGTCAGAATATTGATGGAGTTTTAAAAGTAAACATGGACATCCAAATTATTACATATTATTAACAATCAATCCATCAGTGCTGTCTATTGATCCATAGATCGTGGAGTAATTTATCCTTAAACATTACAAAAGAGACTCTGAAGTAAGGTTGTAGCTAGTTTTAAATTGCAAATGGCACCTACTGTTTGTGTACATTAGAAGGTTGCCAAGCCCATGCTGCCAAAGAAATAAGGGGAAAGGAACTGCAATTACAGTGCCTTTATTGTGAATGTTAAAGATTTGTGCCTTCACAATACCCACAGCTACAGAGGTCAGCGATGACTTGTTTTATAGGAGGAGATAAGTTGTAATTACAGTTCCTATGTTTTAAATTTTTTAATTGAACTTATCCAAGGTTTGTCAGTGAGGTATTACTTTAAGCTCATTTACTGATAGTTAAGAATATGTAAGCATTTGTATGTTCATAGACTGGTTCATTTGAAGTATGTTGTTGACACTCATATAACTTTTATTTTAGTTTTGGTTTAATGTTGCTCATCATAATATTCTAATTAAAGTAACTTTGTTAAATATAAGATGTTTCTTGTGGTACAGTAGCTAAATTCATCATTTATGCTCTTGAGGTTACATTTGTTCATGAAAAAGTGTTTCATTGATTTGTATCTACAATTGCTGATTTAAATGCTCATGTATTGATTAAATCCTTATTTTTTTTCACTGCTGAACATAGCATTCTAGATAATAATAAGTGTCTTTTTCTATGGTGTACTGAAAATCAGTGGCAGTACATTATCATAAATCATGAAAGATAAACAAATATTTAAGTAGCCATGTTTAGATTTAAATCTTTTCCAGCTTTGCACAGTTTGGAAAATTCTATTTACTTATACATTGTCATTTAAATAAAGGTCACTTTGTAAACTGGTAGAAAAGGTTTTACATTTAAAATTAATACTCCAATTTTCTTACTGAAAATATTTTTATATAGCTAAATTTTTAGAATGTATGGAGAGATATACAATTTGACTGCAACCTAAGACCTAAAGGAAGACTTTGATACTGCTTTATAATGACATATAAAAACAAACGACTGTAGAATATGCCATCACAAATTCATGCTTCATGCTTTCCAGAAATATGTAGTAATTTACCATTTCATTATAGGAGAAAGCCTTCTGATTTAAATAATAGTCCCAAATTTAGCTGTGTGATGAATTAAGCATTATGTGATACCTTCCTTCTGTATAATGATATCTCTGAACAAATAGAGTCAAACTATGTAACGTAAAACATAGATAGGATTTTATTTTAACAGCAAAGTCAGTTTGATGTCACTTGGGATCAGTATTTCTTAGATAACAAAATACCATCCAGGCTGGAGATTTACATCTTTACTCCATATTTCCCTCTTGACGTTTTTCTTATCACAGAATTATAACTTCCAAACAGTTGAGCAAGAGATTGAAACTTCTTGCAGCTAGGCTGAAAACTCACTTCATTTTTATCAAGATATTTTTTATGGGCAAGCATTTTATATCTAGTCTGAGGCAGAACACAAAAGATTTTTTTGTCAAATAAAGGTATACTAGCAACTGTTTAAAATCTTTATTAAGCTTTTAAAAGGATTGTGTTACATTTAAATAATTAAAAAATGATTTGCGCTGAATGGAGATATATTTTACTTATTTTTATAAATCTGAATCTTAGTTAAAGATTTAGCATTTGTTGATATTCTCAAAACATGTTTATAAAAAAAGATGGGCCACAGTTGCCAGCAGTTGCTGAAGACATGAGATACCTTAGTTATACTGTGGTATACAGTATATACTATAATAAATTGGAATAGGGATAAGGGTGTGGTATAGATTTGGAGAAAAATGCAAAGCAAAAAAAAAATCAGGCATGCAACCTGGATGGCCAGAAAAGGGGACTTGTTCATGCCTCCTCTTCGGAACCATATCAGGCCATGTGTCCTCAACATTGGGAGGGTACCTTGTGGGAAGGCACAAATCTCCCTTTCCCCACAAGGCACCATGTCCTATGTGACAGGGATAAGGGTATCATCCCCATATACCTGGCCTGGTGGATGTAGGTCTGTTTAGGGCAACTTATCAAAAAGCCTTTGGAAAAAGATGGCCACCAGATATCCAGCCCTCCCTTTAAGTGAATGAGTAAAGATGTTTCATTTTCACAAAAAAGGTTAAATACTAAATAAAAACAACCATACCATGAAAATCCCTGCACTGAAATAAAATTAATATTCCCTGAGTTAAATCTGATGTTAATCTCATCATCCAGTGATGTAGATCCAACATCAATTACAATGAACAATAGCCCAACGACCCACCATCAGGACACCTCATGTCATGATGGCCTCTCCTGCTATTAGTGCCATCATGCATGAGGGTTCCCCAACACTGCTGAAATGTTAACACAGTGCACAGTTCCAGGGAACCTGGGTGGCATTATTGACAAAATATAGCCAACTACATCTGGACATCTGAAGTAGCTGTGCTGCTGACTATTTGAGATCTTAAAGGGCAATACTCGGTGGTGCACCTGATTAAAGTGCACTAAAAATGTGAGTTATGTTATATTTTTAATAAAGAAAATTAGTTTTCTTTATGGAAAGTGCATTGATGTATTTATGTCTGCTTTGAGCTGTACGTCCGTGGTGGCAGTGGAAGGTGGAAATAAGATTACCACTCTGGAATAACGGGTTGTAATCCATTCATGCAAGGTTATTAAATCTGGAGCCACCTAATCCCTCTGGTCTGTGGAGAGGAGAAGATCAAGGATTGTTACCCCTTAAAGGGGAAGGTTGTATGTGACCTACATGACACATAGGTCAATTAAAGACATGAGAGAATAGTGCATATATTTAGGATATTACAAGTGGCACATCAATGTGAAGTGTTTTTGTCATGGAATCAGCATGAATTGCATAGATATAACGTTTATGGACTTTTGTTGATTTTATAACTTCATCACTGATGCACATGGTGGTTGATGAATAGAGTGTGTATATTATTTGTTTAATGATTTTAGACACCATACAATTAGTTTGGAGTATCCATATGTATTTTAAGCATTTTTTGCATATATTTTCCAGCAAGCAGGTTTGTTATTTCATGCACTACTCATAATAATTAAAGGAACACTTTTTATTCAGAGTATAACATCAAGTCAATTAAATTCCTGGGATATTGATCTGGTCAGTTAAGCAGTGGAGGGGGTTGTTAATTAGTTTCAGCTGCTTTGGTGTTAATGAAATTAACAACAGGTGCACTAGATGGGCAACAATGAGATGACCCCCAAAACAGGAATGGTTTCATAGGTGGAGGCCACTGACATTTGTTTTCCCTACTCATATTTTCTGACTGTTTTTCACTAGTTTTGCATTTAGCAAGGGTCAGTGTCACTACTGGTAGCATGGGACAATACCTGGATCCTACAGAGGTTGCACAGGCAGTCCAGCTCCTCCAGAATGGCACATCAATATGTGCCATTGCCAGAAAATTTCAAGAGTATGGAGGAGATTCCAAGAGACAGGCATTTACTCTAGGAGAGCTGAACAGGGCCGTAGAAGGTCCTTAACCCATCAGCAGGATGGGTATCTGCTTCTTTGTGCAAGGAGGAACGGGATGAGCACAGTCAGAGCCCTACAAAATGACCTCCAGCAGGCCACTGGTATGAATATCTCTGACCAAACAATCAGAAACAGACTTCATGAAGGTAGGTTGAGGACCCAACATCTTCTAATGGGCCCTGTGCTTACAGCCCAACACCATAGAGCTCAATTGGCATTTGCCATTGAACACCAGAATTGGCAGGTCCACCACTGGCACCCTGTGCTTTTCACAGATGAGAGCAGGTTCACCATGAGCACATGTGACAGACATGAAAGCAACTGGAGAAGCCATGGAGAACAGTATGCTGCCTATAACATTGTTCAGCATGACCGTTTTGGTGGTGGATCAATGATGGTCTGGGGAGGCATTTCCATGGAGGGACACACAGACCTCTACAGGCTAGACAATGGCACCCTGATTGCCATTGGGTATCAGGATGAAATCCTTGGACCAGGGGTGGACTGACAACTCATGGGGCCCCCAGGCAATAGGGGATCATGGGGCCCGTGTCCTTGCCCAAACTCAAAAAAGCCTATGAAAAAGGTACCAGGGGCATCTCATGGGGCCCCCTACTGACCCCGGGCCCTCGGGCAGTGGCCGAGTTTCCAAATGGTCAGTCCGCCCCTGCCTTGGACCCATTGTCAGTGGGTCCTAGGTTCCCCTTGGTGCATGACAATGCCTGGCCTCATGTGGCGAGAGTATGCAGGCAGTTCCAGGAGGATGAAGGAATTGATATCATTGAATGGCCCGTTCACTCGCCTGACCTAAATCCAATAGAACAGCTCTGGGATCAGGGACGGACTGACAACTCATGGGGCCCCCAGGCAACAAGGGATCCTGGGGCCCCTGTGTCCTTGACCAAACTCAAAAAAGCCTATGAAAAAAGGTACCAGGGGCATCTCATGGGGCCCCCTACTGACTCCGGGCCTTCGGGCAGTGCCCGAGTTTCCAAATGGTCAGTCCGCTCCTGTCTGGGATATCATGTTTCGGCCCATCTGACACCGCCAGGTTGCACCTCAGACTGACCAGGAGCTCAGCGGTGCCCTGGTCTAGATATGGGAGGAAATACCCCAGGACATCATTCAGCATCTCATTAGGAGCCCCAGTGTTGTCAGGCATGCATACAAGCTCGTGGGGGTCATACAAACTACTGAGTACCATTTTGAGTTGCTGCAATTAAGTTTCAGCAAAATGGACTAGCCTGCTGCATCATTTTTTCACTTTGATTTTTGGGGTGTCTTTAAATTCAGTCCCCTGTAATTTTTAAATTTTAATTTCCATAAAACAATGGGGCATCCTTACATACCTAATACATTACCCAGTCCATATCAGTATAGATATCCAGCATTATTTTTTTCCCCATTGAGATCTGATGTGTTTTCAAAGTGTTCCTTTAATTTTTTTGAGCAGTGTATATTTGGTATTTAGGGATATTTACTTATATGGAGGTAGTTTATGTGATTTAGATGCAACAGCAGCAGATACATTTTATAAGTGCTCCTTTTACTCCCTTTTGATTACTCCATATCCCGTAGCTCTTCTTCACTGGGAAACAACCTTCCATTAAGATGAGATAATGTGGTGCAAAAGTTCCTGTGGAGTACCAATGCATCCATGGAAAGCATTCACAAAAAATGGCTGCAAAATGAGAAGTGAAATGCAACAGTGGTTTTAACAGAGACATGACCCTAGAACCTTCCTGTCTCTAACAGCACACTTGGGAAGTACAGTCAATATACCTGATGTAAAATCATCAAATCTGCATCTAGATAGGGCCACTATAAAATGTAGCAGATTTTACATTATTTGCTCATCTATGACATTAAAGCTGAACTCCTGGGAAATATCAGCAGTGCCCTTGAAATGGGACCCTCCTGCACTGCAAGGATTACATGTTTGTATTTTTTAGGCTATCATTTAAAAAAGGATTTTTACTTACCCTATCTCTTGTCAATCAGCAGCAGGCTCTCTACTTCTCCCTTCAACACTCTGGGTTGTAGGCCAAATCTCGTTATTTGCAATGCAGGACTGCTGGATCTGTATTGTACTCAAAGACATCAGAATGACTGTGACCAACGGAGCAATGAAGAGAAGTGACTTTGGGAGGCTAGTCATAGGAAAAGGAGAAACACTTTCATGAACAATGAAAAAGGTAAGAATGTACTGTAGATTAAAATGAACATTTAACATTGCACTGTGGGAGAGCTACATTTAAAGTGTAATTTCGTATTTTCCCCAGAGTTTAGCTTTAACCCTTTCACGCCAAAGGGTAAAACAAATCTTAATGCCTAAGCACAATTTTGCAACATTGACATGTGTTGGTAAAATCGTACATATCACCACAACTACTTTGTACATCCAGGTCGATTATACCTTGTTTTTTTTTCAGGACAAATTGGGCTTTCATTTGGTGGTAAATGATAATGGATATCTCCTGATTTTTTTCAAAGGAAAACTGGCCCAAAATAGTAAAAAGATTGTACACCCCTTGAGGGTTAGGACTGATGTGAATTTACAATATATATGTAAATCGCTGCGTAAATTGACAGCGCTATACAAGTACCTGAAATAATTTTTTTTTAATTTAGCTGTGTGTTTCTTGTTACTACTATAACCTACCACCAAAGAACAACCCAAAATAAATTTGCCAGCTCTTGACCATCGCAGCGATACCATATATGTGTATGTTATTTGTTGTTTGTATCCGTAGTACAGCCCAGAAACAATAGTGCGCATTTTGTTTTTTGGGGTTTTTTTTACCTAAAACACACTGACACTAAGTCCTCATGCACAATGGACATTTTTCCAGTGGCTGTTTTTGGCTTTTGACTTTTTTTCTATAGCCAGTAAACCCCCCAGCATGTTATCCTATGTGTCCATGCACACATAGACTGTAATCAAAGTTTTTTGGCAGGGGCATTTTTTTGCTGGAAAAAAAACCCAGGACTAGTGGGTTTCTAGAGGAGTTTTTTAGATGTAAAAATGCTCTAACTCTGAAAAATGCTGAAAAATGCAGCAAAACGCTGCAAACCGATGCAGAAAAACACAGGAAAATGCCATTAAACGTGGCAAAATGTTGTTAAACGCTAATGCAAAAACACTAAAAAGCTGAAAAACTCAAGTTTTTAATGTGACTTTACACAGCTAACATTACCAGCATTATCAAAATGTCCAGTGTTCATGAGGGCTAACTGACACTGATACCAATTTAAAAAATACAAAATATCCTGACCTTTAACCCTGACATTTTGACCTTGACCCAAACACTTACCCTGGCACTGAATTAGATCAAACCTTGATCTAGGTATTTTTTCTTTTTTTTTAGATTTATTTTTTGATTGATTTATTTTTAACAAACATTTTTTTCTTCTCTATGCCAGGAGTTAGAGAGATACAATGTATCTCTCTCCTCCATTCATAAAGAAAAAAAACAAACAAGGGAGGCGGGCTATACAGTGACACTACAGTCTTTGTGCTGGAAGCGTGCTGTGCAGTGCGCTCCTAGCACAAAGACAAATATTCGGCTCCATGGGAAAACCCCAGTTCTGTGAGGCCGCATATTTGTGTGACGCCGGCGCGAAGGGGTTAACATAAAAATAGTTTGTGCCCAATTGATATTTGAAGCATAGGTGTTGTACTCAAAAATCTGGTTGTGCATTACTGTTTTGAAGAATCCAATCAAATAGTTTTTAAATATATTTTTTATTAGCATCAAAAATATTTAATTAACCCTATTTCATAATCTTGAAGTATACATAATAGATACTGCCATACTGCTATGTTAAAATTATATTTTAATAAAAGCATATCTGGTTGTTTTTAGTTTCTATCATTTCCATTTTACTTATGCTCATAAAATTTACCATATAGACACTTTTTTAAAAAATGTACAATACAGGCTGATTTTTTAATAGCAAAAATTACAGAAGATAAACTTTAAAGCTCATGTATATTGACATTAATTAACTGGGAGACCTTCAAATATCTGACGTTCATTTAAAACTGCTGTTGAGTCTATATTTCTGTGCTCTGTTAACACATTTTTTTTTCTTTTTTCAAAACGGTTGCTTTGCCTGTCTTTTGTAGAAGTTTCTGGTACAAACACTTATATCTGATCAAAAATCTAATTTTACAAAAAGAAATATGAAAATTATTTTAATAACTTTTGAAAGATTAACATTCTTTTCCAGTTAAATTAAAGACAAGGCAAGTAACCAAGGATCAGGAACTATAGAGATGTATCAATGGTGTAATTTTAACCCTGGCCAGTGCAGAGATAGACTAAAATTAAAAAGCAGCCCTGAGATTGAAACCATGCTGGACCATAATTATGTATTTATCAAACTGTAGTAGATTTCAGAAAGAAAAAAATGGTCTAGAAAGTGATTATAACTCTTGCTGAGGCTACTGTGAATTCTGTTTTATTTTTACATAGCCATTCCATTCTGGATTTCCTAAAAGGGCACAAACTATCCTAGATATTGACTTTGATACCCTATCCCTTCTGACAAATGCCAAATGCTGCTCCAAGGGGTTTGAGCACAGGTTTATAGAAAAAGCATAAAAAGATGCCTTTAGTAAATTACTCAAAATATTCAGTACATTCATTTTTAGAGCCGTGGGTATTTGCATGCAGTTTGGTTCCAGCATCAAGTTTAAAGCAATTTTTACCCACATCCCTGACCACTACACCATACCTAATTATTACTCTAACCGAAAAATCTAACACAACAACAAAATAATAATCTAACAAAAAAAATATTAATGATAAACTATAACACTTAAACTGGACCTAGAACTTAACCTTTAATACTTCACCTATCTCTAAAATGTAACCATTACCCGAACTTTACATAAACGTCAACTCCTAAAATACATCCAAATTCCTATTTTCTCTTTTTTGCAAATGCACATCACAGGCTGGATGGTGCACCAGAGGAAATACATTTGAAGATACGCTGAATGGACTCAGCTGACCTGTGTGTAAAAGTGCGAACAATGAAAGGAGACCTTACAGTAACTTTAAAGTTTGCATGAAAAATTCTGCACATGCCGCAATATATAGCAACATTATAATTTATCAAAAAGGGTTCTACTTTTTATCCTTAAAAGTAAACCTTGAGTTCCAAGTGACGGTGCCTAGACTTACTTTACTGCGGGCAAAAAGGCTAATTTTCCCAGTCTCCTCTCCCTCTGTATTCAGACTGCAACACTATAACTTTGTAGTAAATGAGGAGAAGCAATAGGGGGGTGATCTATATCAGACAGAACAGAATACAGCCAATAACTACACAAGAATTGGTACTTAAATGATAGTGGTAGTCAAGCATATAAACACACATACAAATACAAAAAAACAGCATAATCATTTTTTAAAAATCTGTAAAAAAAATACATTAAATATATTGACCAAAACACACTATATTGGCAAATGTATTGGGACACTCCTCCAAATCATTGGATTCATGTTTTCCAATCACCTACATGGCCAAATGTGTATAAAATCAAGCACCTAGGCATGCAGACTGTTCTACAAACATTTGTGAAAGAATTGGTCTCTCTCAGGAGCTCAGTGAATTCAAGCATGGTACCGTGATAGGTTGCCACCTGTGCAATCAGTCCATCCGTAAAATTTCCTTGCTACTAAATATTCCATAGTCAATTGTTAGTGGTATAATAAAGTGAAAGCAACTGGGAAAAACAGCAACTCAGCCACAAAGTGGTAGGCCACGTAAAATGACAGAGTGGGGTTGGCGCATGCTGAAGCGCACAGTGCCCAGAAGTTGCCAGCTGTCTGCAGAGTCAATAGCTAAAGACCTCCAAACTTTGTTTGGCCTTCAGATTATCACAACAGTGCATAGAGAGCTTCATGGAATGGGTTTCCATGGCCGAGCAGCTGCATCCAAGCCTTATATCACCAGGAGCAATGTAAAGAGTCAGATGCAGTGGTGTAAAGCACGCTGCCACTGGACTCTAGAGCAGTGGAGACATGTTCTGTGGAGTGATGATGGACATGTCTGGGCTTGGATGTTGCCAGGAGAATGGTACTTGTCTGACTGCATTGTGTCAAGTGTAAAGTTTGGTGGAGGGGGGATTATAGTGTGGGGTTGTTTTTCAGGGGTTGGTTTTGGCCCCTTAGTTCCAGTGAAGGAAACTATTAAGGTGTCAGCATACCAAGACATTTTGGACAATTTCATGTCCCAACTTTGGGGGAACAGTTTAAGAATGGCCCCTTCCTGTTCCAAGATGATTGCTTACCAGTGCACAAAGCAAGGTCCATAAAGACATGGATGAGTGTGTTTCGGGTGGAGGAACTTGACTGGTCTGCACAGAGTTCTGACCTCAACCCAATAGAACACCTTTGGGATGAATTTGAGCAGAGACTGCAAACCCGGCCTTCTCGTCCAACATCAGTGCATGACCTCACAAATGCGCTTCTGGAAGAATAGTCAAACATTGCCAAAGACACACTCCTAAACCTTGTAAACAGCCTTCCCAGAAGAGCTGAAGCTGTTATAGCTGCAAAGGATCGGCTAACTCAATACTGAACCCTTCGGACTAAGACTGGGATGCCATTAAAGTTCATGTGCGTGTGAAGGCAGACTTCAGAAAACAGTTTGCAATATAGTATATGTAAAATATGAGGGTATAAAAACTCATTACCATTTAAACAAGAGAACCCCCACACTTAATAGAGGTGTCAAACTGTCCCAGTCTAGGCATGAACTTTGTACACTACTTTGCATACAACAGGCTGGCATCTTCGTATATAGCACTCCTTTTTATTCAAGTGGCAATAAGGCAGGTAAACTTCTAGCAGCCCAAGTTAGGAGTTGTTTAGTTTAACAGAAAATACCATATATACTACCTCTCACAATGCTGTGTAATTACATACTTCTAAAGAAATTGCATTCAGTGCATATTTTAGCTCACTCTAGAATTTATAGGCAGATCCTAACGTTCCTAAACCTACACCTGACACTATTTCTTATTTTTTGGATTCTATCTGCTTATGTCAGCATTCTCAGACACATTTTCAAGTACTGATTGCCACCTTCTCTGATAAAAAGATAGTAGATGCCATTATCTCTCTGCCAAATAACAATTCACAGGGCTCCTATGAGTTTTCAGTCAAATGACTGTTAGATGGATCATATTAATTTTAATTTATTGGTTGCTTTGGCGTCAATTATTGATTAGCTGTTATTTTTTCTCTGATTATTTAATGAGATGCTTTAGAGATTTCACAATTAGATTCATTATGTAATGTCTTTTGATTCAAGCTGAAAAGGAATGTTCCCTTTGGTGTAATCTGTAGATTTCACACTAGAGGGCATTTCTTTGGCTTTTGTGTGCTTTTACTATGGCTAATCTGTCTTTAATGAGGTGTCCCTTTCAGCCCTGTCCACGTTGGCTGGACTGGAAGTGATGCATCTTCTTCCGGTATTGCGCAACTTTTAATTGCTCACTTCTGGTCCGGCGCCATCTTGATCCTCCCTGGTATCAAGTGGGTGGAGGGGAGAGGCCTGCTGTCACACCATGGGTACATCTGCCTTTAATGTGCCCCCCCCCCCCCCTGGTGTGGTGAGCAGACCTTGGCATGACCCAGTGGATATTTAAGCCAATTTGTGAGTTGGATTGTTCCTGATTGCTTTCTTACAACCATGTTTGGTACGGTCAGTGTTTTGGTGTATAAGGTAAGCTGGAGTTAGTTCCGCCCTTTGTCTTTTCTATCAGTTGGGATATTTACTTATGTGCTTTTGGTAAGCCATATCTTTCTGCTTTCCACTTTTTGTTTAGGCTTTGCCTCTGGGGGTGATGTCCATCTAACTCTTTTCAGCCATCATTTGGGTTGTGCACTGTTTAGCTTTGGGAAATATGATAACCACTAGGTGAGCCCCTTCAATTATTTTATTGCAATTTTGTTGGTAGTATGAAGTTATTTTTGGGCCAGAATGGGATACATTTGTCTATGTATACCTTTCTAGTATAAGGCTTGCTGTAGGGAAATTGCATACCCTGAAAATTTCCTCCCATGAGCCTTTAGGTGCACCTGACTGAAACTACCACACCATTTGCGCATCTCCCTCTTACATTTTACTGGGGCTAAGATGATACAATTATAACTGGGATTAAGATAATATCAATATATAAACACATTTATCTTCCACATACAGTATATGGGCTAATGTCTTGTTATTTTGTTGTTAATGTATGTGCATTTTTCTTCTCTGAATTGATTTTATAACTGATTGTGCAATCTTCTAATTGTCAGAACTCCTTATTGGTCCTGAAAAAGTAGTTTTTTTAGTATTCAGAAATAATATTTTTGGGGCTGTGTGTGCGTGTGTGCTTCACTGTAAGCACACTGCTTTGCAAGCAGTGTGCAGGAGATGGGAGGGGAGAGAACTGTTTTGTTTACAAACAGTTCTCCCCCCCCCCCATTGGAGATGCTCTGCAATCACTAGGGCGCTGGCGAGTAATCACCGGGCGGGACCCAGTAATTGACAGCCACGTCCACAAATGGTGAGCAAGTAGGGCACGCGTGCACCTTGTGTACGCCCCCTACCTACAAATGCAAAATAACGTGTATATATATGTGATTTTGCACACCCGTGCCACTCTGTAGCAGTACGTCTGCTATTGGGCAGACATGAATCGGTTAATGAATATGTAATAAAATGTGCATTTTATATTCTTGAATATTTTCCTGACAGTCCCCCTTTTTTCTCCCATTCTCAGCTATCATTTAGCATCCATATTTTTTTTTTTAATGTCACTTTTTCAGGAGTACATCTTACATGTTTTAGGCAATTCCCCAAGCATATTGTTTAAAAGAATTAAGTATGTCTAATGTTTCATCTTAAGCCTTATTAAGAAATCTTGGAGCCTAAGGAACCTGCTGAGCTTTGTTGTGCCCAGAGTCTAAGGGCGCAGTTCTGGTAGTCACCAGCAGGTGTCTCCCAACAGATGGGCTGTCTGTGTAATTAGGCAGCAACTGACGTGGGCTGTTGGGAGGTATATAATCCCACCCTTGACTGAAGTTCAGTGCTTCAGTATTCTTCCTGCAGGCCGTGTCCCTGCCTGAGCCTTGTTCCCAAGCCTTATTGATGTACCTGCACCTAACCCTGAGATCTGTTCCTGTGACCTGCTCCCTGTAGCCTGCATCCAGCTCTCCCAGTACCTTGCTCCGTGCTCCTCTTGTTTCCTGTCCTAGTGCTGACTTTGCCCTGCTTGTGTGTGCTCCATCCATTTTGTATATAGTTAGGTTATCATTTGGGTTGTTGCACTTTCACATTTATTTTGTCACTTTACATTTTTTATGGTTTATTGGTGTTGGTGTTGTAGGATATTTATGTTAATAAACTTCATTTAACTTTACTCCTGATTTCTAAACTCCTTCGTGCCTAAGGGTAAAACAAATCCTAATGCTTAAGCACAATCTTGCAGCTCTGACATGTGTTAGTAAAACCGTACATATCATCACAACTACTTTGTACATCTAGGTGGATTATACCTTGTTTTTTTCAGGATAAATTGGGCTTTCATTTGGTGGTAAATGGTAATAGATATCTCCCTGATTTTTTTTATTATCAAAATAAAACTGTCCCGAAATAGTAAAAAAAAAAATATTTTTTTTTTATTTAGCTGCTCGTTTCTTGTTACTACCATAATCCACCACTAAAGAACAACCTAAAAAAGATTTTCCAGCTCTTAATGATCACAGCGATACCATATATGTGTATGTTATTTGTTGTTTGTACCCACAGTACAGCCCATAAACAATAGCGCACATTTTGTTTTTTAACTAAAACACACTGACACCGATACCAATTAAAAAAAAAAACCTGACCTTTGACCCTGCCATTTGACCTTGACCTTTGAACCTGACCTTGACCCAAACACTAACCCTGGCACTGAACTAGATCAAACCTTGATCTAGGTATTTTTTCTTTTTTTTTCCTTTTTTCCTAATATTTATTATTTATATATTTATGCATTTTTTTAAATAGTTTTTATTTCACTATATGAAAGGAGAGAGAGATACAATGCATAGAGAAAACAAAATAAGGGGAGGGGGCTATACAGTGACTGATCACTGTGATAGCCAATCAGAGGCTATCTCAGCGATCATGTGACTCGAAATCGGGAGTCCTGGGTCCAGATCAATAGATAGAATGGGACCCGGGGCTCTCAGTGACACCTCAGTCTTTGTGCTGGGAGCGCACTGTGCGGTGTGCTCCCAGCACAAAGACAGGTACGCAAATATGCGGCCCCACGGAAAAAATCCCAGTTCTGTGAGGCCACATATTTGTGTGATGTCAGCGGGAAGGGGTTAAGGTACAGCACACTGATCTGTTCATCTTTGCTGGATGCCTTTGGTATCCCTGATAGAACATCTGCCTGCTGATCAGTATTTTTTTTGTATTCGTACATATGTAACCATGTTTTTGCCATGTGGAAGCAGTATTTTTGCTTAGACTTTAATGGCTTTGGGCACTATATTCAGGATTTCTGAATATTTTTTCAGTGAGCTGGTTCACTCATCACTACTTAAGAACAATACATAAGACACACAAAAATCCAAGATGATCTTATCATATTAAAGAGCTATACCTTTTTTTACTGGGACATGTTTATATATATATAAATTTGGTACTGCAAAGCTTTTCAACAACTTATGTGCAACATATGTATCCATTAAATGAAGCAAGTTATATAGCTGATACACAATTTTTAATCTTTGTGTATATTTGAATTTGTCCCCTGGACACTGATGTGTTCACACAGAGTTTCCATAATTCACAGATAGTCAATGAACACTTAATTGAAGAAAAAAAAATGGGTACTGTTCCCTTCAATACTTATGCTGCATTTGTAATCCAAAGATTGAAGAAGGCTATACTTGTAATCAACTGGTTGATACTGGTTACAGCAAGACCTGCACGTAAACAATACATAAAGATGTATGGCAAAAAAAAATTAATCTTTTTGCCTATGTAATTCTCCACTCCACTGATTTAAAAAAAAAAGTGTGCACACACAGAACATTAATAATTTAAAAACACTGAAATGTGTTAAGGTTTCGTCAACAGAAATAGAATGCTGCTTAACCGAATGTTCAAAAAACGAAGCTCTTGTATGTCTATACTTTTTATTGTGCAGATTTTAATTGAATTTATTATTTGCCTAGATAGGACCAGAATTTAAATAGCTTTAATTAAATACTATAACCTTAATCAGGATTTTTGACTAAAGGAATATTTTTTTAACATGACCACGCAAACTTGCACTAGCTTCAGACATCTAATATACAATCTAATAAACTTTTTCAGGAAGTTTTTCACATCTTTGTGCTACTGCTCACCTCTAAAAAAAAAAATATGTTACAAGAATTAAATCTATTAATCTATGGAGAGAAATCCGGATCTGTCATGTGACATATTTTATCGCCAAAATGAAAGACTAATTATTTAACAACATGTCTATATTTTTAATCTGCTCATGGCGGCAGTCAATACTATTTATTATACATTAAAATGTGAATATTAAAAGTAATGATTTTCACTTGTGATTTATTACAGATCAGTATATAAAAAAAAGTAATTCGCATAATCAAGTGATTAATATTGTGGAAATTGTTTTGTGCAGACATACAGTACACAGCTATTAAATATTCCTTTCTTTAGTCAAATTGATTTTTATTTTAGCACTAGAATGTTTTACATAGATGAAAGATAATGAGTATTTGAAGATGTTTAATAGATTGGATATGGAATAATATGCAGGTCACATACTCAATCAACTATGTCCAGAAATGGTGGTCAGTTATTGTTGGAAACACAGATGCATGAAATGGTAATCTTTTTTCTTTATTCCTGTATACATATAGCACATGTTGATAGTATACATACAACACATTTGAATACTTGGCACTTTTTAAATCATATAGGATTTTGTTTTTAGTCATGATGAAATGGCGGTTGTTGTGTGCTAAATTAGAGGCATGTCCAAAATATTGACATTTTATGAATACCATTTTGTAATTTTAAAGTGACAGGCTTTTTGGTGGGGTGAAAATAAATTGGGGCAGCATATGTCTAAATACAAACAGTACTGCCTTGGTACAAACTGATGCAGAGGGCACTATAGCAATGGAATTGCACAGACAATACACAAGAAATAATTGTAATGCACAGATGACTACACCAATGCAAAGATAACTATAGCAATGCATGGGTAAATGTGCCAGTACTCTGGTAATTATTGTAATACACAGAAAATCATGGTAACACAATGGTATCTGTGACAAAGCATGAGTAGGTGTGGCAAAACACTGACAACTGTAACAATACACTATAAACTGTAAAAAAAAGGCCATAAGTGGCTATTATTGCACTATATCCTGTACATTTTACGAAAAACCCCAAAAGTGGACAGGATTTTGTTTTTAAGTTTGTGTATTATCAGCAATCCTTGGCTTTCCTCCAGGGTAGAATCTGTGGATGTTTGCATTGTCAGGTGTGGACATAAATAACTGTCCTTTACTGATATCTATGAGCATAAGTGACAGGTGTGGACATAAATAACTGTCCTTACTGATATCTATGAGCAGAAGTGACATTATCATACTGTATATACCCATTAGGGCATTGAGTAACAGTTTCATGTGCCATTCCATCTATGTGTGATTTCACTCACTGTGGGCCAGTAAAAGGAAGTGAGATAATCCTCTTCCTTTGACTTGCCTGAGGGGAGTGTTTTTCCCCTTCCTCACTCGGGCATCTATAACACCATTTTTCACTTGATATGAGGAAAGTTACCAAATATAGCAATGTGCATTATTTAGTTTTGTCAAACTTTAGATTAACAGATTGCCATTTGGAAGCAGTATTTTTAACACTAGAATTAAGATTTGCTTATGTGATAAGCATACAGTATATTATTCAAACGTTTTTAGGCAAGAGAGTTTTCCAACCATACGTGATACCTTGCAACTAGAGATGAGCGAATTATTCAAAAATTTGATTCGGCTTATTCGCCGAATTTGCGGGAGAAATTCGATTCGATGCAAATTTATTCGCCGCGAATTTAACTTATTAAAAGGGTTTCTAGGCTTCAGAGAGCCTTTATATTAGTGCAGAACACTGTACCTTTAATTTAAATGCCCTTGGAGTCTGCTGGGGAAGAGAAATAATACTGTCAGTCAGTATGACATGCAGATGAGTGCCGTCGATCTTAGAATCACCGCACACTTCACTCATTTGGGCAGTCACGGGACACAACGAAGAAGAAGAAGAAGAATGAAAAGAAGAAGAATGAAAAGAAGAAGAATGAAAAGAAGAAGAATGAAAAGAAGAAGAAGAAGAAGAAGAAGAATGAAAAGAAGAAGAAGAAGAAGAAGAATGAAAAGAAGAAGAAGAAGAAGAAGAAGAATGAAAAGAAGAAGAAGGAAAAGAAGAAGAAGAAGAAGAAGAAGAAGAATGAAAAGAAGAAGAAGAAGAAGAAGAAGAATGAAAAGAAGAAGAAGAATGAAAAGAAGAAGAAGAAGAATGAAAAGAAGAAGAAGAATGAAAAGAAGAAGAAGAAGAAGAAGAAGAATGAAAAGAAGAAGGAGAAGAAGAAGAAGAATGAAAAGAAGAAGGAGAAGAAGAAGAAGAATGAAAAGAAGAAGGAGAAGAAGAAGAAGAATGAAAAGAAGAAGGAGAAGAAGAAGAAGAAGAATGAAAAGAAGAAGAAGAAGAAGAAGAAGAAGAATGAAAAGAAGAAGAAGAAGAAGAAGAAGAAGAAGAATGAAAAGAAGAAGAAGAAGAAGAAGAAGAAGAAGAATGAAAAGAAGAAGAAGAAGAAGAAGAAGAAGAAGAATGAAAAGAAGAAGAAGAAGAAGAAGAAGAAGAAGAATGAAAAGAAGAAGAAGAAGAAGAAGAAGAAGAAGAATGAAAAGAAGAAGAAGAAGAAGAAGAAGAAGAAGAATGAAAAGAAGAAGAAGAAGAAGAAGAAGAAGAAGAATGAAAAGAAGAAGAAGAAGAAGAAGAAGAAGAAGAATGAAAAGAAGAAGAAGAAGAAGAAGAAGAAGAAGAATGAAAAGAAGAAGAAGAAGAAGAAGAAGAAGAAGAATGAAAAGAAGAAGAAGAAGAAGAAGAAGAAGAAGAATGAAAAGAAGAAGAAGAAGAAGAAGAAGAAGAATGAAAAGAAGAAGAAGAAGAAGAAGAAGAAGAATGAAAAGAAGAAGAAGAAGAAGAAGAATGAAAAGAAGAAGAAGAAGAAGAAGAATGAAAAGAAGAAGAAGAAGAAGAAGAAGAATGAAAAGAAGAAGAAGAAGAAGAAGAAGAATGAAAAGAAGAAGAAGAAGAAGAAGAAGAATGAAAAGAAGAAGAAGAAGAAGAAGAATGAAAAGAAGAAGAAGAAGAAGAAGAAGAATGAAAAGAAGAAGAAGAATGAAAAGAAGAAGAAGAATGAAAAGAAGAAGAAGAAGAAGAAGAATGAAAAGAAGAAGAAGAAGAAGAAGAATGAAAAGAAGAAGAAGAAGAAGAAGAATGAAAAAGAAGAAGAAGAATGAAAAAGAAGAAGAAGAAGAAGAATGAAAAGAAGAAGGAAAAGAAGAAGAATGAAAAGAAGAAGAAGAAGAATGAAAAGAAGAAGAAGAAGAATGAAAAGAAGAAGAAGAAGAATGAAAAGAAGAATGAAAAGAAGAAGAAGAAGAATGAAAAGAAGAAGAAGAAGAATGAAAAGAAGAAGAAGAAGAAGAATGAAAAGAAGAAGAAGAAGAAGAATGAAAAGAAGAAGAAGAAGAAGAAGGAAAAGAAGAAGAAGAAGGAAAAGAAGAAGAAGAAGAAGAAGAATGAAAAGAAGAAGAAGAAGAAGAATGAAAAGAAGAAGAAGAAGAAGAATGAAAAGAAGAAGAAGAAGAAGAATGAAAAGAAGAAGAAGAAGAAGAATGAAAAGAAGAAGAAGAAGAAGAATGAAAAGAAGAAGAAGAAGAAGAATGAAAAGAAGAATGAAAAGAAGAAGAAGAAGAATGAAAAGAAGAAGAAGAAGAATGAAAAGAAGAAGAAGAAGAAGAATGAAAAGAAGAAGAAGAAGAAGAATGAAAAGAAGAAGAAGAAGAAGAATGAAAAGAAGAAGAAGAAGGAAAAGAAGAAGAAGGAAAAGAAGAAGAATGAAAAGAAGAAGAAGAAGAATGAAAAGAAGAAGGAAAAGAAGAAGAATGAAAAGAAGAAGAAGAATGAAAAGAAGAATGAAAAGAAGAAGAAGAAGAAGAATGAAAAAAAGAATGAAAAGAAGAAGAATGAAAAGAAGAAGAAGAAGAAGAATGAAAAGAAGAAGAATGAAAAGAAGAAGAAGAAGAAGAAGAATGAAAAGAAGAAGAAGAATGAAAAGAAGAAGAAGAAGAATGAAAAGAAGAAGAAGAAGAATGAAAAGAAGAAGAAGAAGAATGAAAAGAAGAATGAAAAGAAGAAGAAGAAGAATGAAAAGAAGAAGAAGAAGAAGAATGAAAAGAAGAAGAAGAAGAAGAATGAAAAGAAGAAGAAGAAGAAGAATGAAAAGAAGAAGAAGAAGGAAAAGAAGAAGAATGAAAAGAAGAAGAATGAAAAGAAGAAGAAGAAGAATGAGAAGAAGAATGAAGAGAAGAAGGAAGAGAAGAATGAAAAGAAGAAGAAGAAGAATGAAAAGAAGAATGAAAAGAAGAATGAAAAGAAGAATGAAAAGAAGAATGAAAAGAAGAATGAAAAGAAGAATGAAAAGAAGAATGAAAAGAAGAAGAATGAAAAGAAGAAGAATGAAAAGAAGAAGAAGAAGGAAAAGAAGAATGAAAAGAAGAAGAAGAAGAAGAATGAAAAGAAGAAGAAGAAGAAGAATGAAAAAAAGAATGAAAAGAAGAAGAATGAAAAGAAGAAGAATGAAAAGAAGAAGAAGAAGAATGAAAAGAAGAAGAAGAAGAATGAAAAGAAGAAGAAGAAGAATGAAAAGAAGAAGAATGAAAAGAAGAAGAATGAAAAGAAGAAGAATGAAAAGAAGAAGAAGAAGAAGAATGAAAAGAAGAAGAAGAAGAAGAATGAAAAGAAGAAGAAGAAGAAGAAGAATGAAAAGAAGAAGAAGAATGAAAAGAAGAAGAATGAAAAGAAGATGAAAAGAAGAAGAAGAAGAATGAGAAGAAGAATGAAGAGAAGAAGGAAGAGAAGAATGAAAAGAAGAAGAAGAAGAATGAAAAGAAGAATGAAAAGAAGAATGAAAAGAAGAATGAAAAGAAGAATGAAAAGAAGAAGAATGAAAAGAAGAAGAAGGAAAAGAAGAAGAAGGAAAAGAAGAAGAAGGAGGAAAAGAAGAATGAAAAGAAGAAGAAGAAGAATGAAAAGAAGAAGAAGAAGAAGAATGAAAAAAAGAATGAAAAGAAGAAGAAGGAAAAGAAGAAGAAGAAGAATGAAAAGAAGAAGAATGAAAAGAAGAAGAATGAAAAGAAGAAGAAGAAGAATGAGAAGAAGAATGAAGAGAAGAAGGAAGAGAAGAATGAAAAGAAGAAGGAAGAGAAGAATGAAGAGAAGAATGAAAAGAATGAAGAGAAGAATGAAAAGAAGAATGAAAAGAATGAAAAGAAGAAGAAGAAGGAAAAGAAGAAGGAAAAGAAGAATGAAAAGAAGAATGAAAAGAAGAATGAAAAGAAGAATGAAAAGAAGAAGAAGAATGAAAAGAAGAATGAAAAGAAGAATGAAAAGAAGAATGAAAAGAAGAAGAAGAATGAAAAGCAGAAGAAGAAGAATGAAAAGAAGAATGAAAAGAAGAAGAAGAAGAATGAAAAGAAGAATGAAAAGAAGAATGAAAAGAAGAATGAAAAGAAGAATGAAAAGAAGAAGAAGAATGAAAAGCAGAAGAAGAAGAATGAAAAGAAGAATGAAAAGCAGAAGAAGAAGAATGAAAAGCAGAAGAAGAAGAATGAAAAGAAGAAGAAGAAGAATGAAAAGAAGAATGAAAAGAAGAAGAAGAATGAAAAGAAGAAGAAGAAGAATGAAAAGCAGAAGAAGAAGAATGAAAAGCAGAAGAAGAAGAATGAAAAGAAGAAGAATGAAAAGAAGAATGAAAAGAAGAAGAAGAAGAAGAATGAAAAGAAGAAGAAGAATGAAAAGAAGAAGAAGAAGAATGAAAAGCAGAAGAAGAAGAATGAAAAGCAGAAGAAGAAGAATGAAAAGAAGAAGAAGAATGAAAAGAAGAAGAAGAAGAATGAAAAGCAGAAGAAGAAGAATGAAAAGCAGAAGAAGAAGAATGAAAAGAAGAAGAATGAAAAGAAGAATGAAAAGAAGAATGAAAAGAAGAAGAAGAAGAAGAATGAAAAGAAGAAGAAGAAGAATGAAAAGAAGAATGAAAAGAAGAAGAAGAAGAATGAAAAGAAGAAGAAGAATGAAAAGAAGAATGAAAAGAAGAAGAAGAAGAATGAAAAGAAAAAGAAGAATGAAAAGAAGAAGAAGAAGAATGAAAAGCAGAAGAATGAAAAGAAGAATGAAAAGAAGAAGAAGAAGAATGAAAAGAAGAAGAAGAAGAATGAAAAGAAGAATGAAAAGAAGAAGAAGAAGAATGAAAAGAAGAAGAGAATGAAAAGAAGAAGAATTAAAGTACAGCAAAAAGTGTATCTGCAGAGAGCTCCGCTATTTCTGACAGTTCTCTGACAGTTCCTTCATATTTACAGCGGTTGAAACATTGTATCTATTTATTTCCGAATAAAAACATCTGTATCCTAAATGGAAACAAATAGATACAATGTTTCAACCGCTGTAAATGAACTGTCAGAACTGTCAGAAATAGCGGAGCTCTCTGCAGTGACACTTTTGCCGGCTGATCGGGAAAAATTTGATTCGTGCACCCGAAGTTTGCTAAAATTCGGATTCGATGCGAATCGAATTTTTCCTGATATTCGAAACGAATTCCACTTCGCCAGGTTCGATTCGCTCATCTCTACTTGCAACATTAAGTGCATAGTCCTAGCACAGTAGTTAACCACATCTGCTATTGTAACACTATCACTGTGAATGGCACTGATTTGTTTTAACATTTTAAATAAAATACAATACAAAATACAATTTTATGCTGTCTTTTTTCTGCCTATTTCTTGAATGATGTCTATTTATAATTGATGCCAATTGGGGTATCATTGGAAGAAGCGCATCATTGCCTTTATATGAATGGATTGTTTAAGTTTGCGTTTTTGCATAATATTGTTGAAGTTACTTTATTGTTTTGTTTTGTTTTACTTAGTGGTATATTATTTGTTTAACTTTGTATTGATTGCATTAATATTTAGTTGCTATATGATAGTACGATTACTGTATGTTTTCTGTTTTTGATGAATATCTGAATTTTTATTTTAATATTGCAGTTGAATTTAAGGTACACATCCAAATAATAATTATACAAATAAACTATTTGTTCTAAATGCTAAATGTTGCACTCATTTAGCCCCATACAGTATGATATTTTCTTCTCAACTGTTACGTTTTCTGCCCCCTTACCTATTGCTCTATTTTATTTCCACATTGTGGTATTGAGTCCCTTTTTAATCATGTTGAAGCTGAAAGAACACTTACATCAGTGCTTGCTTTGCATTTGGTTCCAAGGTTTTGAACGTTACTGCTTGTGTGTTTGTATTTGATCCAATAGTAGTGATTAATTATTATGTGAATAGTATTACTATCAAAACAGAATTAATTTTTTGCAGTTATATTTTATCCTAGCATATCATATGACAAATAGCAAGATCCATATTTATATTTTGGTTAAGAAGACACAGGTTTAAAGGATAAGTACACCTTTGGAACATGTAACATATTCCCATAGCCTCAGCCTTACCCACCTTCCCCCCTCCCTCTGACAGATAATACAGGGAGAAGTTTCCCCGTACTATCTGTCAAATTTGAAAGTAGCGTGACTGTGCGGGCTCCACCCACACGACCTGCGTCATTCATTCATGGACTTCCGCGAATTAATGAACTGCAAGTCCTGATACCCTTAGCGAATGTGGGCTTGTAGTTTTCAATGAACTACCACAGCACTGTGGAAAGCCGAGGTAGTTCATTGAAGCTTCCTGTCAGGATATCTGCTTGCTCGTACATCCCGTACAGAAAGCAGATATTGTGACAGTTCTGTAGCAGACCTGCATGGCATCAGCGATCTACTGATCACTGGTGCAATGCTTTCCAGGGTCCTTTGGACAAAAATAATAAATGCACATTTTTAACCTGCAAAAAAATGTGCATTTATTATTTTTGTTCAAAAGGTGAACTTATCCTTTAACACAAGTTTCATGTAATTGGCTGAGGCCAAAATTAATTAACAGAGTCTTCAGCTCACAAAGATAACACATACATATGATTTTTACCAATGTTGTCTTCTAATAATTATGAAGACAACTATAGCAATCCATAAAACAGAACGGATGAAGATATTTGCATAATTAAAATTATGAAGTCTACACAAAACAGTTCATAAGACAAATCTGTTGTCTTATATCAAAGATGGAGGACGTATCACCAGTGTATATTTATATATACTTTTCCCACAGCAACCAATAGTTCTTTTCCAGAGAGATGCATTTATTCAGATAAAGATATTTGTTACAGATGACAGAAATCCAGCTGAATACTTGTAAATATTACAATGAACAGCAGCCCTGAAAAGCCCCATTTAAGATACTTCATATCAAGCATAGAGATGCTACACCGTCCAGCATATATCTGAACTATAATATGCACCTAGGTAGCTTCCATGCATGGAATAATGTGAGTTATGATCTATACCTGTGCTCCCATATCAATGACAGGAAAAAACTCTTTCCCAGCGGAGGTACAGGCAAGGTAGATGACAAGCAATCATTAGAACCCTTCAGAGAACCTTCCTGTGCCCTGTCACATTTAACCAAAAATAAGCTTCCTTAATATACACATTTTTCTAATTCAGTACAAGGGCAAGCACTCTGATTGGCCAATTTTAGTAACTTTTAAATCCAAACATTTTCTTTGCAGTTCAGTATTTTACCAGAATGCACTTAAAAAAACACTTGAATACAAAGTAAAATAAGTTCAGCTTTTTTTTTTTTGTCAGTGTAAAGGGGTTAGACTCACTGCTAGGACCTCTAAAATGGTTGTAAAACCTTGCGTATACCCAATAACTAGCATTAGGTGATACGCATAGAGGAAGTAAAATCCTTCTACTTAAGTTATAGCTGTGTATTTGCAGCCATTTCTTCTGTAGATCATTCTGAAAACACAAACAGGAAATTATTTCTTCTTTATTCAAGGGTCAGGGATCTGAAGTCTTCACAGATCTGACAGCTCTGAGCCCCGATGTCATGAAAAAACAGTAATTATTGAATTAATTTCCTGCTTAGATGATTACATTATGAATGATGCTGGCTTCTAATGTAGGCATGGCCACACATATATGTAGCCATCTCAAGCTATATCTCTAATGGAAGCAAAAGGTCAGTAAATGTGGAGTTTGCTTCAACATCTCTCTTACAGAAAAGTAGAAGATATTCAGTATAAACTTGAATAGCAAGTGTATTATATACGTGAATGGCAACTGTAGAATACATTATTATTATAAAACATAAAGATGTATTCTGAAATGACTCATATTAGCTTTCAGATTATAAGAAGATTCCTTTTCAGGGATTGCACATTTTTTTTATTGAGTTAGTTGCAAAGTATATTGTAGACAATTTCCTAACAGTAAGTCATGTTGTGTTAGTTGTTTTGTTGGTACACAAATGCATTTATTTTGTTTGATTTAACATATTACAAAGAATGATTTGTGGAGTAACAACAATACATTTTATATAAAGTAGAGCTTAATTTCTAAATTTATGATGTACTTAAATATTCTACAGCCATATAGTATTTGTTAAGTGCAACAAAAAGTACATTGTTTATTAGAGATTTTAAACCTGAGAATAGTTTTAACTCATAAGCCATTAAGTAATGCTCCTAAAAGTAGAGTACTTTATGCCCAGCAAGGAAACAAAATAGTAATTTAAAATCAGACTTAACCTAATGGGGGGAGTTAGTAATAAATGCGACCAAGGAAAGGAGGCCAGTAAATTGGACTTTACAGGCACTGCAACAATATTCATTAAAATTTGTTTCTTTATTTGAATGTACACAATTATGCAGCAGTACATAAAAACATCTGCGAGGAGTGATAAAGTCATCCATCAAATCCCATCTGCAATAAAAATGACCAAAATGGTACAATATTATATAAAGGCATGACCCAAAGGCACAAAATTGCCTTGACTGATTGTAATATGATGTGCTGGACTATACCTGTGTCATTCAGCGAAGTACACCGACCAAAAATTGGTCCCAAAAGCCAATATAAAGAGCTCACCAAGCCCCATTGCCCTCTTGGGGCTAATGCTACGAACACCTGCACTGTCCAGCTATGGTTCCTTGAGGGTCCAGCCAAAGCACACGCTGTAGACGTCCGCACTGTCCCACTGTAGTTGCCTGCAGGACCGCCAAAACTGGTTCCCTCTTAAGGGATAACAGCATGGGATGCCCGCTCCATCGCTGGCATTACATCACAGCGCTATGCCACAATTGGCCACGCATGTGCACCGTGAAGCGCACAGGCTGGATCATGCCGTGCCCCAGACCCACAGTTCCCACCAGATCAGAGGGAGCAGGGCCCAGCACATGGCTCCACAACCTGCCAACCAAAGGCCAGCATCAGGGGCACCAACCCCCACCCCGTACCCTACTGCCACACCCACCCTCAGTCAAGCAATGACCCGAGGGAGGGAAAGGGGAGAGGAGATGGGGGAAGGAAAAAGGCTGATGGGTCCCCTAACCACATGATGTCCACGGATAACAATACATGCAATAAGAATACACAGTATTTCAAAATCCATACAGTAAAACCAATTAATGATCCAGCCAATAAATTGCAGAGATACCAGAAAATTGCAGAGATAAAAGAAAATATATCAAAGGTCATACCAATAAAGGGGTTCGGATAGTCACCAATCAATAAACTAACTAACTGATATATTAAATGTTTAGAGCAAAGACTTGTAAGATAAGGTTTCATTGATGCCTGGCAGGATTGTTGCATTTAAACATTCAATCCAAAACATTCAATCCAGAATACTTCTTTTTGCAGTATGCGCTTATTCCAGTTGCCACCTCTGGGATATTTCTGGAGTACCATAAATGAGACCATATTGGTGTCAAATCTATGGTAAAGGTACAGGTCATAACTTCCTAATCGTTTTGCCCACATAGAATATCCCACACTTACAGGTCATAAGATACAGTGGGGATCGAAAGTTTGGGCACCCCAGCTAAAAATTTGTATTAACGTGCATAAAGAAGCCAAGGAAAGATGGAAAAATCTCCAAAAGGCATCAAATTACAGATTAGACATTCTTATAATATGTCAACAAAAGTTAGATTTTATTTCCATCATTTACACTTTCAAAATAACAGAAAACAAAAAAATGGCGTCTGCAAAAGTTTGGGCCCCCTGCAGAGTTATTATCTTGTACTGCCCCCTTTGGCAAGTATCACAGCTTGTAAACGCTTTTTGTAGCCAGCCAAGAGTCTTTCAATTCTTGTTTGAGGTATCTTTGCCCATTCTTCCTTACAAAAGTCTTCCAGTTCTTTGAGATTTCTGGGCTGTCTGTCACGCACTGCTCTTTTAAGGTCTATCCATAGATTTTCAATGATGTTGAGGTCAGGAGATTGTGAAGGCCATGGCAAAACCTTCAGTTTACGCCTCTTGATGTAATCCCCCGTGGATTTCGAGGTGTGTTTAGGATCATTATCCATTTGTAGAAGCCATCCTCTCTTCAACTTCAGCTTTTTCACAGATGGCATCAAGTTACCATCCAAAATTTGCTGAAATTTTATTGAATCCATTTTTCCTTCTACTCGTGAGATGTTCCCTGTGCCACTGGCTGCAACACAACCCCAAAGCATGATTGAGCCAACCCCATGCTTCACAGTTGGACAGAGGTTCTTTACATTAAATTCTGTGCCCTTTCTTCTCCAAACGTACCTTTGCTCATTCCGGCCAAAAAGTTCAATTTTAACCTCATCGGTCCACAGAACTTGTTTCCAAAATGCATCAGGCTTGTCTATATGTTCATTTGCAAAGTTCAAACGATGATTTTTGTGGTGAGGACGGTTTTCTTCTGATGACTCTTCCATGAAGACCATATTTGTACAAGTATCTCTTTATAGTGGAATAGTGTACCACAACTCCAGTGTCTGCCAGATCTTTCTGGAGGGATCGTGCAGTCAAACGTGGGTTTTGAATTGTTTTTCTCACAATCCTGCGAGCAGTTCTGTCTGATATTTTTCTTGGTCTTCCAGATCTTGCTTTAACTTCCACTGTTCCTGATGACTGCCATTTCTTAATTACATTCCAAACAGAGGATATTGACATCTGAAAACGCTTTGCTATCTTCTTATAGCCTTCTCCAGCTTTGTGAGCGTCAACTATTTTCAGTTTCAGTTTTCTAGACAACTGCTTAGAAGAACCCATGGTGCTGATTGTTGGGGCAAGGTCAGATGACTGGGCATTTAAAACCTTTGAGATTGACATCACCTGGTCTTCCCAGACGATGATTGAGAACAATCCATGACACTGGCAGGTCTCAGCTTGGCAAAGGGGGCAGTGCATGCTATAAATTCTGCAGGGTGCCCAAACTTTTGCAGACGCCATTTTTTTGTTTTCTGTTATTTTGAACGTGTAAATGATGGAAATAAAATCTAACTTTTGTTGACATATAAGTATGTCTAATCTGTGATTTGATGCCTTTTGGAGATTTTTCCATCTTTCCTTGGCTTCTTTATGCACATTAATACAAATTTTTAGCTGGGGTGCCCAAACGTTCGATCCCCACTGTATATAACACCCTCAGTGTTGCAATCTGCATGAAATTTCAGGTGAAAAGTCTCCCCCATTTGGTTGAGTGAATGTGTGGCCTGTTTGAATGAAAGGGCAAAAATTGCATTGGATACATTTATACATTCCTGTAGTGTGGGCTATATATTGGGTGTGTAACGGCTTTTTGTGAGCCTGTCGTGTAAAGATGTTGTCTATCTATAAACAATTTGAGGGTGATCGCTTTCATAGTTTCGCACAACTGCGTCCTCTATTAGTAAATGCCAATGATTTTGTAAAACTCCAAAGAGAACTTGATGTTGAGATGAAAATCTTGTAATAAATTTAACCTGATATTGGAAGCCATCAAGTCTGTTCGGTCAATATAGAAGGGACATCCTGGATTGCCCCAAGGCACGATTCAAAGCCTAATGGGGGGGGGGGGGGTAATGCCCTGTTAAAGGTATTAATTTTTAGCAGTGTACCCAAAAGTCATTTGTTAGTAGCACAAAATTTAGAATTAATAGAAGCCAATTTGGGGTCCAGCTAAATAATTCCTGTAAAGAAAAAAAGGACATTACTACTAAATACTTAAGCATTTCCAAAAACATGTGACATTTTTATTACTAGTGGTAGACATCCATTGATGGTGCTGGAATAATATTGTTATACCACTTCCAAAGTAAATAAATATAATAATATAGTATACCCTTATAGCATATGTTCCACCTTCACCCCTGAAGATGCAAATATCAATAATTAATATACAGTATATACCAATAAAATAAATATCCCCTCACCGTATGAGAGATAAATGTAAGTATATTTATAGAAATCACAGACAGTAAAACTTAATTCCCTGTGAAGAATAGACGAGGGAAGTTATGGGAGCCCTTATTGGAACAGATTTAATGTTCCAGTTCATAACAGGTTCCAACCTCTTGATGGATGGAAAAATCCCCATGAGCATGGAGGAAGTCCCAGGGGGAATAGGATTTTTTTTCAAAGAAGTTGCAGAGGGAGACCACCAGGACCCCCGATAAGAGCCCCTTATTACCAACAAGGGTGGGGAAGGGGGGCCCCGAGGGATCATCCATACCCAAATTATTACAGGAGGGAGATGGAGAGACCACCACCTGTAAGAGGGGAGGAAAAGGTAGGGCAGTTCATAGAAAGCCCAGAAGTACAAGGGACAGAACTCAAAATGGACAACAAGAGAAAAAGGAGAGATGTGTAGGGGAAGGGATTTACAATCTTAGTTCTATTCCCTCGACACAGAATGAGATTTATGTCCTTGATAAGGGACTACAATTTTCTCCAAAGTTGAATCTTAATAAATGTGGGGCTTATATTGATTTAAATAAATATAATAGGAAAATTAATATTAAAAAGTATTTTTCCTCCTTACCTGGTCCTAATTTTCATGTTAACAAATTGGGTCCCTTGAACTTGTATTCGCATAGTGGATTAAGGAACAATTCAGTTTTTAATAGGAACCAATTTATAGAAGTTTTTAAGCAAATGGTGACAGAGGAGATAAGGGACATTCAAATTAAGAAATTCAAGGAAGAAGCTATTTTTCATGGAGGTCTAAATTCTTTGAAAGTGAAAAATAATGTTGTTATTAGGCCGGAAGACAAAGGTGGAGGGGTAGTGGTGTTAGGTCGGCTTATGAGGAAGTAATGGGATCAATTTTAAATTATACTGATACTTATATAAAGATTAAAAGTAATCCTTTGAATAAGTACAAAAAAATCACTCCAGGAATTAATCAATAAGGCAAAAAAAGATGGGATATTGAAGAAGGAAGCAAGATATTTAATCCTTTCACATTGTAGAATGCCCGTGATATATTATCTGCCCAAAATTCATAAAAGTTTAACGAACCCCCCAGGAAGACCTATTATCAATGGCATTGAATCATTGCATTCTAGAACTGGGGAGTATATTGATTTCTTCCTGCAACCCATAGTGAAACAAATGCCATTTTATCTTAAGGACGGGCGAGATGTCATTGATTTAGTTGAACACAGGAAAGTATCTAGAGATACGGTATTGGTAACTATAGACGTGAACTCCCTTTATACGAATATAAAACAGGACAATGGGATAAAAGCAATAAAATGGGCTTTAAAAAAGTTCACAGATCTTCATATTAAACAAAGGAAATTTATTGTGAAATTACTCGAATTCTGCATGGATAAAAACTACTTCAGGTATGATGGTAACTTTTATGAGCAAAAGAAAGGAGTAGCAATGGGCACAAAATTTGCGCCTAGTTTAGCAAACATCTTTTTAAGTAAATGGGAGGAGAAGGTAATTTTTAAAAAAATGTGGGAGGGGCTTACCCTATGGAAAAGATACATTGATGATATTCTTTTAATTTGGGATGGCCCTATGGAGTCTTTGAAGGCTTTTTTAACGATTATAAAGAATAATTAACATGGTTTAGGGTTTACTTTTAATATGGATAGTGTATCGGTGAATTTTTTGGACTTAAACATTTTTATTGAAAATGAAGTTATTTTTACAAAAACATATTTTAAATAAACTGACAGGAATGGCTATATACCTACTAACAGCTGCCACCACCCTTCCTGGATCAATGGAATACCGAAGGGACAATTTTTAAGAATTCTGAGAAATTGTTCAAGAATATATTGAACAGGCAGAAGTTATTAAGACGGATTTGTAGAAAAGGGTTATAATCCCGAGGTATTGGAGAAGATCAGATTTGAAGTAAATAAAAGTTATATAGGGAATAAGAAAATCAAAGTACAACAACAAAAAAACATAGATAAATTAAATAAGGTGGAATATGCTTTTATTTCAGGTTTTAATTGCCAATACAAAGAAATTGAGTCCATTTTTTGTAAATATTGGCTCTTATTAGGAAAAGATAAAGTGTTGGGTCCAATTATTCCTAAAAAGCCTTCATTTGTCTATAGAAAGATGAAGAATTTAAGAGATGTTTTAGTCAAAATATCTCCTCCCAAACAAAAGAAATCCCATATGTTTGATTTTAAGGGATTTTACCCAGGCAATAAATGCAGTATTTGTAAAGTTACTAATATCAAAACCAGCGTGATTTTAGATTTTATGTATTTTAGTACAGGTAATATTTTTAATATTAAGAATTTTATTACTTGTTCCACTCCATTTGTAACTTATTTATTAGAATGTCCGTGTCGACTTCAGTATGTGGGCAGGACATCTAGACCTTTGCAGAAAAGACAAAGTGAACATGTAGCAAATATAAGAATAGGCAAAAAGGATCATTGTCTATTGAGACATTTTAGAGATTGTCATAATTGTGATCTGAGTGTCCTTAAATTTTGTGGAATAGATAGGATAGAAGCCCATTGGAGGGGTGGAGATAAGATCAAAGGTATTTTCAAGAACTAAACGTTTTGACATTATGAGTTACAAATTTTAAGACCTAGGAGTCTAAATGTAGACCTAGATCTTAATTGTTTTATCTCAAATTATTAATAAAAAATAAGGCTTTGATTCTAGTATTTTAATATAATTTTTTAAAATTAGATTTTATATAAAATTATTTATTTTATAGTTATTTAATTTTTAGTAATTAGGGGAGTTAATTTATTAAAAAATTATTTAAAAATTATTTTGATATTTATTTTTTATTTATTTCTTTTAAATACATGTTTTAATATTCACAGTAAAGAATTTTGAAAATTAAAATAATTTTAAAAAATATAATAAAATATTTTATCAGAGGATTTATTAATATCAGTATTCATACAGATGAGATTATTTTTTATTATTTTAATGGTATTTCTGAATTAGATACTAGATTGTCCTTTGGAGTGCCTTTGTACTATCTATATATTATATAGGGTTCCTTTGTAATAATTAGTTGTCACATTATTTAGTTCAATTATGTCAGTTGTAGTTTATTTTAGTATATTATGTAATTGATTTTAGATATTTGTAAGTATGGTGATAGAGTATGGTCTGTTATATCCTATATTGATTATGTCTTATTGATTTCCCATAGCAGACAATGATGTTAACATTATACATAGAGTATATGGGGATTACACAGGCTTTATGACATATGTGGTTTATTTACGTTAGGATTGGAGTTTATATAACAATTTAAGATATATTGGAGATTGTCTGTGAGTCTAGTAGGATTGTGGTAAACCTATATGGAGTTCCCCTTCTTTGTGATATTTTCGGGATTCAGCACCGAACATTATTGGCAACATTCCCCTCCTTAACATGGCGGCTTTGATCTTGGCGCCATGGAGAGGAGGAGTATAAATATTACCTTCCTGTCTGACAATCGTATCCCTTATGAATAAGTCTGATGACGAAACGCGTCAAGGGAAGTGACGTCAGACGCACACGGGGACCGGAAGTGGAGTAGCATCCATTTTGGAAAGTGGCAAGAAGCATACCAAAAATCTTGGATGTTCTCTGGACAGCAGAGAGGTTTGGAATACCAATTTTTAAGGCGATTTTAAAGGCTGTGATAATGTGAGCACATTAATAAAGTATTTTATATGGTGTTTTTGGGGATATTATACTATCTTACTCTTCATATATTGGCATCTTGGTGGAGCATGGTGTGAGGAGGTGCATGGAATGTTTATGCTGATGAACCCAGGTGACATCGGGGAAGTGTGATAGCCTTGAGGATCTCTCCAGGAGGGCTGTCTTATTATCACAGTATATCTGGATGGCAATAAGGCAAGACTGATATTGAGTTTTGGTAAGGGTATTCACTCCTTACTTGAATTAGAAGTGTACACTGTTTTTGATGCTTGTTTTTGTGGCACTTTTGAGTGGTTCACGAACACGTTTTTTACACTTATTTTCACTTATGAGTAGTCACGTGTGTGTTACACAGTTGAGTGAATTCACATATTGTTTTTGTACAATTATGTAATAAGGATAATGCACTATGTATGATTTCTTTCTTTTTGAGGTGACACTGGTCGTGGCGGCCTTTGGGAGGCTCTGACATTTGGACATTTTTGTGGAAATCACCTTATGATATTTTGAGGGATATTTGTGTGGTTTATTAATTTTTGAACTTTAATTTTTTGGACTTTGATTTCTATAATTATATTTACATTTATCTTTCATACTGTGGGGGATCTTTATTTTATTGGCATATATATTAATTATTGATAGTGCTGGAATGTCCACATTTTCAAAACAGCAAAATCCTTCTAGTTACTATATACATAACCCAGTGACAAACTCCAAGTATTTAAGTCAGTCCAACCCAGGGGTGAACTGACAACTCATGGGGTCCCGGGCAATAAGGGAACATGGGGTCCCTGTGTCCTTGCCCAAACTCAAAAAGGCCTATGAAAAAGGTACCAGGGGCATCTCATGGGGCCCCTACTGACCCCGGGCCCTCGGGCGGTGACCGAGTTTCCAAATGGTAAGTCCCCACCTGGTCCAACCAAAGATGAAAGTAGTAATTAATTATATGTAACTGTACATATATAGTGACTTACATAGCAATGTTAAAGTGTATTTATAGTCAAAATTTATATTGTATTTTAATTTCCTCATTGTATTTCAATTAGTTCTAGCCTACTCTTTTTAATCTAAACTGTTTTGAAGTTTGCACACTTATTTTATGAAGATCCCTGCTGATTTATTTGAATTCTGTGGCACATAATCACTTTGTCATCTGGGTAGGCACTGCGGTGTCACAGGTTTCACAAAACCTGTCTTCTGAACCACAGAAGTGTTTAGAGAAGAAGTTTGAGGATGTAGAGTCAGTACAGAAATCACTGCTTGCAGGCTGCAAGGATTAGACTTTGCCCACCCCTTAGCGGGGTGGATGTTAGTTCTGATTAAGATGTTATAATTTTTTAGATAGGGGGCCTGAATTTATAGGCCAATTTGTTCCGTGCTGTGTTTTTTCGTTCTTTTCTCCCTACCCCTTCCTCTTTTCTACATGCACTCTTGTGGGTCTTGTTTACACAATGGTATTTCTGAAAAGTGTTTGCTATAGCAAACTGGTGTTTAATGAGTTATAAGGAAACTCATTTTCAAAAGGCAGCCCCTCCCAGACTCTATTCAGTAAGATATCCACGTTGGTTTTGCAGTAACTATACATTTGGCTTGTGTGGAAATAGGATTTTTGTGTCATTTACCTTACAGGAGGAATTTAAAGAAACTGAAGGTAGATTCATTTTCCTGCAAGTCACTATAGCAAACATATGTTATGTTATAGCTATGGTTACGGCTAAAGACCTGGTGTAAGAGGGAAGAATTTGGGTTTCTAGAGCACTGGGCTAAATTTTCATTTGGGTACAACCTATATGCTAGAGATGGTTTGCACCTAGATGGAAGAGGGTCTGCTGTGCTGGGGGAGATATTTATGGAACAGCTGGAGGAGTATTTAAACTAGGATCGAGGGGGGAGGGAGAATTAGATTATAGTGAGGCAGACAGATCAGACAGGGTCAGTCCTTATTGGTTGGTGGAATGGGGAAAGATGGGGAGAGGGCTATGGCAGGTGATAAGATGGTGCCCATGTTACAAACAACCATTGTGATTGGTACAATTTGTATGAAAATAAAAAATATGCAAAATACATGTGCACAAGGTGTCAATGAATTAAAGTGTTTGTTCACCAATGCCAAAAGTCTGCCAAGCAAAATAGGTGACTTGGGAGCTTTGGTGAATGAAGAGAGCTATGATTTAATTGATATCACTGAATCTTGGCTTCATTCTTCCCATGACTGGGCCATTAATATTCCTGGCTATGTTCTCTTTTGGAGAGACAGGAAAGGAAAGGTGGTGGTGTCTGTCTCTATGTGATCAGTGATCTCACAGCGAATGTGAAAGAGGACTTAGTTGATGGAGAGTGTGATGAGGCTGAAGCATTATGGCTGGAACTGCACATGGGGGTTTGTACTACTAAGGTAATCAGTGGAGTTTGTTTTAGGCCACCCAGTGTTAATGAGAAGGTGGAGACTCAGCTCCTTGCACAGATCAGAAGGGCTGCAAGGGCTGGGATAGTAATAATAATGGGGGATTTTAACTACCCGGAAATTGACTGGAGTAATGGCACTGCAGGAACAGTTAAAGGGCAAAAATATATAAACCTACTACAGGACAATTTTATGGTACAGTTCATAGAGACCCCAACTAAAAATGATGCTTTGCTGGACCAAACTCATCTCAAACCATGCAGAGCTTATTACTAATGTCCATATAAAAGAACATCTCGGTAGCAGTGACCATAACATCATTTAATTTATTGTTACCTGTAAACAACAAGCACAAATAAAAATGTTCAACTTTAAGAGAACTAATTTTCCAAGGCTGAGAGCTGCTCTCCAAGACTTAGACTGGGAGGCAATATTGGCATTGATAAACGCAACACAAAAATGGGAGTTCTTCAAACAGACTGTATGTGAACACACTGCAAAATATTTTCCCATGGGCAACAAGTTTAAAAGGCTAAAAGTCAAACCTATGTGGCTTACGGCCAAAGTTAAAAAAGCTATAAATAATAGGAAAAGAGCTTTTATTAAATATAAAAGTGAAGGAACGCTATCATCGTTTAAACATTACAAAGTATATAACAGAATATGTAAAAAGGAAATCAAGGCAGTAAAAATTGAAAACGAACAACAGATTGCAAAAGATAGCAGGACAAACCCCCCAAACAATATTCAAATATATTAATAGCAAAAAGGTAAGGTCTGAGCATGTAGGCTCTTTACAAAATACTATAGAGTGGGTGACTGGGGACAAAGAGAAGGCAAATTTATTAAATACCTTCTTCAGCTCTGTGTATATAAAGGAGCATGAGGGAGCTCATGTCCATAATGAGCATAATATTGACACAGCTCCAGATGATCCACATTGGCTCACAACTGATATGATCCAGAAATATTTAGACATAATAAAGGTGAATAAAGCACCTGGGCCAGATGTAATACACCCACGGGTCCTTAAAGAATTGAGCTTTGTCATTTCAAAGCCATTGTTCCTAATTTTTAGGGACTCTTTAATGACAGGCATAGTACCACTGGATAGGCCAATGTGGTGCCTATATTTAAAAAGGGATCAAAATCTTTACCAAGTAATTATAGACCTGGTAGTTTAACATCTATAGTTGGGAAGATACTGGAGAGTTTAATAAAAGACCACATAGATGGGTTCTTGCTTGAAAAAAAATATTTTAAGCAAAAGAAGGCATGGATTCATGAAAGACAGAAATTGTCAAACAAATCTGATTTCTTTTTATGAGGAGGGGAACAAAACCTTGGACAGAGGGGTGGTGGTGGACGTGTTATACTTGGATTTTGCAAAAGCGTTTGACACAGTTCCCCACACATGGCTAATGTGTAAGGTAAAGTCTATGGGCTTGGAAAAATAGTATGTAAATGAATAGAAAACTGGCTAAAAGATTGTATTCAGAGAGTAGTGGTTAATAATTCATACTCTGAATGCTCTAGAGTTGTTAGTAGTGTACCCCAAGGTTCAATGTTGGGACCCTTACGTTTTAATATATTTATAAAAAATATAGAGTCTGGGATTAAAAATACAGTTTCAAGCTTTGCAGTGGAATAACGTCTTGCAGGATGTCTCTGATTTACAAGCTGACCTCAATGCACTGTTTAATTGAGCAACTACAGTATGTGGCAAATTAGGTTTACTGTTGATAAATAAAAAGTTATGCACTTTGGGGCTATGAATAAGCATGCATCATACATACTAGGTGTGGGGGAAGGGGCTAATCTCTTATGCCTGTCTAAAATCTACTTTAATAATTCTGTAAAATACTAACATTTTATTCTCACAGATAGAGAACTTTGATCAAATGTTTATTCTGCCACTGTTTATTCAAATTCTAATGGGTCATGACAACCTGGTACAAAATCTGTAAAATCACGCTAGTTACAGATACTGAACTTTGGATTCCTGCAAACCATAGCACTTTTTATATAATCATGTTATAAAATATGCTTAGCTAATAATGTTCTGATTGGTTAAATTGATATTGGTTGTAATAATCTGATTGGATTGAGAGACATGCGCCCTCCATAACTGTTTGTATTTAATTCCCTCGCATGCTACCATGCAGCCTACCTGCTTCTGTGGTCTTCATTGTGTGCTCCCAGAATCATCCTAGGGGCCAAATTAACCCCTCCCTAACACTAGGGGGAGTACAACTGGGGGGTCAATAGTGGTGAAGGATCTAGGAGTTCTGGTTGATCATAAGCTTAATAATGGCATGCAATGACAAGCTGCAGTTTCTAAAATGAGCAAAATCCTCTCTTGTATTAACAGAGGTATAGACTCCAGAGAGAGAGATATCATTTTACCCCTGTACAAATCATTAGTAACACCTCATCTGGAATATGAAGTTCAGTTTTGGGCACCAATTCACAAAAAGAACATTGGGGAACTGGAGAAAGTGCAGAGAAGGGCATTTAAATTGATAAGAGGCATGGAGGAGATCAGCTATGAGGAAAGATTAGAGAAACTGAATTTAATCTCTCTTGAGAAGAGAAGATTAAGGGGGATATGATCAACACGTATAAATACATCAGTAGTTCATATGGTGAAGTCGGTGTAGAGTTATTCACACTTAGGTCATCACAGAGGACAAGGCGGCACTCTTTACATCTGGAGGAAAAGAGATTTCATCTCCATATATGGAAAGGTTTCTCCACAGTAAGAGCTGTGAAAATGTGGAATAGACTCCCTTAAGAGTTGGTTCTGGCCAGCTCAGTGAATTTCTTTGGGGATCAGGCAGGAATTATATCCCCTGTATGAGCAAATTGCATCATGGTTTGCTAGGTTGTTTTGCCATCCTCTGGATCAGCTGTGGGTATAGGATTATAACTTTTTTTTTTGTTGAACTGGATGGACTTTTGTCTTTTTTCTGACAGACTAACTATGTAACTATATATACAACCCAAATAAAAACCAACCATAATTCCTAACTAAAACTCTCCAGAAGTTAGCCTTATTTCAAATGCAAGATTTAATAGTGGCAGGTGACTTAAATGTATGTCTGTATCCTCTATTGGACTCCTCTTATGCTCATGTTAATATAATTTAAACTTATAAAAGTGAAACACGTACTTCATGATATTCAGCTTTTGGATGTTTGGAGGATCCTATATCCGCAAACAAGAAATTATTCCTTTTACCCTCACCCTCATGCTTCATGCTCTAGGCTGGGTTAAATTTCATTAATCATTTTTATCTTGATAAAATCCAGGCAGCTATTATACCTAATATGGCATTATCAGATCATGCTCCGTTCAGTATTCCTATAGATATAGGGTATAATTATCACAAAACTATTGATAGGTGCCCTTAAAGCGATTCTAAAGGTTCATTTTTTCTTTTGTAAAATAATAAACATGTATATACTTACTGTGTGTAGTGGTTTTGCACAGAGCAGCCTGGCTCCTCCTGTCTGCCAGGTGCCCTCACACAACAAGCAGCTTTCTATAGGGGCACCTGTTGCTCCATGTGTCCATTCACACATGGAGCTGTGGCTTGGCGCTGCCCCCTCTCTCTCCTCATTGGCTGACTGGCTGTGATTGAAAGTAGTGGGAGCCAATAGCTCCTGCTTGCTGTCTCAGCCAATCAGGAGGCAGAGACTTGGGACATCTGAAGCTGTCATTCACATCACTGGGTTGCGATGAGGCTCAGGTAAGTATTGAGGGGGCTGGGGGAGCTGCTGCACACAGAAGATTTTTTACCTTCATGCATAGAATGCATGAAGGTAAGAAAAACCTTCAGCCTTTACAACTACTTTAATCTCAGATCCTGCTTTTCAGCAGGCTTTGAGAGAAGGCACTATACAATTTTTCATCAAATTGACATGGGTGAGATTTCCCAACAATTGTGATCCCCAACAAGGCTGTTGTATGTGGGAAATTAATTACACAAGGTTGTATACTAAAACACATAGCAGCAAAATGGAAAAATGACCTGCTGCAACAAATGACAAGATTGGAAGTCTTACATAAGGAGAGATTGGCAAACTGTAATTTATCTATACTTATTAAGGAAAGACAGGCTTTAAAAGGTTTATCTGGATGTTGAAACAAAACTATTTTTCTAACATATAGACTAGAGATGAGCGAATCGAAGTAGCCGAAGTGGAATTCGAGTCGAATATCGGAAAAATTTCGATTCGCGCCGAATCCGAAAAATAGCCTAATTCGGACGCGCGAATCGAAATTTTTCCGAAAATGGCGGCGGACATGTGCGGCGACGGAGCGGGGATGTCTGGGAAGGCGCGCAGACAAGGCGCGCTGACCCATAATGCATTCCTCAATGACATGTGATCGCATCAGCCAATCAGCAGCCAGCCAGCCAGCACTGTGTAATGGTCGAGCTATAAATAGCGGCCATTTTGGAATTCTTCATTTGCCTGCAGTCATTGAACAGAAGCAGACCGCTCTGTATTAGGGACAGAGTTAGGGCCACAGAAACGATACTTGGGGACAGAGAACCATTACTCAGGGACACAGAATTGTTAATGAGGGCCACAGAATCGTTACTTAGGGACAAAGAAACGCTAGTTAGGGCCACAGAATTCTTACTCAGGGACAGAAAGAATTGTTACTGAGTGCCAGAGAATTGTTACTTAGGGCCACAGAAACGTTATTAGGGCCACAGAATTGTTACTCAGGGACAGACAGAATTGTTACTCAGTGCCAGAGAATTGTTACTTAGGGCCACAGAAACTTTAGTTAGGGCCACAGAATTGTTACTCAGGGACAGACACAGAATTGTTACTGAGGGCCACAGAACTGTTACTTAGGGCCACAGAAACGTTATTAGGGCCACAGAATTGTTACTCAGGGACAGACAGAATTGTTACTGAGTGCCAGAGAATTGTTACTTAGGGCCACAGAAACTTTAGTTAGGGCCACAGAATTGTTACTCAGGGACAGACACAGAATTGTTACTGAGGGCCACAGAACTGTTACTTAGGGCCACAGAAACTTTAGTTAGGGCCACAGAATTGTTACTCAGGGACAGACACAGAATTGTTACTGAGGGCCACAGAACTGTTACTTAGGGCCACAGAATTGTTACTCGCACAGACACAGAATTGTTACTCAGGGACACAGAATTGTTACTGAGGGCCACAGAACCGTTACTTAGGGCCACAGAATTGTTACTCGCACAGACACAGAATTGTTACACAGGGACACAGAATTGTTACTGAGGGCCACAGAACCGTTACTTGGGGCCACAGAATTGTTACTCAGGGACACAGAATTGTTACTGAGGGCCACAGAACTGTTACTTAGGGTCACAGAATTGTTACTCGCACAGACACAGAATTGTTACTCAGGGACACAGAACTGTTACTGAGGGCCAAAGAACTGTTACTTAGGGCCACAGAATTGTTACTTGCACAGACACAGAATTGTTACTCAGGGACACAGAACTGTTACTGAGGGCCACAGAACCGTTACTTAAGGCCACAGAATTGTTACTCGCACAGACACAGAATTGTTACACAGGGACACAGAATTGTTACTGAGGGCCACAGAACCGTTACTTAGGGCCACAGAATTGTTACTCAGGGACACAGAATTGTTACTGAGGGCCACAGAACTGTTACTTAGGGCCACAGAATTGTTACTCGCACAGACACAGAATTGTTACTCAGGGACACAGAACTGTTACTTAGGGCCACAGAATTGTTACTCGCACAGACACAGAATTGTTACACAGGGACACAGAATTGTTACTGAGGGCCACAGAACTGTTACTGAGGGCCACAGAACTGTTACTGAGGGCCACAGAACTGTTACTGAGGGCCACAGAACTGTTACTGAGGGCCACAGAATTGTTACTCGCACAGACACAGAATTGTTACTCAGGGACACAGAACTGTTACTGAGGGCCACAGAACTGTTACTTAGGGCCACAGAATTGTTACTCGCACAGACACAGAATTGTTACTCAGGGACACAGAACTGTTACTGAGGGCCACAGAACTGTTACTTAGGGCCACAGAACTGTTACTCGCACAGACACAGAATTGTTACACAGGGACACAGAATTGTTACTGAGGGCCACAGAACCGTTACTTAGGGCCACAGAATTGTTACTGAGGGCCACAGAACTGTTACTTAGGGCCACAGAATTGTTACTCGCACAGACACAGAATTGTTACTGAGGGACACAGAACTGTTACTGAGGGCCACAGAACTGTTACTTAGGGCCATAGAATTGTTACTCGCACAGACACAGAATTGTTACTCAGGGACACAGAACTGTTACTGAGGGCCACAGAACTGTTACTTAGGGCCACAGAATTGTTACTCGCACAGACACAGAATTGTTACACAGGGACACAGAACTGTTACTGAGGGCCACAGAACCGTTACTTAGGGCCACAGAATTGTTACTCAGGGACACAGAATTGTTACTGAGGGCCACAGAACTGTTACTTAGGGCCACAGAATTGTTACTCGCACAGACACAGAATTGTTACTGAGGGCCACAGAACCGTTACTTAGGGCCACAGAATTGTTACTGAGGGCCACAGAACTGTTACTTAGGGCCACAGAATTGTTACTCGCACAGACACAGAATTGTTACTCAGGGACACAGAACTGTTACTGAGGGCCACAGAACTGTTACTTAGGGCCACATAATTGTTACTCGCACAGACACAGAATTGTTACACAGGGACACAGAATTGTTACTGAGGGCCACAGAACCGTTACTTAGGGCCACAGAATTGTTACTCAGGGACACAGAACTGTTACTGAGGGCCACAGAACCGTTACTTAGGGCCACAGAATTGTTACTCAGGGACATAGAATCATTTAATTAAAGAGTATGTCAGACAACATGCAGAGGAGTGGCAGAGGAGGCAATGTTTTAGGAGCGAGCAGACGTGGCAGCAGAGGAAGGGGTCGAGGCAGCACTATTCGCAGCCAGAGGCTAGTGCTCCCGGTGTCATCCAGTACAGTGAGGAAGAGCTAACAGAGGGCGGTCAGGAACGGGGGGAGACATCCGCCTCTTCAGCAGCCAGGCGAAGAAGTAGTGGCGAGGAGAGTGGCTCGGTAGCTGGTGTAGAGACAGGTCTGTCTCCTGACCCACACGCAGCCGAGGGGGCTAGTAGTGAGGCGGAGACCCTAATTGATGATGATGAGGCTGATCGCACTTGGCAGCCTCGTCGTCATCAGGCTATTGCTTCCGCATCATCAGGAGAAGAGGGTGGCAGCTTGGCAGCGAGCAAAACAGTCGGTGGGTTGTCTCCATCGCCACACTCTGCCATGTGCCACTTTCAGGTCTCCTCACACACTGCTGGTGTGTTGAATTTTTTGACATAGGGTGCTGGCAGATTACGGGCCTCCCATAGCTGCTGCCAGGCCCCTAATCTGCCATGGGCCCCTATACCGCCTCCTCATGCTGCTGCCAGGTCCACAGTCTCTCATGCCATGTGCCACTTTCAGGTCTCCTCACACTGCTGGTGTGTTGAATTTTTTGACATAGGGTGCTGGCAGATTACGGGCCTCCCATAGCTGCTGCCAGGCCCCTAATCTGCCATGGGCCCCTATATACCGCCTCCTCATGCTGCTGCCAGGTCCAGAGTCTGTCATGGGTCCCTGTACGGCCTCCCATTGCTGCTGTCTCCATCGCCACACTCTGCCATGTGCCACTTTCAGGTCTCCTCACACACTGCTGGTGTGTTGAATTTTTTGACATAGGGTGCTGGCAGATTACGGGCCTCCCATAGCTGCTGCCAGGCCCCTAATCTGCCATGGGCCCCTATACCGCCTCCTCATGCTGCTGCCAGGTCCACAGTCTCTCATGCCATGTGCCACTTTCAGGTCTCCTCACACTGCTGGTGTGTTGAATTTTTTGACATAGGGTGCTGGCAGATTACGGGCCTCCCATAGCTGCTGCCAGGCCCCTAATCTGCCATGGGCCCCTATATACCGCCTCCTCATGCTGCTGCCAGGTCCAGAGTCTGTCATGGGTCCCTGTACGGCCTCCCATTGCTGCTGTCTCCATCACCACACTCTGCCATGTGCCACTTTCAGGTCTCTTCACACACTGCTGGTGTGTTGAATTTTTTGACATAGGGTGCTGGCAGATTACGGGCCTCCCATAGCTGCTGCCAGGCCCCTAATCTGCCATGGGCCCCTATACCGCCTCCTCATGCTGCTGCCAGGTCCACAGTCTCTCATGCCATGTGCCACTTTCAGGTCTCCTCACACTGCTGGTGTGTTGAATTTTTTGACATAGGGTGCTGGCAGATTACGGGCCTCCTATAGCTGCTGCCAGGCCCCTAATCTGCCATGGGCCCCTATACCGCCTCCTCATGCTGCTGCCAGGTCCAGGCGAACGTAGTCACACAGGGGAGGAACTTCTGAGTGTAATGAACAGAGAAATCGACAGATGGCTGTCTCCGCGCAAACTGAAAATCGGAACCATGTTGACCGACAACGGAAAGAACATGGTGTCTGCTCTGCGTCAAGGAAGGTTGTGCCATGCGCCATGCATGGCTCACGTGTTCAATCTGGTTGTCAAGCGGTTCCTAAAATCCACCATCCCACTGCAAGACATCCTTAAAATGTCACGTAAACTTTGCATGCATTTCAGCCATTCCTACACCGCAAAGCACACCCTCCTTGAGCTGCAGCGGCAGAACGGAATTCCACATCATCGCCTGATCTGAGACGTTGCAACAAGGTGGAATTCAACCCTACACATGTTAGACCGCCTTTACGAGCAGCGAAAGGCCATCACCGATTTCCTGATGTTACAAGCGGTTAAAGGTACTCCCCTGTGTAACTTCGATGTCAGCCATTGGCAGCTCATGCGTGACACCTGCCGCTTGCTCAGGCCCTTTGAGGAGGCCACGCTATTCATGAGTCGGCAGGACTATGGGATGAACGACGTCATTCCTCTGTTGCACGTCCTTGAACAAATGCTGTTAACAATGGCTGGTCAGGGTGCGGTAGACGTGGCGCACAGATCTCAACGCCACATGACCCCTGTGGGGGCAGGACAGGAAGAAGAGGAGGAGGTAGAGGAGGACATTTGTGCTCAGGAATTATTGAGTGAAATGGGTGGTTTTTCCACTCAGCGGACAGGAGTGGAGGAGCAGGAGCATCTGGTAGAGGAGGAGGAGGAGGAGACAGAGGACCCAGACGCACCGTGGCAGTATGCTGTGGAGATGGAGGCAGGGAGTCCCTCGCATTCCTTGGCACAAATGGCCCATAGCATGCTCGGTTGCTTGCGTAGCGACAGCCGAATAATAACCATCAGACAGAGGGATGACTTTTGGCTGTCCACCTTGTTGGACCCTCGCTACCGTTCAAAAATGGTGGCCTTTTTCACACCTGCTGAGAGGGAGGCCAAAATAACGTACTATAAAAACCACCTATGTAGTCAGTTGGTCTCTGCCTTTGTGCGCCAACGTCCATCCTCAGACACTGTGGGCCCTGTGCGCTCGCGTTCCGCTGCCATGGCAGCAGGGGAGGGGTGGGGTGGTAGGAGCAGTGGCAGCTCCACCAGCAGCGGCTGCCTCAGTCTGCAGTCGATGATGAGTAGCTTTCTTCACCAGCGCAGTGAGGAAACTACTAACCAGCCGCAGCAGCAGCAGCATCAGGTGGACCTGGAGCAGGACCTCAAACAACAGGCTTGGGCCTACTTGGACAGCACCCTGCCAACCGAGGTAGACAATCCCCTTGACTACTGGGCAACGAAACTTGACCTTTGGCCCCAACTAGCTGAATTTGACCTTGAAAGGCTGTCATGCCCGGTCAGTAGCGTGGCATCGGAGCGCGTGTTTAGTGCGGCAGGAGGTATTGTAACTCCGCGGAGGACACGACTGTCCACCCAAAGTGTGGAGAGACTCACGTTTGTGAAAATGAATCAGGCGTGGATTAGTCTGGATTTCAAACCACCAGTTCCTGACACAACTGACTAAATCCGCCATGAATCATGCCTCAAACATGTGCCACTTTCAGGTCTCCTCACACACTGCTGGTATGTTCCATTTTTTGTCATAGGGTGCTGGCAGATTACGGGCCTCCCATAGCTGCTGCCAGGCCCCTAATCTGCCATGGGCCCCTATATACCGCCTCCTCATGCTGCTGCCAGGTCCAGAGTCTCTCATGGGTCCCTATACGGCCTCCCATTGCTGCTGTCTCCATCGCCACACTCTGCCATGTGCCACTTTCAGGTCTCCTCACACTGCTGGTGTGTAGAATTTTTGACATAGGGTGCTGGCAGATTACGGGCCTCCTATAGCTGCTGCCAGGCCCCTAATCTGCCATGGGCCCCTATATACCGCCTCCTCATGCTGCTGCCAGGTCCAGAGTCTCTCATGGGTCCCTGTACGGCCTCCCATTGCTGCTGTCTCCATCGCCACACTCTGCCATGTGCCACTTTCAGGTCTCCTCACACTGCTGGTGTGTAGAATTTTTTGACATAGGGTGCTGGCAGATTACGGGCCTCCCATAGCTGCTGCCAGGCCCCTAATCTGCCATGGGCCCCTATATACCGCCTCCTCATGCTGCTGCCAAGTCCAGAGTCTCTCATGGGTCCCTATACGGCCTCCCATTGCTGCTGTCTCCATCGCCACACTCTGCCATGTGCCACTTTCAGGTCTCCTCACACACTGCTGGTGTGTTGAATTTTTTGACATAGGGTGCTGGCAGATTACGGGCCTCCTATAGCTGCTGCCAGGCCCCTAATCTGCCATGGGCCCCTATATACCGCCTCCTCATGCTGCTGCCAGGTCCAGAGTCTCTCATGGGTCCCTGTACAGCCTCCCATTGCTGCTGTCTCCATCGCCACACTCTGCCATGTGCCACTTTCAGGTCTCCTCACACTGCTGGTGTGTAGAATTTTTTGACATAGGGTGCTGGCAGATTACGGGCCTCCCATAGCTGCTGCCAGGCCCCTAATCTGCCATGGGCCCCTATATACCGCCTCCTCATGCTGCTGCCAAGTCCAGAGTCTCTCATGGGTCCCTATACGGCCTCCCATTGCTGCTGTCTCCATCGCCACACTCTGCCATGTGCCACTTTCAGGTCTCCTCACACACTGCTGGTGTGTTGAATTTTTTGACATAGGGTGCTGGCAGATTACGGGCCTCCTATAGCTGCTGCCAGGCCCCTAATCTGCCATAGGCCCCTATATACCGCCTCCTCATGCTGCTGCCAGGTCCAGAGTCTCTCATGGGTCCCTGTACGGCCTCCCATTGCTGCTGTCTCCATCGCCACACTCTGCCATGTGCCACTTTCAGGTCTCCTCACACTGCTGGTGTGTAGAATTTTTTGACATAGGGTGCTGGCAGATTACGGGCCTCCTATAGCTGCTGCCAGGCCCCTAATCTGCCATGGGCCCCTATATACCGCCTCCTCATGCTGCTGCCAAGTCCAGAGTCTCTCATGGGTCCCTGTACGGCCTCCCATTGCTGCTGCCAGGAGGCAGCAGGGTCGCAGCAGTGTCAGTGGAGGCAAACGGCCACGGAGTAGAGCACCAGCTCCACTGCAGCCTACCACCACGGCCAGTAGTGGTGCCGGTGTGCACGGAGGAAGTAGCAGTCAGCCAGTGAGGAGTAGCGGAGGCAAAGTTTCCTACTCTGCGGTGTGGCAATTTTTCGTCAAGCCGCCCGAGGAAGTAAACGTAGCCGTATGTCGACTATGTGGCCAGAAAGTCAAGCGTGGCCAGTAGGCCCATGTTGGGACTACAGCGTTGCATCAGCATATGCAGCGTCGCCATTCGGTGGCCTGGGAAAACCGTGATAAAGATACGGCGGTTCTGCCTGCCCCAGCCCAGGGTTCCATTTTGTCATAGGGTGCTGGCAGATTACGGGCCTCCCATTGCTGCTGCCAGGCACATAATCTGCCATGGGCCCCCGTACCGACTCCTCATGCTGTGATGTTGCAACAAGGTGGAATTCAACACTACATATGTTAGACCGCCTTTACGAACAGCGAAAGGCCATCACAGATTTCCTGATGTTAAAAGCGGATAAAGGTACTCCCTGTGTAACTTAGATGTCAGCCATTGGCAGCTCATGCGTGACACCTGCGCTTGCTCAGGCCCTTTGAGGAGGCCACGCTATTCGTGAGTCGGCAGGACTATGGGATGAACGAGGTCAAATCGGCCATGGGCCCCCGTACCGCCTATTCACGCTGATGCTGGTCCCACACTGTGACCTGGGTCCCTGTACCGCCTCCCATTGCTCCCACTCTGCCATGTGCCACTTTGAGGTCTCCTCACACTCCTGCGGTTTTCCATTTTGTCATAGGTTGCTGGCAGGTTACAGGCCTCCCATAGGTGCTGCCAGGCCCCAAATCTGCCATGGGCCCCCGTACCGCCTGGTCACGCTGCTGCTGGGCCCACAGTGTGACCTGGGTCCCTGTACCGCCTCCCATTGCTCCCACTCTGCCATGTGCCACTTTCAGGTCTCCTCACACTCCTGCTGGTTTCCATTTTGTCATAGGTTGCTGTATGGCCTCCCATTGCTGCTGCCTCCACCGCCACACTGTGGCTCCAAACACTGGTTTTGGCCCCGTGACTGGCCAAATGAGTGAAGTGTGCGGTGATTCTAAGATCGACGGCACTCATCTGCATGTCATACTGAGTGACAGTATTATTTCTCTTCCCCAGCAGACTCCAAGGGCATTTAAATTAAAGGTACAGTGTTCTGCACTAATATTAAGTCTCTCTGAAGCCTAGAAACACCCTTTTTTAAGTTAAATTCACAGCGAATTTATTCGACTCGAATCGAATATTGTCCACGAATTCGCCGAATCAGTCGAATCGAATTTTTCATTTCTTCGCTCATCTCTAATATAGACCAAAAATTTTATGAAGGGAGTAATAAACCGGGGGAAACTCCAAGCTCTAATATAACTGGAATATCTGTTTCTTATTATCATAATTTCTTATTATCATAATGACCATAATTATAATCATTATCATAATTAAGGCAGGGGGAGATATGCAAATATTTGTAGCAGTTGGGGATGCCAACCCTTACAGATAAGACAATGAATGCAATGGAGCATAATATTGAGGAGGAGGAATTACACTAAGCTCTAAAGTCTATGCCACAGGGTAAATGTCCTGGCCCTGATGGCTATTCATTAATATGCTTCAAGATCTATGAACAGACCTTGTCTCCTTATTTTTTGAAACAGACTAATGCCATATCTTATAGGAGGCTTTTAGGCTGGAGGCCTTGACAGCTCACATTGTGGTTGTTGTGAAAGAGGGAAAAGATACAACTGTGTGCCAAAGTTATAGACCAATTATTAAATGTTGATAATAAAGTCTTTGCAAAGATTTTGTCTCAGTGTCTTCAAGCCTTGCCCTGTTATTTAATACATGCAGATCAAGTTGGTTTTATTTCAGGCAGGGAAGCCATTAGAACCCTATTATTATCTCACTTTGCAAAATTGAATAATATTGGTTTTCTGTTATTTTCAACTAACAATGAAAAAAAAAGTTTTTGATCATTTAGTTTGGTCATTTTTGTTAACAAATCTACAATATATAGGACTGGAACATAAAATGCTTTCCTGGATAATATCCTTATACAGTGCTCAAAAGAATTAAAGGAACATTTTGAAAATACATCAGATCTCAATGGGGAAAAATATCATGCTGGATATATATACTGATATGGACTGGGTCATATGTTAGGAACATAAGGATGCCCCATCATTTGATGGAAATGAAAATTATCAACCTACAGAGGACTGAATTCAAAGACACCCCAAACATCAAAGGGAAAATATTATACAGCAGGTAGGCTAGTCCATTTTGCTGAAATTTAATTGCAGCAACTCAAAATTGTACTCAGTACTTTGTATGGCCCCACGTGCTTGTATGCATGCCTTGCAACGTCACAGCCTGCTCCTAATGAGACCATGGATGTGTCCTGGGGTATTTTCTCCCAGATTTTGACCAGGGCATCACTGAGCTCCTGGACAGTCTGAGGTGCAACCTGGCACCGTCGGATGGACTGAAACATGATACTACAAAGGTGCTCTATTGGATTTAAGTCAGGCGAGCCGTTCACTGGTATCAATTCCTTTATCCTCCAGGAGCTGCCTGCATACTCTCGCCACATGAGTCTGAGCATTGTCGTGCACCAGGAGGACCCCAGGACCCACTGCACTAGCGTAGGGTCTGACAATGGGTCCAAGGATTTCATCTTGAAATGGCAGTCAGGGTGCCATTGTCTAGCCAGTAGAGGTCCCTCAATTGATAAGCCTCCCCAGGCCATCACTGACTCACCACCAAAAAGGTCATGTTGAACAATGTTACAGGCAGCATAACATTCTTCACAGCTTCTCCAGACCCTTTCAAGTCTGTTACATCTGCTCAGTGGAACCTTCTCACATCTATGAAAAGCACAGGGTGCCAGTGGCAGACCTGCCAATTCTGGTGTTCAATGGCAAATGCCAATTGAGCTCTACGGTGCCAAGCAGTGAGCAAAGGGCCCACTAGAAGCGGTTGGGCCCTCAGGCCACCCTTATGGTATTTGTTTGGTCAGAGACATTCACATCAGTGGCCTTCTGGAGGTTATTTTGTAGGGCTCTAGCAATGCTCATCCTGTTCCTTCTTGCACAAAGAAGCAGTCCTGCTGATGGGTCAAGGACCTTCTATGGCCCTGTCCAGCTCTCCTAGAGTAACTGCCTGTCTCCTGGAATCTCCTCCATGCTCTCAAGACTGTGGTGAGAGACACAGCAAACCTGGCAATGCCATCCTCTAGGAGTTGGACTGCCTGTACAACCTCTTGTAGGATCCAGATATTGCCTCATGCTACCAGCAGTGACACTGACCCTAGCCAAATGCAAAACTAGTAAAAAACAGTCAGAAAAGATGAGTAGGGGAAAAAATGCCAGTGGCTTCTACCTGTAAAACCATTCCTGTTTTGGGGGTTGTCTCATTATGCCCATCTGGTGCACCTTTTGTTAATTTAATTAACACAAAAGCAGCTGAAACCTATTAACAACCCCCTCTGCTACTTAACTGACCAGATCAATATCCCCGGAGTTTAATTGACTTGATGCTATACTCTGATTTAAAAGTGTTCCTTTAATTTTTTGAGCAGTGTATAATAACCCAATTGCCGAGGTCAAAATCAATGGATTACTTTTGCCGCCTTTATACTGGGTAGAGGCACTCGACAAGGGTGTTCTTTGTCCCCTTACTGTTCGTAATTTCTTTATTATTATTATTATTATTATTATACAGTATTTATATAGTGCCAATAGTTTGCTCAGCGCTGTACATTATAATGGGAGACAGTACACGAGACAGTACAGTAACAATACAATACACGAGGGGTTCGAGGGCCCTGCTCCTTGGAGCTTACAATCTAGGAGGGAGGGGATAGTGGTAAAGGAGGAAATAGCTGTGGAGGATGGAGTGGTAGGAAAAGTGGAGGAGATCGGCAATTAGGTGAGGGCGGGGTAGGCTTCCCTGAAGAGATGGGTTTTCAGGGTGCGCCTAAAGATGAGGAGGGTAGGTGACAGTCTGATGGATTGGGGTAGGGAGTTCCAGAGGATGGGGGAAGCCCTGGAGTCTCTTTAGAGCCGTTACTAACTACAATTCAACTATATCAAAACATACAGGTGGGCCAAAAGCAGTACAAGTTGGTGGCATTTGCAGATGATATTCAGCTGTATATTAGCTCTCCTGAAATATCTTTTCCCTCTCTCCTGCAGGAATTCACCCATTTTTGCTACTTTTCAAATTTTAGGGTGAACAATGCTAAACCTGAGCTTCTTAATATTGGGTTACCTTTCTCAAGATTAACCCATCTACATTCCCAATTTTCATTTACATGGCAGCTAGTGATCCTCCTATCTCTGTAGCTATAACATTCAACTCCTGCTTAAAGGTCTCTCAGGTGGTTTGTCAAGTATTTTTAATATATTAATGAATAAAAGCAATATCCTGGTGCTTGGTAAATCATATTACACATTTATATTTGATTTTATAAGCAATAGTGAATACTGCCATTTTCAGGCAGTGATAACAGCTGCCCTTATAAAGTGGATAAACAATCAATATAACAAACCTTGAATAGATAGGTGCTTGCTCAGTACAATAAATATATACTTGCAAAGTGCTCTCCCAACACCATGTGAATAGTTAATTAGTACAGGATACAGTATACTGAAGTCCAAAAACTTCTTTATAAATGAATGGAATTTCCATATGAGGGTATCGCATAATTCAAAAAATTCTTCTCTACCACGTGTGAGCAACAGCTGAATTTCTCACTCACCAGAAGGTGTTGCCCCCCCCCCCCCCCCCCCTCCCGTTAAGGTGGTCAAATAACGCTATGTTGTCAAGTAATATGTAGAGGTATGCTAGGTGGATGGAATGGTGTTAGGAGAGTACTTTGCAAGTATATGATATTTATTGTATTGAGCAAGCACCTATGTATTCACGGTTTGTTATATCAGTTTTTTATATATTATAAGAATTATATTATTAAAAATTAATTTTTTTACCACGATTTTTATTTTTTTATCAAAAGCTGATGATCTATACGTTTTATGAGGTCCCTTGAAGCCAATATAAGAGATTATATTTGATAAGGTCAGAAACCTAGACTACGTTATCAATTACTGACCAGACAAAAGGATTTTGCAGAGTTAGGCTTACCAAACTTCCAGATATATTGCAAGGCACCACATTATCCAGAGTGCTGTAATGGCATTATGGGAAGACCAAGTGGCTCTACTACAGTGGGGCAAAAAATTATTTAGTCAGCCACCAATTGTGCAAGTTCTCCCACTTAAAAAGATGAGAGAGGCCTGTAATTGGCATCATAGGTAGACCTCAACTATGAGAGACAAAAAGGGAAAAAAAATCCAGACAATCACATTGGCTCATTTTGAAAGAATTTATTTGCAAATTATGGTGGAAAATAAGTATTTGGTCACCTACAAACAAGCAAGATTTCTGTATATACCTGTATCAATGGCACCTGTTTGAACTTGTTTTAAGTATAAAAGACACCTGTCCACAACCTCAAACAGTCACACTCCAAACTCCACTATGGTGAAGACCAAAGAGCTGTCGAAGGACACCAGAAACAAAATTGTAGACCTGCACCAGGCTGGGAAGACTGAATCTGCAATAGGCAAGCAGCTTGGTGTGAACAAATCAACTGTGGGAGCAATAATTAGAAAATGGAAGACATACAAGACCACTGATAATCTCCCTCGATCTGGGGGTCCACGCAAGATCTCACCCCGTGGGGTCAAAATGATCACAAGAACAGTGAGCAAAAATCCCAGGACCACACGGGGGGACCTAGTGAATGACCTGCAGAGAGCTGGGACCAACATAACAAAGGCTACCATCAGTAACACACTACGCCGCCAGGGACTCAGATCCTGCAGTGCCAGATGTGTCCCCCTGCTTAAGCCAGTACATGTCTGGGCCTGTCTGAAGTTTGCTAGAGAGCATTTGGATGATCCAGAAGAGGATTGGAGAATGTCATATGGTCAGATGAAACCAAAATAGAACTGTTCGGTAGAAACACAACTCGTCGTGTTTGGAGGAGAGAGAATGCTGAGTTGCATCCAAAGAACACCATACCTACTGTGAAGCATGAGGGTGGCAACATCATGCTTTGGGGCTGTTTCTCTGCAAAGGGACCAGGATGACTGATCCATGTACAGGACAGAATGAATGGGGCCATGTATCGTGAGATTTTGAGTGCAAACCTCCTTCCATCAGCAAGGGCATTGAAGATGAAACGTGGCTGGTCTTCCAACATGACAATGATCCCAAACATACCGCCCGGGCAATGAAGGAGTGGCTTCGTAAGAAGCATTCCAAGGTCCTGGAGTGGCCTGGCCAGTCTCCAGATGTCAACCCCATAGAAAACCTTTGGAGGGAGTTGAAAGTCCGTGTTGCCCAGCGACAGCCCCAAAACATCACTGCTCTAGAGGAGATCTGCATGGAGGAATGGGCCAACACACCAGCAACAGTGTGTGCCAACCTTGTGAAGACTTACAGGAAACGTTTGACCTCTGTCATTGCCAACAAAGGATATATAACAAAGTATTGAGATGAACTTTTGATATTGACCAAATACTTATTTTCCACCATAATTTGCAAATAAATTCTTTCCAAATCAGCCAATGTGATTGTCTGGATTTTTTTTCTCATTTTGTCTCTCATAGTTGAGGTCTACTATTCTGACTCAGATTGTTGTGATAGCGATTTATCCCTTGTGAGACCTCTCTGCCTAGCCTGTATAAGCAGATATAATCACTGTGGGCAATCCTTATCGGATAGCTTGAACTCGCCAATACTGTGTTCATCCAGAAGTTGCTTTATTCTGTACATGTGACAACAGGATACAGCAGAATGAATGGTTTCCAGTATTATGCGGTCAAAAGATGATACTGTCTGTAGCGTACTATGCAGAATACATGTGTCCCTGTTACATGTGGTCTGTTAGCTGCTTCCATGACACAGGAAGTGCTGAACTCAAGAAGAAGGGAGGAGCTTCATATACAAAGGAACTGTGTCATAGATCTCAGGGAGGCAACATGAAAAACAAATGCATACCAAATAAGGCCACTGGATGGCAGCATTACTAACTATAGAAATGTCCATAGAAAATGGTACAAAAAATAAACTATATGAATTCTCATGTACATTAACATAAATATTAACTGTGTAACAGCATACTCCCCGTCTGGCATTGTAAATGTCACTATTTAAACCATAACGGTAGTCATACAATTGCAAATAAACAACAGTGCAATTTGCTTGATGTCTTGAAGACCTGAAAGACATAAAAAAGAGAACATGCATATAGTGCAACAATTATAATGTAAGGCTTCAAGTTGTATCGAATTAAAGTTCAAGACACTTCCTTCTTGAAGTCACAGGTTGGATCCAGCAGCATACGCAAGCAAGTTCATTCTCCAAAGGGCAAGAGCAGAACAAGTTCCGTGATAGGTCTGCTGAAAGTCTTTACAGTCCCTTGTTTTGCAACTTTCACCTCCACCTTGCGTACCTTGCCGTCATCACTAGGAATGCTCTTTACAATGAGTCCCATAGGCCACTCGATTCTTTCAGCTTGCTGGTCCCTCAGAAGAACGAGATCTCCAACTTTAATGTTAGGGTTCAGGCGTTGCCATTTTCTGCGTCCTTGCAGAGTAGAAATATACTCCATTCTCCAACGATTCCAGAAGCGGTTGGAGAGGTGTTGTACTCGCTTCCACTGGTCATAGCACAGATTTCCTGTTTTAAAGTTTCCAGGTCGAACAGAAACGGACCCAAGCTTCTGGGTAAGTAGAGTAGCAGGGGTAAGGATAGTTGGGGTCTCTGGATCTGTAGAAACTGGAACAAGTGGTCTTGAATTGATTATGGCAGATGCTTCTGAGAAGATGTGAAGCTCTTTTCCCTGACTTGTAGCAAGGGAAGCTGAGGTGTAACAGCGTGGTATACTGATTCCATCTAAGGCATGTAGAGATTGTTTCCAGGACTCCCACTTTGGAAGCTTGTCTGTAGGCAGCGGAGCATCCCAATCTTTAATAGACTCTGAGAACTGTCTAAGTAAGGCTTTACCTTGTATGGTGATGGGAGCCACAAATCCCAATGGATCGTATAAGCTGTTCACCACTGACAGAACACCATGCTTGGTAAATAGTTTGTCTGCAGAGCCGACTTGAAAGCCGATGGTATCTTTTAATAAGTCCCACCGTAGGCCCAGACTTCTCTGTACAGGTGGCATGTCCATCCCAAGATTTAAATCTTTAAACCCAGTGGCATGATCGCCAGGTTGAAAGGCTTTCATAACAGCGACACTATTCGAGGCAATCTTGTGTAGTCTGAGGTTAGCCTCGGAAAGCATACCTTGTGTCCTTTGGAGCAGGTCTATGGCTTCTTCATCTGTAGGTAAAGACTTAAGTCCATCGTCAACATAAAAGTCTCTCTCAACGAAGTGTCGAGCATCCGCACCATACTCCTTTTCTCCATCAAGGGCAGTCCTTCGTAAACCATATGTTGCAATAGCGGGTGAGGGACTATTTCCAAAAACATGTACCTTCATGCGGTATTCAATGATCTCATTGTCCATGTTGTTGTTACGGTGCCACAGAAACCTTAGGAGGTTCCTATGGTCTTCACGTACAATGAAGCAATGAAACATTTGCTCAATATCAGCAGTTATGGCAACTGGTTCTCTTTTAAATCTCATAAGTATACCTACAAGGTTGTTGGTTAGATTCGGGCCAGTGAGAAGAACATCGTTCAGGGATACGCCTTGATGCTTGGCACTGGAGTCAAATACTACCCTGATTTGTTTTGGCTTACGTGGATGATACACTCCAAAGAAAGGCAGGTACCAGCACTCATCGTGTCTTTGAAGTGGTGGCGCTGGTTCGGCGTGATCATTATCAAAGATCCTTTTCATAAAAGCGATGAAATGTTCCTTCCTTTCAGGCCTGTTCTTTAGTGTTCGTTGAAGTGAGTTGAATCTGGATAGAGCCTGTTCACGATTGTTTGGGAGTGTGGCCCTTGCAGCACGAAGAGGTAATGGTGAGATCCAGCTGTTAGACTCATCCTGGAAGAATTATTTGTCCATTATTTTGATGAACTCTCTATCTTCCACTGACAAGGCTATTTTGTTGTCATCACTTGTAGTACAAAACACTGTGGTACCTAGGTTGTCATCACAAAGAACAGGAGTAACATCAGGTACTTGGATGATGTCAAGAGGCTTCTCCTTTACTTCATAATGGTGAGGGCACTGTTTGAAGTGGGATGCACGTCCATTTCCCAACATGTAAGTTTTGAAGGAGTGGATCTCAGATAACGTTCTGTCCAGGCATACATCGCCCACTATTACCCAGCCTAGGTCAAGTCTTTGTGCATAAGGGGCATCGTTAGGTCCATCGCATTGTTTGCGTACTTTATGTACTCTGAGAATGTCTCTTCCTAGCAGGACCAAGATTTCAGCACTCTTGTCCATCGCCGGAATCTCATCAGCAAGGTGCCTTAAGTGAGGATGATGATATGCAGCTTCTGGAGTAGGAATCTCTTCTCTTTCGTCTGGTATCTGATCACACTCAACTAATGTTGGGAGGGGTATGCCTTCTCCATCCTTAATATGAGAGACCATGAATCCATCAACCCTTCTGCCAAAGGTCTCTACACGACCAGAACAGGTTCTGAGAGTATACGGTGTGGCGTGACCTTCTAAGCAAAAGATCTCAAAGAATTTAGGCTTAACCAGGGATCTGTTGCTCTGTTCATCTATTATGGCATACATCCTAGCAGCTTCCTCAGGATGATCCTTTGGGTATATCTTGACTAGGCATATCTTGGCACAGCATTTGTGATCCAGTCCCTCTCCACAGACTTCTGTGCATGAAGAAGAAACATTACTTTTGGCTAGAGCATGACTTTGTTGCTCCCCGCCATAATTTGAGACAGGGGTTGAAGTAGGTAGCTGCTGCGGGTTGTCTGGAAGTGGAGTAGGATGCATGGCTGTAACATGTCTGTCGCTACCGCATTCTGTGCACTTGATGACAACTTTACAGTCTTTAGCAAAGTGGTTATAAGAAGCACAGCACTTGTAGCATATTCCAAGTTTCTGGAGAATCTCCCTGCGCTCTTGTAAAGTCTTTGCCCTAAGCCCACGACATTTCTCAAGAGGGTGAGGCTTCTTATGAATAGGACACTGACGATTAGGGTCTTTATCTCTAGCATCCACAATGCCTTGGTCTGTAGGTGAGGTTGTGGAGGGTGAGATGTCTGTCCTTTTAACAGATATTGCTCTAGTACAGTCTCTACTTTTAGCTGCTGTGTTATCATACCTTGATGATGATGAGGATGAAGCAGGCAAGTTTGGTTCACTGAAGCTGAAGCTGGGATCGTTTCTCGTCCAGGCTTGATCACTAATGAAAAAAAGGGGGAGAGAACAATGTTCTTGGACAACTTGCCAGCCAGCTTGCTAACAACCGAATTAACCTGTCTAACAGTATGCGTTTATAACAGGGGTTTAGTTAGCACACATTTGCAAATACATACGTAAGCCACAGAGCCACGACACGGCACCCTGATCATCTGTGGTCCTAACTCTAAAAATTTGTGAGTCCCCATAGTAGAGGCACATGCATTTAATGGATAGATCAAGGGCAGGTGGACCTGAGGGAGCCACCCCTCTTAAAGGCAAAGGAGTGCACTGGACCCCAGCATGTAGCACAATGGCAACCAGGGCCCTAGTGCACCCACGTACCAAAAAACTCAAACATACATAAAAGTGGCCACCCGCCCAAGTCTATAACTGGCTTATGAAGCAAGGACACATAAACAGGCATCACATAGTGAAAAAAAGGGGGAGAGAACAATGTTCTTGGACAACTTGCCAGCCAGCTTGCTAACAACCGAATTAACCTGTCTAACAGTATGCGTTTATAACAGGGGTTTAGTTAGCACACATTTGCAAATACATACGTAAGCCACAGAGCCACGACACGGCACCCTGATCATCTGTGGTCCTAACTCTAAAATTTGTGAGTCCCCATAGTAGAGGCACATGCATTTAATGGATAGATCAAGGGCAGGTGGACCTGAGGGAGCCACCCCTCTTAAAGGCAAAGGAGTGCACTGGACCCCAGCATGTAGCACAATGGCAACCAGGGCCCTAGTGCACCCACGTACCAAAAAACTCAAACATACATAAAAGTGGCCACCCGCCCAAGTCTATAACTGGCTTATGAAGCAAGGACACATAAACAGGCATCACATAGTGAAAAAAAGGGGGAGAGAACAATGTTCTTGGACAACTTGCCAGCCAGCTTGCTAACAACCGAATTAACCTGTCTAACAGTATGCGTTTATAACAGGGGTTTAGTTAGCACACATTTGCAAATACATACGTAAGCCACAGAGCCACGACACGGCACCCTGATCATCTGTGGTCCTAACTCTAAAATTTGTGAGTCCCCATAGTAGAGGCACATGCATTTAATGGATAGATCAAGGGCAGGTGGACCTGAGGGAGCCACCCCTCTTAAAGGCAAAGGAGTGCACTGGACCCCAGCATGTAGCACAATGGCAACCAGGGCCCTAGTGCACCCACGTACCAAAAAACTCAAACATACATAAAAGTGGCCACCCGCCCAAGTCTATAACTGGCTTATGAAGCAAGGACACATAAACAGGCATCACATAGTGAAAAAAAGGGGGAGAGAACAATGTTCTTGGACAACTTGCCAGCCAGCTTGCTAACAACCGAATTAACCTGTCTAACAGTATGCGTTTATAACAGGGGTTTAGTTAGCACACATTTGCAAATACATACGTAAGCCACAGAGCCACGACACGGCACCCTGATCATCTGTGGTCCTAACTCTAAAATTTGTGAGTCCCCATAGTAGAGGCACATGCATTTAATGGATAGATCAAGGGCAGGTGGACCTGAGGGAGCCACCCCTCTTAAAGGCAAAGGAGTGCACTGGACCCCAGCATGTAGCACAATGGCAACCAGGGCCCTAGTGCACCCACGTACCAAAAAACTCAAACATACATAAAAGTGGCCACCCGCCCAAGTCTATAACTGGCTTATGAAGCAAGGACACATAAACAGGCATCACATAGTGAAAAAAAGGGGGAGAGAACAATGTTCTTGGACAACTTGCCAGCCAGCTTGCTAACAACCGAATTAACCTGTCTAACAGTATGCGTTTATAACAGGGGTTTAGTTAGCACACATTTGCAAATACATACGTAAGCCACAGAGCCACGACACGGCACCCTGATCATCTGTGGTCCTAACTCTAAAATTTGTGAGTCCCCATAGTAGAGGCACATGCATTTAATGGATAGATCAAGGGCAGGTGGACCTGAGGGAGCCACCCCTCTTAAAGGCAAAGGAGTGCACTGGACCCCAGCATGTAGCACAATGGCAACCAGGGCCCTAGTGCACCCACGTACCAAAAAACTCAAACATACATAAAAGTGGCCACCCGCCCAAGTCTATAACTGGCTTATGAAGCAAGGACACATAAACAGGCATCACATAGTGAAAAAAAGGGGGAGAGAACAATGTTCTTGGACAACTTGCCAGCCAGCTTGCTAACAACCGAATTAACCTGTCTAACAGTATGCGTTTATAACAGGGGTTTAGTTAGCACACATTTGCAAATACATACGTAAGCCACAGAGCCACGACACGGCACCCTGATCATCTGTGGTCCTAACTCTAAAATTTGTGAGTCCCCATAGTAGAGGCACATGCATTTAATGGATAGATCAAGGGCAGGTGGACCTGAGGGAGCCACCCCTCTTAAAGGCAAAGGAGTGCACTGGACCCCAGCATGTAGCACAATGGCAACCAGGGCCCTAGTGCACCCACGTACCAAAAAACTCAAACATACATAAAAGTGGCCACCCGCCCAAGTCTATAACTGGCTTATGAAGCAAGGACACATAAACAGGCATCACATAGTGAAAAAAAGGGGGAGAGAACAATGTTCTTGGACAACTTGCCAGCCAGCTTGCTAACAACCGAATTAACCTGTCTAACAGTATGCGTTTATAACAGGGGTTTAGTTAGCACACATTTGCAAATACATACGTAAGCCACAGAGCCACGACACGGCACCCTGATCATCTGTGGTCCTAACTCTAAAATTTGTGAGTCCCCATAGTAGAGGCACATGCATTTAATGGATAGATCAAGGGCAGGTGGACCTGAGGGAGCCACCCCTCTTAAAGGCAAAGGAGTGCACTGGACCCCAGCATGTAGCACAATGGCAACCAGGGCCCTAGTGCACCCACGTACCAAAAAACTCAAACATACATAAAAGTGGCCACCCGCCCAAGTCTATAACTGGCTTATGAAGCAAGGACACATAAACAGGCATCACATAGTGAAAAAAAGGGGGAGAGAACAATGTTCTTGGACAACTTGCCAGCCAGCTTGCTAACAACCGAATTAACCTGTCTAACAGTATGCGTTTATAACAGGGGTTTAGTTAGCACACATTTGCAAATACATACGTAAGCCACAGAGCCACGACACGGCACCCTGATCATCTGTGGTCCTAACTCTAAAATTTGTGAGTCCCCATAGTAGAGGCACATGCATTTAATGGATAGATCAAGGGCAGGTGGACCTGAGGGAGCCACCCCTCTTAAAGGCAAAGGAGTGCACTGGACCCCAGCATGTAGCACAATGGCAACCAGGGCCCTAGTGCACCCACGTACCAAAAAACTCAAACATACATAAAAGTGGCCACCCGCCCAAGTCTATAACTGGCTTATGAAGCAAGGACACATAAACAGGCATCACATAGTGAAAAAAAGGGGGAGAGAACAATGTTCTTGGACAACTTGCCAGCCAGCTTGCTAACAACCGAATTAACCTGTCTAACAGTATGCGTTTATAACAGGGGTTTAGTTAGCACACATTTGCAAATACATACGTAAGCCACAGAGCCACGACACGGCACCCTGATCATCTGTGGTCCTAACTCTAAAATTTGTGAGTCCCCATAGTAGAGGCACATGCATTTAATGGATAGATCAAGGGCAGGTGGACCTGAGGGAGCCACCCCTCTTAAAGGCAAAGGAGTGCACTGGACCCCAGCATGTAGCACAATGGCAACCAGGGCCCTAGTGCACCCACGTACCAAAAAACTCAAACATACATAAAAGTGGCCACCCGCCCAAGTCTATAACTGGCTTATGAAGCAAGGACACATAAACAGGCATCACATAGTGAAAAAAAGGGGGAGAGAACAATGTTCTTGGACAACTTGCCAGCCAGCTTGCTAACAACCGAATTAACCTGTCTAACAGTATGCGTTTATAACAGGGGTTTAGTTAGCACACATTTGCAAATACATACGTAAGCCACAGAGCCACGACACGGCACCCTGATCATCTGTGGTCCTAACTCTAAAATTTGTGAGTCCCCATAGTAGAGGCACATGCATTTAATGGATAGATCAAGGGCAGGTGGACCTGAGGGAGCCACCCCTCTTAAAGGCAAAGGAGTGCACTGGACCCCAGCATGTAGCACAATGGCAACCAGGGCCCTAGTGCACCCACGTACCAAAAAACTCAAACATACATAAAAGTGGCCACCCGCCCAAGTCTATAACTGGCTTATGAAGCAAGGACACATAAACAGGCATCACATAGTGAAAAAAAGGGGGAGAGAACAATGTTCTTGGACAACTTGCCAGCCAGCTTGCTAACAACCGAATTAACCTGTCTAACAGTATGCGTTTATAACAGGGGTTTAGTTAGCACACATTTGCAAATACATACGTAAGCCACAGAGCCACGACACGGCACCCTGATCATCTGTGGTCCTAACTCTAAAATTTGTGAGTCCCCATAGTAGAGGCACATGCATTTAATGGATAGATCAAGGGCAGGTGGACCTGAGGGAGCCACCCCTCTTAAAGGCAAAGGAGTGCACTGGACCCCAGCATGTAGCACAATGGCAACCAGGGCCCTAGTGCACCCACGTACCAAAAAACTCAAACATGTCCAAGAACATTGTTCTCTCCCCCTTTTTTTCACTATGTGATGCCTGTTTATGTGTCCTTGCTTCATAAGCCAGTTATAGACTTGGGCGGGTGGCCACTTTTATGTATGTTTGAGTTTTTTGGTACGTGGGTGCACTAGGGCCCTGGTTGCCATTGTGCTACATGCTGGGGTCCAGTGCACTCCTTTGCCTTTAAGAGGGGTGGCTCCCTCAGGTCCACCTGCCCTTGATCTATCCATTAAATGCATGTGCCTCTACTATGGGGACTCACAAATTTTAGAGTTAGGACCACAGATGATCAGGGTGCCGTGTCGTGGCTCTGTGGCTTACGTATGTATTTGCAAATGTGTGCTAACTAAACCCCTGTTATAAACGCATACTGTTAGACAGGTTAATTCGGTTGTTAGCAAGCTGGCTGGCAAGTTGTCCAAGAACATTGTTCTCTCCCCCTTTTTTTCACTATGTGATGCCTGTTTATGTGTCCTTGCTTCATAAGCCAGTTATAGACTTGGGCGGGTGGCCACTTTTATGTATGTTTGAGTTTTTTGGTACGTGGGTGCACTAGGGCCCTGGTTGCCATTGTGCTACATGCTGGGGTCCAGTGCACTCCTTTGCCTTTAAGAGGGGTGGCTCCCTCAGGTCCACCTGCCCTTGATCTATCCATTAAATGCATGTGCCTCTACTATGGGGACTCACAAATTTTAGAGTTAGGACCACAGATGATCAGGGTGCCGTGTCGTGGCTCTGTGGCTTACGTATGTATTTGCAAATGTGTGCTAACTAAACCCCTGTTATAAACGCATACTGTTAGACAGGTTAATTCGGTTGTTAGCAAGCTGGCTGGCAAGTTGTCCAAGAACATTGTTCTCTCCCCCTTTTTTTCACTATGTGATGCCTGTTTATGTGTCCTTGCTTCATAAGCCAGTTATAGACTTGGGCGGGTGGCCACTTTTATGTATGTTTGATCACTAATGAACCTGCAAAAGTACGAGAATGGAGGAAAGGATACGTTATTGTCTCTTTTGTACCTTGAGCCCTGTTGTGCCCATTTCTCTTACAGGCCGTATGGCAGTTTAGACACTACTGGGTTGACACCATGAGCGGTGTCCAGGAAGCTTAGTCCAGATAGACGTGGGTCTGTCTTTGCCAACTCTAGCTCCATGAGGAGGTCACTTAGATCTTGGAGCTTGCAATAGTCTTTGTTTCCTATTTTTGGGAAGTTTTGCAGTCTCTTGAATAGAGCGCTCTCTATGGCTTCAGAGCTACCATAGGCTTGCTCAAGTCTTGCCCATGCAGCAACAAGACCTGCGTCTGGGTGGTCAACATGTACTGTTCTCAGTCTTTTAACACGATCTGCAGATTCTGGTCCCAGCCACTTTATGAGCAAATCAAGTTCTTCCTTAGTAGTAAGGTTGAGATCAGCAATAGCAGCCTTGAAAGTTGATCTCCAGGCCCTGTAGCTCTCTGGACAGTCGTCAAACCTTGAGAGGCTGGTGTTAATGAGCTCACGGCGAATCATATATCTGGCAAAGTCATTCAAGTCTGATCTCTCACTCTTTGGTGCCAAAGTAACTTGTGGAACCCCTTGGGTGTGAAAGTTCTCTGGTGATGTAGGGTGAGGTTTACCAGGGTAAAATGATGTTGCATGAGCATTTAACTGTGGTGTAGTCTCTAAGGCTTGTGCTGGCTGTGGCTTGAGCTGCGGCTTGTCACTGGAAGTCATCTTGTGGTTGGCAGGAGTTGATGTGGTTTGCTGCATAGATGTACTTGTGTTGTAGATTTGAAGAGGCTTAGGCATATGGAGCTGAGAGGTCTCTGTGTTGAGAGTCAAAACAGTGTTGTTAGTAGGAGGTACAGGAGATGACTCTGTATCTTTGCACATGTTATGCTTTAATACGTATTCACTGGTGCGTTCGACTGAATCTTCCAGTTCTGCTGGGATAAGGCAGTCTGAATTAGTACTTTGTCCCATTGCTTGTTCAAGGACTTTCAGCCTTGCTAGGGAAGCTGCTTCCTCCCCTTCCATCTGCAGAATCTTTATTTGGGAATCTGCCTCTGCTTGCTGAGCTACCTTGCGAGCTTCCATCTCTGCTTGTTGAGCTATCTTGTGTGCTTCTATCTCTGCTTGCTGAGAAGCCATTTGTGCTTGGAGAGCTTTGCTTTGAGCTTCCATCTCTGCTTGCTGAGAAGCCATTTGTGCTTGGAGAGCTTTGCTTTGAGCTTCCATCTCTGCTTGCTGAGAAGCCATTTGTGCTTGGAGAGCTTTGCTTTGAGCTTCCATCTCTGCTTGCTGAGCTACCTTGCGTGCTTCTATCTCTGCTTGCTGAGCTATCTTGTGTGCTTCTACCTCTGCTTCCTTTCTAGTAAAAGAGCTTTGTGCCTTTTTCGATTCAGCATCAGCACGGGCCTCTATTAGCTTATCGCTTAACGTGGAACTTCTGGAGCGAGAGGATCTAGAAGAAAGTGCAGTACGCTTGGTTGAGGTGGATCTGTGAGATCTGGTCTCCTGCAGTTGAGTAATGCGGAGTTCTGCTTTAAACTTAGCATTTTGCACTGCAAGACCCCTTTGTTGGTTTAGTGCATCAGTCCTGGTCAGTTCTGCTGAAGAATCCTCTATATTAGAGTCCTGCAAGAAAGCTGAGTATTTTACAGACAGCCGCTGGTAGCGTTCATACGCAGCAGATAGGCGATTTATAGAGTCTCTTAATTCAGCTGGTTGATCATTAAAGTGTGACAAAACTGACATGCATTGTGAAGCTTGGTCCCAGAGGTCTGACAGATTACTGGAGAACTCATCTCTAGTGGCTTCATAGTTTTCCCTGAGTTTTTGTGTCAGTTTTATTGTACGTTTGGGTTTTACGCCCTGTTCCGGAATGTCTTCAGAATCTGCTCCCTGTACGTCTGCTGGTTCAGAGGAATGATGTATCTGCGTTGGTTCGCCCATAAAGGAGTGTTCAGAGCCTTGTCTAGACATTTTTTACTGTTCTGCAAAAATTGGTACTGTCTCTTTAAGAAGACAAACAGCAGCTTAGACAGGTGGGGTAACACAGTTCAATGCAGAGAAACAGTTTTCAACATTCACATGATGTGCAGTAAGCTTGTGCGACCATGTGCTTTGCAAGATGGCGGATGGCACTGAGCTTGATTGCAGATTAGGCACACACATATACACAGCAGGCTGTAGGGATTCTATGCATCTTTTGACTATTCTGACTCAGATTGTTGTGATAGCGATTTATCCCTTGTGAGACCTCTCTGCCTAGCCTGTATAAGCAGATATAATCACTGTGGGCAATCCTTATCAGATAGCTTGAACTCACCAATACTGTGTTCATCCAGAAGTTGCTTTATTCTGTACATGTGACAACAGGATACAGCAGAATGAATGGTTTCCAGTATTATGCGGTCAAAAGATGATACTTGCTGTAGCGTACTATGCAGAATACATGTGTCCCTGTTACATGTGGTCTGTTAGCTGCCTCCATGACACAGGAAGTGCTGAACTCAAGAAGAAGGGAGGAGCTTCATATACAAAGGAACTGTGTCATAGATCTCAGGGAGGCAACATGAAAAACAAATGCATACCAAATAAGGCCACTGGATGGCAGCATTACTAACTATAGAAATGTCCATAGAAAATGGTACAAGAAATAAACTATATGAATTCTCATGTACATTAACATAAATATTAACTGTGTAACAGCATATCTACCTATGATGCCAATTACAGGCCTCTCTCATCTTTTTAAGTGGGAGAACTTGCACACTTGGTGGCTGACTAAATACTATTTTGCCCCACTGTATATGAGAATTAATGCTCCAATCAAAATCTTATTTTCCTCAACTATCATGAATTCTAACACATAACATCAATTTACACAGTGCATTCCTGCCCAATAAAATTGTACATAATACAGTATGTGTGAGCAATCAGTCCATATACTATAATATATATATATATATATACGTGGGGATTTTTGTTGATTATCCTGTGTGCCTAGCTGCTTTGATTTCTAGGAAAAAGCGCTCACTTATTCTTTTGCTTTATTACTTTAGTCCATATACTATGTCCACGTTTCTTCTCTTTAATCTTCCTCTTTTGTATTACACTCCAATGCCACCAATTGATTATGACTATATAAAAGCCAAGAGAGAATATAACATTGTGCAGTAAATTTATTAAAACTAAAAGATAAAAATATATATTGCACTCACATAAAACATGTCTGTTTATGGCACTACAGACACATCGCACCCAAGTTAGACACAGAAAAGCCACAGCTCCACTCTTCCTGGAGTTGGCATGCATGCTACTTGGTGGATGTGATACCATCACAACCAACTGGAAGTCCTGCCTCATTTTATCCAATCAACGTCATCAGAAAGCAATCATTAACAGTGCCATTCCAATTTAATCTTATTGTAAACCTGGTATTTCACATTATACTGAGACATTCAAAGATAGTATTTTTAATTTAATAACACAACTAATGGACAGTGGATATAAAAAAAATTATATAAATATGTACCGTACCCACTGTCCTAGCATGATGTGTTAACCACGTACACGAGATACAAAGCTATATACATACATACATACATTGATTGAATATTAAGTATAAATATCTCATATAATACTGTACATACGTTAAAATCCTTTTTATTGTCTTTATTATTTATAAAATTACCTCCTTCTATACAAAGAAATAAATCATAATAACTTAAAGCACTAGATCCTTGGTGACAGTTCCCTCTAATGATAGATCTGTAGACTACATTCTCAGTAAACCACATCTATAATTGCACCTATTCTATTGAATATTTGCAATGAAACAATTCAGATCTAGATCTATGTTTAGACCTCGTGGATTCAAATTGTCCAGCATGTATAGCGTGTTTCATTCTGTGACACCAGTTTGCTTAGGTCTGATCCACTCCAGTGCTTTTGAATTTTCTCAATCCCATAGAAGATCAGACCATTGGGGTGATTGTTATGAGCTAACCTAAAGTGATTCCACATGCTGTGTTTTTTTGCATCCTTTCTGGTTATTATTGATATGTTCACCACCAGTGCAGATGACCAATTGCCTTGTGGTTCTCCCAACATATAAATAATATATACAAATAATGGTGTGCTGCTCCTTTAAATGCACCCAAAATTCAATAATATATACTTCTGTCATTAATATCAAATATTAAAGCATATGAACAACCAACAATAAAGTGCATGTGTATACACAAATAGTGTATCATACCTATAAAACACAAGCAATGTGCTCTTTCCCCCCAAATCATATAGCAGTATCATAATAGCAGAAAACTAGTCCTGTTGTAATATTCAATGCATGAACTATCCATGACAATCCACTCAAAAAAAATAATGTTCTTCAGTGTTGTTATCCAATAGACCACCAATGCACCATTAGGTGCAGTGCTCTCTCACCTTAAATACTGACCTATAAAAATATAGGTCAAATGTGCTTTAAGTGTAAAATCTGTGTGCATCCACCATCTGACTATTAGTGTTCACTTCATGGGTAAGGTTCCTTTAAGAGGTGTCTCCTGCTGCCTCCACTCCCACTCAAACATAACATAGGGACATACTCATAGTGCAACACATTATAAAGGTTAAAAGCATTTATTAAGTTCCAAATTGCATTCACATAAAGATTAAAAATGTGTGCAGTGTATCAGAATACCCAGTAACCTTCTTCTCACCAGTAACCTACTTCTCACTACTCTCATCACTCTTCTGTTTGTTCAGTCTGCCCGACTCCTTGCATCATGTGACTTCCTCAGGGTAGCTACCTCTCTTTGGTTTTATATGGTCATAACAAATTGGACGTGAGGAGTGTAGCCCTACACTGGAATCCTCTTTTTTTTAGTGTGTTACCTGCCATTTAAAATAAAAGGGAGTTTGAAAAAGAAAAGGATTATTGTACATTGTACATGCACAGGTAGTTTTGCAAAAATCTTTTTTAGTCTGCATATTGTAAATGACAGAACACCTGCAATTATTCCACATTTTTACCAGGAGAGATGACAGGCGGCTTTAAATCAGTGTATTATATAACCTAAAAAAACTCAGCAAAATATTTCTCAGCCTCTGTATACAGTATGTAAGAACTTTTAACAGACCACAGTTTATTGTGCTAGGAATAGGCAGGTTTTAGCAAAAAGAATTAACTTTTAGACTACACTATTTAATAGAGACAAATATTCTTTACTGATGAAACAGTGGAGGTTGAAAATGAAGATACTGTAAACAGCATGATTTATTCTGCATCAAGCACTATACATTTTACAACTGAAGAGCAAATGAGTAAACATTAGGTGTGGCACCTTGACATTGCCAGAGCAGCATACTACACAACAAACTTGGAGGTAGCACTCAAGAATGACCTGCATAAAATGTTTCACAAATTTTGCCGCTAAGGAGAAACTGAAGAAACACTAGGTGTGGCAACCTGACATTGTCGGAACAGCAAAATTCACCACAAGCATTAAGGGGTATTGCAGGGATGATCAAGTATAAAAATGTTCCCACATTTTGCTGCTGAACAACTGTATACAAATTAGGTTTGGTACCCTGACAGGGCCAAACACTTGGGCAAAAGCTGTAGAGGCAGCACAAGATGGTAATGCTAACAGACCTGAAGGAATGGCAAGGGATGGTAATAGTGGCAGGAGATGTAAAAAATGGCAGGCTAGAGCAGTAAGAAATGGTAATGCTGTATGCTATAATAATGTTTTTTAGGCCAGATTCAAAGAAAAATCTGCAGGGATTTAGTACTCGTTAAACCAGGAGATGAGCTAGTACTGTATCTGAGGACAGGTGGATTCTAAAACCAATGACTGCACTAAATGCTTGCTCTAATATGACAATGGGCGTCAGGGCAGCCCAGTCCTGAGCTTGGACAATACAGCCTTTCTTAGGCAGCTACCACCATTGATATTCCTCTTTAAACCACTATTAGTATTTAAGGCACATTGGCCATTAAAGAGGAGCCTACCTACCTCTGGAAAAGCTTTAAGGAGATCTTTTCCAGGTGGCACTTTTTTTGTTCCCGCTGTGATGGCAGAATGAGCTCTAGCTCCTCCTCCTTGTGATTCTTTGATGGCTGGTACTGCCTTAGAGGGATGGAATTGTGATATATCAGGCCCTGAGACATCAGGAACTTCTTTTCTTCCTACTTGTGCTGTGCCTCCAGTGGCCAGTCCATTACACCATGCAGTTTTTTCAAGAGCACCAGAGGGATAGTGTTGATGATCTCTGTTTCATTACAGCTCACCATTCTGTTTGCCCTTCAAACAGTGACAACACATCACAGCACATGTATGAAAAAAGGTCCAGAGTGCTGAGCCCCAGGAAGAGAACAAAGGGATTCCTGTGGCCTGCACCCATGGAACAGTGCCATCTGATTGAATAGGACAGCTGCTCCTGCCACTTCTTTGCAAGGTGCCCCTGTATGACAGCATGCCTTACTGATATTGTAACTCTTCCCAACTGGCAATAAGTCGAAGCTGCAGGAACATAACTGGCAATTAATTTTCATGCCTGTTGCAACCAACTTCGTGCTATATGCACTCTCTTCCTCAACATCTGATAAAATAATTGCTGCACATCATCCTGCAGGAAGTGACTAATAGTGTTCCGAACTTATTCAGCTGACTCCTCAATGACAGTGCTATGGTGGGATTAGATGTTAAAGAGGAGGAAGAAGAGAATGCATTTTCAGCTGCTAATGACACTGCTCTAGTCTATGCCTGGGCGAAGGAGGATGACAAAGGCTTGGGTTATCTACCTGCTCCATGTTCTAGCTGTATAGAATGCCCACTAACAGGAAAAAAGGAATATGGACATTGCCTTTCAAAACTACAGTCTGCCCACCATTTTGCCCTGTGGTTGCACAACCTTCGTGCCCCCTTTTAGCTGCATGAGAATGATCTAATCTAAAACCATGAATTCCAAATATCAACCCTAAAATAATAGAGCATTTTTTTTTGCAGAAAATTAAACATGCAAAACTGTCAAGGTCCTACCTTTTCCCAGAGGTTATGTTACTCCATGTGCTGGCATCCATCTTGGATTTCTGCTGAGCATGGTGGGAATCTTTTATGCCTTGAGGTCTCTGAGGTCCATCCCCCAGAGGGGTGTGGCTGAGTACATATAAGCCTGTGATCCGCACATGCTCTTTGCACTTGTGTCTTGTGTCTTTGTCTTGCTACAGCTGTGTGTATACGCTCGTGACTCTTCTGGTATCTGACTCGGCTTGTGACTAGACCATTCTCTGTGTTTTCCTTCGATCTGACCTTCCGTTGCTGAACCCGGCCCGTGACCTGTGATTCTCTGTCTACTGTTCTGTACCATTTTGTCCCGTTGTTGTCGACCCGGCCTGCCTGACTACGCTATTGTCATTCTTACCAGTTACACGCCATTGGCGGTGGCCATTACTGCAGCCGGGGTGTCTCGGGGGCCGCGACCTGGTTCCTGGCTGTGTCAAGTCCATCCCCACCATCAGGGGCCCTGGTGAAGGGCAGCCTGGGACTTAGACTCCGTGCCCTGAGGGACTTCGGTCTGTTGGTGGTGGTTGTCGTCAGTCAGTGCGTTACTCTGCCACTAGGCCTACCTGTCCTGCTACAGCCCTGCCCTGACAAAAACTAAGAATCAAAAAACACTGCCACAAAAGAAAAGCGATACCTGCTTCAGATGAATAGCAACATGAGTTGTTGCTGACACAGACAAAATGAATTTAAAAAAAGAACTCAAGTCTATTCACTGTGAATATAAAGGGTGGTAAATCACAGTGACTGAGAACTGGACAGCACAGCGACTACAGGGGGGAAGGGAGCGTATACCCCATTCTGTAGCCTACCAAACTTCAATTCACTGTAATATAGCAATGGAAATATACAGCACTGAAGATAACACTGTATAACTATGTAGATAGTACACTAGCACAGTAAAGTTGTATTAACAAATACCTCTTCCTCACAAAGCTGTTGGTTGTCCTTCGCTATTTCAACTTAAAAACACACTGAGAAAAAGTTTATGGGAGAGCTGCCTTTTATATAGTGGAATGACACATTTTCAATGCCCACTTCTGGCCATACTATTCCACCTGACCACAGTTTACAGATCAGACAAAGCATTATAATGGGTTTACTTTTGATGCCCATAAATTCACAATACAGGCAAACTTCAAACATGCAAAATTCACTGCATTGTTTTCTGTTGATGTTTTCTCTCTTTGAGATGTCATGCCTTTCTATCTGAATAATATATTTGATATTGGCTTTATTATTTTTCCCTGTATGAAAGCCTTTGAAAACTAATAAAAATGTTATTTTATAAATGCCACAAATTAGTGACTTTTGCAGTTAACTGGCATGTTGTAACTGTACAAACCTAATATACTCCAATAAATGTTATGCATCAAAGTAAAAAAAAAAACACTGCAGATTTAACTCAGTGTGTACCACAGCCCTACTCCCAATTGGAGTTAAAATAAGGATGGAAGTTTTTGTAGTTGAATAAGGATGGGAGTTTTCTAGTTAAAATAAGGGTTGAAGGTTTCTAGTGCTGTTTTTTTACCTTTATTCCAAACACCACAACAGACAATTGGTAAAATTATGAAAGAGAAAATGTCAATGGGATTACTATAAAATGTCTTTTCTTGTCCAAAGGATAGAATATCATATGGCTTAGCTATGTGTGTGTTAGAAGAATATGTCCTCTACAGGAATGCATTTGAACACTTGGACACAACTGACTCAAAAATGGCAAGGCAATGGAAGGCATGTATTGCTAAAAAGCAAACCTTTCATATGGTAATAGGTGGAAACTATTCAGGAATTACTAATAGGCATTTCTGCTAAGAAACTGACATACAATAGTAGCTAAAAGCTTATTATTGAAAAGTATATATTTATATGACAAGGGATTTCTGTATTTTACTGTATTTGTATCAATGTGCTTAGATTTAAAAATGACAATTGAGATGCAGTATAAATGCAGAATTGTAAAGCTGAACCCAAAATATAACACACATCATTTACATTTCAAAGATACAATGTGTTTACCATGCACACAAAATATAAAGCTGTATGAATATTTAGTGTATGAAGAATAAAAGACAATTTCTAAAGCAGCAAAAGCTGGCATTTCTTTACAACACAAGCTATGATATCATGTGAGGTTCACCGAGTCATTTTTTTTTCAGTTTTAATGAATGACAACTATTTTTTACTTACAGCACATCAGCTGATAGACAATATGAACAGTGCCATTCAGCTCCTAGCTTCTGTAGAGTACTGTTTTTGTTTGTTAAACCTTTTGACTGCATTCACATGGGCAATTTGGATCTCCAGGGGCAAGTACCAGGAATTCTTGCCTGTGAAGAAACGTCAGCCCTATGCACACTTTGTGTGTGAATAGCTGCAGCCCGATTTGTACTTTGCATAAATCAATGTCTGGTGCCTTCTCTATTGGCATGTAACTACTAATCTGAGTCGTTACATGTGATTAGAGACACTAAATGACCCAGGATGCAGACAGCTTGCAGACAGCATTTCTGACCACATACTGTACAAACTGGCTGCAGTTAATTGGTAGTTTTTACATAGCAGACTGGGAATCTGTCATTTAGTGTTGGTAGTTTTGATGGGGAAGCATTGCTGGGTAGGGGGTTATCATGGTGGAGTGAAAATCTAATCAGACGTGGGTAAATAGTGTCAGGAAGCAGGTAATTCTGATTGCAAGGGTCTACATTGCTGGATGATGTAGTTGATACTAGCTTTACATCAGGGAACATTTATTTTTACTTTAATTACTTGAAGATCAGCATGTTAATTCTCCTTCCCATCCAGGTCACTTTTCATTTTCCAGTGATGTGATTTTTAACTGTCAATTACTCAGTGATGCATAATTTTACCCAAAGTAACTTTCTATCTTTTTCCTTTTTTTGGGGGGGGGCGATAAAACTTTATTTTGGTGGTTTACCATCATTGTGTTGTTATTTTTTACTATATATTTCAATCATTTTTATTGAAGATTTTTACGACATAACAGGGTAAAGATATACCGTTCAACTGAGGTGATATAATACAGTATATAAATGAACAATATACCCCATCGGAACTGTGGGATATTAGAAAGGTCTCTAAGACGATGTCATCAGAGGTATTCTGGACAGTGTGTTGAACTTGGTGGAGTGTATTAAGAATAGGGGGAATATTAAGGAAGAGATGGTAGGGGGAAAAAAGAAGGGAAGGGGGGATGTAACTTGGTGGGGGAGGAAGTGCCAGTCTGGGATTGTTTAATGGTGTTGACTGTAGACTATATATCAAAGTTGTATGGAGCAATTTGGATTGCGAAACCATTGAGCCCATTGGGGATTGAATTTATGTTGAGAGGAATTATTTAATGCCAGTCTCTTCTCCATATCACATTGGAATTTAATATTGCGGATCAAGGATGTGAAAGAAGGAGCGTTAGAGGTATTCCACAATCTTGTGATATTGATTTTAGCTGCAAGTAGTGTATGTATAATGATGGTGCGAGAGTTAGGTAAAAATTCTTCAATTCCGATATGTAGAAGTGCTAAAGAGGGATTTGGGGTGATCGGGTTCCAGTAATTTCAGAAAGTAATTGGAAGGATTTATTCCAGTAGGATCTAATTGTTTTGCAGGACCAGAGGATGTGCAGCGTTGATCCTGTTTCACTACATTGTCTCCAACAAGAAGACGGATGGTTTGGATAGTACATGGAGAGCTTGACGGGAGTTAGGTACCATTGGTGAAGGATTTTTAGATATGCCTCCCAGTGTGAGGTGCATCTGGTGGAGTTATGGGTGATGCAGAACGCTTTTTCCCATGATTGTATTGTGATTTGTTCTGAAAGTTTTTTTCCCCAGTTCATTAGGGAGCTAGATTGTGTGGCAAATTGTAGGTTGGTAAGGAACGTATAAAAGGTGAAAATGCCTTTGCAAGGGTATCGTTTTTTTGTAAAGAAGTTATAGGCGGTAATTGGGGGGTTTTGTAGAGTGAGTTATTTTCGTTGTTTGCAGGCAATGTACAATTCTTAGGTAGGTAAAGTATTCAGTAGTCGGGAGGTTATATTTAATTTGGAGACATTGGAACAAGTGTGGGCTTTGTTTATTATAGAGGTCAATAATGTGTTCTTTGCCTTGTGTTGTCCATTGGGTTAGGTTTAAGGAGGGTGTTAGGATATGTAGAATATTGAGAGGAGTGGAGATATGTTTAATGTCAATACATTTGGTGGTGAGAAGGTTTTGGCAAGCTTGTAGGGTGGCTTTGATATAGGGGTGTTTCATTTGATGGTCGAATTGGGCTGTGTGTGGTATTATAAGGAGGTTTTGTGGGTCGAGGGGGTAGAATGGGAAGCTTTCCATTGTAGACCAAAGTTTTTCTTTCGAGGAGTTCCACCAAAAGCATGTTTGGTCAAGTAGAGTGGCATTGTAGTATGATTTTAGGTGGGGAAGACCTGCTCTTCCTTTCCTTGTGGTGCGTATAAGGTTAGGGGTGCATCTGGGTTTTTTGGAGTTCCATAGGAATTTTTTGAGGATTGTTTGCATTCTAGAGAAGAAAGCATTAGGGACCGGTATTGGGAGCGTACGGAATAAGTACAGGATTTTGGGTAGTATGTACATTTTTGGGGTCGCTACTCGACCTAGTTTGGAGTGCTCTGAAGTGCGGAGAGTGGAAATTTCATGGGGGATAGTTTCAAGGAGTTTCTTGTGGTTTGCGAGGTATAATTTGTCCGTAGTTGTAGTCAATCTAATTCCTAGATAGGGGATACTGTTGGTTTCCCAAGAGAATGGAAATTGTGTAGTTAATATTTTTTGGTCTTGGGGTGGTATATGTATATTTAATATGGAAGATTTAGGTTCATTAGGTTTATAGTAGGAGACTGTTGAGTATGTGTGGAGGTGATTATGAATTGTCGTGAGGGATTTAGTGGGATTGGTCACCATTAGAATGATGTCATCTGCAAATAAGCTGATTTTGTGTTCTGTGCTGAGATGTTGAATACCAGTAAATGATGGGTCATCTCTGAGTTTGGAAGCTAGAGGTTTGATGAGGAGTGCGTATATTATCGGGGAGAGTGGACAGCCTTGTCTTGTACCATTTGTGATGTCCAAAGGGTCAGATAGTGTTCCGTCTGTTAGGACTCTAGCTGAGGGATGTGAGTATAAGGATAGTATGGTGTTAACATCCAGCCTGTGATTCCAAATTTTTGGAGTGTGAGTTGCATAAATTTCCAGTGTATGCAGTCAAATGCCTTTTCTGCGTCTAGGGACAATAGTAAGGAGGGGCATTTAGAAAGTTGTAGATTATGGAGGAGTGAAATGATTCTTCTCGTAGCGTCAGGTGCTTGGCGACCTGGGATGAACCCTACTTGGTCCGGATGGATTAGGGTAGGAAGGTAGGAGAGAAGCCTGCGTGAAATGATTTTTGCATAAAGTTTTATATCGGTGTTAAGTAATTATATTGGTCTATAGTTTTGGACCAGTTGTGGGTCTTTTCCGGGTTTAGGTATTGTTGTGATAATAGATTGTAGCATGTCTTTAGGGAAAGATCCCGTTTCGGCTGCATTATTAAAGAGTCTGGCCAGGTATGGTGATAGTTCCGGGGTGAGGCATTTGTAAAATTCATTTGTGAAACCATCGTTACCCGGAGACTTATTTAGTGGTAGGAATTTGATAGTTGTTACTATCTCATTGGGGGAGATTGGGGTAGAGATGTCAGCAAGTTGGGATGGCGATAGTTGGGGTAGTCTTGTTGTGCGTAGGAATGCCTGTATGTATGTGAGTGTAGGTTGTGTAGTGTCGGGATAGTTTTTTAGGTTGTATAAGTTTTGATAATATTTTGCAAAAGCATTAGCTATATCTTGTGGATTGGTGTATAGGTTATGAGTGGTGGGGTGTTTAATTGATAAGATTTTAGATTTTAATCGTTTTTGTTTGATAAATTTAGATAGTAGTGAATTGGCTTTGTTCCCTAGTGTGTAATATTTTAACTTCATCTCTTGAAGATTAAGGTCGTATTTGTATAATAAGAGGGATTGTAGCTCGTTTCTATCTGTATTAAGAGAGGAGGTAATAGAGGGGTCTGGGGATTTGTTATTGATTTCTTCTTTTGTTTTGATGGAGGAGAGGTGTTTATCTATTTGCTGGTTTCTTTGTTTGTTGACGCGGGAATTAAGTTGTTTGAGAATTCCTCCCATGAATGCCTTGTAGGTAGACCATAAGGTGAAAATAGATATATCATTAAATTTAAAAAAAGTGCGGTGTGCCTCTGATATACTTTTCTTGAGGTCTAGGTTCTTCAGTAGGGAGGAGTTTAGTCGCCAGAGCCGAGGGATCTGTGAGAATTGATTATGGTCAAGGGAGATAGATATCGGGGCATGGTCCAACCATGTAATGGTACCGATCTTAAAAGAGGTGATATGTTGCAAGGTCCATTTGTCGGTGATGAAAAAATCTATTCTGGAGTAGGATAGATGAGACAGAGAATAGTAGGTGTAGTCTCTTTCTGTACCGTGTTGACATCGCCAGGCATCATAGAGATCGTTGGAGTGTAAAAAGTGGTTAAGGTTCTGTTTGGAGGCACGACTGGAGGTGGAGGAATCCAGGAGCGGGTTACCAGCAATGTTGAAGTCTCCGCCTATGATTAACCTGACTTTCCTGTGTTGTGAGATGATCATGCTGAGTTTGTTAAAGAATTGAAGATGATTGGCGTTTGAACCATAAACATTGACTAAGGTGTAGAGAATGTCCGTAATTTTGCAGATCAATATATGGTAGCGTCCTTGTGGATCTGTTGTCTCAGAGATAAACTGAAATTGGATGGAATCTTTTATGGCTCCTATGGATTCCTGGATATGGAATCTTTCATATCTTTTATGACTCCGTTCTTTTTCTTGGGGTTTGTAGACATATATGTTGTGGTATAGTGATGGATGTTGAACTTCGGGATTTTTGTAGAGGTAAAGTAGGTCTCTTGTAGGAATAACACATCTGCTTGTAGAGATCGGGCTTCTCTTGAGAGTAAGGATCTTTTATAGGGCGAGTTGAGGCCTCTGACATTTAGCGATGAAATATTAACCATCTTTTCTGTTGATTGTGGTTTGTAGAAGGTATGGATGTTGTTTCGGCAGTAAAGGAGAGAGATGGGGATCATCATTGTGTGAGTAGTGCCTGTTCCATGGAGATCTGTTGAGGGCTCGTTTCGATCGTTGTCATGGAAGAAGGTTTTCATCTTGCATTAGGCGATTGTGTTGTGAGTAGTTTCAAGCAAATTGACTGGTACTGAGAGGAGGGAAGGGGAGTAAAAAAGCCTTGCAAAAAAAACAAAGAACATAGGTAGCATTACATACTACTGCATAAAATGGAGGCTTGAGCAAGCATGATTCGTAGGAGGAATCATGCTGGAAAGAAACTTGGAGTATTAGGAAGTCCATATAGGGCCGCTTGCCAGAGTTAGTTGTTTACAGAACAAAGTCCAATTTGAGGAGAGCAGAGAAAAAAAAGAAGAAAGTGTAGGTCAAAGGAGGTCATGACCATTCTGCATCCATTTGTTCCAGTTGATTGGAATTAGCCTGGTGGGATTCCACCGGGATGATGTTCCACTTTTGGAGAAGTTCTATGCCAGCTTCCAGGGTCTTGATCGTGTAAATCTTGCCTTGGTGTTTGATGTTTAGTTTTGTGGGAAAGCCCCATTGATAACCTATTCCATGATTTCGGAGTTCTTTCGTTATGGTGACGAGTTTTTTACGGTTAAGGAGTATCGTTTTGGATAAATCAGCAAATAATTTGATATTTGCGTGTGTAGCCGGAATAGCGTTGGGATTTCTGGCGGCTGACATTACTCTCTCCTTCACGTGATAGAAATGTATGCGCGCCAGAGTATCTCTGGGGATTGCGGCCAGTAGGAATGCTGGTTTAGGGATTCGATGTACCCGATCTATGGCTAATTCCACATCCATGAGTGTAGGGATGATGTGCTTCATAAGCTGTTTGATGAATGGGACTATGGCGTCCGCTGTGATAGATTCAGGTATACAGTGGAATTTAATATTGTTTCGCCTAGAGCGATCTTTTAGGTCTTCTAATTTAAGGTTAATTTGATCAATTTCAGCTTCATGGTCTGCGTGTGCATCAATGAGGACATTATAAGCAGGACACATTTCACCTATTTTGTTTTCAATATGATGAATATGTTGTTTTTGTTCTTGGACTGTATTGGAGATTTGGGATATAGTCGCTGTCAGGTCGCTATGGAGCGTTTGTTGCAGAGACTGAAGCATGTTTTTCATAGAGATTTCTGTGATAGGCTGGTCAGAGGCAGGATAAGTATCAATCAGAGATGGAAAAATGGTGTCAGAAATTGAGAGTAGAGAAGCAGGCTGTCTGTCAGTGGGGACATTTGCATCCAATCTAGGTCTGGACTTGGCTGGACTACTAGTGGTCGGAGACAGGGGAGGAGAGGACTCACCCGGATCTCCTGGATATAGTGTGGTCTTCAGCCTGGGGTCCGGATGGTATACTGTGCCATCCTGTGTGTCTCCCTCATGTGAGGAGATGCTGCCTGTCACGCAGCCGGCGCCATCTTGTCCAGAGGAACCGAGGGCTGGGAAGAAGTTTGTGAGCTCCCTCGGTTGCCCTGATGATTTCCTGTGCTTGGTCATGATCCTGGAGGGTTCTGTGACCCTCGGCAGTGTGCAGTGTGCTATTGCGCCTTTTCGGGCTTGTATGTGAGCCGCTTATTCCGTGGCGGGCGGACGGAGCTCTACTCACTGAGCTGTCATCCACTGGCAGGCCGCGCACGCGCCCTATTTTTTACTATATAAAGGATAAAAATAGAACATTTAAAAGAAAAAATTGTTTTTTTTTTCCTTTTTTTTTAAACATTGCAAATAAAGACACCTACAGACTTTTAAAGGTCATAAGTATTTCATTTTCTACAGGCCCTGTTCAGTTTGTGGTCAAACATTCTAACCTAATGAAAGTTCAAGCATGAGCTTCACAATTCACTGAGCGGTATCTTACCACATCTGAGTATGCGGTAAGACACCGCACAGCTACTAAAATACCACATGAGTTATATTATTAAGCAATGCGGTATTTTAGTAGTGAAAACATTCTTTAATGTTTCAACTGTCATCGGGGTTCCCCGCTGACAGCTGAATGTAAAAAGAATTGCTGGTAATTCATTTTTTTTTTAAATGGCGTGGAGTCCCCCCCCCCCCCCTCATTCATACCAAGACCTTCAGGTCTGGTATGGATTTTGAGGGGAACCCCCAAGCCAAATTTTTTTTTTTTAATGGTGTGGGGGTCCCACCAAAATCCATACCAGACAATTATCTCAGCATGCAGCCCAGCATTTCAGGAAAGGGGAGGGGACAAGCGAGAGCCCCCCTCCTGAACCATACCAGGCCACTGCCCTCAACATGGGGGGGTGCTTTGGGGTAGGGGGGGAACATGGGGGTCTGCAGGCAGGGGGCTTATTGGCATCTGGAAGACCCCTTTAACTAGGGGGCCTCCAGATCCCAGCAACCCCCTATGTGAATGAGTATAGGGTACATGGTACCGCTACTTATTCACAAAAAAAGTGTAGTGTAAAAAACAACAGAAGACAGTCCTTGACAAGTCCTTTATTAAAAACAAAAATAAAAAAAATTTCCCCCAAGTAGCACCAATGTCAATCACGATGCCCACCACCACCGCCAACCCAAAAAAAGAAAAATAAAACACGCTGCTCTTGACTTTGGCTCCCATGGTCTGACAGCTGCGCTGGCCTGACAGTTTTAAAATACTTTGATGATATCACAAGGGGGTGGGGTAACCCGGTGGGTATCACCAGGTGGCCTTTCCCCCTTGTGACATCATCATGTACTGTGATTGGCCAAAGCATTGCATCTGTGGTCAGGTGCATTGCTTTGGCCAATCACAATGCACTGTCAGGTAACAGTGCATTTTGGGGCGCTGCGGGCAAACAGCTGGCTGAACACCCTTACCATTCGTGTGATTGCTGCACACATGAACGGCCAATGTTCAAGTCCAACCTATGTTTGACTCGAACATCAAGCCCAACTCCACTACCTATAAACAAGCCGGGACAGTAAAAACAGACCCCCAAATTAGCACATTTTAAACAGCTGACACCCCAATTAATTTTTTTAACAGGCATAATAAGTCTATATTTGAAAATATCATTTTTGCTACAAGTTCCTAGAAAATAAAGAAAAAGTGAGAACATTTATTTTTGTACATAAAATTGTCAACTTAATAAGATATTATTAGAGAGATACTTTTTCAAATGATGCCCATGACATTATATCTTTTGTATTATAAAATTCAAGCAACATTTTACCACAGTGTCCTGTAATGCTCGCCTCTGTGGTCAGGGAACATAGCTTAGTGTAGCTACAGCTATATCAACCCATTTCTCCTATGCCAAGCAGCCAACCAGCACTTGGCTGCTCCCAGGAATTATACACAATGCTATGTTTAAGGAAGCACTGGAAGGTGAACAAAAGAGTGCCCATGGTTCCAGGATTGATGCTGTCTGCAAAGGGTAGTTGGGACTGGTATATTGGCTAGAATGTAGTCAGTATGCAAAAAAAGGACCAGTCCAGGCAACAGGCAGAAATGTGGTCAATAAACAGGCCAAAATCAGTGCAAGGACCTGGTTTGCATGCTGGCAAAGGTTTGGTCCAGACAGCAGGAAGGAATCTGTTCAATAAACAGGCAAGGGTCAGTTTAAGTGGTAGGCAGAAATGTGGTAGATATGCAGGCAAAGGGTTTTTCCAGACAGCAGATATTAATGTGGTCATGGAAACAAGCAAGATCAGGCAAAGACAAATGGCAGTTAAGGAGGCAATAACACCTCCACCATTCCTTCACTGATATTGTTGTGAGATATTGTAGAGACTGAAGCAGTCTTTAATATACAAACCATGTTGTGAGGGACAGGAAGTACAATAATGACACGTGGCATGCCTTAATCCACCTTTACTGCATACACATCATCTTTTTTGTGACCTCTGTTATTCTAAGAGGAAGGGATAATATTGTGGAAGTGTCTGTCAGGCAACCCGTTGACTGCTATGGAATGTATTTTTCCGATGCCTTCCTGGTAAGTTAGGACTGTTAAAAATGCCCCTTAATATTTTAGAAAGAGGCCAGGTTGTACACGGATAATTGAAATAAATAAAAATAAATTGACTTTTTTTGTGTCAGTAACTTGATCTTGGGGTTGCTGGGTAGGACTTCATCATTTGGTCATTCAAATCTACACCATGTACACTATATTGCCAAAGGTATTGGGCCACCTGCTTTTACACGCACATGAACTTTAATGTCATCACAGTCTTAGTCCATAGGGTTCTATTTTGAGTTGGCTCACCCTTTGCAGCTTTAATAGCTTCAACTCCTCTGAGAAGGCTGTCCAAAAGGTTTAGGAGTGTGTCTATGGCAATGTTTAACCATTCTTCCAGAAGTGCAATTGTGAGGCCAGGCACTGATGTCGGACGAGAAGGCCTGGCTCCCAGTGTCTGCTCTAATTCATTCCAAATGTGTTCTATCAGGTTGAGGTCAGGACTTGCCAGACAGAGAAACGTGATTTGTCACTCCAGAGAACATGTCTCCACAGTTCTAGAGTCCAGTGGCAGCATGATTTACACCACTGCACCCAACGCTTTGCATGGCACTTGGTGATGTAAGGCTTGAATGCAGCTGCTCAGCCATGAAAACCCATTCCATGAAGCTCTCTATGCACTGTTGTGCTAATATGAAGGCCACATGAAGTTTGGAGGTCTTTAGCTATTGACTCTGCATACAGTTGGTGACTCCTGCACACTGTGCACTTCAGCATGCGCTGACCCCGCTCTGTCATTTTACGTGGCCAACCACTTCATGGCTGAGGTGCTATTGTTCTCAGTTGCTTCCACTTTGTTATAATACCATTAACAGTTGACCGTGGAATATTTAGTAGCAAGGACATTTCATGGATGGACTTATTGCACAGGTGACAACCTATCAACCATTTTTTCACAGATGTTTGTAGAAGCAGTCTGCAAACACCTGAATCCAATGATTTGGAGGGATACCCCAATACTTTTGGCAATATAGTGTATTTGTAGATTGTATTCTTGAACGCAGAGAGGTTATCAAAGTGTATCTGGGGCATTAGTATAGGCTCTCTGTAACTGCGTTGCACTAATTGTTCATGGCTGATGTTGAAACAACCCACCACTGGTGCTTACCACTTCATCAGGATATACAGTACTGCTGATGCTTGCTTGCTGAATTTCAGTTAGATGCTCAATATTTGGTGGCTCAGCATGCTTAACACTTTTAGCAGGGACATCTTCATTCTCTGAATCAAATGTGGCTATTAATGAACTGCTGCTTTCACTAGTTTCATACTCTGAATCAGAATTTGAATCTGATTGTGAGGTCTATTTGCTGCTGTCATCAGTCACGCTGAGAATTTGAAAAGCCTCCTCACTAGTGTATTTTTTGGCATTTTCTTGTAATTACAGTGTTGGTTCCTGCTGGCATTGAATAATACTGGCACTTGTATTGGTGGGCCATCAGGCACTAGATGTAGCTAATACTGGAAAGCAATGACAATAATACTGGTGGTGGTACTGGTCTGTTTTTACTACTAGATGACACTGGTAATAGTTCTGGCTTTTGATCAGGACACTTGAAACTGGTACTGGATGACCTTTTTACTGGTGTGACTGGTGATTAGGACACTGGTTGTGGCTTAAACAGGTAAAACATAGCATAGAAAAATTCAGGCAGCACTCACACTATAGCCCAATATAATATCTTCCTTCTGAATGTAGCATACACCTTTCTGAATGTTTGTTATTGCATTATGTGTACTGACAATTTATGGTTTGGTCAAAGTTGAAGCTTGAAGGATATGTATGGGAAAACGCAGATTTTCAAATGGGCTTGTTAGAACATTTAGCATGTTGCACTTACTCATTCTCTTGTGACATGCAATCACCTTCTACCAGCTTGTACAATGTATCTCCTGTCTGTGTTTCTGGGGTAGTAGCTAGTACAGTAGTGAGCAAACATATCAAAGTACCATAAAGCAAAATTACACTTCCTGGTACCCGCTGTAGGCAAATTGGCGAGAAGAGACATATAAAAACACAAATGATGGGATGAAAAAAGAAAAATCCACTCTGCTATGCTGGTGATATCACCCTCTCAAGTTACTTCCAACATGTTTTGATTGGAATCAGCAAAATCTGGCAATGGGGCAATTAGGTGTGGGAGATCCAACAATTAACTATGGGAGCTGTCAGCCTACTGTTGCTTTCAATGGGGCTTCCCACTGGCAGCTAATCACTGGGAACCTCTACTGAGTCTCCCATAGCTAATTGCAGACAGCCCCATTCACAAATGTGAATGTGGCCTAAAAGTCCTCAGCATGTTGTTCAATTTTGTAAACCCCTTCATAGCCAGATTATGTATCCCATACGTGATAAAACATCCAGAGCTGCTTAGTTGCTTGTTTAAATTTATCAACATCCTAATAGCCAGATTGTTCATCCTTTATGTATTAAAACATTCAGTATTGTTAGGCTACTGGCACAAGTCTGTTACCCCATAATGGCTAAAAAATATCTCTATTATGTGTTAAAGCAGCCAGTATTGCTTTATACATTTTTTCATTCTTTACTGAACTATCACTAATTGTACTGTATGTTAATATTATACAAATAAAAATATAACAACTAAAATGGATTGCATAAATACAATGTAATAATGCATGTCTTACCCTGGTGTTTAATACTCTATTACATTCTTTTAAACCATTAAATAGGACAAATTGAGACTGCAAATAGAATAAAATAATACCTTTATTTGTATGCTTTCAATCAAATGCAAAAATTTAGTGTCCCCCAAAACTATCTTTTAGACTCTCATTGTAATGTCTAGAAAGGAGATGTGGGGATGCTTATCATTCCCTTTCAGAATTTTACCAAAATGTTTCCTTACTCTCACCTTTATTTCTTGCTTTGCTCTGCATACAGTTTTTTTAGCATGTACTGTATATTTAATTATGCAGAAGCCCTTTTTGTGAAAAAAAATATGAGTTTGTGGAGAAACAAATTCCTTCAATTATCCTTTCCTTCCTTGTATTCCTACAGGCCACAAAGGATCCACATCCCCATACCCCTAAAATACTCATTTCTGATAATGGGCCCCATACTCCTGCTCTCATCTATATTCTGTACAGTAGGGGCAATCTTCAGTCCCAGATTCATGATCCTCTGCTTGGAATCATAGGTTTTTTAGGTAATTTGGATGCCAGAATTCAATCTTTCTTTAATCTGTCTGTGAAGGAAGATTTAAATTCTGTATAAAACTGTATTCCATTTGGTATTCTTTGTTTATTTATTGCACACTGCACTAATTACGCACACAGCACTAGTAATGTTTTGATTATGTGTTCACACTATTTTGAGTCCTGATAAGAAATTAGTCTGCCTATGTTACACCCCTTGTTACTTTAAAAGTACAATTGTAATATGAATGCAATTCCCACATAAGCATGCTCATAAAATCTTAAATTTCACAGAATAAACAGAGCAATGGTTTGGAAAGATGTTGAGTGTATATTTTTGTGTCTGTTCCCTACTGCAGTAGTTATTATTAATTTGGAACCACTGCTCAACATGAGGATAGGAGTTGCCTAGTTTTCACATTTCCAGAGCATTTGGCAAGCTTGCAGCTTGGAGGGAATGTATAGGAAACCCTGAGAATCTGAAACCAGGAGCTTAAGACAACCTGGGAATTGAAACTGTTTAAACCAAGAAAATGTACAATTGTAAGCAAAACATAAGGTAATTTTGAAATTGATGGCTGCAACACTTCTCCAAAAAGTTGAGACAGGGCAACAAAAAGCTGGCAAAGTACAACATACTTGTCTGGAAAGGTAAGCCCATTGCTTACATTTGAGTAATCAGACTTCCTTGATTGGTAAGGCATTTTCAGGACAAATGGTACCTATTTTATCCCCCTTTATCAAACTGCTGTTTCTGTCTACTCGCCATTGGTATAGATATAGATAAGAAAAAAAAGGGTATGTGAAGGTTATGTAAAGCACACATCTGCAGTAATATATGTTTAGAGGCAAGAGGGTATAGGCACATGTAGAGACGTCAAGCGGAAGAGCAGCACTATAGAATATTTGAACCAGAAGGTATGGGTCTGCCTATACCGAGACCCTAAATAAATGGTTAAAATGGCTAGGAATCCAACATGGGTAACAGGGTTACCAAGTCCATGGGGACTAGGGGACACAGTCCCCATGAAGAACCGTGCAGATTAAACAGCTAGAGAAACAGCTATTTCAGCAGGATGGATAAAGGTTGACAATGTAACACTAGAAATAAAGAATATTTTGAAGTTATGTTATGGGATGAATTTCAGGTCAGGTATTGTAAATTCTAAAACATGGGAAAAAGCTAATAAACACCGAGAAACATAAGCCAAATTGCATAGGAACAGCAGAAATTTTGGCTCTCACCTAAATATATTTTTTAGTGAAGAAAGCACTATGGCTACCCCTTTGGGGCTTTTAGTCCTACTTTGTTTGCTATATCAGAGCAGTAGCTACATGTAAGGTATAACTCAAAAATTGTGTAGTGCTTATCACTGAACCACTATACCAATTTGCACCTTCCACTGTGATAATTATTAGTGTAGAAATTGGAAAGCAACAACTTGACAGTAAAGCAAGAATAACATAAAATAAAAACTCTTGTTTTTTTTTTTTTTTTTTTTTTAATTTAAATATTTATTAAATTTTTCATGTTAATACAAAAACCCAAAAAGGTAAGTAAATCTCATACAAATAGACATTTATAACATTTCTACCTTTCCCTTACTAAAAACTCTTTTCTTTCCCGTCCCACTACCCCACCCCTCCCGCCCCTCTTCCCCCCCTCTTCCCCCCCTCTTCCCCCCCTCTTCCCCCTCTGCAGACTCTAGCCCATTCTAATCTCTTGAGGCTTATTAATTTTTTGTTAACATCCTAGTTCATATTTTCCTATATTTCTCTTTCAATCCTGCTCTTTCCCACTTTTCCCATCTCCTGAAATAAACTCTCATCCTATCTTCCTGCATATGATATGATCTTTCCATTCTACCTATCTGGTTTACTCTGTTAATCCAGTCTACCTCCTTCGGTACCTCAGCTTTCCGCCAAAACTTGGGTATCAACCCTTTTGCCGCATTCAAGAAGTACCAAATACCTGAATCTTTATATTTATTTACAGATGTCTCCACATTGTGTGGGAGGCACGTCGTTGGGTCTAACCCTATGTCAATTTCAGTTATTTCTTCAATCAACTTGACTATTGTCTTAAATAAAAACTCTTGTTGTGCTTTTTTTTTATTTTCACCCAGTAAGTGCTTATGACCTCTCTTCCACACCTGTGCTTCACCTTCACCAGATGTGCTCTCACCTGGGATCCATAACCTTACATAACAATTAGGGTCAAATTAGTCTTTAAGTGGACTTTTCCATATCTCCACTGGTTGTCCTTTCCTGATAATACCTCTTCATAAACCAGATTGCAATCCAAAGCATCTACAGGTGTTTAGGTTCTATAGGACATAAGAAAAAGACATATTAAAAAGGTGCTTACACGTGCCAATGTTTATCAGGCATACTGTACATATCAGCACAAGTCCCCTGTTAAACAAATGCAGTTTCTGTGTACAAATATGGATTTCTCTCTGCTTCCTATGAACAATGATGTCATCCAATTAGCCTTATGGATCACGTGGGGGTTGTCGCTTACCATTTTTGACACTAATCATTATTATGGTGGAAATGTGCACCTAACTACAGTGGTTGGCAAATAAGCTCTACATCATTTTTTAATTATATTATTTTCCACGCATATATGAGAGTGTGGATTGGTGGGAGCAGCTGCTATATATTTTTTGTATTTTTGGTGTATTATAGGTTGTGTAGTTCATTTGAATATATTTAAAGTGCATAGCAGCTCACAAGGTTCATCTATACACATATTAGTTGCATGCAAGGTGCTACTAGAAAAAGTTGCAGATATTATTTTGGACAATATTTTAACTTTAATGACCCCACATTCTGTGCAGGAGAAACAGACCAAACTAAATATCTGTCTAATGCAAAAGTCACAAAATATGAATTGGTATTGTTATGTACAAATCTAATTATGAAAAATGTGTACAATTGAACCTAGCCACCCTATTGCCTGTATTGGAGAATGCTTGAGACAAAGAAAGACCACACATGTTAAATTGATGATATAGGAATCAGCTGTTGTTAGCCAAGTGCAGAACACACACCCTTGATGACCAAGATTTTTTTTTTGTAGATTGATCCTGGTTTTATACTGGGGATGGCAAGGTCCACAATAATATGCACTTTGCATATTCCTCAGATCAAGAAGCAGAGCTCTATGCCTTGGAAAATGTCTGTGAGTTATCAAGACAGTATATACATAGATAATAGCTGTGCTTTTGAGGAGGTGCATGATATTGGTTCTATTTGGATGGCTAGAAGTTTTTACTTTAGCAGATAAACCAATCAATCATGCTGAGTTAGTTAGTTGATTGGCTACCTTCAGCCCATCCAACTTCTTGCTGTGTCATCAGTCAAAAGCAGTTATGGCTGCCTTAGTAAATGAGCATTGCACAGCACCAAGGTTCATCACAGTTGTTTTAAAATGCACTGCTTTTTTAATAGTTACCAAAAATGTTGCCAAAGCTAAACATCCCTTTCAAAGATTATAAATTTATATATCCAGATGCCCAAGTCTGGATTTAATGAGTATGCTTTTGTCTGTGTGGACATGTTTTCTGGATGTCCAGAGATTTGGTCAGGGGCAAATGCTGCTGCAAAGGTCACAGAAAAAAAGGATTATCAGAAGTACAGAGTCTCAGAAACTACAGACAGAGTAATAGAGGAACTCACTCTATGGGAGAGATTTTACAAAACGTTTTGACGGTTTTTACACCATCTACTTTCCAAGGATACCTATTGAATTCTGAAAAATTGAGTTGCAAAGGTAATCTTATAAGATATAAAACTATGGCCTTATAATATGTCTTATAATATTTTAGGTTAGAATGGTTCCTAAAGGGAATACTGGACTCTTTTCCCACAAGATTTTCTTTCAGAGTATGCCATGTATTTGTTTATTTTTTCCTCAGCAGCTGAAGGTCTCGACTCAATTTATACAGAGAGTGTTGGCGATCTGTCCCCAATCTATATTATATTGTAAAGAGCCTACATGCTAAGACCTGAACTTTTTACTAATAATATATTTGAAAAATGTTGGAGTTTTGTTCTACTTTCTTTTGCAGTGTGTCGTTTGTTTTGAATTTTTGCGTCCTTGATTTCCTTTTTCCATATTCTGGTTTATTCTTTGTGACATTTAAACAATGATAGTGTTCATTCATTTCTATATTTTTTTAAAAGTTCTTTTTTTTAACTTTGGACGTGAGCCACATAGGTTCTATTTTTAGCCTTTTACACTTATTGCCCATGGGAATATATTTTACAGTGTGTTGAAATAGTCTTTTTGAAGAATTCCCATTTCTGTTCTGTGTTCATCTATGACAATTTAAGTCTTGGAGAGCAGCCCTCATCCTTGGAAAATATGCTCTCTAAAGGTTAAGTGTTATTATCTTTCCAGTATGTGTTTGTTTACAGCTAATATTAAATGAAATCATGTTATGGTCACTACCAACCAGATGTTATTTTATATGAATATTAGTAACAATCTCTGCATGGGTTGAGATTATCAGGTGTAGCAAAGCATCATTTCTAGTCGTGGCCTCTATGAACTGTACCATAAAATTATCTTGTAATAGGTTTATAGATGTTTACCCTTTAACTGTTCCAGCAGTTCCATAATTCCAATTATTATCAGGGTTTCCATCCACCCTATAGCAGATTTACTGCTATAAGGTGGATGTTCTGTGCAAAAAGCACATATATAAATGTGATTTTGCATTTCTACTATTGGGAGGCAGAGTATTCAGCTGGATTTTAATCCAGGTATGTCCAGCTTAACACTGGACCACGTGACACTTGTACTGGTGGCTGGTGCAGGATTATGTCTGACACTAGTACCTACTGACACTATACTGGTATTGCTGATGATCAAGACACTGGTTGTGGCTGACACTGGTACTGTATGGCGCTATACTTATATTGCTAGTGAGTAGGGATCTGACTGTGACCATAACTGGTACGTGCTGATACTGTTTTATTTGAATCTGGAAGCCCCCTTTAACAATAAGGGGGCACATAGATTACATTTTTTTTAAAAGAAAACAATATTTCAACAGTTTGCAATGACCACTTTGAAAGCCTGAAGGTGCGTAACTTCCTCATTTCACTTCCTCAATACCTATCACAGTTTTGAAGGCCCTGACATGCCAGGATAGCACCAACCCCCCCCCCCCCCCCCCAATGACCCCTGTCTGGAAAGTAGATACCCCAAGGAATTTAAAAAGAGGCATGGAGAGTATTTTGCAGATCTCATTTTATCTCACAAGGTTTTGAAATATAAAAAAAGAATAGAAAAAATATGTTTTTGTTTTTTTTCTTCATTTTCCAAAACTTTGTGGCAACAAATGGGATCTGCAAAATCCTTACCATGTTTCTTATCAAATTCCTTGGGGTGTCTACTTTCCAAAAAGGGGTCATTTGGGGGGGGATTAGTGCTATCCTGGCATTTCAGGGCCTCCGAAACTGTGATAGGTAGTCTGGAAGTGTAATGAGGAAATAAAGTCCTTTAAAAGCCTGAAGGTGCTTATTGGATTTTGGGGTCCTGTACTTAGCTAGACTGCCAAAATGTCTCTCACATGTGGTACCCTCATACTCAGGAGAAGTAGCATAATGTATTTTGGGGAGTAATTCCACATATACCCATGGCATGTGTGAGCAGTAAATCATTTTAAGTGACAATTTTGTGTAATAAAAAAAAAAAAAAAATATTCCAAAAACTTGTGGTAAAAAAATAAATTCTTCTATTGATTCAACATGCCTCTCAGCAAATAGTTTGGGGTGTCTACTTTCCAAAAAGGGGTCATTTTGGGGGGTGGGGGCGTTTTATGCCCAGCATTAGAAATTTATGCCACACATCATTCACATTCAGGTCACTTCTAACCACCTGAAGATCAAGCCTTTTCTGACACCTTTTGTTTACATAAAAAAATCAGTATTTTTTGCTAGGAAAAATTAATCAGGGACTCATCAATGCAGATTTTTTGCTGGGGAATATAGACATCTGCAAATTTTTGGTTACGCTGATTTTTGAGGGGCTGAATTTTGTGGAGCCAGTCAAATTCAGGATCACCCCGAGGATGACAGAGTGTATTGTCATTGAAATGCATAAAACACATTATACTCTCATATCTATGCCTGGCCATGGCAGCAGAGAACATGGGCATATGATGAATCGGGTCTGCGGACCAATACAACCGCAATTCATTTCTGTTAGTAATGCCCATGTTGAAGGTTAGGCCCAAAAAAATGTTAATTCGGAAACCGTAATGAGTTTCCATGCGACTGGTCTGGCAAGGTTTGAACTTGGGTTGGCGGCGATAAATTGCTGTGCATATAAATTGCTTTGATCCACAATCAACGCATACAGATATTCCATGAATAACAGCTCCAAAAATCAAGGAGGTATGTGAAAGACCTCCAGTACTTGTACCTCCAGGTATGTGAAAGACCTCCAGTACTCCAGTAACTGGTACTTGCCAGTTTACCAAAAGGTAGCGCAACACTAGTACTGGCACTCTGCTGCATATGAGAGTCATCAAAATTTACTGGCAAGTGCTAACAGAGATCAGGCCTGATTCTGCGAACACTGCGGTTTTGTGTGCAATGTATCAAGTGACAGTGACCTACTGACACTGCACTTGCTGGGGGAGAAGAGGGGGTAAGTGTAGGGGCTAAACGCAGGTGCTGGCAGGTGCTGGGCTGATCCCGCTAACGCTGCATTTTTGGGGACACTATACTAATGTGAACGCTGGTATAGTGCTGATCTGATCAAAGATATTGATCCGTTCAGACACTATACTAGCAATGGAGGTTTATTGTGCATGAGCGTGCTCCTGGCAATCAAGGGGTTAAATGTGATGACTGGTGTACTGACAGGCAATCTGACGCCATCTGGGAGGGGTGTGAAAACCATGGGAGTGCAAATCATGTATGTGTATATATATATATATATATATATATATATGTGTGATTTTGCGCACCCATGCTGCCCTGTAGCAGTATTTCTGCTATAGGGTGGTCAGGAAGCGGTTACAGAAGCAGTTTTTGTTATGTCGATGCGTTACTTTAACTGACAAATGCGCGGTCATGCAACACTGCACCCAAATTAAATTTACATCCTTTTTTTTACCACAAATTGAGCTTTCTTTTGGTTGTATTTGATCCCCTGTGCTTTTTTTTATTTTTTGCGCTATAAAAAAAAGACTGACAATTTTGAGAAAAAAACTAAATTTTGGACTTTTTGATATAACACAAATCCAGCAAAAAATTTTAAAAATCAAATTTCATCAAATTTTGGCCAAAATGTATTCTGCGACATGTCTTCTTAATAGGTGATTTAACTGTTCTGATTGGCATATTCAAGGCTTTGGACATCTTTATATGTCCTTTTCCATCTTTATAAAGTTCCATTACCTTGTTACACAGGACTTTTGACAGTCCTTTTCTGATCCCCATGGCTCAGTATCTAGCCTAGTCAGTGCTTCCACGTAAGAGCTACCAAACTCATTGACTATTTATACACTGACACTAATTGCAATTTAAAAAGACACAGATGTGGAACATTAACCTCTAATTGGCATTTTAACCCGTGTGTGTCACCTTGTGTGTGTACCAAGGCCAAAATTTCCAGGGTATGTAAACTTTTGATCATGGCCATTTGGGTGATTTCTGTTATCATTATGATTTAAAAAGGAGCCAAACAACTATTTGATAATAATTGGCTTCATATGACCATCATCCTTCAATAAAAGAGCATTTTTTGGCATGATCAGTCATATTTTCAATATCAATGCCAAAATTTCACAATTTCTGCCAGGGTATGTAAACTTTTGAGCACAACTGTATTGTATTTGCCGTCACACAGGAAAACCTGATGCTTTTTATATAACAGCAAACCAAACTTGTCAATTGGTGGGTGACAAGCAAATGCGTGGGACAAGTCTTGACAGCTGAATTTCTTTCTGATGGTGTTGGGCATCATGATTGACATGAATGTGCATGGCTGGATGGCATGATTGACAATGGATTTACATTGAGGGACTTTTTTTTATTTCTTTAAATAAAGGACTTCCCATTTGTTTGGGTGTAAAAGTGACATTATAATTAAAAAGATACAGTTTAAATTGACCACAAACACAAATGACATCTCATTGCTGGTTTCTTAAAAAAAAAAAGCACACAGACCCCTCCAAACGGTCACCCAAAACACATAGCAGTCCCTTGGAGAGTTCTGTGTGCTGTATTTTTTTTTAAACATTTAAAAAAAAGCTGTTAATGACACAACACAAACAAAACATATTTTTTCATTTTGTAAATGTCACTGCTGCTTCAGCACTTTCTGTACATCACAGGTGTGTGTCCCTTCAAAGGCAGGATTAGGACACCCCCAAGTATGGTATTAAGGCTCAGTTCACAATATTGCAGGTTATACGGCCCACATTTGCTCAGGCATGGCAGCCCATTTATTTGAGTGGGCTGCTGTGCACTTGTTTCAAGTGCACACGCAGGGAAACCATATGGTTTTTTTGACAATGTAACTTCCCTGTGGTTGCTGTGCCGACAAATAGGCAGAAATTCAGAATGAATGGCAGCCCCACACTTCTCTTAAGAACAGTGAAATTTGGCTGCAGGTGGTTGTGGGTACGGGAACAGGTGAAATTTCTGCACCCACAACCAGCCGGCAGACTGGTAATAGTACCTGAATACATTTGTATTGGTACTGTAGTCAATCAGGAAACTGGTTATGGCTGTAACTTGTACCTAGTTACACTGCACTTGTATTGCTGGAAATCAGGATCTTGATTGTGGCTATAATTGGCACTGTGTAACAGTTGCACTTGTAGTGATGGCAATCAGGACCCTGGTTGTGGCTGTGATTGGTACCTAGTGACACTTGTAGTGGTTTTGCTGGCATATGGGACATTGTTTGGGCCTGACACCAGTTCTGTTCAAACTTGTACTGATACTGATGGAAATCACTTTGTGACGTGCATTTTGCTGCTCACAATCTGGACACTGGTTCTGGCTATAAGTGGTAATGCGTGACACTTGTACACATGCTGTTCATGATCACTGTGAAAAAGTCTCCCTTTCCTCTCATATCTGAATAGTAAGTAGAACAAAAAGGAGAGAAATAAGCAAACTGCAGCCATTGTTTACTCTTTGTGAACCATTGTAGTGGGCAGAAGCCAAGTGGTTAATAAAGAACTTTTTTATAGTTTGAGGTTTTTTTTTAATTTTTTACTTTTTTTTCCTGTAAATGTGTGATAATGAGTACCATTAAATTAATGTTTAGAAGGACCCCACAATGTTTTTTTGGTTGTTGTTTTCCTTAAAGAGACAGTACATAATTTTGTGTAAACAAATTGGTATTGAACTTTTAAAAATAAAAAAAATGAGGGTAGCTCCCTCATAAGGTCATAAAAGGCCTTTTGGAGGCTAGGTGGCCAGGAAAAAGCCACAGGAGCCTTGTGGATGCCTAACACAGTGTTTCTCAACCAGGGTTCCATATCAATCTACCTGTCAGTTGTATCTGCATGGACAGAGGAGCAGGGAAGTGGCTAGCATACTATTGGCTGTTGCACGCTCTTCCCCTCCGGCCCTCCTGGGTGCTTGTATGTGACATCATCTAGGATGGACAGAATAGGAGGAAAGATAGAGGGGCTGGTGGGGAACAACATGTCACTGGAGGACTGTTGAAAGCCACCTTTGAATCCTGAGTGAAGAAAAAGTAAGTGGGTACAGTAATGTGCCAAGATGTGTCACCTCACACTGTGCCCTACAGTCTGTCCCATACAATGTGCTCAGTCCCATGTAGTTTGCCCTGTCCCATGTAGTTTGCCCTGTCCCATGTAGTTTGCCCTGTCCCATGTAGTTTGCCCTGTCCCATGTAGTTTGCCCTGTCCCATGTAGTGTGCCCTGCTCCCATATAATGTGCCCTACCTCTGTATAATGGGCCCTGTTCCCACATAATATGTCCTGCCTCCATGTGATGTGCCCAGCTCCCACATAATGTGCCCTGCCCTCCTGTAATGTGCCGTGCTTCTACATACTGTGTCCTGCTCTTGTGTAATGCACCCTGTTCCCACATAATATGCCCTGCTTCCAAGAAATGTGCCCTTCTTTCCCCTTATGTAGTGTGCCCTCCTGAGCTCCTGTACCCTGCCCTGCTGCCCCCCCCCACTCTCACACTGTTTACCCAAAGTTGGACCCAGAATGGAGCATCTCTGCAGAAAAAGAAAGCACAAGTTTCACATTAAACAGGTAAATCTTAATATTTATTCTTTTATTTAATGTTATTTCTAAAAATAATAGATATTATCAACAGCTTGCTGTTCATACCAAGGCTCCGTGAGCTATAGATGTGAACATTATTTCAGGGTTCCCTAAGATCTCAAACTTTTTGCCAGGGGTTTCTCAAAGGTGAAAAGGCTGAGAAACACCAACCTAACACATTGACCAAGTTTTGAGGGACATGGGGACCTTGACGCTGCTGTGCTCAGATACAGGATCGGACTGATCATTTGGAAATCCGGGCACTGCCCGAGGGCCCAGGGTCAGTAGGGGGCCCCATGAGATGCCCCTGGTACCTTTTTCATAGGCTTTTTTGAGTTTGGGCAAGGACACAGGGGCCCCATGATCTCCTATTGCCCGGGGGCCCCATGAGTTGTCCGTCTGTCCCTGCTCAGATAGCATTAAGAGCCCTGTCACTCACCTTTCGTATAACTCTTCTGGAGCTCCGCCCACCAACTGAGGAGTGACATTGCATTCACTCACGTAACCCTTCCTATCCACAGGACAGTATCATCAGTGCTGGGCCTACAAGGAGGGGTGCTCTACAGGACAGCATTATCAGTGCAGCAGATGAAAGGTTAGTGGAGTCATCTCATGTCTTGGTCTGCATTTGACATGTACTTTATTTGCTCTGTAAGCCATGAGATGCTGCGAACCTGTAATTTACTTTTTTTCCATCCTCCAACCCTCCCCCCCCCTTCCCGTATAACACAAAGGAGAGAGTTATGGGTTATAGCACGACTACATTGTCAGCTCCACTAATGAATCACAAATGGTTGTCTTACCCATCCCCCAACTTTATCACTTGAATTATTTTTTTTTATATGGGCGTGAGTGAAGCCTCATGTCACAAAGCCTACAGCAGCCTCTGTTCTGAGTAGCTCAAAGTCCACTTAGAGTTTATGAAGATGATAGTAAATGTTATCAAGAATTCAAATAGTTTATAAGGTAAAGTAAAATTTCATACTGTTGGCTTTTTTGAATGTGGGTTCACTGGTCAATGAAAAGCAAATCAGCCTCAAAAGTATAATTGCTGTTTTAATTTGTAAAATCTGCAGAATATATTACAAAATTAATATATTAATAACTTACAATAGCAATAACTTATTTTCTTTGCTTGATGTACTATAGAGATCTTCAAAAAAGAACCTTGACCTCACACTGTGTGAAGTCAGTCAAGGGACAGGTCTTCAAGCAGTATGCTTTCTATGTTCAGTGATATGCTGTGAAATTTGGTTTGCTGGGAATAGTTTTATTGGTCACAAAAATGTACAGCTGTTGCTTGAACTGATATTTAAACCTATGTAAAGGAAAATGTATAAAAATTCCTGGGAAAAACAAAGTTTGCACGACCTTTGCAATTTTCAATAAAAACACTGAACATAAAAATATACTTAAAATGTTCAGAAAGTAATTTATTAATTTACACACAACGCTCTGATTTTTATCCTGTACATTCAAGGAGTGATAACATGGATCTCTTCCAAAAAATCGTTGAAAAAGAGCTAGTTTTTTTAGCATGACAGACAGAAAAATCTCCAAGACATCATAAATTGAATTTGAATCAAGGTGAAAAGATGATCATCAAATCGCTGAGGGGAAAATTTAAGATCACAAGCATGGAAGCAGACAAAGAGGGGGCAATGGTAGTATTAAATTCCATCGACTACCACCAAGAAGCATTGTGCCAATTAACTGACAGACAAATTTATGAGTCTCTGATTATGGATCCAACTCCCTTGTACAGGCAAGAATTGCATGACATCATACAAGAAGTTACCAGCTTAGATTTACTAAAACCAGATGGAGCAAAAAAACTCATGCCTGAATCTCCAGTGATACCCAACTTCCATCATTTCCCAAATGTACACAAGATGGAATCACCACTAAAGGGAAGGCACATTGTTGCAAGTATAGGCTCCCTTGGAGAACCCCTAGGGAACCTCATGGACAGTTTACTTCAACCATTAGTAATGCGGCTACCATCTTATATTTGAGACACAAAGCATATTATTTAAGCCCTTGAGGACTTCTCCTGAATGGAGAATTTGAGGTGGTTAACCTGTGTTGTACAGTCACTATATTCATGCATACCACATGATCTAGGCCTATGAGCCTTGAAACATCACATGGATCTATACACAACTATGACCAGGAGATGAAGTGGTTTATCTTGGAAAGTGTGTTCTTCCTGCTAAAACATAACTTCTTCTCATTTGACCAAAAGTTCTATCTACAGAAACAAGGGCCTCAATGGGAGCCCGGTTTGCACCCACATATGCCAATCTCTACATGGGCAGCTGGGAGGAACAATTCATCTATAATGCCTCCAATCCATATAGACAACTTAGTAAAGCGTATTATTGCTATATTGATGACCTAATTTTCATAGTGGATAAGGAGGTATCGCTTGAAGATTTTCTTCTTTATCTTAATACAAATACTTGGAATTTGTGATTCACTGGTGAACAAAAACTTACGTCCATCAACTATCTTGACATTACCCTATTGGGTTTTCCACAATCACAACAAGTTACAGTCACAGCATTCAGAAAACCTACATCAACAAATTCTATACTTCATGCCTCTAGTTATCATCCAAAACATTTCATTAATGCCATTCCTAAAGGACAGTTTACCCGCATCAGAATGAACTGTTCTTTTATGAGGGATTTTGACAGTAATGCCAAAAATTTTGAAGACGTTCTTACAATGAGTACCAAATTAAAAAAGAAAAAAGCGCCACTTACAAAAAACACCAAAGTGTCAGCAGCATATCCCACCCAAAATTAATTTTGGCAACAATAATCCAAATTAAAAGGTATGCGCTAATAACAAATTTATACAAAAGTGTATGTCATCATCCAAAAAACATTAGTGTTTTAAATAAATTATAGTGTCCAAACATAAATTAGTGTCCAAAAAAAAATATATATCTTCAGTGACTTGAACCAATTGTGAGAAATCCACCACCAAAGGAGATTAAATAAACTCACCAGAGCTAATGGCTGGTCAGATTATAAACCAGCAACAGCGTTTGTGCTCTGGGAGCAATGAACCCGATGTCCAAATAGATATGGTGATGTTTCAGATACTTCCAGATAATAATCACAGCCAAACAACTTTGCAGCCCAAGCTCTTATGATGAACTTCTCCACTCTTTCTCATACCTCCATGAGAGCATGCAGTACACTCAGGGACAAAAAAAGAGAACATAATGGTGCAATACGTTTTTTTTCATTTATCTCTTTAATAAAAAAGGTAAAAGGAAACTCACAAACAAGGTGTCCAACAGACACCAGCTTCAATCGCAAAAAAGGGTTGAGATACAGTTAACGCTCACCGCAGATCTCTCCCATACAGCACAGACCAGCAAGGCTCTCTAACGTCCACATCAAATAGGCTACGCCCAACCGGTTTCGTCACACCGACGTCATCAAGGGTATAGTACCGCAAAAAAGGGTTGAGATACAGTTAACGCTCACCGCAGATCTCTCCCATACAGCACAGACCAGCAAGGCTCTCTAACGTCCACATCAAATAGGCTACGCCCAACCGGTTTCGTCACACCGACGTCATCAAGGGGCGGTACTATACCCTTGATGACGTCGGTGTGACGAAACCGGTTGGGCGTAGCCTATTTGATGTGGACGTTAGAGAGCCTTGCTGGTCTGTGCTGTATGGGAGAGATCTGCGGTGAGCGTTAACTGTATCTCAACCCTTTTTTGCGATTGAAGCTGGTGTCTGTTGGACACCTTGTTTGTGAGTTTCCTTATACCTTTTTTATTAAAGAGATAAATGAAAAAAAACGTATTGCACCATTATGTTCTCTTTTTTTGTCCCTGAGTGTACTGCATGCTCTCATGGAGGTATGAGAAAGAGTGGAGAAGTTCATCATAAGAGCTTGGGCTGCAAAGTTGTTTGGCTGTGATTATTATCTGGAAGTATCTGAAACATCACCATATCTATTTGGACATCGGGTTCATTGCTCCCAGAGCACAAACGCTGTTGCTGGTTTATAATCTGACCAGCCATTAGCTCTGGTGAGTTTATTTAATCTCCTTTGGTGGTGGATTTCTCACAATTGGTTCAAGTCACTGAAGATATATATATTTTTTTGGACACTAATTTATGTTTGGACACTATAATTTATTTAAAACACTAATGTTTTTTGGATGATGACATACACTTTTGTATAAATTTGTTATTAGCGCATACCTTTTAATCTGGGTTCTTACAATGAGGCTACAACAAACATTTAATTTCCAACACCTATCAAGTTGTAAAGAATACACCCCAAAAACATTTACTTGATAACAAAACAGTTCCAAACAAAAATGAAAAGAACAATAAGACAAGTCACAAATCTATGGTTTCCTCAGCACTGTACAGCAATCAATACCAAAACATAAAACTTATTATTTCCCAACATGTACTTATTTTGTATGGGGATCCTGATTACAAAAACATTCTTACCAATAATGTAAAGTTTGTTGCTAGAAGAGCCAAAACAATAGGCAACATGATCTCACCGAGCTTATTTCTTTCAAAACGTCATTTTGCCAGGGACCACCATACAGTCATCTCATGTACTAATGATAATTATCATCATATTAGACAACTTGCCAACTATCAGACTAGATATGTCATTAATGTTATAACCTGCCAGATATGCAATGTACAATACGTAGGTTGTACAACTAGACAGTTATGCGATGGAATGCAAGACCAGTTATCCAACATCAGAACCAATAAAGAAACCAATGTCTCTAGACATTTCAGAACACATCACAACTCAGATACTCATTCCCTTAGAGTGCAGGTCATAGAATGTATAGACCCACACAACAGAGGAGGAAATCTGTTTTCCCTCTGTTTTTTAGTCTTGAAACTCGGATACCAAAACCACTGAATTTTGAGTGGGATGTCACCCACTACTACGAATAGGAATGTTTTTAATCTTCTGGGTACTCCCTCTTTTCTTTTGGCCTCACAAAGTAATTACAATATAATGATTACGGCCATGGAGCTGAAGATATTTTGAGATACGGGTTCTCTACTTATTCTTTCTCTTCTCTTTTCCATGTCCTTTATGATGTCCCTTATTAAGGACAACAGACCCTTGTGTTTTTATAGCATATAAAGAATATCATTTTTTCATCCTTTATTTTTTATTCTCATTTTTATTTTTTCATTTTGTATTTTATTTTTTTATTTTTATTTTTCACATTTGCTACTTTGTCTCTATTTTACTTTCCATTTTTCCCCCTTTTTTTACATACACAAATTTTAATGTTTACTTGGTTTATTAAATAAAGCATTCATTTTAATTCTCATTATACATACACATTATACTTCCTTTCTATTTCTTATGTTTTCTAAAATATATGTTTTATTTGGCTTCCTTCTAATTTCAATTCATTTAATTTAATTTTTCCATTTTTTATTCTTAATTTTTTCATCTTTTTCTTTTCAGTTGTTTTTCTTTTTTCATTTCTCATTTTTATTTTCATTTTTTCTCCTTTTTCTTTTTCCTTTGTTCTTTTGAAATTCAGTGATTTCACCCCCCCCCTTTTTTTTTATATTAATCACATTTTTTTTTTTTGTATGTTAAACCTACACTTGTTCAAGATTTCTTCATTCTTCTCTCCTCATTATCTCTTCCCCACATTACCTGCACATACACTTGCTTTCACAGCCAATGATGATATACTGTAGATCTCAGGCCGTTCAATCACCAAGCCTCTGTGACCAAGCCCCCTGTGGGTATGGGTATGGACGGGGCAAAAAACATCAGTGGCATAGCCAGAGTGACGGCTGAGGTCATCCCTCTACATCCTGTTCCTCTCTGACTCCTTGGGATTGGTTTGAGCGGTGTTCATCCTCATCTATACTGTCAAGTTTCTGGAGTTACTTCGGATGCTGCTCCCATCTTCCTTTCTCTGTAGTCAGGGTGCTTTTTGTCTGCTGTCAGCCTCGAGCATCGCCAGAAGCATCCCTATGTATATCTACAATCAGCCAGCAATAAATCACTATAGCAGCAATCTTCTGTTCTAGGGAGTGCCTGAACAGAGTTGCAACAGGTCTGCCTGAGCCTCCATACTGAGAGTACTGTAAGTGCATTGTAATCACTAAACGTCTAATGTAATATTATGCTGTAGTGTAGTGTTTACATTCACTTCTACATCCAGGAACCACAGAAGATAACATTTTACAGCACCATTATAAATCATTGGCTTCAACTCAAGTTGTTAAAGCATATTGATAACATGTATGTGGCCACTGTTATGTGTTAATGCATATACTGCACCTAAACATCAGAGATGAACAAATGAAAATTAAGCTTTGCATGCGATACATATTTTTTACCCACCTGTAGGTGTGTGATATGAATTGCTACACACCATAGTTATTGCTGAACTGACGCATAGTGCCAGACCTCCCAGGGCTTATCAGCAAGCACTAACAAGACCACAACTCTCACAGACTCCACCAGCAATTGGAAGAACAGTAACAGCAAATAGATCTAGGATTTCTCAATTTCCTTTCTGAGGGATTTATATTTGAACACTCTCACTTCCAGCAAAGTAACAGGAATCAGCAAGTCTCTGCAGGCAGCCATTTCACTCCTCCTGGTTCTCCTCAAATCTCTGCATACATGCAACCACAACAGTTCGAATATTCTGGGGACCTTATCATTTTGGCTTTATTGTTTGCCTTACTAGACCCAGGTCTTAAACTTGAAAAGTTTAAGTTTAGAGAGATGGGCTCATGCACGGATGCACCAGAGTCTAAACTGGATGTCACAATTTCCAGAACAAACCAAAGCATGGACCAACAGTTGACAAAAAATGATAATCTAGATAACAGATCATGCAGATATCATTTCTGCATATGCAGTTTGCAGGAATCTCTTACAAATACAGAAATAGTATCTTTTTTGTGCTGAAGACTGCGCTGGACTGACTGGATCAATCACTGATCATAGGTGGGTGGCTGGGTACAATAGGAAGAAGGGTCAGCCGCACACTGGAGGATAGATGAATATAGTGTGTATTTATTGCATCGTGTGTGGTGGTAAGCTAGAGCCTGCACCTGTTGTGGATTGATCTGGATTGTTTGCCTGAACAGTATACCTTTGTTCTTTGGGTGGTTGGGTAGGGAGAATTCCCTCTAGTCAGTTGTACTCAGTGGTGGATATTGGTGTTTCCACATGTATAGTTGGAACAGTAGAAAAGAAGGAGCGCCCGATGTCCAAAAAAATGCAGTTTTGATGGTAGATTAGGAGGCATTTATTGAGAGTAATGACAAGTACATCAAGCCAATGCATTTTGGGGGAAGATTATGTAGAAGAATAAATACCAAGGTAAAATATGTCTTAAACTTGCAAAAAATACAAATATATTAAAATTATAAGAAAATATATCTAAATCAAGAGTTGATGATCATGATGGAAATACAATCAATAATAATGATAATAATGGCAATAGTAATTGTGATCAATGAGCTGAGAGGAAATCTACAGATAAACCCGATAAAAATAAAATGAAATGAAATAAAATAAAAATATTTTGAATAGTGATAGTAATACCAACACTAACAATAGTGATCAATGAAAGGACTCTACAATGGAAATGTGTGTGGATTGCACTAATAGGGCAGGTCTTAAGGGATATAAATCAGTAAGTACCGTATTTTTCGCCGTATTAAACGCACTTTTTCTTCCCCAAAACTGGGGGGGGGGGAAATGTCAGTGCGTCTTATGGGGCGAATATGGAGCGGCCGGTCCGGTATTTCCCCCGCGGCCGTGTCAGAATACCGGGCCGGCCGCTCAGCTCTGCAGCGGGACCTTACCTGTTCCTCTATCCAGCGGCGTGCTGTCTTCCCGGCTTCTGTAGTGTGGGCACTGGGCATGACAGCCGGGTGCCAAGTGCGCATGCGCAAGAAGCGGTGCTTTTTGTGAATGGTAAGGTGGTACCTGGGACACATGACAGATCCCAGAAGCCGCCGGACCAATCACAAAGCGCAAGTGCTTCTCGCTCATGCGCACTGGGCACCCGGCTGTCATGCCGAGCGCCATTACAGAAGCCGGGAAGACAGCGCGCGGCTGGATCGAGGAACAGGTAAGATCAAACAAAAACTCTGTGGAAGTAAGAGCGGGTACCTGTCAAATTCAGGTACCCACTCCCCACCTCCCGAAAGGTCAGCAGTCATCTGTACTGTCCGCAGTCTCTGGTCATCCCTGTGCTGTCCGCAGTCTCTGGTCATCCCTGTGCTGTCCGCAGTCTCTGGTCATCCCTGTGCTGTCCGCAGTCTCTGGTCATCCCTGTGCTGTCCGCAGTCTCTGGTCATCCCTGTGCTGTCCGCAGTCTCTGGTCATCTCCTGTACTGTGTCTGCAGTCCATTAGTTCAGAATTTTTTTTTTCCTGTTTTCTGCCTCTAAAACCTAGGTGCGTCTTATGGTCAGGTGCGTCTTATACGGCGAAAAATACGGTAGATATTACTGTCAAATGGATGATGTTAGATACTGTAAAGCAGTGCGTGTATGTGAAGCAAAAAATTGTTATGGACTAACCTGTTGCTGCACGCTATTAAATGCTAAAAATTCCCATGTTAGTTATATATTTTCACACAGAAACCTGAATATATAACCGACGTAGAAATTTTTAGCATTTAATAGCGTGCTCACCCCCACTTTTAGCCGAGCTCCACTTCAAGCCTACTACACTTGGATCCGAATACTCCAGCTCCAGTGGGTATTCCTCCCTCTTTACCCAGCAGGCTCAATCCTCCCTGCTTGTTGCACCTGTTCGCTATTTGAGTTTAAAGATAATGTTGTTACGAGCATATGGGTGGTTCATGAGTTATTTTTTATAGTGTTCTACACCCGTCACCTGTATTTATTGCCTTTCTGTATACATGACAATGTAATTGTACTTGTATTGGTTTTCTCTGAACTATCTGTGTTTGTGAACAGTAGGGCCTATAATCATATTATTGCCCTCTTACTGATGTGTTTATTCTTGTTCTCTCAATTTTCACTCATGGATATCCTGTAAGCAACCCATTGGCAGGCCTCTATTCCACTAGTTTCTGTTTTCTCTTCTTGTGCACAGCATCTTCTGCTTTCTGGCTCCCACATAAAGGGGACATATTCCCCATGTCCCCTTCTACCCCCCACCTCCCCCTCCAATTTTTTTTTCTTTGTTTGTCTTCCCTCCTCCGTCTACTCTCCATCTCTCATATGCAACTACCTCTGGTTGGTGGACACTCACTCTATTGGTCATCCACTTCCTCTCACCCACACAGCGGACTCTTGATAAGCCCACTGACCTCTGCAGAATTTCTTCTATTGTATTAGTTGGCCTGGTAATCCAAAACCACCTTCGGGTTTCTTTTTTCTTATATCCTATCTCTCACCAGAACTGATATCTCCCCTATCTTCCCTTACCCTCTTCCCCCACCTACCCCATCCCCCCCATCCCTCCCTTTTCTCCTTTCTTCTGGTTACCCCTTTTCCTATCCCCTGCATAGGTCCACAACCCCTTTGGGGTATAATATATTTTTTATTTCAGGTTCCCATCTGTCTCCTCTAAACATGCCTTCTCACGGAATGCATTCCTCCTCATTGTCAGTCAAACTGTTGTCCCTAAATGCTAAGTGTTTAAAAATACCAGAAAAGAAAACCCAATCTCTACAAGAGTTCCAACTCTCCAAAGCACATATTGTCCTACTGCAAGAGATGCATTTTAAAACCAGTTCCATCCCTAAAGTTGTCGGACAATTTCTTTCCGCTAGCCTACCATGCCTCTAATGCAAATTTCAAAACGAAGGGCATTTCTATCCTGCTCTCTAAACAGACGCCCTTTCAATTACTAGACAAATCAGAAGACTTTGATGGCCGGTACTTATTCCTCAAGGATGTACTTGGAAAACAACCAGTCATGATAGCAAATGTTTATGCCCTGAACATCAAATATGTGACTTTTTTCTGCTACTTTGGAGACGTCCTCTCTGCTTTTACCTCAGGACTTCTTATTCTACAAGGGGACTTCATAGTTCCCCTCAACCCCCTTCTAGATACCTCTTCGGGTTCATCAATATTGCCTTTCAGAGCTCTCACTGGCAAATTAAGCTACAGCTCATTGGCCTACAATTGCATGACACATGGTGTGCGATGCACCCACAAGAGAAAGACTATACCTACTTTTCCGCACTTCACCTAAAGTATTCTAGAATTGATTACTTTTTTCTCTCTCAGGCAGATCTCCCCTTCTTATGGCATGTCACAATTGAACCCATGGTGTTATCCAACCACAACTTGATCACACTTACTCTACTGTTTTCTGAAACACATACTAGATCCAAACTGTGGAGAGTTAATGCTGCCCTCCTCAAAGATCCCACCAATGTATACCACCTTATTTCTTGTATCCAGGACATCTTTACACAAAATGACACCCCAGATATTTCCCTTCTTATGCAATGGCAGGCATATAAGTGTGTAATTAGGGGGGAAGTCTTCGTATTAGCAGCTAAACAGAAAAAAAAAAACAACCAGACCTTTATTTCTTCCCTGAAGTCCTGAATCCGCTCCCTGGCAACTTTCCATAAGCGGATTAGAGCAACCGCCACTCACCAGGAGCAATTGCAAACGAGAGCTCAGCTTCTTGAGGATCTCAAGGAAAAAAAACAAATGACAATTTTTTCTAAGTAGTAAACTGTTCTACAAATATGGCAATAAATGTGGAAGACCCTTGGCTAGAGCAGTACAAGAGAAGTCTTTCCGGTCGATCTATCACCTGCGAAACTCCAAAGGAGTAATCCACTAGTCCAATGAGTCGATTGCTGAGCAGTTCAAACAGTTGTATAAGAAACAGTACAACCTTCCGCCATCTGCCACCTCTTCCCACCTGAGGCTCACAAGCAGCCCTTATCAATGACTTTCTCCGGATGTACAATCCAAAACCATTTTCCCCCACAACGGCACACAAATTGGAAGCCCCTCTTACTCCAGAAGAGTAAGAAAAGACATGAAACTGGGATAAAGTCCTGGCCCCGATGGGCTGACCTTGAAATATTTTAAAACTTTTGCCAACACTCTTAAATCCTTTTTTCTCATTGCTTTCAGATCCTTATCATCTGCTTTGGCATCCTCATCCCTAGTCTTAGAGGCTCACATTGTTGTTCTACCGAAAGAGGCTAAAGACATGTCATTGGTCACCAACTACTGCCTGATCCCCATACTGAACATAGATGTAAAAATCTTTGCAAAGATCCTAGCTTCCAGATTGCTTCCTCTGCTCCCTATTCTGACCTCTACACATCAAGTCCATTTTATTCCAGGAAGGGAGGGCCGCAAAAACGCAACCAAAGTCTTGAACCTTCATTACTGCTGACATCTCACTTCCAAAAATAATTCTTTCTCTCACTGAACACTGAGAAGGCATACGACAGAGTGGCCCGGGACTATATGGCAACAGTGCTCTGTTCTATCGGGCTCTTACCCCACATATGTGCCTGCATTCAAGATCTATAATGCAGTCCCATGGCACGTGTTCGAGTCAACGGCCACTTGTCGAATGCCTTCCAGCTTAACACAGTTTAGACAGGGATGTCCCCTCTCCTCAATGCTCTTCATCCTAACTGTAGAACCTTTTCTGAATAGACTCCGTCAGAATTCCAACGTAAAGGGTGTCGCTGTTAAGAATTGCATCTATAATCTCTCTGCGTTTGTGAATAATATACTCTTTCTGATCTCCATTCCCAACTTACTCCGAGATCTAGATCTGTTTCACCAAATTTCTAATCTGAAGATAAACTATACAAAATCTTTTGCACCTAATGTATCACTTCCTGCAACCTTTGTCTCTCTCTGTAAGTTCAACTTTCCCTTCATTTGGGCAGTGGAAGCAATCACTTATTTGGGTATCCAAATCCTTGTGAACCTGTCAGAACTATATTCCCAGAACTTCTTGGTGGCTTTGGACCGCATGCATCAGGATCTACAATCATGGAAGAATTTGCACGTGTTCAGATGCATAAGCATCGCCTTTATCTAGCAAGGTAAACCCCCGAGAATTAAATACTCTTGCCTCATTTTACCTAAACAGAGGTGGTATTGGTATCCCTGGTATCCATTGCTATCACTGAGCATGTCTACTCTCTCGTGTAGTAGAGTGGCACATCCATGACAAAGTTAAAGGCTAGGTCCTCCTCGAGCAAGCCCAAACTCCACAACCTCCTCACAATATTCCATGGCTCCTGTGCCAGCACTTGTCTGTCAAATCTAAATTGCATCCATTCATAGGTCCCAAGCTCGATGCCGGTTTTACAGTTCAATCAGCCTGTCCCAACACCTCAAACCTTGGCCCCTATGACCCCCCTACGCTTCAACCTGGCTTTTTCTGCAGTTATCTCCTTGTCCTATTTGCAATCCTCATGGCCACACAACAAAATTCCGGCATTGTAGGTTTTCAAATGGTGTTCACTTCTCTCCCTTGAAGTGCTAAGTAACTCCCTTGCCCCCCAAACACTGTCATTTTGGAAATTTGCACAAACAAAACATTTTCTATTATCTCACAGCACTGACACTACCTGGACTAGACCCTTAATGCCTCTGGAGTCATTCTGCAACAGACAGCAACCACAAAGACATGTGATCTCTCTCTTTACTCTTCCTTATTTAGTGATCTGTCTGAACACCAGAGCAGATCTTGCATTGCCTGAGAAAAAGACTCCCTCTCATCAGACGACTGGGACTGAGTCTGTGCTTTCATCCACTAAGACTCCATGAATGTGGCTTCACAAGAATAACCTCCTCTCTCCTCCACAAGTATTTCCTCACTGTGTTCAATCTCTGTTGGTGCTGTGAGCTAGAAGAAGGGACATTACCCCATGTATGGTGGTCATGTTCCAATATTATAGCTACTATCACGGTGTCAGCACTAGAATGTTTACCAGTGCAATACCTTCTGTACCACACTTCTATATCCAGGAAAATATACAGTAAATCCCTAGCAATGCACATGATCAGGGCAGAGAGACACTGCATCTCCTGCCACTGTGGCTCTACTGAACCTCCAATAGAAGAAGAATGGCTCAGGAGAATAGATAAAATGGAAGAGATATTGTGATTTCATGAGAAAAACTCTCTAAATTTACTTCCACCTGATATAGATGGACTCACTTTAAAACAGCTACTGCCTATCAAGACATATATCCACAAAGGTGAGGCCTACATCGTAATAATTGATCTTATACTGCCCATACTCTGGACCTAGGCAACCCTGTTGGACTGACCTGTTACCTGCTTGCAGGGGGTAGGAGAATGAACAAACCCATCCCTCCTAACCCCAGTCCCTACTTTGGACCTTAATCCTTTCCTTCTGCTCTCATACCCCCCCTCCTTTTATCACCCCTTCCCTCCTACCACTCCAATTTTAACTTTTATTTTTTTTTCTTCACATTGTACCCCCATTGTCTACTTTGCATCTTTCACTTATAACCTATACATGTAAGTTTCTGATGGGTTATCTGCATTTGGTTAACCATATTTGGTCGTTCATTGTGACTATTTTCTGACCAATAGATTACTTGCCTGTTTTTCAGATTAGGCACCACCCTGGTATCCCTTTTCTCTATCCATATATATTACATATCTTTATGTCTTGCATTTTGTAAATAGACCCTGTAAGTCTGCTGTCATGTATGGTTACACTCCTTGCTTCATCAATAAACTTCTTCTGGAAAAAAAAGTCAGCGAACATGCATGCAAAAAAAATAATAATAATATTAATAATAGGATATTTGCAAAACTGACCTTATATTCTTAAACCTCTTAAAACACAATAAATATACTTTAGAACAGCCAAGAATCATCTGACAAAAAGCGTTGTGTTTGAAATAACTATGGTGGTTTCAGTGTTGCTAGTTTCTTTTAACACAAATCATATTTTACTTTGTTTTAAATATTCAACAATTCTTTGGCATCACATGCCTTTATAAAAAGTATGTAATATATGTCAGTGTCACCAGGGATGCTTATGAATACACACATTTTATATTTTGTTTGAGTAATATGTTGCATTTAAGTGTGCATCTGTGTTGATTCATTAGAACTTTTCAAATGAATAATTAAGTTACTTCAGCTTTGTGTTTCTGGGTCATTCCTAAAGCATATACCATTTATAAAAATATGCCCTATTTAGATATATAAAAATATATATTTTTGAAAGAGTTGAATACTTTAATTATCTCCCTTGGCCATGAAATGTAGTCGCATCTGCAACGCTATCATATTTTCATGCGGAAAATTAAAAGGTGGCAAGAATTTTTTAAGCACAAGTATTGCTTTCAAGCACTGTGATGTTGGTGTTAAAGAGGTTCTGTGCTATCTTTCACACAGTCTTGCACAGATGAATATGTACTCTAAATATAAATATACAATAATAAATAATGTAGCAGCCTCCTTTTGATCACTGGCTTTCTTCTACTTCAGTTACTTTATTTGATAGAGCTTCCAGTTTGAACTATTGCGGTAACATTTCGCTTGCAAAATTATGTGTGTATTAGCATAAACCCATGCTTAACATTTATTCTATAGCCCCCTAGACAGAAGTCAAGTAAGCATAGAAGGTCAGAAGAATATAATTTTTAAATGTTACTACCATTCATCTGTAACTCTAGAGGATTTTACATAAATTGTGCAGATTTTTAAGCATTATCATTGAAGTATCTTAATAAACAGAGCAGGCATATACAAATATTTAAATTGATCTTAAACATTGAGATTTGCATTGATTTCTTTAATTATGATTAAGATGAAAATGTAAAAGGAAATTTTTATTTCTCTTTAAATGTCAGTCTACAGATTTAATGAATACAGTAACTTTTCCTGAATATTTCAGTAGATTATTAGCATTTATAGTCTTGCAGTCTTTCAAAAGTACTAAAATGCATCTTCATAAGTATGGTAAAAGAAAAAAGTAAAACTAGCAGACAGTGAAATTCATTAGAAATAATCTTTCTCTACAACAAGGGACTTGCAGTATTGCCTTACACTAGATAATTAAATCCACCCAATGACCTTCAAAGTGTACAAGCCAAGCAATGGTTCATGCTAAGAGAAGAACCATATAAACAAAGTAGATGACTATGCACTTGGTTTTAAACTTTCAGTTACCGGGAAAACTATTTTGCTTTTTTATCAGTGTACATGTGAGCTCATATTCTAAAATGTACCTGAAAGATTTTCTTTTAAATAAGCATTACCTTTTTATCTGTTTGGTCATCCATGCTTCCTTAAGTGTATTTCTTGTACATTGTACAGACATGTAGTTACGGTATAAGCAAACCCTAGTATTGAACAGCTCATATCTACTACCATTTGTTAAATAGTTTTGATATATATCTGTTTAAAAACAATACTTGTTGGTCTTGCCAGAAATCCAATGCTGTTCTGTGTCTTGGGCATTCTGCTGCCTTATTTCTAACAATGTTTTCAAAAAGTTATTTAACCACTTTACGTTTGGAAGGCTTTACCCCCTTATGATCAGAGCATGTTTTTCCTATTCAAGACTGTGCTACTTTAACTGGCAACTGCTCGGTCATGCAACACAATACCCAAATTAAATTTATATAATTGTTTCACACAAATAGATCTTTCTTTTGGTTATGTTTGATCGCCACTGAGTTTTTTATTTTTTATTATATAAATGAAAAAAGAAGAAAACTTTTAGAAAAAAAAAACCCAATATGTTCTAATTTCTGTTAAAAAAACATATCCAACAAAAAAAAAATGTATTCATAAATTTAGGGCAAAATGTATTCTGCCACGTCTTTGGTAAAAACAAAATCCCAATAAGTGTATAATAACTGGTTTGTGTAAAAGTTATGGTGTCTACAAACTAATGTGTGTGTGTGTGTATATATATATATTATATATATTATATATATATATATATATATATATATACTGGAATTTATGCAGCTTTTACTTTCTGACTGCCTTTTATATTTCTTGAGATGCTAAAATGCCAGGGTATTACAAACACCCCCCAAAATGACCCCTTTTTAAAAAGTAGAAACACCAAGATATTTGCTTAGAGGCATATTGAGTCCATGGAAGATTTTATTTTTGTACCACAAGTTTTTGAAAAATTATAAAAAAAGTATTTTTTTTTACACAAAGTTGTCAACTTAATGAGATAATTCTCACACATGCTATGGGTATATGTGATACTTTTCTCAAGCATGGGAACACATGTGTGAGACTTTGTAGTAGCCTTGCCACGTACAGGACCCCAAACTCCAATAACCAGGCTTTCAAGGAACTCTGATTACGCATTTTATTTGCTGACTACCTGTCATATTTTCAGAAGCCCTAAAATGCCACAACTGTATAAATTAGCCCCCAAATTACCCCTTTTTTGGAAAGTAGACACTCCAAGGTATTTGCTGAGAGGTATTTTGAGTCCATCTTGGGGCCCCACTTGACTGTCTTTTTCATTATGAATGCTCAATCTAAATGTATAGGCTGTTGCCCGCTCACAGAGTTTATACAGTTTGATCCCATATCTGGCATGCCTACTGGGGAAATGTTGCATTATTCCAAGCCTGTCAGTAAAATGTGCAAGGGAGTTGAATATGCAGATGTTTTGTTGGGGCACATACACATCTGAGAATTTCTGGGAGAGGTAGTTTATGAAGGGCCAAATATTGTAGAGCAGATCATAGTCAGGGTCACCCTGGAGATGACAGAGGGTATTGTCACTAAAATGCATAAAACACATTATTTTTTTATATTGTTTCCTGGCCATTGCAGCAGAGAAGATGTGCATATGATGAATCGGGTCTGTGAATTAATATGAATGCAGCTCATTCTTTTTTGTAATACCCATGTTATGGGTTAGGCCCAAAAAACTTTTACATTTGGAAACATTAATAGGTTTCCACATGAATGGCCTGGCAAGGTTTGAATTTGGGTTGGCAGTGATGTACTGTTAGGCATAAAGATTGATTTGGATCACAATCAAATTGTAGAGGTCTTTGGTGAATCTGGGGGCAGCCAATTAGGGTTTGCAAATACCTCTGGAAAGCTATTATGGGCTCTGTTGACTGTGCTTGAATTCTTGGTGGCTGCAATTGCATAATGCTACAACTGCTAGCCACCTCTCCAGCTTGTACTGCACTGCTGGTGCTCACTGCTTCCTCATGATGTATTACAGTGCTGGTGTATAAAAGGCCAGGATGTACTAGGCCACTGTTGCTTGTCAGATCACCAAAAGTAGTACAGCAGTAGTACTTGCACCCTGCTGCATATGAACATAACTCTGCTTTTCTACCATTGCAGCAACAGGGGGTCGGGTATGCCTGATCTTAAACAAATGCTCCCAGAAGAAACACAGAAGCATCCAGAAAAATTCCACACAAACAAGAGTAAAACATATTAATTACATGATTGGTGGGAGTAAAACCCAAAAATTGCAAGAACAATGACCACAAAGTTACAGTCATACCCCACATACATAAATACACATAAATGTCTTTATTTCAATCAGTTTCAAACATTAATTTGATTGTTAACAACCAATTGACACTATGCATAGGATATACATTTTCATTTTGGATAGATTTGAGGAGGCATAGAACTGTCAAATGGGGACAATTACATTTGCTTATTTCATTGAGACCTTTTGAAAAATTAGGCCCCATTCACATTTTAGCTGAATATCTTTGGTCATTTTTCTGGCTTTTTTAGTGTTTGTATAGGTCTTGTTACACATTTTTCAACATATTTCAGGCTTGATCATTTTTATAAATTATGTATTCGAGAGACCTTTTGGATCTTTACCCTCAATACACTGTCACCAAAAGGGTTGAATGAAGAGCTCAAAATCAATACCATTATCTAACTATCAGTCATTGTATTATCATTTTTGGAGTGTCTAATATGGACTCAATGTAACTTATTTTTTATATGTATTTTTGTTATGACTAATCCAATCATTTATCATCATTTAATATTTTTATCATAATTAACATCATGATTATCATTATTCTTCGCATCCATTCCCTTTACTCATATATGGTTTATTTATATTCATGTTTTTACATTAATGATTCAGATTATAAGACCATTTAATAATTTTTTACATATCTATAGATCTTTTATTATTTTCTCAGATGCATGTTTCTCACTGATATTGTTGCCATTCATTATATCCATACCTTTTTTTACATGTATGTATATTAATGCATGTTAGGTGGATTCGATCATCGGTTGCATGGCTCCTAGTTCACTGGTTGTTTTTTTCTCTAAATAGAAAATTCCATCCATTTCATTTTTCATTCTGCCAAATTTTCATTCATTTTCCCCTCCTTTTTTTTCACTCAGTATATGGTCCTCATCATCATTCTTTCTCGATTTTCATTTCTGTTTTTCTCCTTCTTCCTTTCTGCAAACATAATCCAACCCATTTTTTCTTCCCTCTCCTTTCTCTTTCCCCTTTCAGCTAATTTCCCCTTCCTGTTCTATCCATCCTACTATTATCTATTTGGCCATCTGGATCGCTCCTAAACACTCTAATAGGTGTGTGTATTTTTTTCTCTATCTTGCTCTAATCCATGATCCCTGGACAGCACAGCGGTCCTATCCCCTCACACTCCTCCCATTCTCTTCCCCTTTGATTGGCTTTCTGATCTGACAGCTCATATATACCCTGCGGTCACAGGAGTGGGCTTGCTTGACAAAGGAGGGGGAGCTTCTGAAATGCGTTCTAGTCCACCCCCCCCGTTCCATTCACAGCACCTGTCACTTCTCCCTACCACCAGTGGGAAGGCACACAGAGACACACAGCAGGTTTCTCCCTGAGCCATGCACAGATCATCGGATCCGCTCCTCTGATGCCCCTGGCTCCGATGTTCTCACCTGCCACACACGCCAGGGGAGTTTTAGATGTAAATGCCTTTTAAATAAAGTATTACTGTTTTTATCCATGCTGACATGGTGCCCTGCTTGTTGTTCCTTTGCAAGTCCTGCAATCAGCCTACAAATTCCAGTGAGTTTTTCAATAAAGTCTGTATAACTGGGCAGCAGGACATTGACATCTTGCGTCCATTTAACATCCTGCAACAGTATTACGTTAGGGTGTTACACTTACATGGATCAAATGGCATGATTTGCAATTGTATTTATATTTTGCCTCTTTAATAAATATTGATTGGAATAAAACAAGACATGCTAAGTCAGTAATGGTGAAAAGATCAGCTTCAGGGAGGTCATGAAATATACTAGTAATTCTTTTTTTGCCATCATCCTGCTTTTTGTTAGTGCAACTTCCAGATTGCAGTTCAGCTTAAAAAGATGTATAAAGCTGAAGAAATAAACATTTTCCTAATAACTGCTTCATATATTGTTTATTCAAAAGCTTTTACAGGTCTGGATTGTTGTCATAGTTCTCAGGTCATGGGTTTAGTAACACTTTAAGTTTTCTTTGTTGCCAGTATCCTCATTGTAGAAATTTACCCACACTTCCTGTTCTGTTGATATCAGTGGAAGTGCCAAATGTTACCAAGCAGAAAGACACAGAGAACAACAAAAACATGATAGACTTTCTCACCACTCTAAATAAATGTGCTTTTGTTGGTGCCTTTGTTGTGTTAAGGAACTATCCCATCACTTATTGTCCTTATCATACCCTGTCACTGAATCCAAAATTGAGAGTAAATTCCCCCAATGGTGACACAGACAGCAAGAAAATCTGACAGATATACCATCCCTCCCCTCTTTACCAAATGTAAGAAAAAATTGGTTGGAGTTGGGCTTTAGTCAGGTGTGGGCACGTGGCATGCTACACACACCTAGAAAAACTTCATCAAAGTACCAAAAACATTCGTAGTATGTGTTATCCTTCTGCTCCACTACCATCCCCCTCTTCTAACTTGCTAGCTGCCTTGTTTGTGTAAATAGAGCAACTGTAGAAGCTGATGCTGTCAAAATTGGGCCATCTGGCCCAGTGTTTATAAACATTGTTCATACATTGGTATCCATACTGTTTCATTCATCTGCAAATCAAAGAGGCAAGTTATGATCTGCATATGATGTAAATTAAAGCAGCCTGATGAGTAAAAAAATGTCATAAAATGTATTCCTGTTTAACCCTTTATTGATCTTTATTGTACCCTTGTCATCCCTAGTTAACTTGATTTTTCCTTCTCTATTACCCATTATTTTCATGTTGTTTTTTTTTTGGAGGGGGGGGAGGGTTGTTTATTTCTACTATACCAATTTTTTTTTATTCATCTTGTTTGTTAATTATTTTATTGTTGTGTTAAAAGAAGAGCAAAATTATAATGAAACAGACTTTGCAATGCTTTGTACTAGAATCATACTTTTAGTGTGTTTATTGTTTCTCAACTAACACTGATCAAAGTTAAAAATGTGCATTTTTTTTGTGTTGTTACTTTTTGTCTATAGCTTGCATAACAAGTATTGCAAATTAACAGACAGATTGCAGACATATAACATTTGCTCTGGTCTATAGGGTGTGTAAAGTTGTGAGTGATGAAGCAGTTAAGCATCTATGATGAGTGACTTAATTAATTCAGCAGAACTGCTGTGTTGCACATAATACTGATCATTTACTACTGGTGTCTTGTGGTTTTGAAGGTGCCAGTCTTAACACTTTAGAAATGAGTAAACATTTAAGAATCCATTGCACTAGAAGAGTGTTGATCTGCTGCTGCAGTTTGATCTACATTGTTTTGATCATAGATCCCTCAGTTACTATCGCCAATTTTAAAACTTTATTTAACCACATAAAATCAACAACATGGAGTTATTTTCCAAAAGAATAGAATTCTATCGCACTAGGTAAAAAGGCTGTTGTTCCAGTGACCAGTAGGCCCAGAGTCATACTAGTAGTAATTCAAATACTTTTTAGTACTTTATTAAAAAAAACTATGTAAAAAAGTAGGCCTCCCTCATTAATAATATGAAAGTAATTCCTGCACCACTGGTGCCCCATGAGTTGCAACATCAACATTACAAGTTTGCAAACCTTATTCCTAAAATAATGACCAAAATTAGCAGAAAAAAAGCATGTTCAAATGTGCCACATATTCAAAGGAGCTCACAGAAGTACACAATAAACTAAAATCCATGTGTACCATATTTCAGAGATTATTCGTGAGAAATATGGAGGCTGCCATTGCTCATGTCCTTCTGAAAATATTAGTTGTCTGGCTATCTATAACGCTAATATTTTCTGAAACACTGACCCTGAACAAGCATGTATCAGAAAGACAGAGTGAAGTCAGAACTTGTACATGCTTGCTCCAGAGCAATGATTCAGGTGGTATTAAAGCCATTTGATCAGTGTGACATTTAGAAAAATACTATTTTCTTAAGGAGGTTTCAGTAATGTCAGTCTCCATTCTTTCTTAGAACAGGCTTTATTGTTTGAAATGACAGAGCGGGGTCAGTACATGCTGAAGTGCAGTGCTCAGAAGTCTCCAACTGTCTGCAGAGTTAATAGCTAAAGACATCCAAACTTTGTGTGGCCTTCAGATTAGCAGAACAGTGTGTAGAGAGGTACATAGAATGGGTTTCCATGGCTGAAAAGCCGCATCTAAGCCTTACGTCACCAAGTGCAATGCAGAGCGTGCGATGCAGTGGTATAAAGAACGCTGCCGCTGGACTCATTGCATTGGAGACATGTTCTCTGAAGTGACAAATCAAGCTTCTCTGTCTGGCAATCTGATGGATGTGTCTGTGTTTGGCAGTTGAGTGAGTTTGGGGTGGAGGAACTTGACTGGCCTACATAGAGTCCTTATCTCAATCAGATAGAACACCTTTGGGAAGAATTAGAATGGAGATTGTGACCCAGGCCTCCATGTCAAACATCAGTGGCTGACCTCACAAATGTGCTTCTGGAAGAATGGTGAAACATTCCCATAGACACACTCCTAAACCTTGTGGACAGCCTTCCTAGAAGAGTTGAAGCTGTTATAGCTGCAAAGGGTGGGCCAACTCAATATTGAACCCTACAGAATATGACTGGGATGCCATTAAAGTCCATGTGCGTGTAAAGGCAGGTGTCCCAAAACTTTTTTTTTTTTTATATTCAAATATTTTTATTGTTTTTTATCAAAGTAAAAGAAAAACAAAGAAGAATAAAAAAAGGAAATGTTTAACATACATGAGAAAAAGAACAAATATCATCATGAGAAGATTCACAATTGGGGTGAACATTGTTTAACGATGGGAAAGGACATGAGTGAAAGGAATAGAGGACCCCCACCATTTGGCCGGGGGTCTAGGGGATTTTGTATAGTGTACATGAGAGGTATACTCAATGTAATGTGAACCTTAATGGGTTGTTAGTAGTAGATGTGTGGTAAAATAGAACAAGGTGGGTGGGAGGGGGGGGAGAGGGAGGGAAGCACCTATTCAGTGGGTGTGGAAGATATATGAACTTTGTTTAGTAATCATCAATCAACAGTGTATTGAGCAATTAGGATTTTTTAACCATCGAGACCATTGAGTCTTAAATTTGTGATAGGAAGAGTTGTACAGGGCTGTTCTTCTTTCCATCTCACATTGGAGATTGAGATCAGAAATGAGGCGTGACAAAAGAGGAGTTGTAGTGGATCGCCATAGTTTGGTAATATTAATTTTAGCAGCTGCTAGAATGTGTATAATGATAGTGCGTGAGTTCGTAGGATATTTATCAATCGCGATGTGAAGAAGGGCTAGTGCTGGATTCGGGGATATTTGTGTTTCCGCAATTGAGGAGATTATCTGGAACACCTTGTTCCAGTATGATTTGAGGGACTTACACATCCAGAGTAAGTGAAGTAGAGAGCCTGTCTCTCCACAGTGTCTCCAGCATGTTTGCGAAAGCTGGGGGTAATAGAGGGATAGTTTGGGGGTTAGGTACCCCTGATGGAGAATTTTTAAATACATTTCCCAATGAGAACTACACTTTGAGGCTTTGAAAGTAATAGTGAATGTTTTTTCCCAGGTAAGTGGTGCTATTGGAAGAAGGTGTTTTCCCCAATTGGCTATTGAGGTGGTATTTGTGGGAAATAGAGTTCCAATTATAGTTGTGTAAAAGTTTGAAATTCCTTTTTTCGGGTAAGTGGCCATCTGGAAGAATTGGTGCGTAGATACCGGGACTTTTACGTCTGATGGTATGAGGTTTTTTTGTAGTACATGGGCTATCCGCATGTATGTAAATTGTTCCCTGTCTGGGAGATGGAAGTTTTTTTGGATAGTGGGAAATGAGTCAAGCTTGTGATTAGTGTAGATATCGTGAATATGTACTAAGTCAGCAGTTTTCCACCTTGTTAGATTTAGTTGTGGGATGATGTGGTGTAGGGAGGACAGTGGGACCGGGGCTCGCACAGTATTTTGATTTAACTGGTTATGATTTAAAAAGTCGAGCCAGGCACATAAAGAGGCTTGTATGCAAGGGTGTTTGTGTAGAGGTTTAGCTTGTGCCGTTTGTGGTATGAGTAGTATGTCAGTTATTTTGTGTGGTAGGAATATGGATGCTTCCATAGTGGACCAGATCTTCTCAGCGGAAGGATGCCACCAAAAGAAAATCTGGTCCAACAAAACAGCTTGATAGTACGATTTCGAGTGAGGGAGTCCAGCTCCTCCCCTCGAAGGTGGACGTATGAGTAGGTTCGTAGTGTATCTGGGTTTTTTTGAATTCCACATAAATTTGTTTAATATTGCTTGTAGTTTAGAGAAAAAGGAGGAAGGGACTGGGATAGGAAGTGTCCGAAATATGTAAAGAATTTTGGGTAGTATGCACATTTTTAGAGTGGCTATTCTGCCAAGTGTCGATAATGTAGTCGTACGGAGGTATTTGAGCTCATGTGGTATAGTTTCAAGTAGAGGTATGAAGTTATTGTTGTAAAGTTGGTTAGTTGAGGTAGAAAGTTTAATCCCCAGGTAGGGAATACTGTGTGTTTCCCAAGTGAACGGGAAACGTTGGGAGAGAACTTTTTGTGTTCCTGTGGGTGTGTAGAGGTTTAATATAGACGATTTGGGTTCATTAAGCTTATAATAGGAGACTGCTGCGTATCTATGAATCTGTGTTCGGATTGCCTGAAGCGACTTGGATGGGTTTGTAACCATTAGGATAATATCGTCTGCAAAGAGACTAATTTTATGTTCTTTCTGGAGAAAATTGATGCCTGTGAAATTTAAGTCTTTTCTAAGGTTGGAAGCTAGTGGTTCAATGAGTAGTGCGAAAATAATAGGGGATAGTGGGCAGCCCTGCCTGGTCCCGTTGGAAATAGAAAAGGATTGTGAAAGCGTGCCATTAGTTAGAACTTTAGCTGAGGGGTTTGAATAGAGTGATAGAATTGCCGATAGCATCCAGTCTGTTATTCCAAATTTTTGGAGTGTTAATGTCATAAATTGCCAATGTATTCTATCAAATGCTTTTTCTGCATCTAACGACAGTAGGAGGGATGGTTTCTTATTAGTTTCGAGATGGTGCAGAAGGGATATAATACGTCTGGTAGTGTCAGGGGCTTGTCTTCCCGGTATAAACCCCACTTGATCTGGGTGAATCAATGTAGGCAAGTGAGGAAGGAGTCTCTGGGCTATTATTTTGGCATATATTTTTATATCTGTATTGAGAAGTGAAATCGGTCTGTAGTTCTGGACTAGCTGGGGATCTTTGCCTGGTTTTGGGATTGTAGTGATTATTGATTGGAACATATCAGGGGGAAATTCCCCGCGAGAGGCAACAAGGTTAAATAGGGTAGCTAAATGATGCGTTAGATTGGGCGCAAATGTTTTATAAAATTCGTTTGTAAAGCCGTCGTTCCCTGGTGATTTGTGTAGGGGGAGACTTTTTATGGCTTTTTCAATTTCCATGGTAGAAATTGGTACAGAAATGGTTTCAAGTTGAGATTGGGTAATTTGGGGTAAGTTAGTATTGGATAGAAAGTTTTCAATAGATACAATCGTTGGTTGGGTTGTATTTGGATCGTCTTTAATGTTATATAATGATTGGTAATAAGATGCAAATGCATTGGCTATATCCTGTGGGTTTATTAGAGGGGAACGCGTGACGGGGTGTTGGATTGTAAGAATTTTAGTTTTAAGTCGCTTTTGTTTAACACTTTTAGATAATAATGCGTTCGTTTTGTTCCCGAGTGCATAAAATTTGGCTTTCATTTTTTGAAGATTGGTGTCATATTCGTGGAGTAATATGGTGCGTAATTTGTTTCTATCTGTAGTTAGTGCTGCTGATGTGGTGGAGTTTGGTTTTTTTTTGTTGATCTCTTCATGTAATTGAATGGAACTGAGTAGTTGGTCAATTTGTTGTGTGCGTTGCCTGTTAATGCGTGAGTTGAGTTGTATGAGAATACCTCTCATGTAGACCTTATATGTTAGCCAGAGCGTAGTAATAGAGATATCGGGTGTAGAATTGGTTTCAAAGAAAAGATTATGGGCATCTAGCAGGTGTTTCTGGTTCTCTGGGTTCTTCAGGAGTGTAGAGTTCAATCTCCATATAAGCGGGATTGCCGGTCGTCGTTTGCTGTCCAAGGATATGTTGATAGGGGCGTGGTCAGACCAGGATATAGTACCAATTTTGGATGACGTTACATGTTGTAAAGTCCACTTGTCAGTAATGAAAAAGTCTATTCTTGAGTACGATAGGTGTGGAGGGGAGAAGTATGTATAGTCTCTTTCTGTGCCGTGTTGGCATCTCCAGATATCATATAGATCGTGGTCATGCAAAAAACGATTGAGGTTTAATTTGGTGGATCTTTGGCCAGAGGAGGAGTCTAAGGAAGGATTATTCAGGACATTAAAGTCGCCACCGATAATAAGTCTACCTTGTTTACACCGTTCAACGATCTTGTATAGTTTGTGGTAGAAGCTCAGCTGTTTGCTATTTGGTCCATAGACGTTCACTAAGGTGTAGGTTATGTCGTTTATTTGACATATCAGGATATGGTAGCGTCCTTGCGGATCAGCTGTTTCCGAAATAATGTGGAGTGGAATAGAGTCATTTATGGCAGTGATAACTCCATTCTTTTTCTTGACATTTGTCGCCAGAAATATTTGGGTGAAATGATGGAGGTATAGTTTGGGGGTTTTGTCTGTAGCAAAATGTGATTCCTGTATAAAGATTACATCAGCCTGGGACTTCCGGATTTCTTTGGCGAGCATCGATCTCTTAAATGGGGAGTTTAGGCCTCGTACGTTTAGGGATGTAATATTAATCATTTGTACATGTTTTCCCCAGGTGTTTGCATAGTAGCGTCGTTATTTGGGGGGATCGTGGCTTAGTGGGTATCTTCTGAAGGAGGAAAGAAGTGAAACTATCGTATTGTGGGATAGGTTCGATGGGGGATTTGGAGGACGTTTTCCCTGGATGTGTAGGATTTCCATATCTTAGAATGTAAATAAGCAGCTGGTGGTGCTGGGGTGGAAGGGGGGAAGGAGCACAAAAAAGGATAAAAAAAAACTTGCAGACAATGCAAGTAGACCAAGTAGCTGCAACTGCCACTTGGTAACTGGGGGTTTTGAACCGGCTTTGACCTCCAAGGGGGTCATGCCAACTGTAGAAACTCAGAACACGAGTCATTAGGTATGGCCGATCGCCAGATAGTGGTATGCAAAAGAGTGGCCTCTAGGGAGAAATATAGGCTTATCAAAGCGCAAAGTGTGACATTATGGTGGTTATGTTGCCTCCATAGCTAAAATGGAGGCGGATGTCGTTTCCTGTGCATCCGCGGGTAAGATGTTCCACACTTTGAGTAGTTCCAGGCCAGCCTCCAGGGATTTAATTGTATGGATCCTTCCTTGATGTCTTACTGTTAGCTTTGTGGGGAAACCCCACTGGTACGCTATGCCATGATTTCGTAAAGCTTTGGTAATGGAAATCATTTTTTTCCTGTTGAGAAGTGTGGCTTTGGATAGGTTTGCGTACAGTCGGAGATTAGCGTGTGATGGTGGCAGCGGGGGTGGATTCCTAGCAGCCGTCATAATTCTTTCTTTGATATGGTAGAAATGAATACGAGCCAGTACATCTCTTGGAATAGATGCTGACAGAAATGAGGGTTTTGGTAGCCGGTGTGCTTGATCTATCGCCATCTCTAGATTAGGAAGTGATGGGATAAGAAGTTGGATATACTGCTGTATATAGGGTAATAGCGCCTCGCCTGTGATTGATTCAGGGATCCCCCTAAATTTGATGTTGTTGCGACGCGAGCGATCTTCCAGGTCAGCTAGTTTTAAATTAATTTGTTCGATGTCAGATGAATGGTCCGCGTGGGCATCGATCAAATCATTATGTGCAGATATTACGTCCCCCATATTAAGTTCGATGTGCCGTATTTTGCGTTCTTGTGTTTGTACCGCATTAGTAATTTGGTTTAGCTATACTGAGATGTCGTTATGTAAGGTTTGCCGCAATAGTGTCAACATGTTTTTATGGAGATTTCCGTCAGCGGTTGGTCTAACGCTGGGAATGAATCTATGTCAGGCAGGATTGTGGAAGTTGACTGAGGCGGGAAGTTTTGGGCCTGACATGCGGGTCAAGGTCATGGTCAAGTCGTGGCCAAGATTTGGCTGGGCTACTGGTCGTGGGGGATAGTGGTGGTGACAACTCACCAGGGTCCCCTGGATAGAGTGGATGCCTCAGCCTGGCGTCTACTTGCTGGGCCATGTAGTCCCCCTCGTGTCTCCTGCTTTCTCCCTGGGTGCTGCAGCCGGCGCCATCTTGGATTCCCGGATTGAGCGCCGGGAAGAATAAAGTTAGTTTCCCCGGCTGCTCCGGGGTTTTTCTCCTGCGGGGCATGGTCGGCGAGGTGTGGGCACTCTCCGGTTATGTCACTGTATGATTATTTACTCCCTGGGCCGGTGTGTGCAGCTCTGATGCTGGCGGGTGGACGGAGCGCTCACAGCCTAGCGTCCATCCGTGAGCTGGCCGCGCATGCGCCCCCCCGTCCCAAAACTTTTGGCAACATACTGTACTTTAGTAAATCTCTAAGTGCCTAATTAACATCAATATTATTTCCTAAAAATACTCTTCCACAAAATATCCTCCTTCTAAACAATGGATCACTTATTGTATGTGGGGACTTTAATCCTATGACAGATCATTGTTTAGATTACACAACTTTTTTCAAACCTCCACCTTCTACATTGCAATCTTTGTTTCACTCTGCAAATGTTTTCAATGTTTGGAGGTGCCAACAAGCAAATTAATGCAATTTCACATATTACTCATCGAGACATAATTCTTATTTTCTATAGGAAGGCCAGGACTGGGCATGTGCAGGGAGGTGATGTAAATAAGCCTGAGTGAGCCAGGAGACTTAGGGAACTGGGTCTGAGGGACCAATGCCAAGGGCAGTAGTGCAGTTGACAAGAGAGCTAGGTGACTCATCATATTTTTTTTTTGTTATCTGTTTGGCTAGAAAAAATACACTGTGTGAGCAGCTTTATATGGACTTTTCTTAAAAAATAGGACCAGAACTTTCTGGTCCTCCAGAAGGACTTGCTCTGGGTCCTGTAAACTCGAATAAAAGAGATCACCTTTTTGGACCACAATCTAAACCTAAGAGAACTCCGGGACTGGATGGCTTGACTCCAGCCTACTATAGGGCCTTCTTTGACCTGCTCTCCCCTCACATGGTAGTAGCATTCAACTCCCTGGCAAAGGGGAAAGCTATACCATCAAATGAACTTTGGTTGCATGTTTCTCTGATTCCTAAGAAGGGTAAGGATCCCTCGTACTGCGGTAGCTACCACCAAATAGCACTTCTGCAAATGAACTTGAAGCTTAATGTGAAAATTTTTGCAAATTGCTTCCTACCTCACACCCCCAGAGTGATACACAAGGATCAGGCAGGCTTCATTTGCTCCAAGAGCCCTGGGACAATACCATTTGTGTCCTGAACCTGATCCATGCTGCCAAAACCTCCAAACACCCACTCATTTTACTCTCCACTGTCGCTGAAAAGGCGTTTGATCGGATTAATTGGCAACTTATGCAGGCAACCCTGGCTCATAATGGCCTTGGGACATCCGTGCTCCGTTGAATCACTTCTCTCTGTTCTCAGCCCCCTGGGCTTTATTAAGGTCAATGCGTGTAGATCGGACTTCTTTTCCATTTCCAATGGGATGCGGCAGGAGTGTCCCTTTCCCCACCAATTTTCATCTTAATGTTAGAACCCTTTCTTTGTACAGTCCATGCTGACACTGACATTGCAGGCTAACGAAACCTTCTGGTGTACACAAGGTTGTAGCACTTGCTAATGATCTGATTTTCTTTATCACTGACCCGCTCACCTCTTTGCCCAATTTGTTGCAGGCTTTATAATATTATGGTGCCCTGTTATACTCAATTCGGTATCTCGGTATCAACATCACACCAGGTCCATCTGACCTTAATTTCGCACCACTGCTACATAAGATTAAATATGGTTTACTACATTAGCATCCTCTCATGCTGACATCGTTAGGCCGCTGCAGCACTTTAAAAATGACAGTGCACTCTGGCGTGTTTTACCTGCTACAAGCCTTCCCATCCAGTTGTTTGCTGGGGATCCCCGTGTAGAGAGTGGCACTTTTCTCCATATTTTTTGGCAATGCCTAAAACTCCAGTCGATTTGATGGCAGGTAACTGGCTTAATTAAACAAATCACTGCTGCTGACATGCATGACAACCCTACAGCCTGCCTGCTGCTCTTGTCAGGAAGACCTATCAAGAAATATAAGGCCTCCCTTACCATTCAAATGCTGAATGTGGCAAAGCCCTGAATTCCACTTTGCTGGAAGAAAGTTATTCCTCCCACACTTCCTCTCTAGTGAAGGAACTTAGGGACATGGAGGACCTCACAGCCACTTTGCGTAACACAGAAGAGACCTTCCAGGACACATGGAGACCTTGGCAATGTTTTGTTTATATGGACACTTACTTGAATGAACTCACTCCCCTCAGGGACTTTAACTCTTTCCTGGGGGGAGGATTCTTGATATTCCCTATCCTTTCTCCTGCTGCCCTCCTTTCTCTGCTCCCATCTCCACTCACTGCCCCCTCCCCCCCAATTCCTTCACCCTGGCCCTATTCCTTCCCCTTTTCATCACCCCCACTTTGCCCTCTCTTTTTGCTTATCTTTCTTTGTCACCACTGTGTGCACTATCATGCCCCATCCCTAGTCTGTTTCCCATGTTTTTCAACCCCTGGATAAGTGGATTTCAATGCCTCTCTTGCCGTCTCCCAGTTTACAGTGTCTTAGAAAGTCACAGCCTACCTAAGCATTTTCTTCAACTTCTTTTACCTTTGGGCAACCTCCTTGTAGTCCCCTAATGTTGTCCACGATGCTCTTGACAACCTACCATTTTCGACAATGTCTTGTCCTTGATTTAATATGCCTGTTACTGGATATGGCAGTCATATTAATATTGTCTGTAGGACATTGCACTCTCTTACGAAGATATCTGGTGATCTGCCTATGCTTGTAACCTTTGTGCCTTATTTGTGCACAATAAATAAAGAAATTAAAAAAAAAGAGATCCATACAGCCCCTAAACTGTAGTTAGGACTGATGTGAACTCATTAAAAATGCTCACCATCACTGAACCTAATCACCCCATATCACAGAAACAAGACTTCCTTAAGGCAGATTCTGCTCCTTAAAAGAGAAGAAAAAACTATTAACAGTCCATTCTGCTGTAGCAGCTTTAAAAAATCCTCAGCTTATCCCCTTTTGATGCCCTTTGTCTACGTGGTTGTGACTCCTATTAGATCAAGATGGGAACTATTTATTGTTGGCGTTACTTGGTTGTTAGTGTTAATGTTAGTAGCTGAGCTGAATATGTTTATGTAATATGGTGATAGTTTTTATTAATTTGTCAATTTGATGGGTCTTTAACCACTTCCCGCCCAGCCTATTGTAATATGATGGCCAGGCTTGACTTTCCTCATTCCTGATTCATGTAATATGATGTCCTTCCAGAACATGCCTTGCACGGAGCCGTGATCTGTCAGCTACTGTGTCCACTGGACACATCTGATGACACCTGTATCTGCCCGCTGCTGGTACCATGTGATCACTGTGACCAATCACAGCAGATCACATGACAATTGTAAACAATTGATGGCTTCCTTTCATGCCATTCATTGTGTATAGTTGTGTTACTAGCTGTGATTGATCATAGTGATTACATGGTATGGAGAGGGCCAAACAGAGACTATCTCTACCATGTGATTAGCTGTGGGTAATCAAAGCTAATCACACTAATACTTACTGAAATAATTAATTTCATTTAGTAAAATGTTTGCTTATATCAATGAAATTCACTGCTATAAGCAATCATAGTGTGTAAAAAAGAAAAAAAAATCCTGATCACTTCCCCAGAGTAGTACAATGTTACCACAGTAACATTGCTCTGGTCTACCAACAAGTAATTGCTCTGTTCACAGTTTGTTTAAAAAAAATGCCACCTGCTACAGTATATGATGACGCTGTACTGCACTGGTGACAGTATGTAAAAATAAAAAATTGTGATTTTTTTTATTTTTTTTTATTTCTTCACTTCCAATAATTTATGACAAAAAATTACAACTTCAAAAAACTCGCCATTCCTCTTATTTAATATTTTGGACTGTCTACTTTCCAAAAAGGGGTCATTTGGGGGATATTTGTACTGTCCTGACCTTTTTTTGGCTTGAAAAAATACATCAGGATCAATTTTCAGATATACAGTATATACCATATATTGTGGAACCTATAACTTTCCTACAGACTACATAATGAACACTGATTTGGGTTATTTTCACCAAAGTAATGTAGCAGAATACATTTTGGCCTAAATTTATGAAGAACAGTTATTTATTTGCAAAACTTAATAACAGAAACAAAGAAAAACCCTTTTTTTCATATTTTCCAGTCTTTTTACATTTAATTAGCAAAAAAAACCCCAGTGGTGAATAAATACCACCAAAAGAAATCTCAATTTATGTGAAAAAATTATAACAATTTCATACAGGTACATTATTTCATGACCGCACAATTGTTATACAAAGTGTGACAGTGCTGAAAGCTTTCCTGTGCAGGAAGGGGGAGAAAGTGCCCAGAATTGAAGCAATTAAACAAATTATGTACCAATAATAAAAGTGCTGTGGCCAACATTGCAACCAGTTGACTTTGGTATGTTCATTATTTTTTAGAATTATGTTTACCATTAGTTGGTAGAAGTGCTAAATATGTTCCCATGAAATTTCTCCTTAACACACACAAAAAAAAACTGTCTTCAAACGAATATGCTGATATTTTTAAATCTTGCACAGGTAAAAAAATGATACTTGTATTGTGCTTTTATCTCTTTTGTGACACCTGCAGCTCAAAAAGTGACTTATGTAAATGATGTTGTCATAAGATCCTATCATTCATAACACTGCAGTTAGACAGCTTAGGAAAATGCACTCAGTGTGACATGCAGCTGTAAATTGACTTTAGGGTGTTAATTCAAATAACTGCTGAAGGAATACAGAAGGATGAACTGTTGGAACAACAGCTCTGCTAAAAAGCCATGATTCTGTAATTCTTCACATTTATAAACATAAATCCACCTCAAATCATTAATATACTGCCAATACGTTTATTGCTGTAAACAGTCAAAGTTCAAAGTCAAAGTTCTGCAGACTGACATGTTCTACAATGGTGGATAACAAGTATAAATCATGTAACAATCACCAAATTATAGTATTATTGCTCCTAGAACACTTTTTTTTTAAACTTCAGTTATGAATAACATGATGTCACTTAATCAAGCCACTCTGCCAGCGCATTGTTATAGGACGTGATGAGTAGGTGATCTCCTTGGTAACTGTTCTATCCTCTCAAATGGATCCAATCAAATAAATGGAAGAAGAGACCGGCAAAGCAAATAATATTGCACATACCTTGCTGACACCTGCTTGAAAATATGCATGGGACAATAGGCAGTAGTACAAGTTAAGTTTTTTTCTGGAATACCATATCTTCAGAATACATTGTTTGTAGAAATGTAACGCCTAGGAGGACAAATATTACAAAGCTGGGAAAGCAGAAATGTGTATTTAGCAGTTATAATACTTAATTATTCTGAATGTTTTTGAAGTCACGATAAGAGCAACCTGTCAACAGTTCTCGCATAGAAACTCAACACAACTATAAACAGTTCTTACACAATCTCTCAATAGCAGCAAGTGCAAACCTCTCTACAAGGCCATGATGTCCACATTTTCTCAAAATTCTTTGGTAATTGTAAATAAAATAAGGTAACTTACACCTGGTCAAAAAAGTATAGAAAACATCCAGTTTTTAATACAAGACTTGCTTAATGGATTCCTCTAAAACAATGTTTAAAACCTAGCATTATAGAAGTGTAGTTGGAACAACACAACCTAAGCTTTTAATTGCTTTGAGATGAGTAGGTTTAGGATGCTTTGATAAAGGTGTATCAATAAACCAATTCCAAATCTGTAAGGTAGATAGGGATGAGCAAATCTGTGGAGGGTAAGCGGGGTCAGACAAACCCAGCTGCAAGTTTGCGGCCCCCTGTGATAACATGTAACAAAAAAAATAATACCATTCAGAGAGTGGGCCATATTCATTTTCACATGGTAGATCAACTTAAGAATAATAATTATTTAACATGCTTGGTGAATGCCTTGCATATGGTGTTTAACCACTTGCCCTCCAGAGGATTTACCCCCTTCCTAACGAAGCCATTTTTTTGTGATACCGCGCCGCTTTACTTTAAAAATGACAATTGCGCAGTCATGCAACACTGCACTCAAAAATCGATGCACTTTTTTTTTACCACACATGGAGCTTTCTTTTGGTGGTATTTGATTGCCTCTGCGTATTTTATTATTTGTGCTATAAACAAAAAAAGACCAACAATTTGTAGAAAAAAAAACAATATTTTTGACTTTTTGCTATTGAACATGTCCAACAAAAAAATTAAACCAATAAAATTTTGTAGTAAATGTGGGCCAAAATGCATTCTGCAACATGTCTTTGCTAAAAAAAAAATCCCAATGCATGTAAATGAGTTTGTTTATGTGAAGGTTATTGTGTCTACTAGTATTGGTATAGAGTTGTGTTCCAAATAATAGCAGTCAGACATCACTAACCTGATTAATCACTGTTTTTGGTAGAAATTATATTTCTACATGGCAAATAATTTACTAGCAGGTGTAGTAGAGTAATAGAAATCCAACAGACCCAACAGTCATGACATGCATGCTGCTGATTCTGTGTAATTGAATCACTAATTGTAAGGGGCATGTTCAAAATAATAGCAGTGTGGAGTTCTATTAGTGAGGTCATTCATTCTTTAAAAACAGGTGGCAATTATTGCCCTTATTTAGGGAAGGAAGGCAGCAAATGTTGTACATGCTGGTTACAGTGCATTTCTCTCTGAAATTCTGAGTAAAATAGGTCGTTCCAGACATTGTTCAGAAGAACAGCGTACATTGATTAAAAAGTTGATTGGAGAGGGGAAAACATATAAAGAAGTGCAGAAAATGATAGGCTGCTCAGCTAAAATGATCACAAATGCTTTAAAATGGCAACCAAAACCTGAAAGATGTGGAAGAAAGCTAAAAACTTCCATTCGAATGGATAGAAGAATAGCCAAATTGCAAGGATTCAGCCAACAATCAGCTCCAGGAAGATCAAAGAAGGTCTAAAGTTACCTGTGAGTACTGTTACAATTAGAAGACGCCTATGTGAAGCCAAGCTATCTGCAAGAAGCCCCCGCAAAGTCCCACTGTTGAAAAAAAGACGTGCTGAAGAGATTACAATTTGCCAAAGAGCACACTGACTGGCCTAAAGAGAAATGGCGCAACATTTTGTGAACTGATGAAAGCAAGATTGTTCTTTTTGCGTCTAGTGGCCGGAGACAATTTGTCAGATGACCCCCAAACACTGAATTCAAGCCACAGTACACTGTGAAGACAGTGAAGCATGGTTGCGCAAGCATCATGATATGGGGATGTTTCTCATACTACGGTGTTGGGCCTATTTATCGCATACCAGGGATCATGGATCAGTTTGAATACATCAGAATACTTGAAGAGGTCATGCTGCCTTATGCTGAAGAGGAAATGCCCTTGAAATGGGTGTTCCAACAAGACTACGACCCCAAACACACCAGTAAACGTGCAACATCTTGGTTCCAGACCAACAAGATTGTCGTTATGGAGTGGCCAGCCCAATCCCCGGATCTTAATCCAATAGAAAACTTGTGGGGTGACATAAAAAATGCAGTTTCTGAGGCAAAACCAAGAAATAGAGAAGAACTGTGGAACGTAGTCCAATCATCCTGGGCTGGAATACCTGTTCACAGGTGGCAGAAGTTGCTTGACTCCATGCAACACAGATGTACAGCAGTTCTCAGAAACAGTGCTTATACAACAAAATATTAATTAAGTGATTCAATGGAAAGCAAAATCTTCAAACATTTTTCAGTTTATATAGTGAATGTTTGAGTTTGTAAAGAAGAATACAAACACTGCTATTTTTTGAACAGTCTAATATTCACTTTTCTTCAATTTTTTTAGAGGAACAACACAAGTTTGATATATTTTTCTTCATGTTTTGATTTGGAATAGAATGTGTAGTGTTCCCAATGCATTTGTGTGTATGGAAATAAAAGCTATTAGAAGGATTTTGAGCTTTATTCACTTTTTTCAACACACTGCTATTATTTTGAACACAATTGTATATACTGGATATATATATATATATATATATATATAGTAATGGCAGCAATCAACAACTTACAGCGGGGCTGTGGCAGGCATTCTGACACTGGGGGGAGGGGGGGGTAACTGACTAACTGTCACTGACATCCCCAGTGACACTAATACAGTGATCAGTGCTAATAAGCACTGACACTGTACTAATGGCACTGGGAAGGAAGGGGTTAAAATCTTGGGTGATCAAAGGGTTAACTGTGTGCTGTTTTTCTGTGTGCGTGTTTTAAAGTGTAAGTATGCTGGTTTGTATTGAGAACAGTACAAAGCAGTGTGCTGGAGCTGACAGGGGAGAGATCTGTATTGTTTACATACAGACCTCTCCCCCGTTAGTGATACTCAGTGATCGTTGGGTGATGGCTGGGAATCTACGTCCGGAACCCGGTGTTCGACAGCTGAAGCCGCCAGTGGTGGCACAGGTAGGGCACACGCATGCCCCCTACCCGGAAATGCGAAATTACATATATATATACTGTATATATACATATATACTGTGTATATATATATATATATATATATGTGTGTGTGTGTGTGATTTTGTGCAGCCCTGCCACCCTGTAGCAGTATTTATGCTATAGGGCAGCAGACAAGCAGTTAAGAACCGTATAATATAGTCCTTTAAACATGAAAGTACACAGTTAAAAATGTAAATAAATAGTGTTAAGTTACTCCTAAAATTCAACCCAGGTCTTTATTTAGGCATGCAACCCACATGGCCAGGAAGGGGAAAGCAGCAAGCATGCTGCACCTCCCCACCCCACCATCCTTCCATGTCACATTTCTTTCAATATACAGTAAGGGTACTTGCAAGGCACTTTGTCCCAATATTTTGGTACAAGAGCATCTTCCCAACATCCTGTCGTCCAGAAAGAATGAAAGGGTTTTTGGGGAAAATTATAATAAGGGGGTCCCCAGATATCCATGGGCTCTGAGAGCTAACTGTTAATAAACACATTAAACTCTTAGAAAAAGTCCTTTAATTACAACACAAATTAAAACAGCATTAAAATATGACACTAATGATTTCCAAAATCCATTATCAATCATGTTGTTCAGAGATGTCAGTCCATCATCAATTATGATGTTCAGTAATGTAAATCCTAGTGATATTTACTCTCCACATTCCTAATGCTAAATGACAGATTCATGGTACTGCTGTAAGGTAAACACCATGCTGAAGATCCTGGGAACCATTATTTTAAAGTTTAACTTTTACCTTGCCAAAGTCGTGCTTTTTTTCCCCTTTTGTGCCAGTGACTCACCTGTCTGCTATGGCTATGGACACTTCAGGTATTGCCTGGGGTATCCCTGCCATGTCATATGATGCATTCTTGGGCTGGAAAATCCATTTACACTCGAGTGGGACACACTGCCAGCCCTTGATCATAGTGTAAGTATCTGCCCAGTCTCTGTACACCTGAGCATCTGTTGCCAATCATTCATCCATGCCACTGTCTACTACGGTCAAGTCATGCTTCAGTCTTGTTACAGTCTGATACAGTCCAGCTACTGTCCACAATGAGTGGTAGAGATTACAAAAAAAAAAAACAACAAAAGAGAGCCAATGATTTAGGTTAAGTTACAGACAAATTCTGGAAGTTCTAAAATCAATTGAAGCAATTGGTGAAGTTCATATGAAGGAGTCAGGCAACTATCCTAAAAATAAAACTACCTTTAGGAATAAATCTAAAACAAATCCCCCATTGAGTCTAAACAAGAGTGTTAAGTTAATGATAGATGTGGTAGCAAAAGAAATGAAAGAAACCAACTGATTGATGGAAGGGGCTAGACAAGATACCTTTACAACTGGAGAAAGGGAGGCTTTCAATGAGTTGAAAATAATGCCTGGTGTGATCATTAAGTCTAGTGAGAAGGGGGCAATATGATTCTAATGAAGGAAGAATTTTAGGTGGTGGAGGCCAATAGATAGCTCAGCAACCAGCATTATTACACTCAGTTGTTGCAGAACCCATTCCCTTTCCTTGTCCTAATGACATAATTGTTTGAGCTTGATGTAAAGGTATAATCTCTTCCAATGAGAAATACTATTTATAGGTTCAAGAATATAATGGGCCTGCATTCTATCTGATTCCTAATGTTTATAAAATCATACAGTATTTCCTAGCAGACCTGTAGTAAAGACATACATAGAAAGAATGGGGAAATTTGCTGATGATACATTAAATCATTGGTCTAGTTGATCATCCTTTGTCCTTGACATGGGTGATGCATTTTGAAGATGGTATGAGACAGCATTATTTTCTTTTTACATGCATATTATAGTACCCCAGTTTTGAAGTTTCATATCCTATTTTTAATTCGACTTTTCATTGATTAATATTTTGACATCAGTGGTATTTTCACATACAAAGATACTTAGGTGATACTTTGTATCTTGCATATGTGAACATGTGATGCTCATATTACAATGTTGCTAGATTGTGTGGTTTTAAGATGTGTAGAAAAGCCTGTATATCACTGTTATAAAGTGACAACATTGTCATTTTCTATTTTAATTACACAATGGGAGATTGTTTTTTTTAAGTAGGGGCCTTTAATCAACTTGGCAGGTTATAATAAAGTAGACTATAGTCATACCATTTCTTGACAGAGATGCCCCTGTTCCCTTGGCCTTCTACCGCTAAAGATTTGGATCCACCTTATCACAAACCATCTTTCATGGAAAAAAATGCAACTAGGCCGAGCTCATTTATTCCTTATACATGCTGGACACAAAATATCTGTATGTATTATCGAGGGATGGGGCATTTCCTCAAGCACTGTTATCAGGGACCAGGAACATTTTGGGTCTAGTGCACCTTGGAGGGGACCAACTGGACTGTTCCTTCTACTTTCTTCCAGCTTGCCTACTCTGGCCATTCATTTCCAAGTCACTCACTGCCCTATCTTCTTGGCCAGCCAAGTTGCATGCTCAGAATAGGGTCTGATATGGGTTTTAAGGAGGACTTTTTTTTCTTGTTTTTTGCATGGGGCACACCATTAACTACTTGCCGACCGCAGATAGCCGAATGACGGCTGCACTGCAGCCGGCCAGTTCTGAGTGGATGTCATATGATGTCCTCCCAGAACGCGCTCTCCTACAGACACAGCTGATCACGTGACGTTGTAAAAGGCCAATCACAGCGGCCTTTTACCACATGATCAGCCGTGTCCAATGACACGCTGATCACAGGGAAATGTAATTGCCGGTTCTCAGCTGCACTTTCCTCGCGCTGTCAGATCGTGAGGAAAATACTGCCGAGAACCGGCAGTTGTCAGAGCAGGGATTGGCACCGATCATCAGGGCACTGATCATTTATTCTTATCTTTAGACGCAGAAAAAGCATTCAGCCGAATACACTGGCAATTTATGCAATTGACCCTAGAAAAATTTGGCATAACAGGATGGATGTTACCAGCCATCTTATCACTATACTCCCATCCCTCAGCCAGAGTGATAAAAAATGGAACACTATCAGACCCATTCAACATTACAAATGGTACTAGACAGGTTTGCCCATTATCCCCCATAATGTTTGCATTGCTCATTGAACCCTTAGCTTCTAAACTTAGAGATGACTGGACATTTACTGGCATCAAGCACCTTCACACAGAACATAAAATTAGCCTATTTGCAGATGATATAATACTGATGGTAACCAACCCAAATAAATCCCTCCAAACGATTTGCACCCACCTCCACAATTACTCGACAGTTTCTTACTATAAACTTAACAAACCCAAATCTTCAATTTCGAATCTCCATACATCACCCCAAGCCCAAGTACTATTAGCCAAACAATTCCCCTTCTCTTCACCTTACAATCTACATCCCTAACCAATTGGGAGAAAATTATTTCACAACCAATAAAGACGTAGTTATGGGAAAAAGCATTTAGCATCACCCATAAATCATCCCGATGTACTTCACATTGGGAATCATGCTTAAAAATCTTTCACCAATGGTAACTAACTCCTGTCAAATTATCTATTTACTACCCAAAACACTCCTCCTCTTGCTGGAGACAATGCGGTAAAATAGGCTCAACATTACATATACTATGGTCCTGTAAATCAATTGGATCCTTTTGGAACAGTGTCTTCCAGTTAATCTCTGAACTATCCAATACATCAATAACTCCAAATTCCTCACTTACACTCCTGCACGTTGAGATTGAAAAATTTCCCCAGAACTCTCATACTATTATTATCCATACACTCTTCGTGGCCAAAATCAATATCACCAGATTATGGAACACCACCACTGCTCCTTCCCTCACATCATTGATTACGGATCTTAATTTCCAACGTGAAATGGAAAAAAGATCTGCCTTTAACAACTCCACCCAACACAAATTCAAACCCCAATGATCTCGCTGGCTACAAAACCCAAATTGCTCTGTACAATTCTGATAATCTAAATACAAAATAAATTGTTCACCAAACCTAGACTGGTATTCCTACCCTCCTTACCATCCCTCCCTGTTTAATACCCCCTGACGCCCCATACACCTCACCAAAGTTCAACATGTATACAAGAATACCTCTAATGTTAATGTTTTACATACCATTATCAGCCCCAGCCAACTTGTGGGGTAAATACTCAATACTATGTTGTATCATTATGTCTACCGATGAACCAAATATCCTTACCCTGTTATGCTACTAAAAAACCTCAATAAAAATTATTGAAACATAAGAGACCATCTCTGCCTAGTTACATTGTCAATACTCATTTATTCTTCAGCACACTCAGGGAAATTACCTTCCTGCCACTTACAATGTCACACATTCACCCTTATAAACCCACCCCGTACCTTTTCATGAAATTAGATTTATCTCCAGGAACATTAAGGACGTAAGACCCTCCACAAAGAGGATGAAAATCCTCAGGCATTTAAAATGCTAAAAAGCTGATAGTTGACAAAGCAGTGGGTACTGAAACCATGGGCCCATAAAGCTGGGGTCCTTATATTGATACATAAAAATCTACCCCGTAAACTTAAGTCTGTAGAAATTACACATCTCCAAATTCTCACAATGGGCCTCATCCTCACCTTTTCATGTAAAAAGACACAACATTACCTATCTAGGTATTAAGATATTTAGACTACAGTCATACCTTTTATTATTTAAATTGCCCTCCTTTAATTACAAAAAATAGTGGGTGAGTTAGAGGCATGGATGGACCTATCCATCTCACTAGTCAGAAGATGTATTTGTTCAAAGTGGTCAGTTTCACCCATCTTTTATATCCCCTTCAAACTATACCACTTTTAATGAAGCATAAGGATATGCACTACTGTGCAAACGTTTTAGGCAGGCCTGCAAAATGCTGTAAATTTAGAGTGCTTTCAAATATAGAAGTGTTAATAGTTTATTTTTAGCAATTAACAAAATGGAAAGCAAATGAACAGAAGATAAATCCAAATCAATATTTGGCGTGACCACCCTTTGTCTCCAAAACAGCATCAATTCTTCTAGGTACAAAAGCACACAGTTTTTGAAGGAACTCAGCAGGTAGGTTGTTCCAGACAACTTTGAGAACTAGCCGCTGATCATCTGTGGATGTAGGCTGCTTCAAATTCTTCTGTCTCATCATGTAATTCCATACAGACTCCATGATGTTGATATCAGGGCTCTGTGGGTGCCAAACCATTACTACTAAGACTCCTTGTTCTTCTTTACACTTAAAATAGTTTTTTATGACTTTGGCTGTATGTTTGGGGTCATTCGCCTGTTGCAGAATACATTTGGGGACAATCACATGCCTCCCTGATGGTATGACATGATGGATATGTACAGTAGCTGCATGAATTTCCCAGCATTGAGGACACCATTAATCCTAATCTAATCTCCAACTTGATTTGCAGAAATGCAGCTCCAAACTCGCAAGGAACCTCCACCATGCTGCACTATTGCCTGTAAACACTGATTATTATACAGTATTCCAGCCCTTCTGTGAATAAACTGCCTCCTGCCACAGCCATTTTTCTCCACCCCAGTTACTATGTTTTCCTGCATAGTTCAGTTGCTTAGCCTTGTTTCCATGTCAGATGTATGCATTTTTGGCTGCATTTCTTCCATGAAGACCTTAAAACAAGTGCAGAGTACCCTGTTTTGGGCTAATATTTATTTGATGTGGGAGCACATACCAGTGTTACAGCTGCAACAATGGTACATAAAAGCTTTCCTTATATAGCTGGTGAGCGCAGAGTAAATTATTTTGATATTATAGTTACATAGTCTGGCTGAAAAAAAAAGACAAAAGTCCATCCAGTTCAACCATTAAAAAAAAAATTATAATTCTACACTCACAGCTGATCCAAAGGAAGGCAAATAAAGCCCCAGCAAAGCCTGATCCAATTTGCTCCTGCAGGGGAAAAATTCCTTCCTGATCCCCCTAGAGGCAATCGGATATTCCCTGGATCAACTTTACCTATAAATGTTAATATCCAGTTAAATTCTGTGTATCCAAGAAGGAATCCAGGCCTTTTTTAAAGCAATCCACTGAGCTGGCCAGAACCAACTCTTGAGGGAGTCTATTCCACATTTTCACAGTTCTTTCATAAAGAAACCTTTCCATGTTTGGAGATTAAATTTATTTTCCTCCAGATGTAAAGAGTGCCCCCTTGTCCTATGTGATGACCACAGGGTGAATAACTCTACACCGAGTTCACTATATGAACCGTTGATGTATTTATACATGTTGATCATATCCCCCCTTAATCTCCTCTTCTCAAGAAAGATAAAATTCAGTTACTCTAATCTTTCTTCATAGCTGAGCTCCTCCATGCCTCTTATCAGTTTGATTGCCCTTCTCTGTACTTTCTCCAGTTCCCCAATATTCTTTTTGTGAATTGGTGCCCAAAATTGAACTGCATATTCCATATGAGGTCTTACTAATGATTTGTACATGGTTAAAATTGTATATATCTCTCTGGAGTCTATACCTCTTTTAATACAAGAGAGGATTTTACTGACTTTAGAAACCGCAGCTTGGCATTGCATGCCATTATTAAGCTTGTGATCTTCCAGAACTCCTAGATCCTTCTCCACCATTGATTCCTCCAGTTGTACTCCCCCTAGTATGTATGATACATGCATATTATTAGCCCCCAAGTGTATAAGCTTACATTTATCAACATTAAACCTAATTTGCCACATAGTTGCCCAATTAAACAGTGCATTGAGGTTGGATTGTAAGTTTGAGACATCCTGTAAGGACGTTATTCCACTGCACAACTTGGTGTCATCTGCAAAAACTGAAATTGTATTTTTAATCCCAGACCCTATATCGTTTATAAATATATTTAAAAGTAAGAGTCCCAACACTGAACCTTGCGGTATATCGCTGACAAGCCTAGCCCACTCAGAGTCATTGAATCATTACCACTACTCTCTGAATACAATCTTTTATCCAGTTTTCCATCCATTTACATATGGATTCTTCCAAGCCTGTAGACTTTACCTTACACATTAGCCATCTGTGGGGAATTGTGTCAAACGCTGTTGCAAAATCCAAGTATACCACATCCACTGCCACCCCTCTGTCCAAGATTTTGCTCACCTCCTCATAAAAAGAAATAAGATTTGTTTGAAAACGTCTGTCTTTCGTGAATCCATACTGTTGCTTCAAATATTTTTTTCCAGCAAGAACTCATCTATGTGGTCTTTTAATAATCTCTCCAGTATCTTCCAAACTAAAAAAGTTAAACTAACAGGTCTATAATTATTTGGTAAAGAATTTTACCTCTTTTTAAATATTGGCACCACATTGGCCTTACGCCAATGCAGTGGTACTATGCCAGTCATTAAAGAGTCCCTAAAAATTATAAACAATGGCTTTGAAATGACAGAGCTCAATTCTTTAAGGACCCGTGGGTGTATGCCATCCGGTCCAAGTGCTTTATTCACCTTTATTCTGTCTAAATATTTTTGGATCATATCAGTTGTGAGCCAATGTGGATCATCAGGAGCTGTGTCAATACCATGCCCATTATGGACAAGAGCTCCCCCATGCTCCTTTGTATACACGCTGAAGAAGGTATTTAATACATTTGTCTTCTTTTTGTCCCCAGTCACACACTCTAGATTATTTTGTAAAGGGCCTACATGCTTGGACTGGACCTTTTTACTAATAATATATTTGAAGAATTGTTTGGGGTTGGTCCTGCTATCTTTTGCAATCTGTCATTCATTTTCAATTTGTGTGGCCTTTATTTCCTTTTAGCATATTCTGTTATATTCTTTGTAATGTGTAAATGATTATAGCATTCCTTCATTTTTATATTTAATAAAAGCTCTTTTCCTATTATTTATAGCTTTTTTATAACTGTGGCCGTAAGCCACATAGGCTTGATTTTTAGCCTTTTAAACTTGCTGCCTATGGGAATATTTTTTACAGTGTGTTCACATACAGTCTTTTTGAAGAACTCCCATTTCTGTGTTGTGTTCATTGATGCCAATATTCCCTCCCAGTCTAATTCTTGGAGAGCAGCTCTCAGCCTTGGAAAATTAGCTCTCTTAAAATTGAGCATTTTTATTTTTTCCATATGTGCTTGCTGTTTACAGCTAACAATAAATTAAATCACGTTATGGTGACTGCTACCCAGATGTTCTTTTATATGGACATTCGTAATAAGCTCTGCATGGTTTGAGATTACCAGGTCCAACAGAGCATCATTCTTAGTTGGGGCTTCTATGAACTGTACTATAAAATTGTCCCTTAGTAGGTTTAAACATTTTTGCCCTTTTAACTTTTCCTGCAGTATCATTACTCCAGTCAATTTCCGGGTAGTTAAATTCCCCCATTATTATTACTGTCCCAGCCCTTGCAGCCCTTTTGATCTTTGCAAGGAGCTGAGTCTCCACCACATTAACACTGGGAGGCCTATAACAAACTCCAATGATTACCTTTGTAATCTTCCATAAAGACCACTTCCATGGGTCTCACTAGTTTACGCCAGTTCTGTGCTGATGGCACTGATGGATTTCCTCCAATGTTGAAGTGAAGTAAGCATGATGGGGTTTATTTACTAAAGCTGGAGAGTCCAAAATCAGACTCCCTTCTGCATAGAAACCAATCAGCTTCTAACCTCAGCTTGTTCAATGAAGCTTTGGCAATGAAACCTGGAAGCTGATTGGTTTCTATGCAGAAGGGAGTCTGATTTTGGACTCTCCAGCTTTAGTAAATAAACCCCGATGTGTCTTTCATCTACAACATTACGTTTCCTTGGCTGTCCACTGCATCTACTGTCATCAACATTGCCCATTTGTTGGCTCTTCTTCAAAAGAGCTTGAATTGCACTTCAAGTCTCAGGCTGCTTTGAAATCTTTGCCTGGAAGAGACCTTGCTGATACAGTATAAATACATTGTGTCTTGTTGCTGGGCTCAGTCTCGCTATGTTGTATGACTTGGGACATGAAACTGTCTCCCACAACCTTACTTTAGTAGCAGAGTATGGCTGTTCCTCACCCAGTTTTACATCTCCCACACAGCTGTTTCTATTTCAGTTAATGACAGTCTTTCAACATCATTAAATTGAAGATCATTAGCACCTGTTTGGTACAATTTAAATAATCATACAACTGCCTCTAATCCTACAAAAGAGTGCAAGTGTATGAATTGATGCTGGTTTGAAGCCAAAAGGTAGTCACACCAAATATTGTTTTGATTTAGATTTTTCTTTTGTTCTCTCACTTTGCGATTTTATAAATTGATAAAAAATAAAAATTAAAAAATATATTTTTTAAAGCATTATTACTTTACAGCATGTCTTCATACCTGCCTAAAACGTTTGCACTGTACTGTACAAAAATGTAATAAGGCAGTTTCCTCCTTTCTATGGTGAAACAAAAAACCTTGTTTAGCTATTACAATGCTTTACTTGACAAGGAGCGAAGGTGGGGCTAATTTACTAAATATTACAGTTTATAATCTGGCATTTATTCTTTACAATGCTCTGGAATGGGTTTTGCAGACCTCTCAGTACTCAAACTTGGTTCTGTAATTGGAAATGGTCCTTTTTTATAGTTTGATGGCTATCGTCCACAACAGCACTGAAGTCTTTACCTGCCAGTCTCCAACACAACATACAGATCCAGGATATGGTTGTTGACTGGAGGGAAACAAGGAAAAAATTGGGACTTTCTCCATATGCAGTATATCCAAATACCTATCCAAGGTAACCTGATGTTCCCTCAAAGCATGCATTATGAAGCTTTCTCCATGTGGAGGAATAAAGGTCTCTTGCAGGCTATGTCATTGTTCAAGCCAAACTTGAAATTATTTAAAACTCTCAGTAAACATTTTGGGCTGCTGAACCACAACTTATTACATTATCTACAATGTTCTGATTATGTAAAATCCTGCTGACCTGACAAGGAGATTCACCATCAGATTCAAAGGCAATCATATTTGATCTTTACCATTTACCAACAACTTAATCTATACTTTGTGATCCTCCTCCGTCTCCAACTGGAGTAAGGACGTTCCTGATGATGCACTCGCTAACAAGTTTGCTGACAGGTACAATAAAGTACAAAGGCTGGTCACTAACGAATCTTGGAGAGATAGGAAGAGATAGCCCAGCCGACAGACACCTTGCCCGACACGAATGGTTAGCAGGTAAAAGCAGCTTCAGCTCAGTTCATCCAAGTCATGCCCCCATCCAAGGGGGCATGGCTTTGATGAATCAATCTGAGGCTGCTTTTACCTGCTAACCACTTGAGCCAGGTGAGGTGTGAGATGGCTGGGCTATCTCCTCCTATTTCTACATCATGCTTTGGGTTTGGACAAACCTTTCCCAAGCCTGCATCCTGACTGGTCAGTGGCATCCAATTCATCAGACCTTGTTAGCCTGAGTGGGAGCCACTAAACATTTATCATGAGTTACAGAAACTTGGAGAGAGTTGCAATTAAAGTTACTTCATAGAGTCTTCAATCCATTTCTATTGGTAAAAGAAATCCTCAGCAGTCTGTTTGTCCTTGCAGTTGCTACTCTAGGCCTTCCCTCACTCTTTGTATCTAGGCATGCCCATTAATCTCCCATTTTTGAACCAAGTTGCTAGCTTCATCTATGGGGTTACTGCTACACAGTACCCAAGGACCCTTGTTCTAAAAGGACCCTTATTTTCTCAATGGGAACATTTTTAATACACTTGTGAAAATGTTCCTAATATTCCAATAAACAATTTCCCAATGCATTTCCAGACCTTAAAATGTTATATATAAATATATATACAGTGTATATATAAGGCCTGGGCTAGGCCATACTCTCATCATACTCTGATCCCCACACAAATAGTTATTTTATGGCAGATCAAAGTGGAAGATGTATTCATTAATTGTTATAGCATCTTTTTTTTTAATATTTACTGAATTAAAAAATTCATATTAATTTGTTTCATAAAAATAATTGTTTTGGACTCAGCAGGGTTAACTGTAGCTTGGCAGGTCAGGTAGTTAATGCATTTATTCCATAGTTTTACAACAAGGCATTCAAATTTCTCCCCTCAGAAGCTGAAAGAGCACCTACCAGGGCCCATGGCACTCCCTCAGGCACCATCCCAGCCCGGATGGGCTGCTTACAATGGAAATGCTTTACATTCTTATTAAGCAGCTTCCACAGCAACAGATCTGAGGTAACTATGTCACTCATCACACCTCACAGCCACCACTCACAGCTATTATTAGGTATTAGTATCTCACGGCTATCTTATAAATAATTTTGAGGGGGCCCTTTTTGCGTAGTTTGCAATACTGCAACTTCATGTATCAGTGCTACTTTGTGCTAATTTGAAATTATTTGAGTTTAGATTTTTCAGAAAATATAATCTACAAATTATTAGTGAGGAGTGAATACATTAGCAAATTAGGAAAATTTGAAATTTGTAAGTCACAAACTTATTTGTCTGAATATATGCAGGCAGATATGCTCAGCTCAATGCACAGACAATGATACAACAATGAATCACAGTTAATTGGATTCCTTATTTGTTTGATTATTCACAAATAAGAGAGATTTGTTTAACAATAAAAAAAATTAAGTATACAATATATAAACGTATTTAAGCTAATGAAAGATTGGTGAATCACATATTTCCTTAAATCAGTTCCCAGTATATAGTACTATTGTAGATAAATGTAAAACTATAATACTATTAGCTGCTTTGCTCACCTAGTTAAAGATACACACTGTGGGGCAAACTGTAAACATTATATTAATACTATAATAATCAGGGTAAGTGCAGCGCTAAAACCACAAAGATGTATAGAGTTCTTCAATAATTTCGTGTAAATCATATATATAAAAATTCTAAAAGTATAAATCATATGTGCATAAAAAGTCCTTAAAAACAATGGAGCTCAATGTGACTTCACGTGTTTCCTCAAACAGATAGGTGAGAGGCAAGGTGATGGATAAAATGCGCACTCACCGGATGCGCAATGGTAATGCGCAGTGTATGGTATAGTGGAGGTCTGCCAATGGGTCCCTCTCAGCATAGGAACAGGAACACCACAGGATAAGCAGATGTCATCAGCCGGGGGTACCCTTAAAGGACACGGGTGTAGTCTCTTCAATGTGATGTAGTGGTCACCAGGGGGAGCTCTGGGGATTTAAGTGCTCGATGGAGAGCAAAACATGGAAAAACTCATAGTGTAGTAGATTCAAATGATGTTTAAGGAGAAGTAGAAATAAAATAAAAATGTATTTCCATACATGTCAACATCGGAAATCTTGCGACAACCATGAACAATCAAATAACAACCATAGGGTTGCTATGAGCACTAACCAGCTGGTTTGGTGATAGGGGCCGCCGCACCTCCTTGTTCTGGCGGCGTAACGACAAGGCTTGCAGGCTCTTCCAAAACGCGTTTCGTACGTGTGTACGTCCTCAGTTGGGTCACCATCCTTTTTTATTATATTAACACTATCACCCTTCAAGGACCATTCATAGCATGTGCACTAAGCAACAGGGCTAAAATCAGGCTTCACCTAATGACAAGTTAAAATTCATTGTTTACAGTAGGTTTTCGCACAAAGTTATAGCATTGGGTCACAAAGGGCAAAAATAGAACACAGTATTTAAATGCAGCTCAATACACTTCAATTCCTTTACAAGGCATATTAAGGCAAAAAAAAAGGACATCAATGCTGCGTATCAAAAAACACATGTCAATTCACAGCAACTCAAGTGCATTAGCTTGTGTCAACACAATCTAAACACAATATAAGTGGTGTGAGTGCAGCCTCATCATTATTGTATGAACAGAGACACAGATTGTTATGTACTGTTTACAAACACATTTCAACCTCATTGAGTAATTGACAGTATTATACTTTTCTTTGGCTTCATACACTCAAGTGTAAAAAAAGTGTGCACACATACTTAGGGGTTGATTTATTAAAGGCAAATACAAGGAAAAAAAACAAAACATTTTTCTTGCTCATGGATTGGATGACGGAAGTCAGCAGAGCCCAGGGGCAGACTGACCATTTGGAAACTTGGGCACTGCCCGAGGGCCCGGGGTCATTAGGGGGCCCCATGCGATGCCCCTGGTACCTTTTTCATAGGCTTTTTTGAGTTTGGGCAAGAACACAGGGGCCCCATGATCCCCTATTGCCCAGGGGCCCCATGAGTTGTCAGTCTGCCCCTGGCAGAGCCTTCCTCATTTAGTAAGCTCTGGAGCAACTGCACTTTACAGTTTACTTCCCTTTAGTAAATCCTCCCCTTATTGTGTGTCAAGCAACTCCTTCCCCCAGTGCCCTGAGCTAAATAACCAAAATTTTCACTTTATTCTATGCCACATTTACAGAAAAGCTAAACGTATTGTTTATGCTGCACATGGTGTAAAAGGTCTATTTATTTACATTGTTTCTTCCCCATAGTGAAGTCTTTCAACAGCAAGTAGAACATGGGCTGGAGCCATACAGGTGTCAGGTGCCATTTTACATTCAGCACTTGCGTATGCAAGCCTGTAGTAACACAATTTTAGCCTGACTTTATTTGAAGTCTAAAAATAAATAAAACTATTTTAATCTCATAACATATTATGGTGACTTTCAGAAATCCATGATGTTAAAAAGCTATTCAGATCCAATTATGTAATTTTGACTGAAGACTATTGTTTAAATCAATCAATCAATGCAGGATAAAATATGACTTTGGAAATGTTCTTGCTGAATTATATTATAATGTGTCCAAGATTTCTGTAGTTTCCTTTAGTTCATTTTACTCTGTTCACCCATCACAGTTTTTTTGCAGTTTGGAGGCAATAGCAAAATTAATTGAGGTTTATCATAATCCAGGCACAAAACAAGCTAGATTTCATTACCTGGAAATAGGTTGGCTAAGACTTCTTTATGTCCATTTGTGAAAGCTTTCTCTGGAAAGAAAAAATGTTTTAATTTTATTTTGTTTCCTATACACAATTGGAAAGGAGAAAGATGAATATGAAATAGGTGCAGAGAATACACTAACAGTTAATTGATATTGATACATCCCTGCTCAGCAGCATAGCATAAAATAAAATTAAATTCACAAGAGCATAAAAAGACCTGGAAATGCATTAGCATAAGCAACGCAGAGGAACCAAAATGATCAACTTTCATTATTTTCTCATTTTTCTCTGTTGTGCCCAATCAGTGTTGTTCTCTTTTTTTATATTTATTCTGTCATTTGATTCAGTTTTATAATTTAGCTGCAAATCTACCTATGCCCTCTTTTCTGACCTTGCCCAAGACTAAATCTGTTAGTGAATTTTTAGTGCTATATTGCTGAGGAAAAAATTCCCAAAGAATCATTTATGTATGGTTCCTAATCTGCATTAACAGTATAATTGGAAAACAATATGCACATACAGTCAAAACATATTAATCAATTCCAAAGTTACTTTAAAAAGTTGGTTAAGTTTGTAGAAGAATAGCAAGCACTTTGGATATTTTTTGCTCATGAGGCACTGTCATGTTTTCAGTAAATCATTTGTATTTTATTACTGAACATTAAGCTTATAAATGAGATAATGCAAAGTAAGAAGGCAGAAATGTAGTAATTATTGAACAAAAAATACAGATAAATGTTTAGGGGCCCTTCTACAAATAGTAGATAATAATGTGTATTTTTTTGCTTATTATGGGGAGCAGTTAGCACTGCAGCCATAGCCTTTTGCTGCAGCCATAGCCTATTTTTACTTCTGTGTGTACCTATTCTCATAGTGATGATTACCAGCTGCTGTTGAACATGCACCAGCGGTCTGTGTCAGAGAGGGTAAAATTATGAGTTATGAATATTAATCAGCCCAGCCAATCCCTCAGTTGTGTGGTTAAGTAGGGAAGTCGTACATATTTAGAACAACCCTTCCATAAGCCCTTTGATGAATGGCTTCTCCCTAGAGGAAGAATATGTTGAAGGAGTCTTTCCTTCAGGGATATTTTTATAGAGATGCTGGACTACTGAGGATTTAAAATTTTTGAAGCCTTGAAGAATTACCTTCAGCTGCCTCCCTCTTAGAAGAAGTGGTAGGTGACTAGCTGTGAGAGAAGCATTCACAAAAACCTTTTGAGTCATCTTGTCTTAGGACGATATCGTCAAGATACTACTTGAACCTTGAGTGATAGGATCCAACAGTAACTGTGAAGGCACAGACACACTTCTGAAAGAGTGTACAAACTAGGAATTGAGAGCTGTGAGATTTGAGCCATTCTGTGATCCCCCACTCAGTTTTCCATATTTCTTAACATTTTCAATATTTGTTTATTTAGCAAAGATTAGCACAGCACTGTTTCATAGTTTTGGGTAGTTGCTACCACGAGACCCAAGGAGAAACATTTAGAGGAATAGAGCTCTGACTTTGTTACTTCTATATGTTTTACTAAATAAATCCTTTAAGGTTTGCAAACTGACTGCTGTACAAGTTATTTACAAAAAAAAAACATCCCTGGGTAGGATGCTCCTGGGAACCTCACCAAATAAATTTGTAAGTGCCTCTGTGTGTTCCGTATTTCAGTGGGGATTGAAATCTACTTGTTCAGCAGTTCAGGACCGGGTCAGGACTGTGTCAAGGTCCTACCTTTTCCCAGAGGTTATGTTACTCCATGTGCTGGCATCCATCTTGGATTTCTGCAGAGCATGGTGGGAATCTTTTATGCCTTCAGGTCTCTGAGGTCCATCCCCAGAGGGGTGTGGCTGATGACATACAGTTGCAAGAAAAAGTATGTGAACCCCTTGGGATTACGTGGAGTTTTGCATGAATTGGGCATAAAATGTGCTCTGAACGTCATCTAAGTCACAACAATGGAAGAAGACAGTCTGCTGAACATAATACTACACAAACATTAGATGTTGCCATGGTTTAATTGCACATAACATGTAAACATTCACAGTGCAGGGAGGAAAAAGTATGTGAACCTTTGGACTTAATAACTGATTGACCCTCCTTTGGCAGCAATAACCTCAACCAAACGTTTCCTGTAGTTGCAGATCAGACCTGCACAACGATCTGGAGTAATTTTGGACCACTCCTCTTCACAAAACTGTTTCAGTGTAGCAATATTCTTGGGATGTCTGGTGTGAATCGCTCTCTTAAGGTCATGCCACAGCATTTCAATCGGGTTGAGGTCAGGACTCTGACTGGGCCACTCCAGAAGGCATATTCTGTGCTGTTGCAGCCATTGTTTTGTTGAATTACTTGTATGCTTTGGGTCATTGACCTGTTGCATCACCCATCCTCTGCGGAGCTTCAGTTGGCGGACAGATGGTTGCACGTTTTCCTGCAAAATGTCTTGATAAACTCTGGAATTCATTTTCCCATCAATGACAACAATCCGTTCAGGCCCTGAGGCAGCAAAGCAGCCCCAAACCATGATGCTCCCTCCGCCATGTTTTACAGTGGGGATGAGGTTTTGATGTTGGTGTGCTGTGCCTTTTTTTCTCCACACATAGTGTTGTGTGTTCTTCCCAAACAACTCAATCTTGGTTTCATCTGTCCACAGTATATTTTGCCAGTAGTGCTGTGGAACATCCAAGTGCTCTTTTGCAAACTTCAAACGTGCTGCAATATTCTTTTTGGACAGCAATGGCTTCCTCCGTGGTGTCCTCCCATGTACTCCATTCTTGTTTAATGTTTTCCTTATTGTAGATGTGTCAACAAAAATGTTAGCATGTGCCAGAGATTTCTGTAGGTCTTTAGCTGACACTCTGGGATTCTTCTTTACCTCATGCAGCATTCTGCGCTGTGCTCTTGCAGTCATTTTTACAGGATGACCACGCCTAGGGAGAGTAGCAACAATGTTAAACTTTCTCCATTTGTAGACAGTCTGTCTTACCGTGGACACATGAACATCAAGGCTTTTGAAGATACTTTTGTAACCCTTGCCAGCTTCATGCAAGTCAACAATTCTTGATCGTAGGTCTTCTGAGAGCTCTTTTCTGCGAGGCATGGTTCACATCAGACAGTGCTTCTTGAAACCAGTAAACCCAAAACAGGTGTGTATTTTTTAAGGGCAGGACAGCTGTCAGCAACACATTCAATATCATCACACTGATTGGAGTCAAGGTTGGCTCACTCCTGGCTCCAATTAGCTCTGGGAGAAGTCATTAAGCTAGGGCTTCACATACTTTTTCCTCCCTGCACTGTGAATGTTTACATGTTATGTGCAATTAAACCATGGCAACATCTAATGTTTGTGTAGTATTATGTTCAGCAGACTGTTTTCTTCTATTGTTGTGACTTAGATGACGTTCAGAGCACATTTTATGCCCAATTCATGCAAAACTCCACGTAATCCCAAGGGGTTCACATACTTTTTCTTGCAACTGTATAATCCTGTGGTCCGCACATGCTCTTTGCACTTGTATCTTGTGTCTTTGTGTTGCTATAGCTCTGTTCTGACTCTCATGACTCTCCTGGAATCTGACTCGGCTTGTGACTCGACCATTCTTTGTGTTCTCCTTTGATCTGACCCTCCGTTGCTGAACCCGGCCCGTGACCTGTGATTCTCATCTGCTGTTCTGTACCATTTTGTGCCGTTGTTGTCGACCCAGCCTGCCCGACTACTCTATTGTCCTTTTCACCAGCTACACGCAATTGGCGGCGGCCATTACCGCAACTGCGGTGTCTCGGGGGCCGCGACCTGGTTCCTGGCTGCGTCAAGTCCATCCCCACCATCAGAGGCCCTGGTGAAGGGCAGCCTGGGACTTAGACTCCGCGCCCTGAGGGACTTCGGTCTGTGGGTGGTGGTTGTCGTCAGCCAGTGCGTTACATTGTGATTAGGCCTGCCTGTTCGTTCCTCAGCTCCTGCCCTGACAGACTGTTTTTTGTGACACAGCTGTGGGTTGTACTGCTCACAGGTTCAGGGACGGTTTGGATGCGGTTTTGCAAGACTATTTTGTTTTGCTGAGGGGGGGAGGAGAATAAATGTGCTTAAACCTGATTCTGAACTGCAATCCTAATCCTGAATTGCAATCTTGTTCACAACTGATGACAAATGCAGTTCAGTAGCTGTTCCCATGGAATTCAATAGCCTGTAATTGTGTCAGGAAAGGCACATTCTTGTGTGCAGCATACTGGTTCATGGCCAACTCGCAGGTGCACATGCGCAAACTGGTGCGGGTGCATGCACGCGCACAAATGCCAGGCAGGCTATTTAAGCTGCACTAGGGCCTTGGATGTTTGCTCTTTGGTCTATTACATTTCCTGAGTATCTGCTACCTGTTCCTTTGTTGATTCCCTGTGACTTGATCTGCTCCAGATTCTGCCTGAACACTACTTGTCCTTAGATTTCGTCTCTGCCTGCTCCTTCTGCTTATCCTCCCAACTACCTGCTGTTACTGAGCCTATCTTGCCTTTGACTATTCTTCTGCCTGCCCTTTGTCCTTTGATCTGCCTGTCAGCTGCCAACCCAGACTGCCTGACCCTGTTTGCCTGCTGACCTGTGCCTGTCTCCTGTTCCAGTTTTTCAGCAACACACAGCCTGCTTTTCAGCAATGCACAGACTGTTCTTCAGCAACACATGCACTGCTCTTCAGAATCTTGCAAAGGAAGACCAGTCAGGCTGTCAGGCTCCGCCCAGCGGGATCTCTAGTGGTCCACGGCACGGGGTTTCCCAGGACGCGGAGTCTAAGTCCCAGTCTGCCTTTTCACCAGAGCCCCTGATGGTGGGGATGGACTTGGTGCAAGACTGGAACCAGGTCGCGTCCCTGGGCACCCCCGGCGGTGGCAGAGGGGTCCCGCTGAGGGTATGTGCCCGGGATGAGTCTGCTGTGAAGGGGATGACAGACCCTGATCCGAGCGGGATGGATGGGATGACAGATCCCGATCCGAGTGGGATGGATGGACGACTGCTAGGAGTGAGCGAGGTCAGACTAGCCGGGTCAGTATCGTGCGGGCAGCGTGGTACAGAGGGAGCAAGCGGAGGATGGTCGGGGTCACAAGCCAGGTTCAGCAGGTAGCGGGCAGCGTGGTACAGAGAGTCAGTCAGAGGGATGGTCAGGAACGAGCCGGGGTCAGAGCAGGAGAGGGTCAGCGTAATCAGAACAGGCAGAGTTTGGCAACAAGGAAACGTACTAGCAGGAACACAGGAACAGGAACAAGACCTTGCGGCACTTTGGAAATGCACAGGGCAGATTTAAATAGGGCGCCCTGAGTTTCCATTGGTGCGGCCGCGATCGCTACTGCGCATGCGCGGCCGCCGCCGCGATCTCTGTATTCGCCGGCCAGGAAGAGTCGGCGATCTGCGCATGCGCGCGACGCTGAGCGGCCGGGATCCCTGACACAGGCACTCATGCCCACTCTTTGCTCAGGCTCTCCTGTCACTTTACCAGGGTTCCTGAGCTAGACATGTAAGAGAAGCCTACCTCCACACATCAGGCTCCACCACCAGGTATGTTACAAATCCTCACCTGAACCGGACAGCACTGCTCAGAAATCGGACATGACTCTTTTCAATCTGCACTGAATCCGCACTGCCAGTGCACTAGACATATGTGAACAGGCACCATAGGAATCAATGTTATTTCACATGTCATACGCATTCAATGCAATTCAAACCGCATCCAATTCGCATATATGTGAACCAGCACTAATGAACTATTGTGCCATCTGAGAGTCACATAATATGGCATTTGGGTAAATATTTTTATAGCTTTATGTGTGTCAACAGTCTACATCCAAATGCTGGAATACATACTAATATAAATTATATTTACAATAAAGCTATACTTTGCCAGTACAGAGCAAAGTACAGACAGTCCCCGAGTTATGAACAAGATAGGTTCTGTAGTTTTGTTCTTAAGTTGAATGCGTAAGTAAGTTGGAACAGTACACGTTTAAAGTGTAACTTAAGCCAAACAAAAATTACAAGGGTGAATTTCCCTCTCTAGAGGTAGATTTCCTCTCACTTCCTGTTGTCTCAGAGACAGGAAGTGAGATTAAATCCTTCTAATGAGGATAAAGACAACAGTAAAAACCTCACAGTTGCTCTGTCCCCACACCATACAGTATTGTACAAATCAAAACTAATAAATAAATGAAACTTGGACAGATGTATACTGTACAGTAACTCAGTTCTGGTATCATAGAAGTTACAGGTACAAGTACAGGGCATACTCCCAATAGTTGTAGGCACTGAGTACACTACTGTAATAAATCTCACCAGCTCCACAGTTTCCAGGCTCTTATGGCTTTGCAGTGATATGGGATTTTCCAGGCACTTCTGGGCATGCAGTGATGTGGGTTTATTTGAGGCGCTTGTGGCCATGCAGTATTGTACTGGAATCGGCAAGATGGCTGTTCGGTGGTTTCTAGGACCAGCTTAGAGTGCAAGCAGCCAGAATTGACATCACACTGCCGTCATTCACAACTTGGATGTTCGTAACTCAGAGACTGCCTGTAACTGTTTTGTGGATAGCAGACAGCCTCCAATGATGCTATTTATTTTTTCTGTTCTCCTATTCCATTCCAGTCACCTGCTGGTTCCCCCAGAAAATACAGTATTTGCAATTAGGGGGAGCACATAACAGTGTCTTCTTCTTTCTAAATTGCAACACTCAAAGCTTGGGCAGCCAATGTGTGGTTATAGATAAAGTATCATGGTGAAGCAGTTTTTAAAGTGTATGTAAAGTTAAGTTTATTTTGTAAGTTTGCTTTTTTTTAGGTTTGGATAGCACGTGTAATATTTAGACCCCCTGCCCTCTCTTTTTTTTTTGTGGTCTGTGTCCCTTCTGAAGATAGCAACATTTAAGGATATACTGTAAAAATCACCTTTGATTACAACAAAGCACCTTAAAGTGTACACCCATCTTTGCAGCCACAGTGGAATAACACCTGCTTTATATTTGTTCAATGTTCTTTTTTACATAGAAACATTTAACAAACACTTCAAAATCCTATTTACTCTGTTTATAAGGGGACTTGGGAGCTATGCTTGCCATATTTAACCCTGTCTGCACTGTGCTGGCAGATCTCACTATCAACTGTAATCCAGATTTGAAATCTGCATGTCACAACAATTGATTTAAAATGTCTCTTAACGAGAGGAATCTCTGTCCTTAGGCTTTTTATTGGGACAGATTCACTCTAAAATTGATCAGCAATGCTTGAAGTCTGAGGCCTTCTTCCAAGTAACATCTAAAGGGTAAGAGATATTTTTAAAACTTTTTTTACATTCTATATTAATGTGAACACATAGAAAAACATATAGAAATGTCACTGCAAAAGTGTAAGTACATGTTAAGTTCTTCTGTGATAAAAGAGACTTTTGAATTTAGGTGATTATTAATAATAGAGATATTTGATTTTAGGTGTCAACCTACTCAAAAATAGACATGTTATGCAAAAAATCAAGATAGATAAAGTTTAAATACAAGAAATGAAATGAAGAAATGCAGCACAACAATATATAAATAAATATAATGATACTTACAATCTAATACGTGCGTGTATAAATAGTAAAAAACAACCTGCTGTACTTGTGAAGATCAATATATGCTATTCAAGATATCTTCCAATGCATACATATAAACATCCATAGAAACTGCACATAACCAGTACTATAAATAAATTGTGCACACAAATACAAAACAGATAATCCTAAATGGTGATCTGTCCCTTTTAAATCCTAAATACCATCACGTGGACCTGTGTGGTACACTTCCTGTGTATCGTGATCCAAATACACCAACAAAAAGTGTAAACTGAATATAGTCTTAATAGTGGTGGACCGTCCCTTTAAATCCGCTGTACTTCAAGTGGACCAGTGTAAACACACTACTGTATAAACGTGTACGGTGCCCCTGTGTCACCCCTTAGTGCTCTTCCACCTCCAACACTCTACTGCGCTCACCTCCACGTTTGACTCGTAATGACAGGTCAAACTGTGCTTTTCCCTTTAACTCAGGAGGGTATAATGGTACACAGATCTTCTCCACCATTTGCCAGCACTTTTAAGCAGATCCAGATTGCTCCATATCCATGTGAAAAAAATTCTCAATATAGTGTAGTATTTATACTAAAAAAATCTGTTATCAAACCAATCTAGTTCAACTCCTCCTGGGACACTACAGGGTTAAAAACTCACTATACAGTGTTTTCTGCCAAGTGTATACAGAAATCACTCTTCCAAAATGGTGGCACGTGCACTTCCGGTTAACGAGCTGACATCATCAGCGTACCCTATGTGTTACGTCACATCATGTGACTTCATCAGGACTTCATACTATTTCTACACGCACGTATTAGATTGTAAGCACCATTATATTTATTTATATATTATTGTGCTGCATTTCTTCATTTCATTTCTTTTACTTTGTTACATGTGGGAACACATTATACGCTAACTGCACAATTTTTTTAGGAAGTTTCATTGCACTGAAGCTTTTCTATATACATAAACTTTAAATACATTTTCTGTTGAGCAGAATCGGTTTACATGCAACCTTACGCAGCCCCTGATTGGTGGTAGTCTTCCTATCTAAACCCTCCACCCCATTATTAGCTATATAGTAAATGCAAATGCAGCAATAGATTTTTTAATCTGACTGCTTTGATATAGGAAAGCTAATTGATGGCAGTAGACCTCTCAGTACTTCTAAAAAAGCTAAATGGGAAGACCTTGGCCTAAGAGCAGCCAAGGTATATGCAGTGCTTCTTCTTGTTCTACAAACAAACCAGATCAAAAATTTCATTTTCCCAATAACAGCAGGACAAATTATTGTGAACAATTGATGGGTTGCTGAAACCAGGTGTCAATCAAGGTTTGATAACAGCAATATAGGTAACACATACAACCTGCCAGGCAGGAAACATGAACCAGAAATGATACAAGTATACAAAAGCAAGGAAATCACTGTGTACAATTCATCAGACAGATTAAAGAGTATGTAAACCCAACATTTCAAAATCCTGATATGTATCTGCTGTACCATGTATTGTACGAAAAAGTATCCTGTTCTCTTTGTATTGCGTCCTTTATGTGAAATTCCTGGTGTTCCTGTCAGTCCCTCTGCTTTCCTATTAAAAACTGACCACACTAACCAGGAAAACACCATGGTAAGTTCTCTAGCTATTCTGGGAACTCAGGCTGCTCCCCTACAATGATCAGACTTTTCCTGACATGCAACCCCTGCACAGCCTTTCACTAGGAAGATCAGTGTACTGCTGTTTCCCCTACCCCAGCTCTTATGCAGTTGAAAACAAAGGGAATATGATCACTTATAAAACAAAACTGAAATAAAATATTTATGATTTATATAGGTGAGGATTTACATATACTTTAAGTAAAGACAGATACATATAGTTGCAGTGGTCTCTTCATTTCTGTGCGTGCATTTACACTTTCAGTGTTTGTAAGCTCTAGCTGTTTTGCAGTAACATACAGTAAATAAAGACTACAGTGTCACAATTGAGCGGACCATAAGCATTGTTTCTTTTTTTCCCGGCTCTTATTTAAAACTCATAGCTTTGTTGGCCTAAAAGCTAATCATCCACAGTTGATATATAGGAAGATTGAAATTGATTGAATGGATTGTCTACTCAATACCTATAATATCCACAGTCTAGCATTTAAGCCAAACCATCAAAGTGGACTTCATACGTTGGTAACAGATCAATAGAGATTAGCTTTTTTCATGCTTTTTATATTCCCTTCAAACTCTTTCAAACCAGCTCCCTGCAGGATTCTTAAAATACTTTTGTGTGGAATATATGGGCTAAGCAAAAAGTTAGGCTCAAAGGTTTCATCTTGACACTCCCAAAGTCCTGTGGCAGTATTGGATTTCCAGATCCCATGAAACATTATGAAGCTATTCATTCTGCCAGACTTACAGATTGGTGTACTCAAAAGGACAGAAAGCCTTGGATAAGGATGGAACGATCATTCCTTTTGAACTCTGTTGTTGGACCATCTCTGCCTGGCTAGATAGACATGACTTAGTTTCTTCTACAATCAAGAATACCATTCTTATAGGCCCCTCAGTCAAGAGCGTTAGGCTCCTTTCACAACATATCGCCCTGTCTTCAACTCCAAGTCTTTTGCGGATCCCTCATTTATTCAAAAGTATTTCAAACCTTCAATTTCAAATGTTGATGCATAAGAAAATTGTCTGGTCTGCCCATTTCTCCTGTCAAAACAGTGTGACAAACAGTGCTGAACTTACAACATCCTACTCCACTAACCTAGACTTCATGATATGTTTTCAATTCAGTTCCTCATCTCAGATTTTCACCAGATACTGGGAAAGGGCTCTGTTCTAGGACCCATTTGAAACAATGTCCATGGATCAAGCCCCATTCCAACATTCTCTATTCTTACTTTACTCAAATTTAACTACAGAGGGCCTCTAACGAGACCTCCCATTCTTGCACAAATGGGAAGAGGATCTCGAGACTACATTCTCATGGGCCCAAAAAGATGTCATTATGCACACAAAGTTTCACTGGCCAACAATTGTTGACTTGCTGGTATAGAACTCCTCAGAAACTACACCAAATAAATCCCAAGTTCTCCCAATTATGCTGGCATTACAAAGAGGCAGTGGAACGCCACTCCACATGGTATGGGATTTCCCTAGACTGTAATAAAGTAAAATACATGTATCATTTGTGGACAAACCATGCGCCTACTTAATTCACAATACAGTATTACAAAAATTCCCTTCTCAAAAAACAAACTCCTACTAAGAGTATGCCAGCAAGAGGTCCAGCAAATGGAGAATTTCACTCCAGACCTCAGAAACCAGGAAGATAAATACTTCCATACTTGGACACTGTGGATTCTCTTTAAGAATGCCACAACCTCAACTCAGCCAGAAAACCATAACCACCCAGTCTCAAAACTCCTGGAATCCAATACCCCCTGGGAGGACAGGATGCAGTGGTGATGGTCCTGAGTGAACATTTTAATAACATCCTACTTCACAAGGCTATCACACATATTGCAATTTTCTCCATCCTCTATCCCATTATCACAATTAATTTTACTCACACTCTCATAAAAGAAAAATAAGGAGGAAAGTCTCAACAAAGGCATGTACACTGACAGCTTGTTCAATGATTATAAACTAGTATTAGGTCAAATATATCTGATTTCAGTACAGCGAATGTTATTGAAGTTCAGCTCCAGAATTCAAACCCCATTGAAATTAATGGGAGCTGCATAATCAAGTCAGGGGATTGACAAAGAAAAGGCCTGAGGGGATGGGCACTGATATACTGATCTAGGGGACCTGTACCAAAGATTTTTTTTAATGATCAGGTAATGTAGAGAGGCCATTGTAGAGCCATTTAAGAGGGGGAAACTTAAAATATGCAATTCCTTTACATAACATGCTTGGGGATGTCCTAATGCTTTCAATGCCAGTGACATAAGGCATACAGGGGCACATAATAACTTCTAGCTGGTCAGGCCAGCATGTCTTAGGTTGCTTGCAATCCCCAGCTGCTATAAGCTCATGGTCACTTCAGTGATTATGAACTTATAGCAAAATTGTTCATCAGACTTTGCTGAATAATGAAATATGTTGGTTTTGTGTTAGAGAAGACACTAGTAGCTTGTGATGAGGCAGAACTTGGTTTACTTGTGTGGCTTAAGTTGCAAACATACAATACATTTCAGCAAACTGTAACAGCAGACATCTTGGTTTTGAAGAAAGAGAGAGAGAAGAAGAGAAAACCAACAAGTTTTACACATATGCACAACTGGTAACCTTAGTGTACAGTGCCATCTATTGGTCAAGTGATATTAACACACAATACTGTATAGTACATGCTGTTGCATCCCCAACAAAATATTCCTCCCCCCCCCCTCCCAATGATCTGAACTCCCCTTCCTGTCCACAATCCCTCCCAAACCCCACAGCACTAATCTCCAGGTGAAACTGATCTCCTTCCAAGCTCTCTTGCAAGAAATGCCCGCAGCGATAAAAGAAGAAAAGAATTAGTGCAGGGCAGGCATGACTAGGCCCAGAGTGGGAAGGAAGATGTGTAAGGGTTAATGTTAGTATTAGGGTTGGTAAAGGATAGCTGGGGGATCTGGTTGGTAGAGGAGAGTGTAGGTGGGGTCTCCTGCACTTTAGGGTGGGGTGTTCTGGGGAGGGGCGTCAGTTGGGAGCTGGACGTGGAAAAGAGAGCTTCCCTCTCGCCCTCCACCAGGGTGTCCTTCCCTGAGGTTTAGGTACAGTGGCAGCTGCCAGGGAGGGACAATTGGCCCAGCTGCGGCTTGCAGGGGCTGTACTGGCTGCGGAGCCGGGTCTCTGCCTCACTGCGGGGCCCGGGCTTGTCACCAGCGGCAGGGGGGCAGGAGCGCCCATGTGCTTAGGCCTCCGGAGCACTTTTGCCCGCCCCACAGAGAGCTCAGGACCAGAACGGGAGCCCCACTCGGGACCCTGGCAGGGCACTCTCCTGCGTCTGCCTGTGGGGAGGCCGGGATGAGAAGGACGGTTGGGCCGGGCTGGGTGAGTCTGCGGCCTCCAAGGGGAGGGCCTGGCTGCGGAGCCGGGTCTCTGCTTTTCTGCAGGACCCGGGCTCCTCAGAGGTAGTTGGGCTGGAGCGCCCATGTGCTGGGAGGTCTGCGCCTCCGGAGAGCTTTCCCCCGGTCTCCCCACTAGCCCAGGGCTCGGCTCCATGATGGGAGCCCCACTCGGGACCCTCCGGCCCCCGCTGGCAGGGCGCTCTCCTGTCTCTGCTCCCGGGGAGGCCGGGAGGAATCCTAGGCTTCGGCGGAGTTCGGGGGGGCGGGGTCACTCGTGGACGAAGCCCCGCCCCCCGCCCGCACGGCAATGAAGACGGGATGACAGCGGCTCCTCCGCTGACAAGGCACCTGTCAGGGAGGGTGCCCGGCGGGGGGAGATGTCCTGCTGCAGCTGCCGGGCTGTCTGGTGCTGTGGCCGGCGGGTCCCCTGTCAGCATGGAGCAGCGGCTCCATAAAAAAAAAAAAAAAAAAAAATTTTCCACAGGTGCAGCGCTAGGCGGAGGGCTGGCAAGTGCCCAGGGTCGTCGGGGAGCGTGGCTGGTGCTGGGCGGTAGGAGCGGCACAGACCTGCGGGACCCGTGGCTCCTGGGACTGGGAGGCCATCCAGTCATTGAGAGGAGGAGGACCAATCGGAGGGCGAGCTATCGGAACCCGATCCGGGGGCGACAGCTGGCCGCTCGGCGCCGGTGGATTTTGGACGCGCGGCTGCTGGGACGTCTCCTGGGCAGTCTGGTGAGTTACCATTTTTTTTTGGGGGGTCTGCTCTCTTCTTTTCAGCTGCTTTCCAGGAACTGTTGGGGGGCGGGCTTCTGCGGTGTCGGGGGGCGGCGTCATCTCGTTGGGTATTGGTGCGGGGGTCTGCAATTTGCAGTCCGGCTGGGGACTTGTTGCGGCGCTTTGCGCTGGGCGGTAGTGGGGGCGCTGGGCCTGCTTCTGTGTGATTCCCACCTGCAGGTGGGGATGTTTGCGGGGGCCTAGGGCAGGATAATGGGGACGCACGGGGCCTGGTGTTTTCTTCTCCGGGTTAGGGTCAGGGGTGGTTACGGCGGGGTCCGGTGCTCTGGGCTAGGCGGCCCCATCCACGGTTTTGGGTGAGGGTGCGGGGGGTGCCAGGGCCGGGCGGCTTCGCAGTGTGCCTGTGGTTTGAGGGCCCGTTGGTGTGCATTGACATTCGGATGTGCGGGAGTAGATTGGGTGAGGTGTGTATGTCGAGATCTTCATGCTCTTGATCTTGGAGCGGCTGCCTGTCGATGGGTCGAGGGTTGACGAGGGCAGGCGGGAGGACGCGGAGAAGCGGCGTTCTTTTTCGTTTATCCCGCGTGCTTTTGCTAATTGGTTGCAGGCTTTCGCGATTGTGGCCAGTGTCATTGGGGAAACGGCCCCTGAGCATTGCTCGGCGCTTTTCTGTTCCCTTGACGCTATTAGCAAGGCTCCTGGGTTTGAGGGGGGATCGCTGGGCTACGGTGCGATGAACAGTTTCGGCAGCGTAGGGCGGTTCACCCGTCATTACGCTGGGACAATACGGTCCGTGGCCTTTGGATATGGCTTATGACTCCGGCGGGGCCCTCTGGTCTGTTTTCGGGGTGGGCCGGTGGTTCGTTCTCCCCGGGACAATCAGCCTCAAAGCGTAGGGGTTCTGCTGGCGGTTCCAGGTTTGTTCGGAGGGTTTCCGCATCCCGTGCACTTTGACTTCGATTCCTCCCTTAGCGCGGAACTCACGGTCGGCCTTGCAGTATGCAGCGGTGGTTTCGGATAAGTTGCGTAAGGAAGTGGGGTTAGACCGCGTGGGCGGCCCGTTTTTCTTTTTCTCCCTTGGGGGGTTGTGCCCAATAAGGAGCCTCATGCGTTTCGGTTAATTCCTCACCTGTCCTTCCTGACAGTGGGGTCGGTGACCGACGCCATCGATACAGAGTCAGGTGCGGTGTATTATACATCGTTCGATGCGGCAGTTTTCTGGGTTCTTCGGTATGGGCGCGGTGCGCTCCTGGCGTAATGGGATATTGAAGCAGCGCTTCGGCTGTTGTGGGTACATCCGGACGGTCTTCGTGTTTTTGGGTTGTCGTTGGGAGGGCTCGTTTTATGTTGTGAAGTGCCTTCTCATGGGTGTTTTATATCCTACGCTTTGTTCGAGAAGTTCAGTTCATGCATGGAGTGGGTGGTGCGGGATGTCTCAGGGGTGCCTGCGGTCATCCGTTATTTAGATGATTTTCTTTGTGTGGGTCCGCCAGCTTCCAGGGTATGTGCAGTTTTTTCTGGCCACTTTGCAACACATTGCACAACGTTTTGTTATTCCGCTGGCGTTGGACAAGACTGAGGGCCCGGCTTCGGTGATTACTTTCCTGGGCATTGTTTGGATTCCGGAGCTGTGGAGTGCCGGCTGCCTGAGGACAAGCTGTTGGCCTTCGAAGTTGAGATTCGTGGGGTACTGCGCAAGTGTAAGTTTCAGCTGCGGGCCTGGCAGTCGTTGTTGGGCAAAGCTTACCTTCGCTTACCGTATACTGCCGATGGGTTGGGTGTTCTGCCGCCGATTGCAGATTTGGCTCCCCTTTTTGGATTCCTTCAACAGGCGAGCTCTGTGGATGTCTGGCCCTGGGAGCTATTTTGACCTGGATTTGTTCCCGGATGCGGCGGCTTCCGTGGGATATGGGGCCTTTTGCTGAAGTCGGTGGAGCGCGGTTCCATGGCCTGCTTCCTGGTGGGAGGCGGGGGGTTTTCTCTTCGTATCTTGGTGCTGTTGGTATTTTTTCCGGTGGTGCTGGTGGTTGCAGTGTGGGGGGAGCATTTTCGGAAGTAAGGGTTCATTTTCGGTGTAACATTTTGGGGGTGGTTCAGGTCATCAATCGGGTCTCGGTGGTTGGCCTGCTTCGCCATTTCGTGTTGAGTTGCCTGCAGCTGACCATTTTTCTTCATGCTGTGCATCTCCCTGGGATTGAGCACACTCTGGTTGTCGCTTTGGCTCATTTTCAGTGGGACACATTTCGAGGGTTGGTGCTGGGGGAGGAGCACCGCGGGGTTCCTTGTCCCGACTGGCTGTGGGATTTTGCCTTGGGGTCGTTGCAGGCTGGATCCGGTAGTCGGGGAGTGAGGCGACATGGTCTGCATACTCGACTTAAATGGTGTGGGACCCATCGTTGGTATGGTGTGCCCGGGTACATTCCAGTTAACCAAGGTTTAACTGGAAGGTGGTGGTGCTGCACTGCGGATGGTATGGTTGTCTCCGAGCTGGTTGGTTGCGTCTGGAGGCCTAGTGGAATATGGTTGTCCGCAGGTGCATTTTAACTGGCGGGAGTGGTTAACCTGCTGCAGCGGGTCAATATTGATCCGTGGGGGCCTGAGGTGGGTTCGCTGTGTTGTAATTTTGGCACGGAAATTAGAGCGGGGGGTGTCAGCTGCTGCGTTTGATTGCCGGTTGGCTGGTTTGGCCTTCTTCTTAAGTTGCTGGGGTGTCGGGGTTTTCACGAAAACCTTTTTGGGTTCGACAGGCCCTTCGGGGTTCCCGTAGGGCTCATCGCTGAAGGGATTCACGGCATCCGGTGTCCGTTGAGTTGTTAGGGTCTTGGTTTGTGCGCCTGCGGTCTGTGTGTCTTTCGGGCTTCGAGGTGTTTGTTTCGGTACGGCCTTTGCGGTGGCCTTTTTGGGGTATTGCGTTTTGGTGAGTTCGGTAGTCCGTCTACATCAGTTATTGGGGGGTTATTGGGGGATGTGGTCGTGTGCTGGGTTTACTGGGGTGGAGGTGCTCGTCCATCGGTCTAGGACGGACCAGTTGGGGCGTGGTGCATGGGTGCAGTTCTTTGCTCTTCCAGCATCTTATGTGTGCCCGGTGGGTGCGGTGCCAGATTTTCTATCCCATCGTCCGGTGGGGCAGGGGTCCTTTTTTCCAGCACGCTGAGGGGTCCTCTTAATTCACTTTCACTTTGTGTCAGTTTTCTGACGGTGTTTTACGGCGACTGGTTGGATGCGTCCTTGTGTGCTTCGCATTCGCTTTGGATGGGGGCTGCTACGGAAGCTGCCGGGTGGGGTTTGTTGGATATGGGTCACACGTATTGGTAGGTGGGATTCACGGAGATTTCGACTGTGCGTTCGTCCGCATCTGTTGGGGGTCTAGTGGGGTCTCGTGTTCTGTTGTCATGGCCTGGGGGGAGTGCCTGTCCTGTCTGGGTGATGTATTGTCCTGGGGGTATTGCTTGTCCTTTTCTTTCAGAGGGAGCGGTGTGGCCTGGTGTGGATCCTGGGTCACTCCTATGTGTTCTTGGGGGGCCCGGTGGGCTGATGTTAGGCCTACTGGTAGGCAGCTGGGGTTGGCTAGGCAGGAAGCTTCTGTCAGCTGGATGGGTGTGCCGGGTATGTTGTGGGGTCGTGTGCTGCAGGAGGGGCAACGTTTGACTCGACGGGATGGCCCACTGGATGTCCTGGTGCTTCCTGCGGGTGGCAACGATCTGAAGGTCGACAAGGAGGTGGGGCGCTTCTTTATCCATAATGGGGGGCTGGTGGTCCGGCATCTGGAGCTGGAGGTGGATACTTGGAGGTATCTTTGGAGTGCTGGGGTACATCTGAATGCGGTTGGAGCGGATTTATGGTCTCTGGGTCTAAGGGATGGAGTTCGGAGGGGTTTGTTGTGGTGTGGCACGCATGGGTAAGGGCTCACCCAGCGTGCTGTGGCGGTAGTTGGTCTTTGGAGGCGGTTCTTATCTTGGAGGTACAAAATGGTGTGGGACCCATCGTTGGTATGGTGTGCCCGGGAACATTCGCAGTTAACCGAGGTTTAACTGGAAGGTGGCGGTGCTGCACTGCGGACAGTATGGTTGTCTCCGAGCTGGTTGGTTGCGGCTGGAGGCCTAGTGGAATATGGTTGTCCGCAGGTGCATTTCGGATCGTTTTGGTGGTGCCTTCAAAGACCAACGACAACTCTTTATGTTTTCTGTTATAAGGAATAGTTGATGTGTTTAAACTTGATTGGTTAATAAAAGGCCGTGCTGGCCATTTTACTCCAAAATTGGTGTTGTGTTTTCTGTAAGTATAGTAAGTAAAGGGGATTGGTATGGAAGGGTAATGGTGGTGTAGTGGGGTCTGGATGAACCTATCTCGGGTGCACTAGTCATGTTTTCCAACCCCTTTCTTTCCTGAATGAACACACTGGTTGATCCATACAGAATAGTCCTGTGTTCATTCATAAGTAAGACATCAGAGGTCTGTTTATGTGGTTGGTCCACTTACTGATCTGTACAGGCTTCTCCCTACAGCTGTACGCAAACATCTGTGACTTCTAGGTGTAGAAATGAGTTTGTTTTGTGAATGTCAGGTGTGCAGGTACAGGTGAGTGGTCCCAAATGCACACTCTCTGTGTTTGGGGCCACACACCCAAACCCACATGTGTGTCCAATTAGGACATGCTGCTGTGTTTCCCACAGAATAAACAAAGACTTCCTAGATGTAACTCCAGGTGGCTCCAGCCACATAAACAAAACAGTGGTTCATGCTGTACAGGCCTCAACACCAGTGTGAATGACACACACAAAGTGTATTTCTGCACTCAAAGTCACAGGTGTTTGCATAGAGTTGCAGGAATCAGCCTGTATCAATCAATGACAGGACTGACAGACACTGCAGCTGTATGTACTGTATGTAATCTCTACCTATACGCATGTAACCATGGGATTGATAAAAATCAATATACCGCTGTAATAATTGTTGTCAACCACACCATGTGCTTTATGTAGAGTATTTATGAATATTATTCCTGTTTTATCTTGTAATTCAATACATTTGTAAGCATATATTTTAGCATAGTCTTTTAGAAAAAAAATTCTATGTGAATGTGTTACCAGCAAGCACCTCAAAAGTCCCTAATTCCTTTGGTTTATCAATTATGTATTATATTAGAATGTAGGTGGAGATGTGTGCATATTGACAACCCACATTACCGATCTATCTGTCTATTTATTTACTTTACTTTTGCATAGAGTAATTCCTTGGCTTACAAACAGCAATAGCAACCTAATATGAAAACTTGTAGTAGGTAGTTTTGCTAAAATAATAGATTTTTTTTGTGTGCAGCAGTAACAATTGAGCTTTGGAAGCAGTAGAAGGAATACAGCAAAAAAAAACCCCAAAACTTTGTATATTACACAAAAAAAATAAAGCTATCAATGTCATAAAAATTGCCAAATAGGAGCAAAACAAGTCCCAGAGTATAGTTGTGATCTTCCATTCAATAACACACTGTAATGTGTACAAATGACAAACCCACATTGCAGAGCTGAGGCAGTTATTATGCCAATTGAGCAAAACATCACAAAACCATGTTTCAGAAACAAAAACAATAGATGGAGAGCATGCACGCAGTTTGATTAGGGATCGAGGCAGCAATGTAAGAGGAAGAGATGAGTCAATCAGTCAATTCTAAAAAAACAATTCAAATTTGATATTACAAACATGGCAGCCACAAATATTGTAGAGACTCACTGGCCATTAAGCAAGAATTTGTAATTGGCCACTATGCCTGAGGAAGAGACCAGGCATTTAGATAATTTAGATTATTTAGATAAGAAAAAAAACAGTTTATGTTATAGTCAAGAGCTAGAAATTTTGTATGGACACACAACACACCATGTAAACGTGTTTATTATTTGTAAGCTAGAAGTGCAGATTTCTGGGAAAATCAGTGAACCAATCACACAAGCAGGAAATTCCATTTCTGGGGGCATTCAGTACAACAACAGTGTACAGAACACTTCCAGGCTGCCATATCACACTGAATTTTACAGAAATTACAGCGGCTGCAGATTTAAAAGGAAAGGTAGTTATTAACTGCTTTCCCGCCACCTTATAGCAGATATATTGTTACAGGGAGGCAGGGATGCGCAAAATCACTTGTATACATATGTGATTTTGCATTTCTGGATAGGGGGCGCATGTGAGTGCCCTACCTGCGCTTCCATTCACAGCCTTGGCTGTCAACCACAGGGACCCGGCCGGTGATTACCCACCGGTGCCAAGTGATTACCGAGCATCCCTGATGGGGTGGAGGACTGTTTTGTTTACTAACAGTCCTCCCTGTCAGCTCGGACACACTGCTTTGGATGGCTGTGCATAGCACAGTCATCCAGAGCAGTGTGATTACAGTGAAGCACACTGACACAGCCCGTAGTAAAACACTCCCTGAACACAGTTAACCCTTTGATCATCCCTCATGTAAATCCCTTCCTGCCCAGTGTCATTAGTACAGTGTCCGTGCTTTTTTTTTAGCACTGATCACTGTATTGGTGTCACTGGAGATGTCAGTGACACCAAGTCAGTTCCTCCCAGTGTCAGAATGTCCGCCAGCAGTCCTACTTGTACTGCTATTTGTAAACGCTATAACTTTCACGTAAACCACTTAATTTACACGCATTGGGATTTTTTTTTTTGCAAAGACAGAATACATTTTGACCTAAATTTATGATAAATTTGATTTTTTCTGTTGTTTTACTAGACATGTTTAATAACAAAAAGTCAAATGTATTGTTTTTTTTTTCTCAAAATTGGTGGTCCTTTTTTTTTATAGCGCAAAAAATAAAAAATTCACAGGTGATCAAATGCTACTGAAATAAAGCTCAATTTGTGGGTATAAAAGGAAGTAAATTTCAATTGGGTGCAGAGTTGCATGACCGCGCAATTGTCAGTTAAAATAACGCAGTGCCGTAAAGCAAAAAATGGCCTGGTCAGGAAGGGGGGTAAATCCTCAGGAGGGCGAGTGGTTAATAATGCTAAATTACAACATGGCTTGTGTAGCCTTTGTAACAGCCATATTAGTTTTTATTTGCTATGGGTTTGATTTACTAAAGGAGAGTGCAAAATGTGGATAAGTTCTGCATACAAACCAATCAGATTCCATTTTTTGTCAAAATCAAAATAAACAAGCCGAAGTTAGAAGTAGATAGCACTGCATTGGATCTGACAGGGGACCCTGCAATAAATCATGATCCCTGATGACGTCATGTGACGGAATAAATAGGGAGGAAACCTGTGATGTCATGCTGCTAACCGGAAGTACACAGTCCGCCATCTTGAGAAAGGGTTTTCCTATTGAAATGCATGTAAACTGTTGTGCACCAGGATATGTGCACATTTTAAGATCAGTTTATAGATTTTAAAAAAAGAAATATTGGTGATTAAATGAAGAGCACTAGATATCCTTTCCTTTTTTGAGCTTTACATGAATAACAACTTGAGGATTGCGGATGATGGAGATTAATTAAATGGGCATCTGAGCATTGGAAAGTGAATACAGCAGTCCTAACCTGAGAGACCTTTTAACCCTTTTTGCTCCCAGTTCCATACAGTGTATGGACCTACAGCATTTCAGTGACCATGATATTATACCAAAACTGTTCAGCAGACACCTCTGAATAAAATAATATCTCGGATCAGTGGATGACAAATAAGGTACTCCCCCACCCTTGGCCCGCCGCTGCTGCCACCGCTAATTCTCTTGGACTTCTCCCCCCTCCACTGTCGCCTACAGTTCACCTGTGCTGCTTTCTTTTCCCCTTCCCCACCTAACTAAACCCTGTGGCAAGCCTCTCTACCCCCCGCCTCCTCCAATACCCCTGCACTGATCCTGCCCACTGATCCTTCCCTGCTGCTTCAGACTTGCTTCCCTCCTCTGCCCTCCCTCCAGCTTTTTATACTATAGGGGAGCAGCGGAGGAAGAAAAACATTTTAAAAACCTGTCCTGCCACCGTTTCACCCCCCCCCCTCCGCAGTACCCCTCTCACAGATCCTCTGGCACTCCTCCCTGTAGTGCTATCAGCCAGCTTTCCATCATCCCCTCCCGCTGGCTTCAGCTGCTGCTCCAGAGGAAGATCCTGTCAGGATGGAGAGCAAGTGAAATCCTGTTAGGATGGAGAGCTGGGGGGCTGGTAAACGTGTTTATATGAACAGCCGCTGCTCCAAATTTGACATCCATGTGGGTCCATCTGCATGTTCCTGGTCTCACTGCCATGTATCCACGCCCACAAGGATGTGAGGTGAGGTTGGGAGCAGCAGCTGTGCATCTCAGCCATTGGGAGCCAATGCATCTCAGTTAACATGAATAAGACTGCCTGCATGGGGATGCATGGAACACCTGGGCATCCCTGTGCAGGTAAACATGGCCTTCCACAGGCATACACTTTAGTACACCCCATGTGAACAAAGCCTTAGTAGGAATTTAACAAGAATTTTGTAAATTATGTTGTGTTTGTGTCCGCTGATAATGATTTTAGTGTATTTTTAGTGAAAATAGCAATTTGATAAACATTTGCGTAACTATTGCACGGCCTAAAAAAATCAGTAGCACATTTATTTATTTATTCTTTAGGTCATGTGCTTTCACAAAATATATAGTTTGGGGTGTTTTACAAATTTTGAAATCTGTAAGGGAAGAATGGTAACCTCAGATTTTTATAATAAATTGTGTTTATTTACTGTTTTGCACACCTTCACTTTTCACCATTTCATAAAAAAGGCAAAATTTACAAATTTTAGTAATTTATTAACTGAATACAGCTTTAGCTTTTATATTTGGTGGGAATTTAGCAGGAATTTTGTATGTTTTGCTGTGGTTATGTCCGGTAAGAATGATTTTAGTGTATTTTTCTTAAAAATAGCGATTTGATAAACATTTGCACAACTATTATGGGGCCTAGAAAATCAGTAGCACATTTTCTTTTTTGTACAGGTCAAGTACTTTTAGAAAATATATGGTTTTGGGGGTCTTTTACAAAAAAAACAAAAACTGGAACTGGAAGTATAAAAGAAGCCATCTTGCTAAAACCGGAAGTCTCAAAAACACCATCTTAGCAATTCACTGGGACACGGTGGTGGTATTCTTGTTACTTATTTGGCTATCTGCCATCAAGAACACTTTTTGAGGGTGGTGGATCAACAAATACTGACAGTCAGTGCGGATATCTGGTTTTATTTTATTGGATCAATACTTTTAATATTGATGGTGTGAACCTCCTGCGCTCCCAAGTGTTTTTGAAACTAAAAAATAATAAATAAAATAAATAAGTGTATAAATCCCAAAGGGAGCTGCTAACATTAAATCATATACCAGTGATTACGTAAGATAAAAGTAATAAGGAATGCAGCGCTACATTCAAATCATAAAAATATGTGAATGTGGGATCCCAAAATATCAAATAAGTTTAAAAAAATGTGACGGTTAGAGATGAGCGAATCGAACCAGGCGAAGTGGAATTCGTTTCGAATTTCAGGAAAAATTCAATTCGCGTCGAATCTGAATATTTGCATAATTCGGGTGCGCGAATCGGATTTTTCCCGATCAGCCGGCAAAAGTGTCCCTGCAGAGAGCTCCGCTATTTCTGACAGTTCTCTGACAGTTCCTTCACATGTACAGCGGTTGAAACATTGTATCTATTTGTTTCCATTTAGGATACAGATGTTTTTATTCGGAAATAAATAGATACAATGTTTCAACCGCGGTACATGTGAAGGAACTGTCAGAGAACTGTCAGAAATAGCGGAGCTCTCTGCAGATACACTTTTTGCTGTACTGGAATACTTCTTCTTCTCATTCTTCTTTTCATTCTTCTTTTCATTCTTCTTCTCATTCTTCTTCTCATTCTTCTTTTCATTCTTCTTCTTCTTTTCATTCTTCTCATTCTTCTTTTCTTCTTCATGAAAAGAAGAATGAAAAGAAGAATGAGAAGAAGAATGAAAAGAAGAATGAGATGAAGAGTGAGATGAAGAGTGAGAAGAATGAAAAGAAGAATGAGAAGAATGAAAAGAAGAAGAATGAAAAGAAGAAGAAGAAGAAGAATCTTTTCATCTCATTCTTCTTTTCATTCTTCTTTTCATTCTTCTTCTTCTTCTTCTTTTCATTCTTCTACTTCTTTTCATTCTTCTTTTCATTCTTCTTCTTCTTTTCATTCTTCTTCTTTTCATTCTTCTTTTCATTCTTCTTCTTCTTCTTTTCATTCTTCTCATTCTTATTTTCCTTCTTCTTCTTCTTTTCATTCTTATTTTCATTCTTCTTCTTTTCATTCTTCTCATTCTTCTTTTCATTCTTCTTCTTCTTCTTTTCATTCTTCTTTTCATTCTTCTTCTTCTTCTTTTCATTCTTCTTCTTCTTCTTTTTATTCTTCTTTTCATTCTTCTCATTCTTCTTCTCATTCTTCTTCTCATTCTTCTTCTCATTCTTCTTCTCATTCTTCTTTTCATTCTTCTTCTCATTCTTCTTTTCATTCTTCTCCTTCTTTTCTTCTTCATGAAAAGAATGAGAAGAAGAATGAAAAGAAGAAGAATGAAAAGAAGAAGAAGAAGAATCTTTTCATTCTTCTCATTCTTCTTTTCATTCTTCTCATTCTTCTTCTTCTTCTTTTCATTCTTCTTCTTCTTTTCATTCTTCTTTTCATTCTTCTTCTTCTTCTTTTCATTCTTCTTCTTCTTTTCATTCTTCTTTTCATTCTTCTTCTTCTTTTCATTCTTCTTTTCATTCTTCTTCTCATTCTTCTTTTCATTCTTCTTCTTCTTTTCATTCTTCTTTTCATTCTTCTTTTCTTCTTCATGAAAAGAAGAATGAGAAGAAGAAGAATGAAAAGAAGAAGAAGAAGAAGAATGAGAAGAAGAATGAGAAGAAGAATGAGAAGAAGAATGAAAAGAAGAATGAAAAGAAGAAGAAGAATGAAAAGAAGAAGAAGAATGAAAAGAAGAATGAAAAGAAGAAGAAGAATGAAAAGAAGAAGTAGAATCTTTTCATTCTTCTCATTCTTCTTTTCATTCTTCTTTTCATCCTACTTCTTCTTCATCCTCATCCTCATCCTCATCCTCTTCTTCTTCTGAGGATGAGGATGAAGAAGAAGAAGAAGAAGTAGGATGAAAATAAGAAGAATTCCAAGCCGGCAAAAAGTGTATCTGCAGAGCTCCTCTATTCTGCAGATACACTTAGAGGAGCTCTGCAGATACACTTTTTGCCGGTTTGGAATTCTTCTTATTTTCATCCTACTTCTTCTTCTTCTTCATCCTCATCCTCGGAAGAAGAAGAAGAGGATGAGGATGAGGATGAAGAAGAAGAAGAAGTAGGATGAAAATAAGAAGAATTCCAAGCCGGCAAAAAGTGTATCTGCAGAGCTCCTCTATTTCTGACAGTTCTCTGACATAGAACTGTCAGAAATAGAGGAGCTCTGCAGATACACGTTTTGCCGGCTTGGAATTCTTCTTCTTATTTTCATCCTACTTCTTCTTCTTCTTCTTATTCATCCTCATCCTCATCTTCTTCTTCTGAGGATGAGGATGAAGAAGAAGAAGAAGAAGAAGAAGAAGTAGGATGAAAATAAGAAGAATTCCAAGCCGGCAAAAAGTGTATCTGTAGAGCTCCTCTAAGTGTATCTGCAGAATAGAGGAGCTCTGCAGATACACTTTTTGCCGGCTTGGAATTCTTCTTATTTTCATCCTACTTCTTCTTCTTCTTCTTCATCCTCATCCTCAGAAGAAGAAGAGGATGAGGATGAGGATGAAGAAGAAGAAGTAGGATGAAAATAAGAATTCCAAGCCGGCAAAAAGTGTATCTGCAGAGCTCCGCTAAGTGTATCTGCAGAGCTCCGCTATTTCTGACAGTTCTCTGACATTCACTCCATACAGCGGTTGAAACATTGTATCTATTTGTTTCCTCAGAAGAAGAAGAAGAGGATGAGGATGAAGAAGAAGAAGTAGGATGAGAATAAGAAGAATTCCAAGCCGGCAAAAAGTGTATCTGCAGAGCTCCGCTAAGTGTATCTGCAGAGCTCCGCTAAGTGTATCTGCAGAGCTCAGCGGTTGAAACATTGTATCTATTTGTTTCCATTTATGGAAACAAATAGATACAATGTTTCAACCGCTGTATGGAGTGAATGTCAGAGAACTGTCAGAAATAGGCTATTTCTGACAGTTCTCTGACATTCACTCCATACAGCGGTTGAGGAGTGAATGTCAGAGAACTGTCAGAAATGGCCTATTTCTGACAGTTCTCTGACATTCACTCCATACAGCGGTTGAAACATTGTATCTATTTGTTTCCATAAATGGAAACAAATAGATACAATGTTTCAACCGCTGTATGGAGTGAATGTCAGAGAACTGTCAGAAATAGCGGAGCTCTGCAGATACAGTTAGCGGAGCTCTGCAGATACACTTTTTGCCGGCTTGGAATTCTTCTTATTTTCATCCTACTTCTTCTTCTTCTTCTTCATCCTTATCCTCATCGTCTTCTTCTGAGGATGAGGATGAAGAAGAAGAAGAAGTAGGATGAAAATAAGAAGAATTCCAAGCCGGCAAAAAGTGTATCTGCAGAGCTCCGCTAAGTGTATCTGCAGAGCTCCGCTAAGAAATAGCGGAGCTCTGCAGATACACTTTTTGCCGGCTTGAAATTCTCCTTCTTCTCATCCTTCTTCTTCTCATCCTTCTTCTTCTTCTCATCCTTCTTCTTCTTCTCATCCTTCTCCTTCTTCTCATCCTTCTCCTTCTTCTCATCCTTCTTCTTCTTCTCATCCTTCTTCTTCTTCTCATCCTTCTCCTTCTTCTCATCCTTCTCCTTCTTCTCATCCTTCTCCTTCTTCTCATCCTTCTTCTTCTTCTCATCCTTCTCCTTCTTCTCATCCTTCTCCTTCTTCTCATCCTTCTCCTTCTTCTCATCCTTCTCCTTCTTCTCATCCTTCTTCTTCTTCTCATCCTTCTTCTTCTTCTCATCCTTCTTCTTCTTCTCATCCTTCTTCTTCTTCTCATCCTTCTCCTTCTTCTCATCCTTCTCCTTCTTCTCATCCTTCTCCTTCTTCTCATCCTTCTTCTTCTTCTTCTCATCCTTCTCCTTCTTCTCATCCTTCTCCTTCTTCTCATCCTTCTCCTTCTTCTCATCCTTCTCCTTCTTCTCATCCTTCTCATCCTTCTCATCCTTCTCATCCTTCTCATCCTTCTCATCCTTCTCATCCTTCTCCTTCTTCTCCTTCTTCTCCTTCTTCTCATCCTTCTCATCCTTCTCCTTCTTCTCATCCTTCTCATCCTTCTCCTTCTTCTCATCCTTCTCCTTCTTCTCATCCTTCTCCTTCTCCTTCTTCTCATCATTCTCCTTCTTCTCATCCTTCTTCTCATCCTTCTCCTTCTTCTCATCCTTCTCCTCATCCTTCTCCTTCTTCTCATCCTTCTCCTTCTCCTTCTCCTTCTTCTCATCCTTCTCCTTCTCCTTCTCCTCATCCTTCTCCTTCTTCTCATCCTTCTCCTTCTCCTTCTCCTTCCTCATCTCCAAGGGCATTTAAATTAAAGGTACAGTGTTCTGCACTAATTTAAAGGCTCTCTGAAGCCTAGAAACCCTTTTTATAAGTTAAATTTGTAGCGAATAAATTCGCATCGAATCGAATTTCTTCCTCAAATTCGGCGAATCAGCCGAATCGAATTTTTGAATAATTCGCTCATCTCTAGTGACGGTGTTAACAATACATATCAATAAGTGCTCGTTAATAATATCATCAACACAAATAAAGTGGATAGCTCAAAACATGTGAAAAAACATATGAAAAAACCATATCCATATATATATGCATAAAACAAATTACACATATATATGATGTAATCACACGTGCCTGTTGTGAAGTGACATAACCATAATAATGGTACAAACGAAAATATATCTCAAAGTCCAAAAAATATATTATTGGTGACAAAACAGTAAACGGTGCTTCCAAATAATACTGTTAGTGACCATAGGTGAAACTCGTGCAGATTTCTGGGTGTGTACAAGTCTGAGAATCCAACCACCATCTGGATTAGCCTCTCACCTCATCCCTTCGACCCTTGCGGATCAAAGAGCTATACTGCCTTTTATTATGTTGGATATCTTTGAAACCAGAGTAGGTAGAGTGCCCAACACTGATAATGTTTTTAATATTAATACTGAAGATGAGGAAATACATGGGATTTTTAAAAAATCTAATGACTGCAGAAGTTATATTTTGGTGGGATGTATCTTTTTTTAGAAAAGTATATTTCTGATAAAATGATTCTGCGTTCTCTAAGATGGGATATTCCACCAGGTAGAGATGGTAAAAATGATGATACAGAGTGGTTCCAATTCTTTAATAATGCAGGCATAGATCTTCTAAAGTTTTTGATTTTAAGAAAAAGAGAAATAATATTAACTATTGATGCCAACATTATCAAAATTAAAGAATCTCTAGAACCTTATAAAGATAAGACAGATTATAAGAAAGAATCTGAGCTTTATCAAAAGATTCTGGAGGAGACAGAATTGAAACAACGATGCAAAAAACTAAAACAAATTTTAAGGGACCATGATGACTACAAGGAAGGGAAAATCTTTAAATGGCAGTAGTAGGCTTCTCCAGCTTTGATACAGGAGGAAGTATTTCATCCCCCTTTAGCTGAAGATATGAACCCACCATCACAGTAAAGGAATGAGACCCCTATGCCTATACAACAGAGGGGCCCAACCATTAAACATAAACATGCCCCTAACAATAAGAATAATCCATTGAAGAGGTCTCAAAATAATGGTGACACTGAAAAAAATAACTCGTGCAAAGTTTCAGCGTTTAACCATTATGCACCTTTATATTCGTTGGAAGATGAACAGGTGGGGGATAGGTATATAGGTATATCTATAGACATTCAGGTGACTCACATTTTCAACAGCCACCAAATAGAGCGGTACACTGGCAACAGAACCGAAGACCTTCTGGGTTTTATAATAATACACAATTTAGACCCAGGTTACCTTCTTACCATCGAGAATATCATATAAATAATTATTCTGGCTCTTGATCTCCACAAGGATCGAATAATTACATTTATAGATCTTGATCTGAGAATCAGAGACCATATATAGGGAAAATGGCACCTTCCAGGGAGGTAGTAACCAGTACCGCCCAAATTACCCCTCCCAATATTCTAATCATGTCACAGGTCTGACATCAAGCTATCCCCATCATACCAATCAACAGAATAATTTTTTAGGGGAGAAGACAGGAAGAAAGAGAAGCACTACAGAAAGAGGGGTAAACAAGGAGCTAGAAAGGTCATCAGACAACAACAAAAGAAAAAAAAACGTAGACTCTACAGGTATTTTTAATCTGAGTAAGACACAATTAAAAGAAGAGGAAGTGTATACCTTAAGTCATGGGCTTAAATTTGCCCCACAAGTGAAGTTGAATACATTTTAAACGTTTATAGATCTGCATCGAATTACTAGACAGATCTCCCTTAAAAAACACTTTGCACAAAATCCTATTTTGGAAACGAATGTCAATGCTTCTATTTATGCACATACGAATCTTAGGGATGTGTCCTTATTTAACCCCCCCAGTAGTTCTAATCCCCAAATCTTAAAATAGATCAAGGCACAAAAAGCCTGCTTGACAGACAGGATTTGATTATCCACCCTGCGGATAAAAGAGGGGACATTGTCCTTCTGGACAAAATACACTATCAAAAAGAAATGTATAATATCTTAGATGATGCAGACACCTATACACAGTTAAATAAGGACCCTACTACATTGTATAAGAAACAGCTGAGTGAGATTGTGAGAAGAGGTTATAAAGAGAACATACTAAATAGGAAGGAAAGAGATTATTTAATTCTCTCTTCTCTAAGGATTCCAATTATTTATTATTTACCAAAAATACACAAAAATCAAACAAAACCTCTGGTGAGACCAATCATTAGTGGCATTAATTCATTACAATCGCGAGTTGGGGAATATATAGATTCCTTTTTGCAGCCTTTAGTTATGAAAATTCCTTCATACATCAAGGACACTAAACATTTAATTAGTGACCTTGATAAGTTGATATTACAACCAGGAACTTTTTTGGTAACAGCAGATGTCACTTCATTGTACACTAATATTGCACACGAAGATGGTATGGAGGCAGTCAAATCCTTTTTGAACCGGACCGGAGGGATCCCAGGAAAGCAAACATTTTTATTTTAGATCTTATCAATTTTGCTATGTTGCACAACTTCTTTTGGTTTGGTGACAAGTATTTTTTGCAAACTAAAGGAGTGGCGATGGGTGCAAAATTTGCGCCAAGTCTCGCCAACTTATTTATAGCTTTTTGGGAAGAGGAAGTGATTCATGGTAATCATTGGCCATGTTTGAACTTTTACAGAAGATATATTGATATATTTCTAGTTTGGAATGGTGATGAAGAATAATTATTGAATTTCATCGCATTCCTAAATGATAATCGAAAGAACATCCACTTAACCCATATCCATAGTGAGCGAGAGGTTAATTTCCTTGACTTAACACTTACTATTGTATCAAACACTATTACAACTAAGTCTTATTTTAAAGTTACCAATAGAAATTGTTACATCCCTCTCACAAGTTGTCATAATGAGGAGGAACTGCAGTAATTTAACCGATTTTTATGTACAAGGTCAGATACTTAAGGAAAGATTTCTACAAAGGGTTATCAAGAAGCAGAATTAAATAAGGTTATAGGGCAGGTGGGCTCTCTAGATCAAACTTCACTGTTGATAGATAAAGAAAATGAGAGTAGTGCGGATGTTTTGTATCCCTTTATTACCAATTTTTCCATTCAACATTGGCAACTTAAATGTATTATTCGAAAACACTGGGACATATTAAAGGGTGACTCCATTTTGGAAAAAATTCTTCCTGATACCCCACAAGTGGTGTTCCATAGCGTCCTCAATTATAGCCCCAAGATAGCCCCAAATTTATTTAACCCACCTTTGAGACCAGAACTGTTTAAGGACCTAAGAGGGTTTTTTCCATATAATAAATGTGTGATCTGCACAGTGGGAGGACATAGACACAAAAAACAGATCATTTTTTTTCCAAAGGAACAGGCAGGGAATATAATATAGATTCATTTGTATTGTGTAATACCATGCATGTGGTTTACTTACTCCAATGTACTTGTGGTATCCAATATGTGGGGAGAACCACAAGACTGAGGGACTGACTTAGAGAACATGTTAATAACAGCAAACCTAGATTCAAATACCACAGTCTCTCAGTACACTTTAGACGATACCATAATAGGAATAAACAAAAATTCATATTAAATTATTGTGGCGCCTAATGAGTAGTGTTGAAATGAATAGTGGTATAGCCACTCATTAACACCAATGTGAATCAACAGCTACCCCTAAAAACTGAAATTGTACACTTAAACGTGAGATACAGTATTAGTGAATAGGTAGGTGCTGTGCGATAAATTGTTATAAATTCAAAAATGGGACAGGCGATCCCATAATTTCCATGTGCCTAAATAATGTATTGACCTGTAACCAGTGTTGATCAATAAAATCTGTATATATAATATATAATAACAAATATTATTCCTATATAGAACATAATAATATAAAAAATGAAAATATAAGTAACAAAGGCGTAATATAAATCATAAAGGTCCATGTGCCTTAACCACGTGCAAAACACAAATTGATCATGATAACAATGAAGGATCATGACAGTCCTTTGGGGCATAATGCTAATGACAGAAATCCATGTATCCACACCCCGGTGAAAATAAGTGAATGTCTCACTCACCAGACCTATATGACCCCAGCTAAGGTGGTCAAATGTTGTGTTTTGGAGGTATAAACTGGAACGTCCACCTCTATTTATCCTAGATTTGTCCTCCCAGTCACCAACACTCAACAGGTAATGGCCCAAGGAGGATTGCCAATAGACTCTCCAGATAAAAGGGGGTACCTTTTAGCAGGTTTATACTGTAGTGCCAAGCCACTGTTTATCTGAAGTCCTCTCTTCTCTACATCCATTCAAAGTGCAGAATTTACACAGGATCCCCCAGCTCTTGTCCAATAGCTTCTTCCAACACTACACCAAAACTTCCAGCTGACACTTCTGTTTCCGTTAGTGATGAACGTACTCGTATGGAGTCAATAGTGTTGTGTTTTGCCTCTCCTGACTCTACCCACCCACATGCTTGCTGTGAAACTCTAGGATGAGGTAAAATTTTGTCCGGAGTGGTAAAAGTTAATGTCAGGAGTAGATACCATAGATTCCTGGAGATATTAAGTTTGTTAGAATTGATAAATTAAAACCTCATTGTAGAGGATAATAAAACGAGAGAGGTCTCAAAATTGGCGATGCGTTGGATAAACAAACTGAAGTCATATGCCCCTTTTGGCATGAACTCAGATTGGGATATAACTGCTTTCTAGATACAAAATAAATATATTGATCGTTTTAGTGATGCAGTATATATTTGATATACTTTTTTAATTTTAACCTTTAATTTGTACTTTTTAATCAAATGTTTGTATATCTTTGTTATGTTAGTGTATGGATGGCTCCCGCTCTCCAACATTTTATTTTATTTTTCATATTGGAAATGATTATAAACATATGATTTGTTTTACTTGATTTAAGGAGGTTTTTGTTTTTGTCCTCTATCCTCCATTAAGATGGTGGCTTGGGGACTTTTGTTTTTATGTTTCCTTAAAGTTAATATTTTTTTCAGAGGATAGTCGATCTTCATATTTTTCATCTATTGGGTATGAATCGAATTAGTTGCATAGTCCCATGGAGATACCGGCTATAGGTATTTTGTCATTGGTTTTGCTTTTCATTTATTCAGTTATGGAAGGACAATGCTTGCTCAGTACCCTTGAATAAAATGAAGGCTTAGTCGCTTCCGTTTTTTCATCATATAACATTTATGACCACGTCTAACATGGCATTTTTGAGACTTCTGGTTTTAGCAAGATGGCTTCTTGTATACTTCTGGTTCCATTTTTTCTGTTTGTGATTGGATAAAGGAGGGTGGAGACCATATTCCCTATAAATATGTAAGTAATCAGCACTGTACCACCCCTTGAGAACATCATACTGGACGAAACGCATTGGGAAGGAGTTACAGTGCTAATGTCACGCCGCTGCACGATCCCGGGTTGGCAGTGGCCACAAATGTAAGCTGGCATATTTGTGTTTACCTTTATTTGTACATATTTGTTTTTTTATAATAAATACTACACTATGGAAAGCACTTTTTGCTCTCGGTGAGCCTTATTTTGCTAGAGCCTGCACTAGAGAGGAAGCATTTTTTACACTGATTGCCATGACAAGCTGCATCTGAGACTGGCTGAGGTTTACAGGCATTTATGCTGCTGTAGTGGCAGCCGATAGTTCTGGTGAATTTGCAATTCACTGGGAGACGGTGGTGGTATTCTTGTTACTTATTTGGCTGTCTGCTATCAAGAACACTCTTTGAGGGTGGTGGATCAACAAATACTTACTGAACACTGAATTGTGTACATGGACACTGATAATATTCACATGATCATTGTTTTATGACTTTAATTGATTTATTATCTATTATGATATATATGTTTTAGTACTGCACGGCACAGGTTTGATATATAATTTCTTACTGGTACATGTGGGAATACATAGAGTGTGGGCAGCATTATGGTGATATTGTATTATTTCTGTGTGTTGTTTATTCATCACAATTGAAGTACATTTAAAGGCACACTATATTTTTTTTAATACAGTAATTTATTTTACAGTTTATTTTTTTGGTTTGAGGTGATTGTGAATAGGTCCTATAAAGAACAAAAACTATCACACTATGTTTAGATGGTAATGATAGCAGGCCTACAACAGTGGAAGGAGATGTTAGCATTGGCAATAGAAGGATATGCTAATAATGACTGGGTATACTGAAGAAGACTGGGAATGGTAATGGCAATGGTGGCAGCACTGATATTTTTGTGGCATTCAGCTGTAAAAGGAGACATTTGGAATGTAGAAAAAAACTGGAGGGAGAAAGGGCCCCACAAATATTTATTCAGCAGTGTCTGCATGAGGTGGGAGCCAAGTAGCTGTTGCTTATCGAAAACTAGTTTATTTTCCCAACTGTCAGCCAGACAACAGCATCCATGGGCAAATGTCACAAAGCCCCCTGCAGCACTCAGTGCAGGCTGGATGCTGCTAACCCTGGAATAAAGCTCATATATTTTGTTTGCTTTGAAAGAAAAACAAACACCTTTATGCGTAAACAAATGTCTTTGCATGTGGTCCCAAGGAGCTATACCCCTGAAATTCACAAGTGGTAGTTTGGATGTGAGCACAGTGCATTGCAGTCACAAAGGCTGTTTAAACCCTAAACTGACATGTAAAGAGGCAGTGTACCGATGGCATGTCATGGGTGAAGCCAGCTCAGGCACTACAAGAAAAGAGGTCATCAAGGCAGTTGTGCAAGCTACTGTGACCCAGCAGCAAGCCTCCACGGAGACAAACTGTCACCATGAGGATGCAGTCGCTCAGTAGCAGAAGGCCATGGCACAGGTTGTAGCCACACAAGAGGAAAATACTTGCTTGCTGGCCTCCCAGTTTACAGCCCAGCAAGAAATCACACAAGCACAAGTGGCTGCCTTGCAGGAGGCAGTGCTCCTGCTCAGGGATGGGAGTAAGTGGTTGTTGCCCCTGGCAACCAAGTAGCCATGAGGGCCAGTCATTTTTTGCAGAACCTGACATTATCACTAGAGATGAGCGAATTTTTCAAAAATTCGATTTGGCTGATTCGGCGAATTCCAGGAAGAAATTTGATTCAATGCGAATTAATTCGCTACGAAGTTAACTTATAAAAAGGGTTTCTAGGCTTCAGAGAGCCTTTAAATTAGTGCAGAACACTGTACCTTTAATTTAAATGCCCTTGGAGATGAGGAAGGAGAAGGATGAGAAGAAGGAGAAGGAGAAGGATGAGAAGAAGGAGAAGGATGAGAAGAAGGAGAAGGAGAAGGATGAGAAGAAGGAGAAGGATGAGAAGAAGGAGAAGGATGAGAAGAAGGAGAAGGATGAGAAGGATGAGAAGAAGGATGAGAAGGAGAAGGATGAGAAGAAGGACAGTTCTGTGACAGTTTCTGTCTATTTCTGACAGTTCTGTGACATTCACTCCATACAGCGGTTTCAACCGCTGTATGGAGGGAATGTCCCAGAACTGTCAGAAATAGTCTATTTCTGACAGTTCTGGGACATGTATGGAGTGAATGTCCCAGAACTGTCAGAAATAGGCTATTTCTGACAGTTCTGGGACATTCACTCCATACAGCGGTTGAAACATTGTATCTATTTGTTTCCATAAATGACATTCTGCTGATACACTTAGAGGAGCTCTGCAGATACACTTTTTGCCGGCTTGGAATTATTCTTATTTTCATCCTACTTCTTCTTCTTCTTCATCCTCATCTTCTTCTTCTTCTGAGGATGAGGATGAAGAAGAAGAAGAAGAAGTAGGATGAAAATAAGATTAATTCCAAGCCGGCAAAAAGTGTATCTGCAGAGCTCCTCTAAGGGTATCTGCAGAGCTCCTCTAAGTGTATCAGCAGAGCTCCTCTAAGTGTATCTGCAGAATAGAGGAACTCTGCACATACACTTTTTGCCGGCTTGGAATTATTCTTATTTTCATCCTACTTCTTCTTCTTCTTCTTCATCCTCATCCTCTTCTTCTTCTTCTGAGGATGAGGATGAAGAAGAAGAAGAAGAAGAAGTAGGATGAAAATAAGATTAATTCCAAGCCGGCAAAAAGTGTATCTGCAGAGCTCCTCTAAGTGTATCTGCAGAGCTCCTCTAAGTGTATCTGCAGAGCTCCTCTAAGTGTATCTGCAGAGCTCCTCTAAGTGTATCTGCAGAATAGAGGAACTCTGCACATACACTTTTTGCCGGCTTGGAATTATTCTTATTTTCATCCTACTTCTTCTTCTTCTTCTTCATCCTCATCCTCTTCTTCTTCTTCTGAGGATGAGGATGAAGAAGAAGAAGAAGAAGAAGTAGGATGAAAATAAGATTAATTCCAAGCCGGCACAAAGTGTATCTGCAGAGCTCCTCTAAGTGTATCTGCAGAGCTCCTCTAAGTGTATCTGCAGAGCTCCTCTAAGTGTATCTGCAGAGCTCCTCTAAGTGTATCAGCAGAGCTCCTCTAAGTGTATCTGCAGAATAGAGGAACTCTGCACATACACTTTTTGCCGGCTTGGAATTATTCTTATTTTCATCCTACTTCTTCTTCTTCTTCTTCATCCTCATCCTCTTCTTCTTCTTCTGAGGATGAGGAAGAAGAAGAAGAAGAAGTAGGATGAAAATAAGATTAATTCCAAGCCGGCACAAAGTGTATCTGCAGAGCTCCTCTAAGTGTATCTGCAGAGCTCCTCTAAGTGTATCTGCAGAATAGAGGAACTCTGCACATACACTTTTTGCCGGCTTGGAATTATTCTTATTTTCATCCTACTTCTTCTTCTTCTTCTTCTTCTTCTTCTTCATCCTCAGAAGAAGAAGATGAGGATGAAGAAGAAGAAGAAGAAGTAGGATGAAAATAAGAATTCCAAACCGGCAAAAAGTGTATGTGCAGAGTTCCTCTATTTCTGACAGTTCTCTGACAGCTTCTTCACATGTACAGCGGTTGAAACATCTGTATCCTAAATGGAAACTAATAGATACAATGTTTCAACCGCTGTACATGTGTTCCTTCTGTCAGAGAACTGTCAGAAATAGCGGAGCTCTCTGCAGGGACACTTTTGCCGGCTGATCGGGAAAAATCCGATTCGCGCACCCGAAGTAGGCAAATATTCGGATTCGCCGCGAATCGAATTTTTCCTGAAATTCGTATCGAATTCCGGTTCGCCTGGTTCGATTCGCTCATCTCTAATTATCACCCCATTTCTTACCAGTGATCTCCAGAAGGCCTACTTTGACATGTCAGCCAAGCACATCAAGGATTATGAGCGTATGAAGACAGAGATCCTGGCCCGCCTTGGGGTGACTACAGCAGTAAGGACCCAGAGGGTGCACCGCTGGAAGTACAAACCTGACCGGCCACCAAGGTCCCATGTGATTGAGCTGGTGCAGCTGGTTAAGAAATGGCTGTGTCAGGCAATGCACATATCTATGCATGGGCTCAGAACCTCTGTTAGCCCTGCTCGTGGCTGATTAGCAAATGCGAGTGTGTGATAGCACACACAGGTGTGCGAAAGTGTGCATGTGCAACAGCACATTGGCACCAGGCGGGCTATCTAAGCTGGGCTAGTGCCTTTCATTAGTGCCATTTGGTATTATACTTCTAAGCAGCCATGCATTCTGTTACCTGTGATTCCGTTGTTGATCTGTTATTGACCCTGTTAGAACGCTGCCTGCACAGACCCCTGGCCTGCCCTTTGACTATTCTTCGCCTGCTGTTTCTGTTTACTTTGCCTGCTAGTTTCTGACCCAGATCGCCTGACCTTGCTTTACTCTGATCCTGCACCTGAACTGGCTTATTCTTGCCAGTATCCCTCTCCTGCACTTGTGCCTGAGTATCATCTGTCAAGCCGTTCCTGCACCTCTGCCAGTGTGCCATCCACCAGCTGCTCCTGCATTCCTGACGCATGTCATCATCCATCCGCAGAAGTCCTACCAGGCACTTGTGCACCTCTGTGCTCCGGCACTCCCTATTACTCTACCAGGGCCCCTGAGCCAAAGCTGCAAGGGAGGCCCTCCTGTGCACTTCAGGTTCTACCACCAGGTACTTTACAGGCTGCAACCCAAAAAAGTTGACACAACCAAATTTTGATGGGTCTGGTCCAGAAGCACCCACAACAAACACCCCTAATGTTGAGGTACCTATTGATGGTAATGAAATTGCAATTGATATTGATGTAAATGATGATCTACATGTTCCAGGTCTCAAGACCGAGCTAACCTCTAAGGGAGGGTAAATCTCTCCATTGCAGGTCATGTTGGGGGAGGACTAAGAGGAATTTTATCCATTGCAGATCCCGTTTGAGGAAGATGAAGCTGAAACATCCTCTAGGCTAGTACACCTTGAACTGGACATGTCCAGGGGTGCGTTTGGCTCCACCCAAATACAGAACCTCACCTTGGTTAATGCTAGAGAAGAAGATTCCATTGTTAATGGTATCTCACAAATGCCTGGTGCAAACCAGAGATTTTCTCATTTTGCGCTCAGTGAGGACTTGCAATATTGAGTGGCTGAAATCTGAGGGGAGACAGTAGAGTAATTACTTTTTCCCCTGCTGTATAGGTAGATGGTCCTCAATCTAGCCCATAATGATGCACTAGAAGACACCTGGTGGTTGAAAAAAGCAGAGGCCAGAATAACCAAATGGCTTTACTGGCCAGGGGTGAAGGCCGAGATTAAAAGGTACTATATATCCTGTCCCACTTGCCAGTTAACCACCTCAGTATCACAATACCAAAACCCCTTGGTACCCTTGCCAATAATTGAGGTGCCATTTGAACAGATTGCTATGGATCTCATAGGGCCCTTGTTAAAGTCAGCAGGGGGGCACCAATATATGTTAGTCATCCTGGACTACCCAATTATATATCCAGAAGAGGTCTCTTTAAGGAAAAATTCCTCTAAGGCCACTGCTCATTAATTATTTCAAGTGTTTTCAAGAACTGGGTTTATGTTGAAGGTGATGGAGGACTTGTGCAAACTGTTTCAGATCAAGCATTTGCAAACTTCCATCTATTACTCGCAGATGGATGGCCTCATGGAGAGGTTTACCAAAACCCTGAAATCCATGTTAAAAAGTGGTCCAGAAGGTTGGGAAGGATTGGGATGGGAAGGCTCCCTGCCCTGTTGTTTGCCATCGGGAGGTTTCACGTGCACCCATGGTTTTTTATGTCATTTGAACTGCTGTATGGGCGAAGACCCTGTGGATCTATAAAGAAAACATGGGAAAGTGAGTCCTCACCACACAAAACAGTGGTAGAGCATATCTCCCAAATGTGAGAGAGGGTAGCTAGAGTGATGCCGTTAGTGAGGGAGCATCTCCAGAAGGCTCGGGATGCACAAAGAAGGGTGTGTAACTGGTAAGCTAAAATCAGACAGTTTTCAGTAGGAGACCGGGTGGGTGTTCTACACCCATGGTGTAGAGTAAGTTCTTGGACAAGTGGCAGAGACCATTTGAGGTGGTGGAAGAAGTGAGTGACATAAACTACAAGGTACACCAAATAACACAAAAAACAGCGCAAAAATTAAATACATAAAAATAATCACAAATAAATAAATGTCCGTGCAAAAATATATATATAATATTTCAAACATAAGTCCTTATTTTCCCAAAAGGATTTTCAAAACAATGTTCCAAAATGTGCTTCCACCTAATCACCACGTGAAAAATAATATTGACCGCACTCACCAGATGGAGGTGAGTAATAAGCCTCATAGGATATAAGGGATCCTATAGCCCCTCAGGAGGAACTCAAATCGCCTTCACCCTGCTTAGATACAGCAATCGACTCCACTCTACTTCTCCATGGAATCCTCAATAGTGTGCAAGGAAAGAAAGGCTACATAATGTAATACTGCCACTCAATACCATATAAATCAATAGAATAAGGACACTCACATGTTTCAATAAAATAAATAAAATAACAGGCCTTGTTTAATAGCCTCAAAGGCTTCAAAGGAACAAGTTTCCAAATTGTAAATATAGGGATCTCACGCTTTAAGGATCACTGTAGAGGATGACCAGCTTTCCATCTCAAAAATGGCTGCTTTAACCGCAAAAGTCGGCGTGCGTTCCAAATACTGGAAGTGACGTAGGCCAAGAAGACGGCAGACCAGAAGTGCATTGTTTTGAAAATCCTTTTGGGAAAATAAGGACTTATGTTTGAAATATTATATATATATTTTTGCACGGACATTTATTTGTGATTATTTTTATGTATTTAATTTTTGCGCTGTTTTTTGTGTTATTTATTATTGGTGGTTTTCACTGGTGCACAGCTGCATAATTGTATACTTTCTTTGATTGGCGCTGGGATTTGTTTAGTTTACAAGGTACACCAGCCTAGGAAAAGGAAACAACACCAAATTTATCATGTAAACTTGTTAAAGCTCTAGAGAGACAGAGAACAGGTATCTGTTGTGTTAGGTGTCAGTTTGGAAGACCCTGCAGGAGTTACAGTTACTGCTACCCTTTCTAAGCCACAAACAGATCAGGCAAAAGAGTTTTTGCAGAGACATAAAGAAATGTTTTCAGGATTGCCTGCTTTCACCAACGTCATCGAGCATGACATTGTAACAGAGCCCAATGTAAAGATCAGTTTAAAGCTATATCACATCCCAGAAGCACATAAAAAGGCTGTATCCCAAAAGTGAGGACAATGCTTGAGCTTGATATCATTGAAGAGCCGCAGAGTGTAGTCCAATCATGTTGGTACCAAAACCCAATGGCACCCTGCATTTCTGCAATGACTTTAGGTAATGTAATAAAGTTTACAAATTTAAAGCCTATCCGATGCCCCAGGTAGGCAAATTTATTGAAAAGTTGGGTCCCGCCTGGTATATCGAGACATTGAACCCCGCAAAAGGGTACTGGCAGATTCCCCTCACCCAGGAAGCCAGAGAGAAAACAGCTTTTTTCCACTTCTGAAGGCCACTTTCAATATAAAAGGATACCTTTTGGCTTACGCTCTGCCCCGGCCACTTTCCAAAGGGCAATGGACAAAACATTTCGACCACACAGACAATACTCTTCAGTCTACCTGGGTGACATTGTCACTTTCAGTATTGTTTGGGAGTCCCATCTTCCCTAGGAAGTCATAGACACTTTGATAACAGCAGTGTTCACAATAAATCCTGAAAAGTGTGCAATTGGAATGGAGGAAGCCGAGTATCTAGGATACATTGTCGATAGGGGGCTAGTGAAACCCCAAATGAATAAGGTGGAAGCCATACAGAACTGGCCATAACAAAAAAAAAAAGGTCAGAGCTTTGTGGGCATAGTTGGCTGCTACCGGAGGTCCGTCCCCAACTTCAACACCATTGCTGTGCCATTAACTGACTTAACAAAAGGCAGGAAGCCAGTAAAAATTAAGTAGAATGCAGATTCTGAAGAAGCTTTTCAAAAGCTTAAGACTGCATTGTGCCAGAATCCAGTACTCATGGCTCCTGATTTCTCTAAGGAGTTTGTGGAGTAGACAGATGCCTCAAGTGAGGGCGTAGGAGCAGTCTTGTTAAGTGGTCAATGGGGAAGAGCACCCCATAGTTTTTCTCAGCAGGACACTGATGGCAGCAGATTAAAACTACACTGTGCAAGAGTGTTTCACCAACAAATGGGCTCTGGACTCTCTGATGCACTTTCTGCTAGGCAGGATGTTTCACATGGTCTCAGACCATGCCCCATTGACCTGGATGAGACAAAACAAGTAGACCAATGCCAGGGAGTCGAGATTGTTCCTTTCGCTCCAGGAGTTCAATTTTGTAGTAGAGCACAGACCCAGGAAACAGCATCAAAATGCCAATGCCCTCTCCTGAATACATTGTATGATGTTGAATGGTACATCCAACACCTTCTCTTTAAGGTGGGGGGGATATGTACAGGACATCAAGGATGGGTCCTGGATGGGTGCTATGTGGTGCTAATATTTGGGTTATGGTCCCTTTAAATGTTTTGTGTGCTCTGGGGTTTCCCCCATTATGGTTGAAGAATTCTGAGGTAGTAGCAAAAGGAGAGAACTGACTCGCAGTCCTCTCGTCAATAGTAGTGGCTTATTTGGGACCCAGGATTTTTGGAGGTCTGGAGTGATATTCGAGTGGGAAAAGGACCTCCATTCCTAACTACCAGGATTCTGGTTCCTACAGGGTTAAGCAGCCTCCAGGAAGCAGCACAAAAGACAGGAAGCTCCTAGTCCTGGGGGTGAAGTAGGAGTGGTGAGGAGACTTGATTGTGTGCTGCAAGAGTGCTGGAAAAACTGATAAAACATCTGAGGCTGGATGCTGCTAACCCTGGGGTAAAGCCCTTATATGAACTTTACATGTTTGATATTTTTATTTGTGCTGAAGGTAAGCAGACTTTTGAGTTGTGTTTTCTGAAGTTTTTAATTACTGCTGGAAGCTCTATTTTGTTTGCTTTGAAAGAAAAATAAACACCTTTATGCTTAAACTGCTTTTAAAAAAAAAAAAAAAAAAAAAAAAAAAATATATATATATATATATATATATATATATATATATATATATATATATATATATAGGCATGGGGGATGATTAGCTCTAGTGGTAGATGCTTTTCCAAGTGAGTCCATGCTAGTTAGGGCTTAGTAGCCTACTTTTATTAAAAGGCAAGAAACAAAAACCACAAAAGTTCATAATAAGCTTTCCACACAGAGGTTCTTCTCCAGTTGTAAATCCACATGAAAAATGCTAAGCCTCCTGGCTACTCCTTATTATCACTGCTGATCAGCAGTACCTTTGCTAGTATGGGTCTCCCAGACCACTGGCTATTCATGGCACACAGCCTCAGTCCTTTAACGCACACAGCCTTGGACCTCTTTAATGCACACAGCCTCGAGCCCTTTAACGCACACAGCCTCTAGCCCTTTAACGCACATAGCCTCAAGCCTTTTTGATACACACGGTATCTGTCTCACACAGAGACTCTCAATGGCAGCCACTGCTCCAACTTCACTCCCCCCCACAACTCTCAGCAGACCATCAATATAAGGGCTGTGAGTAACTGGGCCCACACCCTGCTGGTTGACTACAAACTCTGGACACTGGATTGGAGATTTCTTCCCTCCCAAGGCACTTTGAAATCTCCAAATTACGAAGCCCCATCCAGAAATGTCAAAATCCGGAGAAACCTGCAACAGCAGTCTTCTCCACTCAAAATCTACACTCTGCAGTTCTGCACTCCGCACATGTGCAGACCCTGTATCCATTACCAGACCACTTCTACCTATTTCTATCCTGTGACAGGGCCCTGCACTGTTACAATATATATAAATTACACATATCAAATATGACTGTTTCCATATGCCTATTGAGCCTTTCTTTTTAAATATTTTTATTCTTGTTTGTAGGCTTTAAATGGGCTTTACTAACTTGCAGTAAAACAGACTAGCACAGCTGAAGCTGAATGTACCTACAACAATGCTGTGGAAATGTGAAACCTAAAATGTTTTATGAATATTTCATTAGAGCATTTAAAAAAAAAAGAAGCGTGACATATGAAATTCTTCACTTCTAAACATCTACCATAAACTAAAAATTAAATTAAAAAGACCTTTTTCCTTTCCGTTACATTTCACAAACTCTTAAAATGGCTGGTAAGAAAAAAATTATATATTTAGCAGATAGCAGTGTCAAAATAAAATGCAATTTGTATTCAATACAAGCAGGCAAGGAAAAGTACATTTAGGAATAGTTCTGAAAATAATTGGATTCAAACTGTTCAAACTATGAGGGATTCTTCCTCTAGCATCTAGTTCCATTTTTGTGTTGCCATAGATTTGGCTATTGTTCCACTACTAGAATTCTCAAATGCACAAAGTATTTTAGGTATGGGTTTTAACTAAAGCAAAAGCTGTGCATTTATAACTTATTCATGCACAATGGTCTGTGTTTTTCTGTTTACTGGGATTCATTATAACAGGTATAAATTGATCCATTAAAAAAACAGAATGCAAGAAAAAAATCTCCTTGAAAGCATCTTTTTACCTTTCTCTCTGTAGTTGCCTGAGGACATCCTTAAAACTACTTATTTGTCGAGAACAATTAGGACATGCCCATCAAACAATTGTGCTTGTCTTGTGTATATTCTTATTTTAAGACCCACAGTGTGTAGTTTTTAGGATAAAATGGTGAAAAATAAATCTTGTTATAAATGGAATCTACTGTAAAACATAAAGTGCATGGAAGTAAGGAAACTAAAGCTTTGCCTGAGGTCAATAAACACTTCTTTCAAAGGCACAAAATGTGCCTTTTCTCAACTTCACTATACTGAATCCCCAAAAATACTATAAACAAGCCTTTTTTTTTACCCACATGAATAAATAAACTGAGGGTAGCAAGTTTTTTCTTTTTCTTTCACAGAAGCACATCCAAAAACCTGTTTCAAACAGCGAACTTTACATGTTAAAATCTTGTATTCCTCACAAGAATTAACCAGCCGTCTATACCCTCCTATAATACCCACCTCAGACAGCTAGCACTCAAAGTTAGATTCAAACAAATATGAGAATTGTAATCCTTAAAATAGTCAATAGACCTGACAAATATAAAAACAAAACTGGACAGACCCTATCACCCTATAAACTAATGAACAAGGATAAATTTGTAAGTCCAAAAAACCCTTTTTCTCTTAAGGTTATTGAGAGGGGGACACACTAAACCATTATAATGTCCAAAAGGGAGTGGAAAATGCATAATATCTCAGCTTCCATATAGTGGAGGTCCAGCTGATCAAACACATTGCTTGCAAAACCTTTCAAGCAAAGGAGGCCTTGATGAGGTCACCACTTGATATTACTTAGTGACAGTATGAACCAATAAGCAGTTGGAAGCTCTGCACACCTGCTTGATGTCAAACCTAAGCCCATGATGTTTCTACTTATCTAGCAAAATGAGCAGGTAAATTAACTAAAAATCTATTGTAATATAGTTGCTTAAAACATGTACAGTATGCCCTTCGGTTAAGACCAACAGTGAAAATCCCTAGCAGAAATCAGAATTCTAGTTCAGATCGCTCCTGACTTCCCTCACCATTTCTAGGAAATGAAAATCATTTTCTTTGGATGATAAAAAAAGTTAAATAGGAGAGCAAAAAGATATCCTTACTGATATGAAGGCAAGACATTTTTGAGAAAAGAAGATGGGCTAGGACAAGGGAATGCTTTATACTTGTGACATGCCAGCTAGAATCTTGAAATGTATCTACTGAAGAAGCCCAAAAGGGGACCTTGAAGAGCCAACAGAACCAGACTAAGGTCCCATGGAGCTACAGAAGTCCCAACAAGTGTAGCCATGGAAGTGACTTAATGTAAAAAGGTAATATTCAAGAAATGAGAAGCCAATGGGACAAAATGGAAAGAGTTGAGACAGCACTCAAACTCCTTAAAGTTTTGGAAATATTCTAGCTGTGAGCTTTCACATACTCAAACTGATCTTGGGAGAAGTACAGTATTACAGATGACTCTTCATACCTGAGCATCTCAAGCACTCCATGGCTGTCAATAGCAAAAGGATTTGCTTTACCCAGAAAGTCCACCTTTGCCTTTGGGTGTGAATTTGAATTTGATGGGTGAGAGCTTTTAATAGAGTGGACCTTTCATTTTCATGGAAGTTCCACTTTAAATGGTGACAACTGTGAAATATTCCTGCTCATTGTGCACCAGGACAGTGCTGGGGTACCTCCAGTACCTCCATGGTCCTACCCCCAAGTGTGCTGAAAGTCCTTTTTGATATGAAACATTTAGCAAGGCAGGCTAGTCTTTGAAGCATAGCCAGTATTGGGCCACCTCTAACCTGTGGTACAACCTATATCGCTTTTCTGCCTTTTTGCTAAGATCTTGTGTCTTGGACACTAGGCTTCTGATGGCACCAGTCCCACTTGGCCTTGGGGTGTTTCCTTCAGGTGCTCCCCATGTTGCTATTGGGCGGGATGCTGCCTGAGGTTCACAAGAGCAGTCCCTTACCCTGTTTCCTTGGTGGTCAGTGATAAGTTTTGGGCGGAAGGATGGAGTCTGGCTTGCCGGATGCTCCAAATACACTGAGGCTGATCGTGACTGAACCTAAGTGCAGTGAAGTTGATCTCCATTACGTGCAGAAAAAGGTGATGGAGGACCTGTTCGGTATGGTGTGAGAAAGTATTTTTTGCATGCAGTGTTTTCCTGCATCTGGATTGTTTGATGTAACATTCTGGAAAAAGGAGGACCTGCAGACATGTTTACTTTGGAAGGGCGAGAAGGAGGGGGTTCCCCTGTTGAAGGGCATTATTTTTCAGTGCAGTGAGAGCAAGCAGCAGGTCCCTATTATGATGCATATGTACAATCCATTTGTACGAGACAAGGAAATCTGAACCTTTTTGCTGCAGTACTGTGACTTTGTATTAGTGGACACGAAATTGAACAATGTTTTTGGTACCTTTAATGGTCACAGAAAGTTTTGGGCACAGAAAGTTTTTGTTTTGCAGGACCTGGTTTGCCTTTGGCAAGTGTGTCGCAACTGCTTTAAAACAGGCATAAGATGGCGGAGTGTCCCATGGGCTGGTGATGTCACATCTGTGGCAGCGGGGTCCACTTAGCAAGGCAGTGCCCTAAGGTGGTACAGGAAAGGGCGGTAGACTCTGGTGTTGCTAACGATGGCAGTATCAGCGAGACCTTGGGGGGTGCAGGAGGCACGGGTCTCATATGCTGATGTAGAACAGGGCGTTGTTCCCAGGGTGAGTGCCCCTGTTGTGGATATTGCCTCTCTGGATCCCCCCTGTGAGGCAGCTAGGGATGAGGGGGCTATCTCTCCATCTGAGGGTTGTGTCTTTGAAACCCTGGCTGCAGAGGGAGAGGAGGAGAGAGATAGAGGTATGGAGGGTGAGGTTTTAGAGTGTGTGGAGAAATGTTTGGATGATGAGGATGAGTTTTGTGTGATGATATAATGAAAGGTGAGATAGAGGTATAGAAAAAATGAAAAAGGGTAAGATGTCTGGGAGTGATGGTTTGCCAGTAGAATTTTACTTTGTTTTTTGGGTTGTGCTTGGGTGCATAAGGTATGTGTGGAGATTTTGAAAGTAGGAAGATTGTGACCATCTGGGTGGGGTGGTGAGAGTAGTGTAGGAAGGCCTAGACAACTGGTGGTAGTAGGGGATTCTATAATCAGAAGGACCATTCGGTTGAGGCGATCCTGGCAAATAATTTGTTGCCAGGATTGCCTCAACTGAATGGTTTGCTGTCTCCCTGGTGCCAGAGTTTGGCATGTGGTGGACTGGGTGGGGCTGGACATGACCCAACTGTCTTGGTCCATGTATGAACCAATGAATACATGTAAGGTGGAGGCTCCTTAAGAATCAATTTAACCACTTGCCGACCGCAGATAGCCAAATGATGGCTTCACTGCAGCCGGCCAATTCTGGAAGGGTGTAGTATGACATCCTCCCAGAACCCGCCCTCCCGCGCACCCCAGGCGATCTCTATGATCGCTGTGTCCTACGGACACAGCTGATCACGTGAGGTGGTAAAAGACCAATCACAGCGGCCTTTTACCACGTGATCAGCCATGTCCAAAGACACAGCAGATCACCGGTAAATGCAGTTGCCGGTTATCAGCTGCACTTTCCTCACGCTGTCACAGCATGAGGAAAGTACTGCCGATAACCGGCAATTGTCAGAGGAGGGATCGGCACCGATCATCAGGGCACTGATGATGAGTGCCCTGATGATCGGTGCTCAGCAGTGCCACCCAGCAGTGCCACCCATCAATGCCCAGCAGTGCCACCCAACAGTGCCACCCATCAATGCCCAGCAGTGCCATCAGTCAGTGCCCATCAGTTCTGCCTATCAGTGCCCATCATTGTGCATATTAGTGCATCACTAATATGCATCAGTGCCACCTATCAGTGCCCGTCAGTGCTGCCTATCAGTACCCATCAGTGCTGCCGTTCAGTGCAGCCTCATCAACGAACATCAGTGAAGGAGAAAAATTACTTGTTTGCAAAATTTTATAATAGAAACAAAGATTAGAGGAACTGAATTTATTCTCTCTTGAGAAGAGGATATTAAGGGGAGATATGATCAACATGTATAAATGCATCAGTGGATCATATAGTGAACTCAGTGTAGAGTTATTCACCCTGAGGTCATCACAAAAGACAAGGAGGCACTCTTTAAGTCTGGAAGAAAAGAAATTTAATCTTCAAACATGGAAAGGTTTCTTCACAGTAAGAGCTGTGAAAATGTGGAATAGACTCCCTCAAGAGTTGGTTCTGGCCAGCAAAGTGGATTGCTTTAAAAAAGGGCTGGATTATTTCTTGGATACACAGAATATAACTGGATACTAACATTTATAGGTAAATTTGATCCAGGGAATACCTGATTGCCTCTCGGGGGATCAGGAAGGAATTTGTTTCCCTGCAGGAGCAAATTAGATCATGCTTTGTTATTTTTTTTTGTCTTCCTCTGGATCAACTGTGGGTATAGGATTATAACTTTTTTTTTTCAGTGGTTGAACTGGATGGACTTTTGTCTTTTTTCAGCCAGACTAACTATGTGACTATGTCCATTTGTAGTAACTATAGACCAATCTCCCTGCTAAATATATCCAAAATCCTAGCAAACCGCTTCTCTCCCCTCTTACCCGATGTAATACACACAGACCAGGTTGGTTTTGTCCCGGGGCATGAGGCCAGAGATAACACCACCAAAACACTCCACCTTATCTCCTTGGTCAGGAGAAATCATATTCCAGCATGCCTTCTCTCCTGTGATGCAGAGAAGGCATTTGATTGGGTTAACTGGTCCTTTCTTAGACAAGCTTTAGTGCAAATTGATATAGGCCCGCAAATGTTAACTCGTATCATGTCTCTTTATTCTACACCCTCCGCTACTGTGAAGGTTAATGGAACTCAATCTGAGGAGTTCACTATCGCTAATGGCACATGACAGGTATGTCCCCTCTCCCTGCTTCTATTTGTGATAGTTATTGAACATCTAGCTCAGGCTATTAGAATTAATAATTCCATCAATGGAATCCAAACTTTTTCCTCACATTGTAAACTCTCATTATACGCAGACGACTTATTACTTTATGCAACCCAACCTCACATTAGCATTCCTTCCATACTGGCAGAAATCCAAAGGTTTGGCGGTTTTAGAAAATTTAAAGTGAACCTTACCAAAACTGAGGCCTTGAACCTTTCTCTCTCACCTTCCACTCTCCTGACGCTTAAACACAATTTCCACTTTAAATGGCAATCCAAGGCCAGCAATCCCTGCCCATCTACAAGACATTTATGCTCTCAATTTTAGTCCACTTCTCACCAAAATTTGTATGTCACTGGAGACATGGCAGGATCTACCTGTATCATGGTTTGGGCACATAAATATATTAAAAATGACTATTTTACCTAAGCTGCTTTACCTATTTCAAACCATACCAATTCTACTACCACCAGCTTTCTTTTGCACCCTTCGTACTCTCACAATACAATTTGTTTGGCACTGCCATCACTCCAGATTGAAACATAAACTTTTATGCTATTCTAAATATGAGGTTGGCACCGGTCTCCCATACTTTGAAATCTATAAAGCTACTGGAATGGTTTCCTCATCTGCACATAAAGGCTTCTGTCATTGTCGAACAAGACCTCTCTCCAGGGGACCTACGAGTGTTGCTCTGGGGCTACACCGGCTCTTACCATGCTCTTTCCATGCTCTTTCCACACTTTCAGCTTTGACAACAGCCTCGCTTAGGGTCTGATATCTTCGCCGTGGACTTTATTCATTATCTTCTGATCCAAGCCCACTCTTGCCCCTTTTCGACTATCCATTGCTTCCAAATAGTAGACAAACTCTTATCTTTAGCTCCTATGACAGATCTGCTTGGCCAATGGCGCGTTTTTTTGTACACCCTTCTTTGAGCTCCTTTGTGAGTTCCACAGCCCATGTGACACCCCCACTAAACTGTCTGATGAAGATTCATTTCTCAATGTATTGTAAATCCCTACACTCGTTGGGACACATACATAGACCTCTTTTAGATTTTGAACACATGTGCCTACTCCTGGAGTTACCCTGCCACATTCTCTCTAAGGTATGCAAATTATTGCCCACAGGCGTAATTTGCCACCTATGTACACTAGAGTCTGGTCAGAGGAGCTGGGAATGGAGATCTCCCTGGGAGAATAGCAGAAGCATTCATTTTCACTCAAAAATCCTCTGTCTCTAACTATATACAGGAAAATAATTTTAAACTACGTTGTAGATGGTATTGTGACCGTATCTTTCCTTCAACCTTGGACATCTGCTGGCGCTGTCACAGAGAGAGGGGGACATATTTACATGTTTGGTGGGATTGCGATCTCATCAGGCCGTTTTGGTCTAAGATCTTTCAAGTATATTCAGATACTGTATCTATGATGACTCCCTCACTCCATCTCCCAAAATCGTGTTATTATCCATTTTACCCTGCTCCATCAAATCACAAAATAATCTTTTACGGTTCTTTCTCTCCTCAGCCTGTCAACTCATCTCTAGGTTTTGGAAAACTACAGTTAGCCCTTCCCTATCCCTCTGGGTAGACATATTAAATTATACTATATTGATGGAAGAAATGCAGGCCGTGGAAATGGACTCTTGGGAAAAATTCCATTCCTTATGGTCTATATGGATACATTACTCTGCCTTTGAGAAACTACGGAATAGACTTCAATCACTCCCATAGGTAGGGTTGTTTCCCTATATATATTATGGAGTGAATTGGATTGGAAGGACTTGTGCCCTCATGCCCTTTTGTATTCATGCTCTTTCATACTTCTTCATGTCTGCTTACCTTATTCTATCTTCTTTTCCTTTTTCAGCACTCTTCTCTTCTTCTTCCCCCTAGCTCAATATGGCTACTGTTTGTTTATAATTACCAGTAGAGGTTACCCATTACCTTTATTAAGTGTTCACCCGATGGAGTGTTAGTCGGTGCTGCTTACATGATATTTTCTTCTGTTTTATATGATGCCTGTCTGATTTATCCTGCGTGCTTTTGTAAATGTCTGTCTACACTCATCAATAGCCACCTTGTTACATTAATGCCATTATAGTCATATTTTAATTACTATTCCTTTTGTGTTCTGTTTCCTGTACTTTTGTACACAAAAATAAAAATATATTCAACCTTAGACATGTTGTTTACTTTTGGCAAATTGGCACTCTGTAAGTGTTTGGGAAGAGCAGTGGCTTGGTGCTACTCTATCAAAAAAAAAATTTGAGATACATATTAAACAATGCATGTTAATAACTTTGTTTTTGCTGTTGGTTTTTTTTTCCTTGCGCTTGTACATTGGTACTTAGTACTTGGCCTGAAGTTCTCTCCTCAGAAGCCAAATAAGCAGATATATGAAGTAATATATACAGACAGACTACATTTTCTTCCTACAAATTTCCTTAGTAATTGTGTATAATTTGATCTGCTTTTTTATTTTAGACTAGAATTGGGACAAGAATGTAGAAAAAAAATAATATGTTTTGTACATATTAAATGCAATTCTTCAATTGGGTTAGGTACAGTATCTAAACATTATATGCAGACTCTGCAACTTTCTTCTATAATCCTGCAAAGCTGCTTTTCTTCCTTCTTTCTTAGAATAAGATCAGTCATTAATCCTCATTTAAATTATCCATGCAGAGAAAGCTTCTAAATGGACAAGTGTTACCTAACAGGAAATCCACCTGTTTTTTTTTTTTTTTTTTAAGAAATAAACCTATGGACTTGTGTCCAGATAAACAAATAGAAATTAATGAACAAATATGAAAGAAAGAAAAAAGCAAAAGTCATCAAATTAGGAGGTAATATGAAAAGTGGATAAAGGAAATAAAATACATTATCAACTATTTGCAATGCACAGTCAGAATTGCAGGTGTGCTATAGGAGTGTCAGCACCTGTGGTAGTGAGCTCTTATTTATCCTCAACTTGGGGTACCCCAGGGTGCGGAGTCTAAGCCCCAGCCTGCTTGTTCACCAGAGCCCCTGATGGTGGGGATGGACTTGCAGCAAGCTGGGACCAGGTTGCGGCCCCCAGGTACACCCAGCTGAGGTTGAGGAGACAGCTCACAGGAGCAGAGTATAAAGGGAGGAGACAAACGGAATACAATAGGCAAGCTGAGGTCAGGACAGGCGGAAAACAAGCAAGGTCAGAGAATGTAGCCGGGGTCAGTACACGAGTAGTCAATATAGGATTCAGACAGTAGTAACACACAGAAGCTCCAACAACTAGGAAGTTGCTCAGGCAAAGTGGCGTAGCCTGAGCACGTCTTATATAGACAGGCAAACAAGGAGGTGGGCCAGGAAGTGATGGAAGGGAAGGAAATAAAACCCAGAGAACAGCAGACGATGCCCATAGATGAGCACAGACAAACACATGAGAAGGGATCAGGAACAGAACTGCAGCAAGAAGGTAAGAACACAAACAAGAAACTGCAGGCTAACTTGTGACAAGGAGACTGTGACTAAATAATGTCTGACATCTATGTCTCCAAGCTGCAGCGACCAAACACATACAGTATGCCACTGTTTTCCTACCTATACAATAAGGGTGAAATGATGTAAAGTGAACAATGTATACACATTTATTTTTTTTAAATCCCTTGCAGAGGAACTTGGATGATCAATGAAGGTTTATTTAGTTATCTTTCTTGATAACTCCTAATATCTCTTTTTCCCTGTTCCATGAATTAATTGATAAAGTTTGCATTTTTACACATTGAGCACCATAGTTAAATTTGCGTATTTTTATTTTTTACTTATATTACAGAAACTCTTATGACTACCACTAACTTGAAATTCATAACTTACACATAAATGTCACACGTAAGCATTTAGGGATTATATTGGCCACAAACTGATGGCTGAGGTAGCACAGTCTGGGGTTGGCACAATCAAATACTATCTTGTTTAAGTACCATCTATTCCCCTTACAGACAATCATTGCTGCTCTAACTGAGACTGACACCTTGCTATCAATTTTGTGTTATGGTAATACAAAAGGAAAGCAAATACACAATATCCAGAGTTTTGATATATATCAAGGGGGTGGAGATGGATAGAAAAAACCTTGTAGGAAAACTTTGATGGAAAATAGGTAATAGTTGCCATAAACATTTAAGTTAAAATTTTAGCTTGCCCAAGGAATTAGATCCCTGTTAGCATACCATTCAATATATTGAAAGGAGATAATTATGGTCACTAGCTCTGAGGTAAGCAGGGTGTGTTCCATTAAGGTTTTCCATCTGGTGAAAAAACTCAAAGAATTTAATTTTGTATCTCTGAATCCAGTTTCTCCCTGTATAGGATCAATTTAGGATTTTTTTTAACATTAGTTAACAATTTTTGAGGATGATGGGATTGTCCATGTTTTCTCTTGTGGCCCGCAAGTAAATATATGAATATCCATGGAAGAAGTTTACCTATTTGTTGAATAGGCAGATTTTTTTACTTAGGCATTCACAGTTGGGTAGCACCAAAGATTAAATTTATGACTTGATTCCAGAAGACAGAGATGTGGAGTCAGTACCAAAAAGGATGTCATAAAAAGGGGGTTTATTAAAGCCATATTGAGGGAATTTGGAAGACTGTAAAGTATCTATGGCTGAGAGAAATAGTACAAATGCTCTGAATCAATTCATATTGAATCTCCCTCCAATTTTTATTTATGAATCATTTATGTATCTTGTTATAGCCCTCAAAGAGTTTGTCCACAAGAGTATCATCCAGAAAGTACTTAACTGCTCCGATAGGCCAGAGATAAAGTAGCTACATTTTGACAGTATTCTGTTGACCAAGGAAAGTTTGTTTTTGTAACAACAGCAGGATTTAATATAGTCAACTAATTAGAAATAATAAAAAGATGATGAGGTAGCAGATTAAACTCTCTTGAGATATTCTGAAAGGGTTTTGGTTTGAAAGGTTTAGTTTTGAAAAAAGAGGCCACCCATGTTAGCCCTTTTGACTGCCAAATTACATAAGCCTCGTGTTACATGCTTTAACCCTTTGAGGACCGTAAGATTTTTGGAACGCCAAAAGAATCAATTTTTTTGTTTTTAAAGTTCGTACACTTCAGTTGCTGTAACTAAGTCATTTTATGAAATAATTCGCAAAAAGCTAGATCCATTTGTTGTTTGTTGATCAGAACAAAAATGTTAACTCAAACAAAAAAAAAAGAGTTTTAAGTTCTTAATCAGATGATACACGCAATTAAAAACATGGGACAAATACGTCCCTTGTTCCTCAAAGGGTTAAGGGGACCTGGGACTACCATGTATTGGAGGCCAGGCAGGCAAGGCACTATTGAGTGCCCAAATCTGTCTCACCTTTACCATGTTGAGGTTCATCACACCATTTATGTTAAATATTTGTGAACTATGATATGTGAGATTGTATTGGGGGGCTGTGGGGTAAAAGCACACAGAAAGTACTTTACCTTCATACATAGAATGCATGAAGGTAAAAAAAACGTCACCCTTTACAGTCACTTTAAACTTGGTAGGCTCACTTTACCTTTGCTCCTTAGGAGATGCAATTAAGAGAGGGTAATACAAGTTTTTTTTACTGCACCACAGAATGGAAACCATAGCTTTGTTAAAATTTTGTATATCAAACGGAGTGGTATAATTTGGAGGGAGTAAAATAAGTGAGCAAAACTCACCATTTTGATAAAAAGATCTACCAAAGAGCGATAGTGGTCCATGCCTCCAGCTCACCCACAATATTTTATATTGTTGGATGGTAGTTTAAATAATGAAAAGGAAGAAAGTTTTCTACCTATTTTCATACCTATTTAAACAATATGATGATCAGCTATTGGAAAGGGGGAAGAGGAGGTCCAGGTATTAAAGCTAGTAGGGGTTAGAGAGTGCACTTCAGTCTTACTATAGTTTATATGTAGTTTTGACCACAAGCGTTAAGTGTCTAAAGCTGGCTATAGATGGTTTGAATCTTGGCTGGTTTAGCAGGGACTGGCCAATATTCGAACCATCTATGGTCAGGCTGAATATACCCAATTTGATTGGTGTATGGCTTGGGTACAACTAGCCTGTTGGATTTTTCATGCAATTTCCTCAAGAACATAAAAGCTCCGTGGGAGGGATTCCCCCATCAACACTTACTGTGTTGATGGGGAAAATGAGCAATTTTCTTTCCTTCAACCTGTGATTGCAGGAAAGGAAATTGCATGGTCTATGACCAACTTAAGGTTATTTGGAGGAATCACATCTGAACATCAATATATCATCAGCAAACAGTGCAATGCGGAGTTCCTCGCAGCCTATTTGAATCCCATGCAAAGGGGCTAAGTGAAGTAAGAATCTCTATAGAGGTTTCAATGCTAAATTAATCAAAAGTGGTAGGAGCAGGCACCCCTGTCCTATTCCCTTGTAAACATTTATAGTGTCTTAAATTTTTTGCGAAGTAAGTAGCCTGGCTAGGTTAGAATACATACTACAATGAAATCAATGAAATTTTACAAAATGACCCACAAATCCCATTCTATTCAAAACTAAATAAAGCTATTGGAAAGTGATATTATCAACAACTTTCTGAGCAACTAATGCAATGATAGCAAAATCATCGAGTGGGACATTGCGTATTCAAGAGCTGCTAGAACCTTGTAAATATTAGAAGATGCAGAGCTTATTTAATGAAGTTATCCTTTGTCTGGTGAATTGTTGAGGGGAGTATGTTTGCTAGCTGAGATGCCAAGATCTTAGGATTTTAGTAGAGAATTTTGTCTATAAGATCCAGGCATAGTGGGCTTTTCCTTTATTTGCAAGTAGTTTAATTTAGGCGTTGGTCCTCATGAGTAGGAAGTTACTACCATCCCACATGGTATTTTATAGTTCTGTCAGGGTATTTAAGCTTGTTTCCCAGGTCATTCTATAGAATTTTTTATTATTTGCCAGATTTACAGTAATTTCCTCTGGTGCTATAGGAGCATTTAGTTTGTCCAAATGGGAATTTGTCAGTTTGTATAGGAAATAACTCCCAATAGTTTGGTCTATGAGCTCATTGGAGAAAAGAGATTTTTAAACATATAAAATAAATTCTAACATTTTATATATTTCCCTTGGAAAGGTGGCCAAATAGCCTGCATCATTTTAAGAGTGATATGTACTGTATATGTTTGTATGATTCCTTACTCAATCTAGCTAGCAGTTTTCCCAAATATTTCCATATTTATGGAACTGTAGATCAGCATAAGATTGTTTGATGTATTTGTGTTGTTCAGCCCACAGATCAAATTTAATGCTATGCCCTTCTGTGTGCTAAGGTGTTAGAATGAACTATATTGGCTTGAGCCACATGAAGTCTCACTTTTAATATAGTTATGCAGAGAAGATTTTTTTGTATGAAGTTACATATGGGATGATCCTACCTCAGACAAAGGTTTTACCAGCCTCCAAATATACACTGGAGTCAGATTTGTGGTCTTTGCTATAAAACTTATACTCAAGCCATGCTTGGTATGATTAGGGCTATGATTAGAAATAGCGAGTTTGTGAATCATGGACTCTCTAACCCTAGGTTTACACCTAAGCGTTTTCTGCAGCATTTTGCAAAAATGAAGTATAGTCCATTTAACATGATTTCCTATGTTCACATCTCCGCATTTTTTGTAAAGGGGCAGGGACTTTTTTGAATGCAAACGTTGTGTTCTTGGTTCTATAGACTTTAATGGGAACACTACAGAAGAGCATGTATTGCGTTTTTGATGCATTTTGCATTTAAAATCCTCCCAGCAACAAGAAAAAGTAAAAACAAAAAAAAGCAAAACACAAGTGCAAAAATGTAAAACACACTGCAAAACGCAATGCAGAAACGGCTCAAATGCAACCAGCATAGGTGTGAACCTAGACTTATGTAGAGTAGGACAGAAGGTGAGATGAATAGATTATTAAATCTCGCAAAAGAATTGTGAGGGTGGAGTAATAAGTAAATATTTTATCTATTGGATCTGCCAAGCATCTTACATGCACTAGATTTAGTGCTGAGCTCATATGCAAGAGTGGAGTAGAGGTAACAAAGAACTGTCCCAGTCTTTTAGTTTGAGGATTTCCCAGTGGAGTTGGGTGCATATACGCTATATTAGTGATTTTTATAGGGAAGCAATGATTTTCCAAAAATCATCTGCCACCAGGTGAGTTTCTTGTAAAAGCATAATGTTCGCTTTAAGATATTTCGGTGTCTTGAAATCCCCTACAAAAGAAATGAAGATATTAACACCTTAATATTGCAAAATACAAGTGTCTGGTTCAATATTGTTTTTTTTATTAAAATAAAGCAGAAAGTAGAACATATACAAGAATCAACATGGTTTAGTGATACAAATATTTAGATAATCTGTACATATACATAGGAAAAAATGACAGATTATTTCATTGAGTACGATACAAAGATAATAGATTGCAACTGTCCATCAAGAAAAATAGGTAGTGGGAAGGGAGCGATCCCCCTGTATTATGTGGAATATAGGGGACAACCCACTTGGGCTGGAACTTTTAAGGCACATCTTGAACACAATTCGTAAAAATTATTGCAAAAACCCTTTTCTATACAAAATGCTTACCCCCTTGGTGCCAGAGCCTCCCGAGCCTTAAAGGGGTTTTTGATGCCGGGAGGCAGGGCAGGGTTTAGGTTCATGTGACTGCCATGATTGGATAAAAGTGTATGGACAGCACCCGGGTGACACCCGCCAAAGGGGTGACACCCAGGGCCATCCGTTGGATTGTCTCTGTCACTCGCTGTCACTAACACAACAGATTGGAGAGCAGGAGGCAGAACACATGCAGAGACACAGCAGTGCTGAAGATGGTGGTAGCTGTCGGAGTTGACTTTCCAAGTTAACCAGCAGGTGATTGGTTGCTAGGTGGTCCTAGCAACCAATCCCCAACTTGATTTGAAAAATTAACTACAGCAGCTCCCACCTTCTATTCAGCACTGATGTGTCCCACTTTGCATGCCCCAGCTGAGTAAGGTAGGAAAGGGCAGAGTTGAGGTGGTTGTGTATTGTGAAGGAGGGGGAATAGCTGCAAGGGGCTGTGTAATGTGAAGGAGCCTATGTAATGTGAAGGGACTGTGTAATGTGAAGGGACTGTGTAACGAGTAGAGGGCTGTGTAATGTAAAGCGGGCTCTGTAATGTAAATGGATCAGAGGTGCAGGGGCTGTGTAATGTAAAGGGATAAGAGGTGCAGGGGCTGTGTAATTAAAGGGATCACAAGTGCAGGGGCTGTGCAATGTAAAGGGGGGTTTTCTGCATTTTACCCGCAGATATAGCTGCAGTTCTATAGATTTCTATTAGGTTGCACATTTTTTCTGCATTTTCTGAAAGCATGCCAAACGTCCTGGTGCACTTTCAGAAAAAAGGAAATAAATATTTTTTTCACTGCACCAGGTGACACCAACCCTAGTGAAGCCACTGCTTAATAGTATTAGTTGTTTGCTGCGATTCATCCTCCAGTGATGAGATCTTCTTCTCGGTGTCAGTTGAGAACTGAAACTGCTCTCTGTCTTCCCTGAAGATCTGTTCAATGCCCTGTGATACTGTTTTGTCCTCCACCTCTATTAAAAAGGGAGCAAGCAGAACTGCCACTGCCCAAGCTATCAGTGCATGAGAAGAATTCCCTCAGTATCTGAGGAAGACAGGGAATGAGGGTACTCCCTTCCTTGTCTCGTGAATTGTCTGCCATCTTAAGAGCAGTGACTCATTCAGTGTCATGCAACTACTGAGGCATGGAGTGAGATAAGGTGTGGGTTCTTTCCAAAGGGTGGTCCATAGGATAGCTCTGAAGTAGCTGAGCATGAGTCTCCTGTAATGGAGTTCCAGTGCAGGATTTATTTTCTGATTAAAGCAAGGCTCAGCAGGAGCTGTACAAACACATGATTCTTTCATGTGGCACCAGAAGTAGAAGTCATTGTTGCTCTTAAACATCTGTTAGACTTACATATTACAGTTTTTCCCTTTTTCTTACTTCACCACTTACCTACTGGACACTTTCACCCCCTTCCTGCCCAGGCCAATTTTCAGCTTTCAGCACTGTCACACTTTGAATAAGAATTGCAGAGTCATGCAACACTATATCCAAACTAAATTTTTATAATTTTTTTTTATACAGATAGAGCTTTCTTTTGATGGTATTTAATCATCACTGGGTTTTTTATTTTTTGCTAAATAAATGAAAAAAGACCAAAAACTTAGACAAGAAACTCTTTTTTTTCAGTTATAAAATTTTGCAAGCAGGTAACTTTTCTCCTTCACTGATGTGCGCTGATGAGGCTGCACTGATAAGCAGCAATGATAGGATGCACTGATGGGCACTGATGAGGCAGCACTGGTAGGCAGCACTGATGAGCACTGATAGGCTGCACTGATGAGGAGGCACTGATGAGGCTGCACTGAAATGCAGCACTGATGGGCACTGATAGGCAGCATTGACGGGCACTGATAGGCAGCACTGATGGACACTGACTGTCCTCCTGCCTGCGTGGATATTAAAAAAAATGTTTGTATTGGTGCATGTTCCCTAGGGCTTTACCCACAGTGGCGTTGCTATGGGGGTGCAGGGGAAGTGGATCACACCCAGGTGACACTCTGGGGAGGATTAGGACTGACCAATTTGCAATAGTGAGGGGGGTGAAGTAGGAAGCGGCAGCGGTGGGAGCCTCCGATCTCGGAAAAAATGCTCACTCATGGTGGCAGAGCAGGTTGGCGTCCCGGGCTGTGACTGTACCTTACTACACACCTGGTGATGGAGCTGGTGGGCTGTGGAAAGGCGAGGGTCCATAATACTAGATGGCAAGAGTGGACACTGACTTCTTCACCACGGCTGATGGTGTGATCAGGGAATCCCCGCTGATATCATTATATAGTTTACAGTATACTTTTTTCTTTGGGGGGGTGATCTTCCGTTGTAGTGTTGAGGGGGGATGGAAGCATCTCCTGGTGTAATATGGGGGGATAGGGGAGCCCCCCTCTCCCCTTTCCTCCCCCACTCTCTCTCCCTCTCACCCCCTCTCTCTCACCCCTCTCTCCCTCATCTCTCTCACCCCCTCTCTCTTCTACCCCCTCTCTCTTTCACTCCCCTCTCGCCCCTCTATCTCACCCCCTCTCATTCTCTTACACCCTCTCTATCACCCTCTCTTTCTCACCCTCTATCCCTCTCTCTCCCATCCCTCTCTTTCTCTCTCTCTCACTCCCTCTCTCTTTTACCCTCTCTCTCTCTCTTTTACCCCATCTCTCTTTCACTCCCCTCCCACCACTTTCTCTCTCTCTCTCTCACCCCCCCTCTCATTCTCACCCCCCTATCTCTCGCCACCCTTCTCTCTCTCAACCCCCTTCTCTCTCACCCCCTCTCTCTCTCTCTTTCACACCCTGCTCTCTTACACCCCCTCTCTCTCACCCCCTTTTCTTTCTCCCCCCACCTCTTTCCCCCCTCCCCTTCTCCCCTTTTTCCATGTATCTCCTTTTCTATCCCCCCATCTCTCTCTACTTCCTATTCCTATCTCCCCTCCCTCCCCCCCTCACCCCTTCTGTCTCTATACTTCCATCCCCTCTTCCCCTCTTAGTTTCTAATAGGAGTTTCTGTCACATTTCAGGATATTCCAGTAAAAAATGCATTGTCAGTAGATTTTCCATATTTTCTCAGGGTGAAAAAAAATTGTGGGGGGTTGCAACCCTGTCAGGAAGGAGCTGAGTTGGAGCTGAACAGCCGCAGGAAGCATTTAACCCCTCAATCATCAGGCATCTTTACTGTACTATGTAGGCAGCAGGCGCTACCTAGAGCCCATGAAAACCATATCTAATTTTTGCAGCAGTGCGCTGAGTGCACCGCATTGTTGTGTCTGGTAATGGGACCCAAATTATGAGCTTGCACACAGGTCTACTGCTTTTATAAAACATCCATGGTTACGTCATAAAGATGGCTGCTGTGTACTGTGGTAGGCTAGTGGGGAGGGGGGGGTGTTGAAGGGAACATTGTGGCAGGCTAGCGCGGGGTGATACCGTGTTTCACCCCACCAGGTGACACCAACTCTAGTGACGCCACTGATTGCCCACCTTCCATGTTATGTTTTTAAATTCCCTTACCTATTGGCTTAGAAAATGGGCATTTTATTGGACATCATTGGAGTTCGGATTCTGCATCTGAACTTCTTAGAATCGTTTCTCCTGTGTTTCTTGTACGCTTAGCTTCCCAGTTTTGTAGGGCACTCCTGCACTCATGTCTTCCTGTGATCCCTGCACCCCAGTGATTATCAGTATTCCATGTCCTGCCTGCCTGTAAGGCCAGTACCCCAGTGATGCATATGGTTTTCAGAACACTCAGCTCTAGTCCTTTCTTGGTCAGCTGTTTCTTACATGGTTGTGCTGTAAGCCATTTCCGGGGTAGGCTCCCCAGGATACAGTGAAGTCACGAATGAGGAAAGCAACCTCAACACCAGCTTTTGCCACAACAGAATTTTACTTAGATGTGGCAAATAAACACAACCACAAATTCTGGGAACATACAATACATTTACATACACCCAGCCCAAAGGCTGAGACCCTTGTGCTGCACAGCACGGCGCCTTCTGATGGATGAAGGTAGAAAGTGAAGTAATTTACCTACTGGCGGGCACAACTAAGCTGCCACACCTTACCTGTTATTACCCTAAAAGAGCAGGAATCAGTGTATGGGTGTATGGTATGGGCTAGCCTGCGGTGCAGCACAACAGCTTACAATCTTACACAAATCTACAGTATTCCCTCTCCCATAACTGGTCCTGTAGCATGTGCCTGAGTATTCCTTCTGAGCAAAACGCCAGTCTGGCTTGAGTTTGTAGGATTTTATCAGCTCTCCAATGTGAAATGTCACTTTAAGTTGTGGAGTCATTCCAATAATCAGTAACAACACTTGTGGCCTGACACAAACAGAGACCCTAACTAACTAACTATAGGCCTGGATTCAGTCTCAAGGCGCCAACACTGAAATGAGGTGCGTGCATGATCTTACCGACCCGGGTCTGCCTTGTATCCGCTGGTGACTCAGAACAGATGTCTCTCCAACAAGCATGCAATCTCATCAGCCTTCCTGGCAGCGATCTTCCTTTCTCTGAACAGGATCAGCATCTTGAACACCATCAGCTTCACTCAACTGAATTTCTGATTATGGAGGGCAGTCCTCACATCTGGATGGCATCGGATTCTCAGATCACACAGACCCCCTTCTCTCTCTCAAGCATGGCTGCTCTCCTCTCCTTTTCCTGTTCACTCTCCAAGTGTAAAACCCCACCCCTTCATGAATATAGAAATCTCTATGCAGTCTGAGGCTGTGTCAAAACAGTGACATCTTGTGGCTAAACTGCAGAATGTCAGTCAGAACGTTTTTAATTTACTTCAATCAGTGTTCAATGGAAGCTGTTTCCCCATCTCACAGTGCTCTTTGGAGAGACCATCACCCAGAGTGTAGGTTGCCTTGGTAATTAATTTTCTTTCCGTATTAATCTAAAATAGGAAATTCACAGCAGCATGTTACTGCTGGCAGGAGAGAGACCTGTGTTTACACTCAAGTCTCTCCCCTGTCAGTGATACTTGCCAATCACCGGGTGCCAGCGGAGAATGATCGACATCTATAGCCACCAATGGCGGAATGGACAGGGCAGCGCACATGCGCCCCCTATCCAGAAATGCAAAATCAAGTATATATATGTGATTTTGTGCAGCCCTGCCTCCCTGTAGCAGTAGTTCTGCTATAGGGCAGTCAGGAAGCGTTTAAAGAAACTCTAGAGAACAGTATTATAAACAAATCTGAGGCATCCTTTTTACAGAAGGAATATTATAAAACCCCATATTTTTACCAGACTAATCCAGCTTACTAACCAATCAGTTTCCTCTACTCCTCTCTGCCAATTTCTCCACTAGGGATGAGTTCAAGGTTTGGTTCAAACAGAAATTTGTCTGTCCTGGAATTTGGACAAACACCCAATTATTTACCCATTCTGTTTCAGTTCAGTTTAAACTGCCAGTAAATTACATTTATTGCCAGCTTCTTTAAAAAGAACAAAACATGCACACAAACACTAATGTCCCACAAAATACATAGCAGACCTTTAGAGTGGTCTGTGAGTTGGGTTTTTTTTTATTTTTTGACATCAATGACAGCTCCCATAGTTATTTGCTTGCAATTTTAAAACCTATTTACTTTTTGAATATTAGTACTAAAAAAATCACTGTTACTGAACCCCTGCCAAACAGAAGCCAGGGTCAGTTGGCTCACTACTACCCTCCAATGACTTCTGCACACAAAATGAACAAATCTCAAAATACTAGCAACAATATACAAGGAAATCCATAACATTGCCCCAAACTACATCACCAACCTCATCTCAAAATATCAGCCAAACCTATCTTTTTGCTGCTCTCAGGATCTCTTACTACCGAGCTACCTCATCACCTCTTCCCATACTCTCCTCCATAATTCATCCAGAGTCTCTCCAATCCTTTGGAATTCCTCACCCTAATCTGTCCAGTTATCTGCTACTTTGTCCACCTTTAGGTGAAAAAATCATCCCTTCAGGGAGGCCTATTATGCCTCCACTCAATAAACTGTACTTTTACTTTCTCCATCAGCTCGCCCCTCACACTTATTACCTTTTGTAGCAAATGACCTTCCCTTTTAGATTGCAAGCTTTTGAGAGCAGAACCCTCTAATATATTGTACTGAATTGTATTGCACTGTAACTGTCTTGTATCCTTTATTTTGTAAAGCACTGTACAAACTTTTAACAATATATACATGTTGTTTTATATTAAATACTATATATCTAATACAATCAACAATAAAACAGGAAACATTGGACTAGTGAGACACCGTAAGCTGCACAGCCTGAAAGTGAGTCATGACAAAGAAATCATCTTAAATAAAGGTAATGCTTAAAAAAATAAAGGAATTTGTTAAGAAAAAATAACTAAGCATTCTTTAAAATAAATAACCCATCCCAAATATAATTTATAAATATACAGTATAAAGAGTCCAAGGTGAAATCCTTCTTTTGTCCAAAAAAAATCCAACTCCAAGTAAATGATATCTCCAAATCTGTGCAGATAACAGCAACCCATCCAAAAAAATAAAATAGGCATGGAAGAGCAGATATCCTTATATTTTATTTATCATTACATTAGGAGTCTCTCTTTCATCTATTAAACATAATCTGTACTATAGTATAACTGTGAGGAACAAATAAAGCATTAAGCATATACTTCTTTTTACATGTTGCACGTTAATGGTTAATGCAAATGTATCTTTGGTCAAAAGTAAAATCTTATATTCGTTTCCATATTGTATTTCAATTATATCTAGCCTATGCCTACTAATTTGAAAAAATATTGAAGTGTGAAAACTTACTTTTTGAAAAATTCCACACATTTACTTTGAATTCTGTGACACTTGATTTAAAAGTAAAGTCAAAATAGGCCATTCATTTTGCAAGGAACGCTGCACTTTGCAAGGGAATTTTCCCCATCTTAGTGAATGTGATGAAGCATTACTTCACAAAGAATATCCAATTTCTTACAAGGAAAAACAAAAAGACTGCATTTTCATTTGCACATGATTGAATGATGGAAGTCAGCAGAGCTTCAGCTCATTAAGCTCTGTAGCAAATTCCCTTTACAGCCTAGTTTTCTTTAGTAAATTAACCCTGTATTTACTAAGGATTATTTATTATTATTTAATAAAGGTGACAAGGCTATTTGCTTTGAAAGGGAAGTAGCATTTTGCAAGGGAATTTGCCTCAGAGCTCAAAGAATGTGGTGAAGTTTCACTTTGCAAAGAATACCTAATAACAAACAAATAAGATAAAAAAAACTATATTTGCTTGCACAGGATTAGATGATGAAGGTCAGAAAATCTCCACCTCATTCATTAAACTTATGTTGCTAATTCCATTGCAAAGTGAACAGCCGATTTTCCTTTTCTAAATAAACTCTTACTATGCCTATGAATATGCACTTCTTGTTTCACACAATTCACAGAGCCTACCTTCTGAACTACAGAGATGCTGAAAGGAGGAGTTTCAAGTAGCACAGTCAATAGAGGAATAAATGCTTGCAGGCCATGGGAGATATAGGGTGAGATTTATTAAAACTGGTGCATACAGAATCTGGAACAGCTGTGCATAGTAACCATTAACTTCAAATATCAGCTTGTTCAGTTAAGCTTTGACAAATAAACCTAGAAAAGGATTGGTTATTCTGCACAGCTGCACCAGATTCTGGGTGCACCAGTTTCAGTAAATCCACCCCCACCAATTTTTAGAAACCAAAAGTAAACCAAATAAAACTATCCTAAACTGGACCAGGCCACATGCCCTCAACATAGGGGGGTGCTTTGGAGTGGGGGGCCCCCCAAAGCATTTTGTCCCCATGTTGATGGGGACAAGGGCCTCTTCCCAACAACCCTGGATGGTGGCTGTGGGGGTCTGCGAGGGGTGATATCAGAATCTCAAAGCCCCCCTTAACAAGGGGGCCCCCAGATCCCAGCCCCACCCCCTTGTGAATAACTATGGGGTAGTACCCCTACACAGTCACCAAAAAAAGTGTAAAATGTGAATAAAAACACAACTGTTACTGACAAGTCCTTTATTTTTAAAAAATCCAAAATAAAATGGTTCCATCATTGTACTCAATTGTCAATCACTGCATTCAGCATTTTCATGACACCGCCGACTCACTGAAATAAAAAAAGAACTGTACACCCACCGACCCGTCCACACCTGCTGAGCACTCGCCGCTATCTGACATTTGCCGGTCAGATGTAAACAATTGACATCACCGCTGGCTCTGCCCAATTGTGCTGTGACTGGCAAAGCATTGCACATGACCTGTGGTCAGGTGCATTGCTTTGGCCAATCACAATGCACTGTCAGAGAACAACTGTCAGAACAGCCTGGAGAAAGCCTTGCCGTTCATGTGTTCACCGAAAACACTAACAGCCAATATTCAACTCGAACATCAAGGATATCACTATTTATAACCACACTCTGATATCTATCCTTAAAGCCCAACTTCAGGAAACCTGAAAAACTCCACTGCAGTGTGTCTGTGCCCCACTGCAAGGGTTAACTGCATGTTTATGTTTAGGGAAAAGAAAAACAATGTTTCTTGCCTGATCCTCCTTTACCCTGGCAGATGTTACTCCCCTATGCTCCAGCAATGGACAGCTCCTCAGCAGTCTCACGTCTTATGCAGGGATATGCTTCCTGCATCAGTCTTAATGCCATCAGAGGATGGTAGACCACCAGAGCATGGTGAACAAGAGGCTGTGGGGACTGGTCTGACAGGTCAGAGGAGCCTGCAAAAGTGGATGATTGGGTAAGTAAAACTGCTAGTCCCTTAGACATAAACAAGCAGTTAAACCAGTTGAGATTTAAGCCAACTGCATATCCACTGTACCACCCAATGTTTAAGTCATACATAGCATTCAAAAATGTTTTATAAGATCATTATGTGAAATCATATTAAATGATTTGCTGAAATCAAGATAGGGTTTGTCCACTGTTAAAAAAAAACCCAAATGTTTAACAAATATAATATTTTGATAAAAAACAAACTAAAGTCATTATTAGCACTTATAAACACAACATAACTTACAAACTTTCAAGTACATTCCTACAAAATATAAAGGCTAAAACTGCAATCAGTAAAAAAAATTATAAATATTTGTACATTTTAAATTGTGCCTTTTTGCAAATAGTGAAAATAGAAGGTACGCAAAACTGTAAATAAACAATCTGGAAGTTGGCTTCACACTTACGCATTGTGGCCTATGAATAATAATAATATTGCCTATTCTTTAGTGATGCAAGATACCTGGGTTTGAGTAAAGCAGGGTTTGGTGAACATTACTAAAATACAGATGCTGAATCCAAACTTAATTGAAGTCAATAAGAACCAATGTTAAAAAAGAGTGTTAGGCTAATAGGTAAACAATTGTCAAACAAATCGTATGGCATTGACATGGGGGATATGTACCAAATCAAAAAAAATATTTTTTAAAATTCCACTTGTATGTGAGCAACAATTTTAGTAATGTTTAAAGTAAAACATTAAAAATGCAAAATTCCATTAAATAACATGTCTAGGGAATGTTTTGTCTTTACTACCCTTTAGTGGATAGGTACAGTTTTAGCTGTCTGATGGCTATGGGGAACTTCTGTTAGAGAAGATTTATTAAAAAGATGGGTTAATGGTTCAACAACTATACCTTGGCCTTCCATTGAAACTTTAAGGATCAATATCTGGACCCATTGCTTTATTAAGCATTAAGCAAGGTAGATTATCTGCTACCTTTGGCTCTAGAAACCCTAAAAATGAACCTTCACTGCTAGAACCAATGTGATCCTCCAAATTTTTTCGATAGTGTCATTTGCTTATGAGAAGGCATCTGATGAAAACAAACATATTACTGCAATTGGATTGAGAATTTTAGGACTGCAGCTTAAAGTGGTTGTAAAGCCTTAGTTTTTTTTTTTACCTTAATGCACTCTTTGAAAAAAGGTAAAAAACCTTCTATGCTGCATGTGTTCCCCTTCACCCCACTTATACTTACCTGAGCTTGATCCCGATCCAGTGATGTGCATGGAAGCAGCAGTTCTCCCAGCTCTGTCCCACCTCACTGCATAGATTTATAGCAGCGGGAGCCATTGCTGTTAATCAAACTCTGTGACAAGGAAGAGGGGGCGATGGAATCAGACAAGGTGGCTCAGAAACGAGCCCGCAAGAGTGCCCCCATAGGAAACTATTGTAGTAAGTGGTCGTAAACCCATCAGGGCCTGGGCTTTTACCCGGTTTTAATTGTTCAATGGCTTTTTGGAGTTCTACAAGTGTCAGCACCCCATCTAATTCACCTGCTTTTGATCATGAGATAAGTTTGGGAAGATTTGTAATAGAAAGGCCTGGATAATGTCAGTCTGTGATCTATTATCCCCTGTAGGTTTTGGGGCTTGAGGGAGATTATAAAGGGTCGTATAGTAGTTTTCAAATTCCGCTGCTATATCTGGGGATGTTTTAAGTATTCAACCTTGCTGGGAATGGATTTGATAAATAGTGTGAGCTGCTTTTTTCGCTTGCAGGGCCCTAGCTAAAAATTTACCACTTTTGTCCCCATGTTCGTACAACAGTTTCTGAGATAAAGTAAAGTTACACTTGGTTTCCCTTTCCATAGTTTCCAGTAGTTGTTTACGTGCAGCTGTTAGTTCAGCAGTAAGTGTCAAAGCCTGTTTATGTTTATGGGAACATTCTAGTTGATGTACTGTACATATTATAATTTATGATTTCGTGTTTCAAATTTTATCATACCCGGGATGTTTACTAGACTCTTGTTTGGACAGATTTCAGTGAGTTATTCCTAAGAATTACAGGCCTATAATAAAAAAACAACATATTTCCATGCAAAAAAATGTACCGCTTTGAGCACAGAAATACCGACCTTATCATACCGCTAGGGAGGTTAATGTTACTTTAAATAAACACGTGAATGAAAGTTGCTATGAGGGAATGGAAAGAGAAAATGAAGAAGTCCCGGGAAAGAATCTCGTGAATGTGGTATACATTGACAAAAAAGTTGTAGGATGATTCAAAATGATAATAGGTATGTTGATACTAACATCTGGTAGGTTGTGACCAGCCCAAGAATTGATAAAGCAACTTGTAACTTGAGTATACAACAAATATGTTGCCACGCTAAGGGTGGTCACACTCAATGCGTTTTGGGGTTCTTCTTGAAAATCCTACAGTAAGGGAGGTGTGAGCCCTGCGTGTGCAATGATAAAGGTGATTGACTCTTAAGGTGGGTAGTGGCTGTATGGAAAGTCATTCTCTAAGAAGGAGATGCTTAAAATCATTAATAAAAGTGTGGGTTTGATTGATCATAAATACATATGTGTGTCACATGCCCTAAATGAAAGGTATTAGCACTTAAAAGTACTTCCTGATGAAGTGACCAGGGTAAGTCACAAAGCACGCATAGTGATGTGATAATTTCTTTGCCCATTTTCCAGTGTATACTTCTGTTATGCAGTGTTTGTTTTGCCCTTTTCCAATATGGCTGCTATTCTCTCTGGGCACTAAGGATGAGGTCATCACAGAAAGCACTTATGGGAAAGAGAGGGGTGTGGATTTCCTGGGAGAGAGAGAAAGCTCAGACTGTAAGTGTTGCAGCCTCCCCTCACTGAGACATGCAAAAAAGACTGTTAATTCTTTAATGTTCCTGTTTAGAAGATACTTTATGTTGGATGGTTCACTGAATGTTATTTCTTCAATACATGGGCTTTCATATACAATGCTGTGTGCATTACTGTCTATGTGAATGATACATTTCTCATTTGGGATTTCACTTGTTATCCACAAGCCCCAATTGAGTGGAGGCACTAGCGCTTGTTAGAGATCTTGTCCTGATCACACAGATTATAAAGACTCTGCTCCTAATTACTAAACAGGAGGCGCCATCATACCCCAGTAGCCTCAAAGAGTGTAAAAATAGCACTACACACGTTAACAGTGTTATAAACTTTTTTATACAAACAGACAGAGACCATCTCCTTTTTAACAAGTGCCTCTGCATACCACTACCCGTCTTTCAGGGCCAAACTCCTACAAATATAATATACTTTCTCTATAAACAGAAATTTGCAGTTTGCAAAAACTGGTTGAGTATATGTATATTTACTATTTTGTGGTTACAAATTTTCTGTAAATTTCTCTGCACATTTGTCATATTAGTTGTATGTCTATTTAATTTCAATAGTTTTTATTGAAGGTTTTATGACATAACATAGTAAGCATATATGGTTCATCAGCAAATATCGGAATATAGCATAGTATTAAATATATGCCCCACCAATTGGCTGGGGCAGATGGTGGTGTAAATGGCAATAACATGAAAGGTATTCTTGATGTAATCTGAACCGTGTTGAGATGTGAAGGTGATCGGGAAGGGATGGAGAACAAGGAGAGAGAGTGGATGAAGGGGAGGATAGGGAGGGGGAGGGTGGGTGCAACCAGTCTAAACATAGTGGTCAGGACAGTTTACAATTAGATTATCAGTATTTTACAGAGCAATTTGGATTTTGTAGCCAGCGAGACCATTGGAAAATAAATGTATGGAGGGTGGAGTTGTTAAGGGCGGATCTTCTTTCCATGTCGCATTGAAAACTGAGGTCTATTATCAGTGATGTGAGGGAAGGGATCTTAGTAGTATTCCATAGTTTAGTGATATTGATTTTAGCCGCAGATAGTGTGTGGATAATGATGGTACGGGAGTCGTGGGGGAAGTTGTCAATTCTGATGTGAAGGAGTGCGAAAGCGGCGTTTTGGGTTATTGAGGTATTGGATAATGTCAAAATCAATTGGAAGACACTATTCCAGAAGGATCTGAGTGATTTGTATGCCCATAGTGTGTGAAGTATTGAGCCTATTTCTCCGCATTGTCTCCAGCAAGAGGAGGAATGTTGTGGGTAGTATAGGGAGAGTTTGGCAGGTGTTAGGTACCATTGATGTAGAAATTTTAGGTACGATTCCCAATGAGAGCTACATCGAGAAGATTTATAAGTGATATTGAAAGCTTTTTCCCCGTGGGTGGAGCCTAAACATGGCGGCAACGGAGAGCACGATGTGAGTGCTCTCCGATAACCTCCAAGCTGACCCTCCCGAGACCCTCACGGAGTGAAGCCCTACCTGACTGAGGAGGGCTCCAAGCGGGGAGAGGAGAGCGGACACGGACCTCCGGGAGGTGAACTAGCTGCGGAGATTCCAGTGCAGCTGTCGGGTTGCTGGGGAATCGAAGCAGGGCGGTGTGAGCATGCTGCTCGCCGCAAAGCAGTACTGGGAGTCAGAGACGCCGGCCGGTTCCCTGTCAGAGCGGAAGTGACATGTCGGCTTCCCCTGCGCTACAGGACTGGAAATCCGTGCGGCCAGAGGAGAAGGGACGTTGGTAGGAGTAAGGACCCAGCTGCGGAGGACCCTGGAGGGAAAGAGGAGGCTGGTTGGAGCCCTGTTGAGACAGGGTGCTGCCGGCTCATAGCTGACTGTTCCCCCTAGCTGCCTGTACCCCCTGGTAGGCTGTTTGATCCTGGGTCAGGGAGACCCATAAATATCAGATCCATTCTCCTTCCCTGAGACGATTCCTAAGGAGAGGGAAAGGAGGAGGAAAGAAAGAAATTCAGTATCGGAAACCCAGAGGAATCCCCCCCCAGGACTGAGCAGCAGTGAAGGCCCTCCACACAAGTCTGGAGCCACCGTCCTGAGAAGGGAAGGGTGAGTGAAAGCTGTTGGGGGCTTATTGTGTTGTGGACCCCTGAGTGACATAGGTGACCAAGGGGTGAAGGAGGGGAGGATTCCCAGGGGTTAGAAGAGAAGAAGAGAGGAGGCCCAGGTGTCCTAGGAGAGTAAAGGATATAGGAAAAATTGCAAGTCTATTCAAGATATATAGAGGACATGAAGAACAAAGGTCCCAAGGGAACAGGGCCCAAAGGGTCCCAAACAGGAACAATAAAGAAATTTACATCATATGGAAATACTACGCCAGAAAGGGCCCAAGGCGCAAAGGGGGAAATGGACACTAGTTCAGGAAATAGCCCTAGATTATCATTGGACATGAATAGCAGTGGTAGCCAACAAATAGTGGATGGCTCGGGAAAAAAATAATCTGAAGGCAAACTACAAGTACCAAATAAGAAGGAGATGGTAGAAATGTTTCAATATTTGGAAAAAATGATAAAACATGAAATGACAGCTATTCGAAATGATTTAGGACATCTGCTATCAAGAATGGAAGAAACGGAGGAGAAAGTTAAAACCCAGGCCCAGAATATAGATAATCTAAGGGAAAAAATAAGCCAATTAGAAAATAACCAGAAAAAAATGATCTTTAGGATGGAAGTTCAAGAAAATAAAGAAAGAAGGTGTAATACTCTGCAAGATATTCGGGCCTAAAAGGAGGAGACAAATTAGAAGAGAGATAGACAGAATCAAGAAGGATGGAAGAAATACAGTTTATAACATATAATGTGAATGGGTTGAATTGTCCTGGGAAAAGATTTAAGTTGTTTAAAGAGTTACATCACAGGGCAACGTCAGTGGTATTTTTACAGGAGACACATTTTGAGATAGAATCAAATGTGAAATTAAAATCCAAATACTACCCAACATGGTATTATGCTGACTCTCCAATTAAAAGAGCAAAGGGGGTGGCAATAGGATTGGCAAAGAATATGAGATTTGAGTTGGAAGATAGAAGGACTGACCCGGAAGGGAGATTCCTGTTTTTGAAAGGTAAACTACAGGGAATTGAATGTACCCTAGCTAATATATATTGCCCCAACAAGAAACCTGAGATCTTTTTGAAGGGCTTGCTAAAAAAAATTGATAGATTTTAAAAAAGGGCATTTGATAATAGCATATTTAAATATTTGTATGGACCCACAAAAGGATGCAACCTCCCTTGTGCAGAGAGAGGGGGGTAGGTCTCTGAGAGCCTTGAAGAAGGTGATCCATGAGTACCAACTGGTGGACACCTGGAGAATGATGCATATGAAAGACAGAGACTATACCTTCTTCTCTAATGCACATGAGATATACTCGAGACTGGATTACATTCTAATAGATCATCAACTCATTGAAATGTTGGTTAAAATAGAAATAGAGACAAGAACTTTTTCGGACCATGCCCCAGTCATAATGAAAATAGGATGGGGAAAAAGGTGGACGGGAGGCTTAGGATGGAGGTTAAATGAGGCTCTTCTCTTGGATGAGGATATTGTACAGAAGATCAGGGAAGAGATTAAGGTATATTTCAAGGAGAATGAGACAGAGGAAGTATCGACAGCTACAGTATGGGAAAGTCATAAGGTATATGTAAGAGGAATCTTGATTGCGATAGGAGCTAGGAAGAAAAAAGAAAGAAGAGAGAGGGTTAGTAGACTCTTAAAGGAAATCCTGGATTTGGAGCAGATACATAAGAAGAAAATAACAATAGAAACAAGACAGAAGTTGATGGATAAAAAAGATGAATTAGAGAGACTGATGGAAGAGGAGAGGAGAAGAGTATATAACAAAGTATTAAGTGAAAGATATAGATGGGGAGATAGACCAGGAAAATACTTAATGAGAGCCCTGAATAAAAAGAAAAACAGGAATTATATAGAAAAGATAAAAGGCCCTAAGGGGGAATTGGTCCACTCAACTAAAGAAATCATTAAAGTATTCACGGAGTATTATAGAAAGTTGTATAACATCAGTCACCAAGGTTCACCAAAAGAAACTAGAGAAGGTATTAATGAAAAAAGGAAGATATATTTAAAAAATGCGGGATTGCCAAAGCTCAGTGAAATACAACTGAAATCCTTGGATGCGGAAATTCCCCAGGAAGAAATAGAAGCAGCATTAAGAAGTACAGGGGGAGGAAAAAGCCCAGGCCCGGATGGTTATACAGTTAATTACTATAAAAAATTTGGGGATGTACTGTTACCAAAGTTAAAGAAATATATGAATGACTTGGGAGGTGGGATGGAGGGGAGGAGGGAATCCCTTCAGGCCCATGTCGTTCTCATTCACAAGGAGGGAAAAGACCCTTCTCAGTGCTCTAGCTACAGACCAATTTCATTATTAAACCAAGTTGTATGCAAAGGTCCTAGCAAACAGGCTGAAAGATCTAATGCCCGAATGGATCCATGGAGACCAGGTGGGCTTTGTCCCGGGGAGAGAGGGTAGAGACAATGGGTTGAGAACTTTGATGCTTATCCAGAAAAGTAGAAAAGGGAAAGCCCCGGTGGTGCTCTTGTCAATTGATGCCGAAAAGGCATTTGATAGAGTGGACTGGGGCTTTATGATGGACAACTTGGAGGTGTTGGAGATTGGAGAGAGAATGCGTGAGTGGATAGGAAAATTATATAGGGAACCCACCGCAATCATCACGGTAAATGGGGAGAGGTCGGAATCCATTGGGATGTCCAATGGAACAAGACAAGGATGCCCATTGTCCCCCTTGCTGTATGTTTTGACATTGGAACCCCTGCTATCAATAATAAGGAATAGTGGAGCGGTAAAGGGAATCCAGATAGAAAATATAGAACATAAAGTAGCGGCCTTTGCGGACGACCTACTGTTTTGTGTAGGCAACCCCCAAATAACACTACCAAGTATAATGAAGATCATGAAGGAATATGGTGAACTATCAAATCTAAAAATTAACCCAACAAAAACAGAGATTTTGAACATTAATATACCAAAGAGTGAAAAAGAAAAGCTACAAAAAGAATTCCCCTTTATCTGGAGAGACCCCCTTTATCTTGCCACCTCATATAAACAACTGTATAGATTAAACTATATTTCTCTGATAAACGAGATTAAGGACGAACTAAAAAGATTAGAAGGAGGAAATCCATCAGGGTTAGGACGTATAAACCTAGTTAAAATGGTAATTATACCTAAAATACTCTATAGATTTCAAATGATTCCAATCAAACTCCCAGAGGCGTTTTTTAAGATAATGAGAAGAATGTTAATAAGATATATATGGAGGAATATAAAACCAAGAATAGCATATGAAACACTAAGTAGGACTAAAGAGAAAGGGGGGATGGGACTACCTGATGTCAAGAGATACTATAAAGCAGTAATTTTCGCAAGAATTTATGATTGGACTTTTAACCATAAGGGGAAAAGTTGGGTAAAAATAGAAAATGATCTGAGTGGAATTAATTTGAGTAAGATGATATGGGTTCCAGCACACTATAGAAGAATTAAAGAAAGCACAAGCACTTACACTTTAAATGTTTTAAGGACATGGGACAATTTACATAAACACATGAAATGGGAATTTAACTCTATTTTAATGCCTCTTGCAAACACTGAGTTTTTTCCTCCAGGAAAAGATGAGATATCAGGGAGATGGTTTAAAAAGGAAGATATCCAATTGAGAGACGTATTGGTAGAGGGGGAATTGAGAACATTTAAAGAATTAAAAGAGAGGGGAGGAGATATGTTTATTAAAATAGATGAGTGGAAATATCAACAACTAAAATGTTTTATTGGAACTCTCCCAAAACCTTTGAGAGTAAAAAAGGAGTGGAATATGTTTGAAAGGCTATTAGAAACACGTAGAGATGGGAAACACGGTGTAACAAAAATGTATAGAATACTCACAGAATTAGACACAGACACAAAGTTAATTTTTATAACAAATTGGGAAAGAGATATGGAGGTGGTACTAGATGAAGATCAACAGAATAAGATATTTAGATTAGTTCACGAGAGTGTTAGTATGAGAGACGTTGAGATTAATTATAAATGTGTGACACGATGACATATTACTCCGAGCACTGAGCACAGGATGAGGGGGGAGAATTCAAAAATGTGTTGGAGAGGATGTGGGGAGGAGGCACGGTGTATCACACTTGGTGGCAATGTCCAAAAATTCAGGTTTTCTGGAAGACAATAGTCAATTTAATAGAAATACAGTAATAACTGGAAATGACATAGGATTAGACCCAACCATGTGTCTCCTACATAATGTTGAGACAACAGTAAATAAATATAAAGAATCAGGAGTATGGTACTACTTGAGTGCTGCAAAAGGGTTGATCCCCAAGTTTTGGTGGAAGACAGAGGTGCCGACGGAGGAGGATTGGATCAATAGGGTAAACCAGATGAGTAGAATGGAAAAATCTTATTATATTCAGGAAGATAGGTTGAAATTATACTATTCGCGATGGGAAAAATGGGAAAAATCAGGATTGAAAGAGAAATATAGAAAACTCTAAATTAGGAAGTTATTTTAAGTTATTGGGTCTTGAGAGATTGGAGATCTTGCAGAGGGGAGGGAGGGGGGAAGGGGGGGAAAAGGTGGGTTGGGAGGGAAGGGAAAGAAAAGAGGTAATTAGATGGGACAAAGTAAAAATGTAGAGATTATTTATATGTTTCGTGTCTCTTCTTATGGAATTTTTGTAATAACATGAAAAATTAATAAACATTTAAATTAAAAAAAAAAAAAAAAGAAAGCTTTTTCCCACAATTGTGTTGTTATTGGTTGTGAGAAGGTTTTCTCCCAATTAGTTAGGGATGTAGTTTGTAGGATAAATTGCAAATTTATTGAGTATGTGTCGAAGGTGGAAATACCTTTACCCGGGTATTGTGGTTTGTTAAATAAATGATATGCAGTGGTAGGAATTCTCGTGAAGTGAGGTATATTTTCCGTTTGTAAGCAGTGAGACATTCTCATGTAGGTGAAGTATTCAGTGGTGGGTAGACCAAAATTGTCTTGAAGGATCTGGAAAGATTTTAGTTTGTGGTCTGTGTAGAGGTCCTTTATGTTAGTTAAGCAGCAATTTTCTCATTGTAGTAAATCTAAGGAGGGGGTAATGAAGTGTAGTATGTTTATTGGGGTGGGGATATGTTTAGTATCAGAGAATTTAGTAGTTAGGAGGTCGTACCAGGCTTGTAGGGTGTTTTAGTCAACATTTGGTGTGAGGTGTTGGCGGTATCAAGAGTAGATTTTGTGATATGAGCAGGAGAAATGGGAGCGTTTCCATTGTAGACCAAATTTTTTCTCATGTTGGGTGCCACCAAAAGTATATTTGGTCAAGAAGAGTTGCATTGTAGTAAGATTTTAGGTGTGGGAGGCCTGCTCCTCCTCTAGATGTTGGGCGTATTAGAAAATTTGTGGTGCATCTGGGTTTTTTGGAATTCCAGAGGAAGTTAGAAAAAGTTGTCTGTAGTTTAGAGAAAAAGATACTGGGAATGGGGAGTGTGCGGAATATGTACAGGATTTTGGGTAGTATATACATTTTCAAAGTCGCTACTCATCCCAGCTTACAGAGTGTTGAGGTACGGAGTGAGGCGATTTCTTATGGAATGGTTGCAAGTAGTTGCTTGTGATTTGAGGAATATAGTTGGTCTGTTGTTGCGGTGAGTTTGATTCCTAAGTAAGGAATATTGTGTTGCTCCTAGGAGAAGGGGAATTGTTTGGCTAGTATTGCTTGAGTTTGATTTGGCGTATGGAGATTTAAAATGGAGAATTTGGGTTTGTTAAGTTTGTAATAAGAAACATTCGAGTAATTTTGGAGATGTGTGCGAATCGTCTGAAAGGATTTGTGTGGGTTAGTTACCATCAGTATGATGTTCTCCGCGAATAAACTGATTTTATGTTCTGTGTTGAGGTGAGTGATTCCGGTAAATGTTGGATCATCTCTGAGTTTCGAGACTAAGGGTTCAATGAGTAGTGTGAATATTATGGGGGATAATGGGCAGCCTTGTCTAGTGCCGTTTGAGATGTCGATAATGTTCCATCTGTTAATACTCTGGCTGAAGGGTTGGTGTAGAGGGATAGAATGGCAGACAGCATCCAACCTGTGATGCCAAATTTTTGTAGGGTTAATTGCATAAATTGCCATTGTATTCAGTCAAATGCTTTTTCTGCATCTAAGGATAGTAATAAGGAGGGTTGTTTGGTGAGTTTTAGATTGTGGAGAAGGGATATAAGTCTTCTAGTTGTGTCCGGTGCTTGGTGGCCTGGGGTGAATCCTACTTGGTCTGGGTGTATTAACATGGGGGGTAGGAGAGGAGTCTTGGCTATTATTTTGGCATAAAGTTTTATGTCTGTATTGAGTAATGATATTGGTCTATAGTTCTGGACAATTTGTGGATCTTTGCCAGGTTTCAGGTATAGTCGTAATTATGGACTGTAACATTTCCTTGGGAAATGTGCCTGTAGAGGCAGCATGGTTGAAGAGTTTGACCAGATATGGTGAGAGGTCGGAGGCGAATATTTTATAAAATTCGTTAGTGAAACCATTGTTTCCTGGTGATTTATTAACTGGGAAAGTTTTGATGTTTTTTTCTATTTCCTTGGGAGAAATTGGAGTGGAGATAGTAGTTAGTTGGGATGGGGCAAGTTGGGGGAGTTTGGTTGTGTTTAGAAATTTTTGTATAGATGTGATTGTTGGTTGGGTAGTGTCTGTGTCATTTTTAAGATTATGTAAATTTTGGTAGTATGTCACAAAGGTGTTAGCTATTTCTTGTGGATTTATGAGAGAGGTGTGGGTAGTTGGATGTTGGATTGAGGAAATTTTGGATTTTAGGCGTCTTTGTTTGATTATTTTAGTTAGTAGTGATTTTGCCTTATTGCCTAGAGAATAGAATTTTGCCTTCATTTTTTGTAGGTTAAGGTCGTATTGGTAAAGTAGAATGGATCGAAGTTTATTTCTGTCTGAGGCGAGGGAAGTAGATGTGGAAGGACTTGTTTTTTTTTGTTCATTTCTTCTTTAAGTTTAATTGACGTGAAAAGTTGGTCAATTTGTTGGGTTCTTTGTTTGGTGATGCAGGAATTTAATTGTATGCGAACCTCTCATGTATGCTTTGTAAGTGGACCATAATGTGGGTATAGAGATATCAGGTGTGTCGTTAAGTTAAAAAAACATGTTGTGTGTGTCCAGTATGAGTTTTTTGTTGTCTGGGTTCTTCAGTATTGATGAGTTCAGTCTCCAAATTCGAAGGATCGAAGAGTGTTGCTTGTTGTCGAGGGTAATGTTGATTGGAGCGTGGTCTGACCATGTTATGTTGCCAATTTTTGAGGCAGTTATATGTTATAGTGTCCATTTGTCTGTGACGAAGAAATCAATTCTGGAGTAGGATAGGTGGAATGGGGAGTAGTAGGTATAGTCTTTTTTTGTGCTGTGTTGGCAGTGTCAGATGTCATAGAGATCGTTGTTATGTAAAAATTGGTTGAAGTTTGTTGTAGAATTGTAGTTGGTTGGTATTCGGGCCGTAGACATTGACCAGGATATACAGAATTTTGTTGATCCTGCAGATCAAGATATGATAGCGACCTTGAGGGTCTGCTGTTTCTGAGATGTGATGGAATTGGAGGGAGTCCTTTATGGCTGTAATGACACCATTTTTTTTCTTGGGATTCATTGCGAAGTATACATGGGAGAAGTGTTGCATATGGAATTTAGGAGCTTTGGTTGATGCGAAGTGTGTTTCCTGTAGGAAAAGTACGTCGGCGTGTAGTAAGCAAGTTTCTTTCAGGAGTAGGGACCTCTTGAAGGGGGAGTTGAGGCCACGAACATTTAGAGATGATATAGTAATCATTTTGTTGATTGTTGTCTGGATTTGATGGGTAGGAGAGTTGTTTTTTTAACTTGTTGAGGAAGGCGAGTTTTCTGTGGTCGTAGGTGGAGGTCTTCCATATGATGGTATAGTATTGATTTGGTCGCTGGATCTGGTGAAAAATAAATCAATATGAGTAGCGTATCTAGCGACTTCGTAACAGGGGGGTATGAGCAAAAGGTCATGCTGAGAAGTAACTTGTGGCTTAAAAATATTCGATATAGGGCCATTTGCCAGCAATTAGTGGAGTAAGGGGCGGTGCCCAAGATGGTGGGTATTTATTGGCATGAGGAGGTGGTGGATTAGGACCACTCTGCATCCATTTGGTGCGTATTGGTGGAGCTGGATTGGTGGGGATCCACAGGTATTATGTTCCATGCTTTCAGGAGTTCGATGCCTGCTTCTAGATTTTTGATGGTGTAGATCTTACTGTGGTGTTTGACGGTAAGTTTTGTAGGGAAGCCCCATTGGTAGCCTATTCCATGGTTCCGCAGTACTTTGGTTATAGTGACAAGCTTTTTGCAGTTAAGGATTGTGGCTTTGGATAAATCAGTGAATAATTTAATATTCGCATGAGATTGTGGGGGTGAAGGAGGGTTTCTGGCGGCTGATATTATTTTCTCTTTTACGTGGTAAAAATGTATGCGCGCCAAAATATCCCTGGGAATTGTGGCTGGCAGGAATGACGGTTCGGGTATTCTGTGCGCTCGGTATATGGAGAGCTCCATATCTGTGAGTGAAGGAATGAGGTATTTCATATATTGTTGGATATATGGCACTATGTTATCGTTGGTGATGGATTCAGGGATACCTCTAAATTTAATATTGTTGCACCTGGAGCGGTCTTCTAGGTCCACCAGTTTAAGGTTTATTTGTTCAATATCAGCTGCATGGTCTGCGTGTGCGTCAATCAGGTCATTATGCGCTGTGAACATTTCTCCCATTTTGTTCTCAATATGACGTATACAGTGTTCTTGTTTTTGTACCATATTTGAGATTTGGGATAGTGATGCTGTCAGATCATTATCGAGTGTTTGTCGCAGAGAAAGAAGCATGTTTTTCATAGAGATTTCAGTAATAGGTTGGTCAGAAGCAGGGAAAGATTCAATTAAAGATGGAGTAAGATTTGTAGGCAGCATTTGTGGAAAGGAAGGCTGTCTGTCAGGAGTGAAGTCAGTATCCAGTCTGGGCCTGGATTTCGCAGGGCTGCTGGTGGTGGGAGACAGCGGAGGAGAGGACTCACCCGGGTCTCCTAGGTACAGTGGTGCCTTGAGTCTGGGATCCAGGTGCTGTGCTGTGTTGCCTCCCTCATAGGAGATGAGGCTGCTTGTCATGCAGCTAGCGCCATCTTGGCTGCATGAGGTGACATCAGGGAAGAAGTTGGTGAGCTTCCCTGGCTGTTCTGGAGCTTTACGGCAGCGGGTCATGGTCTGCGGGGGGTCCCGTGACCCTTATCTCTGCTACTGGGCACTCGGTTTCCCCTGGGGTCGGAGTGAGCCGTGTCAGTGCTGGCGGGTGGACGGAGCTCTCATTACAGCGCGTCCATCCCGGAGCCGGCCGCGCATGCGCCCCCTGTATGTCTATTTAAAAGGAAAGGGATGCAACGTACCATGGTAAACATCAGGTAGAACTACTGTATAACAAGGTATGCACAATCTCGATGCTGCATTTGTTGTTTAAGGCTGAGGCAGGAGCTATATTAGCTGTGAAATGTTAAACATGTAGTTTGGCTGCACCAAGCACATGACATGGCAAGCACATAAAATACCTCAATAGAGGGGGAGTGTCTGGCCGGTGAATATAGCAGCTTAGCCAAGAACTCCTCCAGCCTCACACACATAGCAGCACTCCAGTTACACAAGGGAGAGGCTTACCACTCATCGGAGTCCTCCTCTATCAGCTCTGAACACCCAGGAGTCATGTCAAAGTGGAGGAAGCCATCCAAACAGCTTCAGCGCCTCACAGACTTTTACCCAGCTGCAAAACAAAGAGGAAAGCAAGATGGTGCTGGCCCCAGTTCCAGCGGCATCACCTGCCCACACACAGGTCCTCGGGCAGTGGAGAAACAAGGTACAGAGAGTACGTTTGATATGGGTGAGTTCTCTCCCCCTGTAACTCCTACTACCAGTAGTCTGGCAAAATCCAAACAGTGCAGGGAGGAGGATGCACAGTCTTCTAAGCTGCAACATGCTCTCCCCTCAGGCTCCACACAGAACACACATGCTGAATCCTCAATTGATGCATTTCCTACTATAGATCAACTGATCTCTGAACACACAATGAAATATGTGTTACTTTCCTTGAGATCTCTGTTGACTGATTTTTTCTGACATGCTAGGCTCAATTCATGATTCAGTCCAAACACATGCTGACAATATCAATCATTTAGAATAAAAAATAGCAGACCTCTATACTACATACAATGACCTCGTCGATGCTTACACTGATCAAGAAACTGAGCTTCAGCGTTTACAGAACAAAATAGTTGATTTGGAGGATGACTCACAGAACAATATAAAATTCTGGGGTATACCTGAATCAGTACACCCGGCTGAGCTCACCAACTTCATTCAGCACCTTATGACTACTCTCAGTGATATTGTGGTGTGCATAGACAGAGCACACCGCATACCCAAACCTAAGTTTCTCCCTGACACATTTCCCAGGGACACTTTGGCACATACTGTATACACTACTTTCAGGTTAAGGAGCGTGTCATGGCAGCTGCCAAACAAAATCCAGTTGTGCCAGATGAATTTACTGGCATCTCTCTATATACAGATATCTTCCAACAGACCGTGCTCGACAGGAAGAAACTCTCTTCCCTAACCAAAGTTCTGCGAGACAACAATGTAATTTACAAATGTTCTGTTTTCTTTTTTCTTATTTATTTCTATATCTAGTTCAGCTATATGAAACAGTCACTAAAAGTCAAGAACCATTTATCTCTCTCAGAGACCAACCAAAGGGCATTATAGCAATGAAGATAAGTACTCTGAAGATTTTTCAACCTTCTTCCAGCATGAGACACAAAGGAAGCTTTTTCCCACTCATGATGACACCGCCTCGATATAGCAGCCTTGGCCTATCAAGTATCACCTTGTACATTATGTTTTCTTCTAGCTACACCTCAGCAAATATTTGGACTTTAAAATGCCTCTGAAACTCATGTCCATGAGCACCAAAGGACTCAATAGCCCTTTTAAACATGCTGCACTCTTAAAGAAAGCTCACATCAAAACTGATGTCTTTTTTGCTCAGGAAATGCAATTTACTGCATCTAAATGCCCAATGATTAAACCTCCACCATGTTTCTCACCTATATATGGCCAACGGCCCAAAAGAGCATGCAGAGTCTTCATAGCAATTAGAGACTCTGTTACATTTCAAAATATCCGAACTATAACAGACCCACACAACTAGTTTATCATTCTTAATTGTGAAGTGAATCAATCAATTTCCACTCTCCTGAATCTTTACACACCAAACATTAAGCAGCATAAATTTCTAGCCCCTTATTTGCTAATGGAAGTACAGTAAGGAATGCTTATCAGAGGGGAGTTTAATACAGTTGTAGACTCTACTTCTTCCAATAGAAGACCCACACAATCCATCACCCCTTTGCTTCAGAAACATGATCTACATGATGATTGGCAATTCTTTCATGGTTCTGAAAGGAACGTTAATTTTTTTTCTTCTTTACCAACAAGACATCATTACAAAATGTTCTGCATTCCTATATTGGTACAATATTTTGGTCCGACCATGCCCCACTCAGCTTGGAGTATGGTGACAAACTTTGTAACTCACCTCCACCTATTTGGAGGCTTAATGCTTCTGTTTTGGTGGACAAGTGGTTGTACCAACATATTGTACTGGAACACCACTATTTTGAGCTTAATAGGTTCACTTTGTGGAACACATACAGTATAAAGTATACAGTATATGAGAGGTATTTTAATTAAGTTAGCTTAATATGTAAAAAAAAAAGCAAATTGAAGACTTATTTAGCGCTATAGCAATTCAGGAGCAAAATAATAAAAAGTACCCAGACCCCCGACTTACTCATGCTATTTTTCAAGACAGGAAAAATTGAGATCCTTACATCTTTACAAATATGAGACACACTTAAAATTTCTGAAAGCCAACACCTATGGTCTCTATAACAAAGCGAGTGCATGGTTAGCCAAAAAAACTAAAGGCAAAACAAAGTAAGCAAAAGATTATATCTTTCACCCATTCCTTATCTCAGCACAAGCTATTCAATCCAATATATAGCCAATGCTTTTGGAGATTAATATCAAGCTTTATATGATTTTCGCAACAATAGCTCTACTCCCCAACCCACCCAAACTAATTGCACTTAGGTTAGGAAGAATCCTAGAAGAGAACAAGAAGGCACTTCTAAGTGCAGTACATCCACATATTTATTGGTGAAAATGGTTAAAAACCACTTACAGAAGATGAAGGCTCAGGCATTTGAAAACATCAATGCAGGACTTCTCTCGCTGTCTTCTGGAGCTCACTGTGCTGGCCAGCACCAGCAGGGGGAGATCAGGTGCAATTCCAAGATAGCCATTAGTCTTCCTGGGCCACAGTGGAATGCATGCGACCATGTGGAACGCACGTCCCGGAAGTGACGTAAATGGTGGGCGGTGACGCATTTTGAAGTATGCGCAATTGCTCCTTCATCAAGACCATGACCCATTGTGATCTAAGCCATATAAATAGAAGGAGAAGGTAGGAACAGGGTGGAACAAACGGGAGAGGGACACACCTATTACTATAATTGATGGTTGAGCCGGACAGAGATCGAGGAACAGGCTGACGGTGACAGGATCCCTGTCTAATACATAACAATTCCAGAGACTATAATAACAATAAGGATAATAATACCATGTAAATCTAGGCAGTGATAAAGTTGACTATTAAAAATAAACTTTGAAAAAACTTTGAAAAAAAAATAATAATCCCACCCTACCTTATCCATCTGAATCAAGTGGTCTTCGTTCCTGGCAGTCAAGCTCCCGACGTCACTAGACGACTTATTAAATTACTTACCCTGGCTCGCCTTTCTTGAACACCTGTGAACACCTGGAGAAGGCATTTGATAGAGCCCACTGGAGATTCCTTAAAGAGGTACTATACAAAGTTGGTTTAACAGGATGGTTGCATTCAGCTATATTGTCCTTATACTCAGTGGTGCATTTAGGTTTCGTGCTGCCCTAGGCAACACAAAAATCAGGAATCCATAGAATCCATAGAAGACCTCTGGATATGTCAGTTACAGCCACCGGGGGGGGGGGGGTCATCACAAACCTCAGATGTCAGATGAGTAGGATTCAGGCAAACCTTCAAAAAGCATGGGGCGCCCAAACAAAAAATGGCCCCAGACAAAGAACACTGATAGTGTAGTAGCTTTAATGGTAATGATACACATATGAAACAAGCACTTACAGAGTAATGTACAATGACTGCCGGCAGACGGGATTCAGATGTATGACACCTGGTGGCTGCAGTTTAGATGACTACTACCCATTCCAGAGTCCTACATCCAGAGTACCAGGAGTAGGTCTTATATGCTCCATGCACGGTTAGTGCAATCTATTCTCAGTTTCACCAGCACAGGAGTCATGGATATTCTGCTTCATCACCTACTGACTTTCTACAGCGTTCACTTTTCACCTTGCACCTTAAAATTATATGTGTATACTGGTTTTACTTTGATGTGATTTATGATATTATTTATGGCTATTAGCGCTGCATTATAATATTCATGAGCATAAGATCAGCCTATTTGCAGATGATGTCATGTTAATGATTTCCAATCCCAAGACCTCATTGCAAGTAATACAAAATCTTTTTATTGAGTTTAGCACTGCATCATACTACAAACTGGATGTAACCAAATCCCAGATTTTAGGAATTATTGTTTGAACCCCTTTACAATCCTCTTTAAGTAAGCAATTTCCCTTTGCCTGGACTCCTACCTTTTTAACCTCTTTAAGCATACAACTCCTAGCACATACCTCACAACTCTACAACTGTAATTTTAAACCCTTTCTAGATTCTCTTCCTCAACAGCTATCCAATCTCAGTTTCCAGGAACTATCTAGCAGGAAGAATAGCAGCCTTAAAAATTATTCTTCTTCCAAAATTACTCTATTACTTTCCAACCCACATAATACCTCTCCCACGTACCTTCCTCTCAAGTGTCCAAAACCTTTAATCTCATTATGTTTGGGATCACAAACCTCCTAGATGTTCTCTTACTATCATGCTGAAACGTGGGAAAAATGGTGGTATGAATTTACCTAATGTTTTGGCCTATTATAAAGCAAGTGTTTTAGACCAACTCAAATATTGGTGGAATCTTTCTAGACACAAAACATGGGCACTTATGGAAGCTACATCCATTCCTTATGGTGATCCTAAATCTGCCCTGATAGCCCTTAAATTGGGAGCACCATGCTTTGCCTCCAAGAATTTGTCTGTGATGGCATCCATTAAACTGTGGTCAGAATTAAACCTTCTCTCCTCTTCCCCTGCGTCACTAAACACTATCTGTTTCTATTACGGTACTACATCACTTCATCCGGCACATTGACCTACACTATTGGCAATCTATGGTCATTACCTCCCTTACTGACTTATATGACAATGACTTCCTCCATACATTTGAAAATATAAACTCTTGCTACTAACTGCTCCCCTCCAATTATTTTACTTACCTTTCTTACTGAAACATCTACTTTCACTATATTTAGAAATACCAGCTTTACTCTACCAATTTCTCCAAGAACCCTCCTGCCCAATTAGAGGCATTTTGTTGTTCTACAACATATATAAGAATAATGATTACTCTTCCAAATCTATTACTATTGTCAAATGGGAAGGAAATTTGGGCACTATCTTCTCTGAAAGTGGTTGGAAGAAATCGTTTGCTATCACATACTCATTGTCCCACTGTGTAAATCACTGGGAACTATTTCAGAAAGCTGTCCATCACTGGTATATCATAACGTATAAACTTTCCAAATTCTATTCCTCCCAAAAGGTCATTTGCTGAAGAAATTGTGGAGAAACCGGATCTCTATTTCATATGAGATGGATATGCAAATCTCTGAGATCATTCTGGAACAAACTTTTTTGTATAATATCTGATATTGTAGGATATCCTATATCTCCTGACCCTTTTATTAGCCATCCTCCTTTTAGGTATTCATAGCCTCTTCCCCAAGATTAGAGTAGTGCTTACACATTTACTTTTGACGGCAAAGCTCACAATTACTAGGCTGTTGAACTCTACCACCACTGACTGTGGTCACTGTCACCATTATATCTCTTAACCACCAATGTAAGATGGAGAAACTATTGATCATTGACCTCACAGTTATGGCATTCAGGGAAAAATGGTCTATTTGGCTATCTACTGTAACCCTAGATGTACAATTTAAGGTTTGAGGAAGTAGTTCTATCTAGGTCTCATACATATATACCCTTGCTCTCCTAATAGTTACCAGTATCATTGTGACTGGTTTTGTTCATGTTTCCTCCCTCCCCTGTGTCCTTGCCCATGTCCCCTTCCTCTCCCTCTTTATCTAAAACTCTCCCCCACACCTTCACTCTACCCCCTCCCCCCTTCCTTTCTCCTTCTAGCAGAGAGATTATCTCCTCATTGTTATGTTTTTGACTGATTTATACCTTTATGACTGTATTAACAATGTACTATTACATCTACTTGACTTTCTATGATTGATACAGTATCTTTCTGCCATTCACTGTAATGTTTTTTGTCTTACGTTAAACTTCTAATAAAGAACCACTGACAATTAATATCCTTATACAATAAAATATACTGGGGGAAATTTGTTAAAGCTGCTGTACCACTTTTCTCTCACATTGCTCTTTTTAATGTGTTGCACCTAACTCGAAAAACATATGTGACAGTTTTGGTTCTGACAGCTAATTATGTGCCAAATTCAGTTAGTTTTAATTTTCTCAACCTCTACATTGTGGCACAACACTTTCACCAATTTCAAAATAAAATACCAACAGTTTGTATTTTAAAAAAGCGGAGATAATTAAGAACAACTTTTTTTGGATACAGAGACAGATTTTGCTAAAGTGTCTCGCGTGCATTCTAAAAGTGATGCAGCACATGCTACAATAAAGTACAAGTTCTAGACAGGTACAAAAAATTTGGCGCACGATGCACCACTTTTAGCATGCATGCATGCAAGGCACTTTCGCAAAATCTCTGTGCCAGTCTTTATGAATTCCAGGCACTCACTTTATTAAACTTCTTGATCAGACTGTCAAAGTGAAGATAGGAGATATGAGTGGGAATCTGCTATAAATTAAGCCCAAAACACTGTACCTAGTATCCTACTTTTTATATAGTAAGTACAGTATATACTATAGTGATTACAATTCTTACCATTCTTAAAGAAAATATTTCTGACCATGTTTCATGTTACCCCACATTTAGGGTGTAACAGGAAGCATGCTTAGTGTCTGCAAACCCCTACCCTCAAACAGTCCCCCTTCTTCAAGGAGTCGGGGATACTTCCCCCCCACCAGCCCTGTCATTCATTTAGAGGAATTTGTGGGACACAAATGCAATACAGTGATTATGGGTGAAAAGCTTTCCAGGCTCTTGTGTAAAAATATAATAAATGCATATTTTTTTAAATGTATTTTTTTTCCAAAAGGTGGATATACATGAAGCACAGTTCCATGAATTTAAACTCAATATGTTATTTATATAATTGTTTTTTGTTGTATAATTTTTTAATGTGAAATATCATTTATTTTAAAATATGCTACTGCAAGTATTCTGCTCTGTGGTACTGACCATTCTTAGATGTTTTTGTTTTTCTATATTACTAATTCATTTATTAAGCTATATTTTATATGCTAAATATTTTACTGAAATGTTACTTGAACATGCATGAAACAAAATCCAATTAAGACAGTAATTTAAGAAGCAAGTTTGTGAAACTTTTCTTTAACCAAAGAACATTCATATGTTAATTTAGGGATTATAAAATAGATATCAAAAGAAATAACTGCAATATGAAGCTTAAAATTACAAGTGAATAGAAAACGGAGGTAAGCATTAATTGGCATAACCTGACTAATTTTGTCTTTAGAACACATTTGCATTCTGTAGCTTGGAAAGAGCTGCTGAAGTAAAATCAAATGCAAGACTTAAAATCTCTGCTTGGCATTCAATTCTCAGCATCATATTTATATTACTTATATTTTATATTATTTATATCATATTTTTTCTGCAGTATCCCACTCAATTACAATTTATTAGAAGTCAATTAATCTACCTTTCCTTGATGTTTGAAAAGCAAGTAGGGTGCACAGAGGAAATCTACACATGTGTGATTCGGTTTAAGATTCATTTTTCGGTTGAAAATGTTTTCAGAGATTCGGACGTATCTGAATTTCTGTATAGACATGGTAACCAATCTGAACAATCCAAAAAAGTTATTATGAATTTTTTTAATTCATTTGGACTCATTCAGATCATTTGGATTAATTGGGAAGAGCTGGTTGTTAAGGACCAAGCACCCGCAGTGTCCTTAACATCTGTGACTCATCTGCTGTCAACAGAATGTAAACAAAAGAAGTGGATGTAAAAAGAAAAAATGTTGGGGTCCACCCAATCCATACCAAGCCCTGCAGGTCTTGTATAGATTTTGAGAGGAAACCCATGCCAATTTGTTTTTAGAGAAAAATTGTGTGGGTTCCCCTCAAAATCCATACCAGATCTTTAAGAAATTTTAGCAGGGGGTTCCTCTAAAATCTATACCAGGTCTAAGGTTGGGGTGACTGTTTTTTTTTTGTGACTAGCACTTGTTTTGTTTACATTCTGCTGACAGTGGGGAATCCCACTGACAACAGATGAGGCATGGTTGTTAAGGCCACAGTGGCTGCCTCTATTAATGAATGCATCATGAGTTCTTTAGGTATTGAATGGATCTGAAAACAAAACAACATTTTCTGGCTTGCACATGCCTCATCCAAATCCAAAGAAGCAACATACAAACTCAAAGATTTAGGGGTACCCACTAAAAAAAATAAAGAACACAGAAGATAACCCTGAAGCTGCTAGGAAATGGCACATACTGTACATCAATACATTCTACAGGAAATCCATGGATAACTGAACCCATTAGCTTTGAAATGCCTTAAAATTGGGTAAAACTACGAATTCTGAAGATATCTTGCCACTGGAGATACCGAATGAAGAATAAGAAATCAGCATGTGACTAAACTTGTCAGTAACCACACAAAAGTGAAATTTTTTTTATGATTGGAGTTGATGTGTTCCTAGTTAAAAAAGTTAAAACATTTTGAAACATTTTGATACTTGCTTTTTTAAAGTAAGGAGAAAACCTTATATATTATACTCTACATGACTATCCATGCAAACAACATATTCTTTAGCGTGATACCTTTTTATTGTTCTCTGGAGAATAAGTGTAAATCAATGCATTGCAATCACATGTGCTAATACATATGCATTGTTTAGTGCTTCATCGTGGAAAGGTGATTTTTCACACATGTGATGAAAAACCAGTGGTCTTTTATGATTTTTTAGTATGTGAGGTACCAAAAACAAACTCAACTTTCTCTAAAAGCTGCAGGTTAGTATATGCATATTAAAATACAAAACTGTATTAAAGCTGAACTCCAGGTATGAGATTTATTGCATACGTATAGTAGTTACATGGGTCAATGTAACTTTGCATGCGCCTTGCATATGGGACTGCTTCACATCCCACACTCAGAACAAAATTGAGTCCTGCAGACATTCACAGGCAGCACTGTGTATTCTGAATGAATGCAAAGCTTCCTCTGATTCGATGAGGTGGAGATCATTATATCATTTGACTGTTTCCACCTCGACCAAAGAGAGGAAGCTGTGCATTCATTCAGAAAATACAAAGCTTCCTGTGAATGTATGAGTGGTCCAACACAATTTTGTTCTGAGTGTGGGACTGGAAGTTCTCATAACCTACTGCTGAAACATAGCACTATATACTGAATGTAGCTGAGGCTACATACATTCCATATAATGCTGAGGACCACTGCATATCTTAGTGAAGTAAATAGCTGGTCCAAATTAACTATTTAAACATCATTAAAAATGGGATTAGCTTTAATGCATTTTTTTTAACTGTGGCAATATACATATTTTGTATATTTTAAGTTTTGACAATTGATAAGTTAGGCAGGCAAACAGCTAAATACATAAAATACAAATAAGGGGGATTTTTATCTACCAAAACATGTTTATTTCTGTCTATCTAGTTCTGAGAGTTCTTCATTTCTGCCAAAAGGCACAATCTTGTCTAGTAGGGAAGAAAACCTGTTTTTTTTTTCTCTGCAGCAGTTCAGGAACACTTATAGGTTTAAATATGACTCTCAGACTATGAGCAGACAGTGGAGGAGAAGCAGCACATTGATTAGCTCATCTCTATGTCACTCTGCTCTCTTTTCCTATCAGCATTTTTATTGTAAGTGCATTAACTGAGGGGCTTCTGGTGCTGCACCTCCCTCTCCAAGTTTGAGCTATACTGTACAGAAGACTGCAAGAAGCTGATATCATGTTAAATTCAGTTTGTTGCACTGTTTTCATTAAAAATACTGTACATTTAATGATGTGTTCATGAATACAGAGCCATAATATTTAATGTATTTTATGTCCTATATATGCTTTGATTATATTTACAATAGAAAGAGATTTTTTGTTGTTTTTGGAGTTCCTAAAAATAACGAGAATTTTTTAAGTTTCTCTTACCGCCAAACATATTATGTTCCACTAAACAGATTAAAGAGGAAGAAAAGGCTAACTCTAGTTTTTTTTAAAGATGACTAACTATTCCTTCCCCCTCTTCCTACCTATCTTGCGTACCCTGTGTAAAAAAAGATTGTACCTTTTTTTAATCTGGAAAAGTCACATGATCCAGCACTTCTGGCTCCCCTGTGTCAGTGAGTGGCTGCTGCGGGGGAGAAGAAGTACTGACAACAGCTGTGAGATTATGGGTGGTGACATGGCTCCAAGGCCCAAGGGTTTCAGAAGCCGGGAGGCAGGGTGGGGTTTTAAGGTCATGTGACCGCCGTGATTCGCCATCTAAAACCGTATTTAAACTCCCAAAGTTGTATTGTGCTGCAGCTTACCAATCCTTAGGTGTTGCGGCTGCATTGAATTTCTATATTAACCTCTTTGCGCTGGCCACATGCAAGTGTGCAGTCTCCCGATGTCTGGGCCTTGACGCTGAGCAGCCACACAGCTGTCACATGATCAGGAAAGATCCCGATCGAAAAAGATCGGGACCTTTCCGTGAGTATCGGACATATGTGCTGGGAGCGTGCAGGGTGTGCGCTCTCAGCACATATGTTTTTCTTAATAGCACGCAAATGTGTGGCTGCTCGGCGTCAAGGCCCAGACATCGGGAGACCGCACACTTGCATGCGGCCGGCGCGAAGAGGTTAATATAGAAATTCAATGCAGCCACAACACCTAAGGATTGGTAAGCTGCAGCACAATACAACTTTGGGAGTTTAAATACGGTTTTAGAGAAACATTAACAAAACTTGCTAAATGTGATCAAATGTAAAAAAATAAACTAAAACACACACACACCTATGATACACATGCATACATAAAAATACCTTTACAGTAACTCATATTAAGTATGTTCAGGCATTCCAGGGGAAGATTAAATATTTTATGGTCCTCGTTCATCATCTATGTTCCATTTTTGGTATCTATATTACTTGGGTGCATACTATTTTGAGCCTTCATATTTTTGTTTTTATTAACTTTTTTTTTTTTTTTAAATGGAGATTATATTGTGTTTGTGAGCTCTCAATTTTATCCACTTCAATACCGGGCACTTTTATCCCCGTCCTGCCTAGGCCAATTTTCAGCTTTCAGTGTTGTCGGACTTTGAATGACAATGTCATACAACACTGTACCCACAAAAATGTTTATCCTTTTTTTACACAAATAGAGCTTTCTTTTGGTGGCATTTATTCACCAATAAGTTTTTTTATTTTTTGCTAATTAAAAAAAAATTATAATTTTGAAAAAAAACATGTTTTTCTTCATTTGTTATATAATTTTGTAAATAAATAACCTGTCTTCATAAATTTGGGTCACAATGTATTCTGCTACATTTCTTTGGTGAAAATACCCCAAATTAGTGTTTATTATTTATTCTGTAGGAAAGTTATAGAGTCCACAAACCATAGTATATATATTATATATATCTGACAATTGATCAATCCTGATGTGCTGACAGTCAATCGGTCAATGTCATTTCTTGAGGCCTGAAAATGCCAGGATAGTACAAATACCCCAAAATGTTATATTTTTGGAAAATAGACAGTCCACGGTATTTACAGTAGTAAGAGGCATGGCAAGTTTTTTGAAGTTGTAATTTTTTAGAAAATGAAGAAATAAAAAAAAAATCACCATTTTTATTTTTTTACATATCGTGATCAGTCCAGTCCAGTGTTATCATATAACTGGTGTGGCAGTGATCATGGACACTGACTGGTGACAGTATGTAATAAATAAATAAATACAGAATTTAATTTAATTTTGTTTTTTTTAATTTTCCAATATTTTTTCTTTTTTTTATTAAACTTCTTTTTCCTTTTTTGTTTTTCAACACACTGTGACCAGAGTAACATTGTACTACTCTGAGCAAGTGATCAGTATTTTTTTTTTTTTTACACATTATGATTGCTAATACCAATGCATTTCATTAATATTAGCATCCATTTTTACAGAATGAAACTGATTAATTCAGTCTTTTGTTGTGATTAGCTGTGATTGGGCAAAGCTTATCACATGGTACAGATGAACTGTGATTGGCCCTGTCTGTACCATGTGACCGCTGTGACCAATCACAGAAAACAACACAATTGTAAACAATGGATGCCATGACAGGAAGCCATCCATTGTATAAAATTTGTCATGTGATCTGCTGTGAGTGGTCACAGCGGTCACATGACAGTGGCAGTAGGTTGGTGTAGTGATCTGTCATCAACTGTGTCCCCTGGACAAAGCCAGTGACAGGTCGCGCCATTGCGCGGCCCTATGGCCTCGTAAACTGCACCTTCTGAAAGGACATCATATGATGTCCACTCAGACGGAGGAGCATTCCACCAGGCCATCAATCTGATATAGGCCCGACCGGGAAGGTGTTAATATAATTCTTACCAAAAATATAGATTTGATCAATTGTGACTACTATCTCTTAATTTACAGATACTCTGATTTCAGAAAATCTTTAAAAAATGAAAACTTTGCTCTGATAGCAGGAGAGTTAAAGCACTGTCAAATATTTCACAAAAACAAATAAACCATAGTATTCAAATTCAAATTTATTTTACAATTTATGGGATCTGAACTCAACTAAAAAAAAAAGTGAGCTCTATTTTTCACTTGGTTTTACATTTTTGCAATATATATCACTACCATTTATAAGGTCATTCTGATCTTTTGAGATTGACTACAATGCTCTGAAATCAGTTAAGACACAGTAAATCACATTTAATACATTAACTGAAAACTACTTTCATTTTTCACAATATGTAACTTAAGCCCTTAATTGTCTGATGCACTTATAATTTAGGAGCCCCTCAAGTGATACATAATAGTTGAATTTACTAAATTACACCTCACAATACCTTTTATCCTGACATGAGAACACATTAACTCCTGATTAAATTTGTATAATTACATCATAGTGTGATTTATATGCATATACAACAATAAGCATGTGTAACAATGCAGGATAAGTGGTAATAAAGACTAGGCTATATTGTTTCAGAAGCAATTAGCAAGCATTTTATAATGAAACACTTTATTTACATAATTCATGGTTAGTAATATTTTTTTGTCATTTAAACAATGATATAAAGGGGTAAGCAAAATGTACAACCCATAGATCTCTCAACTGTCCCTCTCCTTGAAATAAAAGTGTCTTTTACTAAGGGAAGAAAGGAGGAAAACAATATCTCCACATTCACCCAGATTTTCCAAAAGGAAGCAAAAGATACTGTATATACTGTATTTCATTTACCTGATAACAGGTTTTTCGAGAATACATATATGCTCTTCTAGCTCTACCTTTTTAGCAATGATACCCTATCATTATCATAGGCATTTCATTTATTGATAAAATGAATACAAATACTGTATACTCACAAACGTCATATGGCTGTACGTGTATATTGTGACTTGGAACATTTAACAAGTCGAAGATTTGGATGTCGAATAAAAAGACCTGGGCAACATTCCACAGCAGACACAAAAGCTGACACATTTTTGAGTAATATAGCTTTTGCGAGTAGATTTGTATTAATTTTATCAATAAATGGTGCCTAAGATAATGCCTGAGGTTGGTGTGCCCTTCTTGTTATTTTGTCAGTTAGAACTACAGATTTCCCTAATTCCAAGAGGGCAGCAAAGCCTGGAGTATATCTGGGCACTGAACTAAATAATTTTTTTGCCATCAAGTCTTTCTGGTCCAGCTTGTCTATTTTGCCTTACATCACTTTGGCGCTAATGTGGTGTTTCTTTTTGCAATGTTTATGTACAGTGAAGGCAGAGAGATAAGATGCAACTCTTTATTTTCACAGACTGAAGTATCTTGTATTGTGTTGGCCATTGAATAAAACAATAAGTTTGGATCACGACTCAATTTCAAAGATGCATACTCCCTTCAAATCACAACTCCTGGAGCAGTAACACTTTATCAGAAATGCTGGAGGTGCAAATGTTACACACTAACATCCAAGTGGCTATTCAAGGTACATCGATGTGAGTTGACAAGAGGTTAGACAGACACTGAAGTGGCATAGGCTAAAGATGTTTGGTCTACTTATCACAGGCAGCAGGCAAACAATAGACAATTGAAGACCTATGTATGGAATTTCAGGCATGTATAAGTTCAGTGGACTTGGGTTCTGAGCATGTTTAATAAATCACTAATTGGGTCAGCTGTAACCTTAGTCATTTTTGGGTGGAGTTTTTTTTTCTAGTGTCTCCTAGGAAACCCATCTTGACCCTATCTAGGATAAGGCTCTGGTATGGTGTGAATTTTAGGGGGATCAGTTGACCAAATCTATAAATTATGAAATATAATATTTCTCTGATATGATTTGATTAACCTCAATGAGAGTTCTTTGACCAAGAGTGAAAGTTTTAACACAACAACCAAAATTTATTAGTGAATAGTAGGGAGGTCTTAACTAACATACCACAATCTATTTTACAATAAGAAAAAGGAAAAGAGAAACAAAATGTAAACGATTAAACAAATGAATTAAAGAATATAATACTCATACCCTGAACCCACAAACAGCAAGACAGACAACACATACGACAAGCATGTATATATGTAAAGTGCCAGAGAGATGTTCTGATATTTACCAATGGTGTAGCATGGGGGCCCCCAGGATTGTTGGATCTTCAATCCTGTCTTCCCCCAAAATCTATCCTGAGATACACCTATCTCTTATAGACTTGCATGGGGCCATCCTGATTGGTAGAACTATCTAATCCATCTCCCATATCTGATGCATCTCATCCAGGATTGGACAATTTCCCCATCCCATATCGCTTGCATAACTCAGCCCCTTACCAGAGCCTCCCCTTTTGGTGCTAAAATTATATATGCCAGGTCATGGCACCGAGGCATCTGGGTTGAGGCTCTCTTATCAAAATTCCCTCCATTATTGAGTGTTTGGAGGGAACCTTAGGTAAGGTCATAGCCTGGGAAAATTGTGCATTCCGGACAGATAGCCATCCCCATTGCATATCTAAACAGAGGGTACTTTGAAGTGGCCCTCATACAAAGAAAGAGATTTAAATGACCTGGTCTAGATAGTTATGTCGGCCCCATAAAGTCTGAGATAATCTAGTTGCCTCCTGGATGGTAGACTTTGACAGTGCTCACGGTTTACTTACTCCTGTCATTTTACCCCAACCTTTCAATTAATTTTGGTGAAATTCACCCATTTCACCAAAATTTGTCTTTATGAAATCTAAAAAGTTTGTTTTTGTATATGATTTTTCAGTTCTTATTTTAATATAAAAAAAAGACATTGGTGATCACTAGACCACAAATTTTCTCCCACCTCAACATTAGATAATCGATCCTCATTTGTCAGTACTAGACCTAGAATATGATCACCTCGGCTTGGATTTTTTTTACTGTGTTAGAGAAAGCGCATTCAGTGCTTCCATTACATCCCTGCTCCTGCTTGTAATAGCATTTTGAGCATTCCAGTTATGTCAGGCATGTTGAAGTCACCCATAATCAAAACCTCCCCCTTCACTGCCGTTTGAGTTATCTTTTCCATCAAAAAGTTATCATAGTCTTCAGTCTGTCCTGGGGGTCTGTATATTACACCAATTCTAAGGGAAGATCCCTCTCTGGTTGGAAGGCAGACTCAGAGGGGTTTATTTACTAAAGCTGGAGAGTCCAAAATCAGACTCCCTTCTGCATAGAAACCAATCAGCTTCTAACTTCAGCTTGTTCAATGAAGCTTTGGCAATGAAACCTGGAAGCTGATTGGTTTCTATGCAGAAGGGAGTCTGATTTTGGACTCTCCAGCTTTAGTAAATAAACCCCAGAGTGTTTTGAGTATTTAATTTGTTTTCTGAATTAACGTATAGTACATATATGTTAATGCATATTTTTTTACATATATATCAGCTCCACCTCCCCTCTTCCCTATTCTGTCTTTTCTGTATAGTGTATACCCTGGTATAGTTGTTTCCCAGTCATTTGAATCCTTGAACCATGTCTTTTTAATTGCAACAAGGTCCTGGTTGTCCCTAGACATAAGAGCTGTCAATTCACAAAGCTTGTTGCATATAATTATGAGCATTAGTGCACATGATATGACAAACACTGCTATCTACTGCTTTTTTTTTACCATCAGAAACTTTAACTGAAGTGACCACCCCATCAGCCCAGTCCTTTGCAACACAAACCCTCACATTTGTTCAACCTGCTGGAGACAGAAATGCTCCTCAACCATTACATCTCTGCCCCCAGTTCTCAGTTTCAATGCATGTCCAAAACACTCCTAAATTCCGTACAAAGAAGCTCAGCACCCTTGTGTGAGGGATGCAGACCATGTCTTTTGAACAGCTCAATGTCAGTGCACCTGATAGCATCATGACTAACATAACCAAAACCTTCAGCTTTGCACCAATCCTTTAACCAAACATTTAACTCTGCTATAGGTTGTACTTTCTCTTGTTGTCCATTATGCACAGGTAAGACCTCCGAAAAAATAACAGTATACCCTAACTTTTGAAGATCCTGTCGCAAATAATGAAATTCCTTCTGTACAGAACACACATCATTCTGGCACAAATCTTATGTGCCAAGGTACATGACAACATCAATATTACACTCTTTACTAGCTTTGTTGACAAATTTTAAAATATGCCTTTTATCTCTCCTAACAGTAGCACCAAGTAAACATCTAACTTCCTTTTACATTTCCACATGATTTTCTAAAAGAGCACCTCTTACAATTGAATCACCAACAACAAGATGGCTTTTCCTTTTAGGAGCCTTTTCTACAACACTTGCCTGGAATGGAACCTCAGATAAAACAGTTACTTTTGGCAAAGCTATTTTTTTCTCAGGGTCCTCCTTTCTATGTTCACAATCAGCTATGTTAGCAACATTTTTATCTGCTTCTCGCTCAGAAAAAACACTATAGGATTTATGCAGTGTGACACCAAAAGCTACACGTTTATGGTCCACAGGCCTCACTTTTCCTGACCGAACGGTTGACCACACTGCCCTTCTCCTGCACAGCCTTTGAGGAAGAGTTGGCTTTTTGCAGGGAAGCTCAGCAGAACAAATTGGCTTAGACAGCCTCCTGGTTGCAGATTGCAGAGCAGCAACCAATGAATTTAGACAAGCAATGTCATCACGTAGGCTAGAAATCTGCATACAAATAGGGCAGCATCCCAGCTTCCAAAAAGCACCACGAAAACAAATGCCAAACAAGTACTGCACTGAACGAAACCAGACATTTTAAAAAAGATTTACCAAATTCAAACACAAGTTCTAACCAAAGATAGTTGGCTGCAGGGACGAAGTGACCATTTGGAAACGCGGCACTGCCCGAGGGCCCAGGGTCAGTAAGGGGCCCCATGAGATGCCCCTGGTACCTTTTTCATGGGCTTTTTTGAGTTTGGGCAAGGACACAGGGACCCCATGATCCCCTATTACCCGGGGGCCCCATGAGTTGTCAGTTCGCCCCTGGTTGGCTGTTTCCAAACTCCTACTGTTTTCAAACTACTGCTGTTCAAACTATGCACTTTTGTCCTGCTGCACTTCCAACAAGCAAAGTCTAAAGAGTAAAGTGTACATAGTACAGAGTACCATGAGGGAAGTACAACTTTGCCTCTGTATAGTACATCGCAGAAATAAACAAAGGCGTTTTGATGCAATTGAATTTGTAACTAAACCTTTTCCATGAAATTGCAAATTTTGCTTTCAATGCCTCTAATTTTGCCATAGTTATTTCTTAAAGGAACTTTAATTTCAACTTTGGATGCAAGAAAAAAATATAAAAATGTTCAAGCAACACTACCATAGTGTCAGCACCTGTGGTAGTGAGCCCTTGTAGAAAGTCAACTTGGGCTTCCCCAGGGCGCGGAGTCTAAGCTCCAGCCTGCTTCTTCACCAGAGCCCCTGATGGTGGGGATGGACTTGCAGCAAGCTGGGACCAGGTCGCTGCCCCCGGGTACACCCAGCTGAGGATGTGGAGACCTCTAGTGGGAGCAAATTACAATGGGAGGAGACAAATGGAATCCAATAGACTAGCTGAGGTCAGGACGGGCAGAAAACAAGCACAGTCAGAGAATGAAGCCAGGGTCAGTACATGAGTAGTCAATGCAGGATACAGGAGATAGCAACACACAGGAGCTCAGACAACTAAGAAATTACTCAGGCAAAGTGGCCTAGACTGAGCATGTCTTATATAGGCAGGCAAACAAGGAGGCAGGCCAGGAAGTGATGGAAGGGAAGGAAATAAAACCCAGAGAACAGCAGATGATGCCCATAGGTGAGCACAGACAAACCACACATGTGAAAGGGATCAGGAACAGCACTGCAGCAAGGAGGTAAGAATACACAAACAAGAAACTGCTGGCTAACTTGTGAGACATAGGGGGTTATTTACTAAAATTGGAGCATGCAAACTATGGTGCAACTTTGCACAGAAACCAATCAACATCCATGTTTTATTGCCAAAACTTAATTGAACAAGCTGAAGTTAGAAGCGGATTGGCTACTGTGTACAGCTGTACCAGATTCTGAGTGCTCCAACTTTAGTAAATCTACCCCATAGTGTGTACTGTGGCTCTCCATTTTGTTGTTTTCCTTTTTTACTGTCCTATTTTCCATCTGTCACTCTATATATTTATTTTTCTTTTTTGCCATCTTTTTTCTTTCTGAAAACAACAAAATACACAAAAAAATAAAAAATAAACCCTGGAAGCCATTGAGAACCCAAATGCAACCTTACAATCTCCCAAATAAACTTAATTTGACCTTGCCTGCAATGCTTTCCACCTAAATGGAAAAACTTTGCAGTATTGTCCAGATTTTTGCCAGTATTTGGGTGAATTAAAAATAATCAATTTTGCTGATCTCTAGATAGAATATTGAAGTGGGTCTCCAGGCACAATAGACCACAGGATATTTAACCTGGGCTACAGAAAATAATACTATTAAAGAAAAAAAGAGGAAACTCTTTCTTTATGTTTATGAATCTTTGCTACAGTAATAATTGACAAAGCTTCAAATAAAGTGGTATTAAACCCAAAAGCAAACATTTATTATATTGCAGCTTGCTAATTCTTAGATGTGGCATCTGCATTAGTTTTCTTTTTTAGGCTTTCTTTTATTTATGTTTACCTGGTGATCTGGCCAGTAAGTCTATTGTCTTTCAAAATAACAAGATCTCCTGCAGATGTAACAGTTATAGGTTTAGACAAACCATTTAGCACTGACAGAGGTGATTACAATGTTCAATTTGTAGTTATTAAAACCTTAATTAAAACCTTTTATCCCAAAAGAATTAAAACTGTTTTCTGTAACTGTTTACAAAATGAGAGCTGGAGTTTGGCTTCAGTTTGTTAGTGTATCAGAATCTGCTAGTACTTCTATCACTCCACTGCTCCAGACTGACATTGCTGCTGTCTGCTGTGCCCCTGTTCTCCTTTATTTATAGTGGAGGCAATACAGGAGGCAGATCATCAGATGAAGAAAGTTTAAAAAAAGAAAACTAACGCAGACATCACATCTAATTATTGGTAAGCAATATATCCCAATTTTGGTTTTGGGTTTAAAATCAGTTATAACATACCTGGTGGTGGATCCCAAAGTGCAGAGGAGAGGGGGCCTCTATTACAGCCCTGGATCAGGAGTGCCGATAAAGAAACAGGGAGCACCAGAGCATAGATTGGCACAAGTTCCTGATAAGACTTCTGCTGGAGGATGCTGATGTGCTTCTGGGTACACAGGAGCAGCTGGGAGATGATATGCTGGCAGAAGAGCAGGAGCTGGAGTCAGGCAGAGCTAAGCTGGTTCAGGTGCAGAGAACAGGATAAAGGCAAGCTCAGACAGTCTGGATTGGCAACTAGCAGGCAGATCAGGCAAAAACGGCAGCCAGACATTATGCCCCTTCCCTTAAGCTAATTTGCTTCTCCTCTTTGCTGGAGAAACTGTGGGGCCACTGGCACCTTATTTCATATTCTCTGGACGTGTGCTAAAATCTCATGCTTCTGAACAAAACTCTTTCAAACAGCCTCTGAGGTCACTGATATCAGCATCATGCCCACACCAGAATTAGCCATATTGAATATAGGCATAGAACATTTACCGCCTTATGCAAGATGCCTTATTACTCATATGCAGTACTATTAGCTGCAAGATTAGCTATAGTCCACCATTGGAAATTTCCTGACCCTGTATCCAGATTGGAAGTCATATACATAGTTCAAACTCATGGTTTTCATGAGCGTATGCTAGCTGCCAGCAAAGGTCATTTACACTCAGTGTCATGTTACTGGTATGATTGGGATAACTGGTTCGATAAGCTTAATAATTCTCCATGATGTATTTGCTAGCTTGTCATACTAGGGCCTCTACCTTTTGTTAATATTTAATATTGTTTATAAGTACATTGTACCTTCCCATTTATGTCAATCCAGTTACCACCAAACTCTACATGTGGAAATACCTTTGTTATTGTATAGTGACCTGTTTTCTTTTTTTACGTTGATTTTGTACAACCGTTTATACTTTTCAATAGACATTGAACATTAAACAAAAACGGCAGGCAGGAGAATAGTCAGGAGTCAATCCAGGGGTCAGTGCTGACAGCATTTGGGCAAGTCAATAGCAGGTCAGATCAGCCACAGAAGATCAATACAGGAAGAGATGCAGAGATGCTAGAAATGTAGTAGCACAAGCAGCACTGATACAAGGAACTAGTGCAGTTTAAATAGCCTGCCAGGCACCAATGCGCTGTTGTGCATGCACATGTGCACTCGCTAACCGGCCATAAACAGGGCTTGCAGGAATCCTGCTCCTGTACATAAGTATGTACATTTCCTGACATTGCCCCTTTCCTATGAGCAGCCTCCGGATGGCCAACTGGGAATGCTTTTCAGAATGCTTGAATCAGTTCTTTGGCATGTACATTAGTCTCTGGTTCCAAAGAGTTATCTTCTGCCACATACCCTTTCCACTTTATGCAGTATTGTACCTGGTTTATCTTTTTCCTTTAGTCCAAAATGGTCTCTAATTACTAGTTCCAGAGGATCTATGTTGTGACCTGGAAAGGGATAAGGGACCATGGGTTTCAGCAGGAATACGTGAAACACTGGATGAACCGTTAAAGGATCTGGCAGCAACAGTTCATAAGAGACATTATTGATTCTTTTCTTGACAGGAAAAGGCCCCACAAACCTAGGTCCCTTGATAGGGCATGCCAACCTTAGATTAGCTGTTGATAACCAAACCCATTCTCCAGGTTCAAGAATGAGTTCACCCCTTTGCCTTCTGTCAAACATTATTTTATTGTCCTTCTGTGCTTCAGATATAGTTTCTCGTAAGATCTTATTATTCTGCAGGAAGAAATTCAGAGTGCCTTGAACAGCTGGAATTGCAGATTATGGTAACTCATTGGGTAGCAAAGATGGATGAAACCCATAATTTGCAAAGAATGGAGGTTACTTGGTTGCAGAATGTAGGCAAACTCGGCCAGGTGCAATAAAGATACCCAATTATCTTGAAAGACAGATGTAAAGCAGCGAATATACTGTTCCAGGGTTTGATTTGTTTTCTCAGTCTGCCCATTGGTCTGTGGGTGGTATGCATAAGAAAATGAGGGTTCCGTTTTTAGGGTCTCACAGAGAGCTTTCCAGAATCTGGAAGCAGGAGAATAGTCGGGAGTTAAGCCAGGGGTCAGTGCAGGCAGCGTTCCGGCAGAGTCAATAGCAGGTCAGGTAACAGAAGATCAATACAGGAACAGATGCTAGGAACGTAATAGAACAAACAGCACTGGCACAAAGAACTAGTGCAATTTAAATAGCCCACCAGGCGCCAATAGTCCGGCGCACGTGGGCATGTGCACACTCACTAACCGGCCAGGAGAAGGGCTTACAAGAATCCTGCACCTGCACATAAGTATGCGTATCCTCTGACAGCTGTAGAAGTTAAAAGACATCTTAACAGCAAAAGAAAAAAAAACAGCTTAAAGTAACCTCTGCCCTAAAATCAACTAAAGAATAAAAATACAGTTTATTATTTTTTTTAATGTATTTAAATATTTATTAAATTTTCCAAATAAATACATATTACACTTATAATTACATAAAAACAACAAATAACTTTTATTCCTTACTAATCTCCTTTCCCACTCCCTCCTATCCCCCCCCTCCCACATCTCCCCCCCCCCCCCATCCCTTCCCGTCACCTACCCTACAATATTTTCACCACTTCCAGTTAGAAGAAAGAGTGATATTCTTGTTATACACTCTGTCCACTTCTATTTCAACTTTAACTTAAACTCCTCCCATTTGCCCCATCTCAGATAATATGATCCCATCCTGTCTTCTTGCATATAAATGATTTTTTCCATCCTACAGATCTGGTCAACTCTCTCCATCCAATCCTCCTCCCTCGGTACTTCTATTTTCCACCAGGACTTAGGTATCAACCCTTTTGCTGCATTTAGATAGTACCAAATACCCGTCTCCTTATATTTGTTCACAGAATACTCTGTACAATGGAATAGACAAGTCTCTGGATCCAAACCAACATCAATTTCGGTTATCCTCCTAATTAAATTCACTATCTCCTTCCAGAATACTTGAATTTTTGGGCACCCCCACCATATATGATATACCGTGCCTCTCTCACCATATCCTCTCCAACACCACATTGACTTCTCACCACTGATCTTATTTTCCACTTCCGGTGTAATATGCCATCTTATCAAGCACTTGTAATTCATTTCCACCTCTCTCTTGGATACATTCTCGTGAATTAATCTAAATATTTTCTTCTGTTTGTCCTCATCAATCTCCACCCCCAAATCTCTTTCCCAATTAACTATATACTTTGGCTTTGTAGTTGTGTCTAAATCAGTGAGAATCTTATATATTTTTGCTGTGCCGTGTTTCCCATCTCCCCTTGATTGAAGCAGTCTCTCAAACAAATTCCACTCTTTTTTAGATCTCAGGGGTTTTGGGAGGTTCCTAACAAAGTGTTTCAATTGGTGATACCTCCATTCATCTATCTTAGTGAAAACTTCTCCACCCTCCTTTTCCAAATCCTTAAGTGATTTCAACTCCCCCACCATTATGTCTCTCAACTGGGCACTCTCCTTCTTAATCCATCTTCCCGCAATCCCGACCTGGGGGAAAAGATTTTGTGTTCCTCGGTGGCATTAGTTGTGAATTAAAATCCCATCTCATCTGTTTGTGCATTACATCCCAAACTCTCAAAACATTCAAAGTGTACTAACTAGTGTTATCATCTAATTCTCTATATTGTGCTGGCACCCATACAATTTCACTCAGTATCCTTCCACTCAGTGTATTTTCAATTTTGACCCAACTTTTCCCTCCCGGGTTGTGTGTCCAATCAAATATTCTTGTCAGAATTACTGCTTTATAATATCTTTTATAATCTGGCACTCCCAAACCCCCCCGTTCTTTAGTTCTGCTTCAAATTTCATAAGATATTCTAGGTAAAACTACAGTTTAAATAAGCCACAATAATATTACACACAAAATGGGACCAAAGCAATCTGATTGTCCAAGAGCTAGCTATTAATCCTTTTGGTGACACAGGTTAAATAAAAAACTGTGAATGCACTGATGGGAGAGGAGCACACAAGACCCCACCACTGAAATGTAAAAGTAAACCACAATCCCTGTGTCAGGGATCCCGGGTCCTCGGCGGTGCGCGCATGCGCAGACGGCCGATCTGTCCCGGCCGACGATCGCAGCGGCGGCCGCGCATGCGCAGTAGCGATCGCGGCCGCACCAATGGGAGAGCAGGGCGCTCTATTTAAAGCTGCCCTGTGCATCTCCAGGTTGCCGCAAGGTCTTGTTCCTGATTCTGTGAGTACGCTTCCTAGTTGCCAAACTCTGCCTGTTCTGACTTATGCTGACCCTCTCCTGCTCTGACCCCGGCTCGTCCCTGACCATCCTCCTGCCTGACCCTCTGTACCGCGCTGCCCGCTACCTGCTGATCCTGGCTTTTGACCCCGACCATTCTCCGCTTACTCCCCCTGTACCACGCTGCCCGCACGATACCGACCCGGCTAGTCTGACCTTGCTCGCTCCTAGCTGTCACCCATCCATCCCGCTCGGATCGGGATCTGGCACCCGTCCATCCCGCTCGGATCGGAATCTGCCATCCCATCCATCCGCTCGGATCGGACCTGTCGTCCCCTTCGCAGCAGGCTCATCCCGGGCACATACCCCCAGCGGGACCCCTCTACCACCGCCGGGGGTGCCCAGGGGCGCGACCTGGTCTCAGTCTTGCACCAAGTCCATCCCCACCATCAGGGGCCCTGGTGAAGAGGCAGACTGGGACTTAGACTCCGCGTCCTGGGAAACCCTGTGCTGTGGACCACTAGAGATCCCGTTGGGCGGAGCCTGACAGTACCTCGTGGCCATGACTGAGCCTGGAAGGGGAACGTCCCCTCTGGATGACATCTGCCGACAGATGGAGACCCTTACATTGGGAATTAGGGGTCTACAGGAGGGTTATACTAGATTGGACAGTCGCATGCAGACCATAGCTACATCTACCGGGGGGTCTGGGGAACCCACTAGGGAGACACCAGGGTTATTACCCGTACCTGAACCCCGTGTCCCCACACCAGAACGTTTTTCTGGAGACCGAAGTAGATTCAGGGCCTTTCGTAGCTCCTGTCAGCTATACTTTGACCTCCAGCCTCGGACCTTTTCCTCCGAATCAGTGAAGGTAGGGTTCATCATTGCCCTACTACGGGGTGGACCGGCTCCTAGAGAATCAAGACCCGCTGTTGAGGTCAATGACAGTATTTTTTGAGGCTATGGCCCTCTTGTATGACGACCCGCTGCGCACCGCAACGGCCGAGAGGGCCCTATATACACTCAGGCAGGGTCACCAGACAGTGGAGGACTATGCCGCCGAATTCAGGCGTTGGCATAGTGACAGCCAATGGAATGAGGCGGCTTTGCACCACCAGTTCCGCATTGGGTTAGCTGAATCACTGAAGGACGAATTGGCCCGAATAGACATACCTAGTACTTTGGAGGCCCTAATAGCATTGACTATTCGAATTGACCGCCGGTTGCGGGAGCGCAGGCAGGAAAAGTGCAACCAAGGACGAGGACCAACTGAAACACCCCCTCAGGCTTCAACCCAGTTCCAGCCGGCAAGCCAGAATCAGGATGCTATGGATACACCCAAGACCGGGCCACCGGGAAGGACACGGCTGACACTTACACCTGAGGAACGCCAGAGGAGTCTTACCAACCATCTCTGTCTATACTGTGGGGGAGCAGGCCATGTGGTACGTACCTGTCCAGCCAAGGGGGGTAAGTGTTCCGCTGTTTTTTCTACGATCAATTCTACCAGTGTGGGCAACACTAGTTATCTAGCGGTACCTGTGTCACTTCAGCTGCCGGGGAGAACGGTGGTGACCACAGCAATTGTGGATTCTGGGGCGTGTAGTTGCTTCATAGATTTGGACTTTGCAGTTCAGCAACGAATCCCCCTACAAGCAAAGGAGGTGGGATTGAATATTTTCCTGGCAGATGGATCCCATATTAAGTCAGGGGTGGTGGACCAAGAAACCCCACCTATCCGTACCACTATATCGACCCATCATGAAGAAATCCTTCGGTTAGATGCCATAGCGTCCCCATTATTTCCAATTATTTTGGGGCTCCCGTGGTTACGAGCCCATAATCCCCAGGTGGACTGGAAGACGGGTTCTATCCAGTTCCTCTCCACATACTGCCAGCAGCATTGCCTCCCTAAGACCTCCCCGATTCCGGAGACCTTGTTGTGTCTAGAGACAGATGTGGAACTGGCGCAAGTCATTCCTTCGGCCTACCATAATTTTTTGGATGTGTTTAGCAAGCGGGGGGCGGACACTCTTCCCCCGCACCGAGGTTATGACTGCCCAATTGATCTCCTCCCAGGGTCGGAGATTCCATTTGGGCGGATATTCCCCTTATCCGAGCGGGAGTTAGGGGTACTGAGAGAATATATTGATGAAAACCTCCATAAGGGGTTTATTAGATCCTCCACGTCGCCAGCTGGGGCGGGCATTTTCTTTGTGGAAAAAAGGGACAAGTCCCTCCGGCCCTGTGTAGATTACCGGGACTTGAATAAAGTCACGGTGAAGAACCGTTACCCGCTACCACTAGTCCTCAAACTTTTTCAGAGGTTGAAGTCAGCATCTGTCTTCACTAAATTAGACTTGAGAGGTGCCTATAATTTAGTCCGTATCAGAGAGGGGGACGAGTGGAAGACAGCATTCCGTACCAGATTCGGACACTATGAATATTTGGTTATGCCCTTCGGCCTATGCAACGCTCCAGCCACCTTCCAGCATTTTATAAACGATGTGTTCAGGGACTATCTGGATGTCTTCGTCATTGTATACCTAGACGATATCCTTATCTTTTCCCCAACCTTGGAGGACCATAGGGGTCATGTGAAGCGCGTGTTAGAACGGCTCCGCCAACACAGCTTGTATGCCAAGGCAGACAAGTGCTGTTTTGAACAGAGGAGTATTTCATTTCTGGGCCTAACCATCTCGCCCACGGGAATAGCCATGGATCCCCAAAAGGTTTCGGCCATCTTAGACTGGCCAGCCCCCACCGATAAGAAAGCGGTCCAACGCTTTATTGGCTTCGCGAACTTTTATAGAAAGTTCATTAAGAACTTTTCGGGCCTAGTATCCCCTATCACCCAGCTGACCAGGCAGGGGGTCCGCTTCCAGTGGACGCCTGAGGCACAGAGGGCTTTCGAAGCTTTAAAAGAGTTGTTTACGGCAGCTCCTATTTTGAGCCACCCTGATTCGTCCTTGCCATATATCTTGGAGGTAGACACATCCGAGAATGCGGTCGGGGCGATCCTGTCCCAGAGGAAGGGCATCAAAGAGCTTGTGCACCCGGTGGCCTTCTTCTCCAGGAAACTAACTCCTGCTGAAAGGAATTACGATATCGGGGATCGGGAACTCTTGGCGATCAAGGTGGCACTAGAGGAATGGAGATACCTGTTAGAGGGGGCGGTACACCCGATATTGATTTTCACGGATCACAAGAACCTAGAGTATTTGAGAACAGCTAAACGTCTGAGGCCACGTCAGGCCAGGTGGGCACTGTTCTTTTCACGGTTCTTTTTCCATATAACTTATAGGCCAGGGTCTAAGAATACGAAACCTGATGCTCTCTCCCGCATGTTTGGGGACCCCGAAGAGAGTCCCAAGCCGGACACCATCCTGACCCCAGGGAATTTCCTAGCTCTCCAATCAGAGCTTCATTCTCAATTGCAGTCCGCATCCGTAGGTATGCAAGGCCCACCCGGTGTCCCCTTACTAAATAGGGAGGGACTCCTCTGGAAGGAGGATCAGATTGTGGTCCCTGAGGAAGCCCGTACATTGGTATTGGGATACTGCCATGATCACCCACTGGCCGGGCACTTTGGGGTACGTAAGACCTTGGAGCTGTTACAGCGTACCTTCTGGTGGCCTAATATGGCCAGAGAGTGCGAAACTTACGTAAAAACCTGTCCTGTTTGTCAGAGGAACAAGCTTACTAGGAATAAGGCTTGGGGTCTCTTGCGTCCATTACCAATACCCGACAGACCATGGACAATGATTTCCATTGACTTTATTGTGGAACTTCCACCCTCTCAGGACCACACAGCAATCTTCGTGATTGTAGACCGCCTGTCCAAGATGGCCCATTTTGTACCTCTAAAGGACACACCTACGGCCCTTGAGACAGCACGTGTGTTTATTAAAGAAGTGGTAAGACTCCACGGAATTCCCAGGGATATTGTATCTGACAGAGGGGTTCAGTTTACATCCAGGTTCTGGAAAGCTTTATGTGATACCCTGGGAATTAAGCTGTCATTCTCCTCTGCTTACCACCCACAGACCAATGGCCAGACGGAGCGTACAAACCAGACCCTAGAACAGTACCTCAGGTGCTATACCACCTTCCTCCAAGATGACTGGTTTACTCTCCTGCCACTTGCGGAATTCGCATATAACAATGCGAGTCACTCGGCTACTGGACAGTCCCCGTTTTTCGCAAACTACGGGTTCCACCCTGTATTCCTGCCAGATCTGATCCCGGAGGTCGCAGTCCCGGCCACGCAGGATATGTTGAACTTTTTGTCAACCAATAGTAAGGTATTGCAGGAAGCAATGGCAAAGGCCCAGGGTGACAATAAGAGGGCATTTGATAAGAAGAGAAGGGGGGAATTGAGTTTGCAGCCAGAGGACCAGGTTTGGTTGTCCACCGCAAATTTGAAAATGCCCTGCCCTTCGAAGAAACTGGCTCCCAAATTCTTGGGGCCCTTTCGTGTGAAACGTAAGATCAACGAGGTGGCATACGAGCTTGCACTGCCCGAGTCTATGAAGGTTCATCCAGTCTTCCACGTGTCCCTGTTGAAACCAGCAACTCCAGATCCCTTCCCGGATCGAAGGTCCAAACCACCGGAGGCAGTAGACGTGGATGGGGAGGAGGAGTTTGAAGTTGAAGCTATCTTAGATTGTAGGAAGAGGGGAGGCCGAACTCAGTTTCTGGTTAAATGGAAAGGATATGGGGCGGAGGAAAATTCATGGGAGCCGGCCCAAAATGTGCACGCCCCAAGACTTGTGCGGGAATTTTTTCAGAACCAGCCGTTCGGTAGGGGTCGGTTGGGCATCCGGAGGTTGCCCGTAGGGGGGGGGCAATGTCAGGGATCCCGGGTCCTCGGCGGTGCGCGCATGCGCAGACGGCCGATCTGTCCCGGCCGACGATCGCAGCGGCGGCCGCGCATGCGCAGTAGCGATCGCGGCCGCACCAATGGGAGAGCAGGGCGCTCTATTTAAAGCTGCCCTGTGCATCTCCAGGTTGCCGCAAGGTCTTGTTCCTGATTCTGTGAGTACGCTTCCTAGTTGCCAAACTCTGCCTGTTCTGACTTATGCTGACCCTCTCCTGCTCTGACCCCGGCTCGTCCCTGACCATCCTCCTACCTGACCCTCTGTACCGCGCTGCCCGCTACCTGCTGATCCTGGCTTTTGACCCCGACCATTCTCCGCTTACTCCCCCTGTACCACGCTGCCCGCACGATACTGACCCGGCTAGTCTGACCTTGCTCGCTCCTAGCTGTCACCCATCCATCCCGCTCGGATCGGGATCTGGCACCCGTCCATCCCGCTCGGATCGGAATCTGCCATCCCATCCATCCGCTCGGATCGGACCTGTCGTCCCCTTCGCAGCAGGCTCATCCCGGGCACATACCCCCAGCGGGACCCCTCTACCACCGCCGGGGGTGCCCAGGGGCGCGACCTGGTCTCAGTCTTGCACCAAGTCCATCCCCACCATCAGGGGCCCTGGTGAAGAGGCAGACTGGGACTTAGACTCCGCGTCCTGGGAAACCCCGTGCTGTGGACCACTAGAGATCCCGTTGGGCGGAGCCTGACACCCTGGGAGTTGTATGTGGTTAGGAGACTGAATCTTTAGACAATTTCCTCCTCATTGACCCAAGCCCTTGACTCCAGCAACTTGTTGCAGATTGATCATGCTCCAGAACCTACAAAAGGACCCTGATACAGTATGTGTGGCATCCAGGGGAGGAACCATTATTGGTTGGTAGTCCTCCTGGATCAATGTTACAAGGGGAATATTGCAGTGCTCATCCTTTCAAAAGGAGCAAAAGATGAAATACCTGAAGGGCATGCTGCGGAGGAGCCTGTTAACCTCCTTTTCAGAAGCTAGCAGTGTATTGTTTCATGGACATCATTGCTTGGAGCTTGCTGTTGGTGAAAGAAGCAGCAGTGGCATGGCTCTTAAGAGAGGCATTCAAAACATTTTTCTACCCATAAATTCAGCAACAGCTGCATCATATGGTGAAAGAGTACATGGGGGTCAAGGTTAGATGTTGATATCATTCCAACTGATTATCCTACATTACTGGGTAACAAGGATGAACCATCGGTTAAAGCTTTTTCACTATACCTCTAAAAGCATATCTAATAGAAAAGTATACATTTCTGTTAAGCAAATTCATACAATGATGTGTTATTAAAAGAAATATGCTTTAACTTATCTGTTTATGTTGAAATATGACTAAAGAAAAATTACCTCCCATTAAATTAATGACTTTTTAACTAACCAATACAATTTTCACATAGAGGTTTATGTGTAAACAGTTTGCTAAACTAATGTAACACACATCAGCTCAAGTACAACAAGACTTGCCATATTCTATGTTATAGAACTATCTTGTATGATTGAAGGTCCATCTTGTGGCCCAAATTCCTTTTTTTCCAGACTGAAGTACTCAAAAACAAATACAGCAATTGGCCACTAGATGGCACATTGATTATATGAGACAGTTCCATAGCACAAAATATGGCAAGTTCCATTGTAGCTGAGCGGATGTGTGTCACAATTGTTCAGTGAGCTTTTAGTACATTTACTCCATAGCAGGGGCGGACTGACCAATTGGAAATTCGGGCACTGCCTGAGGGCCCGGGGTCAGTAGGGGGCCCCATGAGATGCCCCTGGTACCTTTTTCATAGGCTTTTTTGAGTTTGGGCAAGGACACAGGGGCCCCATGATCCCGTATTGCCCAGGGGCCCCATGAATTGTCAGTCCACCCCTGCTCCATAGTACCGTTCTGGAAAATAAATTTGTTACTCATATTTCTGGCTCAAAGAAGCTGACTGTCTGCCTTCTAATGTGCCTCATATTAAAGTGGATGCAATTCTGTTCTGCAGATATGTACAATTTATAAAGCCCATGTCTACAAAATTCAATTTCAGGTTATTTTTCTGGCTGAAATAGGTCTAATCACTGCCTGAAAATTATTCTTCCTTTAATAATGATGATATTCTCTACAGCTAATATGTAAAATATTTCTGTAATATCTACAGAAGTAATAATTATAATTTTATATTTATATGAAATTGTCTGCCTCAGAAATAATGGTCTATCCAAAAAGGTGTACTTGAAATCATTTAAATTTTTCTGGTTTAAATTTCAAATAAAAATATAATTATGTCTGCTCTCTTCCTCAACACTATCAGCCTGTCCAAAACAGTATAAAAGTTGAGCTGCAATTCTCTATGTTGGTACTAATCTGTTAACATGTGATTTATAACTAACAATCTACTTACTCTCTTCCTCAGAAAAAAGTGACCTGGTTGGAAAGGATTACAAGGCTAACAGCAAATCTGTCTGATGTTTTCTTTTTTTTACACTCTTGTTATTCTCTCCCTCAGAAATTGCAGTCTATTCCAATGACAGCTTGAAAAAGGTACAATTCTGTTCAATGTTTGTATTTTCATTTGTACACAATATATACCTTTTTTGTTCCAGATGCATTAAGCACAATCAGTAGCTTAGAAATTGTAGCCTTCCCATGCAGACTTGATATCTGTGGTACAAATCTCTAACCTCTTCCCATCTTCAGTATTTCAAAATTGTGGCCTATCCAATAAAGGCTTCAAAGGTGTGGTGTAAAAAGGTTCATGTTTTTTATTTTCAAATTAACACAATAAAATGTAATTTTTTTAATTATCTGATTCAATATGGCCACTCAATCACTCAGAAATTTCAGGCTGACCATACAGGCTTAAGATCTGTGGTGAAAGTCTGTAAAATGTTTCTGTCTTCAGTCTATTTTCTTTTGAATGCATTGTGCTTGCTCTCTCCCTTCCTTCTTCACCAATTTAACAAAAAAAGTCACTAATGTTTTATTTCAGGTTGCAAATACATGCTCAATCTTTAAGATACTGTGGTCTGTTGAAAAGACCTAATAGCTGTGGCACTAAATTATAAAGGTTTTCCCTCCCAGTCTCACAAATAAAACCTTCCTTTTTTCATTTTCATTTGTTTGTTATTTTCAAATGCAATATGCCATTTAACATTTTTCCAACTTCAGTCTTCTTAAAAATACATCATTTTGCTTGCCCTCTCCCTCAGAAATTGCAGCCTATTCAATAAAGTGAATGCATGTTACAGAATTTAAGGAAGTAAATGTGTGGGGATCTTTACAAAGTGAGTTTACAATTTTCAATATTGTTCAGATTAATAGGAGTAATCTGGAAATAATTTAAATACCATGTGGAAATAAATAAATGTTTTTAAATTTTGACCATAGATGTGCTTTAAACTTTGTACAGTGCACAATACAGAGTAGTACTTAAATAAGATCACAAATGGCTAACTGACTTGTTTTGCCACTGTTAGTCAATTTATATAAAATTGATAGCATCAACATTTTACATTTTTTATGTATAGTTTTCAATATATTTTAGCTATATTGTTCTGCTACTTCCAGTGTTTAATTATGGTTTATCATTGCTATGCCAAAGATTTGTTGTCTTTGAAAAAACTACCTAACAAAGCATTTTTTGTGAAAATCAACCATATTGGTTTGCTGCTATATATAAGCCAATGAATATTGTAAAAGTAAACGAAACTATTAAACAAGATATGTAATATACTATATTTTAGTGGAACTTTTTTGTTTTAAAAATATATTTTCTGAGACATTGTAAAACCTTTACAAATTCAAAGAACCACAACATATTCAATTAACTTCAGACCTTTATAATAAGGTCTAAACATTGTTCCCACATGGATGTAGGGGTGACGGCTCTATTTTTAACGTGTTTCTTCAGAAACAGCAATAATTTTACTAAACAAAACTCATAAAGGGATTTCATCATATAATTGAGAACAACTGTCTTTGTATTGGAACAATAAAATATATTCACCATATACATTTATTAAGCTTGAATTGCAACTAGTATTTGAATTTATGGAGACACTGCCTAAGAGACAAATGAAATTAGCAAGCGCTAAGCATGTAGCTCAGTGTTCAGTTAAGGTTCTTGAGTAGAGCAGCTGCTGGAGTCCAATGTTGAAAGTCACAATACACAAAGGGGTCTATTTATAAAATATTTATTGGAGAATCGTGACACGCATTCATCCAGGCTGCACATATTTTTCCCATATTTTCTTTATTACTTCCTTTGATTGTCAGCTCCCTACAGTGGCCAAAATGTGGTATAGTTTCTGATTTAGGTATTTCAGAAAAATATGCCACATTTTGGCAATAGATGGAGCTGATCAAAACAAATAAGTATTAGATAAATTACAGGTAAATTTGTGTCATCTGGACAAATGCTTATGATATTCGTCCAATGAATGTTTTAAAAATAGACTCATAAGTGGCTGTTGAGTCATTGGTCTGATCCCTTCCAGGTTTATGGGCTTAATCATGGCAAAAATGCCATTATGACCATGGAAACTCAGAAGCTTGTAGTGCTATATTTCTGCACATTAAGCCTGCTGGGGGATGATCATGAGACTGCAATACCTGAGACTGCTATTTTCTGTAACCTTTTCTTTGTTATTAGTTAAGTAAATTACAATATATTTTTGATCTTTTTAATTGTGTGCGTGTATTATTCACAATTCATAATATTGACAGGTTCAAATTGCATATATCATTTTCTTCCTTGTGATCATTACAAGTACATTTTTAATATAAACATTTACAATTGTAGCTCTAGTGTAACTTTTATCCTCAAATTAAATGTAAACCCAACATTTCATATACCTGTGCCTGCTGTACTTGTATGAAAAAATATCCTGTTCTCTTTGTATTGCTTCCTTTGTGTGATATCCCTGGAGTTCACTAGGCATTGAGCAGATCAGTGTCATGCAGTTTCTCCTCCCGGAGCTCCTTTTGCAGCTGAGAACAGAAGAAATGTGATCACTTATATAAAAGAGGAAAATAGGTATTTACAATGTTGTTTTATATTTATACACAAATATTTTGCCTTTCATTTCTATCTGAGCTCTGGAAGGTTTTACCCCCTTCATGACCAGGCCATTTTTTGCTATTCAGCACAGAGCAACCTTAACTGGCAATTGTGCAGTCATGCAACACTATCTCCAAATTAAATTTGTATTATGTTTTTCACACAAATAGAGCTTTCTTTGGGTGGGATTTGATCATCACTGGGTTTTTATTGTTTATTATATAAACAGAAAAAACACAAATTTTGAAAAAAAAAGCCTGATGTTTTCTACTTTCTGTTATAAAACATATTTAAAAAAAACAAACGGTTTTCATAAATTTAGGCCAAAATGTATTCTGCTACTTGTCTTTGGTGAAAAAAATCCCAATAAGTGTATGTTAATTGAATTGTGTGAAAGTTTTAGCATCTATAAACTATGGTATACAGTATAGGTTTGAAAATTGACTAGTCCTGATGTACTGATGGCCTTTCTCATTTCTTGAGGCTCTAAAACAAAAGGACAATACAAATACCTCCTAAATGACCTCTGTTTGGAAAGTAGAAATTCTGAGGTATTAAGAGGCATGGAAACATTTTTGAAGTTAGAAAAAAAAAAGAATTTCTTAATTTGCTATTTTTTTTCATACTGTTACCAGTGCAGTACAGTTTCATCATATGGCTAGTGTGGCAGTGATCAGATATACAGATTGATGACAACATGTAAAAAAAGAAAATCATAATTTTGTATTAATTTTTTTAACTGCATCCTACCATGGCCAATTCTGGCATTTCTCTCATATATGTAAAGATAATAAGTTTTTTTTAAATAGAAAATAATCAGAAAACCCAAACATTATATATATATATATATTTTTTTTTTTCCCTAGAAAATAAAATAGCAGTAATTTAAACTTTTTATGTAACACAGTATTTGTGCAAAAAATACACGTTAATGATTTTTAATGCAAAAAACACAATGAGTTTTTGGTAAAATATAAAAGATGATGTTACACTGAGTAAATAGATACCTAACATGTCACACTTTTGAAACATTTTACAGGTTACCAGCTTAGAGTTACAGAGGAGGTCTAACACTAGAATTAGTGTGTTATCACTGCAACATTCTTGGCTATACCTCTATATACCTATATACCTATATATGTGTGGTTCAAACGCCATCTGCATATGCAGGCACAACCTAAGTATGCATTCGCTTTTGCGTGTGAGCATGAGGGGAAGGGGGCACTTTAAAACTTTTTTATTATCTTTTTTTTTTTTTTTTTTACACATTCCCTTTAACTTTTTTTGACCACTTTTATTCCTGTTACAAGGAATGTAAACATCTCTTGTAATAGGATCAAGGCATGACAGGTCCACTTTATGGAGAGATCTGGGGTCTATAAGAACCCACATCTTTCCTCTAAGCTGGAAAGCATGAGATCAAAAAAAATTTGATCTCAGGCATTCCAGCAATAAAATGGCAGTGTTTACCCCTGCCAGAGCCAGACGTAGTGTAGCTTCTGGCCTCCCAGGATCATAGAGATGGCTGGGGATGATCTGGTCCATGGACAGCTCTCGGCAGTGCCGCTGTATTGTTTCTCCAGCTCCCCAATTGTACAGGAGAGCAAGAAGAGGCACCATTGAGTGGCAGGAGGGAGGAAGTCCCCTTCTGCTGCCTGTAAAAGCAATCCAGCAGCTAATCAGATGCTAGAATGGCTTTTACATTGCAGGGAATCACTGGCTGAAGAAAAACATATCTGGGTGATGCCTGTAGCTGCAGGCATCATCCAGATATCCATTCAAACCCAAGGACATCATATAATGTCATACGTGCAGCCAGTGGTTAAATATTTATTATGTTATTATTTCTTTTTACATCCTGTCATCAGAGTAGCTTCATAGTGACACTGTACTACTCTAGAGGATGATCAGGGATTTTTTTTAAACTGTTATTGTTTATACAGTGAAGATCACTGTAGAAACAATAGCTGTACCTGTTATTAATGAATTTCCCATTCATGAACAGCTTGCTTTTGAATGTGGTCTGTGATTGGTTAAGCTAATCACATGGTACAGGTAGCCAGGTACCATGTGACTGCTGTAGCCTAATCACAGATCACAACAGTAAGCAAGCTGTTCATGAATGGAAAGCCATGACAGGTTGTTTACATTATTATCAATATAACCAATTATAGCAATCACATGATACTTGGTTACCGTTAACAGTGATCTGCTGTGTACGGCGGACACAGTGGTCACAGTAGGAGGATGCTGCATGCCCCAGTGGGCATGCTACATGCTCCTAAACAGGAGCAGGCTCAATCACGTATACAGTATATACCTGACTGCGCCTGCACATATTTTAAGAGTCTAACTATCAAGCTATAAGCCTCTGTTGACTTATCCAGAGCTGACTTAGTCTACCAGAAGCTTTTTTCAAGTATGAAGCTTGGAGATAGAAAAAGTGCTACCGGGGCACGTGCAGTTGTCTCCAATAGGACATGAGGGAGTCATCTTCAGAGACTTATACAGGAGACAATTAAATATGCACAAGTCATTTAGCACTCCTGGAAAGCTGAAACTGTCATCTATGGCTAAGAGTGCATCTGGGTTATGTACCAGGGGTGGAAGGGCATGAGCTATAGTGCATAGTTAAATGTACTTTATGAAAGAAACACTATACCCAATAATGGGAATTATGCAATCAAGGGCTCATGTAATAAAAAGGAGGTCCAAGTATACATCCAACTTACCATATATGATGATAATTCACTGGGTTGTATTTTTTCTTCTACTTTAAGATGGCCTTTCAATTGACCATCAGTGTACTATGGGAGAAAACAGGAATGGCGCATAAACCACCACAAAACACCAGTAAATAAATAATAAGAAAAAATAGGTAGGGCAGTAATAAAGGATCCTGTTATTAGGACCACAAAATGCACATACCGCCTAGATTTCAATGGTGAAGAAGGGGCTGCTGTAAAGGATAGCAGCAAAAATTTGGCTATACGGCTCTATGATCTGCTCAAAACCATAATTTTCCTTTTATTTTTTATTTTTATGTGTGTGTTCAATAAACATCCTTTGTTAGATGCAGAAAAAAACTGTAATAGGTGTTCAAAAAGAAAAAGGGCTAGCTATTCTGCTAGGTATACCTGTTTTTCTATAATGTCAAAAGTGTAATTCACACCATAAGAATTTCTCTACTTGTTTACAAATACAAAGACATATCAGTAGTCAGTACATAAGAATTGTTTTGCTTGCTTAAAAATACAATATATACTGTATTTTTGCTAAATAGTCAGGCTAGCGTGGACACATTTAATTACTCCTTGGCTTGCAGGTGTCAGTTTTTCTTGCACAATTGGACATATTACAAGAAATTATACCACATATATTTTTTTTATAATAGGTGTGCTAATATCTTTGTCCTTAGTTTAAGTGCCTGTTTAACATAATCACTTCTTTTAGTAGAATTGACCATAGGTGAAATACGAAACTGCTAAAAAAAAGGAGAGATTAGATAAAAGTCTGCTCTCTGCACAAAAGCAGTTTTACAAAAAAATCTCAATCTATGAGTAAAGATAATATTCACAAATGCAAGTGAATGAAGCGCCACTAAAATCCAAATCTGACACCTGAATCCATATACTGTAAATATCTTAAACAATTGTTGAACAATAACTTTTGCAAGAATGTATCTGTTTCAAATAATCTCAAAATGGCTCAAACGACATTTCTGATTTCAATCTCTTTTGCTGGACCCTAAAGCACTGTCCTCAGTACATCCTGCACTGCACATAAAGTTTCCTACTTCAACTGTATGCTGGAGCTTTCAGTATCAAGGTCTAAAATGCCCACGTTTATGATGTGAAAAAGGGGCCATATAACACAGGATCCGGGGGTGCTCGCAGTCTTATGTCCAACTTATGATGTGGTGAAGGCAGTACATGAGTGAATCAACAACCCAATGTGTCACACATTCCTGGTTTTGCACTCTGGGAGCTCTCTCCATCTGAACCACAAACTCCATACTTTGGGAGATTCTCCACCATTATCTCCAGTACTGTTTGCCTCTTAGCTCAAGCAGATCACTTAGCTCCAGTTCACTGATGTCCAGCTCAGTTTCTTGAGTAGTGAAACAACACAGAACTTTTTTTAAAATATAACAAGGCTATTCACAAATAAATAGGATCATTGTTACTCAGGCTGTGGCCTCTTTCTAACAAAAACAAAGTGTCTTTGCTCTCTTTTATTCAATCTAGAACAGTGTTTCTCAACCTTTTTTCAGTCAAGGCACCCTTTAAAATTAAAGACATTCCCGAGGCACCCTTTAAAATTATGGACAGTCTTGTGGCACCCCATTCTAAAATGTGAAAAACTATTCTAATAGTTTTATATAACGCAGCAACATCCACACATGTAGGACACCCAATATTGGAGTTGATTTATTCTTCCAAAGCAAATACACTTTTGCACACTGGTATTGTCTAGTATTCCAGTGTTTCTCTTCTCCCTCAGTTTTTCTCCATCACTGATCTAATATGACCCCAGTGCTGATGGAGAGGGACAGAGGAGGGTCAAAGTAGAATGCTTTGCAGGCTGCTGACATCATCCTTATCAATTGATGATGTCATTGGTTGTCAGGACACCGGCTGCACCATTAAGGTCATAATGGTGCACAATGAAAACCTGTGGCTTTGTGTAACTAAAATGCAGGCTTGCTCCACCTGCTGGCTTGTATACAAGTTTTGGGCAATTTGTAGATATTTTGCCAAGGCACCCCTGGGGAAACCTCAAGGCACCCCAGGGTGCCTGGGCACCCTGGTTGAGAAAGGCTGATCTAGAACATACTTGGGTTTGTGTAAGCTAAACAAACAATGAACCCTATTTGTTTACCAAAATGGCAATAGTTATAACTACTTAAATTTTGCCAATGTGTCAGTAATGTTACTGAAACTGGTGCAAATGCTTGCCTGAATTAGGCATAGGTAGCTCCAAAGGAATCCACCAGAAAATGGTCAGAAATTCTTAGCAAATTTAGACCTCATTCACATGGCGATGCACAGCTTTTCTTTGCATCCCCATGTAGGTAGTCCCACTGATGTCTATTGAGATGCAATGACTGCATTGACACTGCTTCTGCTCCCAACTGGACATCTTTTTGGATATGTGTTCCATAATGCAGACAGTATGGGGTTGATTTACTAAAACTAGAGAGTGTAAAATCTGATGCAGCTCTGCATGGTAGCCAACCAACTTCTAATGTCAGCTTATGTACAAATAAAATGTGTACAAATATATGAAGTTATAGAGATATATGCACCGCACTATTTTATGACATATCTAATGTCAACTTGTTCAATTAATCTTTGACAAAAAAACCTGAAAGCTGATTGGTTTCTATGCAGGGATACACCAGATTTTGCACCCTCCAGTTTTAGTAAATCAACCCCTGTGTGTTTTGGGACACACACCCACACTCAAATGGATGTCAGATTAGGAGCTGTGTTCATGCAGCTGCTGCATCCCAGTAGACATCAATGGGACTTCCTGCATGGGAATGCTTGTACATTTCTGTGAGAGTAAACACAGCCCTTACATAGGGTACGCCTTGATACCCCTCACATAAACAAAGCCTTAACTGAAGGCTTAGAATTGCTTTCTGAAAAGCTTTTGCGCAAGAGACTTAAGTGCTGCATTCACCTGGAGAACATTCATTATATTGGACATAGATGTGACTGTGATGTTTCATGCAAATGCTGTTGAAAGTCACTTTAATCAGTATGAGTAAAAGGATCCAATGGGTAAATTTTCCACTGAATCACTCACAAAAAGACCTCTAAGTGTCGGCAGGATTCTTGTACATAAAGAGATCTTTACATTACAAAGAAAAAGTAGAGGAAATACTTACAGTAAAAGAAATTTGACACATGGGTGTGATAACTTAAAAGATCTCTCTTGAACTTAAAGAGGAACTTAAAAAAATACAAAGAGGCAGGATTTTTAATGCAGAAGAGGCATGCTATGTTTTTTCTGCATTAAAGCTACTTGCCTGTCTGTCACTGTAAACAGTTCAGTGTAAGAATTTCAGCAATGCCGAGATGACTGAATTCCTGTACATGCAAGGGAGTGCCATCATCTTGGCCCAACCAATGGAAACAGATAGGGATCGATACCCAGAAGCCTTTGGGCTGAAGATGTCAGTGGGCCATCGGGGAGCTCTGGGGGGTCACTGTGCTGGAGAACAGGTGAGTATAGTTCTGCTTTAAATTTATAGCAACAGATATACTGTACCTTCTTGCTATTGTTGGTTAAGATGATGGACTGAGCCCATCCATTTAGGTATAATTTGGCTCAATATCTGGCAAATTTTGTGAAAAATGCTCAAAATTCAGAAAACCCAAACCTTCTCCCAAACCATACTCAAGTCTATCCTGATATTCAATTTGACACTTTTTAGAGCGCATATGCAAGCTACTATCAAACAAATAGTATGGGAAGCAAAGCACTGCCATGGGAAATATAATGTAACTATAAAAATAAAAACAAAAAAAGATTATGCACTGCATTATGAGTTTGGGCACAAACGTATTAGTCAAAAAATATGGACTTTTGCCAAACCATGAAACGAGGGTCTGCCTTGAACCTAAAGTGACTGAGAACTAAACTTACTTCTTATTTATTTAATAAGGCAGCACAAATTTGAATGTACAATCAGATTAGTTAACAATGATTGTTGATGGTCGCTAGGAGCTTTGCTCTTTGCTTTACTAACTTCCAATACATCTGAAAGGCAGGGCTGTCTTAATACATGGACACTCCTGGGCACTGCTCAGGGGCCCCAGGTGCATGGAAGCCCCATTATAATCTTATATTACATCATACTTGCAAGCTGTCCCAGATTTGCCGGAACAGTCCCGTCTGGGCAGCATTCCAGAACCTGTACTGCCCTCTTGATCGCAGTATTTTTCCCCCCTGACTCCCCCTGTACTGTGCCCTTCGGCCTCCCACCATACTGTGCCCTTTGTATTGATTAGTCTTTGATGTATGGTATGCTTTTTTATTGTTTAAAATCAATTCGATTGAAAGTACTAATAAATATGTTTAATTCTATTAACTATTTATACTTTAAATCTTAAGAGTAGGCGCACAAATTGAGGCAGGCTGATAGGGGCCCCAGGGCATTACTTAGCCCAGGGGCCTATGATGCAATTACGATGGCCCTGCTGAATGGGAAACCAGGAAAAGAAGTTCAGAATTATTCAGATTCGCAGGAAAACAAGTGGGATAAGACAATGTGGCTCCTATGTAGTCATACAAAGGAAACTCAAACAGGGAAATTAAGGTGAAAACAATCCTAATGAGCAACAAAGTCAATAATATAAATCAGTCATGATCAAGGTAATGTTTGTGCTATGCATTTGTAATTTATTCCTCTCAGCACAGTGCAAAAAAGTCTCAAGAGATATACGGTCACTAATAAGTTCACAGGGTTATAATGTTCATACATTTATCACAGCAGAGAAATAAATAAATTTAGGAGTTTGCTCAAAGGTTATATGTCAAGATTACATTTTTCCTATTCCTATTAAATGACGTGTTATATTTATATCAATAGAACAAGCTTCTGGCTTAAGAAGCAATTTATTATTGAGCTATGTTTCAAGTGTATCCTGTAACTTGCATGTTGATTAATGGGACAAGTAATGGTTTACAGTCATATGCACAAACAGCAGTCTAAAGAAAAGGCCTAATCAATGTAACTGTAGTTTGATACCTCAAATAGCTTATCACAATAAAATTATCACCTACAGAAAAGAAGGTACTTTTAAAATATTAAACTACATTTTAAAACAGTAACAATGTTACTTTTGTTTTGATTACGTAAGATTATTCAGTGACAAAAAGCCTATAGAACCTATTTCCTGTTTAAATAATAGCTGTTTTTATCATAAATAGTGTTTTCAAAAAAAAAATAGAACATAAAGGTGCCCACAGAACTGATATACTAGATTTTGGCTTGATCCAGGGTTGATCCTCAAACCAGCAGCCATGCTGTAATGTTACTTGACGTTCCACAGCTTTAGTATGCAATATCCTTTCTCTAAACCAAGGGTGGACTGACAATTCATGGGGCCCCCGGGCAATAGGGGATCATGGGGCCCCTATGTCCTTGCCCAAACTCAAAAAAGCCTATGAAAAAGGTACAAGGGGCATCTCATGGGTCCCCCTACTGACCCAGGGGCCCTCGGGCAGTGCCCGAGTTTCCAAATGGTCAGTCTGCCCCTGCTCTGAACTGTTACTGAAGTGCATCTTCTTGCTGCAGACCTACTTCCTGGTACCTTCCTATCTCCAAGTCCCAGGTATTGAGTAGGATGAACCCAGGGGTTGAGACCCATCTCCACCATCAGGAGCTTTGGGGAACACTGGCTGAACCTTAGACTCCACACCCTGGGGATTCTCATGTCATCTGCTCTCATGTGGAATATTCTACCTGTTTCAGCAAGTTTTGATTCTACTTCCAGGTCTTTTCTATTCCTGAGTGATTCTAGTGCCATTTTCAGGACCATCCTCTTCCAGAGTGTTCTAGCATGGTTCCAGCTCCACATACAGTCAGGTCCATAAATATTGGGACATCGACACAATTCTAACATTTTTGGCTCTATAAACCACCACAATGGATTTGAAATTAAATGAACAAGATGTGCTTTAACTGCAGACTGTCAGCTTTAATTTAAGGGTATTTACATCCAAATCAGGTGAACGGTGTAGGAATTACAACAGTTTGCATATGTGCCTAACACTTGTTAAGAGACCAAAAGTAATGGGACAGAATAATAATCATAAATCAAACTTTCACTTTTTAATACTTGGTTGCAAATCCTTTGCAGTCAATTACAGCCTGAAGTCTGGAACGCATAGACATCACCAGACGCTGGGTTTCATCCCTGGTGATGCTCTGCCAGGCCTCTACTGCAACTGTCTTCAGTTCCTGCTTGTTCTTGGGGCATTTTCCCTTCAGTTTTGTCTTCAGCAAGTGAAATGCATGCTCAATCAGATTCAGGTCAGGTGATTGACTTGGCCATTGCATAACATTCCACTTCTTTCCCTTAAAAAACTCTTTGGTTGCTTTTGCAGTCTGCTTTGGGCCATTGTCCATCTGCACTGTGAAGCGGCGTCCAATGAGTTCTGAAGCATTTGGCTGAAAATGAGCAGATGATATTGCCCAAAACACTTCAGAATTCGTCGTGCTGCTTTTGTCAGCAGTCACATCATCAATAAATACAAGAGAACCAGTTCCATTGGCAGCCATACATGCCCACGCCATGACACTACCACCACCATGCTTCACTGATGAGGTGGTATGCTTAGGATCATGAGCAGTTCCTTTCCTTCTCCATACTCTTCTCTTCCCATCACTCTGGTACAAGTTGATCTTGGTCTCCTCTGTCCATAGGATGTTGTTCCAGAACTGTGAAGGCTTTTTTAGATGTCGTTTGGCAAACTCTAATCTTACCTTCCTGTTTTTGAGGCTCACCAATGGTTTACATCTTGTGGTGAACCCTCTGTATTCACTCTGGTGAAGTCTTCTCTTGATTGTTGACTTTGACACACATACACCTACCTCCTGGAGAGTGTTCTTGATCTGGCCAACTGTTGTGAAGGGTGTTTTCTTCACCAGGGAAAGAATTCTTCGGTCATCCACCACAGTTGTTTTCCGTGGTTTTCCGGGTCTTTTGGTGTTGCTGAGCTCACCGGTGCGTTCCTTCTTTTTAAGAATGTTCCAAACAGTTGTTTTGGCCACGCCTAATGTTTTTGATATCTCTCTGATGGGTTTGTTTTGTTTTTTCAGCCTAATGATGGCTTGCTTCACTGATAGTGAAAGCTATTGGATTTCATCTTGAGAGTTGACAGCAACAGATTCCAAATGCAAATAGCACACTTGAAATGAACTCTGGACCTTTTATCTGCTCATTGTAATTGGGATAATGAGGGAATAACACACACCTGGCCATGGAACAGCTGAGAAGCCAATTGTCCCATTACTTTTGGTCCCTTTACAAGTGGGAGGCACATATGCAAACTGTTGTAATTCCTACACCGTTCACCTGATTTGGATGTAAATACCCTCAAATTAAAGCTGACAGTCTGCAGTTAAAGCACATCTTGTTTGTTTCATTTCAAATCCATTGTGGTGGTGTATAGAGCCAAAAATGTTAGAGTTGTGTCGATGTCCCAATATTTATGGACCTGACTGTATCTAGCTCCCAGGTCTGATTTGCACCATGGTGTCTTGCTGTAATGTAAACCAGTTGTTGGCCTACATTCATTGGGTAAGCCTACCTTTTCTCTTTGGGTATCTTTTACAATGCAGCTAGAGGGTCCACATTGGCTTTGTTGGCATCCTGATACAGGGATTACATTTGGCTGCTTTCTATCTTTTTCATCCAGAGTCATTTAAATGTATGCTGGGTTCTTATTTCCAGCTACCATTTTATGCTTATGACCAAGCAGTGTTTTCTTTTCTTTTAGTCTTGTTTAATTTGGAGGTGTTTCATTTGTTAACGTTAAAATGTGATTCACCCGTATCTCTGTGATATGGTATGACATCATTGTGAACAAAGTCTTAAGATAGAGTCCACAGATTTGTAGTATAAAGTGCATATGTATGTTGATGATTTATTTGAGACAACTGTCCTTTAACCATTTCGCTGCCAGAGATGTTTTTGCATTTCTTGCACATGTTTAAAAAATAATTTTAGGTCTGAAGATTACACAACACCCCCCCCCCCCAGACATTATATATATTTTCTGAAAGAAGACACCCTAGAAAATAAAATAGTGGTAGCTCCAATTTTTTATGTCACACGATAATATTGCAAAGGAACTTCAAAGTAGTAGAAATCATATTAGAGTGAATTTTAGGGCAATATACAGAATAAATTACCCACATTTTTGGTAAAATATAAAAGATGAGGTTGGGCCAAGTAAATAGATACCCAACATGCCAAACCTTAAATTTGTGTGTGCCTATGAAATTGTGTCAGAATTCAGTACCTTATATTTTCTATAGATGATGCTTCAAAAGCCACTATAGGTGTAGTGTTACGGAGGAGGTCTGCTGCTAGAATTATTGCTCTCACTCCGGCATGAGTAGCGATATGTAACATGTGTATCGCAATCACTGGTTTCACATTATAGGCTCCCTGCCGTGTGCGTTTATATTTGTATGTGTGTATATGTGGGGGTGGGGGGGGGGCCTCAACATTTTTTGGGGGGATGTTATGTGCTTTGGTGTAATTTAATTTTTTTTTTACACAAACATTTTTTTTTTTACTTACATTTTTTTCTGCATCACATAGGGGACACAAAGTCACAAAGTGTGATGATTTTTTGGTGACAAGTTCTCTTTATTGAGACATGCTTCATTAGATGTATTGCAATGCAAAGCGCATTGCAATACATCTTTCCCCGATTATTTTAACTGGAGAAGTGATGTCATGGACATCGTCTTCCAGGTCACACAAAGAAGAGGAAGGGAGCCCTCCTTTCCCCCTCCACTTACCGGCACCTGCCATGGATCTCTACGGACCTGCAGATGGGCAAGCGGGGCCCCGGAAACATGGAAGGAGCTCCCGCAATAAAAAAAACAAGTGTGTAAAAAACTAACAAACACATAAATAAATAAATAAAAATAATAAACAAATAAACAAGAATACCTAGATCAAGGTTTGATCTAGGACTGTAGAAGAGGATGAAAGAAAGAGCGCACAAACCTTGCACATTACCTCAATAAATAGTGACTAATTTTATTTAATTTAGGAAATATACTCACAAAGGTGACGGTAAAACAGGTATAAGTTAACCAAAATTCACACAGGGTTACAGGTAAATCGAAAGGGGGGAGATAAAAGCTAACACGTTTCAAAGGGTGCTCCCTTCTTCATCAGAGCTCGGTTGAGCAGATAAAAAGTTCAGTATGGCAGAGTTCCCATGGCAAGGAGACATTCAGCCACTGAGTGTCAGAATTACAGCAGTTCAGCCTGTTTAAATAAACAAGAATACCTAGATCAAGGTTTGATCTAGGTCTGTGCCAGAGTTAGTGTTTTGGTCAAGGCCAGGGTCAGGGTCAAAGGTCAGGGGGAAAAGTCAGGGTTTTTTTGGGGGGGGGGCAGGTTTTTTTTTAATTGTTACATTAGTATCAGTATCAATTAGTGGCAGAATAAAAACAAAAATTGCGCACTATGGTTTCTGGGCTGTACTACGGGTACAAACAACAACCAACATACACACATCATTGCGATCATCAGGAGCAGAATAAATTATTTTGGGTTAGTCTTTGGTGGTAGGTAATGGTAGTAGCAAGAAATATACAGCTGAATTTAAAAAAAAAGTTTTTTTTTTTACTGTTTTGGGCCAGTTTTCCTTTGGTATTAAAAAAAAAATCAGGAGCTATCCATTACTACTTACCACCAAATGAAAAAACAAGGTCTAATCCACCTGGGTGCACAAAGTAGTTGTGATATGTAGTTTTGCTAACACATGTAAGAGCTGCAAAATTGTGCTTAGGCATTTAGATTTGTTTTAACCTTAGGCATGAAGGGGTTACTTTTTTTTATCACATTTTATATTGCGTTATTCATTGCACTTTGTATAGTCATATCATCAGTTATATCACTAATTGTGTTTCATGTATTCACATGCATTTTTTTTAATGTACAGTATTGCACATTTATTTTGGATTATACACATTTTATTTGCACTACACTTTTTCTGTATTGCTTTCTATTGGTGTTTGAATGCACAACAGTGAGAAGCTGCAACATAATATATATGGGTTTTGATACGTATTTGGGTCAGCGCAGAGGTTTCCATTTGTTTTGTTTGTTTATACACAAGCCCAGTGGATGACGAAGCCACGTGGTTGGTGGTGTAACTTGTGGGGGTGGAGCCTAGTTATGTCATTACCGGCTTTTTACAGAGCGAGAGTTTTGAATTGCAAATCGCAATGTTACTGCTTCTATGATGTGAGTGACACTCTGGAATTATTGTATGTGGAATTAAAACAGTATTACACTATGGGTGATGTCCTCTGTTCTTTCTATATGTGGAGTTAAGCTAAGAAGAGTCCCGTTTATACTGTCATTGAAGGGGTGCCTGTCATCAGCTCTCTGCTGCCATCTAGAGCATTGTTTTGGAATTACCATGCTTGGTTGACCTGTATTAATTTATGGGTCCATGGTAGGAGGTGCCATCCATATACATTTTTAGGTGGAGGAGCATTGAGTTAAGGTGGAGCACTGTGGTTTTCAAATAGACTTTATTTATCCAGAGCACATCATAGTGATTCTTCACCATTCAAGCACCTTATTTGATTTTCACCATTCAAGCGCTTATATGTATTTAGATTGAACTATCACGCTTGAATCTGTTTATGGACTAGTATGTCTATATGAGTTAGCAGAACACTATGTATGTATGTTTTAAGTTTATATTATTTAATTTGTGTAAAAGCTATAGAGTCTACAAACTATGGGATATATATTTGAAAATTGATCAGTTGAGATCCTAAAATGCCAGACGCTGGTATGGCATATGGCAGTGATCAGAATGCTGGTATGGCAGTGGTCAGGAAATTAGCATGAGGTATGGAGGTGATCAGGATGCTGGTATGGCAGTAGCCAGAACGCTGTTATGGCATACTGTATGGCTGTGATCAGGATGCTGATATGGGGTATGGCGGTGATCAGGGTGCTGGTATGGCATATGGCAGTGATTAGGGTGTTGGCTTGGGTATCAGGACACTGGTATGGCAGTGATCAGGACATTGGTATGGTGTATGGCAGTGATCAGGGCACTGGTACTCCATATGGCAGTGATCAGGGACCTGGTATGGCATAAGGCTGTGATCAGGGTGTTGGTTTGGGATATAGAGGTGATCAGGACATTGGTATGGTGTAGGTGGGTGTTTTGTGTGCAATGGGAAAGGTGTCAGGGCCTCGCTACATTATTTATTATTGTTTTTGTGAGGCAGTGATCAGGGATACTGGGGCACTACACTGGGACACTGGGGTGGCTGGCACTGCAGTGTGTGAGTGTACAAGCAGCCTGACATGCTGCTGTACACACACACTGCAGGATCACTTCTCTCTGCTCTCACATGGAGTTTCAGTTTCCAGTGTTTACTATGTGAGTGCTGTGATTGGGCACAGCAGTCACATGGTAAAACACCAAGTGAGCGACCGAACACAGCAGTGAAGTGATTCGATGTGTCTAAGCAAAACACCAATTACCGGGCTCCGGGGTGTGTGATCTGTGAGCCACGCATGAGCCATCAATGCGGGTTGGCATACAGGAACATTAGCCCGCATCAGCGCTGCTTCTTGTCCACTGTCTATGTACAATGAGCGGACAGGAAGTGTTTAAAACAGTTAACACAGGGTTTTTTTCCTGAATACAATGTCTATGTTGGAAAATGGATCTTTTCATTTTTGAGTAGTCTTTTCAACACAGATCAGATTACAAGGGTAGATCAAAGCATAAACTACATAGGATGAATTTCAAGTATAATGCTGTCTAATCTGATGACAACAGCCCTCAGTTAGTTGTACAAATGAGCTCCACTCATAGGGGTATTAAAGTGTCACTAAACCCAGGACATTCACTATATCGGGTCTCCCACAGTACACAGAACATGGAAGTGCAATTAATTTAATAAATATAAACTGCTAAATACCTTTTCTCATCAGCAGTTAGAGCAGTCTTGTGACTTCTATCAATGTCCAGCAGAGCACTGGTTAAAGCTTGTAGGAGGAGTTTTCATTTTGCTCTAGAAGGATGCAGATCCCGTGACCTCTGTCTGGACAGTGTTGAATGGCCTTATGCTGATCACATGTAGTCTCCCAAGAAAAAAAACTTCTCTAGCAATACACACCAAACTCAGCATGTGCAGAGTGACTCCACATGATCTGTCTTATCAGGAGATAAGAGGGGGAAATGGGAAGAAGGGGAGGATGAGAGAACTCAGGATCAAACAGCCTTTTTACACAATGCGGAGGATTAACCCCTTAGGTCCCACAGTGGGTATAACAAGCATGCTTTACTGCATATACAGACAGATTTTACCATTTTAGGATTAGTAACACTGTAAACTCAAAAGCAAACATTTATTTTATTGCAGCTTACCAATCCTTAGATGTGATGGCTGCATTAGCCTTCATTTTTAGGTTTTCTTTCTTATACTTTCATCTGGTGATCCAGCCAGTAAGTTACTATTATGAATGAACAGTCAACACTGCCTATTCATTCATAATAGTTAGTGTGGCTCCATGTGAAATATCTACCAGTGCCTCGCTTCTCGGCCTTTTGGCTAAGATCAAGTATAGTATCTGTTCTTATCAGTGTCCAGTAGGGGTGCTCCACTGTCATTCTTGCCTTTTAGTGAGGATGACTGGCTTTATAGTACCCCTGCTGGTAAGATGGCGGGCTCTGAAGGTTAGTACTGGCTGAAAGAGAAACCATGGCACGCACAGGCAGTTGAGGCATGGAGTAATTTCCCCCAGGAAAACTGGGTGGGCCCAGTTCCCCCATGAATCGAATGGGTCTACCTTGTCTGGCCAGGGGCCGGGGAGAGAGGCAGAGAGTCCATAGAGCAGTGTCCCCTGAGAGTGGTCACCCCAGGAGTGCTCTTAGTAACTCAAGGTGGTGGGATCCCATGTGCAAAAAGTGCACATGTTCACTGTTTTAAACACTTTATCTGCACTGCACCTTTTAGGTCCAGGATAATTTTTTGCTAAGGGCCTCAGGGCCTAGCCAGTGCACTATTGCATGGCCACTTATTTATTTATTTATTTTTTATGTTTCCTCTACTGTTTATTCACCTGTCACTTATGTGTGTGTTTTTTTTCTCACTTGGATGGAGGGTGTGAGTCCTTGGGCCTGCCCTGAAGTCTAGGGGGAAGATGTGTGGCCACGCATCGGGGGGGGGGGTCTGACCTAGTACTTGGTGGTTGGCTTTGGCTAGCCACAAGGAAAGGGGTCTGCCAGGCCTGGACCTTGTTGGAAACCCTTTGTCGCTGTCAGGAGCCTTGCAACCAAGGGGGGGATCACGGTAGAGGTCCAACCCCTTCGTGAGGTGGATAAAAGCACACCCCTAATTGCACTTTTTTGTGTTGGTGTTTGGCACTTGCACATTTTTTGTTCACTTAAGGGCTTTTTGTTTTTTTTTGCACCTACACAGACTTAAAAAAATCTGCCAGTGCCTTGTATATGTAAAAACAGCCACAAACAGATCACAGAAAGCCACAGCCCTGAGTGATCTTTTACTATTATGAATGAACAGACAGCACTGTTCTACAGCACTGTTTGTCTATTTGTGTCTGCTTTTGTAAATACAAAGACTCAGCAGACGAATAAAATGGCTTGACAGCACTGTGATCTTTCACTGTTTTGAATGAATGATCAGTGATGTTGGGCAAGTGCTGATCATTCATTAAAACATTGAAAGATCACTCAACACTGAAGTGCTGTGTGACCCATCAGCAGGCAGGACCTGATCGAGGGGGATTCTAGGGTGGGCTGAGCCCGCCCAGATTTTAGTCATGCCCCCCAGGTGGGAGAGTAGTGACGGGGACAGTCCATGTAAGGGGGCACTCTGATCGGAACACCTGATGTAAGGGGGCACTATGATGGGGATAACTGATCATATGTAAGGGGCACTAGGATGGTGACAATTGATGTAAAGGGGAACTTTTTGGGGGATCCTGATGTAAGGGGCACTCTAATAGGTACCCTGATGTAAGGAGGTGCTCTGATGGGGACTCTGATGTAATGGGGTGCTCTTATGGGACCCCTGGTGTATGGGGCACTCTGTTGGGGACCATAATGTAAGGGGGCACTTTGAAGGGGACCCCGATGTAAAGGAGCACTCTGATGGAGACCCTGATGTAAAGGGGCATTCAAATGGATACCCTGCTATAAGGGGGAACTGCGATGGGGACCCTGATGTAAGCCGGCACTCTGATGGGGGCCCTGATGTAAGGGGGCACTCTAAAAGGGACATCTGATATAAGGGGGCACAGGTTTTGTTTAATCACCCTAATCCAGGGGTGGCAACTGTGGCCCTGCAGCTGTTGTAGAACTACAAGTCCAATGAGACATTGCAAAACTGACAGATACAAGCATGACTCCCAAAGGCAGAAGCATGATGGGACTTGTAGTTCACCAACAGCTGGAGGGCCAGAGTTGCCCACCCCTGCCCTAATCTAATGACAGTCTAATACATACAAGGTCATGGTTTCTGTGTAACAGATTGTCAGTGACTCACACAGAGTGTTGACATTATGCCCTCTGAATTTTTTTTTACTGCCCCCCAGGCTAAATCTGGCCCTGTCAGTCAGAGCTGTGTATTTGCAAGCAGACACACAGAGCTGCAGGCAAACAGGAATGGCAGTATTGACCTTCAGAGTTGCCTCTGATGCCAGAGACTAGAGCTGGCACTCACAAGTCCATATACTTCTTGCCAACGTTGGGAAAAGGGAGGGGGGGACTGTTCACTTTTACAAAAAACAAAAAGCAGGTAAAAAAAAAAATGCATTTATTATTTTTTTTGTTTGGGACCTGTAAAGCATTGCACCCATAATCAGTAGATCATGGGTGTAATGCCATGGTTCTGCAGACTGTCTGTGTGTCTGTCTGCTTGTACCTCTTATACAGGCAGGCAGTTACACTCTGACAGGAAGCCTAATGAACTATCTAAAGTAATCAACAGTGTTTTGGTAGTTCATTGAAAACTACAAGCCGACAGCCGAATAGGCTGTCGGGACTAGTTGTATTCCCCACCATAGAAAAATATGAATGAATGATGCGGCAGGGAAGGCGGAGCCCCACTCTGCCATATTTTTTTAGTTTGTGACAGCAAGCGGGGGGAGCTTATCCCTAGCTAGCTATCAAAATGGAGACCGGGGTGTTTGTAACATGTTACATATTACACCCTGAATACGGGTGTAAGATGTAACATGTTACAAAAGGTGAACTTATCCTTTAATTGAAACAGCTCTTTGTACTGTACAACTTAATTTAAGCTTTATTGTATTTATCACTCTTCTGAGTCAGTTTTATGTACAAATAACAAAAGAGAAAAATTCCTGGCTCGACTTGCCAACCAGCCTGCAAACAAACCAAATTATCCTGTCTAACAGTATGCATTAAAAACAGGGGTGTAGTTAGCACACATTTGCAAACATATGCGTAAGCTACAGAACCACGTCACAGAACCCTGATACTCTGTAGTTCCTAACTCTACACATTTTGAGAGCCCCCATAGCAGAGGCACATGCATTTAATGGATAGACCAAGGGCAGGTGGACCTGAGGGAGCCCACCCCTCCTTAAAGGTACAGGAGCGCACTGGACACAGTGGCAGCTAAGGTGTCCAGTGCGCCCCCTCACCAATTCAACAATACAAAAAATGGCCACTGCCCCAGTCTATAACTGGCCTTCACAGCAAGGAGCACATGGAAGGGTGACGCATCTCAAATAACAAAAGAGAAAAATTCCTGGCTTCTCTTTTGTTATTTGACATGCATCACCCTTTCCTGTGCTGCTTGCTGTGAAGGCCATTTATAGACTAAGGCAATGGCCATTTGTGGTTCAGTTTTATGGACAACTCCATTCCCTCCTCATGATCAGCTGAGGTATAGTTGTTCAGGTCACCAACAGAGTACCAGGTACCATGCCAGGTAGCCTCTGGCAGAGCATGTAATTTACCGGAAAAAGTCTCCTTTCACAAATTGAGCAAGGAACTGCAGTGACTTCCTTGGATTCATTTGTCTGTTTGATAGTTTCCTGCACCTAATTGAAACACACCATAAATTTGAAGTACACATGTCCCTCACCTGTTTGCTTTATTTATGCTTTGTGGGACGTTTGAATAGAGGTGTTTCATTGCTTCGGGCACCCGATTGAAACACACATGATCCTCCTCTGTTTGTTTTATTATATATATTTATATTTTCTCAATACAAATGAGAACTATAGAATGTGAATCCCCCTAATAAGGACACAGACTGCAATAAAATGATTTGACGTTAGTTTAGTCAATAAAATGAAGACATATCATTCACATATTTAATCAAATGATGTTTATTTTTAGCTTTTATGTCCTTTTTTTAGTAAAAAATAAATTGAACTTCCTACTAACCACAGATGAACCGATGTGGGGACCCATTGCCTTGCAGAGTCTTCAAAAAAGCCACCCATATTAGCATACTCCTAGGTCTACAGAGGTACACTAAAGCCAACACAGACACAGCCACCTCTGCAAACTGCAGCACTTCTCTGCCAACCAGCCCTCAGCTTGATGGCATCCTCTGCAAACCTCAGCACTGATTTCCCCACCAACTCTTAGACTGACAGCTGGTTTTGCTCTGCATGATGGGATGTGCATAATACTTGATCCTCGACAGTAAGTTTAAGAAAGGGGAGCGAGGAGTCACACAGTAGGATAAATTAAAACAATGTTTTGTAGCTAATTAAGTGAAAAAAACCCTTAAAGTATAGTTACTAATAGTGTTGTAGATGGAAACAGGAAATAATTGGTGAGGGTTTAGATAAGACATTTCATAAATATATTTCCTAAGTATCTTTTATGGTTGAGCTGAAAGCAGTTTGAATGTTTTACAAAAGGAGTTGGAAATCTTTACAAAATAAATGGTGTGACCGTTCATTTCAGTTTATCAAGCACATGCAGATGAAATAAGCAAACAGGAATTTATTTTTTTATGATTGGAAAAGTGAAGTCAATATTCACACAATTACTGTATGAATATTCTTAACACCTTTAGTTAATCTGCCTTGGAATCTATTTCACCAACATTCCTCTTGTACTGTAGTTATATTTGTTACTTCGGTATAGTTGTTCTTTAAAAGGAATATTGTATTTCTATGTGTTTTCTCATATTTAGTTTTCACATTTTATTGTGTATTAGTGTAATCTATATATTGTGGTCAAATATTCCATACTGATATGAACAGCAAACTGTAGCTTGTAAGATTACATTACAATTCCTTTTTGCCCACATAAATGGATGCTTTTGTCAATTCTTTATGCCCTCATTAGAAGCTATCAAAACGTGATTTACGATATACCATTCTAGGTCAGTGTACCTTGACCCATGTAGTCAATAAAGTATTAGGAAATTACTTTTCTTAAAATTGCTTATACTTCAAGCAGTTATAGAAAGCTTGAAAAATAAGCTATCATATATAAATTTTATAGATTATTTTCTGTTTCCATTTGTTTCAGACTAAATTGATTATAGATTTCAGTGCACTTCTGAAAGCATATATATCTGATAACTAAATTTGCATGAAGATCAACAAGATTCACTATGTTAAGGTTACAATTTTCATGCAGTGATGCAGGACAAAGATAACTATCTTGCAAGTGGACACATACAAAATTCATGATTTGGCAATTAAAATGACAAGAAATAATAACAAGTCGTTGGAATATATAAAATAGCCATTTAAAGCATAATTTGTGGAGATAATTCTATTCAATTTATAAAAAAAGAACATTTTCACTATCTGTGTAATGTTTCTGGCATGGTTAAGGATTAGAAATAGTTCCTTATGGTGTAAACAATTCATTATTGGGTTAGTGGAATATAATCTAGAAGAGGTAAATTTAAAAACTCCAGATTTGGCCAAAATTGTTATTAGCATCTGTATGACAATTAGGGTGAAAGTTATTATTATGTGAAATTATATTTTACTAAATATTTTTTGTATATGCTGAGATCTGCCAAATACTTAAAAGGAATTAAAGTGTAACCAAAGGCAAAAGTTTTTTTGTCATTTGGATAGCGTAAGGGAGAGTTATAACCCCTGTTAGTTTTTTTTACTGTCTGTGTCCCAGTAGGAAGATTTCCCTTCATTTCCTGTCCCACAGTCAAAACTGGAAGTGAGAGGAACTCCCTCTAAAGTGAGGGAATCCCAAGGTGACACCTGGGTCACCATTAGAAGATTTTCCCTTTTTTACTGTCCTGACGTCAACCCAAAATTTGGGATTTTCTATTACTTTCACTTTTGATGATAACGGTAACCAGGACAAAGAGAGAGGGTGAATCTCCCTAATGGGGACACAGACAGCTATAAGAATTGACAGGGGTACTAATACCTCTCCACTCTCTCCAAATCTAAAAAAATGTTTTGCAGTTAGTTACACTTTATGTTGACTGTGGTATCCCCAGCATCTCTGTTATAAGGTCTTCTCCTGCTGATAATAACTTTGCCATATGCATTATCTGCCAATTAGAAGGGAAGGGATGTAATGTTTCACATATGTTTGCATACCTCCATAACTCAGATGTGCAAGCAATGATGTTCAGCAAATCAATGGATGACTTTCAGTGATAAATGTGGACCCCAAAAAAATGTGTTTTCAAAGACAGGCCTGTTTAGATATAGGTAGTGCTTTCACTAAAAAAAATAAAGAAAATAAATAAATCTATACAGTTAAATTTAATAAAGGGAATTAAAATCCCCTAATCTATGTAAGAGCTTTCCTGACTAGCAGAATTAACAAATCCACCCAGCATGAAGCAAACTGAAAAATGTTAAATCCTGGTTACAAGGAAATTCTAATATTAGCAGAAAATACAGAGCTTAAAAATGATGTATAAATACATATTGTGACAAGCTAGTGCTGTGTCAGTGTGGAATGAGGCAGTAATGCTCATTTCAGCAGTGAAAGGATCCCCATTGATTTGTAACACTCATGGTAGTCATGTGGTATTGCACCAGAAAAAGGAATCAGTGTAGACAGTGTTCAGCCACCATGACCAGGACATAGCCTGAGAGAAACCTCCTGTATGTGCTGAAACAGACTGTTGGTCTGAGCCGACCACATAGCCATGAGGCTAAAGAGTTTTCGTTTTTATGTTATAATGTGAGTACCAACAATTCAGCCAATAAGTAATGAGGAAACAACAGAGATAAGATCCAAAACTCAGGAATGGATTAAAAAGTATATACTGCAAATGAAAGAAGTGTTAGTAAAAGTGCCAAAATGCATATGTGTGGGAAAAGTAACCGGGGTCCCTAATTCAGTCATGGGTTTTTCTGATGAGCCCCATAAAGTTCCTGAAATATAATGTCAAAATCATGTTGCGCTTAACAAACAAATATACCATATGGAAAATCAAATACACACACATAAACATAAAAAAACATAAAGTCCAATGTGCAGATAAGTCATAAGTCTTCAGAAACAAAGTTAGAGATGATCAATGCACCAGCAGTGAACAGCCCAACACCAGTGAAAAAAGGTCCATATAATCAAGCAGAGATTTCCATGGCTTTCAATCAATTTCATAGGTGAAACATCCAGTGCTCACTCCAAACATCACACATATGGGCTTACCAGAATGTATGTGATTCTCAATGTATAAAGAGTCAAATAGTGCTTGCACACATATTTCCACCCAGCAGCGGAACGTGGAGATCCACCATCATTCCCCAGTCCTTATGCACCTGATCCAATGCTCCAGTAAGACAGAAATAAAGAACACCAGGCTAGTATATTATAAAATCTTCAACACAGAATTTTATTGTATTTAAAAGCACTTACAAACATATAAACAGCAATCGGCATCCACCAAACTACAATTTCCACAATTCCTACCATGATCACACCTGCATAGTAATGTCACGACTCCCAGCTCTCCCCTGTGTGTTTTATCATCAATGCTTCCATTTATGACAAAACACATAGGACATAGGCAGAAGTTGTGACGTCACCACGCATGCACGATCCTGATAGGAATTGTTAATGAGATTGCTGTTACAAATTCTGTTCCCAGTTTTAATAAGTCATTTAATTATCAAGATGTTAACCCATTGAGCTGGTGAGTGAGATGGTGTTGGACTGGAGGTTGTAATTAGAATATTTGCTCTTTATGAGCAGCTGGCCTTTTTTGTGTAGCTATGTGCAGTATTCAGTTCAGGGCTATCAAAGAATTGGGAAGTTTTTATATACAGTATAGAGAGAGGATACTAAGTCATACCACATCCTGATATGTACATACAGTGGGTCATAAAAGTAAAGAATGGGATTTTTAAGGTATGACCTCCCAGCAAATGAATCATACATACATACAGTAATTAAAATCAATGTCTTTATTACTGCAAAAACACTTAAGGATGAATTTAAAAACATCCATGGCTATTAGTGACACAAATGGCAAACACCTTACAGAGGCTACATCAATGACCAGTAAACCTAAATATACAAAAACAGATTTTTGCAGTCCTGATTTCCGTATTTACTTTTATACTTTTTGGCCTCTTTGTGGCCTTTGTAGAACCTACTGTGGCTGTTTTGCCTTGGACCTTGGGGGAGCCTTGCATTACAATTTTTTTGAACCCTGTTTAACCCCATCTTCATCTAATTCATTGGTATGTTTGATTTGAAACATGTCTGAGTGTTTATGTGATTGGACCATATTCATATATTAAAAATATGTATAATCCTTCCTCTTTTTTTCTTTGTACATTTCCAGCACTAGGGCGCTGCATTTCTGTCCTGAGTGGTAGACCTGCCATCACTGGGATTCCTTGTATTGATACTGTGGGCTGTATGTGGGGGGGCACCCATGGCATACTCAGCCTTCCTTTACAACTATACCCTTCAGGGTTTTGCTTTTATTTTTACTCAGATTTTTTTGGTCAGCGACGCAGCATTCTCCTGTGAGTTGTATGATTGCTATTTATCTGTTCATTTACATTATTCACACATAATATGTAATTTGTTGTATTATATATTTTTTGTGTCACTTATAGCGATGGATGTTTTTTAATTCAGATTTTAATGTTTATGAGGTAATAAAGATATTGATTTTTATTTTTTAAGTATGATTCATTTGGTAGGAGGTCATACCCTAAAAATCCCATCCTACACTTTTCACTTTTCTGTCCTACATTCAGTCCAGGGCTGTTAACTACATTTGGTGAGTACATCATTGATTTCCTGGGGAACAGTCTGACCACAAATTTGTGAAGGTTAGAAATTAGATAACTTGGCGTCACTTTTAAACATTAAAAATGAATCATTAAACACTTAACACTTAACAATTAGGAATGTGTTATATAATGATTTATGGTTGTATATTATAACAGTTACCATTTGAACATAAAGAAACTAGCCACAACATTAACCATTAGTGGGCTTATTTCCCTAGTAATACTTTTGCTAACAAAATTGCTTTTCTCTTTTAACACTGTAAATATTGTACTCCCTCAAAACAAATATATATAGTATGTAGTGCTACATCTCCTAGCCCCAAAAGGAGCTGCTAGTTTGTGATGGGTCCACCTTTGAATTTTCTATGACTTAACCCAACAATATGTTGATACACCAATGGCTACAGCTGGGCTTTAATAAAGCAAAATAAGACCCTAACAGGTTTAACAATAGTAAAGGTAAACAGTTCAATAATAGGATAATGGTTGGATGATGATAAGATGATGATGGTTATTCAGGGTTTATATAGTACCAATAATATTATGATATTGGTTTTAGAAAGATTGGGTTGTAGGAAATGGTTGACCTTCATACTGATATGTCAGTTAGTAAATTAGTGATGTGTAAATGAGACTGAGGAGGTGAACTGAGGAGCAGATAGATTTATTTGAGTGTTGTCAGCATAGAAATGGTATTGGACGCTATGCAAGGTTATCAGATGACCAAGGGAAGACAAAAGGAGGAGGAAGAGTTGTAAGTGACACTGAAATAGTATGTAAATAAGTAGGAGGAGAAGCAGGAAAGAGCAGAGTCTTGGAGGCCAAGAGGGTGAAGTTTTTTGATGGGGAGGTCAACTGTGTTAGAAAGCTCTAATAGTAAAGAGTACTAACTAGTGATTATTGACTTTAGCAGTTAGCAATCATTAGCAAGTTTTTAAAAGGGTAATTTCTGTTGAGTAGTGTGAGAGAAAGGCAGACCGCAATGGGTCAAGAGGATTGTTATCAGTGAGGTTGCAGCTTAGACAGTTGTAGAGTTTATATGTACTATAAATGGGAGCAAGGAAATTGGTCTTAGTTTTTTCAGACTGGTGGGGTCCAACATGGGCTTTTTAATTATGGGGTGAATCGAGTAGAGGAAGAGAAGGTGCCAGTAGAGAGAGATGAATTGAAGATGTAAGTTGGAGAGCTTAGAATACAACAAGAGGGTAACAAGACTAGTTGTGATGGAATAAGGCCCAGCGGGCACGTGCCAAGGTGGGCAAAAGAGAAAAGTGTAGCAAACTTTGAAGAAGAGAGCCGAGTGTGGTGGTAGAGATGGTAGAGACACTGGTGATCTCACCAGGAACTGCCTTTGTGGCACTGGCCATGTCCTGGGTAGACCTGGGGAAACAAAACAGAAAAATTGGAAACTTTTTTTTTTTTTTTGTTAAAGTTGTTTTTTTTTTCCCATTAAAAAAACTGTAAAAAAAGAAGTGTAAAATATGTTCTTTTAAAATGTTAAGTAAAATATGTATTACCTGGCATTCAAACTATATAACATGAAGACCTTAATGAAAGGTTTCTGAGACTTTATGTAAAGTCTTAAATTGTTGTTCTCTCAGCTGACAAGCAAGTCCTAGAATACAGTTCAAGCAACACTGTACTTCTCAATGCAGTTTTCAAACAAGAGAAATATACATTTCAGCCACTAAGGGGCACTGAAGGAAAAAGGCCCCAGTTTAGTTTGCTTTTGGGCTCCATCTTGTACCTCCTACAGTTGGATGATTGTTGGTAAGAGAGTAAATTTGTCTGACAAAATAGTTGCCCTCCATTGGATTTACCCCCTTCCTGACCAGGCCATTTTTTGTGTTACGGCACTGCGTTACTGTAACTGACAATTGTGTGGTCATGCAACTCTGCACCCAAATGCAATTTACGTCCTTTTCCCCCAAAAATTGGGCTTTCTTTCACTGGTATTTGATTGCCTGTGCGTTTCTATTTTTTGCTCTATAAAAAATAGACCAACAATTTTGAGAAAAAACAATATTTTTGGATTTTTGCTATTAAACATGTCCAGTAAAAAAACGAATTTCATCATAAATTTAGGCCAAAATGTATTCTGTCACAAATCTTTGCTAAAAAAAAAATCCCAATACATGTAAATTATTTGGTTTATGTGCAAGTTATACTGTTTACAAATGGCAGTATATATACTGGGCTTTTTTAAAATTATTTTTACTAATTATGGTTGCAATCATAGACTTATAGTGGAACTGTGAGACTGCGGCCGGCATTCTGACATTGGGGGGAACTGACTTGGTGTTGATGACATCCCCAGTGACATCAATACAGTGATCAGTGCTAAAAAAAAGCAATGACACTGTACTAATAGAACTGGGCAGGAAGGGGTTAACATGAGGCGCGATCAAAAGGTTAACTGTGTGCTTTGTGCTGTTTTACTATGTGCTGTGTCCGTGTGCTACACTGTAAGCACACTGCTTGGCATGCCTGCATGGCATGCAAAAGCAGTGTACATGAGCTGGCAGAGAGGAGAACTGTCTTCCCCGTCGGAAGATGCTTGGCAATCACCGGGTGCCGGTGAGTAATCGCTAGCTGGGACCTGGTGATTGACAGACGCAGCCGCAAATTGCGGCATAGGTAAGGCGCCTCTCACACGCCCCCTACCCGAAATGGCAAAATCACGTATATATATACGTGATTTTGTGCACCTGTGCCGCCCTGTAGCAGTATTTCTGCTATAGGGCGGTCGGGATGCGGTTAACCTTTAAATGATTCTTATTATTGTTCTCCACCATCACAGCATGTTTACCAGCAAATCATTTTTTCTTTTCCTCCTCTCAGTAAAATGGTGAGGCCAGCATCTAGAGTTTGGAAACATTTCCACAGTGCAATTTCTGCCAAGAGCAAAGCTGCAATTTACAAATATTGTGGGAAGAAATATTCTTTTACAAATGCTACAAGGATGACAGAACACTTCCTTGCATGCCAGAAGTGCCCTAAAGACATTAAAAAACTACTTTATGAAATTAGATAATGAGGACCATAATGAAAGTACAAGTAGATTTTCCCTCCTGAGTTCTCCTTCCAGAAACACTCTTTCTGCGGCTTCTGGATCATCAGAAAGTGTTTCTTCACCAGTAGCATCTTCAAGTAAGGAAGTGTTACAAATGATCATGCCATACCATTTTTGGATGTGGCAATTATCACACAGTGGGGGTAAAGTGAGAACCAATCTATTCAGGAAACCAGGGTAGCACCATTCTCAGAGCTGACTATGGACACCCCAGATATACAATCAGGGGTATTCCAGTAGATCAGATGCTATATTTGCTCTGAGGAAGCAAATTACCAGTATGAATCTGAACAAATGTGACAGCACTTTACTCAACGCTGTTATTCTACTGCTTATTTGAGTAGAGCACTGGACATTGCTGTGGCTACACCCAGGGAGAACCTTTTGTGGGGTAAAAAGAAAAGTAATGGCAATTGTAGTGCACCAGTATTCTCCACAAATTATAGCATGGAATTTTACAAGGTGAGGAAAATTGTAGAGAAGTACATTCCAGTGCTATATCAGGAGAAAGTTTATACCAAATTTCTTAAAACAGGATTAAAGTGGTGTCACAATGAGACTCTACTTTGGGGCATTCTTTATCCTTTAGTTATTTTTTTATCAAAGAAACCTGGTAATGCACATTGGTTGAGTTTCAGAGTCAACTTCAAATGTGATGTAAATTTTTGTCCATGTTGTCCAAGAATCATTGAGGGGGACAAATTTAGATTATGATGTAAACTATTTTATTAATTGTCATACAAAACATGTGATATACCTCATCACTTGTGCTATATGCAATGTTCAGTAGGTTGGGAGAACAACCAGGCAGTTACATGACTGCCTGAGAGATCATATATATGACACTGTCAAACATCATTGTATAAGTGTGTCATATCACTTCAATGAACATCATATAGGAAACACAATGGCTATCCATGTTCAGGCTGTACAGAAGGTGGTTACCCCCAGACATGGTGGTGATAGGGTTTGGTCTCTCTGTAAATGTGAGGTCTATTGGATCTTTCATTTGCGCACTAGTGTTCCAGAAGGGTTAAATTATGAGTGGCACCTTACACATTTTTATGAATAAACAAGGGCTGTTAGTGCCATCTGGAGGATGTGTTGTACCCTTGTATGATGGTTTGATATATATTACACAGTGGCGTTTCAGTTTGAACAATTTTAAAAAAATTAAAAAAAAATCTAATTTCTTCATAAATTCAGGCCAACATGTATTCTGCTACATGCCTATGGTAAAAAATCCCAATAAGTGCATATTGATTGGTTTGCCTACAAGTTATAGAGCCTACAAACTATGGTATATATACTAAAATAATTTTTTTTATACTACTAATGGCAGCAATCAACGAAATATAATGGGACTGCAATAGTGTGGAAGACAATCTGACACTAACTGATGCTGGAAGGAACTGACTAATTGCCGCTGACATCACTAGTTACATACTGTAAATACTAATATCTGTGATAATACTATAAATGGTCACTGTACTAAAGTCACTGGCTGGGAAAGGGGTTAACATCTAGGGTGAGCAAGGTGTTAAAAATGTGCCTGAGGGGCGTGGCTTGGCGCCGAGCGGAATGGCCGCTCAATGTAGGAGCTCCCGCCGGCCGGATCGGACTGCCAAACAGCGTGGTCGGGAGGGGTAAGACAGACCCCTCACAACATGGGGAAACACGACCGGACGCTCTCCGGCACCCGATCGCGGTCCCCAAGGGGCCCCAAGCCAGCAGGGAGACACATCAAGGAGCTCTTTAGCTCCCAGGCACAGAGAGCAGGGCCGCAGCCACCTCCCTCTCTCTCTCAATCCCCCTCTCCCCCTCCCTCTGCAGCCTCAGCCTCTGACACAGGCTGCTCTTCATGCATGGCTATGCAGGCTGGAAGTGACACAGTGCCACAGCATGATCTCTCTCCTGCCACACAGTCATTGTCCCTTAAAGATCTTCATGCTGTGGCCTCTGATATAAAGGCCTCTCTGGCCACTACCCTGACCTCTGCCCTACATGATTTAAGGGAAGACATTCGTGCAATGGGCTCAAGACTGGCTGAGGTAGAAACGGTCTCCAGTAGCAACAGGAATGCTATACTCCACTTACAGCGACAGTCAGGGGTCCACACTGCGACTATCAGAGAGTTCTACAGGCAGATTGAAGACTTGGATAACCGTGGCCGTAGACATAACATTAGACTTCGCGGTGTACCAGAATCCGTGGAAAACCCTGATATTCCTAAGGCGGTTACAACCATCTTTAACGACCTTCTGGGTCGCCCGCCAGCGACCCCCATTGAGATTGAGCGTGCACACAGAGCAAGTCGGCCCAGGGGGAGCGATGTGGATCCACCCAGAGATATCATTTGCTGCATTGTTAACTTCCCGCTCAAGGAAGATATACTTAGATGCGCTAGGATCAGAAGGCATCTGTCATATGAAGGAGCGGATATACAACTATACCAGGATTTATCCAGCATGACCCTACAACAAAGGCGAGCTTTGAGGCCACTACTAGAGTCGCTCCGTTCCCACAATATTATATATAGATGGAGATTTCCGTTTTGCCTTTCAGCTCGGGTTGGCGGCCACACATATGATTTGCGAATTCCTGAAGATCTTCCATCTTTTTGCTCGTCACTGAATATCCCATTGATTGACCTGCCTGACTGGCAGGGATCTCTGAGAGGGCTTCCGACCCTGTCCCCAGATTCAGCAGATGGTGCAATGGACTGGCAGGGCCATTGCCTTCGTAGAAGACGGACTGTCCCTTCGACTCCTCCAAGACCTCCCATTGGAGGCGCGGTGGCCGCTTCTAGCCCATCGGCCTCCCCTGCGCACAGAAAGCAACGGCACGAGCCTTAATTGGCTACCGCTCCCCTTTCATCGGGCCACTTCTGTGTCATTTTTTTCAGCTGCCTGTGGTTCATTATACTTCTTCTGTTGTTCCCATGGCCTTCCCTAAGGAGCCCCGAATGCCTCATCTCTCACTACCTGTTTTGCACGGGACTCCCTTTCTGTTTGCCACGTCATTTGTTAGCTTTTTGGGGAACCTACGCTTCTGGACTCCGACCAGCACCCGCTAAGGGAAAGACGCCATGGGGATGTCTCCACTGTACCCCTGCCTCATTGGTTCCAGGATCTGCTCCGAGTGATAGTCGGCTGCTCCGTGGTGGACTTCTTGACCCCTGGCTCGCTCTCTACTGCTGAGATTTGGCTCCCCGGATCCCCCAGCTGACCTTCTGTCCCCTCCGCATCTGGATTCCGCCCAGTGATCTGGTCGCTCTTGTATCTGCCTTAGTGGTCGGCCTTCGGATCGTCCGCCCACCTTTTGCTGCATCCTCTTCGTACCCAAGGGAACCCCTCCTGCTTCATTGTCTGACGCTCTGTTTTCTTTGATGCGGCTCCCAGCTGAACTCAGCCTCTCCCTGGCGTTCTATGACCGGCTATACCCAGTTGACTTCTTCAGTGCTGGCGCAAGAGGGCTGAGTATTGCTTGCACTGTATTTGGGAATGTGGAGGTGGGCTGATGTCGGGATGGGGGGTGGGTTTGGGGATGGTTGTGGTGGGGTGGCTCCTGGGGTTACTGCTTCTTGCCTATGGTTAGATGGACGAGCATCCCCTTCCCTGCTTCCTTTGGGGTTGTCCCGCCTGGCCTTGCCTTCTTCTCATTGGGTTATTCTTGTTTCCTGCTCTTGCTGTCAAACGGCTTCTAGGGATAATAGCATGGGCGGGGCTCCCTAGAGGTTCATTTCCCCTTTGCTCTGAGGATCTTGGTGATGGTGCGGTTGTGGGGGGAGGTGATGCTCGTCCCTTTTGTGATGCTGGGGTCACTGATTGTACTACTTATATATACTCGCAGTATAGGGTCAGTGCTTTGTTTAGTATCGGCTTCGTTGGTGCTGATCCTGGGATGTTTAGCCTGTATTTGCTAACCATTTGGGGTTCCATTGTGTTTCTCATTGTTAATGTCTTGATTTTTGTTTGTTTTGCCTCTGCTAATCCGTTGATAACTTTGTTTTTTTGTTCAGGAAATGCTTGCAATATCCGTCTTGGCCCTCCACCCTCCCACATTTGTCTTCCCTCGTTTTAGGCCTTGCGACCGTCTCCACTTTCTCCAACCCTTCTCTTATATATGTGTCCTAGAGTTAACCGGACACCCGGGCTTGGATAGCGTGGGGACGGTTTTTCACCTGATTTACACCTCTCAGGAATTTTTTTTTTCTGTCACAGCCTGCGCTTTAGTGCCCCCTACATGGCTTACAATTTGCCACTTCATGGAGTTGGTATGAGTCCCTTCCTACGCGTGTTTTCTCTAGAACATCCTAAACCTTATGTCACTATCGAACTCCTCCCTCCTCATCACATAACTTCTCACTTGCTTACATATTTTGGCGTGACCACCGGCCGGCGGTGGCGTTAATTCTCGTCTCGGCGTCCTCCTCGTTCCCCACACAGTGGGCTCTGTGAGCTCCTACTGATCGTCTATACGGCGCGTTTTACTATATCGTTTATTTTTCTTTCTTGCTTCTCTTTCTTTTCTTTCTCTTTCCACCGCCTTCATACTTTCTCTCCTAGTTTTCTTCTCCTTTTCTTCTTATAAGGAACAGCGGGTCTCTTCCTCAAGCCGTTTACCTTTTCCACTTTTTCTTCTTATACTCTCCCTCCCCCCCCCCTTTTTTTTTTTTTTTTTTTTTTAATCTCCCTTCTTCCCTTTCCCCTCATCCCTAGTGCAATTTACTGACGGGTTATCATGTCGGCCTCCACCTCAGTCTCAGGACCATTGTCCTTGAAATGCCTATCACTCAATGCCAAGGGCCTGAACGTGCCCGAGAAGCGCTCCATGTTGCTCTCTTACGTGCGCAAACAAAAAGCGGATGTAGTCTTCCTCCAAGAGACGCACTTTCGCCAGGACTCTATCCCCAAACTTTTTGATTTCCATTTCCCTACGGTTCTCCATGCTGCTAACCCGCTAGCCAAATCAAAGGGTGTTGCCATTTTACTCGCTAGACATTGTCCTTTCTCGGTGACGGACTCCCTTGTTGATCCAGAAGGTAGATACCTGTTTGTAAAGGGTTTTTGTGCTAAGCGACCTGTTACACTGGCCAATGTCTATGCTCCTAACACCAAGCAGGTTACTTTCATGCGCTCAATTACCACCGCCCTGGCTGGGTTCCAATCCGGAATGTTGATTTTCGGGGGCGACTTGAATATTCCACTATGCCCACTGTTAGACTCCTCTTCAGGCAGCTCCTTTCTGCCGTTCAAGGCCCTTACACACATACGTACACAATTACAACATCTACAATTGCATGACTCCTGGAGAACCCTTCACCCTTCTGTGAAAGATTACACATTTTACTCAGCTCCCCATAATAAATATTCCAGGATAGATTATTTCTTCCTGTCGCAATCGGATCTTCCACTCCTCCATGCTGCTTCGATAGAACCAATGGTTCTTTCCGACCATCACCCCATCACCATGACCTTGCGATTCCCTGATGTGTTTATTCGCTCGAAATTCTGGCGCCTGGATGCTTCCCTTCTGACAGATTCCGCTATTTTACAGGAGATACGCTCCAATCTGTCGGAATACTTTTCCCTAAATTCCTCTCCAGATATCTCCCCCCTCACGCTGTGGGAAGCCCACAAGTGTGTTATCCGTGGCTTTCTCATTGCAGCAGCGACAAAGCGCAAAAGAGATAGACAAGAACATTTGAAATTCCTCACGGGCAGGATACACTCCCTAGAGAGGGCGCATAAACGGTCTCTGGCTGCGTCGACCTTATCTGAACTAACGAGTCTACGCTCACAACTTCTTACTGAACTGGGCAAGGTGGTTAAGAAACGGTTCATCCTTTCACAAAAGCTGTATTATGAATTTGCTAATAAGAGTGGGAAGTTTCTCGCCAGAGATCTCCGTGAGAAAAGATCCAGCATGACGGTGCACAGAATCAGGGGTTCTGATGGCACTATAGCTACTTCTAACCCTGACATTGCCACCCACTTCGAACACTTTTACGCTTCCTTATATAATCTTCCTCCGGAACACCCTCCTCTGCCCACTGACAACTCTAGGGCCTCCCTGATTTCCGAGTTTCTCCGCCTTCACGGCCCGGCGGCCCTCCCGGAGGACTTGGCTGCTTCGCTGGACACAGACCTGACATTGAATGAGTTGCAGTGTGCTCTGCAACGGATGAAACCGGGTAAGAGTCCGGGCCCGGACGGCTTCTCGGCGGCCTATTATAAATCTTTCCTTGACATCCTGGGTACCCCTTTCCTATCGGCATTCAACACTTTCTCGCAAGACCCCCAACCTCAAAATCGCCTTCTGGAAGCCCATATCACAGTTATTCCTAAAGGTGACAAGGATGCCACACAAGTTTCTAATTATAGACCCATCTCCCTGCTGAATGTTGACATTAAACTCTTTGCGAAAATCCTTGCCAATCGACTTCTTCCTCTGCTCCCCTCCTTGATCCATTTGGATCAAGTTGGATTTATCCCGGGTAGGGAGGCCAGGGATAATACCATTAAGGCCCTCAACCTCCAACATTGGCTCTGTAAATCTACCTTTCCCGGTTTCTTCCTTTCCCTGGATGCGGAGAAGGCCTTTGATAGGATCGCCTGGGACTATCTGAAGGAGTCTTTGGTGCAATTGGGTCTGGGTGAGAAGATGCTCAATTTCATAATGTCCCTGTATTCAGGCCCTACTGCGCGTGTCCGGGTCAATGGCCATCTGTCAAACTCTTTCTCTTTGGGCAACGGCACGCGTCAGGGTTGCCCCCTCTCTCCACTCTTGTTCGTCCTTTCCTTGGAGCCCCTTCTACGGAAGTTGCGCTCTAACCCCGACATCAAAGGAATTGTGGTCTCGGATAAGGAATATAAGCTTGCGGCCTACGCGGACGATATTCTTCTCTTCCTTGCAGAACCGCATATTACTCTGCCGAATTTACTAAAGGATTTTGCGTTTTTTCGTTATTTGTCGAACTTCAAGATTAACTTTTCTAAGTCTTTCGCTCTCAACGTCACCTTGCCTTCGGAAGTGGTTTCTGATTGTGAGTCGCGTTTCCCGTTTCAGTGGGAAAGGGATTCACTTTCTTATTTAGGTGTGAAGCTTACCCGCAACCCCGACGATTTATACGCTAAGAATTTTTTACCCACTCTTCGTTCTCTCCAAGGGGATCTGAATAAATGGCACCGTCCTTGCTTTTCGTGGTTTGGAAGAGCTGCGATAATTAAAATGAACATCCTTCCTCGCCTTCTCTACCTCTTTCAAACTCTGCCCATCCACATACCGCTTGTTTTCTTCACATCCTGTAGGAGGCTCTGTTCTCTGTTCCTTTGGAACCATAAACGCCCGCGCATTGCTTATTCCCAACTGATTCTCCCTAAACTTGATGGTGGTATTGGCCTTCCTGACCTTCACCGTTACTATTTGGCGTGTCAGCTCTGCCGTGTAGTGGACTGGCACGTCCATTCTGCTTCTAAAGATTGGGTGCAGCTAGAACATGCCTTCTCATTCGCACCCCTGATTTCGATCCCTTGGCTGCCGCTGAAGCATACGCCTCAGGTTCTTCTCACTCACCCTTTGATAGGCCCTACCCTGAAAGCCTTCCGCTATACCTGCAAATCATCATCTATTTCTGCGTCTCCGAACGGTCTCACTTCCATCCGACTCAACCCTGACTTCCCCCCTGGAATGCACAAGAACTTTCTATCTGAACACTGGCCGCATGATCAAATTTTAGCCAAACACTTTCTCCACGAAGGCCAGATGAAATCACTCCACGAACTGCGTGAAAGCTTGGGTACCCGCGATTTTCCTCTCTGGGTTTATTTGCAAATAAGGCATTATCTGCTCTCGCATAAACCTTTCCGTGATTGGACCCGCCCTCTTACCCCTTTTGAGGATATTTGCTCGAGAGGAGAACCGCGTAAGCATTTGATTTCAGAAATTTACCCCCTCTTAATTGAGAATAGGGCCTATAACTCCCTACCCTCTTGTCAGGCCTGGCATAGAGATCTGGATGAAAATTTGTCGGATTCCGACTGGGCACGTGTATTCAAATATTCTCATAAATGCTCCCTTAATGTCTCAACGCAGGAAAACGGTTACAAATTGGTATCGAGGTGGTATCGCACCCCTTCACGAATTGCTCATTTTAATCCTTCTTATCCCAATATCTGTTGGAGGTGTGGGGCTGCGGACGGATCATTTTTACACATCTGGTGGTCCTGTCCGAGCATTCAACCGTTCTGGCAAGAGGTTCATAGGATTGTAGTTTCGGTGACGACCGTGCCTCTAGATCTGTCTCCGGCCCAGTTTCTCCTCCATCATTCCTCCCTTCCGGGGGGACAATATCATAGATCTTTGGCCATGCATATGGTCAACGCGGCCAGACTCTGCCTTCCCGTTCTTTGGGGCTCTTCTCGCCCCCCCTCGGTTCGTGATTGGCTTGTCCGTGTGGGTAAAATGGCAGACATGGAGGAACTGATTGCGTCGGCCCTTGACACTCCCACTAAATTTTCCCACATCTGGGCCTGCTGGATCTATTTCACAACTACTCCTACATACAGGTCTCTTATGGACCACTAGGTCTGACTTGGTCCAGCTTTCCTGCCGATGTTACTTCTTTACAGTAGTTTCTGTGGTAGGCACTATGACTCTTTTCGATAATGTCTCCCTTTCCATGCGACTCTGGCGTTGGCTCAACTCTTATCCCCATACATGATTAACCCCAGATATTGCTATCATTACTCACCCCATATGTTCCCCCCCCCCCTCCCCACTATTAATTTAATTTTTTTTTTTTTTTTGCACCCCCATCCTCCCCTTTCTGTTCCCATCATTTTTCTTTCTACCTCCCTTTCTTTCTTTTCTCCTTTCTCTTTTCTTCTCGCCTTTTGCTTTGCTATGCTACCTGGAACATTAGACATGCCATTCTTTCACTCTCCCCACTTCCATCAACGGCTCCTACCGCAACGTTTCCCGGTTTGGTAACTCTCCCCATCGTCATAAGTTTTTGACCGAACCTTACGTTCAGGTGCTATGACCACTCTTCCTATCGCTACAGCCCTACATGACGAAGCACGAGCGCAGGGGATATTATTATATGATGCATTTACACCCCATACTATACTATATTGGCTCCGGTTTGCTGTAAGCATATCCTTATTGTACTCGGGTTTTGTATCAGTGCATTATCTGTATTCTCTTGTTTGAGTTACTGCTGTGTCGCTGTAGATTGTGCCTGCTATTTCGCTTAGGCACCCTGTACATGTCTCTTGTACCATTATGTTTTGTATTAATAAAGGCTTTCTTTTTGGGAAAAAAAAAAAAAATGTGCCTAACTATGTGTAATGTGTGTAAAGTGACTATATATGCTGGAATTTTTTTTTAATACTACTAAAGGAGGTGATCAATAACTTATAGTGGGACTGTGATAGTAAGGTGAACTATTTGACACTAACTGACACTGGGTGGGAATTGATTAACTGACACTGACCTCTTCAGTGACACTAATACAGTGATAACAGTATACACTGTCACAATACTATTGACACTGGCTGAGATGGGGTTAACATCTTGGATAATCAAGGGGTTAAGTGTGTGCCTAACAGGTGTTAATTTGTGTACTGTGTGCTGCTTTTTACTAAAAACCTCTTTGTTTCTTTTCTCTGCTAAGGGAGAAAGAAAAGAAAAAGAGAAAGAAAAAGAGAGATCATTCCCTCTTTATAGAGCCCTTTGTTGATTGTCAACACAGGGCTCTGGGCTGTGAATGGATACAGCTGATCAGCATAAATCATTGGCCAGGGCATGCTGTCAACTCCCTCTGTGTACAATCACAGCAGGAGTCAGCGGGTGAGGGACCAAGTGTGTGTGCCCTATACCCAGAAGGAGCCAGCTATGTACAAGTATATCCCTGTGCCTGTACAGGCTGCCCGTCCACAATACATTGCGAGTTAGAAGTCCGCAAATGGATAATTTGCTGAATACTTTCTCATCCATCTGATCTGACTTCTAGAGATGAGCGAATCGAACTTGGCGAAGTGGAATTCGTTTCGAATATTAGGAAAAATTCGATTTGCACCGAATCCGAAAATTAGCAAACTTCAGATGCACGAATCGAATTTTTCCCGATCGGCCGATTTTCATCCTTTCTACAGCCGGCAAAAAGTGTCCCTGCAGAGAGCTCTGCTATTTCTGACAGTTCTCTGACAGTTCCTTCACATTTACAGCGGTTGAAACATTGTATCTATTTGTTTCCATTTAGGATACAGATGTTTTTATTCGGAAACAAATAGATACAATGTTTCAACCACTGTAAATGTGAAGGAACTGTCAGAGAACTGTCAGAAATAGCGGAGCTCTCTGCAGATACACTTTTTGCTGTACTGGAATTCTTCTTATTTTCATTCTTCTTCTTCTTCTTCTTATTTTCATTCTTCTTCTTCTTCTTATTTTCATTCTTCTTCTCCTTCTGCTTCTCCTTCTTCTTTTCATTCTTCTTCTCCTTCTTCTTTTCATTCTTCTTCTCCTTCTTCTTCTTCTTCTTTTCATTCTTCTTCTTCTTCTTCTTTTCATTCTTCTTCTTCTTCTTCTTCTTCTTCTTATTTTCATTCTTCTTCTCCTTCTTCTTTTCATTCTTCTTCTCCTTCTTCTTTTCATTCTTCTTCTCCTTCTTCTTCTTCTTTTCATTCTTCTTCTCTACTTCTTTTCATTCTTCTCATTCTTCTTTTCATTCTTCTTTTCATTCTTCTTCTTCTTTTCATTCTTCTTCTTCTTCTTTTCATTCTTCTTTTCATTATTCTTCTTCTTTTCATTCTTCTTCTTCTTCTTTTCATTCTTCTTCTTCTTTTCATTCTTCTTCTTCTTCTTTTCATTCTTCTTTTCATTCTTCTCATTCTTCTTTTCATTCTTCTCATTCTTCTTCTCATTCTTCTTTTCATTCTGCTTCTCATTCTTCTTTTCATTCTTCTTCTTCTTTTCATTCTTCTTTTCATTCTTCTCATTCTTCTTTTCATTCTTCTTTTCATTCTTCTTCTTCTTCTTTTCATTCTTCTTCTTCTTCTTCTTTTCATTCTTCTCATTCTTCTTTTCATTCTTCTTCTTTTTTTCATTCTTCTTCTTTTCATTCTTCTTTTCATTCTTCTTCTTCTTCTTCTCATTCTTCTTTTCATTCTTCTTTTCATTCTTTTTCTTCTTTTCATTCTTCTTTTCATTCTTCTTTTCATTCTTCTTCTTTTCATTCTTCTTCTTCTTCTTTTCATTCTTCTTCTTCTTCTTTTCATTCTTCTTCTTCTTTTCATTCTTCTCATTCTTCTTTTCATTCTTCTTCTTCTTCTTTTCATTCTTCTTCTTTTCATTCTTCTTTTCATTCTTCTTCTTCTCATTCTTCTTTTCATTCTTCTTTTCATTCTTCTTTTCATTCTTCTTCCTCTTTTCATTCTTCTTCTTTTCATTCTTCTTTTCATTCTTCTTCTTTTCATTCTTCTTCTTCTTCTTTTCATTCTTCTTCTTCTTCTTTTCATTCTTCTTTTCATTCTTCTCATTGTTCTTTTCTTTCTTCTCATTCTTCTTCTCATTCTTCTTTTCATTCTTCTTCTCATTCTTCTTTTCATTCTTCTTCTTCTTTTCATTCTTCTTCTTCTTCTTTTCATTCTTCTTTTCATTCTTCTTCTTCTTTTCATTCTTCTTCTTCTTCTTTTCATTCTTCTTTTCATTATTCTTCTTCTTTTCATTCTTCTTCTTCTTCTTTTCATTCTTCTTTTCATTCTTATTCTTCTTTTCATTCTTCTTCTTCTTCTTTTCATCTTTTCATTCTTCTCATTCTTCTTTTCATTCTTCTCACTCTTCTTCTTCTTCTTCTTCTTTTCATTCTTCTTTTCATTCTTCTTCTTCTTTTCATTCTTCTTCTTCTTCTTTTCATTCTTCTTTTCATTATTCTTCTTCTTTTCATTCTTCTTCTTCTTCTTTTCATTCTTCTTTTCATTATTCTTCTTCTTTTCATTCTTCTTCTTCTTCTTTTCATTCTTCTTTTCATTCTTCTTCTTCTTTTCATTCTTCTTCTTCTTCTTTTCATCTTTTCATTCTTCTCATTCTTCTTTTCATTCTTCTCACTCTTCTTCTCATTCTTCTTTTCATTCTGCTTCTCATTCTTCTTTTCATTCTTCTTTTCATTCTTCTTCTTCTTCTTTTCATTCTTCTTTTCATTCTTCTCATTCTTCTTTTCATTCTTCTTTTCATTCTTCTTCTTCTTCTTTTCATTCTTCTTTTCATTCTTCTTCTTCTTCTTCTCATTCTTCTTTTCATTCTTCTTTTCATTCTTCTTCTTCTTTTCATTCTTGTTCTTTTCATTCTTCTTTTCATTCTTCTTCTTCTTCTTTTCATTCTTCTTCTTCTTCTTTTCATTCTTCTTTTCATTCTTTTCATTCTTCTTTTCATTCTTCTCATTGTTCTTTTCATTCTTCTCATTCTTCTTCTCATTCTTCTTTTCATTCTTCTTCTTCGTTTCATTCTTCTTTTCATTCTTCTTTTCATTCTTCTTCTTCTTCTTTTCATTCTTCTTCTTCTTTTCATTCTTCTTCTTCTTTTCATTCTTCTCATTCTTCTTTTCATTCTTCTTCTTCTTCTTTTCATTCTTCTTTTCATTCTTCTTTTCATTCTTCTTCTTCTTCTTCTTCTTCTTCTGGCAACTCCACCACGCAGCTCATTTTTGTTCCAGTATTACTGTATTTTGCTCCTTCAAAATCCTGAAACTTTCTTTTGGCAGGTGTACAGACTCAGGTACTCAGTGCAGGAATGGTGGGAATCCCTCACAATGGACACAGCAGGTGTACATACAGACCCAGGAATTCAACACAGGGACAGTGGGAACCCCTAATAATGGGTAAAGCAGGTGGGCAGACCCGGAATCTCAGCACATGGATGGTAGGAACCCCTCATAATGGGCACAGCAGGTGTGCATACCCAGAACCTCAGCACAGGGATGGTGGGAACCCCTAGTAATGGGCGCAGCAGGTGTGCAGACCTGGGACCTCAGCACAGGGATGGTAGAAACCCCTCATAATGGGAACAGCAGGTGTACAGACCCAGGAATTTAGCACAGGGATGGTGGGAACTCCTCCTAATGGGCAGAGCAGGTGTACAGACCCAGGAACTCAGCACAGGGATGGTGGGAACTTCTCATAATGGGCGCAGCAGGTGTGCAGACCTGAAACCTCAGCACAGGGATGGTGGGAACCCCTCATAATGGGCACAGCAGGTGTGCATACCCAGAACCTCAGCACAGGGATGGTGGGAACCCCTAGTAATGGGCGCAGCAGGTGTGCAGACCTGGGACCTCAGCACAGGGATGGTAGAAACCCCTCATAATGGGAACAGCAGGTGTACAGACCCAGGAATTTAGGACAGGGATGGTGGGAACTCCTCCTAATGGGCAGAGCAGGTGTACAGACCCAGGAACTCAGCACGGGGATGGTGGGAACTTCTCATAATGGGCGCAGCAGGTGTGCAGACCTGGAACCTCAGCACAGGGATGGTGGGAACCCCTCATAATGGGCACAGCAGGTGTGCATACCCAGAACCTCAGCACAGGGATGGTGGGAACCCCTAGTAATGGGCGCAGCAGGTGTGCAGACCTGGGACCTCAGCACAGGGATGGTAGAAACCCCTCATAATGGGAACAGCAGGTGTACAGACCCAGGAATTTAGCACAGGGATGGTGAGAACTCCTCCTAATGGGCAGAGCAGGTGTACAGACCCAGGAACTCAGCACAGGGATGGTGGGAACTTCTCATAATGGGCGCAGCAGGTGTGCAGACCTGGAACCTCAGCACAGGGATGGTGGGAACCCCTCATAATGGGCACAGCAGGTGTGCATACCCAGAACCTCAGCACAGGGATGGTGGGAACCCCTTATAATGGGCACAGCAGGTGTTAGGGGGTTTAACTCTCCAGCATCCATTAGAGACTGATATAGTAATATAGTTCATTCTTCTTTTCATTCTTCTTTTCATTCTTCTTCTTCTTCTTTTCATTCTTCTTCTTCTTTTCATTCTTCTTTTCATTCTTCTTCTTCTTTTCATTCTTCTTCTTTTCATTCTTCTTCTTCTTTTCATTCTTCTTTTCATTCTTCTTCTTCTTTTTATTCTTCTTCTTCTTCTTTTCATTCTTCTTTTCATTCTTCTCATTCTTCTTTTCATTCTTCTCATTCTTCTTTTCATTCTTCTCATTCTTCTTCTCATTCTTCTTTTCATTCTTCTTCTCATTCTTCTTCTTCTTTTCATTCTTCTTTTCATTCTTCTCATTCTTCTTTTCATTCTTCTTTTCATTCTTCTTCTACTTCTTTTCATTCTTCTTCTTCTTCTTTTCATTCTTCTTCTTCTTTTCATTCTTCTCATTCTTCTTTTCATTCTTCTCCTTCTTCTTTTCATTCTTCTTTTCATTCTTCTTCTTCTTCTTTTCATTCTTCTTCTTCTTCTTTTCATTCTTCTTCTTCGTCGTGCCCCGTGACTGCCCAAATGAGTGAAGTGTGCGGTGATTCTAAGATCGACGGCACTCATCTGCATGTCATACTGACTGACAGTATTATTTCTCTTCCCCAGCAGACTCCAAGGGCATTTAAATTAAAGGTACAGTGTTCTGCACTAATATAAAGGCTCTCTGAAGCCTAGAAACCCTTTTAATTAGTTAAATTCGCAGCGAATAAATTCGCATCGAATTGAATTTCTCCCGCAAATTCGGCGAATCAGCCGAATCGAATTTTTGAATAATTCGCTCATCTCTAGACACAATGTCTCCTCTCTTTGTATGATATGTTTTTGGATGCCAACCAATCAACCTTGTTGCTCACATAGACTCTGTACCAAGACAACTGTACCAAGATCCAATGTTTCTACTATGACGCTTATAAGTGCAAGATATAGAAATGTAATGGGGTTGATTTTCTAAAAGAAAATAAACTGTTCCCATTTTAAGGGAATTTGCACTTCGTAAGGGGATTTTCCCCAGAGCTCAGTGAATGAGGTGATACTCTGCTGATCTCTGTCATTCAATCATGTGCAAGAAAAAAATATTATTATTTTTTTTACTTGAATGTAATTGGCTAGTTTTTTCTAAGTGAAAATTCATCGCATTTACTAAGCTCTGGGAAATGCCACTTGCAAAGTGTAACTTCACTTGCAAATTGAACACCCTATTTATCTTTTTTTTTTTGTAATAACAATTTTTATTGATTTTCAAAAATATACAAACAGTATGTTTAAGAAAAAAAAAAGGATAAGAAAAGAAAACAAGCAAAACAGAAAGTTACATCGATGGCAAAACTGCGTAAGGACAGGACCAACAAAAACATAAAATAACAGTGTGAAGGTTATCAGGACCTTACATTTTGGGCCGGCATAGAGGAAATGAAGGTATCCCATGGGAGCCAAATCATCTCAAACACAGCAAACGAACAATTATGTAGTGCAGTCAAGTATTCCATCTGTCTAACATCAGCAATAAGTTTGTACAGAATCGCCATTAAAGGAGGAGTAGAAGACAACCAACACATAGGAATGCTTCTCCTAGCCGCGGTCAGAACATGTACAGCAAGTTTTCCGGATGGTTTAGGTAAACCCGGAAATGGTAGACCTAGAAAAAAATGTAGTGGATCAAGTGGGAGAGAGGTACGCATTAGTGATTGTAACAGGGAGAGAACATCTTTCCAGAAAGGAGTAATGGAGCTGCATGTCCAAAAGATATGATAGAGAGAACCCTGGTCTCCACCACAGCGCCAGCAGGCAGGAGAAGCATTCGGATTATAAGCATGAAGAACTTCAGGTGTTTTGTACCATAACATCATGAGCTTGTAAATATTTTCCTTAAAAACCACACAGACAGAAGATCTAGATGCATTTTCCCAGATTTTCTTCCACGTTAATAGATCAATATCACATTGTACGAATTGAGACCACCTACGCATGTAAAGGTGAGTGGCATTGGACAAGGAGGGGGCATCTAGAAGTAGTTTATATGTGTTAGAAATAATACCCCTTTGGTGGGGGCCCTGCATACATAAACGTTCAAAGGAAGTAGGCTTCCCCAGGGTTAATGAGGGTGATAAGGTAGAAAAGAAGTGGCGTATTTGAAGGTAAATATATAGGTGTTGAGAAGGTAGAAGAGATTTTTTCTGTAGATCTGGGAATGAGTGTAACTTACGAGTCACCGGGTGTACCAAGTGACGCAATTGAAAAAGGTTAGCTGCTACCCAAAGAGACATCCGGGACATGGCCATATTGTCTGGAAGATTAGGGTTATGGAGAATATTTGTCAGTGGGGAGCAATCAGAGGCCAGTGTAAATTTAGCCTTACATTTCCGCCAAACAGCCAGAGAAAAGTGCATGGGACCAAGGAATAGGTGGCGAAAAGAAGAGACATCCACTGTTGAGGTCGACCAAAGGAGGGAGCATGGATGAGCCGGAGACAATTGTAAAGATTCAATCTCAGCCCACGTGTTGGGAGGATAGTGAGTAGACCATGACATGAGAAAACGAAGATGAGTTGCATAGTAGCATGTTATTATATCCGGTACCCCCAAGCCCCCCCTAGAACGCGGAGAAAGCAAAACAGAACGTGCAATCCTGTGCCGCTTGTTGTGCCATATAAAATGCAGGAAAGATTTCTGGAGGGAGTGAAGTTTGGACATAGGAACGGGAACGGGGAGAGTCGCAAACAGGTATAACAGTTTGGGTAACACGGTCATTTTTAGTACATTAATGCGTCCGAGAAAAGAAATGGGCAAGGCATCCCAGTGTTTCAGAGAACGAGAAATTGCTATAAATAATGGGGGGAAATTGGCCTCGTATATGGATTGGTAAGAGGAAGTCAGATTAGTACCTAAATATTTTAAAGAGTGGGTGCACCACCGGTAGGGAAAGGCTTCCTGAAGCGAGGATAAAACGCCAGAGGGGACATGTATCGGGAGCTCCTCAGTTTTAGACGTGTTAACTTTGTAGCCAGATATGACCCCAAATTGTTTCAAGGTCTTATGCAAAATCGGTAGGGAGGTATGAGGACTCGCAAGCGTGAGGAGGATGTCATCAGCAAACAGCGATAATTTGTATTCATGGTTATGGGATCGTATCCCGCGAATATCCGGATTCGACCTTATGGCGATGGCTAAAGGTTCCAGACAAAGAATGAACAGTAAAGGAGAGAGTGGGCAACCCTGACGTGTACCATTTGACATCTGAAAGGGGAGTGAAAAAAAAGAGGCTAATCTGACCTGCGAAAAGGGGGAAGAATAAAGGGCCTTCAAGGCTGCTACAAATGGACCCCTGAAACCATATCTTTCCAAGACCATGAACATGTAAGGCCAACTTAAACGGTCAAAAGCTTTTTGAGCATCTAAACTTAATAATATAGCGGGGGTGGAGGATCGGTTAATCAAGTCAACCAGATCAATGGATCGCCTGGTGTTATCTGCAGCGTGTCTGGCAGGTACAAAGCCCACTTGGTCCCTATGTATGAGTTTGGAAATAATTCCAGACAGTCGGTTAGCCAAGATTTTAGTGAAAATCTTGTAATCGGAGTTAAGTAGGGCAATGGGGCGGTAATTGTCTACTATAGAGTGATCTTTATCGGGTTTGGGGATAACCGAGATATATGCTCAGGAGAATTCAGTCTGGGTGTGACCCCCTTGAAAAGATCTCGATAAAAGGAGAGGAGATGAGGAGCCAGGATACCAACAAAAGATTTATAGTAGGAGTAGGGCAATCCGTCCGGTCCTGGGGCTTTACGAGAGGGAAGGTGTTTAATTGTGTCAAACAATTCCTCTGGCGTAATATCAGCGTTAAGGGTGGCAATGTCTGAGGGTGAAAGACTCGGAAGTGACAGGGGGTCAAAAAAATTATCAAAAGATAACTGTGTGAGGGGCGGGTGAAGGTCTGGGGTCAAACAGTTATAAAGATTCTTATAGTATGAGCCAAAAAGGGATGCCATGACCTGAGGATCATAGGTAGGGCTTCCATTTGGTTGGATTAAAAGATCAGGCATCGTGGAAGGAGACTGAGCTTTGAGTCGATTGACTAACATACGATGAGGTTTGTTGGAAAATTCGTAAAATTTTTGCTTAACCCATAAGAGGGATTGCGCAGACTTACTAGAGTCAAGAGTTTTAATGCGGTCACGTAGAGATGTTACCTTCCGGAGCCCAGAAATGGACGGCTTGGCCAACAACTGTCGTTCTGCCAAAGATAGTTGATGGATGAGAGAAGCCCTAGCACTCGCTGAAGATTTTTTTAAACGAGAACCCATAGAAATACAGAGTCCTCGAAATACCGCCTTATGAGCCTCCCATAGGGTTGAGGAAGAAGCTACGGAGCCAACATTGTGGGTGAAATAGGTATCAAGTCCCCGTGACAGTTCATCCCTAAGATGTTCTGTAGAAAGAAAGGTCTCATTAAGGCGCCAATTACATGGTTTGGGTATAATAGGAGGGAAAAAAAGGTTTAAAGTCAGAGAGGCATGGTCATACCAGGTAATGGGGTTGATTTCAGAGGCGACCAGGAGTGGAAGAAGTGGGGCAGAGATAAAAAAATGATCTAGGCGGGAAAAACTACGGTGAGGGGTGGAGTAGAAAGTAAATTGTTTATGGAGGGGGTGTTTAATCCGCCAGGCATCAAAGAGACGATGCTCCCTTATCAGTCTACGGAAAGATTTTGAAGAGGAGCATTGCCGCTTCGAGGGTGTGGACTCGAAAAGAACTTTCCTGTCTTTATGGGGGGAAAAAACCAAGTTGAAATCGCCCCCAACAATCACATGCGAAATGGGAAAGGAATCTAAGTTGGCGAGTGTTTGTGAAAGAAATTGCAATTGACCCGAATTTGGGGCGTATAGATTCAACAAAACAAGGGGAGTGTCACCAAGCATACATTCCAAAATAATAAAGCGACCCTGTTGGTCAACCCTGGAGGAAACAACCCAAAGGGAGCAGTGTGACCTAATCAAAATTGCCACCCCAGCCTTTCCGGAAGGATCAAAGGCCGAATAGGCTTGAGAAAAAAATCTCGAGGCAAAACGGAAGGAGCCAGTTGATTTGAAATGGGTCTCCTGGACAAAAATAATGTCTGCTCCTGAGGATCGAAATTCCCGCAAAGCCATCCAACGTTTTTGAATGGAATTGAGACCCTTGACATTATATGACAAAAACCTCAAAGCCATTATAAAATAATAATAAATTAAGCACATGTATTAGCATGAGAAATGCATAATATACCATCGATGTAGAAAAATGGAGAACAAAAAACATTAAACTAACACAAGAAAGAACAAACACAGTAGTTGACATAAGTATCCGCAAGGATATAAACCTGGGAGCAACAATTTGGCCCAAGTCGTCTAGGCCTATGGCTAGACAAAATCGGGAGCAACACGACAACCAAGACATCAGGGAGATCGCCAAACCCGGCCAGAAAAAACAAAAGTGAAAAAAAAAAAAAAAAAACACCCAACAATGGTTCGGCCGGCCAGAAATGAAAAACCTGTAGAAAAAAACATGTATAAACCAGGAGGAAAGGATCGGCATCGAAGTCACTTCGGAGAAGCACCCCAGGGAGTCATCAGACAGGCGGATCAGTTGTCCGAGGATGTCGTGGACGTTGTGGGGTACGTGAGAGCCTCTTCCGGCCTCTGTGGACTGGAGTCCAGATCTTGTTGGGGGTGGCAGATGGACGGACTGGAGTGGGTGGCAGAGGGGTCATGTCATCTGACAAAGGTGGAAGTCCCAGGCGCTTAAAAAAAGAATCCGCCTCATGAAGATCACGGAGCACAACTTGAGTATTGTCCCTAGTTACGATCAGCCTGAAGGGGAACCCCCACCGATAAAGGACACGGTGTTGCTGGAGGTGTGAGGTGATCGGCTTCAGAGCTCGCCGCTTGGCCAGGGTAATCGGGGACAGATCGCAGAAGAGTTGGAGTCTGTCACCTTTAAATTCCAGAGATGGCTTGTGGCGAACTGCTGATAATAAGGCTTCCTTGCTTTGAAAAAAATGGAAGCGAACAATGACGTCGCGAGGTCTGGTGCCTTCAACAGGTTTTGGGTCCAAGGAGCGATGAGCCCTGTCCATACGCCAATCAGCTTCTGGAACCAAGGGAGCAGTTGCGGTGAAAAAGGATAATAGGTGACGGTGTAGTTGTGCATCATCAATAGATTCGGACATACCGCGTATACGGATATTTTGGCGCCGTTCCCTGTTTTCCAAATCCTCTTGTTGGAGCTGCATTTGGGACATGGAATGTTTCAAATACGCGTTGTCCTCTTCCAGAACATGAACGTATTGCACCAAATCATCAAACTCAGTTTCCAATTTATCCGTGCAGTCACCGATCTGCGCTATTTCCCCTCTGAGATCCAACGCCAGTTTTCCAATTTCAGTGGAAATGGATGCGGTGATATTGCGTAAGAATATTTGCAATTTATCATCTAGCGCTGAAATTGTGAGAGAAGATGATGTGACAGCCTGCTGGGAAATCTGGGTGGAGGGGTGTTGATTGCCTGAGGCAGGATGAACTATTGCCCCCCCAGTTATATTCTGGGGATCAGGATCCTCCATCTGGGGCTGGAGCAGGGCAGAGGCAGTCAGAGGAGCTGTAATGCTTGAGGGTGCAGTTCCCTCCGTGACCACCGGGAGTCCGGGATCGCTCCCTGGGTTCCTGGACATGCCAGAGGCCGGGGATTGCGGCCTGGATAAGAACCGCCGAAGCGGTGACGGCCGCGGATCCTGTGGCTGCGGGGAGGGGGGCTTCCAGCGCCCTATCTTCCCCATAAAGGGCTCGTTCTGGTGCTGTGCCAGGTGCAGAGGGTGTATGACTCACCCGGAGCTGAAGGAAGGCAGTGGCACGTGACGGGTGAGTCCGTGCTGGCCGGGGATGAGCGGAGCTCAGGGATTACACAGCCGCCATCGTCCCTGGTCGCGCATGCGCCCCCCCTATTTATCTTTTATAAATCAACCCCATTATCTCCAACTACTTTCACTATATTGTGCATTTCTTTTTGTCACATGATGTAATTTCTGCTGATGTGATTCTTATTACTCCATGTACCAAATAACAGCACTCCTTGTATTGTACACTATATGTAAATTGGTAAATAAAGTTATTAAAAAATGAAAACATTTCTTAGAATAACATGCTTGGGAGATGTCCTAAACCTGCCTGTGAAGTGGCACATCTGTACAATGCATACAATGTACTACAGCAAAAGTAGCATTTACAAAGAAAAAAAATCAATTTAAATTGATGGTAAAATCTATTTTCTAGCCTATTCATTCTTTTTTTTTTTTTAACAAAGTAGCCCAGGATCCCCTTAATCTATACAAGACCTTTTTCTTAAATGAGGTTTTGGTATTGTTGATTAGTGCTCCCCCTAAAATAATGCCTGGTATAGAATTTAAGAGGGACACCACATATTTTTTTTTACAGGCCCTTTGAGTCTGAATGAGTTTTATGAAGGAACCACCCAAGAAAAATGTTTAAAAAAATGAAATCCTCCCAAAATCCACAAATACCCTTATCTGGGCATTAAGCCGGATTGGCTAGGAAGGGAGACAGAAGGTGCGCAACCCTTCCCCACCAACTACCCTTGCCTCCCTGAAACATACTGAACCACATGTCCTCAACATAGGAATTATTCCATGCCCGGGGTCCCTCTGGCAAAACACCTTTTCACCATGTTCATGACAAGGACCTCTTGGTCCAGTGGTTGTGAGGGTCTACAGATGTGGACTCACCAGAATCTGGAATCCCCTTAAAAATAAGGTAATCTCAGATACCCTGGTGGCTCAGGGTAACTCAGAATTCAGACCCCCACCAATACACCAGACCAGAGAGGCCTGGGATGTGAGGAAGAGACCTTTGACATCATTAACATGGCTTAGTATGGGTTGGAGGGTAGAATGATTGCTTTGGGACCCCTCCTTAAAATGTTTTCTTTTCTTCTTTTTAATGTTTTCTTTTCTTCTTCTTATTTTGCATTGGTACGTGTTCCCCCAGCTCCCTATGCCTTTTGTTTGAAAATCACTGGCCTGTTAGCCATGAAAATGGAGAGAATTTTCCAAATATATATATTGCTATTTTATCATAAATTCTTCTTTTCATAGGAAGGAAAAAGCTAATTTTGGTGTATGTATCTCATTCCTTGAACAGTAACACTGGCCCTTTACTCATGAAGAAACAGAGCTTGACACAAAGAGAAGAAAACAGTATTCATTTTGTTTGCCTCCACATTGCTGTCATGCTGAAAGAATGTAAAATTGTCATATTGCATATTAATGGCCTTTGATTCTGCAAATGATACATTGTGTTCCTTCTAAATTAGGGCATATTCTATGAAGATAAGTGATTAGTATGTAGGAGGACAGTGTGGCTGCAAATTACAGGTTTAGAATCAGTTATAGTGTTGATTAAGCTTATAATACTTTAGAGAGATACCAATTTAGTAAAGAGCAGTTTAGTTTTGATTTTAAAAAATAATTAGAACATTTCTCTAAACATATTTAAAATCTTCAGTGTTTTACCATCGTCAACAGTAAATGCATGCTTTGTAATCAAGACTGCTTTGGGCTTATTGACAATAAAGTAAATGACATTCATTGAACATCAAAATTGACTTTTTAATTTAAGACATACACTTGCAATCATACACCAACATTTCAAATACACTTTTTAAATGGCATATTTCATTAAATTTCAATTTGAAAAAAAAAATGTAACAATTTACAGCAATAGGAAAATAGCTGTTTAATATAATCTATGCAATTCAAGAATGCAAACTTAAGAGGTAGTATCTAACCTGACAGGTGCTAAACAAAATGAAGATTCATTTTTATTTAAACAACACAGAAAATAATATTTTCTTAATGAAACTTTGTTGCTGAATTAAGCATGTACCTGTTGTTAGAATCTTCACATTTTAGGCCCCTTCCACACAAGGCAGGCTCCGTTGGAGTGCACTTGCTCAGCGGGGTATCTGTCTGCTGATCTCTTGCTTGCAGAAGGTTGGTCCATGTCTGTTCTGCTTATGTAAAGCGGACGCAGACAGCCATTTACACCTGACTGCCATCCGATCCGCAAGATGGATGGGGAACAAATCCCCAGCTGTCTGTTTTTAGTGAATAGGATGGATTGGAATGGGGGGGGGGGGTAGATGGACACATGTCTGTTTACAGCTGTCGCTGCAAAGAAGAGATTGAAGTGTCTGATCGGGTCTGTCGGAAAAACTTACAGGCAGACCCAATCAGTCCACAAGTGTGAAAGGGGCATAATACATTTTTGGATGTGTCATATTCCTGCATCCCCCTTGCATTCTGTGGGTCCAACTACTAGCCTCTATGTCACTACAGTACACAGTAGGGATGTAAAGGGTAACTGATAGAACCAGAGCATGTCTTGGGGCACAGAGACATCAAACACACTCAAAAGAGTTTAATTTTAAGGGTCCCTTGGAGTGTTGGAGACACAACAGAAATCTACATGCAGACTTGACAGCGCCTCTTTTAGGTAGGTATGAGCGAATGTGTCCGAGTTTGGTTTGCAAGGAAATTGTCAAACCAGTGTGATGTCTATGGGAAGAGAAAATCTTAATCATTGATTTTGTCAGTTTGAAGTCTAATAAGCAAGGGATTGTCAGAAAAGGGCATGGGAAGCTGGACACCAATATGGGTGACATATTGCATAACAACAAATAATAGAAAAAATAAATAATAAGCAAAGCAACATTTTGAAAAATTACCATGCACTGGGGAAATGATCCTCCATTTAATGTGACTTTGAGAATGACATGGAAAAAACACTAATCCATTCAATTACATGCATGGAAGATGTCTTGATGTGGTGTTATGGAACAATACATTTTGATGTATTGATTTTTCAATTTTTTAAATTTAGCTTAGTTTAAATACAGCAGGAGCACCCCAATTTAATTTACATCAACTTAGGAAAAAACATTTTTTAGGTAGTTTTGGCTGTGATATGTCATTTTATATCCAGTGCTAATATGCCTGAGTTGACTAGTTGAAACAGTAGCCACAGCAGACCTTAAAGGAAGAAAGCAAAGTTTACTCTTAAAAAAAACCTAAATCCCTCTACTTAATAGAGATTGGCAACTGGCACAGTTTAATAGTATACTTTTTGAGCTTTTTTTTCACAATGCCAAACTACATTGTCTTAAAGGTTTAATAAAATGTCAAAACAGACTGCATGCAAAATGCTCCAAAACAAAAACCCCATATTTCCTTAACCCCCTTCCCTCTCTATATCCCCAGCTGATCTCAACATATTCACAATACAGACTTCAGGTATGTGTCTGGTAGAAATTGAGTAGCAGGACAATATGCAAGCACCTAAATAGGCAGAGAAAAAGAGACAAGCATTTATCTTGCACTTTTCCATCCCATTGCACTGCAAGCCCCTCATATAATTTAGGGAACTGTTCCTGGCCTGGGTGGCACTACAGTGGGAGATTCCAAGCCTACTTTTTGACTACTGATACACACTTTTTTTGCAGCTTGTCCTATACAACAGTTGTAGGTAATTTGTTGCCACTGTCTTGTCAAGAAGATCATATGTCAGCACTATTATTTTTCACAGAAGGCCATCTCTGCCTTCCATTAGTATACACGAGAGGAATATGAGGTAATAGTGCTGCTGGTTAGAAGGAGAGTTGCAGTGGAGAGGAGAAAGAAATTTATAGAACTTCAATAGAGACATTTCACCTCTCCCTGATACATGGAGAACATTTTGGAGGATATACTGTTCAAGATTCCCCACTTTGAGGAGGCAATCTTGCATTTCACGCAATGGTGGCAGAATCCTCCGCACTGGAGGCATAGCTACAGGGGATAACCTAGATTATATGCCTCCCGCTCTTTCACAATGCAGAAGGGCAGGAAGGTGTTTTTTTTTTCTGAATGGTACAATATCAAGAAATATCCACAACTTACATCTCTATCTTTGCATTTCGATACTCAACCACTTATTTTAACATACGTACATAGAAAAATAGAAGGAAGCATGATGATTAACATACACTAAGTATAAAATCAGGTGTACAATCCTACAGCTATAGGCTGACCGAACTTCTCTAAATTTGCTGACACAAAAAAAGGTCAAGCAGGATTAAGTGAAAGGCAGAGGTTCTGTATATGGAATTTTTTTTAACATAGTGTGTACAGATTCACATTTTCAATAATCAATTTTTTTTTTATGGCTGTCATTTGTTGCTGACACAATAAAATGTCAGGCAGGATTAAAGGATTGGTTCTAAAGGCACAAGGATGTTTGCCTTCATGCATTCTATGCATGAAAGTAAAAAAACTTCTCTGTGAGGCATCCCCCCAGCCCCCCTACTATTCACCTAAACCCACTCTCGATCCAGCAATGCGCACTGGAATCTCGGCTATCCCGGGATTCCCTCTCTTCATTGGCTGAGACAGCAGGGGGAGCCATTGGCTCTCACTGCTATCAATTACAGCCAGTGAGACAATGAGAAGAGAGGGGGCAGGGCCAAGTCAGGGCTCCGTGTGTGAACGGACACACAGAACAGCGGGCTCCCCCATAGCAAGCTGCTTGCTGCGGGGGCACCCGACAGGAGGGAGGGGCCAGGTGAAGAGGAGGATCTGGGCTGCTCTATGCAAAACCACTGCGCAAAGCAGGTAAGTATAGACGTGTTTGTTTTTTGTTTTTGTTTTTTATGTAAGTCTTTAGTAATCACTTTAAGTGAAAGGCATAGGTTCTGCATGTGGAGATAGTAGTTTTTTTTAATAGTGTGTACTGATTCACTGTTTTTTTGTTTTTTTGTAAGGCTGTCTCTGCCCTGGTCAAGCAAACACAGGCAGGGATGGCAATCTAAACTGGGTGAGGCTGAAGTCTTAGGCCTCAATTCTACTTTGACCCTATGCAGAAATAAAAAAGGGTTTCCTGCAAGATACTATGGCAGTAGCATGCTACAAACAAAAGGCAGCACCAAGAATAATAGTTAAAAAGTGAATGCTGCCCTATGAGCACCTAAAAATTAAAAAGGCCCTACCAGCATAAAAACAATTAAAAACCCAGTATTGTAGACCCCTAAATCCCATCCCTGAAACAAAAGCACATCATTTCTTTATAGGAAGTATTTATGCAAAAAAAAACAAAAACAATTTAACGTGAAAGAAAAGCTCTATCAACATGAAATATTAAACAGTATACCCCAAAAAGAATTGCAAACTCCCAAATACCAATTCCTGAAACAAAATCTAATTTTTTTAAGGGAAGCCTTGCAGAACTGGTATCTACAAAGAAAACCATTTTGTAAGAGAAGAGAGACGAAGTTATCTAATGGGTGAAAAGGCCTGATCTTCACCAGAGCCTCCCACAAGGAGTGATGGACTTTCTTGGTGGGTTTTCCAGGTTTCAGCCCTTAGACATGCCTGTGCAGATGGCAACTAACCAGAAATAGAACCAGAGTATGGAACACAGTCAACAGGCAATAGGATTCAGAGACAGGTAAAAGGCTAGGATGGGCGGTGAACAAGCATAGAAAGAGGCAAGCTAAAGTTAGTAACCAGAGAAAAATAAACATAAAACTAAAATGGACTGGAGCCTCAGGCTAGGAAATGGACCTATTGCCCAAGTATCAAGGTCCTACCTTTCCTCAGGGCTTGTGCTGCTCCATGCACTGGCATCCATCTTAGGTCTGCAAAGCATTGTGGGATCCTTTATGCTTTCAGCCCTCTGCGGCTCCTCCCAGGAGGTGGCGGCTTATCACATTTAAGTCTGCTGTTTGCAGCTGTCCATTGCATTTGTGTCCTGTCTGTTGCACAGCAGCAAGCTCCTGTTCAGTTAACTCTTTGCTCTCCTGGATACCGACTCGGCTTTGGCTAAGACTCCTCCTGGCTTCTGACCCCGGCTCTGGTGACCATTCTTCCTGGCTTCTGACCCCGGCTCTGGTGACCATTCTTCCTGGCTTCTGACCCCGGCTCTGGCAACCATTCTTCCTGGCTTCTGACCCCGGCTTTGGATACAATTCCCGCTGGTTCTCGACTTGATTATCCTGGAAGACGACCTCGGCAGGAGAACTTCTGTCCTACCAAGTCATCCGCTGTTGCTGTCAGACTTGCATAGACTCTTGCCTTGTTTCTGTGTAAATAAACCTACCTTTAATTGCACCTCCTTGTGTGTCTGGCTCCTCGCTCCCTGACACCAAGCTAATGGTGTTGGTTCGTGCACAATTAAATAATAAGGTTGATTGACATACTGGGTGATGAACTGGCCATGTACAGTAGGTGCCATATCAATTATCAGGTGATTTCAGTCAATATCCTATACCTCTCAGTCCTGGAAAAAAGCAGACTGTAGCAAGATGAGTCCACATAATAGGAGAAGTATCAGATTAACTTTAGTGCTGGTCTGTGACACATATTAGGTTTTAATCAAGCAGTGAGAGGCCAACTGTCTTTTAAACAAGATAGAAAGGGCAAAAGCCTGACCTTTGATAGTGCTGAGAGTCAAACGCTGGTCTAGACCCAGCCATTTTCCCACCCACTTCGCTGTTTTGTTAGGTTTTTATTATTTCTTATTTACATTTTTTTTTTTTTTCATTCTTGTTTTTTTTTATATTTTTAAATTTTTTCTCTCGTAAGGCCTTCCCTGCCTTGGTCAAGAAACCACATGCAGGGATTACAAGGCTGTAACTAAAATACTCACAAGCAATCATATCCATGGATTACTGAGTGTCAACAATATATGGAGGTGGTCCAATATGCTCTTGAGGAACTAGCCTGCCCTACTGCATGGGCCTTCAGTGCAGTAGTGGAAGGAGGGGGTTATGGCTGAATTTCAATAAACTAGGGTGAGGGTATGTGGTGCTTTGGGCACACAGTATTTAAACTTTTTTACAAGGACGCAGCCCTTGAACAGATTATCAGCAACAACTTCCTGATGTGCTTTAATCACCCCAAGCTAATAATAATCCAAAAAAAAGGAACATACCCCAATTAATAGAAAAATGTAGGTAAGGTGTTGACAACTGAAGTTCTATTTATCAATCAATTGCTGCAGATGGATAATGGACCTTAAAAGGATTTGTGGGCAGCCATCGGACCTGTTTGGTGCTCTTAACTTTACTGTATTGAGCCGGTGGAAGCCATGCATGCTTCTGCAGACAACCAAATCTATTTGGAGACCTCTGCATGGGAGATATGCGCATATGGAAATCTCTCTCCTCCTCTTATGGTATCTTACTTGCAGTTACATCTCAGAACAACCCTCCATATTTGTGCATGTGGGAAAGAGATCTTAACACTACATTTTAGGAAGATCAGAAGAGCCAGATACTGCTCTTTGTTCACAAGTCTTCTCTTTGTAGTAAATACCAGAACACTACATTCAAATTTTCAATTTTTTATGTGCTGGTACCAGACCCCATGAGTATTAGCATCAATGTTCTCCGGGGTACAGCCTTTTATGCTGACAATGCTGTATCCAGGATGGCACTTTTCTGGGACTGTCCAAAGCTCAGCCCCTTCTTGCAAGAGTGTACACAAACTTACAGACTTCTCCTTTTTTCACAACCCAGATGCGGTGCTCCTCAACTTGACTCCTATATCCAGCAAGACGTACCACAGGTCCTTACTGAAACATCTCCTGAATTCCCCCCAGGGAGTGCATCCCCAGCATGTGGAAACAACAGTTCCCACCTACTGTGTTGCAATGGTTTGCCAGGATGAATGATATCCAACAAATGGAACATCTGACTGCTGCCCTCGGGATCAAGTTGGAAGGACACAATGCATGCTCGCTTTATTGCAGATGCGGTGCTCCTCAACTTGACTCCTATATCCAGCAAGACGTACCACAGGTCCTTACTGAAACATCTCCTGAATTCCCCCCAGGGAGTGCATCCCCAGCATGTGGAAACAACAGTTCCCACCTACTGTGTTGCAATGGTTTGCCAGGATGAATGATATCCAACAAATGGAACATCTGACTGCTGCCCTCGGGATCAAGTTGGAAGGACACAATGCATGCTCGCTTTATTGAGACGTGTTTCACTTTTTGGATGAATAATTAACCAATTCTTTAAATTAGGTTTTCCTCTCTATGAACTCAACTACTTGTGCCATCAACCCTGCCATAGCCTTCCACCTCCCCCCATCCCCCCTCCCCTTTTTCCTCTCTTAGCCTCCAAACAAGCAAAATTTGGTTGGACCAGACTGGCAACTCATCCCTAATCACAGCTAATTTTGTTAATTAAGCAACCCTTATTTGGCCATTCTAAACCTCCTAACCTAAGTTTAAAGGCCAAGAAGCACATTATTGGTATTTGTTTGCTATGGCAGCCAATGACCACTTCAGTTAGCAGTTTCCACAAACCACCAACAAGTTGGATTCGCCTTGATCCCATGCTTGACCCAAACCTAAACCTCATCCCTACATCCAAGCTGCTATTTTATATTCCACAGTATTAACTAGAGCTCCACTTTATCCATTTGTGGAACTAAAATGGAAATATAAAGAATTGCACGCAGGCAGGCTCTTTATTGCAGAAGAGACATGTAATGTCTCTTCTGCAATAGAATACACTTACATGCCTGTTTTATCCCCCATAAAAATGTACAGGCTTGCGCACTTCAGTTTACATTCTGTTACACTTCCCGTGTGCAGGGATGACTGTACTTCTGCAGACTGTTGGAACTAATGTATGTGTTTTCACCTTTAGTTCTACTTTAATACCTGATGTATGAATTACAAAGGAGTCTTCAGTCCACCTGACATATGAATATGTCTGATGTTATTTATGTCACAAATATAACCTTTCCTGTAAGAAAAGCAGAATCTGACAAAAAACAAACAAACCTAAAAATCACTCAAAAATAATGTCAGCCATTCATAGATCTAAATTCATCTGGTTCAGCAGGGACAGCCAACTTTCGATCAAAGTATGAGGGCAGCGGTTGTTCAGATGCTGTGGATGGAGGAATTGGGTCAGTTTTTTTCATTCAACCTGCTGGTTAAATGAAAAAAAAAAAGAACCATTGATTAATCTATTGACTGACAAACACATACACTCGCGCTCAAAACAATCATACTATAGATGCAATATCTACATTGGTTACAATAGTAAAATGTACAGTCACTAGAAAAAGTACATTCACAGAAATAGCTGTTCAGCTTATAACCTTTGCTGAATCTATGTTTACGTCTTCACTAGGTCTTTTACTCATACATCTACTGAAACTATGCAGACATTTATAGTTTATAAAAACAAAGGAAATTGAGACCAATCCGTTTATATTATAGAAACCCAACACTCACACACTGGCTGCCCCTGTTCATCTCCACCTCTCTTGTGTCATCAAGAACAATGCGTGGTTATATTTGGAATGTCATGTGTAATTCAATATAATATAAACATATGTACAATTACTTGCTCAAACATGCCAAATGTATACACATATTAAATGTATTTAGACTATGATTTTGTTCTTACCTTTTAAGGCTTGAGATTTGGGGTGGCAAGTTAAGTTTACATATAGTGCCATCACAGCCAACGAGTATAAACTGACCTGGCTAACCTTAGGGATATTAAATAAACACTTCTGTGGTGTTCGAGTTAAAAGACCACATAGTTTCTTTTTATAAATTTACCAAGCATAAAACCACAAGACTGTTACTAATTCAGACTTTGAAATCAGGTTTTGCCAACTTCCAAATTGTTTGACTAAATATTGTCAATGTCTGTTATATTTTTGCACTTAATTGATATTGGCATTTTTTCATAATCTGCATATACTGATTAAAAAAATTAGGATATTTTTGAATAAAGTTTATTCATTACACAAAAAAAGCACCATTACAAATACTGTATAATTTTTCTGCTGCATCTAAAGCTGACCATATACTATAAAATCTGATTGTACAATAATGTACATTTTCTTTTAGCTTTACTAAAACTATGTAATATAAAAACAAATCTAAAACATTCTTATAATTACCGGTATTAACGAATTAGGCTGGCTGCTATACTACGTATCTGCATAACTGATGATAGATCTGAAGGAGATTGTATAGTGTTTGATCATGCTTAAGTCTCTAAATTAAATTACCATCTGCAATAAAAAAAACTGAGCTGCTTAGTTTAAAAAAAATAGTTGCAATATTTTAAAAATGCACCTTTGTGAAACAAAATCAGTAACATCCACCAGTCTAGTGTGCAGTAACTCCCATCTTCATTCTCCTGCACATGGCCCAGGATCATTAATATGAACTGTAAATCTGGGTACACATGGGCCGAAAATTAGTCAATTTGGCAGGAACCGGCCAACTTTCGGCCCATGCGTACAGCTGCCTGTTTGGCAAAAGCCAGTCCAATGACTGGCTGTTGTCAAACGATCAAGCTGGAAAACCAGCATCCAATCAGTGCTGGCATCCAATGGCTGAGAGAGCTGATCAGTGTGTCTTGGCGGGGGAATGGTTGCCCTTTCAGAACACAAAAGCTCAGTGGGGTAGATCGCCGCATCAATATCACATAGCTAGTACGATGACCTATCAGTTTCTTGTTCATCCCACTAGGTTGAACTAAAAAAAACCTTTATGCACCTAACATTGGGGTGCCTGCATCCCCTGATGCATATTGATGTTCCAACCGCCATCAGTGTCCTATATATGGTAATAAAAAGAAATGAATACTTACCTCTCTGACTAGCATTACCTCCAATCATTGTTCTGTTGAAAAAAAGTACAGCTATTGAAGAAACTTTTGTCTGTTCTTCTCTTCCTTCCACAGGTCTCTACATCACTAAAAGACTTAGTAGCAATGCAGGGGATGCTACCACAGTACTCAGCCAGGGATTAGGCATGTCGCTCAAAAGCAAGAAATTCTTCAGCACCTGTGGGTCTTTAAGAGAGTGAGGAACAGAGATACTGGCCACTGGATAGTTAAGTATTAATCTTTTTTATTGTAAGGTGCTTTAAGAAAAATAAGGCAACGGTTCACTTTAATAACAGAACAGAGATTATGCAATTACAGGAAGAAGCAGATCTCAAATGTAGTAATCTCGCAACAGCAGTATCACATGTTCAGACATGAACTGCTTGGAATTAAAGAAATAATAACCTGTTACAAATATATTCAGACAAACAGAACAAGCTACCTTTTACCTGCAAATCTCATGATACAGTGCTGCAATATTTATATATACACACTTAAAACCATCATTTATTAATACATCTTCCAAAAAAGTCCAATAATTAATAATGCAGTCCCAATTCTTTTCAACCTTGTGCTCCATACCAATCTGAAAATCTTAAGATTGAAAAGAATTTGGACTGTATTATAAATTACTGAACATTTTCCACTGTGTGTGTGTATATATATATATATATATATATATATATACTGTAAATATTGCTGTGCTGTATTGTGAGATTTTCAGATTTGATTGTAGTGTGTGGAGCACCGGATGATCACAGCAACAGCAATTGTTCTGTGACTGGTCAAAGTATTGCACATGACCTGTGGTCAGATGCATTGCTTTGGCCAATCATGGCTTTCACAAAGCACTGTGAGAGCGCAGTACATTGTGTGGCATGGTGGGTTAACAGCCAGCTGACCGTTATGACTCGAACATCAAGCCCATCCATACTTCTAACATTTCCCAAGCTATCCTATGATCTAGAAGCACTGCCCATATAGGCAACAGCAACAAAATGTAGGGTAGCTTGAAGCTATCTGCAAATTTTCAGCTGACTGGTTTACTAGGCAACCACCCAAATAGACACATGTACACAAATTCCTTGTATCTGACCATAAAAGCACTGGTAAATTATTGCAATAGTCTCTGCAGGAGCTATGCAATTCATGCATTTACTTTGAAATAAAAGAGGCCATTGGTACTGCTGTGGGGATGATGCCCCCAGTGCATGTAACGGACCACCTGACAGCACCTCTATCAGTCCCCTGATAGAGCCTCCCCAGAGTGCGGAGTCGAAGTACCAGAACCCTTGTTCACCAGGGCCACTGATGGTGGGGATGGACTTGGAGCGTTCCGGGACCAGGTCGCAGCTACCGGGTATCTCTACCAGAGGTAGAGGAGTCTGCCAGAGGCTCCTGTGGGTTAAGAGTCTGATGTGAGGGAGCCCGGGGATCCCTGAGGGATGGATGGATGAGCAAGCTCAGAGTCAAACAGGCCGTGTCAGTAACTAGCGGGTCGGTGCGATACAAGACGGGAGGTAAGGGATAGTCGGGTCACACGCAGGGTCAATACCAGAAGATCAGATCTATAAGGGAGAATCCAGGAGCAGAGTCAGGCAAGCCAAGGGGTCAGGACAGGAGAAGGCAACAAGGTCAGACAATCCAGATCAGAGTACTCACAACACAGGCAACAGGATACGCAAAGACCATTCGGCAACAAGTGTCTGTGCAGGGCGAGTTTAAGTAGCCCGCCCTGCACCTGACAGGTGCAGCCTAGGTCCTAGTGCCTGCCCAGTACTGTCATAGACGATGGGTGCGCCTGGGTCCTAGTGCCCTGCTGCCTGCATGTCTTGACAGACACCTACGCATGTGTAGACCCATGCGTCGCGATGGTCCCTGACAGTGCATTTGACAACCTTGATCTTGTTATAAATAAAATCCTTAGAGCATTGTAGCTCAAAGAACACTAATGTTACCTCTGATTTAATGTCCCTTAGTCCAGTTATCTAAGAGCCCCCTTATATTCCTGAAAGCACATAAAACAGCAGGGGCCAAGCTAAGTGGCCTGGTGGGTGGGACAGCTACTTATTTGGCTTCTGGAGGTCAAAGTTCCATGGATTTCAGGAGCAGAAGGTCCAGTAACTTTTCTCCTTTGTGGCTTGGTGCAGTAGTCCAAGGATGTCAGACATTCTGTTAATTACATAGGAGTCAACAATTTTAGCTTCTTGATCTTCTGTGTAGGGCTCTTGGTCCAGTACAAACTATCAGCTCCCTTACGGTTTCAAAAGTGCTTACATACAGTTTCTTGTTGTAAACAAACATGCAGAATATAAGCAAGGTCCATGTAGCTGTCATTAGAACCACACTTCAATGTCCTGAAGCACTCGTGGTACATCTTTGACAAGAGGTGATACCAGTTGATAATGTCCTGCTTGATGGCTTCATAGTCTCCTCCTTGGCCTTTCAGAATGCATCTACAGCCTTGAATCAAAGCTCTGGTATAGATACTGTTGTTTCCTGGGAAAAAAGCTTGGACAACAAGTCCTTTCAAATCCTTATAAAAAAGTTCTGTATCTCCAGCTCTGTTTATAGTTTAGAACTTGTCCAGGGAGCGTTTATAGACTTATTCATCCCTGAACTCCAAGGAGCTAGAAGAACTCATTCTTCTGCAGATGGAGTTTTGCTAGCTTTCACTGGAATTGACACTCTGTGACTCATGTCAGAAATGATCAGCATGCATGCAATACTCCCCAGTGTCTGTGTCTAATGGCACCTCCCAATACGAGTTGATGAATAAAGTTCACCAAGAGAAAAGAACGATCTCCAATAGTGTAGTATTTATTAAAATGCAAGATAAAAACAATCCACATAAAATTAAAGTTGCCAACATGGAAAGTGGCTGCCAACCTGGGATTGTGCAGCGGCATGATGTCAGCACTAGAAACCTCATCCTGACACGTTTCATGCACGTCAATGTCTAACACTTTAGTTACATCACAAGCCTACAAGACTTTGGCAAAGATTCACTAGCAGTTACGCATTAATTCTTTTGATTTGCGAGGTCAAGCTATCTTTCCACATTCTAAATTGTGAACATGTTTCTAAACTAATGACTACTGAATTAGGATAATATCTGTTATACCATCTTGCATCTACTTTTTAATCACTTCATTCTCAGGCTATTCAGTTTCCAGTGCTATCATATTTTGACTGACAATTACTCCATCACGCCGCACTGTATCCAATTAGATTTCATATTTGTTATACAGATGGAGCTTAATTTTTGATGTATTTAATGAGCATTCATTTTTTGATGTTTATAATGAGCATTTTTTTTAACTATTTATCTTTATACTGGGAAAAAAAACAGTTTCCTTTACTTTCTGTTAAAAAAAATGCCAAGACAGTCTAAATGCCAACAAAATTACTTTTTGAAAGTAAATAGTCCAAGGTGACATAATTTTGACAGTTTTTTTGGAAATGAAGAAACATTCTGGTATTGAGGATGTTAAATCAAGAAACATAGTCATGGTGCACTAAATGCAGTTTATAAAGGTCATACACAAAGATAGGAGGAGATGAAGAGGGCATATTCCAGAAATAGAATCATATGACTTTTGTGTGTATTGATTATATTAAACATAGCATACCAGCATTCATTTGGATATGTGTGCCACTAAAAAGTTTGCTTTATATTGGCCATTAAGGCTGCATGAGTGTAATCTTATAAAGCATATGCTTTGTTTTTTTTTTGTTTTGTTTTGTTTTGTTTTTTTAACACTGGTTTCTTACAGTATATTACATATAGGCCACATGTTGTACAGAAATTGTATTTTATGTCTTCTAGAACTGAATCTAATCATTATGAGAAGCAGCATTAAAATTCAAGTTATCACAAATGTATGCTTACCTTTTAAATTAATTAAAATGAATACACAGGGTACAGATTGCCAATAAATGATTCATAGTTCTTTTTTCATGATTAGAATAGTTTTTAGTTATCACAATATTTATTATGTCAAAAGATTGGGACTTAAATGACTCTTATGAGAGGATAAGCTCATCTTATTACTTATGTAACAACTCTCATATTTGCATATCTAGAAATTGTTAGGTATGGTTTTCATTGTTTGCACAAAACGTTGTTCGGACTAAACAGATTTTATAGTTTGCTTGGACTGAAAAAGATTAGGTCAGACTGTGTCTGAGCAGTGTTGATACAGGAGAGTACTTGCTGTTACAGCATCAGATTATCTTGATACTTTCTAATCTCTCATTTCCGGACTTTTGTCACTTTACTGATTAAGAGGATTTGTCAGAGAGGTTACAGTAATTGAAATCAAATATCTGCTCTACCTACACTGGATTCACATTCAATTCTGAACTTTTTCTTTACATGCTGCATTTTCAAATGATTTATATGTAAAGCTAAACTTACAAAGTTTACAGGTGATAATAATAAAGTACAGCAGATGAACGGATGGAGGCTCTAGATTAAATTTTAAACTATCCGCAGCTAACTTTATTTGTAAAAAGTGGGAAAGAAAAAAAATAGTTCAAAATAAGGGTGTATGCCTGTCTTGCCTACCTAAACTTTAAAAACATTTCTCCGACACTATCCAAGCTCTAGTGTGTATTGCTCCAGATTGCAATAACCACAGAGAGAAGATATGCAGACGAGGACTGGGGCTGAGGTACCTAACCTGGTTGAAGTTACACATACAGTCCAGTATACTGTATAGTTTCTTGTATACTTTAATATAGTTAACAAAAATTAAATGCAATTATTTGTTTCAGGCACTAGTGTGCAGGTAACACACCGTACATGTTCATACATCTGTAAGAGAACAAACATTAACAGCACACTGTTGCAGCAATAGTATACTTAGTAAGGCACAGTATTGCAGCAGCAGATTACTCAGTAATGGCTCAGTTTAGCAGAGATATTTCACTCAGCGATTGCACATTATTGCAATACAGCAATTTTGTAGGCTTAACCTGATTTACCAGAGGACAGTATCTGCTTGAGGGGTAGTGGACTGTGACATAAGGTGGTGGTACCCTATTCTGCTAACAAGATCCCCAAATGCTGACCAGATACCAGAATGCCTGCACAGAGATCAGAGGTGCCCCTGAACTGTCCCTGCTTATTATTATACAGTATTTATATAGCGCCAAAAAGTTTGCTCAGCGCTGTACAATATAGTGGGGGACAGTACATGAGACAATACAGTAACAAAACAATACACGAGGGGTTCAAGGGCCCTGCTCTTTCAAGCTTACAATCTAGGAGGGAGGGGATAGTGGTACAGGAGGAAGTGGCTGTGGGGGGATGTAGTGGTAGGAGGAGTGGAGGAGATCGGCTGTTAGGTGAGGGTGGGGTAGGCTTCACTGAAGAGATGGGTTTTCAGGGTGCGCGTAAAGGTGAGGAGGGTAGGTGACAGTCTGATGGATTGGGGTAGTGAGTTCCAGAGAATGGGGGAAGTCCTGGAGAAGTCCTGTAGTTGGGCATGGGAGGAGGACCAGGAATGCCTGCTTGCACTGTTACCCTCCCTAACAAATGGGGTCTCTGTACATCACCTATTCACTCACTCCAGGCATGCTTGAATAGTGCCAGCACCCTAATTTGTAGAGTCCCACCAAGATGGCTGCCAGAGGACATCATAAGTTGCAGCATCCAAGCGCACAGCTGCAACCTCTGTGACAAACACGGGAACTTTCAAGGAACAATTTTCCTTAACCACTTGCCACCCGCCCACAGTACTTTTACTGTTTATGTCATCCAGCCTGCTGTGAGTTAGGAGCACGCAGCACACCACTCCCATGACCGATGTGTCCACCGGAAACAGTGGATTGTGGCTTCCAGTACCAGGCTATTATGAGCGGTCCAGGGATCACTATGCAATCACATGATCACAAAGTCAACAAAGCTGTTATGAATGAATCTCATTCATAACAACTGTGCTTCCTATACAGTGATGCTGTGATTAGCCGACAGCTATCACATGGTGCTTGAGCCAATCACAGCACCCTGTACCATGTGATTAGTTGTAGCCAATCACAGATCACTAGTAATCACAGCTATTATAAATGTAACCCATTCATGACAGTTCAAAACATTGCTGTTACAATGATCATCATTGTAACAGTAATCAAAGTTTTAAAAAAATCCCTGATCACCCTCCTAGTGTTACAGTGTTACTATGGTGACACTAAACTACTCTGATGAAAATATGTAAAAAAAAGTTTAAAAAAGAAAAAAATGTAATAAAAAATTTAACTTTTTTTCTTTTCGCGTACTGTCACCAGTCAATGTCCCTGATCACTGCCACACCAGTCATATGATGACACTGCACTATGCTGATGACAGTATTTATTTAAAAAAATATGAAGAAATTATTTAATTTCTTCATTTTCGAAAAAATTGAGACAGAAAAATGACATCTTCAAAAAGTAATAAATATGCATACATAAATTAGTGAAGCGCTAAAAATAACTAAATAAATTCATGCTAATAGTGCCATTTATAACTGCATAATAGTGCTCTGTGATAGATGACCCATAAACATAAGTGTATCCTTATGGTGAAATGAATACACAAACTTAAAGTGAATATGAAAACAGTGATAACAACTATGCCATGTGTATAAGCAATAATATTCAATCGAAATGATTATTCAATGAATTACCATACAGCTGTGAATCAAAAATAAAAACCATCCGTGAATAATCAATGTATAAACAAGTCCATGCAGGTGAAAACTGTGTAAAAAGGTGATCTTCACTTCTAGTGCATAAATCCTCAAAATGCAGCAGTGCCTGCTCACCTCCACACACTGACCCACACAGGGCCAAAAGGCTATTAATCACCTCTATACCAGATCCTCATAATTATGCTGCTCATCCAGGGACCACAGGGTAAATGAGGACTCCTCCTCCAGCGTATCTATTCCACTCCACCTCCACTCAGTAGTATATAGGTAAGGTTAACCTTGATGAAGTCACGACGCACGTGACGCAACGCGTCAGTACGCCATTTCCGGCTGCCATTTGAGGATTTATGCACTAGAAGTGAAGATCACCTTTTTACACAGTTTTCACCTGCATGGACTTGTTTATACATTGATTATTCACGGATGGTTTTTATATTTGTGATTCACAGCTGTATGGTAATTCATTGAATAATCATTTAGATTGAATATTATTGCTTATACACATAGCATAGTTGTTATCACTATTTTCATATACACTTTAACCACTTGAGCTCCAGAGGATTTACCCCCCTTAATGACCAGGCCTCTTTTTGCTACTCGGCGCTGCACTAATTCAACTGATAATTGCGCGGTCATGCAATGGTGCACCTAAACGAAATTTACGTCCTTTTTTTCACACAAATAGAGCTTTCTTTCGGTGTAATTTGATCACCTGTGCGCTTTTTATTTTTCACGCTATAAACAAAAAAAGGCCAAAAATTTTGAAGAAAAACAATATATAGTAAACTCAAAGTTGGTTATAAATTTAGGCCAAAATGTATTCTGCTCCATGTTTTTGGTAAAAAAAATCCCAATAAGTGTATATTGATTGCTTTGTGTGGAAGTTATAGCGTCTACAAACTATGGTATAAATACTGTAATTTACGCCATTTTTCTGCTATACAGCGCTGCGCTAGTTTAACGGACAATTGCGCGGTCATGCAATATGGTACATCAATGAAATTTACATCCTTTTTTTCCCCACAAATTGAGCTTTCTTTCTGTGGTATTTGATCGCCTGTGTGTTTTTTATTTTTTGCGCTATAAAAAAAAGGCTGACAATTTTGAGGAAAAAAAAAACAATATTTTGGACTTTTTGCTATAAAACATGTCCAGTAAAAAAAAATGCAAAAATCAAATTTAGTCATACATTTCTGCCAAAATGCATTCTGCGACATGTCTTTGCTAAAAAAAAAAACCCAATACGTGTAAATTAATTTGTTTACGTGAAAGTTATAGCATTTACAAATGGCGGGAAAGATACTGGGATTTTTAGGGTTTTTTATACTAATAATGGCAGCGATCAGCGATGTATGGCGGCGATCAGGGACTTATGGCAGCGACCAGCGACTTATGGCAGGACTGCGGGACTGCGGCGGACATTCTGACATTGGGGGTACTGACTTGGGGTCACTGACATCCCCAAAAACACTAATACAGTGATCAGTGCAAAAAAAAAACACTGACACTGTACTAATGACAATGGGGAGGAAGGGGTTAATTTTATTTTGCAGGGAAGGGTTATAGGAGTGAGGGGAGTGTTTTACTAGGGGGCGGGGGTGTGTACTGGACGGGACAAGGCTGATTGAGAAAGAGAAACTGTTCTTTCTCGATCAGCTCATCCTCGAACTGACAGGGAAGTGACAGACAGCACAGCTACTGCAGCTGTGCTCTCTGTCACTGTTTGCCGCAGATCGCCGGGACATAGTCGCTAAGGACCGGCTGTGTCCTGGCGACTCACATCTGTGGCGGTGATCGGCAGGACAGATAGGGCGGCGGCACGCCTCGCGTGCGCCCCCTATTTGTTTACAAAACACACGTTTTAAAACGTGGTTTTGCCTGTGAGTGCCGTCCTGCCGCCGTATATGTACAGCGGCTGGGCGGCAAGTGGTTAAGTCTGTGTATTAATTTCACCATAAAGATAAACTTATGTTTATGGGTCATCTATCACAGAGCACTTTTATGCAGTTATAAATGACACTACTAGTATGAATTTATTTAGTTATTTTTAGCGCTTCACTAATTTATGTATGCATATTTATTACTTATTGGTTTAAGTCGAGTGACAGCATCTTCAATTATAGGGATCACACCCATATAAAGCTCAAGAGAATACTCCCATTTATTTGCAACATCTTCAAAAAACTTGCTATGCCTCTTACTAAATACCTGAGACTGTCTACTTTCTAAAAAGGGGTCATTTGGGGGGCATATGAACTGTTCTGGCATTTTAAAGGTCTCAAACATTGAGATAAGCCATCAGTACATCAGAAATGATCAATTTTCAAATATATAAACCATAGTTTGTAGGCGCTATAACTTTCACACAAAACAATTAATGTACACTAATTGATTTTTTTTTTTTTACCAAAGACATGTAGCAGAATACAGTGTGACCTAAAATTTATGAAGAAATTTGATTATTTTATTTTTTATAGGATATGTTTTATAACAGAAAGTAGAAAATATTTTGTTTTACATTTTCAGTCTTTTTTCATCTATATAGAATAAAAATAAAAGCCCAATGGTGGTCAAATACCAAGAGAAATCTCTATTGAAAAAAAACTATATAAATTTAATTTGGGTAGTGTTGCATGACAATGACATGCCATTGCCAGTTAAAGTAGTACAGTGCTGAAGAGCAAAAAAAATGGTCTGGACATGAAGGGGGTAAGATCAAGTGGTTAAGAGATTCCTCTTCATCAGTACAGCAGCACAGTGCCACCGAATAGATAGAGGACAAAGTGCACCTGCAAACATACAGAACAATGAAATAAAGCAGAGCGGCACTGAGCTTGAGATGCAAAGAGATGCTTTATTCAGTACAAGATAAAAATTACATGTCCACCAGTATGCTCCTGCATTACATACATGTAGCGTCCTCAGATTGCTATAATTAAGGCCCACACAGGGCTAGTCTACTATGTGTCTGACTAGGCATTATCTAAATGCTTCCATATGATCTATCTACATATTGTATATGTGAGGTCTCCTTACAGTGAATATTATTTCCCTTTGTTCTGGAGATGGCCCATTCTAGATTTTTCTGTGCAGCCTGGTCTCAGGATTCTGATAGGCCAAGAGCCAAAGCTAGTTAGCCCTACTGTAATTATGTATGTCTAAGAGGTAATTGAGATATGGCTTGAGGGTACAACTCTTTGGGGAAATTTGGGATATTGAGGAATTTTATATTGCAATTTAATTTAAAAATATTCACCATGTGTAGGAGGAGAAGATCTTGTTCATAGGGGAATTCTGGATCTCAGAAATTTCCTGCTAACAACCATAGTACATGAGAGACTGTATCTTGGGGAATAGGAATTTTATATACAGTATATACAGGGGATAGACCAAAAAAAAGAAAACACTACATGATTTGCAGGTGTGAAAGTAACAACATGTTTCCTGCTGAAAGCAGAAGTGATGTAATATTCTTTTGTGTCCGCTGTGTGATGAGACACCTAGCTGACAGGTGGGAAGCCTTACTTTCATCATTCACTGCGTGTGCTGCTAGTAATACAGAATCATGTCAGAGCTTACTGAGCTTCAAAGAGGGCAAATTGTTGGTACCTGCTTAGCTGGTGCCTCTGTGACTCAAGTTGGTTGGCAATTTATTTGCCGTGTTGTGAGGTACAGTATCAGAGATTCTGACAGCATATACAAATTTCTGGGAAAACGTCATCTGATAAGCCTAAGCATGGTCGACATGGTCAACTGACTAAAAGAGACTAGAGGACATTGTGCAGGATTGTGACCCGTAAAAAGAAAACAGCTGCTGCAAAAGTTATTGCAGAACTCAATCTCAGTTTTCATGGGACTATTTCACATATGTACTGTGTATATCTGCTACGCAGTGACCAGCCCCCATGCCATTTGTTTGACAATTTCTGCCTAGGAATTGGCCAAAACTGATTTTTTAATATTCTACTTCCAGTGAAGTTTGGATGCTGCACCCAAACTTTACTCATGGTCTCTGAACCTTGATAAAGCTGTTCCCATTAGTCTTTGGTGCATCACTAGTTGACATGAGCTCTTGCTTTCAAACCTTTAGCCCGTTATTTTCTCATAAAAAGAAACAGAAGGAAAAGGTCAACAGGACCCAGATGGAAGTGAAGTTAACTCTCTTCAAAGACATGTCTGCACCAGTAAATATTTTTTTTCAGCAAAGTAGTGAAGGGTACAATCTCTGTAAGAATTTTATTGTTGTATGTATCTCGTTTGGGGAGATTTCTCTCAGTTCATATCAAGAACAAGGCAAGAAGTGAGTGCAAATCTTCCCAACAGAAACCCAAAGAACAGTTACACTTTAAATTCTAATTGCTGCTCAATATATATACTGTGTGTGTATATATATATATATATATATATATATATATTCACAGTGTGAGTGTGTGTGTGTTAGTTTGCTTGCGTATAACATAACAGTTCAGTTAAGCCACTGTAGAATGGCTGTTATCTTTAGAATGTCATCATCACATTTACTTTCTCAAAAGATCCCCCTGTCAATCATTTTCTTCTTTATGAAGCAGAACTGTAACCTTCTTGGTGGTAAAGATCACTTTGAATTATTTATATTTGTAAAGTCATTGCTATAGAGCTGCAGAAATACCCAGTGGTCATCGCGAGGTCAGATGTTTCCACCCAAGCTTCATTGTTAATGAGCCTGATGGCAGTGCATAGTAGCATTGGTAATCATTTCTTTTATTGTATAGTCACTTATGCATTAAAATATATTCATTGCTTTTTTTTAAATGGCTGTAATAACTGTTAACATTAGATTTTAACACTGAGTTCAGCAGAAGCGTTTTACATTGTACCGACTCAGTGAATTCTATAAGCACATCCATAGCTCACCATACAGAACTATGGAAATCAAACAAAAAGAAACTGTAGAAATAATGCTTTTGTGCAGTTCAAATAAACTCTTAGTTCTTTCTTTCTTTCTTTCTTTCTTTCTTTCTTTCTTTGTCTGCCCCCTTAAAAATACATACCAGACCTTTCTTGATAAGAGTCTGGCATTGATGTCAAGGGGGGTACCATGGTAAAAAAAATGGTATTGCATGCATACAAGCAGTGTGGGGCCTCCACAACCCCATGCAAAAATCAAGAAAAAAGTGTGATCCCCCCACAAAAATTGCTTATCTGAGCCTGGAGCCTGACTGGCTAGAAAATGGGGGAGAGAATGCACCCCACCCATCCTGGATCATACCAGTCCACATGACCTTAACATGGGGGGGTCTACCCTGGCAAAGCACCTTGCCCCCATGTTGATGAGAACAGGAGCCTCTTCCCCACAACCCTGGCCCAGTAGTTGTGGGGCCCTGTGAGTGTAGGGCTTATCAGAATCAAAATCCCCATAAGCCAGCTTTAAAAATTAGGAGCACCCTTATACTCCCCTCCCCTCCCCCATGTGAATGAATACATAGTACCTCTTCTGATTCACAAAAAAAGTAAATAACAGCACAAAAAACATATGCCATAGGCACTTTACTTTCCCAATGACTGCTTGCCAGAAAAATGGACATGACAAAAAATGTACATGACCATACTTAATCAATGTAGTCATGTTCACATGGCTGGGAATTCCCACCCAGCAAGTGAATAAGGCTGGGTGATATCGCTGGTTGCAAATGGCCTCCACCTAATCCTTAACAACAATTACCAGCAGAAGAAGGAAACTGTTATGTATAGTCAAAGGGAATAATATATATATATGAAGTTCGGTATTTGGACAAAATTATTCCGGAGAACACCAAGTACTAATTTAATTTTTGAAAGGCAGCCCAATTATACCATCAGTCTTTGCACACTGTATTACCAAACATGGAAAGGAGGTGTAAGGAGGTGTGTGACAAGCAACTATGGTGAGTACAACTATGGAGTACAAAATCTGGTACAGCTCTGCATAGAAACCAAACAGCTTCCAGGACTTTTGTCAAAGCTTAATTGAACAAGCTGAAGTTAGAAGCTGATTGGCTACCAGGCACAAATGCACTAGATGTTGCACTCTCTATAATTCTAAACTATAGATTATAAGCAGAAGACATTTAAATCCATATAAATAAAAAAGCATTGTCTTTGTAACATTCTTCTGGCTGCCAGAATGTTTGAATTCACACTCTTAATGGGAAGCTGAGCTTCACCATACTGCAACACATATTGTCTTGGTCTTACTCCAATTTAACATGGGAAGTTGCAATATTAAATCAAGTGTTATATTGTGGAAAGTAGAAAGACTGGAGAAAACATTGTCAATATGTAACAAAAACAAAAGAATCAATGATGCCATCTTGAGGAAAATGTTTAAACTTTTTAAGATGATGCAATGCAGTGTTGTGATAAAAAGAATCTAACAAACCATATCATCTAACTATTGTACCACTGGTCAATGTCCACCAAGCTATACTGTCTTTAGCCGCTTTTTGTTTTCCTTCCTATGGCTTTCAGATTTGTTGCAACTGCTGCTTCCTCCAGTCTAAGCAAGCTTAGTAATTCCTGATGAGAAAGCACGTTCCACTGCTAATATTCCCTGAAAACTTCCTTTTTAGCCTGAAATGAATCATATTATACAAGAAAAAAACAACAACTTTACAGTCAAATATGTGCAGCCAGAGTATGCTGTCTCTAAAGCTGTCTGTGAAAATCACGCTGTTGTGTAACACCATTTACAGCTTAGGCATCCCCCAAGCATGTAATTTAAGGGTTTATGAACTTTTAATGAAGCCTTTCAAGATGCCTAAAAGGACCCTCTACCCATGGTAATGTTTATGTCAAGCATGACAGTGTACAACTTCTCATGCATTGTATTTGACAGTAGCTTGCTTATAAGTCTTATAAATGGGCAGAATTGAATAACAAGATTCTCCCCTATAAGGTTCACAGAAAATTTTGTGATCTTTAAACTTTTAAAACTTAAAACTTGTGCAACAACTCATGAATTGAACAGCTCATGAATCAAGCACTTAGTATATGTGATCAAGATAGGAGAGGCTCAACAAGGATTGGAAAGCAAAGGAAGAAATAGACCATGATTGTTTTTTCATTTCCTTTAGGTTCTCTCCAATTATTAAAAACGTTAAACAGAGTATTAAAAAGAATTGGTATATAATTCAACAGGATGAGAAAAAATACCCAGTGGTTGTGTTGAGCAAATGTAAAACAATTAAGGAGTATTTCATGAAAAGCGTATTTAAACCTCAAAAGAAAGAAACCTGGTTGTGTGATAAGCTCCCCAAAGGAAACTTTTGTGGTGGGTCATGTATAGTATGTCTCCATATGATGAAGGATATAAAGGTGTACTTGGATGCATATGTACATTGCATTCAGAAGTTGATAACTTGCCACACAAGAAATGTGATTTATTGGGGGGTGGCTTGGCTGCCGAGCAATTTGACCTCATAGTCGCTGTGCTTCTCCACATCAGGAGATTCCCACCAACTAACAGAAATCCTGCTAGGCGCGCTAGGACCCCTGCCCTCAGAGACCCTGCTGACTCACTAAGTTGATGCCGGTGATGCAGACACAGAATGGAATTCCTTGGGGACCCCCAGGTCATCAGAACTATTAGATTTATCGCTATTACTTTTCTGGGGATTTTGTTTTACTTTCATTTTCAATTATAGTAGTAAACAAGAGAAACAGAGAAGGGGAATCGTCCTAATGGGGGCAAAGGCAAAAATAAAAACTAACAGATGTTCTAATCCCTCTCCACTTTATCCAAAACTAAACAAAAATTTTTGCCTTTAGTTATACTTTAAATGCTAAATATTCAAACACTGTTTTACAGCTCCCTATAAATCCCTTTAAACATTTGTATTTTTTGTGCTTTAATGTTGGGCAGGATCAAAGATGATTGGCACTAGCTTTTATTTTGTTCAGACAGCATTTTCATCCAAGGCTCTTTTTTAACTTTACAGTTATTTTTACACTTTACAGTTATTACGTTTGATATATTTAATACTGTTTTATATTAAAACTAAGCATTCTGTGAGTTTCTTAGTGAATGCAATCAATCAACATACTATATCCCATCCCCACTGTTTAGCAATAGGAGGGAGGGAGGAGGAAGAAGGGAGGGGAGTCTCATTTACCATTATGTATATACCTGCATGTGTAACTCTATAGTAACATGAGCTGTACAGATAAGAGAAATGAGCAAATGAGGAGCTTAGAAAGGAACTGAAAGTGAAGCAAACTCATTAGATGACAACAGTTGGTCTACACAATCTCAGGCTCCATTGGAGACACAGAGAAGTTGGGAGGGACAGCTGCATAAAATGAATACTTTTGTGGCTTTGTGAGTTTACACACTCTGTTACATAGCATATGATGAGAGTTTTTCATAGTCTGGGTTTAATGACACTCTGTTACATAGCATATGATGAGAGTTTTTCATAGTCTGGGTTTAATGACACTTTAAGGCACCTGTAAGTAAAAAATAGCAGTGGGCAGACATACAGGCTGGGGATATGGAGGGGTTGGAAGCAGAAACACTAGCCACCATGCCAGGAGCAGATGTACTTATTTCTGAGCATTCACTTAAATCAATACTCTTGTCCTGACACAACGATTTTCAGAGGGAATTGCACCCTTCCATCGCACTGTTCAAACCAGGCTTGATAAATTTCAGGAGTGAACTGATCAAATCAAGAGACACAGTTCAGCCTATAATTAACTGATCGGGTCACACCATAATCACACAGAGGAGATCCAACACCTCAAATGTAATAATACTGATTTGAAGGACTGTTCAATGAATGGTCAAACAGTTTGATAGATCCCAGAATCAATCAAAAATATTGATTTAATACCCTTTCTTCAACAATTATTTGCTACACTCCTCCCCTCCTTATTTCCTTTTGATCTGCTGTTCTCAACCCCCAGAGATGTTTTAGCTCACATACATTTCTATCATATTAAAGAGCAAATTATGTTGGCTACCAGATTGACTCCTTTCCTACCTGAGCTATACATGCAGATTTCCCTCTTCATGGACATCTCGTCCAATACCGCTCGAAAGTGGAATTTGTAGCCATTACAATTCTGCACAAGCAAAACGTCCCTTATCACTGGGGATATCCTATAAAGCTTCTGGTGACACATCAGAACCAAATAGGGCCTATTTCTACTCCAAAAGAAGGGTTTATGCTGCTGCATAAATATAATTTTCCAACACCCCTTGCCTCAACCAAGGCTTCCCAAACTTTTTCTAAAGTATCTGGGTCATGGGCAACCATGGAGAACACTTACCTGGTTTTGCAACCCATGCATAACAGCGGGAGACACATGTATCTTTCATACACCTCTTATCTCCTACAGGGGCAGTTTTGGCATTGTTAATTCACATCCTAGCTGAGAAATGTGCTCAGCACGTTGTTATCACTACTGTTTTGCTTTTTGTTACTTGTTTGTTCACTAAGCTATTTTCTTCCAGTACCAAAGCTTATGTGCTTATTATGTCCAAAACTCTGAACATGTTCTTGCAGATACCAAATTGAGGTATAGTTCCTCACACTTACTTCTTAGCTTATTCTTTATATGTCCATTATGACACTCACCATTAGAGATGAGCGAATCAAACATGACGAAGTGGAATTCGTTTAGAAGATTAGGAAAAATTTGATTCGCGCCGAATCCGAAAATTAGCAAACTTCGGATGCACGAATCGAATTTTCCCAAAAATGGCGGCGACATGTGTGGCGACGGAGCGGGGATCTCTGGGAAGGCGCGCAGAGAAGGCGCGCTGACCCATAATGCATTCATTCATGACATGTGATCGCATTAGCCAATCAGCAGCCAGCCAGCCAGCACTGTGTAATGGTGGAGCTATAAATCGCGGCCATCTTAGAATTCTCCATTAGCCTCCGGTCATTCAAGAGAGACAGACCTGTCTGTATTAGGGACAGAGTTAGGGCCACAGAGACTTTAGGGCCACAGAATCATTACTCAGGGACACAGAATCGTTACTCAGGGACACAGAATCGTTACTCAGGGACACAGAATCGTTACTCAGGGACACAGAATCGTTACTCAGGGACACAGAATCGTTACTCAGGGACACAGAATCGTTACTCAGGGACACAGAATTGTTACTCAGGGACACAGAATCATTACTCAGGGATACAGAATCGTTACTCAGGGACAGACACAGAATTGTTACTCAGGGACACAGAATCGTTACTCAGGGACACAGAATCGTTACTGAGGGACACAGAATCGTTACTCAGGGACACAGAATTGTTACTCAGGGACACAGAATCGTTACTCAGGGACACAGAATCGTTACTCAGGGACACAGAATCGTTACTCAGGGACACAGAATCGTTACTCAGGGACACAGAATTGTTACTCAGGGACACAGAATCGTTACTCAGGGACACAGAATCGTTACTCAGGGACACAGAATCGTTACTCAGGGACACAGAATTGTTACTCAGGGACACAGAATCGTTACTGAGGGACACAGAATCGTTACTGAGGGACACAGAATTGTTACTCAGGGACACAGAATTGTTACTCAGGGACACAGAATCGTTACTCAGGGACTCAGAATCGTTACTCAGGGACACAGAATTGTTACTCAGGGACACAGAATTGTTACTCAGGGACACAGAATCGTTACTCAGGGACACAGAATCGTTACTCAGGGACACAGAATTGTTACTCAGGGACACAGAATCGTTACTCAGGGATACAGAATCGTTACTCAGGGACAGACACAGAATTGTTACTCAGGGACACAGAATCGTTACTCAGGGACACAGAATCGTTACTGAGGGACACAGAATTGTTACTCAGGGACACAGAATTGTTACTCAGGGACACAGAATCGTTACTCAGGGACACAGAATTGTTACTCAGGGACACAGAATCGTTACTCAGGGACAGACACAGAATTGTTACTCAGGGACACAGAATTGTTACTCAGGGACACAGAATCGTTACTCAGGGACACAGAATTGTTACTCAGGGACACAGAATCGTTACTCAGGGACACAGAATTGTTACTCAGGGACACAGAATTGTTACTCAGGGACACAGAATCGTTACTCAGGGACACAGAATCGTTACTCAGGGACAGACACAGAATTGTTACTCAGGGACACAGAATCGTTACTCAGGGACACAGAATCGTTACTCAGGGACACAGAATTGTTACTCAGGGACACAGAATCGTTACTCAGGGACACAGAATTGTTACTCAGGGACACAGAATCGTTACTGAGGGACACAGAATCGTTACTCAGGGACACAGAATCGTTGCTCAGGGACACAGAATTGTTACTCAGGGACACAGAATCGTTACTGAGGGACACAGAATCGTTACTGAGGGACACAGAATTGTTACTCAGGGACACAGAATTGTTACTCAGGGACACAGAATCGTTACTCAGGGACACAGAATCGTTACTCAGGGACACAGAATCGTTACTCAGGGACACAGAATCGTTACTCAGGGACAGACAAAGAATTGTTACTCAGGGACACAGAATCGTTACTGAGGGACACAGAATTGTTACTCAGGGACACAGAATCGTTACTCAGGGACACAGAATCGTTACTCAGGGACAGACACAGAATTGTTACTCAGGGACACAGAATCGTTACTCAGGGACACAGAATTGTTACTCAGGGACACAGAATTGTTACTCAGGGACACAGAATCGTTACTCAGGGACACAGAATTGTTACTCAGGGACAGACACAGAATTGTTACTCAGGGACACAGAATCGTTACTCAGGGACACAGAATCGTTACTCAGGGACACAGAATCGTTACTCAGGGACACAGAATTGTTACTCAGGGACACAGAATTGTTACTGAGGGACACAGAATCGTTACTCAGGGACACAGAATAGTTACTCAGGGACACAGAATCGTTACTTTCTGCTTCACAACCACTATTGTACGTTCAAAGAGTTAAATCCTGTTTTATGTTTGGGGTGCTTATTGAATTAAAGAGTATGTCAGACAACACGCAGAGGAGTGGCAGAGGAGGCAATGTTTCAGGAGCGAGCAGACGTGGCAGCAGAGGAAGGGGTCGAGGCAGCACTAGTCGCAGCCAGAGGCCAGTGCTCCCGGTGTCATCCAGCAGTCGTGTCTCTACCGACAACCCTGCCGTCATCGATTGGTTGGCTCGGTCGTCTTCCTCTTCCCAGGTCACCTCTGACACCTACAGCCAACGGTCGGTGGGTACGTCAGACACAACCGTTAGTTGGCATGGCCCGGGAGCAAGCCCACTGAAATCACGTGTCCTCGACCTGCCCCTGTCCTTTGGTGTTCCCTCACCAAGCGAAGTATCGCATGCTAAGGGCTCAGCCCCACTGTACAGTGAGGAAGAGCTAACAGAGGGCGGTCAGGAACGGGGGGAGACATCCGCCTCTTCAGCAGCCAGGCGAAGAAGTACTGGCAAGGAGAGTGGCTCGGTAGCCGGTCTAGAGACAGGTCTGTCTCCTGACCCACACGCAGCCGAGGGGGCTAGTAGTGACGCGGAGACCCTAATTGATGATGATGAGGCTGATCGCACTTGGCAGCCTCGTCGTCATCAGGCTATTGCTTCCGCATCATCAGGAGAAGAGGGTGCCAGCTTGCCAGCGAGCAAAACAGTCGGTGGGTTGCCCAGGAGGCAGCAGGGTCGCAGCAGTGTCAGTGGAGCCAAACGGCCACGGAGTAGAGCACCAGCTCCACTGCAGCCTACCACCACGGCCAGTAGTGGTGCCGGTGTGCACGGAGGAAGTAGCAGTCAGCCAGTGAGGAGTAGCGGGGGCAAAGTTTCCTACTCGGCGGTGTGGCAATTTTTCGTCACGCCGCCCGAGGAAGTAAACGTAGCCGTATGTCGACTATGTGGCCAGAAAGTCAAGCGTGGTCAGGGGGCCCATGTTGGGACTACAGTGTTGCATCAGCATATGCAGCGTCGCCATTCGGTGGCCTGGGAAAACCGTGATAAAGATACGGCGGTTCTGCCTGCCCCAGCCCCCGCTCCGTTACTTGCTCCGTCACCCGACGTCAATCGCCCTCTATCAGCCAGTCAAGGCTCCAACACCTCTGCTGAGGGGAGTTGTCGCTCGTTGGCATCTTCCGCTCGTTCAGATGCTCCTTCTCCTGCTACTCCTCTTCACGGATTCCGTCAGCAGTCTTTCTTGGAATCCGTTTCCAAGAGACAACAGTTTGCGAGCACGCACCCGACGGTGCAGAAGCTGAACGTCCTCCTGTCCAAGTTGCTGGTGCTGCAGTCCCTCCCTTTCCAAGTGGTGGACTCAGCACCTTTCCGAGAAATGATGGCTTGTGCCGAGCCGCGGTGGAGAGTGCCAAGCCGGCATTTCTTTGCCAAAAAGGCAGTGCCAGCCCTGCATTCACATGTAGAAGAGATGGTGGGCCAGTCTTTGAGCATGTCGGTCTCTGCCAAAGTGCACGGCAGCGCCGACGTGTGGAGCTGTAACTACGGTCAGGGACAGTACATGTCATTTACGGCCCACTGGGTGAACTTGGTGCCGGCACAGCCGCACCAGCAACTAGGACAGGTCACGCCGCTTTTGCCTCCACGTTTGCACGTCCTTGGTCCAGCAAAGATGTCCGCCTCTACCACCTCTTCTTCCTTCGTGTCCTCAGCCGCCACCCCCGTGCCAAGTCCCATTACCCGACCGGCATATCACATGTGCAGGGCACAACGGTGTCACGCTGTGCTGCACCTGGTATGCCTTGGCGAACGTAGTCACACAGGGGAGGAACTTCTGAGTGTAATGAACAGAGAAATCGACAGATGGCTGTCTCCGCGCAAACTGAAAATCGGAACCATGTTGACCGACAACGGAAAGAACATGGTGTCTGCTCTGCGTCAAGGAAGGTTGTGCCATGCGCCATGCATGGCTCACGTGTTCAATCTGGTTGTCAAGCGGTTCCTAAAATCCACCATCCCACTGCAAGACAGCCTTAAAATGTCACGTAAACTTTGCATGCATTTCAGCCATTCCTACACCGCAAAGCACACCCTCCTTGAGCTGCAGCGGCAGAACGGAATTCCACAGCATCGCCTGATCTGCGACGTTGCAACAAGGTGGAATTCAACCCTACATATGTTAGACCGCCTTTACGAACAGCGAAAGGCCATCACCGATTTCCTGATGTTACAAGCGGATAAAGGTACTCCCCTGTGTAACTTAGATGTCAGCCATTGGCAGCTCATGCGTGACACCTGCCGCTTGCTCAGGCCCTTTGAGGAGGCCACGCTATTCGTGAGTCGGCAGGACTATGGGATGAACGACGTCATTCCTCTGTTGCACGTCCTGGAACAAATGCTGTTAACAATGGCTGGTCAGGGTGCGGTAGACGTGGCGCACAGATCTCAACGCCACATGACCCCTGTGGGGGCAGGACAGGAAGAAGAGGAGGAGGTAGAGGAGGACATTGGTGCTCAGGAATTATTGAGTGAAATGGGTGGTTTTTCCACTCAGCGGACTGGAGTGGAGGAGCAGGAGCATCTGGTAGAGGAGGAGGAGGAGACAGAGGACCCAGACGCACCGTGGCAGTATGCTGTGGAGATGGAGGCAGGGAGTCCCTCGCATTCCTTGGCACAAATGGCCCATAGCATGCTCAGTTGCTTGCGTAGCGAGAGCCGAATAATAACCATCAGACAGAGGGATGACTTTTGGCTGTCCACCTTGTTGGACCCTCGCTACCGTTCAAAAATGGTGGCCTTTTTCACACCTGCTGAGAGGGAGGCCAAAATAAAGTACTATAAAAACCACCTATGTAGTCATGCAGTATATAGCCCTATCAGCCACTTTCTGGCATCCAGTTGCTGTAGCCCCCATCACCACACTGTGCCACGGGCCCCTGTACCGCCTTCTCATACTGCTGCCAGATCCATCCTCTGCCATGTGCGTCTTTGTCGTCTGCTCACGCTGCTGGGTTCCAGTTTTAAACCTAGGCCTGTGTATGGCTTCCGAATACTACTGCCTCCACCGCCACCCTGCGCCATGTGCCTCTGTCGTCTGCTCACGCTGCTGACGGCTTCCGCTTTTTAACCTAGGCCTGTGTATGGCTTCCGAATACTGCTGCCTCCACCGCCACCCTGCGACATGTGCCTCTGTCGTCTGCTCACGCTGCTGACGGCTTCCGCTTTTTAAACTAGTCCTGTGTATGTCTTCCGAATACTGCTGCCTCCACCGCCACCCTGCGCCATGTGCCACTTTCAGGTCTCCTTACACTGTTGGTGGGTTCCATTTTGTGATAGGGTGCTGTATGGCCTTCCATTGCTGCTGCCTCCACCGCCACCCTGCGCCATGTGCCTCTGTCGTCTGCTCACGCTGCTGACGGCTTCTGCTTTTTAACCGAGGCCTGTGTTTGGCTTCCGAATACTGCTGCATCCACCGCCACCCTGCGCCATGTGTCTCTGTCGCCTGCTCACGCTGCTGACGGCTTCCGCTTTTTAACCTAGGCCTGTGTATGGCTTCCGAATACTGCTGCCTCCACCGCCACCCTGCGCCATGTGCCTCTGTCGTCTGCTCACGCTGCTGACGGCTTCCGCTTTTTAAACTAGTCCTGTGTATGTCTTCCGAATACTGCTGCCTCCACCGCCACCCTGCGCCATGTGCCACTTTCAGGTCTCCTTACACTGTTGGTGGGTTCCATTTTGTGATAGGGTGCTGTATGGCCTTCTTTTGCTGCTGCCTCCACCGCCACCCTGCGCCATGTGCCTCTGTCGTCTGCTCACGCTGCTGACGGCTTCCGCTTTTTAACCGAGGCCTGTGTTTGGCTTCCGAATACTGCTGCATCCACCGCCACCCTGCGCCATGTGTCTCTGTCGTCTGCTCACGCTGCTGACGGCTTCCGCTTTTTAACCTAGGCCTGTGTATGGCCTTCAATTGAAGCTGCTTCTGCTCCGCCACTCTGCCATTGGACTCTTGATAGTCGTCTCCCCACGCTGCTGCTGGGGGGACTTTTTAACATAGGCCTCTGTATGGCCTTCAATTTTAGCTGCTTACGCTCCGCCACTCTGCCATGGGCCCCTGTACCGCCTCCTCATGCTGCTGCCAGGCCCGTAATCTGCCATGGGCCCCCGTACCGACTCCTCATGCTGCTGCCAGGCCCGTAATCTGTCATGGGCCCCTGTACCGCCTCCTCATGCTGCTGCCAGGTCCAGAGTGTGTCATGGGTCCCTGTACGGCCTCCCATTGCTGCTGTCTCCATCGCCACACTCTGCCATGTGCCACTTTCAGGTCTCCTCACACTGCTGGTGGGTTCCATTTTGTCATAGGGTGCTGTATGGCCTCCCATTGCTGCTGCCTCCACCGCCACACTGTGGCTCCACACTCTGGTTTTGGCCCCGTGACTGCCCAAATGAGTGAAGTGTGCGGTGATTCTAAGATCGACGGCACTCATCTGCATGTCATACTGACTGACAGTATTATTTCTCTTCCCCAGCAGACTCCAAGGGCATTTAAATTAAAGGTACAGTGTTCTGCACTAATATAAAGGCTCTCTGAAGCCTAGAAACACCCTTTTTATAAGTTAAATTCGCAGCGAATATATTCGGCACGAAGCGAATTTAATCGGCGAATTCGGCGAATCAGCCGAACCGAATTTTTGAATAATTCGCTCATCTCTAGTTATATTCCAGACATGATCTCTTCCTGGTTCATAAACATATGTTACAAGTCATGCATTTTGGCAAAATTAGACTAACCATCTGATCTGACCATGCCTCAGATTCTTTTGGATTACATGCTCCCTATTCCTACACACCTAGATATCTATGGTGCATAAGAAACAGATCAAATCAGGAATCCAACATTTTTTTCAATTAAAATTGGGATCTGTTACAGATAATGCTATACTTTGAAATTCATAAAGTATTTGGAGAGGTTTTTTTTATCAAACTTGGTACCCAAGAGAATAAAGCTTACCATACCACTATTTCATAAATGTTAAATCATTTTGGTATGATTGAAGCTTGAAACAAAATCCATGACATTACAACACTGACCTGCGCTGGCTTAGTCTTCCACTGAACACCTACCTTCACAAAATTATTGACTTTTAAATTAAATGTCTTTGTACTACCTGATACATGCAAAACAACAAACCAAGAGCTTTTCTCACAAGGAAATATAAACACAAACTGACACAAAACAAAATATCATTCCTCACATACAGCCAAGGTATAAAATCCTCTAGACATAGCTAATCAATTTAGTACTTTTTACTTAAAACTATATAAATTGGATCAGTTGCATTTTGAAATACACCTCACTGCTGACACTATCCATCAATTCCTTTCCTTTATTCATCTGCCTGATCTCACACCAGACCTACTTTTAGACTTATCTAAACCATTTTCTGACCTGGAAATTGCCCAACTAACTGACTAGACAGGCCTAGGTGCCCCTAACATTGCAACCTAGTATAGAGCTATCATATTAGACTAGACTAGATTCTGGTGGACTCCCTCCATACCGCATTTTTGGCTACAGATCAAGCAAGCAGCACTCTGGATGTCAGCTCAGTTGCTACCTATTGCATTACTATTGCATCCTGAACCACACACTCTTGTCTCAGCACAGTTACAGCTACTCTAAAAACCTGGTCTGCCATCCCACAAATATTTAAGGGTATTCCCAAGCAACGTCTTCAGAAATTCCCACTTTCTTTGTTGGAACTCATCATCCCTGACCTATCCTTACAGTCTTGAGTAACAGCAGACATGTACCTCATTTGGAAACCTCTACACAGACTCACATTGTTCACTGATCTATGCTTGCAAAATAACATTAGTCACTCTGATTTTTTTAATACCTCAATATTTTCTCTGAAATCTGTTGGTCTAAAAACCCCCTTCATATGGGACATGTTACAATTTTATTAAACACTTAAATCTCTGCCCAAAGGATTCTATTTTATTTATTGGCTTTTTCTTAAACCGCACACTCAAGCCAAATCAACTTCAGTGAGTTGCTGAAAAAACATTCTACATTTCTACATTCTACATTTATGCATTCTACATTTTTCAATCCCATCAGATCAATGGCACTATGTGTTTAATTTCCCATTAAAGTTCTCTCACTGCCTATTGCACTGGGAAGCTTTTTAAAAGATATTTCACTGGTGTTCCTACGCCCCCTCCAGACTTGCTTCCTTCTTCCTGGACCATTCAGCAAATTGCTGGTTTAATTGTGAACACAAAGAGACTCTGCTATACATCTGGTGGTCATGTCCTGGACTCACTGAAATTTGGAATGCTGTTTATACTTTCATCTCATCATTGCTGATAACTCTTACTCCTCACATGGCTCTTCTTGCAATAGATATACAGTTGCTGCTATGTCATATCCATTCAATTATACATCACAAAGTCATAACAGCAAGGCTTGCCATTACAAAAAGATGGAAATCTACCCATCCTCCTCATATTCAAGACCTCATTACGAATCCCAACAATCACTACCTTTTAGAATATTTCTATGTCATAGCCTTTCTTTCCTTTTCTAAATTCCTGTCGCAATGGGATCCATGGATTAAATACAATAGGAGCTCTCCTCTCCTATAACCTCACCTTGGTCTTCACATGTGAGTCCTTCCCCCTCACTTAACTGGTAATCTGGTTCTATTGTTTAATATACAGTTTATTTTACTTATTTATTTATTTATTTACTTCACTGCCCTATATACATGTAAGCCTGTTTCAATACAATTCTTGTCTTGTTATTATGATTGATTTAGGGGAAATGATCCCCTTTTACACTTCTGATGCTATGTGGAAGATTTACTAAAACTGGAACACTCAGTATCTGTGCAGCTGTAGATGGTACCTAATCAGTTTTTAACTTCAACTTGTCCAAGTAAGCTTTGACAATTAGCCTTGGTTCACACTATGCAGGCTGGTTGCCTGAATTTTAGACTGATAATTCAGGCGCTAATTATGATAATATACAAATTGTCCATTACATAGTCTATTGAACAGTGTTCCCAGAAGGAAACAGATTGACAACTTGTCACTATTGTGCTGTATATCACCCCAGCAGCTCCAAGATGAATAACACCAGGAGTGGTGTAATGCAATATTTTTTCAAATCCACATAGAGCGCTTAGGACAGCTAGTATAGGTATTATTCCCCAGCACACCTAGATGTGTAATTCACAAAAGCATTTATTGACACACTTTAACAAAGGGCCATGCCTGAAATAAATAGTCATGACAACAGCCCAAGCCTGCATTTAGTCTTCTGCCCAGCTTGCATTCCAATCCACCAACTTTCGGTCAGTGGCTTCCATCCTGGTTGATGATGTCACTTCCAGTACACCAGCTTCGACGACTGGGTTTACACTAGCAGTTTGCTGTCGCTGGCATTTTCATTTTTTCCACACATCGGTTGGCCATCTAGCCATCCATCCCATTGGTCTACTGCCAGCAACATTCCAATGGTTTGTGCCACCATCCTAGCCTGACGGATGTAATGCACTATTGTTGTGATCCATGAGCTTGATCCACCATTGGTTTGTCATCATCTAGTACATGGACACTATGTACTAATGGCTTGTATTACTAAACACACCTCAGTTTGTGGCAAAATTTTAGACATTTTATGCCTGAATGGGTTTTGTATGAACATATTCTGTGGATTGTTTTCCATAGTACTTATCTCACTTTGGAATCACAGTGTGTCAATAAATGCTTTTATGAATTACATATCTAAGTGTCCTAGGAAATTATAGCTATACTAGCTGTCCTAATCGCTCTATGTGGATTATTTGAAAAAATGGTTGCGGGAATTACATCTGTTCCCGCACCTGTAACCACCAGATGCAGAATCTTGCTGCTCTTATGAGATATGCAGGATTGCCATTCATTCTGAATGGCACTCCCATGCATCTCATTCCACAACGCAATTGCGGGTGCAGAAACTGTTAAAAAGGCCATGCAGTTTTCCTGGAGCTGAATTTTCAAAAAGCTGCATGTACCTTTTTTCTGTGGAAATGTGGACACATCAGCCCATTGAAATGAATGGGCTACCATGCCCGAGCAAACACGGGCCACATGGCCCGCAATATTGTGAACTGAGCCTTAAACCTGCAAGATGATGCTCAACAAAGGCTTCCTTAGAATGTCACAGACAATAGCACTTGTAAAAGAAGATGGAGTATTGCCTGGGACCTCAGTAACGCATGACAAGACCTCCTATAACATTAAGAGGTCTACAAAGGAGGTGAGCTGTTTGGCTGGCACTTGGTGAAGGATTTGACACATTTGATTTGGGCACATAGTTTTGGACTTTGTGGCACAGATTTATTTGGGCACTGTGGACATTTGGACTGCACTTGTACGTAATACAGGTACTCCTAGCTTAACGACCAAGTTCCGTTTCAAGGACTTGGTCGTTAAGCGAATTGGTCGTTAAGTGAGGAACTGCATGTACTGTATACAGTAGTACAATATATGCATAGTATTTGACAATACAGTATTCTGAATAAGTAAAATAACAAGAAAGATCAAACTGAAAACTTCCACTTGTCTTAATTTGCATAGGTTGTGTAATTTACACACAGTACTGGAATGTTGTATTACAGAACATAAAGTTAGCAAAGTACGGTCGTAACGGTGAAGAGATGGTCGTAAGTGCGAGCGGTCGCTAAACAGGTAGGTCGTTAAGCGAGGAGTGTCTGTACTATGATCTGGACAGGGGTGGACTGACCATTTGGGAACTCGGGCACTGCCCAAGGGCCTTGGGTCAGTAGGGGGCCCCATGAGATGCCCCTGGTACCTTTCATAGGCTTTTTTGGGTGTGATTTGAGTGTGGGCAAGGACACAGGGGCCCTATGATCCCCTATTGCCCGGGGGCCCCATGAGTTGTCAGTCTGCCCCTGGATCTGGATTAAGAAATTTTGTAGAATATTTATGGTTTTTGTTTTCATTATAGTAATTTGTCATGCATGAGTCACTTAATTTGTTTACACAAAAAGCAGCTCTGCACATTTTTTTTTTATTTTAGATGCTTTAGTGTTGTAACTGACCAAACTGGAAAAAATATATATGCTTTGCCTTTTGTATAAAAGAAAAAAAAAATTTTTTGAAAACAATAGTATCAAAAGACACAAAAAAGGCGTATACTTGTATATAATGCTTCCAAGAGAGTAAACTTGCTGAATTGATAGGGTCATAGGTAAAGTTTAAAAATTGTTACATAGTTAATGCATATTAATACTATGATTCAGTCTTAAATGGTGGTTAAATACCACAGCCTGCTTTGCAAACTTTATATTTCCATAAACACTTGATATTTTTCCAAAGCAGCAGAAAATATAAATCATCTAAAAAAACTGAAAGCATAGAAATTATTTTATTTAGATTTAACTGAACTTTCACTGTGTGCAGATTAGTCTAAATTTGGATAGGATTAAATAAAATTATTCTGAGACTGATGTTCCAGACAACTGTAAAGTCTCTGTGGTCCTTGTAGATAATAGGATAGAGATGGTATATTATTTTATTGTAAATATTTTACTGAATGTCTAGGGCCTGTTGTAAATCTCAGCAGTTATGGTTTGATGCTATTATTCAGATGTTTCCTTACAAAGTCAGACTGTTATTCAACATGTGTTCTTCAAATGATTTATTCTATGTGTTTTATCCACAGGTAGGATTAAAATTGCACAGAGAGCAATGGACACATTGTACACATGCACATTGCAACTAGTCAAAGCCCATCTTTGTTTAGGCTGGTTTCAGTGAAATGAGATTTGATTGCTTCCTATGGATGATTGCTTGTTGCAGTACCTTCCTTTTTTGACTGTTTATTAGTGGCTCAAACAACAATTTTACACTGCTTATTAACTACACAGTTAATTAAAGAATATATAGTCTTGCAACACTTCGATCTTGAAAACGTTCGTTGGATGAATGTCACACACATAAATTCAAGGGAATGAATTTTCCCCATATTCACAACGATCATAGAAATGATTCTATTACAGAAATATTAATCCAGCCTGCATGAATGTGTGTGATGTTTTCCCAAATAATGTTTTTTTAAATAGACTGCTTACTTTTAATTGTTTTTTTATTTCCAGTTCTAACTGATTGCTTTGGGTTATTACACTATGTGAATCCAATAGATTTTTGAAGACCAAAACTATTGCTACAAGAAAAAGAGGAAATAATGCACTTGAAAATTATAATATTACATGTAGACTTAAAGCAAACTCTGTCCCCATATTTGCTTAAAAAAAGGCCCTAAAAAAAAAAAATGGCGAGCGGGAGGTTAGTCCAATATTTGTATCTGCAAATGACAGACTTTCCCTGTCCTTTGTGGTTTTATCCTCTAGACCCAAAGTCACTACAGGACAAAATGTGTTGGATGATAAAGATTATTTTATCAACCTTAGCTCTTTAATAAAGCAAAAATAGAACTCGACAGTTACCAGAGAGGTACAGGATGTATTAAATATGTTTTTGCAGGGGATTTTAACAAATTATTGTGGCTTTAAAGAAAAATGTAACTTTCATGAAATGTTATAACATTTATGCATACCAAATAAGACATTTGCCATTAATTATTATTTGAAAATATTCTTTCAATTTCAATCTGTAATCCAAAATATCTAAAGTGACCATATTTTGCCTCATCTGTAAAAGTAAATATCAAATTATATCAGGTTCTGCTCTACTTATAAATGGTAAAAAAAAATAATTTATCAGAAAAAATTAAATAAATAATAAAGCGTAACCCACGTAAACTATGTGAAAATCAAACTACAAGTGACACCAGTTCATTATGTGCAGATAACGAACATAACATAAACAAAACTGCAAGACCTTCCACCGTGAAAATTTGCCAACTCAACAAACGATTGTCCACATAAATAAAGTCTCTCTGCCAAAACAGAATCAGTGTGTCTTCTTAAGTGTTATCTTTTTGAACACCACAGTGATCAAATGACTTTAACAGTGCAATCTTACTCCCAATGCATTCACAAATAACTCACCGTATGGTTTTGACCTTATTTTTAATAAAGGTCTGCAGCTATTTGTTAAACAATATGCTTTACCACAATCTTCCTCACCAGGCAATGAAATAAGTAAAGCTCAAATAGTGTAGTACAGTCTAAAATTGCTTTTTTAAAGTGATTCTAAAGGCAGAAGGTTTTTACCTTAATTCATTCTATGCATTACAGTGTTACTAAACCCAGGATCCTGCATTCACTCTATCTGGTCTCCCACAGTACACATAATATGGAAGTGCAATTATTTTTGTAAATATAAACTGCTAAATACCTTTTCTCATCAGCAGTTAGACCAGTCTTGTGACTTCAGCAGAGCACTGGTTAAAGCTTGTAGGAGAAGTTTTTTTTCTGCTTTAGGAGGATGAAAAACCCCCGACCTCTGTTTGGACACTGCTGATTGGCCCTGTGATGATCACATGCACTCTCCCAAGAAAAAAACATCACTAGCAATATACACTAACCTGAGAATGTGCATGTGGCTATGGATTCAGTCTGTCTTGTCAAGTGGACATCTGAACAAGAGGAGGGGCAGATAAAACAGGATCAAATGGCCTTTTTACACAATTTCAGAGGATTAACCCCCTAGGTTCCACAGTGAGTAAACCATATGTCTATTGAAATGCATAGTTCTCTCTATTATTAATTAATATTAATGCATGTTATTATACCACTATATAGATACAATATAGCATAGTTTCATCAAAATAATATATTTTTTTTTTGGTCCTTAGCTCATATTAAAAATTAAAGTTGACTGAGAGTTAGTGATCAAATACCATCAAAAGAAAGCTCTATTTGTGTGAAAAAAATATATATTTGGGTTACTGACATAGGTGGAAGGAGGGGGAGAAGAGGACAGAAAATGTTGTATATGGATCAACATGAAATATTCAGTATCGGGAATGCCGTACTCAGTTCCTCCATGCTATTGGGTATATTTGCTGAGAAAGGCTCATCAACCCACTGTATACCATAACAGTAGCAATTTTTGGGTAGCAACTGCAGTATGAGAGTTCCTAAGAGCGTTTGAGGTTATCAGATGTCTATACTCTATGGGGAAGACTGGTTTAAGGATTTCCATGAAGTAATTTTCAAAGCAACAAATCATAGAACATTAGGGTAAGCAGCGAGCAGTTGATGTAACAACAATTATTTGTAGAAATAACACTAAATAGTAAAATATTAAAACTTACTTCCTTAACCAATTAAGCTCCGGAAGATTTTACCCGCTTCGTGACCAGGCCATTTTTTGCTATTTTAACTTTAACTGGTAATTGGGCGGTCATGCAACTCTGTACCCAGACAACATTTACTTAATTTTTTTCCCACAAATATAGCTTTCTTTTGGTGGTATTTGATCACCGATGGGTATTTAATTTATTGCAATATAAATGAAAAAAAGATCTACAATTTAAAAAAAAATAATTATATTTTATATATACTTTCTGCTGCAAAACATATCCAACAAAAAAAAAATCATATTTCTTCATAAATTGTGGCTAAAATGTATTCTGCTACATGTGTTTGATAAACAAAAAAATCAAAATAAGTGTATATTAATTGTTTTGCGTGAAAGTTATAGCACCAGCAAACTATAGTTTATATACTGGATATTTTTTAATATTACTAATGGCTGTGATCAACGACATATAATGGAATTGCAAAAGTGCAACGGGCAAACTGACACTAACTGCTGCTGAGGGAAACTGTTAAACTGCCACTGACACCACCAGTGACTACTAATACAATGATCAATAATAATACTATACAGTGTCATTGTACTAATGACATTGGCTGGGAAGGGACTAACATATATGGCAATCAAGGGGTTAAATGTGTGTTTAACTATGTGTGATATGTGTAAAGTGTGCTGCTTTTACTAATAGATCTCTTCTAAGCAGGGGGGATAAACAGAGAGATTGTTCCCTCTGATAATCAACATAGAACTCTGGACTGTGATTGTACACAGCTGCTCAGCAGGTCCTGGCTGTGAATCATTGGCTGGAACTTGCTGACAGGCTCCCGCTGTGTACAATCACAATGGGTGTTGGCGGGGGGGGGGGTGGCATGCATGCACCCGAAACCCAGAAGCAGGCAATGACATACAGGTCACTTTGCCTGTGTGGCCTGCCCATCCGCAGTACACTGTGGGCGAACGGTCAGCAAGTGCTTAATGTGTGACCTGGGATTTTTTTTTTTCAAAGATCCTCAATTCTATATCTTGAGAAAAGTACACACAAATTTGATCAGAAATTATTTGATAGTGGTCCTTGCTTTTAATTCTTGTTAAACAAAAAAAACTCGCTCACACAAGTCAAAACTGCATCAAAATATTGAAAGTTTTTTTATGAATAGCAGGCTACTCTTCTTTCACAGAAATCCAAAATTTGTCCAGGGGATAGGTCATTAAACCTTATCTTGAGGATACTATCAGACTGTATTTTATGAAGTTTCTCCTGTTCTTTTAGTGTAAAGTTCTTTGACTAAGCAGAAAACTCAGAAAAAGGGCCCCTCACACAGTCAAACATTTCGGAAGGAAAATATTGGTCAGTTTTGTTCTGTAATATATCCAGATGGATTTATTTTAGACTTGAAACTTGCTAATATCCTTTCTCACTTCCAAGCCCAAGAAGTGGAGGAAACATCTCAAGATTTCCATTTGCAACATATAAATCTAAGTATCTTGATGCTTGAAGTCAAGATCTTTTCTCAGCTACAGTAAGTAGACACATTTCTTCATCCATTCTTCATCTTCAAAGCACTGGATAAAATCTGGCCTACTATTTTATGGGATGCATTCCTTTAGTTCCTTATTTAGAACTCTGCTAAGCCTCTGCTAAGCCACCTACTCCTATGATAAGCAACCTGATTTCTGTTTGTAGCAGAAGATTTATGTGAGGATTATTCATATTTTTACAAAGTTGTTTAAACATTCTTAAGTGAACTTGTCTTTGTTTAATGAAGTTAACCATTTTTGCATCATCATCCAGAACATCTGTCATTGTTGTAGCAATATTATTGTTGCTCATGGAGACAACCATTGTTGAGGCTGCATCAGTACAGATGCAAACACAACCCTTCAAAGACAGGTCTTGTGTTTCCAGATAAGCAGACAAAACATTAAAGGGTTAATTCACCTTTGTAAAAAAAAAACTGCCTATGCAGATAAGGGGCAACTGTAGATAAAACAAACTGTGCAGCTTTGCGGTTGAATAGTGCCCTTGCTATTGGTATAGGCCATTTACTTGCCTCCTGAAAAGAATACTCCCAGGACATTGCTAGGGTGTTGCTATGTGAGGCATAGGCATTAATGCTCACCTTCACCATCAAAGGAAAACAAGGAGATCAGATGTCACTGCATCAGGGGAGTGAAACAGCATGGGAGAGGGTTTGAATTAGAGAACAAAAACTCGCTCCTGTGATGGTGGAGGTGAGCAGTAATGACTGGGCCTCACTTAGCAATGCCCTAGCAACATCCTGAAAGTATTCCAGTCACGTTTTGGGAGGTATGTAAATAGCCTACACCTATAGCAAGGGCATTATCTAAGTTTAGTCAGAGCTACACAGTTTGTTTTTATCTACAAACTTCCCTTACCTGCATAGGTAATTTTTTTGTAAAGGTGAACTAACACTTTAAATATTCCTTGAGCTTTGGTTGCTTCAGGCAGCTCTTTGCTGCAGAACATTTTTCTTGAATTTCGACACAATTTTCAAATCGTACAAATGCTACAACATGGCATGCATTTGTGATATTGATTAATTCATCAACCTGTTGCTTTTCAGTATATCACACATGACCTTTTCAGCATCATGTGACATGTCATCAGGCTTTTTCAATGTTTCTTCCTACATCTGTTCCTAGGATGTAACTCACTACCATTTTACATCTCACCAACTGGGTCACTTTTCCTTTTTTGGGCCAAACTTTTTGCCACCAAATAATTTGCTTTCTGTGCCTAGTGACTGAGGGCTCGTTCATAATAGAATGTGGTGTGAGAGAGCCGCCTTACCGTGCGGCTTCCTGCACCACATTCCAATTGCAATGCCCTTGTGGTTTGCTGCAGGTGTTAGTTAAAACTAACGACACCCTGAACGCAGGTTGCATATGCATTGCGTTCGCCCGCAGAAAACTGCATGGTACAAAGTACCATGTGGTGCGGTTGCCGTGTGTTTAAAAAAAGTAGTGCATGCACTACTTTTAGCACGGTGCATTGCGATTTCAGCCCATTCAAATAATTGGGCTTGAATTTGCACCGCATAAACCTGTGCAATTCACATTAGGGCGTAGTGTGAACCAGCCCTGAGATCGTTTTTAAACAAAAGCTGTTCTTTGCTTGTTTTTAAATTTTACAATAGCTATTTAAAATGATCAACACCTTAAGTGTCAAGTGGCTGTGGATTGTAATAAAGTTTCTCTTCAATTTTGATGGAGCCATTTCTGTATTTGTAAGTTTATTGCCACAGACAAGGCACAGTGGAATAGGACAATTTGGATTTCCAATTCAGGAAAAACCCATGGATAGGTAGCTCTCACTGTAAAGGCAAACTTTTTGGGGTCAAATGTGATGCTATTGCACAGAAAAGATTCAGAACAATGCCATTGTTCCTCACTAGCCTTTTCAGAATTGTCTGTAGACTAAAGTCCGCAATCCTCTTCTTGTATCTCACACCTGCTCTTCACAAAATGCCACCTTGGACCAAGAGCCATTTAATTTGTAAAACACAGACACTAATAAAATATAATACTTCTATACTTGCTTTCAGAGCACATTAAAAACACCAATGAGCGGATATACCTCGGCAGCAATGGGGAATAGTGGCAGAACCCTGGGAGACATCTTGTGAAACCTTAGGGTTCCAAAGACCCTGATTGAGGAACCTTAGTATTTGTTTATATCATACAAATTTGGCTGTATGTAGTGCAAATGTGGACTGTAAGACCTAACACTTTTATAATCTGCACAAAGAAGCAATATGGACAAATATAAAAATAGATAGATAGATAGATAGATAGATAGATAGATAGATAGATAGAAAGATAGATTCATATATATGTAGCATAATGTTATTTTAGTATGCGAGTTCTCTGATTGCTTTAAATAAGCTGTACACAATAATGCATGTTTTTATACCTGTATGCCATCAATGTCTTTAAAGAAGCCTAAATTTCTGTAACGATCTGTGATTATTTTTACTTGAAATGGCAGATCAAAAGTCACAATGAATTATTTTTATAAATACATATAAACTATTGAGCAGCAGATATCTGGAACAAAAGAGTGGATGCAAAATACTTAGCTAAAGAAATGCAGCTGAATATCATTCTTCTTTCATCCCTTGAGTTTCCCTCTATAAAAGAGATGGTCTTAAGTAAAACCAGATACATCACCCTCTGGCAGTGTAGACATTCCATTATTCAGTCTCATGCTTGCAAATTGCAGTTGTCTTCAGGATGCCGGGGGATGTACCCAATTCTTAAAAGCATTAAAATATTTAAGATGTTGTTAGAGGACTAGAAAGAATGAATAAAAGACAGAATGAATCCTAAAGGAAAGGCAATGGCAAACAAGCAATCACAAAATGAGTTGTGTTATGACTAGCTCACAGTAACTGCAGCTAACACAAGTTGGGTAGTTGATTTGAGAACTAATTTCCAGTACTTCACCATTAAAGGTTTTAACTCTTAATTCACTGATATCTATATTTATACAATGTCAAGTGGTAAACTTTTTAGTTAAGAAATAAGCAGCACAGTAGCTTAGTGGTTAGTGCTTCTGCTTTCAGCACTGGGGTCATCGCTATCGAATTCCCAACCGTGATACTAACTGCATGAACTTTGCATGTTCTCCCTGTGATTGCTTGAATTTCCTCCCTCACTCCTAGAGACATGATGTTTAGTTGATTAGCTCCTGTCTAAATTAGCCATAGTATGTGCATGTGAATTAAGGACCTTAGATTGTTAGCTCCTTTAGGAACAGAACTGAGGAACTTTAGGACTAGTAAATTGCTGGCACTATATTAGTACCTCTTTTAAGTAAACCATTTAGGAAAAAAGCTGAGGTGCTGGCTACTTTACATTGTGTTATATATATTTATATATGTGGCTTATTTACTAAAGCAGTTCACAGTGGCTAAATGGTTAGCCCTTCCTCCTGGCAGTACTAGGGTTGTTGGTTCGAATCCCAGCCATGGCACCACCTGCCTGGTGTTTGCATGTTCTCCCTGTGCCTGTGTGGGTTTCCTCTGACTACTCCGGTTTCCTCCCACACTCCAAAGACATCCTGGTAGGGTAATTGATTCCTGTCTAAATTGGCCATAGTATGTGTATGTATGAATGTGAGTTAGGGACCTTAGATTGTACGCCCCTTGAGGGTTAGGGACTGATGTAAATGTACAATATATATGTAAAAGCATTGCGTAAATTGATGGTGCTATATAAGAGCCTGTAATAAATAATAATTGAGATTGTTCATAAATTGTTTGAATATTCTGTTAAGTTAACCAATTATGTGCCAAAAAAAAAATGTACCATTTTTGGACCTAAGGCACGGTAGACTAGCCATGGACAGTATGAACTGGCAACAGTCGAATCTACAAATTAATCTACTATATGCTACACTGTCTACATTGTCTGTCTGTGCTGGTTGGCTCATATGATATACAGTATCAAGTATAGCTAAGCTAAAAAACTGTAACTTACAATAGAATTAATGGAAAATGACAGCATAGCTCAGTGTGTGAGAGGGGATGGGGAAAAGGACATACACAAGAAGGGAGGCAGAAACCTGAGCACTGGGGGTCATGCTGGATTTCAACATCCCTCTTTATAAATAAAACTTGTTTATCCACTTCAACAATGGGCATTTTACCCCCTTCCTGCCTAGGGCAATTGTTAGGTTTCAGCACTGTCGCACTTTTAATGACAATTGCATGGTCATGCAGCAATGTACCGAAAAAAAAAAACCCACTGGGTTTTTTATTTTTTGTAATATATACAAAAAAAGACCAAAAATTTTGAAATAAAAAACAGTTTTTCTTCATTTCTGTTATATAATTATGCAAATAAATAATTGTTCTTCATAAATTTACGACAAAATGTAAACTGATACATTTCTTTGGTGAAAATAACCAAAATCAGTGTATATTATTTAGTCTGTAGGAAAGTTATAGAGTCCACAAAGTACTGTATCTGAAAATTGATCAATCCTGCTGTTCTGATGGTCTATGTAATTTCTTGAGAAACAAAAATGTCAGGATGATAGAGATATCCTCCAAATTACCCCTTTTTTTAAAAAATTAGACAGCCTGAGGTATTTAGTAAGAGGCATGGTGAACTTTTTGAAGTTGTCATTTAATTTTGTGAAAAATGAAGAAAAAAACATTTTTAGTAACTTTTTTTAACATACTGTCGTTAGTGTAGTTCAGCGTCATCAAATAACTGGTGTGGCAGTGATCAGGGACACTGGCTGGTGACAGGTTTTTTTTGCACATTATGATTGCTTTTAGCAAATATGCTATAATATGCTATAAGCCAGGGCTTGAAAAAGCTGTTCGCCCGCTCGCCAAATGCGAGGAGAAATTCCTCTGTGGCGAGCCGCGAGCACAGATGAAGCATGGAGCGACTGCACCTGCGCTACAAGCCTCATTGTGAAGCCGAGTTCCGGATTACAACTTCCGGTTTCCGACTTCTTTGGTTCCGCTGAGAGCAGACACCCTCTCCACCACCGCGAGGGACTCGGAGGGACTAGGAGTAAGTACTGTTTACAACATGTCATATTACTATAATGGAGTACAGGGGAGCTGGGATATACATTACTGAGTAATGTATATCCCAGCTCCCCTGTACTCCATTATAGTGATATGACATATATACAGTAATGTATATCCCAGCTCCCCTGTAGTCCATTATAGTGATGACATGTATACAGTAATGTATATCCCAGCTCCCCTGTAGTCCATTATAGTGATGACATGTATACAGTAATGAGTACAGGGGAGCTGGGATATACATTACTGTATACATGTCATATCACTATAATGGAGTACAGGGGAGCTGGGATATACATTACTGTATACATGTCATATCACTATAATGGAGTACAGGGGAGCTGGAATATACATACTTTAGCAGGGGCGGACTGACCATTTGGAAACTCGGGCACTGCCTGAGGGCCCGGGGTCAGTAGGGGGCCCCATGAGATGCCCCTGGTACCTTTTTCATAGGCTTTTTTGAGTTTGGGCAAGGACACAGGGGCCCCATGATCCCCTATTGCCCAGGGGCCCCATGAGTTGTCAGTCCGCCCCTGTACTGTATACATGTCATATCACTATAATGGAGTACAGGGGAGCTGGGATATACATTACTGTGTACATGTCATATCACTATAATGGAGTACAGGGGAGCTGGGATATACATTACTGTATACATGTCATATCACTATAATGGAGTACAGGGGAGCTGGGATATACATACTGTATATGAAAGGAATTGGCTCCTCTCGTTCCTTCCTGTAGCTACCGACTCCCGTCAGTCCCCTGGCCCTGATCAATGTCTGTCTACAGGCCTGGAGTCCCCTTTGAGATACAGGAAATTGCACACAGACACAAGGTGGTATCTCAGAAGGAACTGAATTTATTCTTCCGTGTTCAAACTTATATATGAAACTTAAAACAATACATGGAAATATAAGAACCAATCAATTGACAGGTATGCATTGACCAATCAGAATATTATATACGTCAGTAATGCCCAATCATTTAGCATTTATGTTAATTATTATTATATGCGTCAAACATTAATATAGAAAGTAGACAACTTCCCTTTTAGCGCTGGCTATAGTTTATTAATACTCTTGCAACAGGAAAAAGCCCACCGCAGACTTTCAGTCTTGTGCTCGGCAGAGGAAAAAAGGAAGTTACATCTGAAGGGAAAAGAGGAACCTCAGACTCTTATCGAAAGTAAGAAACAGTCTTAAAACACAAATTCATCTTTAAGTACTGACATAAATCTCAAAATGGATTCTTATCTTAAAATGGCAGATCTCAGGTCAAGAGACAATATGGCGGTATGGTAATGCTGAAAGGCTAATTCCTTCAAACCCCCTCTTAGGTCACGCACGTGACCTTACACCTTTTTTACAGGTTGGTACCTGGGGCCCTTAGTAGGTCCTTTATCAAGACACTGATTCCACATGGTTCTAGTAATGGTGGCGTCAATAAGTTTCTGCATTAAACCTCGGATGCAGGGGATACAACAGCAACCACACAGAGTTAATACTGCAGCAGCCATTACTATAGAAATCAGCATAGTTTTCATCAGAGTTCCCCATCTACCAAACCAATTTTCAAAAAAACCAGCTAGTGGATTTTCTACTCCTGAGTTTTCAGCCAATTCTTCAGACAACATTTGGAGGCCTTGAAGGGCTCTAGTAATGCTTCCATCAGGAGCGGTGTTATTGGGGATAAAAGTACAGCAGTAGGAACCAAACATTTTACATACTCCTCCTTTCTCAGCTAATAACATATCAAGAGCAATGCGGTTTTGCCAAGCAGTAAGGGATGTTGCATCAAGTTGGGCAGAGACCCCCTTTAGAGCATCTCTAGTATAGTTAACAAACCTTTGTTGATTATAATAAATGTAATTAATCCAATCCACATTTTTGTTAGGCTGTACCCATATAGCAATAGAGGCAAACCCTGCAGCAATCTGGTCCTGAGCTTTAAACTCATCAGGGACTCCTCTTGGTACACCTATAGCATCTATGTAAACTCTATTATCAAAGGAACCACGGGGTGCATTTCTTTTATACCTTCTAGATCTGGATTTTTCCAAGATGGGCAAGCTTCTTATCCCATCTTCTACCTTGATCATAAAGAAAGGCATGAGAAGATGGGTCAGAGCGCAGCTTCCCTTCCATCTGCTGGGGAGTCTGGCTCTGAGTCTCATATCTCCACACAGCCACCACACATCTGACAGTTGCTGCCGGTGGTCCTGAAACCATTCCTTCCGGTAGCCTTCTGCGGAGGTGCGGATGGTCTTAACACAGTAATTAGGTGGGAATGTACCTAAATCTTTACCCTTAGCATCATCATGTTCAAAGCAGGTAAAATTTCCTGGTACCGGTTTAGAGGCCAAAGGTAAATTTCGTAATCCGGTAACAGGGAACTTCTTAACAAAATCAGAACATTCCTTCTCAGTGATGTTATCTTTATACATTCTAATTAGGCAGGACATATTAGTTTCTTCTTCTAACAAAGGAACTGTGGCAAGTAGGGGGCGGGGATTGGCACATGAAACACAGTCTCCCTGTCCCTTACTTTTAGTGGTCCATCTCACCCATTCAATCCATTCATTTTTGTCAGAGTAACCAGTTTCAATGCTTAATCTGTCTTCTGATTGCATCACTACTCCTGTCACCTCATTATCCAGTCGATTCCTAACTTTGGGGAATGAATTGTCTATGGTATTGACATGGACTCTTGGGGAGGGTTTTACCTGTAATATGAGGTTGGCCCAGGGGTCTGTTCCTGACACAGTTATTCCCAACCTATATTCCCCACTATCTCTGACCTGTGGGTTCCTTATTGTGAAAATGATATTCCCTTGGCCTTTTGCTATAGAGATTCTTTGATAGGTGCCTATGTCCTCTAGGGGAATTCTAGCTGATTGGGTCTCCCATTTATGAGGGTCTGTTGTCCACCATATATTCTCCCAGTAACCACAGGGCTTATTCCTCCCACACATGTACACATTATAAGGTCCAATATCATAAGTAACTTTAGTCGGGTCAAACACCTGGTTTTTAGTCAGAGTAAACACTATGGTCTGATTTACATCCTCAGTAGTCAAGACTGGTGTTTCCTGTAACCCCCATCCCTTATCTTGTACAAAGGACATTCTTCTCATCCTTCTCTTAGTGCGGGTTAGACTTCGTTTCTTTCTGACACTAGAATGTTGTGTACTATGGTTTTGTGTGTGCACTGGTTCTGCATTATCTGGGTCACTAGCTTGTATGGAGGTATTACATATACTCTTAATCACTCCATAATCATCTGGGTGATAAATACAGTTAGTTATTGTCCATACTGGGAGGAACACAGTCAGGGCTGCTAGTATGAGGAAGCAAAATGTCTGCCCAGAGTTCTGTGAGAGCATCAGAAAGGTCATCTTCTTCAAAGACTTTTACACCGGCTTCACTTCCTTTTTCTTCTTCTGTATCTGTGTCTTTGCCTTTGTCTTGCTTCTTAGGGGCTTGGTTCACCCTTTTTACACGGCTGGCATGGATCCAGGCCTTGGAATCCTCAGTCAGGACAGCGGTCCTGGTGACAGCGATCACAGAAGTGGGGGGCCCAAAGGGATACTCTTGCTTCCGATTCCTATGGAGGGCTTGTATCACCACACGGTCCCCGACTTGGAAAGAGTGAGTTGGTTCCTGTGAAGAAAGAGGAAAGGTGCGAGCAACATTTCTTTCAACCTTGTCCAAAGTTTCAATAAGTTTTCTCACATATTCCTCCTGAATCAATTCCAAATCCCCTCTTTCTACCATGAGTGGCTGTCTAGCCCAGGGAGTGGGAAAGGGCCTACCCATTAGAACCTCAAAGGGGGAGTAACCTGTCTTTTTAGAAGGAGTCATCCTTACCTCTGCCAAGACTGCAGGCAGTATTTTCTTCCAGTTTGCAAAGGTACCTCCAGTAGCCTTCCTAATTTTATCCTTGAGGGTCCTATTCATCCTTTCCACTATACCTGAGCTCTGAGGGTGGTAAGGAATGTGAAACTTCCACTCAATTTTGAGTGTTTTCACCAAATCCTGACATACCTTGGCCACAAATGCTGGACCGTTGTCAGAATTAATCTGGAGTGGACATCCCCACCTGGGAATAATTTCCCGTGTAAGGATCCTCACTACAGTTTGGGCATCTTCTTTTGTGGTTACAAAGCTTTCTACCCAGCGGCTAAACATGTCCACAATTACCAAAAGATATTCTTGTCTTTTTCCTTCCTTTGGCATGTGTGTAAAGTCTACCTGTAGGTGAGTAAAAGGTGTTGATGGGTATGTCAGGTGTTCATGTCTTGCCTTGTGAGGATTGTTTGGGTTATTCCTTATGCATGTAATGCATCTAGACACATATGATTTTACCAAAGAGGGAAGGCCAGGAATGAAAAAATCATTATCCAGAAGTTCACATGTAACCTGCCATCCCCTGTGACCTACTCCATGATACTGTGAGATGAACAGAGGTGCACTGGCCTTTGGAATGCATGGTCTCCCCTCTGTGACACAAAGTCCAGTTTGTGGACTCTTTGTCACACCAGCTGCATTCCACTGCTTAATATCTTCTGAGGTAGCATATGTCTGTAAATCCTGCAATGTTTGATCCAACAGTGGCATTTCAGGGGTGAGCATTGGCATTTGGATCATGGCAGGCTGGGTAAGGGCCGCCTCTTTTGCTACTTTGTCAGCTAAAGCATTTCCCTTTGCAATATCAGTTTGTTCATTTGTGTGTGCCCTACAGTGTAGGATAGCAAGGGATCTTGGCAGTTGTATGGCTTTGAGTAAAGCCTTCACCAGAGATGAATGTGAGATGGATTTTCCATCTGCTGCAATAAATCCTCTCTTTTCCCAAATTATTCCAAAATCGTGGCACACGCCAAACGCATATCTGGAATCTGTGTAAATATTTACATCCTGACCCTCAAAAAGCTGACATGCTCTTGTAAGGGCTATCAGTTCAGCGGCCTGAGCTGACTGGTATGGGATGGGTTTTGCTTCAAGTACTTTATCTGGCAACTGCACCACCGCATATCCTGCATGGTAAACAGTGTCAGTGGGTCTCGAGCAAGAGCCATCTACAAAAACATTCTGTGCCTCTGGAAGAGCCACAGAAGACATATCCTGTCTTGGGGAGGTGTCCTGATGAATCAATTCCAGGCAATCATGCTGTGGAACAACTTCATCCTGCTCTCCCTTTAAGCCTAATAAGGCATTTAAAATTGGAGCTGGACCTGAAGTGGGAGAGGTATATTTTATTCTCAACTTAGGGTTTGACAACAGTATAACCTCATATCCACTAAGTCTCTGGGCTGACATGTGTTGGGTATGTATATTCTTGAGTAGAATAGACACATTGTGGGTGGTATGTAAGGTGGTCTCATGTCCCAGAGTGAGTGACGTAGCCATTTGGACCACCATAGCGCTTGATGCTAGTGCTCTGAGACACGCAGGCATGCCTTGGACCTGTACTGGAACCATTTTTGAGAAAAAAGCAACAGGGCGGAGTTTTCCTCCATGCTCCTGGGCCAGGACCCCTGCCATAGTTTTACAATTTTCCCTAGCATACAGATGAAACATTTGATTATATGCGGGCAGACCAAGACCAGGGGCTATTACCATAGCATTTTTCAGATACACAAAAGCATTGCACATATCATCTGACCATTTCACAAGATCTGACATTTCTGAACCTGTGGCTTGTCTCAAAATGTTGTCATAGTAGGAACAGTCAGGTATCCATTGGCGGCAGTAACCAATCATACCAAGAAAGGTGAGCATGTCTTTCTTGGTCAATGGGCGGGGCAGACCCATAAGAGCCGCAGCTCTTTTGTGGCTGACTTTCCTTTCACCTTTTGTGAGAACAAAACCAAGGTATTCAACAGTTTTCTGACACCATTGTAGCTTTTTCTTAGACACTTTATGACCACATTCACATAACCAGTTCATGAGATCTACACTATCCCCTTGGCTGGCTGCCCGATTAACACTACAGAGAAGCAAATCATCTGCGTATTGAACCAATACTGAACCATGGCAAGGAGTCCATGGCTTTAAGGTAGCCTGGAGGACAACAGAGTAGACCACAGGCGAATCTACATACCCTTGCGGTAATTTACACCAAGTAAGGGTCTTTCTCCTGTAATGAAACGCAAAAATTGGGCGTGTCTCCTTGGCAACAGGGATTGAAAAAAATGCATTTGTCAGATCAATCACTGTGAAAAACTCAGCATCAGCTGGGATGGAGGAAATGAGTGTTGGTACATCAGGCACTATTGGGGCAATGGGAATCACAAGATCATTAATGGCCCTCAGGTCCTGCACAAATCTGTAAGAGCCGTCCGGCTTCTTAACTGGATTTATTGGGCTGTTGTATGGTGAAATCACCTCTTCAAGGACTCCTTCCTTGAGAAAGTGTTCCACCATAGGCGCTATTCCTTCCTCCTTTTCTTTTGACAAAGGGTATTGTTTGTGAAACACAGGTTGAGCCCATGGCTTCAGTGTGGCCTTATATGGAGTGCAGGAAATGAATCCCACATCCAAGGCACTTTTTGCCCAAACTTTGTCATTAATTGTTCCAGCAGGAAATGAGGGGTCTTCTTTAGTAATCATTGTCATGGCAGGGATGATTGGCATTTTGGCAGAATGAGCCACTATACCACCTCTCCTTGTGGATTTCAAGTTGATGTTCAACTCTCCCATGAGGTCTCTCCCTAACAAATTAACTGGACAATTGGGTATGATTCTGAATGAGTGATCTAGCAGAGTGATTCCCTGTATGGGGTCAAAAATTGGAAGAGGCGGTGTTTTATAAGTCTTGGTCAGTATCCCATTTATTCCCATGGAAGGTTCAGCATTCATTACCTCTCCCTTATAATAATCCTCACTCAGACTCGAACGAGTCGCGCCTGAGTCCAACAAGAATGGGGTTAATTTGCCCTGTATATGCAAGGATACAAGGGGTTGTTCCTTATAAGAGTGAGAGACAAGCGGGAATGCTGGGATACCACCTTCTGGGCACCTTCATTTATTTTGTGATTGTGTCTGCCAAGAGATAGGAAACCTCACATTCTGCTGTGGGAGGTCCCTTTGTGGTTGGCCTGGGGAGGGGCTATGCTGGGCGTGGTCCTGAGTTTCATATGGACATTGATTTCTCCAATGATCCTCAGCCCCACAGTTAAAACAACCCGTGTCCCGTCCCCTATTATTCCTCCCTCTTCCCCTAAACCGGCCTCTGCCTCGGTTATTGAAACCCCCCCTTCTCTTGTACGGTGGGATTGTGTGGGGAAAGGGATCTTCCTGAAAATGAGTGGCCACCGCCTTGGGTATCTCTAGACATCCGGCAGCATCTTTCTCAGTCAATTTCAATTGAAATTGTTCTCTGGTACAAGTGGGCCATTCAGAAATCATCTGTTTTACAGTTAACATGACACTGGGTTTTAGATTGGACAGGAAAGTCTGAATCAGTAGACTATGCATGGTGTCTTGCAATGTCAGTCCTGCCTCTTGTGTCCATGTCTCATTAAATCTTTTCCAAAAATCTAACACAGTTTCTCCTGACTTTTGCTTGCAGGCTACTGCGGTAGGAAGGGAGGATCTAGATTGGAAAGCTCGTTCCATTTCTTCTGAGACCTCTCTCCACATATTGTCCCTACCATCTTCTGTGTTTAATTTATAATTTGTGGCAGTAATGTTGCCTGCTTCTAGGATGGATATGGTCCCAACATTACCCCAATTCCAGGGGGAAGTTTGTCCCAATATTCCATCGAGGATAAGGCGCATATCCTCTTGTGTGTAATTTCTACCTTTACATGCTTTCTTCAAATAGCTCACAGTAGCCGTTGAAGAAACAGTGGGTCTTGGACAATGTTTGACAATCCTATTTATGTCTTCTATCTCAATGGGTTTCTTTAATAGATTGTCTCCTATTGTCATGAAGGGCATCTGTTGTGTATTGGAATCAATACCATATTGGGTATTATGGCGTGTGTGTGATGGACTTAGCATGTCCACTATACCTAGACTATTAGCTGCTCTGAACAGCAGAGAGCCTGAACTAGCGGATTCATCAACAAGTGAGTCATCTGCTTCAGTAGTTGAAGAAACAGCTATTCCCCCTGTCGCTCCCTGTGTGGTAGGACTTTGAACCACACCCTGGGAGGGCGCGGGAGTTTGAACTGTACTAGGCTGTGTGGTAGAAATGTGAACAGCACTAGGTATTTGAGGGGTCTGTGGAAGTGTTGGTGCTGGAGGTGCTGGAGGTGCAGTGGGGTGTTGGACTGCATAATGTCCGGCTAAAAAATCAATATCTTCTTCAGTAAGAGATGGATAAAGTTTTGTGGGCTGTGGGACAGATGGGACATATGGGGGAGGGAATGGCATGAGAGGGTGTGTGGGTCTGTCTATTTCTGACTCTAATGCATGTATTTTAGTGGCATCTACATTTCTAGCTTTGGCTTTATTTTGTTTCCCAGTTTGTCTATGAAACCAGAGAGGGGCAAATTCTAACCAATTTTGTCCACCTTTGGTCATGTATTTCTGATCCCACACAGGATCTCCCTTATACCATGGGAAAGCCTGTTTATCCCCCAGACAGAGACCCCTAATCATATCCATATGAAAAATATCATTGCTCCCATCACGGGGGAACGGGTCAACACTTCCCATGAATTCACTCCAGTCTGCTAATTTATCCACCCAGGGGTTAACTAGATAGTAATCTGTCCCACAGATACGGGCTACATAATCTTTACATGTCTCACCAACATTTGGGGGAGGGAGTTTATCCTTACTTTGACCACTTCCCATTTTTACACTTACAAAGGTCTGTGTTACAAATCTGTCCTATAGGCTGTCCCAAAAAACAGGGGTCAACTTCCAAATGACAATTTACTTTATAAAAATGTCTGGACTTAAGATATTTATTGGGTCTTTCTCTAGTGGTTGACCAAAAGTGGAGATTATAACCTGGATATACAATACTTCTAATAATATCCTGACTCTGACTAACTCCCACTTTTCTAACAATAAGCCTACAACACAATTTGAACAAGACATTTACATAGGCACCCAACTCCGTGTCACCATGCTATCACCTTCTCTAGGTCATCAGCCAATAAGGCCTAGCTAAAGGGGTGGTGCGTCTTACAACGGAAGTTGACAATACCTTCAGTGACCTCTGGCCCATACACTTACCAACTGGGCACTTGTGTCACACAAACAAATTATCTTATACTTCTATGCGATAGGAAGAAAAGCAAAGAGTTGCAGGACAGAATTGATCAGCCCCGGACTTTTCCTGGTTTCTTCTCAGAGAAACTCTTTTCAGCCCCTTCTCATAAGAGACTGTGCAGTTCCCAAAACTGCTCCTGGTCTTTTCCAAAAGACCTTGTGCTTCCCACAGCACTTTGCGCCTGGCCACTAGCGTCTTTAGACGCGAAGCCCGGTGCTACCTAAGGGCATGAGATTTTAATCAGAGCCCTTCCGGCAAGACAGACTAATTGACAGAATGACAAAAAATCTTACCTACCGAAAAGGATGATTATCTCATCCCGGACACGAGCCCCCAATTGAAAGGAATTGGCTCCTCTCGTTCCTTCCTGTAGCTACCGACTCCCGTCAGTCCCCTGGCCCTGATCAATGTCTGTCTACAGGCCTGGAGTCCCCTTTGAGATACAGGAAATTGCACACAGACACAAGGTGGTATCTCAGAAGGAACTGAATTTATTCTTCCGTGTTCAAACTTATATATGAAACTTAAAACAATACATGGAAATATAAGAACCAATCAATTGACAGGTATGCATTGACCAATCAGAATATTATATACGTCAGTAATGCCCAATCATTTAGCATTTATGTTAATTATTATTATATGCGTCAAACATTAATATAGAAAGTAGACAACTTCCCTTTTAGCGCTGGCTATAGTTTATTAATACTCTTGCAACAGGAAAAAGCCCACCGCAGACTTTCAGTCTTGTGCTCGGCAGAGGAAAAAAGGAAGTTACATCTGAAGGGAAAAGAGGAACCTCAGACTCTTATCGAAAGTAAGAAACAGTCTTAAAACACAAATTCATCTTTAAGTACTGACATAAATCTCAAAATGGATTCTTATCTTAAAATGGCAGATCTCAGGTCAAGAGACAATATGGCGGTATGGTAATGCTGAAAGGCTAATTCCTTCAGTATACATGTCATATCACTATAATGGAGTACAGGGGAGCTGGGATATACATTACTGTATACATGTCATATCACTATAATGGAGTACAGGGGAGCTGGGATATACATTACTGTATACATGTCATATCACTATAATGGAGTACAGGGCAGCTGGGATATACATACTGTATACATGTCATATCACTATAATGGAGTACAGGGGAGCGGGGATATACATACTGTATACATTTCATATCACTATAATGGAGTACAGGGGAGCTGGGATATACATTACTGTATACATGTCATATCACTATAATGGAGTACAGGGGAGCTGGGATATACATTACTGTATAAATGTCATATCACTATAATGGAGTACAGGGGAGCTGGAATATACATACTGTATCAGGGATTGACCATTTGGAAACTCTGGCACTGCCTGAGGGCCCGGGGTCAGTAGGGGGCCCCATGAGATGCCCCTGGTACCTTTTTCATACACTTTTTTGAGTTTGGGCAAGGACACAGGGGCCCCATGATCCCCTATTGCCCAGGGGCCCCATGAGTTTTCAGTCCGCCCCTGTACTGTATACATGTGATATCACTATAATGGAGTACAGGGGAGCTGGGATATACATTACTGTATATATGTCATATCACTATAATGGAGTACAGGGGAGCTGGGAAATACATTACTGTATACATGTCATATCACTATAATGGAGTACAGGGGAGCTGGGATATACATACTGTATACATGTCATATAACTATAATGGAGTACAGGGGAGCTGGGATATACATACTGTATACATGTCATATCACTATAATGGAGTACAGGGGAGCTGGGATATACATTACTGTATACATGTCATATCACTATAATGGTGTACAGGGGAGCTGGGATATACATTACTGTATACATGTCATATCACTATAATGGAGTACAGGGGAGCTGGGATATACATTACTGTATACATGCCATATCACTATAATGGAGTACAGGGGAGCTGGGATATACATACTGTATACATGTCATATAACTATAATGGAGTACAGGGGAGCTGGGATATACATACTGTATACATGTCATATCACTATAATGGAGTACAGGGGAGCTGGGATATACATTACTGTATACATGTCATATCACTATAATGGTGTACAGGGGAGCTGGGATATACATTACTGTCTACATGTCATATCACTATAATGGAGTACAGGGGAGCTGGGATATACATTACTGTATACATGCCATATCACTATAATGGAGTACAGGGGAGCTGGGATATACATACTGTATACATGTCATATCACTATAATGGAGTACAGGGGAGCTGGGATATACATTACTGTATACATGTCATATCACTATAATGGTGTACAGGGGAGCTGGGATATACATTACTGTCTACATGTCATATCACTATAATGGAGTACAGGGGAGCTGGGATATACATTACTGTATACATGCCATATCACTATAATGGAGTACAGGGGAGCTGGGATATACATACTGTATACATGTCATATCACTATAATGGAGTACAGGGGAGCTGGGATATACATTACTGTATACATGTCATATCACTATAATGGAGTACAGGGGAGCTGGGATATACATACTGTATACATGTCATATCACTATAATGGAGTACAGGGGAGCTGGGATATACATTACTGTATACATGTCATATCACTGTAATGGAGTACAGGGGAGCTGGGATATACATACTGTATACATGTCATATCACTATAATGGAGTACAAGGGAGCTGGGATATACATTACTATGATTACTGTATACATGTCATATCACTATAATGGAGTACAGGGGAGCTGGGATATACATACTGTATACATGTCACATCACTATAATGGAGTACAGGGGAGCTGGGATATACATTACTGTATACATGTCATATCACTATAATGGAGTACAGTTTTATATTGTTGTGGTGGTTTATGTAAGGATATATATTATTTATAAAGGGCGTGTCCCTTTCCCTTAGATGAAATATTACAGTGCCTCCAGCCGTTAAAATACGGCAAATATTTAGTAAACCAATAATTTGGACACTTTGATAATTTGATCACCACTTATTATTATACCTTGAATTCTTTTAGCCAATATGATTTCGTACCATACACACAAAATTTGCCTTATAATAGATAAATATAAAAATTTATTTATGTACAAAAATTATATATATATTAACACAAAACGCAAAAGACTGGTGATAAATGAATATTGGTACACACAATCAAAGATATAACCTACCAATGTAAGACACACTAATCAAGTTTCTAACTAATTACATCAATCACAAATTTTAAATGATATGATATTTATTAAATTTATTAATAATTAATAATTTCGAATATCTCAAAGGTTATATTCTCGCACGCCGTGGCCATAGGATTGCAAGAAGTAAGCCCTTGATATGTGATACTCTGGTTATTAATATTCAATAAATTATGAAATATGGAAAAATTTATAATATGGCAATAAACAATTTTTTTAACAGTAACACAGTATCTGACTACAGATATCTAACTACCCAATATTGTTGTAATACACTAAGGTAATTTTATGATTCTACACAACAGAGAAAGTAATTAATACAAAATCAAATAAACATCTCACCACACCCGGACGTCCGACTAGGCAACTCTCCCGTGGATTTAGCTGGCAGTGGAACGCCTTTAGACTGATATATAGGGCAAGTGAAAGATTCTCAGTAGGGGAGAATGTAGGAGGTTATAAGATTAGAGGTTTAAAGTTTTAAGAAGTTTGAAAAGATGGAAGAGTAATTATTTCAGCAGATCTTCTTCAGATGTCAGGTCTTTCCATGAGGTCTTTATGAGGGTTTTTTTTTTTTTCTTAAAGCACATGGGCTTTTATATCCACTAGTCCATTGTTCTAAGATACCTTCCCACCAGGCTTCCTGATTGGCTAGTTGAGAAATGTGTGTACATAAGCTATTTCTCACCTGCCCGCCAGGTGGCGGTCATGTATCACAGAACAATGTGAGTATTTGAGATGACTCATACCTTGGGTGGAATCTTCAGGTAATTTCAGGAATAAAATATACGGCTCTATCCAGATATAGCAGTGATACCTATATTATTCTAAATAGGGACCATGGAATATAGGTGTATATTCAGTTATTCCTACTTGAAATATCATCCTGTTTGTTTCCTGATAAGACATGTAACTAATGCTAGTTTATAATACATCTTACTTCCCATCATCTCAATACTCAAGTTAGTGATATATAGTTCCCATTGCTGAGTATTTAGTGGTGTTTAAAGTCTCTAACATCTTATTTATAATCTGTTTTTAGTACATTTTTGTCATGATATACAGTGAACTTTTAAACTTAAATGTCCTGAATTTCACCCCTTTGTTTCAGAATCAACATTTTCTCGGTGTAGGGAAAAAACTCTCTGTTTGCCTGGCCCTTGTATTGGACTCATGGTAAACAACTGTTAATGCTTTCACCCTTGGTGAACAATAGTATATGGTAATAGTTTCAGAGGTCTGTTGGTTCATCACACTCTACAGGTTTTGGTTAAGCTTTCAATCAGTTGAGTTCCCGTCTCATTATTGTTGAAATGTTTACAAGTCAAAGTCCTATGTGTTTGACTTTCTGTAGGTGCATTCTTCTCAACCTCCATATACAAATAGTCCTTGTTGACAGTTCTAACAGGCTTATTGTCTTGGAAAAGACTCACTTCCCCCATTCTCTATATTTCTTTAACTAGAATTCTTGATGGTTCAACCAAGACAAAATTAACTCTTAACATCCGGTTATGCTGAGCTGTTTACCATATACTATTATGTCTTGATAAAAGTCATATTTTTGAGACATGATTCAAAAGCCCACAACAAATCCCCCTTTGTTTGGGGTACAGGCACGTGTATAGGGGTGTCTGTGTCGCAAAACATGAGTGGGGCTTTTGGCTAGAGTGATTGTTCGTCTTCTCCGGTGAAGTGAATGAAATAAAAAAACAATTTTTTTTTTTTTTTTTTATAATAAAATGGCAGCGGTGATGCTGGTTGGTCCTCAACTTGACTCGGCGTCTTTAGATGGACACTTCCGATGACGATCCTGGTCTTGTGATGAGGCCGGCCTGGCCTGGCACATCCACCTTGGGGTCCATGGGTCCTCCGCACGACAGGTCTCTTAGACGGTCTCCTAGGCGGGTCCTTTCCTCTGGACTGGCCCTTGGTGGCCTGGGACATCAGGTTATCGTCTCCGGATCGATCTCTGGCATCTGGTCTTTCCCACAGGACATTATAGCTTCCTTCTAGGGTCCGGTCATTGACACCTCCGATCGCCGGTCTGGTCATAGTCTGGGCCTTCCTTTCTAAATTATTAAATGAACAGTTTAAGTATTGGATATACATAAAATTATATTACTGGATCCTGTAAGACAAAAGATGAATTATATGTTCAAAGGAAATTTAATGATGATCTCAATATCTCCAGATGGGAACTGGTGGGTTAGTCTTCCAACAACTGCAATTGAGACTTCGGATGGCAAGCACGTAATTGATTGATGTGCACCCATCTATCACTGATTTCACCATACCGGGTAACCTGCAATTTATATGCGACCGGAGAGATTTTATCAATGATAGAGAACGGACCTTTCCAAGATGGAAGGAATTTCCGTTCCTTGATCTGGTCTCTTGCAAAGTTGTATAGATAGACCTTGTCACCAATCTCATATTCCTTCTTGGAGGTTTTGAGATCATAGTATGTCTTAGCACTAGTTGCAGCTCTTTCCAAATTTCGCTGGGCAAAGGCAAAAGCATATTGCAGATGTTTACGTAAATCCTCTATGTACTGGTGTGTGGTGGTAGCATTGATCAAATTTTGATCTGTAGTGCGATACAATAAGTGCTGGGGCAGTACCATCCGTCTACCTGTCATCAGTTCAAAAGATGACATTTTTGTAACTGTATTCGGAGTAGCCCTCAACGCCATCAGGACCAGCGGGAGCTTGACATCCCAATCTTTGCCTGTTTCCTTAACAAATTTCTTAAGGACATTAACGATGGTCTGATTGTATCGTTCTACACCACCACTAGAGGCTGGCCGATAGGCGATATGCAATTTCCTTTTAACCCCCAAAATTTTCCACAATTTGGCCATCACTTCGCTAGTGAAGTGCGATCCTCTATCAGACTCTATCCTCTGAGGTAAACCAAAACGTGAAAATACATGATTTATTAGCAATGCAGCACATGTCTCGGAGCTGTTATTTGGTGCTGGTATACATTCGACATACTTGGTGAATAAACATGTAACTGTTAACATATACCGATTTCCTCGTGAAGATTTTGTTACTGGCCCAAAAAAATCCATCTGAAGGTCTGACCAAGGCATACATATCCCCCTCTTCTGGAGAGGTGCTCTGTGAGTTGGCTTGGTAGGTTGAAATTGGGGACATATTAGGCAACCTTGGCAGTACTCCTTCACATCACGTAACATATGAGGCCAGTAGGCATAATCCCGCAGGATCTCATACGTGATCTTTTCTCCACGATGACCGGAAGTGGGAGCATCATGGGCATGCTGTAGCATCAAACCTCTAAATTTAAGTGGGACGACCCATTGTTGTACGCCACCCTTTGAGGTTCGTATCAACAATCCCTGGTATAAAGAGAATTGGGATTTGGATTTCATTAAGATACGTAAATCCTCCTTCCCACTACATACTTCCTTATTTATGGGATTTTGGTTGGGATCTTCTATATGACTATAAAACAAGCCAATTATTGGGTCTTCTTTTTGGGCAGTAATTAAATCCTCACTAGGAGAATCGTGACTCCACTGTATTGCATTCGGATCACCAGCTGTTCTGGCCTGTTGCCTGGTGACAGCTTCAGCCTGTACGGTACCTAAAAATTGGTCAATGTCTAACAGTTCACCGGTGATTGCCCCTTCCTTGGCTAGAGAATCGGCCAGATCGTTCCCTTCTTTCTCGGCACCTAGAACCTTGGAATGGCCTTTGGTCTTCTTGAAGTGCAGGGTGAGATCATTGGACCTTACCAGTTCATCGATGTGACAAAAGAGCTTACCATGTTTCACGGGTTTGTGATTACTCTTGTTCATGTTGTTTCGCTTCCACCTAGGGAAATACTCCACAAAACTATTCCTGACATAATTGGAATCGGTTATGATGGCACACTCTCTGATGTTGAACTCTATAGCCATCTCAACTGCTCTAAGAATTGCAGTAAGTTCAGCAACCTGACTGCTCTTTGGTCCAAGTTTGTATCCCACAGAAATTGGGGTGACACCTTGGGTCCAAACGATTCCAATACCTGCCACTAGTTGGAGCTGTTCCCCATCCTTGTGATGAAAAGCACAACCATCCACATATACACACGGCAGCTGTTTACAGTATTCTTCATCGTAAACCTTGTAGGGAGAGAACAGTTGTTCTTCCAGAAAGTCAGTGTCCGGGCCCTCCATAGCAGGCGTAGTTGCGGAACAATCATGGAGCTCGGCTAGGCCCTGGGCTACTGGACTTTCCTTGTTCTGTTTGTACCGAATTTCAAGAGGCCACCCTTGCAAAGACAAAGTCCAAGCAGTGATGCGGCTATTAGACACATTTCCTCCCTTGATACGTTCACTCTTTAAATACTGTAAAGGCTGGTGTGCCGTTTCTCTCCCTGAATGTAACTGCGAAAATTCTGTAATGCCCACACGGTGGACAATAGAGCTTTTTCACAGTCACTGAACTTTACTTCAACCGGGGACAAAGTTTTACTGGCATAGGCAATCACCTTACTGACATCATCACGTTTCTGGTAAAGAACAGAACTCATACTTACCTGCGTAAACCCTGTCTCTAGATAGAAATTTTTACCCCCTTCGGGATATCCGAGACACGGAGCTTGTGTGAGACGTTCCTTTAATTCCTTCATGGCGTCCTCCTGTTTCTTACCCCACGACCATTCGACATCCTTCTTCAGTAGGTGAAGCAACGGCTTGCTTATCTCGGCGTAATTATCAATAAACCTACGCGAGTAGTTCACCATACCTAGGAATGATCTCAATTCTTTAAGGTTAGTAGGGACTTTACAGTTCAGAACCGCCTCAACCTTCTTCTTTTGTGGGTTCAAACCTTCAGCAGTAACTTCATGGCCTAGGAAGTTTACCTTCGTGCGACACCACTGGGCTTTTTGTAAGGACAGTTTAACTCCTGCTGCTTTTAATTGGCCCAGGACATGCCGAAGTTCTGTAATGTGTTTGGCCATATCAGTACTTTTGATCAGGATATCGTCCACATATGCCAACGTCCCCCTTTCGAAGGCGTCTGGCATGGCCTTGTGCATGAACACAGCAAATTCATGCCCGGAATTTATGAATCCGAAAGGCATTCGTACCCAACAATATTGTCGATTCCCAAAACTGAAGGCCAGTTTGTATTGGTCTTCCTCGCTCACCTTTATGGTCCAATACCCCTGTGCACAATCCAAGGCTGTAAAAACCTGGGATCCTTGGAGCTGGGCTAGACACTGGTCTATGTATGGGACAGGCCATCCTGACATGTACACACGTTTGTTCAGCTGACGGAGGTCAGCGCACAAACGCCATTGTCCATTGGGTTTTAAAATACCCAGGATCGGGTGGTTGTAGGAGCTGTGGATGGGCCTAATTATACCCCTTTCATGTAACTTCCTGATAATCTCAGCTAGAGATTCATAGGAAGCTAATGGTAACCTATACTGTCTTACGAATACTGGTGGGGCATCTGGATCTGTTTGGATCCTAGCGATGTGTAGGTCAGTAGTCCCACAATCGTAAGAATCCTTGGCAAAGATCTCTTGGAATTCAAGGAGAAGCTCTCGGAGCAATTGTCGGTCGAGATCACTGGCACACGCGTCGGCGAGGGCCACCATCTCTTCCACTAACTCCTTGAATCCAGGAAAGCTTTCCGGCTGACCTATCTCATATGCCTCCTCAAGTTTCGTGGTGAGGTCATTGGGTATGTGATGTGTGTGTGTGTTCTCCTGCCATCCAGGTTCTTTGGGGTACTCTTGTTCTTTGATTGGGTGATCAAAGACAATTGATGTCTCTTCGATTCGACAGGTGCCATCTTTAGAATCGAATGGATAAATGGACTCTATGGTGAAAATACCCTCTGGTAATGAATGGAATGTTTGTTCAATTAATTGTTCCCCCGACAAATATTCATCGGGGATGAGTCCAATCACCTGGTTAGTGACCCCAAAGGTATAATATTCAGTCTCTACCGCTAGACCAATAAGGGTCTCTTTGGGTAAGACGATGTCCTGATTGGACAGATTATGTACGTAAATGTACATCGGGGATTGATGTGTGTTGACTAGGGGCGTGTGTGTAATGTTCAGTCCCTCCCCCTTCATTTTATGGGAGAGGCATACTAATGCATCTGACCCCTTCAGTCTATGTCCCTTTTTGACTTGGATGGGGAGTATGAAGTTATTTATGCCCTTAGGAATTGTAATCTTTTGGGCTACCTGGACTTCAACAGCATAAGGCATCTGTTGCTGGGATTTTAAAGCTAAGTCCAGATTTTGGTATTTTTCGGGGTCCCCCTTTAGTCGACTCCATAAACAGTCATTAATTAGGTCGACTTGCGTTGCAAAGCGATGTAATATATCGTTGCCAAAATAAATTTTAGTTTGGGGATTATCCAAGACTAGGAACACATGGGTGGCTGTTTTGTTTCCTACAGTGACGTTTAAGAGACACCTAGCCATTGAATTGTGATCATCAGAGTCATCAATGGAGTCTGAAATCCAATGACGCTGAGGTGTGGAGAAACGGATCATTTCCATTTCGGTCAGGTGTTTTATCAGCCCATGGCTTACAAAGCTGTGTTCCTGTCTCAAATCTAGTTTGGCATATTTTGACCTATTAAGACCATTTATCCGGATGGGGATAAACAAGTCGCTGTTAACCCTTTCAATGCCTGTCAAGAATTGGGTGTGATCTCCCCCTTTTCTTGGTTTATCCTCCTGATGAAAAGATATCGTAAGGATGTCATCTTGGAGGGAAATATCTTTTATTTTCTCTTGGGGAATTCTAAAAATGTGTTCCTCATCTCTTCTGATAGGGTTATGGTCATCAGGTTTGATAACCGTTACATCAGGAAGTTGGCTGTTCCTGAAATGGATTTCTAATGATCCAGGCCTTTCTTCCACCAGGTGGCAGTGTTGTCGGGAATGGGGAGTTTTAAGTTTCCCATATTTAATTGGGGTATTTACCTGTGACCACAGGACTTGGTTCACACAGTCAACTATCGTGTTCAGCCTTTTTAGGAAGTCCATCCCAATTATCATGTGGTGCTGGGAGATGCTGGCAATGATGATGGGGTGTCTCAGTTCCTTGTTACCCAGTTTCAATTTAAGCCAGGCGGTACCCATGACTTGTAACGGGTCTCCACCTACACCAATCAATGAGCTGTCAAAACTTTTAAGTCTCGGCTTGGTGGGCATGACATTCGCCATTTTGTCAAAATGTTCCTGTGACATGATGGTTGCTTGGGATCCAGTGTCTATTAAGCCGACAATCGAAAGATCACTGGCATCCTGCACCTGCACCGTGGCATAATATCTCCCATCAGATTCAGTCAGCTCACACATGAAATTGGTGTGGTTGAAGATCTGTGGGCCCTTCAATGACCTATGACTAGCTCTTATCTCACCGCATGTGGTGGACACATTACCCTTATCCTCCCTGGTGGGATTCTTGGACTGTCTCAAGACAGAAGCACAACTAGAAGTTGGTGCTCCGTCTGGCTTGTCAATCCCGACGACTTCCGATGCCGCGACTATATTAGGGGCAATAGATGGACACTGAAAAACAGGAGAATCATTAATCACCAACAACTGGTCCCCCTTTGCCTGAGAACTAGCTTCTCCATTAGTAGGCGTGTCAGGGACGGGGCACACATCTCCTGTCATTTGACTCAGTGTCCTTCCCTGTTGGTTTAAGGCTTGGTTGCCTGTTAATTCTGTGACCCTTGGTTGGTCACAGGAGCTGCTCCTAAAAAAGGATTGGATGGAAATTGAGTGACAAGCCTGTCCATTTGTTCAGCCATTTTGCTGACCTGTGCCTCTATTTGTCCAATACGCTCAGAGGAGTCATTCTGTTGATTCTCCCTTTTCCTATACTTGCGCTTGTATTTTGGACGAGACTGGTAATGAGACTCAGAGTCAGAACTACTGCTCTGATCCCGACGCCATTGTTCTCTCTGAGGTTTTGGGGTCTCCCTGTTATTAAAGGGAGCCTGGGGTACTGTATCCCCCCTTTGAGCCTGAGGGTGTTCTTGGCGTGGAGGAAATCTTTGGAAGTCGGAGTTTTTATTAAAATTGGGATTCTTATTATAATTATGGTTCCTATTGAAATTGGGGTTCCCATAAAAATTCCCATGTTGGTTTTGGCGAGGATAATAGAACCTCTGAGGATACCATTGACTCCTTTGATTCTCCTCACTGTACTGACCCTTACCATACTTTTTATTCTTCTCACTTCCACTACCGTAGTTTCCTGGCTTTTGCCTATCCTTTCTCACCCACTGGTTTTGGGGTGCAAAGTTATGGACCTCCTTCACTTGCTGGGTTTGAGGTACAAATCTAGGGGAACCATTGGTTTTACCCCCACGGACTACTTCCGCATATGATTTCTTCTCTGCCTGCAAATTTGGATTTGGAGGGGAAACGGTAGTGGCTGCTACTATCTTGGGGCTATTTTTGGGTTCTCTTTTTATCCCGCCCTCACTGGACTGTTGGATCGAGAATAAATAGTCACTCTCTCTCACCAACCAATCAAGAGAGCATCCCTTTCTGTAATCCTTTGCAAGTCCCAATTTTATGTAAGCAGGTAATGCTTCATAGAATAGTGTCTTGAATTCTGGCTGGTTAGGATTGGGATCCTTTTCAGCCAGGAAATAGGCATTTCTGAGGACAGCCAGAAATTCTGCAGGGCTTTGGTGAGGACCACACTTTAAATTGTAGGCCGCAGCCTTGGCAGAGGTTACAGTTTTATAAGGCCCAAATTCCATGTGGCACTTATGTTTAACCTCTCTCCAGGACTGATTGGAATAGGCCCTCAAGGTCTCAAAGAATTGCCGGTATTTCTCTTCAAACACCCATGGCAGCAATTCTATTTTGGTGTGGTCATCTCTAATGCCCAGAATCTCTAACGTCTGTTCATATGTTCTCATGTGTTCGGTGATCTCAAGGGACCCTTTCTTAGAAAACATAGGAACAGTGTCCTTCAGGAACTTAATGACCTTTGGAGTGTCATATCTCCTGAATGACCCCTGGGATTTCCCTTCCTGCCTATATGAAACCTCATATTTTTCTTCAGAGCGCTCTGGAGTGTATCTTGAAAGCCTAGGAGGTGAACTATATTCTGACCCTGACTCACTATCAGATACTTCGCTGTGATGCGGGTATCTCCGCTCATCAGCCTCTGGCTTGACTGGGTTAGTCCGTCTTTGGACCCCAGAATTTATTTGGGCCGTCAACCTTATAATCTGCTCCTCCAGAGTTTTCTGCTCAGATTTTATCAAGGTAAGTTCTGACTGGTCATGCTTATCCCCTGGGTGAACTTTAATTTTGACAGGAGATAACCTCTCTGATCTGAAGTACTCCACCTCATCTTTTAAGTCCTGATACTTCTTTTGAAGTTGTTTTAATTCCTGAAAGTTTCTTTCATATAGGTCTTGAGCACTTCGAAAGTCTCCGACCAATCTATCATAATGTTTCTCGGATTCGTCTAAACGAATACCGGCATGACCAAGCTTCCCTTTCAAAGACTCAATGTCCTGATTTTTGCTTTCTAACAAGAGGCGGGCCTCTGACAACTCTTCCCTTAGAGTCATGGTCCGCTGGGCAGCTCCAGCGGTCATGAACCATAACATGGGCCAAGCTTCTAGGAGAAGTCTGTCACGGCTTCTATCACTTTCTGTTCCAGCAAATGCTATTAAAAACCCAACAACCTGGCCCTTTTGGTTGAACAGGTCCTCAAAGGTACTCATGGCCTGCTCTTTCTCTTCATCCACAAATTCATTATTGCTATCCCCCAAATTCAATTTCTTGCGGAGATAATTTATTACTTCATTTTCAACATACTTCTGCCAAGCACCGGCAGCTTTCCGAGCTGGCTTCATAACTTCCTGCTCAATGCCTTGAGCCGCCATATTTTCCTCGTTATGCTTGGAAGAGGTGGATCCGTGATTACTGGATGCCATTTTGATACAAAATATATGTTTGATAAAGTGTACAAATATACAATCACCAGTGCGTTTTGTGTTATGGTACGATTTCTATGACTCTCAGCAGTGCCTCCAAATTTATGTTGTGGTGGTTTATGTAAGGATATATATTATTTATAAAGGGCGTGTCCCTTTCCCTTAGATGAAATATTACAGTGCCTCCAGCCGTTAAAATACGGCAAATATTTAGTAAACCAATAATTTGGACACTTTGATAATTTGATCACCACTTATTATTATACCTTGAATTCTTTTAGCCAATATGATTTCGTACCATACACACAAAATTTGCCTTATAATAGATAAATATAAAAATTTATTTATGTACAAAAATTATATATATATTAACACAAAACGCAAAAGACTGGTGATAAATGAATATTGGTACACACAATCAAAGATATAACCTACCAATGTAAGACACACTAATCAAGTTTCTAACTAATTACATCAATCACAAATTTTAAATGATATGATATTTATTAAATTTATTAATAATTAATAATTTCGAATATCTCAAAGGTTATATTCTCGCACGCCGTGGCCATAGGATTGCAAGAAGTAAGCCCTTGATATGTGATACTCTGGTTATTAATATTCAATAAATTATGAAATATGGAAAAATTTATAATATGGCAATAAACAATTTTTTTAACAGTAACACAGTATCTGACTACAGATATCTAACTACCCAATATTGTTGTAATACACTAAGGTAATTTTATGATTCTACACAACAGAGAAAGTAATTAATACAAAATCAAATAAACATCTCACCACACCCGGACGTCCGACTAGGCAACTCTCCCGTGGATTTAGCTGGCAGTGGAACGCCTTTAGACTGATATATAGGGCAAGTGAAAGATTCTCAGTAGGGGAGAATGTAGGAGGTTATAAGATTAGAGGTTTAAAGTTTTAAGAAGTTTGAAAAGATGGAAGAGTAATTATTTCAGCAGATCTTCTTCAGATGTCAGGTCTTTCCATGAGGTCTTTATGAGGGTTTTTTTTTTTTCTTAAAGCACATGGGCTTTTATATCCACTAGTCCATTGTTCTAAGATACCTTCCCACCAGGCTTCCTGATTGGCTAGTTGAGAAATGTGTGTACATAAGCTATTTCTCACCTGCCCGCCAGGTGGCGGTCATGTATCACAGAACAATGTGAGTATTTGAGATGACTCATACCTTGGGTGGAATCTTCAGGTAATTTCAGGAATAAAATATACGGCTCTATCCAGATATAGCAGTGATACCTATATTATTCTAAATAGGGACCATGGAATATAGGTGTATATTCAGTTATTCCTACTTGAAATATCATCCTGTTTGTTTCCTGATAAGACATGTAACTAATGCTAGTTTATAATACATCTTACTTCCCATCATCTCAATACTCAAGTTAGTGATATATAGTTCCCATTGCTGAGTATTTAGTGGTGTTTAAAGTCTCTAACATCTTATTTATAATCTGTTTTTAGTACATTTTTGTCATGATATACAGTGAACTTTTAAACTTAAATGTCCTGAATTTCACCCCTTTGTTTCAGAATCAACATTTTCTCGGTGTAGGGAAAAAACTCTCTGTTTGCCTGGCCCTTGTATTGGACTCATGGTAAACAACTGTTAATGCTTTCACCCTTGGTGAACAATAGTATATGGTAATAGTTTCAGAGGTCTGTTGGTTCATCACACTCTACAGGTTTTGGTTAAGCTTTCAATCAGTTGAGTTCCCGTCTCATTATTGTTGAAATGTTTACAAGTCAAAGTCCTATGTGTTTGACTTTCTGTAGGTGCATTCTTCTCAACCTCCATATACAAATAGTCCTTGTTGACAGTTCTAACAGGCTTATTGTCTTGGAAAAGACTCACTTCCCCCATTCTCTATATTTCTTTAACTAGAATTCTTGATGGTTCAACCAAGACAAAATTAACTCTTAACATCCGGTTATGCTGAGCTGTTTGCCATATACTATTATGTCTTGATAAAAGTCATATTTTTGAGACATGATTCAAAAGCCCACAACAATATTTTGGACTATTTATTCTAAAAAAAATGTAATTTCATAAGCTTTAAGGGGGCATGGTTAGGGGCAAGCCAGGGGTGGGGTTTGGGGTGGGCCAGGGGGTGGGGTTGGGGGCGGACAAGGCAAGGTGGGGTGGGGCAACTGGTGGTGAGTAAGTTTTGTGATCGGCTAGTAGGTCTGGACTGGAAATTTTAACCCCTGCTATAAGCAATCATAATGTATTTTTTTCACAATTTTTTTTTTTGCATACTGTCACCAATGCAGTACAGCGTCATCATATAACTGATGTGGCAGTGATCAGGGACACTGACTGGTGACAGTACCAAAGAAATATATATTTTTTGTCAATTTTTATTAAGTTTTTTCTTTTTTTTCTGATTTGTTTTGTAATAACACACTATGACCAGAGTAATATAATGTTACCATAGTGACATAGTAACATAGTATTGTACTGCTCTGAGAAAGTGATCAGTATTTTTTTTTACATATTATGGTTGCTTATAGCAATGAATTACTGAATGTTGTGATTAACACTGACTGGCCACAGCTAATCACATGACACAGATGGGCTGTGATTCGCCCACCATGTGATCACTGTGACCAATTACAGCTAGCAACACAATGGTATACAATAGATGGCATGAAAGGAAGCCATCCATTGTTTACAATTGTCATGTGATTTGCTGTAATTGGTCACATGGTACTGACATCGGGCTGGTACACAGATCAGTCATCGGCTGTGTTTGATGGACACAGACAGTGACAGATCTCGCCACAGCATGACCCCGTGGGCACGCATGAGGGGGAGATCCGGGAAGACGTCATATGACGTCCACCCAGATCGACGAAAGTCCCACCAGGCCGTAATTTTACTATAGGCTGGGCAGAAAAGGGTTAAACTTCAGCTGAAATTGTATGTTCCATTGGGAGGGTGCTACTTATCCGTGGTGATAGTTAAAAAAAAGGATGACTTAAACTTTAAAGGATATGTTCACCTTTCTCAACATGTTACATGTTACTCCATATTCGGGTGTAACATGTACACGTTATGAATGGACCGGTAGTGAACTCCCCCCCCCGATATACAGTATATACTGTATATATATATATATGTATATATATATATATTTCTACACAGCTTTAAACTGCCTTTTTTCTGTGATTATTCCAGTTCTACAATATAAACAATTTTTATTTATCCAGGCATGTTGATTCCTCCTGATTTTCAGGTACACTAGTTAGGCCCTGCTTACAAAGGTGGCACCAAACATTTACTGTGGATGAATCCAACACTGCCAATTAAGGCATTTGCACTCAGAAGATTCACCTGCAGTAAATTTTTGGTGAATGTTAGATTCCCTGCTTCATAAATATGCCCCTAAGTGTTAGATTGACAGTCTTGTTTTGTGCAATATTGCCTAATTAGTTTACCATGCTGTTCTTTTTTTTTTGTTTTAGGTTTTTTTGTTGTTGTTGTTTTAGTACTGCTCTGCAGGACATTACAGAATGCTATTAAAGATATGAGATTTGGGCACTTTTTACAATCATAGTCATAAATAATATTTTATATTATATTGATATATTAAGAAAGACAAACTGAGCCCTGCTGAAACATAATGAACCTCTTACCAAAATGTCCCTCTGTTGCAAGTCCCAAAGTCCCACGGAGGGCTCCTGCTTTCTTCACTGAACTGATTTATATATATATATATATATATATATATATATATTGATGTTTGTGGAATTCACTGTGGTGTAGGGCCTTCCTAGTGAGTTCACACCAGACAAGAACTATGTTTCAGGGGTTGATGGCCCACATTTATTTGAAACAATAGTAAAAAATGTTCCACAAAATAAATGGTTGCCCTCACAAGAGTTTCCAACACCACTTCCAAATACAACAGAAAGGGTGCCTATGGTTTTCACCATTCCTCCTTCAATACTGTGTAATACACAGATGCTTCTTTCAGCTGCCTGACTCAGGCCTCAGTCTCAGACTTTGTGGCTGGTCCTGGACTGGTTCATAGTACCTACTGTATTCACATGCAATCTATGGCCATTGCTCATGCATCCTCTGCATATCTCTCACAGCCAGGGGTGGACTGACAACTTATGGGGCCCTCAGGCAATAGGGGATCATGGGGCCCCTGTGTCCTTGCTGACACTCAAAGCACACCCGAAAAAGCCTATAAAAGGTACCAGGGGCATTTCATGGGGCCCCCTACTGATCCCGTGTCCTCGGGCAGTACCCGAATGGTCAGTCCGCCCCTGCTCACAGCTCCCAACTGCACAGTACCTACAGTGTTTACATATTCAGAAATTACAGCTTTCAGCTATGCTTAAAGAGACATTTTATTTACAGAACTCCAACAAGGGCATTTTCACACTGCAGCGCATAACAAACGCTATATATGTTTCTAAAAAAACGCATACTGCATTTGTAATGCAATGTACTAGATTTCAGTGCAGCACACAGTATTTTTAATGCGTTTTTAATGTGATTCCATTTATTTATATGAGAGATGCATTTTTTGTGCGATTTTTACACAGTGCACAAAAGACATTGCTTGCAGAAGTTTTGAAAGCGCTGCGCAAACACAACACACAGATGTGAATGGGTACAGAGAAATAGTTTGGATGTACTTTTGTCATGCTGGAAAGGTGTGCTCCAGTGCATGTACCATATGACAGAGCATAATATTTCTATATCAGACAAAGCTCTCATCTTGAGATACATGACTTTAAAGGCAGCTTCTGAGTTAACATTGCTTCCTTTTTTTTTTTTTTTTTGCTCTGATGCTATTGCTTACAATGCATGTTTTGTACTACTGAAAAATGCTGTAGAAGAGATTTTGATTTGAAAATCTTGTCCTTTCTCTAAAAATAGGAACAATTTTGTCATGTCTCTGCTGTTTCATTAATAAAAGGCTAAAAAAGACAGGGAAAAATGAGATCAAGATGCAGAAATGAATGACCTTTTAATATTTAGATTTACATCAGTGAAGGTCCCTCTTGAATATAAATGATACACTATAGCTTTTCATGAACAAATTCAATTGCACTATAAAACAAATATTTATGTGAAAAAAAATATTTTATGGTAAAATATTTGGAGAAATTAGTACAATCAAATTCCTGCGAATCGCTAAAATGCTAAAAATATAAATAGCTTTGAGCAAAAGTCAAGGTTCAGAAACAGATCACTCAAAGAGATATTGTAGAATTCAAAACTATCATATGCTAGAAGCCATAGCAGTAAAAATATGGATATGTAAAAAACAGATTTGTAGTTTTTCTGTCTCCCTAAAGATCACAATAATATGAAATAATTAACAAGCAATCTCTTCACAAAATATTAAGAGTTGTACTATGAAAATGTATTTACTTGGAAAAGATAGAAAATGTATTGAAGCAGTAAATAACGTGAATATTTCATGTAAACATACCCAGTTTTAACAAAATTTACAAGTATCAGAAAGAGACTATGGGGCATATTTATTAAAGATTTCCCAACATATTCATCATATATTTGCCAACACATTTCTCAGGTCATTCACTTTATTCGTAATGTACATGTACCTGACATGTTCATTGTCTGAAAAATACACTCCAACAATTGTCAACATTCATTCCACAATGGGAAGATGTGGTTACTTACAGTCAGTCAATTGAAAATTAGTGTTAGTCCTATTAAGGGCAAAGGTGTAACTGTTACATTGTTTTGCTCCTTGTTTTGAAATCTGGGCAGCTGATGAGAATGAAGCACAGTGCTGGATCCTTAAAGAATGACATAATTACATAGTTACATAGTTAGTCTGGCTGAAAAAAGACAAAAGTCCATCCAGTTCAACCATAAAAAAAAAGGTATTATCCTATACCCACAGTTGATCCAGAGGAAGGCAAATAACCTAGCAAAGCATGATACAATTTGCTCCTGCAAGGGAAAAAAAATCCTTCCTGATCCCCCAAGAGGCAATTGGATATTCTCTGGATTAACTTTACCTATAAATGTTAGTATCCAGTTATATTCTGTGTATCCAAGAAAGAATCCAGGCTTTTTTTAAAGCAATCAACTGAGCTGGCCAGAACCAACTCTTGAGGGCGTTTTTTCCACATTTTCACAGCTCTTACTGTGAAGAAACATTTCCTTGTTTGGAGATTACATTTCTTTTCCTCCAGACGTAAAGAATGCCCCCTTGTTCTCTGTGATGACCTCAGGGTGAATAACTCTACACCGAGTTCACTATATGAACCACTGATGTATTTATACATGTTGATCATATCCCCCCTTAATCTCCTCTTCTCAAGAGAGAATAAATTCAGTTCCTCTAATCTTTCCTCATAGCTGATCTTCTCCATGCCTCTTATCAGTTTGGTTGCCCTTCTCTGTACTTTCTCCAGTTCCCCAATGTTCTTTTTGTGAATTGGTGCCCAAAATTGAACTTCATATTCCAGATGAGGTCTAACTAATGATTTGTACAGAGGTAAAATGATATATCTCTCTCTCTGGAGTCTATACCTCTTTTAATACAAGAGAGGATTTTACTCGCTTTAGAAATTGCAGCTTGGCATTGCATGCCATTATTAAACTTGTGATCTACCAGAACCTTCAGATCCTTCCCCACCATTGATTCCCCCAGTTGTACCCCCCTAGTATGTATGATGCATGCATATTCTTACCCCCAAGTGCATAACCTTACATTTATCAACATTAAACCTCATTTGCTACACAGTTGTCCAATTAAACAGTGCATTGAGGTCAGCTTGTAAGTTGGAGACATCCTGTAAGGACGTCTGTAATAATTAGTAATAATACAAATTTTACATTTATTTTAAAATCCTTATAGATTAGTGTAGAGCTTGTGGGCACTGGCAGGTTGGTTAAAGTAAATTTTACCCCTTATTGAATCCCATGTAGGTAGCAGAATGCTGTGTATCTTAGAACATTAGAGCGTGAAGGTGGGGAGTTTTTTTTTTTCATTCTTTGTTACATCTCAATATGGCTGATGCCCTTCAGCCTCTTTAAAGCCTATCCCTGTCAATATGCACTACAGAAACAACAGGTGGCATGCGCTTGCTTACAGAAAATATTTCCTAATTGTTGCTGTCTGCAATTGTTCTTGTACAAGCCTTTTTTAAATGGTGATAACAGTTGAATATGCCTGGGCAATGTTCATCAGTACTATAAATTACATTTGTGTTTGGGTTGTACCTGGGATTAATGCAGGCCATTGATGGGGAGAAAACCGGCCGATTTTTCTTTAAAAAAACAAAAAATCGGTCGCTCAATCGGCCGACGTTACCAGGAACGGTAAAAAAAATCGGACGATTTCCATCCCGTCTACAGCCGGCAAAAAGTGTCTCTGCAGAGAGCTCCGCTATTTCTTTGACAGTTCTTTGACATTTATAGTGGCTGCAACATTGTATCTATTTGTATCCATTTTGAATACAGATGTTTTTATTCGGAAACAAATAGATACATTGTTGCAACCGCTATAAATGTCAAAGAACTGTCAAAGAAATAGCGGAGCTCTCTGCAGGGACACTTTTTGCCGGACTGGAATTCTTCTTCTTCTTCATCCTCTTCTTCTTCTTCATCTTCTTCTTCCTCTTCTTCTTCCTCTTCTTCTTCCTCTTCATCCTCTTCTTCTTCTTCATCTTCTTCTTCCTCTTCTTCTTCTTCATCCTCTTCTTCTTCATCTTCTTCTGCTTCCTCTATCTTCTTCATCCTCTTCTTCCTCTTCTTCTTCCTCTTCTTCCTCTTCTTCATCCTCTTCTTCTTCTTCATCCTCTTCTTCTTCTTCTTCTTCATCCTCTTCTTCCTCTTCCTCTTCTTCATCCTCTTCTTCTTCTTCTTCCTCTTCTTCTTCCTCTTCCTCTTCTTCTTCTTCCTCTTCTTCTTCTTCATCCTCTTCTTTTTCTTTTTCTTCTTCTTTTTGTCTTCCTCTTGCAGGTCACTGCTCATGCACATATTTTTTATCAGTAAAAAGATCGGCCGATTTGCCCATCATTGCTGCGAAAATCGGGCGATCGGCAAAATCGGCCGATTTTTTTCAAACTTTACTGATAAAAAGTCTGCCAAAATACTGAAAAACGGCCGACCTATTAACCCACTAACGATCCGAAAATCGGCCGAAAAATGGGCCGATTTTTGACCCATCTATGGCCTGCATAGCTGGGATTGAGTGAATTGAGGCTCATCTGTGCACTTACTGCTTGTTGCTGTTCATTCATCTGAACTCAGGGCACTGCTGTAAAGTGAAAACAGTGGTGGAAATGCTTGGAGTTGTCATTGACCAAGTAAAAATGCAGTGTGGGATTTTCCCTAAAACTACAACCAGGGCCTGACACAAGCACTTAGTCAGGGTGCAATGAAAGGGAGAGCAAGCATGCACCCTCCCTTCCAAAACAAGACACGGCAAAAAGTCTTTCAGTATTGGGGGGTATCTAGCACCTTCCTTCAGATATTCACCCTGTCTCAGGGGAATAAGTATAAAGGTACATTAGTAGAAAGTAAATAAACACACCCACATCATGAAAAGTAATTTAAAGGATAAGTTAACCTTTCGTAACATGTTACGTATTCAGGGTGTAACATGTAACATGTCATGAATGGACCAGCCCTCACTCCTCCCTGCTCTTACCCATCATGACATCTAGTTGTGGATCTTCTCCTCCCCACTAGTTGTCACAATTTTAAAAAAATGTAGCCGCAGGGATGAACCCACAGAGTCAAATCATTCATTCATGGTGTTCTGTGAATGAATGAACTACAAGTCCTGACAGCCTTTGTGGCTATAGGCTTGTAGTTCTCAATGAACTACCATGGCGCTGTGGAGCCCCGTGGAAGTTCATTGAGTCTTCCCTTCAGTATATCTGCTTGCATGTACATCCCGTACGGACAAGCAGATATACTGACAGGACTGCAGGAGGCCTGCATGGCAGTAGCAATCTGCTGAATGCTGGTGCAATGCATTAGAGGCTCCAGAAACAAAAAATAATAAATGCACATTTTTTACCTGCAAAAAAAATGTGCATTTATTATTTTTTGTAAAAAGGTGAACTTATCATTTAATAGCAAAAACATGTAAACATTGTCTGATGATGTAAATCAAGCAAACAAAAATGTAAAATGTTACCAATAAAGATAATCCACTCCCACCAATTTTTCCCTCACTACACTTCCACTGTTAAATGACATTTTCCCAGCACTGCAGTAATGTAAACACAAGCAGGGAATCTTAGGTGACATAATTGACCAAACATGCTCATAACCTAATATAGCCAATCATGCCCCGGGGGATCCCTGATGCTGTGTTGACATTATCGCCAGGCTGGGAATCTGCCATTTAGAGATACTAGGGGGAGTACAACTGGGGGAATTAATGGTGGAGAAGGATCTGGGAGTTCTGGTAGTTCACAAGCTTAATAATGGCATGCAATGCCAAGCTGTGGTTTCTAAAGCAAGCAAAATCCTCTCTTGTATTAAAAGAGGTATAGACTCCAGAGAGAGAGAGATATCAATTTACCCCTGTACAAATCATTAGTAAGACCTCATCTGGAATATGCAGTTCAGTTTTGGGCACCAATTCACAAAAAAGAACATTGGGGAACTGGAGAAAGTACAGAGAAGGGCAACCAAACTGATAAGAGGCATGGAGGAGATCAGCTATGAGGAAAGATTAGAGGAACTGAATTTATTCTTTCCTGAGAAGCGGAGATTAAGGGGGGATATGATCAAAATGTATAAATACATCAGTGGTTCATATAGTGAACTCGGTGTAGAGCTATTCACCCTGAGGTCATCACAGAGGACAAGGGGGCACTGTTTACGTCTGGAGGAAAAGAAATTTAATCTCCAAATATGGAAAGGTTTCTTCACAGTAAGAGCTGTGAAAATGTGGAATAGACTCCCTCAAGAGTTGGTTCTGGCCAACTCAGTGGATTGCTTTAAAAAAGGGCTGGATTCTTTCTTGGATGCACAGAATGTAGCTGGTTACTAAGATTCAGGGGCGGACTGACCATTTGGAAACTCGGGCACTGCCTGAGGGCCTGGGGTCAGTAGGGGGCCCCATGAGATGCCCCTGGTACCTTTTTCATAGGCTTTTTTGAGTTTGGGCAAGGACACAGGGGCCCCTTGATCCCCAATTGCCCAGGGGCCCCATGAGTTGTCAGTCTGTCCCTGCTAAGATTTATAGGTAAAGTTGATCCAGGGAATATCCGATTGCCTCTCGGGGGATCAGGAAGGAATTTATTTCCCTGCAGGAGCAAATTGGATCATGCTTTGTTGGGTTTATTTGCCTTCCTCTGGATCAACTGTGCGTGTAGGATTATAACTTATAACTTTTTTTTTTTTTATGGTTGAACTGGATGGACTTTTTTCAGCCAGACTAACTATGTAACTATGTAAGATGGGAATGAAGTGGGGAAATATCATCAGGCTGCAAGGTGTTGTGATGACAGGAAAACATTGTCAGGCAGTTCTATACTGTACATCACTGGACACCATAATTCACAATGGATTTACATTCTAAGATGATTTGATTGATGATGGATTTACATGCTTTTAATTGTTTCTACAGTATTGTAATTACAATAAAGCCTGTGAAAGGGTAATGTACAGGCAAGATATTGTGGGAGGCAGAAGGAGAGTGCTGTCACCACATAACACAAAGTACCCAGCTAAGGCTTTTTATATCAGTATCACCAGCTTTTACGGCCATGAAATCCAGTAATTTTTAAACAAGGCTTTCCAAGTTATATTATCATGTTAAAGCTTATATGAGATTTTAGTGACTTAACAAACTATGCTTGGTTTCTTTGAATTGCAGTGCTGGAGTACATTCTCTTAAGTGGAAAGCATATATTCGTAGATCTGTACACTCATCCTTTTAAGGATCAATGTCTGTCTGTAAAAATTTGTTGCTAGATCTTCACTGATGAAAACCTTAGCTATTTTTTTTTTTTCATTTGAATTGGTGTTCTTCCTTTCCTTGTTTATTAAATTTCTTGGCCTGGGGTGAATAGAGTACATTAGGCAGTTGTTGCTGACAGTCCGTTCAAAAGCTGCTTCTTGTTCGCAGCACCTCACTGCATCCTTTGCAAAAATAAATAAATAAATAATTTTGCTGTATCTCCATATACCTTTTTTTTTTTTTTCTCAAAATTTCAGAGTTATAGCCCTTAGACTTGGCTTGGTAAATATTGTCCTGCAATGAGACAGTACCTGACCAGGTAGAATAGGTTAGTAGCAGGGCGGCTTTCTGAGTGGATTGATTTTTACATAGTAACAGTTATTTTTTGCGGAAAATAAAAGTGGACATTTCAGAAACTTTTGCTCAACAGCAAGGTAGTATTTTAACATATCCATGTAGTATAATCAGGGGCAGACTGACAACTCATGGGGCCCCTGGGCAATAGGGGATCATGGGCCCCTGTGTCCTTGCCCAAACTCAAAAAAGCCTATGAAAAAGGTACCAGGGGCATCTCATGGGGCCCCCTACTGACCCCGGGCCCTCGGGCAGTGCCTGAGTTTCCAAATGGTCAGTCCGCCCCTGAGTATAATCAAAACTTTTCAGATACAAACAAAGCATGTTTGTTTTCTACAATAAAAGCTTTTTTTTGTTACCTTTTTCTTTAAGTTCCCCCCAAAATGCCAGTTTTAGGTACATATTTATAAAGCAGTTAATCAGACATTCACCCAAAAAACACTGCAGGTAAATATCATGTGTTGATATTTTCACCACCAGTAAATGTTTGGTGAAAGTCACATTCACTACTTTATACAGTAAATATGCCCTTGGTGTGTCCAAGGGCTAGCAACTTGGGAGCTATTCTACAACAAAGTCCATCACTCCTTACAGGTTGTGCTTTTAAATACTAGACAGTTTCCTGCACCTCGGGTCTTGGAAAAATTGAAAACACTGACACCACAATTTCGAAACAAGTACAGTCCTAAATGCAGAAACAAATGACAGTGAGAACAAGGCCACTGTTGAGGCAGAAGGTACATACAGTTTTCATTCTGTATAAATTTAGATCTTCAGACATTTTTTTGATTTAGGAAGGTATATTTTTTCTAAAGTCAAAGAAGGGAAGAAAAAGACATGCAGGGAAGCAGAATTGTTGTCATTTTCAGCAGAGATAGCAAGAATGAGTAGTAAAGTTTTGGTTTTGTAGTTAAACAGATGAAACTAAATGTATTTATTTAACAGTAACATCTGCAGTGGGTGTTTGTTAGTCCTCTGTAATTCAGGTCTAATTTATTTTAATAAAAGTCAGTCATAAATCTTCCCACTTCATTGAAGGCCACCTCTGACATGACACATTCAGCAGGACATGGCACTACATTGTCATATATTGGTCCCTATTTAATTTACAGCCTTGTTATCCCTGCCCATGTTTGCTTGTCCAGGGAAGGAACAGCCTTAAGGGACGGTTCACACTATAGAAATGCAGTCCAGATGCGTTTTTGCATGCACGTTTTTGACTCGTTCTGGTGTGTTTTTTATGCGTTCAGGTGCGTTTTTTATGCATTCCAGTTCATTTTTTCCCCTCTATTTTTCTTCAATTTAGATAGGGACATGTGCCTTCCAGTGCGTTTTGGCGCATTCCAGTGCATTTTTTATGCGTTTTGCCGCCTTCCAATACAGTAGAAAAAATGCAGCATGTTCTACTTTTTTTCTGCATCTGGAATGCACTGGAACTACAAGCACTGGTGTGCACTATGACACTGACAACCATATAACCTACTTTCTGTGTGTTTTGGATGCAGGAAAAAATGCTACTGAAATGCATGTTGTGTGAACTGGATGAAAAAAAAAACATCAAAATGTGAATTGGTAAATAATGCTTAATTAAAAAAAAAACACACAATAAAAATAGTGTTGGCAGATGGAAACATGGTAATGTGGAACACCCAGTCCACAAACGAGGCAGACGGTCCATGGCTATAGGATTGTATACTTTTCCTTTTCTGCTTCCTGACTTTTCACTCTTGTCCCTAGAAAAGACTCAAAGAAAAAGGCCAATGAGCACATAAAGGTAGTTGAAATGAGTCTCCCACCAAATGTGGAAGCCCCACAAAATCCAGTTGGGTCTCCCTTGTAGCACCCTTCCTAGCTTCCGATATTTTGCATGAACTTCCCTGTCCATGATTGCTTGACTTGGGCTGGGATAGCTTTACAAAAAAAATTAAACAAAGAGTATTAAAAATAGGTGAAATATGTAAAATAAAGGTATATAAAAAAAGTTATAGTGACAGGAAATATGTTACTGTGGGGTAGCCCAGGACAGAAACTTTCTATTAAATATGAGAGGAGTTGTCGCAAATGTTTTCTTGAGTGATCAAAACATCTCTGGACCAGTTATTTGATGAGTATAATTCTGGGGTGCTTAGCTCTTTGTTTACCTAGCATGTCATGCCATGAAACTGAATACAGTGTCTACATTTATCTGCAATCTGCTGCAAACAGAATACAACTATCTAAAAATATTTCTTGTGTGAAAGAGGCATCAACCAAATATCTAAAATAGAACCAAGAGAAGCTGCCCCTTTAGTGCAAACAAACACTATATATGAAACCAAAAAACAATTAAAGACAGGTGCTACTCCTAAAATAGGTGATACCAATGATCTACTAATTAAAATATGATTCCAAAAACATTTTTGCAAAGTGACCAATGCATATTATCCAATTCAAATGGTCATACACATGTCCATAATCATAAAGTGTCCATATAATGACACCATAAAGAACCCATGCACCGTGTTCACAAAATCAGATCATTATTATCAGTGAGCCTATCACACCTCTCAGTTGCAGCCATTAGCAAGAAGAAGAAAATGGAGCAGGTAATATCACGATCCTCTCATGAATAATCTCTCATAGATGGGAAATGAAACACATACACTCAGAGAGAAGAGACTTCTATGGTGTAGTATATTTATTGATTAAAAAGGAAAAACCAATAAAACAGATTGCACTCACTTTCAATTGTGCCTGACCGGCACTAGCATAAAGTGTAGGATAGGAACAAATACTATGCATCATGGCTCACAATCCTTGAGTCGGCGTGTGTTCCACAGAGCAGAACTCACTTGCCGAAAACGACATGGATGGAAAGAAGAAGTGAGGACAACGGCCAAGCTTCAATGCATCTTGTGGAATCGCATCATCAGGAAGCTGGGCATAGATGGTTCCAATTTTTTCATTCAGCCAGCAAAAAACAACAATAAAGAAACAGATTTCTCTATCCATACAACCATGGTGGATGGAGGAATCCCTGGATACAAAACAAAACAAAAAGAGGGCGTACCGGCCTAGTGCATTATCGTAAAAAGTATTTATTAAAAGGATAAAAAGTAGGTATCATACTCACAATGGACATATAAAACAAAGGCACATCACAATAAACAGCGGTGTTCAATCCATACAGCATCTAAGTCCAAAACAATGGATCCCTGGACTTGCAACTGGTTAACGAGTTTCAAAGACTCAGCCTCTTCCTCAGAGCCAACTGGAGGACGAGAAATCCTCACAGACACGGTCCTGCTGCTGTAAGAATACAATGATCGGTGGCTGTAGGTGCTGATCAACAGGGAGGGCCACACACAAGCACAATTTAGTCTGTCCCTGCTGAACCTACCAAATTTCAATCCATCTATGCCCAGTTCAAGATACATATACAAAACTATCATCGTGAAGAGATATTCTTCACGGGCAGCACAGTGCCTAAATGGTTAGCACTTCCGCCTGGCAGTACTAGGGTCGTTGGTTCGAATCACAGCCATGGCACCTCCTGCCTGGAGTTTGCATGTTCTCCCTGTGCCTACATGGGTTTCCTCCGGGTACTCCGGTTTCCTTCCATACTCCAAAGACATGCTGGTAGGTTAATTGCATCCTGTCTAAATTGGCCCTTGTATACGAATGTGAGTTAGGGACCTTAGATTGTACGCCCCTTGAGGGTTAGGTACTGATGTGAATGTACAATATATATGTAAAGCGCTGCGTAAATTGACGGCGCTATATAAGTACCTGAAATAAATAAATAATAATTCTTGCCTGGATAACTGAGCCCCTGGAATTTGTTGGAATGTTTTGTTAAACTTGCCCAATATTAAGATGCAGCATACAAGTAATTAGGTGCCTTTGATTGTTCTGTGTAAACTATAGCTCAGCAACCATACATTTTTTACTACAAGTTTAAACCACGTGAATTATTGTTTAATGGTGTTTGGTCAATATGATAGCTATATTAAAGTGTTACTAAACCCACAACAGTAAAATCAGTCTGTATATGCAGTAAAGCATGCTTGTTATACTCACTGTGGAACCTAAGAGGTTAATCCTCTGCATTGTGTAAAAAAGGATGTTTGATTCTCTCTTCTCTGATCCTCCCTTTCTTCCAGTGTCTCCCGCTTATCTCCTAATTAGACATATCATGTGGAGGTACTCTGCACATACTCAGTTTGGTATGTATTGATAGAGAGGTTTTTTTTTCTTGGAAGAGTTCATGTAATCAGTACAGGGCCAATCGGCACTGCCCAGACAGAGGTCAGGGGTTCTACATCCTCCTAGAGAAAACTCCACCTACATGCTTTAACCAGTGCTCTGCTGAACACTGATAGAAGTCACAAGACTGCTCTAACTGATGATGAGAAAAGGTATTTAAATGTTTATATTTACTAAAATAATTGCATTTTGGTGTTCTGTGTACTGTAGGAGACCAGCTATAGTGAATGCAGGGTCCTGGGTTTAGTAACACTTTAATTTTTTTCCCGAGAACCACTTGTAGACTATAGGGAGTGACAGTGCTTCAATATCATGCCAATAAAATTTATTTTTTTTGTTTGTTTTATATGTTTTGGCAATAGTAGTATCATTAAATATTAATGACAAGGTTATAAAATTCAGGATAAGAACAGTATCTCTGTCCTAAAGAAATCCCACCACTAAAACCTGTACAACTTTTAAAAATAACTAAACCTGCAGAATTCTAATTGCTTTCATAGCAATCTAGCAGTCTGAAAAATCTGTTTGAACTATACATATGCTCATTTTTATCATAAAATAATTCCCAAATGTTGTAGATGTCTGGGTAACTCACTACACATCTGGATGGATATTATTGACCCTATGTGCTCCTGAGCCTTACAGCAGTCTCATGGGCTGCAATGGTTATAGTTATTTCTATTGCAAAGGGTATTTTATTTATAACAGTATATTTATTTGATGGGTCATCTGCAGGACATTGCTGTATGAATACTTGCTGTATGCAATATTTTAGACACTGTGTTATTTTATATAATTATGGTGAATAAGAAAAAAATCTACACCACTCTTTATTTAGCAGTCATGTAAAACCAACCATGTCTTTTATCACACCGAATGTTGACATTTTGATGGCTAAATAAATACATTTTGTTCTGCATTAAATACAGCTTGCAGTGGGGTTTCCCATGCTGGATTCTGGAACAAGTTAGAATTTTGCTTACTACTTGCTGAGCACCTGGCATGTATCTTTATTGTGAATGCAGGTGTGGTAATTGACATTTGTGTAGGTAGCAAGTCCAAGGACATAGCAAGTGACATTATTACCACACTGGGAGACAAGGCACTGGAATATAACATGCCCAGTTTAGAAAAGGAACAAAATTAAATAAATATTGAAAAACAGTTTTACTGAATTTAGAATCCAGAAATGAGATTAAGAACATACGGCATGTTTTTTACAAGTATTTTGGCATTGCTATAAGTAGAAAAAAAAAAAAAATATATATATATATATATATGTATATATAGTGCTTGTATAGCACGGAATTGTTACATTTTATAAAAATCAAGTTATAAATGACAAAAGTTATCCTTAGTGATATTACACTTATTAATGAAAATTCAACATGAAGATAACTAAGACTTAAAATTAGAAATATATATCAAAATCAAACCATAGATCTTACTGTAGCTGGCCAGCTAAGACCAGTCCTAGGTTGTTAATATGGTTCACATATATGTGTATACCAAACCTGCCAATAACCTCAGTACAGTATATATGTGCATATGTTAAAGCCAAAAGCAGAATCATTGCTGTAATTTATGTCTTTGATTGTTATATGACATTTATATATTCATTGTGTTAGCAGAAGCAGAAAAGGAAAATATGCCTTTAAGAGTTAGTATAGAGTTGAGCCAATCACAGACAGCCTCACACTGTACAGAGCCTTAACCAATCCCAGCCAGTTTCACATTTATGCCTGTGTAAAACTCCCTGCTAGGATTTTCTAGAGACACATGCTCACCAGACAGAAGAGGAAACAGACAAAGTTCCAATCAGAAAAGCTTTATGGAAGCAGAGCAGGCCAAATAGGTATTTAATGCACTTGTGTGTTCCTCTATTGTTTAACAGTGCAGGTAGATCTGTGTCTAAAAATGTTGTATGTGTTTACTTTAGTTCCACCGAACTTACGAACTTATCGAACTTATCGAATTTACGAATATAACAAATTTATAAATCCAAGTGAATTTATCAATCTATCGAAATATACAGAACAAATTTATCGAATCTATTGAACCTATCGAGATAAGCTATCGAATCAAACCACTGTAATATGAAAGAAATAAGCTACTGTATGATAAATGAAACAAGCCATTGTAAGCCGTGTTATATGAAGAAGATTGAAGTTATTAAAGAAGTTAACTAAAGTATTCGGTGTGCTCTTTAAACCTACTGCATCCATAGAGCGGCATTGGAGGAATTACAGAGTAAAGTCAGTCTAATCAAACAAAGAAACAGCAATTGCATAATTTTTCTAATGCCACAGCGTACTAGGCACCAAAGGGTGCTGCGCCTGCCACAGTGGAACTATTACCCTCAGAGGTCAAGCAACAATGCTCCTCAACTTGCACAGTAAAGAGTACACTAGAGAAATAGAGCGCCAGCATATACCGCCACGTGGAGACACCTAAGCGGAACAGTACAGGCCATAGCACGTGCGCATTAGTCAGACTGCAACCGACTCTTAAAGTGGCATAACGGCAAAGGCAAGACAGTCAGAGAAAGAGCGCCAAACCTCCTGCACCCCTAGAGAGAGAAAGAGATGCATGGGGGGAGGGCCAGAGTCCAGAGCTAGAGTGCCCGCACCGCTATCCATCAAGAGCCCACGTGTTGCATCCAGAGAGTCACCGCAGAGCATCGCAAGTTACCGCAGAGCATCGCAAAGTCACCGCAGAGCATCGCAAAGTCACCACAGAGCATCGCAAAGTCACCGCAGAGCATCGCAAGTCACCACAGAGCATCGCAAAGTCACCGCAGAGCATCGCAAGTCATCGCAGAGCATCGCAAGTTACCGCAGAGCATCGCAAAGTTACCGCAGAGCATCGCAAGTCACCAATCAAGAAAAGTCTCCTTTAAGACTGACATTTGTTTCTGCAACCTTCAGATCACGATATCCTGCTCTTCAATTAAGCTCAGAACTTTCCTTTATTACTCACTTATGCACATAGGTTTCTGCAAGAGACATTTTTGTGCTCAAGAGAATAAAGACTTTTAATAAAAGAGAGACAGTTATAGTATATGATTCTGATGTATTTAAAGTGAAAGTCATTTATTGCCTGCATTTTGGTGCTATTACATGTAAAGTGAAAGTCATTTATTCTTGCATTTGTTAGTATTGCATTTAAAGTGACAGGTCCTTATTATTCATATTAATTGTTATTGCATTCAGAAATGGCTGAGCCTAGCATTGCCACCCCACTGTTAGCGGATGCAATGATAGATATGGTAGAAGGTGAAGAGCAAGAGAACCTGTCTGAATCTGAAAGGTGCAATGAAACGGTAGTCTCGCCCCAAACAAATATAGCTGAAACAGGTGAACTAAGACGTTCATCATGGGACAGAAAACCGACCCAAAAGGTGCTAGAAAATTTGGAGCAAGAGGCAGCACTAAAAGGAAAAAAGTTCGCCCGAATGTATGAGAGGTGGAAAGCATACATCAAAGACATTCGCAGAAAGCTAAAACAAGAAAGCATAAAGGAGAATTTGAGTGAAATGATAGAGACAGTAGAAGATTCTGAGTCAGAGCTTATGACAGCATATGTCAACTTGCGTTCGCCCTTGACACCCTCCCAGGATATTGTAAGGAACATGGATACATGTGCCGCAGACACTAGGGATTTAGTGAAGCTTATGAGAGAACTATCATCTGCAGCAAAGTATGATGAAGTCAAGGCACGAAAGGGAATGAATGAGCTCTTCATGAAAGATTATGCTAGGTCCTTAGGAGGAACCACAATCTCAAGTCTGACTTCCATCACTAGCAGAAGCGCCAGCCACATAACAGAGTTCTCAAGTACGTCAGCCAAAAGAAAGGAATTAGCTGAACAACTCGCTGCCAAAAAAGCAGAAGTTGAGATGGAATCTGCCATTGAGGCTCAGCTCCAGGAAATGGAAGCTCAGCACCATAAAATGGAAGCCGAAATGGAAGCTCAGCACCATAAAATGGAGGCTCAGCGCCATAAAATGGAAGCCGAAATGGAGGCTCAGCCCCATAAAATGGAAGCTGAAATAAAAAGTCTGGAAAGGCAGAAGGAAGTTAAGATTATAGAAGCCAGACTCAGAGTGCACGAAGAGGATACGAATCAGGGTAGTCATAGATCCAAATCAGTACTAAGTGGAGAAGCTGACTTCTACGTTCTTTCATACGCCCAGGAAAATGGAAGGAAATCTCCAGCATCTAGTGAAGAAATAAGTCATAGTCCTTCCATCCCTGCTCAGAGAGAAAAGAAGAGAGACTCACCTGATTCAGGACAAAGTGGAAAAAGAGAACCAGATAATTCAACTCCCATATGTCATGGCAGTGGTCACGAGGATGTTACAACCGTTGACCCGACGAAACCTCAGAGAATATTTGTCACTAGACTTCCTGTTCCAGAACCTACTGTATTCTCCGGAGACGTATTGAAGTTTATAGAGTGGAAGGCAAGTTTTGAAATGATCATTGAACATCATTGCTCCCGTCCAGTGGACAAGTTATTTTACCTCCAGCGGTATACTGGCGGAGAAGCAAAAAAGGTTCTTGAAGGTAAATTCTATAGGAAAGATGAAGAAGCCTACAAGCAAGCTTGGGAAAAATTAAATGCAAGATATGGTCATCCTTTCTTAGTGCAAAGAGCTTTCAGAGAGAAGTTGATAAACTGGCCCAAAATAGGTCCTAAAGAACACTTCAAGCTCCAAGAGTATGGCGACTTCCTGAAAGCATGCAGCAATGCTATCCCACATGTTCAAGGACTAGAAGTATTGAACGACTATCTAGAAAACCACAGGATGCTAGCCAATCTACCAGAACAAGTGGCTTCAGGATGGAATCGCTATGTGACTGAACAGTTAGATCACGGCAAAAACTTCCCAAGTTTCAAAGAGTTCTCTGAATTTGTCAATAAGTAAGCACGAATAGCGTGTAATCCAGTAACAGCATCTTATGTCTTAAAACCCTTAGAAGAAAGGCCTACAAGAGAGATAAGACGTGCAAGAGCAACTAGCTTTGCAACCAACACAGCTACTAAAGGTCCAGATGCCCATGAGAGCAAGTTCAACGTCATTACTGGGATCAGTAAAGAGTTTGTACCGACAAGTCTTCAGACTATCTTCAAGTGTATGTTCTGTGAAGAGAATCACTCCATACATAAGTGCCAACGATTGAAGGAAAGGTCTCCAGACGAAAAGAAGAAGTTTGTGTTTGATAATCAGCGGTGTTTTGGATGTTTAAGAAAAGGCCATATTACTAAAGAATGCAAGAAAAAGGCCACTTGCAGCATTTGTAAAGGACGTCATCCTACCCCACTACATGAAGAACGTCCAAAGAAAGAGAAACCCTTAATGCCCAAGGACACTGAGGAAGAAAATAAAGCAACAGTATTCTCTTGCAGAGTGAGAGAAAGAGAAATCAATGGCATGTCAATGGTTGTACCAGTGTGTATTTCAAATCCTAAAAGGAAGAACAAGGAGGTATACGCCTATGCGCTACTGGATGCCCAGAGTGACGTCACCTTCATTGATCAAGAAATCTGCAAGAAATTACAAGTGGCCACAGAATCAGTGAAACTCAAACTCACCACAATGACAGGAAGAGACACATTGGTGAACAGTCAAAGAGTCAAAGGACTGAGAGTTATAGGACTCCACTCAAACTGCATATTAGATCTACCTCCAGCTTATGCAAAAGACGACATACCTCTGGATCGAGATCGCATACCTACCCGTGAAACAGCCAACAAATGGGAACACCTATCTGTCATATCTCATGAAATGTCCCCGCTGAAGGAATTTGGTGTTGGACTCTTGATAGGCTACGACTGTCCCGAGGCCTTGGTGCCACGAAAGATAATCGCAGGAGGAAAGGGTGAACCCTATGCAGTCCAAACTGATCTAGGATGGGGTGTTGTTGGAGGAAAACGACAGATTGCAGATTCAGGACAGGTGACAGGATTGTGTCATAGAATATCTGTCCAAGAGTTACCAACTGTAAGTCCAGCGAAAGTACTCAAAATCCTAGAATCCGACTTTGCAGACGTAAGTTCTAATGAAAAGAGTGTATCCCAAGAGGACATAAAGTTTGTACAACTAGAAGATAATATTCAGCAAAACCCGGCAGATCATGCTTCAAGAGGCCTAAATGTAACAGAATTGAAGAATTCAAACTGGTTCACCGGTCCAGAGTTCCTTTGGGAAAGGGAAATCATACCCAGTGAAGGTTATACAGAACTGTCTATGGGTGATCCAGAAGTAAAGGTAGTTGTCAGGGATCGCGGCGTCCTGTCGGCCGGCGCATGCGCGCTGGCAACGGCTCACGCCGGGATACAAGCACTAGGTCCCGGCGAGCCGCGGATGACAGGACGCCGCGCATGCGCAGTGGGAGCCGGGGGCGCACCTCGGGCGGCCAATGACAGCCCAGGGGCGCGTCCTGGGCGGTCAATGACAGTGCAGGGCGCGATATTTAAAGATGCCCTGCACTGTCACTGATTGCCGCAAGGTCTTCTGAGTTCCTGAATCCTGTACCTGTGTTTTTGATCCTGATTGACCCTGACTACTCTACTCTCTCCTGCATTTTGACCCGGATTGTCCTGACTACTCTACTCTCTCCTGCATTTTGACCCGGATTGTCCTGACTACTCTACTCTCTCCCATCCTGACCCCCGGCTTGTTAAACCTATCTACGGACTGACTTCTCCTGCTGACCCTGCGAGTGACCTGACGATTCTCCGCCTGCCGATTCTGTACCACGCCTCTCCCACGGGACCACTGCTCGCAATCTATCCTGCTGGGCCCTGCCGTCCTCCTCACATCTGGCTCTACCGGTACCAATACATCCCCAGAGGTTCCCCCTGCCACTGGTGGGCCTGCTCAGAGGTCGTGACCTGGTCCTGGTCTGTTTCAAGTCCATCCCCACCATCAGGGGCCCTGGTGAAAGCACAGACCGGGACTTAGACTCCACGCTTTGGGTAGGTCTGTCAAGTGGGCAGCCAGCAGCACCATCTGGCGGATCATAACAGTAGTTCAAACATTGAGCACTGTCGCCAAGTGTCAAGATGACATACTTGAACGACTAGCCAGATGTTCAAAGTGGAATACAGTCATAAACATTGTACCTCGAATTCAACGCTTAGCAAAAGGAATCAGAAAGAAAGAATCGTTGAATGTAGAGGAAAGAGTGAAAGCTGAAGAAACGGTTATAAGACTCATTCATCAAAGATTCTACAGTGATGAATTGAAGAGACTTAGTCAAGAACCTAAGAGACTTCCAAACAACCACCCATTGTACAAGCTTAATCTTATTCTGCAGGATGGTATACTGAAGGTGGGAGGGAGGCTGGAAAATGCGTCGCTACCTAACAGAGTTAAGCATCCAGCAATTCTACCCAAAAATTCTACCTTCACAAGATTGATTATCAATCACTACCACAGCAAATCCTTGCATCAAGGAAGAAGCTTTACTCAAAGCTGTTTGAGAGAAGGTGGTTACTGGATAGTGAAAGGAAGCAAAGTTATAGCAAAGTACATAAGTAAATGTGTAATATGTAGAAAGGCACGTAGACCTACAGAAGAACAAAGAATGGCTGATCTACCAGCTGATCGTGTAAAACCATCACCACCATTTCTTTATAGTGGAATGGATTGCTTTGGCCCATTTATCACCAAACAAAACCGCAAGGAGTACAAGAGATACGGACTGATATTTACGTGTCTAAGCTCCAGAGCAATTCACCTGGAAATGTTGGAAGATATGTCAACCGACGCCTTTATCAACGCCTTAAGATGTTTCATAGCCATTAGAGGTACTGTCAGAGAACTTAGATCTGACCAAGGATCTAATTTTGTTGGAGCAAAGAATGAATTGAAAAAGAGATTGATAAAGAAAAAGTAACTGAGTACTTGTTAGAGAAACAGTGTGATTTTCACATGAATGCTCCACATGCAAGCCATACAGGCGGAGTCTGGGAGAGGCAAATCAGAACTGTAAGAAACGTACTAAGTTCAGTTTTGAAAAAGAATGCCGGAAGATTAGATGATGCTTCACTTAGGACACTATTCTATGAAGTAATGTCTATTGTTAACAGTCGTCCACTTACAGTCAACAACATCAACGACCCAACAAGCTTGGAACCTCTAACTCCCAACCATCTACTGCACCTTAAGTCTGATTACATACAGCCACCACCTGGCAACTTCACAAAAGAGGATTTATACGCAAGGAAAAGATGGCGAAAAGTTCAATATCTATCAGAGCAGTTTTGGAATAGATGGAGCAAGGAGTACTTAGCTCATCTCATACTAAGAAGTAAATGGCAAACGCCTAGAAGAAATGTTCATGTTGATGACATAGTGTTAGTAAAGGAAGACGACTTACCTAGAAGTCAATGGAAATTGGCCAAAGTCCTAGAAGCTCGAAAGGACGAAGAAGGACTAGTAAGAAGAGTTTTGTTACAAATGGGAGACTCAAAACTGGACCAAAAGGGAAAACGTCTCACAACTCCACTCAAGTTGGAACGTCCAATACAAAAGTTAGCTGTTCTGCTTGAGAGTAACAAAGACACTTGAGAGTTGAGAAACTGATGGAAAATTCCTCAAATTCATGTTCGAATCCTATTGCTGAGAACATAGAATTATAGGTAATTTTGGTGGGAGTGTAGCTGACCAGCTAAGACCAGTCCTAGGTTGTTAATATGGTTCACATATATGTGTATACCAAACCTGCCAATAACCTCAGTACAGTATATATGTGCATATGTTAAAGCCAAAAGCAGAATCATTGCTGTAATTTATGTCTTTGATTGTTATATGACATTTATATATTCATTGTGTTAGCAGAAGCAGAAAAGGAAAATATGCCTTTAAGAGTTAGTATAGAGTTGAGCCAATCACAGACAGCCTCACACTGTACAGAGCCTTAACCAATCCCAGCCAGTTTCACATTTATGCCTGTGTAAAACTCCCTGCTAGGATTTTCTAGAGACACATGCTCACCAGACAGAAGAGGAAACAGACAAAGTTCCAATCAGAAAAGCTTTATGGAAGCAGAGCAGGCCAAATAGGTATTTAATGCACTTGTGTGTTCCTCTATTGTTTAACAGTGCAGGTAGATCTGTGTCTAAAAATGTTGTATGTGTTTACTTTAGTTCCACCGAACTTACGAACTTATCGAACTTATCGAATTTACGAATATAACAAATTTATAAATCCAAGTGAATTTATCAATCTATCGAAATATACAGAACAAATTTATCGAATCTATTGAACCTATCGAGATAAGCTATCGAATCAAACCACTGTAATATGAAAGAAATAAGCTACTGTATGATAAATGAAACAAGCCATTGTAAGCCGTGTTATATGAAGAAGATTGAAGTTATTAAAGAAGTTAACTAAAGTATTCGATGTGCTCTTTAAACCTACTGCATCCATAGAGCGGCATTGGAGGAATTACAGAGTAAAGTCAGTCTAATCAAACAAAGAAACAGCAATTGCATAATTTTTCTAATGCCACAGCGCACTAGGCACCAAAGGGTGCTGCGCCTGCCACACTTACTCCCTTTTTAAAAAAGCTTTTATCCTAGTCCACATAGATGAAAAGTGAATTCTTGCTACTAAGGAAAAGAAAATCTGCCTGGGTTCAATTCACAGAGGGTTCATCGAATCCTGCATGAAAGCTGCAAAATCCTTATGGAGGGAAAAACTTGATGTCGCATTCTAGCAATTTTCAAATCGGCAAGGGATTAAGAGAAAAGGTGCATGGGCATCTGAAAAATGCTATGGGGAACATTTAACAAAGGAAAAAACCCTGCCAGATCGTGAGTAGAGGGTCTTCCTTTTAATGCGACTTTGAAGGCAACAGGGAAAAATACCAGTCCTTGAAATTACATGCTTAGGAGATGCCTTTTAAGCTGCATGTGCTATTACAGAACACTAAGTGGATGTGCAATTGATTGTTGAACTTTTACATCCATCTCATTTAAACACAGCACCACCCCAGTGTGATTCATTTTAACTTGAACAAAAGGTTTTTTAGGTAAATTTGACTGTGACATCTGATTTTTTTCAAGGATTAAATAAACAGTGGGTGTCACTTCCACAACAAATCTAGGACCTACAGCAAAGTTTACTGTGAAAAGACTATAATACCAAACTCCATGTTATCTAAAGCCACTTTAATGCTCATTACCAAAATATATCCCCAAAAAAATTCAAAGTATAGACTTAAGATATGTGTATAAGTAGAAATTGTCTAGCATCATATAAACATATTTGAGCATATTTGTGTCAGAGTGTATAATCTGAGACAAAATAAAAACAAATATTGTGCATTGGTAAGACATTATTTAAGCAGCTTGATTAGGCTGCAATATAAAAATAAGAAAGGAAGCAGTTATGACCTTTAAATAATCAATAGAGGCGGCCGGCTCCAGGATGACAGCTCGTGAGTGAGAGCTCCGTCCCGCCCTCAGCCTAACCGCGGCTCACACTAGACACAGGGATACCGCAGCCTCTCCCCAGAGACATAAGGGGTAACAGAGGCTCCTGCCACCCTCCAGATCATGCCCTGATGCCGAAGATCACCAGGGCAGCCAGGGAAGCTGACGAGCTTCTTCCCTGCTCTCAGCCCCTGCATCCAAGATGGCGCCGGCTCCTCTGCTGACAGTCTCCTCACACAGGCAGAGGGAGACACAGCGCAGACCACAGACCCCAAGCTCAAGGCACCACTATACCCAGGAGACCCAGGTGAGTCCTCTCCACCCCTGTCTCCTTCTACAAGTAGTCCTGCTAAGTCCAGACCCAGACTGGACATACTATCTGTTTCTGACCTGCAACCTTCCTATTCTACAATTATTGCCAATTCTACTCCATCTTTAATTGAAAACTTTCATGCTTCTGACCATCCTATCACTGAAATTTTAATGAAAAGTATGCTACTATCCCTGCGACAAACACTATATGACGACTTGACAGCAACTATATTGCAAATCTCATCCGCGGTACAAAATCAGGACCGACGCATCCGCCATATTGAGAACAGAATGGGGGAAATGTTCATGGCACACAATGACCTCATAGACGCCCACACAGACCACGGAGCTGACATAGAACAAATTAACCTAAAATTGGCAGACGTAGAAGACCGCTCCAGGCGCAACAATATTAAATTCCGCGGAATACCAGAATCTATCACTACATGTGACATAGTCCCTTACATCCAGCAATACATGAGGCACCTCATCCCTTCTCTAACAGACATGGAACTTGCCATAGATCGTGTAAACAGGATACCAAAACCATCCTTTCTACCGGCTGCAATACCTAGAGATATCCTAGCACGTGTGCACTTCTACCACGTGAAAGAAAAAATCATGACGGCTGCTAGAAACCCTACCTCAATTCCGGCTTCTCAGGCGAATATAAAACTGTTTTCAGATCTATCCAAAGCTACACTTCTCAACCGCAAGAAACATATTACCATAACTAAAGCGCTGCGGAACTGTCAGGGCTCCAGGGTGTGACCAGAGGTATGTGACTGACGCAGGGAAACGCAGGCTTCAGATAAGTTATAAACAATATAATTTATTAAAGACTAACAATAGAAACATAAACACAGTGCAATACTAAAACATAACACAGTGCAAACAAACCAAACCAAACCACCCACAGATAACAGAACATACAATGCAAGCGTCGTCAGGCAGGCCGGGTCAATAACAATCGGGCAGGTAGGTACAGGGGGTCAGGCAGAGAATGGTCGGGGTCACAAGCCAGGGATAAAACAGGAGAAGTCAGCAGAGGTCCGGATCAGGCAGGGTCAGCAACGAATCAGACAGAGACAGGAACAGGACCAGGACCAGGAACAGGGATGCAGGAACAAGATACAGGGCCCAGGAAAAACACACACCAAGGCAGAGACTGCAGGTCTGGCCATCCCTTAAATACACCTGCATGATCAACTTCAGGTGTTTGGCTGGCTGCAGGGTTGAGTCTCTGATTGCTGGGAGCAGCCGCTGGCCAGCCCTGGTACTGCAGCCCACAAGGCAGGTGAGTCCCACCATTACTGGCAAGTCCATTCCTGACAGGAACCATGGAATCGGCTACCAATGGGGTTTCCCCACGAAGCTCATCGGTAAGCATCAAGGAAGGCTCTACACAGTCAAAAACCTGGAAGCAGGCATCGAACTCCTGAAGACATGGAACATCCTACCTGTGGGCTCCCACCAATCCACTTCAACCCGACCACAACAAATGGATGCAGAATAGTCCTGAACCAAAAATCCCTAACACCATTTACTACCCAACACACTGGGTATCACCTCAAAACCACTAAAGGCTGACAGACGGCCCCTAACCGAACATTTCTAAGCTTCAATTTTTTTGTCAACATGACTCCTTTCTTGAGTCATGTATGTTTTTGTTCCCCGTTACATAGTAGCAACATCTGCTACATATGCTACTTGTATTTTTCACAAGTCCTTTTTTAACCCCATACCACCAGTCGCTCACATCAGCTTCCTTTCCCTCAAACACCTCTATTACAAGCGAAAATAACCTCTTCAAACCAGCGAACATATCAAGATCACTACTTCTTCTTTATGGAAGCTTTACATCCACGACAAAGAAATATTCATCTTTTCACACAAATTACGAATTATCTCTCCTACTCCATTCAACCCGTATATACACAGCAATATGATTAGCATATCATCTTTGAATGTTCGAGGCCTCAACTCTCCTTACAAGAGATCTCTACTGCAAAAAGAAGTTCGCTCTTTGCAAACTGATGTTCTTTTCCTCCAAGAATCCCACTTTACCTCCTCAAAAATTCCCAGATTTAACCTACACCACTTCTCATCAATATATATGGCAACCAACTCCAAGCAAAAGAATGGCATCATCACCGCCATAAGAGACTCCCTCCAATTCCAATATATCTCAGAATTAGCAGATCCACAAGGCCGCTACCATATTTTAATATGCAAGATCAACAAAATCCTATATACTCTGGTCAATATTTATGGGCCAGATACCAACCATATCCAATTCTACAACAAACTAATCACAATCATTACCACACAGAGACAAGGCAGGCTACTACTAGGAGGAGACTTCAACATCATAAACAACCCACTCCTGGACTCTTCTTCCAGTAAACGCTCCTTTAAACATACTTTTAATCGTTTTCTACACAACAGTGACATCTATGACATATGGCGATGCCAGCACGGTACAGAAAAAGACTATACCTATTATTTTCCGGCCCACCTCTCCTATTCCAGAATTGACTTTTTTATCACAGACAAGTGGACCTCACAACATATCACTTCCTCCAAGATCGGCACCATAACATGGTCGGACCACGCTCCAATTTCCATCACTCTGGACCACAATCAACATTCTACGATCCCTCAAATATGGAGATAGAACTCAACCTTACTGAAGAATCCAGACCACAGAAAACATATACCAGACTCTCATAACCTGTTTTTTTAAATTAATGAATCACCTGATATCTCTATACCTATACTATGGTATACTTACAAGGCATACATGAGAGGTATTCTTATTTAACTAAACGCCCGTATTTCTAAACAAAGAAACCAACAAATAGATGAACTCCTCATGTCAATTAAAACAAAAGAAGAATTAAACAAAACATCCCCAAACCCCTCAACCTCTACTTCCCTCACCACGGATAGAAACAAACTCAAAACCCTCCTAGTTTATAAATACGACCTTAACCTTCAAAAATCGAAAGCTACATTTTACTCCATGAGCAACAAAGCTAACTCCCTATTAACCAAATTGATTAAACAGCGATGCCTAAAAGCCAAAATATCCTCAGTTCATCACCCAACCACACATACTTTAACCAAAAATCCACAAGAAATAGTTAATGCCTTTGCGACCTATTACCAACAACTATATAATCTTAAAAACGATCCTGACACTATCCAACCAACACTAACATCCATACAACAATTTCTTCATACAACCAAACTCCCCCAACTCTCCCCATCCCAACTTGATGCTATATCTACTCCGATATCTATCACAGAAATAGAAAATATCACCAAAACACTCCTTCTTAACAAATCTCCAGAAAACGACGGTTATACGAATGAATTTTACAAATATTTTGCCCCTAATCTAGCACCATACCTATCCAAATTCTTTAACCATGCTACCACTACTGGCATATTCCCCAAAGACATGCTACAATCAATAATAACAACAATCCTAAAACCTGGTAAAGACCCGCAACTCGTCCAAAATTATAGTCTCATCTCCCTACTTAACACAGACATAAAACTCTATACAAAAATTATAGCTCGCAGCTCCCTTATCTTCCTAAATTAAAAACACCCAGACCAGGTAAAATTCATACCAGGCCGCCAAGCACCCAATGCCACCAGAAGACTTATATCTCTTCTCCACCATTTAGAACACACCAAACAGCCCTCAATACTCATCCTTAGATGCAGAAAAAGCATTTGATCGAATACATTGGTTATTTATGCGATTGACATTACAGAAATTTGGAATTACGGGATGGATGCTAACAGCCATCCTAGCACTATATTCCCTCCCTTCAGCCAGAGTATTAACAGATGGAACATTATCAGACCCCTTCGATATCACCAATGGTACTAGACAAGGATGCCCACTATCCCCCATCATATTTGCATTGCTTATTGAACCCCTAGCCTCTAAACTCAGAGATAACCCGGCATTTACTGGCATCAAATACCTTAGGCTGATTTTATGTTCAGCGTTATTTGCAGACAACATCATATTGATGATTACCAACCCAACCAAATCCCTCAAAATAATACGAACGCACCTTCAACAATACTCAACGTTTCCTATTATAAACTCAATGAACCCAAATCTTCAATCTTAAACCTCCACACACCACACCAAACCCAAATATTACTTGCTAAGCAATTCCCCTTCTCTTGGGAAAAAAATAACATCCCCTATTTAGGAATAAAACTCACTTCAACAACGGACCAACTATTCTCATCAAACCACAAAACACTACTCGAAACTATACCCCAAGAAATTGCCTCCCTACGCACCTCAGAACTTTCCAAATTAGGTCGAGTTGCGACCTTGAAAATGTACATCCTACCAAAAATCCTGTACATTTTTTGCACGCTCCCCAAACCAGTCCCTAACACCTTCTTTTCCAAATTGCAATCGATTCTCTCCAGATTTTTATGGAACTCTAAAAAACCTAGATGCACTACCAATCTCTTAATACACCCATCTTCCAAAGGAGGCGCTGGCCTTCCACATTTAAAATCCTACTATAATGCTATTCTTCTTGACCAAATATATTTTTGGTGGAACCCAACTGGAGAAAAAATTTGGTCTACAACAGGGGTGGACTGACAACACATGGGGCCCTCGGGCAATAGGGGATCATGGGGCCCCTGTGTCCTTGCCCAAACTCAAAAAAGCATATGAAAAAGGTACTGGGGGCATCTCTCGGGGCCCCCTACTGACCCCGGGCCCTCGGGCAGTGCCCGAGTTTCCAAATGGTCAGTCCGCCCCTGGTCTACAATGGAAACCTTACCCTTCTATCCACTTAAACCCCAAATTTTACTCCTAATTCCAACAATGCTACAAACCAATTACCAATTAAAACACCCATGTATCCAAGCCGCCCTTCAAGCCTGGTGCGATCTTCCGACCATGAAATACACAGACCCCAAGAGAATTCTCACCCCAATTGAAATATTACACTCCATTACACCCTCACTGGACCTATCCCAATGGGAAAAACAAAACATACACAAAATAACAGACCTCTATAAAGACCACACCCTACAGCCATTTCAAAATCTCCAATCCACGTTCAATTTGACGTCCACAGAATACTTCACGTACTTAAGAATTGCCCACTGTATGCGAACAAAGAGTATACCTCACACCACACAAATCCCTAATACTGCCTACCACAATACTCAGGTAAAGGTATCTCCACTTTCTACAAATACATAACGAACATGCAATTTGCTTTAAAATCTACCTCTTTATCCAACTGGGAAAAAACTCTCTCAGAAACAATTACATCACACGCATGGAGCACAGCATTTAATACCACTTACAAATCATCCCGCAGCAGCTCACACTGGGAAGCATGCCATGTATTACCCAAAACACTCCGCTCCGTTGGCGACAATGCGGAGACATAGGTTCAACACTACACATATTATGGTCATGCAAATCCATTAACTCCTTTTGGAAACGTGTCTTCCAACTACTCTCTGAAATAACGCAAACAGTGATCAACCCAAACCCTTTACTTGCGCTTTTAAACATTGGAATTGACACCATTATTTTCCACATACTTTTTGCAGCAAAAATCACTATAACCAGATTATGGAACACCACTACTGCCCCTTATCTCAAATCACTAATTACAGATCTTAATTTCTAATGCGAAATGGAAAAAAGATCGGCCCTCAACAACTCCACCCAATACAAATTCAATTCCCGATGGACTAGCTGGTTAAAACATCCCAATTGCTCAGTACAAGCCTGATTCTGTACAAACAATTGAACTACCCATCCATTTTTGACTGGTACTCCTCTCTCCATCCCATTACAACTTCCTCCTCCTCTCCTCACTCTCTTCCTGTTTTCCCCATGTTTACACCCCTCTACCATTTTCTACACCTCACCAAAGTTCAATATATATCCATATCTACCTATGATACTATTGCCTTACTCCTAAGTTATCCCTAGCCTAATGGTGGGGTACACATGTTCTGAAACTGTATTGTATGACTTCAATTTTTATTGAACTGAACTTTATTACTATAACATTACCCTGTTAATGAAAATTTTCAATAAAAATAATTTGAAATAAATAATCAATAGAGTATATTCTTTGTGACCCAATAGCTACAAATAATGTTCATTGGAAGGACAGTTTGTCAGAAGCTTGGTTAAGATGCAATATAGGTTAGTTAGGAGACAAGTTTTATCTTAAAATAAACATTAAAGTACATATTTTGAGAGATGATAACATCAAATATTGTACAGTACCAGCACAAAATGTAAGCAGCTTGTTAAGGCCACAATGTAAGAGGGAGAGAAGTGACAGGTTTTATCTTAAAACCCAAAATAGAGTGTATTATTTAAGAGACAATAACCACAATTATTGTTTAATAGATGATCAATATTCAATCAGTGGTTAGGCTGGATAATAGGTATATAGGAGGAAGGATTTATCTTAAAATAAACAATACCCACAATACCCCAATTTCAAAACAATACCCACAATACCCAGCAGCAAACATTAGAAGTTTTGTGGCAGAGGTGAAGTTTTGGAAGCATTGCATGCAGGGGCGTACTGACAACTCATGGGGCCCCTGGGTAATAGATGATCATGGGGCCCCTGTGCCCAAACTCAAAAAGCCTATGAAAAAGGTACCAGGGGCATCTCATGGGTCCCCCTACTGACCCAGTCCCCTAGTTTCCAAATGGTCAGTCCGTCCCTGATTGCATGGCATCTCTACAGTGCCTGAGCATTGAAATAGGCTAAAACTTGGAAGCAAAAGGCTTCTCTACTGTAAACATTTGAAACATTTGACAGCTAAGATCCACTTGCAGAAACATTATGTCTTTATCTCACTATACTTCTGGCACATGTACTTTGTCAGAACACATGCATGAGGCAACAACTACCCATATAAAAAAAAGCATTAAAGATGAATTCCAGGCATGGTATGTTTTCTTGCCACTTGCTTCCTGGTCCTGGAGAAGCACAAGAAGGAACTTGAAGGAGGCTGAGAATAATAAAATAATAAAATGTACCTTTTTAAACTGAGAATACATACTTGAATGTTGTTTATTTTTATCAGTTTAGTGTCACTTTAAAGGATAAGTTCCCCCCTTTTTTAGGGTGGAACATGTAATATGTTCCCAATGATGCAGTCACTGGCCACTTGCCCACTGCCCCCTCCCCCGACAGAAGTACGGGGTTCCCCATACTGTCTGTCAGATTTGAAAACAGTGTGGCCATGCGGGGCTCCGCAGAGTTCTGTGAATGAATGAACTGAAAGTCCCAACAACCTTAGTGGCTCTCAACCTGTAGTTTTCAATCAGCTATCACAGGGCTGTGGTAGTTCATTGAATCTTCCTATCAGTTTATCTGCTTGCCTGTACATCCTGTATGGGCAAGCAGATATACTGACAGGTCTGCAGGAGACCTGCATGGCACCAGCCATCTGCTTTCCTCTGTAACAAAACATGCCGATGAATAGCTTTAGCTATAGGTGATGCTGAATAATATAGATCAAGTTACATATCAATTTAACATTCATGGAAGCATGGATGGTATCTCTCACAAAGTATGGTTCTAATGGCCAACAGCAATAACGGAGGACATAGTTGTCTGATGCCTTAGACTCAAGGCATCCACAAATAATCAAAAAGAGCATGAAAAATAGAAAGAAAAAGAAAGAAATAAAGAAGAGAAGTAGAGAGAGAAGGGGGAGGATTTTCCATGGGGGTGCAAAAAAGTGTACCTGGGTGTAGCTCACAAGCGAGTGAGTGAGTCAATAAAATGAACATGAGGAGTTTAAAGAACATGAGGAGATGTCAGATTTTCTGACTATGTGGGTTAGTATACCATTGCACATAAATGAAAGAAGAAGAGTTAAGATGAGTTCTCCGAAGTTGAGAGACTTGATTCCATGAAAGACTCCTACCAGTTTTCGAAGCATTTAAATGATGAACTATTAGAGGTCAACAAATCCAATTTTTCTTTGTAAGGTAGAAGTTTCAACTCTCTAGACATCAGAGATGTAAGGGGCCACCACAGCAATCCATCGTTTATGTATGGCTTTTTTTTGTCATCAACAGGCAGAGCTGGATCCACTGGTAGCTTTCCTGAAGTTGCCTTGGGAGAGTGCCATTATACACACGTTGTGGCTGTGGACCCAAATAGGAGAAGTAAAGGAACCTTTGGGAGGTGCCTTTGAAGTGCTCCATAGATGAACGTTAGAACTGCATCATAGCAGGGTGAGATCTAGGGGCAGGACTAAAAGCAGTTGTATAAAGTCAGCTTGACAGCTTTACAGAGCAGGCAAAGGCAGTCCTAAGGTGAAGGATGCTAGAAATCATACGGGATAAAGGCTATGTGTAATAACTTGACTTACCTCTCTCTTCAGTTTTCATTTATAAATCAATAAATGATTGTCATTGACTGCAAAAGAACACAGGTTTATTACAGATGGAATACATATGAACTGCTGTATATTTTAGTGCTGAAGTCCTTATTTTTGCACCTCCTTAACAAAAAAAATAGAATGTTGGACTGTGCGGCAAAGATACAGAAATGCCCACAATATAAATTTTTGTACAAGTGTGCAGACCATAAATAATTTACATAAATAATTATGAATGCTAAACAAAGGGAATTTCATATAAATATACTAATATCATACACTGCAAGTATTCATAATTCATATTTTAAAATTTTGTTATGTTGCAGCCTGATACTACAGTTGTTTAACATTAGTTCATTCATTTTTTTCTCAATAATCTACACTCAGTACCCCATAAGTAAAAACTGAAATATCATATTGGCATAAGCATTCAGACTCTTTGCAACAACACTTATAATTTAGTTCAGATGCCTCCCATTTCCCTTTATTGTAGCCAAGATGTTTCTACACTTTGATTGGAGTTCGCCTGTGGTAAAATCTCCCAATCCAGGTGTGCATAGGTTGTTGTGTTATATAAAAAAGACTCAAGGCTGTAATTGTTGCCAAAGGTGCTTCAACAAAGTACTAGTGTCTGAATACTTACAGCGGAGTTCCAGTCACACTGAAAAAATAAAAAATCAGCAGTAATAACACATGTACTTAAAGCCAAAGGGGAAAAGGGGAAGTTCCTCTTTAACCTCCCTAGCGGTCTGATTATGTCAGTATTTCTGTGCTCAAAGCGGTACATTGTTTTCAATGGAAGTATGTTGTTTTTTTATTGTAGGCCTGTAATTCTTAGGAATAACTCTTTGAAATCTGTCCGAACAAGAGTCTAATAAACATCCCGGGTATGATAAAATTTGAAACACGAAATCATAAATTATAATATAATAAATAATCATAAAAAATAATAATAATAAATGTAATTCAATAATGTAATCAAACGAAAAACACTTAAATTTGAAACATAGCACCAAGTTCGCACATCACTGAGCTTACGTGTAGTAGCAAAATCGTTTTCAGTGTCTGATGATGAATTTCCCCACAAATCATTATCACTCAATTCTGCAAGTGGTTCTAATTTACTATCACTGTTCTCTAGCTGATCTAAAACCACTTTTGACCTAAAGGGATGCTTTTTGGATGCCATGGACGTTTCTCAGTTTCCAGTAAAAATGCAGGCAGGGCACAGGACAAAGCACTAGGGACAAAATGTATGTGAAATGGCATGATACAGTATTGTAATGCTATCAGATTTTAGTGTATTGAGTGAATGTCAAATGTTTACATTTTTGAAATTCCAGCTGGTTCCGTCCCCCATACGTCCTATACGTCCCAATGCTCGCATGGAACGGACCTCGAAAAAGAGATGCCGGCATCGGCTGGAGGACATGGCTGGGGATGCTGCAGAGGGGACATTGCGAGACCGCAGGACAAGGTAAGTACTTGAGGGATCTCAGTGTAATCCTGAGCGTAGCTCGGGGTTACCGCTTCTGGTACTGAAAGTTAACCCCGAGCTACACTCGGGAATACCGCCAGGGGGGTTAAAGACTGGTCCTTCACTCCCCATTAAGGATTGGCACCTTTGGGGAGTGGGGGGGGCAGCGGGTACCCAAAATTGACAGGTACCTGCTCCCACTTCCGCTGTGATTGCCTAGGTGATCAGTTGTCCTCCCCCATGTCAGAAAATCTGACATCTCCTTTTGACACTCACCTGTCCCTTGATCCTGCGGTTTCCCCTCCCCACAGGCCAGTTTATCAGCCACCCTGTGCACCGGAATCTTCAGTGTGGGCACCCAGCTGAGACAGCTTGCAGCTTCACAGTCGGGTGCCCACTGCACATACGCGAGTAGTACTGCGCTTTCTGAATGATCCCGTAGTCTTCTGGGATCTATCACGTGTGCCAGAACACTGCGGAGAGGGAGGGGGGAGGACAGCTTCCGCTTCTGATCACCTAGGAAATCACAGCGGTAGTGGGAGCAAGTACCTGTCAATTTCGGGTACCCACTCTCCCCCCCCACTCCCCAAAGGTGCCAATCCTTAATGGGGAGTGAAGGACCAGTCTTTAAAGAGGAACTTCCCTTTTCCCCTTCCACATTAGGTACATGTGTTATTTCAGTTTTATTTTTAATAAATTCACAGACATTTCTAAAATTCTGTTTTCACTTTTTCATTATGATGTACTGAGTGTAGATTAATGAGAAAAAAAATTAATTTAAACAACTGTAGTATCAGGCTGCAACATAACAAAATTGAAAAAAGTGAAAGCAGTCTGAATACTTTATGAATGCACTAGATACAAGGATTGATTTACACAGATATAACTAATGTGCCACATAATCTTATTAGCGACATGTAAAACAAGTCATTACTATAATTTTTCTGTGAGAAGGCTAAAAACCTGACTGTGCTGCATGCAAGTAAATGTAGTATTGCTTATTTCATGTATACATTAGCTTTGCAAAGATGATAGAGGTTAGCTGCAAGACTTGCAAAATTAATGCTTGTCTACATTTACAGTGCACTTATAGGTTTAGAATCAGAATCATTTTATAAGATCCATCAGTTCTATTTCAGAATGACAGCAAAACCAGACGATAGGATTTTAGGATGACTTTCAAAGTACTCATCATCACTGGACTGAGATGTGAGAGAGGAGACAAGTGGCGCCAGGAAGGATTTACCTGTCATAGGAAAACCTGTTTCTCTAACAAGATATGAAATTAAAGAGACACTAGAGAAAAGCTTGCTTAATTGCATTGCAGAGTCACCAAATTTTCTTTTAGACATACTATCTAAATTTTGGATGGAAAAAAAAGTTATGTTTCAGGAAAGACAGCTGGTCTTATTTTGTCAAAGATGTATAAAGGCAACAAACAGTAAAGGTGTATCTAAACCAAAGAACAAATTACATAGTCACATAGTTAGTCTGGCTGAAAAAAGACAAAAGTTAATCAACCATAAAAAAAAAAAAAATTATCCTACACCCACAGTTGATCCAGAGGAAGGCAAAAAACCCAGCAAAGCATGATCCAATTTGCTCCTGCAAGAGAAACAATTCCTTCCTGATCTCCCGAGAGGCAATTGGATATTTCCTGGATCAACTTTACCTATAAATGTTAGTAACCAGTTATATTCTGTGTATCCAAGAAAGAATCCAGGCCTTTTTAAAGCAATCCACTGAGCTGGCCAGAACCAACTCTTCATGGAGTCTAATCCACATTTTCACAGCTCTTACTGTGAAGAAACCTTTCTGTGTTTGGAGATTAAATGTTCTTTCCTCCAGATGTAAAGAGTGCCCCCTTGTCCTCTGTGATGACCTCAGGGTGAATAACTCTACACCGAGTTCACTATATGAACCACTGATGTATTTATACATGCTGATCATATCCCGCCTTAATCTTCTCTTCTCAAGAGAGAATACATTAATTTCCTCTAATCTTTCCTCATAGCTGAGCTCCTCCATGCCTCTTATCAGTTTGGTTGCCCTTCTCTGTACTTTCTCCAGTTCCCCAATGTTCTTTTTATGAATTGGTGCCCAAAACTGAACTGCATATTCCAGATGAGGTGTTACTAATGATTTGTACAGGGGTAAAATGATATCTCTCTTTCTGGAGTCTATACCTCTTTTAATACAAGAGAGGATTTTGCTCGCTTTAGAAACTGCAGCTTGGCATTGCATGCCATTATTAGGCTTGTGATCTACCAGAACCTCCAGATCCTTCTCCATCATTGGTTCCCCCAGTTGTACTCCCCCTAGTATGTATGATGCATGCATATTCTTAGCCCTCAAATTGAGTATTTGAGTTTAGCAATCCTTATATGTGGTGGTTGTATTAGTTTTCCTTTTCATGCTTTTAATCTTTTGTTTTCACCTGGTGATCTTGTCACTAACACCTTTCCTGTGCTATGGTAACAATCCTCACTCACTGCACTGTATCTATGAGTTAGCAGAATTGCCTTCCTAGGACATGAAGTGTTTTGGGACTACAGAACATATCCCCCTCTCCTTATCACCATAACATAGGGGATGATGTAGTTCACAGAAAACAACTTCTGTTGAACTGTGAGAGATCATAATGTTGTTTGAAATTTCTGTTCAGTGCAGCATAGTCAGTTACTTGAACACTGGAGATTTGGCAGAACAAACAGGTATTTTCTGTACTTGCAGAACATGTACTTATCCTGAAAAAATAAAACTAGTGCAGCTCATTCTTGGTTTCAGATAACCTTTAAATGACAAAGCATATGAGGACATGGCTTTCATGGACTCATACAGATTTTAGTGCGAAATTACCCATGGTACAGCACACCAACCATGAAAATACTGCATATGCAGAAAAAAAGCAAACCCCTGGAGCCATAAACATCTTCTATCCCTCTATCTACAGTACTTGTGGAACATTCACCATCTGCTGCCAGCTCCCCTTGCCTTCAGCAGCATCTCTATTGAATAAACCTGCTCCAGTCTCACCTTTTCCCTCAGAGCCAGAAGGGGATACAACCAAATCTCCTTGACCCTCGGAATTCTGAGTCCCTAATAAGAATTTATCAACTAAGAGAGTGCTGACAATCAGTCCTTTCTTTCAACCAGACCATCCTGGATTTCCTCACCCTGCATGAGTGGAAACCCCTGAGCAGGGCCGTGGATAAGGGGGTACCACTGGTCCTCCTGTACGGGGCCAAGACCAGCAGGGGGGCACAGGCAGCTGAGTGAAGTGGATGTGGGTAGGGAGGGTGATCGGTACAGCAGGGGGCAATTACTGGAACTGATCCTCTGTATGGCTCTCTTTGCAGCACCTCCCGGAGCATCATACATTTTCCCATGCTACCCAAGCCCCCTGTGTGCCCCCCCCCCCGCCCCCTCAATGCTGCTGGCTTCTCTCCTCTCCTACCCAGCTGCAAACACACTATAGGATCCTTAGGAAGAAGAGCGGGGGAAGAGTCAGTAAATATCATAAATTCTGAAGGGCCCTCTGCACACTGGTATATACCCTTTCAAGCAGATTCTGCAATAAAGAATAGAGATATTTAGTTCACACATATTGCAATACATGCTTAAGCTGGCCAACTGCGTCAAAGTAATCCCTCTATGGCCTACTCTGCTCTGCTGAAGCAAATACTACTGTGGACACAATACTAACATAAGGGAAAAGACGCAATGGGGGAGAGCTACCAGGTTCAGGTCTGACTACTGACCCAACAATACAACAAACAAGATATACCTGTGCTCAAATCCCAACAGCTAGTGCATGCATTTATCCATCAGGTGCTAAAGGGGTGCAGCCTGGTAGCTCTCCCACACTTTGTCTTTTCCCCAATGTTAGCATTGTGTCCACAGTAGCATTTGCGTAGGCAGAGCAGAGTAGGACTGGCCATAGAGGGATTACTTTGACACAGTTGGCCAGCTTAAGCATGTATTGCAATATGTGTGAACTAAATATCCCTATTTATTGCAGAGTCTGCTTGGAAGGGTATATACCAGTGTGCAGAGGGTCCTCAGAATTTGTAGTGTTAATATGTGGTTACACCCCTTTAGCACCTGATGGATAAATGCATGCACTAGCTGTTGGGATTTGAGCACAGGTATATCTTGTTTGAGTCCATAAATATGTCACATTTATCAGTCTCTTCCTTTCCTGAATGAACACAATGAGTGATTGGTACTGATCACTTACTGTGTTCAATCATAACTGAAGCTTAGTAAATGGTGTCCATTTGTCACATTGGCTGTATGGGGCCCCATGGTTTCTCATGGCAGCCCTGCCCCTGAGTACTCAGCCCAGTCATTGGGCTGGTGCTGGTGCAATATACCTGCCATCCAAGACACACTTCCAGTGTCCTGTACAACAGATAAATGTATTTTTTTAGTCAGTAATTCATTTCTTTTTTTTTTCAACTACAAGCAGTGCAAGTATCTAAGTTTAGCTTTTTAACAGCAGATCTCAAACTGAGCACAGGGAAAAGCTGCACAAGGAGCCAACCTGGTGTGCTTTGGAGCAGGAAGAAAGCTGTTAGGAGGATAGCATTCAATGGCAGAGAGAGAAGCTTATCATTCCATTGCTACTCATTTTCACTGCATCGCAGTACCTCATTTTAAAGTGATACTAAATGCTTTTTTTTGCTGACGATTTTAACTGACGACCCTAGTGCTGCTAGATGGACTTTAGAACCATTTTAATTCCAACTCTTATTACCTAATCTTGTATATATAAATCTTATTTTTGTTATTATTATTACTCAAATATTTAACCGCTTCCCGTCCAACCCTATAGCAGAAGTACTGTTACAGCATGGCACGGGTGAGCAAAATCACGTATATATACATGATTTTGCAGTTCTGGGTAGGGGGCGCGTGCGAGGCACGCACACGCCCTACCCGCGTGCCATTCGCAGACTCGGTTGTCGGTCACTGGGTTCCGGCCTGTGATTACTCGCCAGCACCCAGTGATTGCAGAGCATCTCTGACGGGGGGGTGGGGGGAGAAGTGTTTGTAAACAATACAGTTCTCTCCCCTGTCAGCTCCTGCACACTGCTTTGCATGGCTGTGCATAGTACAGTCATACAAAGCATTGTGCTTACAGTGAAGCCCAGACACAGCCCATTATGTAAAACAGCACACAGCACACAGTTAACACTTTGATCACCCCACATGTTAACCCCTTCCTCCTCAGTGCCATTAGTACAGTGTCATTGATTTTTATTAGTACTGATCACTGTATTGGTGTCACTGGGGATGTCAGTGACACCAACTCAGTTCCCCCCAGTGTCAGAATGCCCGCTGCAGTCCCGCTATAAGTCGCTGATCACCACCATTACTAGTAAAAATAAAAAAATAAAATCAAATCCCAGTATATATGCCGCCATAAAACGCTATAACTTTCACGTAAACCAATTAATTTACATGTATTGGGATTTTCTTTTAGCAAAGTAGATGAATACATTTTGGCCTAAATTTATGATGAAATTAGATTATTTTACATTTTTTTATTGGACATGTTTAATAGCAAAATGTCAAACATATTGTGTTTTTTTCAAAAATGTTGGTCTTTTTTTTTTTTAGTGCAAAAAATGAAAATGCACAGGCGATCAGATACCATGGAAAGAAGGCTCTATTTGTGGGAAAAAAGGACGTAAATTTAATTTGGGTGCAGCGTTGCATGACAGCGCAATTGTCAGTTACAGTAAAGCAGTGCTGTAATGCAAAAAAGGGCCTGGTCAGGAAGGGGGGGGGGGGTAAATCCTCTGGAGGGCAAGTGGTTAAATACCACAATAGGGTTGATTTACTAAAGGCAAATAGTCTGTGCACTTGCAAGTTCAGTTGCTCTAGATCTGAGGGGAAGCTCTGAAATGGAGGGAAGCATTGCTGATTTCTATCATCCAATTATTTGCAAGTAAAATGTTGTTTTTTTATTCTTTTTGCACGTGATTGAGTATTTCTTTGCAAAATGAAGCTTAACCTCAGCTCCGAAGCAAATTGCAGTGCACTGTACATTTGCCTTTAGTAAATCAGCCCCTATATTTGGTTTTAGTAAATCAACTACTTTATTTATATTATACATATGCTTTATACTATATGTTCATTGTCCAAAAATTATACAATACTTCTTATTCATTTAGGATGAAAAATCTAAGAGCCGCCAATTTTAAAGTGATTACAGAGTTCCATTTTCCCCTTTTTTTTGCAACCTCTTTACCCAGTAGCTGCATGAACTTTCCATCTTGAAGAGTTTGAACAGATTATCATTTTAGTCATTCCAAAGAATAAATGCACTTTTATTATAAAAAATGAACTGTTTTGTTGATGCTCATACCAGGCTGAATGATTCTCAAATAGCGTGATTTAATAAAATAGCCATTTTTATAGAAAATACGTACAAAGATCAATAGCTGGCAGCTTTATGGTACTCAGAAGTGAACTGTAAGGGGAGGTCTTGCAGAGATCTGCTTTTCCATTGTCACATGAAGTCAGGCATGCCAAAAACATTCAAGAACTTCTTGAATGTGCTTGCTCATAGCTTTCCCTAGAAGGGTTGGGAGTATAATAATGTAAATATGTTGAACATCTGTTGGGTGTTGCTGCATTTTTGGTCTGGCACATAACTTATTTAGGTTAATTTTGGGTTTATCAAATCCTATGGATTTCCCCTCCCCAAAAAAGTGTGTGTTAAGTAGCATACAAAAAAAATAAAACAAATTATTGGAAACTTGAGTGAACCCTAAACCCTGGAAACTTGAGGGATCCCTAAAATGTAACTTTAAACCTGAACTTAACCTAGACCAGAGAATTCATAACTTTTTTTAACTCTCAGCCAGTTGCTTTGGAAATTTGTTTTGCTGGTATATTCTTCCAAGAAATATAACATTTTTTATATATTTAGAGGTGGAAAGAAGCAAAAATAAAAAAAAAAATATATGCTTTTTTTCCAGTTTACCACATACATTGGCACTTTATGCAACAAACATTGCAAAAATTTGGGATCACAGGATGGATGCTATCAGCTATTCTCTCACTATACTCCAACCCATCAGCCAGAGTTCTAATGGATGGCACACTCTCAGACTCGTTCAACATTTCAAACGGCACTAGACAGGGATGTCCCTTATCCCCCATAATATTTATTCTACTCATTGAACCGTTATCATCAATAATCAGAGATGACCCCACATTTACAGGAATCACACATATGAAAATGGAACATAAAATCAGCTTATTCGCAGATGACATTATACTAATGATAACTAACCCACACAAATCACTACAGATAATCTGCTCACATCTTCAACACTATTCGGAAGTATCCTACTATAAACTTAATGAAACCAAATCCACCATCCTTAACCTCCGTACACCGATCCAGGTCCAAACAATGCTCGCCAAACAATTCCCCTTCTCTTTGGAACAACACAGTATCGCTTATCTAGGAATCAAACTCACTGCCACGACAGACCAACTATATCCTACAAACCATAAATCTCTACTTGATAACATACCAAAGGAACTCACTAACCTCCGCACAGAAACACTATCCAAAAGGGGACGAGTAGCAACCTTAAAAATGTATATACTACCCAAAATCCTCTACATATTCCGTACACTCCCCATCCACATTCCCAACACTTTCTTCACTAAACTACAAGCAACCTTCTCCAAATTTCTCTGGAACTATGAGATACCTAGATGCACCACAAATCTATTAATACGTCCTACATCCAGAGGAGGAGCAGGTCTACCACACCTAAAGTCGTATTATATTGCCTCTCTTATCGACCAACTTTATTTTTGGTGGAATCCAGCTAAAGAAAAATTGTGGTCCTTCATGGAAAAACTTTTTCTCTTTCCTCTCACTCCACGTAATCTACTCCTCCTCCCACAAATACCGCCACCTAAACCACTACTTAAACACCCATGTATCAAGGCCTCCCTTCAAGCATGGTATGACATCCAATCGTCTAACTCTTTAGAAACCAAACTAGTACATTCCCCACTCAATACGCTACTCCTAACTACACCCTCCCTAAACCTCCAACAATGGGACAATTGTGGTATAACTCGTATACAAGACCTATACACAGACCATAAACTAAATACTTTTTCGACTCCACAAAAGAAATTTAACCTTCCCAACACTGAATACTTCACCTACTTGAGAATAACCCACTCTCTACAAACAGTAAAAATCCCACTCCTTTCAAAAATCCCCTCGACCGCATACAATTTTTTCAACAAACCAAAATACCCAAAAAAAGGCATCTCAATTTTTTACGCTTACACAACAAATACACAATTTACCCTACACACTACATCCATAACCAATTGGGAGAAAATTTTCTTGCATCCAATAACATCACAAAATTGGGAAAAAAACCTTTAAAATTACATACAAAGCGTCCAAATGTAGTTCACATTGGGAATCTTATATGAAAATTTTACACCAATGGTACTTAACACCCACCAAACTCTCACTATACTACCCAAAGCATTCCCACGCTTGTTGGAGACTCTGCGGCGAACCAGGATCCACATTCCACATATTATGAATGTGTAACTTCAGTTACTTCAAACCCTGCCTTAGCCCTTCTCCACATTGGAATAGCTGATTTCCCAAAAGACTCTCGTACTGTCATTATCCAAACCTTGGCAGCTGCCAAAATTAATATTACCAAACTATGAAACACCACTAAAACTCCCTCTATCAATTCACTGATAACAGACCTCAATTTCCAATGCGATATGGAAAAAAGATCAGCCCTGAATAATTCCACATATCACTCATTCAAACTTCATTGGTCCTGTTGGTTACAAAACCCAAACTGCTCTGTAAAATCCTGATACATCATTCTTTTGTTTAACATTTAGACCCTTATCCCTAGACTGGTGCACTTTTCCCTTCCCCTCCCTCTTCCCCTTCCTCCTCCCCATCACTACTTACACTCCTTTCCCTCACCCCCCCCCCTCCACATTGTAACCTGCTCACCATAACATGGTTCAGATCTAGCATAATATACCTCTCATGACTATGCATTACAACTATATACAATCCCCAGCCAATTGGTAGGGATTCTACAACAAAACAATATGTATTGTTAATCCTACTATGAACCGTATTGAATTACTCTGTTATGCCAAAATCCTTTAATAAAAATATTGAACTAAAGTGATACTAAACACACATTGTTTAATGTACTCTCAAATCTCACCCTAATGTGCTTAACAACTGTAGAAAACACTTTTCATGTGTCTTTGTATGCAAACATACTGTAGATATGTTTTTGAGCAAAAAGCATTCAGCTGCAGCATGAACATCTAACTTTCCCTGCCTTTTGTGAGCTTTTCCTAGCTACTTATCTGTTGCAGCACACAGTGAACAAAAGCTCTTTGGAGCACTGACTTTGATAAGGTGGGGGCTGAGACATCGGCAAAACTCCATGATTGACCATTCCAAGCTACCTGACCACAGTTCAGAGGTGAGACAGTGCATTATTGGTAACAACTGCTTTTGTGCTTTTACTGAACAACGATCAGCTAGAGTTCAGGTTAGACTTATGTTTAAAAGAAATGTATGGCAGAAAGATTTTTTGGGTGACAGGAGTGCACTTATTTTAGCCCTCCAGTCACCCATATTTAGCAGACAGCGGGCTGAAGTATTCTGTTGGCTGAGATCACAGAGGCAATCCCTAATCAGAAATACACTATATTGCCAAAAGTATTGGGACGCCTGCCTTTACACACACATGAACTTTAATGGCATCCCATTCTTAGTCCATAGGGTTTAATATTTAGTTGGCCAACTCTATGCAGCTTTAACAGCTGCAACTCTTCTGGGAAGAATGTCCATAAGGTTTAGGGGTGTGTCTATGGGAATGTTTGACCATTCTTCTAGAAGCTCATTTGTGAGGTCTGTCTGATGTCAGACGAGAAGGCCTGGCTTGCAGTCTCCACTCTAATTCATCCCAAAGGTGTTCTATGAGGTTAAGGTCAGGACCAGTTAAGTTCCTCCACCCCAATCTTGCTCATCCATGTCTTTATGGCCTTGCTTTGCGGTCCCTTACCTCCTCTTCTGGAAGTCCCCCACACTGTCTTCTCCTTGTTCTTCCAAGTTACCCCTTGTTAAGCCATGTGCTATGGGAGCACCCATGTGGGAGTGCTCTCGAGATGGCTTGTGTGAATCCATAGACACACACACAGCACCAGCAAGCCACACCCCCAGTCCCTTATCACAAGAGCTTGACTGACAGCAGCAGGAGCATATGGCTCTTGATGGTCTCAGTATCTCCTGTGAGACCAGGAAAAGAGGAGAGTGGTTTTGCAGCCAGGACAGCACTGAATTGGTGAGAATACTCTGATAAGTGTTCAGTGACAGGGGTGCTAGTAGTGGGGGGTAAAATAATATTGAGTTTAGAACCGCTTTAAACTGTATTAGCTTCCAAAGCATATGCAATTTTGTACATTCAATCCTATGTCTTAGAAAAACAGGGAGGTGAAGCCTCCATCAATCAAGATGTTATATGCCAACCCCATTGTGTTTAGCTGGTTAGTGGGCATGATGGAAGGAGGGAGTGGGCTGTCATTTATCCAGAGTGTATACGCCCACATGTGAGACTCTGCAGTCACATGGGCTGCTGAGTTGTGTTAGGGAGGAAATGCTCAAGGTAAAAATACACTGAAAAAAAGGCACGTGCACTAGCTGTCAACACTGCTCATCAAAATCCCCATATGCAGTGGGGACATGGATAGGAGGAGGTGACAAAGAACAGCAGGATAAACCAGTTTTTTTGTATAATACAGAAAATGAATCCCATAGTGACTGAGTGTGGTCAGTGTGTAATACAGTTATGAATAACATTTATTGATAGTTTTTAATAATGTGGGTTTAATGAAACTTTAAGAATTAATGACTGCTATAACAGCAACTATTTTTTTCTGTGAGTGTGGGAAAGCATGCAATTTACATGCAGTACTGCATCCGAAGAAGTGTGAACATAGTCTAAGTACAATTTGCAGCACCAGATCTGCACTGTGATTACTGTTGCACTGCAGTGCATGACCCTCACCATTAGAAGTGCTATACAGCCTGTACTAGTGTTGAGAGAACCATAATATAGTGTGCATAAATTAAAAGATAGATTTTAGATTACAGAATAAGTCCACCTTAGGGAACATGTTACATGTTCCACCTGTTTTTAGGATGGAACATGTAACATGTTCCCAATGCTGCAGACGCTGCCCGCTGCCCACCCCTCCCCCTGACAGAAGTACAGGGAGACGTTTCCTCATACTATTTGTCAGATTTGAAAACAGCGCTACCTAGCGGGGCTCCGTCCACCCTACCACGTCATTCGACCTTTGAGGCTGTCGGCTTGTAGTTTTCAATTAACTATTATGTTCTGTGGAGTGCCGTGATAGTTAATTGAATCTTCCTGTCAGTATATCTGCTTATCGTACATTCTCTTCTCATCAGCAGTTAGAGCAGTCTTGTGACTTCTACCAGTGCCCATCAGAGCATTGGTTATAGGTTGTAAAAGGAGTTTTCATTCTCCTCCAATTGTCCTATGAGACTGCATAACCCTTGACCCTCTGTCTAGACAGTGCTGATTGGCCCTGTGCTGATCACATGCACTTTCCCAAGAAAAAAAAACTCTCTAGTAATACACACCAAACTGAGCATGTGCAGCTTCCCCCCAAGGCTCTGTTCTATCAGCAGATGGATTGGGGACAGTAGAAGAAGGATAGGAACAGAGAAGAGAGGATCAAACAGCCTTTTTACACAATACAGAGGATTAACCCCTTAGGTTCCACAGTGAGTATACCAAGCATGCTTTACTGCATATACAGACTGATTTTACTGATAACACTCATAAAATCTGTCTCTAATCTTTTGTAACTCTTTATTCAATCCTGTGGTTTACAAATGCTTACAAACCATCAAACAGGTGACACTCATTATTCCCAATTAAGAAATTAATCTTCCATGCCCAGCAATTCAGTTTTCCATGTCACCTCTTTTTTTTTGTAACATCCTCGTTGAACAGCAAACAATGCAAAGTGACCAAGTAATATTTACCTTCCAAAAATTTAAATTTGAGTGATTTTCATTGATTATACCAATTACTGCTGGTGGCATTGGTTGATTAAATACATCTGGGCATATGACATTTCACCACATATTACATTTAAATACATGAGCTGGAAACAGAAAACTTCTGAAATACATGTACATTCACCTTACTTGGCTTTACCACTTTAGAAAAAAAGATACATATGTAGATCTTTTGAAACACAATGAAAAAAAAACACAATACCTTGCTTGTGATTTAGATACCTGCTGATATTATTTTATAATGAGCACTCTTTACGTGTAACAGGGCAATGTCAAAGTAAAGGACATTCTTATAACAATACAATACAAAGCAAAAATAGTTAAACACATCCTGGACATCTATTGTATAAGAACTTTACAGAAAAGAAAAAAAAAACAGCGAAATAACTAACTGTATAACAGTTGTCAGCAAAAAATTGGGATTGGGAAATAGAATATACATCGGTATGACTATAGTGCGCTGTTCTTTTTCTTACCTATGTATTTATATTTTGTTTCTGGACCAAATGCATATAAACGTATTCACATGGAGACAAGTTAGATTTTATCATGTAACAGAGGCATATAAACTCAATACACATAGATTAAAGCCACCTCTCGCTGTGCAAGAGCCTTGTGGCCCAGCTGTAAATTTAAAAGTTGTGTTTTGGTGTATAAGGGTAATGTTGCTTTGATATGGAACAAAAAAAGCATGATTATTGAACCTGATATAGTGCTCTTGTGCACAAGGTAAATAAAAGCAATTTGCTCAGTGTTTTGGAAGAATGCCCAATTTAGTTCAATGTGGGGATTCAATGATCCTTTTGTACAACATTACCAAAGCTGAATAGATTAAAGTAAGAGCTCTGTGACTTGGCAGTATTCCCAGTCTCAAATGAGTGGGGCTAAGGAGAATGCAAAGCATCAAATCTTTGGACTAAATCATTGTCAGACTTTTATGCCATGCTTTAAACATAGTACAGTCAAGATTTCTGAGTAGGAGTGTGTGCAGAAAGGACAGATTTTACTAAATGAGTCATGTCTCATAGTTTCATATGAACCTTATAACATTATCTAGTGAGTGGATCGGATTTAGAATAAAAATAGGAAGCCATGTGGTGAATATTTTAGTGTAGTTCATTCAGAAATTGAATTGTGCTGAATAGAACAATTGTACTAGAACTGAACATAACCTCATTTTACCCTGTCTATAGAAAAGCAATGGAATCAGCTGCAAATATAATGCAAATGGTATTTACAACATGTGCTTTTTTCACAATTTGATGTTTGTGTTTCTAGTCTATTGGCACAGGACAGTGTTTGAATCTTTACATCTCCAAAATCCTTAATCTTTAGAAGTCCTGGAGATGTGCAGACATTAGCACTATAGCAGCACAACATACAACTGTTGAGTTGATGCATCTAAAGTGTTGTTAACAGTTGACTGTACGATCTTCCCCCATTCCTTTCAGAACCTACATCTGTCTATAAATATGTGACTCACAGCATTCTCTTTAGCATTGGAATGCTTTTTAACTCTTTAGCGTTGATGCTGTACAGGGAAGAGTGAGTTTCCTTTGCTGTATATGACTTATAAAGCCCCGTACACACTTCACTTTTTCCTTCGTTCAACCCAGCAGGCTGAAGAAAAAAAACAACAGATCACAGTACCAACACAAGCAACAGTGGTGTGATGATCTTCCCCACTGTGCTATTTTACTATTGTATTTTGACAGGGGGTTTTCCTTCCCCCAGACAGAATACACTGATTGGCATTAGTCACTGATCAGATGATGGTTTTCCCAGCACATCCTTTCAACAAAAGCCAGTCATTAGACTTCTGTCAGACAGAGCAAAAGTTTAGCAGAAACTGGACCATTTTCAGCTTGTGTGTACCCAGATTAAAGCGGAGCTTCAGTTGAAACTTAAAAAAAATGTAAATTAAAAAAAATGAAAAATTAAAATACAGACATTCACCTGTCCTTCGATCCAGTGGTATCCTCACAGTAGCTGGGTTAGCCAGCCGTCTTCTCTTGCTTCAGTGTGGGCATCTTCAGTGTGGGCACCAGGCTGTGACAGCTTGCTGCTTCACAGATGGGTGCCCACTGCGCATGCACAAGTAGAGCTGTGTTTTCTGAATAGTCCCGTAGTCTTCTGGGACCTGTCACGTGTCCCAAAAGACTATGGGGAGGGGACAATTTCATCTTCCGATCACCTAGACGATCACACCGGAAGTGGGAGTGAGTACCTGTCAAATTTGGGTCCTCCCCCCCTCCCCAAATGTGGCAATCCTTAACTGGGAGTGGGGGATGAAGCCTTAAAGCAGAACTTCCGCTTTTGGGTGGAACTCCATTTTAGGTTTCTTTGTTCAAGGTGACTTTTTCATTTTACTGTCTGTGCCTCTGTATTAGAGATTTCCTATCACTTCCTGCCACAATAATATATCTCCAATGGGGATACAGACAAATATAAAACACATTATTAATGGAATGAAGAAGGGCTATTATTTCTGACACTGTTTTGTTGCTGTTCCTGCCTTCCTATTCTGGTCATGTCTAGACCAACCCTTTTTTTGTAAAGGCATCATGTTGAGTTAAAGAGGCACTGTAAATTTGCCCATTCAGGGCAAAATCAGAATTTCTGCAAAAGAACCCCTGACACACTAATACTCACCTCTCAAGTGATTCCCCACTACTCCTTCTTTCTTTACAGCTGGTAAAACAGTGCTGGCTTGTATTGGAGTGGGAGGATACGGCAATATCACCATCTCCATTACATGACAGTACTCAGGCATAGCAATTGGCCATTAAACCTGACCACTGTTAAATGGGGGAAGCATACATGTTCCCTCATTCCTGGCAGCACTGGCTATTTTTTGGTGGCTAAAGTACAGGGGCACTGGAGAGGTGAGCTTATTAGACACATACATTCAGGGATGGTTTGCTAATAGCAATGAGTGAAAGAGGCTAATCTTTGGTAAGATCACATAACATACTGTAACACTTTGATTACTACTACTTTACTTTAGATGTGGAAACATCAGTAATGAAGATGATGTTATGGGTGGAGAACTTCCTATGTTTGTGAGTCTGGTAATGTAGTAGCATAATGTGATTTGTGATTATGGCAGCAAAGACCAGACATGTTCTCATTCTTCCCCACCCTACTCCTAAAAATGCTTTTACATTATTGGCTGTAGTTGTAGTTCAAGGTTAACTGATTTCACTTCCTGTGCCCTCTGTTGAGTTCATTAATTCAGGAACTGTAAAACAGAATGTGAAGGCTTGGAGGCAGACCATGTATAAATAAGGGGCAAAGGGGTATGTGATGCATTTGTTTCAGTTATCTAAGACATGACAATGCTACCCTAATTGTTTTTGTTTCTGGACATTATTCTACGTATTTAGTAATAAAGTTGTATTTTAGATTACTTCAAACGCTACAGAAGCAAACATAATATTGCATAATGTATGCATGCAGTAGTGTCACATACATTGGGTAGTACATTTACTGATGATCAAAATTTAAAAAACATCAAAACTCTATCTAACGAGGAGCATAAATCTTCTTGCATACTGAAAATTGCATGACAGCATAGTCTATGTGAGAAAATATGAATTTGCTTCCGTATGTACTAGGTGCAAATCATCATTCAATACTCTTATGTTATAATAATGTTTGTTTTTGTGATGGAAAAAGGCACACCAAAAGAAAAATTTACCTTAACAACCGTTATCATACTTTTATTGTCTCTGAATGTCACAAATTTTATAATGATGTTTGAAATAGATACAATATTATTGCAGAATTTAACTACTTCCCAACACTGCCTGCCAGCCCTTTAAGAGGTTCTAAATACCAGGAGGTGGGCATTCCAATCATGTGACCACTGTGATTGGCTGTCACAGTGGTCACATGATCTGAAAACTCCCAGTCTCAAGTATGCATCGGGAGCTTTCTTGTACGCTCTCTCAGCACTCTCTCAAGTGTTCTTATACGGCCGTATATATGAAGCCTCTTGGCTTTAAAGCTTAGTCGCCAAGAGGCAGCACATATGCATATGGCCAGCAGGAAGAGGTTACCATAGAAGAGAAGGAAGACATTGCTCAAAAAACAAAAAGAATTATATGAAGCTCCTAGTGGAGTGAAATATGTTAAAGGAAAGGGTGGTGGAATAGCTTTCTACTGGGCTATATCCATTAAAAATGTATGCTTTAAGAAGGAGAGTGGCTTCTTATGTTTTGTTTTTTCAGGATAGTGTTCACAGAACGTAGACCATATGGACCCATCACCCACTGGTTGGCAAAGCAGAATAGTAGGGACTGTCTGCAAGGCATTACCCAGTTTAACCCAGTTATGTGTTCATTAAAAAAAAATCCTAAGCAATACCTCGGTCTGCCTTTATATTAGCCTTCCTTAATCCCCAGCATACCATGATTCAGACTGGGAGAGGAAGGCAAAGCATGGTGGAGCACCAATTTAAAGTCTATTTCTAATTTTGCCACCAAATTTTGATAACATCTACTTTATATTTGTTATATGTCCCCATTCACATAGCCCAAGTTAATAAAAAATAAAGTACAAACAAGGGCGCACTCTCATCGTGCATTACCGTGGTATAACACGTATTTATTGAGTATACATCCTCTTTTCATTTAATAAATACATGTTATACCATGGTAATGCACGATGAGAGTGCGCCCTTGTTTGTTCTTTTCCATTAGTGGTCAGATTTCCCGATCTTAAAAGGGCAGCACCTCTTCGGTTGGCATTTTGGCATTGCCTTGGTTGTATGAAGACTGAAGCGCTGGTTTCGTTCGTTCTAATAAAAAATAAAGTTGCAGCTTAACTTTTTATATGCTCTGTTCTGGACCCTCCAAGCAGGAAATTCCTTGGTAGTTCTCTTTGTTTATGAAGGGACTGGGCAGCTGTAACTGCAATAATTAACCCTGTCTGTACTATGTAGGCAGATCTTCATTATCAATTGTAACTATATTTGAACAATGTCTGTCCTACAAAGGGTTAAATGTTTAGAGGTTAGGCAGTGTATGTAATTGAGGACAGACTTAGGACAGACTCACTCTGTTATTGTTCAAAAAACCTTGTAGTCTGCCATGACACCTGAGAAACATCTAAAAGATAAGAAATATGAAAAAGTAGACATGCTGTGTGAATTGGAATACATAATAAACTTTTCTTTGTTTTCTCAAATTTGACTGAAAATGCTTTAAACTGATTTTGACTGAAATATACTTTAAATTCATAAGTGTATCAGGAAATAATGTGGTGACTAGGTTTAAAGAGGATATGTTTGTTGAGAAAACCTTTTCAGACCATGGATAAAACAAGAAAGTATAAGGAATGCTGGGAAAGATGATTGGCAGCAAGGAGTAGCCCACCTTATATAACCTCCATATCAAAATAGAAAAAAAATAGCCTAATCTAGGCTAAATATTGAACTTGGATTCTCTTCTCTCTATTTAAATAAGAAAAAAATCATGTAAAGACACTGAAACACTTTCTAAGTTGAAGGCATAATATATTACTTTCTGTAAGTTACTTTTTAGAGCAGACATAATCATTTTGTGTGTATATCACAGCAGATAATTCATTTTGTTTTATTTCATTTTACCAGAGGATGAATTACATGCATACCAGACTTAGCAAAGGAAATGCATGAGACTTCCTTGAGACTTGGCTACGGTCCTATTTCATTTTGAGCTGTGGAACAATTAGACACTGACTCTTAGTACCATCAGATGTTTTGTATGCCAAAAGACCAGTCTTTAATATAATAAACTTAACACATTGTCTTCAAGGTAATGTTTTAATTTCTGAAGGCAATTGCTTTAAATATGGCACAATGTTATGTGTGTATGATTGATATATATATATCCTCACAAGAAAAGTGTAAAATGTGTTTTTAAATTATGAAAGGTGTTGTAATATAATAATAATATCAATAATAATGATAACTGTTGTATTATATAACTTGATAACAGTCTTTTAAAGTGACCGTGTCAGTAATTTTTAAATGGAAATAAACCCTGCCCCTGTAAAAATAAATAATGGTAATACTTACTTCAACTGTCTGCAATGTTGCTAAACACTGCTCCAATCAGGAAGAATCAACATGTGAAGTTAGTTAGAAACCCCATACTTTTGGGGGTGTCTCGCTTCCGTATCCCATACAGCCTTTACTGTTGTCACCCAATGATTCCTACATCACTACTCTGTCCTGAGTGATATAAGGTAGGCAGAAGGAACTAATTAGTGCTGCAGGGGACAAAGCAGATCAACACTCTCAGAAGTGTCAATTTCACCCCAGTATTTTCTTCATTGGAGTGGAGTTTAGTGATCAGATGGTATTTGTATTCTTTTTTTTTTATAAGGGCATGGTTGAATTACATTTAAAATTGTTGATAGGATAACTTTAAAGATAATTTTCCAAGCATCCTCTTATGATAGAGGAAATAGAGGGCAGCAGTGACTAATTCCTATTGTAGTGCTAACCCCATAGGAGCCGCTGTAGTTAACAGGTTCTTTCCCTTCACAGTGCAGACACAGCCAGACACACAACAACAGTTCACTCACTCTGTCTCAGGGGATGTCTTTTTTTAAATTATTGCTAAAAACTTGTAACTGGGGTGGACAAGTGTGCAAGGGATACTCCAAAATGCTAGAGCACAAACTTTTTCTGGGTGATAGCAGCATAGTCTTTCCCTCCCAGTTGTAGACCAGGAGAATGTTAGAGCATGAGTAGAACATGTAGGTTTGCCACAGTTGACGACCACGGGATAGCTTTGGACAGTTATTAGGAGATGACTGGAACAGTCTGAGCTCTTGCAGTTGAAAACCACAAAATAAGTAGCACACTAGGCATACTGGAGCAGTTTGTAACATCCACAGCTGAAAACCATACATAAACTGCAGCTCAGAAGACTGTACACTAAATCCCAGTGGAAGCAAGGCCATGGGCCCAATCTAGGGGAGAGAGTAGTCTTGCAGCCAGTTAGGAAGGCTTCAGGGCATAGCAGTCCCCTGAAGCACACAGTCCCCTATCCTCCAGAGGAGAACCATGCGTTTCCCCTTCCTCCGAGGGAAGAAAAAGTCTAAACAGGTTACCACCTATTTAACAACTCCCTCCCCCCTCTGCCTTCTGTACACCTACTGAGCACAACTTCCCAGGAATTTCCAGAGGATAGCAATATGTTCAGGTAAGAGATTTGCATTTCCCATCCTAAATGTTGGAAGTTGCTCAATAGAGACAGAGGAAAGTAATCAATCTCACCACCTGAGAAACCACAAACAGCCTCAAGCAATCGACTTTAACTTCTCTAACACTAAATTTACCTAGCAGACTACCTAGGAGAAGGCTACACTATTTTCTATATCACCTATTATGTTCATTTTGACAGTTTATATTTTATATTTAATGTTTTTCAGCAGCATTCAGGCAGAATTGGCATGTTTCAGAAGAAACAGAAGAGACTTCACACTAACCTCTCTGGCAGTATTCCCGAGTGTAGCTCGGGGTTAACTTTCAGTACCAAAAGCGGTACACTCGGGATTACCCTGCAGTGTTGCTCTGGGAATCTGGGAATTTCCCCCCTTCCGTGTCCCCGGCCATCTCCACCAGCTGATGCCAGAATCCGTCTTCCGGGTTCCGGTCCCTGCGAATGTTAAAATGTTAAAAAGTGACATTCATTAAATACACTAAAATCACATAGTAAAACATTACTGTATCAAAGCATTTCACATACATTTTGTCCCTAGTACTTTGTCCTGTGCCCTGCCTGCATTTTTACTGTTCTTTCTGCCTGGAAACTGAGAAGCGTCCATGGTGTCCAAAAAGCGTCCCTTTATGTCAAAAGCGGTTTTAGACCAGCTAGAGAACAGCGATAGTAAATCAGAACCACTTGCAGAATTGAGTGATAATGATTCGTGGGGAAATTCGTCATCAGACACTGAAAACGATTTTGCGACTTTGCTCAGTGATGTGCAAACTTGGCGCTCTATTTAAAATTTCAGTGTTTTTGGTTTGATTATATTATTGAATTAAATTTATTATTATTATATTATTTTTTTTATGATTATTTATTAAATTATAATTTATGATTTCATGTTTCAAATTTTACTAGACTCTTGTTCAGACAGATTTCAGTGAGTTATTCCTAAAAATTACAGGCCTACAATAAAAAAACCCAACATATTTCCATGCAAAAAAAATGCACCGCTTTGAGCACAGAAATATTGACATAATCATACCGCTAGGGAGGTTAAGGAGCAGTATGAACTGTTCAGTCATTGTCAGACACAGCTGAAGACCATAATTGCATCTGTGTACCCCATTTGCTAAACATTTGCCTGTCAATAGGGGCAAATAGCTATTAAGAATGTACATTAATATCTTTCCTGTTTTTTTTCCTGCTATTAGTTCCTGTAAGACTGCACTGTGACATTGACTATTGTGGAACAAAACTTGAGTTGTTCTTTGTATTTTCAATGACCTTAATAAAATACTTTTAGCTTATTTTAGGGTTGGTAAAAAAGGATTAGCTGGAGGTTCTTTGAACCTGGCGGAAGCTGTGCATCCCAAACCTAGCAGTGAATCCTACTGTAGTCTGTGGGAGGTAAATCTTGTATTTTGTTCTGATCATTTCAGTGCTTTTTTGCAAGCTGTTGTTAAAAATGGTTATGGGCCAGGAAAGAAAAGGCAGCAAGTGTGCCCCCCCCTTCCTAAACCTTAGCAGGTCACATGCCTTCAACATTGGGAGGGTACATTGCCGGTGAGGGGTAGGTGCCAGGAAAGCCTGCAAGATACCTTGTCCCATAGTTGAGATGACATAGAGCTCAATCTCACATCAGGTCCTCAAGATGATGTAGGGCTTTGTGGTGGGATTTATAAGAATCTGGATCCCCTTTATAGTAGGGGGCCCCACAAATATCCTCCCTCCCCAGGGGAATGGTGTACATGTGTACCCCTTATTACGTATTCCCAGAAAGCAGTAAAAGTAAAGTAAATAAACATGCCAACATCTTACAAAAAATATTTTCATAACAAATGCCCCCCCCCCCCGCCAGCAAAACAAAGTATACAATGCCCTCAATGTAAACAGAACATCAATCACATCATTCAGTGATGTAAATTCTCATCAATCATGATGACCCACTGCCATCCATCCATTGATATTGCCCTACTGCCATGATGACTCCCAACCCAATGATCTTGCCCCACCACATTACAAAAGCAAAATGGAAAATCCCCTGCAAGCGTCTGACTGTAAACACACAATCCAGGAACAAATGAATGGTATAACTGGCCATATATGCTCACGATGATATTTGGTCAATTACTTTACCTATGAACCCTGCCTGGTTTGTTTAAAAACAGGAGTCAGCCAGGGATCTGTCATTTAGTTGTGGTAGTGCTCCCTCTGATAAATTACAGTTTCCCAGTTGCTTTGTTTACAAACAGAAGCCGGGGATTTGCTTGGACAGTTTGTTTGGCACTTTGCTGAACTGTGAATAGGCTGGGTTCATGTTGAACTCACATTTGGCCCAAATATGAAGCTTATTCCTACCAGTAAATCCCTACTGATTGCAGACAGGATCACAAGGCTATCGTGTGACACAATTATCATCTCAGTCTTGAGGCTTTTGTGCAATCTAATGAAAGCTCTGTGTCTAAATCATACAACAAGCTTCAGCTAATGTGTTCATTAAGCAAATTTCTTTTTAATTCTGCATGACATTTTTTTACATTTGAGTCCACATTTAAATACCAATCAAGCTGTGCAGAAAAAGTGATAGTGGGTGGAAAAACAACACTTTCAGGGATGCTTGAATAGAACAGCAACATTTTTATACCATTTATTTTTTATTTACCAAGCTTTAAAGTGATGCTAAAGGATATTTTTTTTAAAAACAACAAACATGTCATACATACCTGCTCTGTGCAATGGTTTTGCACAGAGCATCCTCGATCCTCTTCTTCTTGGGTCCCCCGCTGGTGCTCCTGTCCCCTGCGCACTATAGCAAGCCACTTGCTCTGGGGGAACTCATGCTTGCTTGCTCCCAAGCCAGCTTTGTGGCTTCCACTGCAGTCTCTGAGCCAATGAGGAGGGAGAGAGCCGGGAGGGCCGCTGCTCTCGTACATATTGCCGGATCAAGATCAGGCTCAAGTAAATATTGAGGGGCTCTGGGACAGCTGTACAAAGGAGGTTTTTTACCTTCATGCATAGAATGTATGAAGGTAAAAACCTTCAGGCTTCAGAGCCACTTTAAACCATATAAACAAAACATGATTATTGCAAGAACCACCAAATGTTATAGTTTGTTCCAAGCCCTGTCATTGCACACAGTCATGACACCCTGGGATTTATTTACTAAGGCTGGTTCATTCAGAATCTTACGCACTTCTGCATAGAAACCAATCAGCTTCCAGGTTTTATTGAGAAAGCTTAACTGAACAAGCTGAGGTTAGAAGCTGATTGGCTAGCATGCACAGCTGCACCAGAGTGAACCAGCTTTAGTAAATCTACCCTGCTGTGACCAGGGCATTTCATATTCTGTTACTTGTGATTGCTTGGTGTAAACATAAATACCTGTACTTATACTGCCTGATGGTGGGGGGTTGGGGGGTGCCCCACTGTTAGAATACAATAGAACAGCGGGAGAGATCCCTGCATTAACATAATTTGTGTGAATGCTGCGATCTGCTGGTTGAATGAAATAAAAAGCTTAAATCAACTGTAAATGCATGCAAAAAAGTCAAAAGTAGTTCCAAAAGTAGATTTTAACCCCAACTGAGTGATCTTTAGCTTGCTAAAGCACTGTGTATTGAAAACAATTGCCATGTTTATTAAATAATATACTTTTTTCACCTTTTTATTATACAGCAGTTGGTGAAGCTCCGTGCTGCTGATTTTCTGCAGCCACTTTCTGTCAACATGGCTGCATTGGATTTCTCATGGAGGGTTTCATGATGGTGACAACAGTGGACCATGCCTGTGTAATATGTGTTGAAACACACACTTGTTTTCTCCTTTAGAAGCCTGTCTGACAGGGTGACAATACAGAAGCACAAAAGGGAGACAGGGACACAGAGCTGTCACCCTGTAACAATAAGTAACTGAACAAAGACTTTAACAGCAGGATCACAAGGCAATATTTTATGAAAGGCTCTACGTTTAAAAATATTGACAATAATGTCTGAATTTGTTAAAGATTATTTATTTATTATTTATTTCAGGTACTTATATAGCGCTGTCAATTTACGCAGCACTTTACATACAGTATATATTGTACATTCACATCAGTCCCTAACCCTCAAGGGGTGTACAATCTAAGGTTATGAACAAGTGAGTACATTAAAGTGGAAGAGATTTTTGTGCATAGGTTTACATATACTTAAATTCATTGGCAATAAAGTGGCTAAGTGGTTGGCATGTCTGCCTTGCAGCACCAGGGTCATTGCTTTGAATCCCAACCTGCCTGGAGTTTGCATGTTCTCTCTGTGCTTGCGTGGGTTTCCTCCGGGTACCCTGGTTTCCTCCCACACTCCAAAAAACATGCTGGTAGGTTAATTGACTAGTAGTATATGTATGTGAGTTAGGGACCTTAGATTGTATGCTCCTTCAGGGCAGGGACTGCTATGAATGTGTAATATATACATAAAGGGCTGCGTAAATTGACAGTGCTATATAAGTACCTGGAATAAATAAATAAATTGCCTGGTTTACTTATTTTGTATGATTGTAAGTTATGTTTTAATTTATAGAAAAATATCACAACACACAACTAAACCAGTTATTGGTGCTTTTAGTGTGAATATTTAAATCCCTATTAATCTGCACAGATTAGGTATTCATGTAATCCATACAGGCAATAGAATACATATAGTGGTACTTTTTACTATACTATTGTGTTTTGGAAGTGTACAAAAGTTAAAGTCTAAATACACATGCAATTTCTTTTCTTCTGACAATTTGAATGAAAGTGGTATGTTTATTTAAGACTATCCCATTCTACCTAATTTAGGAGGATTCATTGTGATGTGGCAATTACTTTTTTTAAGGTTACCAACAATTGTTTCAAAAGCACTGAGCTTCATCTACAATTGCCATGTTTTTTTTTAATTAAAATTGTTGTTTTCACCTTTTTTTACTGTTCATCTCCTGCAGCTTTTTGCAGCCAATTACTGTCTACATGCTTGCACTTCAAGGGTGGCATTGTTCCAGGTGGGTTTCCTGATTATGACAGCAGTTGACAATGCCTGCATAAAGTGTGCAGAAATGTCCACTTGCAGTCATCTTCAGAAGCCTATGTGACAAGCACATATACAGGAAGCGCCTGGATAAGGGACTTCATGGTGAGTCCTCCAGGTACTTTTAATAAGAGCTGCAGATTATTATTTTTTTATTACAGGTACTTACATAGCGCAGATAATTTACGCAGTGCTTTACATATATATTGTACATTCACATTAGTCCCTGACCCTCAACGGGCATACAATCTAAAGTCTCTGACTTACATTCAAACATACACATACTAGGGTCATTTTATAGAGGAGTCAATTATTATTATACAGGATTTATATAGCGCCAATGTATATTGTACATTCACATCAGTCCCTAACCCTCAATGGGCATACAATCTAACCCTCAATGGGCATACAATCTAACCCTCAATGGGCATACAATCTAAAGTCTCTGACTTACATTCATACATACACATACTAGGGTCAATTTATAGAGGAGTCAATTATTATTATTATACAGGATTTATATAGCACCAACAGTTTGCGCAGCGCTTCACAATATAACGGGAGACAATACAATTACAATACTTTCAGTACAGAAGGAATGTGAGGGCCCTGCTCGTGGAGCTTACAATCTAAAGGAAGGGGGAGATGATACAAAAGGTGATAGCTGCGGGGGATGATTTGGTGGAGGTTATTCAAGTACAGTTCTTAGGTGGAGGTGGAGGTGGGGTAGACTTCCCTGAAGAAGTGTGTTTTCAAAGATCGCCTAAAGGCAGACAGGGTGGGGGCTGACCGGACTTGCTGTGGTAGGGAGCTCCAGAGGATGGGAGAGGCTCTGGAAAAGTCCTGGAGGTGAGCATAACCTACCAGCATGTCTTTGGAGTGTGGAAGGAACCCAGAGTGCCCGAAGGAAACCCATGCAGGCACAGGGAGAACATGCAAACTCCAGGCAGGTGGTGCTGTGGTTGGGATTTGAGCCGGCAACCTAGTACTGCCAGGCAAAAGTGCTAAGCATTTAGCCACTGTGCTACCCTTATTGAAAAATAATTTTATATTCACATTAACATTTTAAAGATTTTATGATATTTTAGTTATTAACGTTTATATAGGCTTTCATTTTGAAATCTGTACAGTATATTTTTGGTGCTAAAAAAAAGCATGAATACTGCCCCAGCTACCTGGTGTAAAAAAAGTTAGCAAAACCATAATGGTGGAATGATTACACAATAAGTTTTGGAATGTTTTCACTAATAATATATTATGACTGTTTTGAATGAAGCAAGTAATGATGTCTTCTTCAGAGAGTACAGAGTTTGTTAGAAATGATCTTTTTAATGGTAAGTACGATAGGTGCTAACACATTACAACACAACTATGGTGTGAAAATACTATTCTAACAAACTGCTACCTACTTATGTAGAGTCCTAATGAGTAGCTATATCTACTAAGATTTCATACTTCCAAATCTTGTTTTTAGTGACAACATGGAACATTATATTATTAGAAAAATATAAAATCTATTAAAAAGCTGCAGTATATACAGTTTTCAACAAGTAAAACCAGACACTAGCATATTTAAAAGAAAAAGAAAAACAGTCTAAGGAAAAACATGTACTCAGATATGTGTTCTTTCTTTCAGTGCTACACACAAGGGATTTTTACTCTTCATTCAGTCAGCTGCAGCTTAGCATCTAGTATTTTCCTCACTTGAGCAGCCTAAGATCACTTTTTTTTTTGTACATTTTATCTCTAATATAGTTGCTGCAAATTCTTCATTCTCTCATTTATTTTTAATTACTTTTCCTTTCCCTATTCATGTCTTTTCACTTTGCTGTGTCCTCCTGGCCCCTCATATTTTTTTTCAAATTTCCCTGATTTGGCAGCCATTACTATACACTTATGTTCCACTATGTTTACAGAAATAGGTTGCTGGAGACCACTCTAATCCAGGCACATCAGATTGAATAGAAACAAAGTGCTGGATGAGTGTGAAGAGCAGAGACGTGATGAAAAGTGTAGTGAGCTTAAAGGCAAATTATAACAGTCTTATGTTCTTCTTTTTAGGTCAAGGTTTTAAAATTAGTGTTTTGTCTTTTATTTTAACCATTAGAACATTGTTATAGTACAAATAAAACAATAGTGCATATAAAACACACTATATATATATATATATATATATAAAATGCATAAATACAATAGAAAATCCAGACATGTTTAAAATTCCTATTACAATCCACAAATTAGGTTTTCCTGCACACATTACTGTAAAGGTTTACAGTATGCTTGAAAGTATAAAGAAACTGACCAGACTCCAACTACAGTACAGGCACTTGCTTAGTCCGACTGAGGTTCACATTTGCTGCTGCCAAGATTTATTTCAACAAAATGTTGCATGGCTTTGTACAACAAAAAAAGGCTTTTGATTTGGGGGCAGTATTTTGGAAACTTTGTTTATTTTGTGGGTTTACCGGTTTATAGATTATATTGACATAAGCTTTTAAGGTTAAACTTTTTTTTTAAGGATTCCCTTAGGCCAGGTTCACATCTGTGCAGGTGGTGCCGCTGCGGATCCGCATGCAAATCTGTGCAGCTGCACCACCCGCACAGAGAAATGTGGACCAGCGGGCAGGTGTTATTAGTTCTAATGGCACGCCACCCGCACTTGAAAACGCAACTGTACTGGGAACCGAGGTTCCCGTGTGGGCTGCGTTTTCGGAAGAAGTGCAGGGACTTCTTCCCTGCGTGTCACGGGGCACGGGAGTCCATTCAAATGAATGAGCTCTTGTGCCCGCGCAGAACGCGACCCGCACGGCTGCATATATGTGAACTGGGGCTTAAAGGCTAAGTTCACCTTTTGTAAAAAAAAAAAAAAAAAAGAAAAAAAAAACGAACATGGTTTTGCAGGTAAAAAGAAAAAAATGTGCATTTATTATGTTTTAACCCTGCTGCAGCATGTAAAGCATTGCACCCGCGATCAGAAATGCCAGGCTCCTGCAGACACTCAGTACAACTATCTGGCCATACCTCCCTTACAGGCAGATGGTTACTGAAGAGCAGAAAGTGGGAATAAACTATGAGAGTGCTCACCAGTGCCCTCGCAGTTCATTGATAACTACAAGCTGTCTGCCGTGGTTGCAAAGTTTTTCTTTGTTTATATTATAATATTTTGCAAACAGGTAATTTTTCTCCTTCATTGATGTGTGTTGATGAGGCTGCACTGATAGGTGGCACTGATAGGTGGCACTGATAGATGTCACTGCTGAGGTGGCATGGATAGGGGACACTGACAGATGGCACTGAGAGGCAGCACTGATGAGCTGGCACTGATGATGGGCACTGATAGTTGGAACTGATGGGCACTGACTGATGGCACTGATGGACTGCATTGCTGGGCACTGATGGGTGGCACTGCTGGGCGGCACTGATGGATGGCACTGCTGGGTGGCAATGGTGGGTGGCACTGGGGGGCACTGGTGGGCACAGGTGGGTGGCACTGGTGGGCACAGGTGGGTGGCACTGCTGGGCACAGGTGGGCGGCACTTCAGGGCACTGATCATCAGGGCACTGATCATCAGTGCTCTGATGATCGGTGCTGATCCCTCCTCTGACAACTGCCGATTCTCAGCAGTGCTTTCCTCATGCTGTGAGAGCGTGAGGAAAGTGCAGCCGATAACCAGCAATTGCATTTCCCGGTGATCAGTGTGTCATTGGACACAGCTGGTCACGTGGTGAAAGGCCGCTGTGATTGGCCTTTTACCATACCACGTGATCAGCTGCGTCCGTAGGACACGGCAATCACGGAGATCGCCGGGTGCGTGTCCCCAGGGGCGTTCAGGAGAACGCGTTCTGGGAGGATGTCATATGACGTCCTCCCAGAACTGGCTGGCTGCAGTGAAGCCATCATTCGGCTATCTGCGGTCAGCAAGTAGTTAAAGTAAAGGTAAGCTGAACCCCTATGACTATGAGCAGTCACTCGAAACGCATCAAGTCAGAGCTGCAGCAGGTGTGAATCCACGCTGCCGGAGCCACGAGGGGCCCCGGCAGCCATCTTGATACTTTATGGTCAGTTTTGTTTTATCAGTACTCCTCCTTTGTATATTTGCCTTTATATGGAATAAACATCCTAAGGATACTGCACTATGTTGCCCCCTCTGTTCTTTTGAGCTCCCATGGGAGCTAGCTACATTCACAGAGCAGCTGCATCCATTAAGAGGTTACCTCCAAGTGTGACAGTACCACCAGGCAGTGAGGGATACTTGACCAGATCTGACCAAACCAATCTGATGATATCTGATGTCCTGAGGTTATCTACTATTAATGCGCATTGAGATTGCGTATCTGGTGAGTGCGCAATCTTTAAACATTTTGTCACCTTTTCCACGGTTCCAGTTTTGGATATCTGAAGATCACCCGAGATCTTACCAACACTCCTGTTTTGGACTTATTTTTATTTATAGTGTTTGACACCTTCTTCACATTAATAGCCACCATTCAGTGGCCCATCTATTTGCACATTATCACTTTATTTTATACTGTTATTATTCTTCAACATAACATCTGTGGATTCTCTCTAGCGCTGCACCCCCCTCCTTTTACAAGTAGTTAAAGTGCAGCATGCACTTGTTACTTGAAGATGCCTTTTGTTCACAGCACGACGCTGCATTGTTTACAACAAAATAATAAACTGCAACAGTGAGCACCAAATCATAATATCACTCATAATAACTGCACTCCCCCATCTCCTAGTAGCGTAAAAGTTTCACATTCTCTAGTAAGGCTTATCCCTAATAAAACTGCCTAGCTGCCACTTTTACACTGCTGTATCCTTTACAGTATCTTAATCCTTAAAGTAAAGCCCCAACCTGTGTTCTTTATCTCTAGTAAATGTGGGCCATCCAATGTTACACTGAAGTGTCATCTGTGGTCTCTTAAATCCTGTAGTAAGGCTACTTTCACACTGCTCCTTGCAAAAAAAACATGATAATCACATAAGCAGCTTTGTAGAGTTTTGTTGTATTTTTACCATGTTTTGCACCTGTAAAAAAAGGACATGTGAGTAATTTTTTATGCTTTTTTGCTATTTTTGTGATGTGTTTTCAGCTTTTTTTCAATGAGGAGGTGCATTAAAGCATTTTTTACTGCACCAAACATGCACCAAAACTGCAGCAAGAAGGTCTTTGAAAAATTAAATGGACCCGCAACTAACCAGTGTGAAGAGTTCCATAGGATTTATTGGTCATGCATTTTGTTTCCTCTTTTTTTAACTCAAAAAACGAAACAAAGACTGATCAGCGTAATAGCAGCTTAAAACACTTGCAGTCTTTTGTTTTAATTAGTACATTTCAGTCAATTCTCTATCAGTAAAAAATCTCCCTCTGCTGGCTAGTTTTACACTGCTCTATCTATTAATTCTTAATGAGAGTTTGATAGAAATTGCCAAGTGTCAAGACCAGGGACAAACTGACAACTCATGGGGCCCCGGGCAATAGGGGATCATGGGGCCCCTGTGTCCTTGCCCAAACTCAAAAAAGCCTATGAAAAAGGTACCAGGGGCATCTCATGGGGCCCCCTACTGACCCCGGGCCCTCGGGCAGTGCCCGAGTTTCCAAATGGTCAGTCCGCCCCTGACTGTCAATGTATGCTGATGCTGTGCTGGCCATGAAAATGATGACGATGACATGGCATTATATGCATGAAGGTAAAAAACCTTCTGTGTGCAGTAGTGCCCCCAGCCCCCTCAATATTAGCCTGAGCCCCATCGCGATCTAGCGATGTACACGACAGTCTTGGCTGTCCCTGGTCTCTGCCTCCTTATTGGCCGAGACAGCAAGCAGGAGCCATTGGCTCCTATTTGTGGAGCAGTAGGTTTACTTCTTCAAGCACTCTCTCTGTCAAAATCAACACAGCAGTACTGGTTATCCTTGTGCTCATTCCCCCTCCTTCCTTTTCCTCTCCTTTCCAGCCTGCAGAGACTAGTCCTTGTTCTGTCCTGCACAGCAGCAACCAACATTTTAATCAAGTCCTACCTGCTGTCAAAAATAATAAATCAAAATACTACAGCCTCAAATGCAGTCCCCATTAAAACCAGAAAGCCTGGAGTTGCAAGATGTAGAGCCAGTAACACACTTGCAAAAGTTAGCAACGTCAACCCAAAGTTGACAAATTCCTAACTATGTATATTTCACTAATATACTGTGGACTGCAGTGCTACCCACATGGAAGAAAAGATCTGAAGAATATATTTTCAAAAATATATTTTTCAAAATATATATTTTTTTTAAATATATTCTTCAGATTTTTTTTTACATATAAAAAAGTCATTTTAACATATATTTTTATATATATTTGTAAATGCATTCCAAAAATGTAGATTTGTATTTTTAAAGACATAATTTATATTGAAAATGTATTTTTACAAATATTTTTCATATACTTTGTAATAAAAACGCATTTCAACATGAAGTGTGTGTGTATATATATATATTTATATATATTGAAATATATTGAATATGGCCAAAATTGTAGCATTTCAAATATATGTTAATATATTTGGGAAGAATATTTTTAAAATGTATTTCAAATATATTTTTCTTCCATATGGGTATGAGCTGTACTGTATATTCTTATGCTTTTGCAACCCACCTTGTTCACAGTTCAGTTTTAAGACTACTTTTTTCTGTGTCATCAAAAACTGTAGTTGCTTACATCCATGGCAGTCTTTTTTCTGTTGGTTTGTTGGTGTTGTTTCTTTTAATTTATGTTTATTCATATTTTTTTAAAGCTATGCTAGATTTAAAAAAAATGGGCTTGGGTTTTATGTTTCAAAGTTTATTTTCTGTGGGAGAGGTAAATTGTATTCTTTTTTTATTATTTCACTGTTAGTGCTATATAAATCCTGAATAATAATAATTTCAGGCTTCACAGTATTATTTTGGGTTCTGCAGGCAAAGCTGCCCTTTGTTCACAGTATGTCACTGCATACCTGTGTTGTAAAGTAACCTGCACCAAAGCACCACATATTTATTCCCCTTATAAAAATATAAGACAGGCTTAATCCCTTTACGGTTTAACCGCCACATATATGCTTATCTTTCTTTGTGCTGGGAGCGCACCACACAGTGCACTCCCAGCACAGAGACCAGGCTCTCACTGAGAGTTCCGGGTCTTTTACTAATGACCAGAACCCGGGACTCCCTGTTCCACGTCACCTGATCAATGTGATAGCCTCTGATTGGTTATCACAGTAATCAGTCACTGTGAACCTGCCCCTGTGCTTACTTCCTCTTTTAATGAAGGGAAAGATACATTGGTTTCTTTTTCTCTTCTTGCAGGGGGGGAAGATATAAAAAAACAAAAATGAGTAGAAATAAATAAATTAATTAATTAAGTAATTGATTGGTTAATTGATTAAATAAATAAACACATTATTAATTTGAGCAGCACAGTGGCTAAATGGTTAGCACTTCTGCCTGGCAGTACTAGGGTCGCTGGTTCAAACCCAAACCATGGCACCATCTTTCTGGAGTTTGCATGTTCTCCCTGTTCCTACAGAGTACCTTTCTGGTTTCCTCCCACACTGTAAAGACCTGTTGGTAGGTTAATTGGATCCTGTCTAAATTGGCCCTAGTATGTGTATGCATGAATATGTATGAATGTGTATGTATGTTAGGGGCCTTAGATTGTACACTCCTAAATTATTATTAGTGCCAGTGTCAGTATGTTTTAGGCAGATAAAAAATGCAAAATGTGCACCATTGTTTCTGGGTCCTACTACAGACACAAACAACAACTAACATACACATATGTGGCATCACTGTTATTGTCAGGAGCAGGAGACATTATTTTGAGTTGTTCCTTGGTGGTAAATTATGATGACAGCAAGAAATATACAACTTAAGTTGAAAAAACTGGGTTTATTTTGTTACTATTTTGGGATTAGTGTACCTTTGATAACAGGAAGCCCAATTTGTGCAGAAAAAAAACAAGGTATAGTCCACTTGGATGCCCACAGTAGTTGTGATAATATGTACAATTCTACTGACGCATGTCAAAGTTGCAAAATTGTGCTAATCATTAACATTTATTTTACCCTCAGTCACTAAGCAAGCGGTTAAAGAGAAAAATAGAGCTTCTGCAACTGGAGTTAGCAGGGGGTGAGTAGACCCTGCAGGACAAAACATTGGTTGGGCAGCACCATCTAGAGGCAGTTAAAGTCTGCCATGCACAGGAGGTAGTTGAGTGATTGAAAATGTCTTCCTCTTTTTCCTTCCCCAAGGTGCAGAGGAGCCAGTTGCCTGTAAGTGCTACTAATGTACCCACTTCTTCCTCCTCTTTTAATAACCCTGCAGTGTGCTTTACCTATGTCGACAATATCTCCCTCTTTACTATACCACCTCCATTTTATTTCCACTTTCCTATTTCTTCCTTTAAGGTTGCCATGCATTTTACAACATGATTGTACAATTTCCTTTAGCTCTACCATCAATTATGTAGTGCAAGGGCTGCTTGTTCAGGTGGGTTCTCCTATTACATAGTTCAGGTAAATCTAAATCAAATTTTTACAGAGATTGCACAATTAGATTGTATAGTCAATGACCAGCTTTATACAAGTACATGGAAGAGAGACATTCAGCTGTCAATGTTCTTGTAATCCAGGTCCAGGTCAGAGAGGAAGAGCGTGTAAACACACCAATTTGGGTATCCTACATGTGTGGATGTTACTGTGTTATATAAAACTATTAAAATAGTTTTTAACATTTTAGAATGGGGGTGCCCTTTTAAAATTATGGACAGTCTTGAGGCACCCCATTTTAGAATGGGGTGCCTCAAGCCTGTTCATAATTTTAAAGGGTGCCTCGGGACTGTCCATAGTTTTAAAGAGTGCCTTGACTGAAAAAAGGTTGAGAAATCTGCCTTAGTTGACTGCATAAGCCAAGCAAACACATATTAAACAGAAAGTAATGGATCTGTATAGTAAAACAATTACAATACATATAATTTGTTACCATATTTTGTTATAATATATTTTAAACAAAATACTGTGAATTCAACTTGCAACCATCATTGTCAGATTTTTATTTTAATAATATATATATATATATTTGTGTGTCTGTGTATTTAAATGCATATTACATTCCCTTCATCATATTATTTATTATATTTGTGTCATTTGTCTTTAAAATTCAAGACAGTTTTAGTGTTTGGAATTGTAAGGACTAGGTAACCATGTCTTTCTTTTCATCACATCTGATAAAGGAAACTATTTAATGCTTTAAGCAAACACTCAAAGAGGCTGTCTGTTAAACTGTCAGTTCCTCTCTAGTGCTGTGCATCCAGTCATCTGTCATGTAGCTCTCTGTGGACACCAAGGTTGGTGTCTGGAGTTTGTCGATGTTTTCCCAACTGGAGAGGCCCAGTGCAGACTGCCATTCCTTCTTTGACAGGTTGTGTAGGTGATTACATCAAGAGATTGCATTGTGTTTTACCACTGGGGCCAGGTGTCATTCTTTAGGGAAGGACGTTAAAGCTTTTGTCAGCGCCTATTCCTCTTGTTTCACTTAACATCAACTCACCTTTTGGTATTAAAAAGAAAAATACAAACTGATAAGAATATCCCCAGGCATAGTTTTTATCCAACCTAAGGCAGCCATTGCGGTTGTAAAGATCCTTCAATAACCTGTCAAAAACTGACATTAGTGGTAAAGAACTGTTCATTTCTATATCTCGTTTTGGATTGATGTACATGCCACTTTTATATCCTTTAGCTCAATATAACATTTGCCCTTTCATGTTCTCAGTTTAAGCCATTGGGAATTCAAAGCTATTTCAAAGCATAATTATAGCGATCTGCATATAAAAGGCGCTATGTCCTAGAGAGGCTTCAATAGAAAAACTCTTCTAAGGATGGAAATGAGAAATAAATCCCACAACTAAGATGCAGTAACATTAATACATTTTTCATCTGATGTGAGTGGTTGGGAGGTTTGTAAAGTTGGTGGAAATTTGCCAAAGCCATAGGACAATTCTTAAACAATATAAGGAAAAATAGCAAATGCAGACATTAAAAAGAATCTGTCACTTCTAATAGGTAACTTAGGATCATTATCTAGCTGGACAAGCTATCAATTCGCATTCACTTTAATTCATTTAATATATAAATCACCAGGATAACCAGACATGACATGATGAGGATATTCAGTATCTGTTCAAGACCTCACAAGGCACTGAAAAAGTGACATCAGAATATCCTCTTATGACTTCATTCTACCATAAAAACACAGTTCCTTTGATAAATGCATGTATATGACATTTTGCAGGATAAATTAGAGTACATACTGTATCTGTCATTAACTAAGAAGTACCTTCTGCCTATTTAAAGCCAACATTTCTAACCAAAATGTCTCATTTTAAAACTTACAATCACTATTTTATGAAATTCGCAATTTAAGGTGGACCTGGAATCTGATATTTTTAAAGTTAATTACCTGCATGTGTATGTCTAACATTTATATGTACTTATTGCCTGTTCACATAAATTCCTATATTTCCACCTGACCATTCCTCCAGAAGGACTAGGAATGAGTGAAGAAAGCAAAGTTTGGTTTGATAGAAATTCAGCAAAGCTGGCAGGAAGTCTGTGACCCCCCAAAAAAGCCACAAACCCTATTAAATTTGATTAGATGCAAATCATTTAATGACCATTTAATCAATGTCTTTCAGCAATGTCAACAATGTAATTCAGCAGGGAGAATTTTTTTTAATGCGGCTTAAGGGGCAACATTGAAAATACACAAATACATTGAAAATACACAAAACGTAATATGTTTAGGAGGTGGCTTAAAACTGGATGTTACAGAATAGTACACTTTAACCCTTTGAAAGTGATATTTACAAAAAAAATGGCGTGGGTTCCCTTTATGCATGTTGAGGGGAAATAGTGAACTAAGGTGTCCTTTTATGACACAGAGAATAGCTGTGATTCAGAGGATTGCAGCTATTATCTGGTCATTCATAGTTTATGACACTCAGGAGATCAGCGGAGAATATGTTCAGCCCTTCACTGGAGATCTGTGTTCTCCCTCCAGATTCTCCAGCCCAGAGCTGGAAAATCGGAGGGACCGCAAACTAAGCAGAGATAATTTACCTCTGCTTAGTAAACTGATCTTTTACTGTAATCTCGCGAGATTATAGTAAAATCAGCCGTTTTCCAGCGTTTGTAGACCGTTCTACCTTCGTTTGGGGAACTGATCTACATATGCTTCATAAACGGCATTCACAGGAGAACTGTGTTCTCCGAGAATTCCGGAGAACTGAGCAGCGATCTATTACTGCTGGTTCATAAACAGACACCTCAGTGTAGAGCTATTCACCCTGATGTCATCACAGAGGACAAGGAGGCACTCTTTACGTCTGGAGGAAAAGAAATTTAATCTCTAAACACAGAAAGGTTTCTTCACAGTGAGAGCTGTGAAAATGTGGAATAGACTCCCTCAAGAGTTGGTTCTGGCCAGCTCAGTGGATTGCTTTAAACAATCACCAGATTCTTTCTTAGAGACACAGAATATAACTGGATACTAACATTTATAGGTAAAGTTGATTCAGGGAATATCCGATTGCCTCTCGGGGGATCAGGAAGGAATTTTTTCCCCTGCAGGAGCAAATTGGTTCATGCTTTGCTGGGTTTCTTTGCCTTCCTCTGGATCAACTGTGGGTATAAGATTATAACTTTTTTTTTTTAATGGTTGAACTGGATGGTCTTTTTTTCAGCCAGACTAACTATGTAACTATGTCATCAATACTGAGAGAATACCTTGTAAGGGGGGAGGGGTCCTTACCTGCAAGGCACATTGTCTCCAGGAGACAAATGCCTCTTCTCCACTTCCTGCCCTCCAAAAGTTTGTGTGTGGGGGGGATGGGTTGCAGAGAAATTTCCCTCATTCCATTGACTGTTTGCCATGAATAACAGTTCTGGTATCCACAGCTGAATGCAAACAAATGGGTGGGTATCCCAAGTAAAGTCATATTTAGTCAGTGAAGTAACAGGGAACCCAAATGGTATTATTGACCAAATATGCTCATGTCCATTTTCATCAATAGCAGCATCATCACATCACCCTGTTTACATTCAACTGTCAGCTGTCGTTCCAGGAGAGCAGATTTTGGCATGTTTTTCCTTTTGGTGGGCATCATGATTGACATGGATCTACATCACTGAATGACGTGAATGGTGATGGATTTGGAGTGTGCAGCTTTTGTTTTTTAACTAATGACTTTTCAGAGTTTGTCAGTGCATTTATTTACTTTATTTTGTTTTTAATGAGTAGGGGTACTATGTATCCCTTATTCATTCATGTAGAGGGTGTGGATATCTGGGGCCCTTCTTAAAGGGACCTCCATGTTCCAATAAGCCCCCCACCCACAGACCCCCACAACCACTAAAGTTGTGGGGAAGAAGCCCTGGTCCTCATGGGGATAAGGTACTTTGCCGCGAGGATCACGGCATGTGACATGATATTGTTTAGGAGGCAGACACATGTTATTATTCCTGGCCATTATTAGTCTTGTCCAGCTAGGCTACAGGTTCAGATAAAGGTCTGGTATGAATTTTGCTTTTTTTACTTGCTTCTTGCATGGAATTGCCCCCAAAACTTATACTAGACCCAAAGGGTCTTTTATGAAATATGGGGGGACCCCAAACAGTTTTTAGTTGTTTTTTAGTGTGGTGTCCCCCATTAATATCTTTAATATAGATGAAGGGAATCCCCAGTCATTTATTTACAAACTCAATGAAGCATCTGGGAATTGTCGTTTACCCACAATTTAAGCTGAATTTTTTCCAATAGAAATTTTCAGTTTTTAGTAGGTTGTACACTGCTCAAAAACACATTTTAATCAGAATATAGCATCAAGTCAATTAAACTCCTGGGATATTGATCTGGTCAGTTAAGTAGCAGAGGGGGTTTTTAATCAGTTTCAGCTGCTTTGGTGTTAGGGAAGTTAACAAGTGCACTAGATGAGCAACAATGAGACGACCCCCAAAACAGGAATGGTTTTACAGGTGGAGGCCACTGATATATTTTTCCCTACTCATCTTTTCTGACAGTTTTTCACTAGTTTTGCATTTGGATAGGGTCAGTGTCACTACTGGTAGCATGAGGCGATACCCGGACCCTGCAGAGGATGCACAGGCAGCCCAACTCCTCCAGGATGGCACATCAATACGTACCATTGCCAGAATGTTTGCTCTGTCTCCCAGCACAGTCTCAAGAGCATGGAGGAGATTCCAAGAGATAGGCAGTTACTCTAGGAGAGCTGGACAGGGCCGTAGAAAGTCATTAACCCATCAGCAGGACCGTGTGTCTGCTCCTTTGTGCAAGAAGCAACAGGATGAGCACTGCCAGAGCCCTACAAAATGACCTGCAGCAGGCCACTGGTCTGAATATCTCTGAACAAACAATCAGGAACAGACTTCATGAGGGTGGCCTGAGGGCCCAACATCCTCTAGTGGACCCTGTGCTCACTGCCCAGTACCATAGAGCCCAATTGGCATTTGCCATTGAACACCAGAATTGGCAGGTCTGCCACTGGTGCCCTGTGTTTTTCACATATGAGAGCAGCTTCACCCTGAGCACATATGGCAGACATGAAAGGGTCTAGAGAAGCCATGGAGAATGTTATGCTGCCTGTAACATTGTTCAGCATGACCAGTTAGTGATGGTCTGGGGAGGCATGTCCATGGAGGGACACACAGACCTCTACAGGCTAGACACGGTCACCCTGACTGCCATTAGGTATCAGGATCACATACTTGGACCCATTGTCAGACCCAGCGCTGGTGCAGTGGATCCTGGGTTCCTCCTGGTGCACAAGAATGCCCGGACTCATGTGGAGAGAGTATTGAGGAAGTTCCTGGAGAATGAAGGAATTGATACCATTGAATGGCCCCCACACTAGATTGACCTAAATCCAGTAGAACAGCTCTGGGATATCATGTTTTGGTTCATCTGACTCCACAAGGTTGCACCTCAGACTGTAAAGGAGCTCAGTGTTGCCCTGGTCCTGATCTGGGAGGAAATACCCCAGGACACCATCCATCGTCTTATTAGGAGCATGCTCTGACATTGTCAGGCATGCATACAAGCAAGTGGGGGCCATACAAACTACCGAGTACCATTCTGAGTTGCTGCAGTGAAATTTCAGCAAAATGGACTAGCCTGCTGCATCATTTTTTCACTTTGATTTTCAGGGTGTCTTTGAATTCAGTCCTCTGTAGTTTGATCATTATCATTTCCATCAAACGATGGGGCATCCTTACATTCCTAACACATTACCCAGTCCATATCAGTATGCATCCAGCATGATATTTTTCCCCATTGATATCTGATGTGTTTTCAAAGTGTTCTTTTAATTTTTTTGAGCAGTGTATATATCATACATGTGTGCCATTTCACAGGCAGGTTCAAGGCATACCCAAAGAATGTTATTTAAAGGAATGTTGCAATGTTAATATTTGATATTAAGAATTATTAAAATTGCTGCTCCTCAGCAAACAAAATTTAAAAAAGTGTGCTTTAGTACATGCCCCCCACTGCTCAGATCCCCGTGTCTATTGTTTGACAATCCATTGCCTATTATCTTGAAAATGACCATTACTGATGTCTAAGATTTAGTTCCCATTGATTTCAGTTGGATTTGGTACAGTTTAATAAACATACCTCAAACCTAACCCAGGTAAAATTTAACTCCTATTAGTAACAATGAATAAGTGAAATTTGAGCAGGAATATTCACTATGTGCAGACCATTCCAAAAAACGTTTTCAATAATTTAGAACAAATAATCTTTCTAATATTGACTAATGTATAGTATGTTAGTATGATATGTCAGTGAAATTCACTACGTAAAACAGTTTCAAATGCCAGTAATACCCATCTATTGCTGTATGTTTGCCATTTGCTACCAGCTGCTTAATCATCTTAACTAGTTACAGTTTTTTTACGAGTCTAATGGTGTGAAAGCCAATAGACTTACAAAGACAACACTCAGACCACCAAGAAAATGTAAACAACAGCTGAATGAGGGAATATATGGTCAGAAAGAAAGGTAAAAAATGAGTCCACAATAACAGTCTATGGTATAACTAGTGTGTGTGTGTGTGTGTGTGTATGTGTGTGTCCAAGCCAGGGGCGGACTGACCGTTTGCTAACTCGGGCACTGCCCGAGGGCCCTGGCCCAGTAGAGATGCCCCTGGTACCTTTTATAGGCTTTTTTGGGTGTGGTTTGAGTGTGGGCAAGGACACAGGGGCCCCATGATCCACTATTGCCCAGGGGCCTTATGACTTGTCAGTCCGCCCCTGGTCCAAGCTTGTGTGTGTTGGTTAGGATAACATTTCAAAATGCTGCATTATATCACCATCAGGCTCAAGCAAAATCTGAAAAAACTGCCTTCAACAATATCTTCCCATGTTGCTTTGCAAGGCCTGTTACACCTTACCATCCTTCGATGAATTGCCATCCCCAAAACTGGAAACTTTTAAAAGTCATAGAGCCTAAGATTAGGTCAGGTCCAATAGATTGGTCTAGTAGCAATGTCTCACAGCAACATTTTGGGCTTATTTCATCAAAATCAGTATGCCCTATCAAATTTAAGGGTTTAACCTTTCCAGGTGGACATTGTATGAAGTCCTCAAGGAATGCACCTCCTGCACGTTTCAGGGGCCATGCTGCAGCATGATCTGTCACCCGCTGTCTCCATTGAACACAGCAGATGATCAATGAGTTTACTGGGCATTGCCAGTACCATGTGATCACTGAGACCAATCACAGCAGATCACATGACAATTATACACAATAGATGGTTTTCATTAATGCCATTCATTGTGTACTATTGTGTTGATCTCTGTGATGGGTCACAATTGTCACATGGTACAGACAGGGTCCATCACAGCCCATCTGTGCCATGTGATTAGCTGTGGCCAATCACAGCTAACCACAATAGTAAACACTGAATGAATCATTTTCATTCAGTAAAAATGGTTGCTTAAAACAGTGAAATTCACTGGTATACTCACTTGCTGTCTGCCCTACAGCAGTTTTACTGCTACAGGTCTACCGCTCTGTGTAAAATCATGTAAAATTACTGTGTTCAGTGAAGGAAATAAGTATTTGATCCCCTGCTGATTTTGAATGTTTGCCCACTCACAAAGAAATGATCAGTCTAAAAATCGAATGGTAGGTGTATTGTAACACTGAGAGACAGAATAGCAACAAAAAATTCAAAAGAAATGCATGTCTAACAAATTATGCACTGATTTGCATGTTCCGGAGGGCAAGTGGATAAGCAATAAATTTTACACTGACATTTTTACACTAAATGACACTAACTGAAACTTTGTGGCAGCCAGTGACACTAATACAGTGTTCAGTGCTAAAACTATACACTAATCACTGTACTAATGACACTGGTTGGGAAGGGGTTAACATCAAGGGTGATCAAAGGGTTAAGTGTGTGCTTAGCTATGTGTTTGGTGTACACTAGGTGGTGCTTTCACTATGGGATAAATCATGTTCTTGGCTATGCAGAGGTACACGATTCATGATTCCCCCCCCCCCCCCGTCCGTCACAACAGAACTCTGTCTACACATATACAGCTCTGTTCTTCCTCCCTGACCGACAATCTGCAGGGGCTTGTAGATCGGTTTGTGCTGTGACACAGCAGAAGGGATCCTCTGGCAGCGCACGTGTGGCAAATGTGCAAAATCACATATATAAATGTGATTTTGCACAGGAATGCCACTCTGTAGCAGTAAAACTGCTATAGGGCGGATGTTAAGCGGTTAATAAGCATACATAGAGATGGATTGTAGTGCCATACAGACAATCCCGTCACAGCTATATAACCATTTTTTTTAGAGTAAACTTGATTGCAGTTCATATCAGCTGGGCTTTAGGACCCATTACCACCAGTGCATTCAAGCTGCCCAAAATAGATCCTATTCGTTTAGGCCAGCGGTTCTCAACCTGTGGGTTACGACCCTTTAGGGGGTTGAACGACCCTTTCACAAGGGTCGCCTAAGACCATCAAAAAACACATATTTCCGATGGTCTTAGGAACCTAGACACCGCTCCTCTATCCATCTCCAGGCAGGTCCGGTGTCTTCATTTCCCTGGACCGTGATGTGTGGGCGGGATGAAATGCCGCCCCTGTCATCTGGCCACATCCCCGGGATCACTCAACAGCTCCGCCTCCTCGCCGGTGATTGGCCACCTGAACTGTAGCTCAGGAGAGGCACACAGGCGGCCAACCACCGACGAGGAGGTGGAGCTTGGAGAGGAGGAGCCAAGCGGCAGTGCAAAGATCAAAGAAGATCAAGTGAGGGAGCTGCTAGAGCGAGTGAAGCAGAGGAGAGCGGCCAGAGAAGGAAGACAGCTGACCAGTAAGTGTCTGTACCATGCAGATGGTGCTGCTGCAGCCAGGTATGCTGGCTGTAGATGGGAGAGGAAGGGAGCGAGCCCAGGCTGGAGCAGAGGTCAGCAAGGTAAGTATCATTGATGTCAGTGGGAGGAATAGTGCCCCATCATTGGTGTCACTAATACCAATGATGGGGCACTATTCCTCCCACTGACACCAATGATGGGGCACTATTTCCCCCCCACTGACACCAACAATGGGGCATTATTCCTCCCCCCACTGGCACCAACGATGGGGCACTATTCCTCCCCCCACTGACACCAACAATGGGGCACTATTCCTCCCCCCACTGACACCAATGATGGGGCACTATTCCCGCCCCACTGACACCAATGATGGGGCACTATTCTACCCACAGACACCAATGATGGGGCACTATCCCCTCCCACTCTGACATCAATTATGGGGAACTATCCCCCCCCCACACTGACACCAATGATGGGCACTATTCCTCCCACTGAAACCAACGATGTGGCACTATTTCTCCCACTGATACCAATGATGGGACACTATTCCTCCCACTGATACTAATGATGGGACACTATTTCTCCCACTGACATCAGTGATGTGGCACTACTCCTCCCACTGACACCAATGATGTGGCAATACTCCTCCCACTGACACCAATGATGGGACACTATTCCTCCCACTAACATCAATCCAATGAGGGGCACTATTCCTCCCACACTGACGCTAATGATGGGGTACCATCATTGGTGTCAGTGGGAGGAATAGTGCCCCATCATTAGTGCCAGTGTGGGAAGAATAGTGCCTCAACATTGGTGTCAGTGTGGAAGTAATAGTAACCCATTGTTGGTGTCAGTGGGAGGAATAGTGCCCCATCATTAGTGCCAGTGTGGGAATAATACTGCCTCATCATTGGGGTCAGTGTGGAAGTAATAGTAACCCATTGTTGGTGTCAGTGGGAGGAATAGTGCCCCATAATTAGTGCCAGTGTGGGAGGAATAGTGTCCCATCATTGGTGTCAGTGTGGGAGGAATAGTGCCCCATCATTGGTGTCAGTGTGTGGAAGTAATAGTAACCTGCATATCCTGCATATCAGTTATTTACATTACGATTCATAATAGTAGCAAAATTACAGTTATGAAGTAGCAACGAAAATAATTTTTTTATGGTTGGGGGTAACCACAACATGGGGAACTGTATTAAAGGGTCGCGGCATTAGGAAGGTTGAGAACCACTGGTTTAGGCCCTTATTTCAAGTTACAGGTTTTCTCAGAACTCTTGACTGATTGGTATTTACAAGTCGCATACCACTCCATATTATCCTCAAGTAAACAGAATGTGTGAATGTTTTAACTATATACTGCTTGGTATGTTGTGGACACTGGAGCAAGAGTGACCTCGCTGATAAGGAGAAGTGCATAAAGCAGGGAAATATTCCTGGCAAGCAGAGTCAGCTCAGGGACAATACCTGTCTTAAGAATACATCCCAATATCTGCAGCAGTAATATATGTACATCCCGGCAGGGGCGTCCCTTGGGTTGGTGTCACCCAGTGCGATAACACTTGGTGACACCCCCTCCGACAATCCCCGCAGAACAGGGGCGGACTGACAACTCATGGGGCCCCCGGGCAATAGTGGATCATGGGGCCCCTGTGTCCTTGCCCAAACTCAAAAAAGCCTATGAAAAAGGTACCAGGGGAATCTCATGGGGCCCCCTACTGACCCTGGGCCCTTGGGCAGTGCCCAAGTTTCCAAATGGTCAGTCCGCCCCTGCCGCAGAATGGATTGAAGATCCGATCCATCCTGCAGGGATCATTGGCTTTCTTTACAACTTACCTTTTCGTGGAGCGGGTCTGGTGTCACCCTGTATAGGTTGCATGCCAACAATCTCCGCAGGATGGTTCAGATCTGCGGATTGAGCATATTGGATCGGAGTCTGATCCATTATGCTCCTCAATCCACAGATCCAATCCATTCTGTGGGGATCACTGGCATGCAACCTATACAGGGTGACACCGGGCCCGCTCCACAAAAAGGTAAGTTGTAAAGAAAGCCGACGATCCCCGCAGGATGGATTGGATCCATTCTGCGGGGATCGTCGGCTTGCTTTACAACTTACTGTTTCGGGGAGTAGGTCCGGTGTCACCTCGTGCAGTAGGTGTCACCCCATGCTGTGCGCACCCCTGCACCTGCCTTAGGACGCCACTGCATCCCGGTACACTGCAACCCACCACCCCTCCAGCAGAAGCTGTCGTCCACTAATACAGGCCCAAGCCTGGTGACACTGTATAAATACCAACAGCTATATTACCTTGCATCCTTGCCTACTATAACCCAAAAATCTACAAGATAAATTACAACATCAAGAACTGTTTGTGTGTGTTTTTTGGGTCCCTCCCTGATTGGGTACCCTAGGTTTAGGCCCCACCTACATGCACATTTTACATGCTGTAATGTGTGCAAAATTGCTTGTTTTACCGTTCATTACCACAAATGCATTTCGCATAAACAGGCCATTAGAAAAACAAACACATATTGGCATTTCTCCAGTCACTCTATGTTAATGCAGAGAAATGCAAATGTGAGATGTACCATACAGAGGGACTAAGAGTCTGATTATTCCTGTAAGGAAGATAAGATACATTCAATAGAGTAGAAAGTAAAGCACAAAGGGCCTAAACTGTTTATGATTGAATAATGAGAATCAGTGACTCACCAATTTTTGATTGCCTGAATATTTGGATGTAGATCTATCAGAGCTGTGAAAATAAAACCTTCAAGAAAACATATAAGTCATAATTCTATGCAGGCTGGTTAAATCTGAATGCATAAATTAATGACTGTTTTTCTGATCCAGTAGATTTGTGAACTGACTTGCTCACAAAATGAATATATGCAAAATGTTTTTACTCCTCATGCACACTGGGAATTGTACACCCCCCCCCCGGTGCACAAGATCCCAGCTTTTAGGTGCAGGCTTAAGGCACAGATGCACCATCTAGCCATGCTGCTGGCAGTCTGTAAAAGAACTAAGAGAGGCTGAAAGTTGCTGCAGCTGAACGGTGCACAAAGTAGTACTAATGTTTAGGGTAGTATGTATTCAGGGACAAATAGTCCTTAGATACTTAAGGCCCTAACACCCGGGTCACATCAAGCCCAGCTTTGAAATCATGCAAATTACAGTGAAATTGCACAAATTCAATGTCAGGGGACATGCCGATTTTAGGTGCGATTTGAAAGACATCTGACACAGATATCTATGCAACTCGAACCAAAAGTTGTACATGTACTATTTTAGAAATCAGTGCAGCTCTGACCAAGTCGGAACCGCACAGATATGACCGCTGTAATTGCAGACAGTATGGTGCAACTTGGCATCTGATTTACAAGTTGCATAGCATGCAAATCGCATGCCAAGTTGCACCCGATGTGACCAGGGTGTAAATTATATTACCACTTGGTTGATTGTCCAGTCACAGCATCATTCAGCCTCTCATAGACTTACAGGGCTGGGTTGGATGGTGTACCTGTGCCTCCCACCCACACCAAAACACTGGGATCTCGTACACCCACTGTGCATGAGGTCTAACTTGCCAAAAGATTTGTTATTCTGTTCAGTACTGTTAGGATCAATGTGTTCTTGCCAGCCAGCATAGCCAGGATACTAACCTCACTTTTCTCTGCTGAAGAATTATCCCAGTGTATTGTTTAGAATATGAATAAACATTACCATACTGATGAAGATGACACTCTGCCCACTCCTTATGTTCACAGTCTTCCATAGATAGATTAACAACACTGTCTCCGACTGCCTCACATGACAGCTATATGGTAAACTTATATAAAGGCCAATTCAAATACATGTATTACAAATATAAAATATGTCATGATTTATATTGAGTATACCTACTAAATCTATCTGGATCAGGGGCGGACTGACCATTTGGAAACTCGGGCACTGCCCGAGGGCCTGGGGTCAGTAGGGGGCCCTATGAGATGCCCCTGGTACCTTTTTCATAGGCTTTTTTGAGTCTGGGCAAGGACACAGGGGCCCCATGATCCCCTATTGCCCGGGGGCCCCATGAGTTGTCAGTCCGCCCCTGATCTGGATTTTAGTTTTAAGTACTAATACTATAGACACAAAGATAAATTGCCATTGTTACTACAGCTTATACTCCCAAAGACTGACAATGAAGGCATAGTCCATTGTATTTTCCAAAACATAAAATTTGTGGTGAATTGTTATAGTTTAATGTAATAATGGGATACAATCATTATTCCACCACTCTTAACTGGTTCCTACCAATAGCAGATTGACGGCCAGACGGCCTTTCATCCCTCCAGGTGGACCTCTTCCTTGTCACGCTGCTTGTGGGAGCCCCCCGGGGGTGTGCAGCATGGCAATTGATGGTGAGCTGTGTCCCTCCGACACAGTGCATCACCGATCAGAGTCAAGAGCCAATGACGTTGGCTCTTTACCATGTGATCAGCTGTGTCCACTCACAGCTGATCACATGTAAATAAACGCTGGTTATCGGCATTTCCTTTCTCAGCACTGTCACAGCTTGAGGAAGGAAAAGCCATTAACCAGCTTTACTATGATAGGAAACATTTACACTGCAGGGGCGGACTGACCATTTGGAAACTCGGGCACGGCCCGAGGGCACGGGGTCAGTAGGGGGCCCCGTGAGATGCCCCTGGTACCTTTTTCATAGGCTTTTTTGAGTTTGGGCAAGGACACAGGGGCCCCATGATCCCCTATTGCCTGGGGCCCCATGAGTTGTCAGTCCACCCCTGTTACACTGATAATCAGGGCACTGATCATCAGTGCCCTGATTATCAGTGCAGCCCCATCAGTACCTGTCAGTGCAGCATATCAGTGCAGCCCTATCAGGGTCAATCAATGTCCATCACTGTCACCTATCAGTGCTCATCAGTATTGCCTCATCAGTGCCCATCAGTGCAGCTTATCAGTACCCATCAGTGCTGCTTCATCAGTGCCCATCAGTGAAGCCTCATCAGTGCCCATTAGTGCATCCTCATCAGTGCACATCAGTGAAGAAGAAAATGTACATATTTGAAAATTTTTATACCAGAAATCAAGAAAAGGGTTTTTTTATAAAATTTTCTGTCTTTTCTTGTTTGTTTAGAAAAAAATAAGAAAAAACAGTGGTGATTAAATACCAACAAAAGATAGCTTTATCTGTCTCAAAAAGATGATAAAAATGTAATTTGGGTACACTGTTGCATGACCACGCAATCGTCATTCAAAGTGCGACATTGTGACCATCTGTCCAGCCACCCTAACTAAAAGTAGAGAGTGAAAAATATGTGATATTGAGTTTTTTTCTACAATATTGATTTTCTTTATTTTCCTTTATTTTCTGTTAAACACTCTTGTCACTGTACAGTCTTGTCATCATACAGCTTTTAAAACTGTAAAATAGTAAAGCTTAAAAGACTGATAAAAATATGTGAAGTTAATTCTTCAACCTCTGAGAAACTTTATGCTTTTGCTAAATAATTTTTTTTTTACAATTTTATTTGTTTTTAACCTTAAAAGTTATGTGTTTTCCATCAAAAGCGCAATTTCAGTCCTTCTATAAACTGCTTAAAAACAAAATAAAAAGAAAATGCTTTGAACTATTTATTTTCAAATGTTAAGAAAGAAAAAGGTTTGTGTTTTAGAAGCTTAGAACTGTTATAAAAATATTTTTTCCTCTTTCTGTATTTGTGATAAAAAGGCTCGATGACAACTTTAAACATCATGCGCAGACAGTGAAAAATGTTTTTCCACAAAGACTGCTCGCAATAATGAATAGATGAAAGTATTTGATGGGGGCTGAGTTTATTAGGAGTATTGCTTTCTTGGAGAAGTGAATCAGAGGAAACACAATCCTGTGAAAAGAAAATGAATTAAAAACAGAGGTTCCTGTTGAAGACTGATGAGCAGTGACAAGGAAGGATGTTCTCAGGGAGGTGCTAACAGATGGAGCAGGTGGGATTCAGTGGAGCTGATAGGTGTTTTGACGATAAATGAGCAAGTTTTAACACCCTTTGTCTCTACCAAAGAAATGGAATCCTTTTCACAAAATGATAGAGAAAGGATTAACCCCTACTTTCCTTACACATCCTTACATGTATTGCAAGAAAAAAAGATTTTTTTCTCTGGTTTATGTTTGCAAAACATAACCCACAGCACAAAAAACAAAAAAAAAACCCTGAATGATCAATGTTGGAACTTTGCTTCAGCAATGTTTTTGTAAAGTTATTTGTATTCACAGATAAATGTCACTTAGCCCCCAGGTCACAATTAACATATGGTGTGCCCTCATTTGTTTATAGTAAATACCTAATTCTTCACACAGCAGATTGACATTAGTGTGAGTGTAGAAAGAGCACAATTCCATGATTGGCTTTTATTTTTGTTTTTTTTTGTTTTTTAAAATTCTATTTATATTTAAACTCCTGCAGACATATGTATATGTACAAAGTAAGAGCATTTTCAGTTTCCCAAATGAAAATATCAGACCAGAACATAGTTTGCAGAATATGATTATACCACTGAGTGATTTAAATGAATGTCAAGCCCAACAATTTAAAAAATATATTTTTAGTTTTGGATAGCATGGGAAGGGTTAAAGTGGTTGTAAAGGCTCAAGGTTTTTGCCTTTATGCATTTTATGCATGAAGGTAAAAAATCTTCTGTGTTCAGCAGCCCCCCAGCTCGCCTAATACTTACCCGGGCCCCATCTTGATTCAACTATGTGCACGAGAGCCTCAACTCTCCTGGGTCTCTCCCTCCTCATTGGCTGAGACAGTCAATCATAGCCAGTGAACCAATAGGGAGAGAGTGGGGGCGTGTGTCCATTCACACACTCCATGTTTGAATGGACACACAATGCAGCAGCTCAGGTACCTTCATAGCAAGCTTGCTATGGGGGCATAAGGAAGGAGGGAGGGCCCAGGAGCACCAGCGGGGGACCTGAAAAGAGAAGGATTGGGGCTGCTCTGTGAAAAACCACATAGCAGGTAAGCATGACATGTTTGTTTTTTTTAAGCAAAAAAAATTATTCTGTCTTTAATATCACTTTAAATCTTTTACTGTTATCTTGGACTCTGTTAGAGCTATTTCTCCACACTTAAATAGATCATTAATAGCAAAGTCCACCTTTTTTTGAAAAATAAATAAATATATAATAATAATAATAATGATAACAATAATAATATATCCCCATACTGTATATTTGAATAAATAAAATGTGCACCTATTTTTTTCTGCAAATATGCCTGCAAAGCATTGCAAGTGCAATCAGTGGATAGCGGGTGCAATGCTAGCCTCTTGTAGACTCTTCTTTCATCTGTATGTCCATAACAAGGTATGGACTTTCAATTAAGAGACCTACAGAAGTTTCAATGGACTATGAGTGTGGTGATCACTGCATTTGTGTTCCATTGATAACTGCAAGTCTGTCTGTTATGGTGGCCTTTTATTATGGGTATTTTATTAATTTTCATATCTCCATGAATAACTGATGCTGCTGTGTGAGCAGAACCCTGAAGAACTTATCTGACAGCTTTTGTGGGGAAGAAAATCCCCTACTTGCCTTGGGGGGCATTTTCAGGATGGGGAGAACCATTTGGCCATGGTTACATGGTAAATGCTAAATAAGGCTGTAATATGTACTATGGTCTTAAAAGTCGAGTCAGTCACTTTAACCCTATCACTGTCGAGCAGTCTCATTTTGCTCCTCAGGTGGCTTGATAATATTTAAATTCTTGAAAAATTGTACAATACCACCCCCTTCCACTTCTGAAATCTTATATCTTCAATGGAAGGCCTATATTCTTCTTTGCAGTACACTCTCACATTAAAACACATTACAATAAGACAACTGATTCAAAATGAATGGCCTGCCAACATACCTTAACATGCCTAAAATCACACATTACACTATTTTTTGTGATACAGCACATAGCAAAACACTACCATGAGTTAACATGCAAAGAAGCATGCTACAACACAGGTATGTTGCCTTAGTGTGTTTGACGTACAATGAATGGCACCACAATGCAGCAACATGTTATGTGCATTACCATGTGCTATTGCGTGCATTATCTCAATGAAGAAATGTTTATGGGCCCTAAAAGATTAATGATTTTGTATATCCCATCATAAAATGTTTATCAAACCTTTTTTTATAAAAATACACAAAAATTATTATTATTATTAGTAGAATACAAAAAGAACAAGATTCCTACAAGATGTAAAAGCTAAAACTATGTTAATAAAACTGTGGTTAAAAAAATAACAAATAACTGTAAATTTATATACTAAAATACCCCTTAAGGCTATCTTAACATCTTTGTACTGCAGTAAAACAGAGGGGTTTATTTAATAAAACTGGAGCGTGCAAAATCTGGTGCAGCTGTGTATGGTAGTCAATCAGCTTCTAACTTCAGATTGTTCAATTAAGCTTTGACAAAAAACCTGGAAGCTGATTGGTTTCTATACAGAGCTGCACCAGATTTTGCACTCTTCAGTTTTAGTAAATCAACCCCACTGTCATCTTTGTGTTTACTAGCTACACTTGTAAGCACACACAACACTTAGTCTGGTATGTTGTTTTGCCATTTATTTAGAATGCCACCCCAATGCCCAACCAAAATATTCAGCAATTCATCTGCCCTGTAGCACACTGTAATACACATTCCATACACTCTGGCAGGGGCGGACTGACCATTTGGAAACTCGGGCATTGCCCCAGGGCCCGGGGTCAGTAGGGGGCCCCATGAGATGCCCCTGGTACCTTTTTCATAGGCTTTATTGAGTTTGGGCAAAGACACAGGGGCCCCATGATCCCCTATTGCCCGGGGGCCCTAGGAGTTGTCAGTCCGCCCCTGCACTCTGGTACACTTTTGATGCATGTACAGTTTTTCATCCATTACCAGTTATTGGCAGCCCATTTAAAATAAATAGGCTGCCTGAAAGAAGATCTTAATTCTAAAAAAATAATGCTAGGATGTAGAGCTTTCTCTTTGCTCTTCGCAATCCTTTTTATTTTGTACATGTTACAGAATTATTGTTGATCTGAGCGCAAGGTATGACAAAGATTCAGCCTGCAGTATCTGCATCAAGAGGAGAACTGAAAACACATGTGTTCACTTATTCATTCCAAGTTTAATGTGACAAACAGAAATGAATCACATTATACAGATAATTACTTTCTTTATAGTGGAAGTGCAGGCCACATAGAGAAGTTCATCAATTTGTGTTAAAGAGTTACCCTTACTAACATATAGGATACTAAACAGAGAAAGTGAATGTCAAAACAAACTCAAAACTCAACAAAGATAGCATAAACCACATGTGGCTAACCTGTATCAAGAGGACAACAGAAAACACATGTTCACTTGCTCATTGCGAGCTTACTCCCAGCAATGCTATTACTAGGCTGCAGTTAGAGGGAACACTAATGATTGGCCAATTAAATGAATAAATGCCCAATCGCTTGACACAGGTAAACGCGGTACACATGTTTACCAGTGCCAAGTGATTCTTTTGCTGCCAGAAACAATGTCAGGAGCAGGTTTTTTTAAAATTCTTTATTTATTGATTGATTCAACAGATACAAAAAAATTGCAACTTCACATAATGTCCAGGTAATATACAGTAGGGTATGCACAGTCAGGGTACAGGTACATTGTACTGGTAGTAAGGCTGCCTAAAGCAATAGTAGATTAATATAGTCATAAATAAGCAGAAAGCCATATCACAAATGTAACACGTTTTAGGAACCCTCCACGCTGGTCATAAGAATGCAAACCTGTCTATAAAGAAGGTTCCCCCTGACATCCACAAAGAGCTACTGGTATATGAAGGGAAGTCTCAGAAAAGCGAAAAAAATCCCAGCAGAACCACCTGGTTTTATGGTCCTCAGATTTTTCCTGAAACGCTGCAGTCAGGGTCTCTATCTGTTCAATATCATCTACTCTTGCAAGCCATTGTGTAACTGTGGGTGCAGACTTTTGTTTTCATTGGCCTGGTATACATGCCCCATTGGCATTAAGGAGATGTTTGAGGAGGGATTTGTGGTACCATTTTTTTTAAAATGAAGTAAGGTTGAGTAGAGAAATATCTGTGAATTTGTGAATAAGTTGAAGTACTGGCTGCCAAAAGGTCTGAAGCTTGGGACATTCCCAAAAAGATATGTAATATGGTGCCTGGATGTTGTTCACAGCACCAACAACAATCAGATTAGTTGGGGAAAAGCTTTGCTAGAGTCGACGGGGTTCTGTACCAACACATGATTATTTTGTAGGTGGTTGCTTGGTACTTGCTACAGAGGGCAAAGAAAATAATTTGTTCCTTTTGAGTGCCAGTGAAGGTGACATGCAGATCTGTCTCCCAATGGTCTAGGAAAGGTGGGTCTTCAAGAGAATGAAGGTTCAGCAGTGTTTTGTAAGAGATAGAGAGTGACCCTCAAGTTGGGTCCTCTCCCAGGCAGTGCTAGAAGCAGTTGTTTTTATCATCCAGAGTGCATGTACCCTAACTATACTATCTGCCCTCGTTGTGTAAACTGTTGGTGCTATATAAATCCTGTATAATAATAATAATAATAACAATCATCATCATAATAACTATATTGCCAAACACTTTTCCTAAAAACTACAGAAGCAAATGTTTATGACCAGTGGCCAGGGGGAATAGCCAGGGGGAATAACGGGTATAGCAGCCACGTACTAAAAGGTAATTAAGGTAACAAGTAGCTAATTATGATTCATGTACCTTGCAACTAAACAAGAACTAATTACACAAATGTACACAATTACTGTTTACAAAAATTACATAACATTTCTGTCTGGAGCTTATTTATAACAAATAGTTAGTTAATACAATAATTCTATCCAAAGCGGAGCATTTTTTTCTCTTTTTTTTCAGTTTGGGGGTTGGTGCCGTGCATCGTTATTGACATTGGATCTATTTCTGGGGACATTTTTTTTATTTTTGTTTTTAATAAAAGACTGTCTTCTGTCATTTTTTACACTACACTTTTTTGTTTTTTTTTGTGAATGACTCATACTCATTCACATCAGGGGGAACAGGATATGGCCTCCTTGTTAAAGGGTGCTTCATGATTCCGATAAGCCCCCACCCGCAGATCCCCACAACCACTGGCCACGGTTGTTTGGAAGAGGCCCTTATCCCCATCAACATGGGGACATGGTGCTTTGGGGGGATCCCCCCTGCCCCAAAGCACCCCCCCATGTTTAGGGCAAGAGGTGTGGTATGGCTCAGGAGGGGTAGTGCTTGCTAGTCCTGCCTCTTTCCTGACTTGCCTGGCTGCATGCTCTGATTAGGGCATGGTATTGATATTGGGGGGGGGGCCCACTCCATTTTTTTTTAATTTTGGAGTGGGGAATCACCTCAAAATCCATACCAGACACGAAGGGCTTGGTATGGATAGGGGGGACCCCATGCCATTGTTTTTATATTTTTTTTAATTGCCAGCAATTCTTTTTACATTCAGTTGTCAGAGTGGACAGCTGAAACGTTAAAAAATGTTTTCACTACTAAAATACTGCTTGACTTAATAATATAACTCATAAGGTATTTTTGTAGCTGTGCAGTATCTTACCACATACTCAGATGCAGTAAGATACCGCTTAGTGAACTGTCCCGGTCGGAGTTCGTGGTCAAACTTTTGTTAGGTTCGAATGTTCGACGCGAGCCAAACAGGGGGTGTGCAGCCCATCACTAGTAGGGGGTTTTGAAGGAAGAACTCTGTACTGGGAAGGGCTGTGGATAGAGATCTTTATGGGGAAGGGAATTTGGGGGGAAGTTATTGTTGGTTGTACACTAATCTGTATGTTACCCACTCCTGAGCCCTGTGCCATGCGCAATCCACAATCTTGAGCCCTGAGTAATACCCTCCCCTGTACCCTCTGAAATACACACTCCTGAGCCCTGCGCAATACAAACTTCTGCACAATATACACTGCTCAGCTCTGTGCAATACACTGGACCTCCAACTTAGGGACATTCTTTCCTTCCAGTGACACCACCAACACAGAGGATTCTTTTTTCCTTCCAGTGACACCACAGACGCAGGAACAATTGTTTTCCTTCCAGTGACACCACAGAGACTGGGGCATTTATTCCTTTCAATGTCACTGCTGACTTGGTGGCACCTTTTTCTTTGTCACTGTTGGCCCCATATTTGTGCACCGATTTTAAATGTTTTAGTTTGTTGCAGTGTACCACAAACATTGGTAGTATTTCATCACATGCCACAAATTGGCCCCGTCCCCTTGTCTTTCTCCACCCAGGGGAGAAGGGGGCACAGTTCCCATCTTTGCCCCGGGCACTGGATGACCTTGTCCCAGCACTGCTCATGACTTTTCTGTACAAATACAAATATTAAACCATGAAGTTAATATGCAAAAACTGGATGCAATATCTGCAGTGTCCAATTTGGTCGCAGCAAACAGCAAACAAATGGCTGGTTGTTATAGCAAACATGCACATTTTTCCTTTTTCTAGTTTCTTTGTATAACAAAGTTTCATTAATCAACAAACATCAAAACTGTTACATGTTTGACAAACACCTTATAAGCAATGTTTTGCTTTGGTGTGATAGAAAATGACTTACATTTAATACAGGATTTTATACCCATCAGTAAGACTCCTTGCATTAGGTACACAATGATCTGCTCATGGTTTTACCATTTGTTTTCAGACAGAGCTTACTAGTGTTGATTTAATTAACTTTGGTAATGATGCACCAGATGGCATTTGTCATTGTCAGCTGTAGACCTTCACACCAAGACTGTTGCCATGGCCTCAGTCTGTGCTAGGTTGAACTGGACGAGAATGTTTAACAATAATATGGAATTGTTTTTCTTTCTTTCTTCTTTCTTTTACAATATGTACATAACTGCATTACATTTTCAAACATTTTACTATTGAAGAAGCTGGAGAAAATACAATCTATCATTTTATTATTATTCCTATGATTACTTAATTTGTCCTAGTAGTTTGCATAAAAAAGTATTAACTTTTGCATAAAAGAGTTAATGATATGTATTTGGTTGAAAATAAGTTATCTGATTTTGAATGGCTACATTAGCATGCAGTATATACAACAGGGATAGAATACAACATACAATAAATAATACAATATCCATTAATTGATATATTTGCTAAGCATTAATAGGCAAACAAACGTATTTAATAGACTGTTAACAGACCAATGTGCTATTGGCATAGCGCTGTACCCTCGAGCAACCTATTAGTTCACATTTTCAAAGTAATGCAACCTTTAGCAACCAATTAGAATTAAAACAACTAAAGTAAAACTATTTTTGAATCTTAAGTGTTAACAGTTCTTTATTTTTCATGTCTTTCATGATATTGGTCCTTTAAGATGGTCATAAAGGCTAAACATTGTTTACCTTAATTAATTCTCTGCATTAAGGTAAAAAAAAATCCCTCTATCTGTCCTACCGCCCTGTCACTAAACACGTACTTGACTCCTGTTACTGTTCCTGCACTGTTCCAGCACTGGTCACTTCACATTCTGGTCTCACAGGAGACACCAAGAGCAGTGGAGCCATAGGCTCCAGATGTTATTAGTCAAATTCCTGTGAAGACAGAGTAGATGTGTGGTTTACCAGTGCTGTGTATATATTAACGCACCCAGCTTGACTCATGGAGCATGCATGCTCAAGTATCCCTTTAGTATGTGGCTTGTTAGAAGGCACCCAGAGCAGAGAGAAGCTGATAGCATCAGTTGGGGACTGCTAGAAAAGCAGAAGAGGGTGCTTTCTGTGCAATATCATTGAACAGAGCAAGCAAGCATATTTGTTTTTATATATTTGTTTTTTTTAAGAGACTTTATTATCACTTAAAAGCAGGGGTGGACTGACCATTTGGAAACTCGGGCACTGCCTGAGGGCCCAGGGTCAGTAGGGGGCCCCATGAGATTCCCCTGGTACCTTTTTCATAGGCTTTTTTAAGTTTGGGCAAGGACACAGGGGCCCCATAATCCCCTATTGCCGGGGGCCCCATGAATTGTCAGTCCGCTCCTGCTTAAAAGCAAACATATGATTTGTCCATTCAAGGCAAAGCAACAGTTTTAAGCCCATTTTTCCATCCCCACCAGAACATACTTACATTACTTTCACATCCCCATTGTCCCTGTCAGCACCAGAAACTAAAAGAGTTTCTCAGTATGTCTGGATATGGAAATCACTCTACTGGCAGTACTGGACTAATCAGCTTGGTCACATGAGGGGTCCATTGCCCTGTGTAAGCTAAACATTCAGCTCATGACTTATGTAGAGCATTTATTTTACTCCTATTGGCTAAATAAAATGGCATATTAATGAAAACAAGGTAAGTATACAGTTTATATCTTTAGAGATTGGTAATATTGTGGCCCTGTTGGTTTGCCCTGCATGGGACTGATTGAATAAATTTTTTCTGATTAGCAAACTAGAGAAAAAAATGACCACAAAAAACAACAGTACACTTTCCAAAAAAAATAGGAAAAATGCTACTATGAGCTAATTTTGTTTTGTTTGGATATAGGGAATTAGCCCCAATAGTTTATTGAATTTTGGGGTAAACTTATGTAACACTCTCCTAGAATAGGTTGTTAAAGAGAATCAGGTAAATTTAGTTCTTCACCTCCTCTGTAACTATTGGAGCGGTGTGTAATTATTTTGGCCATTCTGGGTTTCACTGACTGTGGGCTCAACTGCTTGTCCCTGCTTTCTATTGGATTCTAAAATCTAGTGGCCTAGGTAGAGCCTTTGCCTGAATATTTATGTGGTATGAGCCAATCTCTGTGGGGAAGATGCCCAGTAGGTGTCTAATAACTGTACTGTATAAATAGTCTGGGACCTGGAACAGCAGGATTCTTGTACAGGAGGGGAAGTTCCCAGCCTTAAAGGCTGCTGCCCTCTCAGGCAGTCCAGCCAGAGTTCTACATGTACTCATCAAGGTCCTAGCTATGCTCGTGTTGGGGGGGCCTGTTTTGCAATATGTTCCTGGAGCTAATTAAGGGATTTCACTGAGAATCTGGTCTGGAGAGTTCACTGGTGAAATGTTTGGCTGACACTGGCAGGAGGCATCTGAGTATCCAGTAACAGTGTGAGTACAGACCTCAGTGCAGGATATTTGTGCCCCTTTGCTATTGTTATTCCTTGTTCACCAGTGTCTGTACTTGCTTGTGTATCATGCTAGTACTGTCCATCCCCTTAGCTGCTTCTAAAGGGACGGTTCTAGGAAGCTCTAACAAAGTGAAGAGTGTCCTTTTGTTATTGTTCAGTGTTGCTGGAGTATCCCACAGCTCCCCCGATCCCACCCAAGTTTATTCATCAATAAATATAAAATAAAATAATACCCCCAGACCAATCTTTGAGCCAGAGTGGAAGACTGTTGTGTGCCTGGCTGCCTCTGTACTGAATCTGGGACCTGTAAAAATCTGCAGCCCTAAAGGGGATCTGCGCTACACTTATCTATCTTCCAATGTACATTAAATGTTGAGGCATTTGAAATTAAAATTGTAAAACAGTGAAATTAGTTTGGCTGTACAGTATACTGTATATGAAGAGGATACTTCATCTGTTCACCAAACACCATACAGAGACAGTACCAGTATCCTTGCATGTTTTCTTAAAATAAAAATTGGCTACTGGAAGCAGCAGACTGACTGCTTTGCATACAAATCTAAAATTGAACTGCAAACCCTACCAGTCAGGACTCTTCAGTGAAAATGCAAAAGGCAATGGGATACTTGAGCTGCAGAGAATCTTATTAACCCTGTTCACCCAACAACTTAGCAGCATTTGCGTCCACCTATCACCATATACATTTCTGCAGTTGGATTTGCCAACCAACCTGTGATAGAGAGGCAAGGGACAGTGCAGAGTAGAAAAGAAAAATGTTAACAGAAATCTCAAATATTTTGTTCAAAATTACCCTAGTTTACTTCTCTGTGTCATAAGGAAAATATATCAGCGCTGCCACTTTAAATAAAGATGGAAGCATGTATACTCAGAAGCACAAAAACTGCCTGGTGGTCAGATTGCTTGCTAATGTGCACTATCATCTACTGTATATGTCCAGACTGAAGTTTAATAGCCCTTTAACATCATTCTAAACATCTGCTGTGTGTAATATCACATATTACAGTGAAATCTATTTTCCTTACCGCATCATAAAATAATAAAAAAACATGAGCCCGTACAATTGAATACACACACAAAAATCACAGATTCACTTTTCTGTGTGTTCAGGCTAACATAATAAATCCTCACTTTTAATCCACAATAAATATGTATTTCCAAGATTAGAATCTCCTTCCATGGCACGCTGTGGTGAGCTGACAATGGCAAGTGATAAATTATGGATATACTATTACAATTCTGCTGAACACTCACAATTGAAATGTCAGGAGATGTATAGTTTTGCATGTTTCTTAGAACAATTTTTAGCTTTTTCTGCATGTTGTCAGGTTGCAATACAACATGTGAAAGTTTGCAGGCTTCTTTTCTGTAAAGCACATAAGCAATCAGTTCTGGACACATTGTCTATTCCCTAGTGACACAAGCACAATTTGAAACATGTTTGCTGGGTCTTTGAATATAGTATAAGTTTATTTTGGTGACACTTGATGCGAAGAATGTTATTTTGGCACATCAAGCTAAGACACACTGTTATCCAATTTCTTGGAGGGATATCCCTTTGATTAAACTGACATCCTGCTATGTTCATCCCAATCCAACTATTCAGGCCTTTTTCTAGATCTTTATGAACATACTAATTTCTGGCATTAAATACTGTCTGATCGACTTCCAAATGCATCCTGGGAGGAACATGTACATGTAAGTAGAAATGAGGAAAACAGCATGGGATATCAATAAAGGGTGGTCCACACTCTGTATGCCTAATTTAATGCTGCTATAAATGGAGATTAACCAAAAATCTCTTTTTGAAAGAGAAAAAGTGAATGTTTCTGAAAATAAAGAGCTGATTCTTTTCTGCAGTACATAGAAAAGGCTTATAAAAACATTTGGAATATGACAGTTTCTTGTGATATGGCAGTCTCTTACAACTAGACAATCTTTCAGAACATTAAAATTATGAATGATAAAAATATTTTTAAAATATTTTATGCATCCCAATCATCTCCCATACAGGTGTACAGAGAACATTTTACAAATAAAATAAAACTTCCAACATAGTTCTATGATTTAAATAAAGAAAAAAATATATCAGTAAGAAGCATACAAGCTTACAATATGAATGGACAAGTTGTGGGATCAAGATAAAGGCCCCCTAAGTCTCTGACTGATGGAATAATTGCTCTTTAAGTAGTTGCTATGGTAACCTGCAAATGTGACTTTTATATCAAAGCTCAGGACAGATTGGTTCTTACAACATGGGGTGTGGCCTGAATTACACTTTGTCAAAGTATATCAGTGATCTGTGAAATTTGACAACAGTCGCAAGAGCTGTACTCCTCTACATTCCATCTGTATATACCTAAGCATGGATACTAAAAAGCTGTTCTCCAGGGTCAGGGAACTTATTGAGAATAGACAGGCTGACTAGAATCTTACTGTCTTAAATAGGGAAGGCTCAATAACTGCCCCTCCATTGCTTCAGAATGTCACTGCAGCCTTTAGGCCAGGGCAACTATCAACATCAGGAGGGCCTGACATCCTTCTAAAGTGCCTAGCCCTATTCATCAGTTATATGTTATGGTGGTGGAAATTTGCAGCTGCCATCATCCCTCAAATTAGTGCATGTGATCACTATGCAATCACATGATCACATTGTTAGCAAAGCTGTTATGAATCAATCTGATTCAATACAGCTCTGCTTCTCTCCCTGGTGAGCTGTGATTGGCCCACAGCTCTCACATAATACATGAAGCCAATCACAGCACCCTGTACCATGTGACCTGCTCTAGCCATTCACAGATCACTATTATTTTGAACTGTCATGAATTTAACCCATTCATGACAGTTCAAAGCACTTCAAAGCAAGCTTTCCATTGCAGGAGCAATAATCTTTATTGCTCCTGCAAAGCGAAGTGTAAAAAAAAAAAAAAATCCCTGATCAACCCCCAGAGTAGTACAATGTTACTATGGTAACATTGTAGTACTCTGATAAAAGTATTTAAAAAAAATTTAAAAAAGAAGTAAAGAAAAATTAAAAATACTGTATTGAGATTTTTTTTTATTTTTAAAGGGGTTTTTTTTGTGCAATGTGCAGGCGAGCACATTTCAGGTTGTGAATGCTACTGGGCCTCCTGCTGCCCCCTCTGTAGGTCCAGGTAGAGAAGAGAGAATACCACACTGTGAGTAAAAGCACTACATTTTACATGCATGTTGGATTAGGACATTTAACCCTTTGATCACCTCTATAAACCCTTTGATCACCCCGTCACTCAGCCAACGCCATTAGTATAGTATCAGTATATAGAATTCTTCACTGATCACTGTATTACTGCCACTAGTGACATCAGATAGTGTCAGAGTCTGTAAACTCCCCATCCAGCCAGGGTCAGCTTGTGTTAGATTGCCTGCACACTATCGCACTCATGCTATAGGTGGCTGATCAATGCCATTATAGTGTTTGTATGGATCAATATATTAATCACAAACAGTACTATGCTAGTGCCTCCTTTGTATAGTGTCCCCAAAAATGCAATGTTAGCAGGATCTCTGTAGCAGTACCATTTAGCCACTGTACTGTTTGTCACAGAAGATTTGTATCAATTGATTGTGGGCCAAAGCAATTGACATGCACAACAATACTTCGCTGCCCACCAAAATGTAGCTCTTGTCAGACAATTCACATGGAAACCTATCACAGTTTCTGAATTTAAAACGTCTTTGAGCCTATCTGTCAGGAATGGACTTGCCAATAATGGTGGGACTCACCTGCCTTGTGGGCTGCAGTACCAGGGCTAGCCAGCGGGTGCTCTCAGCAATCAGAAACTCAACCCTGCAGTCAGCCAAACACCTGAAGCTGATTACGGAGGTGTATTTAAGGGATGGCCAGACCTGCAGTCTGGGCCTTGGTGTGTGTTTTTCCATGGGCCCCTGTATCTTGCTACCTGCATTCCTGTTCCTGCCTGACTGACTTGTTGCCGACCCAGCCTGATCCTGACCTCTGCTGACTTCTCCTGTTTGATCCCTGGCTTGTGACCCCGACCATTCTCTGCCTGACCCCCTGTACCTACCTGCCCGTTAGCTGCTGTACCCGGCTCCTGACCTGACTACTCTCTGCCTGCTCCTCCTGTTCCTACCTGCCCGATTGTTATTGACCCGGCCTGCCTGACTTCGCTTTCATTGTATGTATTGTTATCTGGGGTGGTTTGGTTTGGTTCGTTTGCACTGTGTTTATGTTTTAGTATTGCACTGCGTTTTGTATTGTTAGTATTAATAAATTATATTTTTTATAACATATCTGAAGCCTGCGTTTCCCTGCATCAGTTCACATACCTCTGGTCATACCCGGAGTCCTGACACTATCCCTCAACATGAGCATTACAAAAAAGAATGAATTGAGGTCAAATTCATAATATGCTCTTGTTCTCTGCTGTTAAATAAATGCCCACCAAGGACCATCAATGTACTGGTACATCACTGGACTTTGAGTGGTTATACCAGGATGAAGCCTGCAGTTACAGGCATTGACCTGGTATTGTTTTTTTCAGCTGGTGGTTGACTTTCATGTAAAAGCAATCCTAGCAGCTAACTAGCTGCTGGATCATTTTTACAAGCATTGGAAAGGGACACCCCCGCCCTCCCTCCACCTTCCAAAGTTTTCTTGGGCTCTCCCATCCTACAGGGGAATCCAAGAATGCAGCAGTTCAGCTGGCTGACCACAGAGCTGATCAGAGACCAGAATGGCTCCAATCATTTCTATGGTCTAAAAAACTGAGCTAAAAAAAGCTACGAGCATTTCATCATTTGTTTCACTGAATATTAACAGCACCATTTTTAAATTGGGAAAGCATCTGATCACATCGATCTTGGTGTAATCAGATGCTTTAAGTACAGAGGAGATATCTAGAGTCTAATAGACCCCAGATTTCTCAGAAATGAGTACCAATCATTACCTATTGCTATCATAGGGGATATTTACATTCCCTGTGATAACATTAACGTGATAAAAAAAGAAGAAGAAAAGAAAGGGACAGTGTAAATTTAAAAAAAAAAATTCTCCCCCACTTCCCATGCTTGTGCACAAAGGTGAACGCAAGTGTCGGTCCCGTGTTGGTATGTAAGCAGAGATTGCACCATGCATGTGAGTTCTCACCACAAATGTCAGATCGAGTGCAGTAATTCTAGCACTAGACATCCTGTGTAAATATAAAGTGGTGACCTGTAAAGGTTTTTAAAGCGTCACCTATCAATATTAAAAATTTACATAGATTGACGCTGTTGCACAGGCGTGCGCAATTTTAAAGCATGTCATTTGGTATCTATTTACTCGGCGTAACATTATCTTTCATATTTTATCAAACAATTGGGCTATATTTTGTGTTTTTGTGTATTAACATAGAAACATAGAAAAGAGAGGGCAGAAAAAGATTGAGTGGTCCATTGAGTCTGCCTGTTTTTGTTTTGGGTTTTTTCTCTTTGTTAACTTTTTTGTCTGAGTATAAATCTATGCTTGCCCCACGCATGTTTGAAGCTATTTAATGTTGACTGGCTCACTACCTCTGCTGGAAGTTTATTCCAAGCATCAACTACTCTTTCAGTAAAATAGTACTTTCTGAGAGTAGTTTTGAACTTTCCCCCAGTTAGTTTAAGGTCATGCTCCCATGTTCTTGATTTTGGTTCATGTTGAAAATACTGCCTTCCTGAACCTTGTTCACCTTCTTGATGTGTTTAAATGTTTCAGTCGTGTCTCCCTTTTCCCTTCTTTACTTCAGACTGTACATGTTAAATTCCTGAAGTAACTCTTGATATGTTTTATACCTCTCATTAAGATTAAGATATTTTTTTTCCACAAAATTAGCATTAGATAAATTGCACGCAAATACTGTGTGACATAAAAAGTTGCAATATCCACCATTTTATTCTCTAGGGCCATTGCTTTTAAATATATATATTTATATATATATACATATGTTTTGGGGTTCAAAACAAAATAATCTTCTAGCAAAAAAATTTTTTTTCATGTAGACAAGAAGTGTCAGAAAAGGCTTGTTCTTCAAGCGGTTAAAAGAGTGGGTGATGTTTGGCATAAGCTTTTAATGTTGGCCCTGAAATGCCAGGATATTAGAAGCATCCTCCCCCCCTCCCAAATGACCCCTTTTTGAAAAGTATGTACTCCAAAGTATTTGCTAAGGGACATGGTAAACATTTTGCAGATCTCATTTGTTGCCACAAGTTTTTGAAAAATGATGAAAGAAAACAAATATGTATTTTTTTCTTTTCCTTTTTTTTTTAATTTTCAAAACTCTGTGACAAAAATGATATCTGAAAAATACTCACCATGCCTTTTATCAAATTCCGTGGGGTGTCTACTACCTATCACCTAACTGTGATAGGTAGTGAGGAAGTGATATGAGGAAATATGCCCTTTGAAAGCCTGAAGGTGGCCATTGGATTTTGGAGGCATGTTTGTGGCTAGGCTGCCAAATAGTCTCTTACATGTAATATCACCATACTCGGCAGAAGTAACAGAGTGTGTTTTGGAGTGTTATTGCACATATAACCATGGCATATATGAGCAAAAATTTAAGTGACAACTTTGTGTAAAGAAAAACAAAATTGTCATTTTCCAAAAATTTGTGGCAAAAAATATTTTTTATAACCAAAAGTAGAAAATATCTTTTTTTATTTAAATGTTTGGTATTTTTTTTCATTTATATCACTAAAAAACCCAGTGGTGATCAAATACCTCCAAAAGAAAGCTCTATTTGTGTGAAAAAAAGGACATAAATTTTGTTTGGGTACAGAGTTGCATGACCACTCAATTACCAGTTGAATTAGCACTAAATAGCAAAAAATGGCCTGGTCAGGAAAGAGGGAAATCTTCCGGAGGGCAAGTGGTAATTAGTCTGTGTGACTTTTTTGGCAAGGATATATGTTATATGATGTTTGTATGGCTTTATGCTTATGTTTCTTTGCAGTCATAAGTAAGCTGTATAGTATCTGACAATGTGGGCCTTGTCTGATTGTAGAGGATGAATAAGTACTTGATTGGTGATTGAAGAGAATCCCTGGAACTTATAAAGACTGGCGCAGAAAGATTTTGCAAAAGTTTCTCACATGTGTTCTGAAAGTGGTGCAGTGTGCACCAAATTCATCTACCTGTTTAATAATACACACCAAACGAAGCACGTGTAACTTGCACCCTATTAGGCTCTGTTCTACTTTATCATTGTTTCGGGTCAGTTAATTAGAAAGTTACAAAGCCTTTGGATCAGTGTGACAGCCAAGAAACTAGTGTTTTCAAAATAGAGGGTCAACAATTACAGTTTGCTTGCTCTTGGTACAGCTTTCATTTGTTTCCCATGTTCTTATATGGCAGCCTAAAAAGATGCAATTTTAGGGGTAGTTATGAAATAATATGGGAAACATGTAGAAGTTTAGGTACAGTAGGTTGAAATGTCATGGTTTCAAAGCATGCATTCTGGCTTTCATTATCAGGCATACAGTATTCCAGTTGTATTATACGTACATGTCTTGTGACTGTAAGCTTCTATGTCTTCAAGGCTGAGACTGATATGAATGGATCTTTTTATTGCAAAGCCAAATACTGTATTTAATAACCTGCAAATGTGGGTATGTACCTTATCAACGGATCACAAAACACATTTACAAATAAACCAGCAAAATTAGTGTACCTCTTTTTTTTAGAATTTCCCTCTTTTGATATTAAAGAACACATTGGGTATGGCATGTCACCACATATATTCAGAGCTGCATTTGTCTATTTTTGCTATATTGCTATAGACACAATTGAATGATGGTCCCCTTTTACACAAGGCTAATGTAATTATTCCAGTAAAATCCAATGTCCGAATGTGCTATTGAAGCATGCCTGTTGTCAACACAGATACTTTTTAACTGTAAAGCACACCAAAAGAGAAAGTGGATATGGTTTCCTGTTTCTTGATCTATAGTGAATCTTATGGCTCCTCTTAACAGTCCCTGCACACAAACTTCCTCATACAAATCACTTCCTGAATGTAGTTATAAATGTCCAGAAATGGGCAAAAAAAGGAAAACTTTATCATTTAAGCCAATTTCACACCTGTGTATTTTTTATGCGTTTTGTGGGAACGCAGTGCATGCCATTTAACATGATTTCCTATGGATCACGTTCACATCTATGCGTTTTTTTGTGGCCGCGTGTTTTGGAAAGGGTCAGGGACTTCTTTTCCAGCTGCAGTTTGCACTTTTGGTTCAATAGACGTCGATGGAACTGCATATAAAACGCAAGTGCTGCGTTGTGTGCGTTTTACACGTTTTTGATGTGTTTCACATTTTTAACATGCTTCATTACTAATATCTCCCCTTGACAACAGACTTCCCATGCTGCCCTGCAAACTAGGAAATAAGATAAAAGACAAGGCAACATGGTGCAAACAGAGGTGTTCATACAGCTGGTGAGGCCCGGAGCTTATCTATATAGCCTGGCCAACCCAGAGCACAAGAGCAAGTCGAAGCAGCAACAGGGCTGGTTGGAAATTGTCAAAGAACTCTATTCTAACAAATGGGATTCCTTCAACTAGGTACAGAAAGAAAACAAAAGTGAGTACTATCTGTATTATCTGGTTTCAGCGTAGCTCATGTTTGCTGTACCTTTTTTTTAGATTCCCCCCCAAAAAAAACACAAACAAAGTCCAAAATATAATGATTTTTTTTATTATCCTAATTTCTCCTAAAATAAAAAAAACAATATTTTTTTATAAGAAACAGTTTTGCAAACTTAACAATGCTAATTTCACAACCTTACATAGCAGTATTTTTGTCTTCCAAACCAAGACCAAAAATATTAAATAGCGTCAAGTTGCCATGGCACCTGACCATTTGGAGACATGAAATAGGCATAGAATATGATAGCGGCACCACTCCTGCTGCCCCGAGGTGTTGGTAAATCTGCACTTGCCATGTTATGGTTAATTGTGTCTTCCTACTGAAATCCATCCCATTCCCGAATAAAATTATGCAGGGCACATGCTGCTTTAACAGCTTTTATAGCATTCTGCATGTTTATGTGGATGGGAGTGTGCAATAAACCTTATTTATTGGCAAGGATGCCAAAAGCACACTCGACAACTCTACGGGCCCTAGTAAGGCAATAGTTTAACACCTTCCTCTCAACATCCAAGAAGCAACTGGAAAAGGGCCTTAGCAAATGTTAACTGAGGGCAAACTCCTCATCGCCTACAAATACATATGGTAGAGCAGGACCCCTTGTGCCTGGTAGTGCACTGTTTTTTGGCAGGGCCAGGTCATTGTTTTGAAGCATCTGCCCAAATGAGCAGTGTGAGAAAATACTTGAGTCTGAGCTGCTACCATAAGACCCAATATCTATGTAAGTGAAACGATAACTGCCATCTGTCACTGCAAATATCACAAATGAAAAATATTTTTTATAGTTATGAAAACTGCTGTCACTAGCTACTGGCTTTATTATGCGAATGTGTTTCCCATCTATCGCACCCAGACAATTTGGGAAATTACAGCGCATTTGGAACACAGCAGCTATATTGCACCATTCTTCTGCTGTTGGTTTCTTGAAGACCTCATCCTTCAGTACCTCCCATAGGACAGTGCAGATGTCACAGACAATATAGCTTGCAGTTGATTTCCCCACCATAAACTGAAAATGTAGATTGGCTAAAGAATGTCCTGTTGCAAGGCACCTGAAATAAAAAATATTTATTTTTTTTAATGTTTTGCAGTTAAAGAGTTGCGTACGAGATGGCGTAGCATACAAGACTCCTACTATAAACAGCTGCGTATGGAACAGCAAGCAAGGAGTGTGTCTGCTGCAACACCAATTTACTAAGGAGATGGAGTTCCTCAAACCAATCCTAGAGATGAGAAGGTAAGCTAGGATCATAGAATCATTACAATCATTTTTGTTTGAAATAAAAATAATATTTGGAATTTTTAAATGTTCCTTTCTGTATTTGCAGCACTGAGAGCAGCTGGGAATCTCAAGCATGTGCAGAGGACCCTGGGAAGTGTCCTTCAACACCCCTGGAAACCCCAACTACTGGTTCACCCGTATCCAGGGTGACAGAGGAGATGAGGGAGGAGGAGGTGGAGGAAGATTTGAGCAGGCCTGCTGAACCACCATCTCGGAGGGGAGGAGCATCAAGAAGGATGACTCAACGTCAAAGTGAAAAAAAAATGGATACATTAAATGTGCTGGTAGCTCTATTTAAAAACCAAATGTTTTTATCCCAGCAGTACGTAAACACACTAGTCCTCTTTGTTGATCAAGTTCCTATTGAAAGATAAGGGCAGATGAGAATTGCAATGATGCAGTGCATGACCTCTTTCATTCCCTCTGCTAACCCACCCCCACCTACAAGCTTGCCCCAGCAGACACCACCTCAGAACTCTTACGTGTCATACCCAATGCATGGTGCTTACCAAAGTCCTATATGGCCAAATTGTCACATGCCACAATATGGTTATCATGCTTTGGCAACACCTATGGAGCTCATGCCTCCACCACGGCCATCTGTGTCTCACTTTGTGCCTGAAGGACAAACTCAGCGCCCAATGTATTCACCTGCCAGTGCTCCCCAGAGATACATAAAACCTACACCATGCTTGCCCCAGCCCCAGTGCCTTGAGCAGCAAGATGTCTCCCAGGAGGAATGAGTTTATCAGACCCTATCATTTTTTTTCTTTAATTTTATGTCATAATATGTTGGCAACAATGCCATTTTGTGTTTATTTATAAAAAAAACTAAAACAAAATTTCAGAAAAAATTGTTCTAAAGTTTTATTGCATTTTATTATTTTAAAGCACATAAGTGTATGTTAAAAAAAATGCAAAGTTTTTTTGCAATTCAACATTATTACTTGTACAGTTTAGAGTACAAACACTTACCTTAATGTATTCATCAGCCTTTCTACTGGTAGGATGGAGTCCCGGAAGAAGGTGTTTTGTTGCTCCAGCTTGCTGCTGAGTAGACCCAGCAATTCATCAAAACTGTTAAAAAAAAAAAAGAAAAAGTTAGTGATTAAAAAAAAAATTTAAAAAGAAAAAAAAAGTTGAAAAGAAGAAATACAAGAGAAGAAACACAAAGCAAGAAAGAATAAGCCCCCCCCAAAAAAAGGAAATGAAGAGTGGAAGTGGGAGGGGGATGTTACGACAAACATATGTAGCTACAGGAACAGTTCTAAACTTGTGCTCGCCTTTTTGTAGACATCTGTGTGTATTGGAAAAATTTGTACTCATGCTCTCAGATCATTAGACATGGTCCTCTCTGCTGTCTACTGGCTATCATCGGATGTATCCAATATCTGTGTCTCCTCCTCTGTTTCTCTTCTTCCTCTTCCTGCATGACTGTAGCTGTCAATGTGGCAATTGTTAGGAATAAGGACGTTGCAGCCATGATGTGTCAGATCTGCACAGGTTACAGACATAAGGAAGTAAACATGCTGACATCCTGTGACATCAAACCTGTGTCTGTTTCTTATTGGCCAACCAAAGTGGGAAAAAAAATGCAAAGCGCATCAAAAACGCGGGAGCAAAAATGCAAAACGCACTGCAGAAACGAATTAAATGCAAACTGCATAGGTGTGAACCTGGCCTTAGGGCCCGTTCACACAGCAATGGCAGCTGCCACATACTAAACCACAGCGATTTAGTGTCCGGCAGCTGTACATTCTGGCTGCAGTGAGCAGGTGGTAGGGGGCATGTTTTAGCGCATCACACAGCTCCCTTTTTTATGCAAACTTTATTTAAAGTGCACAAAAGTGACACTTTATTCATGTCAATGTACAGCAGCATGGTGTGTTGTTCTGCTTACATGATATTCTGTCCAAAGCTCACTGCACTGCACCTCCAGGGTGCATTGCAGGGTGAACAGCACACATAGAGAACTATAGTTTTCTATGTGTCCTAAGAGTGACCTATGTTCTTCCAGTGCAGTAAAACATAGATCACTGCAATGTGCAATAGGGCCTTGGAGATCTTAATGTTTGAGGCCTTTATTACCCTGATCCATAGACACCGGCCTAAATTCATTATGCTAAATACAGCCTGTATACATTTTGTTTTCACCTGTATTTCCTTGTTTTGTTTACTTGCATTTAAGACTTAAAGAGCCGCCCCATAGCAGATATACTGTTACAGGGTGGCTCCGCTGCGCAAAATCACGTGATTTTGCACTTTCCGCCTAACCCTATTGGCTGTTGGATATGTCCATCACTGAGTCCTGGCCTTGGTGATCATCGGCAGGGCTGAGAGGGGAGATCTCTCCTGTCAGCATGGACATTCTGCTTTGTATCTCTCTGTACTGCAGAGATACAAAGCAGCATGTCTCCCGAGTAAAACACACACAGCACACATAATAAAACACACACAGCACACTGTTAATCCTTTGATCACCCCAGATGTTAACCCCTTTCTGCCCTGTGTCATTAGTACAGTGTCAGTGCTTTTTGTGAGCACTGATTACTGTATTAGTGTCACTGGAAATGTTAGTGGCAGTTAGTCAGTTCCCACCCAGTGTCAGAATGCCTGCCGCAGTCCCGCTATAAGTCGCTGATCTCCGCCATCACCAGTATATATAAAATAAAAATTGCAGTATATATAACACCATTTGTAGACACTATAAAGTTAATGTAAACCAATTAATATACACTTGTTGGGATTTTTTTTAGCAAAGACATGTAGCAGAATACATTTTGTCCTAAATTTATGAAGAAATTTGATTTTTAAAATTTTTTTATTGGATATGTTTTATGTCAAAAATATTGTTATCGCATGACCACGCAATTATAAGTTAAAGTAACCCAGTGCCGTATCGCAAAAAATGGCCTGGTCAGGAAAGGGGGCAAATCTTCTGGAGGACAAGTGGTTAAAGTTTTGTCATGCTGTCATGTATAACTGTATATTTAAAACTGTTTACATAAACTCTTTAAAACTTACATTGTAAAATATTCCTTCTCAGTGATTTACACTACAATCAGTACTTCAGTTTTAAGAACTTGCTTTTAACTTGTTTAATATTACATATTGGTATTCAGAAAGTTAGATTTAAATATTTGTGTGAATAAAACAACACAGTCTGGGTCAACAACATTAGGATTTATTATACAGTACGCAGAGCTCCAGTGTTAGCAGTAAGTTGTAGCACACTACAATATCTTGTTGCTAGCTTATTCCTCACAGCATGCGTACTGATTATATTGATTATGTGAAAGCATTAGTGGCCTTGTTCAGCATATATAATATGCAACTTTGGCCTTTACCAGAAGGTTCCCAGCTGGAGCTCTAATTTCAACACTTGGACAAACTTTTCAGTTAAAACACTCTCCCACAGCAGGCATTCTGTGTCATGTCACGCTGGATCCTTAAGAAGTGTCTCTCATTTCAGAAACAAGCAATCTATTATGCTGCTACTATATTGTATTATTTTGGATAGCGTTAACAAGGTACATTGCTGTTATTATCAACTGTATTTTGTAGAAGCGTGGTCTTTTTCAAAGCATTATATCCATGGGCTGCCTTTATATGTAAAAAATAGATGCTCTTTTCAGGCCTACATTTTCTTGTTTTCATCATCCAAGAGCACACAATGTAATTTAATTGTCTTTGTTAAATCAGATTTGTAGACTATAATAAATGTCATGTTATTTGAACTACATGACAAAAAGCAGGCATTGACAAATTGAAAGAGGGTTAGCTTCAAAGCATATTGTTTATGTAAATTTCCTTACGAAAATGTTTAGCCTTTTCTAACTGTCTAAATAATAACAATGATTATGATAACATTAATTGTTGTTGTTATTAATATTATTATCATCATTATTTATTTTTGCAAATCTGTTTTAAAGGGCTATTGCCCCCACAATGTTCCAGCTATGCAAAGTCCTGCTACACCAGTAAGACCAAGCGATTTCAACTTTCACTAATAGATCTCCTGCTCCACAGTTAAACTTACTACATCTCAGACATATACTAACCTCTTGTTATGTATTTCATAAAATCCTTTGCGGCCTTTTCTGTATCTTAATGGTGTAAAGACTTCCCCGATTACAAGCTAACAGATAAAATACTAGGTGGTTACAATATTGAAACAAATCTAGTGATCAATCGGGCGAAAGGTGCAATTTAAGCTCCTTCACATAGCCCTCATCCCATTTCTCACAGAAAAAATAACCCCAGTCATCCAACTGTCAGTTCTGTGGATCTAACAGACTTTCTCTTACTCACTGTTTCTGGTCATGTATCCACACATATATCATTTCTGGGATCAGGTGACCAGCTTTATACATGGGCTTTCTAGGTGCTCCATCTCTAAGGATCCTCTGCTACTCCTATTTGGTTATGGCTCATCAACATGTCAGTCTGCCTCCCAACCACCTATACAACTCTCTTATCACCCACAATGGTCTTACATCTGTCTGTTGGTTGCACGCAGAGCTATACTCAAAAAATGGACTTCCTCAAAACTGTCAATCATCATGGATGTCAAACGAGTTGAAAATCTTGCTCTATAGAGAAAAACTGGACATGGAATTATTTAACTATGTCTCTATAAAGCGATTCACCTGCAGATGGAAGACCTTTATGGGCTCTACCTTAGCAGATGCAGAAAAAAACTCTACCAGTGTCTTCCTGTCAGTTTTTGCCTTGGCCTCATTTAACCAGTCCTGACACAAAACCACTAGACAACCTTTCTTTCTAATTCAGCTACCAGCTCCCTCAACTAGGCCTTATTCAAGTACCTTGGTCTAGCCAGGAGTTTTTTTTACCAGTAGGTGATTTGCCATCTTGGTTTCTTCAAGTATTGATTTTTGTTGGTTTCTAGTTAGTACTTTTCTCCCTTCTTCCTTTCCCATCTTTATCTCTCTCACACCCTCCACCCCCTCCTCCTCATCCTTCCCTTTCTTTCATGGTATGATGGTTGGCCATCTAAGTCATACTTGGAGAACTCACTGTTCACCTGACTGGTTTAGTCAGGTGTGACCCTTTAGGAATCCACCACTTATGCCTCATCACCCTGTAGAAACAATTATGTTATACTTTGTAACATTCTAAAGCCTAGGACATACTCTAACTCCTATCTTTGCTCTTATGTTGAACTTGTAAATGCTCATTTTTGATCCAAATTGTATTGTGTTTTTCATTATTCATAAAACCAATAAAAGTGTATTTAAAAAAAGAAGGGCCAGTACAGCTTTGATTTGAATCTTCTCTAATAATAACTGTAATGTATAATAAAGTACCCATGCTATTCATAACACCCAATGCATTGGGCTCAATTCACAAAGCTAACACACCAGAATACTGTAAGTATCATTATTTTTTAATTAAGGTGAAATTTGAAAATTACAGTCACGTGGATAAAAATAAAGTACCTTCACTTTTCATCCAGGAATACCAGGATTATACAATTGATAGTTGAATGGGCCAGGCAGGGATGATCCACTGGCTGTTAGTACCCCAGTGTCTGCCAGCTCTCTAACAACCAGGGGCCCTGAGCAGGTAGCTGTCACATTTAGCAAAAGTAGCAATACTGCTGTTAAATTTTCCACTTTCCATGGCAACCAGAGGTTGAATACCCATTTACCCATTTTCCATTGCTGTGGACCGGCAGCTAAAACTTACTGAGCAGGTAGCTTTCATCCATGAAGTTACTGAACAGGTAGTTTTCCCCCATGTATTTTTTAAGCTAGTAGCATTCATCTATGCAATCACTAAACAGGTAGTATTCATCTATGCAGTTGCATAGCTGCTAGCATTCATTTATACACTTACTATACAGGTGCATTCTTCTGCGGCATGCAGTTACTCAGCAGGTAGCATTAATCTATGCAGTTCCTGTACAGGTAGCACTTATCTATGCAATCACTGAGCAGAAAGAATCCAACTATGCAGTTACTGAGCAGGTAGCATTCATCTATGCAGTTACTAAGGAGGCAGCATCTATCTACGAAGTTACCAAGCAGTTAAAGGAGGAATGCTACGTTATGAACCGTATAATATTTATGCACATTTCCTCAATGGTGACATATTTCTGTCTATAAATAAATACTATATATATATATATATAAAATTATGGAAACTCCAGGTAAAGGAACTAAATACTTACCTATTATAGTGTTGGACCACCTTTGGCATCCAAGACAGTCTGGATTCTCCTAGGAATTGACAAATATAAGTCTTGGATGGAAGATAATGGAATATGATACCTTTCTGCATGCAAAAATCATTCCAGTTCTCGCAGAGATGATGGAGGAGGAAAACGGGCCTGAACCTTGTTCTCCAAAACTGATCATAGTGGCTCTATGTTATTGAGGTCTGGTGACTGCGGTGCCCAGGGAAGGTGCAAGACTTTGTCTGCATCATGCAAACCATGATTTGACAAAGCCAGCTGTGTGAATCGTAGCATTACTGTCTTGGTAAATGGCGCTGTCTTCAGGAAACAATGTCTGCACCATGGGGGTAACATGGTCAGCCAAAATTTGTACATGGTCGCTGGCACTGAGTCTACCTTTTAAGGTGATGTTGGGGCCTGCAGAATACCAAGATACGGCTGCCCAAACCATGATTGCGCCACCACCATGGTTTATCATTGGCACAAGACCGTCTTGGTTGTAAGCTTGGGATGGTGTTCACCACATGTAAACCTGTCCAGAGGTTTGGGAACAGTGTGAAGCTTGATTCATCGGACCATATTACAGTCTTCCATTGATCGATAGTCCATGATTTATGAGTGCTGCACCACTCTCTCCACTTCTGAGCATTAATATCGGTCAGTAGTGGTTTGGCAATTGCAGCTCGCCCATGAATGTTTTGCTTATGGAGTTCCCTCCACACAGTACTTGTGGACATGGGCTTGGAAGACTAGGATTGAGCTCTGCAGTCACTTTTGCAGCAATTGTTTCTGTGCAATCTCCTTTTGTCTCTTTCAGTCAGTTGACCATGTTGATCGCACTTATGCTCATGAGACGTTTTCCTGGAAACTGTAGATGCTGTCATAACCTTTGATACTGTACCTCGCGGCATGGAAAATAAATTGGCAACTTCTGTCAGAGAGGCACTAGCGAAGCGGGCACCAACATTTTGCCATCTTTGAATCTCAGTATGCTCTGACATGACTCCGTATTACTAGCAGCGCACGCAGTGAATGATGAACATTGTCATTACTTTCACACCTGCAAATCATGTAGTGTTTTCATGTGTATGTCCAACCCCTTTATATACTGTATATATATATATATATATATATATATTTTTTTTTTTTTTTAATACCAAAATCTATATCTTTACTCCTCACCTCACTCCTTCAGTCTCCTAATCTAATTTACTAATTGACATACAGTTGCAAGAAAAAGTATGTGAACCCCTTGGGAGTACGTGGAGTTTTGCATGAATTGTGCATAAAATGTGCTCTGAACGTCATCTAAGTCACAACAATAGAAGAACACAGTCTGCTGAACATAATACTACACAAACATTAGATGTTGCCATGGTTTAATTGCACATAACATGTAAACATTCACAGTGCAGGGAGGAAAAAGTATGTGAGGCCCTAGCTTAATGACTTCTCCCAGAGCTAATTGGAGCCAGGAGTGAGCCAACCTTGACTCCAATCAGTGTGATGATATTGGATGTGTTGCTGACAGCTGTCCTGCCCTTAAAAAACACACATCTGTTTTGGGTTTACTGGTTTCAAGAAGCACTGTCTGATGTGAACCATGCCTCGCAGAAAAGAGCTCTCAAAAGACCTACGATCAAGAATTGTTGACTTGCATGAAGCTGGAAAGGGTTACAAAAGTATCTCCAAAAGCCTTGATGTTCATGTGTCCACGGTAAGACAGACTGTCTACAAATGGAGAAAGTTTAGCACGGTTGCTTCTCTCCCTAGGCGTGGTCGTCCTGTAAAAATGACGCAAGAGCACAGCGCAGAATGCTGCATGAGGTAAAGAAGAATCCCAGAGTGTCAGCTAAAGACCTACAGAAATCTCTGGCACATGCTAACATTTTTGTTGACACATCTACAATAAGGAAAACATTAAACAAGAATGGAGTACATGGGAGGACACCACGGAGGAAGCCATTGCTGTCCAAAAAGAATATTGCAGCACGTTTGAAGTTTGCAAAAGAGCACCTGGATGTTCCACAGCACTACTGGCAAAATATACTGTGGACAGATGAAACCAAGATTGAGTTGTTTGGGAAGAACACACAACACTGTGTGTGTAGAAAAAAAGGCACAGAACACCAACATCAAAACCTCATCCCCACTGTAAAACATGGCGGAGGAAGCATCATGGTTTGGGGCTGCTTTGCTTCCTCAGGCCCTGGACGGATTGTTGTCATTGATGGGAAATGAATTCCAGAGTTTATCAAGACATTTTGCAGGAAAACGTACGACCATCTGTCCGCCAACTGAAGCTCCGCAGAGGATGGGTGATGCAACAGGACAATGACCCAAAGCATACAAGTAATTCAACAAAACAATGGCTGAAACAGCACAGAATACGCCTTCTGGAGTGGCCCAGTCAGAGTCCTGACCTCAACCCGATTGAAATGCTGTGGCATGACCTTAAGAGAGCAATTCACACCAGACATCCCAAGAATATTGCTACACTGAAACAGTTTTGTGAAGAGGAGTGGTCCAAAATGACTCCAGATCGTTGTGCAGGTCTGATCTGCAACTACAGGAAATGTTTTTGGTTGAGGTTATTGCTGCTAAAGGAGGGTCAACCAGATATTAAGTCAAAAGGTTCACATACTTTTTCCTCCCTGCACTGTGAATGTTTACATGTTATGTGCAATTAAACCATGGCAACATCTAATGTTTGTGTAGTATTATGTTCAGCAGACTGTGTTCTTCTATTGTTGTGACTTAGATGACGTTCAGTGCACATTTTATGCCCAATTCATGCAAAACTCCACGTAATCCCAAGGGGTTCACATACTTTTTCTTGCAACTGTATTAATATGGATGCCACAACACCTTAAACTCAATGATTTCATGGAAATCAACATCACAACCATTAGTCTCTCCCTTCATGTCAGGATGCTAGGTTTAATCCTGGACTTTGATCACTCCCTTTGGCACCATATCTAAGCTCTATTCAAACCCCGTTGCCTTAAAGTAGTTCTAAAGGCTGAAGGTTTTTTGCCTTCATGAATTCTATGCATGAAGGTAGAAACCTTCAGTATGCAGTCCACGCCCCCCAAATACTTACCTGAGCCCAATTTTGATAGCAGATATCCCAGGTCTCACTCCCTATTGGCTGAGACACAGCAGTGGGAGCCCTTGTCTCCTGCTGCTGTCACTCACAGCCGGTGAGGAGGGAGGGGGGGCAGGGATGAGCCATACTCTGTGTGTTCCATAGGCATACAGAGGTGTCTAGGGAGTGAGGAAGCACTTGTGCCCCTAAAGCTGGACTCTCTTTAGGACTCCCACTATCATCCTCCTATAATAAGGAACAACCACTGCTGAGTATCGGGATTGTCTTCATGGCTGCATGAGTAAATACTGCTACCACCTCAATGAATTGAGTGCTCTTTTTCCACCACCACAAATAAATAGGAGGCCTTTTTTCCCACTGAGGGTTCTTTTCCCAATAAACAATGTTGAATGTGAGGACTATATCCCACTGGACAACAATATATGAGGAGAATTCTATACTAACCACAAATGTAATGGGCAACTTTAGCCTGACCACTATTATACTGAGTACATTGGTGGTCAGTACAAATCTCCCTGTTACATTGATGGCAGTGTTTAGTGTAAATGCCCACATTGCATTGGAGTTCTGTGTAGAATCCCCTATTAAACTGCTTGTCATTTAAGAATCACCTGTAATGGACGGGCATTTAAAACCAATAAAACAAGGGTATATACACTGATTACCAATGTAACAGGAGGGTTTACACTGAACACCAACATAAAGGGGGAATTGGTTGTGAGTGTAGAATCCCTGTTATATTGATGGTTCAATTTAAAGTATAACTAAAGGAAAAATGTTTTCTTTAGTTTTGAACAGAGTAGAGAGAGAGATTAGAAGGCTTGTCAGTTCTTAAAGCAATCTGTGCCCCCATTAAGGAGATTCACCCTCTCTATTAGTCCTGTTTACCATGAATATTGAAAGTGACCGTAAAAGAAAATCTCAAATTTTGGGTTGTCTCCAGAAAAATAATAGAAATCTTCCAATGGGGACAATAGTTCTTTTGACCTGGGGGCCCCCAAGGAATTCCCATAATTTGCAGGAATTTCCTCTCATTTCCTGTTTGACAGAAGGTGAAGGGAAATCTTTGCAATTGGACACAGATGGTAAAAAAAAATATCTAATAAGGATTCCTTGCTCTATCCAGAATTTTTTTTAAATGTTTTGCCTATAGTTCTACTTTAAGGAAGCTTAACCTAAGGAAACTGATGGTAGCTAAATATAAGTAGGTGGGGGTGGCTGTACATAAAAAATGGAGGTAGATAATTAAAGTGTTACTAAACCCACAACAGTAAAATCAGTCTGTATATGCAGTAAAGCATGCTTGTTATATTCAAAGAGGAACCTAAGGGGTTAATCCTCCGCATTGTGTAAAAAGGCTGTTTGATCCCATCTTCTCTCATCCTCTCCTTCCTCTACTGTCCCCAATCCATCTGCTGATAGTACAGAACTCTAGGAGTCACTCTGCACATGCTCAGTTTAGTGTGTATTGCTAGAGATTTTTTTTTTCTTTGGGAGGGTGCACAGGGCCAATTAGCACTGTCCAGACAGAGGTTCATGCAGCCTCTTAGGACAGTCAGAATGGAATGAAAATTCCTTCTACAAGCATTAACCAGTGCCCAGCTGGACACTGATAGAAGTCACGAGACTGCTATATACCGCTGGTGAGAAAAGGTATTTATCAGTGTATATTTACTCAAATAATTGCATTTCCATGTAGTGTGTACTGTGGGAGACCAGATAAAGTGAATGCAGGGTCCTGGGTTTAATAACACTTTAAAAGAGGGGATGCACACTTGTAGAATTGCACTACTCTCTGATACTGTATATGGGGATGTTGTAGGGTGATATAATTTCATGTTGGTAGTTAAATTGGTAAAAAACTTAACTACCCATATGTGATTAACTGTCATGAAGTTAATCCTCTCAAATAAGCTATACTTCTGCAGCTGCAACATTTTTCCCTCCAGAACCCTCCAAAGTACACCCAGCAGATTGTATTTCTTAGCCCTTAGGAGGGAACTGATGTCACACAATCCACAGTACAGAGTAGAGAACCGAGTGTAAACTGACATCTGAGTTGAATGAATGAACACACCTTCACAGAGGTCACCTGCCATGTGATAGAAGAAAGGGCCATCACTGTAGATTGCCTGGTGTCTGAGAAAGCGTCCAGAAGTGACACCCAGGAAGGAGAGGTGCTATGGATTGCGACAAGTGCACTTTATATGAAGATATGCTTTAATAATGTTTCTTTTCAGAAGTTTAAGCCAATTTAATGTAAATAGATTTTTTTGGTTTATGTGATTTAGGTTGGTACAATAATGTGCTTTTATTATTTTTTGCAGTATATCATGTGCTGCCAAGGTGTAACACAATTTTCTGTTGCTGGTTGATGTCAGTTGTTATTACAGGGTACTATGTGTTTGCAAAAACTAAAATATAACCAAACACATTTTTATGTTTAGTTTTAGACAGAGTTGAGAGGCTTTTGGCTTGTCACCCAGTAAAATAGGAGGGGGCACTAGTTCTGGATAACCAGGGATTCCCACACTTTAAAGGGAATTCCTTTCACTTTCTATTTTGGCTATGGGACAGAAATTGAATCCCAATAAGATATAGGTGGCAAAAAAATAAACTTAAAAGGGTTGAAACCCCAACAGGAAGAAGGGTCAGCCACACACCAGAGCATTGATGAATATAGTGTATATTTATTAATCCACAGGACACACAAACCACCAGGACATTAATACAGGACCTGTGAATGCGGTTCACACTATCTCGTGCTTAATCATAAATTGGTTGTGATTAAGCACAAGATCGCGTGGAACACGTTAACAGGTCCTGTATTCATGTCCTGGTGTTTCGTGTGTCCTATGGATCAATAAATATACACTATATTCATCAATCTTCCGGTGTGCAGCTGACCCTTCTTCCTGTTGCATCCTGTGTGGTGGCGAGCCAGATCCTGCACCTGTCGTGGATTGATCTGGATTGTTTACCTGAGTGGTATACCTCTGTCCTTTGAAGGGTTATAACCCTCCATTACTTTATTCAAAGTAGAAAAAAAAGAAATGCTTTTAGTTCTACTTTAACATAATTAGCTTAAATGGCATGATACAATGGAAAGATATACAGGCTGTATACTTGTTCTAGGTGTTTAAAGTAGTTCTAAAGTCTTAAGATGTTTTATCTTCATGCATTCTATGCATGTAGGTAAAAAAACCTCCTTTGTCCAGCCCCCAAATACTTACCTGAGCCAGATCTTGATCCAGTGATGTGCATGGGATTAGTGGCTCTCCTGACTCTTTTGCTCTTCATTGGCTCTGAGACAGCAGCGGGAGCCAGTGGCAATCACAGTCAGTAAGGAGGGAGCCAAGGACGGAGCTGAGCCATGCTCTGTGTGTCAATGGAAAAGTGAGCACAGCTAGCAGCTTGCTATGGGGGCACTCAGCAGGGGAGAAGAGCCAAGAGCACCATTGGGGGCCTGAGAAGAGGAGGCCAATGCTATATTTGTTAGGCATGATCCAAGATCAGCTAGCACTTCCTGGGCTAAGATGCAGAACCTATAGATGGCACAATCATATACAGTACATTGGTGGTGTAGATTTTTTGGCTCTTGTTCTTGGCTGAGTGTAAACATGTTAGCTCACAGAGATCAAGGCTTTGCTACTTTCTCTTCCTTTGTGAGCTGCCAAGTTACAATTTAACAACAGTCCTAGCAAGTGATCACTGATGGCGGAAAGTATGTAAAAATGCTTTCCTTTTGTTTGCAGTAGACTGATGGCTCACAGGACATTTTTATGTAAACATTCCTAACCCCTTGATGCCAGCGCCTCCCAGCCCTTGAAGGGTTTCAGAAGCCAGGAGGCGGGGTGGGGTTTTAGGGTTATGTGACCACCATGATTCGCCATCATGGCGGTCACATGATCAGGAAAGGTCCCGATCTAAAGAGGAGATCGGGACCTTTTCGTGAGCACCGAACATGTGTGCTGGGCACGTGCTCTCAACACATATGTTTTTCTTAATTGCACGCAAATGTGCTGCCGTTCGGCATCAAGGCCCAGACGCTGGGAGGCCGCACATTTGCGTGTGGCTGGTGTGAAGAGGTTAAAATTGCTGCCCATCACGCTGGAGAACCATTAGGTAGTTATGGAAGTCAGAGGGGGTGGTCCAGTAATCAGCTTTCTCAACAAACATTGAAATTTACATATTACAGCCCCCCATGATTTAGTGTTCTCAAAGCAATGATAAGCTAAATAAAGCTTTGTGCAGACACCTAAGAGTGTCTTTGATTCACCTGTAATCTGTTTAACTGATATTAGGAAATGACAGGCTTGCTTTAATGAAAAGTAAAATGATTACAAAATGCTTCTTCACATTCTATCCCACTTCTGAATCATTTACACGTTGCTGCTTACAGTTAATTGCTGACTTTAAATCAGCAAAATAAATTAGAATTTCCTTTTTGTGAACCGTGATCTAGAGCTATAAATATTTCCCCAGAGAAGTGATGTAACAAATTTTTAATTAAAATATTTATTACACTAGATCACAGGTATATGTTGTGCTTTAAAATTTAAAATGAATAATTTAAATGCTTGTTGTAGTAGACATATTCATATTAACTCTGTTATTGGTTAAAGTGGTTCTAAATGCAGAAGGTTTTTTTCACCTTAATGCTTTCTATGTGTTAAGGTAAAAAAACTTCTGCATGCAGCTCCCCCCACCCCCCACCCCCTCGATCCAGTGGTGTGCATGAGAGAAGTGGCTCTCCCTGCTTTCTCTCTTCATTGGACAGAGAGGCAACAGTGGGAGTCATTGACTCCTGCTATCAATCACAGCCACAGAGGAGAGCGGGAGGTGGGGACAAGTCACACTCTGTGTGTCAATGGACACATAGAGTGGGGCTCAGGAATGTAGATGCATGAGTGCCTCCATAGCAAGCAGCTTGCTATGGGGCACTCAACGGGGGGGGGGGGAGAGGCCAGGAGCACCTGCAGGAGACCTGAGAAGTCGTTGCTCTGTGCAAGACCATTGCAGGTAAGTATGACATGTTTGTATTTTTTAATAAATAAACATTTTGCCTTTGCAATAACTTTCCCTTTTTTTAAAATTTCTTGAGGAATAGGATGACATTGGGATACATTGTAGTGGAGAGTGAGCAAAATTTAGCAGGTTTATTTGGTTCAGATTCCTTGGGGGCAAATTCATGTTGGGATCCGATGGGAACGTGTGTGTTCCTGTATGATTCCCATGCATTTCTGTGCTGTGAGTTTTGACAGCCCTTTCATTTGATTGGGCTGAAAAATGCATTGGACCATGCAACAAATAGTGTTTGCACTAGTTTTAAAAATGCACTGCACTACATTTGTGGTTTGCATTTAAGGTGCCAATAACAGTACGTTGGCACCCACATGCAGGGGCGGACTGACAACTCATGGGGCCCCCCCGGGCAATAGGGGATCATGGGGACCCTGTGTCCTTGCCCAAACTCAAAAAAGCCTATGAAAAAGGTACCAGGGGCATCTCATGGGGCCCCCTACTGACCCCGGGCCCTCGGGCAGTGCCCGAGTTTCCAAATGGTCAGTCCGCCCCTGCCCACATGGAGATTGCAAGGGCAGTGCATTTCCACGCAGTTCGGGAAATAAAAATGGAGCACGCCTTTGCCACACCACATTCTGGTGTGAACTGTCCCTTACTCAAACATGCCTTGAACTATGCTTGTGCAACTATTATTAAACAGATATCTGCTCTATGTATGTGTATTTTATAGTGTGCTGTACAACATTAAATGTATCTAAACCCCAAAACAAACAAACAAAAACATATATTGCAGCTTACCAGTCCTTAGATGTGGTAACAACAGTTTTGTTTTCTTTTTCAGGCTTTTTTCCCTTTATTTTTCACCTTTTAATCCTGTCTTTAACACATCAACTGTCTTTGGGTGACAACACTTACTGTTTTGAAGAAGCAGTGTTGTTACCGTAGGATGCCCTTCTGAATTGGACAACAAAACACGTCCTTCTCTCCTCATCTATTATACGGGCGGAGGGGGTTTGTAGCTCATGGAAGATAACCTAGAAGGAAGATAACTATTTTAGTGCACTGGAAGGTGTTTCTAGTAAAATATAATTATCCTAAAAAACAAAAACTAATGCAGCAACCCACATATACGGAATGATAATATACTGTATTATACTAAATTTTTCTTGCATTTTGATTTAAGTTATCATTTGTTTTTTTAAATGACAGAAAACAAGCACACACAAAAATCTCATATAAAGGATGGTACCTTATCAGAACCATAAAACTGAAGGGTTTACCTCATTCCGCTTAGGAGTGAGACTTTATTACCCCCTCCTGATCACTTACTTCCTAAATCAGGTGTCACACTGGCTGCCCTCCAGCTGTTGCAAAACTACAAGTCACATCATGCCTTTGGGAATCATGCTTGTAACTGTCAATCTTGCAATGTGTCATGGAACTTGTATTTTGACAACAGCTGGAGGGCCATCGGTTTGACACCCATATCCTAAATTATGAGGATAGAAACAGGAGGACCTCCCCCTAAGAGCCCAAATGATTTCCACTCAATGCAGTTGTGGCAAGTCATTTGGTCTTATTTAATAAAGATGTACAAACAGCAGTGATACTATGGAAATGAAAATAATTGATATAATAAATCATACATTATTTATTAATGACAAATCAATAACAATAGGTGCTAACTGGTTTCTGAGGGTTACTGCAACTTACATAATATATAAAAAGGCCTAATTGTATGCAATGGAAAGACAAAATTGATGCCTGACAGATATGTCATTTATTTATGATTTATACCATTGTAAGGGTCATTTACTGGAAGTATTCCCAGCATACAAATATTAGGTATTCCTATGTGCACTGATTTATTTATGCCTGGCAGTTCTTTGCCTTATTTGGAACTGCTTGCAGTATTGATAAAACAGGTCACCACTAATTTCTTTCCTTTGTGATTTTATTCATTTTAAGATCTTGGGGGAGGAGGGGGGGAGAATTGCCACAGAAGACAACACTACTGCTAAATGGCCTAGCTCAAGACACTCTGTTTAATCAGAATGCCTAAATAATTTACAGAGGTATAGTATTAGTATTTTACATATAGAAGTATAGTATTAGTATTTTACATATAGTAATAGTATTTTACATATAGAATTGGTTCTAATGAATGTTTTGAAAATAGTTGTAAACCCTTACATTTACCCAGTGAACTGACTGGACCCAGGTGGTACACAGAGATGAAAACAAAACCTCCTACATAAGTTGTACCTGTTTATCTGCAGTATTCCCTTCTTTACAGCCATTCAAAGTGCAGAATTTGAAAAGCCTGTCTGAGCTTTCACAAAACAGGAGGTGGAGAGCTGAAATTACACACTTCAGAGCTCAGTTAAGAGAACTCTGAGAGCTGATTGGAGGGAAAGGACACAACCCCCCCCCCTTTCACACATAGCTCAGGAACAGAGTTGAGGCTGTCATTCTCAGGCTGTGTGTTGAAGCTCCCTTCCCATCATCCTTTTTCCCTTGGTGTCAGGAAAACATGTTAGACGTGACTCATAAAGATAGCAGAGGAACAAAGCAGCAGACAGAAATGACACATAGTGCTCTTAACTGAGGCAAGTACATACAATAGAGGGATATGTTTTGCTCATATTTCATGTCTAAGGTTTACAGAATCTTTACATTTGATTTACAACTCTGCAGAGTGTGCAAATGAAGTGGTGCTTGCGTAAGATATTCCATGGAAGAAAAGAGACTTACTGAAATCCAGAGCAATGAGTCTACCTCATGTACCCCTTGCAGTTGGTCATGTGATGTCCAGGGGCGGACTGACCATTTGGAAACCTGGGCACTGCCCGAGGGCCCGGGGTCAGTAGGGGGCCCCATGAGATGCCCCTGGTACCTTTTTCATAGGCTTTTTTGAGTTTGGGCAAGGACACAGGGGCCCCATGATCCCCTATTGCCCGGGGGCCCCATGAGTTGTCAGTCTGCCCCTGGTGATGTCACAGATCACGTGATCAATCACATGGGTTACACGACGCACACCGCACTGCTAGTTATCAGCAATTCCCCTTTTTGCTTTATAAGATATTGTGTGAGAATCTTTCCATTGGGACCCTTTGTGTAATTGTGGGTTTTACTAATTTTGGCCAGCTACTAAAATTTAGCCCAGAAAATGCATTTGCATGTTGTTGGAGAAGGTGGTGGTGACATATGATATGGTCCGGTTTGGATAAAGTGGATACACATGTACATCCATCCTGGTTTGACATATGTAGCAGTGCAATAAAAACTCCATTCATCTACATGGGAGACAGACATTGTTATGTACACACAAAGCCAATTTGAGCAGTGACATATTTTTTCAGGCAAAAGCTCATCTAGTGGCATTCTTAAGCCCTTCAAAGTGTATGCTAGTCCAGACATGCACTGTGTGTATATAACATTCACAGTTCTCCATATAGATGAAAGATGGATCTCCTTCACAAGCAATGGATGTCTTACTATTAAGTGACAAGGGTGACAAGTGTCAAGTATGAAAATCCGTCAGCATACAACGTACACCATCCCATATTTCTGCAACAGACCAAAACATTGCTTGACACAGTCATAAGGTTTATGTATAGGCACCAGCTCTGTCTCAGAGCTCTGTGTTGGAGTATATATAAGAGTGATTATATAAAACAGAGAACTAACACCAAAACACAAGCCTAATGAGATCATACAAGTCCACAAAATAACAAAAGACCACCTACCCTTTTGAAAAAATCCATACATGCCAGTCTAGGCCTATATTTAATATCAGTGCATATTAGGACAACTGAATTTTTTTTAACTCATTAATTTTGGTATGTATTGCTATACACAAAAACAAAAGGAAATAGAAAGACACTAATCTGATCAATTAAACGTGTTTAAAAAGCTTAAAAAGCTAATTAGAAATTTCCAGATGTCACAGCTGTCAGTTAATAAAAAAAAACCCACAACAATAACAACAAAATCTAAACATATTTTAACATTTTGTTTAAATTTTGTTTATTATTAATAAAATATACATTGCCTGTGAAACAATATATATTTTTTGTAACATGGATTTATGTAATAGCTAAACAGTTTACCAGGCTACTCCGGATGAATAATTACATTTATTATTGCAATCAGTTTGTAAGGAAATGTGATCTTGTTCCGTCATAAATAGATCTTGTGTTTAGAGAATAGTTGCCATCTATAAATCAGTTTTTTCATGCATTTTAAACAGTGATAAATCCAATTTGTGTTGTCTATGCAAAGTTCACAAGTTCACATGAACTAATAAGCAGCCATTACATCAGTTCCAGAGGCTGTTATTCCAGATTTACCTATTTAATTTCAGAGCCGGTGCTTTTTCTGGAAATGTGATGCTTTAAAAACATGGTTAACCGTTCATTGTCTGAATCCTTTCTACCCTTATGTTAGGAGATTTTGGGGGATTGTTGTTTACATGGTTCCGTTCAGTCATCTGACATGCAACATTAAACATACAGAGAATAGGCAGCCACTTGAGAATTTAAGCATCTGTCTACATGTATTTATAGGTGAAATCAGGGAACTGATGGTTTCTGAACATGCCATGTTTTTATAATTAGACATTTACTCTTTATATTGCTGTAAGAGGAATCATGCATAAATATAGCAATAACTTTTGACACAGTGATGCTTTGTTGTAAGTAATAGCTAATATATTACAGAGAATAAAACAAGGTATAATACATTTTATTTACTGAATTGTAATTTAGATGTACTGATGAATGAAATGATTGAATGTGTTTTAAACAAATCTGAATTCCTTTCAAAGGGAAGAATCAGTTTAATTTGATGAATATAAAAAAAAAATAAAAAAAATGGTTAGAGATGAATGTGGAAAGTTACTGAATCATTTAAAAAGCAACAGTTTTTGTTCTAAGCCAGTGCCCTGCATTAAAGGAAGTGGCTTTGTTTGACACCATGTACTGTACTGTATCAAAACTCTTTGTAGCACCTCATTACAAGCTTACTAGAATGTTTGGAGGAGTGCATTCTGGTTAGCTTGGGCATCATGGAATAGATAAGAACTGTGGCCTGAAGATAAGTCTGTTGCTAAAGACATCAAAAGAAGAGAGATTAAAGTGCATGCACATTTACAAAAGATAGAACACTCTACCAGATTCCAACAATGTAATATTTGCTGACCATCCAGTATATATCATAAAAAATATTTTACTGTTAGCACCTTGAAGAAAAAGTACCGGTGCCAAGGACCATTAAGCAATTTATAGCTAAATATGTATATGTATTCAAAATGACCTTTGTAAACAGACTTGGTTGCCTAAAAGTAGTCTAATTTTTTTTCACAGCACCCCAGGAACCTGGAATATGGAACACTCTATTATTCATATACAAATGAGGCTTCTTAATATAGTACTGGGCCACATGGGGAGTTATGGCAGTTTAGTGGCAAAGTGATGACTTCTTAGCTTAATTTGGTATTTGTATACAATAATGTTTTTATTTAAGTGCTTCTGGAATGCCCTAGAAAAGAAATGTTATACCTGCAAACGCCTCTTATTGGATCAGGAGTCATTTTACTAAGGTCAGTTTGACATTAATGCATGATTACCCTTTGCCCCATGCAAAGAAATTAGGGAGAGTTAATTATGTCATTCAGTCAAGAAGGTCACAATAGCTATTATAATTATTATTAATAATGTTACCAAGGTGGGCTATTCACTAATTCTTCAATTACTAAATTGGCTACTTATGAAATGGAGAACAAATATCAAATATATCAAATACACTTTAGTTTTATTAACTGTTCCTTCAAAAGTTTAGTAATTATAGTTCAATTCAGCTGGTTTAATTTACTGAAATGTATCTTTATAATAAACTATCGTACTCCAGAAATTTGCAATAAGGCTTGTATTGGAGAAGAACCTTCTTTCTAAGTAAAGGCAGGGCTCACTTTAACTTAATTATTCAACTGTTACCAGTCACTGGCTGGTCCTTTTGTTTCCCTGTTAAACTTATAGTCCAGATGTTTAGTACATGTTTTGTAAAATTCCTTGAAAATCATTACAAGGTTCTCTCATGCTGGTATAAAGTCCCATTGATTGTTCATAATTTCTGGCCATCTGTGCCTAACCTATGTTGGAGATGCAGATTGGAACCCAGCTCACTGTTGCACATATGGTGGATGTGTCCTATTCTCCAAAATGTCTGAATTGAGGTTCAACGCGTGATTAATTGATTATCTACCTGCACTTTAGACTTCACTCCTGCCTAATTCCTCCTACACCACACTGCCTTACCTGGATGTCATCATCTAGCATGGATAACTTCTCCAAATTTATCACATTTTGGTCCTGCTAGACGCATTTTCAGACCATGACAGAATATGCCATTATAATGGGTGCCAACCTTGGTCAGTCCATGTAGGATAAGAGATCTCTTCTTTGCATGCCACCTCTACTGGCTTGAGGTCTTTCCTGCCCTAACCATGGTGGTCCATGGTGAGGAGGCAGAGGAGGGGATGAGGAGAGTCTCTCTCCCTACCTCATGCTCTCTCCCTCATCCCCTCTTATTATCCCCCTCCTTCCCTCTCCCATGTCCCCTCTTTCCATCTCCACCCCTCCACAACCCCTTCCAGCTCCCTCACCTCCCCCTCCTCCTTCACCTCCTTCCCTTTTTTCTTTTCTGTTTGGCCTCTTCTTTATATTTTTCGCTTATGTACAACCTCTTTAAACTTCAATAAAAATTATTTGAATTAAAGAGTTGGGTTGTAAGGTTAACAAGAGAAAGGCCTTCAGTTTACAAATAGTTTGGCAGCTTAACTGAAAATTGTATAAAAAAAAGACCATGAGACCATTTGCCATGAGAAAATATACTGTAGAAATGTTACCATGTTTATTATAAACAATACTTGTACTAGAGCAGGGATTGAAATTTCCACTTGCCTGCTTGCCAATGACGAGTGGAAATTATATTGTGTCCCCCAGGGCCGTCTTGCTGAGCAGGCTCGGAGCTCAGGCAGTATCTGTCATTGGCACTGGGAGCCGTCAGACTGCTTAATAGCTGAGTGTAGTGAAAGCAAAGCAAGGAGTGTGTGCTGTGCTCTCTGCCTCCCCCTAGAGTGCAGTACCCGGATCTGTGAGTGAACAACGAAGTACTGCAACTTTTTATGGGGGGGGTGTACGTGTACATGTGTGTGTGTGTTTGTGTGTGTCTGTGTATGCATATACAATTGTACATGTGTCTGTGTGTATGTACATGTGTGTATCTGTACATGTGTCTGCGTGTATGTACATGTATGTGTGTGTGTGTGTACATATGTGTGTGTGTGTGTGTGTGCATGTACATGTGTGTGTGGGTTTGTGTGTATGTACATACATGTGTCTGTGTGCACATGGTCTGTGTATATATGTACATGTGTCTGTGTGTATGTACATGTGTCTGTGCATGTGTATTTCTGTGTGTGTACATGTATCTGTGTGTATGCGTGTCTGTATGTGCCTGTGTGTTTATACATGTGTCTGTATGTGTGTGTGTACGTGTCTCTGTGCTTGTGTGTACATGTTTCTGTGTGTGTGTGTATGTACATGTCTCTGTGTGTGTACGTGTCTCTGTGCTTGTGTGTACATGTTTCTGTGTGTGTGTATGTGTATGTACATGTCTGTGTGTGTGTACAGGTGTCTCTGTTTGTGTGTGTTTGTTGGTGGTGAGTAACTCTAAGGCCTGGCTAGTAGCTCAGGCCTTGAAATTTTAAGCCCTGTGCTAGAGAACTCTGGAGAGAACACTGATGACATTGAAAAGTGGGTACATAATATTCATGTGTTCTGCTATATAGTTTTTTTTTAATTAAACCATTAACTCATGGCAATCAGTAATATTTTGTCTTTTACTTATGTGACTTCAGTAAACTGGAACCTGGAGGTAGAAGTGAAAAGAATGGAAATAATATATTTATAATAAAAATAATGCATATATTAATATATTCAATTTACACTATTGTATGAATTGTTTACATTCATAAACAGTTTGTTTTGACACCTCAGTGTAAATGTTGTTACTATAAAAACAGGCAGTACTGCATTGAAATGCATGAGGATATTATTGACAGAACATAAACAGAGTGTAAACCGAAACCAAAACTGCCTAAGAATGAAACAAAATGCATTCACAAGACTATCTGTCTACATCCAAACAGATGATCATGGTAAACATCCAGAATAGAAGTTCAAACAACCACTTCAAAAACATCCAGCTAATGTGCCATTAAAGTTCAATCAATTCATCTGTGAATTATTTAGTCCTGGTAATTGATTCAAATAGGCTGGATACCTGGACTGTTTATGGATTTCCCAGAACCTACATGAGGACCTCTTCCCAGGATTAGCAAGCTCATGATGTATGTTTGAGGAACTGATTCAGATTCCTGTCATTCTGCACATGTTCTTCCTAGCACTCACGTGATGAACTGTGAGCTACTCCATTTAAGATACTACATTTTTACTAAGTAATTCCCAAAGGACTGCAAGCAAATCCAAGAACTATCAAAGAATCCAGGGAATCCATGAAAAGAAAAGTGACAACAAAAAGTCCAAAAAAACCCTTTGAATTGCGTATTTGTATCAACATTAACCACTTGAGCCCCACGGCAATTCTGACATGACTTACATGTAAAAATCAACATTTTTTTGCTAGAAAATTACTTATAACCAACAAAACAGTATATATATTTAAGCAGAGGTCCTAGAGAATAAAGTGGTGGATTTTGAATTTTTTTTATGTCACATGACATTTGCACAGCGTTTTTTCAAGTGCATTTGCGAAAAAATACTTTAATGAATTTTAATGCACAAAACAGACTATAATACCCAATTGTTTGGTAAAATATAAAAGATGTTGCACCAAGTTAGTAGATACCCAACATGTCATAGTTGAAAATTGTGCAAGCTTGTGGAATGATCACAGACAACAGTACTTAAAAATCTCCATAGGCATCGCTTTAAAAGCCTCCATAGCTTACCAGTTTAGAGTTACAGAGCTTTAATTATTGCTCCCACTATAACGTTCGCAGAGATACTTCACATGTGAGGTGCAAACATCCTTTATATATGCATGTGTGATGTATGTATGAGTTTGCATGCGAGCATGGGAGAATCAGGGTGCTTTACTTTTTTTTTAATTTTATTATTTTTTATTTCATTTTTTAATCACTTTTGTGGCTTTCACAGGGGATGAAAAACATCCCTTGTGATAGCAGAAGCAGTGACATGTCCCCTTTATGATGAGATCTTGGGTCTATTAGATCCCAGGTCTCTCCTCAAAACATGAGATCAAACTCAGGTTGGTTTGATCTGTTGCTTCCACAGGCTGGAAAAGGTCTGTTTATATTAGATTGAAAACAGAAGTGACAAAATACTTGTCGTGTCCGGTTTCATAGACCCTAGAGATGATTGGGGATATTAAGGTCCTCAGTCATCTCTAGGGTTCGCTGGCATAACTGCTGGGTTCAATCCCAGGTTCCCTGATGGGATGGGACAGTTTGGGAAGGAGGCTGAAGGCAGCAGGAGGGGGTAGACCCCTTCTGCAGCATGTAAAATCAATCCAGTGGCTAATTATCCACTTGGATCACTTTTACTTTATTCAGCATCACTAACTAAAAAAAACATGGCAGCCACTGTGATATAATCACTCAGACTTAATGACTTACAGGTACATTGTTGGATGACAAGTTGTAACAGATAAAATTAAGCTAATGTAAACAAATTTAGGTAAAGAATCACATTAATTTTATATTATCTCTGACTGACAAGTTTTTCCTGTGTTTATTCCTAAGGATAAAGGATTTTTATTTCCTTGGCCTCTTATAGAAAAAAAATCAGCAGAACATGTACAGCATGAATGTAGAAAAAAATAACTCTATAAATACTCTAGCCTTTGTTAAGTACAATTATCAGTACAATTATCTAATCAGGGTCAAGGTAAATATCTATCTTTCTTTCTTTAATCACATTATTGGGTATTTGATGTGAACATATAACAGGACAAATAAATTATCCACCAAGTGAGAATGCTTAGATAGAAGATATCTTTGAAATGCTTTCTGCTGAGCACTATATAGTGATAGCAAAATATCTCTGGTACATTGTGTTTTGGCTCTGTGACCTTAGCATCACATCAGCAATAGTTTTCCAGTGTTAGCACATACAGAAAGATTCCATGCTGACACTTACAGCATACCCACATCGAAATGATGCAGCATTTTGTTCTCTGTGCTGGAAAATAATATTTGAATTTTTTATTTTTCAAATTTTTTTTTAATCAACTGTTTGTTGAGGGTCCTATATTATATCATATCCAAAATTTAGCTTGATACATTTTGTAATTTTCTATAATTGCCCCTCCAAATAAAAACATTATGGCTCTATCCATTTTAACCATTAAGCATATGTTCTATAAATCCCAGCACAATGGTCATTCTGGTAAACATATAATAATTACAGAACTTGGATGGGCTTATCATCATGTACAAACCTCAAGACCTTTTTAAAGTTTTCTGTTCCTTCTTATCCTAATGTGATTTTGAGCCTCACTTTCTCCAGCCCCTAAATAGCTGCCCTCCCCAAGTTGATGCATTTGCTAACTAGTGTTGATTATGTATGCAGAGAACAGCCGTTTCATGATCAACCCTCACACTTAAAATCTTTTTTAATGTGATATTGAGCCTCACTTTCTCCAGCCCCTAAATAGCTGCCCTCCCCAAGCTGATGCATTTGCTAACAAGTATTGATTATGTATGCAGAGAACAGCCTTTTCATGATCAACCCTCACGCTTAAAATCTTTTAAAATACTTGTTTTCTGGTTTTGACATGAAAAACATTTCCAATCACTTCTGTTCATCGATTGTTTATTATTCACTTTTCATAGGCAAGCACAAGTTTTCTACAAACATTTCCCAGAACTAGACAGAAAGGGATGGTGTTAAAACTCATGGGCTAACTACCCTATAAAAGCGAGTCCACTAGAATTCAGAGTACAAATAGGACAACTTTAAATAGAGCTACACAGTGTATGTGTACAAAAAGTGATTTACAGATACAATATAACAAGTAAATTTTTTTAAAGAGTTTCTTTTTTTTCTTTAAGAAGGAAGGATTTTTTGCATAGCAATTTATTTTACTTTTATATTGGTCTGACTGCCAGTTCTAAAAAGGCAAACCTTTTAAATTTTCTGAAAGAGTATATATTTTCTCATAAGCAGAAGTCATTTTTAACTTCAAATAGTTTTTATTGAAAGGTTTTTACACAAATGCAGTAATATATAACGTAATACACTGTGGTTCACATTAGAATGAGGTGGTACATAAGGTATGTATAACCTGAGGATGTATTTCCCCACCAGTTGGCTGGGGAAGATGTGGACCTGTTTTCATATTATTGGTAGACAAGAATAAACTAATGTGAATCTAGTGGTTTCGGAATACATTATGAATGGGGTCGGATGGGGATGAAGGAAGGGAGGGGGGGGAAAGGGGGGAGTACCAGTCAAGCGTTATGTACTTAGTAGTAATGATATTATATGGATGTCAATTAATAGAGCAGTTAGGGTCATTGAGCCAACGAGACCATTGGAATTTATGGTATGTGAGGTTTCGGGATGCTGTTCTCTTTTCCATTTCACATTGGTAATTTAGGTCATTGATAAGGGTTGAGAAAGCAGGGATTTTGGTGGACTTCCACAATCTGGTGACATTATTTTTTGCCTCTGCCAGTATGTGGATTATGATAGTTTGTGTGTTTGGGGGAAATTTGTCTATTCCTATATTTAAAAGGGCTAGGGCTGGATTTGGGGGGATGCGGGATTCTGCTATTGAAGAAATTAGTTGAAACACTTTATTCCAAAATGATGTAAGAGATTTACATTGCCATAGTGTGTGAGTGATCGAGCCTAATTCTCCGCAGTGTCTCCAACATTTAGGTGAGTGTTGGGGGTAAAAAAGAGCGAGTTTAACTGGTGTTAGGTACCATTGGTGTAATGTTTTTAAGTATGAATCCCAGTGGGAGCTACACTTGGAAGCTTTGTATGTAATGTTGAAGGTTGCAGAAGTCATTTTTAATATGAAAAATAACTCCATACAAAGTCTACTTTATTTATGGGGCCCACACATGGAACATTTATAGAATTTATATTGTTACGCAAAAAATTGCAAGCTTTTTGAAATTTTGCACACAAGGCTATTAAAATGTGCATTGGTGTTTATTGATATTACAACAAACACAGTGGGGTAGATTTACTATAATGCACTTAGAATCTAGTGCAGCTGCACATGATAGTCAATCAGCTTCTAATTCAGCTTGTTCAATTAAGCTTTGGGAATAAAACCTGGAAGCTGACTGGTTACTATGCAGAGTTGCACTAGATTTTGAAAGCTCCAGTTTTAATAAATAACCCCCAATGTTATTTAGCAGACAATCTTTTACCTTGCAATATTGCTACTAAACAAATCTTTTCTACAATCAAGGTCCTTAAAGGAAAAGACTTGTGAATCTCTGGGATGGTGACATCTTAGAAAGAAGACAATCAAACTCAGGTATTCCAGTCTAAGAAAAGATAATAGAGGTGTGACTAGAAGGTACCCTACCCTACAGCAAAATGTTTGCAAAGTATGATTACTTCTGTTTGTCTTAAGGAGGTCAGTTCATTTGAAAAACACTCTGATGAAAGACATTGTGAGAACAATGATAGACATGCACTGAATTGAAAAAAAAAAGTTGCAGAGGCATTTCTAACAGGCAGTTCATCAGTCCACAGTAAAATAAGGCATTTACTCTTTGCTTAATGATTGCGGTGAAGCTCTTCTGATTTCCATCATCCAATAATGTGCAGACAAAAATACCATTTTTTTCATTTCCCTTGGGTATTCTTTGCAAACTGAGTTTTCACATTATTCACTAACCTATGTTTCCCTTGCAAAACTAACAGACTATTTGCCTTTAGTAAATTAAACCCAATGGAGAAATAAATGAAGGAATTATAATAAAAAGATAAATATCACTTCTGAAACTATGTCCTGTTGACAAAGCAGACAACACTTGAACTCTTTTACTGAAATGCAGAACAAACTTGATGGAGGGAACATTGTGGTTTAGGGTTGCTTTTCTGCCACAGGCTCCACTCAGTTTGATATGATAGGAAACAGATATTTCAGAATTGCATAAAACAGGTTAAAGTAGAATTTTAGGATAGCTTTTAGTTTCCTAAAGTGTAATAGAAGTTGGTTAATGCTACCAGAAGAGGACATAAAACTCCTTAGAAAACAACAACCAGAAAACAAAATAAAACATAATTCTGCAGTCAGAATATACAGCTCATCACAAATGAGATACTGTGGTATGACCCCTTTATTCAAGGAATCATAGAAATGTCAATGAACTGAAACAGTTATATAATGAGGAAAAACCTAAAATTGCTCTTGGTATTAAACCACCACATAAAAAATGTAAAAATGGCCATCAGGAGTTTTATGCTATAATGTGCTAGCATGCACTGTATATTAGCACATAATGACAGACTTACTTGCCACGCAATCTTCTACATGACTGTGATGTCAGTGCTCTCTTCTGTGACAGGTGCTTCCATTTTCTCCCAATCTTTTTTCCGGGTTCAGACTCTCTGGCTGCTTGATTGGCTGGGTCACGATGGCATTACTTCACACGTGCAAACAAGAGTCACGTCTTCATGGCACAGTGTGGTGCTGTAAATGTACACATAAATAAATGCCAATAGGCAGGGGGAAGGGTTTATGAAAGAAAAGGCCAATAGGCTTCTATCATTAAAATCCTACCTGTCAGCTATTTTTTTTTGTTCCAAAAACATTTTTTTAAAGTCAAAGAGCAATATCCGGCTTATAACAGCTTTGCAAATGCAATAAGTCATAAACCATGAAGTCAATACAAACAATAGCATAGACAGAGAGTGTCAGCAAGTGATGGTTCTGATCGGCCGTACAGGAAAATATGATGTGATTAATAGCTACCAAACCCATGTGTGGGTCAGTTACATAACAGTAAGGTATCTGGAGCCTTATTGTTGGAAAAAGGAGAATATGGAAATGTTTAAGGGGTTCTTCAGAAGGATGGAGTTGTTAACTGAGGGGGAACCCTCTAGATCGTGGTTAGTTCATGGAACTTAGTCTGACCTGTAGCCAAGTAATTGAAATCTAGAGTGGGAACATAGAAGGGGGAAAAAAAAGGGGAGGGAAGATAATGGGGGGCAGGGAGAGGAGTGGGAAGGAAAGAATGAATGAGTGGGGGGGGCTTCTTAATCTCTTAGGACAGCAGGTTTTCTTGGAGGCCAAATACTTTGTTTCATTAGGAAGTGCAAGATAGGAAGAAGCAATACTTTGAAAAATCCCCTCAGTGTGCATTCCCTCTGCTCGGCCCCCCTGGGAAAGAGAATAATTTAGATAATTTGGGCCCTGTGCCATTCTTACAAAAAGAGCCGCTTAAACAGAGGCATTGTTCTTATGCAGCAGGCGATTAAGGGGTTACATCGGGTATTTGTATTGTGCAGTTATTTAGAAATGATCTGAGCAGGTCCAGGTGTTTGAACATTTTTAAGGGGAAAATGCGATATCAATTAATTCTTCCATCTCCTTAATTTTACATAAGCAGATGAGTCAGTCAGACACGGACGGGAAGTGGGGTGTACCCCTGTTCACTGGGATGCAAAGTTTAGATGCATTTACTATATTCATTGCCAAAGATTTAAGATAGGTCTTGACGGACAAAGAGGAGTGGTGCAAGAGGAATTGTGCTATACGAATTGTGGGTATAGTCTAGGGTGTACGTAGAAACTGTTAGCAATTTTAATTTTTAAAATTAATTTTTTCAGTTTAATTCTGTTTTGACCCTTGTGTAAGTCTTATCAGAAACGATGAGAAGACCTGAGCTTAGGTTGTTGCTGCTAAATGCAATGGGTTTGTATACCTTGACAGCCTAGACTGTGAATGTTTAAACAATGTGTTCAATAAAAACATGAAACAACAATTGTCTGTATCTATCTATCTCTTTACATATATTTTTTTTCTCGCCTTTTTTGTTTCCTAATAGTAGAAAGAGAAATTTCAAGAAATTAAGCAGAAGGGGATGACTTTAAAACTCATTGAACTAAGATGCATGTTTGATTAAAAAAATATCAACTAATAGCTCCCCTCATGAGTGCAGTTTAAAGAACTCTCTGTTCTGTATATATCTCTGGAGGAATCACATGAAAATTCTGTGTGTCTCAGTTTCAGTAAACGTAAGATGATGAAAGTGCTCTGAAGTCGAGGTTTGTTTTAGAAAAGATCACTGTTTGTTCTTTACTGCTGTGCAGGTTCTAGACAGGGACTTCTGTATCTAGTAACAAAATTGTGCGAGGAGTGATGTATTTTACAGGAGTCACCGCGCAGAGCTTTGTACAAAACTCAAGAAAGCATGGTACACAAGTTCACTATTTCCTTTACAATCTGTCCACATCATGCTTCAAATAACCTCCTGCAGTTTCAGCCTTCAATATTATTGACGGAAAGCTCTTCTGCTTTGGGCAAATCCTCCAGAGGACAGTATTAAAAATACTATGGAATGTAACTTAGTTCGACTAACAAGACTATGAGATCAGAATACAAATGTGCATTCAAAAATAAATTCATTCATTGACATTCACAATTACATTTATTTTACATGTGTTAGCATTTCAGCATTTAACAGAAAATAAAATGTGAATAACACACTTAACACTGCAATATGGGCAAACAGCAAAAAGTATAGTGGAAATAATTTTATAATTTCTGTTTTACCTGGTAAATGATATGTAATTCTTTACAACCAATCCTTATCACACTTTACCCCTTCACCCCCAGAGTCATTTTTTTTTTAAATTTTCACACACTATACATCCCATAGTACATACAGTATTATTATTATATTATACAGTATTTATATAGCGCCAAAAGGGTTTGCTCGGCGCTGTACAATAGCGAGGGGGACAGAACATGAGACAATACAGTAACAATACAATACACGAGGGGTTCAAGGGCCCTGCTCTTTCGAGCTTACAGTAGTCCCTAGCAGGGGCGGACTGACCATTTGAAAATTCGGGCACTGCCCGAAGGGCCCGGGGTCAGTAGGGGGCCCCATGAGATGCCCCTGGTACCTTTTTCATAGGCTTTTTTGAGTTTGGGCAAGGACACAGGGGCCCCATGATCCCCTATTGCCCGAGGGCCCCATGAGTTGTCAGTCCGCCCCTGGTCCCTAGTCCATCCCAGGAGTTAGCAAGAGGGGGTGGCTGTGTTCCAACAAACAGTTGGACTATGGAGAACAAATTTAGCCACCCATTAACAGGAAATTAGATCACAGCAGAAACAAAAAAGGAATTTGGAGATCTGAAGGATGCTGAGAGCAATAGAAAGAACTTTTTGAGTTAAAAATATATAATTGAATAGAATTTTTTTAAACCAGAGTTTGGTGTCACTTTAAGGAGACGTCAGTAGACTTCAGGCCCGTGTTGTCACCCTTGTAGTCTGCCAAATCTCAGTGAGCAAAGATTGTGCTGCTAACCAAGCCAAAGCCATTGAGTTTGACAGCTCTGAGCATGGAAGTGCTCAGAGCTGAGCGCTTGCAGCTTTAGACTAGAAGGGGAAATCAACAAATGATTCTTCATTGGTTCCATGCTGTTCTCCAGCCTAACATCCATCTTGAATGTTTTTGGCACTCGGAGGGATGTGTAAGCCAGGGACAGATATAGGGTAGGTTAGGCAGGAGGTGGCAATTTCACATACATAAAGAATTCATCGGGCAGCTTGTAGTCACCGATATTACTTCTACAGGAAAGGTGGCAGATTGCTAAAAAAAAACCCTCTAGGCTGCTGTAGCAGCCATAAGATTGTTTATATACTGCTGCTGTAGTAGTTATGACAATAGCAACAAAGGGTTGAAGAGACTCTGTCACTAAGTTAAAAAAAGGTTAAACCATAGATAAACAAAGTGAAAATCTTACCGTTGCTAATTTTTCAAAACAATTTCTAAACTCCTGCAAGTTACTTTAGAAATGGATTGAGAATTTGGCTGCTGTTGGAAAAATCTATTTTCTAGCTTCAGTCCATCTCCCCTTACCCTCTGTTCATGTCATAGTTCTCTCGTGTGACTCTGGCACAGGTTCGTGTGATTTCCACCCAGAGCCTCAATGCAGCATATGAGAACACCCATAAAGAATGCCACTGCCCTACAGGAAAGAACTTCAAATTGGGGTTGATATACTAAAACTGGAGAGTGCAAAACCAAGTGCAGCTCTGCATAGAAACCAATCAGCGTCCAGGTTTATTTGTCAAAGCTTAATTGAACAAGCTGAAGTTAGAAGCTGATTGGCTACCATGCACAGCAGCACCAGATTTTGCACTTTCCAGTTTTAATAAATCAACCCCCCAATTTTGTTTATGGAGCTGCCTGCTCCTTGTCTCCGACTCACCACTGGCTCCATTTGCTTTAGAAGTCATGCACTGCTTTGTTCACACTTCTTCAGTCATTGGTCATGTGACTCAAGAAGCCATGTTAAAATGTCAACAAATATCACCTTTCTGGTATGAATGCCTGAGAGCAGCGCAAAGGGACTCCACGTGCAATGTCTGACCTCAAAGACAAAATGGCGTCACAAATCAGTGAAAACAAGTCTTTAGGAGTGCACATAAAAGAAAAGACTGTGAGACACATGGGGGTTTATTTACTAAAGCTGGAGAGTCCAAAATCAGACTCCCTTCTGCATAGAAACCAATCAGCTTCTAACCTCAGCTTGTTCAATGAAGCTTTGGCAATGAAACCTGGAAGCTGATTGGTTTCTATGCAGAAGGGAGTCTGATTTTGGACTCTCCAGCTTTAGTAAATAAACCCCATGAGGTCTGCAGAATCTACAAATATAAAGTAGTAAAAAACAAGTACAGTACATATATAATACTTAACATCTTGCAAATGGGCACTATATATATATATACAGCCATCTGTACAGTCTAGTTCCCTATTGCTCCAGTAGAAAATACCATAACATCTTCACACATCCAAATTTAAACCAGAGCTAAACTTACCTTTTCTTCAATGATCCAAGTCGCTGGCCAGTGCTGACATCTTCTGCTGGGTGCAGGTCTTCAGCCATATTTATAGGCCAGCACGGGATGATGTCCCTCCTACACATGTTCAGGAGTGCAGTCATTTTGGCATACAGGCGTTGTGCCTGAATACAAACTGAGCTGCACTTGTGCTTGTGCAGCTCAGTGTACATTCCAAAGAAGACTGTGAGCAAGCAGATAACTATTATTGCAGCAGAGAAATTACATGTCTCTTTTTCAATAACGAGCCTGCCTGCTTGCAATTTTGACAGCGGAACTTTATTTCTACTTTAATCATCTAAACCTTTGGTTATTTGTCGATGTGGCCTCGTTGTTATCTTCTGAAATACTGTACGGCTTAGCTAAACATCCCTCTTCTATAGTGACTGAAATGTAGAACTATCCAAGCTTTAAACGTCAATTATTCCTGTTTTATAACCATATTCCTGTTCTATTCTCTCTTTGCAACAGTTATTGCAGGCACTACCATTATGTTCCTTATTTGAATTTTTTTAGCAGGAGTGCAGGAGATGATGAGTTTAACATAAGAAGGATTACTTATTGCATGAAGTACAGCTTCAAAATAGGTTTAACAAGCTTACGCTGATAATCATATAAAAGGATTAAAGTGAGCCTGTCTAAAGTGTGGACACGAACATTACTGATATAGTGCAGGTACCTTTCTGTGCCTGAGATATCTGCCCTTGTCAATAAATCAGTTCCTTTGTGCATGGGGAAGAACTTAGATGCTGAGTCCAGGCTGTATGGAGTGCCTTGAATATTTTCAATCTTAGATTTAAAATGTATTTCCAATTTTGAAGTCTAATTTGAGAAAACTCCACAATTTCCTAGATTGTAAGCTCCAAGGAGCAGGGCCCTCCTATACCTCTTGTTTTGAAATGTATTGTTGCTGTATTGTCTCCCGCTATATTGTAAAGCGCTGAGCAAACTGCTGGCGCTATATAAATCCTGTATAATAATAATATATTAGTTATGTGTTTTCATTCACACGGCATACCTACTTTTTTTAATGCATATTTCTTATCCTTTATGTTTTTAGGAGAAGATGTCATGGCAGACTACAAGCATTTCTCAACTTTAGTATGATCTGTCCCAAAAGAAAGGTTTAAGGATGGGTTGAGTTCCTTCTCATTATCATACAATGAGGAAACCCGACTTGTAAATATTTAGAGGATCAAAAGGATTTACAAAAATACAGAAAATGTATGCTGATCTTGCCAGTCACTTCCCGTGAGCTGTACTGAAGAATATCTTCCTTCTTACCTATCTTCTGTTAACTACCACATGCCTTACCCTTAAATGTAATGGAGATGAAGAGATGCAGACATATAGACAGGTGCAGTTAGCCACTTTGTCATTAGATGACTCTGTGCCAGAATAGTGTCTAGTTACAGCAGACAGTGTCATAGGTGCTAGGACCCTTTTAGGTAGCCCAGGGGCAGACTGACCATTTAGGCACTCGGGCACCGCCTGAGGGCCTGGGGTCAGTAGGGGGCCTCTGGTACCTTTCATAGGCCATGAGATGCCCCTGGTACCTTTCATAGGCTTTTTCGGGTGTGGTTTGAGTGTGGGTGTGGACAAAGGGGCCCCATGATTTCCTTTTGAAAGGGGGCCCCATGAATTGTCAATCCGCCCCTGAGGTAGCCCTCCTGCAGTGATATCAGGGGTGAGTCTGCAATCATATTTAAATTTTCCTTTGGGAGTATCTCACCAAAAATGACATTTTTGCAGGGGATGCTAAAAATCTGATTCCTGTCTTGTGCAGATTTTTAGGAAAATCTGTAACCCAATCACACAAGCAGGAAATTAAATTTCAGGGGGGCTGTTGGACGGAGATTCTGTATACCATCTGTGTACAGAATGCCTCCAAGTTGCCATACTACATTGAATTTTACAGAATATTGCCGTGCTGCAGATTGACAAGGTAAGGTAATTTAACATTAAAACATTAAATTACAATATTGTGTTGAAGTTGTATATGCTTTCATTTTTTTTATTTGTCTTTTTCCACAAAAGTGTAGGTACCCTTTGAGTCAGGTGGGGAGTAGCATACATACACTTGGGTCATGGTTGCTGAACTCCCTACACCTATGTGGATGTAGCCTGTACACATAGGCACTGGACAGGGCAAGAGGCTGGGTGGAGTAAACCTGTGCACAGGCAGTGGGAGCTAGGGCGAATTGCAAAAGCTTTTTAAGCCAGGTCAGAGATCTCTGGAGGGTTCCCCGGAGAAAAATACCTAGCAAGCAGATTAATACAGAGAGCACAGTCCTGTGAGTACTAATGACCTTGGGCAGAGGAGAGACTGTAAGAGATATGGATGCTGAGGTGCTACACTTGCTTTCACTTGTGACTACTGTGGGCTATCCACCAAATGTGTTTGACTGTGTAATGTCAAGAGACTCCAGAATGTATGTCCTTGTGATGTGACTGTAATGCCGTTTCCTGAATACCACCAGTAAAGTGCAGCAAAACTACTTTTTGTGTGAACATTCCTTCCTTTGGGATACAATGACTAGGAATGTTATGTGGAGGCCTACGGCAAGGAGCAGGGCAAAAGATGGTGGAGGGTTTGACCTCAACAGGAGGGGCAGTGTTCTAACAGAGCTAGAGTGGAGATAGGGACTTGTGCTTTGGAGCCAAATTCAGCCAACCAAGAAGCCCCTCTTACAGACATGTGTATAGTTCATATAAGAAAATCAGCCTAGGATGACCATCATGGCTTCCTCCATAGATGCAATGGAAAATACAGGTACAGGAAGTGTGCTATTTACAGGATTGTCAGGTGAATATAAATTAAGAGACTTGGAAAAAAACAAATGCAGCCATCACACCAAGGACTAGTAGAATACAATAAATTATTTTTTTTGTTTTGAGTTTAGATAAACTTTAACTCTTTGGTAGGACACACAGTGTTCAAATCTAGTTTGACTTGATATCTGCCAGTACAGTACAGACAAAGTTACTCATGGCAAACCTAGCTCCCCAGCACCCTCATAAACAAGGCGGACTGACCATTCGGGCACTCAGCCAGTATGAGGCCCCATGCATAGGTCCCAAAGTGCAGGTGGGGCCCCTGCAGTCCCCCGCCCAACTGGGGAAATCATGTGTGGAAAGCCAACATCTCCTGCTCCAGCTGCTGCAGTAAGTGCCACCAAATATTGTTTTCAGTTATTTCCCCACCCGCTGCACTGATCACCCACTCTATCCACACACAATCCCCCCTGATTTTCCACACCCCAGTAAATCCCTCCCAAAATACTGAAAGCATGGTCAACATGACAATAAGACAGGTGGCATTTGTAAAATAATACCTAGTGAAGGTCGCCTCTATGTATCCCTTTGATAAGATACTTTGGGAACCATTCACACCAATGTATTGCAATAGAGAGGCAATGCGCCATGCATGCAATAGTGCACATTTGTGCTATTCATTTTTCAATGCACCTCTGATGCCCATGTGTTACAGCAAACCTTAACACATAGTAAAGCACTACCATGTGTTGCCATGTGGTGTGTTGGAACAAATGGTGTCTGTGTGTCTTTATATCCATTGTGGCGCATGGCAGCCAATTTAAATGAATAAGCAATTTACTTTAATACACATGTGCTAATGCACCACAAACTGGCAGTGCCAGGTGCAGTCTAGACATTGCACAGAGTAGCTGGGACTGTACTGCGGCATAAAAGAAATGAACACTTTACAAAGCACTCATGTTTATTATATTGTCTAGTTGAATCAATACAACCTTTTAGGCCAGCATGGGCACATCATAGGAATACATTTGATAGCCCTACTAATTGGTTAGTTAATGTATTTTTCCTGCTGGGAATAAGACTTACCCCACCCTTTCTTAAACAGGGTTCTAGGGAACCCTAGTCTTCCTCCTGTGGTTGCTATAGGTTCCTTAAGCAGTTAACAGATTGATCTCCCACCTTTGCTGACCACCAATGGGGCAATTTTCCACTATCCAACAAAGTAGGGAGTCACTTCTGTAAGGACCAGTAAATGTAAAAGGACATCACAATTTTTACTGCCTGTGATTACTTTTGTGTTTTTATTAATCTTATCATTATACCCCTTCCCACCGCCACCTCCTGGTCCTTTAACCCCTTGGAGCCAGCCCTTTAAGGGTTGCCGAAGCCGAGAGGCGGGGCGGGGTTTTAAGGTCATGTGACCACCGTGATTCGCCGTCACAGCGGTCACATGATCAGGAAAGGTCCCAATCGAAAGAGGAGATCGGGACCTTTCCATGAGTACCAGACATGTGTGCTGGGAGCACGCAGGGCGCGCTCTCAGCACATATGTTTTTGTTAATTAGATGCAAATGTGCGGCCACTTGACATCAAGGCCCAGACGCCGGGAGGCCACACGCAAATTTGAAGAGGTTAAGAGGTTCTAAATGCCAAGATATGGAGGCGGGCATTCCGATTATGTGACCACTGTGATTGACAGTTACAGCAGTCACATGATCAGACAGCTCCTGATTGCAAGTATGCATTGAGAGATATGCAGCACAGGAAACTATTTACATAGGGATGCATATATGCGGCCTCTCGGCTCTAAAGCTCACCTGTCAAGAGGCTGCAAATATGGGAACCTTCAGCAGGAACTGGTTAAGATTGTTACTGAAACAAATTTTGTTGTATAGAGCAAGGGGGTGTTAAATCATCTGCCCTGGGTATCAAATACACTAGGTATGCCAAATTATTTATTATTTTTATTTTTACATTTTCTACAATTAATTGTTTCTGCTAAAGTTCCAGTAGCTGTAGTTATCATTTTTAGCAGGAGTTCCTTGAGTCCTGAAAATTATTTCAAGGAATTCTCCGAGGTTGTGAAAGGTTGTTCTACTTTGATATAATATTCCCACTTGTTAACATAGTATCATTTAACTGTTGTTACTCCTGTTTTACAACAGCATCCTAATAATCCACAACATCCTAAAACATTTTTTTCATAAAATAATCTTTTCTTACTGCCCAGTAACCTCCCTTCATTCTAAAATGTTATTGTTCTAGCAAAGTAATTTCCATCTAAATGGATTAAATAACTTCTGACTGAGGTTAACAGTTTACCTCAAATTATGTTTAGGAACTGTAATTTGTTAGAAGTTAAATTTAATCTAGCTTCTGTCTATCATTTGCAATTCAGTGAATACAGTAGAAGACTACATCAAATGAACTACCAGTACAAGTTTTCTCAATTTGCCACCGAACTGAATCACTTTTGATTTACATATCACAATGCACAGCATTTCCCTTTATGGTTCATCTTTATTCAAATGATGCTTTTACCGTTGACCTTGTTATGCTATTTTCACAATCTAAGAGATTCAAGGAGCCACTGACAGAGCTGGACAGACACATTGATCCACATTCATTGATCTAGGTTGTGTAGAAAAAAAAAAAGAAACCTCAAGCACATCTGCCCATGAACTCGTTAGACTGAGCTTCAAGGTGAGAAATGAAGTTGCTTTCATTAATAAGTTTTTTTGTGTGATATCATTTCTTTAAACTGCAAATTTGATTGAAGAAAACCCCTAATATACAGATTGGATAACTTAAAGTGCAACTCCATTTTTGTTGAAAAAAAAAGTCTAATGTAAGTGTCACTAAACCCACATCATCAAAAACTATCAATAAATGCTGTAATAAATTCTGTTCATACAGACTCAGTCACTATGGGATTCCTTTTCTGTATTCTGCAAAAAAATCTGGTTGATCCTGCTATTCTCTAGCTCCCCCTTCTGTCCATGTCTCCAGTACAGCTGGGGATTTTGCAGACTAGTGTTGGCAGCTACTGCACATGCTCAGTTTTCAGTGAGTTTATATGCTGAGCATTTCCTCTCTATCACATCTGAGTAGCCCATGTGACTATAGAGTCACACATGTGGACTTATACACATGTGGTAATGACACTCCCCTCCCTTCTCCTCCATCTCCACTAACCAGCTAAACACAAATGGGGTGGGATATTACATCTTGATTGACAGAGGCTTTACCTCCCTGTTATACTAAGACACAAGCTTGGGGGGAGACACAGCCTGTGACTGGCAGAAATCTGCCCACACCATGTTATTGCCAAAAAATAATAAATATTTTATTTCAAATATATATTTGTATGATGATTTAAAATAGTTATTGATATGATCAGCACAGTGGCTAAATGGTTAGCACTTTCACCTGGCAGTACTAGGGTTGTTGGTTCGAATCCCAACTAAGGCATCACCTGCCTGGAGTTTGCAAGTTCTCCCTGTGCCTGCGTGGGTTTCCTCTGGGTACTCTAGTTTCCTTGCACACTCCAAAGACATGCTGGTAGGTTAATTAGATCTTGTCTAAATTGGTCCTAGTGTGTGAATGTGGGTAGGGACCTTAGATTGTTCACCCCTTGAGGGTTAGGGACTGATGTGAATATACAATATACATGTGAAGAGCTGCATAAAATGATGGCGCTATATAAGTACCTGTAATAAATAAATTATTTATTTTCACTCTGTATACCAAAGGCTTTTTTTTTATTTTGAACATGTGACCAGCAGCAGAGGGCTGGAAGCTCCTCCTGCTTATGTTTCTATGCAGACAGGCTGAGAAAGAATAGGGTCAGCTGTGTATTGATTAAAAAGATAGATTTTTTTTTCTAAATAAAATACTTACAGTGCCATCATTACATACAGAAAGAGAAGGGTGTCGCGATGAAAAAGCTGCAATGTTTGCAGTGTCTGGATCGCTTTAGAGGTGAATAAACCTTAAACTCAATCTGTGCCCAGATTATGAATCTCTAAAGTGGAACTTCACTTTCTCAATCATCATTGACTTTTTCATCCTTATTCTGCTAGCCTTAGTAAATAGATAGGAAAGTATATTATATTTGTTTGTTTAAACTTTTTTTTTTATTCCAACAATACTTTATTGGAAACAAATAGAACATGTTAAAATGTCAGTATATGGCAGACAAGGCAGTACATAAAGCATTAACTTTAGAATCAGAATATTTGTCAAATGACTTCTGATCAGCAATAGGTCCTTACATCCAAAGAGAACACGTGGTAGCATACGTGGAACAGGTCAGACATAAATGTGATTGGTAAGAACAAAATGTTTGGCAAAGGCTGGAGTCTCATTCCTGTAATGGAGGGAAGAGTGGCTATATGGAATGAGATACCTGCTTGTTCAGGCATGGGCCAAGGAGGTGAACTATTTCCTATGCTTAGAGGGTTCTGCAGGACAAGGCCTAAAGCCAGCGTATGGTATGGAAAAGGGAGAGAGAAAAAGAAAAAAAAATAAAGGGAGGGGGGTTGATGGGATAAAGGTAAAGGGGGTGGAAGGGAGGGGCAAACCTCCTCAGCCTCCTATCCCAGTAGAGAGGAAATATGTTTTGCACTAAATACAATGTATCAGGGATACCTGATTGTCTCCTAAGCCCATATTTAGGACCTTCTCTTACCAGCCCCAAAGGTGGGGGAGTACGGCTGCTAACGCCAAAAAAAGTGTTGTAGGGATGTATTGTTTTTTTCCAGGTTAATGGACAAGCAAGGTGCCTGTTTAAGGGGCAGATCTGACAAAGATTTATACCTGTCCCTGGTGTGGAAGTGAGTCCGACAAGCCCAGGTGTGGGAACATATGGAGGGAGTATCTTTTTTGCTATGCAGATCAGTTCCTCCATCCTTATTTTCATTTGGTGATCTAGCCAGTAAGGCTGTTGTTTTTCATAACAAGCTCCCTTGTAGATGAAGCAGTTAGAGGGATGAGACAAACCATTTATCACAGGCATGGGTACTTACAATGATCATATTTTATTTATTTATTTAAACCTTTATCCCAAAAGGAAAACAAAATTGTTTGCTGTAACTGATTATAAAGTGCGAACTGGAGTTTGGCTTCAATTTGTTAGTGTATCTAAATCTGCTAATATATGTAACACTCCACTCCCTCCATACTGACAATGCTGCTGTCTTCTGTGCCCCCTATGCACTTTCATCCAGAGTGGTGTCTCTTTAATACAGGAGGTTTGTTACTGGCCAGATCACCAGGTGAAAACACTAGGAAAAGCCTAAAAAAGACAACAAATGCAGCTACTACATCTACATTTACTCTGTGTATGTCCAGCTTTACTCTGATTTCACTGTACACGGTGAGCTTCTTACAGTGTGCGTTGGAGGCTGCATCCAGTCAGATAGACAATGGTGGTAAGTATTTGGCACACAAAAAAGAGAGCCCTGTAATTCACACGGAGCAGTCCATATCTAAAACTAATAGCCCTCATATGGATGATCCATAAGGGAAATTCAAAGTCTCTAAGTAAAAAGTCTCTGGATTGGAGTGTGAATATCAATTTGCCAGCAATATAGAGCATCCAGTTCCAACAAGCTAAAAGAGACTCTATAGGGAATGGAAACACAAAGGAACAGCACATCTAAGTGTAGCAATTAGGAAACACTTTAGAGCTGATTCACACATGTATGGTGTGGATTGAAGCTCAGGTTTCACAGCTAATTGATACAGTAGTTGTTCACAGGTTTACGTCAGGTTTACATCAGGTTCAGAACAGGATCAGCTCAGTATTTTATCCTGTTCACACATGTCAGGTTTAGAAACTGTTTCCATTGAAGTCAATAGCCTGTAATTCACACCTGAACTAGACCACACTGCTCAGAAATTGGACATGACTCTTTTTAAAACCGCACTGAATCTTCATGCTAAATCGTGCACTGGACATATGTGAACAGGCACCATAGGATGCAATGTTTTTTCACATGTCATGCGGATTGGATGTAATTCAAACAGCATTTAATCTGCATATACTGTATGTGAACAGGCACTTAATGGTCAAAAGTAAGCAACTGACAGAAATAGGATGAGATTGTGCATATATTGATGTAAATTGTGCAGTGCAGTCTCAGGTGGACCCAATGGGGGTCTCTGCTGCCAAACAGGAGAGCCTGTGGATTCCAGTGTTCCTTGTAATGGTCTCTAAGGCCGAGAGTTGCCGCTGGTCAAGTGATGTCATCACTTCCAGGTCAGCAAGCAAAGGGGTTGGCATGCATTCGGAGTATGCATGTTCCTTCTTCAGGCCTGAAGAAGCTGAAGGAGTTTTATGAGTGACGTCATGCCCCCAAGAGGCTGGAGCTGTCTTAAAGGGGACATCATGGATTCCTACAAGGCATTTTTTACTGCTTATTATTTGGCAGTCATTCTTCTAGTGAGTTTGCATTCTATCTGGTGACTGAAGGTGCACAACTTCCTGGTTGATATCCTGCATGACGGTGAAGGATATCATGGGTATTACTTTTTTTGTTGGCACATTCACTTTTATTATTCAGTAATCAGTATGTGTAAATTGTTAGCACTTACTTGACATAAATACCACCTTTTTTTGTTCTCTTATGTGAGGTTTGTCTTTATGGCAACCTGATACAATACTATCCTTATCTGTTGAAGCCATAAACCTAGAGGAGCTGGACAGAGGCTGGAGTGGATTTAAAGGGGAACCCTACCAATCACTGTGTTTTGTGCTGCCAGTGGTTTTGGCAGCCATTAATTCTGGTGAGTTTGCAATCTGCCGAGTGATTGAGGCTTTGCGGATCTTTAATGGACACACATTTAATTGGTGACAGAGAAACACATTGAAAATGACTTGTTGGCATATTGTATTTGATTTGTTTTGATTTGTTTTCAAATAATAGGGATAATAGGCAAAGGGGTGTCATAAAATAGCATGGGGTGCTGTGTGTTTGTGTGTTTGTGTGGGGGGGGGGGGGGGAACATGTACCAATGCAAAAAACAATAAAACAAAATACATTTATCTGGGAGCAGTGCATTTTTAGCATTTTTAGCACTGTCGTAAAGGGGAAAAGAGTTTTAAATTGAGTTTTAAACAGCCAGGAATTACACTCCAAATAGTCAGTGATTGGTCTGAACTTACATTTGGACTGAACCCTGAGCTCATCCCTAGAGGTGACTGGACCATAGGGATTCACAGAGCAAGGAATCTTGATGCACAGAATCAACACCAGGAAACCCAGGAAAGATTTTGTGAAACCACAAACCTTGTGAGCTGCTATGTTGAATATCTAATGCCCACACCCTCACATAATGTGTTATGATACCATATTTTACCTAAAGAAAAGTGCCGCACTTCATTCTATACAAAATACAGAAATTTCATAACTAGTACATAAAAAGTGAAATTGTATTAAATTAAATTATAAGTGCTCAGTCCAGTGTCAGTCCTGTATGTACATCCATCCACTTTACACCTAAATCACAATCTTCAGTGAAATGTTGATAAGCATATCTTCTTTAATCGCTTGGTCACCATATCATGCTCATATATTATAAGCGATGCGAATACCCTCCACCGGATGTACTCTCACCTGGAGTATATGACCGAACAGTTAAATAAGGTCGTATAGCACTTGCGGCCCTCATGTAGGACTCATAGTAGCATTCCCATTTAGAATAGATCAATCGACTTCTTCTCTTTTGGCTTTATGTACTCCTATGTTGTTCGACCTCCACTCAGCATTCCTCCTCAACTGCACATAGAGAGAGGGAGACCACCAAACATGGCGCTTATCCTTTTAAAACTATTTATTGCCCATTAAAACATACTTCCAGTTATGCACTTACATTTAACAGGTGCCTCAGCGCACCACACTGTTCCACAAAGGTTATATTCAGCATCGACACCGATTGGTATATTTAGCTTTTAGAACTGTATAATTACCACACTGTACCGTGCTGTGAACATCATGACGTCATTCAGCCCCTCCCCTAGGTTCATATTCAGTCCTGAACCTTAGAATAGCACAAATATTTCATGAGATCATGGAAAGATTTTGGTAGGATGAATGGCCAGTTTTTAGTTGCAATTTTCAGGGTTTTACTGAAATGCATAAATGATGTAAAATTTACTTTGTTGACTACAGTAGAAAAGGATGAACAAACTTCGTATTTGTTTGACAGCATAATATACTATTTGCATTCAATGCATGTAAACAAAATGATGATAATCAAAATCCCTGCTTTTTTTTCATGGAAAAAAAAAAAGGAGACAGAACCTATATCAAGTGATGTGTATATAATAAAGTATTCAGCTTAGAATACTCAGGTGCATTACCTAGTTCTACTTTCATCTAAAATCGGAAATTCTTCCACTGATAATTTCCATTTCACTGTATGTTTCCTGTTCAAAATCCCAGCTCAAGTGTGTTGACTTTAATAATTAAACTACAACAACGTATTGCATAACCTTGAACGGGCCAATGAAAAACCAAAGTGAAAAATAACATTTCGAATCCAGGCTTAGATAAAGCAAAGATACATTAAAGGATTTTATGGGTCACTCAAATTTACTTGGTATCTTTGCTAGCGATGAAATATGTCTCTGTGTATTTGTGAAATGATGTAAAAGAACCTAGCTGTAACTCTTTGTAGAGATGCTCACTGCAACTTACAGTATATAATATTTTAGCCCAGTAATACTGAGCTGTTTAGTCTCTTGATGTAATTATGCAGTAGTTGTGGTCCTGGAAATCTAGAGAAGAATTTTAGTGGTTAAAACATTGGAGCAAAACTTAAGCAATAAATAAATAGAAAAACAAATTGCTCTTTATAAGATAACAGGAAAAAACTGATTTTGCTTCAAGGTTCATCTTCAATCCAGAACCTTAGAGTAACACAAATAAGTGCATTTAAAGTACTGTCTTTCAACATTCAAAAAGAATAAAGTGTGCAGAATTAATAAGTATCACAAGCATCTGAATTTCTTAATTGTATCTACTTGCAAAAAAAGATTCTATGCAAAACAGTAAATTAGTGTCATAAACTAAAATAAAGAATGGACATGGTGGTACAGTAAATAGGCACCACCAATAATTATTCTCTTAAAAGTACAAAATAGTTTATTGAATGTACAAGACAAATAAAGAGGAATCACATCCAACACCCACATAATTAAAAATACAGCATCATATATCCCACTAACATTCCCCTCCCTCTAAAGATCTATATATTTGGGTTAGAAATAATGCCCATATACTGTATCAATAAATTACTTAGAATACAAACAATGTTACTCCAATTTAAAGACCCTCGGGACCAATAATATCTTTATGGATCACTAATAAATACATGTACTGTCCATGGACTGTACTCATAGTTTCCACTCCTATGCTTTTGCATCATATCTATATTTGCAATTGTTTGGAATATCTGGCACTTAGGATGCCATTTATTCTGCTCCATATGCAAGTGCAGATTTATAAAAAAAAATGGATCGTATAACATCTTCTTTCCACTCATTATTGGATTGTTCCATTTGTGACTGGCAATATGATAATAATTTTTTACAGACTGACACGTGCAAACAGAACTGATATCTTCAAAATGAATAATAATTGCTGGTAGTAGTTCAATTTTTTTTTATTTTTGCTTACTGCTTATAGTACTAAAATTATTTTTGTGTCATTCCACTAAAAATGCAATTGTATATATTTCAAGGACATTGTCAATGTATGTTTGTACATCATCTCTGAACTAAGGGCAGCGGATTGACTTTTCTACAACTAGCCTATTGAGTTTTTCCCAAACAATCTGTGCCACTGCTATAGTTGGCAACACTGATCATTGTAATCTGAAGGTGGGGAAGTCTCCCCACTATCAGAACACAATAGCACAGTGGGAGGGATTCTCCCATCCACCTCAAATGTATGGCTGGGGGGAACTGAATCACTAACGAAATGTTCATTGTATGGCCAGCCTAAAGAACTGCACATATATTTATTAGTGATCCATAAGAGTATTATTGGCACTAGGGGCCTTTGATATGAGGAATCATTGTTTGTATTCTAAGTATTATATTGATATATGGGAATTGTCTCTTACCCCCATAATTGATTTTTGAGGGGTGGGGGGAATGTTAGTGAAATAAATGACAACATTGTCATATTTTAATGGAATATGTGTTGGATGTGTTTCCCCTTTTTGATGTGTCTTATATATATTTAGTACTTTCAAGAGTATACGTCTTGAAAGCACCTATTTATCAACACTTCCAATCTTTATTTGCGGTATGTGTTTAAAGTGAGGGCACCTTCCCAAGGTATGTGATTTGACCTCTTAAATTTTCAAATCATTTCACATTTTTCCCCCTGTTATTTTCCTTTATAAGTTACTATGAACTAAACCACTTTCCCTTCCATTAAAGAGAACCTGGTATGTCCCAAGAAACACCTAAATGAAAAGTAAAATTGGATTGCAGACAGAAACTCTGTAGTACCTGTGGACACATGTGTCAACAATAAAATATATGTATTGTATATGCGCTAATAAAGCTGTCACATGCTGATCCTAGACTGTACTTAGGGCTTCAACTTTTGGTCAAGCCAAGTCTAAGCCCTGCCCTTGGTACTAATCCAAACCCTACCATTCAATAGTCAAATTGCAGAGCTTGTTCTGGCAATAGAATGTACACCATATTGCCAAAAGTATTGGGAAGCCTGCCTTTACACGCTCATGAACTTTAATGACATCCCTGTCTTAGTCTGTAGGATTCAATATTGAGTTGGCCCACACTTTGCAGCTATAACAGCTTCAACTCTTCTAGGAAGGCTGTCCATAAGGTTTAGGAGTGTGTCTATGGGAATATTTGACCATTCTTCCAGAAGTGCATTTGTGAGGTCAGCCACTGATGTTAGACGAGAAGGCCTGGCTTGCAGTCTCCACTCTAATTTATCCCAAAGGTGTTCTATCAGGTTGAGGTCAGGACTCTGTGCAGGCCAGTCAAGTTCCTCCATCCCAAACTCGCTCATCCATGTCTTTATAGACCTTGCTTTGTGCACTGGTGCGCAGTCATGTTGGAAAAGGAAGGGGCCATCTCCAAACTCTTCCCACAAAGTTGGGAGTATAATGCCTTGGTATGCTGACACCTTAAGAGCTCCCTTCACTGGAACTAAGGGGCCAAGCCCAACCCCTGAAAAACAACCCCACACCATAATCCCTCCTCCACCAAACTTTACACTTGGCACAATGCAGCCAGGCTAGTACCGTTCTCCTGGCAACTGCCAGACCCAGACACATCCATCGTATTGCCAGACAGAGAAGTGTGATTCGTCTCTCCAGAGAACATGTTTCCACTGCTCTAGAGTCCAGTGGCGGTGTGCTTTACACCACTGCATCCGACACTTTGCATTGCACTTGGTGATGTAAGGCTTGGATGCAGGTGCTAGGCCATGGAAACCCATTCCATGAAGTTTTCAGCGCACTGATGTTGTGCTAATCTGAAGGCCACACGAAGTTTGGAGGTCTTTAGCTATTGACTCTGCAGGCAGTTAGTGACTTATGCGCACTGTGCTGACCCTGCTCTGTCATTTTACGTGGACTACCACTTTGTGGCTGAGTTGCTGTTGTTCCCAGTTGTTTCCACTTTGTTATAATACCACTAACAGTTGACTGTGGAATATTTAGTAGCAAGGAAATTATATGGATGGACTTTTTGCACGGGAGGCAACTTATCACGTTACCAAACTTGAATTCACTGAGCTCCTGAGAGCGACCCATTCTTTCACAAATGTTTGTAGAAGCAGTCTGCATGCCTCAGTGCTTGATATTATACATCTGTGGCCATGGAGGTGATTGGAACATCTGAATCCAATGATTTGGAGGGATGTCCCAATACTTGTGTACTTGTTGTGTATGTGTACATGCATGTTATGCATGTGTATATAGAATCTATACTTTTTTCTTTTTTTTTACTGAACTACATTTTATTTTTCCTTTTTTGACTTTAAAGATGTTATAAAAAAGGAGCACATGTGACAGTCTTATCAGAAAATCCTCATAAGATCCTCATGAGAATCTTTATTCATTTAATTCCCTTCAATTATACAATCATGTTATAAGAAATCTTCTTCCTATTAGTTTCATCTGCACATTATTGAGTATACAGCTATAAATTACTGAGAGAACATTATCAACTCCTTTAAAAATGCAACCTAACTATTTCTGCTGCCGTTAATAGCTGGAAAATTTGCTGGTACTCTAACAGTTAACCTAAAGTAAAAAACACAAAACACGTAAACGACCAATCTTAACAGCTTCATTAAACCTGAAGCTGCTAAGTACTGCATAAAAAAACTACATTTTTGTGTAAAATTTCTTGATGGTGATTGGCAGTATCTTGATCACTTCCCCAGGAAATTCACAATCTTAGAGATTAGACTACAAACTGATCATAATCACTTTATATAACAAGTCAGAAAGTTGGTGTAATTGTAATATGCAGGTTTCCAGGTGATTGGACAAAGTTTATGCACATCTGATACCAGCATGAAAATATCTGGGTGCCCTATTTTTAAAAAAGAGTGACTTATAGCAAGCAGCTTTAACTGTGTAGATCTTTACTGTATTGGAAATCTTGTTCAAGAAACAGCAGCAATATCACTGTGATGCACAAAATTCCTGTATCATGGTCCTAAACCCACAAGCAGTGCTTATCTGACAAATAATAATCACATAACCTCTAAACCTGAGCATGCAGCTGCACAGGAAATCTTCGATCCTTTAAAGTGGAACTTTACCTACAACAACTTGATAAAAAATAATGTTCTTTAGCAAGGAACATACATTCCACATTAATAATTATGCTAACAAAATTAGTGTGTGCTATAAATTGCCTCCAGCATTGTTCTTGTTTCTTCTTGCTGGAGACTGCCACTTTGCTGAAGCCCAGAACCCCTAAGCAGCAGTAAATCTTTTGACTTTCAGCAGATCAGCCTCTACATTTTTGGCACAGTGCAAAAAACAAATAATGAGCAACTGAGCATGTGCAGAGCAGGGTGATAACATGTATTACTGGATTTTAAACAGTATAGGCACTTATGTTTATTGTTTTATATAGCTACAGTATACTTGGGAAAAGGGCCAGCATGAAGTAATCTAGCTTCACTTTCACTTAAAATGTTTCTAAACCCAGGACCATACATTCACTATACCTGGTCTCCCACAGTACACAGAACATGGAAGTGCAATTATTTTAGTAAATATAAACTGCTAAATACCTTTTCTCATCAGCAGTTAGAAAAGTCTTGAGACTTCTATCAGTGTTCAGTCGAGCACTGGTTAAAAATTGTAGGAGGAGTTTCCTTTCTGCTCTAGGAGGATGCAGAACTCCTGACCTCTGTCTGGACAGTGCTGATTGTCCCTGTGCTGATCACATGCACTCTCCCAAGAAAAAAAAACTTTCTAGCAATACATGCCAAACTGAGCTTGTGCAGAGTATCTCCACACAATATGTCTTATCAAGAGATAAGGGGGGGGGACACTGGAAGAAGGATCAGAGCAGTCAAGATCAAACAACCTTTTTACACTATGCAGGAGATTAACCCCTTAGGTTCCACAGTGAGTATAACAAGCATGCTTTACTGCACATACTGATTTTACTGTTGTCAGTTTAGTAACACTTTGAGTTTCACTTAACCACTTGCCATCCTGAGGATTTACCCCCCCCTCCCTTAATGACCAGGCTTCTTTTTGCTATTCGGCTCTGCACTATTTCAACTGATAATTATGCAGTCATGCAATTCTGTACCCAAACAAAATTTACGTCCTTTTTTCACACAAATCAAGCTTTCTTTTGGTGATAACCTTTGATCATCTGTGCGCTTTTTATTTTTCGCGCTATAATCAAAAAAAGATGAAAATTTTGAAGAAAAATGATATTTTTTACTTTCGGCTATAAAAAATATAGAATAAACTCAAAGTTAGTTATAAATTTGGGCCAAAATTTATTCTGATACATGTTTTTGATAAAAAAAACTCAATAAGTGTATATTGATTGCTTTTTATGAAAGTTATAGCGTCTACAAATTATGGTATAGATACTGCAATTTACACTTTTTTTTTGCTATACAGCACTGCACTAGTTTAACTGACAAATGCACGGTCATGCAATATGGTACATAAATTAAATTTACATACTTTTTTTCACACAAATAGAGCTTTCTTTGGGTGGTATTTTATCACCTGTGTGCTTTTTATTTTTCACGCTATAAGCAAAAAATTTGTAAAAGTTTTTTTTTTAAAAACTATATTTTCTCATGTCTGTCACAAAAAATATAAAAAAAACTAAAATTTCATCATAAATTTAGCCCAAAATGTATTCTGCTACATGTTTTTGGTTAAAAAAAATCCCAATAAGTGTATATTGATTGCTTTGTGTGAAAGTTATAGCATCTACAAACTATGGTATAGAGAATGGAATTTACACAGCTTTTACTTTCTGACTGCCCATCACATTTCATGAGGTGCGTGCTAAAATACCAGGATAGTACAAACACCCCCACATGATCTCTTTTCAGAATGTAGACATGCTAAGCTATCTGCTGAGAGGCATATTGAGTCCATGGAAGATTTATTTTTTTTTCCACAAGTTTTTGGAAAACGACCAAAATATTTTTTTTTACACAAAGTTTTAATTTAAATTATATATTTCTCACACAAGCCATGGATATATGTGAAATTATACCTCAAAATACATTCTGCTACTTCTACCAAGTATGGAAAGTAGACACCCCAAGGAATTTAAAAAGAGGCATGGTGAGTATTTTGCAGATCTCATTTTTTTCTCACAAGGTTTTGAATTATAAAAAATTTCATTTTCCAAAAACTTGTGGCAACAAATGAGATCTGCAAAATACTCACCATGCATCTTATCAAATTCCTTGGGGTGTCTACTTTCCTAAAAGGGGTCATTTGGGGGGGGGGGGGTTGGTGCTATCCTGGCATTTCAGGGCCTCCTAAACTGTGATGGGTAGTCAGGAAGTGTAATGAGGAAATAAAGCCCTTTAAAAGCCCGAAGGTGCTTATTGGATTTTGGGGTCCTGTACTTGGCTAGACTGCCAAAAAGTCTTTCACATGTGGTATCCCCATACTCAAGAGAAGCAACAGAATGTGTTTTGGGGAGTAATTTCACATATACCCATGGCACGTGTGAGCAATAAATCATTTAAGTGACAATTTTGTGTAAAAACAATATTTTTTTCTTTTTTAATTTTCCAAAAACTTGTGGTAAAAAATTAAAGTCTTCTATTGACTCAACATGCCTCTCAGCAAATAGTTTGGGGTGTCTACTTTCCAAAAAGGGGTCGTTTTGGGGGGTGGGGGAATTTTATGCCCAGCATTAGTTTATGCCACACATCATTCACTTTTCTAACCACCTGAAGACCAAGCCTTTTCTGACACTTTTTGTTCACATGAAAAAAATCTGTATTTTTTGCTAGGAAATTGCTTTGAACCCCAAAACATTATTTATTTTTTAAAGCAGACACCCGAGTGAATAAAATGGTGGTTGCTGCAATTTTTTATGTCACATAGTACTCGCTCAGCGATTTTTCAAACGCAAATTTTTTGAAAGAAATACACTTTTATTATTTTTAATGCACAAAAACACAATATACTGGCCAATTATTTGGTAAAATATGATGGTTTGCCAAATAAATAGATACCAAACATGACATGCTTTAAAACTGCCCTGTGCAATGGCGACAAACTGCATACATTATTTATATCTATAGGCAATGCTTTAAAAGCCTTTACAAGCTGCCATTTTAGATTTACAGAGAAGGTCTAATGTTAGAATTACTGCGCTTGACCTGACATTTGCGGCGATACCTCACATGCATTGTGCAACCGCTGTTTACATACCAGCACAGGGTCAATGCTCGTGCATGCAGGTGCGTGCGGGGGAAGGGGGGCGAGGGTGCTTTTTTTTTAAGTTGTTTTGATTTTTTTTATTATTTTTACATTGTCCCTTTCATTTTTTTTTTATCACTTTTAATGCTATCACAGGGAATGCAAATATCCCCTATAACTGCAATGCGCATTGCCATATATTCTTTTTTGAGAAATCTGGGTTCTGTCAGACACTAGATATCTGCTCTGCCCTTACATTATCTAATCTCACCAAGATCAGTGTGATTAGATGCTTTCCCAATTTACAAATGGTGCTCTTTATATCCTGCGCAACTAAAGTGATGAAATGCTTGTAGCTTCTGATTTCTTAGGCTATAGGGATGATTGGCACCATTCCGGTATCCAATTAGCTCTATGGTCAGCTGGCAGAAACACCGGCTGCATTCTCAGGTTCCCCTGATGGAATGCAACTGCCCGAGAAGGCTGTGGAAGGCAGCGGGGGAGGGGGAGCATCGTCTCCCGCTACTTGTAAAAGCAATCCTGCAGCTATTTAGCCACTAGGATTGCTTTTACATGAAAGCCAATCGCTGGCTGAAAACAACAATACCAGGATGATGCCTGCAGCTGTAGGCATCATTCTGGTATAACCATTCAAAGTCCAGCGATGGACTTGTTGGGTATATATGCTATGTTATTTTTTTTTGTATGCAGCCTGTGGGCTGAATGAAAAAAAGAGAAGAAATTTCTGCCAGAAAAAGTGTGTGGTATGCCCACCATTAGAATATACTGCCCTGCATCCACCCACTTCTAATGGTGGGCACACATTAGGTCAAATGGTACCACATGCGCCAATTCCAAGAATGTACAAATATCTAAATAGTGGCACGCTTGAATAACAATTGTCCACATATAAGTGGTACCCCATATGGAAAAAGGATGACACCAAGTCCCAAACAATCTTGCCACTACTCCCTATGTAGTCTGGGCATCTGGGGGCTCCACGTGACTATCTTTTCCCTTGTAAATCCGAAACTTATATGTATAGCCTTTTGCCCTCTCACAGGTCTTATACATCTTGACCCGATATCTGGCACGCTGGCTGGGGAGAAATTGTTTGAATGCAAGGCAGCCAGAAAAATTAATGAGGGACTCATCAATGCAGATTTTTTGCTGGGGAATACAGACATCTGCAAATTTTTGGTTAAGGTAATTTACGAGGGGCCGAATTTTGTAGAGATGATAAATTCAGGGTCACCCCTAGGATGACAGAGTGTATTATTATTGAAATGCATAAAACACATTATACTCTCATATCTATGCCTGGTTATGGCAGCAGAGAACACGGGCATATGATGAATCGGGTCTGTGGACCAATACAACTGCAATTCATTTTTTTAGTAAGGCCCATGTTGAGGGTTAGGCCCAAAAAAAATTTAAACTCGGAAACCGTAATGGGTTTCCATGCGAATGGTCTGGCAAGGTTTGAATTTGGGTAAATTCTTGTGCATATAAATTGCTTTGATCCACAATCAATGCATACAGATCTTCCGTGAAAAACAGCATCCAAAAATCAAGGGGAGTAGTTAAATGTGCTGTTTCCGGGTTGGGCAGTGAATTGGGGAAGTATGGGTGCTGCAGAATTTGTGGGCTGCCAACTGGGATTTGCAAGCACATCCGGAAGGATACTAGGTGCTCTACGGGCCTGTGCGCAAATTCTTGGTGGTTGCGGGACAATACTTATGCTCTCCACCGCACCAGCTTGTACTGCACTTATGGGACTTGCCACATCACCAAGTGATACTGCAGTGCTAGTATGTGAAAGACCAGGATGCACTAGGCCTCTGGTGATCGCCAGTTCACCAAAAGGTAGCGCGGCACTAGTACTGGCATTCTGCTGCATATGAGAGTCCTCAAAATTTAAGCAAGTGTTAGCAGAGATCAGGCCTGATTCTGCAAACACTGGGGTTTTGTGTGCAATGTATCAAGTGACAGTGACCTGGCACTGCACTTGCAAGGGGAGAAGTGGGTTTAAGCGTAGGGGCTAAACGCAAGTTCTGGCAGGTTCCGGGGCTGATCCTGCTAATGCTGTGTTTCTGGGGACACTATACTAATATGAATGCTGGTATAGTGATGATCTGATCAAAGATATTGATCCGTTCAGACACTATACTAGCAATGGAGGTTTATTGTGTATGAGTGTGTTCCTGGCAATCAAGGAGTTAAATGTGATTACTGGTGTACTGTCGGGCAATCTGACGCTATCTGGGAGGGGCATGAAAACCACGGGAGCGTGTATACATGATTTTGCGCACCCGTGCCACCCTGTAGCAGTATTTCTGCTATAGGGCAGTCAGAAAGCTGCTAAAGATGCGGTTTGTGTTATGGCACTGCCCTACTTTAATTGACAATTGCGCAGTCATGCAACGCTGCACCCAAATTGTACGTCCTTTTTTTCCCACAATTTGAGCTTTCGTTTGGTGGTATTTTATCGCCTGTGCGTTTTTAAATTTTTTGCGCTATGAAAAAAAAAGCCCGACAATTTTGAGAAAAAAACAATATTTTGGACTTTTTGCTATTAAACATTTCCAGTAAAAAAAAAAATTGAAAAATCAAATGTCATCATAAATTTAGGCCAAAATGTATTTTGCAACATGTCTTTGCTAAAAAAAATCCTAATATGTGTAAATTAATTGGTTTACGTGAAAGTGATAGCGTTTACAAATGGCGATATAGATACTGAATTTTTTTGTTTATACTAATAATGGCTGTGATCAGCGACTTATGGCAGTGATCATTGACTTATAGCAGGACTGTGGGACTGTGGCGGGCATTCTGACACTGGGGGGGAACTGACTTGGTGTTACTGACATCCTCAGTGACACCAAAAGTGATCAGTGCTAAAAAAGAGCACTGACACTGTACTAATGGCACAGGGCAGGAATAGGTTAACATGAGGGGCAATCAAAGGGTTAACTGTGTGATGGGAGTGTTTTATTAGGGGGCGTGGTGGTGCTTCACTTTAAGCACACTGCTCTGGATGGCTCTGCTTAGCTATCTAGAGCAGTGTGCCCAAACTGACAGGGAGGAGGACTGTTGGTAAACGGTGCAGCCCTCCTACCTGTCGGTGATCACAGGTAATCACCGGGCACCGACGAGTAATCAATGGCCGGGACCCAGTGATTGACACCAGGGGCCGCAATTGGCAGGCACGGGTAGGGCACGCACCCCCTACCCGGAAATGCAGAATCATGTATATATGTGATCCTGCACACAGGGTCCGCCCTGTAGCAGTAAATCTACTATAGGGCGGTCCTTAAGCAGTTAACCTACACAAGCACAACACTTTGAATGTTTTATCTTTGAGGATGTGCTATCTCTGTGTTTAGTATGTATATAGAGTTTTGCTGTCCAATTGGATCAACACCTTGAGGTAATTACAAAAAAAAACTATGCCCCAATTCTGGTGCACAAGATCACATAATGAGAGGACAGGTCTTTCCTTGTGTTTTATGGCCGTATGGCTATGTATCAACCACTGCAAAGCAAGCTCCAGTTCAGTCTCTTACACAATTAGCCATTATCAGTATGCTATGTGACATAATGAAAGGCGAGGTGATTGATGGAAGCCACATATCACCTTGCATGCTTTCATATGTAGGAAACTAAGGTGGAATGCAGTCTGGGTTTTCCGGGTCACCTTGGCAGTGTGGGTTCCTAACCAGATTTTGCTTTTATCTTGTGACTAGCAGCAGGTGGTATAAAAAAGTAAGGAAGAACTGGAGCAAATGGTTTTTCTGGCCTGGGGCTTAGAGCTAATACCTGAGGGAGCTACATGTGGAAATTGCTCTATAAAAGAAAGGAAAAGGTTTACAAAACATTTGTTTATTTGTGTTGGTGACTGGGTGAAGTTCTTCACCTGTGAGGTAGGAACTTGCACTGTTTAGTTAGTGCCAGGATGGAAAGGATTTATTTTCTGCTTTGTTTTGTTTGTTTGCTGTGTGGCCTTTTAATTAAAACTGACTACAAGTCACAATTTTAAGAATAGTCCTGCTGTTTGGACTCCCTTTTTCCTAAGAAAGGTGATCCCCACGTGAGCTAACCCTCACAGCTGCTTCTTATGTACTACCATAAAAGTTACTGCTCTGCAGAGTTTTAGACTCTTAACCATTTGCCTACTGGGCACTTTTACCCCCTTCCTACCCAGGCCAATTTGCAGCTTTCAGCGCTGTGGCACTTTGAATGACAATTGCGCGGTCATGCAACACTGTACCCAAGCAACATTTTTGATCATTTTTTTGAGACAGATAGAGCTTTCTTTTGTTGGTGTTTAATCACCACTGGGTTTTTTATTTTTTGCTAAACAAACTAAAAAAGACTGAAAATTGTGAAAAAAAAATTTTTTTCTTAGTTTCTGTTATAAAATTTTGTAAATAAGTAATGATTCTCCTTCACTGATGTGAACTGATGAGGAGGCACTGATAGGCAGCACTGATGAGGAGGCAATGATAGATGGCACTGATGGGCATTGACAGGTATCACTGGTGGGCATTGACAGGCATTACTAATGGGCACTGAAAGGCAGCACTCACATATGGCACTGATAGGCGGCACTGATAAGTGGCACTGATAGGCGGCACTGACTGGCACTGATAGGTGACACTGATTGGAACTGTTAGGCAGCATTGATGGGCAATGATAGGTGGCACTGACTGGCACTGATAGGGGGCACTGATGGGCACTGATAGGAGGCACTGATGGGCATCACTGACTGGCACAGATAGGCAGCACTGACTGGTACTGATAGTTGGCACTGAAGGCAGCTCTGATGGGCACTGACAGGTGGCAATTAAGGGAACTGAAAGGCAGCACTTCTGGGGCTACACTGATAATCAGGGCACTGATGATCAGTATAGATGTCCCCTCTGAGGAATGCAGCTTACCGGCTCTTCTTTCCTCATGCGCTGTCAGCTTGAGGAGAGGACACAGCTGATCACATGATAGAGCCTGTGCCATTGGCTCTTTACTGCGCTCTGTGATCCACTGCGTCACAGGGACACAGCACACCACCGATCCCCATGCCATGAGCCCTCCGGAGCGTGCATGCGTGGCTAGAGTGGGAAGAAATGATATAACATCCTCCCAGAATGAGAAAGCTGCCGCCCTCCCATCATTTCCTTATATGCCGGGTGGGAGGCAGATAAAGTGGACCTGTACTCAAACAGGTAAAGATTTGTTATCTCATTGGGAGCATTTATTGTAAAATGAAAATGTCCTTTTACCTTAAATTTCTCCTTATAAATTGCATTACCTGACTGTTTCTGTATCCCCCAAGCTGCTGTGTGAAATCATGTAAGGCATACTCCTGTCTCTGCTATGCTCACAAAATGTTGAGTGCGATTTGATCATTTTACTCTTGCGATGTCTGTTATTCTTTTGAGAGCTTTCTGAAAAGTGCATTGTACATGAGAACCTACAGTGTAAGTTTCTTCCTGCTTCTTATTCATTAGTTCTGCAAATCTGCAGACATCTCTTGCTGTTTCTTAAATCATTATGCTATCAGTCAGCCGGAGAGTGGGTCTGACATCAGGAAGAATAGTCCTGCTGTTCTACCATGACTGCCACCTGCAAACAGAAAAAACAGTATGGCACAAGGCATGGTAAATCAGCCCTGGATAAAAGATCAACTGCAGGAAAACTACAGACTAGTCTGCTAACTAGTCCTTTGGAATTTGAAGGCACAGCTTCCATGGTATAGGTGATATTTAAAGAGTAATTCCACTTTTGTTGAGAAAAAAACAGAGAGAAAGAGAGAGAGAACACATGGACATGACCTCAAACTAGCAGGAGGAAAGTTCAGAATTAATCTTAGAAAGTATTATTTTGCTTGGAATAGACTTCCAGCAGAGGTAGAGAGTCAGTTGCCAGTAAGTGGATTCAGACATGCTTGGGACAAACATAGATCAAAACTCAGGCAAAAAAGTAACAAAAAAAGAAAGAAAATACAAAAACATGTATATATTATAAAAAAAATAAAAATAAAGGACATATTTGATTGACCACTTGGTCATTTTTCTGCCCTCGCTTTTCTATGTTTCTAAAAAAATCATTCTACTCTGGGTGATCAATGAGCATTGCAAGTATTTTAACAAACTTTGGTGTCCTTTCATCATGCAGCGGTAAATGACCGCTGCTCAGTTCTCCAGCATTCTCAGAGAAGACAGTTCTCCTCTGAATGCCTTTTTATGAAGCTGTGTAGATCACTTCTCCGAATGAAGGGAGAAGCGATCTACAGACACTTTCAACGCTGGAAAACGGCTGCTTTTACTATAATCTCGCGAGATTACAGTAAGAGATCAGTCAAACACCGTTTACTAAGCAGCGGTAAATTACCACTGCTTCGTTTGCGGTTCCCCCAATTCTCCACCTCTGGGCTGGAGAATCTGGGGGGAGAACACAGATCACCAGTGAAGGGCTAACATCGCTCCTTCATACACTGGCCATCTGTGTGCTGAGATGATCAGCGGAGAACATGTTCTCCGCTGATCATCTGTTTCCTAAACCACTAATGATCAGAGATCAGCAACGATCCTCAGGATCGCCGCTGATCTCTGTTTCATAAAAGGACACCATAGTTGCAGATTCCTATCAGTTTCTACCAGTTTTGTTCCAGTATGTCCTTTGGATACTGATTCTGAAGGGCGTCTTTGTTAAAATCAGCTGGTGTACTCTTTCTGTTCTAATGAGAAAAGCTACAGGGTCTGCATTACTTTTGATGTATTTAACCCTTGTAGAGTATCTCAGTATAACTAAAATTTCTACTGCAGAGGATGCCTAAAAAATCAACATTGTACAGAGTGCCTCCAGGTTGCAATATGCCCTTTGGATACTGATTCTGAATGGGAGAGAATGATTTTTTATAATCAACTGATGTACTCTTCATGTTCTAATGAAAAAGGCTGCTGGGTCTGCATCCCTTTTGATTTATTTAATTGTTATAGAAAATTTCAGTAAAACTAAAATTTCTATTGCAGAAAATGCCTAAAATTAGACTTTTATCTTAGCGCAGACCTCTGGGAAAAAACGTCAGCCAGTCACTTAAAGTGGTTGCAAACAGACGAACTATGAACCAAGCATATCCTAACTGTGTGAGCTGTGTGAAAGGTGTATCTCTTCTCTCCAATCAGCTCTCAGAGTTTTCCTCAATCAGCTCTGTAGAGTGTAACTTTAGCTCTCCACCCCCCCCCCCCCTTTTTTTCTGAACTCTGAGACACTCTTATAAATAGAGCATTTTGAATGGATGTAGAGAAGAGAAGACTGCAGATAGACAGGTACAACTTATAGGAGGATTTGTTTCATCTCTGTGTATCACCTGAGGCTAGCCACTGCACTGAGTATATGCCAGGCTTGGTTTACACTATTGCGGGTTCTTTGCTCAGGCATGGCAGCCCATTCATTTGAACAGAACCGGTGCATTCAAAGATGCGGCCGAAGGGGAACCGCAGAGTGTAGACCTGGCCTTAGGGTTTTCAACTACTTTAAGCAGGAAATTACATTTCATGGGGTGTTCTGTACATCAGCAGTGTACAGAGCACTTCCAGGTCTCATATTGCATAGTGCCAAATTGCATTGAATTTTACAGAAAATTACAGCTGCTGCAGATTGAAAGGGAAGATTTTTTAAAATAATGCTGAATTACAAAATGCCTTGTGCACAATTGTATATGTAATAATTTTTTTTTTTCATTTTAGAGTGGAATTACCCTTTAAGGGTGGTACCATCTAACTTTGATTACTGTATAAAGCCATAAACTAGCTGCTATGTGGCATTGTATATAAAGGATAGCAGTGGCTGCATAGATTTACTATTATTTCAATTATTAAAACAGTTTCCATATAAGTAGTTCAGCCTTGTCTTTGGCTGTTGTCAGTATTACTCATCCATTAGAATGAATGAGGACATAACGCATACTGTATGGACAACCAGCACACATGGCATCTTAAAGTGGTTGTAAAGGTACAGTTTTTATTTATAAAAATAAAAAGTTATATTTACCTTTTCTGTGCAGCCCCGATCCTCCTCTTCTTGGGTCCCCTATCAGTGCTCCTCTCCCTGCTGAGTTTCCCCATAGCTAGCCACTACTCATGCGTGCTCACTCCTGAGCCGGCTCTGTGCGTCCATAAGGCACAAAAAGTGTGGCTCACTGGCTCTCAATGGCTGTGATTGACAGCAGTGGAAACCAATTGCTGCAGCTGCTGTGTCTGAGCCAAAAAAGAGAGGGAGAGCCGAGAGAGCTTCTGCTTTCAGGTATGTTGCTGGATCAAAATCGGGCTCAGGTAAGTATTTAGGGGGGAAGCTGTTTACAGAAGGTTTTATACCTTAATGTATAGAATGCATTGAGGTAAAATAAAACCTTCTGCCTTTAGAACCAATTTAATCACATAAAATCACGTACCACAAAGAGATGAAAGCAATGGACCACTAAGTTTAAGATTGAGCCCAGATCATATTAATGCCCAGCCACCAGTATTTACTCCATTTATCTGGTTTAATTTTTTCACTGTTGTAAAACAAATATAAAGATTTCAGCAGCTGCTCCTCTGCCTCTGTGTGCAACTTGTGTCCAGGAGTTAGGTTATTACTTCATAGAGGTAAGCATAGAAATGAGTCTATCATAGCTCATGTCCACTCACCAGTCACCGCACAGAACATGTTTAAGTAAAAGACATATTTAACAAACAAAAAGAGAAATGAACATAAACTTTGTTCTCCTTACTATAAGTAATGATCACAATGTTCCTTTGACCCACATGCAGTCCACTTTTTCTGTAAAACATTCACTCATACCTCAAGAATACTCACCTGCTTTACATGTGGCTGGGTATTTTTTAGCTCTGCTTGTTAGTAGCGGCCAATAACATTTAGATACTGGAGCGCAAAAGCATTTTAAATCCTCTTCATCTGTGTTTGTACTAACCTCAGTGGATATCTTACCAAGTGTTTGAATTTGATGCAAGCCAACTCCATAGAGGGAATTCCTTATGATTGCAGCTGAAGGCCAACCACAGCAACAATTGCTTGCTATAACTGTGCAGAATAAAGAGTTATACCATCTTAAAGCCTACATTTAGTAAAAAAAGAAAAATCTAAATATCAATACAAGGGACATTACTTACTATTAATCTGATGTGTCCCTTGTGGTACTGACTCCTGCTTTCCTTGAAATGTTCACCCTCAGACCCCCGACTACACATGTCACCATAATCTTTCAGTGCAGAGGGGGTGTATAAAGTTGAGGGAGTTTTGCCAAAAACTCATCAAGAGTGCCTGACTATGCTTACCATTTCCACCCAGCTTCTCCATTCCCAGAAGCCATACTACAGCTTCTCTTCTCTCAAACATAAACTATGGATAGAGGATGGGCGCTTACGTATATATCATTTATGGGATACATTCTTTTAGTTGTCCTGTCAATTAAGGATGATGTGTAATACGACCACATTTATACTGATGTAGCTGTGTATCCAGATTTATATTGATGTAGCCTTAATTATCTTTACATATTATGTGGCCTCACTAGCTACCATTATTTTTTATGAGCACAGTTGCATTTTCTAGCATTTGTTTCAGTTAAGAAGACCATTTTGCTTGACTGCAGATGAAAATCAATGTAGCTCATTACTCGAAATGTGTTTTGAACAGGGAAATAGTTAATATGCAGCATCTGATGGTCCTGTTTCAAAATCATTGCAAGCACCGCTGTCAGGAAACAAACCAATAAACGTAGCATATAGTGAAGTTAAACACGTCAACCGGGAGAGCTGAACCTTAAACATGCCTAGCTTAGAGAAACAGCAGACCACTTAATTTATTTGGTTTCTCAAGTCTATCACACTAAATTTATATTAGAGAGGTAGTATAGCCAAAATATGAAATACCATTCTCACTTGGATGTACATGACTGAACAAGGCAACAAAGCTGATTATATTAGATTTGACCGTGCATATATATTCATTGATCAAGCAAAGATTAGTGGAAAGAAGAAATAAGTTAAAATGTATGTAAATTCTAACAAGGAAACTCGTGTTACCCCTCTTTTGGTCTGTTCATTATACTATCAAAAGCATTTTGGCATACCATATCTGTTATACAATAAAATAAATGCAAAACAATAGGTGTTGATCCTGCCATAATTCCAGTGAGCATGTTTCTTCCTGTGTGGTTTACTTCTACTTCACCAAAATTATCCCTGCTTAATTCACCTTTGTGAACTACAGGATTCTTCCACACTATGTTACGGAGATAAAAAGAGAGGGAGGTAACCAAAATCAGCAAAGGACCTAGGGTGACAACTCTGCTCCCTCCATAGACACAGTATACAGTACAGTGAGTGAGAATTGGACCCTAAGACATGAAATGTGTTCTCCGGGTAAACATAAATGGAAAAAGCCTGAAAAAAAAGAATGCAGTCACCATGTCCAAGGACTGGTAAGCTGTAAATTTTGTTCTTGGGTTTACATACATTTTAAGCTATAGACTTGCATTAAATCTCATAAGTTACAATTGTATTTTTGCTTTTGATCCTTAGGCATGCTTCAAAATATCTCCAGTCCAATCAATATTCTAAGACCTGGCCTGCGCTATGTTTCTCTATTGTTAGGTGTCAGGTGCAAATCATTTTATGGGGATATCTCTAATACTCAAGGAGTGGGGACTGAAACTGACCATACACTAGTAGAATTTCATGTTTGGAATGTTCATTTTCAATTTATGGGGTCAAATTATTGCTTGTTTTTGACTATAGTAATAAAACGAATTCGAAAGAGTAGGATAGGACTTTTTCTCAAATGAACAAAATTCTTACTGTGAATCCAGTTTTCATTTGGTAGAATCATACATATGATAACAAAACCTGTTTAATATATCTGGGGTTCCATTCAAACAACAGGTCTGGATGAAATTTTAGGGGTTTTTAAGCAAAATCAGTTGATCCAATGATGGCAAGGAAGAATGTTCAAATGAAAATTTAAAGTGTTACTAAACCTACAACAGTAACATCAGTCTGTATATGCAGTAAAGCATGCTTGTTATACTCACTGTGGAAATTAAGGGGTTAATTCTCTGCATTGTCTAAAAACACTGTTTAATCCTGACTTCTTTGATCCTCCCCTTCTTTCAGTATCTCCTGATAAGACATATCGTGTGGAGTCACTCTGCACATGGTCAGTTTGGTGTGTATTGCTAGAGAGGTTTTTTTTTTCTTGGGAGGGTGCATGTGATCAGCACAGGGCCAATCAACACTGTCCAGACAGAGGTCAGAGGTCCTGCATCCTCCTAGAGCAAAATGAAACCTCCTCCTAAACATGTTAACATGTGCTTTGCTGGACACTGATAGAAGTCACTTGACTGCTCTAACTGCTGATAAGAAAAAGTATTTAGCAGTTTATATTTACTAAAATAATTGCACTTCCATGTTCTGTGGGAGACCAGATATAGTGAATGCAGGGTCCTGGGTTTTGTAACACTTTACCTGTGTATGGTCAGATTAAGACAATTGCTGTAAATCATGGAAGTCACTCAGACCAAAGTGATTACCAATAACTCATCTTTAAATATTGTCTAAAACCTTTGCTAAATATGTATATTTATTTTTCATCTAAAACCACCTGCAAAAAGTGAAAAAAATATCCACAGATTTTAATTAATTTCTATAGCAAAAAATCTCTGCAAACCAATATACTACAGGTTGTTGGTCACATAAAGATAGCACAGAATCCACTGACCACAGGATAATTTTTATGAAGTTTAAAACATTTACAAAACAAACTGCAAAACGTGTATATCCTATAATTTTGTATTTTGTTATCAATAAAAAAATGTGGAAAATTATAAGTAAAGATAACTTAAGTCAATACAGTATATCTAAATTCTATTGTTTTTTTTTCCTTTATTGCAAAAAGGCTAATTAATTTTTGAATGATGTCACTAGTTTTAGGTATAATTTGCAAATAACTAAGACATTATTTAACAAGTAATTGCACAGGACACATAAATACAAGACAACAGAGCTGGATATAGTAATCAGTTGACAAGCCTAAATACTATTTTTAGTTAAAGTGGAGAAAATAAACCTGTATAGGCAGGAAAAAGCAATATTTGGTTGTTCAAAGAAAAAAAAAAAGACACCGATGGTAACCCCTGGAAAAATTTATCTGCAAGAGGTTTATATATACAATAGATTTAGGCAACCTAAAATTCAATGAAAAAAAAATATTTTAAATGTAAACCTTTGTTTTGTAAAATTATCACCAGGAGTTCAGGACATACTATTCTCACATTATCTGGCTATGTAATAGTTCAGATTATAAACACATCTAAGAGAAATGAGTAATTAGTAAGAAAGCAGAACTGTTATTTCAAAATATTTTTTACTTTTAGTTCTAGAAAATCTGAATGTGATTAGTAACTCCACTTTTGTTGAGAAAAAAACAATTCCCCTGGGTGATCAATTTACATACAGTGTTTTAAGATATGGATTCTGAATGGGAGAGTCTGGTTTGTTATATATCAGCCAAAATACTCTGGAATGTCTGCATCCCTTACATAGTATAGTGTTTAAGCCTCAGGGAGTATCTCACCAAAGCTAAAATTTCTATTGCAGAGGATGCCTAAAATGTTACTTGTATTTTGGTGTAGACTTCGGGAAAATCAGTCAGCCAATCAAACAAGCAGGAAATGCCATTTCCTGGGGAGTTATGTACACCAACAGTGTTGGTTAAATTTAATATGGCTTGTGTAACAATTCTGTATGTTATATAATTCAGTTGCTATATTTTTTCACGAAAGTGGAGTTATCCTTTAAAGCTTAATTATTGATTATACCTGCACCACTGTAATTTTTTTTATTCTGCTGTTGGTAGTATAGTTTTTAATTTTATTTTTCAATGCCAAAAACCATTAAATGTCATATAAATATTTCAAATAAAACTATTAAAAAACAAAATTAAATAAAAATACGAAACTCTAAACTTATATTAGCCTAGGAGACATGTAAATTAGCATGTCGCAAAAGTAGCATGAAAAAGAGCTAAATATTTGTAATACAGCAATGTAGATTTAAATAGAGAAAAAAAACATATGAGTTGGTTTATGCACATAAAAAAATACATGGTAATAATAATAATAATAAACATAAACAAATATGATTTAAATATATGATGAAAAATGACCTTAAATGTTTATCTGCCTATAGGAATTGAAACATAAATACTACATATGCACATATAGGTAAATTACTCAAAAGCAGAGTAAACAAAGTTTAAAGTATATATCAACTGAAAACAAATTAGTATTTTTGTAGCTTCCCAGTCCTTAGATGTTGTGGTTGTATCAGTTTTCACATTATAGGCTAAAACATTTTCACCAAGCACAGAAAATGCCTTTTGATCTTGCCAGAAATGTGGTGTCCTCACTTAAAAGAATGCACAAAGAAACTTATTTTATTTTGTAATCTATTACTTCCATCAATCCACCATATAATGGGATTACCCTACCCTGGTTCATTTAGCCAAAGGTAAGTTGAATACTCATTGAAATTCGGTGAAAACAAACTTACTGTAGTGGTGAATCTTACTGAAATCTATAAAAAATGTGAATACTTACCTTTTGAGTTTGAAAAAAAAGTCTTTCTTCAGGTAGTTTTAGCAGTGACACATACTTTTTCAGCAAGCTACAATAGGCTCACTTTGACTAGCAGACAGAAAATTGTCCATTACCTATCTGAAGCTGTCTCAGTTCTCGCTGATGCAAAATGTTCCAGTAACAGGAAATTTTCAATCAAACTCTCATTATTAATTAAGAGAGAACATATGATACAGCAGTGTAAAATTTGATAGCAAAATTATTTTTGTTTTTTAGGGAGAATTGGCTGAAATGTGCTAGAAAGAAGAGTGCAGACATGTGCTTTACATTAAGAGTTAAGAGACAGTAACAACATTTCCAGCAACAGGACAGTTTGAGTCAGTGAAAATAGGCCTAACCAATGTATGCCTAACTTTTACTTTTTCTATGAGGACAGGGGGTGCAGTGAATATGACTGATATAATTTGAGGTGGTTTAGGTGCACACTGTTTTTGTACTTTTTTAATGATGAGGTGGTATGCTGTGATTAAAGCTCCAAGAAAGGATGGTAAGTAGTAAGTGAATGATGTACTTTAAAACTTAAAAAAGCCATATGAACAAATAATAAAAATCAAAAACCCCAAAAGTAATAACAACTCCAAAATATTTTACCTAAAAAAGCCTGCATTTGTTAAAAGGAAGCCTTGCAGAAAAAAATTAACCTAAAAAAAATTTCATATTTACAATGAAAAACCATTTTTTTTCGGAGGGGTTGATTTACTAAAGGTAAATAGGTTGTTCCATTTGCAAAAGAATTTTCCCCAGAGCTTAGTGGATGTGGGGAATGTTCACTTTGATCAAAATACCCAATCATATACAAGGAAAAAAATAAACAGCATTTTGCTTGCACATGATCAGATGATGGAAGTCAGCAGAGCTTCACCTCATTCAGGCATACAACTCTGGGAATAATTCCCTTGCACAGTGATCATTCTATTTGCCTTTAGTAAATTAATCCCTTTTCCTTTTAAAATAAATGAAATCCCCCAAACATTATCCTTTGAAACAAAAGCCTGAGAAGCTGAAATAAATGTTTAACCTAAAATAAAGGCCCTATTACTATACAATAATAAAAAAAATTATATACCCTTAAGATTGCCATATTGCCCTCCTAAAACGAAAGCCGTATTGCAAAGAATAAAAATCCTATGGATGAGACAGCAGCTGAAAATGACAGCTGATTATCACATAATAAATTATGACAAAAGTCCCCAATAATAAGATCGAAAAGGCAGCAAAGGAGTGATTTCCAAAGAGGCAGCAAACATTAAAATACAGTTTCCTAACACTGTGATCTATTCCTATGCAGTTTGTCAGCTTTCACTATTGTTTCCATATAACAGCTTCCAAAGCACTGACTCAAAACTGACCCAATTCCCCCATCCACACATTCAATGTGGATGGGGGAATCCTCCACGCTGTATCTTTGTATTCTGACAGCAGAGAGACTTCCCCACCATCAGATTACACACAACAGCACTGCAGTCTATTGCCTATTCTATTGAATTATGTTTTTCCAACAGGGCAGTTGAACAGAAATCTATCAGTAGATCAACTTCTGTTTGACCACAGTGGCCATATATGGATTGAAATTCAACTGGTCCTTGCTGAGCTGGCTGAATTTTGATTCATGTATAGCCAGCTTAAGCCTGCTGGCCATGCAGTGCACTATGTTTTAAAAACAAATCCCAGATGAACCCACACAATCTCAAACCCACATGATCTGCCTCAAACCCGTGGTAGGAAGCAAACCTGAACCTCATTCCTAAAGAGGAACAAAAGCAGACGTGTTTGAAATCCATCCTGTGTGACAACTACGGCTCCTTTTAAAGCGGAGATGAGGATAGACATGAAAATACAGAAAATGTGTTATTCACAGGATTAACAGGTGATAATAGTGGTAAAAAGCCTGAAAACAGAAGCCAGTGAATCTGAGAACTGGTAAGCTGCAATATATGAAACTATTGTTTTGTAGTTTATTTGCTGCAAATTTCTGTTTACATTGGAAGTCAGTAGATTCAATGACTCAAAAGGTCTGTGACAAATATAAACTACCTACCCTTTTTAAAATAATAGAAAATAAAATGAGTGACATAGAAAAAAAGAGAAAGACTAACTGGGATGGCAATATACTGTTTTTGTATAGGGCGTACAGAAAAGTGATTTTTTTTAGCACCTACACTGTCAAAGAAATGTACTATTTATGTACTCTAGTAAAGTGCATTGTAGTCCCCTGTAGACCTAACAAGAAAATGCAATTCTCTCTTTGCAGAAGTTTCCCTACCACTATGCAATTTTGGCACTGTTGTTAACATTTACTTTGGGTAGCATCACAAAGCTTTCATTGTGTAAAGGAAACATATAGAGGTTGATTTATTAAACTGGAGAGTGCAAAATCTGGTGCAGCTCTGCATACAAACCAACCAACTTCCACGTTTTTTGTCAAAGCTTAATTGAACAAGCTGAAGTTAGAAGCTGATTGGCTACCATGCACAGCTGCACCAGGTTTTGCACTCCCCAGTCTTCGTAAATCAACCGCATTACATTTTTATATATTTTTTTTTTTTTATGTCCAGAACTAAATATACATTTTAAAGATATCTTTCTTATTTGTTTTTAGTCAGGTTAAAATGAAATATAACATAGCAAGTATAGCTCTAGGCTCCCAGTACCAACCTTAGCAGCTTTGCTTTAATAAAAAGTGCACAACAGCTCAGCTTGGAGTCATATAGATTTTCACTCACAAAGAGGGAGTCTGAATGCCAACAGCTTCTGCTGTGCTCTCTTTAGAAACCCCCCAAAGTTCTGTGAATCATGTGGCAGGGGTTCACCCTGTATTTCTTTTAATTAGTTTATATACATAGTAAAAATAAATTGTGTGTTTAAAAACTGAAAAGCTAAAAAATAAAAAAATAAATTGGCCAAAAACCATTATGCTTTCCCTTTACCTAATAGGTAACTCTGATCAATGCGGCATGTTGATAAGGAACCCTACCTGACAGATGCCTTTAGGACAACTATTAAAGTCAAAAGATGCTTGTATGTTTAAAGTGATGACATGAAGAAAAAATGTTACCTTCCTGGCCAATCACAAAAATGAACTTCTAATTATTTACATACAACCTGTACAGTCATACTGATGATAGGTTCTTTTTGCTGGAAGTTAGACATTGTCAGCTACTCTAATTGTTACATTTCTATGATAGGCATGAGTTTTTGAGTCTCTGTTGTAGGATAACAAATGAGACAGTGTGCTGCACAACAAATTATAACCACACATAAAATCATGTCTACCACATTATAGCTGGGCATTTTTGACTGAAATATAAACAATTTTCAGAAGATGATTAGAATGAGAGCCAGACTGACATGTAGACCATTTAAAAGTTTGTTCTATGTGCTGTGATATCTAAATGATATATAAATGGTCATGTGCAGCTACATATTGATAATAAATATGCCATTTCAAATAACTGAGTTTAGTCAGTTCAGCAAATTTACGGAACACAAACTAATTGTAAACAAGTTAATTTAAATAAATTTGTTTGCAGTAGATGGATTGCTTAAAAATGGCAGAGACATTCTTATAGTCAGCTTACTATTTTTGATAAATTATTGACCGTAAGTAGGTTCTTATAAAGTAATATTTTTTGTAATGGCTTACATGGCGGCAGGGGTATCAGAGTGTGCCAGAGTTCACACTCCATTAAGGTAGACCCTTATGTTCTAGAGCCATCCACAGCAGTAATAAAATTTAAGGTAGTTAATTAAATAGGGACTCCAACATTATGTATAACATAAAGAAACCATATTACATAAAGCTGGCCCCTACTCTCTTACAGTTTTTTTGGTCACACAATTTTTTAAAATACAATATCTAGATCTTCTTATAGGTACAGTATGGCAGGATGGTTATAAGCACAAAGGGTATTGTAAGATACATATTATACACATATTACTAAAATATTATTGTCTACTTAATAAAAATAATTTAGTTTAATGAAAACCAACATATATCAACTATAACAGGTTTCTTCAATGGGTAATCCAACAATTGCTGCTCTTTTATAGTGTTATGCACTAGCTAAATTTTAGGTGACCAAACATGGTACAGCAAGGTTGAAAATAACTAAATTGTTATATGGATTTCTGAATACAATAAACAAATGGCTTACCATACTCTACTGCAAAAAGAAGTCAATAAGAGTCTATAAACATACTCTGCACATTATCAAGTAACACTTTCTGTATTAAACCAGTATCTGTTTAATCATTCAATAAGTGCTTATGTCAGTTGTTTATTATTTTACTCATTGGATTGCAATATCAACTTTGGTGGATGAAATGGTCATTCATTCTCTACATCTTGCACACCACCTATCTGATTTCTGAGTAATAGCCCCAAAATAGACCTATTTGTATATAGCCAAATTAAGTTAAGCGATATGTCCTAAAACTGAGAAAATAAAAGAAAGATGCTGGTTTTAAAAGCCTGAGCTACTTGCTCACTTATTGAATTAATGCAATAAAGATCCAAACAAGTAACTAAATTTAAGCTATTGCCTTTTAAAATACATTGTGTTTGGTTTGACATCTAGCAAATGACAATTGTTCTGATACATATAAAAAAGTAAACTCTGGCAAAAATTACAACAAACACACTTGAATATGAAAAAATAAAATAAAAATAATAACATTTTAATAATTTGATGATATCTGAACCTTTTGACATGGAAGTAAAAATTAAATTTAAAATGATTGTCCTTATGAGCCACTTGTCTTTAATAAAACATATTACTCTTCATATATATATATATATAGATATATTACAATTTTACCATGAAAAAATATTATCATACACACAGGTAATATTGAAGTGTTTAATATGTGAAATGGTCCTAACTTCAAATCTTGCTGTGTAAAAAATGAATTTGAAAACACTATGTTTCATGATTCGTCTATTAAAAAACATTTCTAGGCAAGATTAGAAGATATATATATATATGTATATATTTCAAGTTTCCACAAAACTATGCTAGAGAAAGATACGTGTAAGTTATATGATTTGGGGCTAGTTTTTCAAAATAGTAATCTTCAGATACATATTTTACAATTTCAAACTGTACAGATTAACCAGTGTTGTTTTTAACAACATTTACAGATCAAATCCTATTTTTAATTTTTTTTTATAAAACATACTTGTAAAATTAAAATCCACAGGATAAAATAAGGAAGATCAAAATATGCCTTAGTAGGTCATAGTGCTCAATCTTGAAAGCTGCATCTTTGGTATTTAGAGTTCCATACAAATTGATGTAGCCTACAGCTTCTTTTGACATGGAGAACAGGAATTGGTCCAGATCTATAATTATGAAACACTATTTAATAATTATATTAACAATAAATAATTTAGGACCTGAATAAATTTTCTTATGTTTTCATCACGTGGGCGGTGTAAATCATTTATAAATCAACTAAATTGTACCACTTTTTCAGAAAATTATATAATATATATATTTTATATTTATTTAGAAGCTTTGAAATAGTACAGTAAACACTTTGCAACACGGTGTATAAACTACAGAATGTCTTCTGAGATTCCATGGGTCTGTGGATAAACAATATTTTTTCTTTTTTAATGACCCATGGGTGAAAAAAACATGATCACAATCTTTCTTGTAAAGTTTGGATAATTTGGGAAACACTTGATCACACAAAAATAATATAAAACAGTCAAGTTTAAAACAGTGATATTGCATTTGTAATGCAGGTTTCTATCTGTACGATTGGCTTCTTGTGGTGACTATAAACATCTAAAGGGCTCAGTGATGTTTTGGAGAAAGAAAGATATATAGTGCTGTAAACAGGCACACACTGATAAGTGAGGCAAAGTCCGTCGCCTCCACAGTTTCAACAGTTCTCCTTCACATTTCAACTCATTTCTCAGGCCTGCTGAGAGCAGAAAGGTCCTTATATTGGACACGTCTTCAGCAGCAGACTTATAATCCTTCTGGGATTCCACACTAGATGGCCAGGATAATGATTCTGTTAAGTTGATGCTTTTGTTGGTCAACTTGTGCAAATCATGCTGCTTCAGTCCAGTAGAAATGACTAGCATATCCTTTTTCGTGCTATGAAAACAAAAAGATAAAGGTCAAAATTCGGTACTCCATCGTGAACACACATTAGATTCAATTTACTAAAGGAATAGAGAACTCTGACTTGTCATAGCTAAGCAGTCATTCACTAGAGTCTAGTGCATATACAGAGGCTATGTTTACTATAGATTAGACATGTACATTTCATTTTGTAAAGAATCAATATTCACCAAAAATTTGATTTTTGGAGATTAGGATGTAAATGACTCTCCAAATGGACATAGTCATGAATGTAAACAAATCCAAAAAAGTTAAAACAAAAGTACTAAATGCATTGGTTTCATTTGGATGATGTGACATGATTGGATAATGTTTCAGACATATGGAAAAAATTAATTCAGTTTTCAAATTTGTTCGATAATTCGGATTTGAGTAAATTTGTGATTTAAATTGAATTTGTATTTGTCACAGTAAGTCAGTTCAGCTCAACAGTGTAATGCAATTCACCGGTTTTAAACATTTTGGGCTGACAAATTTTGCATTATTTATTCTGTTGCATCTGAAAATATTGAACTGTTCAAAATAGTTTTGATATATTTATATCGAATCCACCTGAAATATGTAGAAATCTTCCAAAAAACTGCAAAATGTTTGAAATCTACCCAGACCAAATAATATGCTAAACAAATGCCAAATATAATGAAACAAATCACAAAAGCGAATCAGTTCAACATAAGGAATATTATCAAATGAAAATATTCAATAAACAAATGAATCTGAAACAAAACAAAATGAAAATTTCTGGCATGCACATGTCTGCTATAGATATCCAGCAATGTAAAGAGAAATGGAACAAAAAAGGACTTCATGATTGAATGACCAAAGTGAAATCAGTTTTGCTTTATTCATTAAGCTATGTGGATATTTTCTACTCCCTTAGTAAATCAACCCCAATATGTTACATGTACATGATGTGGTGTTTGACACTGATGAGTTAATATATTAAAAAAGCAATTCTGATATTTCTGTTAAAGTAATTAGGTGTTTCTCAAGAGCATTGTTTATTGGGCTTGTGTAAAAAGAATGCCATTAGTAAATCAGCCCCAGGTTGATTACGAAAGTGCTAATACACAAAAATAGCTAACGCTTTGCAGCAGACTTTTTATTGGATAAAATAAACCACACGCAAAGAATCATATTTATTAAGCAGTGAATGTGACAATCACCACACAGTCATAAGTGGTTATTTATTCTCTGTAATTTAAAACATACACCAAGAATATTTATCAGCCTTGAACATTTGGTGAATATCATATTCATTGCTTTATAAATATGCATTAGACAGAGCAATTTCACTAATGTGAATTAGAATTACATACATTTTAGGAGCACCTATAGGTAAAAATATTGGATGAAATCCTGAGTCACAGGGACAATGGAATAATGAGTTACATTGTGTAGTTTTCCTCCAGTCAAAATTTCAAACATTTTCATTAATTATCTTGATTTTGTTTTTTCATCTTGATAGACTAATAAGACACCCAGGAGGGAGGGAGCCAGCATTATTCTAAATATTTTTAAATAACATGCTAATAGGTCTTTATGGCTTCTGGACATACATACTTTATTTGTGGGTCAGTCTTCTCAGTATATCATGTTATGGTTTATTACACAAATTGCTATTTGTATTCAGCAGAAATAAAACAGTATTTTGGACACATACATCTCAATACAAAGTTTTTTTGGAAATAACTAAAAGCTACCATATTAGTGAAAAAAAGTCATAGTTTGCCCATCACTTTAGAATATGACTTTTTAATATATCTAAAAAAAGGAAATGTCTGTTTTACTTGACAGTGACTAGTATATGATCATTAATTCTAAAAAAAAAATAGGTCTAATCGGAGGTATTAATTGTTAAAGAGGATCTTCATTCCCCTCCAAAAAATGAAAAGTTAGCAGCTACAAATACTGTAGTTGCTGATTTATAATATAAGGGCTTTTACCTGTCCAGGGATCCAGCAATGTCCTCACCCAAGCTGATTCTTCAATCAACTTTGGGTGAAGATGTTAGCATCTTAGGTAAGTTAAACTGGCAGTGAAGTTTTCCAGCTTCACATACAGTTTCCTACAGTACATACGTAACCCATGCTGCAATTTGTGAATGGTCCCACAATCTTGTGGGACCTGTGATGTGTCCCAGAAGGCTGTGGGGGGAAGGAGGATGGGGGAAGTAGTAGCTGGTACCTGTCAAAACCAGGTACCCTTTTCCTCCCCAAAAAGTGGCAAATGTGACAGTGGAGGAGGCAGGATGCAAACAAGCAAGCAGAACTTTCCCTTTTGGGTGAAGTTCTATTTTAAAATGGAACTTAAGTAAATGAACCACTTTACCTCTCACACCTGTACACCTACTATGGACCATAACAATTTTTTTACTTTCTGCTATGACCCTGTTTACAGTATTCAGCCAGAGCTCTGCCATTAATTAAGATAACAAAGTAATACATATATTGTTTTTTTAAGGTCAAAGAAGGATTTCTTTTTGTGATTTTGTCTTGCAAAAACTTTTTTTCTTAATTATTAGACCAAACAGTAGCAAAATTTACAAAACAAAATCTAAAAAAAATCAGTACATTTAATTCTGTAATTTGTCCTCTTTTAAAATTACACTAAAATTATCATTCTGATACAAAGCATTGCAAAGTTTTTTTACAAATGAAATGTGTTTTTTTTTTAATTTTGCACTCTTTTAAATGTGACACTAAAAAAATTAACAAAACAAATGAAAACAAAGAAATTAAAAAAAAAATAGAAATGAGCAAATAAAAAAAAAATCAGCAAGAAAACACTATTTGAATAGAGAAGGAGAAGGAAAAGTTAATTAGAGCCGATTAAGATTATTAAAGGGTTAAAGACAGGCAATTTTTATTTAAAAAAAACCTTTTTTACTTGTCAGGTTGCTTGATATGACATCATCTGCAGACCAAAGCTCATCTATTTGTTACTCTGTATATTTTTATTTCCTGTCTGAACAGTGTTGATAAACACTGAGTCAGACAGCTTTTCTTTTGACAGCAGCAGCTGCTAGAGCTGCTCTATGTACACATCAACTCCCATATTTGATTGATCAGAGCAGAAACGTTCTGGAGGAGGAAGGGGGTTGAGGCAGCAGAGCAGAAGGACTAGAAGCACTACAAATGTCCTATTTATTATCATTACTTTTTTGAGGGCCTGTGCAGAATGTCCAGTGTCCAAAATTAGTTTAAAAACTGCAGAAAGGAAATTTTCTATTGCAGAAGAGATTCTGTATGGCTGATTTAAGTAAGCATTTGAGACTCTTTACTAAAAAAGGGTGACTATTCATTTTAATCATCCAGTCCAGTCATGTAAAATAAGTTTTCAGGAAGTTGCTTTTGACATGACTGGATAGCAGAAATGAAGATTCTCAAATTTTTTAGTAAATCTCCCTCTGTTTGTTTCTTCTGACATAAATGCATATCTCCCTTGACTGCCAGCTCAGAGTACAATCTAAGCATGCCTTGGGTGCTGAGGTAACATTCCCATATGTGAAGAAGTTATGTCATCCTTGCCCAGAAAATCTGGAAGACCGAAGACTCTAAATCCCCAAGATGAATGGGAAAAGTGGAAGCACCTGCAATGGAGTGACAAGAGGCCTGTGGACATAACAACTCTGGAGGGGGACACATTGCAAGGTAATTGTGCCATAATGTGTATTATGCTGGACATTATGGCAAGCATTACTAGGACCCCTAAGATTTGCATATCGCTTAGCTCAAATTTAATAAGAACTTACTTAAAATGTATCAAAGCCAAAACTTTTTTTAGTTTGTGATTGGTTTTCAATTTTTAATGGTATGGCGCTAGAACCCTTGCCATATTTTTAATGCTGTCTGGGTCCTTGTTGGGGAGAACCACCTTCTCTATTTGTCTTGGTGGCCACTGTCACTGGAACTAAAAATACAATAAAATCTGAACTGTTTAAGAGGCCTCAATTTGGAGAGATTATTTCTTATTGGGTTTACAGGATAGTGGACATATACATATTCCCAATGAGCCACAAATTGTGGAAAAGGGGTTTTACCATTCCTCACATTATATAAAGTTAAAAGCATTTAGCTTTACATATATTTTAGCCATAAGCATAATTTAAATCCTAGTATTGTTCTATGTATGCTGCTATTTAAAATATAAAAAAAAATAGCACCATTTGGATACCACATACAACAAGCTAAATGCATGCTCAGAGATAGATAGATAGATAGATAGATAGATAGATAGATAGATAGATGAACCCTATATAGTATATATACACCCTGATCTCTATATATTGCAGGAATTAAGGCAATCAGTTGAAGTTTTGTTTTGTATTATATACTCAGCAAAATTCTCTTACGAATATCTATAAGGCAAATATGTTAAATATATATTAAAAAAAGGTGACTGAGTTTAGTTGTAAGCGTAACAACATAACAAAACTGTGTTCAATTAATGGTACAACAAAGGAATTAAGAGACAAATCTGTACACGTACTTATATGTACTAGTCATAAATTGGAAAAATGTAATTTACAATTTAATAATTGAATGCTTGTATCAAGGGCTAATGGCTGAAGCAGAAGTTAAATACTATAAATTAATTTTACTCAACTTATCAGCATAAAGTTAGCAGGATAAATAAGTTGTTATTATACAAATATAGTATTTTAATATGGCCAGAATTAGGTTACTGAGTGCTGCAGTTACATTTTTAAAGATGGAATTTGCGTTCCTCATGCACTTTTTTCCAAGGTTGTGTTACGCTAATTAAGACTGTGTTTATGCAAACTGATTCCCAGGTGAGTTTTGTAAGGAAGAAAAAAAAAAATCCTACAAATAGGCTTGTGGAAATGCATATGAATTAGGTATGGCTACAAACAATTACACAAAAATCCAGTCTGTTCATTGACCCTGCTAGCTAAACACACAACAGACAGCAAGCATGGAAAGTGTTTTGTTTGGGAAAATCTGGCTGTTCACTGGCGGGCTTTAATAACGTTGTGAAAAGAGCAGCAGGATGTATCAATTCATTGGAAACCAATCAGTTTTCTCCACTCAGAAAATCAAAGTTGGACAACAATTTTGAAACAGACAACAAGTAGACAATTGCTCTTTTGTATTGTGTTATTAAAGCCGACCTTTAACTAAAAAAGCAAGGTTTCTTATTTACTTTGCTCCCCTACCCTTATATCAAAGTGCTGCAAAAATAAGAATGAAAAAACCTGTAAAGAAAAATGTATTTAATATACTTTTTGTCCCTCTGGCTTCTGTCCACAAGGGTAATGTCATGCCCCATCCAGCGAGATCTTGGGAAATGCTGAGTAGCCCATATCTCATGAGAAAAAGTTTCTGCACTGTGTTTGGGCATCATTACTTGTCATCACCCCTACCAGTAGACCAGTAGGGAATACACAGAAAGGTAAATATATTTATTAACCTTTTTTACAGATTTTTTTTTTTTCTGCTTTGCAACACTTTGGCATGGGGAGGGAAGCAAATGTATTTATTACTACTACTAGTATTACCATTATTACTATACAAAGTTTATACAGTGCCATCAGTTTGCACAGTACTTTACAAAATTAGAGTAGACAATACAGTTACAATTTTTTATGTGACCTTTAACATAAACACGTGCGTGTGTGAGGATCTTTAAAAATATGAAAGAATGTCAAATGCACTCCACTTAGCTCCTCCTTTTTTTAACAAAATTAATGAATTGACTACATATAGTAATGACTCCACCCAAAAAACCAACCTTCCTTGATGCACTTTACCACTCCTAGTTTGCTTACAAGTATATGGGATAGGGGACTTCCCCTATCCTTGTGAGCAAACCAGGAGTAGTGAAATGCATCAAGGAAGGAAAGTTTAACATGGAGGCACTACTGTACACAGACGTTCTTTCATATTTTTAACGAAGAGTGGAGATGGACTACAATGGCCAGCACCCAGGATGTCCATGTACAAGAGAAGCCAGTCTTGAGTGGAGCTATGATTCTGTGAATATTTCTGTGAGGATCTTTAGTTTTAGTTTCTGCTCTTTTTGCATTGTATTTCACAGATGACAAAGCAAGTGCCTGTTAAACATGCATACACTAAGTTCTACTTTAAGTAGATCTAAAATACATGTGGTTGAATTATAATTTTCTTTAAAAGATATTTAATTTAAAGCACTACTAAAGAGCTGATAGGGTTACATTTGTTTATTAAACCCTGTTCAAAGCTTCAAAATCATTTTTTAAAAATGTATGAACTTCAGATTCGCAGTGACGTGCAACCTTGCAAAAGAATATATAATCAATAGTAAAAGTGTTTTTAGCCATGCCAAAGGCATCTTCTTGGTGCAGACATTAGAGCTCTTTTGCAATGAATCTGTCTATTATCTTTCATCTTCTTGGACCCAGTGGAGTGTACTGTGATGTGGGATCATGCAGCTGAGTTTTAACAAGTACCATCACCATGTATGACTGTTTCCAAAAGAAAGAGCACAAAAGACATGTGACTGGCAGCAGGACATATTAATCATTACTGGATGGATGCAAGCAAGCAGCTGCATACTGCTGGATTATCATGTATCTCAAGAAATATACACAGTAAATAGTTGGTTATGTTATCTATACAATGAGGGTTCCTGATCATTTCCACAGAGGGGTCTAGAACCTCAAATGATTGTAATTTTTCTCCAACATGCAAGTTCACTGAAATGTAAATTCTCCATTGATTGTCCTATTCAGTGAGAATACAAAAAACACCCTCCCCACAGAGATGAAGGAAATTTTAAGTGGTTTAGGTGCAATTTACCTGTCACAGTAACTGAGGTGCCCCAGCCAACTGCAAAAAGTTGATTATTTTATTCTGCAAAATAAAATTGTTAATGCGGTGGGTTATGTTTTGTTTCATACAAAGATTTATTTTTTTCATGTAGCATAAATGTTTTACAACTGTATTGTGAACAATAGAGAATTAGAAGTATGAAAGAGTCTTTGGTACTGTGTTATTACTTTATGAGGGGGCATTTTCAATAGAAATACTGGAAAAGGTGAGGCATCACCAAGAGCAAATTTACCCTATGCCACAACATTTAAAGTGAAACTATAATGGTTTGTTCAATTTTATATTAGTTTTTTTCCAGATATGTCAAATAAACCTAAACGTCTACCTTCTGTCTTGCATACAGAATTCAAAGTGCTAAATTGCAATATTTCATATTTATTTTAAAGAAAAAATTGTCCTAATCATACTAAATAAATAAAGAATTAGGTATAAAACCACAAAACATTCCCTTAAAGTGGTTGTACAGGGTCATGTTGTTTTCCCTTCATGCATTTTATGCATGAAGGTAAAAAACCTTCATTGTGCAGCTTTCCCTGCAGCCACCCCTAATACTTACCTGAGCCTGAGCTCAATCCAGCGATGTGCATAAGAACAGTGGTTCTCCTGGGTCTCTTTCTCCTCATTGTCAATCACAGACATTGAAGAGGGAACGGGGGGCGTGACTGAGCCACACAATGTGTGTCCCATATACAGATAGAGATGGCTTGGGATCAAGCATGCACAAGTATCCCCAAAGCAGGGGTGGACTGACACCTCATGGGGCCCCCCGGGCAATAGAGGATCATGGGGCCCCTGTGTCCTTGCCCACACTCAAAGCACACCCAAAAAGCCTGTAAAAGGTACCAGGGGCATTTCATGGGGCACCCAAAGCTTTATTGTAGAAATCAATTATAAAAAACATGTTAACAGCTCCATAAAGACAGGTATAGGCATTAATTCCTGATGATAGATTTTCTATGGTACAATAAAGCTTTGGTTCTTCAGCAACTTGGAGTGTGGTCATCCATTCTCTTACAATAGTACTTTGGCTGCTTGCTCTGGGGGCACTCAGTGAGGGGGAGGGACCAGAAGCACTGGTGGAGGACCCAAGAAGAGGAGGATCAGGGCTGCTCTGTGTAAAACCATAAATAGCAGGTAAGTATGATGTGTTCATTATTTTAATGAAAAATATATGTACCTTTAGAACCACTTTAACTCTTAATCCTTGATATTGATCCTCACCCTATCATGTAGCACTAAATTTAATGCCTAATTTTAGCCCTTTATGTGTATCCTCACTTATGAAACCTAAGGATGTATTCACAACCTAACTGTAACCCTAAAGGACATGTAAAGACATGTTAGATTTTGGACAGAGTAAAGAATGGTTAAAGCCACACAAAAAATAATTATTCAAAGTGTGGAAATCCCCTTTTAAACAGTAATCACTAGAAAAATCCTCAGTGGATGTTTTCTGCACTTTTTTCATCTTATGACAACTCAAAATGTTAGATTTTCCTCACTTACAATCCCGGTGACAATTGTTTCCAGAACTATCATGCTACTGGGGCGAAAATCCCTAATGGACACTTAGAATGCAAAAAAAACCTAACAGGGGTTGTAACTCCTCACCACTTCATCCAAGCCAGAGCTAACAACTATTTGCTGAACAAAACTAATACCAAGGACTACTTGGAACAAGCATATTTATCTTAAAGAATACATGCTTTAAATGATATGAAGTTTAATTATCAAAGATACATTCCCTATTATATAATATAATGAATGTATTTTTAAGGTTTTTATTGTTATTATTAATATTATTTTGGCTAAATTTCCAAAATATTATATAACTACTCTATCATTCTCCCTCTGAATGCATGCAAAAAAATTAAATTGTATGTTGCTTTAAAAATAAAATCTCATCAAATAAAATGAATGCCTTCCTTGTTGAAATAGAAACAGTTAAAATATCATTCATTTTTTCCTGCATTGCTTCTATAGCATTTCAGCAATAAAGCCTATTGTATTATGTGGAAAGTGAGAAATCACCAGTGCTCAGATTTTTGTTTTCAACATTTATTTTCCTCTAAATAGTTTTATGCATGTGTCAGGAAATCCATTTTGCTTTAAAATGTGTGAAATAGATGAAGACTCCATGCTGCCTAAGCCATCAAATTCATGTTGTGACAGAACCAGGGAACTTTCATAGCAATAATCCGTTTAAAAATCCTGACTTTAATGTGCAATAATGTCTACGACCACTGCATAGAAACTGCATCGAAACAAATTCCCTTAGATAGCCAAGCTTCAAAGAGAGCAGAAAATCTCTGTACCCTTCTAACCACAACACAAATTTAATCCTGGCATGGCACATTAGCGAGGATTTCCTTACATGGAAATCAAATGTAAGACCTTTCTGTGTGGTGTTACTAAAATACTTTAGGCATGATTTCTACAATCTAAAGCAGAAGAAACATTGATTTGGGGCTCGGAGCAACCAATCAGATTTCAACTTTTGTTTTTTAACCAACATTGGGAAAATTAATCAACAAACTTGACATGTTGTCTTTTGTCACCTTTTGGAAAGCCTTAGGACTGTTGTCAGTGAAAACTTTATGCACATACACTCCGGGTACTTTTAAAATAAAGCTGGCTTCAGAAGTGCCTACAGATTAATCTACCATCTTGGGCATATAGCCATCTACTGACAATGAATCAACGGAAAAATAAACTTCCTCAGTTTTCATATTTAGCATTTAAATATACACTTTTAATGATCAAATATATATGCTAATGTTTAAGGAGGTGGGGGCATGGGAGATCAGTCAAACTCTCCGGGGGATGGTCCCATTCCAGAGGAAACAATAACAGCTGCTGTAATAATTTCAACCTGAAACAGCTAGGGTGGCTTTCTGATTTCTCTTGCTACTACTAGACATGAAGGTCAGAATTTAGGATAATTAGAATTAGAACACCCTTTATCAATTTATCAAAAGTGATATATTAATATGTTACAAAAGGGGGTTTATTTCACCTCTCCCCCCAACATCTGAAAAATTGTAACATGGTTCCAGAATCCTACACTACATAGTACATTTTCACACTACTGTAATACATTTTTGGAAAGTCTTAAAAAATAGAAAATGGTTATAATATACTGTGTATATATATATATATATATATTAAAATAAATAAACTACCTTCTTAAATGTATTTTAAGTGGTATATATAATCCCAAAGAGTGGGTGCCACTTATGGGTCTCGAGGGGTGAAAACACAGTGAAGAATTTATTTTGATGTTTCGACGAGACACAAGCTCATCTTGCTTAAGTTCTGAGGAAAACGAAAATGTTCCTCATCAAAATAAAATCTTTACTGTGTATTCATCTCAGGACCTAAGGAAGATGAGCTTGTGCCTCACCGAAACGTTGAAATAAAATCTTCACTGTGTGTTCACCTCTCAAGTTCCACTCTCTCTTTTTGATTATATGCACTACAGAGTTTGCAGCACACCCGGGACAATTTTTTTAATCTCTGATATCTGTGCACTGAATTATGTAGAAGTGGTATATAAATATGTAACAAAGTGTTTTATTTAACCCCCCAACTTCTGAAAAATTGTGACATTTCGAGAATCCCACATTACAATAACTTTAATACATTTCTGGAAAGTCTTAAAGGGAAGATATAGTGACCAGTGGTAAAAAGGAAAATCTTAAGTAGGATGGAGAAGATAAAAGATGACAGAAGGTTTGTGGTATTTATTAAAAAAAAAAAAAAAAGTATATGGAATTAGAGATTTTTATTTAACCCTTTCAAGATCATTGAGCTGTGGATGGCCAGACCAAATTTCGCAAGGTTAGTGTGTTATGGTTAACTTCATGATCACTCTATGACTAATTTGCCTACCTATATCATTTTCATACATTTTTAAGAGCATATTAGGCTTTATAAATACCTTGTTAATTTTTTTTTTGTAATACCTGCAAAAATTTTTTTTAATGTAATCTTTATAATGATTAAATCATAAATAATCATTATTTCAGTTTTGTTAGTATATATGAAAATAAAAGTTTTAAACAGATGCACACTGCCATCTTCTGACTGGATAGTTTTGTTTGCATACAATCCTCCAACCTGCATGTGATCACCTGATTGGATGCTTTGTTTATCACATGATTAGAAATCACAGTGAATGATTTTAACACATTAAACAATAAATTAATTAACAACTTATCTTAAAAATGCTTCCTTCCCTGTCCCTGTCCTCACATCTTTTTTTGACTAACTTGTGTAATAAAGAGCTGTATACTTACCTATTTTAAGAAAAAGCTGGTCTTGTCACGTGATGTCACCTGTGTCAGTCACAGCCGTTGCAGGGAAGATGAGAGAGCACTCAACAACACCTGGAAATGCCTGGGAGTGATGACATCATACATAGGCTTACTATGACCCATCCATTGTTGGTGTTCCCTCCTCTCCCCGGCAGCTGCTACTGGCCAGCTGCTACTGTAACCAGGGCCACACATATTTGTGTTAAGCTGTTGGATTGTATATATAATGTATACTCCCCCACCCATTCGCCTTACCCCACTCTCACCCCTTCGCTTCCCCTACCCATGATGGTTTCTAATGTTCTACGATTGTGCTTCCTGTAATTTGTTTCTTACCTATCTGGTATACTGCTTGTTTTTGCAGGTTGCACTTATATTTTCTTTTGCTACTAACAAGTTCTGTTTGCTGGAGGTACTTTATATTGGAATAGAATATTGAATGGAAAAAAAATATAACAGAGAGCTCACACGCACATAACGATATCAACCTAAGTGCTTTGGTGTGCTTTTAATATTATTCCAAAAGGGAGTGCATGTTCTTGTTTTTGTTTAAAACAATATATTATTAGTAACAAAATGGCTCGTGAATCAGCATAATAAAATCGGAAACTGAGAACAGGACACATTGGAAGTTAGCTCTCCAATAGTGATAATGTTCTCTTTTTTGTGCATTACTTCTGGATACCCATACACAGTGGTGTATTTACCACAAGGCAAACAAGGCATTTGCCTAGGGTGGCATTTTTCAGGTGGGCAGTGCTGCCCCCAAAAGAAGGGACACACGCAGCACGGGGACCAAGTGGGATCTGAGAGAGGCTGCAGGCTGCTTGATGGTGTACGTAGAGCCTGAATCTTGTTCCTGGGGATGTCCAGAGCTGTGGAGGTGAGTGTCTTATCTCTTGCCGGGGTGGGGGGGGGGAAGGTTGCCAGTGTATGGGGGGCTGGGGCGCTGTTGGTCAATGACATGCTCTCTTTGTGGGGGAGGGAGGTGTTGTCCTGTGTCAGGGTCTCTTCATGGGGGGGGAGCAATTTTTGTGTTGCATAGGGCAGCACAAAACCAAAACACACTGCCCATACACAGTGGGTTAATGTATTAAAGACAAAAAAGCTAACTTTGCAAAGGACATTGCATTTTGCAAGGGAATTATCCCCAAAGCTTAGTGAATGAGGTGAAGTGCTGCTGATTGCCATCATTCAATCGTGTGCAAGCAAAAATGCTGTTTTTTTTCCTTGCACCCTTGGCAACATATTACATTTTACACCTATATGTAGGGTGTAACATTCATCATGTTGCTAAGTACACTCCTCACCCCCAGAAGTCCCCAACCTGTGACAGCATGAAGTGGTTCCTCCACCCTGCAGCTGCTGTAACTTTTAAAATCAGCCTGAAAAAAAGGAATAATTTTATTCACAGAGATCTGTGAATTAATAAACTACAAGTCCTGTCGGCCATTACAACAGATGAACTTGTAGTTGTCAATGAAATATGAGTGTGGTATTGAGCACACTCATAGTCTATTGACTCTTCCTCCAGATTTCTGATTAACTGAAAGCCCTATAGAAGCACAGGCAGAAAGATAGAGGAGCAGTCTGCAGGAGCCTAGCATTACACCCATCATTCACAGATTGTGGGTGCAATGTTTTGCAGGCTCCTGTGACAAAAAATAATAAATGCACATTTTTTTCCCTCCCAAAATATGTGCATTTACTAGTTTTTTCTTTAAAAGTCAACTTAGCCTTTAACCAATTGAGCTCCAGAAGATTTTATCCCCTTCATGATTAAGTAATTTTTTGCTATTCAACACTGGGCTACTTAAACTGACGACAGCACGGTCACGCAATGCTGTACCCAGACGAAATTTAAATAATTTTTTTACACAAATTGAGCTTTTTTTTGATAGTCTTTGATCACCATTGTTTTTCTTTACACTATAAACAAAAAAAGACAAAACATTTTGAAAAAAAAACATATTTTTTCATTTCTGCTATATAACAGATATAATAACATAAAAAAAATCTAATTTCTTCATAAATTTTGTCCAAAATGTATTCTGTCACATGTTTTTGATAAAAAATTCCAATATGTGTATATTGATTGGTTTGCGTGAGAGCTATAGCGCCTACAAACTATGGTATATATACTAGAAATGTTATTGTTTAATTTTTTTATACTCTGGTGGCGATCAGCGACTTATAACAAACTGGGATAGTGTGGCAGGCAATCTGGCGCTAGCGGATGCTGGCTGGGAGGTATACTAACTGACACTGACATCACCAGTGACATTAATACAGTGATTAGTGATAACCTTATACTCTGTCACTATACTAATGACACTGGCTGGGAATGGGTTAACATCAGGACAATAAAGGATTTAAATATCTGCCTAACTATGTGTAATATGTGTATAGTGTGCTGCTTTGCAGGCATGAGAAACTGACAGTTTGCTCCCTTGATTCAGAGCTCTTTGTTGGTTATCAACACAAGAACTCTGTGCATGATTGCACACAGCTGAACAGTAGCTCCCGGCTGTGAATCATTGGTCGGCACTTGCTGACAGGCTGCCACTGTGTACAATCACAGCTGGTGCTGGGCGGGAGGCGCACACACATGCAACCCAAGCCTAGAAGTAGGCGGTGCATTGCCTACAGCCAGCTCTCGCCTGCAGTACAATGTGGCCAGGCGGTCAACAAGTGGTTAAGTTATGTAGAAAATTCAGTTGTAAAGTGCATCTTCCCTTACAAAATTAGCTGCCTCTTTCGCTTTTGTAAATCAACCCAACCCAAATTATTCCAAAGCAATGTGTGACAATGTAACCACACATGAATAAAAAAAGATTATTAGGTATAACTATCAGGGCATAAATTAGATGGACTGGAAAATCCAAAGGAATACAGTTTCTGAATAAAATAAACTTCAAAACCTGCCTCTCAGTGGGGAGCCACAAAAAAAGCATAGTGCATATTAGCAACAAGTGATCCTTATTAACCACTTCCTGTCCGGCCCATGTATATAAACAGCCGGATGGGAGCAGGGGAGGGTTGCCGTTCATAAACGGTGCCCGCCATTTTGGCCTGCATGCTCCCGGGGAGGGCGTGGCACCACGATCCGGTGCCCGCTGTGTTCTCCGCACCGATCGCTGTACGGGGCCTCTGTGTGAGGTCCCGATCATGTGATCACTGATTGGCCAATCAGTGATCACATGAACAGTAGTAAACAAGATGTCACTTCTGACATCATTGCTTACTACTAGTGAAATCTGTGAATGATCACAGAGATCACATGGTACAAGGCTATTCACAACAGCCTTGTACCATGTGACAAACTGTGACCAATCACAGCTCACACAGCCTTTCTCAATGGCTGCAAGAATGCAGCCTGAAAAAATAGAAATGATTGCTTTCACAGCCTTTATGGGTGTAAAAGCAATCAGTGTAAAAAAAAAAAAAATCTTCAGCACCCCCCACAAGTAGTACAGTGTCACTATGGTGACACTGTACTGCTAGGGTGACAGTATGTTAAGAAAAAAACCAAAAAAAAAAAAACAAATAATAATAATATAAGAAAATAAAATAAAATAAAAATGTAAACTTTTTTTTAAAATTATAATTTGTGATTATAAACTAATTTGGGTTATTTTTTTTTACTAAAAAGATAATTGACTCAATTTTGGCCAAGATTTATGAAGAAAGATTATTTTTTTGCAAAATGTTATAAGGAAAACACTTTTTTTTCAAAATTTTTGGACTTTTTCATTTATATAGCAAAAAAATCTCAGCGGTGAATAAATACCACCAAAATAAAGTTTTATCTGTCTAAAAAAAATGCTTAAAAATTCATATGGGTACAGCGTTGCATGACCGCACAATTGTCATTCAAAGTGTGACAGCGCTAAAAGCTGAAAATTGGCCTGGACAGGAAGGGGGTAAAAGTGTCCGGACATGAAGTGGTTAAGGAAATACTCAGACGCCCTCATGTATTAAATGTATGTATTTTTTTAGGGAGAGTATCCAGTGTCCTCTCATTTTTGAGAGGGTTGTTTTAAAGAATTGTCTGCACTACCCTACAAACAACAACATCCATATTTTCTTTTCCCAATTTTAACTTTGTAAAGTTTTATGGAATACATTAATATTAATAAGGCAACAATGTAGTTTAGTATAGTTAGGGACTATGTAGATGGCCTTTTGTTTGTGTGAGATGGGTTTTGCATTCTCATACAAGTCTATGGGACTGCAAATCCATTTGAAGCAGGTAAAATAAAGGTCAGAAATAGGTACATTTTTAGGTCAAATGCACTTGCCAATAAATAGTGAAATATCTTAGAAGAGTCTCAAACTGATGCCATTAACAAGAGCCCTGAATTCATCCACACGAGCCCTTATGCACACTATTTAAAGAGGAGTTCCAGGCTCCCCCCCAAAAAAATTAAATTAGCAGATACTAATGCTATAGCTGCTGACTTTTAATATAAGGACACTTACCTGTCCAGGAATCCAGCACTGTTGTCACCTGGGCTAGTTCTTTCCAGTGCTGGCACTACAAGTAAGGGAAACTGAAAATGAAGAGGGCTTCCTACTGCACATGCGCAAGTTGTGATGTGCATTGTGACTGATACCGTAGTCTTCTGGGACCTGTGGAAAACTGAGGCAGAAGTGGGAGCGAGTTTCTTTCAAAACCAGGTACCCCCTCCCCTAGAAAAATGCCAAACGTGGCAGTGGAGGGTGCAAACAAGCGGAGCTTCTCCTTTTGGGTGGAGCTTCACTTTAACATGGCAAAAAACTCACTACAATAGCACATAGATTTCACAATGAAGTACACCACAGTAACATATAAAACATTTTCCAGCACATCATTTAAAGTTTATCTTTTAATATGTACATAATAAATAATAAAAAGAAAATGCCTGATATTTTTACTCTCGTATCATGTAAAATAAATAGAGAAAGACTATAGTTACAGTGAAAAGATTTGCATTCATTTTTGTTTACAAATAAAAGTGCCCTCACCGTCTGCACAAATGTACAGCAAATATGTAACATTTAGTGCTTAGCTAACAGTTAGAATGTGACAGTTTCTTTGTAAATTTCTATAGATGCCCATGTCCATATGTGGGGGGTGGTGAATAGATTCACTAACAAATGTAAACTTACACTTTAATCATTGAGCACATTAGACATTTGTCAGCAGGTAATTGAAGAAAAAATGTGTGGTCCTGTCTGATGATTCACCCAGCAGAGGAGCAATACATCTAAATAATCATGATCCAGATCAAGTAGGATTCATACCTGGTAGACAGGCTCCTGACGCTACTAGACGAATAATATCGCTGCTGCATCACCTTGAATCTGAAAATCGTCCATCCCTCCTCCTATCACTAGATGCGGAAAAAGCATTCGACCGCATTCACTGACAATTTATGACACTCACACTCCAAAAATTCGGCATTACAAACTGGATGCTTTCAGCGATTCTATCTCTCTACTTCAAACCTACTGCCAGAGTACTAACTAATGGCACACTCTCCCAGCCCTTCTCCATAACCAATGGAACTAGACAGGGCTGCCCCCTGTCACCTATTATCTTTGCCTTACTTATCGAACCGTTAGCAGCCAACCTCAGAGATGATCCCCAGTTCACAGGTATTAAATTTCTTCACAACAAACACAAAATTAGTCTCTTTGCAGATGATATTATTTTAATGATAACAAACCCATACAAATCACTCCAAGCGATACGCGCACATATCCATTGTTATGCAGCGGTTTCATATTACAAACTTAACAAACCTAAATCATCGATATTAAACCTATACACCCCCTCAGCAATGCAAAACCTACTCTCTCAACACTTCCCATTTAAGTGGGAAAAGCAAAATATCCCCTACCTAGGAATTAAACTATCTGCCAATGTTAGCCAACTATATACGGCTAATTACAAACCACTACTCGAAACCATCCCACAGGAACTTAAGAGCTTATGTACAACTAACTTGTCGATGCTAGGCAGAATAGCAACGGTTAAAATGTGCATACTTCCTAAAATACTCTATATTTTCCGTACACTTCCAATCCCAGTACCCTACACCTTCTTTTCTAAACTCCAAATGATGTTGAACAAGTTCATATGGAACTCGAAAAGACCTAGATATACCACAAATCTCCTAATACGCCCACCCTCCAGAGGTGGAGCCGGTCTTCCACACCTAAAATCATACTACCAAGCGGTTCTACTGGACCAACTCTTCTACTGGTGGCACCCCACCGCTGAAAAAGTTTGGACTGTCATGGAAACCTCCATGTACCTTCCACATAATATAACTGACTTACTATTTATACCCCGATTGGCTCAAGCTAAGACTCTACATAAGCATCCCTGCATACAAGCTTCTCTAATAGTCTGGCATGATTTTGCCGCTTATAACCGACTACATAAAGCCAACTTACAAGCTTCTACTCCACTCTCATCTCTCCATTTTATCATTCCCCATTTAAACCTGACAAAATGGGAAAATCTCGGCATACTCCACATTCAAGACATTTTCACCTCTTCTAACCTAGACTCTTTTCATGCCATTCAAAGGAAGTTTCAACTCCCCAATACGGAACAATTCTCCTATATGCGCATAGCCCATTTGCTCCATAAAACTAATATACCACTCAAAATGGGAATCCCTGCAACCGCATACCAATTTTTTCACAGGACCACCTACCCTAAGAAGGGAATCTCAACTTTTTACACACTTATTACTGACACACAATATGCTACACATACTTCGTCTCTAACCAATTGGCGAAAATACTCTCTTTCAACCGCTAGCTCCGCATATATGGGAAAAGACCTTTACCATCACTTTCAAAGCCTCGAAATGCTCTTCCCATTGGGAAACATACCTGAAAATTCTCCACCAAGGGTATTTAACCCCTGCTAAATTATCCCAATTCTACCCGCAACAATCACGGGAATGCTGGAGACTCTGTGGAGACACAGGCACACTTCTCCACTTAATCTGGGCATGTAAATCACTCAAATCCTATTGGAACAAAGTTTTCCAAATAATCACCTCAATTACGGAAACGCCTGCAACCCCAAATCCCGCCCTAGCTCTTCTACACATTGGCATTGAAAAATTCCCCACAAACTCACGTACCATTATTATACATATTTTAGCAGCTGCCAAACTCAATATTACTAGATTATGGTGCTCTACTACTACTCCTTCATTTACCCGCCTCATATCAGATCTTAATCTCCAATGTGAGATGGAAAAACGAATAGCCAGCCACAGCTCCTCCTACCACAAATTTGTGATCCATTGGTCCCGATGGTTAAAAAACCCAAATTGCATAATAGATTTATTACAGATACATACCAAATTAAATTACTCTAATCCATACCACACCGGTGCCCTCCTTCCATTACCCTCCCCCCCCCTGTTCTCTCCTATCTCTTATCCTTCCCCAATTACACATATCCAGTTCCCACTAAAGTTCACAAGACATCGAGTATACCTCTCATGTAAATACAATCAAACCCTATAGTTTCCCTAGCCAGTTGGTGGGGATCCTTCATTCTCGTTTCTCCCTATGTTATGTAATGTGTATATCAAATGTGAACCTTCAAAATTTTCTTCTCATGTCAATGCCTATATACCCTTTTTTCCCTTTTTTTCTTCTGTATGTTAGAACTCCTCAATAAAGACTATTTGAAATAAATAATCATGATCCATTCATGTCTGAGCTGGTTAAATCTTAGGCAGACCATACACGGAGCAGAAATTCACTCAATTCCTGTCTGAGGAATGCCTCTGACCGAGTCACTGTATTCTCCCGGTGGGGGATGTGGAGCCGTCCCCGCTGGGAGAAGACAGTGATTATTGCTAGGCTATACCAGCCACTAGCAATAATTGCATGGAAAATCCATTCAGCCTGCCCATGCGTGGTTTGAATTTCAGCCGGTTCAGATTTGAACTCTCTATAGCCAACCTTAATCCGTGTCTTTGGTTTGGAGATATATAATTGCACATATCTACTGCTCTCTAAAATGCACTCAGGTATGCTAGTTCCCAGATCTTGAAGCCATTACTTTTCAATGCAGTGTTCCTGGTGCCAAGAACAAGCATTAATCACCCTTTAACACCTTTCCTCTTGCTTGAACCCTTAACACATAATCTAAACTCAAAAATAAGCTCTAAGCTTTTAGCAACACTCCTCAAACACTTAATCTTTGATATCTGCCTTAAAGTTAAAATGAAATTAGTGGATAATTTACATGTTATTGTAGTGATTTATTTTTAGGTTATATATTTTTTAAACCCAAAAATAACCTCCAAGCTTTTAGCAACACTCCTCAAACACTTAATCTTTGATATCTGCCTTAAAGTTAAAATAAAACTAGTGGATAATTTACATGTTATTGTACTTGAGGTGATTGTAGCCGTATTAGTGCATTTGCGACAGAAACAATTGAGTACTGTCCGTGATACTTTTTTTATTTGCACTAACATACAATTTTGAGGACAAGCTTTCGGGGAATGTCCCCTTCTTCAGGTCCAAGCAGTACTGATCACAATGTGTTAGCAGAATGTTGGAAGAGATGTAGGAGATGGGAAAAAAATAAAAAGAGAACAGAGATAAGACACAGCTAAAGCAAAGTCTGGGGGGGGGGGGGGGGGCAACACTCACAGAGGCAGTCATGCTTGAGGTTGAGGTGATAGTTATAAAAATGTTGGATTTTCCTCACTCATTATCCAACAGTTTTATGACTATCACCTCAACCTCAAGCATAACTGCCTCTGTGATTGTTGTCCCCCCCCCCCCAGACTTTGCTTTTGCTGTGTCTTATCTCTGTTCTCTTTTTATTTTTTTCCCATCCCCTACATCTCTTCCAACATTCTGCTAACACTTTGTGATCAGTACTGCTTGGACCTGAAGAAGGGGACAATCCCCGAAAGCTTGTCCTCAAAATTGTATGTTAGTGCAAATAAAAAAAGTATCACGGACAGTACTCAATTGTTCATGTTATTGTAGTGATTTCTTGTTTAGGTTTTATATTTTTTTTAAATGTTGTTTTATGTCTGTATAAAGAATTTACCATGAAGCACAGTAGGTCTAGTCCTACAGATACAGAGAGGCAAAGGGCAGGATTTGCTTTGTATAGTTAAAGTCCACACATGTTTTGTGTCATCAATAGAAACATAATAATTTCATATATGTAAGCACTAGAAAAATAAGGAATTATGCAAAGAAAAAAAAGTGAGCTCAGGTAAAAGGTATTATTTTAGGTGCCAAAGTTTGTGTGCTTAGAGGCTACAGTATTGGAAATTTAGCTCTGCCGTCTGCTAATTACTTTGGTTGAGGGACATGCCCCATGTTGGCAGGGATATGAATTGTTCTTTAGTCCAATTGCAAGGGCAATAGCAGTCAGTATTCCTGGTGCACTTAGCTGGTCTTGTTTTCTTCCCTTCTTCAAATGATAATTCAAAAAACATGAAACAAGTTTAGCAATGAATCGGATGAATGGCTGGAAGAGCAGGCTTTTCCTTTACTCCCATTCTTGCCATGTGATAAGAATTTAGTTATCAAGAGGTTAATTACCAGCTCCTTCTCTTTGCTGCATAGAGTATGTCTTTGTATACCTTCTTTTAATTTGATATCTTTATTGCCCCTTACAGATTTAGCTGAATTTTGTGACTACTGTTTGTGAAACCTATTGTCTTATTGGACTTGAGAATTTACATTTTTATAGATAGTCATAACTTTTTACAGACAAAGGTGAAATAATATGTAGGAATACATTAACTTAGAGAAATATACTAGAAATTAAAGATTTTATGCTTCAATTTAATGGTTCACATGCAACCTCTTATATACGGTTTTCAGCTATTTTAATGGTTTGCAGTATTATTACAATTCTCCTGTTCTTATATAGCCAAGTAAAGGTTATTTGTTGCAGGTTACTGAATACCACAGCAATACAATTTTGTTCATTTAACTGTTTTATCCATGTTATAAATCTAGAAGCACACAAAAATGTTTATCAATTTATTCCATGAAGTATTTCACTACTAGAGTGATGGCATTCCATTCATCTGCGAAAATAAACAGCTACCTATTCATTTGAAAAGGGAAGGCACATCTTAGTTATAACAACAACTGCTCAGCTTCCTTTGTATAGGCTTATAAGAGTGTGCATGATTAGTAACCTTAAAGTAAACCTTTACGTGAACCTGTGTCCACCCTATGAACATGCATGTATTTACAGATTGTTAACAAATAATACATTAGTATAAAATAGAAATCTATGTTTAATGGACCACATTCTCCCCCTCCTTGAGGCCCTTTGTACTTTGAATAGTATACATTCTTTTTTCCAAGGGTCTCCATGGCCGGCATGAACACATCAAAGGTCTGGCAGTGACAGTCATTGGACCTACACCAAAAAACCCTTAATGACCTGTGAGTGCAAAGTAGTGTGGTATTACCCCGGGGGGGGGGGTGTTCATGATAGCTGAGACTCACAAGAAATGGGTTGAACGATTTAATCAGCAGGAAAAGGAGCGCAATTTGGCACACATTGGTGGAAGAGTGGACCTTCTGCTCAGGACAGGGCCAGGTTAAAGGTAAGCATGGAAATGAAAATAGGACTTGTTTTAAAACCTATATACTGTTCATCGAGAATATGTAAATATTTGAATGTCCATAACTTGGCCTTTAAAGCTGGCCATGCAAGGCCATATCTTGCCACAATTATATGGTGAAACTTGTTGAATTTTCTAGTGACACTAGTGCTCATCATCGTTTTCAAACCCTAATTGTACTGATATCTACAGGATATGCAAGTACCTGACCACTTATGGCCACCTGTAGTTACCCACTATGTAATGCATGAGGTGACACTTCTAGGACAGGTACAGGCAGTTCCCTATGACAGTAGTAGAGGTAGATGAATAAAACTCATCCCTTTGGTAAACCTTGACAATGTGTGGCATGTCCTCCTGTCTCTCCTCCCATGGCCTAAACAGGAACTCTCATATGTCTCAATCATTAAATTCTGTAGTTTATTTTTTTACAGGTACTTATATAGCATTGTCAAGTTACACAGCACTTTAAATATGTATATTGTGCATTCACATCACTCCATGCCCTCAAGAAGCTTACATTCTAAGGTTCTTAACTTGCATTCACACATACTAGGGCCAATTTAGACAGGAGCTAGTTAACCTACCAGCATGTCTTTGGAGTGTGGAAGGAAACTGGAGTAGGAGTACCCAGAGGAAACCTACATAGACACAGGGAGAACATGCAACCCCTAGGCAGGTATAGTTGAAGCTGTGCTTGAAGAATTTGAGATACATTTTATTTGTGATTTCCACATTCAATCATCCTCTAAAGTCTATGTCCTGTTTTAGTGTGCAGGGCTTCGAAAAGTGGACCCTAGATTAGTTGAATAATATTTTTACTTTTGTAAACATTGTTTACTTTTGTACTTAGTAGTCCCTTAAGAATAAACTTGATAAGACGTGATTGCTTCACACCAGCTGACTCAGGAATACTGAATGACCCAGGAGTTTAGATCTTAATGAATGGTCATTTACGTTAATAGCTGCAAATGTGACCTGCTGATTTGTGATCAGTCTTGGAAACATCTGGATCATCAGCTCAGAGAACAGAAATTGTAATGTGTACTGCTCTGCAAAGGTTTTGTATATTCTTGTGATGAGGAGGCTGCAGCTCAACACATGGCACCACCACTCTATGAAACAGTGCCCCTGGGGAAGTTGCCCCTCCTGCCCCTCATCCCAGCCCTGATGGTCTGTGTCCCCTGCAAACTTTCTGCATTATCTCAAAAGCCCTCCAACTTCTTCAAGACTACAGAATGATTAGCCTTTATGTTTTAGACATCTAATTGTGGGAAAGGGAAGGATAAACACAGAGCAATGTGCATATTTTGCAGAGATGTACAGCATTTTATTTTCAAATTTGCCTTGAAAAAAAATACTACTACAACATGTATAACATTGTTGTAAAAGACTAATGTGCAAGTTTATTTAAAATAATAAAATTAATCAAGCAAATGTTCAGTTGAAGATCCACTTCTAATGACATATTGAATAATATGTCATACAGTATTCACATACCACTACAATACAATGTGGACACTTTTAGGTCTAGTTATCTCTGCTATTTTTACTATAATGTTACTAGGTACAAAATACTGCTCTGCCTTAGATAGGATCTATGATACAACAGAACATATCTTTATTCTATGAATGGGCACTCTTTTGTCAGTTAAACTAAATGTGGATGTCTGAAAACTAAAGTTCTAGCTTTTAGTACTCTTTCGGCTAAAAAAGACACTTTTACAAGCAAACATAGCAACAATGGTATTTTTGTTGGACTTTATTTGCTTGTCACAAGTAAGAACATATGACTGCTGTGCAAGCATGTTGTATAATTCCGAGAAATATTTTTAATGTGGTTTGCCTTTCTCATTCCCCAACAAGAATAGTGTAGCACTGTGGGGATGCTGAAATTTTACTCTAAGTTGTTGACACCTTCTGCCAAAATCAACACTTCAATAAAAAATCTGAAGAAATTGAAAATGGCTTGTTTCCTGCTTCAACATTGATACTGACTCTACCACATAAGAGGGACACTCTCCATTGAATTAAATGCACACACGTTTTACTGACCTTATGTCTTATCCCCATAAACAAGACTAGGATATAAACTGGCCATTCGCCAGAATCATTTTGTTAAAATATTTTAATTTCAGGAACATTTGTTTGTTCTTCAGATTATTAGTGGGGTCAAGTTGATGTTCATTTTTGACTGCAGTGAAGAGAAAATTTAAATGAGCAGGATGGAACATGGCACTGAATGCACTAGTGACATTTTTTGTTAATGTTTGTTAATGCCTGGACAAAGGACAGAGCTACAATCTCTATTGGCATCACCAATTAACAACAATACTAATAATTCAAGTTTAGTTAAAGCCTCCATGCATAACAACTCTGAACAAGAATGCCAGAAAGCAAGTTATAGCATGATTAATGTAATTATATGGTGATATCATCACAATTATACTGGGACTCAATGTATCCTTTCCACAGATCACTTATAATTCTGCATGGCCATATACGCAAACATCGCTGAATCAAAACCTTTTTTCTTCCAAAACATCATTAGTCATGGACCAGAGCCAAACTGATTTATGTTGCAATATATATCATAAATGTTCATAAAGATATAGAAACTTAAAGTGTCATTAAACCCAGACTATGAACAACTCTCGTTACATGTTATATTCTGTAACAGAGTGTTCATGATCATAAAACCACTAAAACATTTGTTTTGTGTAGAGTAAAATATACCTGGTCAATCCTGCCTTCAGCTGTCCCTCTCCTCTTATCTGTGTCCCCACTGCATTCTGATATTGTGTAGACCAGCTGTTGTCATCTACTGAGGATGCTCCAGTTTTAGTTCCCTTTTAATCTCTTCATTTACTCCTTTTTCTTATCTGTGCAGCCCAAATGACTATAGAGTCAAACATGTGGGAGTATACCCAGTGGTAAATGACACTCCTCTCCTCCTCCCCCATGTCCTCCTATTGCTAAACACTATTGGGGCAGGAAAAGAGTATGCTGATTGATTACATTAACCACTTCCCCTGCAGAGGATTTACCCCCCTTCCTGACCAGGCCATTTTTGCATTATGGCGCTGCGTTACTTTAACTGACAATTACGCGGTCATGCAACTCTGCACCCAAATGAAATTTACGTCCTTTTTTTCCGCACGAATACAGCTTTCTTTTTGTGTTATTTGATCACCTATGCATTTTTTATTTTTTGTGCAATTAAAAAAAAAGAACAACAATTGTGAGAATAAAACAATATTTTTGACTTTTTGCTATTAAACATGTCTAGTAAAAAAAATTAAAAAATCTAATTTCATCATAAATATAGGCCAAAATGTATTCTGCTACATTTCTTTGCTAAAAAAAATCCCAATACATGTAAATTAATTGGTTTCCGTGAAAGTTATAGCGTTTTCAAATGGCGGTATATATACTGGGATTTTTTTTTTTACTAGTAATGGCGGCCAACAGAGACTTATAGCGGGACTGTGGGACCACGGTGGGCATTCTGACTCTGGGGGGAATTGACTTGGTGTCACTGACATCCCCTGTGACACCAATGCAGTTATCAGTGCTAATAAAAAGCACTGACACTGTACTAATGGCACTGGGCAGGAAGGGGTTAACATGTGGGACGATCAAAGGGTTAACTGTGTGTTGTTTTACTGTGTGCTGTGTGTGCGCTTTAAACTGTAAGCACATCGTTTTGCATGGCTCTGCAGGATTGTGCAGGAGCTGACAGGGGAGAGAACTGTATTATCTACATACAGATCTTTCCCTCCATCAGTAATGCTCCTTAATCACCGGGTGTCCGCAAGTAATCACCTGCCACGACCCAGTGATTGACAGAGAAAAGCGGAAAGCGGTTCATTAGGAAACTCATAATAAAGTTTTGTTGTAATATAAATCTGCATTATATATAAAAAAATGTTATTGCTAATAAGTGTAAAGTAAAAAAGAGCTTTGGATGCAGATGCTTTCTGATCAAAATGAAAGCTAATGTCAATCATGTTTGACTCCGCCCACACCATATTAATGCACAAAAAAGTACACATTTAATGTGTAATAAAGATTTATAGGGAGCTGTAAAGCAGTGCATTGAATTGCTCTTCTGAAACGGTTTTTTTCTTTCAGTCATTTGACTGGCACAGCACCAATCTCTGGGCTGTGCAGACACAGGATCATACAGTAGAGAGCATCAGCAGAGTCATAGAATCATCTCCCAAAGATCTTTCCCTGCAGACACCAAAGAGCAGGGAAAGATCATTTGACCACACAAAAGCGCTGCAAGAATAAGGTACTTAGAGGATTAAAAAGAAAAGAAAAGAAAAAAAAAACAAAGCACATTGACATAATATATAGATGATTTGTGTGGATGCATAATGGCAATTAACACTTTGCTGTTTGTTATCACTTTAAAGTATAACTAAAGACACTTATTTTTAAGCTTTGGATAGAGAAGTCAGGTTTAGAACCACTATCAGATTTTTATTTGCTGCCTGTGTCCCCTATCACCAGGAATAAAAATGATGGTGAATTTAAAATGTTAATTTTCCATTATAACAGGTTGAGTCTACAGGACAGGAAGTGAAGAAAACTCTCTCTATTGAGACACGAATGATGAAAAATAAAGACAGCGATTTTAACCCTACTCTATCCAACATAGAATAAAAACTGTTTTGGATTTATATATACGTGAAAGCTGAACTTACAGCATAGTGGTTCCTTGGTACAGAAAAAAAAGTATATATTTAAAGTGGTTGTAAAGGCTCAAGGTTTTTTACCGTCATGCATTCTATGCATGAAGGTAAAAAAGTATTTTCTGTGCAGTAGACACCCTAGCTCCCCCAATACTCACCTAAGCCGCCTCTCAATCCAGTGATGTGCACTGGAGTCTCAGCAATCCCAGGACTTCCTTTTCTCATTGCCATTGGCTCCCGTTGCTGTCAATCACAGTCAGTTAGCCATGCAGAAGAGAATGGGGGTGGGGCCAAGCCACGGCTCCATGTATGAATGGAGTAACGGGTGCCCCCATAGCAAGCAGCCTGCTTTGGGGGTACCCAACAGGAGGGAGGGGCCAGGAGCACCGCCGGGAGACCTACGAAGAGGAGGATCTGGGCTGGTCTGTGAAAAACCACTGCAGAGAGCAGGTACATATGATTATTATTATTATACAGGATGTATATAGCGCCAACAGTTTGCTCAGCACTTTACAGTATAAAGGGAGACAATACAGCAATGATACAGCTCAATACAAGAGGGTTAGGAGGGCCCTGCTCCCTGGCGAATATGATGTGTTTGTTTAAAAATACAAATAAATAAGCCTTCAACCGCTTCTGTGCCGCCCTATAGCAGAAATACTGCTACAGGGCAGCACGGGTGCGCAAAATCACGTATATATATACAGGCTGAGGGGGCACGCACAAGCCCTCGCAGACCTGTGGGTGCTGTGATTTGATCCCCAAGGGATCAATCATCTGATTTAGGCCAGTGATGGTCGGCCTAAGTCGGATAATTGATCCCTGTCCTTTCAGGGATCTTCCTGTACCTGTGTTTGCAGTTACACAGGTACAGGAAGTGATGACATCTTCTCTCTCTAGGCACACAGTGAGTAAAAGCAGCACTTTTTTCACAGTTAGAACACTTTAGGACACATTTAACCCCTTGATTGACCCCCCCCCAGTTAACCCCTTCACTGCCCTGTCATTAGTGCAGTGTAAGGATTTTTTGCTGATCACTGTATTAGTGTCGCCGGTGATTTCAGATAGCATTAGCGTCAGTTAGCACCCCTCCTAGATAGCATCAGATTGCCCATCAGTACAACAGTAATCACATTTAATCCTTTGAATGCTAGGAACATGCTCACATACACAATAAACCTCCATTGCTAGTATAGTGTGTCTGCACGGATCAATATCTTTGATCAGATCAGCATTATACCAGCGTTCACATTAGTATAGTGTCCCCAAAAATGCAGTGTTAGTGTGATGAGCACCTGCCGGCACCTGCGTTTAGCCCCTACGCTTACCCCCCCTTCTCCCACAGCAAGTGCAGTGCCAGTAGATCACGGTCACTTGAACACACAAAACTGCAGTGTTCGCAGAATCAGGCCTGATCTCTGTTAGCACTTGCCGATAAATTTTTTTGTAGTGGTTCAAGCAGTCCTTGGCAGCCAGGTGCTCTTTTTCCCATGAGTCCCTAGAATCCATCCGGATGTGCTTGCAAATCTCGATTGGCAGCCCACAAATTCGTTAACACCTGTACTTCTCCCATTCACTTCCAAATCCTTAATTCAGGTGGAAACAGCAAATTTAAATACTCCCCTTGATTTTTTGGAGCTGTTTTTCACGAAAGATCTGTAGGCATTGATTGTGGATCAAAGTAAGTTATATGCGCAACAGTTTATCGCCGCCAACCCAAATTTAAACCTTGCCAGACCATTTGCATGGAAACCCATTACTTTTCTGAATTTAAAGTTTTTTGGGCCTAACCGTCAACATGGGCATTACTAAAAAAAAAAAAAGAATTACAGTTGTATTGGTCCACAGACCCAATTCATCATATGCCCGTGTTCTCTGCTGCCACGGCCAGGCATATATATGAGAGTATAATGTGTTTTATGCATTTCAACGACAACACACTCTGTCGTCCAAGGGGTGACCCTGAATTTGACCGGCTCCACAAAATTCGGCACCTTATAAATCACCTTAACCAAAAATTTGCAGATGTCTATACTCCCCAGCAAAACATTTTGCGTTGATGAGGCCCTCATTAGTTTTTCTAGCTGCCTTGCATTCAAACATATTCTCCCCAGCAAGTGTGCCAGATATCGGGTCAAGATGTATAAGACCTGTGAAAGGGCAACAGGCTATACATATAGGTTTTGGATTTATGAGGGAAAATATAGCCCCCCAGATGCCCAGACTACATGGGGAGCAGTGGCAAGATAGTTTGGGACTTGGTGTCATCCTTTTTCCATATGGGGTACCACTTATACATGGACAATTTTTATTCAAGCATGCCACTATTTAGACATTTGTACAATCTTGGAATTGGTGCATATGGCACCGTGCGACCTAATCTCCGTGGCTTCCCCCATCGGCTTGTAAATACCCCTATATATATCTTAGAAAGGGAGAAAAAGCCTGCTTGAGAAATGAGGAACTGCTTGCAGTGAAGTAGAAGGACAAACAGGATGTTTTCGTCCTGCCTTCCATTCACGCAGACACGACCATCCAAATTGCCATGGCAGCTGGTCTTGTTGAAAAGCCCCTCTGTGTCCATGACTATAACCTTAACATGGGAGGGGTGGACTTCAATGACCAGATGATGAAACCATACTTATTTTCCCAAAAAGTCAGATGCTGGTACAAAAAAATGTCTGTTTATTTATTTCAATTGGCTCTGTATAATGCTTTTGTGCTTTACAAAGCAACTGGATGAAATGGATCCTTCCAAAAATTCCAGGAAGAGATCATCACGGCCCTTTTGTATCCAGAAGGTGGCTGTGGCTCAAACCCCCAACATATATGCAGTTAGCCGGCTGCATGAGAGGCATTTTCTGGTACCCCAACCAAAAAGACACCCCAAAAAAGATGTTGGGTCTGTAGCCGACATAAAATTAGGCATGACATCCGCTTTTTTTTGTCCCTCTTTTCCTGGCCAACCTGGTCTCTGCCTCAAGGACTGCTTCTATCACTACCACACACTAGTGGACTATTAGTATAGGGTACAGCATGACACAGTTCAGGGCACATATTTACACAGGGTCTCGAAAGATGTTAGGTAGTCAGGAAAATTGCATTTTGAGAGACCCTACAATCTGTTTTAAAAAGTTAAAGCTTAAAAAAAAAAAAGTAAAAAAAAGCATAAAAATAAAAAGTACAAATCCCCCCCCCCCCCCAAAAATTAAAATGTTTAAAAATCAAGACTAGGTATAGTTTTTTTGTTGTTGTCGTTGTTGTTACCATTCTACTGTTACAATTTTACTGTTTTCTTTGCAGGAATGCCATTCAGCTGCAGCACTGACTTGTTTATTCTGACAGAAACAGGGCCTTGCTCTCAGAATATACAGTACATAAGTCAGTGTGGGCAGTGCTGTTGGGTGAGATTTTTCATCCGCAGTTAAAAAAGATCATATATGCCGAAGCATGGGGGCCTGGGGTGGCCAGTGGGTGGATGGCCCCTATGCTTCAGCATATGTATTTTATAATATTTGTTGGCACATTTCATGTGTGATCATTAGAAGAAGATGGATGCAGGGAGGTATATTCTAATGGTGGGCATACACTTTTTTTTTAGCAGAGATTTCTTCTCTTTTTTTTCATTCAGCCCACAAGCTGCATACAAAAAAAAGGACATAACATATACACTCAACAAGGACCAGCAACATATTGGTACCTCACTGGACTTTGAGTGGTTATACCAGAATGATGCCTTCAGCTGCAGGCATCATCTTGGTATTGTTGTTTTCAGGCGGTGATCAGCTTTAATGTAAAAGCAATCCTAGTGGCTAATTAGCTGCAGGATTGCTTTTACAAGCAGCGGGAGAAGATGACCCTCCTCCCCAGCTGCCTTCCATGGCCTTCTTGGGGAGTTCCATGCCATCGGAGGAACCTGAGAATGCAGCTGGTGTTTCTGCTAGCTGACCATAGAGCTGATTAGAGACTGGAATGGTGCCAATCATCTCTATAGTCTAAGAAATCGGAAGCTACGCAGGATAAACAATGCCATTTGTAATTTGAAAAGCATCTAATCACACTGATCTTGGTGAGATTAGATAATGTAAGGGTAGAGAAGATATCTAGAGTATGATAGACTCCAGATTTAAAAAAAATAATATATGACAATGCCCATTGAAGTTATAAGGGATATTTGCACTTCCCTGTGATAGCATTAAGAGTGATAAAAAAATTAAAGGGACAGTGTAAAAATAATAAAAAAAAACAAAATAACTTAAAAAGCACCTCCATGCACGTTCGCTCCTGTGTGCGAGCATTGACCCCGTGCTGGTATGTTAACAGCTGTTGCACCATGTGAGGTATTGCCGCGAACATCAGATCAAGGGAAGTAATTTTAGCACTAGACCTACTCTGTAAATCTAAAATGGTAGCTTGTAAAGGCTTTTAAAACGTTGCCTATGGATATTAAAAATGTATGCAGTTTATCGCCAATGCACAGAGCATGCACAGTTTTAAAGCATGTCATGTTTGGTATCTATTTACTTAGCATACCATCATCCTTTATATTTTACCAAATACTTGACCAATATATTGTGTTTTTGTGCATTAAAAGTAAAAAAATGTATTTTTAAAAACAATTTGCGTTTGAAAAATCACTGCGCGAGTACTATGTGACATAAAAATTGCAGCACCCACCATAATATTCACTAGGGTGTTTGTTTTAAAAAAAAACATATCATTTTTGGGGGTTCAAAGGAATTTCCTAGCAACAAATACTGATTTTTTTATGTGAACAAAAAGTGTCAGAAAAGGCTTGGTCTTCAGGTGGTTAAAAGAGTGAATGATGTGTGGTATAAACTTTTAATGCTGGGTATAAAATGCCCCCACCCCCCAAAATGACCCCTTTTTGGAAAGTAGACACCCCAAACTATTTGCTGAGAGGCATGTTGAGTCAACAGAAGAATTCATTTTTTAACCACAAGTTTTTGGAAAATGACAAAAAAAATATTTATTTTATACAAAATTGTCACTTAAATGATTTATTGCTTACACATGCCATCGGCATATGTGGAATTACTCCCCAAAATACATTCTACTACTTCTCCGGAGTATGGGGATACCACATGTGAGAGACTTTTTGGCAGTCTAGCCAAATACAGGACCCCAAAATCCAATAAGCACCTTCAGGCTTTTAAAGGACTTTATTTCCTTATTACACCTCCTCACTACCTAACACAGTTTCGGAGGTCCTGAAATGCCAGGATGGCACCAACCCCCCCCCCCCCCCCACTCCCCCCAATTGACCCCTTTTTGGAAATTGATAGGGAATCAATCAATCAATCAAGGAATTTGATAAGAAGCATGGTAAGTATTTGACTAGGCTCCCAAAAAGTCTTGCACGTGGTATCCCCATACTAGGTAGAAGTAGCAGAATGTATTTTGAGGTGTAATTCCACATATACCCATGGCTTGTGTGAGCAATATATCATTTAAGTGACACCTTTGTGTAAAAAAAATAATGTTTTGGTCATGTTTTGTCCAAAAACTTTTGGAAAAAAAAAATCTTCCATGGACTCAATATGCCTCTTAGCAGGTAACTTAGGGTATCAACTTTCCGAAAGTAAAAGCTGCGTAAATTCCATTATCTATACCATAGTTTGTAGATGCTATAACTTTCACACAAAGCAATCAATATACACTTATTGGGATTTTTAACCAAAAACATGTAGCAGAATACATTTTGACCTAAATTTATGACGAAATTTTAGTTTTTTGGATATTTGTTATGACAGAAATTAGAAAATATCAGGTATTTTTTCAAAATGTTTGGTCTTTTTTTGTTTATAGAGCGAAAAATAAAAAGTGCACAGGTGATCAAATACCACCAAAAGATAGCTCTATTTGTGTGAAAAAAGGACGTAAATTTTGTTTGGGTACAGCTTTGCATGACCGTGCAATTGTCAATTAAACTAGTGCAGCACTGTAAAGCAAAAAATGGAGTAAATTGCAGTATCTATACCATAGTTTGTAGACGCTATAACTTTCACACAAAGCAATCAATATACACTTATTGGGATTTTTTTTACCAAAATCATGTATCAGAATACATTACGCCCTAAATTTATGACTAACTTTGAGTTTACTATATATTTTTTTATAGCTAAAAGTAAAAAATATTTTTTTTTTCAAACTTTTTGCTCTTTTGTTGTTTATGGCGCGAAAAATAAAAAGCGCACAGGTGATCAAATACCAGCAAAAGAAAGCTCTATTTGTGTGAAAAAAAAGTACATAAATTTCATTTCTCAGTTAAGTTAGTGCAGTGCTGTATAGCAAAAAATGACATAAGTTGCAGTATCTATACCATTGTTTGTAGATGCTATAACTTTCACACAAAGCAATCAATATACACTTATTGGGATTTTTTTTACCAAAGTCATATAGCAGAATACATTTTGGCCTAAATGTATGACTAACTTTGAGTTTACTATATATTTTTTATAGCCGAAAGTAAAAAATATAATTTTTTCTCCCAAAATTTTCAGTCTTTTTTTGTTAGTTGCGCAAAAAATAAAAAGTGCATAGGTGATCAAATACGACCAAAAGAAAGCTCTATTTGTGTGAAAAAAAGGACATAAATTTCATTTTGGGCACAGCATTTCATGACCGCACAATTACCAGTTGAAATAGTGCAATGCCGAATAGCAAAAAAAGGCCTTGTCAAGAAGGGGGGTAAATCCTCAGGATGGCAAGTGGTTAATATCACTTTAAACTTGCTTACTTTTGACCAAACTTCCCTTTTAAAACCCAGTGACATCATCACTGTAAACAGAATGAGTCTGCTATGCCCATGCACAGTGAGGAGGGAATATCAGAAGTGGTGATGTCACTTCCTGCTAGTATTCATCACCCTTCTTTGAGACTACAATTCCCATTCTAGCAATTTGTGTGCTCAATGGGCAAATTTGTAGGCGGGATTGTGGGCATGTTTTTGATTAGATGTGTGCTACTCATAAGCTTCTAACTGCCTATATCGCCACAAGGTGCTCTGCAGTCCCTTGTTTATACATAGGCGGTATTAATTATTCGTACATCAAAACAGGTTATATAAAGCTTTTTTTTAAGTCATTTTTTAAACCCAGTATTCGAGTTCCCTAAAAGAGCACATGCATTGAAGGCAGTTACACATTTTATATCATTTTATATTTACTTTCCAAAATGTCTTGCCTGCTCCTTGCAGCTCGATATTGCATTTGGCTTTGAGGTGAGGTACTTACACTCAGCCATATGGCCTGCCAATTTCAGATGTGGATGAGGGTAAAAGACAAGTAGTTCTGTCAGCCAAAATGTATGAAATCATAGGGAACTGATGGACCAGGAGTTTGTCAATCAAACAAAGCAAGTTACAGCAGGCAGATCAGACCAGGAGTAGGAGACTTCCAGGTCCTCCCACTAACACAAGGGTCAATGCAATTATGTCACTGCAAAAAAAACTACATGGGGGGTATTACAAGACCAGTGGCTGGGGTAATAGCAGGCATGGCAGGCTCTGATCTTATTAAATGTAGACGTATTAAAGGGACAGGGGCCTTTTTTATAAAAGAAGAAAGAAAAAAGAAGAAAGAATGAAGCCTTCATTTCTCAGTGCCTGGTTAACTGTACATTGAAACTAGATGAAATTCCTTAAAGTTAAGGAAGAAACTTTTACACACATGTAATAACAATTTCTGCCCAGAGTTCAAGGTAATTTTACAAAGTTATTAAACTGGACTTTTAGACATGTATTGATATACAACTTTCTTACCCCTATTATGTTCCATTTTTCCATAATGCACATACCATCCAAAGACCAATTAGCAAAGTAGACTCCAAAGATTAAATACGCACTTGCCAGGTGCTCTTATTTTATGGCTACTAAAGGACAGAAACTGGTTAATTTCCAATAAATGAAACAGTGCTAAAGAATTTCATAATCATTTAACCATAGCCTCAAAGAACTGCATACCACCATTCCTAATGTGTAACTGGCTTCAGTGTGTGTGTTCCTTTTAGTGAACTTGAACAGCCAGTTGGAGGTTACTTCTATAAAATTCTGGATCTCATCACAGACAAAAAATGCTGATGAATATGTGCTACAACCAAAAAAGCTTTTGAACCTTCTGTGAGAGTTGTGAAGATTGACCTTAATGTTAATGTACAATTTAATATGCATTATAGATTTTAATGCTTAAGTTTGAGAACCAGCTATACAGCCGATGACATCATTTTGTAGAGGTTCATTCTACTATAGGGACCAGTAAAGCATACAAAACTAAAAAAGAACATCATGACTTATTCCTAACCGAAGTGATTTTTCCAGAAAGGTCTATAGCCTAATTATTTATTGTAATGGGAAGGATATACTAAAACTGGATCATGCAAAATCTAGAGCAACTCTGCATAGAAACCAATCAGCTTCAGGTTTTATTCTCAAAGCTTAATTGAACAAGCTGAAGTTAGAAGCTGATTGGCTATTATGTACAGATGTCCCAGATTCTGAGAGCTCCAGTTTTAGTAAATCTTCTCCAATGTATACATACGAGTTGTAAAGCAATGTACAGACAATAATGAAAAGTACAATGCACACTCTTAAATTTAGAAGAAATGCAATGATACATATTAGGTATGAAAGCAAAAAAAATACCCAATCGCTGCTCACCATACAAAGCTGTCCATTATGTAAGTGATAGCAATCTCAGCCAGATTCAGCCATGACCCTGATGCATTTTTCCCCGCCTCTGGGGCTTACTCATGGAGGTGACCACTTCCATGAGAAAGCCCTGGAGAAAGGGAAAAATGTGTCTGGTCGTGGCTTAGATGGAACTGGCTGAGGCTGGCATCACTTACATAATGGACAGCTTTGTATGGTGAGCAGCGATTAGTGTATTTATTTCATAGCTTGCATAAAGTTGAGACCCAAATCTCTATGTAGGTTCACATTACATACTAGCAGGGCTGTGGACACGGGGGTACCACCAAGCCTCCTGTACAGGGCCCAGGCCAACAGGGGAGCCCAGGCAGCTGGGTGAATCAGATGTGGGCAGGAAGGGTGATTGGCATGGTGGGGGGAGCAATTACTGGAATAATCCCATGTATGGCTCTTTCTGGAACTTCTTCTCCACTCCTTTCCGTCGGATTTTAGCTGTTGGAGGGAGAGCCATACAGGGGATTGGTTCCTGTAATTGCCCCCCCTTTGCACTCATCACCCTCTTTGTGCATCATACATTTCCCCTGCTGCTCAGGCACCTCTGTATGCCCCTCCCCTGCAGTGCTTCCAGCTTCCCTCCTCTCCTTCCCACCAGCAAGCAAACGATAGGATCCTTCAGGATGGAGAGTGGGGGAAGGGTCCAGAATATATATTATTATTTTACAGGATTTATATAGCTCCAACAGTTTGCTCAGCACTTTACAATATAACGGGAGACAATACAACAACAATACAGTTCAATACAAGAGGGTTAGGAGGGCCCTGCTCCTTGGAGCTTACAATCTAGGATCACATTAACCAGCTCCTTTCTTTCCCAAATGAACAAAATGAGTGATCAGTACCAGTCACTCACTGTGCTCATTCATAACTGAAGCATAACAAATTGTTTTCCTTTTGGGGGGGGGGGGGGGGCTATTAGGTTGGCTGTTTGGGTCCCCGTGGTTTCTAACAGCAGCCCTGCATACTAGGTATTAAAATGTATGTTAAGGTTGTATATAAAATGTAGGCTTAAAAAAACTACATTTATCCACAGATTAATGTATAAATTAATACATGCCAGCAATTTACTCTGTGCCCTTGCTTTTTCAGTATATAATCTTTCTACACTAAAAAAAAACAAAACACAGAACAAATCATTCTATCATTCTAACAATCATGACAATTGAAGGTTATATTAATATACTGTACAAGCATCATTTTATATAATCTTTATACATTTTTTAGGACATCAATTCCCATAAATGCACCAAACGTATTCTTTAAATTGTCAGTACATAACTTATTGTCACACGTTTTCCTTTTACCTGTTTTACATGCTTTATATGCAATATTTTATAGTTAAACAGCTAAGGCAAGCAAGGTAGGCTGAGCTAAGAAAGTTATAAATATTGAAACTTTCATAATCAGATTCATAGAAATACATGTAAAACAGATACAACCTATTTCATAATAAATACCATTATCTTTTATGGGGGATAGCATTATATTCATTAAAACCTGTGAGTGCATTATGAATTGATTGCATATTTTAAGCCTACTGTATATATTTACCTTAAAACTTGTTATATTTATGAAAATGAAATATGAACATATGTGCCGAAATTTAGATTTATTATCCTGCAACCTAAATCTGTGATTGCAACAGAAGTGTAAATATTGCTTGTGTAGCCTGATCAAGCTTTAAGCAGAAGAAGAGAGAGCGGATAAAGAGACTATACACTGATCTGAAAAATGTGTGTCTAGGTGCTGCATAAACAAGATTGTACCCTCTGGATCTGAAACCTCACATCTATATATGTTTGTGGGCCATCTTTTTCCAAAACTGTGAGCATTAATAAAAAAAGTATCACTACAATAAAAAATCATTGTTGCATCTCCCAGAGAGCCGGGTGCACACAGCCCTTTGTCCTATGCAGATTGGTGCTCTGGTTGGAAAATAAAAGCATATTTGTATTTTATGTTTGTCCTGACTGTAGTTCCACCCAGGTCGATGCCCAATTTATGGGAATTCCCAGTTACAGACAGCACTGAACTCCCACCTCTAAGTATGTGTTTGTGTATGTATGTGTGTATCCAATGAAGGTGCAACAGGAGGCTGCTGAGAGAAAGGGATGTTGTGCATTTCTGCTTTGCTTTCAGTTCTTCTGTAGGACAGACAGAGCTGAACTGGATAAATAATAATAGTAAATCCATAAAAGGAAACCATAAAACAATGATATGTTCTAGTGTCCTTCCATAACTCAAAAAAGAAAAAAATCAAGAACCACAAAGGCCATATCTAGTACTGAATAATAGTAAATGATCATTCAGTGCTGGGATAGCTGTCTGATTGATTTGCAGCTGGCAGATAGCTCATACAGCTCCTCTAGTGCTGAATTATTGTTTACTATTGGGAATAAGCTGCAAACCACCAGAAGGATTGGAAAGGAAATAAATGCTATACTTGTGCTACAAAGGAGAAATAGAGTTTCCTCTATTCCTCCCTTGTGTTTATAGCAGCCTTCAGTCCTCTGGGAAGGCTTTCCACAAGCTTTCAGCATGTGTTTGTAGAGGTCTTTGCCCATTCACCCAAAAGAACATTTGTAGAGTCAGACACTACTGTTGGGCCAGAAGAGCTAGTTCACAATTGGCCTACCAGTAGATTCCAAAGCTGTTCAGCAAAGTTTTGGCCATTGTCCTGTGCATTTACCTGAGATCTTTCACATCATACTCATCAAACCAGATATTCTTTGACATGGCTTTGAGCATGGGGGCACAGTCATGCTAGAACAAAAAAAAGGCCTTCCCCAAACTTATCACAAGGTAAAATGCACTCAGTTATGTGCATTATCACTGGAAATACACAATGATTTTCAAGATTATCCACATACTCATGTAATGTAGGTGTGGTTGTCAGGTATTCACAAACTTTTGGCCACATGGTTTTGTACAACAAAATAGTGGGGATTAATTACTAAAGCTGGCGAGTGCAAAATCAGGCTCACTTCTGCATAGAAACTAATCAGATTCCAGGTTTTATTGTCAAAGCTTAATTGAACAAGCTGAGGTTAGAAGCTAATTGGTTACTATAAAGAAGCAAGACTGATTTTGCACTCTCCAGCTTTAGTAAATAAACCCCATCAAATTCTGGCATGAGAGCATACGCTAGGCACAACATTAAAAGCTGTTACAAGGAGCATTAAATTAATTTTCTATACAGATGGCCTCTGCAACCTATACTTGCCCAAAACATTATCTTGTCAATTTCTTTTCAACAATATTATTAGTTTACACATAGCAGCAACAAAAGACTAGGAAAACTGTGGAATAATGCAATGAAAAGTTGTAGACAGTGATGCTTCTCTACATTTCTCTTCCACTGTATTGAACAACATTGCCTTGGGTGCACTTGTTATAACCAACAATACGCATGTACTTCTATAGAGAGGCTAGTTATATTTCATTAAGTTCACTCTAAAAGCTGGGCTGGCTCAGCTGCTAATTGATGGGATTGCTTTCTGTGAACTATATTTTGACAAGTCCTGTCAAAAATAGTTTATTTAGAATTTAATGGATTGTATTCAATGTGAGCTGAAACTTCCTATTCTGTTAGCATGTTTATACTGCAGGGCGAACGTAAGGCTTTCCAGACCTATTGCTTACAATGAATAAAGGCATTTTTTTCTTTTGTAAGGAATCACAGTAAAGTGATAAATTAACTTCTGTCTGTTCAGATCATGAATATAATTCTACAGCTACCTCTCCTTCCTTTAGATTGTAAGCTCCATGAGCAAGGCCCTCCAATTCCTTCTGTATTGAACTGTATTGTAATTGCACTATCCCCCTTTAAAGTGCTGCACTATAAATCCTGTATTATAATATTTTAATTAAGGCATTCATGTATACATTCCATACAACACTAAAGCAAATTAAAAATATCTAGAAATGTGTATTAATGTTTAATAGAATGACCACATTCATTCGCAATCTGCTAATTTTATAGTGTACATATGAGCCACAATTCATTTATCCTCTTAAAGATACTTCTGCCAGTTTGGCTACAACCCAAAAATCATGATCATCCATGAATCAGGCAAACTGGAATTTAAACGTTTAAGCAGCTTTACCTGTGCCCATATAGGGATTGATTTATTAAAATGGTATAGGCTGTTCACTTTGCAAAGTGATTGTTTACCTAGCTTAATGAATAAGGTAAAGCCATATTCACTTTAATTATCCATGTAAATGCTAGCAATTACTATTTTTTTCCTTACATATTATTGTGTATTCAAAGTGAACTCAGCTTTACCTCAATAACTAAGGTGAGTAAACATTCATTTTGCAAAGTGAACATGCTTTACCCCTTTAATAAATCAGTCCAATAGTTTTTCTAACATGGCAGCCAATTGTCAGAAAGGGGAATCAGATCAGTAATCTTTGGATATAAAAGTAATAGGCTAGTGTACAAGTAAAAAACAAGACATATAATACTGTATATGAAATATCAATAAAATCACCTTTCAGATGAAGAGATAGGAAATAATCTGCCCACAGTCAGTCAATGGCCCTCATTACGACTAAGTTCCCATTCATACTGTTGCAGTCTGGTGCTTTACATTAATATGCATTGCTGGCAGCTTATTTATTGGGCTTGGCCACACCTAAAATTGGACATGCACCATTTTATGCAATGCAGAATATCACAATGCATGTAACTGTGTTAGAAACGCTGGGGTGCCATTAAAACTTTATGGCCCAGCACCACACCAAGACACATAAGATACACTATGTTGCCAAAAGTATTGGGACGCCTGCCTTTACACGCACATGGACTTTAATGGCATTCATGCCTTAGTCCGTAGGGTTCAATATTGAGTTGGCCCACCCTTTGCAACAATAACAGCTTCAACTCTTCTGGGAAGGCTGCCCACAAGGTTTAGGAGTGTGTCTATGGGAATTTTTGACCATTCTTCCAGAAGCGCATTTGTGAGGTCAGGCACTGATGTCAAATGAGAAGGCTTGGCTCGCAGTCTCTGCTCTAATTTATCGCAAAGGTGTTCTATCAGGTTGAGGTCAGGACTCTGTGCAGACAGGTCAAGTTCCTCCACCCCAAACTCATTCATCCATGTCTCTTTGGACCTTGCTTTGTGCACTGGTGTGCAGTCATATTAGAACAGAAAGGGGCCATCCTCAAACTGTTCCCACAATGTTGGGAGAATTAAATTGTCCAAAATGTATTGGTATGCTTACACCTTGAGAGTTCCCTTCACTGGAACTAAGGGGCCAAGCCCAGCCCCTGAAAAGCAACCCCACACCATAAACTTTACAGTTGGCACAATGCAGTCAGGCAGGTACAGTTCTCCTGGAAACCACCAACCCAGACAAGTCCATCGGATTGCCAGACAGAGAAGTGTGATTCCAGAGAAAACATCTCCACTGCTCTAGAGTCCAGTGGTGGCATGCTTTACACCACTAAATCCGATGGTTTGCATTGCATTGGTGATGTAAGGCTTGGATGCAGCTGCTCAGCCATGGAAACCCATTCTATGAAGCTTTCTACACACTGTTGTGCTAATCTGAAGGTCACATGAAGTTTGGAGGTCTTTAGCTATTGACTCTGCAGACAGTTGGTGACTTCTGCGCACTGTATGCTTCAGCATGCGCTGACTCCAATCTCTCATTTTACGTGGCCTACCACTTCATGGCTGTTGTTCCCATTTGCTTCCACTTTGTTATAATACCACAATCAGTTGACTGTGGAATATTTAGTAGCAATGAAATTTCACGGATGGACTTTTTGCACAAGTGGCAACTTGTCACGGTACCATGCTTGAATTCACTTAGCTGCTGAGAGCGACTCATTCTTTCACAACTGTTTGTAGAAGCAGTCTGCATGCCTAGGTGCTTGGTTTTATACCCCTGTGGCCATGGAGGTGATTAAAACTCCTGAATGCAATGACTTGAAGGGGTGTCCCAAAGCTTTTAGCAATATAGTGTATATTTGCAGCTTTTGGTCACTGGTTACTGCACTGAAACAGTGTAAATAGACATAAGGGCATATTTTGTAAAGTAGTGAATGTGACATCCTTTTTAACAATCACAGGTAGTAATCATTCTCTTTAAAGCGATTGTAAAGCTTACATTTTGTTTTAAATAAAAAAATAAACATGCTATTGATGGTATTGCACAAAGTGAATTCGAACTAGTGCTTCTTGGACCCCCCAGCACGCTTGGCTCCTAATCTTCTTGGTTCCCCACCATACGAAGCTGCTTCCTATGGAGGCGCACCTGCAGACTCCCTCTCAAGGAAGGCTGCATCATTAGACACACTCAGCAGGGCTTGGCCCTGCCCCTTACTCCCTCCTCACAGGATTTGATTGACAACAGCAGAGGCCAAAGGCTCCCACTGCTCTCATTTAGTCCTGTGAAGAGAGGAAGAGACAGCAGCACTACTGCACTTGGGCACAGCACTGGATTGAGATAGGGCTTGGTAAATATTTAGGTGAAGGGGTGATGCAACCAATGAGACTTTTTTTTACCTTAATGCAGGAAATACATTAGGGTAAAAATGTCTTACCTTTAGAACTTTAATTTAAAACATGTACACTAGACAGATTCACCTACAGTGATTTTTTTATGGTGAAACTCACATTCAGTGCTTTATAATTATAGAGTAATTCTCTTACTTCCTAGGTAAGCATTACATACACATGTGTGAGCGCCCTGCCTATTGCAGATGGAGGTCTATGTGCGCTTGAGTTGCCAATGGTTGAGCATACTTGGCCATGAACACATAGTTATATTTTAAACATATTTGTCCATCTGCACATATAAACAGCAATATGGAGCATATATCATTACAGTCAACTCGATAGAATCGCTGCCATCTGTTTCTCCCACTACGAAAATGTGTAAACCATATTCACAAGCAAGTTTAGAACACATTTTTGTGTAGGTTGCAGGAACGTAAAACACCTGTTCAAGAACTAGACGAAAAAAGAAAACATTGAAAGGGGGTAAATTATTGAAGACAAAAGCTTGGTGCAATTGATTTTATTATCAGGTTAATAAAGTATTTAAAAATTCTTCTCACAATCTAATAGTGGTGTCACTAATGAGCACAAATCATTAGCAATTAGACATAAATGGATTCAATCATTCTATAGTATTTTCTAGTATATACGGTATATATATATATATATATATATATATTTATTTATAATTTCTCAAATAGGAAGATTGTTAACCTCCCTGGCGGTATTCCCGAGTGTAGCTCGGGGTAAAGTTTCAGTACCACAAGCGGTAACCCCGAGCTACACTCGGGAATAACATGCGGCGCTGCTCCGGGATCCCTTCTGCGCTTACCTTGTCCTGCGCTCCCGCGGTGTCCCTCCTGCAGCGTCCCCGGCAATGTAATCCGGCGGATGCCGGCATCTGTCTTCTGGGTTCCATCCCCTGTGAGCGTCGGAACGTACGGGGGATGGAACGGCGGGAAATTTGAAAATGACAAAAAGCGACATTCACTAAAATCACATAGTAAAACATTACTGTATCAAACCATTTCACATACATTTTGTCCCTAGTGCTTTGTCCTGTGCCCTGCCTGCATTTTTACTGTTCTTATTGCCTGGAAACTGAGAAAAGTCCATGGTGTCCAAAAAGCGTCCCTTTAGGTCAAAAGCAGTTTTAGACCAGCTAGAGAACAGTGATAGTAAATCAGAAACACTTGCAGAATTAAATGATAATGATTCATGGGAAAATTCGTCATCAGACACTGAAAACAATTTTGCGACTTTGCTCAGTGATGTGCGAACTTGGCGCTATATTTCAAATTTCAGTGTTTTTGGTTTGATTATATTATTGAATTAAATTTATTATTATTATTTTTTATGATTATTTATTAAATTATCAAGTTTTATCATACCCGGGATGTTTACTAGACTCTTTTTCAGACAGATTTCAGTGAGTTATTCCTAAGAATTACAGGCCTACAATATAAAATGCCAAATTTCCATGCAAAATAATGGTACCACTTTCAGCACCAAAAATTGGAAAATATCATACCGCCAGGGAGGGTAAAACTAAGACATTATCGCATGTTAAAATTGTCACATTTTATGGTAATTTCCTCCAGTGTTTCTATTATACAAGACTGTCTAGTGCCTTTAAAGTAAAGTACAGTTGAGATATGTCTTTTTACCTGCCAAATGGTAATATGGTTCATTGGTTTAAATATTTTTTGCTTGTACGAACTGCAAGATATTCAGCCTGCAGACCTTGTTTAAATTTCAAACCTAATTGAAGTAGACTGTAAAATGAAACCTGACTAAAAGCTATGGTATTTTTCAAATAAATAGGCTTAAAAATGGAATGGAAATGAAACCATCAGTTATCAGAAAAAAAATGAATGGAAAAAGGTTAGCATGGTCTGAGTTTCACCAATACAACTGTGTTCTGAAATAAGGCTATCCTGTATATTGTGCAGAGATATACCAAGCAAGTTGCAAAGTAAATCAGGTACCTACTGTATCAAGTGTTTTTCCAAGGGGCTTGTTATACCCCTGATGCTCATGACCAGTCTGTGGAGTAGATGAATTAATTAAAACTGGAGCACTTAGAATCTGGTACAGCTGTGCATGGTAGCCAATCAGCTTCTAACTTTGATTTATTCAATTAAGCTTTGACAATAAAACCTGAAAGCTGATTGGTTTCTCTGCAGAGCTGCACCAGATTTTGCACTCTCTTTTTAGTAAGGCTCAGTTCACATTAGCTTTGTCAGCAGGCGTCAGACAGGCATTTGGGAAGCGTTTTTAATGCTTCTCAAATTCCTATGAAAATTCTGCACATGGCAGCACACAGTGCTGTTCACACTGAAGCGTTAGCATCGCGTCGCGTCAAAACTGACGCCCTGTGTCCAGTCAGGAGGAGTTGAAGCCTCCCATTCAAGTCTATGGTGCTGCTGTGTGGTTGCAAAGTGGTTGCGAGGCGGTTGAAGAGCGTTAATACCATTTAACTTCATTATAGGCATTTGTGGTGCGGTTTTAACGCTTGGCAAACGCCTATCAACCGCCTCAAAACCATGCATAGGGCGTTTGGGGAGCATTAAAAATGCTTCCCAAATGCCTGTCTAAAGCCTGTGAAACGCTATAGGGGCGTTTGGCAAGAGTTCAAAATAAAGTCAAGCGTGAACAAGCCATAAATCTCCCTCTGTGTCAATTGTCAATTTCCTGTTTTGCCTTGCCTTCTCCACTCCCACATGGCTGAGCTTTCAATCAGGTCACTCCCTCGCAACTGATACCGCTTTCCAGTAGGTAGGAAGACAAATTATAAAGACATTAGTAAAAACTAAAAGATAACCTTTTTTTGCACAGTTTAAATAGACATATGTTAACTGTCTTATTTTCCAAAAGATTTGTTCATTCTGTATAGCCATTTTGGGGTTTGTATGTCCAAACAGCACAGCCATACAAGTTTATATGATAGTTTTAGAGAGGTGTCACCTCTCCATCCACAGACTTTTTGTTGAACACTGAGAAGTTAAATTTGCTCACTCTTTTCTCCCCTTGAATGACATCTGGTGCTGCCCCTCTCTCTCCTAGTCTGAGTGCTGCTGTGCAGGGGATGATAGGAAGCTGATAAGAAGACAGGCTCGAGTGCTTATGTTAAGTATAGATACATTTAGTTATTTTTAAATGAACAACTACATAACTCATCCTCTTAGATTGTAAGCTCCCAGGATCAGGCCCTCCTTTCCCTCTTGTATTGAACTGTATTGTTGCTGTATTGTCTCCTGTTATATTGTAAAGTGCTGAGCAAACTGTTAGCGCTATATAAATCTTGTATAATAATAATAATAATTTTCTATATGAACTTTGTGCTTAAATTTAACATAAAGAAAGATAGATTGATGAGAAAAAAAAGTGGCATATTGAATATTTCCTTACACTTTATAGGTCTATTTACTAAGAAAGCATATTCTCACCAACAGTTGAGTATGCAGTAAATTAAACTTACAACTAATTGCAATTACTTGATTTACAATTGTAATTTGATAAAAGAGTGACAATTGTGCTACATCAATGCAACAAAACTCTTTCTTGTATAGTCTACAGCTGTCTGTATACAGGCAGACTGGTCCAACTAACAAGTTGGGGACAATCCACAATAAAAACAGCTTTAAAGAATTTTATAAGGCATAACTGGTAATTAATATACTAGTGCTTCTCTTATATACATAGCTAAAACATCATAAAATATATCATCTGCGCCTTATAAAAAAATCATAAACATCAGTCCAAATTATAGAAGAGTGAGAAAACCCTCATGGTTCAAGAATACCACCTGATCCATTACCGATTACTTTTTTTAATTTAATTTTAATTAAAAAGAATAGACTAGTGAGCTATGAATATGTAAACCCCCACCATTCTAATGCCATCCAAGATGGCCTTTAGTAGGGTAGGTCCTTTAAGGTAGAACAAAATCCTCCTATTCTTTTGTAGCCACAATAGAAGCATTCTAGGCTCTATTTAGATCTGCTGTACATGTGGCTATGATACCAGCCATTTAAGGGCTTGAAAACTCGTTTAAGAGATGTCAGCTGTGAAAGATGTAACTAAATACATATCTTGAATATAGAATACACTTTACCTGCCTTAGAAGGTAGACAATAAATTAAAACACTGCCCAAAACTGCATTGGTATGTTTGTGCATGGAGATAGAGGATACGTTCACCTTTAGTAACATGTTACATGTTACACCATTATTTAGAGAATGTTGCTTAAGAGCACCTGCCCACCCCCCACCTCCTCCCATTTAACAGTGGGCAGGGGACCGAAAAATCTAAAAAACAGCATGACTGTGTGGGGCTCCACTCACACAGCCACATCATTCATTCACAGAGTTTTGTGAATGAATGAACTACAAGTCCCATCTTCCACTGCAGCAGATGGCTTTTAGTTCTCAATGGACTATGAGGGCACTGTTGAGCACTCTCGTAGTTCATTGACATTGTCTACAGCTTTCAAACAGAAAGCCTGTACAGGGGTATGGGCCAAAAACTGTAGGCAGTGTCTGCAGGAGCCTGAGATTGCCCTCATGATCTGCTGATCACGGGTGCAATGCTCTGCAGACTCCTAGAAAGTGAAAAAATAAATAAATGCACATTTTTTGCCTGCACAATATGTGCATTTATTATTTTTTTAAAGGTGAACTTAGCCTTTAATAAGATTTGCTGAACATTTCTAACTTGAGCTTTCTTTTAAGAAACAGATAAATTGGTGGGGTTGGTTTCGCTAGAAGAAATACCCTAAAAATAAATATTTTGTAGCATTGGTGCTCCAGGTTTACAAAAAGGGAAAAAAACACAACCGCATTAAATACCAGAATCTCTGCACATTTTAATTTAGCAGATGGGAATCACAGGAATAGATTGGGTAAACTGCTGAAAACAAAGTTTCTTAAAATTTCTACTCTATTCCATATTTGGGCCATTTCTTTGGGTCAGGACAAAAAAGTAGAATAAACATAGACCTGCCCATAGCAACCAATTACGATTCTTGTAGATTTTTCCATAAAAAGGACAAAGCTTGATGGGTTGCCATCAGAAACCTTTCAAACTTTGGTTTATTGCTTCACCAATTGAATGCATCATCCGCATTATAGAAAATCTATGTCCCCAATCCAGTGCTCATTTTCTGTTATATTTTTCAGGACAATGGAAAGTCCAATGAAAGGGGAGCAATTGTTAGAATCAGATTCATCTGTCAGCCTCCAATACATTTGTCTGTCGCTCTCTTTGCTTTCAGTAATAAAATGGTTGCAAACTTTAGCCTGTTCTACTGAACAGATGATTCTTAATAGCATTTTCAATGTTCATTTAGAAATTGTACATATGCTAGAATTGTGAAAGGTGGCATGACATCTACAGCTGTATTTCATGAAGCATCACAGACATTTGTTTTCAGCACAGTCTTTAGTAGTCCTGTTCATCTGAAACACATAATACAGCATATTTACACAAAGGGATTCATTATTATCATAAAGGACGCATCTTACTCCTCTGCCAGGGACAAAGCTAAAGATGAATGCGGTGTTTATATCTCTGACTAATAATGGCAATGAGACATACACAATAAAGAACAAACAAAGTGATTGAGAGGGGGACTAAGGACAAAAAGTCCAGGTTTGTAGAAATTGTAACACTGTGGATAAAAAAGACTTTTAAACTCTGCTGTGCTCAAAGTATTTGTTGAATTCAGCAAAGCAAACAGGATTAAGAAGAAGCTGTTATATAAGCAGAGCCTAAATGCAAAATAAGCGAACCGCACAAGATCGTGACAAGGAACAAAAAGACAATCCTAAAATGGCATTGACCTAACCTTATGTATATTACCACCATTTATGGGATTCTTTAGAAATTCTTTATATACACACAAACATAGAAAATCTCAGCTTACATGCACTGTACTTTCCTTCTTTATTAACAGCCTTATCATTATCCCTACTGAAGGTTACAAATAAGATGCTTAGAAATGATGCACAATATTTAGAAATATTAATTTCTCTTCCAAAATAGTGGTTTAATTTCCAATTTATTATAGGATTTTATGATTGTCTTGAGTCCTGTAAAATTCATATAATTGTTGAAATATAAGTTGCATTGTGTTATTTTAGCTAGTTAAAAAATGAATGTATGTGCTATTTTATTTCACTTATTCATTTTCACACGGAAATATTTTCATTTGCACATTTATTCAATGAATAATAATTTGTACGGAGAATGTGTCTGCTCGTGCTCCCTCTGCTGGACATTTTGATGTTTATTCCTTTGCAGTGTTCAGGATTATAAAAGGAAAGAGTGCCTGGGGAGGATTAATCTGTAGAGAGCTAATAAGAATCATTTTCAGTTTTATTGGCTGGTGGGTATAGTGTTCCTGAGAAATAATTTTGTGAATGTATAACAGTTGTATTTATGGCTGGCGCTAGCTGAAATTGTCACTCATTTTTGTCTTATTTTTTCCTATTATTGTTGGTTCAAATATCAGCAATTGAATGTTTTTTTTTGTTTTTTTTGCAAATGGTAAACAGCTTACTACTATTAATATGCGTAAATCCACCAGAGTCAGATTGGAGGCAGTAATGTGATCTCTAAAATATGTTATGGGATTTAATATTATGCATGACAAAGGCATATGAGAGACATGCCCGAAGGGGAGGTCATGCTGCTAATAGCTACAAGGCAAAATGTGATTCAGAGAAAATATAGGACATAAGGCTTGCCAAGATTTAAAAGGAGCCATAGACAAAAGAAGATATAGAATGTTAAAGGAAAATTATAGTATTGTGGAATATAGACCCCAGAGTGCAAGGCTACTCTGAAATGAATGCACATATTTATTTCTGTAGAATATCGTACACATAGGGAGAGGAAGAAAAATAAAGAAGGAGAAAGATAGAGAGAGAGAGAGAGAGAGAGAGAGAGAGAGAGAGAGAGAGAGAGAGAGAGAGAGAGAGAAAGAGAGATTAGGGAGACCATATTTTTATAAGTGAACCTCACGATTCAGGAAATGCTTATGAAGATTGGGAACTCCCCAGAGGGTGATAATGAGTGCCCCCGGACATCAGAGCTTGTTGGATGTCTATGTGAATGTGCACCAATCCATAAAACATAGTGCAGATCAGTATTACCCCACATGCACTGCTGTCATTTCCATCTAAGTATCACAGTGGATCCACTGTTCCAGTAACACAATGCACGGCAGACAGATGTCCCCTCGATCATTCCTAAGGAGACCTCTGTGCCTCTATGGCCACTCCAAGAGACAGATTGAGATAAATAGAGAGAGACAGAGAGAGAGAGAGAGAGAGAGAGAGAATGACAGAGAGAGAGAGAGAGAGAGAGAGAGAGAGAGATTGATTGATAGATTTGCTGATATATGAATAAGCATTAAATAAAAAAAAAGTATATAGTGGAGTTATAACATGAGTGTACAAATATATGTAATGTGCTGTGTAAATTGACAACGCTATACAAGTACCTGTAATGAATGAATGAAAAAATGAACACATTATAAGCCCAATATAATAGATCTTTCCCCGGTGCTTCTCGCATGCAACATACAAAATTAGTGCTGAACATAGACAGGCATAACTAGGACAACAGTGTACTTTATATTTTTAAAGTGCTGTTTTTGGACAAAAGGCCCCAGGGACATAACTACTGATCAGGGGGCTCCATAACATAATTTTGATGAGGCACCTCAAGGACATCTCTACTGTCATTTAAATTAAAGTGGTTGTAAACCCTTCCATATATCCAGTGAAGTAACTGGCCCCAGGTGACGCACAGAGATGAAATAAATCCTACATATGTTGTACCTCTTCTCTACAGATGTTCAAAGTGCAGAATTTATACAGCATACCTGAGCTTCCAGAAAGCAGGGGGTGGGGAGCTCAGGTTACAGTCTGCAGAGCTCAATTAGAACTGATTGGATGGAAGGGACGAATCCCCTTCACACAGCACACAGGAAGAGAGCTGAGACTGTCAATCACAGGCTGTGTGCTGAAGCTCCATCCCCTGTCAGCTTATTGCCTCTTGATGTCAGGAAATCTTATCAAAAGTGACTCTTGCCGATAGCAGAGGAACAAGGCATCAGAAAGAAATGACACGTAGTTCTCTTAATTGAGACAAGTACACATTATAGAGGGATATGCATTGTTTATATTTCATGTCTGAGTTTTACAATCACTTTTAAAATAAAAAATAACATAATCACTATATGATCTACTCCCACACAATAATCACATTTTATATTGTAATAGTAGCTTGCTAGCACTGTCATGTGTTTCCAAATTGAATCATATATACAGGCGTACCTCAGTTTACGAACGCCTCGGTTAACGTAATTTTCGGTTAACAAATGAAAATCTATTGAAAATGATGCCTTGGTTTACAATTTTTTTTCACAATGCGAACGGATTAATTGGTTTTCAATGCATTTACGATTTTTTTATAAAATCATGTCCCTGTACAGTACTATGCCTTTAAAGTGCACTTTATAAAGAGTTTTGAACAGATAAAAGACTTATTTTTAACTTTTTTTCTGACCTCTGGAACGGATTAATTGGTTTTCAGTGCATTTCCATGGGAAAACCGTGCGGTTTACGAATTTTTCACAATATGAAAAGTCCTGCAGAACACATTAAATTCGTAAACTGAGGTACACCTGTAGCCCTAAATACAGTGCAACACTACTTCACACCGAAATACTTCCTGTCTTTGAAGGAAGGGACTTTTGTTGGGTAAATATCCTTGGAATATGCGTACTTCTGCACAAGTCACACATGCAAATATTGCATTTTTTTTTTAATGGATGTTTTTTTTTTCTTTAACCTATGCTGAAAACTATTAAAACATTTTGTTAAAAAAAAAACATATTGTTGACTGAAAATTGGAAATTTGGAGAACTCATAGGCATTTACTATCTGACTAAGGTCCACTCATATTTTGGTTGATTGAGTAATTTTCTTGGTAGCTATATAGCTCTGCCTATCTTTCTACCTATATTGCTCATGTACTTAATTTCTTTTCTCTTTCTTTCTTTTTTTACTTTGCATGGTTGTACCATTTGAAATATACATTACAGACATTCCTTGTTCCTGTTGTATATCTTACTTGATGTTGTACTGCCATTTTGTAGTCTCTTGACAAAAAAACAAAATAAAAACATTTGTAAACAAAAAAAAACATAGTGTAACTAAATCATTCAAAATTTCAAAGGGAAGTGAAAAAAATCTCCAGCATGAAAGTAATTTAAATACAGTTGATTTGCAGGGATAATAATTCACCAACCCTGAGAAATAATGATCACATAAAATCCAGAGAAAGTCCCATAATGGTGCTCCAATATTGTGTTGTTTACAATTGCAAACACAACTTCCATGTCTCCCTTATGTGAGCCCCCCCTGTACACTCTATGTTCTCACCTTGAATGTTGACTCACAGGTCATATAAGTCAAAAACAGCCTTCCCCACCAGGGGGAACAATGCTTTAGGTTTCAAAAGTTCCTCCTTCCCTCCAGTGGTCTTCTATTTGGAATGCCTCCCAATTCCTCTGGTTCCACTTACATCCACTCAGAATATAGAAATGGCTTTCATAATGCTACTGTTAAACTATTACTTTAAAAGAAAAAAAAAAACATAAAAGCACTCACATTTTCATGTGAACCAATTCTCCGATAACATAGATAATGTCTCCTTATGAGACATAATAATCAGTGCACAACGCTGAGCCTGTGCACTTCCTAATTGTTGCGATGACGTCACAAACTCTGCCCTACATGTTGCGTCACACCCACATGACTTCTTTAGGGAATCTCTGCATACAACACAAGTGTATTCAAATTACCTTAATGCTGAGGATTTTTCTTTGAAATTTTGTATGATTTAGTTATAAGAAGTGTTTTGGTGTGAAGTAGTGCTGCACTATATTTGGTATTATTAACATAAATTATGTCTAGATCAAGGACATGTAGCAGGGGAGCTATCTGCTTACTGAGTACATTACTAAGGACATTAAAAAATTGTCATGGAAGAGGGGGGCACCAGTGCAAGAAATTAACTATTAACGTTCACTTACCAGCTAACTACTCTGTCCTTAGTAGCTTACTAGCCTGTTTCAGCATCCCAGATATCAGGACCTCAGTGTAAATTCTAGACTCCCCCACCCCTTCCAACATCATAGCAATCAAATGCTGAAAGAAGTATAGTCATCAGGAAAAAAAAAAGTTGAAGTAGCAATGATTATGACCATTACAATATTTTATAAGTAATTTTTAGCAGCCCTGCACACAATTTCTCTGGAACCCTGATACTAACTTCTTTAGTCCTCACACATGCAGACAGAAAAAAAACAATGTGTTTAGATCTGCATGGATTTATTTTTTTCTGGATCTGTCTATCGAATCCAATACTATATGTCCCTGTATATGGAGGTGTCTTGATCTGTTTATTAAAGCAGAGTTCAGGGCTGCAATCCTGAAATGCCCAAGTTGTGTAATAATAAACAGTATTTTGCCCTTTTCATCCTGCATGGATGTAAACTTTTGTGTTACTGTTTCCCTGCATATAGAATGCAGCACAATACACTCTATTGGAGAAACAAAGGGCACTAGGTGGCAGAAACTAGGAGGCAAGCTGTCTAGTATCCTTTTGTATCTAGGAGGCAGGCGACACTATTGACCGCCACTTTTTCCTGCATGTAAATTATAGTTTGTAATCAGCGAATGCCACCACTGCTTGCTACACACAACTGTTTTTGCATGTCAGTCCTGAATGAATGGATCACTCATATGGCAGGGCCTGTCATTCTGTGCATGCACAGCAGCCAATAACTCATTCAGAGTTGACATGTCAACACAAGAGGGTGGAGCCTAGATGGTTCCCAATTAGGTTCACTCTGACAGCCGGTGGAAGGAGTCTTTTACTGTCTGTAAAAATTACAGACTGGGTCAGCACAGTGGCTAAATGGTTAGCACTTCCGCCTGGCAATACTAGGGTCGTTGGTTCAAATCCCAGCCACTGCACCATCTGCCAGGAGTTTGCATGTTCTCCCTGTGCCTGCGGGGGTTTCCTCCAAGTAATCTGGTTTCCTCCCACACTCCAAAGACATGCTGGTAGGTTAATTGGCTCCTGTCTAAATTGGCCCTTGTATATGAATGTGAGTTAGGGACCTTAGATTGTACGCCCCTTGAGGGTTAGGGATTGATGTGAATGTACAATATATATGTAAAGCACTGCATAAATTGATGGCACTATATACAGTAAGTACCTGAAATAAATACATAAATTAGATTGTAAAGGTAAGAGCCAGGTGGGGCATTGTGGGAAGGGGCAGGGGGCAGCATGGTTGCATATTGCAGTTCCCCATCAGATCTGCTCTGACAGCCAGTGAAAGGCGCTGTTTCTGCTTACAGGATGTAAAACTGTATTATCAGTAATACAACCCTGTATACAGGATTTTGCTATCAAAAATCGGCAACGTGATCCAGCACTAACAGGCCTGTTTTATAATACCCTGTGCATGAGCCCTTAAACTGTGAGATTTTGCAGAAAAATAAACAGCTGTCAGTTTATAGCTGATAAGACAGTTTTGGATATTTATAGCCTGATAATGACTGTGTTAGGAATACTGCATTAGTTTCAGTGCTACCGGCTGACTTCTGTACAACTAGTCTGTCAGATTCTCTCTGCTCGATCAGTGCTGCCCTCTACAGTTAGCAGCTCTGATCAGTGTATTCTGACGGCGGGGTAGTCTCCCCACCATCAGAATACAACAACCCAAGGGGGAAGATTTCCTCCATTCCTATGTGTGGATGGGGGAATCGAGGTTGGTTGAACATAAAAAAAAGACTCGTCTATGGGTTGCTTAAAGTTACAATAAACACACATTGTTTAATATACATTATCCCTTCTATTTTGCATATGGATGGCGGCACTGTAATTATTTTAATTAAAACAAAACATCTAAGTACCCTTTTCCTAATCTATATACAGCTGTCACATGACCCAGCTCCTTCCCAGTCTGTCTGCAGGGAAACATAAGCAGAAGGAGATCCTAGTTCTCTGCTGCTGGTGACATGTTAAAAAGTAAAAAAAAATAGCCTTTGGAATACAGTAGTATTGGAGTAAATATAAATAATTCATATCTATAAACTGTTTTAAATTGTCATTCACATACAGTATATACTTAAAATCAAATCTTTATTATTTTCTGGCAAGAACATGATGGGGGCATCTTTCTGCCAGTCACAAATTGTGTCACACCCCTCCAGCCAGTGTCTTCCCACATGGAAGAAAAACATGTTTTAAATATACTTTTAAAATATTCTTCCCAAATATATTGGCATATATTTGAAATACTACAATTTTGGCCATATTCAATCTATTAAAAAATAAATAAATACATTTTATATTATTAAAATATATATGAAAAATATTTTTAAAAATACATTTTCAAACATATATCTTGGAAAATACATTTAATCTACATTTTTGGAATGCATTTATTTCAAATATAAAATTACTTTTTTTATATGTTAAAAAAAATCTGAAGAATATATTTTAAAAATATATATTTTAAAATATATGCCGATAGAAAATATATTTAAATTTACATTTTTTAGAATACATGTTAAAATATATTAGTGTAGGCCAATATATTGTAAATATATGTCACATATATAATTTTTTTTTCTAAATATATTGGAAATATATTTCTCTGCCATTTGGTTTAGAACAAGAGGGGGGGGGGTGAAGTCTCCATCAATCAAGATGTAATATCCCTCCATCATTGTGTTTAGCTGATTAGTGGAAGAGTAGGAAGGGAGTGGGCTGTCATTCACCACTGTGTATACACCAACATGTGAGACACTATAGTCACATGGGCTGCTCAGATGTGAAAAGGAGGAAATGCTCAGCATAGAAACTCATTGAAAACTGAGCATCTGCAGAGCTGCCAACACTGCTCTGCAAAATCCCCACCTGCATTGGGGCAGAATGGGGAGATAGAGAATAGCAGGATCAACCAGTTTTTTGCAGAATACAAAAAACAAATCTCATAGTGAGCAAGTATGAACAGCTTGTAATACACCATTTATTGATAGTCTTTTATGATGTGGGTTTAGTGACACTTTTAGGCTGTGTATATCAACCATTGATCAGTGTGTGTGCTTAGGCCAGAAAACATCTAGCCTCCAGCTGAATGAACCTCAGGGGCGTATTTACCATAAGGCAAACAAAGCATTTGCCTAGATCGGCATTTTTCAGGGGGGCAGCAGCATCGTTCAGGGGGGCAGCAGCATTTTTCAGGGGGGCAGTGCCACCCCCCAAAGGAAGGGATGGAAGAAGGGATACATGCAGCATGGGGAACAAGTGGGATCTGAGAGAGGCTGTAGGCTGCTTGATGGTGTATGCAGAGCCTGACTCTTGTTCCCGGGGATGTCCAGAGCTATGAAGGTGTCTTCTTTCTTGGAACATCTGGGGGGGGGGCATTGCCAGTGTATAAGGGAGGTGGTAGTGGAAGGTAATCTCGGGTGGGGTGTTGTTGGTCAATGTCAGGCTCTCTTTGTGGGGGAGTTGGGTGTTGTACAGTGTCAGGGTCTCTCTGTGGGGGGGGGGGCAATTTTTGTGTTGCCTAGGCCAGCACAAAACCTAAATAGACCATTGTTCCTTATGGTGATATATGCATTAACTACTAGTTTGATAGCAAGTGCTCTAATTTGCTTTTTTTTTGTGGTGAACTATTACTGACATAAAAGTTACAGTATCTTCTATGTTCATTCTATATATATACTTATCACATACATCCATATGTAGATGGGAACAATGACAAAGTATAGGCACCTTGACTAAAATGACATAATCTTCTATGCAGCTAGTGAACCCTTAATCCTGGGTACCATCCAGGGGCGGACTGACAACTCATGGGGCCCCCGGGCAATAGGGAATCTTGGGGCCCCTGTGTCCTTGCCCAAACTCAAAAAAGCCTCTGAAAAAGGTACCAGGGGCATCTCATGGGGGCCCCTACTGACCCCGGGCCCTCGGGCAGTGCCCGAGTTTCCAAATGGTCAGTCCGCCCCTGCATCTATACACAAAACTTGGTATTCTTGAAGCTAAGCTCGTCGCTCCCATGACGCTAACCCTGTACGTTCACTAATTAACATTCAAATATGAAATATTATGTTGGCTATTCAAGGGCTTCATCAGAGCAAGTATTCAGCTTTTGATCATATTGTCCTCAGACCACTTGTGAATGAAGATTGTCATATCTAATGCAGATGTACCTCTGAAAAGATGTTTTGGCCAAGCTACTTGTGTAATGAGACCTTTGGACATATGGCATGCCTTCTTAGTACAGTAAATTGGGGAGAAGCTTGATTTAATAGCATTAAAGTAAATCCAGTTTGCATGGAAACTGATTGATACAGCCTTTATATTCTCTTAAAGCAATTCACATTACTATACATATATGCAACTGTTTTAACACAACCATGGCTATATTAAATCAGAATTCCATCTCAATTGGTTGAGAAAAGTATAATTTTGCAGAATCCATTTACATTTAAATCTGAATAAAATAAGCTCTGTGAAATAAACTTTACATAATTCAACATTTTGCTTAGAGATAAACTTGGGTTTTTATTGAGTTTTTTAATAAGGGTGGCACAGTCTGTTCATTCACTGTTACGTACAATAGCACAAAGAGCCCATTTTTATGTTTGCCGTAGTCATAAGAGTCGTTTGACATGTGATTCTGAAATAACATGTTCCGAATCAGCAGGAGCTGACATATAAGTCTGGGTCATGAGTCACGCAACAAAGAGAAGCCATTTCCTATTTATACAGATCTGATATAACAAATAAGAAAATTAAATTATATGGCTGCTTAGTCATAAAGTCTGACAATAATAGAAGTCCATCAAGTTCAACCTTTCACAGATCTTTTTTTTTTCCTAGCTAGTACAGAAGAAGTTGAAACACCTTCTGCAGCCATTACCAAACTGCCTCAAAGGGCAAACATATCTTCCCAACTTGAAAATGTCACTCGGCACTCTCTCTCGAATTCTGACCTGTTCTTAATATATACTCCTAGATATTAAAGGCCTCCCGACTCTATTATTCACATTTAATGATAGAAGCAGCCACAGTCTATTAGTTGAATTTGGAGTTGTATTATGGGTTACATCAAGACAGTTACAAAACAATACCCGTAAACAAAAGAAACATCGATTCTCAAACTAAACTGCATTTAAGAAGAAATTCCACCCAAAACAGAATAGGAATCCCCCATCTGCAACCCCGGTCAGGACTGTAATTGGCTGAGATTCCTAAGTTGCCATTTTTGAGTTTCTGTTTTTTTGGAGTTGTTCCATCTTACACCTGTACTAAAGATGAAAAGGAATCTCTCTGCTGCTATTTCGAACACTACTCCAACCTACATGGAGGAATGGAATCAGAGACTCATTCCTTCTCTTTCAAAAGAAGTACTTAAACATATTGTAGACACTACAAAACTGCTCGTACAGCAAGAAAAAATTGTATAATGAGGTGGAGTTACTAAAGGCAAATAGACAATTAGACAAAGTTTTCCCAGAACTTAACCACTTGCCCTCCAGAGGATTTACCCCTCTTCCTGACCAATCCATTTTTTGTGATACGGCACTGCGTAACTTTAACTGCGCGGTCATGCAACACTGTACCCAAATGTCCTTTTTTTTCCCACAAATGGAGCTTTCTTTCGGTGGTATTTGATTGCCTCTGTATTTTTAATTTTTTGCGCTATTAGGAAAAACCGCCAATTTTGAAAAAATAATAAAAATTAAACACATCCAGTAAATAAATTTGAAAAAAAAATCAAATTTCGCCATAAATTTAGGCCACAATGTATTCTGCTTTTTTTTTATACCAGTAATGGCGGCAATCAGTGACTTATAGCGGGACTGCGGGGGGGGGGGGGGGGGACTGGCCAACTGTCACTGATATCCCTAATAAAAAGCACTGACACTGTACTAATGACACCGGGCATGAAAGGGGTTAACATCTGGGGTAATCAGAGGGTTAACTGTGTGCTGTTTCACTGTGTGCTTTATACTGCTTTATACGGTAAGCACACGGCTTTATACTGTAAGCACACTGCTTTGTATGGCTCTGCTATACAGAGCCATACAAAGCAGCGTGCAGGAGCTGACAGTGGAGATATCTCTATTGTTTACATACAGGTCTATTCCCCGTCCTTGGCACATGGTGATCGCCAGGTGCCAGCAGGGAATTACTGGCCGGGATTGACGTGGGGTAAGGTGCATGCACAGCTCATGCATGCCCTCTACCCGTAAATGCGAAATCACATATATATATGTGATTTTGTGCACCCATGCCGCCCTGTAGCAGTATTTCTGCTATAGGGCGGCGGGAAAGCAGTTAATGAATGTGGTTTCACTTTGTATAGAATACCCAATCTGCGCAATGAAAATAAAAAAACAGAATTTTTGCTTACACTTGATTAGACGATGGAAATCAGCAGAGCTTCACCACACTCACTAAGCTCTGATGAAAACAAGTGCAACTGTACTTGGAAAGTGCACAGTCTATTTACCATTAATAAATCAACACCAAGGTCTTAAAGAGCATTAAAAAATATATATTTTTACATACTTCCTACAGACATTCCTATATGTTTAGTTTTTTTTTTCCAGTGTAATCACTGACAATAAAAAGATGTCTGCCACAAGTTACTCAGGAAGTTTTGAGTCATATTATAGAAGTAAGGAAATGGGGTACTGGGCCACAATGTGATGCCTCAGCACTAATTGAGTAACTTTAGAGAATGTTCACTTTCCAAAATGTGTGTCACCTTAGCTTAAAGCGGTATTGACCCTTCAGTGTTTTTGTAGCTTAACACATTGAGAACACTAATATAAACATTCTCCAATAAAGTATTTGTTAAAATTCTTACCCAAGCACTTGCAGTTCACACCTTTCAGTGCTGCTTACTCCTGTTCTTTTAATGCTACTTTGCTAAACTTCACAGGAAAGAGTTAACGGTGGACAGTGCAGTCTTGAGCCAGTCCGCTATTGTGGAAGAAGCAGAGGCGTGCCTTGCCATTCCATGCTGTGTGTTTCTATTGATGCACACAGTCAGGGGTGGACCGACCATTTGGAAACTCGGGCACTGCCCAAGGGCGCGGGGTCAGTAGGGGGCCCCATGAGATGCCCCTGGTACCTTTTTCATAGGCTTTTTTGAGTTTGGGCAAAGACACAGGGGCCCCATGATCCCCTATTGCCCGGGGGCCCCATGAGTTGTCAGTCTGCCCCTGCACACAGTGTACAGAGACTCAGCTCTAGTCCCTGCATGCCAGTGGTGTATTTAGGTTTTGTGCTGCCCTAGGCAACACAAAAATTGGCTCCCTGACACTGACCAACAGCCCCCTAACCCACGAAGAGAGCCTGATATTGACCAACAACAACCCAGCCCCCCTGAAAAATTCTGCTGCCCCCCTGAAAAATGCTGCCCTTTAGCTTCTGGTAAGTACACCTCTGCTGCATGTAAGGGTGGCTTTATCAGATGCTTCAATAGCAAGCAGCCACCCTGGAACAGAAGACCTGGGGCTGCAGTCATGGGCCCAGCTTAAACAGAAACATAGACAAGGATTAAAAGATAAAGAAGCTGCATACTCAGTAAGTGATTCAATCAGCTGACAAAAGTGCCTACAAATTTGGGGTTTAATATCACTTTATGGAATAATAAAATGTGTGTGTGTGTGTGTGTGTGTGTGTGTGTAAAGGTATGGCTTTTTTTTTACTTTGCTCCATGCAAGGCTTTAGCCATTCTCACTCATTTTCTAATATGAAGGTCTGTGGCCTCCTTTGAATATTCTCCCATTACTTACATTTCAAAAATATATAACAACTGAGAATAGTGTTTCTATTATCTCAATATCATATTTTCTAAGACAGTTATCCAAAGCTAGTCCAAAAGCCAACTATAGTACCGTACTTCAGCCAGGCCACAGAATATTCCATCTCTTCCTTCTTGTCTGCATTAATCCATGTGAATAGTTTTATCTTTAATAACTTGCTATTACCAAAAAATGTATTTGTCTTTTATGTAGTTAGTACATGTAATAATATTATTCTGTTTATGGATTCCTTTTTATTTTATATACCTTTATTTGTTACCAAGTATACATGCAGACCTAGCTGTCCAGCTGCAGGGCTTGGGACAAGCTCATGCACACTTGCACACTTGACATTTTTACAGCTGCTGGTTTTGGCTTTTGACATTTTTTTCTACAGCCAGTAAACTCCCCAGCATGTTATCATATGTGTCCATGCACACATAGATTGTAATCAATGTTTTTTTGGCAGGGACATTTTTTTGGCTGGAAAAAACCCCAGAACTAGTGGATTTCTAGAGGATTTTTTTAACTGTAAAAACACTTTAATGCTTAAAAACGTGACAAAATGCGGTAAACCACTGCAAAACCGGCGTTTTTGGAAGGTTTTTTGACCAAAAAAATGTAATAAACTAACAATAAAAAACTCAAACACAGAAAAATGCCGCTAAACCTGGCAAAACGCCACTAAATGCTAATTCAAAATGCTAAACAAAGCTGAAAAACTAACGTTTTTAACATGATTTCCACAGCTAACGTTACCAGCGTTATCAAAACGTCCAATGTGCATGAGGACTAACACTATCAGTTTCAGTAGTAATTGCATCAGTATATATTTTTGCAAATGTTAAAAGCATAAGAATAAAGTGTGACCATTGTGTGCATCTTTTGCAGTGTAATAGTTTGTCCCAGGCCATTTTACTAGGGGATCATATATTGAATATTGTCAGTATTAAAGTGTTACTAAACCCACAACAGTAAAATCAGTCTGTATATGCAGTAAAGCATGCTTGTTATACTTACTGTGGAACCTAAGGAGTTAATCCTCTGCATTGTGTAAAAAGACTGTTTGATCCTTTCTTCTCTGTTCCTCCCCTTTTTCAAGTGACTGCCTCTTATCTCCAGATTTAACTGTAGGCATGCACATGCTAAGTTTGGTGTGTATTGATAGAGAGGTTTTGTTTTGTTTTTTTGGGAGAGTGCATGTGATCAGCACAAGGCCAATCAGCACTGTACAGACAAAGGTCAGGGAATGTGCATCCTCCTACAGGAGAATAAAACTCCTCCTACAAGCTTTAGCTAGTGCTGGGCTGGACACTGATAGAAGTTACAAGACTGCTCTAACTTCTGATGAGAAAAGGTATTTAGCAATTTATATTTACTAAAATAATTGCACTTCTGTGTACTGTGTACTTTGGGAGACCAGATATAGTGAATGCAGTGCCCTGGGTTTAGTAACACTTTAACCACTTAGGCTGCTTTCACATGGATCCATTTTTCTACCACTTTTGCATAAGAAAGAGCAGAAGAAAAACGTGTGACCATGTATTCCTATAGAACTCAAAACACTGGTCAGTTGTGGATCCGGTGCATTTTTCAAAAACCTGCTTGCTGCATTTTTGGTGCGGTAAAAAAAAAACGCATCAAAGACACTCCTCCCCTTTGAAATCAATGGAAAAGGTGGCGAAAACACATCACAAATGCACCTGCATTGTGTTTTTGGTGTGACTTTTGAGTCACATGTCCTTTGCCATGGATCAGTGTGAAAGTAGCCTCATAGTTATTGGAATAAAATATTTTTCATGATGGTGCACCTTAAAGTAGTTAAGGAATCACAACCGACTGCCCCCCGCATAAACATGCTGTGCCAGGGCTCATGATCGTCATCTTTCCAACCAGTATATAGACTAAATTTTTTTGAAAAAAAATAAAAATAAAATAATAAAAATCACCCGAATAGTTTTTGTGCCGATCTTTGGGTCCCTGGCACAGCATGTTTACAGATGGGAGGGGCAGTCGGTTGTGATTTTTCGCCGGTCTTTGGGTCCCTGACACAGCATGTTTACAGGGGGGGGAGTCTGTTGTGATTTTTTTGCCTTTTTTTTGGTCCCCAGCACAGCATGTTTATGGGGGGGGACAGTCTGTTGTGATTTTTTTGTTGGTCTTTGGGTCCCTGGCACAGCATGTTTATGCGGGGGGCAGTCGATTGTGATTCCTTACAGCTTTACAGAGAGCTACCCCTTGTGCATGTGTGGGGGGAAGAACTTTTGGTGGATCGTCATGGCGATCTGAATGGACGTGGGAGTGGGTACCCCCCAAAAAAAAGTGCCAATGCAGAACAGGAGGGGTAAGGAGGGCATTAAGTGGAACTTCCGCTTTAAGGTGAAGTTCTGCTTTAAAGACTGCACTCTAAAGACTAAATAGGCTCATGATCGTCATCTTTCCAACCAGTATATAGACTACATACACTCCATCAATAGTTATAAGCCAACTATTGGCACGTTGTCTAATATCACTATTATTTTGCATAGAGTAAAACCAACATTTTTTTAATAAAGTGTTCCTAGGTTTGTAGCATTATCTAAAATATCCAGTTACCAGCTCAAGTCACTCTGAGTATTATTTATGAACTAGGTTTCTAAAAACAGTTGGGAACACCAGTTCATTTTCATTCCACAATTGTATATTGTGACAGGCCACCCTTCAACACCCATCACAACATCTTGGAAGAGAGGAGGTGGGGGTCAAAGGAAGGAGGCGGTAGAGCGATATTCACACATTCACATGTCACCTGACACATAACAACTCTTATTTATGTCTTACAAGTAGCAACTATTACAAGGAACATTTGTTGTTCTTTATGGTGTTTACAATATGTTTCATCGCATTATTTTGTGCCTGCCAGTCCATCATTTAGAGGATATGCATCCATTATATGTACTTTCCTCTAGTACTGTCGCTTGACCTAGTCAGTGTCTTGTTTCCTCCCAGCAGTCACTGAATTCTATGTTTAGAGCACTATGGGTCAGAGCGAAACACACCAGTACAATGACTGTAAATCAGAAACACAATGTTTTGCAAAATGTATACAAACCATTAGTAAAAGAAAACAGACAGAAATGTATAAATGTTATGTTCCTTCCAAATACAATTCAATTTGAGTTAAAAATTATATTTTTCTAATTAATGGGCACACACTGTATAAGTCAGGAGCAATTATAAATATATACATATATATATATATGTAAAGTTTAACATCTTTTTAAGTCAGATAAATAAATGTTGTATATAAATATTCTTTGTTTTCTGTTTTACAGGTAGCAAATGCAAGCACAGCGCACCAGGGATTCAGATAGCTGGATTACTGCAGTACTCTGAACAGCAGGATTTCAGCTTATGAGTCAGCTAAGTGACTCAGAGGAGGGGCACAGTTCCACTTTTCTGAGCAGAGAAGTTGCCATGTAGACTTAGTGCTGAGCTTTCTTATTAGACAGCACAGCATGCACTACACACACTGAACCATTGAAGCACTTTGTATTAAATGTTTTAAAGTTTGACTTTTTTTTTGTAATACAATTCATGTTTTATTAGTAGCCTGTTAATAAAATTAGAGCAGAATATTTTTTATCATTCATTAAACGTTGGTGGTAAAATGTTTGTGCTTGAATTTCCAGACCTGCACACATGCCACTGGCACTATGGGAAATCCCAATTTTCCTATTGGTGTCTGAAACTTAGCTCAGCAGTCACTGTCTGTACTTAAAGTGATTTCACACCTCAGACATGAAATATGAACAAAACATATCACTCTATAGTGTGTACTTGTCTCAATCCAGAGCACTAAGTGTAATTTCTGCTTCCTGCTTCATTCCTCAATCAGCATGAATCAATTCTGACAAGCTTCACTAAGAGAAAAAAATGTAACAGGGATCTCCAGCACACAGTCTGTGATTGTCAGCCTCTGCTCTGTTCCTGTGTGCTGTGTAAAGGGGGGCCCTTACCTCCAATCAGCTCCCAGAGCTCTTCTCACTGAGCTTTGCAGTGTGTAATTTCAGCTCTTTGCCCCATTTTCTGAAAGCTCAGACAAGCTTTTTTAAATCCTGGACTTTGAAGGGATGTGGAGAACAGAAGACTTCAGATAAACAGGTACAACTTATGAAAGAGGATTTGTTTAATTTCTGTGTACCACCTGAGCTTAGTCACTTCCCTGGATATATGTAAGGGTTTACAGCCACTTTAACACCTTCCCGCCTGGCCTATAACAGATTGACAGCTAGGCGGGACACTCCTCCTTGTGACTGGGCATCATATGACGTCCTGTCAAAAGGAGCCACTCATGTGGCCGAGGGGCCGTACAGCGGTGTGATCTGTCACCAGCTGTGACCACGGGACACAGCCAATTACATATCACTACATCGGCCTGTTGCCAGTTTCATATGACCTCTGTGACCAATCACAGCAGATCACATGTCAATTGTATACAATGGATGCTTTCCTGCCATGCCATCCATTGTATACAATTGTGTTGTTAGCTGTGATTGGTCAAAGCAGTCACATGATACAGACAGGGCCAATCAAAGCCCATCTGTATCATGTGATGAGCTTTGCCCAATCACAGCTAATCACAACAAAAGACTGGATGAATCAGTTTCATTCAGTAACAATGATTGCAAATATCAATGAAATACATTGATATTAGAAATCATAATGTGTAAAAAAAAAATCCTGATCACTTGCCCAGAGTAGATCAAGGTTACTATGGTAGCATTGTATTGCTTTGGTCGCAGTGTGTTGAAAAAAAAGAAAAAATAATGTAATAAAAAAATAAAAACAATAAAAAAATTGAAAAAAAAAAATTATAATTATTTTTATTTTTTTTACATACTGTCACCAGTTAGTGCCCCTGATCACTGCCACACCAGTTATATAATAATTCTGTACTGGACTGGTAACATATGTGAAAAATAAAATTGTTCTTTTACTTTTTTTTTAATTTCTACATTTTCCAAAAAATTGTTACAAAAAATGACAACCTCCAAAAAACTCACCATGCCTCTTACTAAATACCTTGGACTGCCTATTTTCCAAAAATTGATAATTTGGGGTATTTGTTATATCCTAGCGTTTTCAGGCCTCAAGAAATAAGTTGGGCCGTCAGTACATCAGGATTGATCAATTGCCAGATATATATACCATGGTTTGTGGATTCTATAACTTTCCTACAGACTAAATAATATACACTAAATTGGGGTATTTTCACCATAGAAATGTAGCAGAATACATTTTGACATAAATTTAGGAAGAAATTTTATGTATTTGAAAATTTTATAACAGAAATGAAGAAAAAAATTTTTTTTTCAAAAGTTTCAGATTTTTATTGTTTATTTAGCAAAAAATAAAAAACTCAGTGGTGATTAAATACCACCAAAAGTAAGCTCTATATGTGTGAAGACAATGATACGTTTTTTATAGGTAAAGTATTGCATGACCGCACAATTGCCATTCAAAGTGCGACAACACCGAAAGCTGAAAATTGGCCTGGGCAGGAAGGGGGTAAAAGTGCCCGGTACAGGCGCGGACCAACCATTTGGAAACTCGGGCACTGCCTGAGGGCCCGGGGTCAGTAGGGGGCCCCATGAGATGCCCCTGGTACCTTTTTTCATAGGCTTTTTTGAGTTTGGGCAAGGACACAGGGGCCACATGATCCCTTATTGCCCGGGGGCCTCATGAGTAGTGAGTCCGCCCCTGGCCCGGTATTGAAGTGGTTATAGTACCTTAGATTGTACGCCCCTTGAGGGTTAGAGACTGATGTGAATGTACAATATATATATGAAAAGCGCTGCGTAAAGTACCTGAAATAAATAAATAAAGTGGTTGTAAACCCAGTGAAGTAATTTGTCTACACAAATTGTACATGTTTATCTGCAACCATCTCTCCTGTACTGTGTCCTAAAACACACAGATCAAAGGCTATTTTTCAGCAGTAGAAGGCAGAGGGCAGGGATACAATGTTGCACACTGCACAGCTCAGGTAGGAGAGATTTGATTGGAAGAAAGGGACACACCCACATCTTCATAGCACACGGGAAACATGCACAGCAGAAATGATCAATTGTAGGCTAGGTGATGGAGCTCTCCTCCCCTGTCCCCCTCCATGTCTTGGGAGTCTGGGAAACCTTTCAGTAGTAAACCTTTCAGTAGTGAGTCATGCAGACAGCAAAGGAACTGGACAGCAGAGAGAAATGACACTCAGTGCTTTGGGCTGAGGCAAGTACACACTATAGACGGATATGCTTTGTTAATTTTTCATGTCAGTGCTTTACATCCACTTCAAAATGTCACTTTTGGATAGACTGGTCCTTCCAAAATAAATGTGATCACAAAATACTAAAATGTAAACAGGTTTGTGTTACTAGGTTTTAAGAGAGGTGCAAATGTGATCTAATCATGTGCATTTGAATAAAATTTTGATGTGTTAGGATGTGATGTTTTTATATTTGCTGTTTCCAAGGATACCTCAGGTGAAAAACACCCGACCAAGACGTTCTTCATAACTCCCCCATCAAAAGTGCAGGAAAACATGTTAGCATATATTTATACGCTTTTCTTTGTGCTTTTGATGTGTTTTCATACATACTAGTACAGTCAAACTGCATCATGCAGAATTCTTTTTTAAATGCAGCGTGAGCCAGCACACCTAAAGAGAGACATCTGAACAGATCTGTTGACAGTAAAATCCAGACAAAATGCACTGGTGTGGAGAGAGTCTCAGTATATCACTCATTTAACACAAAACACAACAAAATATTGCCTACTCAAATCCAATAAAAGCACATTAAGTCAGAGTAAGGAAAAATGTGGAGATAGGAGGAACAAGAAGGACTAAGGATGAAAAGGGCACCAAGGAGGGAGGTAGAAAGTGAAAAAATGGGAAGAAGTTATGGTACAGCTTTACTTCTAAGAAACAGAACAAAAGACTGTGTGGTACAAAAGCATCCTATGGGAGGAGAGTGATGAAATCCAAATCAGTACTTTACGAGACAGCCCTGAGCAGTGTGTATTGATGGAGACAGATAAAAGGACTGTCAGCAGGCCTGAAAACACTGAAATCACAAAAGCAAAAAAATAAAAGACAGAGACAAAATAAGGGTAAAATGCAATGGGCCACACTTTGACTGTCACAATGAAACAAAAAGATGTGAATTTGACAATTGTGTTTATTATTTTCTGAAACAATAAATATATGCACTATGATGCAAATGTCTTCAGTGCTCACATCAAATTCTCACCATTCAAAGTAGCACAAAAAAAAATGACCAATAAAAATAACTATATACATGATCCCCCACCCCAAATACAAAAAATACATATTATAAACATAATAAAATAGAAATATTAATGCTTACAACAATCTAAAAAATCCTACACATGTACAGAAATTGTACAAAACATATTTGCTTTTGCTTTGGCAGCATTAGCAAGTTAGTCTGTAGTGTATTACAAAACAGTTTCTCTACATTCAATTGTTTCAATCTAACTGAAAAACATTTTGATGGTTACATACATAGTATCCACAGTTTTCTTTGATTGCTTTTGATTTTAAAGTGATCAAAAAAGGATTTTCTTTTAACATTAAATAGGAAATGTAAGTGAATTTTATTCTGAGAACAAAGCGAATTGCAACTAAATTTCATTGGCTTCTTTCAGGAACAAAAAAATGTATATATATATATATATATATATATATATATATATATATATATATATAAAATATGTTTTTTTTTCTCAGGAAAAAGGGAACAGAACTCCTCCTTTTGAGTCACCCCCTTTTTCCACCACCTACCCACCTCCAAGCACCATCCTTTGGTCCTCACCCCAACCTCCATGTACCACCCCTTTAGGAGAATACAGAATCAAGTATTATGTTGTGATGGTAAATAATTTGTTAATTATAAGCTGTAAATTATATCCCTTGCAATCAGCAACAATACACCCCCTTTCAACAATAGACCCCCCTCCCCCAGAAACAATAGACCACCTTAGCAACAAGTTACCCCCTAGCAAACATAGACCCCCACAAGAAATTACTCCCCCTCAGTAATAGACCCCCACCAGCAGCAAATGATCTCTGAGCAGTCAGCATGAATAGACCCTCCAGCAGCCAAAAACAACAGACCCCTACTCAACAGTAGATCCCTCCCAGCAACAACTGACACCCCTAACAAGATATCCCTGTTCAGCCTACATCAATCGACCCTCCAGCACACCTCAGCACCCCTTGCCATTCCATACATTCAGTGCTGGAGGTGCCGGAACCGAGTTCCGGCACCTGTATATACTGCGCGTGTGTGTGTATATGTATATATATATATATTAAAGTGCATATTTGTGACGCTATAATGCAAAAAGTAGACAAAATATTTATTTGCAAAAAACGGATTATTCATACTGTACATTTTTTTACATGGATCTTTTGAGAGCTCTCAAGAATTTTAGGATGAACACACAAATCTTGACTTCGACAAACAAAACATATGGCATCTGATCAAATGTAAATACCTATAGTGGGGTATCTTTTAGATTTAGTGTGACAGGTACAACTACTGTTCTCTAGCATGTCAGATAAAAAGACCAATTACAGCTAATATATGTTCATTGAAAGAATCAGAACATCTATTTTCATTATTGCAAGAACCTGGTTTTACCTTGTGATTTGTCTGATTGCCTATAGATTGGTACTCTGACTGGGCAAGATAGGGCAAATGCTCTGCACCAATCAGAGCTATGCTGCAGTGCACATGTGTGTGCTAAACAGGGTACATGTTGATAGGACAAGAGAACAGAGATGCTTAAGTAATGATTTTCCAGGTTACTGTTGCTGCCCTTTCTACTTCTTGATGGATCTGTGCTGTAGCAGAAGACCTAGCTGCACTTTTTTTTGGCTGAGTTGCCTAGATTACCAACATGGTTCAACAGAATTGAAGGCCAATCAGTAAGTAAAATAGTTCCTATATATTGTATATATTTCAACTGCTTATTTAGCTGCTTGCCCAAAAGTCAGCAAGGCAAGGGTTTTAAAGTACCCCTCCCAAACCCCCGAAATTTTATCACATTAAAAAACAAAGGTTATGTCTATATTCCTAATCCTCATTTGCAGCAAAGTATTGTTATCCAATACTGCAGGCATTTGCAAAGGTGTCCAGTAATCCATAGCAAGATCAGGTTTCAGCGGATACAGATGTCAGACTAATTAAAGGTTTTTGACCATAATATCTGGCTGTTAGAAATACTGCACTTAACATATTGCTCTTTAAAATTAAATAAGGGCCACTAAGAATCCATGCATAAAGTGTTCTTACATCTTTTTCAATGTACATTGAATAGAATCCATTTTTTTTTCATTACATTTTGGGACATGCAGGTGCAGTGGAAATTTAAGACTGTAGGTAGATGCAAGAATATAAAAAATGTGAAGGTTGTCTCCCATGTATATACAGCGCTGTGCTCTATTTACTGAGATTCACAGAGATTATGTATTCTGTACAGATTAATTGTCTGCCCTATGCTGGCTGGCACATTTAAGACATTTACTGCAATCTGATTTGCAAATAGGCACAGCCTAATTTTTCTATAGTAGCCCCCATCATTTACTTCTGTTAGATCCTTGCTACGACTGTTCCAGTATTTAAAAAAAAAACAAATAAAATTACATGGTACCTGTTTGAGAACCCTGTGCATAAAAAAAATAATAAGAAAATATTATAGCAACTCTGGCACAGGTAGCCAGATGTGCCTGCAAACACCTGCAGCAGCCTACCATAACACCCAAATATCGGGCTGTTCTGAAAGACAAAACTCTGACACTTCCAGAATAGTTTCTAATTTGCCCACACCCAGGGCCCATGCTAGACTATTTTGTGCCCTAGGCACCCTAAGCAAGACCAGTGACTTGTGCCCCCCCCCCCCTCCAAAAAATAAAAAATAAAACTTCAACATTTTTTAAAACAGTAGAGAATGATCTAATATAACATACTACATGCATTCTCCATACACTCTCTATACTCACAGCACACTCCATGCATTCCCCATACACCCCCTATACTCACAGCACACTCCATGCATTCCCCATATACTCTCTATACTCACAGCACACTCCATGCATTCTCCATACACCCCCTATACTCACAGCACACTCCATGCATTCCCCATGAACACCCTATACTCACAGCACACTCCATGCATTCAGTAGCCTCCATTCTAATTTTTTCCAGGTCTCACCATGTCCCACCCATATATACCATTGTGTTCCTCATCCTCTATGATATCTGGGATGTAGTAGCTTTCCTCTGACATGTGACCCACCTGTCACACTCTGACCTTCAGCTTTCGGAATGTTTTCTGGTGCTTGAACAACAACTTTCCCCATACAAACACTTGCATTCTGGCAATTGTGCCGGCCACCCCTACACAGGGGACGATGCTGGCCATGGAGAACTACATCCCAGAGTGCAGTGCATGGCCCCATGTTCTGCATTAGGCACTGACTGGCTGGGAGAGAAGTCAGTGCCTCTGTGCCGGGATGGAGTTGGATCCTCTGCGGGTTCCTCTGCAATGAAGCTGTTGTGCAGAGCCAGACTTCAGCTTTTCTCTGAGGGAGAACCACCGAGACCAGACAAGGTCCGCTTTCTCTGGAGGGGGAACCCAGGACAGCAATGTTGAGATCCTGTTTAGTGTGATCTGTATACCAGTGGCCATTGTTGCACGCTAGGTGGCAGTGTGCCCTAGGCAGCTGCCTAGTTTGCCTATTGGCAACACTGACCCTGCAAACACCTACCCCTCCTCCAAACTTTCCTTAGTAGTTAGCATTCCTACCTTGCAGCACTAGGGTCCTTAATTTGAATCCTGGTCAGGAAACTATCTTCATGAAGTTTGCATGCTTGCCCTATGCTTGTGTGGGTTTCCTTCGGGTAACCCAGGTTCCTGCCACACTCCAAAGACATACTGGTAGGCTACCTGGCTCTTGTCTATAAACTGTCCCTACTGTGCCCAAGATGGCCTCCTCACCATTTATTCCAAACAGCAGATGAAGTGCTTTGAGTCCCAGTGGAAAAAAAGCCCTACAGGAAATATTAATTAATATTGGCCGATCACTATGATTAGGGGCATGAGGTAGGAAGGGGTGTGCAGGCCTAAACACTACCAAAAAGTATCAGAGATTTGTCTGTAGGAATAGCCTAACCTTTAGGCCCCATTCACACCCATACAACGTGCTTATGCAAAAGTAGCTCCTGTACCTTTTTTTTGACAGTGAGCCTCATGCATCTTTGTAATGCATGTTTTGGAGCATTCTGTTTCTTGACAAAATACGTGTCAGCTAGCTGTTTCTGGGGTGTCATTAAGCAATAATATTTGCACCATAAGTGAAATGTGCATTTTGGCACCTTAACGGGAACACATGCAAACATGCCCTAGATTGTAAGCTCCAAGGAGAAGGGCCCTCGAACCCCTCGTGTATTGTATTGTATTGTTACTGTACTGTCTCGTGCAGGGGCGGACTGACCATTTGGAAACTCGGGCACTGCCCGAGGGCCCGGGGTCAGTAGGGGGCCCCATGAGATGCCCCTGGTACCTTTTTCATAGGCTTTTTTGAGTTTGGGCAAGGACACGGGGGCCCCATGATCCCCTATTGCCCGGGGGCCCCATGAGTTGTCAGTCCGCCCCTGGTCTCGTGTACTGTCTCCCATTATAATGTACAGCACTGAGCAAACCGTTGGTGCTATATAAATACTGTATAATAATAATAATGATAATAATGTTCATTTCTGCATTCATTCCCAGAACACGCAAGTGTGTGAATGGGGCATTAGGCTTATGAGCAGGAACTTGGAGACTGCTGCAGGTATGTGCAAGCACCTCTTGGTCCCTGGGCTTTCTACCTGAACAACAGGTTATTTATTTATTTTATTGCTTTATTGCAATTGCTTTATTGCTTTATTCCCAACTTTTTATAATGCAGAAGTATAGTTAAAAGAATTTTGATAACATAATACAGTAGGAAACACAAAAAGCATGGTAAATGTATACTAATGTTATAAGCTGCAATCATTTTTATAATTGCATTAGAAATGTTAGTGATTTTGTAGATATATTAAGAGTCTGGTATGCATTTTCTCAATCTCTCTCTCTTTATTATTATTATTGAATAAATGGAATAAATAATTTAATACTCTTAATAAAAAAATAATTGTACAAAAGTGATTCATACTAAATATACAAACAGATTTGTGTGCATAGCCTCCTTATTTCACAAATATTACAGCACAGATGAACTAAAAAGGAAACATTTCTGAGATTTTGTAGAAGGTGCCTCACTTTTCTGGTACCACTGAGAACTGCCTGCACAAAACATCAAGTGAAAACCGCGTCAGAAAATAAATTAGCAGAGTTAAAGGTTGATGTTTCTTAGTAGTAACTTAAGGAAACAAAGAAGACTTTACAGTGGGGAGCTACGGTACTTATTTCAAAGGTGCTAAATTTGTAACAATGTAAATGCAAGATGAGATAATTCCTTCTGAAGTGCTACAACGAACTCTTCAATATGTTATAACGGGCACACAGCAATTTTGATTGCAGTGGCTTTATCACAAAAGGATGGTTTTAGATATAAGCAACTCTTTTCTTTCTAAAAGGATCACTAAATTACAAAGCAAATAAAGTGCAAAATATAAGCAACCCCCAAAATCCAGGTCACTTTGATATACAAACCTTGACTCAGGCTTGGCAAAAATTATGCAATTTTCTTTTCTTCAACCTCAAGGTGAAGGAAAGCAAATCAATTGATTTCAACACTTACTGGGGCAATTCTCTCCATCAGAATTCAATGATCACTGCTGCTGGCTGTAACCAGCGACAGTGATCCTACGAAAAAAAAAAAACAACAACATGCTGGTTGTACTAAAGTCAATCGATAGATCGACTTCAGTACAACCAGCCTGCCCATAGATGGATCAAGATTCGGCCAGTTCCTTCTGAACTAGCTGAATTTTGATCTGTCTACGGCCGGCTTTACTTGTCTAAAGATAAGAGCTGGACTAGGACCCCCTGATCTCCCACAAGTTTTTGTTGGACACTGAGGCTGCCCTTTAACTGGAAACCCAATGGGGAGTTGATGGCCAGCTTTTGGCTTTTTTCCCAAGATAGGTTAAATTTGCATACCAAAGCATCCTAGGTTTCTGGGGTCCTGGGGGCTTGTGAAATAATAACACATATGTGCAGCAACGTGAAGAAGCCTGTACTTCATTTACACATTCATCAATTAGTGTAAATGAAGTGCAATCCTTTTAACACTGAAAAGGGTTGCTTTCAGATAGTTAATAACAGGTTACAATTTTCAGCATACAGAATGGTTGTATTTTTAGTTCAAAAGCAACTTACTTTATTGTTACCTTCAACTACTTTTATTATCATGCTATCAGTCTATACACATGTAAACATACCTGTGGCTTACACTCTTTCAAATTACTTTAAATTTTAAAATCCTAGTCAGTTTCCACCTAGAAAGGGGGTGAAAATGCATACTGCCATCATGATGGAGGCACAACAGTTAATTGCCAAGATGTGTTTTATTTTACCATATCCCCTTCCTTTAAAATACACAGGGAATCATTTTGCAAGTGGTCATGCTGATAAGACACTGCTGAGCTAGTCACTAGTGAACATGATTCAGTGAGAAACATGGACGAAGCAGGTATGTAACAATAAAATAGAATTCCTTTATCGCTTACTGTGCCACAAAGGAGTACTTGTGGCATGTACTCTCCTGGTCCCCATCTTTGGTACAGCTCTCTTGCAGTGCAATGAATGGATTGGGACTGTTAATTGGCTAGATCAACTATAATGCAGGCCATAGAAGGCTCAAAAACCGACTGTGTTTTTGTCCAATAAACAAAACATCAGTCGCTCGTTAAACCGACGTAACCACCAATTATTATGAAAATCGGCCGACCAAGTCATAAACTTCACCCCATATAACAGGCAAAACTTCTGTTCTTTCCAGGTCACGGCTCATGTGTATATTTTTTTCGTAAAAACGATCGTACGATTTGACCATCATTGATGCGAAAATCGGTAGTTTTCCACGAATTTTACAACATGACCGATAATCCAAAAGTGGAAAAAACATGAAAACTGGCCGACGAAGTAACCCACCAACAGTGTGAAAATTGGCCGATTAATCTTTCAGATGAAAAATTGGCCAATTTTGAAACAGTCTATGGCCGGCATAAATAATGTTGTACCAGATTAACAAAACACTGTTCCTATCACAATAAGAATTATGTTAAAGAATATGTAAACCCAACATGTCATATTCCTGATATATGCCTTCTATAATATGTATGAAAAAATATTGTTTATATTGCTTCCTTTGTGTGAAATTCCTATTGTTCCTGCCAGTGCTTTCCTATTAAAAACTGATCACACTAGGCAGGAGAGCAAACCATGGTCAGTTTTTTTAGCTGTGCTGGAACTCAAGCTGCTCTCCTCCAATGATCAGACGTGTACTGACATGCCCCTTCTGCACAACCACTCACTGGGAAGACCAATGTGCTGCTGTTTCTCCTCCCCTAACTGTTATGCAGTGAAGAATAGAGGGTATGTGATCTTTTTTAAAAGAGAAGGTAAAAAAAGAGTATTTACCATGTTTTTGGTATCTATACATAAATGTGTTGCCTTTCCTTTCTATTTTAAATGGAATAAGTGGTTTTACAAAGTGAGGGTTTACCAATTCTTTAAGACTATTAAAGATAGTTATCTTCTCTTTGTTATAACTAGTGCCTATAGGCCAATACAGTGCAAAGTTTGCTAGACTGCCTTTAATTAGAAAACCTTTGCTAACCTGATTGTGTGGCCTACCACAACCTCAATCTATTAAAACTTGATTTATTTCCTCAGATATTGTATTCTCCAAATGATATATCTCATATTTGTATCAAATCAATGCACTTCATTTTAGGCTTCCAGCAGAGGTAAGTCTATGCAGTAAGACAATATTTAAGGTGCTCTTTTAATAAAGGTATTTAAGAAACTAGACTATCCAGGAGTACCTGTTTAGAAATACAATAGGTTGGTCTATTCCTTAACAATGGTGTACAATGGAAAGGTAAACCTATTCTAAGTTGATTAACTTTGTATCTGTACACATTCTTCCACAGATTTTATGTTGACATTTCTGGTATCACTTGGATATTTGATATTCATATATAGATATGACATTCATGAAATTCAACTCTTGGAAAAAAAAGAGGCATAATTACATTGGCTTTTGAGCACTGACTACATTCCATTGTGAAACTTTTCTAGGTACAGATCATTGTTGTCTCCTCTCAGTGCTAAAAGAGAATTTAAATGACTAAGGTAAAAAGATAATTTGGAGTTTGATTATTATCTGACATTGCCTATAAGTACCATTTGATGAATACAATTTATGCAAGCATGTTTCTTTCATACAATGTGCATAGATATCTTTTTTTGAGATGACATGCAAAGTACTTACTCAGATATGGTGGCTTGTAAGGCGCTCTGGTGCCAGAGAGTAGGCCATCCAGCTCCTTCCTCTCCTGCGTACTACCTCCTCCATTCCCATTGCCCACTCCCGACAGCCCTTGTAATGCCTTCTCTTTGCCAAATGTGGAAAAAGATCTCTCCCCTCCTGGAGGCACCTCAGGTGCTTCAAACACTTCAGTGTCCGGAACTGAGTCCATGCCGGGCACATGAAGGTTACTGCGGTAATCTGCCGCCTGGCGGCCATCACCGGAAGGTACAAAAGAAGGCATCCAGCAGCGGTCCGAGTGGCCCAGAGCTTTGCACTCTTCTGTGCAGTTGGAGAACAAGTCAGCACCTGTAATAGTTACAAAACATGGTATTAGTAGGCATCAGAAACAGGTTTTCAATTATATTGTGCTTAGAAAAGCAATTGAACCAAATTTTCCAACTCCAGTAATATATTTGCATAGTGTCCTTAAGTTGAAAGTGGGAAACAAATGTGCACATTGTGAATTTTTATAAATAATTGCTTTACTTTTTTTAAATCCCATTGGATGTCATGGCTTTGCAATGGATTACAAAGTGCTGGTAGGGAAAATGTACAATTGGATAACTTGGGAATTCCAAGAGCACTGGCTTTCTACTTAACATCAGCTCCATGAATGCTGTGTAGTAACCTTTAATTAACTGATTTTCCACTGTATGTCACCAAATCAGATAATGCTAATTTTTGCCCAGTGCAGCAGTGTCTTAATTAATTGTAAATAAAAGCAAGAATACAGTGTGCCAAAATGCATTTTCATTTTAAGGTCTTGGTTAAGTCTAGAATAAATACAACATGATGAAAACTCAATCTTTAGACCTCCAGAAAGGTGACAGTGAAAATCAATTAATGAATGGCAATTTCTGAGTGTTTAACACGTATACTCAACAACTAGAGTATTGATAGACATGAATAAAGAGTTTTCATTATGTGATTGCCCATAATCTTTACTTTGATGATATTTTTTATGGTTTGAGTGAGAAAATTAGCTATTAGCTATTGCATCTGCTGTATTCAAGGTACATTTGTCGCATTCTGCATATGTCTCATTGCATGATGCGTATTGTTATATAACATGGACTTTGAAAATCATAATTAGCTCATTCTACACTGCTGTCTTGAACAATGTGTCATGGGATGCCATAATTCAGTAGAGATAGTAGAGAGTCACGCTCTCTTGAAAGTGTTCTCGCCGGGCCGGAGCCTCAGCGCACCAAAGAGGTCAAAGCTAAAAGCTGATGTATTCATATTTACAGCAGACGTCTGGTGTGTCCATATGGGGAGAACAATGTGTAAAATGCCAAGGATAGGATGTCTGCGGAATAGTCTATACAGCATGTCTGTGTGAAAATGCAAATATGTGAAGAAGACTCATTTTGATTTTTTTTCATCTAAATTATATAAAGAATAGCAAAATGACTGAAATGACCACAGGCAGCTGTTTAACCACTCATTTGCAATTTAGTCTCATTTGACAGCATCTTTTTATAACTGCAACTAGCATATATTTAAGCAGATTTCTTTCTTTTTTTCTTTCTCTCTTTTCCATTCCTCTCTTCTTGCTACCTTAGCCTTACTTTTTTTCACCTTACTACGTTACTTACAATCTTTTTACTACCTTCTTTTCTTTTTTTCTTTCCCTCTTTCTTTTTTCTTTATTTCTTTCCTTCTTTTTCATTCCTCTCTTCTTACTACCTTACTTACAATTTTTTACTACCTCCTCTCCTTGCTACTTTACTTACTACCTTCTTTTCTTTCTTTCTTTCTTTCTTTCTTTCTTTCTTTCTTTCTTTCTTTTTCTTTCTTTCTTTCCTTCTTTCTTTTTCATTTCTCTCTTCTTACTACCTTAGCCTTACTTTTTTTTTTCTCTTTACTACCTTACTTACAATTTTTTACTAGCTCCTCTCCTTGCTACTTTACTTACTACCTTCTTTTCTTTCTTTCTTACTTTCTTTTTTTTCATTCCTCTCTTCTTACTACCTTAGCCTTACATTTTTTCTCTTTACTACCTTACTTACAATCTTTTTGCTACCTCCTCTCCTTACTACTTTACTTACTTACTTACATTCTTTTCTTTCGTTCTTTCTTACTTTCTTTCTTTCCTCTCTTCTTACTACCTTAGCCTTACTTTTTTTTCTTCTTACTACCTTACTTACAATCTTTTTACTACATTCTTTTCTTTCTTTCTTTCTTTCTTTCTTTCTTTTTTTCTTTCTTTCTTTCTTTCTTTCTTTCTTTCTCTCTCTCTCTTTCTTTCTTTCTTTCTATCCTTCCTTTTCATTCCTCTCTTCTTTCTACCTTAGTCTTACTTTTTTTCTCCTAACTACCTTACTTACAATCGTTTTACTACCTTCTCTCTTTACCATCTCCTTACTACCATCTCTCCAGAAAAAAACATTTATATAGAGCATTTTTGTGCATTTTTAGGAGAGTTAAGCTTTTTTTTCTGCCTCTAAACACTGAGCTTAAAATATGCCTCTAAACATACTAATGTGCATGTACACATAGGAAAATTTTAGTTTCTTCTACAGGCAAAATGCTAACCTTCTCTAGAAGCAGCATTTTTTAAGCCAGTGTGCATGGACCTTTAATATTTTTCCATTTTTTCTTTCTCTTCTTATTTATATCAAGATACCCATATACACATTTTATGTATGTATGTATGTATGTATGTAATCTGTCCTTCACTCTCCCCTTTTTTTTATTATGTATCTCCTAGATTGTATTGAACTGTATTGTTGCTGTATTGTCTCCCGTTATATTGTAAAGCGCTGAGCAAACTGTTGGCGCAATATAAATCCTCTATAATAATAATAATATTTGTGAAGAATGCATGTGTGGGATTCTTTCTTACTTTTCAGATTTTAATTGACACTGACCAAAGTGATAAAATTGTAGGAGCCACCTACCTCTACATCGGACTTTCCTAGTGAAGGGTTCATATATTGCTTTGTTTTCCATACACCTAACATTTGCAGCACATCTTCTGTTATTGTGATTGAGCGAGTTCCTGTTGCAAATGACCATGATTAGCTAAATTCAGTGTTCGTGTAAGGTGAGATGTCGATGCTGATACTATTGACAGATCTCTAGATCTCTTCCTGAAAACACTTGTGCTTAGCAACTCCTGGCAGCTGTTCTCCCCCATGTCCTTTAAACCTATTAAGACATTTTAAGCGACAAGCTGCATTCTGAATGATTGATTTCATTCTGCCTTATATAATTTGAACAATGTGTCTATTAAAGATTACAGACAGTGCATTATTCCACTGTGGTGCAGATACATACTCATTTGTCCTATCTTCCTAATGATGTTTGCGTATACTGATGCAATATACTATGTATCTGGAGGAAAACACAGACAATGCACCCAGGAGTTTGTTTTTCACATATCTAACCTCAATTTGTCACTGGCTTCAAACATTTGCTAGCTGAAAGCACAGTGATGAGATGTTAGGAGTGCTGAGGCTTATGGCTGCTGATTGATTTGCACAAAGACATGCACTGTGGGGTTGTTTATAAATCGGGACTGTGCAGTAATGCTTGTGTACACAATACCATATGTATGCTAATGCGCCTTCCCATGCCAACTGTGTATACAGAGCTTTACATAAATATTATACAAGGCACAGTACAAGGTAGGGGAACCACAAACAAACATTGCTTTGTTTGTTCCAAATAGGAAAAGCGAAAATAGATTGAAAGACCTTTATTTCTTATTTTTTAATCTGTATTTAGATTTTCAATTTATTAGGCATTAACTTGCTGCTTTTTATCACTATTATTAATCTATTTTATCATGCAGCAAATAGTTTGGTTTATTCTAACACAAACTGCAAGCTTCCTTATGTCAACAAAGTTTTCATATTTATGAGGGTTGCATGAGGAATAATACATTTCAATTCACAGTTCCTTTCTGTCCAGGAATCCCATGAAACACTGTTGTCAAAAATAATATAGTTTTGTGTACTTTTAAATGTGAAGCTGAGCATGTTATAAGTAGCAGGTTAACATCATATGACTTTTGCTTTTTGCGGTCCATTAATTAATTTTTTTAGCTTCTTGAAACAAAAAAAAATTCTCCCTTGGTGGTAGTTGTGCATTAAGTAATGCCTCTCTAGCTGTTTGCTCATGATACCTACTTAGTATTCCACCAGTGCTCCTTTTTCTAATTAGATTCATAATGTTAACTGTCCTGTGTCATCCGTGTGCCATAAATGCACTATGTAAAAATAAAAAAAAAAGAGCAGAATCATCAACAAGTGGTAAAGGGCAGCAAATGGAAGAGCTTTTATTACAGATTAATCTCACTTTGTAATGACTTTTATTTTAAATTAAGCAATGTAGCACATAGTAAGTCTGCCTTGAATTCTAACCTTCCATTGATAATAAGTATTCAGAAGTCTGGAAATAAATTACTGATCAGTGAGCTGTTGAAGAATGCAGACGTGAACTGCAGCTGGGATTAAAGAATCGGAGAGGAGTGGGGAGAGGGGGGAGCATACAAGGAACATAAAGCATTTTATACAGAAACCGACAAGTTCAATCTTTTATACTTTGTGGTGCAAATAAAAATAATAAGAAGAGAAGGTATAAAATAATTGGAGAGGTTTTTTTCCCCATCTAATCCTTTCTTATAAATGATCATTGACTGTGCTTCACGATTAACAGTTTTTTGACAATTTAGACATGGGCTTGAAAGAAATATCAGTATGAATTATGAGGAGCAGAGGGTTACAATAAAAAAAAAAGGGATAACTAGACAGGCACATCTGAGAGATGCAAAGAGGTACAATATGTACTCTAGATAATTAGGATATATAAGCATTATAGAAAGAAAGAAAGAAGGAAGGAAGGAAGGAAGGAAGGAAGGAAGGAAGGAAGGAAGGAAGGAAGGAAAGAAAAAGAAAGAAAGAAAGAAAGAAAGAAAGAAAGAAAGAAAGAAAGAAAGAAAGAAAGAAAGAAAGAAAGAAAGAAAGAAAGAAAGAAAAAAGAAAAAGAAAAAAAAAGAAAGAATAGATACATATTGGATGGATAGATAGATAGATAGATAGATAGATAGATAGATAGATAGATAGATAGTTTATGATTACCAGCTGTCAGGTTTTATTAGTTTAACAGCAAAGGAAACAAGGTCTTTAAAATAAATTACAGATTTTAAATCAATGTCTGCAGAATAGAAATGTATGCAACCAGTGACATCTATTCATGAGACATTGTTCCCGCTCCCTGAGAGAAGGGCAAAGGGCTTGAATCTGCTGGTAGGGAGAGGGTGGGAAAAATGGCTTGCGAACAGACTGAGAGATGCATCCGCTATACATCGGGTGGCTGCTGTCTAGATCCTAATCTAGAATCCAGCTACTTAAAAGGCTTCATTTAATTCATTTAATAACTTGGCCCAAAGAATAGTGATGGCATAATGCACAAGCAGCTAGTCACAACAAACCCAACTAATTTAGTAAAAGGCGATTTGTAATCGATTGCTATGGGTAGCAACACATTAGTGTTATCTGCTGTAAAAATTAATAAGACTATTAGCCCGCATATTATGCCAATAATTTATAATGATATAAAAAACTGAAATATCTAATGCTATTTCATCGAATTGTTTCACTGCTGTGCAGTCAACTTCAGGGACAGATGCCAACACTGATGCGATGCCAAGGGGTCATGACCTGTAGTCAAAGGGTCAGACCATGGCCTTATAGACATAAGATGAATGAGGCTATGTCATTTAAATCTCAACCAATCTTATAGTGCCAGATACAGCTAGTATACTGATATAAGTCACAGTTGTGTGAAGTAAATTGGGTGCTGACATTTTACTAAGCTCATTAATAAGAGAACTAACAATTACCAATCAGTAATGAGTTCATTGTCATTTATTTGTCTTTAATTTATATCACACACTTATGTGGACTACGGAGTTAAAAAGGGAATTAAATAATCATATGAAGTCAGCGGAGTAGCTTAGCAACTGCTATTTTATAATTAATTCCCCCAAATTATCTTTCCCTCAGTGCAATTCACTTTACTGCCTACAGATAACTAACCATGTCTGTTAGTGATTGCCATCAAATGTGTTTTGGTTTCCTCATTGATAAATGATTGATATTATGGCTTTATGGCCTTGCAATTCATAAACTCTGATACCACATTATGGAAATCACTTGCATGAGCCTGCGTGGCGAAGCAGGGCCGATCAAGCTGCTAAGCTCAGCCTAAATTATTTCCAAATGAGTTGTCTAACTCAATCATTTCATTATGGTGAAGGTATTTAAACTGAAACTCTATTCGCTCCTATCACAGGAAGATAACTCTAGTCATACTCAACATTCCTGAATTGTAGATTCCCATACACCGTGTGGGACTGAAAGCATGTCTGATTTAAAAATCACACACCATGATGCTCAATAAGCCACTGAAATGTTGAACATATTAAACCAGAGCTCTAGACCACTGACCAGAGAAATTGAGAGACTACCATAGACAAGGTATAAATTAATGTCCACTCACTAAATGGACCATAAAATTGCCAAGATGAGCAAATTATCTGAGATCAATGACAATATAGGTGCCATATTTCTCTATAGATATATATGCTAAGTTAGAGCAAACATCACTGCTTCTCTAGAAGCTAGAAGTCATAGATTTTACAATAGTATGCCAGAGTCAACCACAGCTGGGGATATAGCTGGCTGCATGTCATAAAACAGAAGAGCAGTGAGGCTAATATCACTTGTACCCACTTAACACAACTGGTATACCATGTTACTGGTACTTCCTAGAAGAGCCTGTAAGGGAGCCGAGGCAAAGCACCTGTGGCTCTCTCTGCTTACTCAAGGAAATAAATATGTTAGGTATTATACATTTACTGATCTTCAAATGCTTCACAGGTTATGCATTAACCACTTATGTTCCAGTAAGGGAAACAGCAGAAAGGGAAGACGTATGCAAAGCTCATTAGTGGTTGCCTAAAGGTTATCACTTGCTTATATAAACAATAGTAAAAGAAGCAACAAATGACTGACCACAGGCGATGCTTTGGCTGATTATTCACCATTTGGCTGCATTTTACCTTTTAACTTTTTCTTTTTAACTAAAAGCAACAAAGAGCAGGCAACATGCACCTTTTATCTTTGTTTCCTTTCTTTATCTCAGTATGTATACGCTGACCTCAGTTTGGCTTTTCTGTCTCTGTAACATCTTTCCTTTATATATATTTTTTTCTTTTCTTTTCTCTTTTCTTTTCTTTCTTCTCCTTTCCTTAACTACATATCAGAAGCACCAGACAATATCAGGGTATAACTTATCAAAACTTGCAAAGAACAAAATACCTAATACTGGTCGTAGTAATAACAATACCATAAAAATTCTACTAATAACATAAAAACACGCGTGGTTTATTTTGTATCATAAAAACTCTATTTACAAGACTTGTGTCGTTCTTTTGTCTGGGTATGATTCAAATAAATACTCACTGTCTACAGGTGAGTGAAAACACAGCATACATCTAAAGTGTCTGTTCAGAAGCTGTTAATGGTTATTCTGCTGTTTATTGGTTTTGCCTTCTGGGAGTTTTAACATGAATAAATAACACCTATATTCAGCTTCAATGGGGTGTTAACATCCTCCCTAGTGTCTTCTTCCACTTCATTTCTCTTCTGATGAGTCTGCAGTTTCTATTTGCATACACTAATCTGCTGATTACATTTTCTTATATTTTAAGTTATTTTAATATCTCTATCCATGTACTACCCTTATAATGACTTGTTGCCTATTAAGGCATCTGGGAGCCAGGCCTGCTTACGTTTAATTGCACATTTTTTAATTAGTCGGCTGCATATATTTTCTGTGTATTGTTGATCTGCATAACAGATGCCAATTAAATATTGTACGCTCCTTAATTACAAACTATTATTCTGGTAAACTAACCCCTTTTAAGCTTCGCTGGGTTACCAGCTTTGAAAACCTGAGAGAAAAAACGTAACAAAGTCCGACTACTGTCTGCTGCTAAATCCTATTCAAGCTCTTACATTAATAACCGGCTTTATAATAAAATAGGTCGAGACAGATCTCTTTAAGTCAAGACAACAATAAATCAGAGCCCCACATATAGGGCCCAAATAAAGGATTCTCTGTGCTGAATGTAAACTTCTGGCAAGCCTTAGTTAGTGTGCAGTTTCCCAGACACTAAATAGACGCTCTGTTCACTTTAGCATGAAGTCCCACAAGGAGCAGCGACCTCCAGGGATTCTTGGCTCTCCTGAACTCTCATTAGGCCTGCATATTAATGACTTGTAAAAATAGAAGGGGGCCTGGAGTGTAGCCTTTTCTATTCAAAGGATTTCCCATCATTGGAGCTCACATACAATGCAGCAAACTGCACACAAGGCAAAGGCCAAGACACAGGCTCTCATATCTCCAGCAACGTCTGCTTCATAAACTCAGCCTGGTGTCTGCTACTAGCCAGGGGTAATAGTGTGGATAACACTGCACTGGGTGGAAAGGGGAGGCGAGAAAGGGGACAGCTGGAGAGTGCATTTCTATAGACACTGGCTGCAATTATCAGACACATTCAGGATCATGGGAGAGAAGGATTCGGAGACATAATCCTCAAAAGCACCATATCGAGAGTGCACACAAGACAAGCAAACCTGTTACGCTATTGTTGAAATGACAGCCACTAATTATTTGACATTGCCCTAGCTAAATATAGTGTCAAATGTGCATACAGCTGATATCTATCTATCTATCTATCTATCTATCTATCTATCTATCTATCTACCTATCTATAGATACACATACAGATTGATATATAGATATGGATAGGTAGCCACCTAGACTTATCAAAAACAAAATAATTAGGACATGGAGCAGGTGAAATTCTTCATAATATACTGTGACAGCTCTGCATATGACTCTGTTAAAGAATGACTGGCTAATCCAAGATTAGCTGGATAATGTGGATAATGCCAAATCAATCTTATAGTATTAGCATTAGCATTAATGCATCAAATTCAGGAATCACTTATTTGTGTGTGCTTATTTTTATATATTAAAGCTGATTTGTTATAACCAGAAAAAAAAAAGATGTAATGCCATTGCTCATGGAAACCAACACAAATCCATATACCTGTTTCTCAAGTTAAAGCCAAAACATCCTGGGTTACAGTTTTAATATCCAGTGTTTTTACTGAAATTGTGTTTTTTTTTTGTTATGTATAGAAAACTTTGACTGGTATACCATATGTATTTATGACACTTGATGTGTGTAAGTCTTGCAATGGAGGGGATAAAGGACCAATTTTGATTTGTACTCTCATCAGACTTACCAGAGGATTGACCTCGATTAGTGGCGTCATGATCACTGTCTCCTTGTTCACTGTCTCCGTGCCCACTATCCTTAGAGCTTACTATGTCTGCTTCCTGGAATGCAGAACTGCAAACACAAACAGCACAGCATTGAGAAGAATGAGCAAATCAGATATTCTTCTGCCATCCTATGGACATTTTGGGAGCTGCACTGAATAGCTGTTTAGATCTACAGTATGCTAGCAATACAAGTGTTACTTTCCCCCTCAACAAGATGACACAGACAGGATATATCACAAAACAGCAAGGCAGGTGAGGGCAAAACAGCAGAGGAAGTGTAATATTTCACACAGCTTGTCTGTTATTCTCTGTCACTTCTAAACCTCCACGCCACCAACTCAGGAATCTGCAGGAGTTCTTTGGGGCAGCACTGAAATATTTATCCTTGAATCTAGGACTCATTAACCTTGGTGTTCTGGGGATGACCTTATATAAATGGAAATTTATTTTTATTGACAAAATGATTAATACCACGTTACTAGCCACACTAATGTCCACTGTGCAGAAATAACACAAATGAATAAAAAAAAAAAAATGACACGCCCAAGTATATTCCATACCTGTTTACCCGTCGTGGTCTGTCAACTAGATAACTGAGTTCAGTGCGTTGATGTTTATTCTAAAAAATAAATGAGACACAATTGGACTCTAAATGTCACCGCAATATGGAATATGAAACAGCTCGGAGCTACTGGGTTGGATGATTGATTAAAGAGTATACAGAGATGTCTAGGCCCCCAGCAGTTGGAGCATATAAAATATTGAAAGTGCTTCTTTATTCAGTGAGCTGGGTTCAATGGCAGAATATATACAAACATAAAAGGGCAGCCGCATCACCTAACGTCCCCCCCCCCCCCCTTCTACTTTTCCCTCCCCTTCTGGAATAACCAGAAGTAATGGCATTTCTTGAGCCCATGATAGACACATGCACTTATTACTGTGCTCACAAACTGGGTGGGGATTACAGCAGACATACTGTACAAGTCTCCATGTACCAATATCAATGATTGCAGGAGATGAAAGGTTTCCATATATAGCATCAATGCTAAGGGCTTACAGAATCAAAATAACTCATCTATGAATATATTTATATCAATAGAATGAATATAACAATTCACATCTCCGACATATGACGGAATCATTAAATAAACGCTTTGACTTTTTCTTATATTTTATGATGCTCATACACTGTTCATGTGCCACAGATTAATATCAGCATATATCAGTGATCTGCTGCATAAATATTCGCACAGGATTTTACAGAGATTACTTATGAGCAGCAAGGAAAAGATTTCCAATAAATCAATCAACAGATGAATCCACAAATGGTGATCAGTTTAAGGTGTCCCTGCGCAGACAGATAGCTCTCTAATTTCTCAATGCCAGGCTGGGCTCATTCACATTCAAGCAGTGTGAGCTGCGCCTGCAACAGTTTTCTAAGGGAATTCTAATGGCAGATCCTGATGGAACAAGAAATCATACAGCACAGCCAGCCACATTCCAGCCATACCAAGTCACAGTTCCTGCTAATATATTATTATGATCATCAAATGGGCAATTCTAGCAGCAGTAAAGGCTGCAAAGATTTAAGATGGACTATGCAGGGGTTTCTAGAATGAATCAACAACATCTAAAAAGGCAAAGTATGACAGGGACAAGCCATAAAACAAGGGGATTTGGGTGGATTTCTAAGAAAGCAGATGATGGGACTCTAGACAGAGATGTCAGGGATTTGATCTTGGTAAAGGGGATTTGCAGATAACCAAGGCTCAGTAACATCTGGTTACAAAGAGGAAAAGTTCTGTAAGGCGTTAACCTATTAAGAAGAGAGGGAAAGCAATGGGTGCAGAAGAAATGGACGTGACATAAATAGGAAAGTAAGTGGCTTACCTCACTGGACAGGATGCTGCCATTAGAGATGATATCAGGCTGTTGGTCAGCATAACCTGTGACTATAGCCCCGCAGGGGTTGTGCTCGGTGTCTGTGCTCCTGGAAGGACTGCAGGGCTTGAGGAACATGAGGTCGGTTTTGGCAGACTCTGGGGTCAGGCAGACCTGGTAGCAGTAGTTCTGGTTATGATGGTGAGAGCCGAAGCTGCCAGACTCCTCCACTGGCACTTGGGTAGCGCTGGGCACGTTGGAGCTCTGCACCAGCATGATGTCTGACTTGCTGAGCTTTTTCTTGCGAGCCCTGGCTTGCCTGCTACAGCAAGAGCAGCAGCACATACAACAGTCACTGGCCAGGCAGCTGTAGATGTTGAGTTTCTTCTCCTTCTGACACCTGATGGCCAACACTATCATGGCCAGGAGGAAGATGAAGGAGACTGAGCCCAGGGCGATGATGAGGATGAGGGTGAGGTCTAAGGCTGTGTCATTGAAGCGGCTGCTGGGCCTTTGCTCCCCACCTTGTCTCTCTACGGAGCTGTCCACTATCTGGACCTGAATGAGGGCGGTGGAGGAGAGCGGCGGCTGTCCATGGTCCCGAACCTCCACCACCAGCTCGAAGGGTCTGTGGGGATCCCTCTTGCTGGTGATCTTCCGAGCGGTCTTTAGCTCCCCGGTCCTCCAGTCCATGCGGAACAGACTCATGTCATTGCCCCTGAGGATGCTGTAGGTCAGCCGGGCATTTTCCCCTTCATCGGAGTCTACAGCCACCACACGGGTGAACAGGTAGCCGGGCTCGGCGGTTCTGGGCAGGAGCTCCTTGGCAGTGCCATTGCGACCTTGGGGGGACACTATGGAAGGAGCATTGTCGTTCTGGTCTACTATGACTATGTTGACGGTGGCATTGCTGGCCAGAGGAGGACTTCCCCCGTCTCTTGCCTCCACCATGAAGCTGAAGTCCTTCAGCTGCTCGTAGTCAAAGGTGCGCAGGGCATAGAGGTAGCCGTTCTCCGAGTTGATGGACACATAGGTGAAGACGGACATGCCTTGGATGTCACACTCCAGGATGTAGTAGGAGATGTCGGCATTGTCCTCTTCATCCTTGTCGGTGGCGCTGACCGCTGAGATGTAAGCCCCCGGGACGTTGTTCTCGGTGACATAGACGTTGTAGACCGCCTGGGTGAAGCGCGGGGCATTGTCATTGACATCGGCCACCTGGACCTGGATGGACTTGGTGGAGCTGAGCGGTGGAGAGCCCTTGTCCCTGGCCAGCACCGTCACCGTGTAGGCAGACACCAGCTCCCGGTCCAAGGTGCCATCGGTGACAATGGTGTAATAGTTCTTATAGGACAGCTTGAGCCTGAACGGCACGTCCCCCAGGATCTCACAGTGGATCTGCCCGTTCTCCTCCGAGTCCTTGTCCGTCACGCTGAAGAGGGCCACCACCGTGCCGGGAGGGGCCCCCTCGCTGACCGCCTCCTTCACCGTGCTGAAGCTGATCTCGGGTGGGTTGTCGTTGAGGTCCAGCACCTTGACCAGCACCTTGCAGTGAGCGGGCACGGCGTTCGGCCCCAGGTCCTTGGCTTGGACGTACACCTGGTACATGCTGCTCTCCTCGTAGTCCAGCTCGCCCGTGATCTCCATCCGACCCGTCCTGGGGTCAATGCTGAAGATCTCCCTCACCCTCGGGCTGTTGTGGCTGCTGAAGGAGTAGACCACCTCCCCGTTCTGACCTTCGTCCAGGTCGGTGGCATTGAGTTGGATGACCAAGGTGCCCGGGGGGGAGTTCTCGGGCAGGGGCACGGTGTAGATGGACTGATCGAAGACCGGCACGTTGTCGTTGGAGTCCAGGACTTTGATGGTGAGCAGAGCGGTGCCGGTACTCTGAGGGATGCCACCATCCATGGCCGTCAGGACGTACCTGTGTAGGGCTTGCTGCTCCCGGTCCAGCTGCTTCTTCAGCACCAGCTCGGCGAACTTGTTGCCGTCGCCCTGGGTCTGCACGTCCAGGGTGAAGAAGCTGTTGGTGGTCATCTCGTAGGTGCGCAGGGAGTTGTTGCCCACGTCCGGGTCGTAGGCGCTCTCCAGAGGGAAGCGGGTCCCCGGGGTGGCGCTCTCCGAGATCTCCACTTGGATGTCGCTCTCGGGAAAAGCCGGTGGGTTGTCATTGATGTCCAGCACCTCGATCTCCACTCGGAAGAACTCCAGAGGGTTCTCCAGGAAGACCTCCAGGTGCAGCAGGCAGCTCGGGCTCTGCTTGCAGATTTGCTCCCTATCAATCTTCTCCTTGACATAGAGCACCCCGTTCTCCAGGTTCAGCTCCAGGTAGGGGCTCCTGGAGTTGGGTGCAGTCTGGAAGCGCCTGCTGGACAGCTTTGTAATGTCCAAGCCCAGGTCCTCAGCGATATTCCCCACGAAAGTACCATGGTCCCTCTCCTCCTGAACCTTGTAGGCGAGCTGGCACAGCACTCCATCCACCATGCACGCCAGCAACAAGAAAACAATCATCTCCAGGACCAGAAAAACAAATCAAAAACAGATGAATGGAAAAGTAAAAAAGAAAAAAAAAAAAAGAAAAAGGAAAAGTGCACTTGTTTTATTCCTCCCACATCCAGCCTGTGGTCAGTGTGCAGCAGATGAAGTGAGACATCCCCTCATCAGGATTCAGTACAATCCCCCTTGTTTTATTCTCCTCTGCCAACCATAAATCCCAAGTCAACAGTCCCGGCTGAATGTTCTCACATAGTCCTTTCCATGACAGATCCGCACATGCTGTCTCTGCTACAGATTTTTAATCATTGATGAACATCAAGATTCAAATTCAGGAATAGAAAAAGACACCAAAAATGTGAAAAAATTAAAAAAAAAGACTGAAAAGGTGTCCCCCTTTTAATTCCTGTAGTCCCCCAACTCCATAGATTCCATAGTGATCCTGGTGAGTGGTGTGACTTTTCTTTTTATTTCTCTATATTGGGAACCTGTACTGAGCTGTCCCTGCTCCAGCTTCTGTCATCTCTGCTGCCAGTGTCTGAGCGCCCAGCTCCCAGCTTAGCTGTTTTTGCGCAGCGCCCTCCTCCTGCCAACCAATGGGAGGCCGGAGATGACCAGGGAGGCGTGGTCTGCTCCCGGCACGTCACTCTATTAGCAAAGCGGCGTCATACGAAGGACTGTGTGTGTGTGTGAGTGTGTGTGTGAGTGTGTGAGTGTGTGTGTGCGAGTGTAGAGAGGCCACTCTTTGCCTCCAGGGGTTGACATTAGGAGAGCGGGGTAGAATGGAGAGGACGGGGACTGGGAGCCTCTGATCATCACTCTCGAAAAAGTCCTCCCCCCTCCTGTTCTCTGATGGGAAGGGGAGCCGACTGCTGGAGGACCCAGCACAGGAGGGACAGGGGATCAATGACCTGTGTGCGGGATGGGATGCTCCCATAGACCGTGGCCACGTACTCTGAAAGTTAGAAGGCGCTCAGGCTTCCATTCCCTGCACGCTGTAATTACAGACACAGGCAGGTATCACTCTACACGCCATGGTCTACGTTACCGCTACTCCTCTACAGCCGATCATACGTTATCTGATGAGGAAAGTGACCTGTCTGCACCAATGACTGCTCAATCCTCCTTCTAGCATCATCGCTAAACCTCCTTCACCCATCGTCTAATGTACCGTATATGTGGGAACATACCGATCATTTATCTACCTGTGTGTCACATGATCCATCCATCCATCCTCTATCCATCAATCCATCCATCCATCCATCCATCATATGCAACTACATTCATCATCTAACATTCAGCATTTGTTATAATATACGGCTCTGTTTATCTATGTGTCTATCAAACCCACCCATCCATCCATCCATCCTTCATATATAACGTTCCTTCATTCATCATCTAAGATGCAGTATATGTGAGAACATACCGATCTGTATATCATCCATCCATCCATCATATATAACTTTCCTTCATTCGTCATCTAAGATACAGTATATGTTATTACATACCGATCTATTTATCTACCTGCATATCATCCATCCGTCCATCCATCTATCCCTCCCATATAACTTCCACACATTCATCATGTAAGATACAGTATATGTGTAAATATACCAAAATATTTATCTACCTGTATACCATATCTATCTATCTATCTATCTATCTATCTATCTATCTATCTATCTATCTATCTATCTTACCTATAATTATCTTTTTCCTTTCCCTTCCCCTTCCTTCCTTCCTTCCTTCCTTTTTCTTTCTTTCTTTCTTTCTTTCTTTCTTTCTTTCTTTCTTTCTTTCTTTCATCTATCTATCTATCTATCTATCTATCTATCTATCTATCTATCTATCTATCTATCTATCTCACCATTATCTATATATCTCTTATATCTGTCAATTTATAAATCTAGTATTTACCTTTCTTTCTTTCTTTCTTTCTTTTCTTTCCTTTCCTTTCCTTTCCTTTCCTTTCCTTTCCTTTCCTTTCCTTTCCTTTCCTTTCCTTTCCTTTCCTTTCCTTCCCTTCCCTTCCCTTCCCTTCCCTCCCTTCCTTCCTTCCATAAATCTAGTATTTAGCTATCTTTCTTCCTTCCTTCCTCCCTTCCGTTCCCTTCCCACCTCCCTCCTCCCTTCCCTTCCTCTCTTCCTTTCTGCCTTCTTCCTCAATCATCTCCCCCTCCTCTCCCCTATATATATATATATATATATATATATATATATATATATATAAATAGCTGGAGGCAGCTCACGTTTATCTTTCGGAAAGCACACGAAGGCAGCCCGGGACACAGGGGACATTGCTGGGATTTCTCAGCACCATGGTGACATTGCACTTAGGACATTAAAAGGTGTAACACTGTCACTTGTTGATGTGAAAACATCCTCCGAGGACACATCTGAAATAGAGACCTGGGGGAGGCCAGCTGAGATGTTACATCACGGGAGGGAAGCCTTCCTCTCCTCCTGGGGATGATGGCTGGCACATCGCACGGGGAAGCACCGAGCACCAGCGCAGAGTCGGGGGAGCCGAGTCATGGAACACACGTCATCCAGAGGGCACAGGGCTCTATACCCGCCACCGGGGAGCAGGGATCCCTCCACTACTACCAGCCAGGGGGTGGCTGAACCACACACGCTCCACATATATATATATATATACATACATGAAGCTCATTGCTGTGGGTTCCTTTGCTGTCCAAGCAGATCCTTCGATACTTATATCAATCAGATTATTGGTTGGATGGTTATAGTGCTGTAGCTAGAAGCAGTAGCACATTGAAGCTGTGCATACACTATGCAATCTGATTGTACAATCTCCTTTGTGCAATAGGTGGACACAGTTGAGCAATCCAATCAATAAGGGTTGATTTACTAAGGCTCCTTTCAAACTGATCAGTTTTACTTCCAGTTTTGCTTTAAAAAAAATCAGGGAAAAAAATGCATGACCATTAAATCCTTTGGAACTCTTCACACAAGCCCTGCTTGCTGCATTTTTGCTGTATGTTTTGTGTAATAAAAAAAGCTCACCAAAAACGCACCCTTCTTTTGAAAGGAATGGAAAATGCATCAAAAACATGGCAAAAATTCATTAAAAACGCAGCTCCCCATTGAAATAAATGGAAAAATGCACAAAAAACACCGGAAAAAAAAAATTAAAAAAACGCACCCACTATTGCATTTTTGGTGCATCTTTTGAGCCACATCAAGTGAAAAATGTACCAGAAACGTGGCAAAAACACAAATGCATTTTTACTGCATTTTTGCAACCCAGCAGTATGAAAGTAGCCTAAAAGAGAAGAGTGAAAAATCTGGTGTAGCTTTGCACAGAAACCGTTTTTTTTTCCGTCAAAGCTTAATTAAACAAACTTAAGTTAGAAGCTTGATTGGCTACCAAGGTGAGCTGCAAGAGATTTTGCATTTCCAGTTTAGGGCTGGATTCACACTATAGGGGTGCGGGAAATCACATGTGCTTGTGATAGGAATCACACTGCATTCCTGTTCAAATCACATGCGATTCTTTGCAGTACATTCATTTTTATGGGCTAAATTCGCACTGCACACACATGTAAAGGGTGCAGGAATCTTTTTTTTTGCCACACAGGAATTGGAAAGCATGAGTGATCCAATTCTTGCAATCACACTGCGTTTTGCGATCCTTTGTGGGGTGTCATTATTTAACATTGACACCAGTGGCAGATCGCATGAACAAGATGTGATTTCAATGCTGTGCGGGAAACACTCAGGATTTGCTGCATTTCCCACACTGCATATAAGGCTAGGTTCACACCTATGCAGTTTGCGTTTGATGTGTTTTTGCAGTGCTTTTTGCGGTGCATTTTGCATCTTTGACATGCATTTTTGACACGTTTTTGCTGTGTTTTTGCTGAGTTTTGAGGGGATTTTTTCAGCTTGTTGCTGAGCAGAATAAAACACAAAATGCACCAAAAAGCACACTACATGCTTTTCTTCAGCATCTCCATTGAAGTCTATAGAACAAAAAATGCAACATTTTGCATTTATATTCACATTATAAACTCAGTCCAGATGTGTTCCGGATTTGTTTCTGCATGTGCGTTATTTCCACATTCTGAGTGTGTTTTTTTATGCATTTTTATGCGTTCCAGTGCATTTTTTAAGCATTCCAGTTCTATTTTTCCCCTCTCTTTTTCTTCATTTTAACCTCTTGGTGCTAGCGCCTCCCGGCCCTTTAAGAGTTTCAGAAGCCGGGAGGCAGGGTGGGGTTTTAGGTTCATGTGACCACCGTGATTCACCGTCACAGCGGTCACATGATCGGAAAAGGTCCCAATCGAAAGGGTAGATCTGGACCTTTCCGAGAGTAGCGGACATATATGCTAAGAGCGTGCAGGGCGTGCGCTCTCAGCACATATGTCACTTTTAATTGCACGCAAATATGCGGCCACTCTGCATCAAGGCCCAGATGCCGAGAGGCCACATATTTGCGTGCGATCGACGTCAAGGGGTTAAATTGGGACATGTGCATTCCAGTGTATTTTTGATGTGTTTTGGTGCGTTCTAATGCATTCCAGTGTGTTTTTGATGCGTTTTACCGCGTTACAGTGCAGTTCTGTGCAGAAAAAATGCAGCATGTTCTACTTTTTTTTTCCACAACCAGAACGCACTGGAACTTCAAGCACTGATGTGAACCATGACACTGACAACCATATAACCTACTTTCTGTGAATTTTAGATGCAGGAAAAAAAGCAACTGAAACAGATGCAGTGTGAACTGGCCCTGACCCTTTCCAAAAAACACACCAGGTGAAAACGCAGAGATGTGAACCTGTTCTATAGCAAATCATGTTAAATGGACTGCTGTACGTTTCTGCAAAGCGCAGCGGAAAACACATAGGTGCAGGGGCGGACTGACCATTTGGAAACTCGGGCACTGCCCGAGGGCCCGGGGGCAGTGGGGGGCCCCATGAGATGCTCCTGGTACCTTTTTCATAGGCTTTTTTGAGTTTGGGCAAGGACACAGGGGCCCCATGATCCCCTATTGCTCGGGGGCCCCATGAGTTGTCAGTCCGCCCCTGCATAGGTGTGAACCTAGACTGAAGTAAATCAAACCCAGGCAGGTAGGTCCTTGTATTATGTTTTTTAATGCTTTTTTATTTTCAATATTTACTACACTTTTTTTTACAAACAAGCCACTTAAAGCAGAGTTCCACTCAAAAGCAGAAGCCTCCCCCCCTCCACTGTCATAAATGGCACCTTTTGGGGGGGAGCGGATACCTGTTTTTGACAGGTACCCACTCCTACTTCCGACTCAGTTCACCACAATAAAGTGAGCCGGACGTTCAGCCCCCTCCTTCCTCTTGCAGTCTTATGGGAACTTTCACAGGTCCCAGAAGACTGATGGACCAATCAGGAGGCTCAGCGTGACTCGTACATGCGCAGTGGGCACCCGGCTGTGAAGCCACAAGCTGTCACAGCCTGGTGCCCACAACTGAGATGCCGGCGCCGTGGAGGAGAGAAGGAATGGAGCAGGTGAGTACACCACTGGACCCTGGGACAGGTAAGTGTGTGTTTATTAAAAGTTTTAGTAGCTGCTGACTTTTAATAATTACAGAATCGGCTGGAAGTCCACTTTAATAACAAAAAGGGAGAATAAACAGCACAGTGTTCATCCTTGCAGGACATAGTTGAAGGTAGATCTGAAGGAGATTGTGCAATCAGATAGTACAGTGTATGACCACCTTTAGATGGGCAGACAATCTTCTATGATCTAGATCAAATCATCATTCATGTCATGGATGACACCTAGTAAGTGCACATTCTCCATTCACTGACAATAAGCTGTGATGGTAATGGCACACATGCTGTACAAATCAGTCACAGCACAGTGGAAGTCTAGGAGTCTCCTGTTGTGTTCTGCTGCTAAGAATCACATCCTTGTCACCTTGCCTGCAGGGTGCCATGGGATTCCCTGTGTGCCAAGCCCTGACTATTATGGGATGTCAGTGGCAAGCAGACAGGGAGGAGGTATAACCCAGCCAGCTATGATCTGTCTGATGGTGACTCAGAAGGAGGACTTGGTAGCCGCTCTCACCAATGCCACCCAGTAAAACAAATAAATGTGTTTAAGGCATGTTAATCGGTGGGCGTCATTTTTTCCGCATCAAAAATCTGTCTTGAAATGAATAGAAATGCACTTAGTAATATCTGAAAGTCTGTAGAGGAAAAAAAGACTAGTTATTTATAGAATACACTTTGTTAAACATATAATAATACTGTAATAATGGGCTGTGCTGCTGTCACCCAACCATACCCCTCATGGGAAAGTCTGATTACATTCATACATACCTGCCTTTTATTACACCGGCCCATTTGGCTTCAATAGGGAGCAGCAGGGACACGGCTTGTATTATTTCATATTCTTTACTACATTGAGTAAAATATAAGGCATGTCTGTCAAGTGAAATCACATTGTGTGCTTGGTTTTCTCCACCACCCCAGCAGCAGCAGGAATGGCATTGATATGAATAACCCCCAGTATAGTCATTAGGAAAGAGGGGACAGAGCTTGGAAAAACTCTACCAAGGATTCATATTAAACTCTCAGTTTTTTAAGCAGCTGGTTTAATCACATAGGCTAGGTTGACATTACTGCATGCTGGCAATGCGAGTACAATTACGTGTGTCCCCTGTGTGCAAGTGAAATTTAGCAGGCTCATAGGGCGCCATTAATTCTTTATGGCACCCCTACGCATCAGCAAAGCACCATGCCGTTCTGTGAGACACAATTTTAAATGCAGAGTTGGGGACTTCTTTCCTTGCATTTTTTTGGCTAGGACAGTCTATTTATTTCAGTGAATGCAGAGCGCAGCCTCACAGGTGTGACCACATCATACTGAGTATGCAAATTCTTTATTTGTTAAACCTTGCCTAAGTTCCAGTTTCAGATGGTGCCATGCCCACTGTCCTGGTTTCCAGTTTTGGGGTGGCTCTTTTCTCTTGCAACAATCTATGGAGTCACCCTTGCATCCAGGGACTGACGTTGTGTCTCTCTCTACACCAGGGGTCTCCAAACTTTCTAAACAAAGAGCCCATTTACCATCCTTCAGACTTTAGGGGGGCCAGACTGTGTCCAGTAGGAGTGAACAATGTCCCATCTTTGGTTCTCCATCGTTGGTGTCAGTTGGAGGAATAGTGCCTCTTTATTGGTGTCAGTAGAAGGAAAAGTGCCTGATTGTTGGTGTCAGTGAAAGGAATTATGTCTCATTGTTGGTGTCAATAGGAAAGATAGTGCCCTGTGGTTAATATCAGTGGCAGGAATTATGCCCCATCGTTGATGTCAGTGGGAGGAAGATATAGGCCAGATATAGGCAAGCAAAGGGCCACTTCCGGCCCCCAGGCCACAGTTTGGAGACCACTACTCTACACTGTGTCTATCAAAAGAAACACACAGCCCTGGAGCTTAGGATGGCAAGGCACACCCCTGCTCTTCATTCCTTCACCCCAATCTTTACTTCAAGCTAATAGACTGAATGGAGACCTGCACTGTCCACTGTTAAGGCTTGATTCACACCTGTGCGTTCGGTGCATTTGCGCAGGCACATCAGCCTATTTCGCTTGAATGGGCTGCTGTAGCTGCAGGAAAAATTGATTAACTGGTGCACTTAGAATCTGGTGCAGCTGTGCATGGTAGCCAAGCAGCTTCCAACTTCAGCTTGTCCAGTTAAGCTTTGGCAATAGAACCCAGAAGCTGATTGGTTTCTGCGCAGAGCTGTACCAGATTTTGCACTCTCAGATTTTAGTAAATAACCCCCTATTGTTTATATGTATGGGGGTGCCATTACGAACGATTGGCAGCCCAGCACATCTGCCCTGACTTTTGCCTGTGGGTGGTTGCAGGTGCAGGAACAGATGTAATTCCAACACCCGAATAAGTGTGAACCTAGCCTAACTCCTTCCTGTGAAAACAGGAAGTTCAGGGAAGCAACACTGAAAGAGATGATAAACACTGAGGGTGTATTACAAATGTAAATAATGCAGTTCTGCATTATGGTTACAGAATACTATGTCACAGGGGCGGACTGACAACTCATGGGGCCCCTGGGCAATAGGGGATCATGGGGCCCCTGTGTCCTTGCCCAAACTTAAAAAAGCCTATGAAAAAGGTACCAGGGGCATCTCATGGGACCCCCTACTGACCCCAGGCCCTTGGGCAGTGCCCGAGTTTCCAAATGGTCAGTCCGCCCCTGCTATGTCATGTAATACATCAGCTTTCTTCAATAAATTGCTGCTGTCGACATTCTCACAAGACCTGTCGGAAGGTGTCATTCTATAACAAAGATCCAGCGGTAGTGTAAGGAAAGTGTGCACTTAGGCTGACCATACACTATACAATTTAATTGTACAATCTCCTTTATATCTACCCGCAGCTATGTTGTACAAGCAACTGCCTGGTTGGACACAAGCCAGACAGATTGTTCAGGCTTATGTTCAAATTACATAGTTTTGGTAAATCTAAAGGAGATTGTACACTAAGATTGTATACTGTATATACTGTACAGGGGTGTCCCTAGGGTTGGTGTCACCGGGTGCGATAACACTTGGTGACACCCCCTCCAACGATCCCCGCAGAATGGATCGGATCTGTGGATTGAGCATAATAGATTGGAGTCCGATCCATTATGCTCCCCAATCTGCAGATCCGATCCATCCTGCGGGGATCGACGGCTTGTTTTACAACTTTCCTTTTTGTGGAGCAAGTCTGGTGTCACCCCCTAAGGTAGGTGTCACCCGGTGCGGCACACACCCCCTGCACCTGCCTTGGGACGCCACTGATACTGTATACATGGGTGGACTGACCATTTGGAAACTCGGGCACTGCCCAAGGGCCCGGGGTCAGTAGGGGGCCCCATGAGATGCCCCTGGTACCTTTTTCATAGGCTTTTTTGAGTTTGGGTAAGGCACAGGGGCCCCATGATCCCCTATTGTCCGGGGGCCCCATGAGTTGTCAGTCTGCCCCTGACTGTATAGCAATCCTATTTCATCTTGGGGGCGACTAGCTACTGTACATGCAACCCTGGTGTTTTAGTGCTCCCGAGAGTACAGGTGCAGTGCCCAGCACTACTGCATGCAGCTTGTCAAAGTTGATGACAGGTTGAAATAATAAAAAATATATATGAATAAGCTACAAAAACAGCCTATAGCCCCGTGCTTTGAATGATGGAGAAAGTGAAATCCCAACAAAATATATACATAAAGTGTAACAGAACTTTCATTTTAAATAAAAAATAAACAAATATATGAGTAATTAAAACTTCCTCATAACAGCACTCAGTTAAATTAATTTTACCCAAAGCAACAAAGGATCATATATAAATCAATAACACATAAAGAGAAAAGAAATAAAGAAACTTCCACTAAAGTGTGCAAAGTGTGAAATAAATTTCAGTTAATTTCATTGCTGTGATATTCCTTTAAGGTTGTTCAATTCACCATCATTGTGATCCTCCAGTGACTAACACCCCATCAAATTGAACACTCACAAGATACTAATGAGTAACCAGCAGTGGAAAATCAAACTCCTTGGTGCTGAATGATTACAGGACTGACAGTGGGCTATTCCACCTCAGTATCACAGAACAAGATCACCATCCATCCAATAAAGTATTGATCACTCTTCTTCTGATCTCATCATCATCAAGATTAATCTTAGTAATCCCCAACACTCTTCTGAATAGGAATCCCGCAGCAACGGTCATGTGATCCGGCCATGTGGTGCCGGCGTTCATGCTGACAGCACAGATGGTCAAGATCTGACGCGGTTCATCATTCCGTCTTCCTCCTAGAGGAAGTTGGAATGGCGAAACGCGTCCAATCGTGACCATCTGTGACAGGGATTACTTGAAATAAGACTGCTGATTGGTTGTTCTGGATCACTGAAGTATGTACTTTAGTAAATGCTTTTCTTCTTACTGAATAGATCAGAATGAATAAGATCCTCTGGGATTTTAACTCATTACTACTTAGTGAGCACAAGTGTCTTTACTAAATCAAACTGCAGTAACCCATAGCAACCATCAGATTGTATTTCCCTAGCTGAAAAAGTATTGTTAATTGGTTGCAGTGTGTTACTGCACTGTGCACACCACCCATTGCTCTTGGGTAATTAAGCAAGGTAGTATACTGCTCAAAACAATTAAAGGAACATCAGATCTCAATGGGGAAAAATATCATGCTGGCTCTCTATACTGAAATGGACTGGGAAATGTGTTGCGAACGTAAGGATGCCCCATCATTTGATGGAAATGAAAATTATCAACCTACAGAGGAATTCAAAGACACCCCAAAAATCAAAGTGAAAAAATTATGCAGCAGGCTAGTCCATTTTGCTGAAATTTCATTGCAGGAACTCAGAATGGTACTCAGTAGTTTGTATAACCCCCACGTGCTTGTATGCATGCCTGACGTTGGGGCATGCTCCTAATGAGATAATGAATGGTGTCCTGGGGTATTTCCTCCCAGATCTGGACCAGGGCATCACTGAGCTCCTGGACAGCCTGAGGTGCAACCTGGCGACGTCGAATGGACCGAAACATATCCCAGAGATGTTCTATTGGATTTAGGTCAGGCGAGCATGGGGGACATTCAATGGTATAAATTCCTTCATCCTTGAGAAACTGCCTGCATACTCTCGCCACATGAGGCCAGCATTGTTGTGCACCAGGAGGACCCCAGGACTCCACCAATGTAGGGTCTGACAATGGGTCCAAGGATTTCATCCCAAATGCCTAATGGGAATCAGGGTGCCATTGTCTAGCCTGTAGAGGTCTGTATGTCCCTCCATGGATATGCCTCCCCAGACCATCACTGACTGACCACCAAACCAGTCATGCTGAACAATGTTACAAACAGAATAACATTCTCCATGGCTTCTCCAGACCCTTTCACATCTGTCACATGTGCTCAGGGTGGACCTGCTCTCATCTGTGAAAAACACAAGGTGCCAGTGGTGGACCTGCCAATTCTGGTGTTCAATGGCAAATGCCAACCAAGCTCTATGGTCTGGGCAGTGAGCAATGGGACCCTTAGAAACGCACCCGGTGAAAAAGCGCAGATGTGAACATGTCCCATAGGAAATCATGTTAAATGTATTGTACTGTGTTTCCGCAAAACGCTGCAGAAAATGCTTTGGTGTGAACCTAGGGTAAGACCTTATGGGATTCATTCTTTTTAAGAGCTGCTAAGCACAGACTTATTTGATAAGACACTATAAAGAGATATAGGGGTTGATTTACTAAAACTGGAGAGTGCAAAAACTGGTGCAGCTATGCAGCCAATCAGCTTCTAACTTCAGCTTGTTCAATTAAGCCTTGAGAAAAAAAAATGGAAGCTGACTGGTTTCATCGCAGAGCTGCACCAGATTTTCTTGGCTTTCGGCAGTTGGAGTAATAGAAAAAGATTGCCAACTGGTGGCTCAGGGTAAACACACTTTACAGATCACTCATTGGAGTGAACTTATCAAAACTGGAGCAGAGAGAACAGAAGCAAGTGTTCATGGCAACCAATCAGCAGTTATCTTCAGCTTGCTCAGTTAGTTTTTGGAAATGAAAGCTAGAAGCTGATTGGTTGCCATGCACATCTGCTCCAGATTCTAATGTCAAATATTTCATATGGTGAGATCAGGCTTCACACTCTACATTCACATCTGAGATGCGGGCTCAGCTCATCTCCAGCAGATCAACAAATTGTACTGACAACAAGAACGCCATACACCATGATACAAAAAATATTTTTCGCTTTATTAATATATCCTGCAGGAGCAAATTCTATTCTAAATCAGCCCATAGATTATACAATTTCCCTTCCTTCCATCCATGGTGGAAGGAAAAAAAAAGATTGATTCTCCCATCAACACAGTCATTGCTGATGGGGAAATCCTCACTGCACCGCTATTGTGTTCTGCAAGTGGGAAGCCTTCCTGTCGGCAGAACACAAAGATCACTGCTGGTAGCTATAGCTGTCGGCAGTGATTGCATGCAAAAAAATCCGACAGGCTGATTGTACTGAAGTTGATGGATGGATGGATGGATGGACTTTAGTACAACCAGCTTGCTCATAGATGGATCAGCATGAACCGGATGAGATTTGATCCATCCATGGCTGGCTGTGCTAGGCACATTGCTTTCAGTGATTGCTCCCGATTCTGGCCTCTCCAGTGTTGATACATTCCCCTCATTGCTATTTGTTAAAAGCATGTATAAGACTTTATGGGATCAGTTCTTTAGCTGCAAAGCTGAAGTTTAGGTATGACATTTTATAGCATAGTTACATTCAACCAGCTTGGACCAATGCAAGTCTTTTACCCTGGGATCTGTGTGAAAGGTGGAAATCACTGTAGTAGGCACCACTGCTAGAGTGATTGCCACTGCCTCCCGCTCCCATGCCCCTCACTCAGCATTGGCACCATTCACAAAACGCCATGCATTTCTCTTAATGACTGCAAGGAATTCTCTGAATGGATGAAGGTTGCGAAGCTGGATGGTGACAGCATGATCTCCACCTAATCCGAACAGAGAACACTTTGCATTCATTGAAAAAAATGCAAGGTGTTCTGGAAATGGTGTCCATAAATGAGCTGCTGTGATCACTATGTGAGCAACAGGACAGAGACACAGGACCCAGGAGCGGTGGCCACTACAGTGATTTCAGCTTCCATAGAGATCAGCCAGGTATGGTACAGCTGAACCAATGTACTTATGTTAGAAAATGCATAGCTAAACTTCAGCTTAAATTGGATCTAAACATTGAGTTCTGTGGAGAGCACAAGCAACTGTGACAGTTATTAATCATAGCATGCCTTGAACTGTTTTAGGGCCAGTTCACACTACATGTGTTTTACTGTGCTTTTTTCTGCATCCAAAACGCACAGAAAGTAACTTTTATGGTTGTCAATGTCATAGTTCATATCAGTGCTTGCAGGTTCAGCGCATTCCGATTGCAGAAAAAAGTAGAACATGCTGCATTTTTCCTGCACAGAACTGTACTGAAACGTGGTAAAACGCAACAATAATGCACTAGAACGCATCAAAACGCACCAAAAACACACTGGAGCGCACATGTCCCTATTTAAATTGAAGAAAAAGAGAGGGGACAAAATTAATTGGAACGCATCAAAAACATACCTTAACGTGTCAAAAACACATCAAAAACGTAAAAAAATGTGCAGGCAGAAACACATCCAAAACACATCTGGACTGCGTTTCTATAGTGTGAACTGACCCTTAGAGAACAGTTAAAGTGGTTCTAAAGTCAATGGGTTTTTTTTACCTTCATTGATTTATTATTATTATAAAGGATTTCTATAGCACCAATGGGCGGCACAGTGGCTTAGTGGTTAGCACGTCTGCCGTGCAGTAAATGGGTCATGGTTCAATTCCCAACCATAGCACCTCCTGCATGGAGTTTGCATGTTCTCCCTGTGCCTGCGTGGGTTTCCTCCGGGTACTCCGGTTTCCTCCCACACTCCAAAGACATGCTGGTAGGTTATTTTGGCTTCTTTCTAAATTGTCCTAGTTTCATCCCTTGCCATGCGGGATCTCCTGCATGGTAGGGGTTGGGGAAAGACCTGGCAACCTACCATGTAAAATAATTGCAAAGAGAATTCCTGGAAAAAGTCACTTACGAGTGACGGTCCATGCAATCGCCAAGGGTTGGATACGACTGAATGGATAGATAGAGAGAGATAGCACCAGCAGTTTGTGCAGCACTATATATACAGTACAGTGTCTGTGCCTCCCCCCTCTGCTTAACACTTCTCTGCCACACCTCTCTTTCCCCTCTGGCAGCCACGCTCTCCTCTCTACTTGTATTCACAGGCTTTACTGAGCGCAGAAGGTGAGAGTGGGGGTAAGGCGGACTGTGTGTGTCTGTGGATGCACACAGCCCATTTTGAGAGCACACTTGCATGGGTGTAGGGACTGATGTGAATGTACAATATATATGTGAAGCACTGCATAAACTGACGGCGCTATACAAGTACTTGTAATAAAAAAAAAATAAGATACACCTCCTCTTTATTAAAATTTAAAAAAAATTACTTTACAACTGCTTTAACCCCTTCCACCCATACCAGCAATCCTTTAAGTAGTTCGGAATGCCCGAGGGGATTGGCATTGGCAAGATCATAAACTGGTCTGACTGGTTACTGATCTGTAGCCTGGACCGAGGCACAGTCTGGCTCGGCCCTGCCCTCTACTCCCTCCACCCACCCATCAGTCCTAGTGCTGAGAGTGTGCAGTGAGTGTGCTCTCAATGTATAAACAACACCCACCCAGTGACGCATGCATGGGTGCATGGGCGTATTTATCACAAGGCATTTGCCTAGGGCGGCATTTTTCACTGGGGCAGCACCGCCCCCCTGGAAGAAGGGACGGAAGAAGGGACACATGCGTTTTCGGAACTAGTTGGGGTCTGAGAGAGGCTGGGGGCTGCTTGAATCTCGTTCCTGGGGATGTCCAGAGCTGTGAATATGTCTTTGGCTGGGAGGGGAGAGGTCGGTGTATGGGGGTGATGGTAGCGGAAGGCTCTTTCGGGTGTGGGGGGATGGGGTGGTGTTGTTGGTCAATGTCAGGTTCTCTCCCGGGGGCAATTTTGTGTTGCCTAGGGCAGCACAAAACCTAAATACACCACTGAATGCATGTGTGGAGCATGTGGGGGCGCAAATGTCTAGCTGATACACATATGTGTCAGGCGTTCGTAAAGGGGTTAAATGGGTGGGTTTGAAGGTACATGTGACATTGGAAAAGGGCATCCATTCTACAAGCTGCGATCATCACATTCGTTTGGCTCTCAGTCTATCATTTCTAATTGCTAGCTCTTCTTCACATCAGCATTTCCTATGATGTCCCCAGGCAGAGGGGTCCCTGTGCAGAGCAGTCAGTGTGTGTGCGCTGCCATCTGATGATCAGACATGATTGGAAGGAAGCCTGGTGATAGATGCCATTTACTTTGGAGGAGATTTCAGAGGCACAGCAGATCATGGAGGTGATGAGCCTTGGTGCAGGTATGGCCATAGGGAAGTTTCATTAAAAAGCTGGCTGCTCCTTCCTCCTGCTGGGGACACTTCAGATAACAATTTACAGACATTGCGACATTTAAGTAAACAAGATTGAATCAATTCCTTGATATTAAAAAAGGCACGCTTTATGAACGCAATATGCTGTGAAATCTACCTTCTCCCTCTAGTGAATATCTCATATTGGCTGCAAATTCATACAATAGATTCAATTGATTGGAGATTATCATTGTATCTGCTGGAGCACAGCTATGGCAGAGTTCTGCAATCGTGGATTTAAAGCGCCCTCTAGCGACCACTCGAGTGCACTGCAGAATGCTTTTTTCTTTCTCTTTTTTTTTTTTTTTTATTCTTCCCCATTTTTCATTCTAGAGATCATTTTTACTGCTGCTTCTCTTCCAGCCTTCCTCTAGGGCTTATGTAAATGCATTAATCGGTTCAGGTGAGCTTTATCAGCTATAAATCCACCTTTCTTTTTTACTGTAAAATGTATGGGCTGGCTAGGAATATCATAGATTTTATTTTTTTTTTTATATCAACTGTCAGTAGAATGGATTATTTTCTTGGAATGTACACAATGGGGCTAATACTAATACTAATTTACTAAAACTGGAGCAGACAGAATTTGGAGCTGCAGCTGTGCATGGCATCCAATCAGCTTCTATCTTCATCTTGCTCAGATAAGCTTTGAAAATGACAGCTAGAAGCTGATTGGTTGCTATGCACAGCTAGTAAATCCCCCTCTCAATGTATATTTTCCTACATCGGCATTGTTGTAAGAATTTAACTATCGCATCGCCTTCGCGCGAGGGAATACGTGATCGGTGAGTACGTTAGTGCTTGAAATAGCTTTTTTTTTTCTTGTTTGTTCCTTTCGACATTGGTGTTGATTGTGCATGTCTGTAATTAACTCTACGATCGATCAGCGGTTTGATACATTGTTTTAACAGCTTCTTGCTGGGATTACACTAAAGGCTGTCTGAAGAAAAAAGGCAAATGAGAAGAGTCTTATTCACGCTCTGCTGAGAGCTGAGATCTCAGCTGAAAGGCACAATACTGCTGGTAACAGGAGGCAATGATACTGATGAAGCTCGTTATATCTGCGCCATCCTCAACCATCTCACTGTCCACCCACATACCAGAAGTGACCCACCAAATGCTTGGCCTCTTTTCCCAGCATTAGACTAATATTCTGGCACGCACACAACTGATCCTTCTCTAGTGATGCTTGTTTGTTCCATATTGTACAAGCTGAACTATAGTAGATGTGAAGCTGTCATGTATGAGGACACAGTTCTGGCATCAGGTGTTATTTAAACAGTTGCGGCTAGATAGCTGGTAATTATCCCATAGCTAGTACTTGTGAATTCACAGTGATTTGAAAAAAAATCTGATTTTGTTTCCGTTTTCCACAATTATCACAAAATCAGTGCATACCCCTACAACTGGCATTGGATTGGCACGAAAAGTCCAATTGCAACCCCACTTTGGGGGCTTGATTAACCACTTGCTACAGGGCACTTTTAGCCCTCATGCACACTTGACGTTTTTACAGCTGCTGTTTTTGGATTTTGACCTTTTTTTCTACAGCTAGTAAACCCCCCAGCATGTTATCCTATGTGTTCATGCACACATAGACTGCAATCAACGTTTTTTGGCTGGGATGTTTTTTGGCTGGAAAAAAACCCCCAGAACTAATGGGTTTCTAGAGGAGTTTTTAGCTGTAAAAATGCCCTAATGCTCTAATGCTGAAAAATGCGGTAAAATGACACAAACCAGCATTTTTGGATTTTTTTTACCAAAAAAGCTAAAAAAACACAAATTCGGGAAAACTCCGCTAAACGCTAATGTAAAAACGTTGAAAAATGCTAAAAGACTCACGTTTTTAATGTGACTTTACACAGCTAATGTTACCAGCGTTATCAAAATGTCCAGTGTGCATGAGGACTCACCCCCTTCCTGCCCAGGCTAATTTTTAGCTTTCAGTGCTGTCACACTATGAATGACAATTGTGCAGTCATGCAACATTGTACCATATGACATTTTTATCATTTGTTTTCACACAAATAGAGCTTTATTTTGGTGTTGTTTAATCACCACTGGGGTTTTTATTTTTTACTAAATTAAAAAAGACAGAAAGTTAAAAAAAAAAAAAAAAAAAAACTTTTTTTTAAGTTTTATTATAAAATTTTGCAAACAGGTAATTTTTCTCCTTCACTGATGTGCGCTGATGAGGCTGCATTGAGGGGCATTGATAGGCAGCACTGATGGTCATTGATCAGGCTGCATTGATAAACTGCACTGATAGGCGGCAATGATTGGCACTGATAGGCAGCACTGAAGGGCACTGATAGGTGGCACTGACTGGCAGCACTGATTTTATTATTTATTACAGGTACTTATATAAGTGCCATGAATTTATGCAGAGCTTTACATAGATATTGTACATTCACATCAGTCCCTAAACATCAAGAGGTGTACAATCTAAATTCCCTAACTCACATTCATACATACACATACTACATACTAGGGCCCATTTATACAGGAACCAATGAACCTACCAGTCTTTGGAGTGTGGGAGGAAACCAGAGTATCGAGAGGAAGCCCAGGCAGGCACAGGGAGACCATGCAAACTCCAGGCAGGTGGTGCCATGGTTGGGATTCGAACCAACGATCCTAGTACTGCCAGGTGGAAGTGATAACCATTTAGCCACTGTGCTGCCCACTGATGAGTACAGATTGGCAGCACTGCTGGGCACTGACTGGCAGTACTGATGGGCACTGATTGACAGCACTGCTGGGCAATGATTGACAATGACAGGCAGAACTGCTGGGCACTGACTAGCAGTACTGATGGGCACTGATTGACGGCACTGCTGGGCAATGATTGACAATGATAGGCAGCACTGCTGGGCACTGTTGGGGCTGCATTGATAATCAGTGTAGATGTCTCCTTTCACACTCGTCAGTTATAAGCAGTACTATCCTCACGCAGCGTGAGGAAAGTGCTGCAAATAACCGTCAAGTGTGTTTATATCTTGAGAAGCTGTGATTGGTAAATGGCCGATGTGATTAGCCCTTTACTGTGACATATGATCAGCTGTTTCCGAAGGACACAGCAATCACAGAGAGTGCCGGATGACCACAGCAGTGGGCACATGAGGGGTGCGGTTCTGGGAGGTTGTTATATGACACCCTCCCAGGGGCGGACTGACCATTCGAGCACTCGGGCACTGCCCGAGGGCCCGGGGTCAGTAGGGGGCCCCATGAAATGCCCCTGGTACCTTTTTATAGGCTTTTTTTGGTGTGCTTTGATTGTTTACAGAATGAATTTAACTTAAAGTATATGTAAACCCTTACCTTGTAAAACAGCCCATTTAGTTTAAAATAGAAATGAAAGGTAAAACATTTATGTATAGATATAAAAAATATTATATACACTTTTTTCCCTTTTTTTACAAGTGATGACTTACCCTCTGTTCTCTGCTGCATAAAGAGCTCAGGGAGGAGAAACAGCAGGACACTGATCATCCGAGTGAATGGCTGTTCAAAGGAGGTGGGGATGTCAGGACAAGTCTGATCATTGGAAGAGAGCAGCCTGAGTTCCCAGCATAGCTAGAGAACTGACCAAGCCGTGCTTTCATGACTAGTGTTATCAGTTTTTAAAAGGAAAGTAGAGGGTACAGCAGGAACACCAAAGATTTCAAGCAAAGGAAGCAAAACAAAGAGAACAGGATATGTTTTCATACAATTACATGGTACAATAAGCACATATTAGGAATAGGAAATGTTGGGGTAACAAATTATTTAAAGCATTATTAAACCCAATAACAAAAAGGTTATATGTTGCATCTTACATTACTTAGATATGTGGCTGCATTAGTTTCACCTGCTGATTTGTCCAATAAGTCTGTTATATTTTAACTCCCTTTAACAGATCAAGCTGTCCAGCAAAAGTGACAGTTAGAGGGTTGAAACAAACCATTTACCACTGACAGAGTTGCTTACAATGATTAACTTTTATTTATGTAAAATCTTTATCCCAAAAGAAAAAAACTGTTTGCAGTAACTGCTTATTAAGTGTGAGCTGCACTTTGGCTTTCATTTGTTAGCCCTGGTTCACACTCTGCGCATTCTCGTTCAAGTCACATGCGATTCAGTCTGGTGTGATTTGAGCTCATTCATTTTGAATTGGCTCAGATCACACTGCATTGCACCAAAAGTAGTGCTTGCACTAATTTTGGAAACCCACTGCAACCGGATTACAAGGTACTTTTGTACTATGGAATTGGGTGCAGGTAAATGCGCTGCGTTTGTGACCTGCGTTTGGTGTGTTGTTACCTTAGCTGCATGGAGAAGGTTTTTTACCCTAGTATAGAGAATGAATTCTATCTTTAGATTCACTTTAATCCATAGATTTCTTTTGTTCAGTGTTCAAACTGCATAGATGGAGGAATCACCCGATTCAGGCTATTGTATTCTGGCTGCTGGTGCTAAAACAGTGCCTGCATTTTACTGGATGTGACCAGTAAAAAGACCACAGTGTTGTGGCTGGACGGTTGGCTGGATATGTGAGCTACTCCCAGAGGCAGCAATCAATGATGTTTACCTCGTTCCTTTACTTCAGTGCCTCATTGAGGGGCTGGGGGCTGAACCCAGAGTGGCTACTAACATGTGCTGGCCCTTCACCAGTTTGGCTGAAGCTGCTTATGAAGCTGCGGTTGTTACTGATGACCAGGAAGAGCCAGCCTCCTACTGTTTGTCCAGCTCCTTTGAGGTCATTGTGCAGAATCTGCTGGAGACCATGGACAAGTCTGATGGACACCAGAACAACCTACGAAGTGCTGACTATGAAACTCTAAGTGAAATAGTCAAGAATAGTGCAAAGGGCTGCTACCCTGCTGTTCAGAAAACCACACTAGTGATAATGGAGAGACTACAGTAAGTGCTTCAGTTGGAGTCCCACATACAGAGTACATCAGAGAGGACCTAATTCAACGATATGCAGTCTCTTCTCCCCAAGATGCACTTCAGATATTTGATGTAGTGATGGCTTCCATGCTACGCATGTTTCACAGTACAGCTGGTTCAGGAGGGGTACAAGAAGATGCCCTAATAGCAGTGAGCACTCTGGTAGAAGTGTTTGGAGCAGAATTTCTGAAGAACATGGAGGCATTTAAACCTTTTCTTGTCATTGGCCTCAAGAAGTATACAGAGTATCAGGTGTGCCTGGCTGCTGTTGGGCCTGTAGGAGACCTATGGCGGGTTCTGCAAAAAAACATATTACCATTCTGTGATGAGATTATGCAACAGCTTGTAGAGAATCTGGGGAATGAGAATGTTCACTGCTCTGTAAAGCCACAGATTATGACATGGTGGATTACCTAAATGAGCTGAGTGAGGGCTGTCTTGAGGCCTATACTGGAATCATCCAGGGACTCAAAGGAGACCAGGAGAATGTGCACTCTGATGTGATGCTAGCAGGGGCGGACTGACAACTCATGGGGCCCCTGGGAAATAGGGGATCATGGGGCCCCTTTGTCCTTGCCCAAACTCAAAAAAGCCTATTAAAAAGGTACCAGGGGCATCTCATGGGGCCCCCTACTGACCCCGGGCCCTCAGGCAGTGCCCAAGTTTCCAAATGGTCAGTCCGCCCCTGGATGCTAGTACAGCCACAAGTGGAGTTTATCCTGTCATTTATGGGGCTTGCCTTACTGGAGATTTATGCACAGCATTTGGAAAGGACGTGGTAAAGTTTGTGGAAACTCTCCCAATGATCCATGACTTGCTAACAGAGAGTAGACGATCAAAGAGGAACAATCCAAAAACACTTGCTAGCTGGGCCACCAAGGAACTACGAAAGCTAAAAAATCAAGCCTGACCATAACGGCTGGGTGAAGCTTTGAAAAAAAAAAAATTATATAAGCGAGAAGTGTGAGCGGTTACTGAATGTTTGAGAGTGAGAGAGTGACTGAGTGAAGCTTCAAACATACTACATGCATAAACACGACCACAGCAGTGCTGTGAGAAGAGCAGACTTCCTGGGTGAAAGGGGGTGAGAGCTGTCACTTTGTCCACCCACCAGCTGAGAGGAGCAAGGGCCTGTGGGTCTTCACCAATTCTATGTCTGCTTGCACCACTGCCTTGTGGCCAGGGCAGAGCAGAATTGACTGGTGTAACTTTATATTATAGTTCATTGTTACATCTGTTTTTTTTTTTCTTTCTTTCTTTTTTTTTTCTCCAATGCTAGTTGCTGTATAAAGATACGCAGCCGTGGTCTGTTGCTGCATTGCCTATCACCTTAGTGCAAGGGGATCTGAGAGAAAGGATTCTCAGAGTGAGTGTGTGTGAGTACAGAGGTTTAGCAGTGTCTACAATCTGAGCTTCATACAGTTTATTCTGGTTCAGAAGAAAAGATGTTCAGTGTTCCAAAAAGCTTCTGGTACCATCAGGAGGAGCATTTTTTTTCCAGGTGCACAAGGCACAAATTTCTAGATTTCAACATTAAGGTCTGTTTCTCTAGGCTATTTAATTTTTTAACTGTTTTTCTTCCAGAGACTTGCACAACACAGGTGTTTCTGGCAGGGAAGCAGTTAAGGGAAACACTGGCTAGGACGTTTAGTCCCGTAGTAAAACTAAAGCCTGTAGCGTAAATCTACATTTCTCGATCTGTGAATCAGACCGGGAGTTAAGAGTTGGAAAATATGAAATCATCCCACAGGTACCATGCAGAATTTTTATATCCTTTTTGTAATACAACATTGAAATAACTGTGGAAAACTTGGGGGGGGGGGGTGCTGTCCACTTTCCCCACTTTCCCTCTACCCAAGGGTTTAAAAGCAACCCTGTCCCTAAAACGTGCCAAAGAAGAAAAAAGAACTCCGAATGTGAAATGACTCCTTCCTGCATCCAGGAGGTGCAACACTACTACGCATATTGTGTTCTCTCTGTGGCTTGTAGCAAGCCCCTCTCTTGGCACTGAAATGGTTACTCGGCAATGTTTGAAGTACTTCTCGCCCTACATACATTGGAAACAGACATTTTGGTTATTCAAGAGGCAGCATTCTGAGTACATGGAGACTAAAGCCCTCTAGGCTTAATGGTCCTGTGTAGACAGATTGGCTGCATTGTATTTTAGCGCAGCAAACAAAATGGCTGTACAGTAGTGTATGGGTGACCCAGGCATAGATGAATTAAAACATTGATGCTACAGCGCGTGCAACCTTTATTTCAGAGACTAATATGATATTCGATTTCCTGCACTTAAACATAAAGGAAAACTAATTAAAATAGTCAAAGCGAAATGGGGAGGAAAAAAGTATATATTATAGATACTGACTGGATGTATGTTAGACCATGGCACTCGTACAAGGTTCTATTTTTTCACGGCAGTTAAACATGAATAAAATGTTGTCAAACATTCCCTGAAAAAAAAAAAGAAGAACCCCACCACCTGCACACCCCCGAGGCATGTGTCGGGTACGCTCTGTGATCGCTGTAACCCTTGGACACAGGTGATCACAGATAGAGGTAAAGGGTCACTCACTATGGCCCTTTACCATGTGATCAGCTGTGTCCAATCACTACTGGTCACATGTAAACAGACTTGCTGGTTATCAGTAGTTCTTTTCTTACATGTTGTGTCTATGTGAGGAAAGGAAAGCCAATTACTGGCAAGACTGTCAGTACAAGGTTTAAAAATGATAATAAGAGCACTGATCATCAGTGCCCTGATCATCAGTGCAGCCCTATCAGTGCCAATCTGTGCCCATCAGTGCAGCATATCAGTGCCACCTATAAGTGCCCATCGGTGCCACCTATCAGTGCTGCCTATCAGTGTCCATCAGTGCCACCTTATCAGTGCAGCCTCATCAGTGCCTGCTCATCACTGCCCATCAGTGCCACCTCATCAGTGCCAACAGTGCCGCCTCATCAGTTTAGCCTCATCAGTATCAATCAGTGCAGCCTCACCAGTGCCCATCAGTGCAGTGTTATCAGTGCCCATCAGTGCAGCCTCATCAATGCCCATCAGTGCAGCCTCATTAATGCCCATCAGTGCAGCCTCATCAATGCCCATCAGTGCAGCCTCGTCAATACGCACAAGTGCAGCGTCATCAGTGCCCATCAGTGCAGCCTCATCAATACGCACAAGTGCAGCGTCATCAGTGCCCATCAGTGCAGCCTCATCAATGCCCATAAGTGCAGCCTCATCAATACGCACCAGTGCAGCGTCATCAGTGCCCATCAGTGCAGCCTATCAGTGCCCATAAGTGCAGCCTCATCAGAGCATTCCAGTGAAGAAGAAAAATTGCTTATTTGCAAAATGTTATAACATGAAACTTAATTTTTTTTTTCAAAATGTTTTTTTCTTTTTTGTTTGTTTAGCAAAAAATAAAAAAAAACCCAGTGGTGATTAAATACCACCAGAAAGCTCTGTCTGTCTAAAATCCATCTACTGCTGTGTGCTGGCAATCAAAAATAAAGCAGACCTGATGCAGAACTAGTCTTTTAGGTCCCCATCAGGCTCGTTGTACCCAGTGACAAGTCATTTCCCAAATATTGCCAAATGTGTCTACGGAGAAAAACACGTGAAACAGAAAAACAAAAAATTTTGCTTGCCTATGACTGGATGATTGAGGGAAACACAGTGCACTATTAGTAAATCAACCCTATCATTTGTATTTTTATGTTTTCGCATGTAAAGATCCATTCACTATCTTCTAGGAACTGCGATGATCTTTAACCCCTTCATGACAGAAGGTAAAACTAATCTTAAAGAGGAGCTTCGGTCATGTTTCCAGAAATTCAAAGTCAACAGCTACAAAAACTGTAGCTGCTGACTTTTAATAAACAGACACTTTCCTGTCCAGGGACCCAGGACTGTCCTCACCTCAACAAGTTCTCTGCCCAACTTCAGGTCCCCGGTGCCTCTATGTTAACTCCTTGTAGCTTTGCAGTCACCTTCTCATTGCACATGGAGGAGCCACGCTATGTTATCAAATACTAGTGTATTTGCTCCGATGGCCTAGGCAGTCTGACGGGAAGTATGAGTGTGTACCTGTCAAAGCTAGGTACCTGAACTCCACCTAATAAAAAGAAAAAGAAATATGGCAGATGAGTTCCGCTTTAACACCTAGAACACAGTTTTGCAACTTTGACATGTGTTAGTAAAACTGTATGTATCATCACAACTACTTAGTGAATCCAGGTGAATTATACCTCATTTTTTTCAGGACAAATTGGGCTTTCATTTGGTGGTAAAATGTAATGGATAGCATCTGATTTTTTTAATTATCAAAGGAAATCGGGCACAAAATAATAATTAAAAATTTTTTTTTAAGGTAGCTTTACATTTTTTGCTATTACCATAACCTCCCAAAAAAAACCCAAAAGAACAAAAAAAAAAAATAAATTCTTCTGTCCTGACAATCGCAGTAATACCACACATGTGCATATTATTGTCAGATATGTTCTTAAGTAAAAAAAAAAGTTGATTTTTTTTTAACCCTAACATTGACTTTAAGCCTAGGTTCACACTATGAATCACACAGGCTTCTTGCAAAGGGAGGAAGAAAGAGTTTTTTGGTTCTATCTCTTTAGGTGGATACAAGGAGACTCATCCATAGTGCCAAACAGGAGCATGCATTTACAGATGGTTCCATGTGACCCTGTAAGGTAAAGGAGCCACCCTAAAAATGAATTTTAAGAACACCTATGAATCACACAGGCTTCTTTCAGGGGGAGGAAGAAAGAGTTTTTTGATTCTATCTCTTTAGGTGGATACACGGAGACTCATCCATAATTCCAACCAGGAGCATGCATTTACAGATGGTTCCATGCGACCCTGTAAGGTAAAGGAGCCACCCTAAAAATGAATTTTAAGAACAGTGCCCAGAAGACTAGCTAATTCTGCATGGATAGGAAGGGGATATACAAGAAGGAGCAGCAAAGTTGGTTATTATTATTTAAAATGTAGATAGTCCCAACAGTTTGTGTAGCACTTTATAATAATATAAATATTATATTATAATAATATATATTATTATAATAATAAAGGAACAGAGAAGAGTTACAATACAATTCCGAGCATCTGAAATAACTTATAAAAATATAAGCTTTAATATCATTTTAATGTTTTAAAAAACTTGTTTTTGCATTTACTATGTAATTTTACATGTACTTATGGATAGCCGTACTTGCTTATTACATACCAGTACTATGCTTACTGCTTTGCAGCATTCTCAAAGTACAGTCGCTCCAGAGCTTAGTAAATAAGCAGAAGCTCTGCTGACTTCCATCATCCAATCATTTGCAAGCAAAATGCTATTTTTTTTAATTTTCCTTGCAAGTAATTTGGTATTCTTTGCAAAGTGTAGATTTGCCTCATTTACTAAGTTCTGGAGAAACTGCACTTTTCAAAGTGCATGGTCTATTTGCCTTTAGTAAATCAATCCCATTGTCCTTTACTGCTCCATCTCATGATGTATATCCAATGACCTGGGATTGATATGTGTGGCTGATATCTTATCTCAGCATTTGAGGAGCAATTCTACATCACTGAGAGCTCCATCTAGTGACCAATGTACACATTTCTGTATTTAAATTGTAACAAAAATATGGAAGAAGATGCGTGTATTAATGTAAAAATCAAACATCTCTTTAAAGCATAACTTCACCCAAAAGAGGACGTTCCACTTGTTTACACCTTCCTCCCCACCTCCACTGCCCCATTTGGCACTTTTTTGGGGTGGAGGGAGAAGCGGGTACCTGTTTTTGAAGTTTGTCCTTCCTCAACAGCCTACTTCACAGTTCCCAGAAGACTAAGGGACCATTCACAAAGCACAGTGTGCTTCACACATGCTCAGTATGAAACCGGCTGTGAAGCCGCTAGGCTTCACTGCCATTTACCCTTACTGAAGAAGCCGGCACCTGCACCCAAAGCTGATTGAAGAATTGGCCTGAGTGAGGACATTGCTGGATCCCTGGACAGGTAAGTGCCCTTAAATTAAAAGTCAGCAGCTAATGACTTTTAATTTTTTTGGGGGGAGCCTAGAGGTAAGGACTAAAAATCTGAGTCAGACTATGCATTCACTGAAAGCACACTTTATTACCTTTTAAAACCCCACTCCCACTCTAACAGAATAAATAAAGCTAAATCCCTTTTTTAATTTACTTGAAGATGCAATCATATGACGCTGGAACTGGCAGCAGTAAGGGATATAGACAGGTGACTTAGGTGAGTATGCCTGCTTTAACCAGGTAAGAGGTGTAGAAAGAGGGTGGGAGATACAGTAAAAAATAGTTTTTGCCCAGAGTGTAAAGTTTTCTCTTCCTTCTTGTGTACTTTATATCAGAGTTCTACTACTACAATGTACTGAATTTGGTTTGCTCTGTGCTTAAAAAAAGTTAGCCTAAAATGACCCACCCATGCTGCTTTATATGCCATTATCATTTTTTTCTTGGAATTACAAAGGCTGGCAAATGTTCTGTGAATTCATTACCACAAATAAGATAATGCAATTGCTGTTCTTTATGCCCTGTGATAAGAAAACGGTTTGTTAACCTATCTACGCATGGATAACTGACTGCTTGCAGTGGTTTAAATGACTTGAAAGCAATCTAACTCTAAATCCTCTTATTATTACACTGTGTGCACAGAGCTTGGAAACAGGAGGGTTTTTCTCTCTTTTTTTTCAAGAAATAGGAGGTAAAATGGAGGTTTGGATCTTGAACAGTTCTTTCCTTGCTGCAAACGCTCAGCCATTCTAACGATCTTGACATGAAGTGAAGCAGCCATGCTGTGTTCACATATCAGACAAGCAGGGGGCAGCGACAACAAACATAGATATTTCAATTAGAATCCACCTTCAGGGGCCATACCCACACACTTTAATCCTTCACAAGGTATCATCTCTGCAGGGACGTTTAGTAGTGGAGGTGTTAAGAGCAGGACCATTTCAGAATGGAGCAATTATCTGTATATATTCATAGGGTGCTTTCTAGGTTTTTGAAGAACTGGATTTAAATACAGTTATTAAATCTTTTCTTCTTTCCTCCCATCTGTCTAATTCTCCCTTTCATTCTTCTCCTGTCTATCTATCTATCTATCTATCTATCTATCTATCTATCTATCTATCTATCTATCTATCTGCAATATCTATCTATCTATCTATCTATCTATCTATCTATCTATCTATCTATCTATCTATCTATCTATCTGCAATATCTATCTATCTATCTATCTATCTATCTATCTATCTATCTATCTATCTATCTATCTATCTATCTATCTATCTATCTGCAATATCTATCTATCTATCTATCTATCTATCTATCTATCTATCTATCTATCTATCTATCTATCTATCTATCTATCTTACTATCTATCTGCAATATCTATCTATCTATCTATCTATCTATCTATCTATCTATCTATCTATCTATCTATCTATCTATCTATCTATCTATCTGCAATATCTATCTATCTATCTATCTATCTATCTATCTATCTATCTATCTATCTATCTATCTATCTATCTATCTATCTATCTATCTACCTACCTTCAGTATCTATCTATCTATCTATCTATCTATCTATCTATCTATCTATCTATCTATCTATCTATCTATCTACCTACCTTCAGTATCTATCTATCTATCTATCTATCTATCTATCTATCTATCTATCTATCTATCTATCTATCTATCTATCTAACTACCTTCAGTATCTATCTATCTATCTATCTATCTATCTATCTATCTATCTATCTATCTATCTATCTATCTATCTATCTATCTATCTATCTATCTATCTATCTATCTGCAATATCTATCTATCTATCTATCTATCTATCTATCTATCTATCTATCTATCTATCTATCTATCTATCTATCTATCTATCTACCTACCTTCAGTATCTATCTATCTATCTATCTATCTATCTATCTATCTATCTATCTATCTATCTATCTATCTATCTATCTATCTATCTACCTACCTTCAGTATCTTTCTATCTATCTATCTATCTATCTATCTATCTATCTATCTATCTATCTATCTATCTATCTATCTATCTATCTATCTGTCTATTGTCTATCTGCAGTATCTCTCTCTCTCTCTCTCTCTCTCTCTCTCTCTCTCTCTATCTATCTATCTATCTATCTATCTATCTATCTATCTATCTATCTGCAATATTTATCTATCTATCTATCTATCTATCTATCTATCTATCTATCTATCTATCTATCTATCTATCTATCTATCTATCTATCTATCTATCTATCTACCTACCTTCAGTATCTTTCTATCTATCTATCTATCTATCTATCTATCTATCTATCTATCTATCTACCTATCTATCTATCTATCTATCTATCTATCTATCTATCTATCTATCTGTCTGTCTATTGTCTATCTGCAGTATCTCTCTCTCTCTCTCTCTCTCTCTCTCTCTCTCTCTCTCTCTATCTATCTATCTATCTATCTATCTATCTATCTATCTATCTATCTATCTATCTATCGTCTATCTTCAGTATCTATCATCTTGCAGTATCTATCTATCTATCTATCTATCTATCTATCTATCTATCTATCTATCTATCTCACCATTATCTATATATCTCTTTTCTTATATCTGTCAATTTATAAATCTAGTATTTAGCTATCTTCCTTTTCCTTTCCTTTCCTTTCCTTTCCTTTCCTTTCCTTCCCTTCCCTTCCCTCCTCCCTCCCTTCCTCTCTTCCTTTCTGTCTTCTTCCTCAATCATCTCCCCCTCCTCTCCCATATATATATATATATATATATATATATATATATATATATAAATAGCTGGAGGCAGCTCACGTTTATCTTGCGGAAAGCACACAAAGGCAGCCCGGGACACAGGGGACAGTATCAGTATCTATCTACCTGCTGTATCTATCTATCTATCTATCTATCTATCTATCTTTCCATGTTTTGCTTTTTTTGGTATTGAATAATGTTCTTCTTGTCAGTTTTAGCAGCATATGCATGACGTCTGGGAAAGGAAAAAAGTTGATACCTGTATTTTTTTCATGTCATTTGCTTGGTAAGCAGGATAAGGAAATTGACAGTTGTGGATTTGAGAAGGTAACTGCTGCTTCACAGAGAATAACTATAGCTTAAATGACTGCAGATAACTGAATCCTGTAGGTGTATATCAGCATCTCACATTGCTGTGGAAGAATTTTGCTCTGCTACTATATGCAAAACAGCTTATAGCATACCTTGCAAAAGAGGATCTCATTATCTCAGGACTCCTCTCCTTTATAACTTGTTGTATAATAGTAGTACAAAAACATACCTGTGGGGAAAAAAGATGCTTACATGACCAACATCTTCCGCTTATCCTTTAAGCAAGATTCTTGGAGAACAATCAGTAGCCCAAATCTCGTGAGATGATGCTCCAACCTAGTGCAGGGGTATTTTCTCATGATATTTGGGTTTCTTATCATTCTCAGGCTCTCACCAGAGGATTGTAGCATCACACTCATCAAGACACCAAAGGCAAAAACCAAGGATCAGGTAAGTATACATTCTAATTTTTTTTCTAGCTCAAGGTCCACTTTAAAGCCTAACTCCAGCCAAAATGTTAAATGTTTTGGGCAGAGTGGGAAAGAGATTGAACCCCTCTCCGACTTTTCTGTGGTCTATGACTCCATTAAAGAGAATGACTTCAATGTGGTCACAGACAACAATAACACTTCTTTTTTGATAGAATAGGGAAGAGTTTGCCAATCCCAGATACTGCAGCCAAAATTTGGAGAGTTGCTACAGCACATTCATTTCTACCTTTGCAGAAAACAGTGAGCCGGTCATACATGGGTCAAAATTCAACAAATTTTTCGTCCAAAAATCAGACCTAAGAATAATCAGCAGATTTTTGCTCTGTTAGTTGGTCAATGGACATGGACGATTTTCGTGGTTCTTCCCCTTTTCGGTGACCGGCATGTTGGAAAATTCGTCAAAAACAACCGATTTTCGACTCAATGATGGTCAAATCATACAATAGTTTTTCCAAAAAGAATATGCGCATGAGCCATGACCTGGAAGGAACAGAAGTTTCGCCTGTTATATGGCGTGAACATTATGACTTGGTCGGCTGATTTTTGAAATCATTGATGGCACCATCGGATTACCGAGCAAACAATGTTTTCAATTTTTGGACGAAAAATTGTTCAGAATTCGACCCATGTATGGCCTGCATTAGGTGCGGCTACTTGTTAATTGATATGCTATAGGCTTTTAAATCTGCAGTGACAATGCTGATATCCATGCTCCCGGCAACATCTTCTTATCCCACTGTAAAGTAAGCAGGCATAGTGTACACAAGAAATAACATTGCTTTAAATTTAGTAGCAGTGCAGCAGAGTTGCCCCCATCACAGGAAACTCCAAGAGGGAATGTCACTGTTAGCACAACCATGTTTTTATGAGACTTTGCGGGGGGGACTAAGTGAAAATGGTAAGTGCACATGTACCTACAAGTAAGCACATTTTTTTTGAATATGAGGCCATAGGTCTACTTTGAGGACTAAGCACAACCACATCCCTTCATCTGATTCTGGCTAGAGCAGGGGCGGACTGACCATTTGGAAACTTGGGCACTGCTCGAGAGCCCGGGGTCAGTAGGGGGCCCCATGAGATGCCCCTGGTACCTTTTTCATAGGCTTTTTTGAGTTTGGGCAAGGACACAGGGGCCCCATGATCCCCTATTGGCCGGGGCCCCCATGTGTTGTCAGTCTGCCCCTGTGCTAGAGCTATGATAAATTCATTATTGATACTGATGTACTTATGTTTTTCTGTATTATTGTCATTTTGTCAGAACCAGGTGATCTTACAGCACAACTCCTGTGCCCATAAATGGGATTTAGGCCTCATGCATGGGACATTTTTGCTATCTCTCCTAGACTCCTTTCCTCCTGGCAGCAGTATTTTGGCAGAAAAAAACACTTGGCACTTATAAACACATGTAACACGTTTAGGCATGTCAGGCACTTGGGTGTTAATTCATTTCATTGGCCAGAATAATAATTTATTTTGACCATTGGAATGAAAAAATGCTCAAGTGCACATTTCAACACGTTTAAACGCGTTTTCATGTGTTTAGGCGCATCAAGCATTTTTTCTGCCAAAATGACGCTGCTGGCAGTGTTTTATTTTTGTTTGTTTGTTTGCCTCTAAATGTCTATGTGTGCATGGACACATAGGTTAACATGCGGGGCATTTGGGGGCATTTAGAGGCAGAAAAAGAAAATGAGAGACGCCCCTAGGAACAGCATCAAAAATGTCCAGTGTGCATAAAACCTTAAAGTAAGCTCTGCGTGATTAGAAGTTTGATTACACTTATCTCTAGTAAATCTCCCTGTCTAGTATCAAATCTTTGAGAGCAAACATTCTAGCTAGCCCATTATTTCATACAGATTGTTACAAAGTTTCTTATGACCTGCTAAGAAAATAAATGAATGAAACCATAGAAAAGAGGTGTTGAATCCTATGTCACAGAACTCTAAGGACTCGTTCACACATGTGTTGATTATGAAGAACAAAACAATGCTCATTAAAGCACCCATAGCATTTATGGCATGTTTATGACTCTTTTTAGTTGTGTTTTATAAAGCACTGAGAAAGGCTTTAAGAATGCTTGATAAATGCCCATGAAAGTGTTGCTTCTCTACTGGGAAGTGCTTACAGGGGAAGTGATCTAAAGGAAATGATCTACTTTGAAACATGGATAGGTTGTGGTGTGATAGCAAAGATTTTGTGGATTCTCTGCAAAATGGATTCATATACTTTGATCTCTTTGACACGTGCCTTGGTTCAGCTCAACTTTGCTGAAACAGAAAGCTTTACCACTGGCAATATTGCTGGCTGGCTTTATTTTTTTGAGAACAAAAAAACAGCGCTAGGACTCCATTGGATGTCAAAAAACACAGCAGCTAGCATGATACCATAATACATAGTATAATAAACATCACAAAACAATAGTGCAGTGCTAAAATATATTAAAATGAAATGTATGTACTATACAATAGTGCAATGCAAATATATGAAATTTTTATGTCTCACCATTAATTGAAAGAATAAAAGAATCCAAATGTGAAGCCAGAAACTGTAAATTCAGTGGTACTTCGATTATGAGGGAAACAAAAGATGTGGATGTCAAACGCCACCAAAACTTCTTAATGATGAACCACCCAGCACCTCGGTGTACAACAAAGGGAGGCTTACCAGGACCATATGACCCCCAATTAAGAGTGGTCAACCAGTACTTGTATATCAATCTAAGATATCCAGCTTTCCTCAAAAAAACACATGTCAAACGATGGTGCTGCTGCATTATATCAGATCACTGTGCATATACACCTGGTTGGACATATTATCATGAAAAAGAAAAAGACAGGCTCCCCGTAGTGTATTCCAGATTAAAATACCAATTCAATGTGGTAAATGCACTTACAATGAAAAGAGGACAATCAGGCACTTCATATCTTATGAACAACTGGTATTCCAAAACCTAAGATGGCTGCAGCGTTGTTACATATGTGTAGTGGCGTGTGTTCCATCTCTACCCTCAGGCACTTCATATCATATGAACATATGCCTTCTGGGCAGAGACGGAACACATGCCACTACGCATATGTAATCCCGCTGCAGCCATCTTGGTTTTTGGAATATGAGTTGTTCATATGATATGAAGTGCCTGAGGGCAGAGACGGAACACATGCCACTACGCATATGTAATCCCGCTGCAGCCATCTTGGATTTTGGAATATGAGTTGTTCACATGATATGAAGTGCCTGATTGTACTCTTTTCATTGTAAATGCATTTAAGGAAACTCTAAATTATTTTGTGGCTGGAAGCTCCAAAATGAAGACAAAATGAAGACATGACAGAGCCAATGAGTAGGTGTAGTTTCCCAAATGTTATCCTGGATATTTCTTCATGTACATATGTCCCCTCCCGCTGCTTGTAATAGCAATCCAGTGACTAGTTAGCCACTTGGGATGCTTTTAGAAGACAGCCAACTTGTAGTTGCAGGCATCATTCAGGTACAACCACTTAAGGCCAAATGACGTACATGTACAAAGCTCCAAAATGAAGACAAAATGAAGACAATGACTGAGCCAATGGGTAGGTGTAATTTCCCAAATTATTTCCTGGTTATATTTTTTTAATTTCTTCATATACTAAGACATGTACCCCAGTGACCTATTTACCAGTAGGGGTAGGGGGTAGCAACTACCTGTACTCACCATGGGTAGGTGAATTAGACATGAATTCCTCCATATTCTTTAATTTCTCAGTGATCACTAATGATATTGAAGTGTCTGGTGCCCATGAAAAATTGACCTTGGTAGGTGGTTGGGCCCTCTTCCTAAAGCAAGAAACAGTACTGAGAGGTGCATACTGCCAGGTATGACTTGAAGACCAAGCCCTTTTTTGGAACTTTTTGTTTACACGTAGTAATCAGTAGTTTTTGCTAGAAAATTTCTTACAACCCCCAAATATTATATGTTGTTTTAAAGCAGAGGCCCTAGAGAATAACTTGGTGGGTGTTGCAATATTTTAATGTCACACTGTATGTATTTACGCAGTTTTTTGGAGAAAAATACACTTTTTTGAATTTTAATGCAAAAAAACACAATACATAATCCATTTGTAAAATATGAAAGATGATGTTATGCCAAGTAAAGCAAAGGCGAATGACAATTTTACTTTCTTTAGGCAATATTTTAAAAGCCTTTACAGCTTACCACTTTATGTTTACAAAGGAGGTCTGGTGCTAGATTTACTGCCCATGATCTGACATTTGTGGTGATACCTCGCATGTGTGGGACGATTGCTGCTTCCATGCATGACCAATGCATGTTTTCATCTTTGTGCACAAGCATGGGGGGATGGGGGCACGTTACATTTTTTCTTTTTCTTTTAATCACCTTTATTAATCACCTTTATTGGTGTCACAAGGAATGTAAACATCCCTTGTGACAGCAATACGCATGTGACAGGTACTCTTTTTGGAGAGATCTGGGGTCAATAAGATCCCAAATCCCTCCTCTGCCAAGATCAGTGTGATCAAATGCTTTTCATTTTAAAAAATGGAGTCATTTACATCCTGGTAAACCTGAAGTTATGTAAGATCATCTCTTCTGGTTCCCTATATCATAAAACCAAACGAAGTGGTTCAGCTCTTTGTTCAGCTATATGATCAGCTAGCAGAAGTGCTGGCTGGTCGATTGGGTGTCCCACAGAAGACAGTGGGGGGGGGCATCCCCTTCTGCTGCTTGTAATAGCAATGCAGCGGCTAGTTAGCCACTCGGATTGCTTTTACAAGATAGCCAACTGCTGGCTCTTAAAAAAACAGTGCCGGGATGTTGCCTGCAGCTACAGGCATCATCCAGGTACAACCACTTAATGCCAAATCATGTACATGTACGTGATTTGGCATCAAGACGTTCATATAATAGTTAACCGACACACTCATTACCCTCTTGCTACATCTGGTGCTGTGATGCTGTCATCAGTAAAATAAAAGGGGAAGGACTTTTTTTAAATTAGAAAAGAAACTTTAGAAGAAGGATAACAAATACAACATAGATCAGATTGGGTTTTGCAGATCAAATAGATACTTGGTGGAAATCTACTGTCCACAAATCAACCTAATATCAGCAGCCTGGCAGTCTTTATAAAGTAAAGCCCTATGTCATGCAGTAAAGTATTGTCCAATGAGATCTCAGCCTAAAATACAAATAGTAATGTGGCTGGTGAAGAAAGCACGTGTTAGAAAAGGATCATAATGTATCCATCCTGGCCAATATGGTTTTTAATGCTTTCTTCCATGCCTTGAAAGTTTAACTTTACCTTGTCTTGGGTAGAATTTTCCTTTGAAAAATAAATGCTTTTTAATTTTTTTCAGAATTTTATAATGCAATATAAAAGTTATTTTATAAAATCAATCAATGGGTAACATTTATGACAAGTGTTGTTGAGACATTCTGTGTCAAGTGCCTTTCAAAATTCCTTTAATGCCTTTTTATCTAATTAACCATCTTGTTAAAAGAATTCAGTTTGACTTTCAAAAATATACTTTTCTTCTCTTTTATAATTACTTTTGTAATGTGTCTTGTACCTTTCCTTTATCGATTGCAATGATTGCACTAACATGGCTCTACAGTATGTACATTTAAACATAATGTACTTTTTACCTGTACAAGGACACTGAAGCTAATATATTTTACTTCCATTTTCTTTCTTCTTTCCTTATGATTTGATACTTGTGACTCAACTTTGTAGTTATTTTGCTTTATTTTTTTATTTAGGAACAACAATAAAAATGGGTGCAAAAGATTTAAGAAGTAGTAATTATTTTATTTTTTCACTTTTTTTTTTAAAGATATGCTTTACCCTCCTGACCATTGGGTGACTGCATTTTTGAGATTTCAAAAGCCCAACTTCAGGATCCGGCTAAGTTTGCAGTTACAGATGCTCTTCCCAGGCTCTATTAAAATGACAAATTGTAAATCAGAATGCCTTACTTTTTTTGTAATTCTAGAATTTCACCCTCCACTGACGTCATCATGTCCTTTTGAACAATGTGTACTTCCATGTGCCAGGAAGAGGGCTTTCTGTCCTTTCACACATCACATCCATGCAGGGAAACCATAATGCAACGGGAAATGCAGGACATTGTGGATTGAGTGTGTGGGCAGAGCTTGCGGTTGAGATGAAGGTGGAGTTTGGGCTAACATGAGGGCTGGGATGGGGCAGAGCTGTGGCTACTGACACATATGCAATGGGCGGGAGATTGAGACTCCTAAGTTCACCCACTGCAGGGAGTGGTGATGTACAATGTCATCAACTGCCTTCATAGAAATACTAGACCAGATAGAGGGCATAGGGACCACTGGTTGACCAAAATTGATGTGCAGGTGAATCAGGAGAATAAAAATAGATATATCTTGTTCAATATCTCTGTTAATGCATGCAGCACCACATTTGTTCAAGGTAAGAAAGCACAATTACAGATATTAACTACTTGCCAACCGCAGATAGCCGAATGATGGCTACACTGCGGCCGGCTGGGAGGGCACCATATGACTTCCTCCCAGAACAAGCTCTCCTGCACACCTCCGGGGGACGGATGGACACAGCTGATCACGTGATGTGGTAAAAGGCCAATCACAGCGGCCTTTTACCACGTGATCAGCCGTGTCCAATAACACACTGATCACCCGGAAATGCAATTGCCGGTTCTCGGCTGCACTTTCCTTACGCTGTCAGAGCGTGAGGAAAGTACTGCCGAGAACCGGCAGTTTTCAGAGCAGGGATCGGCACCAATCATCAGGGCACTGATGATCAGTGCCCTGATGATCGGTGCCCATCAGTGCCACCCACCAGTTCCGCCCACCTGTGCCCAGCAGTGCGCCCACCTGTGCCCAGCAGTGCACCCACCTGTGCCACCCAGCAGTGCCACACACCTGTGCCCAGAAGTGCCACCCACCTGTGCCTAGCAGTGCCACTCACCTGTGCCCACCAGTGCCACCCACCTGTGCCCACCAGTGCCACCCACCAGTGCCCATCAGTGCAGCCCAGCAGTGCTGCCAGTCAGTGACACCAGTCAGTGCCCAGCAGTTGTGCCAGTCAGTGCCCAGCAGTTGCTCCAGTCAATGCCTAGCAGTGCCGCCAGTCAGTGCCCAGCAGTGATGCTAGTCAGTGCCACCTATCAGTGCTGTCTATCAGTGCCGCCTATCAGTGACACCTCATTAGTGCTGCCTATTAGTAGTGCCTATCAGTGCTGCCTATCAGTGCCCATTAGTGCCGCCTATTAGTGCCCATTAGTGCTGCCTCATCAACGCACATCAGTGAAGGAGAAAAATTACCTGTTTGAAAAGTTTTAGAATAGAAACAAAGAAACTTTTTTTTTTCACATTTTTTTCAAATTTTTTTTGTAAAGTGCCCAGCGGAGATTAAATACCACCAAAAGAAAGCTCTATTTGTGAGAAAAAAATTATTAAAATTTCATATGGGTACAATCTTGCATGACCGCGCAATTGTCAAAGTGCGACAGTGCTGAAAGCTGAAAATTGGCCTGGTAAAGAAGGGGGTATAAGTGCCCGGTAGGCAAGTGGTTAAAAAACATTCCTGCCCAAAGTTCAGCTTTAATCATATGCGAACATGATCAAATCTCTAGTTGTCTTGAATAAGGATAGAGTTGGCACAATTGTAAATCCTAGGGGGCTGCCATTCCAAAAAATAAATATCTATTCAATCCTCATAACAAAGAGGCTTTCAAAAGTAGCAACCCTATACTGTAGCAATATATATCGAACAAACTTAAAAAAATGAATTTATTCATCACAGCACATTTAAAAATATACGGGTTATATTGACATATGTGGGTTAAGAACAGGAATGACGCTCAGTTGCACAAAATGGTTATTATATACATGAGTGTCTCAAGTGACTGCTTATATAGCTTTATCATAGTAGGTGTCCAATTTCACAGGCAACAAATTTCAGTCAACGCATTTCATAGATAAATCCATTTCATCAGGACCAGTAGTGAAAGGGTTACAAGACATCCAAAAATTCCAACTGAAATGATTGCAGTGGTCTCACTTAGTCTATAACACAAAAAAATACTGTATAATTAAAATGACATATAATAACATATTTTTCTCTGCAGATCATAAAACGATAAACAGCAATTCTTACCAAGTACTCTCTTAGAGTATCATATGTTTAGGCCAATAAGTTAGTGAAAACTATTTCAACAAAGAGATAGCTGAACTCCTATAAGGGACCAAAAGAGTGAAAAAATCCTTCTGGGGGGAGAGAAAGAAAAAAGGTATATCAGGAGAGAAGGAGATGTAATGCTTACATTAAGGCAATTTGCTCCATGACTTACAAAGCTATGTTACATAACACTTACCAGAACTACATCTCAATATACCCCCCTGCAGCATGCCCTCCTTTCCCACCAGCCTGTAGTGCTTATTATTATTTTTTAATTTGTTTTTTTCTTTCATATGATTTTTAATATAATTTTTTACATAGGAACAATGAAAAAGGCATAAAGCATTTCTTTTTTCTTCTAATTATCTTTTTTTTTTTTACAGATTTGCCTTATTCTACTGGCCATCAGGTGGCTGCATTTGTGGAATGAGCAATCATATAAAGTCATCCGTGCATGTGATTAAATAATCTGGTATTTTTACAATCTGTAAATTGTAGTGGCAATAAAGAAAAAAAAATAAAAATAAAATATATATACACCCTGTTCCAAAATAATATGCAAATTCTATTTAAGTATCACAAAGATTAAATATTTTGTTTTTCAGTTTAACTCATGGATGGCATTGTGTGTCAGGGCTCTTTTGATCACTGAAAACAATCTCGGACACCTGTGATAATTGGATTGGCCGGTGAGCCAATTTAAGGAAAAACTACTAAAGGAGGGTGTTCCACATTATTAAGCAGAGCACCATTTTCAAGCAATATGGGGAAGAAAAAGGATCTCTCTGCTGCCGAAAAGAGTGAAATAGTTCAATGCCTTGGACGAGGTATGAAAACATTAGATATTTCACGAAAACTTAAGCGTGATCATCGCACTATTAAGAGATTTGTGGCTGATTCAGAGCACAGACGGGTTTGTGCAGATAAAGGCACATTGAGGAAGATTTCTGCCAGATCCATGCATCGGATCAAGAGAGCAGCTGCTAAAATACCATTACATAGCAGCAAACAGATATTTGAAGCTGCTGGTGCCTCTGGAGTCCCACGGACATCAAGGTGTAGAGTCCTCCAGAGTCTTGCAACTGTGCACAAACCTATTCAGCCACCACTAACCAATGCTCACAAGCAGAAACGGCTGCATTGGGCAGAAAAACACATGAAGACTAATTTTCAAACAGTCCTGTTCACTGATGAGTGCCGTGCAACCCTGGATAGTCCAGATGGATGGAGTAGTGGTTGGTTGGTGGACGGCCACCCTGTTCCAACAAGGCTGCAACATCAGCAAGGCAGTGGTGGAGTCATGTTTTGGGCCGGAATCATGGGAACAGAGCTGTCCGGCCCCTTTAGGATCCCCGAAGGTGTAAAGATGGCCTCTGCAAAGTATGTGGAGTTTATGACTGACCACTTTCTTCCCTTATAGAAGGAAGAACTATGCTTTCCGTAATAAAATAAAAACGCTGTCAGAGCGTGAGGAAAGTACTGCCGAGAACCAGCAGTTGTCAGAGCAGGGACTGGCACCGATCATCAGGGCACTGATAATTAGTGCCCTGATGATCGGTGCCCAGCAGTGCCTCCCACCAGTTCCGCCCACCTGTGCCCAGCAGTGCGCCCAACCTGTGCCCAGCAGTGCATCCACCTGTGCCTAGCAGTGCGCCCACCTGTGCCACCCAGCAGTGCCACACACCTGTGCTCAGAAGTGCCACCTACCTGTGCCCAGCAGTGTCACCCACCTGTGCCCACCAGTGCCACCCACCAGTGCCCATCAGTGCAGCCCAGCAGTGCTGACAGTCATTGCTACCAGTCAGTGCCCAGTGGTTGTGCCAGTCAGTGCCCAGCAGTTGCGCCAGTCAATGCCTAGCAGTGCCGCCAGTCAGTGCCCAGCAGTGATTCCAGTCAGTGCCACCTATCAGTGCTGTCTATCAGTGCCACCTATCAGTGCCGCCTATCCGTGACACCTCATTAGTGCTGCCTATTAGTGCCGCCTATCCGTGCCACCTTATTAGTGCTGCCTATCAGTGCCGCTTATCAGTGCTGCCTATCAGTGCCCATCAGTGCTGCCTATCAGTGCCCATCAGTGCAGCCTATTAGTGCCCATAAGTGTTACCTCATCAACGCACATCCGGGAAGGAGAAAAATTACCTGTTTGAAAAATTTTATAATAAAAACAAAGAAACTTTTTTTTTTCAAATTTTTTGCATTTTTTTGTTTATAGCGCAAAAAGTAAAGTGCCCAGCGGCGATTAAATACCACCAAAAGAAATCTCTATTTGTGAGAAAAAAATTATAAAAATTTCATATGGGTACAATCTTGCATGACCGCGCAATTGTTAATCAAAGTGAGACAGTGCTGAAAGCTGAAAATTGGCCTGGTAAAGAAGGGGGTATAAGTGCTTGGTAGGCAAGTGGTTAGGACTTGACATGTTTGGTATGTATTTAATCACTAAAAAACCCTATCTTTTATATTTTACAAAAAAATTTACAAAATTAATTTTTGTGTATTTTTTCCTGAAGCTATGTGTTTGATAAATAACTGCACAAATAGCATGCAGCAAAAACATTGCAACTCCATCATTTTATTCTCCAGGGTCTCTGCTTTTTGAAAATATATATTCTTTGGGGGAGTTTGCTGTAATTTCCAGAAAAAAAGGCAGATTTTAATGTGTGCAAAAAAAAAATAAAAAATTGCCCTGGTAGATAAGTAGTTAAGGAAAGTAGAAAAAGTGTGATGAAGGGGGGTGCTTCCATTGGTTTCTGGGCTCCTCTGTTCCTCTGGAGAGCCTAGGATCATGGTCAATGGCTCCTACAGTGAGAGCAAAAGGTGATTAAGGAACATCAGCTCCCCAATCCTCCCTGCGACTAATGAACCCAGAAGTGATGTGTATTATGTCACTTCCAGGTTCACAGCTGTCATTCCTTGGCTCCTGTAGCTGACAATGCAGCTAATCAAACATAATCTATGCTTGATTAGCTGCAGTGGAGGGCAGGATAAACATGGTGGGGTCTAAGAGGAACTGTCACTTAATGCTTTAACTAGGGGGCAGAGGCGGACTGACAACTCATGGGGCCCCCAGGCAATAGGGGATCATGGGGCCCCTGTGTCCTTGCCCAAACTCAAAAATGCCAATGAAAAAGGTACCAGGGGCATCTCATGGGGCCCCCTATTGACCCTGGGCCCTCGGGCAGTGCCGAGTTTCCAAGTGGTCAGTCTGCCTCTGTTGGGGGGGCTTGTTAGCCCCCTTGTGATGGCAATAAAGTTAAATAAAGGAAAACATTTTAAATGGTAAAAAAAGAAATTTAAAGCACCCCCCATCACCCCTGTACAAACCCAAATTCTACAGTATATCTAAACATAAATTACACTACAAATGTGAGTTATCACCACAAGCATTGGAGCAAATGCAATAAATCTAGAACCATATACCATGGTTAACACTAAACTAGTAACCTGTAAAGGCTTTTAAAGCATTGGCTATGAACAACTTTGGGTACTAGATTTTATTGCGATTTCATGGGTGTGGACAAAATGTAAGGCTTGACATGTCTAGTATCTAATTACTTGACACAAACCCATCTTTTATATTTTTTTAAATTAAGTATAACATATGTGTTTGTTTGCACTAAAATTCATTTTAGTGTATTTTTCCCTGAAACAATGCGTTTGATAAATAGCTGCGCAAAAGTTGTATGACATAAAAAAAAATTGCAGCTACCACCATTTTATTCTCCAGGGTCTATGCTTTCCGAAAAAAAGAATTTGAAGATTTGGAGGAGGCTGAGAGCAATCGAAGGTACTGTACTTTTTTTCAAGAATATACTTGAATAGATTTTTTTTTGCTTTTTAGTTTGAATTTATTTAGTTTACTATAATTTAAGGTTAGTAAAACCTAATTTCATATTGTATGCAGACAGTTGATATGGCAAGCAATTGCTATTGGTTAGTAATCATCGAAGGATATAAACAATAGCTGCAGCTGATCATGCAGCTGCTACAAGGGAGCAATACAGGGGTCCCAGTATAGTCTGCTTGCATTATGAATGAATCAAGAACATTCGGTAAATAATACGAATAAAATAAAAGCCTACACAAGTCAGACAAATGTATCATAGAATAATCTAATACACTGGATGGTCTGCCAATTTAATTCTCAGATTTTTACATGTATTTGAATAATATGCCAGCAATGTGATATCAAAACAACAGCAGTGTTTTCACATTGACTTTGAAACACTGATGGTTATTGTAATCTAAGCCCTTTCTTTTTTGCTTTTTTAGAAAAACTTGGTTCAGTTACACAATATAACTACGCTGTGTACAGTCCAGTAACCCATAGCAACCAATTGTTATCTTTTAGACAGGACAATGAGATAAATTATTATAATTGAATTGTATTATTATCATTTTCACATTGCATTTGTCTTGCTAAGTGTAACCCCAGCCTAAATGGGTATTTACAGAAAGTGGAGCAGGGTTAGAACCCTTTTAGGTTTTAATTACAGTCTGCATGATCTAACGTTGTTAATAAGAAAGGAACTAAGGCCTCATTTACTTGTGTTTTGCTTTCTGAAGAGCAATAAACATTGAATCACTCTTCAGAGGGCATTTGGCAGGCAGTGAAGGCATTTGAAAAGCACCTTTTTTAACGCTTAAACCCACATGGACATACACATGGTTAAGGGAATATTGTGGGGCACACCGATTCAGTCGAATGGGTAGCATTCAGTGCGAAATACTGCTTATGAAAGAAACACATATGAAAGAAAAATACACACATATGAAAGAAAAATATATTTGAAATATATTTAAAAAATATTCTTCCCAAATATATTGAAATATATCTGAATATATATATATATATATATATATATATATATATATATATTTATTTATATTTTTTTTTAATATATATTGAATATGGCCCAAAGTGTAGCATTTGAAATATTCAATGTGTATTGCTCTTCAGAAAGCAAAACACAAGTAAATGAGGCCTTAGTTCCTTTCTTATTAACAGCGTTAGATCATGCAGACTGTAATTAAAATCTAAAAGGGTTCTAGCCCTTGTTAAAGTGTGGTAAAATATATGTTAAAATTACTTTTTTATATTTTTAAAAAATACGAAGAATATATTTAAAAAATAAATTTTTTAAAAAATATATATCTTTTAAATATATTCTTCAGATTTTTTTTAACATATGCTTTTTAACATATATTTTTACATATATTTGTAAATGCATTCCAAAATTGTAGATTTAAAGACATAAAGTATATTTGAAAATGTATGTTTAAAAATATTTTTCATATATTTTGGAATAAAAATTCATTTCAACATAAAGTATATATATATATATATATATATATACTGAAATATATTTTGAAATATTTTGAATATGGCCAAATTTGTAGCATTTCAAATATATGTCAATATATTAGGGAAGAATATTTCTAAAATATATTTAAAATATGTTTTTCTTCCATGTGGCAACAGCAGGGATCATTTTTGCTTAAGGTGAAGCAGTGTGGAGGTTGTAGAAATGTGGCCTAAATGCACATTTTTAATTCCCCCACTTCCCAAGTGCAAACCTGACTTTAAGGGAAATCTCCAACAGACAGTAGTAGAAAATGTTCCATAATTGCACCCATGCGGGCATGTTTAAATGAACAGAAATGGACAAAGAAAGAGCGACAATGACAAGTACACAAGGTTCTCCTGTTCAAATGGTCAAGTGGTGGGTGTTTGCTGCTGCCATAAATACAGTAAGAGACTTTGTATTTCCTGGAGTTCCACTTTACCAGGATAATTGCTAAATGTCATAAAATACATCTAAGAGTTAGCACAGATTTGCATTAGCAAATCCACGGCCCAGTTTTAGTAAACATGATATATGGTGAGTCACAAAGTTGGAAATGATGGTATTGCTGCCATTTAAAAAGTGCTAACATCCAGCACACAGAGATGTATAATGTAGTATACAGAGCAAGAAAATGAGACAACTGGGCAATGGACATAAGAGTTTGATTAATTATTTTCAACCTCTTTCCAATTCCCACATCTGGTTGGATTTATGTTTTTTGAAAGTCAAGGTATGCCTTTGACCCACTAAGTCTGTTGCTAGCTACTAAAAAGAAACTATAATGTTTTTTTTTCAACTGTATGCTATTTTTAAAGTGGTTGTAAAGGCTCAAGGTTTTTTTTTTACCTTTATGCATTCTATGCATGAATGTAAAAAACCTTTTGTGTGAAGCAGCCTCCCAGTCCCCCCTAACTTACTTAAGACCAATCTTGATCCAGTGATGTGCACAAGAGCCTTGGCTCCCCTGGGTCTCTACCTCCTCATTGGCCACTAAAGCAGCAGTAGCCATTGGCTCTTGTTACTGTCACTCACAACCAGTGAGCCATGGAGAAGAGAGAACAGAGAAGGGGTCAAGCCACGCTCCATGTGTGAATGAACACACTGCCCCCATAGCAAGCTGCTTGCTATGGGGGTACTAGGCAGGAGGGAGGAGCGTCCATGTGCATGCTTGTATATACTGTACATGTGCATTCTTGCTCACCTAGTCAGGCTTCCATGTCCAAAATATGAGCGTTTAAGCACATGCCTAAAGTGTTACTAAACCCACAACAGTACAATCAGCCTGTATATGCAGTAAAGAATGCTTGATATACTCACTGTGGAACCTAAGGAGTTAATCCACTGCATCCTCTGCATTGTGTAAAAATGCTGTTTGATCCTGACTTCTCTGATCCTCCCCTTCCTCCAGTCTCCCCCTCTTATCTCCTGATAAGACATATCGTGTGAAGACACTCTGCACATGCTCAGTTTGGTGCATATTGCTAAACAGGGGGGGGGGGGAGAGTGCATGTGATTAACACAGGGCCAATCAGCACTGTCCAGACAGAGGTCATTGGTCCTGCATCCTCCTAGAGCAGAAAGAAAGAAAACTCCTCCCACAAGCTTTAACCAGTGCTCTGCTGAACACTGATAGAAGTCACAAGACTGCTCTAACAGATGATGAGAAAAGGTATTTAGAAGTTTATATTTACAAAAATAATTGTATTTCTATGTAGTGTTTACTGTGAGAGGCCAGATATAGAGAATGCAGGGTCCTGGGTTTAGCAACACTTTAAACTGAAGAAAAACCGTGCTAGGGCTCACAAATGTAAAACAATACATAGCAGGTGACACAATACTCTAATATGTGGTACACACAAATACATTAAACAATAGTGTAATGATATAAAAATTACAATATTTAAAAATTTCAAATCATAAAAGTATATATAACATAATCATTATAAAGAAAAAAACTTACTCAAAAATTACTTAAAGTGCTGAAAAGTGTAAAACCAAAAGTCCCAATTGAAGAGCCAAGAGGTAAATCAAGCAATCTTCGATAAATAACAAGAGGACAGTTGTGGATCCCAACAGCTTCTAAATATCCCTGTAGAAAAGCTGCACACCAGCTCAGTATGAAAAAGAGGTGGGCATGCCGAAGTTGGGTGACCCCCAGTAATAACTGGTCAAACAGTGTTCTATGCACTCCACAAGGATATCCAACTTCTCCCAAGCACTTTCCTAAACAACTGCACAGCTATGCTCCCACAGATCAGTGTACAATTGGACACATTTGCTGTGACATCATGACAGAAAGAGTGAAACACTCTCCATAGTGTAAACCAGTAGAGTATGCAGATCTAATAAGGTGTATGCACTTACAATGGATAGATGGTAAACAGGCACTTCAAATCTGTACAGATTGTTTTCCCAAAACCAAGATGGCCTTGGCTAGTTCATGCGTTCGCAATGACATGTGTTCCAGCTCCACCCAATGCGTTTTGTCACAGGCAAAGTCATCAGGGTCACAGTGCCCCTGATGACGTCACCTGTGACGAAAGCAACAAATGAGCACCATCTCTCTGACAGCTAACAAGAGGTTGCTGATACTGGTTTTCTAATCAAAACGTCCAACAATACTTTTTCACTTGTTGAATCCCTGTGGTTCCTATGAGCAAGTAGACAAAAGGGAGATGTGTCTTTTCTCACACTTGTTCAGCTCTGTTTTCTCTTGGATAGCTCTTAGATGAATTTAGACAGACTATTCTTATTCCTATATACCTGTAAGAGATCTATGTATATTAATCCAGAAACCTGGTAGTCATTGGGAATGTGAAGGCTTCCATGCTTTCCTTCTGAAAATGCATATTGCCAGGCTGTCATGCTGCTCCAGTTGTTTTAATGCATTTTGCAGAACTGACCCATGACAGCCATGTAGATCATGTGCTTTAGTTTCCATTCCTTTATACTTTCTTAGCTGCATAATTGTTCCAAGTCAGTTAATTGACTGAATCCAGGAACAACCAGGCAGCTCACATTGCCTTCCTGAAAAACAAAAAACAAAAAAAACAGTAGAACCCTAGAACATTTTGCATAGATGCTGTTCTTTTTAATGCCATAAACAATAAATGTTCTTGTTGATATATGTACTAGAACCATTTTCTCTAGGGACCTGTCAGAAGTTTGTAAACAAGGGTTGTTAGGGCAGCGGTATGGCAGACCATATCTAGGTATAAGAACATTAGGCAGAAAAATACACTACAAATATGTCTCAGAAGAGGTGGGTTTGTAACACAGAAAAATAATTGAAGTCAAAGGTTTTATGCGTTTTATGGTATAACTGTTGTAAAAAATAGGGAATCTTGAAAAAGAAAATACAAGGACTAGCTGCACACAAATAAATATGGCCATACAGTGGCCATTTAAATGTTTCAAAAAAGTCAATTACATTTTTCTTTTGGAGTTGTTTGTTATACATTTACCTGCTATAATAATGTGTACAGTGTGAGAATTCTAGTCACTCAGTATGTTTTAATATCTCTACATAAGCATTTTCGGCTCTTCATAGATAAAACAAGCAAAGGCAGTAATTAAATTTAGCTGCAAGATGCTAACTTTTTATAGCCCTTTATAGCTCTTTATGGCCTATACTGTGAGACAAAACATAGATTGTTTCATTTTTCTTAATACTGTATGCATTATAGCCCAGTGTGAACTCTAGAACTGCTTCTGGGTTTTGAGAAACAGACATCAGTGATCAGATACATGATAAGCCAGGTGTGCAAATATATTTGAAAGCTATGTTCACCCATAGCATGATTTTGTTGTTAGATAGATTCAAGCACATTGGTGTATTTTTATATCTCACAGGGGACTCTGATGTGGACTTCGTGTTCACATGTCCACCAATTTGCTGCCACCAATGCAAGTTCCTCTTGGTATACATCAGTGGTTGTCAACTAAGAAGGTATATGGGGCCTCAAATGAGGCTCCTGATGTCACCAAAGGGCTGGATATAATACCAAAGGGCTTCATGTGGCCCTCAAACCGCAGGTTGGGCATCAGGGATATACATGTCGGAATCTTTTGGTGTATTACTTTTGGCAAAGAAACAGAAAGATTACGCCTGCACTTGATGCAGCTGAATAATCTTTCTTCTGCAGTCCCTACTAGGTCTCTAAAGTCTAGTTCACACAATCATAAAATCGTATGAAATATATAGTTTTTGAAGCAATCGTACGATAATCTGATCGTTAGTACACAGCTTTCATCCAAAATTATTTGAAGGGACAAGCACGAAAATATTTCTTACACGAAACCAGATCGTACGATTTTTGTTTAACAAGTAGTTTTCATCTGAAAATACAATACAAATACATTACATCACCTCCAAATTTTCTTTCTGTCCTAGAAGAATTTTCATAGCCTTAGTATCCTCTTCACTTTTGATATGAGACTAGCATGCAAAAAAAAAACAAAAAAACGATCATTCATCCAATATTCTCTTCCTGTGTACAGGACTTAAGAATATTGTGGGAGGTTAAGTCCATTAGGGTATACCTAGGGGCAGACTGACAACTCATGGGGCCCCTGGGCAATAGGGGATCATGGGGCCCCTGTGTCCTCACCCACACTCAAATTCACACCGAAAAAAGCCTATGAAAGGTATTAGGGGCATCTCATGGGGCCCCCTACTGACCCTGTGCCCTCGGGCAGTGCCCAAATGGTCAGTCCACCCCTGGGTATACCTGATCAGGGGTGAACTGACAACTCATGGGGCCTCCGGACAATAGAGGATCATGGGGCCCCTATGTCCTTGCCCAAACTCAAAAAAGCCTATGAAAAAGGTACTAGGGGCATCTCATGGGGCCCCCCACTGACCCCAGGCCCTCGGGCAGTGCCTGAGTTTCCAAATGGTCAGTCCGCCCCTGTATCTGATATAAGATACACTGACATGGTAGGCAGGGTTGGTTAAGCACTGATTAGCATTCCGTTGCTAACATCCAGACCTACATCTAACTATGCCTTCTGCAGTACTGGGGCAGCATAAAAGTTGCATTCAGCTTAAACATTTGCCTGTGGAAAAATAAATCTTTTTCTAGTCACCCACATTTCATTTGAACTTAATTTTTATGCACACCAGTGCTTTCGGTATGGAGCAGTCTGTATCAGTACTACCACACATCAGTGCAATAGGTATCTTTACTGTAGAGCCTGAACTAAAATGCAGGGCCCACTTATTACGTAATGCCTTGTCAAAATATTTTATTATATCAGTTAATAAAAACACATGTAAAGAAAAGTTAGAAAATATACCTACACTGGGTATATTTACTTTAAATCCGTCTTCAGCACTGGAGAGGGTGAAGTCATACACCTTTTGTAGATCCTGCAAATGCTTAAAGGCATTGTATACTTTCAAACATTTTTGTTGTTTTAACTAGGTATTAGTGTAGTTACAGTATATTCTCTGTGTAATGATGGGCTCACATGTAGTGGCTGCAGTTTGTAGTGTCATAACTGATCAATTATGTCCATGCATTCATTGACTTAGCTTGTCCCTTTTTGTTAAAGGGACAGGCAATTTCTTGTTCTGGGTCACACAGCATCCAGTCAATGCCTTGCCATTTTTCTGTGATGCATCATGAATGTGGGAGTGCTAATATAATGAAACACATTTCTTGCCTTCATCTTGCCTTCTGCCTGTTTGTGGCTGTGTCAGATCTAATTACTATGTCGCTCTACTGCAGAGCAGTAGAGAGACCCAGGAATTGTGGGATATGTAATTTACTCACAAAAAGTGACAGTTCTTAGACTACATACAGAGTTCATTCAAATAACATGTTCATTGCCATGCCACATGCTTCATATCTGGCCACAACAGAAACTTCTGACAAAGGAATGTGAAGATTTACTGTGTTATGGGCTGTGCAGACAGAAAAGCAAATGGCACCATGAAACTAAATAATCAATGGACATCCTATGTTTACCTTTAGGTTTTCCTGTAATGCGCAAAATTATTATTATTATTATTATTATACAGGACTTATATAGCGCCAACAGTTTTCTCAGCGCTTTACATTATGAAGGGAGACAGTACAGTAACAATACTGTTCAATACAAGAGGGATTAGAGGGCCCTGCTCCTTGGAGCTTACAATCTAGGAGGGAGGAGATAGTGGTACAAAAGGTAATTATCTGTGGGGGATGGAGTGGTAGGAAGAGTAGATGATTCCAGTATTAGCTGGGGTCGGGGTAGACTTCCCTGAAGAGATGGGTTTTCAGAGTGCGCCTAAAAGTGAGCAGAGTAGGCGATAGCCTGATAGATTGGGATAGGGAGTTCCAGAGGATGGGTGAAGCCCTTGAGAAATCCTGGAGACGAGCATGGGAGGAGGAGACAAGGGAGCTAGAGAGTAGGAGGTCTTGCCAGGAACGGAGAGTACGGTTTGGGTGGTATTTCGAGACAAGGTGGGTGATGTAATTTGGGGCAGTGTTATGACTGGCTTTATACGTCAGTGTTAGTGTTTTGAATTTTATCCGTTGGGCAATGGGAAGCCAGTGGAGGGATTGGCAGAGAGGGGTGGCAGATACAGAGCGGTTAGTAAGGTGGATGAGTCTGGCAGCAGCATTCATGATGGACTGAAGAGGGGATAGCCTGCGATGAGGTAGGCCAATGAGGAGGGAGTTACAATAGTCGAGGCGTGATATGATAAGGGAGTGAATGAGTTGCTTAGTGGTTTCCGAGGTTAGGAACGGTCGTATCTTGGAGATGTTGCAGAGGTGAATTCTACAAGATTTGGACAGTGATTGGATTTGGGGGTGAAAGGACAGATGGGAGTCTAGGATTACACCTAGTACCCTGGCATGAGGGGAGGGACTGATGGTAGTGTTGTTGATCTTGATGGAGAAGTCGGGGGGGGGGGGCACGGGCTGGGGGGATTACTAAGAGCTCAGTTTTGGAAAGGTTGAGTTTGAGGAAGTGGAGTGACATCCAGTCCGATGTAGGTAAAACTACATCCCCCAGAGGAAGCTACGAGTCCCTGTAGCGCAACGCGTAGGGGAGGGGCAGTGACGTCACCACGCATCCGTATCCAGACACGGCGAGTATTGACAGTGTGCTCAGGCACACCGACAAGGCTGATCTCACTGCTATCTGCGGTTGTATATATATGACAAGTGCATCTTATTTTAACAACATGTGAATTCATTACTAGCGCATAATAAAGTCCTTTACCCCGGATAAGACACTATGTACCTCTCTTTCTTTTCCTTATGACCCATACGAGGAGAGCTGGATTAAGGAGAGTGCTGAGGAAGGAGAGATCTCGTTTATCACAGTGATTCACTGTGCAGCTCCTATTGTATACCATTGCAGCTATACAGCACAGACTGTTACAGAGGAGAGTATATTGAATCCATTCTTTTGTTGAACTTATATGGAATTTGATACTATCTCAGTGCATATGGGACCTTTTATATACAGCTTAAGGTCATAGCTGAATACTCCACCTTTTTTATTTGCAATTATTATTTTTTATATTTTTTATTTGCAATTATTTATTATTTTTTATTTTTTTGTAATTATATTTAGATTTATATAATTATTGGCACAAGGTGTATTTATGCACATTCACGGTGAAAATTGAGAGAGATTATTATAAATTTGTTTTATTATTATTTTAAACAATTAATAGAGCGCGGCACCCAATTTATTGCTATTTTGTTGATGCACACCACGTGAGGGTGAGCAAGGACGCCTGCAACATATTATATTGTTTATATATACACATATATATGTATCCTTCAGTGGCTCACAAGTAAATTTTACACAAGATCCAGTCCGATATGTCACTTAGTAGGTTAGTAATGCGATTGGAGACTGAGGGGGTGAGGTGAGGGGTAGTGAGATAGATTTGTGTGTCGTCGGCATAGAGATGGTAGTTGAAGTCCTGGGAGTTTATCAATGCTGCAATAAAATGCTCTAGTACAGTACAAAAGCATTTTCTTGAGATTTGGAATCCTCAGTGTTACAAGTATCTTGTCAGAAGCTGGGTGTAAGGTATGTGTATACTATACTACAGTATATACTGTTAAGTTTGCCTAAATCCCTGCACCACTCCACACTAGGGCATGAATGCATCTAGCAATATATTTCTCTTATTTTCTTTCTTTTGGTCAGTCAATATTACCATTAAAAGTGTTTTCTTATACTTGTTGGACAAGTGTATAAAAAGTAGCTGTTCATACAACCATGAGGCCTCATGCACACAGGACATAAAAAATTAAAAAAAAAACTATCCTAGCAGCTGTCCTCCTGGACAGATTTGCAGAAAAAACTCCTGACGCTTGTAAAAGTATCGAATGCGTTTTAAGCGTTTAGACGCGTTTACAAGCGTCAAGCGCTTGGGTATTAATTGATTTAATTGGCCAGAAGGATAATTTATTCTGGTCACTGAATTAAATTAACGATCTGCTAAAACACTGCTGCTCCTGGACACACTGGCCCTGTTTTTTTTTTTCTGCTAAAAGACTATGTGTGCATGGACACATAGAATAACATGGAGGACCATTTGGAAACAGTAAAAAAAAAAAATGCTTGACGCTCCTAAAAATGGCTGAAAAAATTACCTGTGTGCATGAGGCCTAAATATTGTGAGCTGATAACATGCTGTGCTTTCTACCTTAGGGCTGTTATCAGTTAGCATTGTTCCCTGCAAACTCTGTAGACTATAAAACACCTCCCTCTGTTATGGAGAAGAAAGGGATGATTTATGTAGTTTTAACACAGTGTTACAGTATGTGGTCCTAACACAACCATCATATGTAAGAACAGGTAAGCTGCAATACTATCAATTTTTGTTCTTGGGTTTAGATACACTTTAAGGTTTTCATATATTATACTCAGATAGTGTGACCTTTGGGTTTACCCCTTTCTTAGCTACTGATATTTGCAAGCATTAGCAGACACAAGACAAAGATCCCTGGATGATGGAGTGAAAGTCTAATGCAGGAAATACACATTATCACAAATGGTATTCCAGGCAAAACATTAGGATAGGCCATAATCAATGTCAGGACTGCAAGCATTAGCCAGGATGGACAACAAATAGGCAAGGTTTGTAACAAATTAAAGTATAAATCCGGTCAAAACCTAAGCTTAAATGTACTCCCACCCCATTCTAAGCCATATGCTAGGTACCTTCACACATGGAAGAAAAATATATTTGAAATATATTTTAAAAATATTATTCCCAAATATATTGACATATATTTGAAATACTACACTTTTTGCCATATTCAATATATTTCAAAATATATTTCAGTAAATATATACTGCATGTTGAAATGCATTTTTATTACAAAATATATGAAAAATATTTTTAAAAATACATTTTCAAATATACTGTATGTCTTTAAAAATACAAATCTACATTTTTGGAATGCATTTACAAATATATGTAAAAATATGTTAAACTGACTTTTTTATATGTTAAAAAAAATCTGAAGAATATATTTAAAAAATACATATTTTTAAAAATATTTTTCATGTATTTTGTAATATATAAAAAACACATTTCAACATTATTATTATATAATATTTATATAGTGCCAACAGCTTGCTCAGCACTGTACATTATAATGGGAGACAGTACACGCGACAGTACAGTAACAATACATGAGGGGTTCGAGGGCCCTGCTCCTTGGAGCTTACAATCTAGGAGGGAGGGGATAGTGGTACAGGAGGAAATAGCTGTGGGGGGATGGAGTGGTAGGAAGAGTGGAGGAGATCGGCAAATAGGTGAGGGCAGGATAGGCTTCCCTGAAGAGATGGGTTTTCAGGGTGCACCTTAAGGTCAGGAGGGTAGGTGACAGTCTGATGGATTGGGGTTGTGAGTTCCAGAGGATGGGGGAAGCCCTGGAGAAGTCCTGGAGACGGGCATGGGAGGAGGAGACCAGGGAACTATAGAGAAGGAGGTCTTGTGAGGTGTGGAGAGTACGTTTTGGGTGGTAAATGGATATCAGGTCGGTTATGTAGTTTGGGGCAGTATTATGGACAGCTTTGTACGTCAATGTTAGTCATTTGAATTTTATGCGTTGGGCAATCGGAAGCCAGTGGAGGGATTGGCAGAGGGGGGTGGCGGATATGGAGCGGTTAGTAAGGTATACATGCTGTATATATATGTGCGAATCACATGCAATTTACCGCACTGCATAAATGTGAACCTAGGCTAAAGCCCAATGGAACCCTCTGTATTTATTTTTGTAATGCAGTCACATTGCATATACAGTAATAAATATGCAACTCTTTTGTTTTTTTATTTTTTAGTTCCTTGGTGCTGCAGCAAGGGCTAAAATACCCTGCGCTGACCACAGGTTGGAGAGTCACTGCTCTCCTGTAAACGACACAACGCATTTCACACTGCTCCAATCAATAGTGCTCCACCTTCCTAAGCAGCACTGTTGATTTGAACAGTGTGCAGGGAGGGTAGTTGGACCACTGGAGACCTGGACTGCTGCTTGTGTGTGAGAGCAGCAGTCTGACTATCCAAGGTACTGTCAGCATGGGGTATTTTACCTATTGCTGCAGAACTTAGGAAAGAAAAAAATAAAGAAGTAGCATATCTACTACTGCATATGCAGCCTGACAACATTACAGTAATAAATACAGAGAGTTCAATTGGACTTTATGGTCAAGCTACTGTAAAATATTTACTCAGTGACTTAGGTGCCAGGGAAAGTCACTGAAGGACCTTAAAGCTCGGATACTGAGCTTTGTCCAAATGTACAGGCGCACCTTGGTTTACAAACACCTCGGTTAATTAAATTTTCGTTTTACGAATGAAAAGCCATTAAAAATAATGCCTCCGTTTACTAATTTTTTTGCAACATGAACGGATTAATTGGTTTTCAATGCATTTATGATTTTTTTAAATCATGTCCCTGTACAGTACTATGCCTTTAAAGTGCACTTTATAAAGAGTTTTGAACAGGTAAGACTTTTTTTTAACTTTTTCTGACCTCTGGAACAGATTAATTGGTTTTCAGAGCAGTTACAAATTAATTTTTAATCATGTCCCTGTACAGTATTTATGCCTTTAAAGTGAACTTTATAAAGAGTTTTGAACAGATAAAAGACTTTTTTTTTACTTTTTTATGACATCCGGAACGGGTTAATTGGTTTTCAATGCATTCCTTTTTGAAACCGCGTTTCGGTTTACGAATTGTTCGCAATACGAAAAGTCCCGCAGAACGCATTAAATTCGTAAACCGATGTACCCTGTAGTACACACAGAGAGTAACTTGCTAAATGATGGCTAATTACATTTACTTCTTATTGAAATAATTTATAAATTGAATAGTTTTCCCACTTAAAAATGTGTATTTTTTTGTACCGTGGTATAAAAACTATATTTATACAGAGATCCACTTAAAGGTGTTATTCTTAAAGCAGATATTTGGGTGCAGATGGCCAACTTCCCACTGCTCTACGAATGAGTTGCACACGAGTTATTTTAGCAAATCTGACAGTTTATGTTATTTAAAGAGTTTTTTTGTGAAAGCAAAATAAGATGATTAAGATAATTAATACACTGGGGCTTTTTACTGTTTCTGTGATCCATTGCATTGTGTTGTTTATTTACAGCACAGCATGCACCATTTTTCCTGTCAAACTGGAGTTATTTTGTCATTTAAATAAAACAATGCAACAATATCAATGACTTTGGGTCATTTTTTATTTATGCAAGATTTGCTTGCAAAAAAATGTATATAAGCACTGTTATGAAAACAAAGACATAAAAAGTTAACTGCATTTTATATAACATCTGATCAGTATATTAGCATATTTAAGGTGAGATTTACTAAAACTGGTGCATTCAGAATCTGGTGCAGCTGTGCATAGTAACCAATAAGCTTCTAGGTTTTATTGGCAAAGCTTAATTGAACAAGCTGAAGCTAGAAGCTGATTGGTTATTGTACACAGCTGCACCGAATTCTGTGATCACCAGTTTTAGTTAGTGTTACTAACCTGCATTCACTATATCTGGTCTCCCACAAGGGGCGGACTGACAACTCATGGGGCCCCCGGGCAATAGGGGATCATGGGGCCCCCTGTGTCCATGTCCACACTAAAAGCACACCCAAAAAAGCCTATAAAAGTTACCAGGAGCATTTCATGGGGCCCCCTACTGACCCCGGGCCCTCGGGCAATGCCCGAGTGCTCGAATGGTCAGTCCGCCCGTCTCCCACAGTACACAGAACATGAAAATGCACTTATTTAGTAAATATAAATGGCTAAATACCTTTCCTCATCAGCAGTTAGAGCAGTCATGTGACTTCTATCTGTGGCTAGCAGAGTATTGGTGAAAGCTTGTAGGAGGAGTTTTTATTCTACCCTGATTGTCCTATGAGGCTTCATAACCCCTGACCCTCTGTCTGGACAGTGCTGATTGGCCCTGTGCTGATCACATGCACTCTCCCGATGAAAAAAAAAAACTCTCTAGCAAAACACACCAAACTGAGCATGTGCAGCTTGACCCAAAGGCTCTGTACTGTCAGCAGATGAATTGGGGACAGTAGAAGAAGAGAAGGATAAGAGAAAACAAGATCAAACATCCTTTTTTACACAATGCGGAGGATTAACCCCTTAGGTTCCACAGTGAGTATAACAAGCATGCTTTACTGTATATACAGACTGATTTTACTGGTGTGGGTGTTGTCTTCAAGGGGTCAAGAGTGCGCTACATATATTTTTAATTTCTCGCACAATGAGCAGACATTACTTTGAAGAATTCATTGACTGTAATCTTAAATTATACAGAGACACTATGAGGGAGATTAAAGTATTACTATAATGTCAAAGTAATGTCTACTCATTGTGCGAGAAATTAAAAATATATGTAGCGCACTCTTGACCCCTTGAAGACAAGATAACACCTCCAGAGGCAGGGAGTGAGCTAGCATTTACCCCAGGACTGAGTCCATGGCTATAATGGGGGATTGGAACAGAAATTGGGCACCAGTCACTTTTGGTCTTTTCAAAGTTTTAATGTTGAACTTGGAAAGAAAGTAAAAGAACAGAGGGTTAGGGGCCTCAGATACCACAGCAGATCACTTACAGACTCTTTGGATCTAGAACAAAGTCCAGCTTCACAGTGTCTGAACCTTTAAGGCGACCTGGAAACACTGAAAGCACATTTTCAGATTCTGGTGCATCCTCCAAATAAGTCACCAGACCCTTCTGAGAGATAAGCCTTCATCCTGGCTCTCTCCAGCAAGGGGCCTCCCCCAGATCTTCTCACCCTGGCTTGGCTTTCTCCAGCAGGGGAAATACAGCCTCAGGACCATCTCAGAGCACATAGACCCCAGATAGGCTTCTTGGCCTAAGCACAGAGCTTTCTCCAGCATCACCTCCTCAGGCAGGAGGGCTAGCATATAGCCTGCCCCTCTCCCAGCATGCACTAGTGGCAAAGAACCTCCTACTGGGCTGAAGAAAAAAATATTCATAACTCAGCTTGTTGGTGAAATCTCATACTATGGCCTGTGGTATCAGTGACAACTACTGGTGACAGTGAGAAATACACAACCCAGCTGAGCTTAGGGAAAAGCCAGGTACAATCAGTCTGAGCTGCCTACAGCCCAGCCAAAAACTAAATTTGCATAGCATCCCAAATTTAGGACCAGGGAACAACATCCACCCGCTTCTAAGGGAGATGATGTCCTCCGGTTCTGTAAGAAAAATAACTCTCAATCCTGAGAATACGTATCTGAACCAAAAATTGGATAGGGAAAGGGAAGGGTAAAAAAGGTGAGGAGTAACAAACATTTTTCAGTAGTAAAACAATGTTTTACATCAGATATGTCACGGGAACCTCACTATCTAACTAACTACTTCCCCCCTAGCAGCTTGATAGTAGGTCTGTGTTACCTGAACAATAAACAGGGTTACAGAGAAAAGAACATAACAGCATTACTGACCAATTTGGAGTAAAGCCCCACCCCTGCGAGAGTGACACTTTCTTCCACGCTTAAATGCAAAATGCAAATGAAGAAACTGGTCCCATGTACACGGGACAATTCTGAATGATGGAACCTGACTGCTGGAAAACGTAGGTTAAAAAACATCTGTTTAGCCGCGTTTGCATAACATGTTTATGCGCGTTTATGCACGTTTGCATTTAGAAGCGTTTTTTTTAAAGATAAGTACAGGAGAACCTCCCAAATGCCCAGAATGCACTGAAAAGTGGTAAATGATAAACTATTTTAGACTGTTTCAGAGAAATACAGAGAGTAGAAGCAGAGACAGCAGTATGTGTTGAGATTGGCTTAGGTGTGAGTTGCTCATTAACATTTCTTTTGTTTCCAAGGGTGGGAAAGGTGCCTGGTGGAGTGAGTCATTAAGGCCACCTGGCAGAGGGTCTTCATGAGGAATTTGAGGTGTGAATGGTCACTAACATATCTTTTGTTTTCAAGGGTGGGAGAAGTCTGAGGTGTGAATTGGTCATTACAATGTGTGACAAGCATGGTAGGAACATTCTGTGTTCAGTGTTTTGTCCATTTGAGTACTTTGAAAACGCTTTGCATGCATTTTTCATGATGAAAAAAGGCTCTGGACAGCATTGGGAACTGGAAGAGTTAAAAATAAATTTTCAAACGTAAATGCTTATAAACGTGATTTGCCGCGTTTAGCTGCGTTTAGCCATATTTACAAGCATTTTGCATTTGAAACGCTGATAAAATCGACTGCTGAACGCAAGTTTTCTGCGTTCAAAAAAAACGACTGTAAACTTAAATGCCTGCAAATGACTATAAACGAAGATGTGTACATGGACACTTAGGAAAACATTACGGTGAGTTCAGGGACTGCTGAAAAAAATGCTGAACAGCTCCTAAATGTGAATTCATCATCTGCAGTGTACATGAGCCCTAAGAGTCCATCCCTAACTCAAAGTAGCTTAACCACCATCTAGTGGCGGACAAGAGTATGACATGAGTCCTTTATGACAAAGTACTGAGGTCACACACAGTAGCAAGAATCTTGACCAAGAAGATTTCAATTCTAAACCTAACTGACAATCTACGCCATATTCCAATCAACTCAAACACAACGTTTCCAGTCTCTATTCAAAGGACTGGAGGCTCTTCTTTAACCATATGCCTACCGGGCACTTTTACCCCCTTTCTGCCCAGGCCAATTTTCAGCTTTCAGTGCTATCACACTTTGAATGACAGTTGCACAGTCATGCAACACTGTACCTATATGACATTTTTATCATTTTTTTCACATAAATAGAGATTTTATTTGGTGGTATTTAATCACCACTGGCTGTTTTATTTTTTGCTAAATAAATGGAAAAAGACTGAACATTTAAAAAAAAAAATGTTTTTCTTAGTTTCTATCATAAAATTTTGCAAACAAATCATTTTTCTCCTTCACTGATGTGTGTTGATAAGGCTGCACAGACGGGCACTGATAGGCAGCAATGATGAGCGATGATAGGCTGCACTGATGGGCATTGATGAGGTGGCACTGATAGTCAGCACTGATTGGACCTGATGGGCTATACTACACTGAAGGGCACTGAGGAGGCGGCACTGAGGAGGCACTGAAGAGGCTGCACTGATATGTAGCACTGATGGGCGCTGATTGGCAACACTTAAAGGCACTGACTGGCAGCATTGCTGGGCATTGATTGGTAGCATTGCTGGGCACTGATTGGCATTGATGGGCACTGATTGGCAACACTGATAGGCACTGACTGGCAGTATTGCTGGGCATTGATTGGAAGCATTGCTGGGCACTGATTGGCATTGATGGGCACTGATTGGCAACACTGATAGGCACTGACTGGCAGTATTGCTGGGCATTGATTGGAAGCATTGCTGGGCACTGATTGGCATTGATGGGCACTGTTGGGGTTGCACTGATAATCAAGGCACTAATAATCAGTGCTCTGATGTTCAGTGTAGAAGTCTCCTTTCGGACTTGACAGTTATAAGCAGTACTTTCTTCAAGCTGTGACAGTGTGAAAAAAGTGCAGCCGGTAATTGTCAACTGTGAAAGCACTGGCTATGATTGGACACAGCTGATCATGTGGTAAACGGCTTTTTATTGGCAATTTATCATGACCTGTGATCAGCTGTGTCCAAAGGACACAGCAATCATAGAGAGCGCACCCCCCACATGCAGCAGGCATGTGGGGGGTGCGGTTCTGGGAGGACTTCATATGACGCCCTGCCAGAACTGGATGACTGTACTGTCATTTGGCTATAGCGCGGTCAGGAAGTGGTTAATTCAAGCAGGAACAAACTGGCAGTCCACAGCAGCTCTCGTGACATGGATTCAAAGATTTCCTCCTCAGATAAAGTCAAAAACTAAATTTGCATAGCAGCCCCAGTTAAGAATTAGAGGGCTACAGATAATAATACCATGTTTGAATAAATAATATTTATGACAATTGTATGCCTCTTTTTATTCACGGTAATGCATTTTCCTTCACTAAAATTACATATTAATACTTGTTTTACTCTTTTTTATTTTTATTACTGACTGTCTACTATGCTCTTATAGTGTGCTAAATATAGAAGCAATTATTGAAGGAAGGCAGAGTGTCATTTCAAGACTTGACTGATGAAAAAGAAGTGTCTGATTGGACTACGATTTTACTGGTTACATGGTATGTTCCTGTTGTCATAACCTTCCCATATCATTAGTCCCCCTCTTTCTCTCTTTCCTTTTTTGAATTCATCAGAGACACATATAAAAAAGCTTATTGGAAAATCCAGAAAAAAAAAACACAGTGCACATTATTTTTATTTGTGTGATCTTTGCCACTAAAGTTTACAAGGTAGGTCAGCTTGGCATGTCCCTAGGGGTAGTTCAATCAGTGCTATCTACACAAGCACAATCAGCCCATTGATTGAAAGCAAACCTTGAGAACATGCTCTAATACACACACACACCTTTGAAAAATAAAACTGAGATGCTTGGTACAGTTTACAGAGTGTCTACCTGCAATATATATATATCTATTGCATAAAAGAAAAAAAACATTATTTTTTCACATTTAAACAAGTTATTCATCTTATAAGTGTTATTATATGTGCTAAAACCCTGGTGTTTTGCTAAAGGGTCTACTTATTTGCTTCCCACTGTCACTGTTAAGCTATTTGGCTTCTTTTTTTTTTTTATTTTGCTACATGAGTTCACTAAATGCCGTCTTTTTATTCGTAAATGACTTTTTTCATTAAAGTAGCATTCATTAATATGAGTAAATTACTTTAAATAATGCCATCCTACCACTCAATTTAATGGATTAGCATGTCATTATCTTTCAAAAGCATTTCTGTATGCCACTTTCATCTTGAAATATTTATCCTAACCAGTCGCCTCTTGTGTTCTCTGTGTGAGGTGAATGATGCTTGTCGCGCATCTCAATTTTCTTGATTACTAAATATGGCCGATTGAAGGTCAACAGTCTTTTATTAATAGAAACTATGTAGCTGTTTGTTCTGTAAGTGTTTTTTTCATCAGAGATGTATATAAGCAATTTTGTTTATCAATGTCTTGTTTGCCTAATTTATTTTTTGAGAAATACTTCAATTTGACCCTTACTGTGCTTGGTACTTAAGGTAAACACCTCTTAATTGTTAAGATATATATAAGGATATCGGAGGCATGGCATGCCTTTTATGGACCCCAGTGCAAGTTCAGTGTTATACTAACAGCAATAATTGCAGCGTCACTGATTCTGGGCTTCTCCAAAGTTTCATTAGTGTCGTAATATAGATATGTTTTTCAACAATGTTTTACCATTGCTATGTAATTGCACAATAAAAGACATTTAAAAGAATTAAGTATGAGCATGTGTGCTAGTAAGATGAAAGTAACTAACTGGTGAAAGGAAACACATTGTCCTCATATAACATAAGGGTCTAGCTTGTTGTGGTTGGTTGTGGTCACATCCACAAACTTATATTTTCAATTGGGTCAAACAGTTTGTTGCAATACCTTAAAACCTAGTTTTACAGTAGTTATAAGCTGTTTTACAAGACATCTACAGTGTTGAATTCCATGGCCTGTTTTTCAGTAGAACCAATATGGTACTTACACGATCCTGAAAGTACCCAGTTTGAGGTATGAATGCCACTATACCTCTGAAGGTAAGCTGTGGTATCTGTAACAGAGCAGTCAGTAGCAGATCCTTTATGTTCTGTACATTGTGAGGTGTAGCCTCCATGGTTCGGACTTGTTTTTCCCACACAGCCCACAGGTGCTCAATTGGATTGAAATCTGGAAAATTTGGGGGATAATTCAACACCTCAAACTCATTGTTGCTTTCTTCAAACCATTCTTGAACCATTTTCACAATGTGGCAAGGCACCAGGGGCGGACTGACCATTTGGAAACTCGGGCACTGCCCGAGGGCCCAGGGTCAGTAGGGGGCCCCATGAGATGCCCCTGGTACCTTTTTCATAGGCTTTTTTGACTTTGGGCAAGGACACAGGGGCCCCATGATCCCCTATTGCCCGGGGGCCCCATGAGTTGTCAGTCCGCCCCTGCAAGGCACATTATCTTGCTAAATGAGGCCACTACCATCAGGGAATACCCTGAATTTCCATGAAGGGATGTACTTGGTCAACAATATGTTAAGGTAGGTGGTACATGTCAAGCAACATCCACATGAATGGCAAGATCCATGGTTTCCCAGCAGAACATTGCCTAAAGCATCACATTTCCTCTACTGGCTTGTCTTCTTCACATAGTGCATCCTGGTGCCATCTCCTCTCTGGGTAAGCATGCACATGTACACAGTCATCCACACAACATAAAAGAAAGACCATTGTGGATGGTTATGAGACTGACAAGATATGTAAAAGTTTACCAAAATATTTTAAATCAATCACTCCACAGTAAGGAAATTAATCTACAAGAGGTACATTTCGAAGGGCTACCACATCATCCACAACTAGCTGGCCCAGCAAATTAAGACCAAGAGCTGACCTTTTTTTTCATTCTTTTTATTGATTTCCAAAAATAGTGTAGTACAAGGTAAAAATAAAAACAAGAGAGCCTATGGGCTACATTATAAGAAGGTTAGACTACAGTTGTCTACAGTAACAAGTGAAAACAAACGTTATAAATAAAAAATACAAAGGATACAAGTATTTATATATTAGGTCTGACAAAAAGTTGAAATACATATGCATTGCATATTGGAAGACCTCAAAGCATCTTAAATAGAGAAAGGACTCTCAGTTAACTTATCATACCAGAGTTTCCAATCTGAGTCAAAGATAGCCCTAGTTCCTCTTTGGTTAGCTAGCAGACTTTCATACATGTGATGTGTACACACAATCTCAATAGCTTCTGATAGATTGGTTATAGATTTGACTTCCATCTTCTTGTTATAAGAATCCTGGCCTCTAATAAAATGTGTGTCACTATAGAACAGCAGAATATTGGAAATTTCTCATTGCCCAAATTTAGAATTGCCAAAGCTGGATTTGGTTGTGTGAGCAAACCACTAATATCAGAAATGAGATGAACGATATTGTTCCAGAATTTAGTGAGGGTTCTACATGACCACAGAATGTGCATGAGTTGACCTATACAACCACAGCCTCTTCAGCACAGTAGGGAGACTTTTGAAACTTGGAGATTCTATAAGGGGTAAGGTACTAGCGTAAAGATGTTTTTTTGTGTCAGATCCAAATGATTAATAAAGTTAGACGCTTTATAAATTGCATTAAAAGCAGATCTCCATTGGACTGACGAGTGGTTTACCCCCTGATCAGCTTCCCATTTCATGAATGGGAATGATTTTGGGAAACTAAGTTTATCCTGCAATAAATTGTAAAATAGTGATATACCTTTAGAAGGATAAGGGTCAGAGTTGTAAATTTGCCAACTTTTGCTACGGATAGTTAAAAATACATTTATAAATGGAACCATTGTAAACACAATTTGCTGTACTGTAGTTATGAATGAACACACTGAGTGATCGTCCTGATCATTCACTGTGTTCATTCAGAAAAGGAAGAGGCTGGTATAAATTATGTATTTACGGCCCTCTCCCCCTCCATCCTGAAGAGATGCTTGTGTGCCCGCAGCAGCTGGTGGGATGGAGAGGATGGATGACGGAAGCACTGCGTGGAAGAAGGGGGGGCACAGGCAGCAGGGAGGAATCAAATGTGAAGGGGAAGGTGAATCTGCAGGGAAGGTGATTGCTATGGCAGAGGATAAATTAAAGGAACTGATCCCCTGTATGTCTCTCTCTCTCTGCAGCAGCTGAAAGCCGACAGGAGGGATTCCAGCTTTCAGCTGCTGCAGAGAGAGCCATACAGGCGATCAGTTTCTGTAATTGCTCCCCTGCCACAATGATTACCCTCCCTGCCCACATCCAATTCCCCCTTGTTGCCTGGTTCCTCCTGCTGGCCTGGACCCTGTACAGAAGGACTGGTAGTAATCCATTTTCAGCAGCCATGCTCAGAAACTATTAGTGCTTTTATCTTTAGCTATTGGCATGCTGACAGACCATATCTTTTCTTGTCTTTTTACACATACAGATAAGTATACCCACGATTTAAGTCCAAACCCTTTGATAAATACTGTAGGTGAGTCCATTGATTACCTCTGGGCAAGGTTATGTTTTCATCCCTCAGCTACATTATTAACAGAGAGCAAGATTTTTGTTCTGATGTGTATAACTGTGCAGCAATATATGTTGTTCTGTTATATTCAGCTCAATATAACCATTAGTTTATTAATATTTGATGTTAACTAGTTTTGCTTTTATTTTTTGATCTCTTTTGATTGCTTTTGATCTCATTGTAGTCCATTTTTTCACACATTGAATGTATAAAGCTGAACCAAATATTTTTTTGGGCTATGTTTTAAACCTAAATGCTTATTATTATTTTAAATAAAGGGGTTTTAAACATTTGAGGTTTATTTACCTTAAAGCATTCTCTGCTTTAAGGCAAAAAATAACCTTTCCATGGTAAGCTTGCCCCAGCCCCCTTTATACTTAAGTTAGCCTATTTTGATCCAGCGCTGTACCTAAAAGCAGTGCCACTGCTCTCTCTCTCTTCCTCCTCACAGGACATGGAGGCAACATGATTTTATATTTCCACTTGCCACTGCCTGCTTTTTCCAAGTTGGTAAAGAGCAGACATCCAATAAGTGAAGGCTTCCCCTGCAGCTATGCCCCCAGTACAAGGGATCACCAGCAGGATTGCAGTAACGAGTTACAAGGGATCACCAGCAGGATTGCAGTAACGAGTTTCTCTGCACTGCCTCTTCAGGATGGAACATTTTAGGCTCGCCCTTGGATGGTGGCAGTAGATCTCCCAAGATTTTCCTCATGTATAAGGGAGAAGTAAAATGCTCCCCTTAAAGCCTCCCACCAGTTTCCTCCTCCTCCCTGCCAGTACCTCAGCTCTTCTCTTCCCCACTGTTAGCACCTCAACACTTCTCATTACTGCCAGCACCCCAACACTCCTCTTCCTTCTTACCACCATCGCCCCAACCATTCTTATCCTTCTCAACTCCAGCACTCCAATCCACCTCCACCTGCAACCTTCTGCCTCTGGGCAATTCACATGCTGGTGGAAGGTAGGAATGGCCTTCTATACAAAGTAGTGGCAGCTGACCTATAGGCTTCTGGGTTGACCTTTTGCCTTCTGGGCAAAAATTAGTGACTGAGTACCTGACACTGTGCTGTAGCATAGGCCACAAAAAGACATAAATAGAGTATCAGGAAAAGCTGGCATGAAGATGATGAGCATGGGTGTGATTGTGTGAAAATGTTTTTCTGCTTCTACAATAGCAAAGGTCTGTGAACTAGGGATAGCTGCCTCAAAAACATTCCACCAATTCTTCATAGCCAATTGACTGGAATATGTGAAATTAGCAGAGAAGGTGGAAAGGGGTACTCGAGCAGGACCAGAAAGGCAAGTGGCTGCTCTGCACCCTTGAAGAAGAGGAGGAGGAAAAGGGAACATGAGCAGCACAGTATAAAAAGTGGCTGCTAAGGAAAAGGGCACATTAACAGGTCCAAAATAAATGGCTGTTATGTGCCCTTGAGGATAAGAGTGCATTATCAGGCCAAAAAAAAGACTACTATGTACACTTGAGAGGGGAGAAGGAAAGAAAAGAGGGCACTAGCAGGCCCAGAGTAAATGACTGGACTGGCCAGGAACATTTTAAATTACATAAGGGGATGGGGGGGGGGGGGGTAGCAGCACCAAGAATGTGGGCAATAAAAACACAGTTGTTATGCACCCCAAGGGAGGAAGACGAAAAGGGCACATTAGCAGAATATTTATCGTCTGACTTATATGACTGGGGACAAGTGAACAGGGATTCTTGCAGATCACAGGATGCAGAACAGATCTGGCAAGTGCTGTAATTGACATCTTTGCTAGTTTATTATAATGCTAGAGAATCCACAAAAATCTGTAGTTTTAGAGCAAATATGGATAGACTGGGTCATTGGTGCTCATAATATTAGAATTCATGAATTGCATGATCATCCACACGTTACACACACGTGTATTTTGAGGCAAATAAGTACTGTGTAATCTGCTGAGAAAAAAAGACATTTTCTAAAATAACTAGATTAGTTACACACTGAAAACAGATCAGATCATCTCTAATTTTTTCAAATAAACCATTTCATGTGTAGATAGATTTCTAGTCAGCTGACTTTATTTGCCAACTTTTGCTTGAAATCCAGCATGTCAGCTGATTGAAACGTTCCACTGTAGTTAAATCTCACATGAAAGGTCTTAGTCTTATGCCATCAGGCGTTGCTGGGCATTGTGACAGGCTTGCATCTTCTATCTAAAACCTTGTTGAGGATTTAGCCACCCTAAAGGATCTCTGGAGTAGGATTACTCAGCTTAATTTTCTTTATCTTGGTTTACAAAGTCAAAAAAAGAGAGATCTTGGCTTTAAGAGAATTAATAACCACTCTTCCTGCAGAAAGATTACTGAAATCAATGATGTGATTAGGATTGTAAATAAGAAGTACAAGACGACGCCATTACAATCAGTCTCCTGTGCTAACAGGAAGATGTGTGAGTCTTACTGATGGGCTTATGGCTAAAAATCCTCCATCAAACATTAAAGTCAATACAGAACAATCTCACAGATTAATTACGAATCCTGATTAGGGTTATTTGTGATAGAGGACATTGCTTTCTATGTTCCCTGTGGGTTTCCTCGGTAATTGCAGTTGTGAGAAAACAGGGATGTTACAGTTGGGTTAGTAAATTTAAACAACTGAGGTGTTAGTGGATCAGAAAAATAGGTCGAGCACAGTAACAGAATGCTCTCAATGCCAAATAAATGATGCAGACAAATTGGGAGCAGCTTTTAACACGTAAAGTGAACAGGAGTTGTTCAGCTGGATTGTATTAAGTCTCAAGACTGTCATTTTACCAAGCTGTTTGCAAAGATTTACCAGTAATTAAAATGCACTTGGACATTGCCCATTATTAACACACAGTTATCTCTGACAGGTGACATTCTAATAGACAGTATTACTAAATGCTAAAGAGGTCATTTGTTAAAGTTGTGCTTGTATAGTAGGCTCATCTTCCAGAAAGTCCTGTCTCAATAAACCTTGTCACTGGAAATCATAAAGCATGTCACAGACACTCTTTAGAATTCTGACACTCCTCTGCACAACAGCATTTGGTGCTAATGACAGATAAATGTACCTGTTGGGAGCGGGCACATGAATCTGCTGCATGGAGAAGGGTGGCACTGAGGTTGGAGTGGCTATATCATTTACCCTCTGCCCTCAGTACATGTTCAGCCCCTTGCTACCGTGTTTCCCCAAAAATAAGACACTGTCTTATATTTTTTTGGCTCAAAAAAACACACTAGTTCTTATTTTCGGGGTAGTTCTTATTTTTTAAATGTCCAGGTGTGGACAGGGGGTGCAGAGGTGAGCTGCAGGCAGTTGTGGATGAGGGTTACTCTGGAGAGGGACGATTGATGACAGTTGTGAGCTGCAGTCAGGTGTTGCAGGGGAGACTTGACAGGTGAGTTTCAGACAGGGTGCAGATATGAGCCACAGACAGGGTGCAGGGGTGAGTTGCAGATGGAGAATGCAGAGGTGAGCTGTGGCCAGGGGGTGCAGAGCTGAGCTGTGGCCAGGGGGTGCAGAGCTGAGCTATGGCTGGGGGGTGCAAAGGTGGGTTGCAGCTCAGCTCACCTCTGCACCCCCCCCCCCCTCAGCTGCAGCTTACCTATGCACCCTGTCTGCAACTCACCTGACTCAATTAACCTCTGCAACACCTGACTGCAGCTCACCTTTGCACACCCCCCACCTCCCCCTCCACTGCCCTCATATGGTTAGCCAGCTTTGCAAAACACAGCTGTCAGCAGCCGGCCCCTCTCAATTGTAACTCCCGTTTCAGGTCCTATCTTCCCACACAGTGCACCAAGCGCACTTACTCACCGCTCTGCCTCTTCCCCACTGGTCGGTGATCACCCCTGGGGCATCGGCTTCCATGCATTAGGCTGCAGGAGGAGATGCCCCACCCCTAAACACACTGCATACTGCACCCACAGATATCTGTTCCTTCCCTGTCCCACAGTGAGTACAGAGGTAGGGAGGTACTGTGGGAGCAGATGGTGCTGTCACTTCAGCCACGCTTCTGTGTTTATAAGAGACATTAGATATGGGTGTGCGCAGGGCCAGTGCCAGAGGTGGCGGAATAGCGTTCCGCCATGTTCCAGCTGAAAAAAAGCCCTGATCACAACTAGGTCTTATTTTCAGGGTAGGTCTTATACTTTAGCAATTCCCAAAAATAGCACTAGGTCTTATTTTCTGGGTAGGTCTTATTTTAGGGGAAACAGGGTAGTTGGACACTGCTGGCTGTGCAGCCGACAGCAACAGATTCCTGACCCCAATCAGCTGCCAGCCAGGAGACAACTGAAAATATACAAAGTGGTGGGGATGCTGGTGACATCATTGTCCAAATGTGCCCATTGCCGTGTTTGGGTAATGATGTCACCATCCTCCCACCCCTTTTTTTACTTGCATTTGCCAGACAGGGAATCTCCCAGCCAGCAGCTGTATTATTATTATTATTATATAGTGTTTATATAGCGCCAATAGGTTTGCTCAGCGCTGTACAATAAAGTGGGGGGACAGTACATGAGACAATACCGTAACAAGACAATACACGAGGGGTTCGAGGGCCCTGCTCTTTCAAGCTTACAATCTAGGAGGGAGGGGGTAGAGGTACAGGAGGAAGTGGCTGTGGGGGATGGAGTGGTAGGAGGAATGAAGGAGAACGGCTGTTAGGTGAGGGTGGGGTAGGCTTCCCTGAAGAGGTGGGTTTTCAGGGAGCGCCTGAAGGTGAGGAGGGTAGGTGACAGTCTGATGGATTGGGGTAGGGAGTTCCAGAGGTTGGGGGAAGTCCTGGCGAAGTCCTGCAGTCGGGCGTGGGAGGAGGAGACCAGGGAGCTAGAAAGTAGGAGGTCTTGTGAGGAGCGAAGGGTGCGGGTAGGGTGGTATTTGGGTATCAGGTCAGTGAGGTAGTTTGGGCCAGTGTTATGGATGGCTTTGTATGTCAGAGTTAGTAATTTGAATTTAATGCGTTGGGCAATCGGGAGCCAGTGAAGGGATAGGCAGAGGGGGGTGGCAGAAGTGGAGCGGTTGGTGAGGTGGATTAGTCTAGCCGCTGAGTTCAGGATAGACTGAAGCGGGGATAGCCTGCGTTGGGGTAGGCCGGTGAGAAGGGAGTTGCAGTAGTCTAGGCGTGAGATAATAAGGGAGTGTATGAGTTGTTTAGTGGTGTCTAGGGTTAGCAAAGTACGTATCTTGGAGATGTTGCGGAGGTGGAGCCTGCATGAATTTGCTAGTGATTGGACATGAGGTTGGAAGGAAAGTTTTGAGTCCAGGGTGACACCTAGGACTTTGGCTTGCTGGGTGGGATTGCTGGTGGCGTTGTTGGTCATGATAGGCAGGATGGGGGGGTGGGGCGTGGGCTGGGGGGTAAACTAGGAGCTCGGTTTTGGAAAGGTTTAACTTGAGGAAGTGGAGCGACATCCAGTCTGATATGTCATTTAGGAGGTGGGTGATGTGGGCGGAGACTGAGGGGGTGAGGTAAATTTGTGTGTCAGGGATGACTCATTTATTGCTATGGCACCAATGGACAGGTGCATCATAGCAACCAGGAAGCCCTTAGTGGGAAGCTCTCATATTTAGAACAAAATGCCCCACTCTGAGCACTGGTGTCTCTTTCTATGCCAACCCACCAATTTCATTTATTTATTTATTCCAGGTACTTATATAGCACCATCCATTTACGTGGCACTTTACACATATATATTGTACATTCACATCAGTCCCTAACCCTCAAGGGGTGTACAATCTAAGGTCCCTAACTCACATTCATACATACACATACTAGGGCCAATTTAGACAGGAACCAATTCACCTACCCACATGTGTTTGGAGGGTGGGAGGAAACCAGAGTACCTGGAGGAAAACCACACAGGCACAGGGAGAACATTCAAACTCCAGGTAGGTGGTGCCGTGGCTGGGATTCGAACCAGAGACTCTAGTACTGCCAGGCGGAAGTGCTAGCCACTGTGCTGCCCGATTTTTTAGATCTTTTAAAATTTGTTCTAGCCATAGTTTATTTTTGTCTAACTGGCAGTGTAAAATGTGTGTTTAGGTGATAAATGTACATGTTTCTCATATCAGCATATTCTATACACGGCCAAACATGTAGTTTGGCCATTTTGTATCTCATTCATTGGATATCTGACTTAATGGTTAAACTAACAAACCATTATATGTAATGCAATTGATTGAGGGGGCTGAAAATGAACAAATTATATTATAACTATGAATGAGCAAATGGTTGTGACAAAACTTTGGCTGTTCAGGCGTTCGGTTAAATGCCCAAACGTTTGCTAGTTTTTCTCCGTTCGTTGGGAACCAAGTATCATATATAGAAATGGTATTTTTATGGCTTCTATATATGACAGTTGCTGCTGTCCTGCTATCAATGGCTCCTAAGGAAAGTCAGTGCTGGCACCGGCTGCATCCCTAGCAACCGACGCTGTCACTGGCACATTGATTACATACTTAACTGACAAACCGTCACTTAAACTAACTATCTAACTAACTAACTAGCTAATGTACTTAAACTAACAAACCATTATATGCAATGCAATCGATTGCACAGAAGATCTTTACACATGATAATACTTTTGAAGTGAGACAAACACTGCTTGAACTGAACCCAGTACAGTTTGATTCATCCCTAGTTATAACCTGGTTCAGTAATGAGGATTGAACTGAACAATGAGATGTCAAAGGGGTATGTGGTACTATTGGGGTGGTGCAGAATGACCCCGCAAGCAGCATGGCAGGCTAACATTTCAAACTTGAGGCACATTTTTGTCAAACAACCTGTACTTTCTCTTAAGATAAAAAAGGTACTGGATCCCCCTCAAAATCTATACTAGACCCTTACCTAGAGGAAAAGGGTATGATATGGATAAAGAGGGTGGCCCCAGGCATAAAAACAACACAAAAGAGACATGGAGCCCCCCTAAAATGCATACCAGATTCGCATCCAGGAATATAACCTGTCTGGCTAGGAAAGAAATAAACATGATCATCTATACCTTTTCTCCTGAACTATTCCAAGGCACATGCACTCAACAACATCATCATCATCATGTCATGACAAACGACATCTGAATGACAAACAAAACACATGACATGACAAAACACAATGACCCATTCCATGACAGCCCTTTCCCACCAACTGCTGAAGGTCAAAAAAATGCTTGGGAATGCTGACTGAGATCATTGGCCAAAAATTGCTATGTTTGGTCAATGATATCACATGAATTGCCCGCCAGCTTGTTTATATTTTGAAACAAGCCAGTGGGTGACCAGAAGCTGTCATTTAGTGGTGGTAGTAATACCACCAGAGGTTCAGACAGGATAGCTCAGGCTCTGCAACAGCCAGAGGTATAGGCGGGATGGGGAATTGACCTAATCTGTCCAGTTAGTTCTCCCATTTGGTGGACTATAAACAGTTTGGGTTGCATGAGTTGTATGAGATAAACCTGAAACTGACACTGATCCCTACTCCTTCACATCTGTTTTTACAGTTTCTTGTTTCTGTTATGCAAAATAGGCAGACATATTGCACCAATGCAACCTTTTTAAGTTCAAGTATGAGTACCGATACTTTTCCTCAAGTACTCGCTGATACCAATTACTGATACCTATTTTTAGTGTCATGTGAAAGATTTCGACTAATGAAAAATTATTACTGTTTCTTTATATGTATGAAACAAAAAAAACATTTTTATTTGCTTGTCAAAATGTTATGAAAGCTTAAATTTCACAGAACATGTTTAAATTATTAAACACTGTGTACATGAATGAGGTGATGCCACCGCCATAAAAAGCAACAGACATGTAACAGGACTCAGTTCTAGAAGTACAGCAAGGGATATGTAATAGGACTCACTGCCAGAAGTACAGCAAGGGACATATAACAGGACTCACTGCCAGAAGTACAGCAAGGGACATATAACAGGACTCTCTGCCAGAAGTACAGCAAGGGACATGTAACAGGACTCACCACCAGAAGTACAGCAAGGGACATATAACAGGACTCACTGCAAGAAGTACAGCAAGGGACATATAACAGGACTCAATGCCAGAAGTACAGCAAGGGACATGTAACAGGACTCACCACCAGTAGTACAGCAAGGGACATATAACAGGACCAGGGGCGGACTGACAACTCATGGGGCCCATGGGCAATAGGGGATCATGGGGCCCCTGTGCCCTTGCCCAAACTCAAAAAAGCCTATGAAAAAGGTACCAGGGGCATCTCATGGGGCCCCCTACTGACCCTGGGCCCTCGGGCAGTGCCCGAGTTTCCAAATGGTCAGTCCGCCCCTGAACAGGACTCACTGCCAGAAGTACAGCAAGGGACATATAACAGGACTCACTGCCAGAAGTACAGCAAGGGACATATAACAGGACTCACCACCAGACGTACAGCAAGAGACATGTACCAGGACTCGGTTCTAGAAGTACAGCAAGGGATATGGAACATGACTCAGTTCCAGAAGTACAGCAATAGACATGTAACAGGACTCACCGCCAGAAGTACAGCAAGGGACATGTAACAGGACTCACCAATAAAAGTACAGCAAAAGACATGTAATAAGACTCAGTTCCAGAAGTACAGAAAGGGACATGTAACAGGACTCAGTTCCAGAAGAACAGCAAGAGACATGTAACAGGACTCACCAATAAAAGTACAGCAAGAGACATGTACAGTAATTAGACTCAGTTCCAGAAGTACAGCAAGGGACATGTAACAGGACTCAGTTCCAGAAGTACAGCAAGGGACATGTAACAGGACTCACCAATAGAAGTACAGCAAGAGACATGTAACAGGACTCACCAATAGAAGTACAGCAAGAGACATGTAATAAGACTCAGTTCCAGAAGTACAGCAAGAGACATGTAACTGCACACACCAACAGAAGTACAGCAGGAGACATGTAACTGCACACACCAACAGAAGTACAGCAGGAGACATGTAACTGCACACACCAACAGAAGTACAGCAGGAGACATGTAACAGGACTCAGTGATATAAGTACAGCATGGGACATGTAACAGCACTGAGGACACACCAACAGAAGTACAGCAGGAGACATGTAACAGGACTCAGTGATATAAGTACAGCATGGGACATGTAACAGCACTGAGGACACACCAACAGAAGTACAGCAGAAGACATGTAACAGGACTCAGTGATATAAGTACAGCAAGAGACATATAACAGGACTGCCAGAAGTACAGCAGTCAGCAAGGGACATGTACAGCAGTCAGAGAGGGACATGTAAAGCAATCAGCAAGGGACATGTACAGCAGTCAAAGAGGGACATGTAAAGCAATCAGCAAGGGACATTAACAACAGTCAGCGAGGGACATGTAATGGGGTGAACATAGCCCACTCTGCCTCCACGCTGACATCACTTCTGGTATCAGTTTCAGGTAGTACTATACTCATGCAAATGCCTAGTATTGGTACCAATACTGATACTGTTATAGGTATTGGTGCATCCCTATTTTATATTAAAGGTCGAAGGCTAATATATGGGCTTTAGGAACATAACATATGGATGGTGATCTGTAACATCAATAGGGACCACAAAGATGCTTATTTCAAGTTTGTAGGGTTCAGTAACAAAAATTAGGAAAGATATGTTCCAGTCAGTAAATCTTTTTTTATTAGTATGTTTGCTTGGAATACTTGTACAAGCATTTAAATTATCACATAACTATATCTTGATAATGAGACCTTCAAATCAAGAGGCACTCAAGTATAATTAAAATCACTTTCAAAATGTTATTTCTGATTGTTGTTAAGCAATTGAACAAACACAATTTATTTCAAAGACACGTCTTTACAGTGCAGGTTAAACCTCATCACTCACAAAACTTTTAGAAGAAAATAAAATAAGGAAAATAATAAATCTCATTCAGATGATGTAGCTGTAGATGGGAAGTGAATGGATTTGTTAAGATTACAACACATTGTTTTCAGCTTTTTAAGCTTATAGAATATCAGTCAAAACAAAAATCAAAATTCTCATTGGATGTAATTATGTTGACATGGTAATTCTTTGTTTTAAAAGTGAATTTCAGGAGTCCATTTAGTGAAAGGGAAGCTCCAACTCTTCCCTCTCCCAGCTGCTTTACTAATCCCCAACATTTAATTTTGCTTTTGGTCACAGAGCTTTTAGGATGATTGCGTATGTTAAGAATCATGCCAGAAGCAAACCAGTGTGGTTATTAACATGTTTGAAGGTTGGCCTTTGATAGGCTGAAATGATCTGTTACCAGTTATTCTAAAGTGATTGTAAACCTCAGACATGAAATATGAACAAAACACATCCTTCTATAGCGTGTACTTGTCGCTATTCAAAGTGTGATTTCTCTCTCTACTGCCTCCTTCCTCTGGTATTTGTATGAGTCACTTCTGACAGCTTTTCCAGACTCCAGGAGATTAACCACTTGCCCTCCCGACCAGGCCATTTTTTACGTTACTGCATTGTGTTACTTTAACTGACAATTGCGCGGTCATGCAACGCTGCACCCAAATGAAATTTACGTCCTTTTTTTCCCATGAATTGAGCTTTCTTTCAGTGGTATTTGATCCCTTCTGTGTTTTTTTTGCGCTATAAAAAAAAGACTAACAATTTTGATAAAAAACAATATTTTTTACTTTTTGCAATTAAACATGTCCAGTAAAAACAATATAAAAAATCAAATTTCATCATAAATTTATGCCAAAATGTATTCTGCTATATGTCTTTGCTAAAAAAAAAATCACAATACGTGCAAATTAATTGGTATACGTGAAAGTTATAGCGTTTACAAATGGCGGCATAGATACCAGAATTTATTTATTTTTTACTAGTAATGGAGGCGATCAGCGACTTATAGTGGGACTATGGGACTTTGGCAGGCATTCTGACACTGGGGGGGGAACTGACTTGGTGTCACTGAAATCCACAGTGACACCAATACAGTGATCAGTGCTAAAAAAAGAGCACTGGCGTTGTACTAATGGCACTGGGCAGGAAGGGGTTAACATGAGGTGCGATCAAAGGGTTAATTGTGTGCAAGGTGTGTTTTACATAGGGGGCAGTGTCTGTGGGCTTTACTGTAATCATACTGCTCTGTTGTGCACAGTCATCCACAACAGTGTGCCCGAGCTGACAGGGAGGAGGACTGTTAGTAAACAAAGCAGTTCTCTTCCCCATCAGAGATGCTTTATCGGATTATTTATTATTGAATGTGTCAGAAGTTCATTAAAAACTGTTGATAACAGCAGAATAAACAAATCCATAATGCGTCATACTCATGCTATAGTAAATATAGTAAAGAAACATATCACAAAGCAAAGAAATTAATACATAAAACAAGCCATTGCCCACTCACTAATTTTTAAGGGGCACACACACAAGGTCAGGATCTTCAGATAACAGTTAAACCTGAGTGGTCCCTGGTGCAAATTCTAGACCAGCAGTGCCCCACCTGTATCATCTAGCTTTAAGACATCTCCCCCCATTTTTCTCTTTTTACAGACACCTCAGATCTCTTGGGGCTGCTGCCTCTAGAGAGAGCTCCATTAAGACAAGAAACTGCAGTCTTGGTCTCAAAGCTTCTGGGCTGAGGACCCGGGAGGTTTGCTAGGGGGATTACATTTCCTGGCTGATGCTGCACTGCAGTCTGGATCTGGAAAAGGATCTAGTTAATCTCCATCACTTAGGCTCTACCTGCAGATGCTGGGTGGCAGACAGCTTCTGGAATACTGTAAGTAAAGACCTTCTTGGGATGAAGAGCTTTGCAAGTGCCATAAGGGAACTACAGTAAGTGCCAGAAGTGGTTTTATGGACTACTGCTGTAGGATCCTAGATACACTAGCCATTCCCTGCTACCCCCAGAAAAGCTGGTTTTGCAAGATTAGAGAGAGGTTTGTCCTCCAATTGTTGTTACTGATCGTGTTGGATCCAGTGACCCTAAACTCCTTTCCTGTTGAAGTTCTTAAGCAGTGAATACTAAAAGACATCCCTTAGACCTAGCCTGAATTATTGGTGTGTGTGAGACTGTGTTTGTCTAACTAGCAGCCTAAATATTACTTTGTCTATTCTCAGCAACACCTCCCGGGGTGAGCACTACATTAGTACCAACTTTAGATGTGGATAGACTTTGGAGGGCAATTGATTATGAAGACTGTAAAATAATCAATGGTATACAATGAGAAGTAACACATTCAACACATGAACAAAAGTACATACCAACCAACCAACCAACCAACCAACCAGATTTAGAAATAATATTTACTTTACCTGTGGTGTACTAAATATAGTATATCAGGTACAAACCAGAGCATATACAGTACAGTATACCCTTATGGTTTAGGAACAATTGGAAAAAAAACAATATCATTATACAGTATACTAATACATTTTGAATGAAAGTATTTAGATGGTTGATAACAGTTTAATTTTTGAAGTAGTCATACAAAAGTGAAGAAAAGCTGTATATTACAATTGTTGTCAAACCACTGTTGTTTTCAGTTCAATCAGATGTTTTAGTCTACTTTTTACTGAGTGAAAGGTCATCTAATATATTTCTTAGCTGTGTTCTCTCTTCTTATTTCATTCACTGGTTTGACATGTTTTTGCTTCTTTCCTTTGGTACATAAATATTCTTTATTTTATCAAGCTTTGTAATGAGTCTCCAGAGGGCCCACCTAATTTTAGAAGCAAGCAATGTTCAGGAGTGAGGGATTTTTCCACATCTAAAAGCATAGGATCTAAATGTAACTGCCATTTTTAGCATGTTGCAGGGAATGGAAGTAGGGAAGGGCTAAAAATTAAACCTGAAACTTGACTGGCCTTACACAGTTGTCCATAAGTTGAATATGTTGCTCTCATTAGTAGTGATGAGCCATTTGAGGTACGCTCACTGAACTTTACCAAAGCTTGGATTCTGAATCGGCTGCTCACTGCAAATTACAAATCCCTAGCTGACTGCCGATTGTAAACAAAGGGGTAGGTATACTCGCTGATGTTGTAGACCAAATATGGTCATGTCCATATTTATTCCATGAGGTTTCATGCTCAGGTAAGGTCATTGTATAGATTTTAGGGGGAACCCAATGCTTTTTTTTCTGCTTTTTTCTTTTCAAGGGTTCCCTCTTCAAGGCCATACCAGACCTCAAAGGCCAATGACTCCTTAACTAGCCTGAGTCAGAAACTATCACATTTGGCAGCAGTAGTAACACCACTCATAAATCTTTCACTTCTTGCTGCAGCCTGAAGTACAGTTAGACCAAACATCTATTTAATTTAGTCTCAACCTGAATCTCTACACATTAGTACACTCAGGCCATAAGCAGACTTTGCATTTTTTGTGTGCTGTTTATGTTGCTAGGCTAGGTGGACAGCTTACTATCATACTCAATTGGCGCATGAGTAAGAACTGAAGACAAATAAGTATATGAACTAGTATGAGAATTTGTCACTCACTAAAAAAACAATAACTTCGAGCATCCATACAGGAGATACACACAAAATAGTAAGGCACGTATACTCTCATGTATATGAACAACAATTACAGTAATAATGCCATATTAACAATACCATATAAAAACATTTTAGTAATGATGAATAATAATATCCACCCCCCCCAAAGTGGAATAATTATGTGCCAATAATACACATTAAATAAAAGTCTGTATAAAAGTCCATATGATCCGGAAATGTTGGTGCTTAGTGAACCAGAGACCAAAGGATAGAGAGAGTCCGTCACCTTTCACCCAATCACTCACCCTCTTACCGGAAGATTTGACCACCCAGAGGATTGGTCAAATGAAGCAGATATCAGGCCCAACAGATGTACCATATAAATCTCACAGGCGATCCAGATGATATACAAACTATTCTCTAAAAAGTAAGATCCCAGATGGCAAGTAACTCTCCACGAAGTAAATACCACAGAAGGAAAGAGTAACCGCTCATAGTGTAGTATTTTAAAACAGATAATACAGTTTATTCACAGTAATGCACTTACAATCAAAAAGGTAAAAAACCAGCTTGTCCATACAATGCTTTCATCCAACCAAAATGGCCACAGTCTGTGGAAGTGCGCGCCCCTGACAACGTCCTCTGTGTGACAAAATGCATAGGGTGGTGCCTACCACTGCCACGGTGTTAGCTGCTCCCTTTTATTTGATTTAAAATTTCTAAGCGCAGGTTTTCTGTTTAACAACATTTTAGTGTATAAAGATATAAAACATTACTAGACCATTGTTACAATCTGCTTTTTATGTGTATTTTTTAAAGAGACCCTGTAGCCAGACTATTCATTTTAACAAAAATCTTTCCATAAGATTTACCTCTAAAAAACTACCTTGTGTAAACGTCCAAAAGCCCTGAAATTGCTGCTGACTGCAGCCACTTGGATGTGATGTCAGCAGCACCAGCAGACGCAGAGCTGTCACTTAAGTCACAATCTATAGTTTTCCTCTTTGCTCCTTCCCACTGGTAGCTACATAAAAGGCTATGCAGGGAGATGTGGGGAAGGGCAGAGGAGCTAGGCTAGCACAGACAGCACTTCAACACTCCTAGAAGAGGAGAGGGCTGTGACATACATGGTTGGCAGGGCTGTACTAGGGAATTGGCTTTCCTAGAATAGTCAAATTTCCTAGCATGTTTATGGAAAGGAAAAACATTGCAGGTATGCATTTGAAATACTTGATTTTCTGTATTTTACCTGAAATGTTTAGATTAGTGCCAGGATATCTTTAAAAGTGTTGCAAGTAATTTTCCCCTTACAGACCTGAAAGTCTCATTTTACAAAATGACTCTCATCACATAATTTTGAATTGTGAAACATCAGCATACAGTTGTTGTATGCACCATTTTTGTGTTGCAGCTAGCCAAATCAATATGTGTCTCTTGAGAAATCAGAAAGTGTCATTTTATGCAGTTACTGAAGTCACAATGTTTTAAATTGATTGCCAGACAGCTGTTTTAAGCCAGCCTTCTGCAGTGAGTCAAATAATTTTCTGTCTCCACACAAAGCAGAAATCCTCATTTTATACATTTATTGTTGTTCCACTGTTTTTTGTTGTGCAACAAGACCTGACAGCTATTGCAAGCTGTTTTTTCTTGTGTTTTAAAAGTGGTGCAGCAAATCAAAGTTTTATATACTGACATTGCCTTGGTGAGTTATTACCTGACTCTAATGGCAAATAGACCGCACAAGTAGCACAATGCAAGTGAATTTTCCCTAGAGCTTAGTGAATGAGGCGAAGCTCTGCTGATTTCCATCATCCAATCACAGTAAAGCAAAAATGCTGTTTTTTGTTTTTAATTTCTTTGGTATGCAATCGGGTATTCTTTGCAAAATGAATTTGCACCACATTCATTAAGCCTTGAGGAAGATTATCTTGCAAAATGAACAACCCATTTGTATTTAGTAAATCAACCTGTATACTACAAGCTGATTTTTCTGTGCTTCAAAAGTCTTGCAGGCAACTTTATATTTACGTTCTGTGCATGTCTGTTAACAGTAAAAAAAAATCAAATGAACTAGAAGGAAACCTGATGTTTGAGGCACCACATGTGTACTGAAAGCATTTTTTTTAGAACAGTTACATTTTTTGTACATACAGTAAATACCTAAAAAAAAGCACTTGAGGGCTTATTTACACACTTAAAATGAACTAATTCATGCTAGAGCTTATAAATTTGAAACCCAAACTCCATAGACCAGTTTTTTTATCCCCCTAGTATGGTGGTGGTGTTTTATATCTTCGTGCTGGTTCCACGGTGGATGGATGCAACTTAACATGTTTTGCGCCTTGTAGCAGATGCTGTTTTTAGAAGTAATATAGAGGTCTATCTATAATGATTAAAAACATATGTTATAGTATTCTATATTATAACAACATAATATTAATCTACATATATGCATCTGAAAATTGTTACTGCATACAATGATTGTTTATTCCCATGCCGTTTCACAGGTGCAGCCAATTAATCCCCTGAGAGGTGAATGCAGGGATAACTGGAGAAAAAGGGGGGGGGGGGGAAATGACTCCCCTTATATCATCCACAAAGGTGCAAATGTAATTCACCATCATTTTCCATATAATGGTTTATCCATATCCACCAAGTCAGCCCCAATTCATTCAAGACTGAAGATCACTGCCCCTGTGTTATTAATACCCTTACTTGATTCACTCTGGGTTGGGTTACTGGATAAATTGGGTTCAGATCTTTAAATTTCAGTGACTTAGGGGATTCCAAGAAAAGATGGCTAAAGAAAGGGATAGAATTGAGATACTATCATATTATTCGACCGCATACACTTCACTTCACTCCATCAAAATCATGATTTGACACTTTATGATTTTACCTTTTTATCCCTTAATGCATAGCACATCAGTGATTCCCAAAACGTTAAATTAATTGTTTATAAAAGTAGTAAGGATCAGATACATTTCCATTATATCAAGTTCAATTGGTAAGCATTATCTATCAACACCTAGTTATTTATAGATCGGCATAAAAGACAAGAAGGGCAGGGGAAAAAAACAACAAAAATACATTGTTCAATAGTATTTTATTGTTTGCAGGGCATATAAGGGGTTTATTTACTAAAGATGGACAGTGCAAAATCTGGTGCAACTCTGCATAGAAACCAACCAGCTTTCAGGTTTTATTGCCAAAGCCTAAATGAACAAGCTAATTGAGATTGTGGGACATTAATTTATATGAATGCATTTTATTTCTTACTGATTGCTTCATCATTATATATTTACTAAGACATTATGTACTTTGGTTATCAGTTACACCTTTGTTGGTTCATATACAGTATATTTAAAGAGGAAGCACAACATTTTTGTATTTATATCCATTCAAGTCTATCTCTATTATACTCCTAATAAAAAAGGTTTATAGCTCAGGTTTTCATTCAGTTCTAAAGCTGATGTTGCCTTTAAGTGGTGGATTGACTAGGCGTTTTTAGGCACGTTATAGAGGATGCCATTTTCTTTCCTGCAACCATGGGTTGCAACAGTGTTGATGGGGGAATCCCTTCCTTGGAGCTATTGTGTTCTTCCGGTGGGGAGCTATCCCTGAAGAGAGAACACAGTGATTATTGCTAGTGGCTATAGCTACTGGCAATAATCCCATGCTTGCAATTTGACATGCTAGTTGTACCTAAGTCAATTGAATGGATCTACTTGGGTAAAATCAGGCTGCCCATACATGGATTGAATCTCGACCTGTTCCCGCTTAACTGGCCAAGATTCAAACCATCTACAGTATGGCCAGATTTAGGCAGAATCATCTTATCAAAATCTTCACCCAAATATACATGTAGGGTCATAGTTATCTTTTAAGAAAACAAAACAATGAGGGTGAAGGAAGATAGCCATAGCCATAGACTAACTGGCTCTGCCTGGGAGCCAATTCCTGAAATTATCGGCAGATCTGGGACTTTGCAGAGATTCTTATGAGTTTTTGAAAGTGCATAAAATGTGGGCGCTATTTGAAATTTATATTCAAATATTCCATTGTATTTTTATCAACATAACATATCCCTAAAGGGGATATGTTTCTGTCTGTATTTTCAGTGCCCCCTTAAGCTGACTTGATATTAAATGAGACTTGCAAGGTCCTTAGCCCATAAGGGGCTGTTGCTACTGATCCACAAAGATTGACCGCTTTCAAGCAAAAGAACAGTCCAGGATGTGTTTCTGTAAACAGGAAATAAGCTGTCCATGTGCATTTATTCAGTCAAGTCAGGCATCCCATAATCCCTAATATCCTATCCAAGTTTTTTCCCTAATAAAATAACACAAATCAAGTTCATGGACTGATCACTGACTGTGAATGCAAGCGTGGAAAATGCATGTTGCCTGGCTGTGCATAGCTTAGGGGATCTAGAAACACAGCAGCCCTCTAGAGGGTAGCGCTACATTGTCAAAATATGGAATTCTATAACTTATGTTTGTAACTTTAACCCCTCTGGTGAAATTCCCGAGTGTAGCTCGGGGATAACTTTCAGTACCAGAAGCGGTAACCCCGAGCTACACTTGGGATTACACTGCAGCATTTTTCTGGGATCCCTGGAGCACTTACCTTGTCCTGCGGTCCTGCGATGTCCCCCCATGCAGTGTCCCCGGCCATGTTCTCCAGCCGATGCCGGCATCCGTCTTCCAGGTTCCATTCCCTGTGAGCACCTGGACGTAAGGGGGACGGAACCGGTGGGTATTTCAAAAATGTAAAAATTTGACATTCACTCAATACACTAAAATCTGATAGTATTTCATGACTGTATCAAACCATTTCACATACATTTTGTCCCTAGTGCTTTGTCCTGTACCCTGCTTGCATTTTTACTGTTCTTTCTGCCTGGAAACTGAGAAACGTCCATGGCATCCAAAAAGCGTCCCTTTAGGTCAAAAGCGGTTTTAGACCAGCTAGAGAACAGCGATAGTAAATTAGAACCACTTGCAGAATTGAGTGATAATGATTTGTGGGAAAATTTGTCATCAGACACTGAAAATGATTTTGCGACTGAGCTCAGTGATGTGCGAATTTGGCGATCTGTTTCAAATTTCAGTGTTTTTGGTTTTATTACATTATTGAATTACATTTATTATTATTATATTATTTTTTATGATTATTTATTATATTATAATTTATGATTTTGTGTTTCAAATTTTATCATACCTGGGACGTTTACTAGACTCTTGTTCTGACAGATTTCATCGAGTTATTCCTAAGAATTACAGGCCTACAATAAAAAAACAACATATTTCCATTGAAAACAGAAATACTAACATAATCAGACCACTAGGGAGGTTAAGAAGCTAAAAACATTTTGCAGCCTTTCTCTGCATACTGCTTATAAGGCAACTAAATATTCAGTTTAAGTTAGCCAAATGGATTCCAGGAGAATCAAAACAAAAGGTTTTCAATGTCTAACAGCTTGGATAGAAAAATCTGTCGTCTGTCAGCAACTGCAGTGTCACCCAGTTCTCTGTGCGAAAGCTGTGGTCTCTGTAGGTCACACATGTCCCCTACTGATAAGTCCCTAGCTTACCACATTATCCATGTTAGTGGGACTTCAGTGTGTATTGAGCCTATCTACCTATCAATTGGACAGTTGCATGATTGAGGTGAAGGCCTTGCTGTCAGCTTTGGCGGATGTATTGAGCTAAGATATGTGGATGGGTCTAATTTTCAGATTTGGCTGATGTATTGGTGTTCCCTAATGTTCTCTAGCTCGGATAGCATGTCAGGGAACCACACTCATGCCAAGCATGATGTCACACATGAAACCTGCTAGGCTGTCATGGGGAAATGCAAAAGGAGAGATATGAGGTAACTGTACTCTCTCCTTTGTATTGAAAGTGCTGTACAAACTGTTGGAGCTGTATAAATCCTTATTAACCACTAGCCTACCGGGCACTTATACCCCCTTCCTTACCAGGACAATTTTCAGCTTTCAGCGCTGTCGCACTTTGAATGACAATTGCGCAGTCATGCAACATTGTACCCATAAGATATTTTTATCATTTTTTCTCACAAATAGAGCTTTATTATGGTGGTATTTAATCACTGCTGGGTGTTTTACTTTTTGCGCTATAAACAAAAAAAGAGCAACAAATTTGAAAAAAAAAAGGTTTCTTTGTTTCTATTATAAAATTTTGCAAACAGGTAATTTTTCTCCTTCACTGATGTGCGTTGATGAGGCTGCACTGATAGGCAGCACTGCTTAGCACTGATAGGTAGCACTGATGGGCACTGATAGGCAGCACTGAAGGGCACTGATAGGCGGCACTAATGAGGTGGCACGGATAGGCGGCACTGATAGGTGGAACTGACAGGCGGCACTGATGATGGGTGCTGATTGTCATCACTGACTGGCGGCACTGACTGGCGGCACTGCTGGGCACTGACTGGCTGCACTGCTGGGCATTGACTGGCGCAACTGCTGGGCACTGAGTGGCAGCACTGCTGGGCTGCACTGATGAGCATTGGTGAGTGGCACTGATGGGCACAGGTGGGTGGCACTAATGGGCAGAGGTGGGTGGCACTGATGGGCACAGATGGGTGGCACTTATGGTCAGAGGTGGGTGACACAGCTGGGTGGCACTGATGGGCACAGGTGGGTGACACAGGTGGGTGGCACTGATGGGCAAGGGTGGGTGGCACTGCTGGGCACTGGTGGGTGGCACTGCTGGGCACAGGTGGGTGGAACTGGTGGGTGGCACTGCTTGGCACCGATCATCAGGGCACTGATCATCAGTGCCCTGATGATCGGTGCCGATCCCTGCTCTGACAACTGCCAGTTCTCTGCAGTGCTCTGCAGTACTTTCCCCACGTTCTGACAGCGTGAGGAAAGTGCAGCCGAGAATCGGCAATTGCATTTCCTTGTGATCAGCGTGTCATTGGACACGGCTGATCACGTGGTAAAAAGCAGCTGTGATTGGCCTTTTACCACATCACATGATCAGCTGTGTCCGTAGGACATAGCGATCACGGAGATCACCGGGTGCGTGCCCCGGGGGGTGCGCAGGAGAGCGTGTTCTAGGAGGACATCACATGACCCCCTCCCAGAACTGGCCGGTCGCAGTGTAGCCGTCATTAGGCTATCTGCGGTCAGCAACTGGTAAATAATAATAATCATAATAATAATACTATTAATAATAATAATTAACAATAATAATATTGTAATAAGAGAAGCCTGGGTCCTCTCTAATTTGTTGAGGGGGGCTCCTTCACTCCTGTCTGTTCTGGCTGGTGGCAATGTGGCATCCATTTGGCAGGTGCATTGGGTAAGAACATGTAGAGTTAGGCTGTTTATTGGAGGATTACATTTTGTAACAACTGTCAGTGTTACTTTTTATTACAATACATTTATCCTCATGCATTATGCTCACTCAATTAAACAATTTTGATTTTCAAGCTTTGGATGAGCCTTCACAGACTTTGACAGCTTAATACCCAGTTAGGAATAACCTTTTGTGAATGGTGTTTGATAATCTACTCCTTGGTAAAAAAAAAAAAATTCTGATTGCTGTTTTCTATGTAATCAGTATTTGTAATTACCAGGGAATAATGAGACTTTATAATATATAGCTGTAAGATATATATGTTTAAGATATGAAGATTGTACTTTAAAGATCCTTATATCACCTGCTGCCCCCTTCTCCCATTTTTGTCGTGTTTGGATTAGTGCCTGACTGTCTGAGTATAAAAACAGAATTGTAAATGGGAATATTAATGTTATTTACATAAGTTATTAGAATGTTAATTTGTGCCTTGTATATATTGCTAATTTATGTTAAAGATATTTTTAGCTCCACTACAACCTTTTTTCCCAAAAGAAGAAAATTTAATATCTGGGTAATGCATTGACACTAATGTATAAAGAAAAAGAAGATTTCTCTGTTGCCCACTGAGGGAAAAAGCTTGATGACAAGAACCAACATCAGGTTATACTGCTGCCAGCAGGATACTTGGACCCTAAGAACATAGAAAACTGAAGGCAAGTCCCCTTGAAATTATAACCCATTCCACCTCATACCTACTAAGTTTTGCTTAGTGTCCTTAGAAGAATGTATGCCTTTTTTTCTGCCAAATTTTTAGTTTCAATTAAAAGCCTTTTCTTCTATTGACAACTACTGGTAGAATCAGAATGGATATTGGAAATCCCGGGAAGTCTCTCAAGTTATCCAACAAGTGCAGTCGACAGCAGGGGCGGACTGGCAGCTCATGGGGCCCCCGGGCAATAGGGGATCAGGGGGCCCCTGTGTCATTGCCCAAACTCAAAAAAACCTATGAAAAAGGTACCAGGGGCATCTCATGGGGCCCCCTACTGACCCCGGGCCCTCGGACAGTGCCCGAGTTTCCAAATGGTCAGTCCGCCCCTGGTCGACAGCTAATACCTGTCTGTGTTCCAGTTAGCACAGGAATCTATTTTAGCTCTGGCCAGTGTGTGTCTGGGAATTTCTTGTGGCATTATTGGGGCCAGAGCTGCAGCCATGTTTCTGTACTTGTGTCTGAAGACTCATTGTTGTGAGTTCCTGGTAGATTTTATATGGTGTTGAGGTTGTTCCTCTGTTACTGAGGCTGTATGTGTGTTATTTGCTGCAGAAGCAGCTATAGCATATTGGTCATTTAGAGCAGGAATTAAAATTCTCCTTTTACTTCTGCACTTGTCTTATACAGTATTTTTGTGTAATTTGTAAGCTGACCACACTGAGGTCTCTTACTTTTTATTTTCTATGTTAGCATGCTTGACTCTATGAATGGAAAACCTATTTCTCATTCACTCTTAAAGCGGAGTTCCACCCAAAAGGGGAGGTTTCGCTTTAATGCTTTGTCCCCCGCTACCCAGTAAGGATTGGCACCTTTGGGGAGCGGGGGGGGGTACCTGAATTTGACAGGTACCCGCTCCCACTTCCACTGCGATCACCTAGGCGATCGGAAGCGGAAGTTGTCCTTCCTCCCTCCCTCCCTGTAGTCTTCTGGGACACATGACAGGTCCCAGAATACTACAGGGCCATTCAGTGCTTCTCGCGCATGCACAGTGGGCACCTGGCTGTGAAGCTGCAAGCTGTCACAGCCAGGTGCCCACATTAAAGATGCCGGCGCCAGGGAGAGAAGATGGCTGGTGAAACCAGCAGTGGTGAGGACAGAGGGACAGGTAAGTGGCTATATTTTATAATATTTTACAAAAACTGTAGCTGCTGACTTTTATTTTTTTTTCAGCTGGAACTCCGCTTTAAGCTGTACAAAAGAGAGTAGTGAGCACCTACTGTATATTTTCTGATGCTCCCAGGTACTGTTTATGCACAAACCACCGATTTAAATCTTCCAGTAATGGCACTTGAATAAACATCTCGGGGAATAAGCACACTACAAAACTTTTTGCTGTGAGGCAATCCTTGCTTAATGTAGACTTTGAAATCTTTTGCTAGTCACTCCTAAGCACACAATCTAACTAGAGATGTGACCCTTCCAGCAGACTGCCAAAATTTAAATGAGATGGACTTGTGTCTTTTTTCAACCTGACTAACCATGCCATAGTGCCATGACTATAATGTCACTCAAATCATATTACTCAATAGTATGCCTTCTATTGAGTCAATCCTAAAGCTCTCCAATTAGTAGAGCTCATGCTCTTTTATGATTTGAGAACTTTGGCTCTGGCTCAGCAGGAGGTGTGTTCTATCTCTGCAAAGAGATGATTGCTTCCACACAATGAGCAAGGACCCCACTCTGTAGCATGCTGGCAGCACAGAGGGATCTCCATTCAAGGTGTGGCTACTTTTAAGGAAAGCAAACTTGAGGAAGTTGCACACCTATTGTTTTGATGCACTTGGAACGTATTTAGTTGATTCAAACTGAAAGTTGGATTGGGCTTTAATCTAGCCCATTAATCAGTTACCACAACACTGTCATATTCTTACAGGTTCCACCCCAAGATGGATTAAGCCTGAATAAAACTATAGGCAGAGTATAAGCTTCCTGCCCTTCCTTATCTTTTTGACTGATATTGCTAAGCATTGTAATAGACACAGATAAGCTACCACACTTGGATTGTCTGTACTGACATAGTCCTATCAGACATAAACGGCCAACAAGCGCATCCCCTCTTGGGAAGTAACAGACCAGTGCACAGCTTTGCTCAATTGCACTGCAACCCTGGCTTACCTAGGACATTAGGATAGTATTTGTCTGGTATTTGTGTCCAGTATTCAGTTGAAGGCTGTAGAGTAGTCAGCAGTAAATCATGATTGAAAAATAATGTTTTCAACATTCACATCTCTTGCTACATTGACAGTTGAGTAATTATCTCACAGTATAACACAAAAATAAAAGGTACTCAAGTTATATGATTAAGTATGGGTATTGTGCTGTCTTAATCCTTTCATCACTACTGAGTTTGGGACTTACACAGAGAATATATACAACCAGTTAAATTGGGCTTTTGACATTTATTTACTAATTGTTCTGAGTCAGTTACTTGGTGAGTAATGGAGGAAAGATTTCTTTGTTGATTAGGCAGTTTGGATTTTATTGTGTCTGCTTGGTAGTGTTTTGTTGATGTCAACTTCAGCATTAAATAGGGTGCCTTTGAAAGTGTTAAGTAATGTAAAATATTACTTTAGTTTTAATTACCGAGCCCCAACCTCTATTTTAAAATGCTGCAGTGATAATGTCTATTTAGTTTAGACCCCAAAACAATAGCTTAAGAACATTAATGGAAATGTACATTTGGAACAACAGAACAGCTATTGAATGCAGAAGAGTAAAATGTAGAACTATATGATAAAATATATTATGAAAATAGCAACACTTAATTCAAATAAAACAAGTGAACTACCAAGCAACAGTCCACTACCTATAGGCTCTCTGCATTTTTACATAAACCTCTACAAGAATTTCCCAAGAAAGATTATGGTTAAATAACAGCCACAATGCCACCAATGGTCTAGGGTTGTGGGGAAGAGACCCTTGTCCTCATCAACTCTGACAAGGTAACTCTCCATGCTGAGGGCATATGGACTGGCCCTTTCCTGGCCACCCTGGCTGTATTCCAGATAAGGGCCTGATATAAATTTTGAGAAGGACCCCATGTTGTTTTTTTTTTGTTTTCTTGTTTGGGGTTCCGCTTCCCGACCACCCGCCTACAATTTACTGCAGATGGGCGGTAGCTGCAGGCAAAGTGACGTACCCATACATCACTTTTCTCTTCCTGGTTTAGAGCGCATATGCGTGCGCTCTAACATGGACGCCTGCTGTCATTTGTTGTAGGAGGTGTATGTCAGCAGGTCTCAGACAGTGATTTTGGCTGGGACTCTGCCGATTTCCTACAGCAAATGGAGATGCAGAGCTGTGCCTGTATTTGTAAATACAGGCACAGACTCTAGCTGGTTCTTCTTTCCCTGGAACCATTGAACATGACAGGCTTTATAACATTTGGCCCCTCATAAACCACCTCACTGAGAAATTTGCAAATGTGTATACGCCCCAGCAAAACATCTGCGTTGATGAGTCCCTCATTCACTTTACTGGCCACCTTGCATTCAAACAGTACTTCCCCAGCAAGCGTGCCAGATATGGGATCAAATTGTATAAGCTCTGTGAGAGGGCCACAGGCTATACATACAAATGTAGGGTCTATGTGGGAAGAGACAGCAAACTAGAGCCCCCCGAATGCCCAGACTACATAGGGAGCAGTGGCAAGATAGTTTGAGACCTGGTGTCATGTTTGTCCCGTAAGGGGTTCCACTTATATGTTGACAATTTGTATACAAGCATGCCAATATTTAGACATTTGTACAATTTTGGAATTGACTCATGTGGCACCTTGCGACCTAATCTCAGGGGCTTCCCACAGGCTGCATAAAAAAAAAGAACATGGCATATACACCCAACAAGGACCAGCGACATACTGGTATATCACTGGAGGCATCATCTTGGTATTGTTTTTTTCAGCTGGCGATTGGCTTTCATGTAAAAGCAATCCTAGTGGCTAATTAGCTGCAGGATTGCTTTTACAAGCAGTGGGAGATGATGCCCCCCCCGCTGCCTTCCACTGCCTTCTCGTGCAGTCCCGTGCCATTGGGGGAACCTGTGAATGCAGCCGGTGTTTCTGCAAGCTGACCATAGAGCTGATCGGTGACCAGAATGGTGCCAATCATCTCTATAATCTAAGAAATCAGAAGCTACGAGCATTTCATCACTTCAGTTTCACAGGATATAAACAGCGCCATTTGTAAATTGGGAAAGCATCTGATCACACCGATCTTGGTGAGTTTAGATAATGAGTCTGATAGACCCCAGATTTCTCAAAAAAGAATATATGACAATGCCCATTGAAGTTATAGGGGATATTTGCATTCCCTGTGATAGCAATAAAAGTGATAAAAAAAGGGACAATGTAAAAATATTTAAAACATCAAATTAACTTTAAAAAAAAGCACCCTCGCACATGCGTGCTCAAGCGTTGACCCTGTGTCACTATGTAAACAGGGGTTGCACCATGAAAGACCTCCTCTGTAAATCTAAAATGGTAGCTTGTAAAGGCTTTTAAATGTTGCCTATGGATATTAAAAATGTATGCAGTTTGTCGCCATTGCACGGAGCATGCGTAGTTTTAAAGCATGTCATGCTTGGTATCTATTTACTCAGCATACCATCATCTTTTATATTTGTACCAAATTGGCCAATATATTGTGTTTTTGTGCATTAAAAGTTAAAAAAGGGTATTTTTTTCAAACAATTTGCTTTTGAAAAATCGCTGCGCGAGTACTATGTGAAATACAAAATGTCAGCACCCACCATTTTATTCACTAAGGTGTCTGATAATGTTTGGGGGTTCAAAGTAATTTCCTAGCAAAAAATACAGATTTTTTTCATGTGAACAAAAAGTATCAGAAAAGGCTTGGTTTTCAGGTGGTTAGAAGAGTGAATGATGTGTGGCATAAACTTCTAATGCTAGCCATAAAATTCCCCCACCCCCCAAAATTACCTCTTTTTGTAAAGTAGACACCCCAAACTATATGCTGAGAGGCATGTTGAGTCAATAGAAGAATTTTTTTTTTAGCACAATGTCAGTGTCAGCGTGGTGATGTGGAGAGAACCAGCATGCAATGCGATGCATTTTGGGGAATGTGCGAAGCCAATGGCAAGCACGCTCCCTTCTCAAGCATAGGTTGATGTAATGGGAAGAGTATGTGCATAAATAGGGGAATTTCTAATGAGCATTATCGATTGAAAAATTAAGCTTATGAATGAGGACATTGTGGATGAAAAATAAAACTATTGGAGGAAGAAATTAAATGAAGAAGCAAAAATAGAAGGAAAATAGAAAAAATAGGAAAAATTTTACGAAAAAATAAAGATAATAATAAATATAAAAATATAAAATAAAAAATGAAAAAGATGGGAAAATGAAAAAATACAAAATGAAAAAGCAAAAAAATGAAACATGAAAAAATAAAACATGAAAAAGTGAAAATAAAGATTAAAAATAAATAATAAATAATAAAAAAATAATAAAAAGAAATAAAATATAAAAATATATAGCAATAATAGTAGTTATTAAAAATTGGTAAAAAATTGAAAAATTATGATAGGAATCTACAAGCATATACATACATAAGATTGTATAAATACATTCATATATATATGTATATGAATAAAAATGTATAAAAATATATATAAATATATGTTTACATATTAAGGAAATTTGTTACCACATTTACTTCATTTACATCAAATGCTAATGGTAACTGTAACGATAATTAAAAATGCAATAGATTGGTAATTAATAAGTAGAAAATGAACATAATAGTATAATAATAGGAATAAGAATAATAATAAATCAGTAATAATAACAAATCATGATAATAAATTAGGCTGTAGTGATTTGTTAAGTGAAGGATAATGAAAAATAAATAATGAAAAATTAAAACAAGAGCATATTGCGAATAGCCCATTATAAGATGGTACTAACATCTAATTCTTCATTGAGTCCACCCAGGGATAATGTGTCTAACATAAAGATCCAGTATGTTTCTTGGGAACATAACTTTAGAAAACATTCAGATTCAGAAAGATGTTTAGGTATGGCTTCTATAATCCAAACGTTTAAAGCTATTGTGGATTTCTGGTGAAATTCTAAAAAATGAAGGGGGACACTGTGTTTGTCCTTACCATCTTCAATCAGTCGAAGGTGTTCACCAAATCTAGCACTCAGTGGTCTGATGGTTTGGTCTATATATAACAAGCTGCAAGGGCAAGTCAGACAATAAACTACATAATCAGTAGAACAGTTGTAAAAATCACTCAACGTATAGGTTTTACCCTTGGTGGTAAAGGTTTTTTGTCCGTGCTCTACATATTTGCAGGTCTTGCATAATGCCTTTTTACATTGATACATGCCCTTTAATGGCAGTAAACAAAGATGGTTATTAGTAAACGAAGGACAATTGTATTTGCTAAGGGCTAATTTATTCTTAAGACTAGGAGCCTTCCTATAGGTGAAGCTGGGTTTATTATCTATAACATTCTGCAGCTGAGGGTCTTGAAGTAAAATGGACCAATGTTTATGAATAATGGCTTCCATTTTGCGATATTGTTGGTGAAATCTGGTTGGATTTCGGTTGGAATTGGATGGTTTATTGTGTTGATAAAAGGAAAACGCCTTTTCCACCAGAGTGGATGGATAACCTTTATCTGAAAACTTGTTTTTTAATGTTTGACTCTGCATGATGTATTCTGAGTCAGAGGTGCAGTTCTGTCTCAACTGGCAGAAATGTCCCTTAGGAATATTTTGTATCCACCTGGAATGATGGCAGCTGGTGTAATGTAAATAAGAGTTTCCAGCTATTGGATTAAAATAGTTTCTGGCATTTATGGTGTTGTTGGTATGGTACAATTCTAGATCCAAAAAAGCAAGTGTGTCTTTGTGATGGACTGAAGTAAAGGACAGGCCTAAGGGATTGGAGTTACAGTGGGCCATGAAATCCTCAACCTGTATGGGAGTACTGTCCCAGATGATCTGGATGTCATCTATATAGGGTCCATAGTAAATTATATGTGTTGTGAAAGGATTATTGCACCAGATGTAGTTGTCCTCCCAAAAGCTCATGGTCAGGTTAGCATAGGAGGGAGCGACATTTGCGCCCATCGCAGTGCCATGGATTTGGAGATAAAAATCACTGTCAAAAGTAAAGTAATTATGTTTAAGGCAAAAAGATGAAGCATTGGTGATAAAGGACGCTTGTTTGGGATTAAAAGAGGGATCCATGGATAAGTTGTGTTGAATGGCAGTGATCCCTACCTCATGTGGTATGGACATATAAAGTGAATTGACATCCACGAATACCCAACAATAATTGGACTCCCAGGTATATGGTGCCAAAAGTTCTAACAAATGTGTGCCATCTCTGATGTAGGACTGTTGAGCTTGGGCAAGGGGTTGTAGAAAAATGTCTACATATTGTGAAAAACCGCTGATGATGCTTTCAGTAGCCGCCACAATCGGTCTGCCTGGGGGGTTTGTTTGGTTTTTATGGATTTTTGGTAAAAAAGTAACAGTATGGAGTGCTATAAAAATCTCTAAAAAAAAAAAAAGGCTACCTGTTTGTCTATAATACCATCTTGTAGAGCTGTATTAACTAATGTTGATGTCTCAGGTTTAAATTCGGGTAATGGATAATTTTTGGCATGTGTGTGTGTCAGAAAGTAGCCTGAATGCTTCTAGTAGATAGTCAGATGTATTTAGGAGGACAATACCCCCACGTTTGTCTTCTGGTTTTATGGTGATATTCAAATTATCTGTTAAAGTTTTTAAAGCCTCTCCAACTCCAGAAGTTAAGTTCAGAGAAGGATATCTGGTGACGAAGGGTGATTCACATAATTTAGTGAGTTCCGAGTAAACTACTCTGTAAAAACTTTCTAGATAAGGACCCTTGGCATGTGATGGGTAAAAAACAGATTTGGGTCTTAAAGTGGTATGTGTAATAGGTAAAGTATTGTTTAGATCCTAGGTGCAAAAATCAGAATCTAAATCACTGGGAAACATCTGAATAGGAATCGGAATAAAGTTGTTCCAGGAGTTCAAGGCATTCCAAATCAGCAGATGTAGGAGAACCAGAAGTGAAACAATTCTGTGTGTCAGCATAGACTGGATTCTTAAGCGACTGTATGTGAAAAAATCTTTTAAGGGTTAAATTGCAGACAAATTTATTTAGATCTTTAAAAAGAGAGAATAGGTTGGGTGGGGAAGTAGAGTGAAATTGAGACCTCGATTGAGTAGGGAGAGTTCCATGTCTGACAAACTTGAGTGGATAGATTAAAGATTTTTATAGTCTGCGCTGTTTGCTCTTTTTGTGTGTTTTTAGGTTTCTTGGGTCTATTTCTACCATCTCTACAGCCTCTTATGTGTGTTTTCTTTTTAGTGAGTTGCTGAGAGGGAAGCGGAGTCCTAAAAAAGAAGAAGAATTACAAGCAGAGGGATTAGGTAAAGATGTATTGTGATATAAAGTTGTATTAACAGATGGAGTAGAGATAGAGGGGTAGGACGATCAGTATTGGTATTGATTTTTCTGATGTCAGTAGTGGGGCTAGGGGTAATATGGGCATCTTGCTTTGGGTTGTCCCCCTTAGATGGAGAGGTGTGTGTACTTGTGCATGGTAGTACTGAACCAGAAAAATTGTCCATCCTCAAGAAATTAGCAATCAGTTCGCTGAATATTATTGTGCACTCTACAATTTACAAGAAGACTCTCACACACCTCAACCTACAGTTGAAGATATACACCATTTCCTACTGAACTTAAACCTTTCTAGTCTTTCAGAAATGCACCTCTAACACTTAAACGCGCCCTTTACAACAACAGAAATAAAAAAAAGTCACTGCGTCCTTTCCTAATGGAAAGTCTCCGGGTCCAGACGGCTTTTCCAATAAATACTTTAAAATCTTTTATACAACATTGTCTCCCCATATGGAAAAAGTCTTTACTAAAGCTGCTTCAACCTCCACATTCCCCCCAGAGATACTGAGAGCCTATGTGGTTATGTCACCCAAACATGGGAAAGAACCCACCACACAGGCCAACACTTCTAAACACAGACATCAAAGTTTATGCTAAGCTATTAACTAAACAACTAACAGGTATTATTCCTACTTTGGTGCAACAAGACAAGATGGGGTTTGTGAAGGGTCGACAAACCTCTTATGCCACTAAAAGGATGCTGAACATTATATAGTATGCTGAACAAACCCAAACGCCTTCGCTGCTGCTGTCCATAGACTACAGAGACAGGGTCCAATGGCAGTATATGTGAATGGTATTATCCAAGTTCGGGTTCCAAGGTCCTATAATGTCTGCTATCTTAGTGCTGTATTCATGCCAAACTGCACAGGCTCTTATCCAAAATATTTCTTATCCAAAAAAAAGTCTTCTTATCCAAAATATTTCAAATTTCTAACAGGACTAGACAGGGGTGCCCTCTTTCCCCTACCATGCTCAACTTAATGATAGAGCCCCTTGCAGAAACGATTCGTTCTTATCATAAAATCACTGGCTTTCAGTTTAACTCCAGGCCACATGTAATCAATCTGTTTGCAGATGATGTAATTCTTCTGACCAACCCACTGACCTCCCTCCCTCCATCATGCCCACCAGGTACTATAGAATTTCAGTGCTGTCTCCTACTACAAAGTTAATTTTGAAGTCCCTTATACCAGACCTTGGTGTAGAGGCGGACATTAGGCAACCCTGTGATAACACCCTGGAGAAGGGACGAAATGCGTTGAAACAATTTCCGGTTCCGACGGGGGCTTTGTGACGCCACTTCCGGTGAGTGGAGTGCACGCTGGCTGCGGTGCTCCAGAGCCATTTTGTTGGAGAGGAGAGCACATCCCCATAGACTGCTGCCAGTTAACTTTCTACAGAACAAGGATTGATGTGATCTGCTATCTAGTTGGAAGTTTACATTTATAAGGCTTGACACATAATTTTAAAATGTGAGTGCAATATGTGCATCGGTTTTTAATTATTAAAAGTTTATGCAGTGTTACACTATTAGTGTTTCTGTTATCTCTTTGCATTGCTATCTATCTGTGGATGATCATTTGGAGGTCATCAGGCAAGGATTTCCTGAGTGGGATTCATTTGTGGAGAATGTATCCCACCTTTAAGCTTGTTTGATTTTTAAGCCATACCAACTAAGAGTCCATTCCATTTGGTGAGTGTGGGCCAGATTGGACATCACGGATGGTGTGGGTTTTCTGATTGGAGCACATTATTTCCACCACTGATTTGGGACTTTAGACTTTATTATTTATTTATTATATTTTTTTTATATATTTTATATTCCCACATATTTGTTTCACTTGATGGAATTTATTATGTAATATTATATAGAATTTTTTTGCGCTGTGGTTTGGCCATATTTATAGTTGATGTTTTTTTTCATCTATGAGCAGCAGCATTCATTTATTAATTTATTAGGTTTTTGGCATGGGTTTAATTTATTTCAGTTGATATTTATGACTACTACCTGGCGGTCAGGATGGACCAAATTAAACATTGGTTTCGTGGTACTGATGATCCACTGTGGCTTGATGTAGAGATAGCCCTAGCTCCCACCCATGATTTATTTTCTCTGCTTATGGGCAATCTATAGATGGCATGGAATATCTCTACTTCACTTCCTGCAATACAAGCATCTCTACTGGCATGGAGATTTCTGCACAATCAACACACACGCACAACAACAATAGAGGATTACAAATACCCCCTACACTTGCTAGAAGCCATGATACCCATGCTCTCCACAAATTTGCTATGCAGCCATGGCTTAACTTCGATAAATGACCTCATGAGTGAATTCAGACCTAAAATGTTAGAAGTTCCGATATCAGCGTTCGGTCTCCTGAGAATGACACACTTCACACGCTCTCATATCCTACACTTTCTAAGTAAACATCCTATTTTCAGAACACCACACACACCACAAAGCATGGCAATTGTACACCTCCAAAAAAATCTATCAAGAAAGGGATATCCTTCTTTTTTAATATGTTACAGGATAAACTGGAATTCAGAAAGAAAGATCCAATCCTGAAGTGGGAAACGGACTTACACACCTCCTTCACCCCAAACCAATGGTAGTTAGCTTTTAGGGAAATTTATAAAGCAACGCATTGTGTTAACTACTGGGAGGTGATGGTCAAAATCACTAATATATGGTACTACACCCCATACAGGCTAGCCAAAATTCTCCCATCCATGTCCTCCCAATGCTGGCATCAATGTGGTCAAGTGGAAAACTTGCCACATACATTTTGGGAGTGCCATAGCTTAAAGAGCTTCTGGAAACAGGTTTTCCTGCTTCTATCCTCAATCACGGGGATTTTTTATTTCCCCAAACCCAGGTCTAGCAATCCTCAACCTTGGTATCAATACGTATCCACGCCAATTCAGAGCTGTTGTTTCTCATGTACTATTAGTGGCCCAATCACTTGTGCTTCAAAAATGGAAATGAAATGAATCCCTTAACATTTCAGACATAATGATAAGAGTACAGTAAAACCACACTTATGAGCACCTGTTGGACATCAACTGAATAGTGCAAGTGCATCATTTAAGCACACTTAGGCAATTTGGACAAATAAATATAAATATATATGCTTGGGACCATCAATGTAGTTGTTGGGATGGAGAACAGCGGTAGTATTGGAAGTGAAGTATAAGCCCTGGAAAAAATTAGCTTACAGCACTCACAGGTTCAGAACTGTCAAACCCCAGCTGATATGGCCAGGAAAGAAGCTGAGAAACTGTGTGTGCTGAATAAGTTCAACATAGTACAGAGTAGACATTAGAGGGTCAAATATTTCACAAATGACTCCATAAAGAGAACTAGCCACCAGCATCAGCACATGCCATCCCACAGGAACTTGCCATTACCCTTGTGAGAACAATACAGTTAAAAAAGTTTAAAAAATAAAGTTTAAACTCCCTGTCCATATGTATATTCATATACAGTCATGGCCGAAATTGTTGGCACCCTTGATATTTTTCCTGAAAATCAAGTATTTCACACAAAAAAGGTATTGCATTAACACATGTTTTGCTATACACATGTTTATTCCCTTTGTATGTATTGGAACAAATATAAAACAGAGGCAGAAAAGCAAATATGACATAATGTCACACAAAACCCCAAAAATGGGCTGGACAAAAGTATTGGCACCCTTAACTTAATATTTGGTTGCACACCCTTTGGAAAACATAACTGAAATCAGTCGCTTCCTATAACCATCAATAAGCTTCTGACACCTCTCACCCGGAATTTTGGACCACTCTTCCTTTGCAAACAGCTCCAGGTCTCTCTTATTGGAAGGACACCTTTTCCCAACAGCAATTTTAAGATCTCTCCACAGGTGTTCAATGGGATTTAGATCTGGGCTCATTGCTGGCCACTTCAGAACTCTCCAGCGCTTCTTTGCCATCCATTTCTGAGTGCTTTTTGACGTATGTTTGGGGTCATTGTCCTGCTGGAAGACCCAGGATCTTGGACGCAAACCCAGCTTTCTGACACTGGGCCCTACAGTGCGACCCAAAATCCTTTGGTAATCCTCAGATTTCATGATGCCTTGCACACAGTCAAGGCACCCAGTGCCAGAGGCAGCAAAACAACCCCAAAACATCATTGAACCTCCACCATATTTTACCGTAGGTACTGTGTTTTGTTCTTTGTAGGCCTCATTCCGTTTTCGGTAAACAGTAGAATGATGTGCTTTACCGAAAAGCTCTATCTTGGTCTCATCTGTCCACAAGACGTTTTCCCAGAAGGCTTTTGGCTTACTCAAGTACATTTTGGCAAACTGTAGTCTTGCTTTTTTATGTCTCTGTGTCAGCAGTGGGGTCCTCCTGGGTCTCCTGCCATAGCGTTTCATTTCATTTAAATGTCGACGGATAGTTCGCGCTGACACTGATGCTCCCTGAGCCTGCAGGACAGCTTGAATGTCTTTGGAACATGTTTGGGGCTGCTTATCCACCATCCGGACTATTCTGCGTTGCAATCTTTCATCAATTTTCCTCATCCGTCCACGACCAGGGAGATTAGCTACAGTGCCATGGGTTGCAAACTTCTTGATAATGTTGCGCACTGTGGACAAAGGCAAATCTAGTTCTCTGGAGATGGACTTGTAACCTTGAGATTGTTGATATTTTGCCACAATTTTGGTTCTCAGGTCCTCAGACAGTTCTCGTCTCCTCTTTCTGTTGTCCATGCTTAGTGTGGCACAGACAGACACACAATGCAAAGGTTAAGTGAACGTCTCTCCTTTTTATCTGCTTTCAGGTGTGATTTCTATATTGCCCACACCTGTTACTTGCCCCAGGTGAGTTTACAGGAGCATCACATGCTTGTAACATTCTTATTTATCCGCAGTTGTGAAAGGGTGCCAATACTTTTGTCCAGCCCATTTTTGGAGGTTTGTGTGACATTATGTCGAATTTGCTTTCTTTCCTCCCTTTTTTTGTTTTGTCCCAATACACACAAAGGGAATAAACATGTGTATAGCAAAACATGTGTTAATGCAATACGTTTCGTGAGAAATACATGATTTCCTGGAGAAATATCAAGGGTGCCAACAATTTCGGCCATGACTGTATGAATGCAAACGTACACATTGAATGCAAATGTATATGAAAAGCTGCACATTTAAGTTATTGTGGCACACGCTGTGAGAGAACAAGGGCCGTGATTTACTATTAACTCTTAATTGATAAGCTGTAAGAGTGTCAGCTATGGGCAATTTTGAGTACTGTAGATTTCCACTGTTTAATGGGCATCTACAAGTTTAAAACTTGACACATTTGGTATCTCTTTATGTGACACAACCTCATATTTTGTATTCTACCAAAAAAATGGGTATTTTATTGTGTTATTGCTCTAACTAAAATAAATTTGAGAGTATTTTTTATGACATAAAAGATTGCAATTACCACCACTTTTTCTACAGTCTCTGCCCTCAGAAAATGTGTAATGTTTTGAGGGTAATATTCAGTTCTAAATTGCAATTTTAACATTTTAAGAAATAATAGCCCCTTCAGTGAAAGAGTTAAAATGGGGAAGGGTTAAGCTTTAGGAACTGTTTAACAGGTAATGGTAACTTAGGGGTTGGAAAACTTGCGGTTTGGACACAGGACTTTCTTTTTATATGTGTTTTGCAATGAAAGCCTCATGCAGAACTACTGTGCTTCCTGGAACTGGAAACTATTGTACCACTTCTATCTGCCTTGAGTTCAATTGAATGTACTGTCAGGCTATATCACCAGTAATTGCTTTACTCTAGACATTGCTTTGGACGCTGTACATTTTTATTTATCTATTTTTGTGTTAGTTTAGATTTATTCTTTTAAAAACAGTTTTGTTTAACACAAGTCTAATCTCACACTCAAAAATGAGAGCTCGGTGACCTTTCTCTTTTAGCGGCAATGCATATCAGCTTCAGCTGCTATTTCTGGATGTGGCGTTCTCATCATTTAATCATGCTTGATTAAACCTTGAAATAGTAACCTTGAATAATCCTGCTATTTCCATAGCATTTTTTTTTCTTTTTGGTGTCCCTTATACTGTAGTTGTGTATGTTCTACAAGATACATATACTACAGTGTATCAACAATTTCCATAAGAATGTGCAAGCTGGGTCATACAATACTTCAAAGTGGGAAGACTGAATTATAGTCTGGCAGTGGCATATATTTGTGGATCAACAAATAAAGCTAAAAGGTGCTGGCCTTATATGCAGGGGTGTATTTACCACAAGGCAAACAAGGCATTTGCCTAGGGCAGCATTTTCCAGGGGGCAGCAGGAGGGACACATGCAGCATGGGGACCAGGTGGGATCTGAGAGAGGCTGCGGGCTGCTTGACTCTTGTTCCTGGGGATGTCCAGAGCTGTGAAGGTGAGTTTCTTTCTCTCTCTCGCCGGGAGGGGAGTGGCCGGTGCATGGGCGGCGATGGTAGTGGAAGGCATTCTCGGGGGGGTGGGGGGGCAGGGGTGTTGTTGGTCAATATCAAGCTCCCTCCATGGGGGCGGGTTGGTTTCTGTCAAGCTCTCTCTGGATGGGGGGGGGGATTTTGTGTTGCCTAGGGCAGCACAAAACCTAAATACACCACTGCTTATATGGGCAGAACTCTTGGCAATTTCATACTTTTCCTACCACCATGATCCTTCCAAAAAAAATGAACCCCTTTTCTATGGCAAAGCTTTCAGCTGAACGGAAAGTGCTTTCACTAACTAAACACAATCATTTTTGCTTGATGGAAATCTCTCTTTGCATATTTATCACCACCAAGGTGGAGATCCTTTGTAAGCATGGAAAAAGAACAAATGTAAGTATGAAAAACAACCAGCTCCAAGTGGTTCACAACAAAATAAACTAGTCACAAATGTTACAAACTAATTTTACTTTTTCTTTTAAATTTACCAAACTATGTAATGTGAGGACCTATCTAAACAATCCAATGTTACTAGATCCAAATGACATTTAACAAGATCTAAAGGACATGGTTAGTTTAAAGCTCCAGCTTTAGATTCAGTTTAAATAGTTTGTTTGGGCCACGCTGGCCCAAACAAACTATTTCCCTCACTAGCATGGCCGCTGGATGGCTACATTCAGTATACAGCAGTGGGTTCCAGGTGCAAGGCAAAACCTTCCTGTCTCACACCAGGAACAAAATACCATTGCTCTGAGCAGCGCTTGGCCAGTTGGAGATTGTGGCATTATCAGCCCGCCTCTCTGACCTAGTCAGTCATAGGAAGCTTTGTATTCATTGATAGAATACAAAGCTACCTATGAATGGTTGAGGTCTGCTATTTTGTTCTGGATATAAGACAGAAAAGTCTCATCTAGAATCTGGAACACAGTGCTGTATACTGTATATAGTTGAGGCTACATACAGTTTATACAGTTTCATGTATTCTAATGAGGGAAATCATTCATTTGGATCAGCTTGGCCTGAACAAACTATTTAAACTGAAACTATCAGCTTTAAGTCTCAAGGACTCTTCAATAAGTATGTATGAAGGTACAGTTAATCCCTATGAATGCATCAGAAAAAAAAGCAGCATTCTTTTCCTTTTCTGACCTATGACTGATCCTTAGTCACAGCCAACCCATTGTGCCAAAATAAATAGATTCTCCCTTGTCACCTGCTGTGCTTGATGAGCTTTGTGCTTAACTGATCCCCCCCCATATAGTGTCTCTGGACTCTGCCCTACTTAACTCCCTCGACTAAGGGGTCTGACTGTGAAGCACTTATGCCCGAGGGGCCTATAGGTGCCTGTATGGCTTCTTCTCTTCTATCACTTCTGTCCTCTGACTGGCCAACTGATGGGAGAGTTTCTGGCTCAAGTCGGGGGTCAAGGAGGACCCCTCCCTCCCACACCTACCCCCCTCTTACATTCCCCCCTTCCTTTTTTTCCCACCTGTCTTAATATTGTGTTTCCTGTGCTGGCGAAGTTCAGCTCCTGGGAGGGCCCATTGATGGGGTGGCCCAAAAAGTCACTGCTTATAACTCCTCCATGATGGCTATTCCCTCTATGGCTTTCCCCCTTTTCTTGTGCATTATCTCTCCCTTCTAGGAATGTGGTACCAGACATCTTTTTCCTTCCCTTTTTGTTTTGTTTGATTATTTTTATTACTTTGTATGGATGACTGGTTCTTAGGTCAATCCCATATGGACATTATTCACTTGCCCCACCCCCATGTTTCATTGAGTTGTCTGTTGCTATTTCTACTTACCTGTTGGGGTACTTACATGTAATTTCTGTTTCTTAAACTTTACATCTGCTGTAACCCTCTTTATGCTTGTATATCTTTAAAAATGTGACACTAGGCTATATGCCTCTGAATTTGCATTTTGGCTTTGAATTGTTTGGCAAATAAGAGCCTATCATATGTTTGATACTCACTTCCAATAAAAATGTTTTTGGTAAAAAAAAAAAAATAGGTTTTCAGTTAAAAAATTTCTTCCTTGCACTTACATGCCTAATCAACAGCCACACCCCTTAGTGCAGAAAAAGAGAAGACATATCTGATCAGTTCTTGTTATTGGGGTCACTGGGTCTAAGTCTAGTGTCTATTGTATTGCACAGCCATACTTAAGGCACCTTAAAAATGGCTATAACAAGAACGTGATGGTAAAGCTATGAAAATGGAGAATATCAGGTAAATGTTTATCTGAATAAATATATTTTCCTTTCCTATTTTGGGCTGGGCTACATAATTGTATAGGTATAGGCAAGGAAAGGAAAGATAAAAAATAAAATCTATACATTGACATAAATATCATAACTATGCATATACAGGATCATATAGATACATACACAAAAATGTCTATACATATGAAACTTTCAGGTAAACAGACTAACTGTATATCTTATCCAAAATGTAAACCAGATGGTATCCTGGTCTGCAAAGAAAAAAATCTATTATAATTCCTATTACAGGAAATCGTATTGTACATTTCCAACTCACTTTAAGCAGAATACTCTTTCAATTCCATAAAAAGTAAACAACGAAAGCATTCTATTGTGTTAGTCTAGCTATGACTAAGAAGCCATTATAAGTCTGAAACCAGCATAAATGGCTGTTTTTTATTCTGACACATGAAGTTATGGACATTTAGCTTGCTACACATTCCTTAAAAACTTAATCTAAATACTTTGTGAGTGTGTAGTATGCTCAGCCCCTTCTCCTCCCCTGTAGCTTTCTAGCCTCTTATAGCAGCAATTCCTGACCGTCATTTTGACAGCACAGAGTTGTTTTATTTTATTTATACAGGTGAAGTTTATTTGTTTTTGTATAAATTGAAAGTCAGAACAGCATCTGCGGACTTAAGAGGAATTATGATGAAGCAATATTAATATTTCTTCATTGTAACGTTTCTGGTTTATTCACTCAGGGGTGACCATTGATCTACATATGAAGTTGATTAAATTAACCTTACTAGTTAAAAAGAAACAAATAAATGAATAAATAAATGAATAAGTATAAACTTGTTTAAAATGTTCCTAGGTAACTCCTTAGTAACTAATTTAAAAACTCTAATAATCCCTAATTAACCCCTTCTTTCCTTTTTCTCCTTAGCTGATATTTTGTGGCTTTTTTTTCAGTTTTTTTTTTACCATTAATATTTAAAAATATTTTAATTAATTTGTAAAAAAACTTAATTATGCTTTGCAATAGAAACAAATATTAATGCAATTATACACAGGAGAAATTATAGAATTAATTTGCACATTTTAAAAAAAGGGCTGTTTTATAACTAACACAGGCCAAACTATAAAAAAGTGCTTTGTTTTTCATCTAGTTACATTTTTTGTCTATTGACTGCATAAAAAAATATTTTTTTCAAAACAATATTGCAAAAAAAGCATTGCCTGCACTGAAAAAAAAACAATATACTGTATGCATCACTTCAGTAGGCCCATAGTTGTGGTCAGGGAGTGTATAAGATGTTAACTGGAGCAGATGTGTAGCTCTGGAGTTCTTCCTATTGACCATTCTTCTAACCTGTAGAGACTACTGACCCTTTCTGGGCGCTCTCCATTTTCCTGCTGGTTGACCATGAAAAGGGAAGGAATACTGCTACCCGTCATCGTGCAGAAGACTATGAAGATTCCTGAGGAGTGGCTAGAACAAATTTGCTGGGCTACACCAACATAATGAGGCAGATGGAAACAGATGCTGCTGAGACCATGAAATCAGCTAATTTGTCAGCCTTCATGAAGGGCTGCCAGGCCACACTTACCTCTACAATTTATTAACTGCAAGTGGACTTCAGTTTGATTTGCCAGGACACAGACACATTTAGGGATCATCTAGGGGCAGTGAAACAGTGTTTTAGCAAAGCAGAGGACACATTGTGTGATAATTCTTCTGTCGCTTGCACTCTCCAAACCGAGGTGAAGTACCTGGAGTGCAGGGCTGAAGATTTTGGAGAATCAAATCAATCAAATGAGCAACCTCTGCTTAGTAGACTCCACAGAGGGTGAATATTTAATACATACCCTGCTTCCACAAACTCTCTTTTCAATCTTATTTACAGTGGATTATACCCATCATATGCCAACACATGTGGCCAACAAGGTATACCACAACGTACAGTATTTTCATTTGCAAGAACAGAAACTTTGGAAATTGGGACCATATCCTCAGAGTGGCAAAAGCACAGGGTGAACTCTATTTTGGCAATTATGAACTACTTTTATTCCTAAACTATTCAGTGTATGCCCCAAATCTCTAGAGATCCTTCATGCCATGAAAGCCAAACGCTGCTCCAAAGGAATTAATACAGTATTTTTTTCCTACTCGGAGTGGATGTTCACATCTGGATGTGAAGGCTACATAATTCTTTGTGAATCCAGAGGAGGCTTTTAAATAGCTCCAGACCCTGTGCAAGTATTAATAACTCCTATGTTTTTTCTTCCTTAAATACTGTCACCACATCCAGGTATTAGATCCTGGGTGGCTAGGCTTGGATACTAAACCTGTGGGGAAGTATTTGTTTCTAGATTGAGCTTTCTGAGGAGTGAACTAGTGAGTTGTGTTTCTTTAGTGCTTGCCTCACTGTTATATTCCATAGCTGGGTGAAGAGAACTACTGCATCACTTGGGGTCATAACTTCCATGTGCCCATGACAACCAACATGGGGATGGCAGCATCACCCCACTCCCTGTGCTATTCCATGTTATTTTATGGCAGGAACCGCTTGAGCTCTCTGTGCTTTCCATATTGCACCACCCCCTCAAGGTCTCCTTGAGTGCTCTGAATATGTGAGTGTTCTGACCTTAACTGTTCAATAGTGTTACTATTTTAAATTATTCTTATACACCAAGCCTAACAGTCTAGCTTTCACTTGAAGTGGTCCACAGAAACTGTCCTTCTAAAACTCACCAATGACCACTTACAAACTGCTAAAAGCAATGGCCACTACTTTGTACTCATACTATTATACTATTTTGTTACCTTTTATAAAGTTGCACATCCACTTTTATGCAAAAAACTGCACCCCCTTGGTCTCCAAGACTTTGTTCTTTCCCTGTTCTTCTTCTTTGTATATAGGTGCTCCTTCAGTATCACATACAATTCCATTGCTCCTTTCTCTTTCCATAGGGGTCCCCCAGGCATTGTCCTCAGATCCCTTCTATTCTTTAGCTACATCTCCATCTTTGACATACTATATACGTATGGCTGTCACATCACTCTCTAAAGGCCCTCTGCTCATGTCAGGGTGTTATGTGTAACACTGGACTTTGAACTCTTCTTTTGGCCTCACATCCAATCACTGTCCAAATCTTGCTGCCTTCACCTCCATAACATTTCTAAAATGTAGCCTTTCCTAACCAATGGCATTATCATGTTACACATGCGTTCTCTGAGTGTTTGCCTTTAAATAATTTTGTCCCTACCTCACTCTTCAGCTAAAACATGTTCTATGTAGTTAGCCCTCCCCCCCCCCCTTCTTCTTCATGGGTAGTCTCCATTTTATTCTCCACATGCACTGTATTCTGCTGCAGCTAGACACACCATAATTTTTTGAACCAATACATTCATTCACTGGACTAGTTAGAGATCCCACTTGCAGTGTTTAGACTGGGGAGGCAGAACTGACATCACCAAGATACCGACAGTATTTGCACCCTTGCTATCTTTCATCTTAACTATATTGCAACTCCTTCCATGTTGGCTTACTTTTATACAAGCTATCCCACTTCAGTTTATAATGAATTCTACTACCAGACCCATCCACCTCACCAACCATTTAGTGTCCATCATTCCTCTCTGCCAGTCTCTCCACAAATAAAATTTTAAATACCAACCCAACAGCAACATGCAAAGCCATCCACAACTCTTCCTCAGGCTAAAACACCAACCTTATAATAGTCCCCTTCACTCCTACCAACACCTACTACTCTCTAGCTCTTTTGCACCTCCTTCCATGTTCATATCCTGGACTTCTCCAAAGCCTCTCCCATCCTCTAGAACTATCTACCCCAAACTGTCTGGCTGCTTCCTGCTCTGTTAATCTTTAAGCAATCCCTAAAAACTCACAAAAGCCTAACAACTGAAATTTAATTTACTTTATCGACTCTTGTATCCCTTTCCCCTCTTTTTTTTAGATTATAAGCTCTGGTGAGTAGTGATGGGCCAAACATTCCCCTGTTCAGTTTGTGGTCGAACAATCGGAAATAACAAAAGTTCAACCGCAAATTTCAAACCAGGACAATTCACTAAGCATTATCTTACTGCATCTGAGTATACGGTAAGATAACGCACAGCTACTAAAATATCGCATGAGTTAAATTATTAAGTTATGTGGTATTTTAGTAGTGGAAATATTCTTTAATGTTTCAGCTGTCAGCAAGGTTTTCCACTGACAGGTGAATGTAAAAAGAATTGCCCGCAATTAAAAAATAAGCAGAAAAATGGTGTGTGGTCCCTCCCCCATCCATACCAAGCCCTTCGGATCTGGTATGGATTTTGAGGGAAACCCCCATGCCAAAATTAAAAAAAAAAATGGTGTGGGGGTCCCTCCAAATTCCATACCAGACCCTTATCTGAGCATGCAGCCTGGCAGGTCAGGAAAGGGGTAATGAGCGAGTGCCCCCCTTTCTCCTGAACCATACCAGGCCACATGCCTTCAACATGGGGTGGTGATGCTTTGGGGCAGGAGGAGACATGTTGATGTTAATGGGGACAAGGGCCTCTTCCCCACAGCTGGGGCCGGTGGTTGTGGGGATTTGTGGGAGGGGGGGCTTATCAGAATCTGGAAGTCCTCTTTAACAAGGGCGCCCACAGATCCCGCCCCCCCATGTGAATGAGTATGGGGTGCATGGTACCACTACTCATTCACAAAAAAAAAGTATAGTGCAAAAAATAACAGAAGACAGTCTTTGACAAGTCCTTTATTAAAAAAAAAAAAAAAAAAAAGTCCCCTGAAGTAGATTCAGCATCAATCATGATGCCAGCTACCACTGCCGACCCAAGAAAAAGAGAAAAAAAACACTCCGCTCTTGATGCTGGCTCCCAGCCACCTGACAGTTCTTAAATATCTAAGGGGTAGGGCCACCCAGTGATGTCAACCGGCTCACCTCACCCCCTTATGACATCATCATGCGCTGTGAATATGGTCAGGTGCATTACTTTGGCCAATCACAATGCACTTTCAGAACATGAACACACAGATGGCCTAGGTTTGAGTTGAACTTACGTTTGACTCAAACATTAAGTCCAACATTACTGGTGAGCAGGGATCTTCTAACTGACTTGTCTTGCATTGGACTGTAACTGTACTGTACTATGATGCATATCTCCATTTAGTGGTCAAATGCTGTATTTTCAATTTTGAATCAATGCCATAGTTCAGAATTTGCAGTAATTCTCAATGCATTTTTTTAAACAATTAGCACAGATATATGCAAGGTGATGTGAGTTATGGAAATATAAAGTTAATACTTATGTTTTGCCAGTTTTATCACGTTGGTATCATAAAATATTGAGCTCATGTATGTTACACTTCAAAACCTGGAACAGTAATGAAAGAGAATGCATTACAATAATGTCACATCTGTCAACAAGCAAATCCATTCATAGCAAACTATTCTGACAAGTGACTTAGAGTTTGATGTCAAGAAACCAATTCCATTCATGGCATTAAAAACCTTTACAATCTTTCTTGAATAAGTGAATTGTATGCTACAAGTTATTTAATACTAAATTTATAGAAATTAAACATTAATTAAATTATCTACTGAAATAAGTGTTCTACATATAGCCATCTTATTATCACAATCATTTATACAATGTAAAGATGCTAATAGTATCAATTAAATTGCTTTTCTGCACTAGTTGAACCACAGGTTATACATGTTCTGTTGATATATGACTGTGCTATATCCTCTCTTTGTTGTTGTATTATATGAATCAACAGTGTATGAAGTTTGAGAATACTTTGTAAAAAATATTTACTTATGATAAATGAATGGTTGCAAAAAATAAAATAGAACTTTATACTTCAGCTGTTTTTTATTAGGAGAAATGCTGAGTCTGAAATGGAATTTTGCAAACCAGAAATATAATTCCTTTAAAAAAAACTGCATGTATAAGAATGCTCTTTCACTAATGTGGAAGTCATCTGGATTACCATGGCTATTAAACATGTATGTAAACGTCCGTGACTACTCTTCCTTGGGATCCTTTGAATATAGGACTCAGGAGGCATTTGAATATATACAAGCAAAGGGGACAGGACATAGTGTTCTCACATGCTCTTATATATGGGTGAGATTTTTATTCTTCTCTGGGTCCATGGGTGAGAGATATCTTCTCCCTTTTTGTTGATGTTTATAAATAGTTCATCAAAAAACACATGCAGGTTAAGCTCCAGAAAAGTTTTACCCCTTCATGACCAGTCCATTTTCTTTGCTATTTGGTACTGCACTACTTTAACTGGCAATTGCACAGTTATGCAAAACTGTACCCATATGTAATTTATATCATTTTTTTTCACAGAAATAGGGATTTTTTTTTTATTTTTTATTATATACACAGAAAAAAAAAAAAAAACAACAGCAATATTTTCTGTTATAAAATATATCAACTAAAATTACATTTCTTCATAAATTTAGGCAAAAATCTATTCTGCTATATGTCTTTGTTACAACAAAATCCCAATAAGTGTATATTAATTGGCTCGTGTGAAAGTTATAACATCTACAAACTAAGGTATATACAGTAAGTTTGAAAATTGATCAATTCTGATTTACTGATGGCCGATCTCATTTCTTGAGGTCCTTAAAATGCCAAAACAGTACATATACCCCCCAAACAAGACAATTCAAGGTATTTAGTAAGAGGCATGGCAGTTTTTTGAAGTTGTAATTATTTTTTCACTATTTTTTTTTTACATACCATCACCAGAGCAGTACAGCGACATCATATGACTGGTGTGGTGATGATCAAGGACACAAACTGGTGAGAATATGTAAAAAAAATAATAAATAAATAATTTTTCATGCAATTTGTTTAATTAGAATTTTTTATTTTATTACTATTTTTTTAAACATTTTTTTCATCAGAGTAGTTCAGTGTCACCACTGTACTATTTTGGGGGTGATCAGAGATTTTTTTTTACACTTTGATTGCTGTTACAAAAAATCAGCAATATTTTGACCTGTCATGAATGGGTTACATTCATAACAGCTGTGATTACTAGTGATCTATGATTGGCTACAGCTAATCACATGGTACAGGGTGCTGTGAATGGCCCAGGTTTCATGTGATATAGGAAGCAGAGTTGTTATGAATAGGATTAATTCACAACAGCTTTGTTGTCATTGTGATTATGTGATTGCATAGCTATCACATGATCCATGGGTCACTGAAAGGTTCCCCAGTACTGTGAGCCGCAATCCCCTGTGTCCTGCAGAGAGGCGCTTGTAAACCTGTGCAGGTTGGATGACATACATGTACGCGATCCAGCCTGCACGTGTCGCCTGATTGCAGTAAATGTACTGTGGGTGTTTGGCAAGTTCAATGACTGTGATCTGAAGCATCATCAGACATCTCAAATTACAGGCACATTGTACAGAGAATATTGGAGTGGCTCTGTACCTTTTGATCACAGTGAATAAAATTTTATGAATGAACATATCAGCAGAAGCAGCAGCAGCAGCAGCAGCTTGATGGTGAATGGTTTTAGATGATTGTTGGAACTTTTTTTTAAGCCCAACTCCAGGAAAAGTAAAAATCCTCCCTTGCAGTGGGGCTGCACCAGCACTGCAAGGGTGAAATGCTCACTTAGGTCTATTGGCAAGAAAAGCTGTTTTATTTAATAAGTTATCCATTTCCCCAGCAGACAGCACTCCCCTATGCTCAAGTGGTGGGCTGTTCCTTGGCTTCCTCATGTGCAATGCAGGGCTACAGGCCCTGCATCAGTCTTGATGACATTAAGGGCATGAAACCTCCAGAGCATAGGGGAAAAGAGGCTGGGCAGAACCAAAAGATGTAAATGAGCATATAACCCTTGCAGTGTGGGGGCGACCTCATTGCATGGGGGGAATTTTACTTTCCCCAAAGTTCAGCTTTAAAATAGTTATGTGTTTTTTAAGACATGGAACACATACAAATATATTAGTCATATTAAAGCTGTTGCCATTACAAACTCCACTGGAAACTTTATCATTACAGCTTTTATAGATGTAAGACATGTGGAGTTATTTATGTAGCATGCTGCACTGGTAACTTGCTTTATGTTGCATAAACCATCAGGAGACAAAAATATCTAGCATAAGAATATGTAAAAAGTAAAAAAAATGTTTCATGGGCTCATAGGAAACAATACTTCAATTCTTGTAAACAGAAGCACATTTAATATACATAATTTAACTTACTGTCAAGACATTTGACTTTTATTATGTTGCTAAACTGTTTACGCTCTACTAAGTATCGTTATTAGTAAAGCTCTTTGTGATCAGCAGAAATACTATAACAGTGATTCTGGAAATTAAAATAAGGAAACGATTTAGTAAATTGATCTCTAATGACTAGCTGCTGTATATTGCTGTAATTTTAGAAGCTGTTCCATTGTTTCTGCTGTAGTGTTTTTTGTTGAATATTATGTAATTTGTTTCCTTGCCTTAGACCAGTAGTGATTATAATGGTCAGAATGTTAACATGAAAATAAACATAAAGGAAAAAATGTAGACAATGTGCCTTATACATAACATTTTTTTCGGGGCAAAATATATTTTTTCAGCTGTGTTCATTTGTATAAGTATAAAAGTAATATATATATATATATATAATTTATTTTTTTAACATTGTATTCCTTTTTATTAGATAATAAAAAAACTTCCTACCATGGATTTAGGTAAGTATTTGGACAGTTACTTTAAATTACTGTGGCAATACACTAGAGGGGATGGATTGTTTGTTGAGGGGAGGAAACTTCTCTGGCCAAACTTCAACTTTAAGGGTCTTTTTTAGAGATGAGCGAATTATTCAAAAATTTGGTTCGGCTGATTCGCCGAAGTCGCGGAATAAATTTGCTTCGAGCCGAATATATTCGCTGCGAATTTAACTTATAAAAAGGGTGTTTCTAGGCTTCAGAGAGCCTTTATATTAGTGCAGAACACTGTACCTTTAATTTAAATGCCCTTGGAGTCTGCTGGGGAAGAGAAATAATACTGTCAGTCAGTATGACATGCAGATGATCTTAGAATCACCGCATACTTCACTCATTTGGGCAGTCACGGGGCCAAAACCAGAGTGTGGAGCCACAGTGTGGCGGTGGAGGCAGCAGCAATGGGAGGCCATACAGCACCCTATGACAAAATGGAACCCACCAGCAGTGCGAGGAGACCTGAAAGTGGCACATGGCAGAGTGTGGCGATGGAGACAGCAGCAATGGGAGGCCGTACAGGGACCCATGACACACTCTGGACCTGGCAGCAGCATGAGGAGGCGGTACAGGGGCCCATGACAGATTACGGGCCTGGCAGCAGCATGAGGAGTCGGTACGGGGGCCCATGGCAGATTACGGGCCTGGCAGCAGCATGAGGAGGCGGTACAGGGGCCCATGGCAGAGTGGCGGAGCGTAAGCAGCTAAAATTGAAGGCCATACAGAGGCCTATGTTAAAAAGTCCCCCCAGCAGCAGCGTGGGGAGACGACTATCAAGAGTCCAATGGCAGAGTGGCGGAGCAGAAGCAGCTTCAATTGAAGGCCATACACAGGCCTAGGTTTAAAAGTCCCTCACAGTTAATTCCAATAACGAAATCTACTCCTCCGTGCAATCTACTTACGAGACCCTGGGCAGGTCTGGGTCCAATTTGTGGTAGAGACTGGTTTTGTTCAGCCATGCTTGAGCGAGTAATAACAGGTCTGTGCTGCCCTTTGGTGTCTGGCTTAATGCGCACAACACTGGACGTCCCAGCGTTTGTCAACGATTTGCCGTTAAGTGATGCAAACCCGCTGAACCACGTTCATGAGGAGCCGGTACAGGGGGCCATGAATCAGTATGGACCTGGCAGCAGCGTGAGCAGACGACAGAGGCACATGGCGCAGGGTGGCGGTGTAGGCAGCATTATTCTGAAGCCATACACAGGCCTAGGTTAAAAAGCGGAAGCCGTCAGTAGCGTGAGCAGACGACAGAGACATATGGCGCAGGGTGGCGGTGGATGCAGCAGTATTCGGAAGCCAAACACAGGCCTCGGTTAAAAAGCGGAAGCCGTCAGCAGCGTGAGCAGACGACAGAGGCACATGGCGCAGGGTGGCGGTGGAGGCAGCAGCAATGGAAGGCCATACAGCACCCTATCACAAAATGGAACCCACCAACAGTGTAAGGAGACCTGAAAGTGGCACATGGCAGAGTCTGGCGATGAAGTCAGCAGCAATGGGAGGCCGTACAGGGACCCATGACACACTCTGGACCTGGCAGCAGCAAGAGGAGGCGGTACAGGGGCCCATGGCAGAGTGGCGAAGCGTAAGCAGCTTAAATTGAAGGCCATACAGAGGCCTATGTTAAAAAGTCCCCCCAGCAGCAGTGTGGGGAGACGACTATCAAGAGTCCAATGGCAGAGTGGCGGAGCAGAAGCAGCTTCAATTGAAGGCCATACACAGGCCTAGGTTAAAAAGTCCCCCCAGCAGCAGCGTGGGGAGACGACTATCAAGAGTCCAATGGCAGAGTGGCGGAGCGGAAGCAGCTTCAATTGAAGGCCATACACAGGCCTAGGTTAAAAAGTCCCCCCAGCAGCAGTGTGGGGAGATGACTATCAAGAGTCCAATGGCTGAGTGGCGATCCAGGAAGTCAGCGTTGTGATTGCAGATGCAATGCAGAGATTCTATGAGGTGATGCCGTGGGTGCGAAGAAGATCATATACCGTCGTACTTCCATCCATAAGACGGAACAACCTGCGAACCGGGAGCTTTATTGCCCTGACCCGCTGAGCAGCTTCTGGGATACCCAAGAGGCCCATGGCAGAGTGGCGGAGCGTAAGCAGCTTCAATTAAAGGCCATACAGAGGCCTATGTTAAAAAGTCCCCCCAGCAGCAGCGTGGGGAGACAACTATCAAGAGTCCAATGGCAGAGTGGCGGAGCGGAAGCAGCTTCAATTGAAGGCCATACACAGGCCTAGGTTAAAAAGTCCCCCCAGCAGCAGTGTGGGGAGACGACTATCAAGAGTCCAATGGCTGAGTGGCGATCCGGGAAGTCAGCGTTGTGATTGCAGATGCAATGAAGAAATTTTATGAGGTAATGCCGTGGGTGCGAAGAAGATCATATACCGTCGTACTTCCATCCATAAGACGGAACAACCTGCGAACCGGGAGCTTTATTGCCCTGACCCGCTGAGCAGCTTCTGGGATACCCAAGAGTTTGGCTTCTGTGGGGAATATGGTTGAAAACTGAAACTTAAAGGCATGTTGACGGAAGGGCACCAGTGTCAGTGCTCCGGAGGGAATATAGCTTCAAAGCTGACACTTAAAGGTATATCGACGGTCAGAGACCACAGGAAGTGGAGCTTGCGTCTTAAATCGACTGAATGTGGCAGACGTGAAACGTCTACGGGCCGTATATGAAACGGGTTGTTCCTCTTTCTGGAATAAGTGTTGGAAATGGCCACTCTTTTTGGTGTGGCGTTTTGTCTATTTAATTCTGATAACGGACTCTACTCCTCCGTGCAATCTAGTTACGAGACCCTGGGCAGGTCTGGGTCCAATTTGTGGTAGAGACTGGTTTTGTTCAGCCATGCTTGAGCGAGTAATAACAGGTCTGTGCTGCCCTTTGGTGTCTGGCTTAATGCGCACAACACTGAACGTCCCAGCATTTGTCAACGATTTGCCGTTAAGTGATGCAAACCCGCTGAACCATGTTCATGAGGAGCCGGTACAGGGGGCCATGAATCAGTATGGACCTGGCAGCAGTGTGAGGAGACCCGAAAGTGGCACATGGCGCAGGGTGGCGGTGGAGGCAGCAGTATTCGGAAGACATACACAGGACTAGTTTAAAAAGCGGAAATCGTCAGCAGCGTGAGCAGACGACAGAGGCACATGGCGCAGGGTGGCGGTGGAGGCAGCAGTATTCAGAAGCCATACACAAGCCTAGGTTAAAAAGCGGAAGCCGTCAGCAGCGTGAGCAGACGACAGAGGCACATGGCGCAGGGTGGCGGTGGAGGCAGCAGTATTCGGAAGCCATACACAGGCCTAGGTTTAAAACTGGAACCCAGCAGCGTGAGCAGACGACAAAGACGCACATGGCAGAGGATGGATCTGGCAGCAGTATGAGAAGGCGGTACAGGGGCCCGTGGCACAGTGTGGTGATGGGGGCTACAGCAACTGGATGCCAGAAAGTGGCCGATAGGGCTATATACTGCATGGAATTATAAAGTTGTAAAGACAGCGGCCTATAAGGCTATACACACTATAGCAATCATGACTTGATTGACCATTGGCCTATAAGGCTATACACAGCATGAATATCATGACTTATTCTGAGAGTGGTTTGGAAGGCTATATACAAAAAGTAATTCATGAGCTGTCCGGACAGCGGACAATAAGTACATATATACAAATCAATTCATCAGCTGTCCAGCCAGTGGCCTCAAAGGCGACACATATAGAAAGCAATTCATGAGCTGTTCAGACAGCGGCCTCTAAGGCGACAGATATACAAAGCAATTCCCGAGGTGTTCAGGGAGCGGCCTGAACGGCTAGGTTATTACTAAATATATTTTTATGGCCAAACATCGGCCTATAAATAGATGTCTACACAGTGACAAAAAATTATGTCGCCAGACAGCGGCCCCTAAGGCGACAGATATACAAAGCAATTCCCGCGAGCGCACAGGGCCCACAGTGTCTGAGGATGGACGTTGGCGCAGAAAGGCAGAGACCAACTGACTACATAGGTGGTTTTTATAGTACTTTATTTTGGCCTCCCTCTCAGCAGGTGTGAAAAAGGCCACCATTTTTGAACGGTAGCGAGGGTCCAACAAGGTGGACAGCCAAAAGTCATCCCTCTGTCTGATGGCTATTATTCGGCTGTCGCTACGCAAGCAACCGAGCATGCTATGGGCCATTTGTGCCAAGGAATGCGAGGGACTCCCTGCCTCCATCTCCACAGCATACTGCCACGGTGCGTCTGGGTCCTCTGTCTCCTCCTCCTCCTCTACCAGATGCTCCTGCTCCTCCACTCCTGTCCGCTGAGTGGAAAAACCACCCATTTCACTCAATAATTCCTGAGCACCAATGTCCTCCTCTACCTCCTCCTCTTCTTCCTGTCCTGCCCCCACAGGGGTCATGTGGCGTTGAGATCTGTGCGCCACGTCTACCGCACCCTGACCAGCCATTGTTAACAGCATTTGTTCCAGGACGTGCAACAGAGGAATGACGTCATTCATCCCATAGTCCTGCCGACTCACGAATAGCGTGGCCTCCTCAAAGGGCCTGAGCAAGCGGCAGGTGTCACGCATGAGCTGCCAATGGCTGACATCTAAGTTACACAGGGGAGTACCTTTATCCGCTTGTAACATTAGGAAATCGGTGATGGCCTTTCGCTGTTCGTAAAGGCGGTCTAACATATGTAGGGTTGAATTCCACCTTGTTGCAACGTCGCAGATCAGGCGATGCTGTGGAATTCCGTTCTGCCGCTGCAGCTCAAGGAGGGTGTGCTTTGCGGTGTAGGAATGGCTGAAATGCATGCAAAGTTTACGTGACATTTTAAGGATGTCTTGCAGTGGGATGGTGGATTTTAGGAACCGCTTGACAACCAGATTGAACACGTGAGCCATGCATGGCGCATGGCACAACCTTTTTTGACGCAGAGCAGACACCATGTTCTTTCCGTTATCGGTCAACACGGTTCCGATTTTCAGTTTGCACGGAGACAGCCATCTGTCAATTTCTCTGTTCATTACACTGAGAAGTTCCTCCCCTGTGTGACTACGTTCGCCAAGGCATACCAGGTGCAGCACAGCGTGACACCGTTGCGCCCTGCACATGTGATATGCCGGTCGGGTAATGGGACTTGGCACGGGGGTGGCGGCTGAGGACACGGCGGAAGAAGAGGTGGTAGAGGCGGACATCTTTGCTGGACCAAGGACGTGCAAACGTGGAGGCAAAAGCGGCGTGACCTGTCCAAGTTGCTGGTGCGGCTGTGCCGGCACCACGTTCACCCAGTGGGCCGTAAATGACATGTACTGTCCCTGACCGTAGTTACAGCTCCACACGTCGGCGCTGCCGTGCACTTTGGCAGAGACCGACATGCTCAAAGACTGGTCCACCATCTCTTCTACATGTGAATGCAGGGCTGGCACTGCCTTTTTGGTGAAGAAATGCCGGCTTGGCACTCTCCACCGCGGCTCGGCACAAGCCATCATTTCTCGGAAAGGTGCTGAGTCCACCACTTGGAAAGGGAGGGACTGCAGCACCAGCAACTTGGACAGGAGGACGTTCAGCTTTTGCACCGTCGGGTGCGTGCTCGCAAACTGTTGTCTCTTGGAAACGGATTCCAAGAAAGACTGCTGACGGAATCCGTGAAGAGGAGTAGCAGGAGAAGGAGCATCTGAACGAGTGGAAGATGCCAACGAGGGACAACTCCCCTCAGCAGAGGTGTTGGAGCCTTGACTGGCTGATAGAGGGCGATTGACGTCGGGTGACGGAGCAAGTAACGGAGCGGGTGATGGAGCGGGGGCTGGGGCAGGCAGAACCGCCGTATCTTTATCACGGTTTTCCCAGGCCACCGAATGGCGACGCTGCATATGCTGACGCAACGCTTTCTGGCCACATAGTCGACATACGGCTACGTTTACTTCCTCGGGCGGCTTGACGAAAAATTGCCACACCGCCGAGTAGGAAACTTTGCCCCCGCTACTCCTCACTGGCTGACTGCTACTTCCTCCGTGCACACCGGCACCACTACTGGCCGTGGTGGTAGGCTGCAGTGGAGCTGGTGCTCTACTCCGTGGCCGTTTGGCTCCACTGACACTGCTGCGACCCTGCTGCCTCCTGGGCAACCCACCGACTGTTTTGCTCGCTGGCAAGCTGGCACCCTCTTCTCCTGATGATGCGGAAGCAATAGCCTGATGACGACGAGGCTGCCAAGTGCGATCAGCCTCATCATCATCAATTAGGGTCTCCGCGTCACTACTAGCCCCCTCGGCTGCGTGTGGGTCAGGAGACAGACCTGTCTCTAGACCGGCTACCGAGCCACTCTCCTCGCCACTACTTCTTCGCCTGGCTGCTGAAGAGGCGGATGTCTCCCCCCGTTCCTGACCGCCCTCTGTTAGCTCTTCCTCACTGTACAGTGGGGCTGAGCCCACAGCATGCGATACTTCGCTTGGTGAGGGAACACCAAAGGACAGGGGCAGGTCGAGGACACGTGATTTCAGTGGGCTTGCTCCCGGGCCATGCCAACTAACGGTTGTGTCTGACGTACCCACCGACCGTTGGCTGTAGGTGTCAGAGGTGACCTGGGAAGAGGAAGACGACCGAGTCAACCAATCGATGACGGCAGGGTTGTCGGTGGAGACACGACCGCTGGATGACACCGGGAGCACTGGCCTCTGGCTGCGACTAGTGCTGCCTCGACCCCTTCCTCTACTGCCACATAGTCGACATACGGCTACGTTTACTTCCTCGGGCGGCTTGACGAAAAATTGCCACACCGCCGAGTAGGAAACTTTGCCCCCGCTACTCCTCACTGGCTGACTGCTACTTCCTCCGTGCACACCGGCACCACTACTGGCCGTGGTGGTAGGCTGCAGTGGAGCTGGTGCTCTACTCCGTGGCCGTTTGGCTCCACTGACACTGCTGCGACCCTGCTGCCTCCTGGGCAACCCACCGACTGTTTTGCTCGCTGGCAAGCTGGCACCCTCTTCTCCTGATGATGCGGAAGCAATAGCCTGATGACGACGAGGCTGCCAAGTGCGATCAGCCTCATCATCATCAATTAGGGTCTCCGCGTCACTACTAGCCCCCTCGGCTGCGTGTGGGTCAGGAGACAGACCTGTCTCTAGACCGGCTACCGAGCCACTCTCCTCGCCACTACTTCTTCGCCTGGCTGCTGAAGAGGCGGATGTCTCCCCCCGTTCCTGACCGCCCTCTGTTAGCTCTTCCTCACTGTACAGTGGGGCTGAGCCCACAGCATGCGATACTTCGCTTGGTGAGGGAACACCAAAGGACAGGGGCAGGTCGAGGACACGTGATTTCAGTGGGCTTGCTCCCGGGCCATGCCAACTAACGGTTGTGTCTGACGTACCCACCGACCGTTGGCTGTAGGTGTCAGAGGTGACCTGGGAAGAGGAAGACGACCGAGTCAACCAATCGATGACGGCAGGGTTGTCGGTGGAGACACGACCGCTGGATGACACCGGGAGCACTGGCCTCTGGCTGCGACTAGTGCTGCCTCGACCCCTTCCTCTACTGCCACGTCTGCTCACTCCTGAAACATTGCCTCCTCTGCCACTCCTCTGCGTGTTGTCTGACATACTCTTTAATTCAATAAGCACCCCAAAAATAAAAACGGATTTAACTCTTTGAACGTACAATAGTGGTTGTGAAGCAGAAAGTCAGTTTATTTAGCACAATCGGTCAATTGCAGCTTGCCGTTGGCTGGAAACTGTACGTTTAGGTCACTGGAATGCACTAATCACCCAAAAAATATTACCGCCAGCCGGTGTGTAAATGGATTTAACTCTTCGAACGTACAATAGTGGTTGTGAAGCAGAAAGTCAGTTTATTGTACACAATCGGTCAATTGCAGCTTGCCGTTGGCTGTAAACTGTACGTTTATGTCACTGGAATGCACTAATCACCCAAAAAATATTACCGCCACCCGGCGTGTAAATGGATCTAACTCTTTGAACGTACAATAGTGGTTGTGAAGCAGAAAGACAGTTTATTTAGCACAATCGGTCAATTGCAGCTTGCCGTTGGCTGGAAACTGTACGTTTATGTCACTGGAATGCACTAATCACCCAAAAAATATTACCGCCACCCGGCGTGTATATGGATTTAACTCTTTGAACGTACAATAGTGGTTGTGAAGCAGAAAGTCAGTTTATTTAGCACAATCGGTCAATTGCAGCTTGCCGTTGGCTGGAAACTGTACGTTTATGTCACTGGAATGCACTAATCACCCAAAAAATATTACCGCCACCCGGCGTGTAAATGGATCTAACTCTTTGAATGTACAATAGTGGTTGTGAAGCAGAAAGTCAGTTTATTTAGCACAATCGGTCAATTGCAGCTTGCCGTTGGCTGGAAACTGTACGTTTATGTCACTGGAATGCACTAATCACCCAAAAAATATTACCGCCACCCGGCGTGTATGTGGATTTAACTCATTGAATGTACAATAGTGGTTGTGAAGCAGAAAGTCAGTTTATTTAGCACAATCGGTCAATTGCATCTTGCCGTTGGCTGGAAACTGTACGTTTATGTCACTGGAATGCACTAATCACCCAAAAAATATTACCGCCACCCGGCGTGTAAATGGATCTAACTCTTTGAACGTACAATAGTGGTTGTGAAGCAGAAAGTCAGTTTATTTAGCACAATCGGTCAATTGCAGCTTGCCGTTGGCTGGAAACTGTACGTTTATGTCACTGGAATGCACTAATCACCCAAAAAATATTACCGCCAGCCGGCGTGTAAATGGATCTAACTCTTTGAACGTACAATAGTGGTTGTGAAGCAGAAAGTCAGTTTATTTAGCACAATCGGTCAATTGCAGCTTGCCGTTGGCTGGAAACTGTACGTTTATGTCACTGGATGCACTAATCACCCAAAAAATATTACCGCCACCCGGCGTGTAAATGGATTTAACTCTTTGAACGTACAATAGTGGTTGTGAAGCAGAAAGTCAGTTTATTTAGCACAATCGGTCAATTGCAGCTTGCCGTTGGCTGGAAACTGTACGTTTATGTCACTGGAATGCACTAATCACCCAAAAAATATTACCGCCAGCCGGCGTGTAAATGGATTTAACTCTTTGAACGTACAATAGTGGTTGTGAAGCAGAAAGTCAGTTTATTTAGCACAATCGGTCAATTGCAGCTTGCCGTTGGCTGGAAACTGTACGTTTATGTCACTGGAATGCACTAATCACCCAAAAAATATTACCGCCACCCGGCGTGTAAATGGATCTAACTCTTTGAACGTACAATAGTGGTTGTGAAGCAGAAAGACAGTTTATTTAGCACAATCGGTCAATTGCAGCTTGCCGTTGGCTGGAAACTGTACGTTTAGGTCACTGGAATGCACTAATCACCCAAAAAATATTACCGCCACCCGGCGTGTATATGGATTTAACTCTTTGAACGTACAATAGTGGTTGTGAAGCAGAAAGTCAGTTTATTTAGCACAATCGGTCAATTGCAGCTTGCCGTTGGCTGGAAACTGTACGTTTATGTCACTGGAATGCACTAATCACCCAAAAAATATTACCGCCAGCCGGCGTGTAAATGGATCTAACTCTTTGAACGTACAATAGTGGTTGTGAAGCAGAAAGTCAGTTTATTTAGCACAATCGGTCAATTGCAGCTTGCCGTTGGCTGGAAACTGTACGTTTGTGTCACTGGAATGCACTAATCACCCAAAAAATATTACCGCCAGCCGGCGTGTAAATGGATTTAACTCTTTGAACGTACAATAGTGGTTGTGAAGCAGAAAGTCAGTTTATTTTGCACAATCGGCAAACTGCAGCACCAACTGTGCACGACAGCCACCAAAAAAAAAAAGGGTGTATGTCACTTTAAATTTTCGATTCTTTGATAGCTGTGGCCCTAAGTAACGATTCTGTGTCCCTGAGTAATGATTCTGTGTCCCTGAGTAACGATTCTGTGGCCCTGAGTAACGATTCTGTGTCCCTGAGTAACGATTCTGTGTCCCTGAGTAATGATTCTGTGTCCCTGAGTAACGATTCTGTGTCCCTGAGTAACGATTCTGTGTCCCTGAGTAACGATTCTGTGTCCCTGAGTAACGATTCTGTGGCCCTAAAGTCTCTGTGGCCCTAACTCTGTCCCTTAATACACACAGGTCTGTCTCTCTTGAATGACCGGAGGCTAATGGAGAATTCTAAGATGGCCGCGATTTATAGTGCTGGCTGGCTGCTGATTGGCTAATGCGATCACATGTCATGAATGCATTATGGGTCAGCGCGCCTTGTCTGCGCGCCTTCCCAGAGATCCCCGCCCCATCTTCTCTGTCCATTTTCTCCGTCGCCACACATGTCGCCGCCATTTTTGGGAAAATTCGATTCGTGCATCCGAAGTTTGCTAATCTTCGGATTCGTCGCGAATAGAATTTTTCCAAATCTTCGGAACGAATTCCACTTCGTCATGTTCGATTCGCTCATCTCTAGTCTTTTTGTAAATTACCGTATAGAAAAATCCTAACAAACTTCGTCAACCCTTAAATAATAATCACCCCCCCCCCATTTACACTTCATTTCTAAGATGAGGATAAGAGGATAGGATAGGATGAGGATAAGAGTAGTATAAAAGAGATGTCATTTTTTTATGAAAAAACAAAAATTAAATACCGTAGAAGAATTTAAAAAGTCTTATTGGAGAAAGGAAAAAAGTAATTAAGGTTTATATGGTTTACTTCAAAGTAAAAGCTAATAGAAGGGAACACAAAAAAGTAGTCTGTTTAGTATGACTATGAAAATGTTTTAATTCTGCTTTCTTGCTGTGTTGAGGTTTCTGTTGTGTGATGACCTATGTTTGAAATCCTTATTGCACAGTTCTGCCATTCTCATTTTATTTATAGTTAACAGAAAATATATTAATAAATGTTAATACATAATAAAAATGTGGCCACTGCAGTTACAAGTAATTAAAAAACACCAGCAGTTTCACTAAATATGTTTCTGTGACCCTGCTTGTAGAATTTATCAAATTTCTGATTTCATTCTTTAATTTTTATTCTTTTAATAATTTAAAAAAACAGTAACCGTCCTAGAGAGAAATCAGCCCAGCATAAAATGATATTGGCTAATGTTGCATTAGTAAGTGTGTGGGCCCAATGCTTAGTTGATAATAGTATATATACAATATAAGATTATGGCAGATGATTCATTAACCATTTCCCACCTGGCCACTGCACTCAAACGGTCAGGTGGGATCTTTGCTGTTCTGAGGGGATGTTTCTCTACGTCCCTCAGAACGTGGGCATGCGTATGGCTGTGTAGCTGCGCAGCTGCATGCTCTCAGTGTGCCTGTGTCCCCTGGACATAGTGCAACACCACTCGGCAGAAGGGCTTTGTGATTGGCCCTTCTGATCACATGATGGCTGTGTCCAATCTTAGCCATCATGTAATCTAAACATGGCTGCCTGTCAGTTGATCGGCTTTGCTTCTCCTCACACAGAGCACACCAGTGAGGAAAAGCAGAGCTGATTTGTGTTGCGAGCAAGTGAAGAGTGAATTTTCAAGCACACACACACTGAGCACCCAGTTAGTGTCCCACCACACATCTGTCACAATGGTCATCAACATATGTCAGTGTACCGGTGGTCATCCACATCTGTACTAGTGATTCACATATGTCACAGTGTACCAGTGGTCATCTAAGCTTGGAAACAGCCCTCTGTGCCTCTAGCACAAGCAAAGAAAAAAGTTACAGGCATACTTCAGTTTACAGATTTAATTCGTTCTGCGGGACTTTTTGTATAACAAAAAATTTGTAAAGCGAAACGCCGTTTCCCATAGGAACGCATTGAAAACCAATTAATCCGTTCCTGAGTTAAAAAAAAGTAAACCCTACTAAAATACCATATGAGTTATTTTATCAAGTCAAGCGGTATTTTAGTAGTGACAACCATGTGTTAATATTTCAGCTGTCAGCGGGGTTCCTCACTGACAGCTGAATGTAAAAGAATTGCCGGCAATTAAAAAAATAAATAAACATCATGGGGTCACATGCGTGATGTCCCCAGGTGGCCCCGCCCCTTACCTATTTAAGACTTGTCAAACCACCAGAGCAGGCAGACGGCGGTATCCATCGTCGGAAGCTAAGCCTTTTTTTTTTATTCTTTTTTTCAGGTCGGCGGCGGGCATCGTGATTTACCTTGGATCTACTGCAGGGGACATTCTTTTAGTTTTTTCTTTTAATAAAGGACTTGCCAAAGAACGTGTCCTGTCTTTTTTTACACCACGCTTTTTGTTTTTTGTGAATGAGTATCGGGACCATGTACCCCATACTCATTCACATAGGGGGGGCAGAATCTGGGGGCACCCTTGTTAAAGTGGGCTTCAAGATTCCGATAAGCCCCCTGCCCTTCAGATCCCCACAACCACTGGCCAGAGTTGTGAGGAAGAGGTCCTTGTCCCCATCAACACCCCCAAAGCACCCCCCATGTTGAGGGCATGTGGCCTGGTATGGTTCATCGGGGGGGTGCTCGCTCATCTCCCCATTTTTCCTGGCCTGCCGGGCTGCATGCTTGGATAAGGGTCTGGTATGGATTTTGGGGGGGACCCTCACAACATTTTTTTTTAAATTTTGGCATGGGAGTTCCCCTCAAAATCCATACCAGACCCGAAGTGCCATTTTTTTAATTTGTTATGGTGCCAGTTTTTAAATGTTATTACCACTTTTTTTTCCTTCACTATAGCTCAGAGATTCAGCTGTCACTTCCCCCCAGCTAAAAGAGAAAGTTTATTTTTAGTTTATTTTTTCAAGTTAAAAGAAACAATGTTTCCTTTTAGTTTTTTAAAAGTAACAAAGCTTCCTTTAACTCTGGGAAAAGTGACAACTCTGTGAGCTATAGTGAAGAAAAAGAAAAGCCGGCATTGCATTTAAAAATCAACACTGACATACACTTTATATTGCAAAAAAAATTTGTAAAAAAATTGTAAACTGAGGCATTATTTTCAATGGATTTTCATTCGTAAACCGAAAATTACATTAACCTAGGCTTTTCTAAACCAAGGTACACCTATTCCTGGATCATTCTGCATGAAAACTTGCCAAGCATCCTACAAGACAGGGTTAAATAATTTGAAAATACCTGGGAACCTTTGGCTAAATATCAAAATATTTCCTTTGAATCTTGCTGTAGCCCTAGAGGTCTACTAGGGTGTTTGTCTCTCCAATACTTAGTCCAAATCTGTTGCTATATTTACGTACTTTTCACTTTCTCTTGTCTACTTTTCTTTTTCCTTTTTATTTTCTTGTTTATCCTGGATATTGGGGTCATTGTTGTTATACTGAAGACTCATATCTGAGGGCTCAATGCCTTATGTATGGTTTTGGATATGCTATACCCATTAAACAATATGTCTTATATTCTATGTTGATACCGTAGACTCAGGATACTGTTTGTAATGTTGAAAATGTACTGAAGGGGTAGTGACGCCCCAGGAGAAGAATTTCATTCCTTTGTCTAGATGTTGTATATGCTGTGGCTCCTTTTGTATGAAAAGTTCCTTTATATACAAGAGACAATAAAAATATTGAGAGTAAAATATGAATTTAATAGGGTTTTGTAGTTTGTGGTGCTTAGATGCATTGTAGTTCCACTTTTAACGGCTTTTTTTTATGGATAGTGGCCTATTTTGCTTCCGTGGGGAGAAATAAGTTGCTACCCCCTCCCCTAGTGAACAGGTAAAAGAATCTGCATTCCCTTTATCCATTTGCTGCAATATTAATAGCAGAAAAACATATACAACATTGTTTTTTTTATGTACCGTATATACTCGAGTATAAGCCGAGTTTTTCAGCAAATTTTTTGTGCTGAAAAACGGCCCCCTCGGCTTATACTCGAGTCAACGTCTGCGGGATGACATGCCGTCCCTGTCATCTGGACACACCCCCGGGATCAATCCTCGCCGGTGATTGGCCGCTGGAACTGTAGCTCAGGAGAGGCACACAGGCGCCCAATCACCAGCGAGGAGGTGGAGCTTGGAGAGGAGGAGCCGAGCGGCACCGCGAAGATCGAGCGAGTAAAGAGGAGGAGAGCGGCCGGAGAAGGAAGACATCTGACCGGTAAGTGTGTACCATGGGAGAGGGAGGGAGCAAGCGAGCCCAGGCTGGAGCAGGGGTCAGCAAGGTAAGTATCATTGGTGTCAGTGGGAGGAATAGTGCCCAATCATTGGTGTCACTAATACCAACGATGGGGCACTATTCCTCCCCCCACTGACACCAACGATGGGGCACTATTCCTCCCCCCACTGACACCAACGATGGGGCACTATTCCTCCCCCCACTGACACCAACGATGGAGCACTATTCCTCCCCCCACTGACACCAACGATGGGGCACTATTCCTCCCCCCACTGACACCAACGATGGGGCACTATTCCTCCCCCCACTGACACCCCACAAATATTCATGTGATTTTATTGGTCTCTATCTTTATTTTTTACATTGACTAGTAGGTGCCTCATTTCCCACCCTCGGCTTATACTCGAGTCAATAGTTTTTCCCAGTTTTTTGTGGTAAAATTAGGTACCTCGGCTTATATTCGGGTCGGCTTATACTCGAGTATATACAGTATTTTATGCTGGGGAGGGATGAAGTTCAGGACCAACACAGGTCCAAGGCAAACCCAGACCATTCACAGTTTGACCTAAGACCAATGCATAGATAAATTGCAGTAAATGTAAACCTTTACAGCATGTCCTGTAGGTAAAATGTTGCGTCTTTGTCAATTTGAGGGTGGGGTCTACATCTTAATACTGCTGATGTCATGCAGCTTAAGTTTTTTCAACAGAATTTTTAAATGGTGAAAACAGTGGAATATTCCTGTGCAATGTTCTTGTTTTCCAAGACAGGGTGAGTTACAGGCATAATATTGTGGGAGACAGGGGCAGGGCATTGTTGACCCATAACACAAGGTACTAAAACAAGGACCTTTATTTCAGGACCACAGAAGTTTTTTTCATAACGTTAGCCATTAAAATAAAGATTGGCTTTCCTAGTGATGTTAGCACACTAAAACTTTTATGAGATTTTAGTGGTTGGGTATACATATACTTTAACAAGCTATGATTGAGTTCTTTGAATTGCAGTGCTGGGGTATATTTTCTTATTTGCCTTGAATGTGTGCACAGATTTGTACACCCAAAAAGCCTTTTGAGGGCCTTTTTCTCCCTGCAACAACTGATTGATAGCTAACTTTTTTAGACACCTTAGATACTTTTTAGTAATTATAGTATTTTTCATTTTTGAATTGTTTAAAAAAATTATTTCCATTTATATCACTCACATTTACCACACCCTCTATCCTCATAGACAACATAAAGTTTAGGCATATAGTGGTTGGTCCTATGATCCTTGATTAAAACTGTGCTGCTGCTGGATCCTTTTTTATAATTGTTTCTATTGTAGCCCCAGCCTGTGTCCCTACTGTACTATGTCTCTAGTAAACTGAGCTTTGCTAGAAACATTTCTCCTGCTGCTAGCCAAATTTCTAATACTGTGTAATTTGTAGTTTTTCAATTCTTGCAGTAAAACACCTGCCTACATGCCTTGTGTTTACTATATTTTGACAATTCTTCTTTATTAAAAGTGTCCTATTCCTGGCCATTTTTGTACATTATGACTTTTAGCTTGAGGTGATTAGAGTGCACCAGGCAGTTGTTGCTAACAGTCTGTTCAAGAGTTGCCTAATTTGCGGCACCTCACTGCATGCTTTGAAAAAGAAGTAAAAACACTGTGCATCCAAAACACCACACAAACCAAACCCCAGGTAATTAAAAGTCAGCTTTTTAGTCAAAAAACATTACCACTTTGATTGGCTCATTTTGACATGACACGTGCAGTTGGCCAGGCTAGTACCTCAAGTGCATATTGAGTTACCTTCATCCAATCGCATTTGCAATGAATATGATCTCTTGAAAGGATTTAGTTACAGCCTTGCCATCCCTGCCCATGTTCACTTGAAAGAAACAGCATTATGAGAAAAATTTTGGCTGGATCTGGACCAGTGTTTGACTCTCAGCTCTTTTTTATCTTTTTTTCAGAAACTGTTGGTCTCTCACTTCTTGATTAAGACCCTTGTATGGGGAGTCTCCCCTTTAGAGATAACATTTATTTGAGAACACCCATTTAAACAACACCTTTTAGCCTCATTAGAAACATTTCTTTCTCTGCTATCATCTATGGTAATTCATGCAGCCATCAAGAATAAGCTGGGTTCTATCCTCGGACCAGTTCAGCAGAACCTGTGGGAAGCTCTCACATACTGTAATGTCATCCCCACTGGCCCAATCAGCTGCAATCAGGGCATTCCCAGCCCCATAGCCGCATGTCAAAAAGGGATGGGAATGCTTGTGTTATCATTAATCTAATATGGCCACATTTTATGTTAAATGTGTTTTTTTTCAGCACTTCACCTAAAAAAAGTTCATGCTTTAGTTTCAGGGGTATAATTGAGGTTTCCATAATTGTTTCTAATTTTTTGTTCATAAGAATTTTATGGAAGTTTTCAAAAAACACAGGAAAATCACATTAAGAAAGAACAGGTGGGCTGATGCCTTACTTAATATAGGACGTGGAAAACAACATTGTTAATGCTATACAACTTAAATACAGGAACATATGAGATACATAATACCAAGAGCAATAGAATTTGTCAAAGGGTTCCTGTCCATGAGACACAATTAGTATCATCAATTGTAAAGAAGCTGGTATGGACTTCTCAGAGGTGATCCGGCCTCACTTGTATCAATACATGCCTTCAGAATGCTGGAAAAAAGTAAAACAGATTCTGGGTATTATATAGAAAGCAGACCCAAGGTCTGGTAAAGCATGAAAAAAGGGGGAGGGGAGAGGCAGAGGAAGAGAGGGGGTTAATTTTTATTTTTATTGGGTCTTTTGAATTAGGGGTGCTCAAAGCATTTTCACTTGTCTATGACTGTCACGATCACGGCATCAGACCCCAGACCTTCTCACCAAACTCGTGACCGGAGGACTGGCTGATCTAAAACTGCGGTGTGACGTGCATAAGAATATCACAGACAGCTGCACCCTGCACAACGATTCTCCAGCTAAGGGACTACAATCTGTGCCTGCAGTCTGAATGCGCTTGTTACTGGGTCGGGTGAATTACGCAACTAACCCTCTACTGCCACCACCCCCTTTTTGCACAGAGAAAGGGAAACTCTCATTATCAGTTAAGACACTATAATGATTGAAATAATGGTCTGTATGACACAGTCCGCAGGCCCGTTATACAGAAATTAAAACAAACAGTAGCGACTCTTCAAAGGCAGGGATTCGTAAATTGCAATTAAGAACTATAGGAACAGTTCAACACTTTCAGAAAGAAAGATTTATTACTAAAAGAGTCAAACAGGTGCAATAAAAAATGTTTACAAAGAAGATGTAACTAAGATATATATATATATATATATATATATATATATATATATATATATATATATGAGGCACAGCAAAGAGATAATAGGAAGGAAGTTAAAGGGCTAAGTTACTTGCCAGTACGCCTTGGTTTGTAAGCAGATCTACGTTGCAGAGCGAAAAGGATCTTCCCTGGTGGTATATTGATGGTAAAATTGGGAGATCAGTTTAGCTTAACTTTTTATGCCTGCTAATCTGTATTTTAAAGTCCCCCAGCCGGGGGGGTGGCTCTGAGTAACTGGCCAATACCCTGTTTAGGGAGGGATCATCGGGCGGTCTCTGCATTAAAACCAACATCTGTCATAATTCATGATATGAAACATAGGGGACAAATTGACTTGAGGAATGTTCATTTAATTCTGTCACCTTACGCTGCTAGGTTTTATGTGGTTAGAATCTCTTTCAAGTCCAGGGAAAAACTACCTTTCTCTCTGTTACGAGGTGAGAGGTTACACACTTCTGTGGACAACCGGGCTCTGTCTCTATGGGGGGGTTTTGTAGCTCTGGGCCCCCTGCTGCTCTGCCTGCCAGTGACTTTTTTTAACACACACATCTGTCACTGTGCCTCTCAGGAAGGGAGGGGGAAGGAGAATAAAGGATAAATGAATACTTTTAATAAAAAGGGGGACTCTGTGTCCATTTCTGATGAGCAAGGTTGCTACAATGACTATTTGTTCTTGGAGCTGCCTTTGTTTTCAGCACTCTGCTGCATCATTTGAGGCGAGTGTCTGAGCTGGCAGTCTTATTTTTTAGTCATAGGGACAAGGTGGTGTTAGACCTAAGACAAATACCCAATTTGCTTTGCTGTCCTTACCTGTATTTGCTTTAGCATGGTACAGATGAACTGAGAAAAACACACATTTTAAAACAATCTTTAAAATATTCAATTTTAAAACAGTAAATATGTAATGTTTTGGGTAGGAGTCAAAATATTTCAGCACAGTATTGATAACTTGTTCCATGATAATGTGCAGAAGTTTAAAGAGGCATATGATTTTGCATTGCAAAGCTTTGTAGGAGCAGCTCCTCAGTGATGCCAGTTAGCATAAAAATACCCACACTCATCCTCCTCATCCCTCACTTTCTACCTCTCTCTGTCTGAGAAGGAGTTTGAGAGGGTTACCTCATGGCACATCAGGTGGGGACGAGGATCAGCATGAGGCAACATGCCAAGGGTAGGCTAGAATCTTGCCATAAACCTTCTAACCCTACCCTGCTATCTACAGCAGCATCCTCGACAAGGCAAGTGTCTTTTTCACACCTGCTGGAGCTGAAGAACAAAATTGCCCCCCAATCACCTATATGCACAGTGTCTCAATGCTAGCTTGCCAAAACTGCTATTTTTACAGGTGCTCTAATTCTAGCTGGTGGAGTCAACTAAAGTTCACCAGTTTATGGTCTGTGCTGCACCACAGTGGCAGGTACCCAGATGTAATTTTTTTGCACAGAACCCAATCCCTTCCCTCCACCAGAAATCAGAAGGTAATGTATCCATATTGCTGGACCATGTGGTACAGCAGCAGGGTCCACATAACCAAACACACATAGTCCATTAAGGACATGACAGCTACTTTACTGTCCACTAATTATATGTTCTTGTGGCTGGGAAGGATGCAGGATGGGACACACATCTGGAGCTGGTGCTGCCACCCCTGCCCTGTGCCTTGGTGATGAGGACCATCACTTCTACATTCTCCTCCTCAATAACCTCATTTGATGACTCCTCAGAACCACTATCTACTGCCACCTCTGCTGGCCTGCTGCTATTACCAGCTCCTTCCACCACTGCTGACCTGCCATTATTTCAAACTCCTGCCACCTCTGTTAGTCTGCCACCATTACCAGCCCATTACAACTCTGTTGGCCTGCCTACGTTATCAATTCCTGCAACCTCTCCTGTCTGGATACCATTACGAGCTCATGTAGTCATGTGTGTTCCTTTGCTCATTCACTGTAAAGGGGCTGCACAGTTTTTCTGCAGTTGGTCCGTTGCTGCCACATTTCTGGTGTAAATAATGCTCTGTTTTGTTTGCAGCCTATTTCAGCAATCAAAAATATTTGTAGCTATTCCCTCTCAAAATAAATGCAATACAATTTTTATTATGGAAAAAAAATCACTTAAACTCTTCCTCTAACATGCTGGCCTAATTAAATACTCTCCAGAGAATGTCTAATATTTCTGGTTATTGTCTCTGGAAAAAAAACACTTAACTTTTATTTCTTGGCTAAAACATGCCTCATCTCTCCCTCTAAAATTGTGGCCTACTAAAGCTGGTTGCATACAGATCATCAATTGTAATTTTTTTCTGGGTATTGTTTGTAAAATATTATACTCTGATTTTTCTTTTCAACATTTATTTTGGGGGGCACAACACATCAGACGGGCAGTGTCCTCATCACGCTAGGTGAAGCTTAGATACCATTTTGTAAAGTCAAGAACGCTAATAGCCTGTGACATGCCTCTGAACTTTTTAACATGTGAGTGGAATTTTAACTTTCTTATGGAAATAAACTAGCAGTCTGCACTATTGGATGTTTCTTTGCTTCCTTTTAATATATCTATTCATGGGAGCTTAGTAATGACCAGGTGAATGCTGAAGAAGATTGTGGTCTCTAATATAAAAGCACAATTGACCCTCCTTTTGCAGTGGGGTCCATGATATAAGGTGAGGAGATATCCATGAGGTGTGGTGAAGGGCATGGTGGTGTTTGTTCATGCTGAAGAAAGTCATATTGTTGTTCTGACAAGAATTATTCTATTGATTGAAGATTGCACAAAGATTGGTTGGTGTATGGGACGCTTACATTGGACTATATTTTTTTGTTTATATATATATTTACAGTATATTTGCACATTCACAAAAGGATACTGAATACTGAGGAGATCTGTTTATGATAAAAGGTTATGGTATGAGGTTGTATGATATTTAATGTGCTATGTCACATTGGAAGCGCTTCACCAGTATTTGATTAGGATTCAATTTTAAGTCTGTGTTTTTAAGACTTTACGCAGGATTCCATGAACATCCCATGAATTTAACAGATTCGTTCATTCCTTATGCTGGGTATTGTTCAAACAAAATCACACATAAGATGAATATTCTTTGTTGCAAATCTACTTATCTTACCCACAACACTAGGCTCATGGGTCAATATCCCTATAACAAGGAAGTGCCCCATGCCATATTGAGAGACCTATATGTCCTCTAGTACCAGGTAGAAGCTACAGAAGGGTCTGTTCTTTTAAAACACCAGCTGAGTGGTTTTCAGTTCTTCCATACCTTGCAAGCCCATTATGTCCAGCAAGGACAACTACCTTGCTACCCTTTGCCACAGGGAGTAGCTAAAAGAGTCATTAAGCCTTTTTACTCATTCAATGGTGTAGAAGAAAAATACCAAAGTTTTTAAAATTTAATGTTCAATTAACCCTTACCCATTATTACACAAGTTTAAAATTCAAAAGTGAAATCTTTTGGATTCAATTTAATTCTTCGACCTTGTTTTCAGTCTCACTGTGGGCCCTATGTATTGTTTCGGCAACATCATCTATCCCTCTGTGAGTCAAATATGAATTTGCCAGCAGTTCACTTACTTTTACAAAACCATAGTTTATTCCCCTACAAATTCATCACAATCTGATAGCTATTTTTCAAATTCTCAAGCATAGTTTTGTTCATACACCTGTACCTGAACTGCAAACAGTGGCGCGACAGCTTGCCCTACTGCTCTAGTCATCTGATGTAAATACTAAGGATAGCCCATGGACTGGGATAAAAGGAGCAAATAAAGACAGTTGGCCTTGGGGAGCAGGATGTTTTAATGTGGTTCTGTTCATATTTCAAACTTCAGAAAAGTAAATCTTGCACATTACTTTTGGGAGGCTAAAGCACAAGACTGAATGGTCCAGGAGAACCGACAGGTAAAATAAGATGATGTCTGTTACCAATCTGTAGCTTTATTTTTTTTTCATATGAGGATGCATTTACTAAAGGGAAATAGACTGTTCACTTTGCAAGGGAAGCTGCACTTTGCAAAAGAATTTTCCCCAGAGCTTACTGCATGAGGTGACGTTCTGTTGACTTCCAGCATCCAATCATGTGCAAGCAAAAATGCTGTTTTTTAATTTTTATTGCATGTGATTGGGTAATCTATGCAAAGTGAAATTGCACCACATTCACTAAGTTCTAGAACATTCCCTTATACTGTGCATCTTCCCTAGCAAAGTGAAACATCTATTTGCCTTGAGGAAACAAACCCCATGGAATCAGCTTTAAGGCTAAAATAACTCTTAGAGTAGAGCAGATAAACCATTTTATTTCTAAAAAAAAGCTTTTACTGGAATTTCTATAGTTATATGTACCATTTATAATGAAATATACATCAAACTTTTGTTGCAAGAACAATGTCATGAGAGAATTGTAAAAATCAAAGAATATTTTAAAGTAAGAAATGCTTTCTGGCAGTACCTGCATTTGTATTGTAATGACATATTAGAATCACTGAGGACAAATCACAACGCTTAATTGTTATTATTAGAGATGAGCGAATTATTCAAAAATTCGATTCGGCTGATTCGCCGAATTTGCTGGAGAAATTCGATTCGATGCGAATTTATTCGCTGCAAATTTAACTTATTAAAAGGGTTTCTAGGCTTCAGAGAGCCTTTATATTAGTGCAGAACACTGTACCTTTAATTTAAATGCCCTTGGAGTCTGCTGGGGAAGAGAAATAATACTGTCAGTCAGTATGACATGCAGATGAGTGCCGTCGATCTTAGAATCACCGCACACTTCACTCATTTGGGCAGTCACGGGGCACGACGAAGAAGAAGAAGAAGAATGAAAAGAAGAAGAAGAAGAAGAATGAAAAGAAGAAGAAGAAGAATGAAAAGAAGAAGAAGAAGAATGAGAAGAAGAATGAAAAGAAGAAGAAGAAGAATGAAAAGAAGAAGAAGAAGAATGAAAAGAAGAATGAAAAGAAGAAGAAGAAGAATGAAAAGAAGAAGAAGAATGAAAAGAAGAAGAAGAAGAATGAAAAGAAGAAGAAGAAGAATGAAAAGAAGAATGAAAAGAAGAAGAAGAAGAATGAAAAGAAGAAGAAGAAGAATGAAAAGAAGAAGAAGAAGAATGAAAAGAAGAATGAAAAGAAGAAGAAGAAGAAGAATGAAAAGAAGAAGAAGAAGAATGAAAAGAAGAAGAAGAAGAATGAAAAGAAGAATGAGAAGAAGAATGAAAAGAAGAAGAAGAATGAAAAGAAGAATGAAAAGAAGAAGAAGAAGAATGAAAAGAAGAAGAATGAAAAGAAGAAGAAGAATGAAAAGAAGAAGAAGAAGAATGAAAAGAAGAATGAGAAGAAGAATGAAAAGAAGAAGAAGAAGAATGAAAAGAAGAATGAAAAGAAGAAGAAGAAGAATGAAAAGAAGAAGAATGAAAAGAAGAATGAGAAGAAGAATGAAAAGAAGAAGAAGTAGAATGAAAAGAAGAATGAAAAGAAGAAGAAGAAGAATGAAAAGAAGAAGAATGAAAAGAAGAATGAAAAGAAGAAGAAGAAGAATGAAAAGAAGAAGAAGAAGAATGAAAAGAAGAATGAAAAGAAGAAGAAGAAGAAGAATGAAAAGAAGAAGAAGAAGAATGAAAAGAAGAATGAAAAGAAGAAGAAGAAGAATGAAAAGAAGAAGAAGAAGAATGAAAAGAAGAAGAAGAAGAAGAAGAATGAAAAGAAGAAGAAGAATGAAAAGAAGAAGAATTCCAGTACAGCAAAAAGTGTATCTGCAGAGAGCTCCGCTATTTCTGACAGTTCTCTGACAGTTCCTTTACATTTACAGCGGTTGAAACATTGTATCTATTTATTTCCGAATAAAAACATCTGTATCCTAAATGGAAACAAATAGATACAATGTTTCAACCGCTGTAAATGTGAAGGAACTGTCAGAGAACTGTCAGAAATAGCGGAGCTCTCTGCAGTGACACTTTTTGCCGGCTGATCCGGGAAAATTCGATTTGTGCATCCGAAGTTTGCTAAAATTCGGATTCGGTGCGAATCAAATTTTTCCTAATATTCAAAACGAATTCCACTTCGCCAAGTTCGATTCGCTCATCTCTAGTTATTATATTAACATGTTCCCCATTAAAAAAATTGCATTATTAGTTAATATATCTTTATCCATATATTTAGATAGTCTAGTAGTGGTAAGTAGTCTCTTTTTTTTCTAACACAAAGCTTTTTTGTTGAAAGTTACTTATGGAAAGTGTCAGTTGTATGTATTTTATGTATATTTTTAAATGCAACCAGTGTAATTAACTAAAACCTTATACAAACTCTTTATATCCACATCTTGTACTTCTCTGTCTAGTAGAACTCTGAATGAGTGGGAAGGAGAAGCACTACATGCTACATGATCATAGGAAGAGAGAACAGATGGAAGAGTGTATGCAATCACAGACCTGAACAAGGAAACCTACCCATATTGCTTAACTGCAGTAGAAAAAAGGCCGCATGACTGACTATATTGTCTGATTTTAAGTCTCAGGACTAAATGAGCAGAAACGTTAATTATTTCACAACTAAAACAGCACCTATATGTGATTTTCAACTGTGTATATACTGTGTGCTTATATGTAACTATACTGTCTCAGTTTTTATAACTGACATTTACCATGCTCCATATGTGCTTGTCCATCTGTATACAATGTATGTCTCTTGAACTGATGTACACAACTGTAACTGAAAAATAAATATTCTTTTTATGTAAACAATGTTTTGAAGTTATACAGAAGACAGATATTAAATTGTATACACTGTTTTATTCCAGATTTTAAACTTTTATCATTTGTATATTTTTACAAACAGTATAATTGCAAAATTCTTTAATAAAATGTAAAAGGTAAAAAAAAGTCCACAATTTGCCTTAAATTCACTCTGGGGCAAAATCCCTAAATTCTTCAAACAGCCTATAAAACCTCTCCTCAATAATAAAGCCCCAGGTTCTGACAGACTTCTATGTTTCTAATATAGGTCATTCCTCCATATTTTCACACCTTATTTGTTCACTTTTTAACTGCCTCCCACCCAACCACTGTACACAAATTGCCAGGTAGGACAAGCGCTGTTCTGAGAGGACGTATGGGTGCGTACTCCCACTCCCTTAGGGCCACATAGCAGCACGATTCTGTGATAGTCCCTTGGACACAGCACACCACAGATCAGGACATGGGCTTTCTGATTGGCCCTCCTGATCATGTGATGGCTGTGTCCAATCACAGCCATCACAAAATGTAAACAAAGGCATGTGCCTCTGTATTGGCTCTTCTTGTGAGAGCTCAGTGAGGAGAGCGAGAGCGGATTGCTGCAGCCTGTCAGGGATCTGTGCGCAGCTGCTGATTTTACTGTGCAGTTACATACAGATCCCACACAGTGCAGTCATCTGTCACTGTGTACCAGTTCACATCAACATTTGTAATAGTGTTCCATTGCAACATCAACATCTGTCAGTGTCCCACTGCAACATCAACATCTGTTAGTGTACCTAGTGGACCGCCAATATCTGTTGGTGTTCCCAGTGGACCTTCAACATCTGTCACAGTGTACCAGTGCACAAAAACATCTGTCAGTGTACCAGTGTCCCAACAACATCTGTCAAAGTGCACCAGTGCAAAAATACATCTATCACAGTGTACCATAACACATCAACATCTTCAGTAGCATCCCATTGTGACATCAACATCTGTCAGTGCCCAATTGCAACATCAACGCTTGTTGGTGTCCCTAGTGGACCATCAACATCTGTCAATGTCCCTTTTGAACTGTAAACATCTGCCGGTGTCCCTAGCAGACCATCAACATCTTTCAGCCACCCTCTTGGACCTTCAGCATCTGTCGGTATCCCTAGTGGACCATCAACATCTGTCAATGTCCCTAGTAGACCATCAACCTCTGTCAATGTCCCTCTTGGATCTTCAACATCTGTTGGTATCCCTAGTGGACTATCACCATCTGTTACAGTGTCCCAGGCCAGGTACTAGTAGTGGGGTGTCATGTCCACCATAAAGAATTAGGGCCCATGCATGGGGTATCCCCTTACTCAGGAGGAGTAGCAGAATGTCAATTTCCCTAGTGAACCGTAAACATCTGTCAGTATCCCATCCCGTTAGACTGTCAACATCTGTCGGTGTCCCTAGTGGACCGTCAACATCTGTTGTTGTCCCTATTGGACCGTCAACATCTGCCGGTGTCCCTAGTAGACCATCAACATCTGTCATTCTCCCTATTGGACCTTCAATGTCTGTTGGTATCCCTAGTAAACCATTAACATCTGTTAATTTTCTAGTGGACCGTAAACATCTGTCAGTATCCCAGTGGACTGTCAACATCTGTCGGTGTCCCTAGTGGACTGTCAACATCCGTCGGTGTCCCTAGTGGACTATCACTACCATCACCATCTGTTACAGTGTCCCAGGCCAGGTACTAGTAGTGGGGTGTCATGTCCACCACAAAGAATTAGGGCCAATGCCACATGGGAGTAGCAGAATATGTTTTGAGGTGTAATTCTAATTATGCATGTGCTGTGTGTTAGAAATATCTTAGAAATTTATAATTTTGTGCAAAAAATAAATTTTCACATTTCTCAAAAGCTTGTGGCAAAAAATTACATGTTCAAAAGAGTTTTTTTTCAGCAGGTAATCAGGTGTAGTTCATTCTTACTGACATAAATCTACATCACTGAAAAATGTAGTTGTGGGGCTTTCTTTGTGTAACCGCTACCCGTCTGGCCCATGTATATAAACGGCTGGGCGGTGGCAGTGCAGGGTCGGGTGGCCATTTATAAACACCCTCCCCGCACCCTGCTTGTGCGTGCTCCCTGGGAGCGCGCATCACTGCGATCTGGTGCCCTCTGTGTCCTCCGGACACTGTGGAATACCGATCGTCGGACAGGACCTCTGTGCGAGGTCCCGATCATGTGATCACTGATTGGCCAATCAGTGATCACATGCAGAGTAGTAAGCAAGATGTCACTTGTGACATCATTGCCTACTACATGTGAAATCTGTGAATGATCACAGAAGTCACATGGTACAAGGCTATTCACAACAGCCTTGTACCAAGTGACAAGCTGTGACCAATCACAGCTCACACAGTAGTTCTCAATGGCTGCAAGAATGCAGCTAGAGAGAAGAAGAAATGATTGCTTTTACATCCTATATGGGTGTAAAAGCAATCAGTGTAAAAAAAAAATCTTTATCACCCCCAGGGGCAGACTGACAACTCATGGGGCCCCTGGCCAATAGGGGATCATGGGAACCCAGTGTCTTTGCTCAAACTCAAAAAAGCCTATAAAAAAGGTACCAGGGGCATCTCATGGGGCCCCCTACTGACCCCGGGCCCTCGGGCAGTGCCCGAGTTTCCAAATGGTCAGTCTGCCCCTGATCACCCCCCACAAGTAGTACAGTGTCACCATGGTGACACTGTACTGCTAGGGTGACAGTATGTAAAAAAAAAAAAGAAAAACATAAATAATAATATAAAAAAAAAATTAAAAAAAAAGTTTAAAAATTATACTTTTTGGTTATAAACTAATTTGGGTTATTGTTTTTTTACTAAAAAGATAACAGAATAAATTGTGGCCAAGATTTATAAGAAAAACACTTTTTTTCAAAATTTTTGGACTTTTTCATTTACATAGGAAAAAAATAAAAATCCCACTGGTGAATAAATACCACCAAAATAAAGCTTTATCTTTCTAAAAAAAATGCAAAAAAATTCATATGGGTACAGTGTGATAGCACTGAAAGCTGAAAATTGGCCTGGACAGGAAGGGGGTAAAAGTGTCTGGACTGGAAGTGGTTAAAGGAGTTTTTCATGGTGCCAGTGTATTTTATTTTTTGTGACTGAGTAACCAGGGGGGTACTGCGAACCCCTTACTCATTCACATTGAGGGTGGATATTTTGGACTCCCCTATTTTAAAGTGGGCTTTCAAGTCCTCCCCCCACAGATCTCCACAACCACAAGGCCAAGGATGTGGAGAAGAGGCCCTTGTCCTTCCTCATTTCTGCCAGCTTTTCTGGCTAGCCAGGTTTAAGTCTGGTGCTGATTTTCATGGGGCCCACACTTTTCATCTTTTCTTTTTTTGTCTATGGCTCTCTCTTAAAATCCATACCAGACCCTCATCAAGGATAAAGGTCTGATTCTGATTTTGGGAGGACGCCACAGTGGTTTTTTTTTTCAAAATCATCATTGATTTTTATGGTGCGCTATAGCAACGAATGGCCCTGAGACCACAGGCGTCTTAGCAACTGATGATTTAATTGGCTGCTTTTTTATGGGCCCCACTTATAGGGGTTTATTTACTAAAGCTGGAGAGTCCAAAATCAGACTCCCTTCTGCATAGAAACCAATCAGCTTCTAACCTCAGCTTGTTCAATGAAGCTTTGGCAATGAAACCTGGAAGCTGATTGGTTTCTATGCAGAAGGGAGTCTGATTTTGGACTCTCCAGCTTTAGTAAATAAACCCCATAGTGTCCAACAGACATTTATCTAAGATAAGGATCCAATATGGATGAAATTAATCCTCTTTTTACAAACAGAGTGAAATGTTGTTTACAGAATATACAGTATGAAGAAAATGTTTTTCCATTCAGTGAGGCGCTGGATTTGGAAACTGAAAATGGAAGGCCTGTCTATAAGGAATTATAAACTTGCTTGATGAACAGCTCTTTAGCTTGAAGTACTACAAGTCCATTTTTAGCTGAACACATGCAGACTAAGGAAATGCACATGAAATTTGGTGAACAGTGTGTATCTTTCAAAATATTAAAGTTTTTTTTCGCAATTGCTATTAAATGTAAATGTTATGACAGCCTGTCAGCAGTTCATTCAAACAATCTGACAAATGTACAGGCACTCTAATAACTAGCCTAACTGTAAGTTACAGATGCAGAATGGTACTTACATACAGTTGCAAGAAAAAGTATGTGAACCCCTTGGGATTACGTGGAGTTTTGCATGAATTGGGCATAAAATGTGCTCTGAACGTCATCTAAGTCACAACAATAGAAGAACACAGTCTGCTGAACATAATACTACACAAACATTAGATGTTGCCATGGTTTAATTGCACATAACATGTAAATATTCACAGTGCAGGGAGGAAAAAGTATGTGAACCTTTGGACTTAATAATTGGTTGACCCTCCTTTGGCAGCAATAACCTCAACCAAACGTTTTCCTGTAGTTGCAGATCAGACCTGCACAACGATCTGGAGTAATTTTGGACCACTCCTCTTCACAAAACTGTTTCAGTATAGCAATATTCTTGGGGTGTCTGGTGTGAATCGCTCTCTTAAGGTCATGCCACAGCATTTCAATCGGGTTGAGGTCAGGACTCTGACTGGGCCACTCCAGAAGGCGTATTCTGTGCTGTTGCAGCCATTGTTTTGTTGAATTACTTGTATGCTTTGGGTCATTGTCCTGTTGCATCACCCATCCTCTGCGGAGCTTCAGTTGGCGGACAGATGGTCGTACGTTTTCCTGCAAAATGTCTTGATAAACTCTGGAATTCATTTTCCCATCAATGACAACAATCCGTCCAGGCCCTGAGGCAGCAAAGCAGCCCCAAACCTTGATGCTCCCCCCGCCATGTTTTACAGTGGGGATGAGGTTTTGATGTTGGTGTGCTGTGCCTTTTTTTCTCCACGCATAGTGTTGTGTGTTCTTCCCAAACAACTCAATCTTGGTTTCATCTGTCCACAGTATATTTTGCCAGTAGTGCTGTGGAACATCCAGGTGCTCTTTTGCAAACTTCAAACGTGCTGCAATATTCTTTTTGGACAGCAATGGCTTCCTCTGTGGTGTCTTCCCATGTACTCCATTCTTGTTTAATGTTTTCCTTATTGTAGATGTGTCAACAAAAATGTTAGCATGTGCCAGAGATTTCTGTAGGTCTTTAGCTGACACTCTGGGATTCTTTTTTACCTCATGCAGCATTCTGCGCTGTGCTCTTGCAGTAATTTTTACAGGACGACCACGCCTAGGGAGAGTAGCAACAGTGCTAAACTTTCTCCATTTGTAGACAGTCTGTCTTACCATGGGCACATGAACATCAAGGCTTTTGGAGATACTTTTGTAACCCTTTCCAGCTTCATGCAAGTCAACAATTCTTGATCGTAGGTCTTCTGAGAGCTCTTTTCTGCGAGGCATGGTTCACATCAGACAGTGCTTCTTGAAACCAGTAAACCCAAAACAAATGTGTGTTTTTTAAGGGCAGGACAGCTGTCAGCAACACATCCAATATCATCACACTGATTGGAGTCAAGGCTGGCTCACTCCTGGCTCCAATTAGCTCTGGGAGAAGTCATTAAGCTAGGGCCTCACATACTTTTTCCTCCCTGCACTGTGAATGTTTACATGTTATGTGCAATTAAACCATGGCAACATCTAATGTTTGTGTAGTATTATGTTCAGCAGACTGTGTTCTAATGTTGTGACTTAGATGACGTTCAGAGCACATTTTATGCCCAATTCATGCAAAACTCCACGTAATCCCAAGGGGTTCACATACTTTTTCTTGCAACTGTATGCCTGCAATTTCAAATACAGAAATAACACTAAGAGCATTTAGAGCAGTAAAGCAACTGTCTGACACACTTCTAAACTATAATTCATATTGTCTTTCTCTATCAACACTCATTCTCTATGCAACAGCAAAAGAAACCCTTTCTCACCCCTCTCTCCAGTCCACAACACATAAAATGACAAATTGCTTGTTACAGGAGACACGAGATGGCTTTATCATTTTGTTCACCTGAGTATTTCTTATTGTTTGGCATATGCGATTGGTGTTTCACCGCGTTTCTCTTTGGCACATTGTATTTCTTTGTACAATTTGTATGTTTTGAATTTTTTCTCAATAAACTTTGTGGAACAAAAAATGACAAATTGCTTTGGTAAGATGAAGTTTTCAAATGAAGAAGTACCAGTTATTCACCCAATGGACTGGCCACAGTTACATTACTGTAACATACATGTTTCTTAGGACACTTGCCACCCATCTGGGGGAGACAATTAGATTGCCAATTTTACTAGGGAGCAGGGGCGGACTGACCATTTGGAAACTCGGGCACTGCCCGATGGCCCGGGGTCAGTAGGGGGCCCCATGAGATGCCCCTGGTACCTTTTTCATAGGCTTTTTTGAGTTTTGTCAAGGACACAGGGGCCCCATGATCCCCTATTGCCCGGGGGCCCCATGAGTTGTCAGTCTTCCCCTGCTAGGGAGCATGCACTAGCCAACTAAAAAAAGAATAATCAAGCACAAAATTAAACTTTAAAACACAAACAAATCAAAATAGATCTCTAGTCACCATTGAAACATGTAAATTAAAAGAACAGTTGGTGTTAAACAAGACATGAGCATGGTTCATGGAATGGTATACTCAGGGCATGCTTAAAGCCTAACACCAGATTTTAAACTATTTAAAGACACAAGAAACCTGGAGTTCAGCTTTAAGGGTGATTTCCATTCCACTGCCTTCACATTCAGTATGTTCAGCATGAGGGATCAGCAACCATGCTTGAAAAAATAATTTCAGTAAAATAGTAAGAGGTGATAATGTTGAGGTTTAAAATTAATATTTATTGTATTATGTTGTGATTAAAGAAAACTATCATATAGATTGCAAATTATATCTATTGGTTTTGTTTACTTTGTTTTAAAGTGATATGAGCGTATTGCCAGGATTTCAATATGCACAATCAATATATAATATATTATGCACAGTGCAAAAATATTATAAATGGAATTATTTTTTCATAGAGATGTTGAAAGGTATTTTATTACTCATTAAATGATTAATTGATACATTGTATGATAATTAAAAAAATACTCAACATTAAAATCGTATGAAAACAATAAGAAAAAAGAAAAATCACAATAAAACTTTTATCGAGTCAAAACATAACAGGCAAAGCAAGGATACAATGTTCATCATTTACACAAAAAAAGTAAATAATTCCACAACTTAGGACACAATGTTGCATCACAATAAAAAAGTTAGACATATCTGATGAAAAAATCAACATTGTCCATGCATATCCACATTCCAAGAGTGTAAAGAATGTAAATGCATCCATATCAATAAAAATTATTTTAATTGGTTTTTAGGGAATATGGGCATGGAAATACCCTGTTACAAGAAAGAGAACATACTGAAAAGACTGGACACTATAAAGAGATATTGGAAGCAATGGCTAAAACTGTATTACTAAAATGTAAGCACAAACCGCTATCATTTAAAATATGTACAATATTACCTAATAAAAGATCAGGGTCAGAATAAGGCAAAAAATACACATGTAGTCTACTTATTAACTTGGAAAAAAAAAGTTGTTTTTTTTAATATACCTGAGACACATGGATACTTTTAAAAATCTACAATTCTGCATAGTTACATTTTCCTTTTTTACCTTTCCAATGTTCAGGCACATTCCATAGTTATTCCCATCATCTGATAGAGCGTCAGATTTTATGCCACAATGTAAAATTTCAACTTTCATTTATTTACTTTGTAAGTACGTGCACATGTCTTCTTCATCTGATTCCTCTCCACCACATCCACCAATGTTGTCCATTGTAGAAATTAGCGCTTTCTAATGTTTTTTTTCTGTGGAAATAGATTCCAAGATATAATAGTTACTTGTGTACCTGTGTTGAATTTGAATTTGATGTGTTTTGCATTTTTTTTTAAAGAAAAATGTGATTGGGCTGATATACATTGGTTACATTTACAAAGGCAGATATCTTGTTAGCTATGGTCCTATTTTGAATAAATTTTACATCTGAAGCAATATTAAATGCTGCAATAATATCTTGAATGTTTTTGAAGTTACAAATATTAGCATAGCAATTTCTCTTTTTTACATTTGTGACACTTTTAAAGTTTTTGCAGTGCGGTATTGTCATTTACTTGTTTGTTCAGAAGCTTAACTGAGGAATACAAAGTAACATTATTGCTACATTGCATTTACTCTGTTTTATTCTTATGCAGAATAAAGGGCTACCTTTGCCCTGCATGCTGGGTTTACTTACTAAAACTGAAGAAAGCAAAAACTGGTGCAACTCTGCATAGAAACCAATAAACTTCCAGGTTTTATTGATAAAGCTTAATTCAACAAACTGAGCTTAGAATCTGTTTGGCTACCATGCACAGCTTCCCTAGATTCTTAGTGCACCACTTTTAGTAAATCTACCCCATGATGTCAATTAGGGCTCATTCATACAAGCATCTGGGGGAGGTAAAAGAAGGTAGTTGAGCTTCCTGACCATCCACCTAAACAAAGCAATGCTACAGCTCAGAACTGTACCCATGTCATGGTACAATTTGATATAATAAACAGAATGGTGCAGTGTTATTCTGTTTATTATATTGCATTGTCCTGATTTAGGTATAGGATAGGGTATTGACTGCTTATATCATTATTCCTTCACTCTCAGCAGCGCAGGAGGATCTCCACCTACTATGGTACAATATGAATTGCATATCACATTCGGCAGGTAGTACTGGTGCTGAATGCAATCTTTTGAAGTGAATGGGGCCACACCACAACCAGCCTCCAACTGCATGCAATGCACATAGTTAAAGCATGCTGGTCCGGCATTTTTGAATGTCAAAGCCTGCAGTGAATAGGTAACATATGACTTCTTCACCACCTGTCAAGCAGCATAGCCACATACAGTCAGGTCCATAAATGTTGGAACATCGACACAATTCTAACATTTTTGGCTCTATACACCACCACAATGGATTTGAAATGAAACAAACAAGATGTGCTTTAACTGCAGACTGTCAGCTTTAATTTGAGGGTATTTACATCCAAAACAGGTGAACGGTGTAGGAATTACAACAGTTTGCATATGTGCCTCCCACTTGAAAAGGGACCAAAAGTAATGGGACAATTGGCTTCTCAGCTGTTCCATGGCCAGGTGTGTGTTATTCCCTCATTATCCCAATTACAATGAGCAGATAAAAGGTCCAGAGTTCATTTCAAGTGTGCTATTTGCATTTGGAATCTGTTGCTGTCAACTCTCAAGATGAGATCCAAAGAGCTGTCAGTATCAGTGAAGCAAGCCATCATTAGGCTGAAAAAACAAAACAAACCCATCAGAGAGATAGCAAAAAAATTAGGCGTGGCCAAAACAACTGTTTGGAACATTCTTAAAAAGAAGGAACGCACCGGTGAGCTCAGCAACACCAAAAGACCCGGAAGACCATGGAAAGCAACTGTGGTGGATGACCGAAGAATTCTTTCCCTGGTGAAGAAAACACCCTTCACAACAGTTGGCCAGATCAAGAACACTCTCCAGGAGGTAGGTGTATGTGTGTCAAAGTCAATAATCAAGAGAAGACTTCACCAGAGTGAATACAAAGGGTTCACCACAAGATGTAAACCATTGGTGAGCCTCAAAAACAGGAAGGCCAGATTAGAGTTTGCCAAACGACATCTAAAAATCCTTCACAGTTCTGGAACAACATCCTATGGACAGATGAGACCAAGATCAACTTGTACCAGAGTGATGGGAAGAGAAGAGTATGAAGAAGGAAAGGAACTGCTCATGATCCTAAGCATACCACCTCATCAGTGAAGCATGGTGGTGGTAGTGTCATGGCGTGGGCATGTATGGCTGCCAATGGAACTGGTTCTCTTGTATTTATTGATGATGTGACTGTTGACAAAAGCAGCAGGATGAATTCTGAAGTGTTTCGGGCAATATTATCTGCTCAAAGATAAAATAGTAAATATATAGCGAGCGCTCAGAGAAATCAGCAGCTGGAACACTTCAAGGGATCACCAGACCTCATAACATAAATATGATATATATATATAGTGCAGCGCTGCGATGTGATTTAAAATAATATAAAATAGTTCATCAAGTCTTTAGTCACAATAATGAAATCAAATATATGCAGGCCTTCTCCTCATTAGGTGACTGGAATCAAATAGTAAAAATGCGCACTCACCGACCGCACATTTTAAATGCGCCTGTGTGTAATCTTATCCAGAAGACCAGCCAGGTATGCAGCTCCAGAACACATATGGATCCTCCCTCTTAAGCACTGACATCAACCTTGGGTGTAGTAATACCTCCTCCAGATCCAGAGACCCTCTCGCCCCAAATGATAGGTAGACAGGGATCCCCCTCCTGGTTCCAGGTACCCCAAAAATGGAAGGTGTAGATCTGATTAAAGGAACAAATGGTTCCGAGATCTTTGAGGTGGGATGTACGTCCAGACACGGAGGATAAAACAAATTTATTAGAGTGGTACCAATTCTTTAATAATGCAGGATTGGACCTTCTGAAATTCTTGGTAACCAGGAAGAGGAAGAAACTAACGTGTCTGGATAGGGAGATTAATCTTATTAGGGAGAAACTAGTATCCCTTAAAGATAATGACAGATATAAAATCGAATCTGACAAATTAAAATTGCATCTAGAAGGAGTAGAGAAGCAACAACAAAGTAAGAAAAAGAAGAAGTTCCTGAGGGATTTTAATGATTATTCTGATCAGGTGGTCTTTGATTGGCAGAAAACCAAGGACGCACTCCCCCCAGAGCAGGATTCTGTGCCTCGGGTTCAGGATTCGAACCTTAGCACAAATGGAAATAGAAATAACAATTATAATCAAAAGAAAAAGAAAAAGAAAGGTCCTAATTCAGGGAGACAGGGCCCTCTTAACAACCGGGGTGTCCCCCTTCAGGACGAAAATATAGGATCTAGAGAGTATTACCCTTACATCCCTGTACATCTAACCAGGGATGGGATGTATAGGAACGGTAATGCTCCAAGGGATAATTATTACCAACACCCAACACCAGCGCTGCACTATTTTTATGTTATTACCAACACCCGTTTCCTCCAAGGACCCCTCAGAGGCCCATGGGGAATCCACAATACTATCATACCGAGTATTACCCACCACAGAGCCCTAGGGAGTACTACCCTAATAGGGGAGCTCGCTCTTACCCTCCTCGGGAGTATGGGTCTAACAATAACCAGAACTATCATCGGAATGACCACCATAATTACAATCAGAATCGCCCCTATTATCCTAAGCGTCATGAACATAATAGACCGGGCAACAATTCCACTAATCAGGGTAGTATCAAACCTCCAGTACATCAAAATTCCCAACAACATAATCAAGCTAAGCAGCCTTTTTTAGGGGCGGGTCAACCACGAAAAAGGAGAGACATAGAAGGGGAAAGAGAGGAGGAAGGAGAACGAGAGGACACCCCAAAAAAGAGACGGGTTTGAAAAGTCAGGGAATCTTTAACCTCAGTGACGTTGAGCTGACTAATGAAGAACTTGACCTTCTTGATAAAGGGTTAAAATATACCCCTGCTACACGGATGAATAAATTTAATACTTATGTGGACGTGCACAAATTTATCAGACAACTGTCCCTCAAAAAATATTTTTTTAATAGACCTAGTTTAGGGAATCAGTCTCCCTTGGGAATGGTTCATTCCAACTTAAAAAACGCATCCACCTTCAATCCCCCTCCACAATCACATTCCTACTTAAATGTTTTTAAGGAGAAAGTTCTAAGGGATTTGGAAAACATGCCTGTAAAACGGGTATACGATAACCCTAGTGACAGGTTGGCCATTAAGACTCTCTTGGAAAAGAGAGATCTTGTGATCAGGCCAGCTGATAAGGGTGGTGGAGTGGTGGTTTGGAATAAGGCCGACTATATGGGGGAAGTTAGTAAATTGCTGGAGGATGATTCCACTTATAGACCTCTACCTAGCGATCCCCTTACAGGCTATAAAAAGTCGCTTTTAGCCATCATTAAGAAAGGTTTTGTTAATGGAATTATAAATGAGAAGGAGAAGGCTTTTCTATGCCCGGTGGCCCCAAAACTTCCTATATTGTACATCCTTCTAAAGGTACACAAAGACCCGGTACACCCTCCAGGCCGACCCATAATTAGTGGGATAGGGTCATTACTATCTAGGATTGAGGAATATATCGATTTCCACCTGCAACCATTGGTTGCTGAGACTCCTTCATACCTTAGAGACACCAAGCAGGTCCTGAATGAAGTTGACACAATAAACATATCACCTGATATGTTTCTGGTTACAGCGGATGTCAGTTCTTTATATACCAGCATCAATCATACAGATGGCATGGAGGCTACAGATTTCTATTTAACAAATTGCAGCCACTTGTCGGGAACACAGAGGCACTTTATCCTGGACCTGTTACCCTTTGCCATGTACCATAATTATTTTTGGTATAACCAGTGTTACTACCTGCAGATTAAGGGTGTTGCAATGGGGGCAAAGTTTGCCCCCAGCCTCGCTAACCTCTTCATGTCTAGATGGGAGGAGGATGTCATCTATGCCAGAGATTGGCCGGAATTGGTTTTATATAAGCGATATATTGATGACATCCTCCTCCTCTGGAATGGAGAGGAAAGTGCACTTAACAATTTTTTCACGACATTGAATAATAACACCCTAAATATTCACCTGACCTATACCTATAGTCAACACCAGATCGACTTTTTGGACCTTACACTTAAGAAAGATAATGGGAGGATAGTGACTGAGTCCTTCTTTAAGGTATCCGACTGTAACAGCTATATCCCTGTGAGTAGCTGTCACCATCCGAATTGGCTTAGTAACATACCGAAGGGCCAATTCACTCGGATAAGACGAAATTGCACGGATCTGGGAACGTATCGGTCTCAAGCTAATATCCTTAAGAATAGATTCCTTGAGAAAGGATATAAAGAACTCGAGCTTGATGAGTCTTTGGCGAAGGTTGCGGGACTGGACAGAAAGGAGATGCTTTCACACAAACCACAAAGAAGAAATGAGAAAATATGTCCCTTTGTAACAACGTTTTCAGTGCAATATAAACAGGTAGGAAAACTTATAAAGAAGAATTGGGATATTTTGAAGATGGACCCTGTCCTTTCACAAATATTACCCAACAAGCCTGAGATTATGTTTAGGAGGGCTTCGGCTATGAGAAACCGTATTGCACCAAACGTTGTGAATCCCCCTGCGAAAATTTCTTTCTTTGGGGATCTAAAGGGATTTTACCCGTGTAACAAATGTATTATATGTAGGTGTGATAATACTCGTAAAAGGAAAATTGACGAGTTTGTCTCAACATCAACCGGGAAGTCCTATGGCATTAAGCAATGTATAACGTGTAATAGTAAATTTGTAGTCTACCTCCTCAGTTGTCCCTGTAACAAGCAGTATGTGGGGCGGACAACCAGGCACCTGCGGGACCGTTTACGGGAGCACGTAGCCAACATCAGAAAAGGCTATAAGGACCACTCGCTATCCAACCACTTTAGACTGTTTCATAATAGTGACCCCACCTCTTTAAAGTTTGTGGGTATAGAGATGGTGTCACCGCATTGGAGGGGACTTCATAAGACCAGGACAGTCTCGTAGGCTGAGACCCGTTGGGTCTATGAATTACGCACTCTTTACCCTCATGGACACAATGTGGAGGTGGATATCAATTGCTTTATTGCCAATAGCTAGGACGTGGATACTTCTCCCATCATTTCAGGATATAGTGTAGTGCAGATTTTATTTTATTTTATTTTATTTTATTTTTAGATGTTTTAAATTTTTTACATATTTTATGGTTTATTGTCTATGGCCCTACCAGTGTATGTCTTTACGTAGCACTTGAATGGGCCTCTCTGATAACTCAGAGAGCTATAAATGGTGAAATGGGATATATATTTAATTTAGGACCTTTAAGTCTGTATAAATTAACACCCTTTCACATCAGCCCTTAGTATACAAACACAGGGCACCAGGATGTTATGACCCAATTTGGGTATTCCATTACGTTAATAGATTATGCCCCAATTCAGTAGAGGTACATCCTCATAAGATGTCTATATGCAATTTTGAGGATTTTTAATGTATATTTCTTATGGTTTGAGATTCACTTTTATATCTTCATCTATGGGTAACCGATTATTGCCTTATGCCATGGATATAATAATAATTATTATATATAGGAGTTCTGGCTTTTATAGCATCCTATTGGTGCATTCCCACATATTTTGCATTGGAACAAGTGACTTAAAGTCAGGTCTCTTTGTTTGTGGAGGGGATATTTGTATACCTCTGTAATATGATTCGAGTATGGACGTATCTCCCTATTTCTCTGGCAGCAGCTGTTAATCTGCATAGCTTGCTGATGATCCATGGCAATATGGTGGCGATCGGGCGGCGCATGCGCAGTTTGACACTGCACGGCCGCGATCCACGGCAAAATGGCGGCTATACGCGCATGCGCAGTACCACTTTTCGGACTCCGGACGATAGAGCGGGATTTTCGCGCATGCGCAAACCGCATTCAAAAGGAAGTCTTGCTGTCACACTGCTAGTGGCGTCCATCCTCTGATGAAGTGCATTTAGCACGAAAGGCCTCAGGAGGAGCCATTAGCAAGTGTGACTTCCTGACCACTGAGACCACGAGGAGGTCCAGTGGTCTCTGATCTTTACCACTGCCGGGTTAGTACTATTTTTCTCATACTTACCTGTCCGCTTATTGGCTAATAGTGTATGTATGTATATGTGACCCTGGCTTTATGAGTGTTGCTACAATAAAAGTTTTGAACCTACCACACTATTGGCGTTCCCCTTTTTTCCTTGACTCTCCTGTTGGAGGGTTGCAGATCTACACCTTCCATTTTTGGGGTACCTGGAACCAGGAGGGGGATCCCTGTCTACCTATCATTTGGGGCGAGAGGGTCTCTGGATCTGGAGGAGGTATTACTACACCCAAGGTTGATGTCAGTGCTTAAGAGGGAGGATCCATATGTGTTCTGGAGCTGCATACCTGGCTGGTCTTCTGGATAAGATTACACACAGGCGCATTTAAAATGTGCGGTCGGTGAGTGCGCATTTTTACTATTTGATTCCAGTCACCTAATGAGGAGAAGGCCTGCATATATTTGATTTCATTATTGTGACTAAAGACTTGATGAAATATTATCTGCTCATATTCAGCCAAATGGTTCAGAATTCATTGGACGCCGCTTCACAGTGCAGATGGACAATGACCCAAAGCATACTGCAAAAGCAACCAAAGAGTTTTTTAAGGGAAAGAAGTGGAATGTTATGCAATGGCCAAGTCAATCACCTGACCTGAATCCAATTGAGCATGCATTTCACTTGCTAAAGACAAAACTGAAGGGAAAATGCCCAAAGAACAAGCAGGAACTGAAGACAGTTGCAGTAGAGGCCTGGCAGAGCATCACCAGGGATGAAACCCAGCGTCTGGTGATGTCTATGCATTCCAGACTTCAGGCTGTAATTGACTGCAAAGGATTTGCAACCAAGTATTAAAAAGTGAAAGTTTGATTTATGATTATTATTCTGTCCCATTACTTTTGGTCCCTTAACAAGTGGGAGGCACATATGCAAACTGTTGTAATTCCTACACCGTTCACCTGATTTGGATGTAAATACCCTCAAATTAAAGCTGACAGTCTGCAGTTAAAGCACATCTTGTTCGTTTCATTTCAAATCCATTGTGGTGGTGTATAGAGCCAAAAATGTTAGAATTGTGTCGATGTCCCAATATTTATGGACTTGACTGTATATGGAATTTAAAAGCAACCTTATGCCAGGAGCATGTAGCTCCAGCATCCTGGTTTTGGTTGTGATATATTCTGCCTGTCTGTCTGTCCACCTGCAAGCAGTTTGATATGGCCAGTGAAGACCAAACCTGATTTAAGCCAGCCAAGCCTGCAGTCTTTTGCTTGTGATAGTGTTTAACAGATTCTTCAAGCTTCCTGTTTGTCTGCCCTGTTCCTATGCCTGCTAGTTTTTATTCCCTTGTTGATGACCTCGGATCAGATATCAACTACACTCAGAACTCAGCCTGCCCTGAATCTGGACTTTCTCTGACCACCATGCCTGTCTGCCATTCACAAGTACCTGTTCATTGTGCTCACTTCGTGCTTGCCCTGGAGAGGCAGCCAGGCACTATAGCATTGTGTATAAGACTTGGGGGCAACCAAGTACCAGTAGGCCTGCTTGCCTTATGGAAAAGAGGGCTACTATAGATGAAGAACACAGAAGCCAGCTATAGTGCCTAACCACCTGCATTAGAGGTAAGCATGACATCTTACAAGTAGAAAAGTTTTTTTTCTTATAAAATTTGTTCTTAACAGATAAATCACTCTTAGTTTACCCCACTCAGCTCTAAATCATCCCTTACCTCTTTCTCCCCTAAACTTTTAATTTTGTTGTTTTGGTTTTTTTTCTTTTTTTAACTATTAATATTTATGCTTATTTTCATTTTATTAGTTTTTTTTTTGTGTGTGTGGGTGTCAAGTTAATAACAGCGCAAAATTAAAAAAAAACACCTTTTAGTTTATTTGCAAAAACTTTTGTAATGCTTTCTACCAGAATCATAATTTCAGTGTCGTTTTAAATGCAACAAATTATTAGACATAGATTCAATATTTTAACTACAACAACACCATATTTTTAAACTAAAATTGATCAAATAGAAATAAGCATTTTTTTTAGTTTAGTTACAATGTTTGTCTACAGATTGTATAGAAAGCAAAATTATTTTGCAAGAAAATATCATCAAAGAAAGTCTTTTATCTCCCTACTCAAAAAAGATGTACAATAATACTTTGTTATTTTAGAGTTTGTGTAAAACCATTAGCAATCAACTAGACAATTTTAATGGCAATCCCTAAAATTAGCCTAAATCTGCATTTTTTATTATATTGAATTGTGCTTTTTTAAGCAGAGCAGTCACATGATCCTCAAAGTTCAATAATATCTTGCAGAGATGAGCAGAAAGGGGAGTGATTCCTGCCAGTGTAAGTGACATAATAGTATCTGTGTTTACATGTCCTGCTGTTCATTCTAACAGTTCTGACTTCATAACTTCTCTTTCGAACCTTGAGGATTAATTGTTCAATGGACAAAAAAAAACACTTGAGAGAAAGGTGGTTAAAAAAGCATAAAATACTGCTGCAGGGCTCAAGGAGAGGCATGAAGCTGGGAGTTGGGCTTTAAGGAGATGGAAATGTCTCTATTTTATGTTTTTTTCTGCATCAGACATAAGTATTGATCTTGTTGCTTCATGGGTTCTTAGTAAATTTGCTTAGGGTAAGATCGGCAGCTTGAAATATTAATTTATCTTGCATATCTATATATATCTTGTTATATTTATTCAAAATCAGTAAATGCACAATCTGCAGCTAGTCTGTCAAAGAATATTTACCTAGTTCACTTTTCGTTCTTTTTTAATATTTTTATCTGGAAAAAATTGGGTTACTTATTTAATCATATAATCAATGTATATTTTGTAAAATAACCATTAAGTTGCTTGCTCTCTTCTACAGATGTGTCTCCCTGTATTGTTTCCACTTTTTCTCTCCACCTCTGTATTAACAGATAAAAACATTTTTCTCCTCTTTTTTTTCTAAGAGGACATTTGAGTTACACTTCCTAGTGCCTGTGCCACTCTCCAAACTCTCCTGCTGCCCAGGGACAGCAGATTGTAGCCAATATGCTGTGTGGCGCAGTCTTAAAGGGTCAGCATGTGTATTACTCAGTGTTCAAGCAATGCATCTGCACACTATTCGTTGTTTTCTCCAGTTCCTTAAAGCATTCCCAATGATGCCCTATGTTCCTCTGTGCCATAAGTCCCTTTAATGCCCATCCTGCTCTTGTTATCTTCAGGGTTCCTCTGTCACCCCCAGTAACTTCCTGTGTGTTCTAGCCTGCAACCCAAATCCCAGCACCTATGTTATCATCTGAGGACTCTAATGTACCTGTACTTGTGACTTCATCCCACCATACATCAGCCATTACTTTGCATATCCAATCCTGTTCTAGGTAGCTGTCTGCTTTGGTGAGTGTCTATCCGTGTCTCCTCCATGGCTTGCGCCACTGACTACCCCAGCTGCCGTAAACAAATCCTAGTTAGCCAGTTTGCCCCCTAATGGGAGCAGACACCTGTGCCAGTTGAAAGATAAGGTCACCTGGTTTCTTAAAAAGTTTGTTCTCCCAAAAAAGTTTACAGTGTTTAAATTCCTGTTGTGGAAGAACCTTGTTCTTATAGTTCTACAGTATAGGTTGAAGTTCCTACAAAGATCTCCAGTTTTTTAATCTACTTAATGTTTTATTGTAATAGTTTTGTCCTGGGCATTTACTGACATTTAACAGAAACAATATAGCTTAAGCATTACCTTGAACCTAGATTTATGAATATAATTTAAAGTATAATGTGACATTAAAATATAATACAAATAATGACTATATACAGTATACAATGATCAGACATAACTTTATGACCACTGACAAGTAAAGTGAATAACATTGATTACCTCTTAACAAAGAGCCTTTTTGGGATGTGCTGGAAACCCTATCTCACAACTTACAGGATTTAGGAGATATGTTATTGATGGTTTGGTCACAGATACCACAGCATTTCTTAGAGGTCTAGTGGCATCCATGCCTTAACCAGTCAGGGCTGGTTTTGATGGAAAAAAGGGACCTATTCAATATTAACGGGTCATAAAATTATGGCTGATTGATTTTACAAACTATAGGAAATATAAAAGAACATATCTGAAAAAAGTGTTCAGTAGCATCCATAAGCAGGGGCGGACTGACAACTCATGTGGCCCCCGGGCAATAGGGGATCATGGGGCCCCTGTGTCCTTGCCTAAACTCAAAAAAGCCTATGAAAAAGGAACCCGGAGCATCTCATGGGGCCCCCTACTGACCCCCGGCCCTCGGGCAGTGCCCGAGTTTCCAAATGGTCAGTCCGCCCCGTCCATAAGAATTTCAGCACTGAATGTTACATAAATGGTGATTGGAAAATCAAATTCTAGCCACTTAGTACATTGGCCAATATTTCTTGAAGATAGTCCATCGTACTCTATGTCATCTTGTATGAAGACCCAGTCTATACAGTAGTTATTCCTGTTTATAACAACTGTAAATGAAGCACAGAATACATTTGCCCTATCCAGTCAATCTTTAGAAGCAATAAAATTCCTATTAAAAAAAAAATCTAAACAAACTCAAGCATATCACTTCGTCAGGGCATAAACAGAGCACAACACATTTTTATCAGAACATGTGGGATATTAAATATGGTGCTTTACAGCTTTATTAGCTACCAGATAATGATGTCATGGGGTGACAGTTTAAGCCTTTAGAGGAAAAACACCTTGCCCTGTATTCCACTGACTATTCTCCACTGTTCATCATTACCATCAACACGTTTTTGCAAATCTTGTTTTCATTTGCATTGATCTCCTGAAGGGAATTTTCTGTAGCTAGTGTTTTAAATGTATCTGTCCCCTGCTAGATCTAGTAGTATTCATGCATAAGTTAAAACTTTCATAAATAAGCATGACCCCAACTGAACATTATTATCATAACAGAAAAAATGCAATATTTTCTGAGAAAATTTGTTTAGTTGGTGCGTTCTTCATGGGAACATTAGTAAAAAAAAAAGTATATGCTAATGCCAACATAAATTTGTTGAAATGACCTTTCACAGAACTAAACTGTTATGACCGCTCTATTTTCAGATGCTAGAATATGTACTGGAAATTGGCAAATAGAACATAAACTTGATTATCGATTTATATTTTCTGCTTAGAATTTGTTGTTTTGAAAATGCCTAACAATATTTTTGTAGGTAAAATAAAAAATAGACAATTACCTGACCAAATATAATGACAACTATAATAAAGAAAACATGTATGCTTTGTTTTAAAGGTAAGCAATTTAATCACAAATTCTATTACAAACATTTCATAGGTCCTCTTACCATCATCTTACATATGTGAAATATGTTGCCTGCTGCTGTGGTACAATAAACTTTTCTCCAAACTAAATACAAAAAGGTGATCTGGTGACATATTTAGCTTACATTATTTATGGTTACATTTATTCCACTTTAACTTTTTAAGTTAAAGTAAATGTAAACACAGTAGATTCAACAAAGTAGCAGAGATGTCTACTGAGGTGATCAAGTAGTGGAATAGTGTGTTGTTGCTAAAAAAAAGGGGTGTGGCCAATTAAAAAATGGGTGTGAATAATTAAATTAAGGTTCATTGTTTTTCAATGGAATAACTTCACTGTAGAAATGCTCCAATCCCATCAAAAAGATTGTAGCGATTGGGATAATAATATTAATAATTTCATATTAAATAAATAAGGTCTCTAACATTGCATATTTCTTTGAATGTAAACGCCATATTGTTTTTGTATGTTTGAAAGGCAAATCTTGCGTAATCAGTTTGTCTTTCACAAAGGTTTTATTGGGGTTTTACTGAAAAGTAATACAATGTTCATAAGCTCAAGCCATTCATAGAAGAACAAAAACAAAAATGCAAGATTGAGGCAAAAATCCTCCCAATAACAAGTAAATAAACACAAATTGAGCAGACCTTCCTTGAAACCAGATTATGAAAGAACACCCTTGGGAATGAGGGGTTCATAGTTAGGGAGTCTCCCATCAAGCATTTACAGAGGTGTTGTGGACTATGCTGATGAGTTATTCCATCCCAGTAACTTTTTGTATGTGTCAGAACCAGTCTGCGATCTTTAGGGCACTAGTAGAACCCTACAGTGTCAGGACACATATCTTATCTGCATTCACCAAGTGCCTAGTTATTGACTTGAAGTAAACTGTTTTGGGAAGGGATGAATGATGTAAAATAAATTGTGCTGGAGTGATGTCCAACATGTAAGTGGTAACCTTGGAAATGATGTTGTGAACTGCAGCCCAGTAGGGATGAAGGGTCAGACAGGTCCACCATATAATTAACAGGGTTCAGGGATCAGCACTACATTTCCAACACATTAGATACTTATTTAGCTCTACTGGGGTCTATACCATTTTATAGAACCTTATACCCATTGTTCAGCATTGTAGAATTTGAAAATATTTTATAACTTTAAATAAAATACATTCCCACTCCTCAGCAGACAAGTCAAGAGCCAGCTCCTTCTTCCACAATTTCATGCTTTACCTGTATTAGGTAGTTGATCAGAAAATAGGGGAGAGTATGTGGTGGAGATCAAGTGTTGTGGTGTTTTTAGGTGCATAGATACTTGAATGACGTATGAGGCCGGGACCAAAGAGAGATGCAGTTTGGACAACTAAAAAAGTATCACAGTTGGGCGTACAGTAGGTTTAAAAGTGAAATGTCTGTCCTTGCATATGAGAGGTCAAGGAGTGATAACCTAGGAGAGAACCTTTATCAAAGATGTGCTGCTTACAAATCTGCTTGTATGGCCAAATATTTCCTAAAAATTGTCTAGACACCTCAGAGGAAAAAAAAAAGATTGTGATTTTCCTATATGTGTCATGTACCTGGTAGTGAGCCTGACATGCAGAGGAAGGCCTCTCATACAGCTCTGGCTCAGGGGTCACTGATAGTGGAACAGTAACCATGAGAGCACGGCAAGATATGGCAGGCAGATGTCTGAGCAGGGTGGGCTGGCAGCAGGCAGATGTACAAGATGAGGGTGTGCTGGAATGAGGATCTGTAGCAGACTGGATGAGGCAGAATCTAAGGCCAGACAAGCCGGGTTGGCAACAGACAGGCAGATCAGGCATTAATGGCAAACAAGAGAGAAGTTGGGTCACAGGCCAGTCAAATCAGTAGAAGGCAAATCAGGTAGAGACAGTAGGCAGAGGCGAAATACAGAGAGCAAGCCGAGGTCAGGGCAGGTGGCAGACAAGTGGAGTCAGAAGCAAGCCAGGTCAACATCAGAGGTCAAACACAGGAATCAGGATATGTACACATGGAAGCTGTAGACTAAACAGCAATTTGCCAGTGCAGTGGATCTATTTAAATAACCCGTTTGGCGCCAGCCCTGGTGACAAGTGTACACTTGCATGCACGAGTGCACATGCTCGCGTGCCTATGCACATATTTATGCACATCTGCATGCCCAGTTGCTGTTCTGTGCATGTGCGTATGTATGCACTGAGAGATATCACTTGACCTATGGGCAAGCCTTTCCTGACATTTTTATGTGGAAGCAATGGATAACAGGACCAATGAGCCGGTGATCCATATAGGCAGGAGGGATGTTTTGTGGAGATAGCCAAGGCATTAAATCTAAGGGTGTATTGTCAAAGGCATTTTCTAGTTTAACCCAATATTTCATCCTGGAGTGAATGTTCCAGCCTACTAGCTTCTAGAGAAGTAATTGACAGTAAGCTATTGCTTCTAGAGAATGGTTTTGATGAGGGAGAAGTCCCTGAGTAGGTTCAGAATTGTGACATGGGATTACTCTACATCAAGAAGAGAAGAATATCTGCAAATGCAGGGAGCTTAAAAGTCAGACCAGAAACTGATAGGCCTTAAATTTCTACAATGGCTTGAAGATGGCAGATAAGCGGTTTAAGGGTTAGCACAAAGGGAAATGGTGAGACGGGGAAACCCTGTGTGCTTCCATTTGAGATGGGGAAGACATGCGACAGGTGGCCATTGACTCGGACTTTTGCAGTAAGAGTTGATTGCGTAACCAATTTGTATTTCTGTAAGATGAGGCCTCTCTATCGCTATTTTGAGAATCTTCAAAGGTCAGAATTCTTATATTTAGAAGAAAATAGAGAAGTTCTCAATCAGCTGATGAGAGGAGTGTTTTTGTTTAATATAGTTTCTATATTATAAAAAGACAGTTGAGAGGTTACTCTCTAATATAGATTGTTGTGTGTTCACCATAATACAAACTGTGTATTATGTCTCTATGTCATGTTCTTGTAAAATTGTAGGATGCAGAAACAAAAGTTTTGAGAGCAATCACCATCTGAAGCTCCTCACACACTGCTTTGTCATTCCACATGTTAAATATTTAATCAAGTGGGCTAATATCATCTTGAGCTGAACTAAATTGAGTCTCCGAGTCAACTTTGATTGACTCCAACAAAACTTTCCCCATGCAGACAATTCTTGCAATATCCAGCATCTCTGAAAGTAGAGAACTTGCCATGTCCTCTACTTCACAGAATAGACACTTAATAGTGTCAAAGTTGTCCTCAAATACATTTTCAGAAAGGTTTCAGTCATATTCCTCCTTTTCGTATTAGTTACTGGCTGACTTAATTGACTGGAAGTTGTTTAAAAGCAGCTTGAGGTCCACATGCTGCCTTCTGATTACCTTTGTTGGTTTAGCTGAATGTGCCACTGAGTATTGTGCATCATTTGACTTGCTTACATGCTATATCTATGAGCATACTTGGGGTTTTGATTTTCTCCATTTCCTCTCTTCACACTTTCTTCCCCTTGCTCTCCCACTTTGCCTTGACCTCCCAGCTCTCACTCACTCTCTATACATCGAGTACCTTGTGTCTAGGCTGGCACCTGCCCAGCCTATTAATGGATCTGTGCTCCAGTTCTTAACTGGAAAGGGTGGGGTGGCCTCTTTCTGAGTCAACAAAAATCTCTGACAGGGGAGGAAGCAATGCTAGGCTATGGTAGTGACAGTGGCTCCCTCTTAGACTAAACAAGAACACCAGTCCTGTGCTCTTCTTCCTCCATTAAGCCATTCTGTTCTCTCTGGGGATGTTGGAAACCACTAGGCTTTCTTCAAAGTTGTGTACACACTACATAGGATGAATATACAGAGCAGTAATGTCCTCAGCTTACTCCATACTTTAAATACTTCTTCAGGGGAGAAGCTGCTATTCACTGTCCTGTTCTCAGTACACCAGTCAGTGGAGGAGGGAGGTGTTGTATGTGATTTTTTTTTTTGCCACATCAAGCAAGGAAAATGTAGGAGACCAGCTCTGCTGATTAGGTGTGATGTGAGAACTTGCAGAATCTAGGTGACGCGGATAATTTAAGGGTGACTTTGCAGGAATGGTGTAAATCTAGCTTCATTTGAACAAGGCCATTGGTAGAAGGGTAGATATTTATTGCCCAAAGGGTAACCAAAGATAAAGCATTGCAATGCCAGGTTTATAGTATTGCAAGATAAGTTTACAATAACTGCTACATTAGGAGTGTAGCTTGCGGTAATTACCCCTGATGGTTTAGTAACTTCATATTAACTGAAAATCTGCAGCTGCATCTACCAAATAGTTGTTTACATGGCCACACAATAGTATTTATTTGAAAGTTATATATTTTAGACAATGTTCTTTGCTAGCTACACTGTCTACAACTAGCATTGAAGTGGATCTTCAGTAACACTTTTGGCCAGGCTCCACTCCCCTCCAGCGCCACTATATTTGTACATGTACAGATGCACCCATGGGGCCCTGGAAAAGCCTGTCATCACATCTTCGCATGTGCAGGGGGTTTCCACACTTGCAAAAAACAGGGAAGGTTTTGGACTACCCTGTTGTCAGTCTTTAAACATGCGCAGGAAACCCCTAGCTTTATCACCTAGGTGATAAAACTGAAAGTGCTGCTTTGCAGTACAAATAAAGTATATTAAAAAAGTCCATTGGTAGAAGAGGGAGGGGGAGGAGGCAGGGCAGTTCAGTATGTGATTGAGGTTGAAGGTCCACTTTAAGAGTATACCATTCTATTATTGCTCTCCCAACACAATGCTAGACTAAAATAACACAAACAGCATATTTGTATAATACCATTTTTTGTGATTTATCATCCCCATAACCCCATTCCAGCATTCCTAATGTCAAGTTCAGAAAACATTTAACAATTGAACTTTAAAATTATTATACAACTCTTTAAAGCCCCCCAGATCATCTAAGGCTCTGTGCAGGGTTGCTATCATCCACAATATAATCTAGTAGGGGTTTTTTTTGAGGGGGGGTCTCAGCCTCTTGGGACTCCCTGTCACTTTTCTGGAGGAGTAGGGATTAATACTGGCCAGTGGGTGGGGCTGCAGTCATCAGCTGCAACTTGGACCCTGCTGCTGTACCTGATCAGTGATATTCACTGGGTAGGTGAATATCTCAATCTAGGACAATGTTGCATAACAGGTAAGTGGATCTAAAGCAAAAAAAGAAAAAAAAAACTTAGAGGAGCAACTGAAGTTCCTCTTTAAAGTTGTCCCTACACTATATAATCTAAAATTACATTCTTTGTACAATGTATTTTAGATTTACCAAAACTACAGTATATAACATGAGGATTAGGAATTAGCTGCCATTTCAGTTAGCACCCTGATTCAGACCGAATTTCAACTGTTAACCACTGGCCTACTAGACACTTTTATCCCCTTCCTGCCCAGGCCAATTTCCAGCATTCAATGCTTTTGCACTTTGAATGCAAATTGCAAGGTCGTGCAACACTGTACCCATATGCAATTGTTATCATTTTTTCCACACAAATAGAGCTTTCTTTTGGTGGTATTTAATCGCCACTGGGATGTTTATTTTTTGAACTATAAACAAAAAAAGAGAAAAAAAAGTTTTTTTTTTCTATTATAAAACTTTGCAAACAGGTAATTTTTCTTCTTCACTAATGTGCATCCATGAGGCTGCACTGATAGGCAGAACTGATGGGCACTGATAGGCAGCACTGATGGGCAATTATGATGTGGAACTGATAGGCTGCACTGATGAGGTGGCACTGATTAGGAGCACTGGTGGGCATTGATGAGGAAGCACTGATGATGCTGCACTGATATGCAGCAATAATGGGCGCAATTGCTAGGTGGCACTGCTGGGCAGCACTGATGGGTGGCACTGATAGGTGGCAATGCTGGGTACTGGTGGGTGGCACTAATGGGCATTTTTGGGTGGCACTGCTGGGCACTGATGGGTGGCACTGTTGGGCACTGATGGGCGGCACTGCTGGGCACTGATGGACACAATTTCTTGGCAGCACTGCTGGGCAGCACTGATGGGTGGCACTGCTAGGCACTGATGAGTGGCACTGCTGGGCAATGGTGGGTGGCACTGAGGGGCACTTTTGGGTGGCACTGATGGGCACTTATGGGTGGCACTGATGATCAGGGCACTGATCACCAGAGCCCTAATTATCAGTGCAGATCTGCTCTGTGACATTTGCCAGTTATCAGCAATACTTTCCTCACGCTGTGACAGTGTGAGGAAAGTGCTGCCGATATCTGGAAACTATATTTACTTTGTGATCTGCTATGTCATTGGACACAGCTGATCACATAGTAAAAGGCTGTTGTGATTGGTCTTTTACCTAGTCATGTGATCAGCTGTGTCCGCTGGACACAGCGATTACTGACAGAGACGGTTGCATGCCAGTGGGGGTGCGCAGGGGACGCATTCTGGAAAGACATCATATGACACCATCACAGAACTGTACAACCACGTTGTAGCTGTATTTTGGCTATAACACGGTTGTAAAGTGGTTAAGGAGGTTCGACAAGCAACTGAACTTAATGGGTATTTTTCTGAGCCAAACCTTCAACTGCAGTGGGAAGCAAAACATTTAACAGCAATGTTACTATCACTGTTATATATGACAACCTCCTACTCAGGACTCCTGGTTTTTAGGGAGCCAGCAGCTTCTGGCATTCCAACAACCCTTCAGCTGTCAGCATGGCATTCCCAGCTTACAGGCCAATGTAAACAAAGCATAGGGGATAGTGTAAAAAAGACTCAACATTCATACCTGGCTCTTCAGGCCTGTTATGGATTTTAAATGGGACTCCATGAAAAAATGGAGTGGGGCCTACAAAATTCCATCTGGTATGGATATTATGTAAAAAGTTGTTGGCATTCCAACAACCAGTGACTCATCCCTGCCCAACTCATTCAGCTGTCAGTGTGGGATTCCCAGCTGTTAGGTCAATGTAAACAAAGTTGTGGGGATAGTGTAAAAAAGACCCAAAATACATACCTGGATCTTCAGCCAGATATGAAAAAAATTAGGTGGGGCCCACCAAATTCTATATGGTGTGGCTATTATGTAAAACCACTTGCATAAAACAAGAAACAATAACTTGGCATCCCCCAAATTCCTTTGCATTTAAGCCCAGAAAATGACCATTACTGTTATTTTAACACTTGGCTCCTATTGATTTCATTAGGGTTCAGATTCAGAACTTTAGTTAAATTTGCAAACATCAACCTGAATATAAAAGAAGATCGCAAAAAAGATTGTGTGCTGTCAGCTTTCAGTAAATTAATTTTCTTAGTATTATGTTTCAGTGAGTTATTGATATGCTGTTTGCCCTTTGTCAGTTTAATAGTTAATATTTTCAGTGATCCCACCATCAATTATTTGCAGCAAATATATACAATGCCATCCAATATTATTTATTTGAAAGAAAGTCTATTACTGTGTCACCTTGAAGATGCACATACAACATATGATGTACAGCATACAGAATGAACTGTAATCTCCTTAAAGCAATCTGTTTAGAATAATTTTATGTAAACACTACTTATCTAGCACACCAAAGATGTCCACCCCAAATTCTGTTACTAGGATAAATTTAGATAATTTCATTAGATATTGTTCACCACCAAGAGTTATTTGCATATCTCTATCAGTGTGCCAGTTTGAGCTGCTTTTGCATGCTGACATATTCTTTCATTTAGTGTGTGTACAGATCAGTAGATGTAAAGACCAGAGTCTGGAAAAATGCAAATTAGCATATGCCAGCCTTATTGAAACTGTACCATAAGGAGTGCTTGCAATTGCAGAATGTACCAAAAAGTTTCAAAAGGTGTGTTTCACTTTCTTGAGCTAAATTGTGGAAGGATCTATCTTCAGACATGATTATGTATTTTTACTTGTGGACTATTTTACATGGTAAGCTTTCCGTTTAAGCCCTTGAGTTCCTTTGGCATTTACTGTTGTCACCAGTAGATATCACTACAGTCAAACTGTAACTGTAAAGTATACCAGGCATTAACATATGTTACTAGCGTAGACAGCTGCCCAAATGTCACTAGCTCATGATTGAAAGATAGAACACTTGGCAGGAAAATTAATTGTTCATTAACTGAACTGTGAGAATAATCTGCTCAGTTATCATCCAGTACTACATTAGATATCAATCTCTAGAGCAAACTATGTAATATGTAAGGGGAAAAAACATAATTTACTTTTTAAATTAATGAAATAATAATAAATCAAGTTGTTTGTTGTCAAGAAAAAGATCAAAATTTTGGTTAAGAGAATACAAATCCACCATACACTAAAAAAACTGGCATATATTTAAGCACGTCCAGTCAAAAGGAAAAAGACTAGCTAGTCAGTTAAAGCAGAACTCTATAGAAGACACAAATTAAAATTGTTCTGTATTCATTAATACATCATTAAATGTGTTTTAATGCAAGCAGTGTAAATACCTAAATTTGACATGGCTAAGCTTTCAGTAGTCCCTGTACAGCAAAGCTCATAGTGGGAGAAGAAGAAGAAGCTAATTTATTAATGTGCTAACAATTGCTGATCGGAGGGAAAATAAATGAGCACATTAACGTGTCTCTTACACTGTCTAGTCAAAGGCTGGGGAAGCTTAATGACAGCCTGGGCTCACAGGGAGTAATTGTGCTTTCCTTCATTTAACCTGGAAGATGAATGACATCTAGTGGTTAAAAAGAAGTACACTGACTTCCGGTTCTGACGCCACATGGCTCAGCTGCCCTCTCTCTCGGCTCCTGCTCAACTGCTCACAAAACTGCTTGTAAAGCCTGCTAATGGCATTCCATCAGTCTGGTCTCTCCTCACCTGTCACACATGACCTATGGAGTGGTTCCTTGAAAAAGGCAGCCATCGTTCACTTTCTCCCCACCACCAGAACAAGCCTCCTGGCCCATCTCCACACCACAACATAGCGAGTGCAGCTGACATGGACATTAGTTCTGGTTCTACCCAGACTTCTACTCAGCCTGCAGGTCCTTCATAAAGAAAAAATGAGCATATAGCCCAGGCAGTTGGTGCCCTCCTCTCCAGCAGTATAGCTTCAGCAATGGAGAAACCCGTTCAGGTTGGGATGGATCAAATCAGAAAGGATCTGGGGGATCACTTTACACCAGGGGCGGACTGACAACTCATGGGGCCCCAGGGCAATAGGGGATCATGGGCCCCTGTGTCCTCGCCAACACCCAAAAAAGCCTATGAAAAAGCCAATGAAAGGTACCAGGGGCATCTCTTGGGGTCCCCTACTGACCACGGGCCCTCGGGCAGTGCCCGAGTGCTCGAATGGTCAGTCCGCCCCTGCTCTGCACACCTCAATGAAGCAGAGATGAGGATATCTAACATAGAGAATGAGCCTTACCAGGCATAGGCTACTGAACAACACCAGGATAATACCAATCAGTATGTTCTCCAGAAATTAGAGGACCTAGAGAACAGATCACGACGCAATAACCTAAGAGTTGTGGGGGTTCCGAAATCCTACCAAACTTACTCTTTCATGAACCTCTGTGCCTCACACATCCCCAAGGCTTTTGGTCTCACCTCACCATGTGTGAATGCAAGGCATTCCAACACATCTGTTCTGAACTTTTCTGGCAACACATCAAATTAACTCTAGCCATTCCAGCAGCACTTCACCTCTATTCACCCAGCGGTGAACAGCTCACCGTTCATGACCCATCTGAGGCTGAAGCATTTATAAGATCCATAAACCCAGAGGCTCAGACCAATTTTCCCATGCTTGAACCCACCACTCCTCAACCTATGGATCAAAGGAGCCCCAGGAAAGATCCACCAAAATGCCCTAGGTTCTCTGCTCCCAACTACCAATCCAAAATATGCTGACTTATGACTTCTCTTGATCCTCCCACCTGTTTATTATAGGGCAGAAGATTTGCCTTATCGATAAGTATACCTTGAAGGCAAAAAGATGTTTTGATTCATGGGCAGAAAGGTTGGAACACATTAAATGTTCCCAGGTGGACGCATTACTGCACAAATTTGGCAGTAAGTCAGGGAAATTATTACCGAGACTACATAAAGGTTCCCACCACCAAACACATATCACCTCACTCCATGATCGCTCAAGCAACATAAAATCCCTTCCACAAGATGTCAACAAAATCATGTTGCAATACTACGTGTCAGGGATCGCGGCTGTCAGGAATGGACTGGCCAGCAATGGTGGGACTCACCTGCCTTTTGATCTGCAGTACCAGGGCTGGCCAGCGGGTGCTCCCAGCAATCAGAGACTCAACCTTTCAGCCAGCTAACACCTGGAACTGATGATACTGGTGTATTTAAGGGATGGCCAGACTTGCAGACTCTGCCTTGGTGTTGTGTTTGTCCTGGGCCCTGTATCTGTCCTGCATCCTGTTTCTGTTCCTTTGCTACCTGTTCTGATCCCTGGCTTGTGACCCTGACCATCCCTCTGCCTGACCCTCTGTACTACGCTGCTTGCTACCTGTTCTGATCCCTGGCTTGTGACCCTGACCATCCCTCTGCCTGACCCTCTGTACTACGCTGCTTGCTACCTGCTGAACCTGGCCTGTGACCCCGACCATTCTCCGCTTGCTCCCCCTGTACCTACCTGCCCAATTGATATTGACTCGGCCTGCCTGACGACGCTTGCTTGTATGTACTGTTATCTGTGGGTGGTTGGTTGGGTTTGTTTGCACTGTATTATGTTTAGTATTGCACTGCGTTTATGTTTGTATTGTTAGTGTTAATAAATTACATTGTTAATCACATATCTGAAGTCTGCGTTTCCCTGCTTCAGTCACACACCTCTGGTCATACCTGGGAGCCCTGACATTACACCAAGGCCAATCCTGACCAGAAGTGGCTGCACAGGGAAGCCATCTTGGCTTGTTGATGGGAAGGATGGATCTGGATGAGGTTGCGTATTTATATCTGCTAGTGTTTGATGACAGGGAGTATGCTTATCAAACTCTGAAGGAGTATACCCGGGATGAACTGCTAGAATGTATACGGCTGGCTCATGTTCTAGTAGATCAGGGCACAGAGTTCTCTGAGGTGCAGCCTTTGATTGAGGTTTGTGCAGAGTTGGTTTCATCTGGTACCCCCGAATGCAGGGATGAATTTTTGCCACCATTTAGTGCAGACCAGGTAGAGTCCCTGGTGTGGTTATTAGAGGATGATGTGGGTTACTTTCTGGAGTGTTATTCCACATGTTCACCACAGACAGTAAGAGATTGTATAAACGCAGTGCAGTCATTGACCAGACAGGCTTTGTGTAAGCTCAGCTTTGTTCAACCCATACTGCAGACATGGACAGACTTGTTGCACCCAGCCTCAGTCAGCTTACAAAAACCCAGTCCTGCTTCTAACTCTACTCCTGTATTCCCAACAGCTCCTCCAGTTACAGCCCAGTATACTTGGCTATCTACCGCATGTCAGTACCCTGTTCCCACTCGCTGCACCTATCCTGCCTTTAACCCTGTATAAAAGCCCTCTGTAGCAACTGCTCCCTCTCCTGTTCCATCCTCCAGTTCTTCTCTGTCTCCAGCTGCTCCATTCGTTTGCAGACCTGCGTTTACTTGCAGTGCTCCAGTAGTTAAAACCAGAAAAAAGCGAAAATTCTTTCCAACCAATACCATCCTGCCAGTATCCAAACTGGTGAGCCTGCCTTCCGTGGTTCAGCCTGAAGCCTCTACTCAGCCTGAAGCCTCTACTCAGCCTGATGCCTGTACTCGGCCTGATGCCTGTACGCAGCCTGATGCCTCTCTTCAGCCTGATGCCTGTATGCAGCCTGATGCCTCTCTTCAGCCTGAAGCCTCTACTCGGCCTGATGCCTCTACTCGGCCTGAAGCCTCTACTCGGCCTGATGCCTCTACTCGGCCTGATGCCTCTACTCGGCCTGAAGCCTCTACTCGGCCTGATGCCTGTACTCGGCCTGATGCCTGTACGCAGCCTGATGCCTCTCTTCAGCCTGATGCCTGTACGCAGCCTGATGCCTCTCTTCAGCCTGATGCCTGTATGCAGCCTGATGCCTCTCTTCAGCCTGATGCCTCTACTCGGCCTGATGCCTCTACTCGGCCTGAAGCCTCTACTCGGCCTGATGCCTCTACTCGGCCTGAAGCCTCTACTCGGCCTGATGCCTCTACTCGGCCTGAAGCCTCTACTCGGCCTGATGCCTCTACTCGGCCTGAAGCCTCTACTCGGCCTGATGCCTCTACTCGGCCTGAAGCCTCTACTCGGCCTGATGCCTCTACTCGGCCTGAAGCCTCTACTCGGCCTGAAGCCTCTACTCAGCCGGACGCCGGCATTCAGCCTGATGCCTCTACCCAGCATGATGAACTGATCCAGCCTGACGATCCTATTAGGCCAGTTGACTCGATGCCCGCTGTTGATCCAGATGATCCGGTACCTGATCCGGTGCCCGCTGTCGTGCCAATTGACTCAGAGCCCGCTGTCGTACCTGGTGACTCGGTGCCCACTGCCTTGCCAGATGACGCGGTGCCCGCTGGCAAGCCAAATGACCTGATGCCTGGTGACCCAGTGCCCGCTGTCATACCTGGTGACCCGATGCCCGCTGTCGAGCCAGACGATCCAATGCCTGGTGACCCGGTGCCCACTGCCTTGCCAGATGACGCGGTGCCCGCTGGCAAGCCAAATGACCTGATGCCTGGTGACCCAGTGCCCGCTGTCATACCTGGTGACCCGATGCCTGCTGTCGAGCCAGACAATCCGGTACCTGATGACCCGGTGCCCACTGTCGTGCCTGTTGACTCGGAGCCCACTGCCTTGCCAGATGACGCGGTGCCCGCTGTCGAGCCAAATGACCTGATGCCTGGTGACCCGATGCCCGCTGTCCAGCCAGACGATTCAATGTCTGCCCCAGTGCCCGCGGTCATGCCAGTTGACTCGGAACCCACTGCCTTGCCAGATGACGCGGTGCTCGCTGTCAAGCCAAATGACTTGATGCCTGGTGACCCGATGCCCGCTGTCCAGTCAGACGATCCAATGTCTGACCCAGTGCCCGCGGTCATACCAGTTGACTCGGAGCCCACTGCCTTGCCAGATGACGCGGTGCCCGCGGTCGAGCCAAATGACCTGATATCTGGTGACCCGATGCCCGCTGTCCAGTCAGACGATCCAATGTCTGACCCAGTGCCCGCGGTCATACCAGTTGACTCGGAGCCCACTGCCTTGCCAGATGACACGGTGCCCGCTGTCGAGCCAAATGACCTGATGCCTGGTGACCCGATGCCCGCTGTCCAGCCAGACGATCCAATGTCTGACCTAGTGCCAGCGGTCATGCCAGTTGACTCGGAGCGCACTGTCGTGCCTGGTGACTCGGTGCCCGCTGCTCCGCCTGGGGGCCCGAGACCTGTCGCTCCGCCTGGGGGTCCAGCGCCCGCCGCTCCACCTGGGGGTCCGGCGCCCGCCGCCCCGCCTGGGGGCCCGAGACCTGTCGCTCCACCTGAGGTCCCGAGACCTGTCGCACCGCCTGGGGGTCCGGCGCGCGCCGCTCCGCCTGAGGGCCCGAGACCTGTCGCTCCACCTGGGGGTCCGGCGCCCGCCGCTCCGCCTGAGGGCCCGAGACCTGTCGCTCCACCTGGGGGTCCGGCGCCCGCCGCTCCGCCTGAGGGCCCGAGACCTGTCGCTCCACCTGGGGGTCCGGCGCCCGCCGCTCCGCCTGAGGGCCCGAGACCTGTCGCTCCACCTGGGGGTCCGGCGCCCGCCGCTCCGCCTGAGGGCCCGAGACCTGTCGCTCCGCCTGGGGGCCCGAGACCTGTCGCTCCACCTGGGGGTCCGGCGCCCGCCGCTCCGCCTGAGGGCCCGAGACCTGTCGCTCCACCCGGGGGCCCTGCGCCCGCCGCTCCGCCTGAGGGCCCGAGGCCTGTAGTTCCGCCTGGGGGTCCGGCGCCCGCCGCCCCGCCTGGGGGCCCGATGCCTGTCGCCCCGCCTGGGGGTCCGATGCCTGTCGCCCCGCCTGGGGGCCCGAGGCCTGTCGCTCCATCTGGGGGTCCGGCACCCGCCGCTCCGCCTGAGGGCCCGAGACCTGTAGTTCCGCCTGGGGGCCCGATGCCTGTCGCCCCGCCCGGGGGCCCGATGCCTGTCGCCCCGCCCGGGGGCCCGAGGCCTGTCGCCCCGCCCGGGGGCCCGAGGCCTGTCGCCCCGCCCGGGGGCCCGAGGCCTGTCGCCCCGCCCGGGGGCCCGAGGCCTGTCGCCCCGCCCAGGGGCCCGAGGCCTGCCGCTCCGCCCGGGGGCCCGGTGCCTGCCGCTCCGCCCGGTGGCCCGCTGCCTGCCGCTTCGCCTGGTAGCCCGATGTGCCTCTGCCCGGAGTCCTGCCCGATGTGCCTCTGCCCGGAGTCCTGCCCGATGTGCCTCTGCCCGGAGTCCAGCCCGATGTGCCTCTGCCCGGTGTGGCTCTGCCCGGTGTGCCTCTGCCCGGAGTCCAGCCCGATGTGCCTCTGCCCGGTGTACCGCTGCCCGGAGTCCTGCCCGGTGTGCTAGTCTTTGATATCCCGCCAGTTACCAGACCCGGGCGGTGGAACATTTTTCCCAGCTAGGACTGTTTGGAGCGTCCTGAGGCCGCTCCTTGAGGGGGGGGTACTGTCAGGAATGGACTGGCCAGCAATGGTGGGACTCACCTGCCTTTTGATCTGCAGTACCAGGGCTGGCCAGCGGGTGCTCCCAGCAATCAGAGACTCAACCTTTCAGCCAGCTAACACCTGGAACTGATGATACTGGTGTATTTAAGGGATGGCCAGACTTGCAGACTCTGCCTTGGTGTTGTGTTTGTCCTGGGCCCTGTATCTGTCCTGCATCCTGTTTCTGTTCCTTTGCTACCTGTTCTGATCCCTGGCTTGTGACCCTGACCATCCCTCTGCCTGACCCTCTGTACTACGCTGCTTGCTACCTGTTCTGATCCCTGGCTTGTGACCCTGACCATCCCTCTGCCTGACCCTCTGTACTACGCTGCTTGCTACCTGCTGAACCTGGCCTGTGACCCCGACCATTCTCCGCTTGCTCCCCCTGTACCTACCTGCCCAATTGATATTGACTCGGCCTGCCTGACGACGCTTGCTTGTATGTACTGTTATCTGTGGGTGGTTGGTTGGGTTTGTTTGCACTGTATTATGTTTAGTATTGCACTGCGTTTATGTTTGTATTGTTAGTGTTAATAAATTACATTGTTAATCACATATCTGAAGTCTGCATTTCCCTGCTTCAGTCACACACCTCTGGTCATACCTGGGAGCCCTGACAGCGGCTCCGGAATCAGGGATCGTGGCGTCTTCCCCCGCGCATGCGCACTGGCGGCAGATCACGCCGGGACACAGGCACTAGGTCCCGGCGAGCCGTGGCTGACAGGACGCCGCGCCTGCGCAGTAGGAGCCGCGGGCGCGCCTCAGGCGTCCAATGACAGCCGGGGGCGCGTCCTAGCCGGCCAATGACAGTGCAGGGAGCACTATTTAAAGATGCCCTGCACTGTCACAGATTGACGCAAGGTCTATCTGTGATCCTGAGTTCCTGTACCCGTTCTAGTGACCCTGATTGACCCTGACTACGCTGCCTTCTCCTGTGATTGACCCGGATTGCCCTGACTACGCTGCCTTCTCCTGTGATTGACCCGGATTGCCCTGACTACTCTGCCTTCTCCTAGTCTGACCCCCGGCTTGCCTGACCATTCTACGGACTGACTACCCTGCTGATCCTGCGTGTGACCCGACTACTCTTTGCCCGCCGATTCGGTACCCCGCTTACCCCCACGGGACCACGATCCGTTACCACCCTGCTGGAGCCGCCATCCTCTTCACATCTGGCTCTCCCGGTACCTGCATACGTCCCCGGAGGCTTCCTTAGCCACTGGTGGGCCTGCTCAGAGGTCGTGACCTGGCCCGGGACTGTTACAAGTCCATCCCCACCATCAGGGGCCCTGGTGAAAGCACAGCCCGGGCTTAGACCCCACGTTCTGGGTAGGTCCGTCAGTTGGCAGCCTGAGGCACCACCTGGCGGATCATAACAGTACCTTGCGGCCATGACAGAGCCAGGAAGTGGACCGGCGTCTCTAGAGGATATTTGCCAGCACCTGGCAACTTTGACCCAGGCTTTCCAGAATTTCCACAGTCGCTGCGCCCGACTGGAGGACCGCATGGAGTCGTTAGCCCCCCTGACTCCCCCTGCTCAGAGTCCTCCAACTGCAGAATCTCCCGCTACCCCGGCATCCGGAGCAGTTGCCACACCCCTAGCTCCTGAACCCCGCGTTCCCCTGCCGGAACGATTCCGTGGTGACCGGAGCCGCTTCCGAGCCTTCAGGAACGCTTGCACCCTGTATTTTGACTTGCAGCCCCGCACGTTCACCACCGAGACCGTCAAGGTGGGGTTTATAGTCTCTCTCCTTTAGGATGAGTCCCAGGATTGGGCTCACCGTCTGATGGAGAAGCACGATCCCCATCTTGATTCCGTGACCGAGTTCTTTCAGGCCATGGCTGTTTTGTATGACGACCCTCAGCGGGCTGCTTCCGCAGAGGCTACCCTATACTCTCTACGCCAAGGCCGCCGGGCAGCCGAAGAGTACACGTCCGATTTTAGGCATTGCATGGGAGATACCAGATGGAACGATGCGGCATTATGTCACCAGTTCCGCATCGGGCTGTCTGAGTCTCTCAAAGATGAACTAGCACGAGTAGGCCTACCTGACTCCCTGGAAAAACTGATTGAGTTGGCCATTCAAATTGACCGTAGACTAAGGGAACGTCGACTGGAAAGGAGCAGCCAGGGTCAAAGGGTGGCATGGATTCCACCGAGAGACACAGCTCCAGCCCCAGGGAACCATCCCCGAAGCGCGGAATCAGGGGACAACCCGGAACCCATGCAACTGGGACTGGCCCGTTCCCACTTATCAGTCGAGGAACGTCAGAGGAGACGATCACAGAACCTATGTCTGTACTGCGGGGAAGCTGGTCACCAGGTGCGCTCCTGTCCTGCAAAAATGAGTAAGTCCGCTTCCTTTTCTTTTACTTTACCTGCAGGAAGGGATGATCAGTCAAGTTACCTGGCCATACCTGTGTCTTTACAGCTCCCCGGAGGAACATTGTCGGTGACCGCAATCGTTGACCCAGGAGCATGTAGTTGTTTTATCGATCTGAATTTTGCCCACCGGCAAAAAATCCCTCTCCAGACCAAAGAAAGGGGGTTCAACATCTTCTTGGCAGATGGGTCCAGTATAAAATCAGGGGTGGTGGACCAGGAGACACCACCCATTTTCACCACAATGGCAGACCATCACCAGGAGTTCCTCCGTTTGGATGCCATCGCATCCCCCCTTTTTCCAGTCATTCTGGGGCTCCCTTGGCTGCGGGCCCATAACCCCCAGATTGACTGGGAAAAGGGAACAGTTCAATTTCGGTCACCTTACTGTCTGAGTCACTGCCACGTCACAGGATCCGTGGTTCCCCGGTTCCTCCTGTGCTTGGATGGCGATACCGATCTATCCCAGGTTATCCTTCCGGCCTACCATGACTTCTTAGACGTTTTCAGTAAACGAGGAGCTGACATTCTTCCTCCGCACCGTTCATACGATTGCCCCATAGACCTCCTACCCGGATCTGAAATCTCGTTCGGCCGTATCTTTCCTTTGTCAGAAATGGAATCGGGAGTACTAAGGGAATATATTGACGAAAACCTTTGGAAGGGATTTATTCGTCCATCCACATTCCCAGCCGGGGCCGGGTTGTTCTTCGTAGAAAAGAAGGACAAATCGTTACGGCCCTGCATAGACTACCGTGATCTGAACAAAATAACGGTAAAGAATCCCTATCCCTTACCCCTAGTCCCCGAGCTCCTCCAGAGATTGAGATCAGCAATGATATTTACTAAATTAGACCTGCGGGGGGCATATAACCTTGTTCGTATCAGGGAGGGGGATGAGTGGAAGATGGCTTTCCGTATGAGATTCGGTCACTATGAGTATTTGGTGATGCTGTTCGGGCTCTGTAACGCTCCGGAAACCTTCCAGCATTTTATCAATGATGTCTTTCGTGATTTCCTCGATTTTTTCGTGGTGGTTTATTTGGATGACATCCTAATTTTTTCCCCCTCACTGGAGGTTCATCGAGGTCACGTGTTACATGTATTAGAACGGTTGCGTCAACACGGGCTATACGCTAAGGCAGAAAAGTGCTGTTTCGAACAGTGCAAAATCACATTCTTGGGACTGGTTCTCTCTTCCGCGGGGGTCGCGATGGATCCCCAGAAAGTCACGGCGATCTTAGATTGGCCAATACCCGCCGACAAAAAGGGGGTACAGCGTTTCATCGGCTTTTCTAACTTTTATAGAAAGTTTGTTAGGAACTTCTCCGGTCTGGTCTCCCCGATCACGCAACTGACGAAACAAGGGGTCCGCTTTAAGTGGACTCCCGAATCTCAGACGGCATTCGAAAAGCTCAAGAAATTGTTCACCTCTGCTCCCATTCTCTGCCATCCGGATTCTTCTCTCCCATATGTTTTGGAAGTGGACGCCTCCGAAAACGCGGTAGGAGCGGTTCTGTCCCAAAGGAATGGTACCAAGGAACTACTGCACCCTGTGGCGTTCTTCTCTAGGAAGTTGACGCCGGTGGAACGTAACTATGACATTGGAGATCGGGAGCTCCTGGCCATTAAATCCGCTCTAGAAGAATGGAGGTATTTACTGGAAGGAGCCACACACCCCATCCTAATATTCACAGATCACAAAAACCTTGAATATTTAAGAACGGCAAAACGACTGAGACCTTGCCAGGCGAGATGGGTTCTTTTGTTTTCTCAATTTATATTCCATATAACGTACCGACCCGGTACTAAGAATACAAAACCAGACGCTCTGTCCCGCATGTTTGAGGACCCCGACAATGCAGTGGTACCTGACACCATCTTACCTTCCGGAAGCTTCCTCGCTCTACAAACGGAACTTCGCTCCAGACTTCTCGATGCTTCTGTAGGACTACCAGTTCCGTCTGGGTCACCCCTCCAGAACCACGGTGGGCTGTTTTGGAAGGAAGACTGGATCATGGTCCCAGAAGAAGTGCAAACCTTGGTCCTGGGGCACTGCCACGACCATCCAATGGCGAGTCACTTCGGGGTTACGAAAACTCTGGAACTACTACGGCGCTCGTTCTGGTGGCCGGACATGATCAAGGATTGCGAGCGTTACGTCCAGACCTGTCCCACCTGTCAAAGGAACAAGCCCTCCAGGAGCAGGGCATGGGAATTGTTACGTCCATTGCCTATACCCAAGCGGGCCTGGCAAATGATAGCCATGGATTTTGTGGTCGAACTCCCACCATCCCAAGGCTACACAGCAATAATGGTGATCGTCGACCGCTTCTCAAAGATGGCACATTTCGTACCCCTGGAAAAGACCCCATCGGCACCAGAAACGGCACGGATCTTCATTAAGGAAGTAGTGAGGCTTCATGGGGTTCCCGAAGATATAGTGTCAGATCGGGGAGTCCAATTCACCTCCAGGTTCTGGAACGCCTTATGTAAAGCGCTGGGAATCAAGCTGTCGCTTTCATCCGCCTACCATCCTCAGACCAACGGCCAAACCGAGAGGACCAACCAAACACTAGAACAGTACTTACGATGCTACACATCCTACCTTCAGGATGACTGGCTGACGTTGTTGCCTTCCGCAGAATTTTCGTACAACAACTCGAATCACTCAGCTACGGGTCAATCCCCGTTCTTTTCCAATTACGGGTATCATCCCACATTCCTCCCTGATCTGATGCCTGAAAATCCGGTACCTGCGTCTCAAGACATCTTGAACTTCTTTTCTGTCAATAACAAAATGATTCAGGAAGCCATCGCTAAAGCCCAAGAGGACAGTAAAAGGGCGTTCGACAGGAAAAGAAGAGGAGAGTTACTGCTTCAACCAGGGGATCAGGTTTGGCTGGCAACGACCAACTTGAAGATGCTGTGTCCTTCGAGGAAGCTGGGACCCAAGTACATTGGCCCATTTCCGGTTAAACGAGTAGTCAATGAGGTGGCCTACGAACTCGAGCTTCCGCGAACCTTCAAGATACATCCTGTGTTCCATGTGTCTCTCCTGAAGCCATCCAGACCAGATCCCTTCCCTGACCGTGAATCCAGACCTCCCGAGGCAGTCACCATAGGTGACCAGGAGGAATATGAAGTGGAGACTATCCTCAGTTGCCGAAAGGGGGGGGGCCAGACACAGTTCCTGATAAAATGGAAGGGTTATGGCCCTGAGGAGAACTCATGGGAACCCGCCCAGAACATTCACGCACCCAGGCTCATCCGGGAATTTTTTCGTAGTCACCCGCAGTGGAGAGATCAGTGGGGCTCCCGGAGGGTGCCCATTGGGGGGGGCAATGTCAGGGATCGCGGCTCCGGAATCAGGGATCGCGGCGTCTTCCCCGCGCATGCGCACTGGCGGCAGATCACGCCGGGACACAGGCACTAGGTCCCGGCGAGCCGCGGCTGACAGGACGCCGCGCATGCGCAGTAGGAGCCGTGGACGCGCCTCAGGCGTCCAATGACAGCCGGGGGCGCGTCCTAGCCGGCCAATGACAGTGCAGGGCGCACTATTTAAAGATGTCCTGCACTGTCACAGATTGACGCAAGGTCTATCTGTGATCCTGAGTTCCTGTACCCGTTCTAGTGACCCTGAATGACCCTGACTACGCTGCCTTCTCCTGTGATTGACCCGGATTGCCCTGACTACGCTGCCTTCTCCTGTGATTGACCCGGATTGCCCTGACTACTCTGCCTTCTCCTATTCTGACCCCCGGCTTGCCTGACCATTCTACGGACTGACTACCCTGCTGATCCTGCGTGTGACCCGACTACTCTTTGCCCGCCGATTCGGTACCCCCTTACCCCCACGGGACCACGATCCATTACCACCCTGCTGGGGCCACCATCCTCTTCACATCTGGCTCTCCCGGTACCTGCATACGTCCCCGGAGGCTTCCTCAGCCACTGGTGGGCCTGCTCAGAGGTCGTGACCTGGCCCAGGACTGTTACAAGTCCATCCCCACCATCAGGGGCCCTGGTGAAAGCACAGCCCGGGCTTAGACCCCACGCTCTGGGTAGGTCCGTCAGTTGGCAGCCTGAGGCACCACCTGGCGGATCATAACACTACGCCTCTCTTTATGCCCATGAGCCCATCAACAAAGACTGAGTAATAACGTTCCTTAAGCAGCTTACTCCCCAACCTCTCCCCTTACAAACTTATGACTTTGAATTCACCTATATCTCTGACCGAACTTTCTCAGACATTTAGCTAACAACAAGACAGCAAACCCAAATACTCCTGCGCTTGGGGATGGACTCAACATAGGCTATAACTAACTAGCTAACAACGAGACCCCTGATGGTTTTAAGGGAGAATTTTTCAAATAATTTCAGGACATGCTCCAGCCCACCCCTTTCTCACTGTCAAAATACTTTCCAAAATCATAGCAACTAGACTTGCCAACCTTTATCATCTTTCTTAATTCACTGGGCTCAATCAGGCTTTGTTAAGGGGAGAACTGCCTCCCTAAACATTCGGAAGGTCATGAAGGTCTTAGAACATGCAAAAGCAAATCCAACTGGGGACTTTGCCATCATCACCCTGGACGCAGAGAAAGCTTTTGATAATGTTAGTTTTGAGTGTCTTTCCATAGTGCTTTCCAACATGGGCTTCTCTGGTCCTTTTCTTCTCATCGAAACCATGTATGCCTCTCCAACGGCCAGACTGGTTATGGCAGGTCTTCTATCTGACAATTTCTAGCTATTCAAAGATACTAGGCATGGCTGTTTAACCTTGCTCTGGAACCACAATCCAGACACCTACTAAAGGCAGCCCCTCTACATGGTATCCATATTGGCGGCTCCGAACTGTGCTCAGCTCTCTTTGTGGATGATGTCCTGATCTTTACCTCACACCCTTCCTCAGATATGATCACCATTAAACATATCTTTGAAAAATTCCGTCTCTATTCATATAAATTGCGATAAAAATTAGATTCTCCCAGTTGGGACCTAAACAGCCCCCCCCGTGGACCGCATCTTCTACCTTTCCTATCACCAAATCCTGCATCACCTATCTAGGTATAAAAATAGGAAAACTTCCATCCTCCCTGTACACCTTAAATTACCCCCCCCCCCTTAATTCAAAAGTTTATACATGAGTTGGAGAACTGGATGGACCTGCCCTTATCGCTTCTGGGGAGATGTCATTTGTTCAAAATGGTCAGTTTTGCCCAACTCTTATACCCTCTTCTTAAACCATTCCTATTTTATTGAAACAGAAAGATATAAAAATTAAACAAAATGGCTGTCTCCTCATTCTTGTGGCATAATAAAAGGCCACAAATAGCATTATCTAAGCTTTATCTCCCCAGAAGTGAAGGGGGTGCAAATCTCCTCAATATAATGGTATACAATCTAGCATGCTTGCCCTGCATTTATTTGGACTGGATCTTGGACTACTAACTACCGCTACTCTAACTGGACTCTAGAATCTAGAGATGGTCCACCCCTATTCCCTGGTGGCTCTACTACACAGCACATGGAAATCTTTACAACCCTCCTTACAACATAATCTCCTCTTGAGAGATACTGTCATAGCTTGGAGGGAAATTTGGAAAAAATGGGCCTCTCCCCTTTCATCTCTAGGCACCTTCCCATACAAGGCAAGCCAATGTGTCAACCGAGAATGGGATTACAAATTCTTTGGTCTATGGAAAAGTAAGGGTTTAACTCTATTTTCAATTTTGTTCAATCTGGAATCGGGGACTCCTTATCTTTTCAAAGTCATCGCTGCAACATTCGCTATACACTCAAACCATGTTTTCTACTTCTGGCAATGCATCAGTTTTACTACCTCCAACTGCCGAGATTGAGGAAAAAGATTCCAACTGTCTCTAATAGATTGCCTATTAAACCAAGGCTCTTACTCAATCTTTGAGTAAGACCCCTCAACTGTAAATTCACAACCTCCTTCAGCAAATCTTCGGCCACAAACTGGGGCAAGGACTTTCCCACTGATTCAATCACTGACAAGCTGCCTACTGGTTACAATAAGTTGCTTCAGCTGTTCCTAAATGAAGTTTGGTGAGAGACACAACTGAAACGAAAGCACCAGGCATTCATCCTTTTTCTCTTCAAAAAATCCAACCCTCATTCGGCCTTGTGTATGTTATGCAACCTGCCAAGGCCCTCTTTCTGACATTGTCTTTGGTCATGCCAGTACATCTCGGATTTCTGGGATCAAATAATTGCATTTATTTACTCAATTACCTCCATTCAATTTCCAAAAGACCCCCTTCTTCTGATATTTGGTCACAAGACCCAGTCTACAGTCATCTCTAGGTTGGGAGGGCTCTCAACATCTACCATTGATCCTAATTTGTTTTTTAGTAGCCTGCAGAGCCATTTTGACCTCCTCATCATATCCAACCACATCCAAGGTCAAGAGAGAACTTACATTATTACTTTACAGAGAAAAAACTATCACAGACATTACCCAAGCTTCCACTTCTTCTGAACATCACTTTTAGCAAAGATGGTAGACCTTTATATCCTCCACCCTATCTCCACAGGAATCAGCTACTATTTTCAGCTGCTTCGGTTACTTTCAAGGATTGTAACAACTGTACAATCTTGAAGATACTACTTAACTGGTCCATTCGTAACTTCATCTTCATAGTCCTAGCTGGCTCCAATACTGTATCTCTATCTGTCATATATTCCAGCTGGATATAGATATTGGACTGGTTCTAGATATGAGCACTATGTTTTGAGTTATTCCTTTAGAAACAATAGTATGTGAGCACAGGGGCGGACTGACAACTCATGGGGCCCCCAGGCAATAGGGGATCATGGGGCCCCTGTGTCCTTGCCCCAACTCAAAAAAGCCTATGAAAAAGGTACCAGGGGCATCTCATGGGGCCCCCTACTGACCCTGGGCCCTCGGGCAGTGCCCGAGTTTCCAAATGGTCAGTCCACCCCTGTGTGAGCAGATCCCCACCCCTTCAATCCTTAGTAGTGATCCATCCAGATCTCCTCTTAATTGTTCATAGTAGACCTTCACTTTGAAAGTTGTGCCCCTTGGCACTATTATTTGTGCTATTTTCATTATGTGTATATGTTTTTTCCTTGTTTCATTTTGACAGTCCACCCTGTCTAACTTTCTTAGTATTTATGTATGTTGCAAAACTTCAAATAATTATATTTAAAAAAAAATTACAGAGGGCAGCTCCAAATTGAAGGTGGGTATTGCAGCTGTTTTTTTTTTTTCGGAATCAGTTATTCCTTTCTTCCGAGTTCTGCTCTAAACCTGCTCATCTTAATACAATAAGAGGGATGTCAGTTAACCCTTGTTTTGCAGTTGAGTGCATAGAATTTTCCTTTTCTGACTCAAAGGGGTTGATTTAGTAAAACTGGAGAGTGCAAAATCAGGTACACTTTTGCATAGAAACCAATCAGCTTCCTGGTTTTATTTTCAAAGCTTAATTGAACAAGTTGAAGTTAGAAGCTGCCTACCAAGCATGGCTACCATGCACAAATGTGCCAGATTGTGCACTCTCCAGTTTTAGTAAGTCAACCCCAAAAAGTCTTAGAAACCTTGAGTTTTGCCCAGTTTTACAAATATATGAATAGTATTTAACTCATTTAAACCTCTATAGAGGGATCCGACAAAGGCATTTTACTCAGAAAGGTTTTCATAACACATTCCATTCAGTTCCTAGGGTCTAATTCTAGAGTTTTAATAATCAAGTAAGGTGCATTTGATTAGCAAAATACCTTTTTGTCTATGTTTAACTTTTACTATTGTGACAGGATGAGGCTCTCTTACTGTGAAAATATAGTAAAATGTGACACAGGATTTGCATTCAGGGTAAGTATGATGTTACGGATTAGTTTTTCTGGGCTTTCTCTGGATTCTGTAGCTCTGGATCAGAACATTCAATCCTGTGTCCAGGTTTTGCTAGACTCCTGCAACCTAGTTGAATACATACAGTAGGAGTGCAGGGGAATACAGTATATTCTCAGGTCTAGTGATAGCTCAGAGCTCCCAGTTTGGAGGCTGTTCCCAGTGGGGGAAACAGAAGTTCTCATTGAGGGGTCAGAGGGCCCAGCTGGAAGCCAAGAGACAGAGGTCTCAGTTCCAGGAGTCAGGTCAGCTCCTATCAAGGCGTCAGGAGAACCCCAATACATAGGCTATAGGTGGGTCATGCAACAGAGTGCTGTGACTAAAGGCTAGAGCCAAGCATCCAGGAGAGCTGGACATCACAGTCAGAGATGCTGGTAAAAGTTGTAGCATTGTATTGCCATTGAAGCTGAGTGAACTTATGAGCCAGGTGCCTCAGAATTTTCCAGTGTAAAGTTGGAGAAGATCCCCTGCATGGGAAGATATTCCTTTGTGAACTTTTTCTTTCTTTTAAATAAAAACAAAATACCAATTTCTTAAAAATAATTCCTGTCTGCTTTGGCCTCACTGAAATATTGCATGTACCATGAGAGCTAACTACCCCATGTCACACTATCTAAAGCAAAGGAAATATTTTATCCAATAAAAAATGTTGATTCTACATGTTTTAAGAAGTTGAGATCCCAGCTTAGTCTCCTACCCTGGTTAAAACTCATGTCATCCACCAATGGATTATCTAGAGCAGGAGTGTCAAGCTTTGGGTTGACTGCCTTTGGGAGTCATGCTTGCAAATGTCAGCCTTGCAATGCCTCATGGGACTTGTAGTTTGGCAACAGCTGGAGGGCCACCAGTTTGACACCTTGATCTAGAGGGTCATATGAGACCACCTAAGTGACTGTACTGGAGGCAGATAAGATTTGTGAAAACTATAGAGGCAAGAAGTTGATATACTGTGAAATAGTACAAATAAACAGACAAGTTACATACACCCATAAACTAGATACAAATAATCTACAATTAGTAATTTTATTATGATTTTCTCACTATTTCATGGTAATTGAATATTATATGAGGTATTGGTTATTGCAACAAATATTCCATAAAGACCATAGTCTTCAGGATGAAGATGTACTTAAAGTGGTTCAAAAGCCTCAAGTTTTTTTACCCTAATGCAATCTATGTATTAAGGTAAAAAACCTTCTGTGTCACAAACTTCCCCCTCACTCCCTTTATACTTACCTGAGCCCGATGTCGATCCACCGCTGTGTATAAGACCTGCAGCTCTGTCTCTTATCTGTCCCTCTTAACTGGCAGATTGATAGAAGTGGGAGCCATTGGCTCCTGCTCCTGTCCAAAAAAATCCAATAATGAAGGAGCAGTGGGCAGGGCCAAGCCATCTTGTCTGTGTCAATGGACTCAGACAGGGAAACTTGGGAGCAAGCTTGCAAAAGTGCCCTCATGCCCACATGGAAGAAAAATATATTTGAACTATATTTTTAAAATATTCTTCCCAAATATATTGACATATATTTGAAATACTAAAGTTTTGGCAGTGTTCAATATATTTCAAAATATATTTCAATATATATATATATATTATTATTATTATTATTATTATTATTATACAGTATTTATAAAGCGCCAATAGTTCGCTCAGCGCTGTACATTACAAAGGGGACAGAACATGTGACAGAACAATACCAATACAATGCAAAACATGAGGGGATCGAGGGCCCTGCTCTTTCAAGCTTACAATCTAGGAGGGAGGGGATGGTGGCACAGGAGGAGATAGCTGTGGGGGATGGAGTGGTAGGAAGAGTGGAGGAGGTCGGCAAGTTAGCAGGGGGCGGGGTAGGCTTCCCTGAAGAGATGGGTTTTCAGGGTGCTCCTAAAGGAGAGGAGAGTAGGTGATAATCTGATGGGTTGGGGCAGGGAGTTCCAGAGGATGGGTGACACCCTGGAGAAGTCCTGGAGGCGGGCATGGGAGGAGGAGACCAGGGAACTAGAGAGAAGGAGGTCTTGTGAGGAGCGGAGTGTGCGTGCTGGGCGGTACTTGGATATTAGGTCAGTGATGTAGTTCGGGGCAGTATGGTGGACAGCTTTGTATGTCAGCGTTAGGATTTTGAATTTGATCCGTTGCGCAATCGGAAGCCAGTGGAGGGATTGGCAGAGGGGGGTGGCGGAAACGGAGCGGTTGGAAAGGTGAATGAGTCTGGCAGCCGTATTCAGGATGGACTGAAGCGGGGATAGCCAGCGGCGAGGCAGGCCAGTGAGGAGGGAGTTGCAGTAGTCGAGTCGCGATATGATGAGGGAGTGGATGAGCTGTTTAGTGGTTTCTGGAGTTAGGAACGTGCGGATTTTGGCGATGTTGCGGAGGTGGAGTCTGCACGAGTTTGTTAAAGAGTGGACTTGGGGCTGGAAGGATAGGTTGGAGTCCAAAATAACACCAAGTACTCTGGCCTGCGGGGCGGGTTTGATGGTGGCGTTGTTGGACATGATGGAGAAGTCAATGGGGGGTGGTGTCCGGGCTGGAGGGAAGACAAGAAACTCGGTTTTGGAGAGGTTCAGTTTAAGGAAGTGGAGCGACATCCAGTCTGATATGTCGCTCAACAGGTGTGTGATTCGGGCGGAGACCGAGGGGGTGAGGTGGGGGGTTGAGAGATAGATTTGTGTGTCGTCGGCATAGAGGTGGTAGTTGAAGCCGTGAGAGTGTATGAGTCGGCCAAGGGAGGAGGTGTAAATGGAGAAGAGAAGGGGCCCGAGGACAGAGCCTTGAGGGACCCCAACAGAGAGGGGGAGTGAGGGGGAGGTGGTGGCATTATAGGTAACGCTGAAAGAGCGTTGTGACAGGTAGGATGAGAGCCAGGAGAGAGCAGAATCTCTGAGGCCGAGGGAGTGTAGTTTTTTGAGGAGGAGGGGGTGGTCGACTGTGTCAAAGGCCGCAGAGAGGTCAAGGAGTAGGACCACTGAATAGTGGCCATTAGCTTTGGCGGTTAGCAGGTCGTTGGAGAGTTTGAGTAAGGCAGTTTCGGTGGAGTGTAGGGGACGGAAGCCGGACTGTAGGGGATCGAGGAGGTTGTTGTCGTTGAGGTGAGAGCATAGGCGGGCGTAGACTAGGCGCTCAAGGAGTTTAGATGTAAATGGGAGCAGGGAGATGGGTCTGAGGTTGTTCGGGTCATTGGGGTTCAGGGAGGGCTTTTTAAGTATGGGGGTGATGTGTGCATGTTTCAGAGGGGAAGGGAAAGTGCCGGAGGAGAGGGAGAGATTGAAGATGTGGGTGAGGGAGCGTAGGATGGAGGGGGAGGGAGGTCGTAGGAGTTGTGTGGGGATAGGGTCAAGGGGGCAGGTGGTGAGGTGGGCATCAGAGAGGATCCTGGAGACTTCTTCGATGGTAGTAAGGTCAAAGGTGCGGAGTGTTGGGGGAGCTTCAGTATGAGGAATGTAGGGTGGGGTGGGAGAGGAGGTTAGAGCAGTGGTGGGGCCGTGGGAGAGGGGTGTAGAGGGGGTAGCTGAGTGAGGGGGAAGGGGGTTGGAGGGAGTTTGAGCAGCGACGAAGTCCCTGTGGGTTATGTCGAGGGGGAGGGGGGGTGAGGGGGTAGCTGTGTGAGAGGGGACGGGTTGAGACGGCGTGTGAGTTGCGGCAATGTCCTTGCGAATTTTGTCAATCTTGTTTTTGAAGTGATTGGCAATCTCAAGGGCAGTGAGTGAGGTGCTGGGTGGAGGTGGGGGTGGCGAGAGTAGAGAGTTGAAGGCGGAGAAGAGTCGGCGAGGATTGGAGGAGAGGGCCTTGATGAGGGTCAGGAAGTAGGCTTGTTTGGCAGTATGGAGGGAGGAGGTGTAGGTGTGGAAGGCAGATTTGTATCGGGTGAAGGCTTGTTGGGATTTGGTTTTGCGCCATAGTCGCTCCAGGGCACGACTGTGTCGTTTGAGGGTTTTGGTGTGATCAGTCTGCCAGGGCTGGAGCGGTCGGGGTCTGATGTTGCGTGTGGTTAAAGGCGCTAGTGAGTCAAGGGCTGTTGACAGCGCATTGTTGTAGGCGGTCATAGCCAAGTCGGGGCAGGACAGGGGGAGGATGCGGTCATGGAGTTGATCAACTGCGGATTGGAGGGAGGCAGGGTTAAGGTTGCGGAGGTTACGGCTGGTAGTAGTGTGACATTTGGAAGGGTAGGCATTGGAGGATGAGGAGATAGAGAAAGTAATCAGGTTGTGGTCAGAGAGAGGGAAGGGGGTGTTAGTGAGGTTGTGGGGAGCGCAGCGGTTGGAGAAGACAAGATCAAGGATATTACCGTCGGAGTGGGTGGTGGATTGTATGCACTGTGCAAGTGCAAAGGAGGAGGTTAAGTGGAGGAGACGGGCTGTGTCCGGGTTGTCGAGGTTGACAGGGATGTTGAAATCCCCAAGGATGATAGTGGGTAGCTCAGAGGAGAGGAAGAAGGGTAGCCAGGAGGAGAAGTCTTCCAGGAAGCGGGGTATGGATCCAGGAGGCCGGTATATCACAGCAATCTTCAGGGGGGTTGGGGAGAATAGTCGGACACAGTGGGCCTCGAAGGAGGAGAAGGATAGGTATATATATATGTATATATATATACAGTGGGGATCGAAAGTTTGGGCACCCCAGCTAAAAATTTGTATTAATGTGCATAAAGAAGCCAAGGAAAGATGGAAAAATCTCCAAAAGGCATCAAATTACAGATTAGACATTCTTATAATATGTCAACAAAAGTTCGATTTTATTTCCATCATTTACACTTTCAAAATAACAGAAAACAAAAAAATGGCATCTGCAAAAGTTTGGGCACCCTGCAGAATTTGTAGCATGCACTGCCCGCTTTGCCAAGCTGAGACCTGCCAGTGTCATGGATTGTTCTCAATCATCGTCTGGGAAGACCAGGTGATGTCAATCTCAAAGGTTTTAAATGCCCAGACTCATCTGACCTTGCCCCAACAATCAGCACCATGGGTTCTTCTAAGCAGTTGTCTAGAAAACTGAAACTGAAAATAGTTGACGCTCACAAAGCTGGAGAAGGCTATAAGAAGATAGCAAAGCGTTTTCAGATGTCAATATCCTCTGTTCGGAATGTAATTAAGAAATGGCAGTCATCAGAAACAGTGGAAGTTAAAGCAAGATCTGGAAGACCAAGAAAAATATCAGACAGAACAGCTCGCAGGATTGTGAGAAAAACAATTCAAAACCCACGTTTGACTGCACGATCCCTCCAGAAAGATCTGACAGACACTGGAGTTGTGGTACACTATTCCACTATAAAGAGATACTTGTACAAATATGGTCTTCATGGAAGAGTCATCAGAAGAAAACCTCTTCTACGTTCTCACCACAAAAATCATCGTTTGAACTTTGCAAATGAACATATAGACAAGCCTGATGCATTTTGGAAACAAGTTCTGTGGACCGATGAGGTTAAAATTGAACTTTTTGGCCGGAATGAGCAAAGGTACGTTTGGAGAAGAAGGGGCACAGAATTTAATGAAAAGAACCTCTGTCCAACTGTTAAGCATGGGGTTGGATCAATCATGCTTTGGGGTTGTGTTGCAGCCAGTGGCACAGGGAACATCTCACGAGTAGAAGGAAAAATGGATTCAATAAAATTTCAGCAAATTTTGGATGGTAACTTGATGCCATCTGTGAAAAAGCTGAAGTTAAAGAGAGGATGGCTTCTACAAATGGATAATGATCCTAAACACACCTCGAAATCCACGGGGGATTACATCAAGAGGTGTAAACTGAAGGTTTTGCCATGGCCTTCACAATCTCCTGACCTCAACATAATTGAAAATCTATGGATAGACCTTAAAAGAGCAGTGCGTGACAGACAGCCCAGAAATCTCAAAGAACTGGAAGACTTTTGTAAGGAAGAATGGGCAAAGATACCTCAAACAAGAATTGAAAGACTCTTGGCTGGCTACAAAAGCATTTACAAGCTGTGATACTTGCCAAAGGGGGCTGTACAAGATATTAACTCTGCAGGGTGCCCAAACTTTTGCAGACGCCATTTTTTTGTTTTCTGTTATTTTGAAAGTGTAAATGATGGAAATAAAATCAAACTTTTGTTGACATATTATAAGAATGTCTAATCTGTAATTTGATGCCTTTTGGAGATTTTTCCATCTTTCCTTGGCTTCTTTATGCACATTAATACAAATTTTTAGCTGGGGTGCCCAAACTTTCGATCCCCACTTTATATATATACACCGCATGTTGAAATGCATTTTTTAAAATATTTTAAAAATATATATTTTTTTAAATATATTCTTCAGATTTTTTTTAACATATAAAAAGTAATGTTAACATATATTTTTACATATAATTGTAAATGAATTCCCAAAATGTAGATTAAATGTATTTTTAAAGTCATACAGTATATTTGAAAATGTATTTTTAAAAATATTTTCATATATTGTATAATAAAAACACATTTCAACATACAGTAAATATATATATATATATATATACATATATTGAAATATATTTAGAAATATATTGAATATGGCCAAAATTGTAGTATTCTAAATATATGTCAATATATTTGGGAAGATTATTTTTAAAATATATTTAAAATATATTTTTCTTCCATGTGGGTAGAAAGCGGCTTTTCTTGGGTGCAGTGGGTGGAGAGGAGGAGCCAGGAGCTCAAGCTAGGACTCAAGAAGAGGAAGATCAAGGCTACTCTGTGCAAAAACATTGCACAGAGCAAGTAAGTATAATATGTTTATTATTTTTATTAAAATGGAAGCTCTATTATTACTTTACCTGTTAGTTTTTTTTTTCTCACAGTTTGTTTTCATAGTCAGTGCTTAAACAATCCCGGAGTGTTTTTCATTTATGTAAAGATGAGACTTAAATGGTCAATGGCAACAGGTGAATTCTGTTTTCTGAATTATAGTAAAACAAAAACTATTGTATAGTATTTTTCCAATGTTGAGTACATGCAAAAAACTAGAGAATAAAAATATACCTGACACTGAACATGTTTCTAACGACAAAATTTGCCTTCAAAATTGTGAAATTCCATTTTGAATTATAATATTTGGAGACTTAACCCTCATGCTATTAGATAGCTCAAGGATTACTCTGCATGGTATTTTAAAGCCTTCTTAGAGACTAATAGCATCAGGAAGATTCTGCTACAGCAAGAGAATGATGATATGTTTATAATAACTTATTAATTCACACATGAGAACTCCATCTACCATTAAAACCAAATACAGATATTTCATGAAATTTTAACCCCTAAATCAGTTTAGTATAAGGAAAAACAATAAACAAAATAATATTTTCTGTATATCATGTAAGAATAAATTTGATGGCTGCAATGTGCACAGTAGAAGAGGATTGAGGATGTGCAAAGCACAATAAAAAATATCACCCATTCAGAAGTAATTTTACTTTATACATATCAGTGAAACGTAGACTATATTTTACTGTGTTGTATTATTATACTTTGTATTATTTTTGCCTTATGTGTGTTTGCTTGGATTGCAGGATTCATCTGTTTGTAAGTTGCTGTAGAACATGTGTCTTGTAACAGGTGGTCCCTGGTGAAGCGTAATGCTAAGATTTAAAGACACTTAGGGCACCCTGGGGCAGAAAAATGGAAGCTAGTAGCATACGTTATTGGGGGGCATATTTAAATAGTGGCACACTGTACCAAGTGACACTAAACAATATCCTTATTCTCCAAAAATAATCCATATATGTACATTCGCTACATATTGGCCCTTTAACCTATTTTTCATTAATTTGTTCCTTCCTCACTTCCGTCTGTTTGGAACAATCTGTACATGTTATCTGCTTTTTTTGTTCACTGGTCTTTGCACAGAACAAATTCAACAGTCCCTACTCCATCTAGAGAGCAGGAGAGAGAGGGTGGCTAAATTCCTACATAGAGTGGGACCATAGGAATGAACTTAGCCACCCTCTAACAAAAAGTGGTATCACAGCTGAGAGCAATGGAAGGTACTTTTTGAGTTAGGAATACATGCTTGAAGAAATTATTTTTCTAAAGTAAAATTTAGTGTTTCTTTAAGCCTTAAGCTGCTATAGACCAATATTGCAACTTTATTGCCCCTCCCTGGCTAATACAAATACGATATTTTGAGTTGGAGACCCATTCAGATCTTTTTTTCTTGTTCAAACATTTTTATTAACAAGAGAGAAATTTTTAACAGCACAAACAAGGAGACTTTGCTGATATACATTGGACATTGAAAAGGCAGTAGGACAATGAAGAAAAATGAATGTGGAACACATTACAGATGTCTATACAATTCTAGCAAAAGCAGGAACATAAAAGTCGACAATAGATGACATTATCGTCCTAGCCAATCGAAATAACATCTCCTAAGTGCATTTAAGAAGTAGGGGGAAGTTTGGAGGGGGTCAGATGGGGAGGAAGGGGGGGTATGGGAAAACAATAACAATGACTCCATGAACAATCAACTAACTTACAGCAGACTCTACTTGTAGCCCACGAAGGACTATCAACAGTATCCTAGGCTCACAGTATAGAAATCAAGGGAGAAGGAGTGATTCGTCAAAGTTAGGCGGGAGGAAGTGCTCTACCCAGGGGTTCCATATGTGCAAAAATTTAGGGATCATGTCTAGTATTGTGGCTTCCACCTTTGCATGTATCATGGCTTGTGTTATTCTGGTTTTGACGGCAGCAACACTAAGAGTGGGGGATTTCCAGGATTTCGCTATAACCTGCTTAGCCGCTGTTGTAATTTGCATAAGGAGCTTGAATTGCGAATTGGAGACGTCAGGGGGGCACTGATTGAGTAGGGCTGTTGTTGGATCAGGTCATAGAGTGATAGCGCTAAGTGTAGATAGCATGGTGAAAATTTCATCCCAAAAGGCTCGGGCCACTGGGCATTCCCACCACATATGGTAATGTGTCCCTAAGTCTGTACAGCCTCTAAAACAGTTGGGCGAGTAATTAGGGGTAAATTTTGCGATTCTCGCTGGGACCAAGTACCAACGGGTTAAAACTTTATAATTCGTTTCCAATGCTACAATGTTCTGCGAGATGATTTTGTGTTGGCCCAAATGTGATCCCAGTCAGACTGGTCAAGTTTCTTGTCCAAATCCACTGCCCACTTATGGGTATACTGAGGGGGGGACGTGGTAATCGAAGTAGTGAAGAGTGAATATAAGCAAGAAATAAGCCCACGCCTATGGGGGTCTTTGTAGCACGCTCGTTCAAAAAAAGACATAGCATCTGGCCGATTTGTCGTTGTAGCATAGGGAGCATAAAAGTGTTGTAGTTGTAAGTATCTAAAGATCTCGGAAGCTGGGAGGTCATGTGTTTCCCGCAGCGAGGTAAAAGATTTAAACTTATTCCTCTGCTGGAATTGATGTGTGCGGAGCAAATTAGAGGAGGACCAGGCTTTGAATAAAAGGGGCGTCTGCCAGGCCAGGGGAAAGGCTGGGTTTCGTAAAAACGAGAGCAGAGGATTATGTAGCGATTGGAGGGTATATTGGTTTTTCAGTTTATCCCATAAGGATAAAAAGTGAGAAGTGATGGGGTTGGTTATAGAACGACGGTCTATAGGCCTCAACCAGAGTAAGTTAGCTGTAGATAAGGGGTCACATTCTATCGATTCAAGTACAACCCATTGAGGGATTTCAAGGGTTGCATGGTATTTAGGTAACTGGGCTAGATGCGCTGCTTGATAGTATTTGCTGATGTCAGGTAGGCCTAGACCACCATTGAGCTTAGGGCAGTACAGGGTGGAGCGAGGTATACGAGGACGAGTATTATCCCATACATAGGAAAAAATACGACGCTGTAGTGTGCGGAGGTAGTGAGGGGGGACTGGGAGGACTCTAAATAGATATAGAATTTTTGGGAGGATAGACATCTTGATAACTGCTATTCTGCCTAACCATGCAAGGGGTAAGGAAGACCATTTGGTCAAAAGGGCAGAAAGATGGTTTAGCATCGGGAGATAATTAGCTGCGTAAAGGTCTGATAACTTAGGGGTCAGTTTAATACCCAAGAACGGGATATGACAGTGCGACCAAGGATCTGCTTGAGGTTCGTCAACTCTAAAGGGGGAAGTGAGATGTTGAATGCTGTTGATTTATTAGGGTTTATTATAAAACCAGAGAGCAAGCCAAACGCCTCGAGAAGCCGGAGTAGAGAAGGAGTGGAAGTCAATGGGGATGTGAGAAAGAGTAAAACGTCATCCGCGAAGAGACATAACTTATGATGCTTGCCCCCTATCTCAAGTCCCCTGATATCCGGATTAGCTCTAATTAAGAGGGCCAGAGGCTCTATAGCCAGGGCAAAGAGCAGAGGAGACAGAGGGCAGCCTTGTCTCGTACCTCTGGAGATCGGGAACTGAGCCGACCTGTGTCCCAGATACCTAATTCTGGCCGAGGGCTCTCGATATAGTGAGAAGATCCAGGTTAAGAAATGTGGTCCAAAACCCCAACGACGCAATATATAGTTGAGGTATGGCCATGAGACTGTATCAAATGCTTTCCGGATATCTAGGGACAGGAAACAGGCAGGAATATTGCGAGACCTAGCTAAAATAGCTAAGAGAGATGCACGTCTGATGTTATCTCCTGCTTGCCTAGTTGGGATAAAGCCCACTTGGTCGTTATGAATTAGAGAGCCAATACATAGGTTAAGACGAGAAGAGAGGATTTTAGCTAACAGTTTAACGTCAATGTTGAGGAGAGAGATTGGCCTATAATTGGACCACTGCGTATCGTCAGAATTCGGCTTTGGGATCATGGAAATGTTCGCTTGTACCGTGTCATGGTTGAAAATTTGGCCAAACAATAAAGCGTTAAAGGCATTAGTGAGGATAGGTGCAAGAAGGTAAGCAAATTTTTTGTAATAAGTGGCTGAGAAGCCATTTGGTCCTGGGCGTTTACGTAGTTTTAAATTTTTAATAGCCTCTGAGGTTTCGGCTTGGGATATGGGTCGCTCAAGTGCCTCCAACTGGCACTCTGAAAGTTTCGGGAAGGAGATGGGGGTTAGAAAGGTATCTGCTTGCGTGGGGTCAAAAGGTGTAGAAGAGGAATAAAGCTGCGACAGGTGTTTGTGGAAAATCTGTAGAATGTGTTCTGGGTTACTAGTGAGATTGCCAGAAGAGGTGCGTATCCGTATAGGTCTAGTGAGTTGGTCAAGCCTACGAAGTGAGAGGGCCAGGAATGTATTGGGTTTATTCGCCTTGGTGTAATATTTGTGTCTAGATCTATGGAGCGAGAGTTCAGCTTGATCTGTGAGAAAAAGATCTAGAGCCAATCTAGAGTTCCAGAGTTTCACGATTGGCAGGCGTAGGAGCCACCTGGAAGGCTTGATGGGAACGATCATAGGTTTGCTCTAGTGTGAGACGCTGCTGCCTTCTGCTTTTATTTAAGAAGGATGCTTTGCTAATGCAAAACCCTCGCAAAACCGGTTTATGTGCTTCCCATAACAGGAGAGGAGAAATATCAGGCGATTGGTTAAGAGAAAAGTAATCTTTAAGGGCTGCTTCGATTTCTAAACAGTGGGCTGGGTTTGCAAGCAGGTTATCATTAATAATCCAAGAGGGTTCAGCGGGGGATGGGGCCAAGGAGGTCATAGCAGTGAATACAGCGCAATGATCAGACCAAGGTATTGGAATTATTTCAGAAGTCAGGAGCCGGGGGGTGGAAGCGGTGGTAAGGAAAATATGATCTATCCTGGAGAATGACTGGTGGGGGTGAGAATAAAAGGTGTATTGGCGTTTCGCCGGGTTAAGTTCTCGCCATGTATCAATCAAGGAGTAACGGTGCAGAATGGCTTGAAAAGTTTGTTTAGAGGCTGGGGCAGGAGATGGTTGAGGGGATTTATCGAAGAAGGGATATACTACACTATTAGAGTCTCCGCTAACAATTAAAGTTCCGCGCTTATGGTGGTCTATAATCGAGAGTATATGGGAAAGGAATGGTAGAGGGTTTTGGTTTGGGGCGTAGTATGCAGCAATGGTGACATCTATGTCCAAGAGTTGCCCAACTAACAGGAGGTAACGGCCCTCCGGGTCTTTGATTTCAGTGCCTAGCGTGAAGGGTGTTGTGCAATGAAAGGCTATCAGTACCCCTCTGTGTTTGGTGGCGGCAGAGGCTGTATAGACCTGAGGATATCGGGGGCCAAAAAACTTAGGAGTGGAGTTGGGAGTGAAGTGTGTTTCCTGTAGACAAACCACTTGAGCTTTAAGCGTAGCAAAGGTTCGGAAGGCCTTATTACGTTTCTGTGGGATATTGAGGCCCTGCACGTTCAGGGTAAGGATATTTAATGAACCCATGAGGAAAACGCATAGTGATTAAGATAGCCTGTCATTACTTCCCAAGGTGGAGCCTGACAGAGGATGAGGGCACTGTGGAGTGTGTTGTGTAGAGTCCTGAAGTCATGTTGGAGGGAGGGAGGAGGGGTACGACATGGGATAGGTAACAGGAAGAAAGGGGTGTATGAGGCCATGTAAGGCCTAAAAGATGGGTTCCCAAGGACACCGAGTCAGGGTGGGCTAGGGAACAATAGTAGCCCAAGCGTTATTAAATAGCCAATAACGCAGGGGCTAGGTTGGAGTGTGCAGGGTCCGTGAGGATGACAGCAACTTGATTGAAAGAAGGTAACAAGGTCCCGGTAGAAAAAAAACCCAAAAAAAACAGGTACATAAAGAAAATACATTCATAAAGATCACGCTATCCCAAACTCAGACAGCATTAGCAGTATCAGTGAGACATCATAGGGGAAGGGGTGTGGCGTCGCATGCCGTCAGAGCCTAGGCTCCCAAACAAACTGACCTAAAGTGGGGCTCTGAAAAGGGGAGGAGCCGAACAATTCCCAGGTGATGGGACAACCAAAATTTAACAGGTAAAGGGATTGAGGATATTGACGGTATTAACTGCAACGACAGTAATGACAGTCAAAGGCGTACACCGTTTGGTGTGTGTGGCCAAAATAAAGTGGAGAGAAGAAGGATAAACATGAGACACAGTTCAGTCCATGGTATCTTGTGAAGATAGACCCGGAGATGAAAAGCGGCCTCGTTTGTGGAGGTTGAGTGGGCCTGCAGTGGCACGCGTGGGGAGGGACTTCCGCGGTGATCAGGATGTGGACCTCCGCTTGGTGCTTTCTGAAGGCGTCGCTGAGGAATGCAATTGTAAGATCCGCAGGGTGTCTAGTAGGTCTTCAGGAGTCTTACAGGTGTAATCCAGGGATTGGTAACGGAATCGCACTGCAAAGGGGAAGCTCCACCGATACGGTATAGCGTGTTGTTGAAGTACTTGTAGGTGGGGTTTCATAGCCCTGCACTTGGTGATTGTTGTGGGGCTCAAATCTTGAAATAACTGGTATGAATGACCTTGGAACTGTAGAGATTCTGCGTTACGTGCAACTTGTAATAGTTGCTCCTTAGTGCGGAAAAAGTGGAGCTTGGCTATAATGTCACGCGGTGGACCATCCGTGCGTCGTAGTGCTAACGCCCTGTGTACTCTATCCAATTCCAATCTTTCAATTGGGATAGCTGGGGCAAGCTCTTGGAACAGAGCAGTTACTGTTGATTGGAGATCGGCGATAGTTTCCGGGAGGCCACGAATACGCAGATTAGAGCGTCGTGCCCGGTTTTCAAAGTCCTCCAGTCGTGTCAATAGTGTTGCGTTTTCGTCGCACAGAAGGTCAAGGTCATCCGTATGTGTCTGAAGCGTGGCATCAAGACCATCTACCCTCTGCTCTAGGTCCGCAGTGCGTTGCCCCAGTTCACGGATTTCCCTAGATAGCGTAGCAGTGATGCGGTCCGAGGTTTGCTTCAAAGCTTTGTGTAGCATTTGTTCAAAGTGGGTTAACAGGTCAGGGGTTGTAAGGTCAGGCGTCAGGGCTTGTGCAGGGACATCTGTTTCAGTGTCAGACTCACCCTCAGACGTTCAGGGATGGCTGGGCTGCGGATCCTGTAGGGCTGCATATGCACTTGTCTCCTTCTTGCTTCCATGTGTTGGGGCGGTGGCAATCTTTGTGGAGGCCTTTGCCAGGGCCTCCTTGATTGATTTTGTAGAAGGGGGGACCTGGTGCCGGGGTGCCCCCTTAACCATTTTGCTGCCTGTCAGTGGGGGGGGCTGTTATGGTATTATCAGCCCCCCTTTTCTCTCTCTCTTCTGCCCAGGTTCAGTATGGGCTGTGGTGGGCAGGCCTGTGCGGAGCTCGCCGCTGGGACATGTGTCCCGTCGGATTACTCCGACCTACTGCAAGGGATCCGCCGCAGACCAAGGCGGATCGGACCCTGGGAGGGTTGCCTCTTCGGTTGGGTCCCCCTGGGATATGTTGCGGGCTGGGACCTGCTGCTTTGTGGCTCTGTCACCCGACGGGGAGACAGAGCCTCAGAGGAACATGTCCGTCCCGCCGGCCGCGCATGCGCACTCTCTCAGATCTTTTTTTAAAGCAGAACCCACAGTTAGTGACAGCTGTTGGGTGTTATACAGCTACTGTATCTGCTCCCTGGTCAAACCAGCAATCCCAGGGCATGCTAGGATGAAGTCATTAAATGCTTACTTTCTTTCCAGCTTTGCTATTTTGTAACCGAATACCAAGAGCTGCAAAGGAAGTCAAGAAAGATTTCTCTGTGTCAAGCACTGTGATCAAATGTCCAGAAATTGTCACTGGCTATGGGTTCTGCTCTAATCAAGTTCCAAATGAAAAGCAGGATTATTCATCCATCTGGCTATTTTTTTTCTCCTTTCTCTTCCTCCACAATCCTGTCTCACCATACTTAATAAATTCTGTGCATGTACTCTGCAGCCTATGGGAGACATGCTGAGGTAGCAGAAATTGTGGTTGGCACTGGCAATTATCATCTTGGATAAAGTATTATCTTGGAAAAAGTATTGCACTTCAGCACTGTACTTCAGCTAATGCACAAAGAGAAAGTCTGCAACAAACAACTTTGCAAAACACCAAACAGACTTCAGGTGACCCTATTTCCCCATACAGCTCTTTCATACCTTACCTGGTCTTCTTCTTATTGTCTCCACTCTGTAACATGCACCTCTCTTTCTCAGAGTTGTGCTCTCTCTCCCTAAACTTTCTTTCCCTCACTATTCTTCTCCACCCCACAGTATAAATATATCACTCTCACTCCTGTCCTCTGCTTATTACTGCTCTCAACAACTCCTGCTATATATGAGTTCACAAGCTAACAAAACCTCCAGAACACTGGGGCATCACACTCCCATATTACCTCCCTCACCCTTCTGCTTTTCCAAACATCTGGAGATATATGCTCAAATCCTGGGTCTCCATCACTTAACTTTGGCCCAGTCCTCTGGTATCAGCTGCAACCCACACATAAATCTGACTTCAAGAATTTGAATCTGCCTCTAATTTTGCCCTTTCCCATGGTGACTTCCTCGGGACCCCAAAAAGTCTCACACATGTGGTATCCCCACACTCGGTAAAAGTAGAATATATTTTGGAGTGTAATTCCACATATACCTATGGCATGTGTTTGTAATATATCATTTAAGTGACAACTTTGTGTAAAAAAAAGTAGTAATTTTCCAAAAACTTGTGGTAAATAATGAAGTGTTCCATTGACTCAACACGCCTCTCAGCAAATAGTTTGGGGTGTCTACTTTCCAAAAAGGGGTCAATTGGGGCGGGGGGTGTTGTGCTATCCTAGCATTTCAGAGCCTCTGAAACTGTGATAGGTATTAAGGAAGGGAAATGAGGAAATTACGTACCTTCAGGATTTCAAAGAGGTCATTGGATTTCAGGCTTCTGAATGTAGCTAGGCTGTCAAAAAGTCTAACACATATGGTTTCCCCATATTCGGGAGAAGTATCAGAATATATTGTGGGATTAACTTCTACATATACCCATGGCATGTGTGAGCAATAGATCATTTAAGTGGCAACCTTGTGTAAAAAAAAAAATAAAAAAATTCTGTCATTTTCCAAAAACTTGTGGTAAAAAAAAATCTTCCATGGACTCAACATGCCCTTTAGCAAACAGTTTTGGGTGTCTACTTTTCAAAAAGTGGTTATTTTTTGGGGGAGGTGTGCTATCCTGGAATTTCAGAGCCTCTAAAACTATGATAGGTAGTAAGGAAGTGAAATGAGGAATTTACGCACCATCTGGCTTTCAAAGGGGTCATTGGATTTCAGGCTCCTGTATGCAGCTAGGCTTCCAAAAAGTCTCACACATGTGGTTTTCCCTTACTCAGGAGAAGTAGCAGAATATATTTTGGGGTGTAATTCCAAATATACTGATGGCATGTGTGAGCAACATACCATTTAAAAGGCAACTGTGTGTAAAAATAGTTTTGTCATTTTCCAATAACTTGTGGAAAAAATAAATCTACCATGGACTCAACATGCCTCTCAGCAAATACAGTAGCTTAGGGTGTCTACATTCCTAAAAGGGATTATTTGGTGAGTGTTTGTACTGCCCTGACATTTTACCACTTCAAGAAATGTGATAGGCAGTCAGAAAGTAAAAGCTGCATAAATTCCAGTATCTATACTGTGACGGAGATCAGAAATATTATTTTATTTTGGTGTTGTTTGTTGAAATCAACAAGGGTGTCCAGCAGTCAGCTTGTCTGCTTAGTTAAGGACTTAACCCTCTCTACTCTGCCTCCCTGTTGTGTGCCCACCTGGACTTAACCCATTGCCTGCCAGAGCCTGCCTCCCTGTTGTATGATCACCTGGACTTAACCCATTGACTGCCTCCCTGTTGTGTGCCCACCTGGATTTAAGCCATTGTCTGCCTCCCTGTTGTGTGGCTACCTAGATTTAACCCATTGCATGCCAGAGCCTTCCTCCCTGTTGTGTGCTTACCTGGACTTTAGCCATTGCCTGCCAGAGCCTGCCTCCCTGTTTTGTGCCCACCTGGATTTAATACACTGCTTGCCAGAGCCTGCCTCCCTGTTGTGTGCCTACCTGGATTTAATACATTGCATGCCAGAGCCTGCCTCCCTGTTGTGTGCCCACTTGGATTTAACCCATTACCTGCCAGTCTGCTGCCCTGTTTTGTGCCACTTGGACTTAACCCATTGCCTGCCAGTCTCCCTCCCTGTTGTTTCCCACATTTACTTAACCCATTGCCTGCCAGAGTCTGCCACCCTGTTGTGTGCCACTTGGACTTAACCCATTGCCTGCCAGTCTGCCTCCCTGGTGTTTCCCACATTTACTTAACCCATTGCCTGCCAGAGTCTGCCACCCTGCTGTGTGCCACTTGGACTTAACCCATTGCCTGCCAGTCTGCTGCCCTGTTGTGTGCCACTTGGACGTAACCCATTGCCTGCCAGTCTGCTACCCTGTTGTGTGCCACTTAGACTTAACCAATTGCCTACCAGAGTCTGCATCCCTGTTGTGGGCCTGGACGGTGCTAGAATAGGAAGGGAAAATGTCACCAGCACACTGAAGATCACCAATATGGGTCCAAACGTTTTAATGAACGATCACATAATTACAGTAAGGCAACGTTTCGGAGTCTCGCAGGACCCCTTCATCAGGCATGTGGTCATGATAGGTAGTGAGGAAGTGGTCACATGCCTGATGAAGGGGTCCTGCGAGACTCTGAAATGTTGCCTTGCTGTAACTATGTGATTATTCATTAAAACTTTTGTACCCATATTGGTGATCCTCGGTGTATTGGTGATGTTCTCCCTTGCTGATTCTGTTCAGTTCCAGCTGAAGGTCGCTGCAGCACCCACTTAAACACACAGCCATTTTTAACACAGGAACGTGCTGCGTTTGGATTGTACACTTGCATTCTGGTGCTACGGAATAGCCCCCTTTGTTGCCTACCACAACTTGGTGATCCTTGTTGTGTGTCCCACCCTGTGGTACGGACTTAACTTTTGTTTTGCCAGAACCTTTCTATACTCTTCATGTGTCCTCCAAATCACTCGATAAAAGCCTTGTGTGTCCCACTGCTGTCCGTGTGTGTTCTGTCCCACCTACACCTCTGTCACATATACCATAGTTTGTAGACGCTATAACTTTCATAAAAACCAGTTAATATACACTTATTGGGATTTTTTACCAAACACATGTAGCAAAATACATTTTGGCATAAATTTATTTTAGAGTTTATTGGATATTTTTTATAACAGAAATTAGAAAATATATTTTTTTTCAAACTTTTTGGTCTTTTTTCATTTATATCGCAAAAAATAAAAAACCCAGTGGTGATGAAATACCACCAAAAGAAAGTTCTATTCGTGTGAAAAAAATGATGTAAATTCCGTTAGGTACAGAGTTGCACTACTGTACAATTACCAGTTAAATTAGCACAGCGCCGTATAGCAAAAACTGGCCTGGTTAGGAAGAGGGTAAATCTTCTGGAGGTCAAGTGGTTAATATAATTTTAAAAAAAAATTTAAATGTAATACGTTACATCATCAGTGTGCACATTTTCTAATATAAAAACAGGCTGTTTCAATGAAGCCATTGTGTCTATTAACCCAAGGTCTAAGAGCCCTTTCCACATGTCACATCTAGTGATGGTAGACGCAGAAGAATTTCTGGTTTGCTATGTTTGGGATACAATGCTTTACAAAAAGTTAGGTCAATGTGATTTTCCCACCCATACATACATACTGTATGTCCTAACACAAACCTCAGACCAGCTGCCCCTTCCCCCTTCAAATGCTGCAGTTTGCTCTGAGCCATGCCATGCAATGCTGAAAAGCAAAAAGGTTTGATTGATGACCCCCACATTCTTTGCCAACATCACAGGCATATATTATTATTATACAGTATTTATATAGCGCCAAAAGGTTTGCTCAGCGCTGTACATTATAGTAACAAAACAATACACAAGGGGTTCGAGGGCCCTGCTCTTTCGAGCTTACAATCTAGGAGATGGTCTAGATGGAGTGTTGGCAGCTTTGACTTTTATGTTAGTTTGTACATTGTTTAAAGTTTTAATTTTTTCTAAGCCTAGTGTGTTTGCATTAGTCCAGAAGTGGCAACATATCATAATTACGCTAGTGAGTACAGTAGACAACCAGGCCTGGACTGAGACAACAAATAGGCCCAGGCATTTTGGACTAAGCAGTTCCAAGCTCAGGGACCCTTTTCTCAGAGCTAGGTGGCGGAACGCCAGGGCCCCGGTCACAAGAGCAACCTTTGTGACCCTGGTAGTTCCACCACTAGTGTCAGTAGGTTTTTATTTTTGTTTATTTTTTTTACAATTTTACAGTGCATCTAGAAAGTATTCACATCACTTAACTTTTGCCATATTTTGTTATGTTACAGTCTTATTCCAAAGTTGATTAAATTAATTTTTTTCCTCAACATTCTACAAACAATACCTCATAATGACAACATGAAAGAAGTTTGTTTTGAAATCTTTGCAATTTATTAAAAAAATAAAAATAGAAAAAAAAACACATGTACATAAGTATTCACAGCCTTTGCCATGACCCTCAAAATTGATCTCTGGTGCATCCTGTTCCCACTGATCATCCTTGAGATGTTTCCACAACTTGATTGGAGTCCACCTGTGGGAAATTCAGTTGATTGGACATGATTAGGAAAAGCATGTCAACATTTAGTTTACAAAATCACCTTGTTGAAGGCACTGACATCAAAACAATGCCAATACACCAGTACGTATATGTGAAGTTAAAAATTAATTTGATTGATTACATAAACTCAGTTTGCAGACTTTTTTTTCAATACAGTTTAAAACATTTGAAACAAATTACAGTTATTATTTGTTCCTTATCACCAAAATGTTATCAATTCTATGCAATTGTTGGAGCTATTCCATGAATTCATCAGTCTTCTCTATGTAATGATAATGTGATCTCTAAGTGAAAATGATTTAGTTTGAACACTTAACTTGTTTAAACATGTACTTGTTATAATTTTCTTCATACTTAGGAAGTTAATTATCTAATTTATTGTCTGACACTTTTTTATAGGACGCTGTTACCATTTATATGTTAAAATAGGTTTTGTACACACATGCAAATATCTTGAAAATGTACTGTTCAGAACTATTTTATAGAAAAAGTACATTTATTCTTTCTTTACTCTTTATTTTTTTGTGGTACAAATTTACAAGATGAAAAAGTGGATTTGTTTCCTATTCTGCATTTCTGCTTTATAAGAATGCTTATCTTAATTATAAGACATTGTATTGAATGATGGCAAGTCAAGAATAGCTCTCACTAAAATATAATTCAATTAATTATCTATTCACATTGACTTTTCCTTATCACCTAATGATGAAACGTCTGCTTGTTTTGTTGAATTAACGGTTAATTTATTTTAGCCCCACAGCATTTGGAATTTATAATTCAAATATTTTTTGTTTATTTTATGCTAAGAGTATGTCTAATATTTCAAAGCATATATCCTGTATCTGTAATTGGAAGAACACACTAGACCCTTATCTGCTGAGTTGATCACCTCCAAAAATGCACATGTAATTCATATTAGCAAAATACTGAGGTAGTCAAGCAGATCAAAATCATCAAGAAGCACTTACAACAACTCAAAAAAGATTAGAAAAAAAATATTATATTTTTGAAAAAAACATGTAAAAACTAGGGATGCAAATCTATCCCAATAATTAAAAAAATATATATTTGAAGCACATATCCCTACCCCATGAATCCCAGAATATAAGTACTAGCTGATAAGGATGTGTAAAAAATATTTATACCAGAGGTACAATATTTAATGAAACAAAGCATAATGTCAAACAAAACATAATAATAAACCAGTATTCCCTTTGTCAACACATTATTATTATTATTATTATTATTCAGTATTTATAAAGCGCCAATAGTTCGCTCAGCGCTGTACATTACAAAGGGGGACAGAACATGTGACAGAACAATACCAATACAATGCAAAACATGAGGGGATCGAGGGCCCTGCTCTTTCAAGCTTACAATCTAGGAGGGAGGGGATGGTGGCACAGGAGGAGATAGCTGTGGGGGATGGAGTGGTAGGAAGAGTGGAGGAGGTCGGCAAGTTAGCAGGGGGCGGGGTAGGCTTCCCTGAAGAGATGGGTTTTCAGGGTGCGCCTAAAGGAGAGGAGAGTAGGTGATAATCTGATGGGTTGGGGCAGGGAGTTCCAGAGGATGGGTGACACCCTGGAGAAGTCCTGGAGGCGGGCATGGGAGGAGGAGACCAGGGAACTAGAGAGAAGGAGGTCTTGTGAGGAGCGGAGTGTGCGTGCTGGGCGGTACTTGGATATTAGGTCAGTGATGTAGTTCGGGGCAGTATGGTGGACAGCTTTGTACGTCAGTGTTAGGATTTTGAATTTGATCCGTTGCGCAATCGGAAGCCAGTGGAGGGATTGGCAGAGGGGGGTGGCGGAAACGGAGCGGTTGGAAAGGTGAATGAGTCTGGCAGCCGTATTCAGGATGGACTGAAGCGGGGATAGCCAGCGGCGAGGCAGGCCAGTGAGGAGGGAGTTGCAGTAGTCGAGTCGCGATATGATGAGGGAGTGGATGAGCTGTTTAGTGGTTTCTGGAGTTAGGAACGTGCGGATTTTGGCGATGTTGCGGAGGTGGAGTCTGCATGAGTTTGTTAAAGAGTGGACTTGGGGCTGGAAGGATAGGTTGGAGTCCAAAATGACACCAAGTACTCTGGCCTGCGGGGCGGGTTTGATGGTGGCGTTGTTGGACATGATGGAGAAGTCAATGGGGGGTGGTGTCCGGGCTGGAGGGAAGACAAGAAACTCGGTTTTGGAGAGGTTCAGTTTAAGGAAGTGGAGCGACATCCAGTCTGATATGTCGCTCAACAGGTGTGTGATTCGGGCGGAGACCGAGGGGGTGAGGTGGGGGGTTGAGAGATAGATTTGTGTGTCGTCGGCATAGAGGTGGTAGTTGAAGCCGTGAGAGTGTATGAGTTGGCCAAGGGAGGAGGTGTAGATGGAGAAGAGAAGGGGCCCGAGGACAGAGCCTTGGGGGACCCCAACAGAGAGGGGGAGTGAGAGGGAGGTGGTGGCATTATAGGTAACGCTGAAAGAGCGTTGTGACAGGTAGGATGAGAGCCAGGAGAGAGCAGAATCTCTGAGGCCGAGGGAGTGTAGTTTTTTGAGGAGGAGGGGGTGGTCGACTGTGTCAAAGGCCGCAGAGAGGTCAAGGAGTAGGAGCACTGAATAGTGGCCATTAGCTTTGGCGGTTAGCAGGTCGTTGGAGAGTTTGAGTAAGGCAGTTTCGGTGGAGTGTAGGGGACGGAAGCCGGACTGTAGGGGATCGAGGAGGTTGTTGTCGTTGAGGTGAGAGCATAGGCGGGCGTAGACTAGGCGCTCGAGGAGTTTAGATGTAAATGGGAGCAGGGAGATGGGTCTGAGGTTGTTCGGGTCATTGGGGTCCAGGGAGGGCTTTTTAAGTATGGGGGTGATGTGTGCATGTTTCAGAGGGGAAGGGAAAGTGCCGGAGGAGAGGGAGAGATTGAAGATGTGGGTGAGGGAGCGTAGGATGGAGGGGGAGGGAGGTTGTAGGAGTTGTGTGGGGATAGGGTCAAGGGGGCAGGTGGTGAGGCGGGCATCAGAGAGGATCTTGGAGACTTCTTCGATGGTAGTAAGGTCAAAGGTGCGGAGTGTTGGGGGAGCTTCAGTATGAGGAATGTAGGGTGGGGTGGGAGAGGAGGTCAGAGCAGTGGTGGGGCCGTGGGAGAGGGGTGTAGAGGGGGTAGCTGAGTGAGGGGGAAGGGGGTTGGAGGGAGTTTGAGCAGCGACGAAGTCCCTGTGGGTTATGTCGAGGGGGAGGGGGGATGAGGGGGTAGCTGTGCGAGAGGGGACGGGTTGAGAAGGCGTGTGAGTTGCGGCAATGTCCTTGCGAATTGTGTCAATCTTGTTTTTGAAGTGATTGGCAATCTCAAGGGCAGTGAGTGAGGTGCTGGGTGGAGGTGGGGGTGGCGAGAGTAGAGAGTTGAAGGTGGAGAAGAGTCGGCGAGGATTGGAGGAGAGGGCCTTGATGAGGGTCAGGAAGTAGGCTTGTTTGGCAGTATGGAGGAAGGAGGTGTAGGTGTGGAAGGCAGATTTGTATCGGGTGAAGGCTTGTTGGGATTTGGTTTTGCGCCATAGTCGCTCCAGGGCACGACTGTGTCGTTTGAGGGTTTTGGTGTCATCAGTCTGCCAGGGCTGGAGCGGTCGGGGTCTGATGTTGCGTGTGGTTAAAGGCGCTAGTGAGTCAAGGGCTGTTGACAGTGCATTGTTGTAGGCGGTCATAGCCAAGTCGGGGCAGGACAGGGGGAGGATGCTGTCATGGAGTTGATCAACTGCGGAGTGGAGGGAGGCAGGGTTAAGGTTGCGGAGGTTACGGCTGGTAGTAGTGTGACATTTGGAGGGGTAGGCGTTGGAGGATGAGGAGATAGAGAAGGTGATCAGGTTGTGGTCAGAGAGAGGGAAGGGGGTGTTAGTGAGGTTGTGGGGAGCGCAGCGGTTGGAGAAGACAAGATCAAGGATATTACCGTCGGAGTGGGTGGTGGATTGTATGCACTGTGCAAGTGCAAAGGAGGAGGTTAAGTGGAGGAGACGGGCTGTGTCCGGGTTGTCGAGGTTGACAGGGATGTTGAAATCCCCAAGGATGATAGTGGGTAGCTCAGAGGAGAGGAAGAAGGGTAGCCAGGAGGAGAAGTCTTCCAGGAAGCGGGGTATGGATCCAGGAGGCCGGTATATCACAGCAATCTTCAGGGGGGTTGGGGAGAATAGTCGGACGCAGTGGGCCTCGAAGGAGGAGAAGGATAGGGAGGGGGGGTTTGGGAGGACTCGGAAGGTGCTCAGCGGTGATAGGAGCAGGCCAACCCCACCACCTTTACGACCGTTGGGCCTGGGTGAGTGGGTCCAGGTGAGACCGCCGTAGGAGAGTGCAGCAGGGGAGGTAGAGTCAGTGGGCTGGATCCAGGTTTCCGTAATCGCCAGGAGGTTGAGGGAGCGGGAAACAAAGAGGTCGTGGATGGCGGTAAGCTTGTTGCACACCGATCGGGCGTTCAGGAGTGCACATGAAAACGGGGGGGAGATTTTAGGGAGCAGGGGGACAGATACTAAGTTGCGGGGGTTGTGGCAGGACGTGGAGGTGGGAGGGTTTTGTGCGGGTGAGGGAGGTGGTGGAGGGCCAGGATTCGGGGAGATGTCCCCCGCGGTTATGAGGAGGAGAAGGGTGAGAAAGGTGGCATGGGAGCGGGATGTGCAGGAGCGTGAGAAACTACTAGTGGAGGTGTTGGGGTCAGTGGGAGAGTGGAGTAATAGGAGGAGGTGGTGGGTGCCATAAATGGGTGAGGGAAGCAGTGAGGGCACAATATACAAATGTTTGGGAGGAGCAGAGGGATATAGTGAATGGATTTTGGGAACAGAGGAGAGGAAAATGAGAAGGAGGAGTGGAAGAGGCATTTTGGGGAGGTGATGAAAGCAATAGTAGGGAGATGATAGCAATGAGGGGGAGATGTACAAGTTTTGGGGTGGAGCAGAGGGGTAAAGAAATGAGATTTGTGAACAGAGGATAGTAATATGAAGAGCAGAAGAGGGGTGTATTATATAAAGGTACACGGAGTGGGACTCAGGTGTGTAAGAGATGTTGAAACCGGCTTCTTCAGTACACAGGAATAAGAAGAAATATCCACAAAGGGGTGTGCCAACCATTCAGCCCAATGGAAGGACTGAGAGTTTGGCAGACCCTATGTGGGTCCTTCATCTGGAGGTCCATTGCCCTTAGCTAGCCAAGTGCCTTTATGTGGCGGGATGGAAAATTGAGAAGTACCATATACTATTCTTAGATGAGATTTACTATTAACTTACATCTTTGATGTTTGGGGTGTTTGTCTATCTATACCACGAGGACCTGTGTTGCAGTTTAACAAATAGGTACATGGGCTACTTTATCCTGAAGAAGCAGGTTTCACTTGAGAAATTTGTTGACAAAGGGAATATGGGATTATGATTATGTTTTGCTTGACATTATGCTTTGTTTCATTATATATAGTGCACCACTGGTATAAATATTTACTGACACACTTTTATAAGCTAGTAATTGCACCCTTTGATTCATGGATTAGCTATATAGTATGTGCTACATACATATTCTTTTACTAATTGGGATGTATTTTCATTCTTAGCTTTTAAAGATTTTGCAAAAATAACATGATTTACTGTTTGTAATTTTTTTGTTTCTTTTCAGAGTTGTAAGTTCTTCTTGCTGATATTGATTTTCTTGACTACCTAAACATTTTGCTAATATGAAGTACACTAAGCATGGAGACCACTCAATGGTATCAATTCGTTCATTCTCCAGGAATTGCCTGCATGCTCTCGCCACATGAGGCTGGGCATTGTTGTGCACCAAGAGGAACCCAGGACCCACTGCACCAGAGTAGGGTTTGACAATGGGTCCAATGATTTGATCGCCATACCTAATGGCAGTCAGGGTGCCATTGTCTAGCCTGTAGAGGTCTGTGCGCCCCTCAATGGATATGCCTTCACAGACCATCACTAACCCACCACCAAAATTTTCATGCTGAATGATGTTACAGACAGCATAACGTTCTCCATGGCTTCTCCATACCCTTTCATGTCTGTCACATGTGCTCAGAGTGAACCTGCTCTCATCTGTGAAAAGCGCAGGGTGCCAGCGTCGGACCTGCCAATTCTGGTGTTCAATGGCAATTTGTAGGGCTCTGGCAGTGCTCATCCTGTTCCTCCTTGCACAAAGGAGGAGCTAATGAGCCTGCTGATGGGCTTCTACGACCCTCTCCAGCTCTCCTAGAGTAACTGTCTGTCTCCTGGAATCTCCTCCACGCTCTTGAGACTGTGCTGGGAGACACAGCAAACCTTATGGTAATGGCACGTATTGATGTGCCATCCTGGAAGAGTTGAATTGCCTGTGCAACCTCTGTAGGGTCCAGATATCGCCTCATGCTACCAGTAGTGACACTGACCCTAGCAAAATGCAAAACTAGTGAAAAACAGTCAGAAAAGATGAGTAGGGAAAAAAATGTCAGAGGCCTCTACCTGTAAAACCAATCCTGGTTTAGGGGTCATCTCATTGTTGCCCATCTAGTGCACCTGTTGTTAATGTCATTAACACCAAAGCAGCTGAAACGTATTAACAACCCCTTCTGCTATTTAACTGACTAGATCAATATCCCAGGAGTTTCATTGACTTGATGCTATACTCTGATAAAAAAGAAACTGCAGAAAACTGATCTTCCCAGTGAAAAGGGGGGGGAGGGGGCGTGGCAGGACAAGTCTGATCATTGGAGGAGAGCACACTGAGATCCCAGCATAGTTAGAGGACTGACCACAGTATGTACTCCTGCTTAGTGGAGTCTTTAATAGGAAAGTAAAAGGACTGGCAGGAACAGCACGGATTTCATACAAAGGAAGCAATACAAGCATACAAGTACATGGTGCAGTATATATATACAATTTTTTTATACCACACTGTGACCAGAATAATGTAATGCTACCACAGTAACATTGTGCTACTCTGGGGAAATGACCAGTATTATTTTTTTACATATTATGATTGCTTATCAGATCAAGTGTAGTATCTGTTCTTATCAGTGTCCAGTAGCGCTGCTCCACCATATTTCTTGCCTTTTGGCAAGGATGGCTGGCTGTATAGTACCACTGCTGGTATGATAGGGGCTCTGAAGGCTAGTGCCAGCTGGAAGAGAAACTGCAGGGGCCCAGTTCCTCCTAATTTGAATGGGTCTATCTTGTCTGGCCATGGGCTGAGGAGGCAGAGAGTCCACGAAGCAGTGCCCCCTGGGAGTGGTCGCCCCAGGGATCCTCTTAGTAACACATGAGGGTGGGATCCCATGTGTGAAAAGTGCACATGATCACTGATCCTAACACTTTTTTTGCACTGCACCTTTTAGGGCTAGGCCTTTTGGCTAAGTCCAGGGCAATTTATTTTTGCTACAGGTCTCAGAGCCTAGTCAGTGCACAGTTTCACAGCCACTTATTTATTTGTTTTTTATCCACTGTTTGTCACTTTGCCTCTTTTGTGTGTGTTTTTTCCTTACTGGATGGAGGGTGTGGATCTTTGGGCCTGCCTTAACCTCTAGGGGGAGGATGTGTGGCCCTAAGTTTCCTTCCACTCCCGATCCTTGGGGGGGGGGTCACTCTTTGGGAGAGCCCCTCGACCAAGTACTTGGTGGCCAGCTTTGGCTGATTACATGGAAAGGGGTCTTCCAAGCCTTTTGGCTAGGTGGACCATGTTGGAAATCCTTTGTCCCTGTCAGGAGCCTTGCACCCCGGGGATCAGGGTAGAGGTCCTACTTTTTTGAGGGGTGGACTAAAAGCACACCCCTAAGTGTACTTTTTTGTTTTGGTGTTTTTTGCACTTGCACATTTTTTGAACACTTATTGGGTTTTGTTTTTTTGCACCTCCACGGATAAAAAAAAAAAGAATTTTATTGCTATAAGCAAGCATTTTACTCCATTAAATCAATTTAGTCAGTTTGTTTTGTTGTGATTAGCTGTGATTGACCACAGCTAATCACATGACACAGATGGGCTGTACTATGAGATCACTGTGACCAATCACAGTTAGCAACAGAATTGTATACAATGGATGGCATGAAAGGAAATCATCCATTGTTTACAATTGTCATCTGATCTGCTGTGATTCGTCACATCAGTCACATGATACCAGCAACAGGCTGGAACACAGATCAGTCATTAGCTGTGTCCGATAGCCAGCCGATGCCAGGTCTCGCTGCAGAATGGACTGGTGGGCGTGCACGAAGCGGTGATCTGGGAGGAAGTCATATGACATCCACCCAGATTGACGAATGTCCTACCTGGCCATCATTTTACTATAGGCTGGCCAAAAACATTTTTCAATACAGTCACATACACATACTTTCTAAATTACCCCCTCATCTGTTGTCTGTGCGTGCTCCCTGGGAACACAGATCGATGTACGGGACCACTGTGTAAGGTCCTGATTCATCTGATCAGTGATTGGCCAATCAGTGATCACATGAACAGTAGTAAACAAGATGTCACTTTATTACCTCATTGTTTACTACTTTTGAATTCTGTGAATAATCACAGAGGTCACATGGTACAAGGCTATTCACAACAAGCTTGTACCATGTGACAAGCTGTGACCGATTACAGCTCTCATAGTATTTCCCAGGGAGAAGGAGGAATGATTGCTTTTACAGCTTTTATGGGCTAGAGTGACAGTATATAAAAAATAAATAAATACATCAATAATAATAATAATATAAAGAATTAAAATAAAATTGTTTTAAAAATTTTTTAAAAAATATTTTTTTTTTTATAAACGGATTTGGGTTTTTGTTTTTTTTGTAACCTAAAAAGATTGCTGAATACATGTTGGCCAAGAGCTATAAAGAAAGATTATTTATTTGCAAAAGTTTATAAGAAAAACACTTTTTTTTCAAAATTTTTGGTCTTTTTCATTTATATTGCAAAAAAAGTAAAAATCCCAGTGGCGGATAAATACCGCCAAAAAAAGTTTTAATAAAAATGCAAAAAAGTTAATTTGGGTACAGTGTTTCATGACCACACTATTGTCATTCAAAGTGTGACAGCGCTGAAAGCTGAAAATTGGCCTGGAATGGAAGGGGGTGAAAGTGTCCAGACTTGAAGTGGTTAAGTAAAATTTTCACATAAAATTCTTAAAACTCTGCACCTGGTGGGTTTATAGACAACACAACCCAAGGGAAAAACTATACTGTAAGCAATTAGTGTGCACTTTAAGTGTCCTATATCTTTTTCTTGATGGCAATGGGACAAACACTGTAATCTGGATGGGTTGAATCACTACTAATAGCTTTTGTTCTCTTTTTTTTATCCAGTTGGAATATGCTGTGTCCATGTTTGGCAGAACTGTACCTTTGATCTTCTGTGCTGTTTTTACCACATGAGGCATGCACTTCTTATCCGCTGCCCTGCAGCTGGAATACCAAACTACAACATAGTGGAGAAGAATTTTCTTAATGATGCAATGATAAAAATTGACTCACTAGAAAACATGTATTTTGTGATCACGACAACTCATATGTAATGTGCACACAGAAAAATTTAATAGAATCTACTTTTTCCACCTCATCACTGCTTATATATACTAGGGAATAATTGATCCTTCTTGATCTCCTATAAAGCACAATTATTTCTTTATGTTTTGAAGTATTACATATTAATTCATTTTCTGTACATATTGCATAGGGCATAGTGAATATAGGTCACAGAAGTAAACTTGTGGGGTTCCTCACAAAGCTAGTTTACAAACTTCAAGTTTGTTCAGATTAATAGGAGTGGGCTAGAAATAATTAAAGTACAATGTGGAAATGAATATATGATTTTGCAGTTTGACCATAGATAACTCATCCCTATTCTTCTTTTGGTTATCTTTGGTGATCTTTGGTGAGAGGCTAAGATAGTTATCCAATTGTATTTTTGAATATATGATCTTCACTGTTATTCCACTGCCTGTGTGTCATGGGGTGTGAGTTTGTACAAATAGTAACAGAAGCCCCTAAATTAATGGGCAATAGAATTGGAATTGGTAGTGGAAGCACCGTCAGTCATGTGAGTTTATGGATATGTCTATTGGTTTGTCATTTCCAGAGCACTCCACCAAGCATTTAGTCACATGTATGACCCTGTGCATAAAATTTATGGCATAGATATCTAACCTTTTTTGTGCACATTCATCTAAAAGGGAGGTTAACTTGAGAAGCAAGGCATCCAACTGATGCATAATCTAACCTCTGGTGTTTATGCTTGTTCTTCAGGATAGGAAACTCCTGAATAACCTGCAACATTGTATGTACATGCATTTACTTCTTGAGATGAGAACCTTGGGAGATTAGTTTTCCATGTATCACCACCTTGTATCCTTTCCACACCAAATTCATAGAGACCTCACTGGGAACATTATGGTCAAAGTAATTCTTAAAAGCTGCTTCCACCTTACCACTGACCAAGACAAAACCAAAAATGCTGTTCAGCCTCCATGATCAGTCTTTGGGGATGATGTGAGGTAGGAAAATGTGTATAGTCACAGTTGCATGGTTGGAGATTGTTAGCAATAAGGCTGTATGTTAGTTGTTGTTTGTACCCGTAGTAAAGCCCAGAAACAATAGTGCGCATTTTGCTTTTTACAACAATAGAAAAGAATCGAAACAATATTGTGACTTCTGTGGTGACACAGTCCCCCTCCTCTTTACCCCCACCCCAACAGCCTAGTTGTGGTTAAAGATATTTTTTATATATTACACAATGTATTATTTATTTTTTACAATTTTGGTATTTAGTTTCTGTTATTTGCTTTTATTTCTGGCAGCTTTGGGTGCGTTGCTGCTCTTCCCACTGACAGCTGTGGTAATCAGTGTTTAAGAGGGTGTGTACTGGCTCCCAGGGACCTGCCTCTTCCTGATCATATAAATGCTGGTGGGTAGCCCATTTTTAGACAAGCTGAAGAATAGGCAATATTGTTTGAGTTCCTGTTCCAACTCCAGCATTCTCCAACAACATAAGGTAGCTTCATATCCTGGGCTCTGTGTTCGATCCACAGCTTTGGCTCTCCATTGACAGTGGTTCCCTGCTTCCATTCCATCTCTGCTCCCTTATCGGTGGACAAGGCAAGGAATTCTGGTTGCCTGTCCGATCTCTGTCCCAGAGGCTACCTGACTGTCATGCTGAGCTCATTTTTAACTTTGTGAGTGCTTTTATACATGTTCTATTGAAATTACACTTTACATGCTACAAGATGGTTGTTGTACTTCTATCTTCCTCCTCCCTTTTTGTCTCCTATAGCCACACAGCACACCCATGCTGGAACAAATCAGCACTTCCAGAGTTAGATTAGTAGTGTGTAGTAGTGTGATTGGCCGTTTGCTGCATCGTGTGGTCGGCTGTGTCCGTAGGACACAACGATCATCAGCGGTGACGGGTGCGTGCCGCTGGGAGCACGTTCTGGAATGATGTCCATGGACGTCGTCCCAGAGCCAGACAACCGTGCTGCAGCCGTCCTTCAGCTATAGCATGGTTGGGAACTGGTTAAAGAGTTTTGTATACTTTTACTTGTCATAAGTAGTTCCTAATATTTGTAGTATAGTAAACAAATCCAAATGGAAACCAAGGGCTAGAGTTACATTGTCAGTATAAGGTATACATGTAGTTTTGGACTGTTTCATCATTACATCTGAAGGGAAGCGGTGATGATGAGGAGCAGACGACTGTCTCTGTGCATATAAATTCCCTATACTAAGGAAATGACAGAGAAGAGAAAGCTTTCTTGTACAAAAGGAAATTAGATTCCAAGCTATATTAAAAAAGCTGTCTTGTCACCTTCGATGCCGCTAAGGCCTTTGACTCAGTGAAATGGTGCTACCTTTGGCAATGCTTACATCAGTTTGGCCCCAATTTTATAAAATGGTTGAGTATTCTCTACCAAGTCTCTTAGGGCTAGGGTCTTGGCCAATGGTTGGATCTCTGAGGCATTCTGCCTTTTTTAAAGGGTTTGCATCGGTGCTGCCCACTTTTGCTTCCTCTTTTATGCCTTGCTGGCTGAACCTCTAGCTATATCCATTAGATCCCCACTCTAGTATACATGGCTTGAGGGATGATGACTTTGTTGAATCCATTGGGCTCTTGAATGGGATATCTCCCTGCTCCAACTATACTGTTTCTACCAATATAGCGGTGCCAAAGGTAGGGTTGTAGTAGTTTTGTGTGGTCAGAATGACCGAAATGGAGGAGATGAGGAATAAATGTTTATAATCCATGTAAATATATTGTATATGATTACATCTACAATTTAACAGTAATTCAGTTCAGACATTTTAAAGTTATTTGTCCTCCATTTGTCTTCCTTTTTTTTGTGGAATTGCACATCACATACAACATTTCAGTTTCAAGGTCATTTCTAGCTGTTATGCATCTTGAAAGATATGACACTTTTCTACAATTAATTCCTCCCACTGCCACCTCCCAGCCCTTTAAGAGGATCTAAATGCCCGAAGGTGGAGGTGGGCATTCCAATCATATGACCACTGTGATTGTCACATGATCAGAAAGCTCCAGATTGCAATATACATCTGGAGCTTTCCAGTACCCAACGGTAACCAGAAAGAAATTCCAGAAAGAAATGTTTACATTTGGGATGCATACATGTGGCCTCACAGTGTTAAAGCCCACTGAGAGACTGCATATATGCATACTGGTGGTGGGAAAACATTATGCTAGTTCCTATATAAAGTTCACAAACTGACCATCGGATATGAGCATACAGCCAATTACTACTTTATAAATAATCAACTTATTATTCCTGTTTTTTTTTTTCATTTCATATGTATATAATTCCTGCCTTCTTTTTTTGTAAATTAGAACGGAACGTAGTCCTGAGCACCTGGATGTCTGTCTGCTCTCTCTGCTACAGCATGTATTTCATTGATTATAGAATGGTCTCAACTGATCAAATGTTGCTGCTGAACCTTACATTTCTATGAAGTGCAATATTTTGAAAGTACTTCAATGTGAACAGTTTGAATTAAAATAAATTTTATATATATATATATATATATATATATATAAAATACTGCATACTGCTACTGTATGTGCATTGAGATGTATAGATTATATATGTATCTAATATATCAGTTATATCAACTGTTTAGTAAGTGGCTGGATGATTTCAAGCCATACCTTTTTTAACTACCTTAATTTGCATAACAAATAACTGGATTGGACTAATACTTTTATAGGCCACATATTATTCAATAATTGGGTGCCATTTGCTAAGCTTCAGATTTATTTAAGTCCACAATCAGTTCAATTCATTTGGGAATCATTTGATAAAACCCAAACCTATAATTTTATTCACTGAATTGTCTCAAATGTATTTGGTATTTTACTGCTTTTAGTAGTGTTAGCAAACACTGCTTTCAGATGTTAACATTTTAAGATAAACAAAGAAGCAAAATATTGCAAGCAAAGAGGTGATTGTAGAAAAATTTGCAATGCCCTATCATTTTAGCAATGAATGCGATCATTGACTTAAAGCAGCAAGCTAAGGTAATGTGTGCCATGTGTGAAGAGTGTTATATTAGGTATTAATATTATGCATACAAATATTTATTGAATCATCACAGATGGAAATACATTTGAGGTGTTACAGACAGATTATTTGCACAGGTTGTGTGTTGCATCTTTCCTGTTATCGGATCACTGGTGAACAATTTTTTTCCCTATGCAAAATATTTATAAACACACACTACCCACAAAAAAGATACCAGTCTGGCATACTAGGCACAGTGGTTGGTGCCTGAAACTTTGAAATGCCAGCTTGGTTTTCAGTAATGACAGCTTTCTTCATAAACAAAATCCTAAAATGCAATACCATTCTTTATGTATTTGAGCCCAGTGTAAATAATTGCTAGGCTCTGTGGCCCTTTTGAAGTGCCAGCAACAATAAAAAAAATATACTGAATATACCATTGGTCATCTTACTCTTGAATAAGGTGAAGTTTAGAAGAGCAATAAGTACTAGATGTACCTCACTGGTAACCAGCTAGGGCATTTAAATGAAAATGATGTGAGGGATCATAGTAAATTACTACTGTCATTCTCTAACTGCTTCAAAAATAAGAGGAAACAGCCCCCTGATGGTAGGTGGGCTATCAAATCAATTGATGTCATTAGTTTAAGGAGGTTGAGGTGCTGTAGACATTAGCCATAGCTCTGAAGAGGGCAACTGGGTCCCCGAAATGTATCAGCTGTTAATGTCATCCTATCTCCAGTTGGAGGTAGAAAGTGGACTCTTACATTGAGTGATTTATGCATTAACATGCCTTTAGTTTATTTGGCTTGTGAGTATAACATTTGTCTTCCTGATCCTTCAATAAAATGTCAAAGATAATATGCTAGGCATTTGTGCCCTCTCTGTTTTTGTGTATTTTACAGTGTTACATTTCCCCGATCGGTGGATGGCTGCACCGCCACTTCTTTCCAGTCCAGGTTGCAAAAAGACGATGTGATAGTTGGTTTATGCGATGAGTGCTTCCACCTTTTTCTGAGCACTTTCAAGTTTGAATTCCTTTTCTTTTATTTGTTTGTATTTACCTGTTCTTTAGACAGCCATGCAATGCACCACTTAGTGAGACTGCAGACCAGGCATTTAAATGAACACAAACAGCCTTTATTGAAGAGATGCAAATATACAGGAACAGTTCTTGCAAAGTAACTTCTCATATACAGTTATCTTGCTTTAGTGCCCAATGGGTATTCATACCTCAATAGCAGCAATGTTTTTGAAATACTAAAGGTATAGACTGACAGAGTAACAGCTTACATCTTGACAGTCTTTTCAGCAGAGAGATCCTTGGGGCGTATAGGAGCCCGTTTTTATGTGGATCTCTAGAAAATTGATGGGAAAATCAAGCCAATCAATTCCTCAGATCCACCTCATATCTACATTGTAACAATTCAGTTAAAAATTAACACATGTAACCCAAATAGCTGCAGAACATGAGTCCGCACAGTAAAAAACATTACCCCTTGTAGGCACCTGCCTACATGCCCTTAACAAAACCAGTAATTACAAAACACTAACAAATAAAGTTCAGGGTTCGAACTCACCTCTCAAGAAGACAAATGCATTTCAACTCTACAAATATTTAGGGATCAATATCCTACTTCTCCAAGAAAATCACTTTTTCATATAAATCAGCCTTTATCTTTACATCATAAATGTCCATTTCATTAAGCAAATGAGTTACATAAAAAAGGGAGAAGCTATTTGTATTGCAAAGAAGTCTCAAATACATTAGTATCTTTTGAACTTCCATCTCTTCAGGGAAGGTATGCATATGGAAGTTTATGAGTTTGTGCCTATTCCAGAATAGTATGTACCAAACTTCTGCAAATATTTTACCATTCCAGATGTTTGCGGATCATCTGCAATATTGCACTAAATATGTTTGTTAATTGAGCTATATCTAATGCATGCTTTGTTTTGTGTTTTTAAAGTGACTGGTTTTGACATTACATCTTCACATCCTCTCTCTCAATGGCAGAATAAAGCACACTCTTTGACTGGTTGAGTTTGCCAAATGAGTTTTACAGATCATGTGACTGGTCTTATAAGTGATTGGCAACTATGTCTTGTGCATCTATGTTCCAGTTAGCCACAATTGAATTCCAATGAAATGCATGAGACCATATATGATCAATGACTTGACTCCTGTTACTCAGGATGGCTGTGTGTACATTTCTGCAGTGCAAGAAATGTGGAATTTAGCAGCGGGAATAGAAGAGATGGAATGCAGATGCAGTGGAATGTTTATTTTAATATATTGAACAACTAAAATAATTAGTATTAAGGAGTGCTTACTTTCTTAGCCACACAGTCTACATGCCCAGATAGGTGTTTGATTTGAATTGTAGTGGAACGCTACATGATTTTTTTTTTCAAATGTCACCAGTGTAAATGGCACCATGTGCAGTTTTAAAGCATTGATACTTAAAAGACCAGAATTGAATAAAACTTGTGTTCCCGGCTAAGTCGTGGTTTTGCAAATTAGTATGCTGTGCTTTGGGAACTAAACTTGGGTTCCATGAATGGGAACGTAGGGTTCAGACTGAATCACTCATCCCCATAATTAGCAAATAGGAATGGTCAAGAAACATACCACATAATGCATTGGAAAACCTATAGTAATAATAATAAAAAAATTATGTATATTTTTATTTATTGTAAGAAAGGAGAAAAAAGTACTGGCCCTTGACCCTTGTCAACCATAGTTTTGCACATAAGCGTTTGGGTACCATGGGGAATTCCAATATCCATAGAAGACTGTGGTAGAGCAAGTAAACTTTTATGTACTGCCCACATAGAGGAAATGCATGGTAATTTTGACACTCTCCTTCCAAACTATTCATCCAAAATAAATCAACTTTCTGTAAAAAAAATCATATGGAGAACATTAAGTTGGTTTCCTTCAGAAACAAAAAGCAGTACCACATCTGTGACGCCAGCTTCACAAATGTTCTAATAGGCTTCACAGGGTATATGACATGACTTCCAGAGATACGAGGATGTAATTAGAAATGTAAATTAATAAATATACATAGTTTTATATGCAGAAGATATAATGTACTGAACTTAATACTTCTTTCTTTCAGTTCCTATTACTTTTAAATTATTCTGTACTCTTAAAAAATGTTATATAACAGTAGTTATTCTTTCCACCTCCCACCCCAATCCTACAATAATAACTCCCAAATTGTTGTGGCAGTGCCAAATATATATATTTTGTCCAGTCAATAATGATTCTTTCAATAATATAAGGGGAGGAAGAGGAATAGAGTAAGGGGGAGAGAGAGAGAGATAAAGAGCATAAGAGAGGGAGATAGAAAGAGCAAAAGAGTGTGTGAGAGAGAGAGAGAGAGAGAGAGAGAGAGAGAGAGAGAGAGAGAGAGAGAGAGAGAGAGAGAGAGAGAGAGAGGAAAAGAGAACAGATCTCTGAGACACATGAAAAAACATCAGCACTGAGTTCCTGAAACTGCATCACTTTATACCTTGTAATGAGCAAAACTGAAAGATATACTTTGAAAAACTAAAAGAATGTTCAAGACAGAAAGAAACAAAAACAAACCGACCCGGAGGGGAGGTTTTTATTTTTAAAAGGTAAACTTCAGGGGATTGAGTGTACTTTAGCCAATATATATTGCCCTAATAAAAATCCGGAGATATATATGAAGGGTCTGTTAAAAAAATTAATGGAATTTAAAAAAGGGCGTTTGATAGTAGCTGGAGACCTAAATTTCTGTATGGACCCACAAAAGGATAATACCTCTTCTGTGCAAAGAGAGGGGAGTAGGTCTCTGAGAGCTTTGAAAAAAGCGATGCATGAATACCAACTAGTGGACACCTGGAGAATAACGCATATGAAAGACAGAGACTATTCCTTCTTCTCGAATGCACATGAGATATACTCGAGATTAGATTACATCTTAATAGACCACCAACTTATAGACCATCTGGTTAAAATTGACATAGAGACAAGGACGTTCTCGGACCATGCTCCGGTCGTAATGAAAATGAGATGGGGAAGAAGGTGGACTGGAGGATTAGGGTGGAGGTTAAACGAGGCTCTTCTTCTGGATGAGGATATAGTTCAAAAAATTGAGAAAGAGATTAAGGTATATTTTAAGGAGAACGAAACAGAGGGAGTATCGATAGCTACAGTTTGGGAAAGCCACAAGGTATTTATAAGAGGAATCTTGATCGAGGCAGGAGCAAGGAAGAAAAAGGAAAGAAGAGAGAGGGTCAGTAGGCTCTTAAAAGAAATATTAGACCTGGAGCAGATCCATAAGAAGAAAACAACAAAGGATACGAGACAGAAGCTAGTGGATAAAAAAGATGAGCTAGAGAGGTTGATGGAGGAGGAGAAGAGAAGAGTATACAACAGGGTTTTGAACGAAAGATATAGATGGGGAGACAGACCAGGAAGATATCTAATGAGAGCCTTGAATAAAAAGAAAAATAGGAACTATATAGAAAAGATAAAAAGTTCAAAGGGAGAGTTGGTCCACTCAAATAAAGAGATTATTAAAGTGTTTACGGAGTATTATAAAAAATTATATAATATCAGTACCCAAGGCCCTCTAAAAGAAGCCCAAGAGGAAATTAATAAAAAAAAGATGACATACTTAAAAAATGCGGGATTACCAAAACTAAGTGAAGCACAGCTGAACTCCCTAGATACAGAAATTTCCCAGGAAGAAATTAAAATAGCATTAAAAAGCACAGGGGGGGGAAAAAGCCCAGGCCCGGATGGTTATACAGTTAAGTACTATAAGAAATTCAGTGAGGTATTGCTACCCAAGCTGGAGAAATATATGAATGCTCTGGGAGGTGGGACGGAAGTGAGGAGAGAATCCCTACAGGCCCATGTAGTACTTATTCACAAGGAGGGAAAAGATCCATCTCAGTGCTCCAGCTATAGACCTATTTCATTACTGAACACTGACACTAAACTGTATGCTAAGGTGTTAGCAAACAGGTTGAGGGATTTGATGCCTGAATGGATCCATGGAGACCAGGTGGGCTTCGTACCAGGGAGAGAAGGTAGAGACAACGGCTTGAGAACCCTGATGCTTATTCAGAAGAGTAGAAAAGGGAAAGCCCCGGTGGTGCTCTTGTCAATTGATGCAGAGAAGGCATTCGATAGAGTGGACTGGGGCTTTATGATGGACAACTTAAAAGTGCTGGGGATAGGCGATAGAATGCGAGAGTGGATAAGCAAATTATATAGTGAGCCTACTGCAATCATCACGGTAAACGGGGAGAGATCAGAACCCATTGGAATGTCTAATGGTACAAGACAGGGCTGTCCACTGTCCCCTCTGTTATATGTATTGTCACTCGAACCTCTGTTGTCAATAATAAGAAATAGTGGATCGGTAAAGGGAATACAGATAGAATCCACAGAACATAGAGTAGCGGCCTTTGCGGACGACTTATTGTTCTATGTGGGGAATCCTCGAATAACTCTCCCAAATATAATGAAGATTCTGAAGGAATACGGTGAACTTTCAAACTTAAAAATTAATCCAACGAAAACAGAGATCCTGAATATTAATATATCAAAGAATGAAAAAGAAAAACTACAAAAAGAATTCCCCTTTATATGGAGAGAAAAAGAGATAAAGTATCTAGGAATAAAGCTTACTGCCTCATCTAAGAATTTGTATAGATTAAACTATATATCTTTGATAAATGAGATCAGGGAAGATTTAAAAAGACTAGAAGGAGGAAACCCATCCTGGATAGGACGTATAAACTTAGTCAAAATGATAATTATGCCTAAAATACTGTATAGATTTCAAATGGTACCAATTAAAATTCCAGAGGCCTTCTTTAAGATAATGAAAAGAATGTTAACAAAATATATATGGAAGAATAAAAAACCTAGAATAGCATATGAAACATTGAGTAGGATTAAAGAGAAAGGGGGATTGGGTCTACCAGATGTCAAGAGATACTATAAAGCAGTGGTTTTGGCAAGAATATATGACTGGACATTTAACCATAAGGGGAAAAGTTGGGTAACAATTGAAAATGATCTTAGTGGCATTAGATTGAGTCAGATGATATGGGTTCCACCACAGTTTAGGGGAATTAAAGAAAGCACAAGTATGTACACATTAAATGTTTTTAGGGTATGGGACACTCTACACAAAAGCATGAAATGGGAATTTAATTCTATTTTAATGCCTCTCACAAATACTGAGTATTTCCCCCCGGGAAAGAATAAGATATCAGGGAGATGGTTTAGAAAGGAGGACACCCAATTGAGTGATGTTTTGGTGGAAGGGGAATTGAGACCACTTAAAGATTTAATAGAGAAGAAGGGAGATATTTTTATTAGAATAGATGAGTGGAAGTATCATCAATTGAAATGTTTTATTGGAAATCTACCGAAACCCCTGAGGATAAAACAGGAGTGGAATATGTTTGAAAGGTTGTTGGGGACACGAGGTGATGGGAAACACGGTATTTCAAAAGTGTATAGAATACTCACAGAATTAGACACAAACACAAAGTTAACTTTTATTACAAAATGGGAAAGGGACATGGGAGCTGGGTTTGATGAAGATAGACAGAGAAAGATGTTTAGATTGATACACGATAATGTTAGTATGAGAGAGGTCGAGGTTAATTATAAGTGTATGACACGATGGCACATTACACCGAGTGTAGAGCATAAGATGAATGGGGAAAACTCAAATAAGTGTTGGAGAGGATGTGGAGAGATTGGCACGGTGTTTCACATATGGTGGGAATGTCCGAAAATTCAGGCCTTTTGGAAGATAATAGTTAAACTGATTGAGGAAATAACCGGAATAGACATAGGGTTAGACCCAACGACGTGCCTCCTACACAAGGTGGAGACATCTGTAAATAAACATAAAGATTCAGGTATCTGGTACTTCTTGAATGCAGCGAAAGGGCTGATACCCAAGTTTTGGAGAAGAGCCGAGGTACCAAAGGAGGAAGACTGGATTAACAGAGTGAACCAGATAGGTAGAATGGAAAGATCATACCATATGCATGAAGATAGGATGGGAGTTTATTCCAGGAGATGGGAAAAGTGGGAAAGAGCAGGATTGAAGGAGAAATATAAGAAAATATAAACTAAGAGGTTAGCAAAAAATTGATAAGCCTTAATCAGATCAGAATGGATTGGAGTCTGCAGAGGGAGGAGGGGGGACGAGGGGCGGGAAGGGGAGATAGTGGGATGGGAAAGAAAAGAATCTTTAGCAAGGGAAAGATAGAAATGTTATAATTGTTTATTTGTATTGAGATTTATTTCCCTGTTTTGGGGCTTTTGTATTAATATGAAAAATTTAATAAATATTTAAATTAAAAAAAAAAAAAAAAAAAAAAAAAAAGAAACAAAAACAAATATTTCAATTAAAAGAAGATTAAATGTCAAGACTCTTTAGAGTAGAAAAGTATCACAAGGCTTACAGTTTCCAGCAAACAGAGCAGCACAAGGTAAAGCTGGTCAGACTTTTTTTTAGATCGGACCCTGACAACACTCATGCTATCTTACAGAAAAAATACAAACAAATCCATAAAAAGAATAAACAAAACTGCATTTTTAACAACCTGCAACAATTGGAAGAGGCACTTCATAACCACTCTTTTTAGAAAAGAGCAGCATAGTGGCTAAATGGTTAGCACTTCCGCCTGGCAGTACTAGGGTCGTTGGTTCGAATCCCCACCACAGCACCACCTGCCTGGTGTTTGCATGTTCTCCCTGTGCCTGCATGGGTTTCCTCCGGGTACTCAGGTTTCCTCCGACACTCCAAAGACTTGCTGGTAGGTTCATTGGATCCTGTCTAAATTGGCCATAGTATGTGTATGAATGTGAGTTAGGGACCTTAGATTGTACACCCCTTGAGGGTTAGGGACTGATGTGAATGTACAATATATATGTAAAGCACTGCGCAAATTGACGGTGCTATATAAGTACCTGAAATAAATAAATAAATAATAGAAAATATGGAATCATATTGGCTCAGGTTCCAAGAAAAACAACCTCACCGCCCAAAATGGCAACACCTGGCATCTATTTCAAGAACCTCTACAAAGATGCTCCAAAAGAGGAGCTAACTATGGAACAAAAACACATCATCAAAAGAATAAATGAAATAGAGGAAATAATCAAGGATTTCCAAAACCCACTAGATATACCAATTACATTACAAGAAATAACTGAGAAAATGCAACACCTGCATAGTGAAAAGGCAAGCATTATCAATGGAATCCTGCCAGAGATGATTAAACACAGTTCCTCAAATATACATGCTGCAATATAGAAAATGTTCAACCTGGTTCCAAGTATTTGTTACCACCCTCAAGTATTGAATCAAGGCCTTGTAACACCTATCTCTAATAGTAAAGACCAGTGCAATCCAGACAAATTCAGAGGGATACAATATGTGTCAACAGCTTGCTGGAAAAACTGTTCAGCAGTGTTCTGAACAAAAGAATCCTCATCTACCTAACACAACATAATATCTTCAGCAGAAGCCAAGCAGAGTTCAGGCCAAACCATCACACCATGGGTCACATCTACACACAGAACAGCTGCAGTGTGAAGATTAGTGTTAAAAGTACAGAGCACTTCCAGCAGGCCTATGGAGTTAAGCAAAGATGCAGCCCAACTGTATTCAACATATACATCAACAAACTAGCTGAATCTCTGGAATTATTATTATTATTATTATTAATAATAATATGACTATACTTCAAGATACAATATCTCTAAAATAAAATAATTTGGCAAAGCATGTTCATACCTTTGATTGACAGTTCAGTACAATAGCAGAAATGTATTGGTATATTGTAAACATGCCTAAATATAGCAAACCAGCTATCTATTTATCTACAAAACAATTATTAAGCATGACAAATATATATATATATATATATATATATATATATATACAGTGAAGGAAATAAATATTTATCTAACCTTAGTGTAAGAGCTTAATAAAGAGCTCTTACATTGAATAGTACTGAATGGTAAGCATCTCTTGATGATCTAATCAAATGAGACTAGTCCTCTGAGGCCTGGCTAACCCAACCACATTTCATGCAAAGGCTTAATGAACTAATTGCCCAACACCTTAGAAAATGAAGCATGTGCTGGTGTGATGGGGTACCCCAGGTAAAGTAATGCATCACTAAAAAGCTGGCCAATCTTATCTAAACAAGTGAATGCTTTTAGGCTTGTATTTGGAGACAAAAGAGAGTGTGTTCCTATTGTCTAGTGAATCTGGTAGCAAATTGTCTGCAGTCAGACTGTTGTCTTGCATTTAGCATGCTCAACTATAAGGGTGCAGTTACATCTGCAAGTGAATGCAATGCCAATTACATGGGAGAACCCCAGTGGGGGTTCTTGGCAATAAGCCCTGTTGAAAGCAATGAAAGGCTGCCAGCTCCCACAGTGAATCTAGTCAGCCATTTGTAAGCTCTCATCCAGTGATCACTTACATTTTATCACTGCAAGAGCAAATACATGCAGGCAGCTTCCTACAGCTGATCACCGGTTGCATTCACAGGTGTGATTGCACCCTAAATAACAGGATACCACTTACTCCCCTACTTTTTATATCTTTCTATCTAAGAGTATTATTATGCATAACTATTTACATATACCACTGAAAGAGTTTGTACTTTCCATAAAAAAACTGCACACTTAACTGCTGCATATAACCTGGCCTAGAAACTAACCAGGAAGCTTCAAGTTCAGAAAGATAAGGCATGCAGAAACTTTTATGCCATCAGGAGACAGCTGTATCAACTAAAATCATTGCTAAGAGTCCAGTTTAAAATCTTTGACAGTGTCATTAACCCAATCCTCCTTTATGACGGGAATTGTAGGGCCCTGTTACTTACCAAGACCAACCAAAATGGGACTTCAGACCAACAGAAATACTTTTTGAATTCTGCAAGCACTTCCTCCAAATACATCAGATCACCTCCAAAATGGTTGCTTAGTAGAGCAGATTTCTTTTTCTGCTTACGGCACAGAAAAGGGCACTATTATACTGGGGCCACCTACAAAACAGCAGCTCCAGCTCATACCACCATAAAGCCTTACTGAGCAACAAGGACCAGTCCAAACCATGCTGGAAATCAAATAAAACTTTATCAGTTGCTTGTCCATCCATATCTCTCATGCAGCCTGACAGAAAATAAAATAAAAGTCATGATGAATAATTCCAAAGAAAAATATGAAAAATAATGGAGAAATCAATATGTCAAACTCTCAGAGACTAACTACTTTCCAGTCACTAAAAAGAAACTACAAACTTGACTCATACCTGGAGATACTACAAGACCCGAAGTCCTTTCCAGGCTGTACACAGCCTGGAAATTGAATCAGGGTGGTTGAAGTAGACCTACAAGTCTAAGGAAAGTATACTGCGTGTAACCATGAGGTCCTAGAGCATGGGGCCCACTTCCTGCTATAGCGCTTTAAATACTCAGCAATGAGACACACTTCCAGACACTCTTTGTTCCTATCCTAGCCTTCACTTCTGTAGAAGAGTAGAGAAAATGCTACCTTCTACTTGTAGAAGATGAGCGAACAGTGAAAATAGCTGCACAATATGTTACAGCATGTTACAAACTGAGAGGGACATAAAAACCATGGACTTTTTAAATGCCCTGCTTGGACACGCCTCCTATACCCTTTATATTGTCCTTTAACCTGATGAGATTCCAGGACTCAACTCTGATTTCTTTTATATTATCCTTCACCATTAATAATGTCCCAGCAGTTATTCCTTCCACCTCCCCATCCAACCCACAAAAAACACTTGATTGCTTTGAAAATGATAACATTTATTTGATCTTGCTAATAAAACTTATTTGAATTTAAATTTGGATAAGAGAAAAAGAGAAAAGCAAGTGAAAAAAGATGAAAGAGAAAAAGAACAGGGAAGAGACAGTAAAAATGAGAGAAAAAGAGAGACACAGAGAGAATGATAAAGATAAACAAGAGAGAGAGAGACAGAGTGAACAACACAGAGAGAACACAATACAGAGATATTGACAGAAAAATAGGATGAGAGTCAGAACAAGACAAAGAAAAATATCAACTTCTATATTGCTTGGCAAAAGGTTTGTGGGTTAGGTTAATTTACAACAAGAATTGTTTAAATTAATATATAAGTGTGAAATTGCAGGGCCTCTGGGTTTTTATAGGTGAATAACGTGCATAAAATACATTAAATGCATATACTGTATTATCTGCTGGGAAGATTTTTGTTGATATAAATGATGTATCAACAGGGTCTCTACATATGTAACAGAGCAAGTGGTATCATCCTCCTGGTTGTGTTTTGTGATGGGGTAATGTATATCTAAGGCTCGAATAGACAGAAATGCATTTAAAACAGGTCTACTATATGCATTTCATCTCTGCATTGAGATGTTTTCCGCAAGTAGTTTTTATATGTAGAAATACACATTTATATCACATTGTATGACACATTAAGAAGGATGAAAAAAGTGTATACATACCTCCTGAAACTCAGGTATATTGTATATCACAGATTGCTGTTTAATTATTTTAGACAAAAAGAGGAACTTTGAACACATTCAAAAAAGTGAGAAACTATTCAGGTATATCCTTTATGAAAAGCTCATTTGGGACAACCATATGCCCTAAACGATATCAGAATTCAATCCATAAACATTTTAATGTGTACTGCCCAGGGGCGGACTGACAACTCATGGGGCCCCCGGGCAATAGGGGCTCATGGGGCCCCTGTGCCCTTGCCCAAACTCAAAAAAACCTATGAAAAAGGTACCAGGGGCATCTCATGGGGACAACTGACCCCCGGCCCTTGGGCAGTGCCCAAGTTTCCAAATGGTCAGTCCGCCCCTGGTACTGCCCTAACCACAATAGCATATCTAAAATACAAAAAGGGTAGAATAGTACTACCATGTTGATCTCTCTCCTACTACTATTCAGTGGGAAGAGGGTTTTAAAGTGCCTTAAAGGGCAGTGTTAAAAATGTAAAAATAATTTAAATAACATGCTTTTCAGATACCTTAAACCTGCATGTGAAGTTGCAGAGCAGTATGATGTACTCTTTTATAAGTGACTTTTCTTTTTACAAAAAGTTGCCTGGGGATCTATCATTTATCAGTGGTAGCACTAACACCACAAAATCACAGATTCCTGCTGGCTTCATTTTTAAACAAGTAGACTTAGGATGCTGGGTTAAATTATTGACTAAGTAAGTGGGCAGGGCATTTGTCATTGGCAGTGAGTATCGTGTTGGCAAATCCTCCTGCTTGACTTGGATTTACATTGCTGGATGTGACTGATCTGGGGAGCCCTTTAATCCTTGTTTCAAACAACATGGGAAAAAATGCATTGCAAAGAGGGGAGGCATTACTGCCCTTTGCAAAGTACTCTCCCATTATTGAGGGAATGTCATCTTGTATGATTCAGGAGAGGGATGTGTATTTGCTGACACCCTCACTTCCTTCCTGGCCACCTAGGCTTCATGTCTGGAAATATTTCATTACTGAACATTTATAGGGGCCCATGCCATTTTTTCCAAAGATACATTACACCATTTTTGTAAATGTGTGTAAACTGACAGTACACATCTTTTGTAAACAAGCCAATGTCAATCACATCATGCAGCGATGTTGAATCATGATAATCTGGTGACAGATGATGTTGACCTGCTGATACAATGACCTGCTGTATGTGATGATCATTATCTGCCCTGCTTCAGTCACAAACTACAGATCCCTAGTCGACTTCTGTATGTAAGCAGACCTGGTTGCAGTCATTAACCAAATATAATCTTCACTATATTTGTCAATGATACTGTATTATGCAGGATCCCCAAGCATTTTGTTTACAAACCCAAACAAACCACTCAGGAATCTGTTGTTTAGTGGTGGTAGCACTACCACCAGTCCACCACACTAGTGCTAGTTAGTACGGCAGTAGCCCTGGCATTAGTGGAGAGATAGTGCTACTGCCACTAGAGATCACATATCTCTGGCTAGATTTCATTTGTTTTTAAAGAATCCTGACATAACTATATTTGATCATTGAGATGTGGATCTACTGTACATTGTTAAATGACTTAATGATGGTGGATTTACAAAAAGGGACAATATTTAATCATTTTTAAATAAAGGACTTTTTCATGGTGTGGGTGTTTTTATTTAATGTTTATATTTTTTGTGAATGAGAAACATAGGATACTGGGTACCCTGCACTCATTTACTTGATAGGGATGGATACTTCAAGTCCTTTCAAAGGGAAAGGCATTGCTGTCGCCTTTAAAAAAACATAATATGGGGTAATCCTTAAAATTACTAAAATACCCTTTTTCAGTCATAAATCCTGGGTGGACAGAAAAGGAGAAGCAGTGGGCATGTGCTTCCCCCTCCCTAAACAATACAAGGCCGCATGCTTTTGACATTGGTTGGGCATCTTGCAAACTGGGTGGCCAAGCTCCACCCCCCCCCACTCACATGCACACACACACAGCACCTTATTTTTTATTATTATTATTATACAGGATTTATAAACGCCAACAGTTTGTGCAGTGCTTTACAAAATGAAGGTAGACACAATAGTTACAATACAATTTGGTACAAGACGAAACAGAGGGCCCTACTCATTAGAGCTTACAATCTAGGAGGAAGGGTGGAGTGATACAAAAGGCAATAGCTGTGGGGGGGGAGCTGATGGAGGAAATAAAAGGCAGTTTACTAGTTAGAAGCAGGATAGGCTTCTTTAAAGAGAACATTTTTTAGGGATATCTGAAGGTGGATAGATTAGGAGATAGTCGGACAGATTGAGATAGGGAGTTCCATAGGATGGGAGAAGCTCGAGAGAAGTCCTGGAGGCGAGTATGGGAGGAAGTGACAAGGGAACTAGAGAGGAAAAGGTCTTGAGAGGATTGAAGAGAGCTGTTTGGTAGATATTTTGAGACCAGGTTAGTGATGTAGCTGAGTGCAGTGTTGTGGATGGCTTTGTAAGTTGTTGTTAGCATTTTGAATTTTATTCATTGGGCGAGTGGAAACCAGTGGAGGGATTGGCAGAGAGGGGTAGCAGACACTGAATGGATGGTAAGGTGGATGAGCCTGGCAGCAGTATTCATGATGTACTGGAGGGGGGATAGCCTATGTAAAGGTAAGCCAATGAGGAGGGAGTTGCAGTAGTCGAGGCGAGAGATAATTAGGGAGTGTATTAGGAGTTTTGTGGGATCATTGGTTAAAAAGGGGCATATTCTGGAGATGTTGGGAGGTTGAGGCGGCATGATTTGGACAGGGATAGGATGTGGGCCTGAAAGGATAGTTCAGAATCCAGGAGTACCCCTAGCACTCTAGCATGCAAGGATGGGTTGATAGTGGTGCTACTGATCTTGACCGAGAAATCAGGGGAAGGGGCATGTGGGGGAGGAAATATTATGAGCTCAGTTTTGGATATCCCCAGATTGATTGAGTAAGGGTCTCATCCCAAATCCTGTCCCATAAAGGTATGTGAGGGTCTGTGAGGGGGGACTTATGGGAATCTGGAAGTCTGGAAGGAGGACCCCAGATATCCAGTTTCCCTCATGGGAATGAGTACAGATTACATAGTACCCCTTGCTATTCCCAAAATAGTAAATAGTAAAAAAAATACACACTGTAAAAAAATGTGTTAAATAAGTTAAGTCTTTGGCTAAACATCATAAACATATTTAGTCAACGACATCACCCAAGTTCCCCACTGACTGGATTGTTTACAAATGAAGCTGGATGGGATCTCCCGTTTTTGTGGCAGTAGTGCTACATTTACAAAATTACAGGCATCTGGTTGAGATTTGTTTACAAACATTAAATGGAGGTTTGGATGATGAACTAGCCAGCCAAATCCTCGACTAATGTTTGTATGTATTTGTCAGCCAGATTGTCTGTGACATTATTACTATAAAATGGCCGATCCTAATTAGCTTCAGTTTGTAAACAAACTGGTTGGTAGGGATCCTGGGAATGCAAACAGGCTGGGTTCAAACTTTTGAGCCCAAAGCTCATCCTTATAGGAATCTAACACTCATTAGGGAATAAAACATTGAAAAAGGAAACTGCATTTAAGTTCAGTGGTCATTTTTTTTTTAACTTTGCTTGATACTTTGTTTTGACCAGCTAAGAATCATTTGCACTTAGAAAGGAAAATGATAACTAGAAAAGCTACAATTTCTGGGGAAATTGTGTGAAATGTTCTTGCCTCCACCAGTAGTCTAGGGCTTGAAAATGAGGGAGTGGTGGCAGTTTAGAAATCATGTCCTGATTTTTCAGCTCACACTCTAGCTTTTGTCACTCTGCTGCCTGCTCACACACCTGAGTTCCTATGGCAACTCACTCAACAGCAAGGGCAGAGAAGAGCGGTTAAAAACAAACTGCTCCAACTTGCTCACTTCACTGGCGGTTGCCATCTTCAAACGGTTGTAGTTTAAAAATTATAAATCCTATACCAAAGAGCTTTATATTGAGAATCACAAGACCCAGACCTACATTTTGATGCATAGTATGTCTCTGAAATATTAAAAATGAAGGCACAGTCGCAGTTTAGAAATTGCCCTTCAAATTTGAGGTAGCTAGAGTGGAGTTTCAATGAATGTCAATGGGCGGCTTGAGTTGCAAACAAATGGTCATATTGTGAAAACTATCAGGACTATGGCTTAGCCATTGACATGTTTAGTGGCAGCAGGGATAGCTGAACGTTTTGATATAATATTTGTGTAGGTGGGCTTGAAAATGAGATGAGGGAGTGATGGCAGTTTAGAAATCATGTCCTGATTTTTCAGCTTGAACATTCCGCCATTCATTCCTATGGGACCAATTTCACCACAAAAACGCTGATATTTCGTGAACCATTTGGCGAAACGTTCCACAATGTAATAGCACACCAATAGGGAACAATTTGCACGTTTCGGTATATTACTGTCTATGTAGTGTAAAAACTGTGGGAGGACTTAGGGTGGTAAATTTGGTTATAATAATTAGAATATATATGTGAGATAACAGTAAGTGGTCTTGCCATGCAAGAACACTTAATAATACATAATAAGATGTTTTTCATAGCCAACAATCAACTTATAAACCTGTTAACTTTCATTGGGTTTAACATAAAGCATACAAACCTAGCATATTTCTTTTATTTTATAGTGTAACAGAGCTTTTCCATGCCCTGGTGTAAAGAAGATTTTTGTCATGCAGGGTTCACAGTCTCTGCCGGTTTTGAAAACTGCTGAGGAATGATGTAAACAACCTTGTGGCAGAGCTGACCTAGCTGTGGAGGAAGGCAGGCCAGCTCTCAGTGCTGTAAGAAATTAATAAGCGGCAATGGAGGTGTGTCTTGGCATTCCCATAAAAATGTTTGTGAGTTGCAGCCTGCTGGGAGTCACCAGGAGGGAAGCTCCATGCTAAAAAGTCAGTAGTTCCTTGCTTGGTATATGGCTAAATAGAGCATGGTATGGAGAGTTGCCCAGTTATGTGGCATATTGCTAGAGAAAATGTTGTTCCCTGCGTAAAAGTATCTGGTGTCACCTCCCGACAACAGTAAGCAAGCTCCTCTTGTGCCTACAGGGAGAATGTGGAGCCTACTGTGGTTTCACACTGTGACTGCATGGGTGGAATGGTAGGACAAAATCAGAGCAAAGGACAGAGTCTTCCTGAACCCAGAGCACTTAAATGAAGATTGCAGCAACTACTACAGTGGTGATAGTGTTTTTTTTCTAAGGTTAATGCTGGGTCTGCTAGTGCAATAATTAATGTTTCTGGTTATATATCAGATTGTGGTGAATTGGGTGTGACCCCAGTTGGAAGACCTGTTGCATATCTTCAAAAAGGCTAAACATTTGCATTAAAAATGCATGTGCAAATTTGACATTGGTTACTGATGATGAAAATGTAATCAGGTTACTGCCGCTGTGTCATACAGACAACATGCTGCTTTTAACCACTTCAAGTCCGGACACTTTCACCTCCTTCCTGTCCAGGCCAATTTTCATCTTTCAGTGCTATCAGGCTTTGAATGACAACTGCGCGGAACGTGCAACACTATACCCATATGAATATTTTACCATTTTTTTTGAGACAGATAAAACTTTATTTTGGTGGTTTTCATTCACTACTGGGATTTTTTTTTTTTTGCTATATAAATGAAAAAGTCCAAACGTTTTGTAAAAAAAAGTGTTTTTCTTTTACAATTTTGCAAATAAATAATCTTTCTTCATAAATCTTGGCCAAAAAGTATTCAGCTATCTTTTTAGTAAAAAAAATAACCCAAATTAGTTTATAACCAAATATTATAATTTTTCAAAAACATTTTTTACATTTTTTATTTTTTTTTTTATGATCATTTATGTGGTTTTTTTTAACATACTGTTTCTCTAGCAGTACTGTGTCACCACAGTGACACTGTACTACTTGTGGGATGTGATTAAGATTTTTTTTTTTGTACACTGATTGCTTTTACACCCATAAAGGCTGTAAAAGCAATAATTTCTCCTTCTCTCTGGCTGCATTCTTGCAGCCATTGAGAAATACTGTGAGAGTTGTGATTGCTCACAGCTTGTCAGATGGTACAAGGCTGTTGTGAATAGCCTTGTACCATGTGACCTCTGTGATCATTCACAGATTTCACTAGTAGTAAGCAATGATGTCAGGAAGTGACATCTTGGTTACTACTATTCATGCGATCACTGATTGGCTAATCAGGCCAATCAGTGAGCACATGATCGGGACCTCACACAGAGGTCCCGTACACTAATCGGTGTTCCGCTGTGTGTGGAGGACACAGCAGGCACCGGATCGTGGTGCCTCACACTCCCAGGGATTGTGCGCAGGCAGTGAATGTGGAGGTCGTTTATAAACGGCCACCCGCTCCTGCACTGCTTTCGTCCTGCCGTTTATGTACATGGGCGGGACGGGAAGTGGTTAATGTGGTAGAGGCGACCACTAACAACTAAGTGTTGTTTTCCCTAGCAGTACAGCAGGTGTGTCCCTTGGAACCTACGAGAAACAACAAAGATCATTGTAATTGGACTTTTTGTGGTACTGCAATTATGAAGGCTCATATATCCTATTACAAACTATAATGCCTGACATACATCCTTTTAACCTCTTCCTGATGTCTGTATGTGTAAATGTGGCCTCACTGAAGTGGGTCTTCTTCCCTGAGGACTGGTAATACCAATTGGGAACTGGGAGACCTGGTTCCTGATCACCTGATTGCTTTGATAGCCTCTAATTGGCTGTCACAGTGATCAGTTACTGTACAGCTCACTCCTGTGTTTTTTTTTCTTTTTTTGAATGGAGATAAAGATACACTGTATCTTTTTTTCTCCCTGCCAGAGAAGAAAAATGTAAACAAACAAAATTATGTACAAAATAAAAAGTGATAATTAAAAATAAAGGTAAAATAGCCAGATCAGGTTTTGATATAGGCCAGTGTCCAGTTTAGGGTCAAGGCCAGCATCAAAGGTTGATGTCAAAGGCCAGGGTCAGTGTATTTTAAATAGGATTAAAAAATCTAATTAGTATTAATATCAGTTGATGTCAGTGTTAGTGTGTTATAGGTAAGATTAAAAAAAGCAAAATGCGTACCATTGTTTCTGGCCTCCACTGCAGGTTTATTAAAAAATACATTTACTGTATGTGTTATCACTCTGTTGGAAGCAAGAGAATTTATTTTGGTTTGTACTTTGACAGCAGGTTACTGTAATAGCTAGAAATATACAGCTAAATTTAAAAAAAAAGATTTTTTTTTACTACTGTGAGCCAATTTTCCTTTGATACTAAAAAAAAAAACCCATTACCATTTACCACCAAAAAAAACTCTAATTTGTTCTGAAAAAAGCAAGTTTAATTCACCTGGATACATTAAGCAGTTGTGATGATAAGTACAGTTTTATTAAGATATGTCAAAGTTGCAAAACCATGTTCAGGTGTTTTTTACCTTTGTCATGAAGGTGTTAAAAAGTCAAATAGTGAAGTCAGTAAAATACTTATTATATGATTGTACTTAAAGTTAGATTGCCTCCAGCAAACCTCAAAGAAACTCGGACTGTCAGAGCCAAAGGTTACCCAGGACAACTACTGTATGGTCCCTCCCTGATGTATAGCAGCTGCTATAAAGGACTCACAAAGTTTTGACTAAAAATGTAAACTTTATTGTTATCAAAAAATTCATTAAATACACTATCAAAAGGTAAACAGTAACCCACACCTCCCATGACTAAAACACAGATAATGTTGTCTTAAGATGCACCCTGTAATTATCACCTATCATACTTGTGCCCGCAGTGGGACCAACTACGCCGTGCCAAATAGTGGACCTCAGCGTCATCTCCCCCTCCTAGTGCGCAAGTATCAGCAGTGTATATCTACTGTCACTTAATTAAATTGTTGCCAGGCCAACAGCATTCTCATGCTGGGGGTATCACACTAATCCCCCTAGCATAGGAATGCTGTTTGCCTGGCAACAGTTTAACTGAGTGACAGCAGATGCTCAGGTGCTATAAGGACTATATCTATGGGCTTATACTTGTGCACTAGGTGGAGGAGATGACTCTGAGGTCCAGTTTTTGGCACAGAGTAGTTAGTCCCACTGCGGGCACAAGTGTTATAGGTGATGTTTACAGGGTGAATCTTAAGACAACGATGTCTGTGTTTTAGTAATAGGAATGGTGGGTTACTGTTTACTTTTTGATAATGTATTTGGTACATTTTTTTTATAACAATAAAGTTTACATTTTTAGTCAAAGCCACATGTGTCCTTCATAGCAGCTACCATATTCCTAGGGACCAAAGTCTATAACTTGGTCCTCAAGCTACTTTTTTGTGAGAAATTTACTAAAACTGGAGCATGCAACATCTTGTGCAGCTCTGCATAGAAACTAATCAGCTTTCAGGTTTTACTGTCAAAGCTTAATTGAACAAGCTGAAGTTAGAAGCTGATTGTCTACCATTCACAACTGTACCAGAATCCAAGTGCACCGGTTTTAGTAAATCTCCTCTGAAGAGTTTGTAAAGCACTAGTCTAAATATGGCAAAGCATGTTGGGTGGAGGATGTATGCACATACACATTTGTATGCATTATATATTCACACAGCTGAAAACATAGTTAAAATTACATAATAATAAAGCCTCTCAGTAAAAAGAATATGCAAAATAATACAAGGTAATTTTCTAACAAGCAAAATACCAGGAATATTCATCAAAATTTAAAGGCAAATTCATCTTTATTATTTTGCGTAAATTTAACAAACAGAGCATAGGAAGTATAAAAAACAAGTACAAGCACATAAACAAAAGAAAAACAGCAGAGAGGTGGTTATGATCCATGTGGGTAAATGAAAATAGTGCAATATAACAGCAAGAGGAAAGGATCGATAACCCATATTACGGAGGTAAAACATAACAGATTGTCAGGAGGGTATCTCCTGGCACGATGTATGGACCAATATGAAAGAGCTCTGCACAACCAAGATGGTAAACCATAATTGAGGAGAAAGAGAGAAAAAAAAAAAAGAAACAAGAAAAAAAAAAGGGGGGGGGGGGGAACAGAAGGAAAAAGAAAAGAAGGTGTCAGTGGAAAAGGTATCGAAGGAGAAGAAAGAAAAAAGAAGGGGGTGGGGAACAGGGATGGCAGTAAGCAGCAATGGGATAGCTGCCCACGCGTGTCTCATGGAAGCAACCCTGCTGCACACAGCACGGCATGCGCCACAGGGTCCAACCAGCGGATAAGCCAAAATGAGATCAAGTCGGGGATTCATCAATATTTAAAGTGACTCACATATGTGTGTCTATCTAGCATATCATATAATATATCTAAAATAGGTATACTGTACAATGCAAGTTAAAGAAGCAACACTGAAATTTGCAAAGATTTGTCCTGAATTTTAGTCCAAATGAAATGTAAAATAAGGATGACACATAATAAATACAATGGTTTTATGTATTTATTATTATTCATTTCATGACAATATTATTCGCTTAAAGGCTTTTTTGTACCAAAACAATATAACCACTGGCACTCTTCTTTTATGAGAGTGGAAATAGCATATTGCATTGTGAACAATGTTTTCTTTACTCATGAAAAACTGAATCCACCTACTGATGCAGCGAAAATAGAGAAATGAATGAGATACATTTTTCTATTTTTGTAGATGTGCTCAATTGCCTTTAGTTGAATACACAGTTAATGACTCATTCTAATTGCTTTTCTAGAATTAAACAGTTTTGTTATTAGTAACAATAAGCTCAGATGCAGTTATACATTTTTAAGGAACTTCAGAAATCATATGAGACCAGTAAGTATGTAAAATCGTTTAATATTATGGTTTTCTAACTGTATAAAGCACACACATATTCCATAGTACTTTACAGAGTACATAGAAGTACAGTTCCTGCTCCTGCAGGGTTGTCAATCAAAGGTTCTTTATACAGCCACACAAAGACTGCACACACAAGAGCCATTTCTTTGTATTCTGAAAAAAGACTAGTTCACCTAATGGAAATGGACACAAAAATGAAGAGTCCATCGTACAGAGAGTGTCTTGGTAAGATACAAACCCATATTGCCATGGCTATAGTATGTCAGTGCCAATCTCTGTTCCACCATGCTGCTCTGTTCATTACTATACAATGAATTTGCTCGCTCCTTTATACGATACGTATGTAGTATTATGTACTATTTATAGTGTCATTTCTAAACTTTGCACAAAGTACTACACATTCAGAAGTTCTAATTAAATCATAAACAATTTTTTTCCCCAAAGTTGCCATAAATGTATCTATATAGTGACAATGAGAGATATAAGAGATTGCAGGGGCATGAGCCCACAGCCCAATAGATGTAGGCTTACATTATTGGAGAATTCAGTGACTCACCTCCAACAGCTATTGGTACTTTTTCTAGTACACAGTTGGCATTCATTTGATTCCTGGTTCTTTGACTAGGTTTAAAAAATATATATACTGTATTTGTCTATGCTGAAATACATTTTAGAGGAATCAGTATAATGCAAGTTATTACATTTTGCTAAATGGCTATGTCCTTGATTTTTATTATGGAAAGTTTTTAGATTTCATGGTCCTATCCCTTCCACAAGAATGCATTGTTATAAGGGTCATGATATACTGTATATATGAACACTTTTTTTCAACTCTTTTCCTTTCAACCCTTGGAAAAATGTACGATGATTTCAACTTCCTTTTACAAATATTATTTTCCTAGTATGTTCAATTATTTGTTTTTCATACAGTATTAGTTTTTATGTGCTACATTTCTGGAATGGTTTTAATAACATTTCTGCTTTAATAACCTTACCATGCCTACATACAGTAACTAACTGATCTCTACTTGTGTTGTTGTGTTGGCTGTTTTGAACTATATCACATGTTATGTTTGGGGAATTAGCATGATTATAGTGCACTGACTTTTTTGGAAAAAACATAGCCTTTTATTTAATTTAGAAGGTTTATCCTCAACAAAGTGAAAGTCCACATCCACAGATGAAAACTCAAATGCTCAATTTTGGGTTATACAGTTGCACTCTGGAAGGTTTTTACCCCTTTCATGACCAGACCATCTTTTGCTATTCAGCACTGCACTAATTTAAATGACAATTGTTCTGTTATTCAACACTGTACCCAAATTTATATTATTTTTTTTTCACACAAATTGAGCTTTCTTTTGGTGGTATTTGGATATTTGATCACCATTGTTTTGTTTATGTTTTTTGCTATATAAAAAAGATTGAAAATTCTGAAAAGAAACATTTTAAAAACCGCCAGCCGACCTGGCCAAGTCAGTTCAACTTGGGCTAGCTTGGACAATCTCTCGTTTATGCTTTGTAAAATAGGGGCATAACTCTGCTTAAACAGAGCCTCCACAGAAGGAGTTAGGGTGATGCCCAAATATGTTATCCCCTGTTCATTCTATACATATGGGAAGTTATTCTGTAAATATTCTTTATCATCCAATTGGACTCCAAGGCCCAATATATAAGAGTTTGTCCATTTACCTTATAATATGATACAGCGTTAAACATTTGTAGTCCTTTATGTGCCGAAACCAGGGATTACCTAGGGTTTGTCAACATTAAAATAATATCATCTGTGAAGAGATTGATAGTATGTTTGGATAGGGTGCCAGACTTATAGAGTAGTGCCCATGGATTTGTATATAAGGCTGAGTAGATCAGGCCAACAAATCCAAATTTTGTTAGTATTAGGGCCAGATAGTTCCAGTGGACCCTGTCGAACACCTTCTCTGTGTCTAAAGCAAGGAGCAGAGAAGGCGTTCCTTTTGTTCTGGCTAGGTGGATCAAATTAACCAGTCAGTGCATGGCATCAGCCGTTTCTCATTTTTTTGTAAATCCAGACTTGTCTGGATTTTTGATATGGGGGAGGATATCCAGTGTTCTATTGGCCAGTAATTTAGCATAGATTTTTAAATCATTTTTCAGAATAGAGAGTGATTGAAAGTTTTGGGGTGTATCAGGTGTCTTCCCTGATTTCAATAAAGCAATGATTAGTGCTTTCAACATCTCTGGAGGGAAAAAAGAGGAGGCAGCAGCAGTGCTGAACACTTGTAAAAAAATGTGGTGCTAGCACATGTTGGAATGTTTTGTATAGAGATGAGCGAATCGAACTTGGCGAAGTGGAATTCGTTTCGAATATTAGGAAAAATTCGATTCGCACCGAATCCGAATTTTAGCAAACTTCGGATGCACGAATCGAATTTTCCCCGATCAGCCGGCAAAAAGTGTTACTGCAGAGAGCTCCGCTATTTCTGACAGTTCTCTGACAGTTCTGACAGTTCATTTACAGCGGTTGAAACATTGTATCTATTTGTTTCCATTTAGGATACAGATGTTTTTATTCGGAAACAAATAGATACAATGTTTCAACCGCTGTAAATGTGAAGGAACTGTCAGAGAACTGTCAGAAATAGCGGAGCTCTCTGCAGATACACTTTTTGCTGTACTGGAATTCTTCTTCTTTTCATTCTTCTTCTTCTTTTCATTCTTCTTCTTTTCATTCTTCTTCTTCTTTTCATTCTTCTTCTTCTTCTTTTCATTCTTCTTCTTCTTTTCATTCTTCTTTTCATTCCTCTTCTTCTTTTCATTCTCCTTCTTCTTCTTTTCATTCTTCTTTTCATTCTTCTTCTTCTTCTTTTTATTCTTCTTTTCATTCTTTTCATTCTTCTTTTCATTCTTCTTTTCATTCTTCTTCTCATTCTTCTTTTCATTCTTCTTCTTCTTCTTTTCATTCTTCTTCTTCTTCTTTTCATTCTTCTTTTCATTCTTCTTCTTCTTCTTTTCATTCTTCTTCTTTTCATTCTTCTTCTTCTTCTTTTCATTCTACTTCTTCTTCTTTTCATTCTTCTTTTCATTCTTCTCATTCTTCTTTTCATTCTTCTTCTCATTCTTCTTTTCATTCTTCTTCTTCTTTTCATTCTTCTTCTTCTTTTCATTCTTCTTTTCATTCTTCTTCTTCTTCTTTTCATTCTTCTTCTTCTTCTTTTCATTCTTCTTTTCATTCTTCTTCTTCTTCTTTTCATTCTTCTTCTTCTTCTTTTCATTCTTCTTTTCATTCTTCTTCTTCTTCTTTTCATTCTTCTTCTTCTTCTTTTCATTCTTCTTCTTCTTCTTTTCATTCTTCTTTTCATTCTTCTCATTCTTCTTTTCATTCTTCTTCTTCTTCTTTTCATTCTTCTTTTCATTCTTCTTCTTCTTCTTTTCATTCTTCTTCTTCTTCTTTTCATTCTTCTTTTCATTCTTCTTCTTCTTCTTTTCATTCTTCTTCTTCTTCTTCTTTTCATTCTTCTTTTCATTCTTCTTCTTCTTCTTTTCATTCTTCTTCTTTTCATTCTTCTTTTCATTCTTCTTCTTCTTATTTTCATTCTTCTTCTTTTCATTCTTCTCATTCTTCTTTTTATTCTTCTTTTCATTCTTCTTCTTCTTCTTTTCATTCTTCTTCTTCTTCTTTTCATTCTTCTTTTCATTCTTCTTCTTCTTCTTTTCATTCTTCTTCTTCTTCTTTTCATTCTTCTTTTCATTCTTCTTCTTTTCATTCTTCTTTTCATTCTTCTCATTCTTCTTTTCATTCTTCTTCTCATTCTTCTTTTCATTCTTCTTCTTCTTTTCATTCTTCTCATTCTTCTTTTCATTCTTCTTTTCATTCTTCTTCTTCTTCTTTTCATTCTTCTTCTTCTTCTTTCCATTCTTCTTCTTCTTTTCATTCTTCTTTTCATTCTTCTTCTTCTTCTTTTCATTCTTCTTCTTCTTCTTTTCATTCTTCTTTTCATTCTTCTTCTTCTTCTTCTTCTTCTTCGTCGTGCCCCGTGACTGCCCAAATGAGTGAAGTGTGCGGTGATTCTAAGATCGACGGCACTCATCTGCATGTCATACTGACTGACAGTATTATTTCTCTTCCCCAGCAGACTCCAAGAGCATTTAAATTAAAGGTACAGTGTTCTGCACTAATATAAAGGCTCTCTGAAGCCTAGAAACCCTTTTAATAAGTTAAATTCACAGCGAATAAATTCGCATCGAATCGAATTTCTCCCGCAAATTCGGCGAATCAGCCGAATCGAATTTTTGAATAATTCGCTCATCTCTAGTTTTGAAGTATTCCCCGATTAATCCATTTGGGCCAGGGGATTTATTATTAGGCAGCTAGTTGATAATTCTGCAGATTTCAGAGGTTGTAAAGATAGTTTAATTGTGATAAAAAATGTTGATACATCTTATTTTTACTTGTTGGATGGTATATGAATGGAATTTTAGTTTTATAACGATGACCTCTTAATCTCTGGGCTAGAACCTTTTTTGCTCTATTGCTGCTAATGAAGTGAGACATTTTTAGTCTTTTGGAAGCTAGCTCAGATTCATTGAGTAGTAATAGGCAAAAATAATGGTGTAAGTGTGATAGCCTGTTGAATAGCGTGGGAGTTGGGTTTATTTTGTTTTGTGATTCTAAGAGATGAGTAGAACGAATGGTATTATGTACCTGCTGCTGTCTCTGTCTCTTGACCCTCTCCCCCAGTTTAATAAATACTCCACGCATGAATGCCTTGTGGGCATTCCATAACAAAAAAGGGTCTTCTACTGAACCAGAATTGGTTTAAAAAAATTTGGATAAATGCTTCTCCAGAATTCGTCTTGTAGACTTGGCTTGCAAAATCCGTGGATTGGACCTCTAAATATATATGGAAATAACTGAGCAGGAATCTCCAACTGAAAGCATCACAGATGCATGGTCTGACCATGGCATTTATCTCTGTGGCTTTAATTTTTTGTAGAAGCCACCTGTTTGTTAAGAATTTATCAATTCTGGTATATGTTCTGTGGCTGGTAGAAAAATATGTGTAGTCTTTTTTGTTTGCATGCATACATCTCCACGTGTCATAAAGTTAATTTGCTTGAAGGAGTGATTGTAAGGATGGGAGTACCCTGCGATGGGTCATGGTGGTGTCCATTACTGGGTCCGGTGTTACATTAAAGTCACCACAGATCAGAAGGGATCCTTCCTGCAATTTGTGGATTTTCCTTATAAGCCTGTGTATAAATCTAAGCTGATGGGTGTTTGGTGCATATAAGTTAACCAAGGTATATTGAAAACAGACCAAAATTAAAATAGCAGCCCAGGGGGTCTTTATATTCACCGTGGAGTGTAAAAAATACAATGTATTTTATAAAGATTAACACTCACCCCTTTTTCGCTTCTGTGTTGACTATAAATATGCAGGGGAATTTCCCAATGGAACATTTTGGAGGGGCTTGTTGATGGAAATGTGCCTCTTGTGCACAGAGGACGTTGCACCCATATTGTTTTGCTTCCTTCTAGAGGGATGTGCACTTGGAAGGGTGGTTTAGCCCTCTGGCATTAATAGTTAAAATTTTACTGACATGACTAGTGGGTTGAGATACGTCATAGGGTGTCATGGTGTGGTAGCACTTACTGAAGAAGGAAGCTTTAGGAAGAAGAGGCTATGATGGGTGTTGGCAAAACTTGTTAGGAGAAACACTCTGATGACAAAGTTTACTAATGCTCTGACTGCTGTAAAGAAAGCTGATAAACAAAGTTCAGGAGAAAAAGAGAAAAAACAGTTAGTCCAACTCATAGTGAAGAAATGGGTCATGTAGACCTGTGTGCAGCACATAGCTGCTCAGGATTGGAAGGGGGAGAAAATTCTTGGTTGCTTAATTACACCACATATCCGGGAAATGAGTTATGAAGACTGTTTAAAGCCTACTATATTAGGATCAAGTGTGTTTGCTGGTATTTTTAGCAGTAACCAAATGCCAGTCAGGTTTGGCAGGTTGTGCCTCATGGTGCAATGTGACAGTGTGAGGCATGTCAGGAATGATGTTCCATGTCTTCCATAAGCTCAGACCCTTCTCAAGAGAGTCCACCGTGTATGCTTGGCCCTCTCTAGTAATTGTGAGTTTGGTGGGGTAGCCCTATTGGTGATATTGTTATTTCTGAAAGCCTTTATGATAGTATTTACTTTTTTGCATTTTTGTAGTGTGTATTGAGATAGGTCTGCATTGAATTGGAAGGCCTTATAAGGAGGTGGAATTTGATCCTTGTTGTGCATAGCTGTAATCAGTTGCTCCTCCTTTATGTGGTAGAAATGGAGCCTAAGGATGACATCTCTAGAGATGCTATCTGAGAGATGGTCAGGTTTGGATAGATGATGGATCCAGGACTGTGACAGAGAGCTCTGGAGGAATTTTGGAGAACATCTCAGTAACCAAGGTTTGGAGATTTTGTTGGATAACAGATTCAGATTCAAGAGTTCCTCTAATTTTTAGATTATTTCTCTGGCATCTGTCCTCCATATCTGCCAGTTTGGCTTTAACTCATCCCATCTCATCTTCATTAGACTTGTGTGCATCAACTAGATCATTCATTATTGTTGTGAATTTTGGTTTCTGAGGTAGAAAATAGAAGTTTGACTAGTGGAGGGGTTTCATGATTATCGTTAAAGACTGACAGATATTTTGGAAGCTTATGCCTAACACTACGTTAAGAGTTAAGTTAAGAAAAGAGATTACATTTTTTTAGTATTTTAAAGCCAAGAGCTGATTGGTTACTATGCACAGCTGCACCAGATTCTGTGTGCAACTGTTTTAGTAAATCCCCCTCTGTTTCATGTGTCACATGATATAACATACTAGTAATAGGGAAAATAGAGCAGTACCTTCTGATAGACCAAGCTATGAGCTGCATGCTGATGCAAAAATAATAATTTATTGCTTTATAGAACATCCTGGGGGCTGATTAAAAGGTTTTAAGAACCCTGTTCATAGCAGCCAAGTTTTGTTTGGATGTCAGGATGATATCCTGGTGTCAGAAATCATAACTTTGACCCAGCCATCAGAACCACCTGGTTCATAAGCCTTATGGCCACTTCAGGGGCAAATAACTTTCCTCACAACCATGGTACCTCCTCCAAAGGTGACTGGGCAAATAGAAAGAGTCCTTTCTACATCACTCTATATATTAGATAGCATGAAAATTGGTAAATTCTCCAGTGTACTCCCACCAATAGAGTAAAAATGATATTGCCAAAATGATAACTTTTTTCAGTTTTTCTCCCTTTTTATTTAATAACAAATGGCTAATATTTCTGTATGACATTTTCTTTCTTGCCATTTGTAATTTTTACTGCCATACATTCTGTTCAGTGTTAATTTGTGTTAAATTGCATTGTGTGGCAATGTCTTCCTGTTCTCTGTAATAGCAGCTGTTGGCTAAGTAAAATTTCAGATTTATTTGAAACCTATATTAGTATATAGGTTTTTTTCTGCTCTACAGAAAATCATACAATTTTCACATCCAAAGTATCAGAATTCATAGTTTGCATGACTGTGTGCAGATTGAACTAATCTACATGCAAATATTAAAAAAAATCTGAATATTCTAGTTAGCTGATTCTCCCATTTTTCAAACTGATTTGTTCATTAGAAACTGCAATCATAAATAATATGCTGACATCTATGTTTCTGCTATATAAAGAAATGTTTCTAAAATTTTAATTCACGTCTAATAAATTGTTTTTCAATAAAAAGTGGCTTATATGAAGTATTGTAATACATTCAACAAAAGCTTTGAAGTACTGTCTATAAAAATGTGCACTGAAAGACACAGTAAAAGTGTAGAAATCATGGAAGATCTTTGTAAGGTTTTGTACAACAAGAGCAACTATTTCCTTTTCTATTGCAAAGTAAATACTTCTTTGGGGATGAAATGACTGCCTAACTGTTAAAGTTAAAAGTTTGGCAGCTACATTGTAAAAATAAATGATTGTACTGTTTGAAACACATACAATGAACAGAATGCTTCTTAAATAACAAAGGACATTCCTTGTGTTGACTGTAAAATGCATTAGTCATTGTAGATTAAAACTGAGATAGGGTAAAGATGAATTTGACAATGCCTTAAAGGCTTGGGTTGTGCTGGTGCTTCAATCTTTTTGCTGCTAAAGGCAGCCATACATGGATCGAAATTTGGATGGTTCAACAGGGGCCAAAAAAATTGAAATCCATGTATGGGCAGGCTGGTTGTACACAAGTTAATCTATCAACAGACTTGTGTACAACTTACCTGCCAGGTTTTTCCCCAATGATCACTGTCGCTGGCTATAGCCAGCAACACTGATCATTGTATTCTGATGGCAGGGAGTTCTCCTTGTTGTCAAAATACAATGACTCAGCAGAAGTGATTCCCCCATCCACCTTGAATGTGTGAATGGGGATTTGAATATTTTTTTTTATTTTTGCTGTTCAACCCACTAGTCGAAAAAAAAAAAAAAAAGATTAATGTATATTTAGCTCAGTTTAATGCATTTAGAACACAGAAACATTTATATCTCTTTCTAATTACAGGTAACTGCTGCACATGAGGTGATTGTCAAAAAATTGTTAAAGGTTAACTCCACGTTTGTGGGAGAAAAAAAATGATATAGCATGATATAGCAGAAACACAAGCCATTTTGGAATGTATTGTTATTTAAATTACCTTTCTTTTCCACTCTGCATCTCTGTAAGTTTCTGTAAAATTCCATACAGTATGGAAACCTGGAGGTATTTCGTACACATTTCGTGTACAGAATTCCCCCCGATTTGTACTTTTTTTTTGTGATTGTCTCACTGATTTCCCCAGAAGTCTGCACCAAGATACAAGTCAGATTTTAGGCATCCTCTGCAACAAAAATTCCAGTTTTGGTGAGATGCTCCTAAAGGGTTAATAAACTGATGCAGACCCTACCACTATTGTATTGAGAGCCCTGAAAATGCATTAGATGATCAAAAATGGAAAATACACTCCCATTCAGAATCAGTCCTGCACAAGACATGATCTAACAAAGAGCTATTCCATAAGAGCAGAAACAGGAAGAACTCAAAGTTTGTTATAATCCCTGCAATGTACATTGATCATCAAGAAGGGGTTGATTTTTCTGAACAAAAATTGAGTTACTCTTTAAATCTTTCAGTAACAAACAGTTTTAATCAGTATCTATCATTGTAATCATCTCTCTATCTATCTATCAATCTATCTATCTATCTATCACTTTTATGTTTTTGGAAGGGTGTACATTCAGATATTTTGTATCTATATTACTACTAGGTTGTTTGGCCATATGAATCACTTAAAGCCTGAGTTACGTAATAGCTAATGTTTCTTGATTACGACTGACTATGAATGCGATAACTTGCTGAATTGAAACATACACCCTCATGAAAGTAACTGCTATTAGACTTTTTTTCTAGTCTTTAATCTAGTAAGGATGAGCCAATGGTGTGATCTAAACCTATGTTGAGGCCTTGTAGCCTAGTATGGTTCAGGTGGGCGGAGGGGGGGGCACACACTCATCCCCCATTTCCTGGCCAGTCAGACTGCATGTTTAGATTAAGGGTTTGGTATAGATTTTTAGGGGGACCTCACACATTTCTTTATTTGTATGTGATGCACCCCCTTAACCACTTGCCTACTGGGTACTTTCTTTCCTGCCCAGGCGAATTTTCAGCTTTCAGCACGGTCGCACTTTGAATGACAATTGCGATGTGATGCAATACAGTACCCATATGAAATTTTTATCTTTTTTCACACAAATAGTTTCTTGTGATGGAATTTAATCACCACTGGGTTTTTTCATTTTTTGTACTATTAATGAAAAGATCAAACATTTTGAAAAAAAAGTTTCTTTGTTTTTATTAAAAGATTTTGAAAACAGGTAATTTTTCTCCTTCACTGATGTACATTGATGAGGCTGCACTGAAAGGTACTGATGGGCAGCACTGATGGACACTGACAGACTGCATTGATGAGGAGGCACTGATAAGGCTGCACTGATGGGCACTGATAGGCAGCACTGAAGGGCTCAGATTGGCAGCACTGCTGGACAGCACTGTTGGACACTGATGGGCAGCACTATTAGGCACTGATAGGCAGCATTGTTAAGCACTGATGGGTAGCACTGTTGGGCACTCCTGGGGCTGCTCTGCTACGTAGGGCACTGACAACCAGTGCTATGATTGTAGCTGTCTCATTTCACAGTGACAGCATGAGGAAAGCACCGCTGATAACCGGAAAGTGTATTTACATGGTGATCAGCTGTGATTGGACACAGCTGATCAAGTGGTAAAAGGCTGCTGTGATTAGCCCTTTACTGCGTCATTTGATCAGCTGTGTCCAAAGGACACAGAGATCACAGACAGTGCGGGGTGCTCGCTGCTGAGGGTGCACGGGGGAAGTTCTGGGAGGAAGTCATTTGATGCCCTCCCAGAACTGGGTGACCATACTGTAGCTGTCATTTGGCTATAGTGCAGTTAAGCAGAGGTTAAAATCCATACTATACTCAGGGAGTTCCAGACTCAAGAGTGAAATGTACAAAGAAAAAACAATGTTTAAATGTCTGGCCAATTACATTCATTACCATTACACAGACCTCATAAAATGTCACCCAAAATACATAGCATACCCTTGGGGAGGTCTGTGTGCTGTCAAGAAGCTGTCAATGACATCTATCAAAATAATTTTCTGACAATTTTAAAACTCTTTCCTTTGTAAAAGTCAGTGATGCACTTTCTGTACATCACAGAGATTAGTCCCTTCACAGACAGGATTAGGACACCCTTCAGGCATTTTATGTAAAGGAATTTGGCATGTTATTTATTTTAGATTTTTTTGGTATACATTCCTCAAAGCAGTGCCCCTATGATATTTTTGACACCCCCTTGCCTAATAGCCTATAAAATTGGATTGTTTAATTTTAAAAAACTAATTGATTGCAATGGGGTTTAAGTTCTGCATCTGAATTACTTTGAAGTTTTCTGAAGCCTGCTTGAATCAAACTCAGGACAGTTCCACTCATCATTAATGCCTAGATGCTCAGGTTAAATTTAACAGTGATAGCATGTGCAGGGCCGGACTGACCATTCGAGCACTCGGGCACTGCCCGAGGGCCCGAGGTCAGTAGGGGGCCCCATGAAATGCCCCTGGTACCTTTTTTATAGGCTTTTTTGAGTGTGAGCAAGGACACAGGGGCCCCATGATCCCCTATTGCCCGGGGGCCCCATAAGTTGTCAGTCCACCCCTGAGCATGTGTCGTTTAACTTACCAACAACTAATTAGCAATAACTATGACTAATTTTCATGGCTACATCATTTTTGTATATTTTCTAGGGACATATAAGACTGAATAATACTAAATGTCATTCATCTCACTACTTGTGAAGCCAAGGCACCATGGTTCAGCCCTCTCCCTGGACCTTCGTGCAAATATTGCGGAGAACAGTGCCATATCATTACTTTATGCATCATTTAGGATCCATTGATAGAAGAAAGAGTGAATAGTACTCCCATGTCTTCCAAAAGGTACAAATGATAGCTTACAAAGCATTTATTGAATGCGGTGAAGGCATGTGTTCCTACATACAGGAAGGAAGAAATAGTTCCCACCATCAATGGTAAGGAGGAGCAATTCTGCAAAACAAGGTTCTGTTGGATAGATTACACCTTCTCCTCTAGTTACACAGCAAAACTTAATATCTGATCATTGCCTACACATACTTCCTTACTGTGGTTTACCCATGATGCAGAACCCTGGGCCCTTTGGAAGTTTAGCCATAGCCCTTTGATGGGCCTTCTATGCACCTTTATTACATGAATCTCTGGAGGTTTCCCAACTGGTTTTCAGATGGTAGCCCCACCCCCCTACTCTCCCCCCTTTTCTTTGTGTTGTATCTTAGGGCTTGATAATTAATGTGGATACCTGGAATCTGACTGACAGACATACCAACATACCCTTCACTTCTATGACAAACAGTCCCTTCTAACTGTCTCGAACCCGGGAAGTTGGTCTTCTGTTTGTTTTTATTTGGGTTATACCATCATGGCTCTGTAAAAACTTTTCAAGCTTGTTTGGTACTGTAATTTATTTCTATATCATCTCATGCTATATGAGGTATATGATCATATACTGTACAGTCTACTGTCTTATTTTCTCTTTTTGTATGCATAAAATCTTAAAATAAATAATTAAAAAAAGGATGAATAGGACCTTTAAAGTGGCTGGAATGGACTGGACTGAAGAAACAGAGAAATTTAACTGAACACTATTACAATCTTTTTTGAAGCGAGCCTTTGAGTCTGTGAAAACTGCGTAAACTCTTTTTGCCAAATCCAAACACCACTCAGTGGGAGCCAAATGTTAAAAAAACAGTTATGGCCATTTTCTAGGCTAATAGACAAGGGATTGTCAAACAAATGGCAGGGTGCTGGGCACTGCCCTGAAAACATTTTTAAAGCAAAAAAGTAATGTTTGGTGGGATGCAGCAACTTTTAAAATTTACTAATGTTTGTTTTTTATTAACATACAATTTTAGCTTTTATAATTAGCAGATATTTAGGCAGCATTGTGTAAGTTGTGCTGTATTTGTATCTTCTAATAATGATGTTTATGTATTTTTACTGAAAAAATTGTTTTGATAAACATTTGAGCAAATATTGTGGTACCTAAAAAATCAGTTGTAACCTGTTTTTTTCCTACTGTTCCTATGCTTTCACAAAATGTGTGGTTTGGTAATAAGAACTGAAAGCTGTAAGCAAAAAATTATTACCTCCAGATTTTTGGGGTATAAATTTATTTAAAATAATGTGAAAAATAAAATGTGGAGAGTAGGGCCTAGAAGCGAAAGAGTTAATGTTCCCTGAGCTTAAAATTCAATGTAATGTCTGTTTAAATGGGAAAATTTAGCAGAACCTTTAAACTTTAATGGAAGTTAGTTTAAGAAAAAAATATATTAATGTCTACATGTCAAGTTATATTTACACAGTTGGGTGTATTTTTTTGTAATCTTCAGAAAATCACATACAGAAAGCCATCACTTACGCTATGCATCCTACACATTTTGCTTTCTTGAACAGCTTTATGCACCATGCTGGGATCTTTTGAAAAGCATTGCATTGCTGAGCACCTGCTAGCCTATATATTTATTATAATTTAGGACACTGTGGGGTACTCAACATGTGTGCCTGTTCTGGACTTCTCATAGATGATTGATATCACAAAATGGCCCTTTCATAGCCAACAGTTCCTGGCAGTGGAACAATGGGATTTCATTTGGCCTCACAATCTTGTTATCAGCATTTGTGAATACTCTTTTCATGCCATATTAACAGTTCAATTGAAGTATTACAGCACAGGCATATAAAAAAATGGGGTTTACACATTTAACCAGCAATTTCTCTCTTTTGAAAAGACTAATAGACAATTTTCCATTGAGCATTTTATTCATATTTTTATAAATCTATGCCAAGTATAGTCTTTTTGAAGGATTTAATTAAAATAAATAATCTGTTGGGAAATGCAAAGGAGAAGATGCTATGGAAATAAATAACGTGTAATGCAATAATTCTGTAAACAGAAATAGATTACAAAAAAATGCTGGTATACTGTATATACAGTATTTAGACTGAAATTTTATGTATGTTATTTTAATACTGTAATACTGTAAAAAATACTTATTTAAAGTATCATTGTGGTTAATTTACAAGGTTGCTGAAAAGGAAATCCAGCAACTCTTCTCCGGCGCCGACATTCAGCGCTTCTCAAGGTACCCAGCTGCCTCACCCACTGCTTCTACTACCACAGTGCCAATCCATGCCCAGGAATGACCCAAAAGAGGAAGGACAACTCCCAGCCAAAGAAATTGCTGCATTTCTTCCCCTCAATGGCCCGGGAGCATCACCACAATAGGGCAGCAGGTGCTCTCCAGCTTCCTTGTCTGGATCTCCCTGTTTACACAGCCCTCGCTCTGCTAGAACTCAGAGTGTCATGCATCCACCTTCTCCTGTGGCTTCCGCACCAGTCTCAGGTAACCCTGTTAAGTTGAAGCTCCATATGTCTTCTGGCTCTACTAACACAGAGATGAGCACATGCAATTTCTCACTAGATGACACCAGAGAGCTTGTGGACACTGTTAACTCCTTCCCCACCAGCAATCAGCCTATTTTGGACACAACATTAAAAGAAATGCTTGTCTCTCTACGAAGCTCACTACATGCTGATTTGATGTCCTGTGCTAAAAGTTTTAAAGCTGAAGTGCAGGAACTAAAAAGGTAAAATATGCCATCTAGAGCACAAGTTGGGAGAGTTTGCTGCATTGCACAACACCTTAGTGGATTCACATAATGGGAAGGATGATAAGATCTTCTGGCTCAATGCAAAGATTGCAGACCTGGAAGACAGGTCACGGAGAAATAATGTCAAAATCTGAGGCATCCCAGAGTCCATCCCACCAACTCAGCTGCAACAGTTCGCTTGTGACCTAATCCATGTCATACTGCCCTACACTGCTGAATTGGAATTGGTAAACTACAGAATCCACCAACTACATAAACAGTCCCACCTACTTGAAAACATCCCCAGGGATGCTCTCATGCGTGTCCACTTTTTTCATGTAAAGGATTAGTTTTAGTCGTAAATCTACAAACCTTCCAGACAAATACTTGATTATTTAGTTGTATGCAGATCTCTCACAATATACACTGCAAAAATGCAAATCGCTTATCACAAAGGCCTTATGCAACCACAGCATCCCTTACCACTGGGGCTACCCTATGAAACTGTCAATAACCAAAGACGGTTCCACCTCTGTGATCACCACAGTGAAAGAGGAGCTAAAATTGTTCTGTGAGTGGGACATCCTCCCAGATACTGATCCTCCTCAGCCACTTTCCTCACCTAAGGTGGACACCCAAAATGAATGACAGGTGGTCACGCATAAACAAAAAAATCCACACTTCAGGCACCTTAAGACACATAACAACAGTTAGCCATTATGATTCTTTCTGACATTTTGGAGATTCTGACCATGGAACTCCCTCTTGTTTCATGTGCAGCATACCTGCGTTTGGATCCCAGACTTGATCCACTTTTTTACTGACTTGCTCTCTTTGGTGAATGTTTTTTGTTTCTTTTTTTTGTTCAAACTCTTACATATACTCATGGTTTGGTCTCGGAAGTACACCTGTGCCCCTTGCATGAGGACTTCCTCTGCCTACATCCAGACTTTCCCTTACCTGCTATGCTCTGGATGACCATTTTGGCTCTATGGGACCTCTTACATTATTCTGGTCATCCTTAGGTACAGTATTCAACACAATCTATGCAATCTGCATGGTGCTCAAATTATTCTCAATTAATGTGCATAGCCTTAATCACCCAGCCAACAGATCCACGTTATGTAAAAAAACGATTTAGAGAAGATCTGTAAAGAAGAGTGGACCAAAATCCCTCCTGAGATGTGTGCAAACCTGGTAACCAACTACAAGAAATGTCTTACCTCTGTGCTTGCCAACAAGGATTTCTCCACCAAGTACTAAGTCATGTTTTGCTTGGGGATGAAATACTTATTTTACTCACTAAACGGTAACTCAATTTATAACATTTGTATCATGTATTTTTTCTGAAATTTTGGTTGATATTCTGTCTCTATCATTTAAAACATAACTATGATAAAAAATATAGACCCTTCATTTCTTTGTACGTGGGAAAACCTATAAAATCTGCAGGGTATCAAATAATTAGTTCCTTCACTATATATTTGGCATGCTAACTCACAGGTGATCTAGTCTCCACAACACATCCCTTTCCTGGGGAAACATTTGACTGAATACTTTAGCACTAATACTCCGGTATCCAATCCGGAGTATTGATGGGGAAAATAAAGGGAAGGGAGCTGGGTGGTGGAGAAGTGTGGCATACAAGATGGGCTCGGGGAGACTTGTTTGTCTCTCCAAGTGTGGGAACTCATGATATAGAATAAGAGTAAGTGACATACACAAAATCTCCTGTGTTTGAGAGTGGGCTCCAAGATACCAACTGGCTATGTTCTCATCCTGGGTTTCTTGGATTACTCTCGCCTTGCTGTCCTCAAATCACTGGGGAAGTCTTTATGCTTTATGGTTGTAGAACAAGAATAACATGGGCTTATTAATGTGTTGAATTAAATATTACTAGGTAACTTTGAGAAGCCACATCTTGTCCCCAGTTCGGTTTCCTCTGTTGTTGTCTTAACACTTCTCCAGGATACATTGTTAAAGCGGAGTTCCACTCACTCTGTAAAAATATAAAAGTCAGCAGCTACAAAAACCGTAGCTGCTGACTTTAAAAAATCAGCCACTCACTTGTTCCACGATCTCGCATTGCCTCTGCCGCAGCCTGTTTCACCAGCCGTCCTGTATTCCAGGCGCCAGCATCTTCAGTGTGGGCACCCAGCTGTGACAGCTTGTGGCTTCACAGCCGGGTGCCCACTGCTCACGTGTGAGTAGCGCTACACTTCCTGAATGGCCCTGTCACCTTCTGGGACCTGTCACATGTCCCACAAGATTTCGGGGAGGGAGGGTAGGAGAACAACTTCCGTTTCTGATCGCCTAGGCAATCGCAGCAGAAGTGGGAGGGGGTACCTGTCAAATTCGGGTACCCGTTCCCCCCCCACTCCCCAAAGGTGTCAATTCTTAATGGGGAGCAGGGGGACCAATCTTAAAAGCGCAACTTCCCCTTTTGGGTGGACCTCATCTTTAAGTGACTGCACTATGGTCGTGCTTACAGCCATGTAAGCACTTAATTGAAAACTATGTAAAGATATTTATAGCAAGACACTCCAAATGTGTGCTATGTGTATTTGTATGTGGATTTGATACAATATCACATCTTTTCCAGAGATACTGTCAGCTACAATATGTCTCTGAAGAAGTGGATTACAGTATGCATGAAAGTGCCAAAAGATATCTATTCCATGACTTAATTAGCAAGTAAATATTTTAAGAATATAGTAAGCACTAGTACTGGATTGAGGAATTTGATTTATGATCATACTATTAGCTGATGCGGACTGGAATGGGATAATTATACAACTGGCATACATATTATTGTATGCTATGTCAACAGAGTTTATAATGTGGTTTAAGATGGTCTTAATAAAATAATATGTTCTTTTGGAGTACCTTAAAAGTCCTTTGCTTTCCAATATGTCTTTGCCAATAAAGGCAAAATAACAATGTGTGCAAAAATGCTTTCCATGTCTAACTGACAAACACCTTTCCATTGATCACCCACTGCTTGTTCATCCAGTGGCATCAGTTTTTTTACACCCTCCGCCATGTGACATTGCATAAGCTTAGTGATTGGCTGCTAAACCCAAGTACTTTTACATGTAAGGAGGTTACATGCTCCTATGTACAGTACCAGCAAGCATTGGGTATTTTGCATTAGCTGAGCTACTGGCAGAAGTCATAGTGAGTGCTGGAGAGGTAGGTATCTAAAGAGAAAAGTGGCAATTTATTTAAGAAGCAATGAATGAGCCTAAAAACATAGATGCAGATACTATGCAGTAATTCATTCCCAATGTTTCCAGCATAAACACTGAAGTAATTCAAGTGTGCTTTCTCACCACTCACTTAGTCTTCTTTCTTTTCAGAATGGTAGGGTGGCGGTAAGGTTGACATGAGCTGCTGTGAGAACTTTAGTGTTTTTGCTTTAAACTTTTGATATGATTTGCACCTCAGTGCCTGTAACCACAGATGTCAATGTGGGCCCTAAATAGTCTAGTCAAAGTAATGTTTTCAGGATGCATTATTTTTTTTTTTTGGCTGAACTCAATGGTCATGTATATCTTTCAAACTATTTGTTAATAATAATTCTAGTTTTTTAATTCCATTTATTGTGTCAGATGATATTGTGATATTCACAAATTAATATTTCTGTAAATGTACTTTTTGCCTTATTATGTTAATCCAACTGTTACAGTTTAAAGGCAGGCTTTGTACTTTTAACCACCAATGTTTGTCAAGTTTCTCAGCTCTATTTCTGCTACTTGTTCATTTGATATTTTTGACTCCTTTCTTTATTTCAAAGGGTTTAGGGTGTACATTCTATTTATTCTTTTGCACATCTGAAGAGAGAACCCATACAAAACTCAGTGAGCTAGTGTCAATCAGGGTAATACAGTCTTTAATATTGCCAATAAAATCCATAAAAATAGACACTTGCAGCCTATCTTCTCCAAGAGCAGTCTTACTTGGAAGGTTCAGCTTAGTGTCACCAATGATACATGTCTCTCAATTTGCAAAACACAGTCTTAAGTAAGCTTAAATTTGCAAATACAGAAGGTCAAACAAACTAGAATTACATAACAGGGTCCTCATTAAATAATTTTTGCTCACTCCAGGTGACATAGAGATAAACACAAATACAGTTTCAATTCATCTCCTAATCAATAAATTGTGTGTGTGTGTGTGTGTTTGTATGAACATACAGTATGTTGCAACAAGAGTTCTGACCCAAATCTTACATCCATGTCAAAGATAGGTAACATATTTAGATTTCCTTGACCTTCCTGTGTACCTTCCAATTCCCAAATCCTACATTTAGAGATTGCTTGTTCTAAATCATTATAACATGATAAAACATGTTCTTCAGAGAGAAAAGTTTCCAACAGATATAAACTCCTAATGGCAAAAGTACAGTAATTCAGCTTTCTTTTTTTTTTCTCTGTTAGGAAGTTTCATGTAATGAGAAATATATATTCGTTTTCCAATTTATGAATAATACTAAATAATTACTAACTTTTCTCGCTGCCATAATTAAAGGTATTATTCAGAATACTGTTAATATTCAATTAAACTATAATTAACTAATTAAGTAAGAATTTTAATAAATTAGACAACAGAATAAATGTCTACCTTTCTTTCTCTAATGTCTGCAGTACACATTAAGCATTGCTTGAAAAAAAAAATAATTAGGCTATTTAATCTTGTTAATGTTATTTTAATGTTAACAGAGATTTTGTGATGTCAACATTAATGTTTTTACTTCTCTGAAAGAAATAGCTTAACTAAATCACAAATATAGCAAGCTATATTTTTAAGATCAATAAAACAACTGCTTTTAATATGAAATCGGGGAACCATCCAAGCAAGAAATAAGAACAGCATATAAAAGAGTTGTTGTAAAAAATAAATAAATAAAGCCCATCAAGAAGTAATATGCACAGTAGCCACATAAAAGATTTGTAGTTGAAAAAAAAACTACATAAAATGCAATTAAACTTTGCTTATTGAGCTTTATTGACTTTTTTCAGTAAACATTGAACTTTTATCTGTTGCTTTATTTTTCCTGCTGCATTTAATTTTAGTTTCTTTCTCTTCCATCCCTCATCTCCAGTTTTCTATGCTTTCATATACAAACATATTGTTACACTCTTTTTTTATTATGCAAATTATTTTTAAGAAGTCTTAAAGCAGTACCTATCATCTTAATGAAGGAGTTAAAACTTACAATGGATGCTTCCATTTGTACAGATGTTAATTGTGTCATGCAAGCAACATTTGTATTTGCTATGATATCTACTTTTTTTTTGGATTTTGGAAAGCCTTGTTTGTTGTCCTAGGGAATGAGGCATGCACATTTGACTCCACATATTCTTATTTATAACAAAGCTATCCTTGCATTTAATGTGGTTCTAAAGGTTCAATATTTTTTTACCTTTAATGCATTCCGTGCACTAAGTTAAAAATTGTCCCAGTAATTTTATCATCACCCCTCCCTCCATAAACTTACCTGAGTCCTATTTCAATCCAGCACTGTGCTCTTCAGCTGCTCTCTCCTTTCTCTCTGCTCACAGAGGCAGCCAGGGGTTCCTACTGCTATCAATCAAATCTTGTGAGCAAAGAGCAGGGGGCAGAGTTGAGCTGTGCTGTGTGTTTCAATAGATACACACAGCCTGGGTCAGGAGTGAGTATAGAGGTACACCCCCTTTGGAAGTGGCTTCCTATGGTGATGCACTCAGAGGAGGAGGAACTGAGTGTGCCGGTGAGGACCCAAGAAAGGGAGATTTGGGGGCTGCTCTGTGCAATATCATTGTGCAGAGTAGGTAAGTATACATGTTTGTTATTGTCCCCAAAAATAACCTTTGCAAACACTTTAAAATTAATATATAAAATACAAGTAAACATAACATTGTAAGGCTCAATGTTTTGAAAGTAGTTGTACAGTACTGAATTCCAAGTTAATACAGAGTAGTAGTGGTCTAAACTTCTAAAGCTGCCAATATGATGATTTGGCAGCTGGATCATGGTGCACATTTGCATCAAGTATATTAACTTGATTGTACTTATATAGAGGGGAGAAATAGAACCCTAAAGATTTCTCAAGCATTGTCATTCCTCAGGATAAAATTTAAAGCATTTTGAAGGGAAAAGTTCAGTCCAGCCACACAACTATCTATGAAAAGACTTGGCCAGGAGATATTTGTAATGGTTAGCTAGAAACTGCAGTCACAGAAATGTTCCCCGATTTGATTGTATATGGCTGGATCAGGAACATCTTCTTTCAGGTCTACTGGCTCCTTAACCATCCAGAACAGATAACAGTATTTTGAATGCTTTTTACTGGACATTAACACACGTGCACACGTTTAGTTCCTGATCTTTCTACCTTGCATGACAAAATCCTAGGTATTCTCTGAGATCATTTAGTTTTATGGTTTGAACCATTGTTTGGGTCTACAAAGCGTAACTAGACCCAACGTCAATAATGTTATATATTGCATTAACCAGTTTTTAGAGCTATTGACTGCATTGTTTTCTTTTTTTCAAACTAAAAACATTTTCAGCAAGAAGAGAAAGTACTGGAAATGCAGTGTTCTTATCACTTCCTGTGAGTTCAATAGAAACAACAAACAATCTTATTTTTCTTGTGTAAACCACATACAGAGATGTTTAAAGTCCAATCTGGGATTCTGCCATTGCTCTCTCCCTAGATCCAGTGGAGGAGTAAACCTAGCCACCCAGGGCAGGATGTGTTATTCACAGGATTAAAATGTGAAAATAAAGGTCGAACTCCAGAAGAAATAAACTACTACAGACATCTTTTCTAAGGACTGGTAACTTGCAATATATTTAATTTTTGGTTAAGATATGCTTAAAAGCTGCACTTCAGGCAAACTGTTACAGTACATACACAATTGAAATACATACAGTATATGGGGCCTGTTTTATCTTCCAAATGATTTTTTTCTCATCCAATATTGATATTTACACAGTTCCCACATGCAGCACAGCCCTGTCTGGCTGAGACCTGATTTTTCTCAGCTTCAGTTCCATATCACTTACCAGTCACTGCCCTGTCCCCAGGCAGTGAATTGACAGTGAAAGGAGAAGCAGAAGACTGATGACCTCCTCTTTCTGTCACTTTGCTCTCGCCATCCATAAGCGTCCTTCTTGTAGCATATGGGTACTTCAGCCTAACTGACTGACTACTTGTGCTGCTTCTCCCTCTTCAAATCTGAGCTTAGCTGTACAGTGGATTGCATGGGACCAGGTTAAATCTAGGCTCTTGTATTAAAGGTTAGGTTGTATTAAAAAATGTAATGCATTAAAGCAGGGGCGGACTGACAACTCATGGGGCCCCCAGGCAATAGGGGATCATGGGGCCCCTGTGTCCTTGCCCCAACTCAAAAAAGCCTATGAAAAAGGTACCAGGGGCATCTCATGGGGCCCCCTACTGACCCCGGGCCCTCGGGCAGTGCCCGAGTTTCCAAATGGTCAGTCCGCCCCTGCATTAAAGTGACATTAAACAATTTTCTTCATTTCCAAACATAATCCATATACACCTCCCATTTTTTCCTTCACTTCTTTTTGTGTTGACTGAGCAGTCCACTTTAATTTCAGCCATGTGCACTACTCTATGCACAAATCCCAGATTCTATCTAGGGAGAACACAAAAGAGAGTGGCTATGTGTTTACATACAATGGGACCATGGAGAACAAATGTAGTCACCCTCTAAAAAGAAGTTGACTTCCAGCAGCAAAAGAAGGAATTTGGAGGTGGATGAGAGCAATTTCACATACTTCTTAAGCTGATTTTTGTAAACCAGATTTTAGTGTCGCTTTAATTACACATCACTGAATTAATTTGTGTCTTTTATACGTGTTTGGAATTCAGAATTAAATGATCAGTATTAGTGAGTGTTTTCTATGGATCTTTAACCATGGTTTCATCCTTACACTGCATAAATGGTTGTCCTTAAAAAGGAATGGACACCAGTAAATTTCTTAGATTAATGGCTTTACAAGTGTTTTTTTCCCACTAGCTTCTGACTTGCTCTGGCATAGCTTGTTAGGCACAAATAAAGAATTAACATATGGTGTGTTGCTGTGATATTAAAGATTCTAGCAGAAAAATAAAATTTGTATTATTAAGACCATGTAGTACTGAGACAAGTTCTAGAAAATCTATTTAGCTTTTGAACGATACTATTAACAACTTTAAGAAAATAAATAATCACCCAAGCTGCATAACTGTTGACTGCTTGTTTCTTTTGTTTTTTTCTTAAAGTGGTATTAAACCTACAACCAAAACTGTGATATATTGCATCGTACCAATTCTTAGATGTGGTGGCTGTATTAGGTTTACTTTTAGGCTTTTTTTCCACTCTGTTTTCACCTGGTGATCTGGGCAGTAATACACTGCCTTTATTAGAGTGCCTACACTTTGGATGAAGGAGCATAGGGGCACATTTAGACAGAAGCATTTATTAATTTAGGGGGAAGGTGGTGTTAGATGTACTAGCAGATTTAGACACATTAAAGTCAAACTCCATCTCACACTGCAGTCACACAAGCAGTTGCAGCAGTATTTATTGGGATAAAGGTTTTTACATACAGTAAGTAATAAGTACAATAAATAAAAGCTGATCATTGTAAGACCCCTGTTAGTGGTAAATGGGTTGTCGCAACATTCTAACTACTACATCTGCAAGATAGCTTGCTCTGTTGAAAAACAACAGACTTACTGGCTGGATCACTTGATAAAAAGAAAGTAAAAAAAGCCTAAAAAAGAATACAGTTGCAGCCATCACTTCTAAAATTGGTAATCTGTAATATAATAAATGTTTGCTTTTGGATTTAATACTGCTTTAATTTTATGTGGTATACATATTTTGTATACTTGTCCTGCCACACTTTCACAATTGTAACACACTACATATACAGTATGAGTAGCCAGTTGTGGATCCAGCAAAAATCACAAAAGAAAATCTGCTGACGTAAAGAATAAACTACCTTTAAATTTGCAATGTTATAGTCCTACGGTCCTTTCCCACCACTTCTACCTGTTATAATATATATATATATATATATATATACACACATATCACACACTATATTACCAAAAGTATTGGGACACCCCTCCAAATCATTGGATTCAGGTGTTCCAATCACCTCCATGGCCACAGGTGTATAAAATCAAGTACCTAGGCATACTGTACAGACTGCTTCTACAAACATTTGTGAAAAAATGGGTCGATCTCAGGAGCTCAGTGAATTCAAGCATGGTACCGTGATAGGTTGCCACCTGTGTAATAAGTCAATCCGTGACATTTCCTTGCTACTAAATATTCCACTGTCAACTGTTAGTGGTATTATAACCTAGTGGAAGCAACAGGGAACAACAACAACTCCACGTAAAGTGACAGAGTGGGGCCAGCAAATGCTGAAGCATACAATGAGCAGAAGTCACCAACTGTCTGCAGAGTCAATAGCTAAAGACCTCCAAACTTTGTGTGGCCTTCAGATTAGCACAACAACAGTGAGAGAGAGCTTCATGGAATAGGTGTCCATGGCCGAGCAGCTGCATCCAAAATTTGCATCACCAAGTGCAATGGAAACAGGAACAGTGCTTCCACTAGGCCAGTGGTCGGCAATCCGTGGCTCGCGAGCCACATGCGGCTCTTTACACACTTTAATGCGGCTCTTCTGTGTGCCGGGCGCCCGCTCCCCTCCCTCCTCTCGGGCGGCCGCCCCAAAAGTCAGGACTCTGCAGCTAGCCCAGCAATGGGCAAACTACGGCCCGGCGGACCTTTTAATCCGGCCTGCGGAGCGTGGCAAACATTGGCTGTCAGGATGTAGGCGGGGCAGCGTGACGAACTCCTCTCCTCTCACAGTCCACCCTGAAGACCGGAACGGCGTGGGAACACGGCGAGAGGAACGCGCGGAGCAAAGGTAAGTGAATTGACACAATATGGGGAATGAATTACTATAGGGGGGATGAATTACTATAGGGGGATGAATTACTATATGGGGGATGAATTACTATGGGGGATGAATTACTATATGGGGGATTAATTACTATGGGGGATGAATTACTATATGGGGATGAATTACTATGGGGGATGAATTACTATATGGGGGATGAATTACTATGGGGGATGAATTACTATGGGGGATGAATTACTATATGGGGGATGAATTACTATGGGGATGAATTACTATATGGGGGATGAATTACTATGGGGGATGAATTACTATATGGGGGATGAATTACTATATGGGGGATGAATTACTATGGGGGATGAATTACTATATGGGGGATGAATTACTATGGGGGATGAATTACTATATGGGGGATGAATTACTATGGGGGATGAATTACTATAGGGGGGATGAATTACTATATGGGGGATGAATTACTATATGGGGGATGAATTACTATGGGGGATGAATTACTATGGGGGATGAATTACTATATGGGGGATGTATTTTCAGTTTTAAAAATGTGGCTCTCAAAATAAATTTCAATCGGTTTTGGTTTTGGCGAGATTTGGCTCAGTTGAAAAAAAAGGTTGCCCACCACTGCACTAGGCAAACTAGGCAGCCGTCTAGGGTGCACTGCACCTAGGGGCACTTGGGAGCAGCACAGGCCAGCACTCTCTCTGTGTGGCCAATGGACCTCTTGTATGAATTCTTCATTTCATTGCAGCGTCCCCCCTTCTTACATAGGGAATGATGAGGGATTGATGGTATTTTTACTCTGCACAATTTTCTCACAGCCTGTCCACACATTTAGTATATATAAATATATATATATATATATATATATATATATATATATATATATACAGTTGTGTTAAAAATAATAGCAGTGTGTTGAAAAAAGTTAATAAAGCTCAAAATCCTTCTAATAGCTTTTATTTCCATACACACAAATGCATTGAGAACACTACACATTCTATTCCAAATCAAAACATGAAGAAAAATATATCAAATTTGTGCTGTTCCTCTGAAAAAATTTAAGAAAAGTGAATATTAGACTGTTCAAAAAAATAGCAGTGTTTGTATTCTTCTTTACAAACTCAAACATTCACTATATAAACTGAAAAATGTTTGAAGATTTTGCTTTCCTTTGAATCACTTAATTCATATTTAGTTGTATAACCACTGTTTGTGAGAACTGCTGTACATCTGTGTTGCATGGAGTCAACCAACTTCTGGCACCTGTGAACAGGTATTCCAGCCCAGGATGATTGGACTACATTCCACAGTTCTTCTCTATTTCTTGGTTTTGCCGCAGAAACTGCATTTTTGATGTCACCCCACAAGTTTTCTCTAGGATTAAGATCCGGGGATTGGGCTGGCCACTCCATAACGTCAATCTTGTTGGTCTGGAACCAAGATGTTGCACAATTACTTGTGTGTTTGGGGTCGTCGTCTTGTTGGAACACCCATTTCAAGGGCATTTCCTCTTCAGCATAAGGCAGCATAACCTTTTCAAATATTCTGATGTATTCAAATTGATCCATGATCCATGGTATGTGATAAATAGGCCCAACATCGTAGTATGAGAAACATCCCCATATCATGATGCTTGCGCAAACATGCTTCACTGTCTTCACAGTGTACTGTGGCTTGAATTCAGTGTTTGGGGATCGTCTGACAAACTGTCTCCGGCCACTAGACCCAAAAAGAACAATATTACTTTCATCAGTCCACAAAATGTTGCGCCATTTCTCTTTAGGCCAGTCAATGTGCTCTTTGGCAAATTGTAACCTCTTCAGCACATGTCTTTTTTTCAACAGTGGGACTTTACGGGGGCTTCTTGCAGATAGCTTGACTTCACATAGGCGTCTTCTAATTGTAACAGTACTCACAGGTAACTTTAGACCTTCTTTGATCTTCCTGGAGCTGATTGTTGGCTGAGTCCTTGCCATTTTGGCTATTCTTCTATCCATTCGAATGGTAGTTTTTAGCTTTCTTCCACGTCTTTCAGGTTTTGGTTGCCATTTTAAAGCATTTGCGATCATTTTAGCTGAGCAGCCTATCATTTTCTGCACTTCTTTATATGTTTTCCCCTCTCCAATCAACTTATTAATCAAGGTACGCTGTTCTTCTGAACAATGTCTGGAACGACCCATTTTCCTCAGAATTTCAGAGAGAAATGCACTGTAACCAGCACGTACAACATTTGCTGCCTTCCTTATATAAATAAGGGCAATTGCCACCTGTTTTTCAAAGAATGAATGACCTCACTAATAGAACTCCACAATGCTATTATTTTGAACATGCCCCTTTCAATTAGTGATTCAATTACACAGAATCAGCAGCATGCATGTCATGACTGTTGGGTCTGTTGGATTTCTATTACTCTACTACACCTGCTAGTAAATTATTTGCCATGTAGAAATATCATTTCTACCAAAAACAGTGATTGATCAGGTTAGTGATGTCTGACTGCTATTATTTTGAACACAACTGTATGACAATATTCCATGTAGCATTGTCAGCTCCCCCAAGGATGAGAAGTGATGACAATAGCCCAGGACCCCGTGTTTTCAGCAGTCTCTGATCAGATCAGATCAGAGGATCGGTGCACACATCTCCAGTACACCCACTGGCATACACAATCCTCTTGCTGTAACAAGGAGTTGGGTAGTGACCAAATGGGGCATGTCCAGCGCTGGCTCTGTCTTCCTCTACACAGCTGGGGCCAATCAATAGGCAAGGATGTTGTCTGGTTGCCGGGTAACCCTATGTGAGTAGGATGATCGGGTACCAATGTGTATGAGAAGGAAGTGGTGTAGTGCTGGGACGCCACCTGACTTCATTGAAAGCTGCAGCCTGGACTCTGAACCCAGGCAGGAGCCATTAGAGGTGAGCTGAGCCTAGGAGGATGGTGGGTCAAGGAGGTGACAGTAGGAGGAGTGGGGAGGACACTGGTCGGGGTGAGGTGAATGCTGATTGATCATGCTGGATGCCGCCATGTCATGAATGATGTTTCAGCTGAGGGGAGAGGCAGAAGAGGGGGAGGAAGAAAGGACAGAAGAAGATGCCGGGTGTCTGGGCCAGTGTAGCAGATGAGCTGCTGCTCCTTCCAGTGTTCCTCTCAGACTTAGTCCCTTACTGCAAGTTGCCTGGCAGCTGCTAATCCCTCTAGCTCTGTCTCTTTTATTTGTTTCTCTGTCTGATTGATTAATACAGTTCATTTATATTTGCTAAATATATATTTTGTCCTTATTATTGGTGCTGGAAGCATCTCATGGCACCTATTTTTGCAAATTAAAAGAAATTTAGCAGTTTCATGCTTTGTTGATTTAATATTTTCTACTGTTTTTCAATGTTTTTGTTTTCTTTTGTTTTTTTTGGGGGGGGCACAAGTAGCTGTTCTTGCTTAGGGCGCAAGATAGTCTAGCACAGGCCCTGAATACAAAGAATGCATAAATTAATACAGATTATGAGAAAGAATAACCAAATGCAGTTAAAATACCTACAGGATACTGTATAATGGTGTATCAATAATGGTTGTGAAAATTAGTCTTAACAGAAATACTACTACTGCTACTAATAATAATAATAATAATAAGAAGAAGAAATATCACATAGATTGGTGTTAGTCTTTAGCCATTGTTCACATGGTTCTAAAAAACAGATGGATATGTAATGATGCAAAATACCTGTGTAAAAAGCCTTAGATGAAGGAGTTAATTCTTTGGACCCCCGGCTACAAGCTGGTTCTATAGTATTTACCTGGTTCTAGTGTGTGCAGCAGGGGTCGGACAATTGGGCTGATTTAGTAAAGGAGTTTGTATTGTGTGAATATTCACTTCAATTATCCAACCATGTGAAAAGCATCTGCATACATTATTGGATATTCAAAGAGAACAAGAATTTGCATCACACATGATTGTGTATTTAAAGTAAACATTCACACTATTTTTGAGTGTAGATTATTAATTATGTTAGTAAATTAGCCTCACAGCCTCTGTATTTAGTTTTCTCCCACACAAGTATTTTGCTTTGCCACAGAATATTTTTAAACTAAAAAAAATAATACTAATCACAAAATATCAGTACATTTTACTCTACATTTCTAAACTTTAAGAAAAGCTAGACAAACCCAAAAAGAAAAAAAAAGCTTGTATTTACTAGAACATAAATAGAAATGCATAGACAAGCAGCTATTTAAAGATAAAATTTCATGAGAATGAGAAAAACTAATGTAATTACAACAGACTGTGAAAAAATACATTTGCAAATGACATTGATTTTTACCACAAAATATGAAGTTTGCTGTTATAATTTATAATGGATAGAAATAGAAATGGATAGAAAAGTTAGATGTGTTATCAAGAAAATTATGATGACAAAATAGGGTTGCAATATTTCACTGTGACTGCAAACCAATTGCAGCCTTGTTTAGTTATTTTACACAATAAATACTATTTTATTAATTATTAAAGGCAGAAATCTTGTGAGTATAATTTGTCAAAAATATTGCAATTTTGAAATTGGACCTACTGTATGTTAAAAACCTGCACTCCACATGATCTAATAGGGTACATGCCAGTATTACCTAATAAAAACCAAAATCAGCTTGAATCATTTAACATAGGTTTCCATTTTTCTCAAAGGCCTTTGAGAAACACAAAAAAATTCTGTTTAATCATGTCAGGCTATTTTTCAGAAGCTCCTAGCATTGAGTGACATTGCTTGGCATTTGCCCTGTAAACAGGTACATTACTGCACAGCTTCTTTTTTTGCATGTATGCTGGCAATAAGAGATACAGTTTGGCATGCATAGCAGCATCATCATTGGAAACATAGTGGAAAATTACCTCTTGATTTCCTAATATCAGCTGGGAATACTGTGTATATAGAAATAATTAAATGTGACTTTATTAGGGCTATGGATTGTGGATCATTGTATGAATATAAATGGAAGGCCTGCTCTATTGAAAGCTATTGTGAAAGTTCACCTTTTAAAGCAGAATTTCACAGTAAATAGAAGCCTTTTCTAATGTATTTTCTGCCAAAACCACCCCAATGTGATTATCTCTCACTTAAATAGTCCATGGCAGCCTTCAGTCTGCACCCTCTCTGCTCAAAATGTCAAAAAATGCATTCTTAGCCCATCACTTCCTGTAGCATTTTGTGATCATCCAGGAAACTTTATATTTCATTATGCACTGTTTTACTGCATCACAGAATAGGGTGTCTTTTACTTCTCTGAACTACCTCTTTCTTTCCATCCACTTTCCTACATTGTACAATCTGATTGTCCAATCTCCTTTAGATCTACCATTAACTATGCAGTGTAGGGACTGCCCGATTTGATACAAATAGAATAGATTGTTATAATACATAGTTTTATACAAGTGGGAGGGAGTGGGTGGAGACACTCAGCTGTCATTGTTCTTGTAATTCAGCTCTAGCTCAAGGAGCAGAAGGGTGTAAACACATCAATTTCACTTTCAGGCCCCATCCACACCTAGCATAGTGGGAGTGCATGTTTTGGTGTGGTTTTCCCATGACACGCATAGGGCAGCCCATTGATTTCAATGGGCTACCCTATGTGCAGCAAATGAAACAGAGTAACTTATGGAGTAACATTTTGGCGCATTGATGATTGCAAATTTTTAATGTGCAGTTTACCGCGTTTGTCTCATGTTTTTGCATGCAGAAAAATGCACATTTGCTTCCATGTTTGGGATACCATCAACAATTAATGGAACTGAAAGTGCAGCTAGTTCATTTTAGGTGTACAATCTCTGTACAATCTCCTTTAGATTTACCAAACCTATATACTGTAATAAGAGGACACAATAATATTATGAAGACACACCTATCTATCCAATCACTCTGTAGCCAATCAGGCAGGCCCTTGCACTACGTAGTTGATAGTAGATCTAAAGGAGACTGTACAATCAGGTTTTTTAGTGTATGGTGAGCTTTACAGACTTCTAGGGACACACTTCTCCTGTGTTCCTGTTAAAACGGCTGTGCACCACATACGTTTTTATATGATCACTCATTTCCTGCACACTCTGCCAAATGAACAATCTATGCAAGAAAAAAAGGTAAGGTACAAAACAGACGATCAGCAAAGGAGAACACTGGCTATGTATTGAGGGAGAACTGTGCTTACGGACAGTGACTGCATTGGAGAATCATGTATAATCAGAGGTGAGTGAGAGCAATATCCTGGAGGTGCAGGGTATATTTTAATGAGGTCAGTTTCTGAATAACTTTCTCACTCTACAAACAGTTCTCCCATCCTGTAGGACAGGCATGTCCAAAGTCCGGCCCGTGGGCCATTTACGGCCCGGTGGTCGGTTTAATACGGCCCTCCAACAGCCCTCCCTGCTCTGTGTAATGTGGCCCTCCCACGGCCCTCCCTTCTATGGCAGACAGTCTTCTGCTTGAGAGCAGTGCGCATGCATGACTGCGCCGCGCTGGGAGCGACAGAGGGCGGTGACGTCAGGGCCGGGCTTCCAGCGTGAAGTGTGTTTCTCTTCCCCTCCCGGCTGCCGAGCAGAGACTTCAGCTCCAGCTACCTTTTTCACCCTTCACATTAGTGCAGGTAAGTTTTTTTAAATTTATTTTCAATACATTGTGAAAACTCAGCTGTCAGTTGATCTTAATGTTATGAAATGAAAAGTATGTTGTTTGCAATTAACTTGGCATAAAATAATTTATTTGCATTTAATTGTAATGGTTCAAAGAATGTTCGGAAAAATGTTCGGCCCTCAACCATGTTCACTTCATCCAATCTGGCCCTCTTTGAAAAAAGTTTGGACACCCCTGCTGTAGGATGTAAACAAGGAAGTCATGAAGGAGTTTTTTAATAGAATAAACTGGAGGCTGAGGTGGGGCCTTTCCTAGAACATAGAGACAGCTTTTCCTTTTCTTCAAAAGAAATACATTGATGGTATACTGGTCCATAGGGAAATTGTACTTTAGAAAAAAAGTGAACTTAGCTTTTAACAGAACAAAGTACAATTTATCTTTATTACTGTACCATGCAACTTGCATTTATTGAAATGTAATAGTGATAATAGTGGATTGCTGCCTGACACAGGTGTACTGACCAATATTTGCTGTGTTTAGATATTAGGGCAAAGTTGACCTAGTGAGAATGTTTTGCACCAAGCATGTTCAACACCATACATGCACATGTTTCACTTTCAGTTCACAAAACACTAAGCCCTTGTATAGAAGAAATAAAAAAAAAACTTAAACATCCATATTTATTCTTGACATAATATGTATACATGTGTTTATCCTCCAGCTATTGTTCTAATATGTTTAATTACCACCTCCTTTGAAATGATTGGAGCTCCCAAAACATTATTAAGAAGAAAAACTTACAATACACTGTATCTGTTATGATATTTACATGCATTATATGTGTTCTTTAAAGGTATGCAAGATGAAGCAGTAACTTCCATGAACTTCATGTATTTTTGCAAAGCAACATCAAATTATCATGAGCTAAGATTGCAGCCCAGGGTATTGCTTCCCCTACACTTTCTGGGAGGAGCATATATAAATACATAAAACATGAAAATATAATAGAATGTAACACAATATACAGTATTCAAGAATGCAACACAATAGATACAATGTTTTCAATATGCATAAACACTGTAATGTATAAAATACATATTGTATGCAGAAACTCAAAAAATGATACATTTTAATAATAATACATTTTGACAGTGCTTAAGGGGGTTCTAAAGCCTTAAGGGTTTTCACCTTAATGCATTCTATGCATTAAGGTGAAAAACCTTATGTGCTACAGCTCTCCCCCCAGCCTCCCCTCCCTTTCTTCCCTGAGCCCTATCTGATCCAGCAATGTTCATTAGAGCAGCACCTCTAGCTGCTGTCTACCTCCTCATCGGACAGATTGATAGCAGCGGGAGCTATTAGCTGTCAATCAAATGGTGTGACACGGGAGCGGGGAGTGGGGACGAGGCCCTGGAGTGAACCCACACAGGTGCTTCCATGGGAAAGGACCAGGATCACCGGCGGGGTACCAAGAAGAGGAGGATAGGGGCTGCTCTGTGCAAAAACATTGCACAGAGCAAGTAAGTATAGACATGTTTGTTATTTTAATTTTAAAAAACAAAGGTTTAGTATCAGTTTAATTAGCAGAACCCAATTAGCAGAGCACAAGATAGGACAGAGAAAGGAAAAAGTGTCATGATTTGGTCTTCAGTTTTAATGCCTGTGAATTCTTACCTCCTTGCTTAAGTGCTTCTCCTAGACCTGGTTCCTTTTACATGTGTTGTTTGACTTCTGTGCTCACCTATGGGCATCGCCTGCTGTTCTGTGGGTCTAATATTCCTTTCCCTTCCATCTTGGCTTGTTTTCTGGATTTCCTTCTGTTTCCTACCGCTCTGCACATGTGAGCAGGGGCAGACTGACCATTTGGAAACTCGGGCACTGCCCAAGGGCCCGGGGTCAGTAGGGGGCCCCATGAGTTGCCCCTGGTACCTTTTTCATAGGCTTTTTTGAGTTTGGGCAAGAACACAAGGGTCTCATGATCCCCTATTGCCCTGGGGCCCCATGAGTTGTCAGTCCGCCCCTGTATGTGAGTGTACTCTGCATCTTCAGCTACATGAACCTGGGAGCTGTGACCTGGCTCCAGCATGCTGCAAGTCCACCCCCCCCCCCATCAGGGGCTCTGGTGAAATAGGCTGGTTGGGGCTTACACTCCACTCCCTGGGGAACCCTGAGTCTATAAGGGCTCACTATCACAGAAACCTGACAAGAAATTTTGCTGGACAACAGAAAAAGGTAGGAAATAGAAAAAAGAAAGAAAGCCCAAAGAAAACAGACATTAAACTAAAAACAAACAAACAAATATATATATATATTTGGACACAGGCACAATTTTTTTCCAGGTATTTACCAAAACATATTCACGCTATAGTTATATAACGTACAGAGGCGTCCCTAGGGTTGGTAACACTTGGTGACACCCCCTCCTATGATCCCCGCAGAATGGATCGGATCTGCGGATTGAGCATAATGGATCAGACTCCAGATCGGACTTCGCAGGATCGTTGGCATGCAACCTATACGGGGTGACACCGGACCCGCTCCAAGAAAAGGTAAGTTGTAAAGAAAGCCGATGATCCCCGCAGGATGGATCGGATCCATCCTACGGGGATCATTGGCTTGCTTTACAACTTACATTTTTGTGGAGCTGGTCCGGTGTCACCCTGTGCTGTCAGTGTCACCCGATGCGGACCACACACCCCGCACCTGCCTCGGGACGCCACTGATAACATATATGGGCTGAAAGTGCACACTCTCAGGTTTAATTTGAGGGTATGTACATCCAAACTGGAGAAATGGTTTAGGAATTACAACTCTTAATAGTAAATACCCCCCCTTTTTCAAGGGACCAAAAGTAATTGGACAGGTGAATCAAACGCTGTTTGATGGCCAGGTGTAGGCTATTCTTTCAATATTTCTTCATCAATTAAGCAGGTAAAAGGTCTGGAGTTGATTCTAAGTATGGTATTTGCATTGGGGATCTATTGCTATGAACTTACATCATGTGTTCATGCAAGTGAAACAGGCCTTTGTAAGGCTTCAAAAATGAATCAAATTCATCAGAGAAATAGCAGCTAGATTAGGAGTGGCCAAATCAACAGTTCGGTACATTCTGAAAGAAAGAAGAAAGCACTGGTGAGCTCAGCAATATAAAAAGGCATGGACATCCACGGAAAACAACAGTGGTGGATGATCGCAGGATCCTATCTATGGTAAAGAAAAATCAATTCACAACATCCAGACAAGTGAAGGACACTCTCCAGGAGGTGGGCGTATCATTGTCAAAGTCTACAATCAAGAGAAGACTTCACAAAAGCAAATACAGAGGGTTCACCACAAGATGAAAACCATTCATGAGCCTGAAGGATAGAAAAGCCAGATTAGACTTTGCCAAAAAAACATCTAAAAAAGCCAGACCAGAACTGGAAAATCATTCTTTGGTTTGATGAAATTATGACTAATCTGTATCAGAATGACGGGAAGAAAAAGTGTGGTGAAGACTTGGAACAGCTCATCCAAAGCATACATCGTCATCTGTAAAACATAGAAGCAGTGTGATGGAATGGGCATGCATGGCTGTCAGTGGCACTGGGTCATTGGTGTTTATTGATGATGTGACAGAAGACAGAAGCAGCCGGATGAATTCTGCAATGTTTATAGATATACTGTCAACCCAGATTCAGCCAAATGCAGCAAAGTTGATTGGATGGCGCTTCACAGCACAGATGGACAGTGATCCAAAACATACTGCAAAAGCAACATGGGAGCTTTTGAAGGAAAAGAAGTGAAATATTCTGCAATGGCCGAGTCAATCACCTGCTCTCAACCCAATTAAGCATGTATTTCACTAGCTAAAGGCAAAACTAAAGGCAGAAAGACCCACAAACTAAGAACAACTAAGACAGCTGTAGTGAGAGCTTGGCAAAGCACCAGAAAGGAGAATATCCAGTGTTTGGTAATGTCCATGGTTTCCAGACTTCAGGCAGTCATTGCCAGGAAAGGATTTTCAACAAAATATTAAAAATAAACATTTTATTTATTTTTATATTCATTTGTCCAATTACATTTGAGCCCTGAAAATGGAGGAACTGTATATAAAAATGGTTGCAGGTCCTAAAATTTTGACTTGATATTTATGTTCAACCCCTTGAATTAAAGATGAAAGTTCGCACTTCAAATTCATTTGGATTGCTATGTTTTAATTTATTCTGGTGGCATACAGAGCTAAAAGTATGCAAATTGTGAAAAAACATGGACCAATGCATTACAAATAACAAAAGAAGAAAAAAAATTTAATAGACGATCACTAAATTTTATAAGCACCAGGTGGTTTCTTAAGATATGTAATGGTAAAACTGGTAATTACATTAAAACATAGTCTTCACATAATATTGCCATGCAAGGAGTCGTATAAAATCTATAAATATTGTATGCTACACTGTAACATTTCTAAAAAAATTATTTAGAGGAAGCCACTACATGAAACGGAGCAAAAAAAGTTAGTAAAATCACTAATTTTTATAAGCACTAGGTGGTGACAGCACTTACATTGAGTAACAGTAAAACATGGTCTGTCATTTAGCTATAGCTATGCAGCAGATTTTTCATTGGTGCACAAAAGCTGATTTAAGTGTCATGTTTGAGGATTTTATACACTACTATCATTTTATTTTGAAACCAACTGTTTCTAATTTTATTATGATTATTTATTGCAGCATCATATGTATTTATGAGATAAGTGTTACATTTACAAAGGACCTTCATGAATTCAAGACTCACTAGAATTTTAGAGCAGCAGAAACACAAATGCTAGCTGTGTTTTGTCTGAGTTTTCTTACCCAAAGCAAGAGATTTTTTTTTAATTTCACCTACAGTACTTGTTACAAATTGCTGGCACAGATGGAGCCAAGAACATTAAATTTATATATTCCCATAATGAATATAAAGAGTACATAGGTGTGCTTAATGAATTAAAGATGAATAATTCTACTAACCTAGTTAGTCTTGGGATTTAAATCTGAATTTGCACTTTGGAACTCTCAAGTCACGTTAACAACACCTGTCTCGAATAAAGAAATTGTACTCTTATTGTATTGGGAAGCATTACCTTCTTTCTACTACAACCATTTGATTACAGTACATATATTAAGGGCTTTTTTTTCAGTGGGAACATGGGGGAACACAGTTCTGGCACCTCCAGCACTAAATGTATGTAATGAGGTGCTGGGGTATGCTGGAGGGTCTATTGATACTGGCTGCTGGGGGACCTATTGTTGATGGAGGGGATCTTTTTTTACTTGGATGTCTATTGTTGCTGGAGAGGTCTGTTATTGCTGGTGGGGAATATGCTGTTGGTGTGGGGGAGGGGTCTTATGTTGCTGGGGGATCAGTTGTTGCTGTGAAGAATCTACTGTTGAAGGAGAGGTCTATTGATGCTGGCTGTTGAGAGATGTGTTTTTACTGCTGGGGGTCTATCGCTACTGGGGTGGTATTTTGTTGTGGAGGTGTCCATTGTTGTTGAGGAAGTATATCCTGTCCTCAGCTAATAATGGAATCTTCTACTCTTCCTACCAGTCCATCCCCCTCCATCCTAGATTGTAAGCTCAGAGGAGCAGGGCCCTCCTATCTCTCTTGTATTGAACTGTATTGTTGCTGCATTGTCTCCCGTTATATTGTAAAGCGCTGAGCAAACTGTTGGAGATATATAAATCCTGTATAATAATAATATTGTTGTGGGGGTGGATCTACTGTTGTGGGGGGGTCTATTGTTGCTGGGTGTGTCTATTGTTACTGGCTGCAGGAAATCTACTGTATGTTGCTGCTTTTCTTGTTATCATTAACAAACTCCATACAAATTACTTAGTACCACAAAATGATACTTGATTGAGTATTTACAAATAAGGGGTGGAACCAAGGGACGTGCTCTGAGGTGGGTAGAGGGCGGAGACAAGGGGTGACTCAGAAGAGGGGAGTTCCTGCACCTATTCTCTGAGAAAAAAAAAGCCCTGCATATATTGTATCAGATTCTAATACTTCACTGTAGGCCATCTACTGTAATTCAAGGTACATGTTAAATATACCTAGTTAGTAAGGCATAAAGTATACATTTGTTAAACAATATCTTTTATTGAAATATAACAAAACTGCAATGCTTAAACCACTCTAGTACCTTTACCCGTATACCCCTTATAGAGCAGATCAATTTTTACAATTTTGTATATGGGTCTGTTTATTTGATAATCAATATATATTACCTAAAATAACAAAGTTAACACATAAAGCTTTTTTTAGTACAAACAATGCTTTCCTTTGGTGATAGTGTCCAGCAAAATGTATTTTATTTTCTATCTTACACAACTAAGTATTGCATTTTTTTCCACATTAATCAGTGTAAGTTTAGAAAAAATTGTGTTATGTATATGTATATAACAATCTGGGCTCCATTCACTAAAGCACATTGCGGTATTTAGGTGATCTGACACATTTTTCCTAAATATTGCATGTGAAGCTAAAAATGTAAATTTATTATCACTGTATGCGGTATTTACCTTAAATTCCGAAAACGCTCAGTAAATACTGCTTAGGACAGCATTAAAGTCAATTTACAAAAATAAATAATTCATAAATGCATGAGTTAAATAAATAGCAGTCCAGGTATGTGGTATTTAACTTCTTGCCGACTGGCCACTGTAGAAATACGGTGGCAGGTCGGCACAGGTGGGCAAAACCACGTTTTAAAACGTGCATTTGCAAAACAGATAGGGGGTGCACGCGTGGCGCGTGCCCGCCCTACCCGTCCCGCTGAACGCGGCCACGGGTGTCATTCGTCGGGTCACGGCCGGTCATTACCGGCTGTGTCCCGCCGATTAGCGGCAATCACTGACAGAGAGCAGGGCTGCAGTTGCTCTGCTTTCTGTCAGTCCCCTGTCAGCTCCTGACATGCTGATCCGGAGAGAAGAGTTTGACTCTCTGGATCAGCGGTGTTCCCGTGCAGTACACACCCCCGCCTCCTAGTAAAACGCTCCCCTCACACAGTTAACCCTTTCAGTAAATAAAAAAGTTAACCCCTGCTCCCCAGTGCCTTTAGTACAGTGTCAGTATTTTTTTTTTTGCACTGATCACTGTATTGGTGTCACTGGGGATGTCAGTGACCCCAAGTTAGTTCCCCCCAGTGTCAGAATGTCCGCTGCAGTCCCGTAGTCCTGCCATAAGTCGCTGATCGCCACCATAAGTCACTGATCACCGCCATAAGTCGCTGATGGCCGCCATTATTAGTATAAAAAAAATTAAAAATCCCAGTATCTTTCCCGCCATTTGTAAACGCTATAACTTTCACGTAAACCAATTAATTTACACGTATGGGGTTTTTTTTTTAGCAAAGACATGTCGCAGAACACATTTTGGCAGAAAGTTATGACTAAATTTGATTTTTACATTTTTTTTTACTGGACATGTTTTATAGCAAAAAGTCCAAAATATTGTTTTTTTTCCTCAAAATTGTCAGCCTTTTTTTATAGCGCAAAAAATTAAAAACGCACAGGCGATCAAATACCACCGAAAGAAAGCTCAATTTGTGGGAAAAGAAGGATGTAAATTTCATTTATGTACCATCTTGCATGACCGCGCAATTGCCCGTTAAACTAGCACAGCGCTGTATAGCAACAAAGGCGTAAATTGCAGTATCTATACCATAGTTTGTAGACGCTATAACTTTCACACAAAGCAATCAATATACACTTATTGGGATTTTTTTTACCAAAAATATGTAGCAGAATACATTTTGTCCTAAATTTATAACCAACTTTGAGTTTACTATTGCTGAAAGTAAAAAATATAGTTTTTCTTAAAAATTTTTGGCCTTTTTTTGTTTATAGCGTGAAAAATAAAAAGCGCACAGGTGATCAAATACCACCTAAAGAAAGCTCTATTTGTGTGAAAAAAGGACATAAATTTTGTTTGGGTGCAGCATTGCATGACTGCGCAGTTATCAGTTGAATTAGTGCAGCGCCGAGTAGCAAAAAAAGGCCTGGTCATTAAGGGGGGTAAATCCTCTGGAGGTCAAGTGGTTAAAGCAGGGTTACCAGGGGCTCCTTGAGAATTGCACAATTTCTGCTTCTCAGATAAGTTTCCACCAATGCCATTGATCATAGTTATATATAAAGGATAATTTTTCCCAATGACCATCACAGTAATTACTGACCATCACAGTAATATATCATGAGTTGTAGATATAATCATTTTTAGCAGGCGTTCCCTGAGACTTGAACGTTATTTCTGTAATGAAAATGTTCAGAAAGGCTGCTTTAAAGTGTAACTACAGGCAAAACTTTCTTTTTTCATTTTGGATAATGTAATGAAGGATTAGAACCCCTGTCCGATTTTCTGCCATCTGTGTCCCATTGGTGAGATTTACTTTCACTTCCTGTCCCACAGCCAAATCACCTAAATATCACATGCAATCTGCTTTAATGAATGGAGCCCATTAATAGCTAAGGAGAAGGAGAAAATGAGTTAATTAGGGTTAGAGGTGAATTCCAGGCATTGGCTGCTTGGCACAGGAGTCATTCACAGAACACCTTGCATTTTTTTCAATCAATGCAAAGTGTGCTCTGATTAGATGAGATGAAGATCAATACATCATCACTTCAGCTCTACACCTTGTCCAATCAGAGAACTGTTTGCAAGCATTGAGAAATATGCAAGGCATTCTGTGAATGGCATCAGTGTTGAGCTAGCAACCCCCTCTGTTTGCTATGCAGCAGGACAAATGCAAGGCATGGGATCCAGGAGACAGCAGCAATCATTGTAATAGTGGTAATTACTACAATGATTCTCAGCTTCCACAGTAGTCCCACAGGTGTGGCATATGCATATTTAGATGCAAACTGGGCCAGTGAATCTGTGCAACAAATATTGGAATTCAGCATTAACTAAGGTTAAAGGTTAATAGTTTACCAAGTTTAAATTTAATATATAAATTTTTCTTTAACCACTTGCCTACCAGGCACTTATACCCCCTTCCTTACCAAGCCAATTTTCAGCTTTCAGCGCTGCCGCACTTTGATTGACAATTGCGCGGTCATGCAACATTGTACCCATATGAAATTTTGATCATTTTTTTCTCACAAATAGAGCTTTCTTTTGGTGGTATTTAATCGCCACTGGGCGCTTTACTTTTTGCGCTATAAATTAAAAAATGCAAAAAATTTGAAAAAAAAAAAAAAAGTTTATTTGTTTCTTTTATAAAATTTTTCAAACAGGTATTTTTTCTCCTTCACTGATTTGCGTTGATGAGGCGGCACTGATGGGCACTGATAGGCAGCACTAAAGGGCACTGATAGGCAGTACTAATGAGGTGGCACGGATAGGCGGCACTGATAGACAGCACTAATTAGGGGTCACGGATAGGCGGCACTGATATGCAGCACTGATAGGCGGCACTGATAGGTGACACTGATGATGGGTACTGATAGACGGCACTGACTGGCATCACTTCTGGGCACTGACTGGCGGCACTGACTGGCACAACCCCTGGGCACTGACTGGTGGCACTGACTGGCAGCACTGCTGGGCTGCACTGGTGGGTGGCACTGGTGGGCAGCACTGGTGGGTGGGCACAGGTGGGTGGCACTGGTGGGCACAGGTGGGTGGCACTGGTGGGCACAGGTGGGTGGGCACAGGTGGGTGGCACTGGTGGGCACAGGTGGGTGGCACTGGTGGGCACAGGTAGGTGGCACTGCAGAGTGGCACAGGTGGGGGCACTGCTGGGCACAGGTGGGGGCACTGCTGGGCACAGGTGGGGGCACTGCTGGGAACGGGTGGGCGGGGCTAGTGGGCGCAACTTGCGGGTGTCACTGCTGGGCACCGATCATCAGGGCACTGATCATCAGTGCCCTGATGATCGGTGCCGATCCCCGCTCTGACAACTGCCGGTTCTCGGCAGTACTTTCCTCACGATCTGACAGCGTGAGGAAAGTGCAGCCGAGAACCGGCACTTGCCTTTCCCTGTGATCAGCGTGTCATTGGACACCGCTGATCACGTGGTAAAAGGCCGGTGGGATCGGCCTTTCACCACATCCCGTGATCAGCTGTGTCCGTAGGACACAGCGATCACGGAGATCGCCGGGTGCGCGCCCCCTGGGGCGCGCAGGAGAGCGCGTTCTGGGAGGACGTCATATGACGTCCACTCAGAACTGGCCGGCCGCGGTGAAGCCGTCATTCGGCTATGCGCGGTCGGCAAGAGGTTAAAACTCCCCCTACTCCTTAGGAAAATGTAGCAAAGACTTGAGTGGACTCAAGCTACAAACAAAGGCACTTGGTGCAAAACCTCATTTTGTATTGGATTATAAGAAGTTTTGACTATGCAATCAGCAGCAATTTATATTTCAATATTTTTATTGATTGAAGAAAAGTTAGCGCAACAAGCAGGCACAGAGTATCATGGTAGAGATAAGCTCACACAATTCAATACAATTTTCATAATGTGAGGTAGTCTAATTAACAAAGAGAAACAGATTATATTTTCAAAAAATATTTAGGGCCATCTGGTATAATAACCAAACATTACATTTCGTAGTAACATGTCAAAAGGAATTTATATGCAATGTTTTTCTCATATTGTCATTGCTTTCTTAGTCTTATCACCTCAGAAAGGTTAGGGACATCAGGGTTTTTCCATTTACTGGCTATAGTTAGTCTACCAATGAATAAAATATAAGTGATTATAGTCCTATACTCAAATATCTTAAGGTCAATACTCAAAAGGAACATAGAAGTAGCGTGGGGTAAGGTCATCAGTCAAATTTGAGATCATTACTGAGAATGACTTCCAAAAGCTTCTTAAACTCTTGCATCTCCAGAGTACATGAATGGGATTGCCCACTTGTTGTCAATTTCTCCAAAAAAGAGGGGGTTGTAAAGGATAATGTTTAGAGAGTCGATATGGAGTCATTTACTATCTATATAATATCTTTTAAAAATTGTCCCAATGATCCACTCATCTAGATGATTTACTATTTATTGGTATGGTCTTCAGACAATTTCATGGAGTAAATGCTTGTTGGAAGTTAATTTCACATTTTAACATAAAGGTATTCTTGGTAAAGCTATCCACATTTTGAAGTGAATTTAAAACAAGTGATGATTTCCCCTTTCATTTTTGTTTCAGAATAAAAATTTCCAATAGATTGCCATTTAGAGAATCATAGGCTCTCAGTGAAATATTTATGGAAGGGAATGAGTGCTGAGGAGGCACAGCTGATATCGATACACAATTTATACTCTGAGGGTGAAAACTATATCTTCATTTGGACTAGTAATGAAGCTCTAATATAATATATATTCATTGACTTAAACCCAAAAACCCACAATTATAGTGAAAAGATCAAAACCCAAAGAGATTACCAAAAAAATAAAAAATATCAAATATATATAAAAGAACAAAAATAAATAAAGTCCCAATATGCAAAGTGTCCAAATAATGTGTCCAAACAAAGATCAATTTCTTGATAGGAAGACGCTTCCTACTCCACTGAAGAAGATGCAAATCAATCACAGGTGCTCTTCAAATACATATAAAAACGATAAAATCAGCAAGACAGCATCCAACTCCTCATGCCCAGTATGCGATCCCCTTTCCGTGTGTAGAGGGGATCCCGATCACCAGGTAATTCCCCCTTGCTACTCCTATCCAGCACTATCACTTTGTAGCTCTGGGGGACACCTGAAGTGCACCGTTACTCTCCAGACCTCCAACACACAGGGATTCCAGAATCCAAAATGGCTGCCGCAGCACTTCCGGGAACGTCACGTGCCCTGGACGCGTTTCGTCTCTTCCGGACTTTGTCAACAAGGAAAGGGGATCGCATACTGGGCATGAGGAGTTGGATGCTGTCTTGCTGATTTTATCGTTTTTATATGTATTTGAAGAGCACCTGTGATTGATTTGCATCTTCTTCAGTGGAGTAGGAAGCGTCTTCCTATCAAGAAATTGATCTTTGTTTGGACACATTATTTGGACACTTTGCATATTGGGACTTTATTTATTTTTGTTCTTTTATATATATTTGATATTTTTTATTTTTTTGGTAATCTCTTTGGGTTTTGATCTTTTCACTATAATTGTGGGTTTTTGGGTTTAAGTCAATGAATATATATTTTTTTAGTACTTCAGGGGAAGGATATTGATATGACTTTAAGGGATTTTTGAGGATTTTATATATATATGTGTGCTGATTTATACTTATTCTGAAGCTCTAATATAATCTTTCATTCCTGTTAGATCTGCCCTGCCAATAATTTTATGTTTTGTCAAAGTAGAATATGGTATTCTAGCCTTTTCATTGTTCCACACATACATCCACAAGAAGAAATGCAATGTGAAAAATAATTTTTGTGGAAGGGGAATTGGCAGAGAACTAAAATAGTACAGAATCCTAGGAAGTACTTTCCCCTAAATGCAGCTATGTGACCTATCCATGATAGTTTAAATTGTCCTATGTATGAATTTCTTGAGATAACTTTTGAGCAAGGAAGGGTAGTTTACAATGTACAACTTAATGGAAGTTGGATGCCAAGAAAAGTTATCAAAGCTGAGTCCCACTAAAAAAGGAACTATTTTTTAAAATTCACTAATCGAGAGTGTAGCCATACTCATAGGTAGGGTAGGTAGATTTATTCACATTAACTTTTAAAAGGATACCAAGCTAAATTGAGTGATAATGTTTTGCACTGTTTGTATAGAAAGGGTCAAGTTAGTCAATAAAAGAATATACCGTCAGGGAACAGTCTTACTTTATGGGCAGAGAATCCTTTAGATATACAAAGAATAGAGAAACCAACCTTAGGGCCTTTATGCAAAAAGGTTCCATCATAAGTGAAATAATTAAGGGGGACAATGGACACCCTTGGCGTGTACCATTAGTTATTTCAACATTTTTTGATAACATGCTAGATGAGTATACCTGAAGTAGAATTTGTGTATGACAAGATAGCAGAATTTATAGAGTCAATTACTCCTAATTTCTGCAGAGTTTGAGATAAATATCTCCAGTGAATTCTATTGAATGCCTTCTCTGTACTGAAATCTAGGAGTAGAGAAGGCATTCTATAAGACTATATATATTTAATAAAATTTAGCATCTGTTATTTGTGGAGTTCTTACCATATTTGTTTTCTAGGAAGAATCACTGCTATCAAAATTACAATCCTCCCTAAATTGTTATATTTTTTTAGAGCTCTTCCTATTAGGTTAACCAATGAATATATCACCAAATTTCAAATGGAAGTTAATAACTTTATATGGGCCAATTCTCACCCTCATATTTCTAAAAAAGATTCTGTATACATCACAACACAAGGGTGGTTTAGGTTTACCTAATTTCTGGCTCTACTATTTGGCATCTTATCACAAATTGCTCAGTGGCATATTTACAAATCGAAGGTCCCTTGGGTCAAATTTGAAAGCGATTCTATTTATCCACATTTCCTGCCAGGATTTTTATGGGCTAAAGGGGTCTCTCAACACAACTTTAAGCCTTTAAATGATTTAGTCTCCCAATCATTTGAACTTTGGCAAACATACAAACAAAAATGTTTTACTGTGCTTTGCAACACCACCCCAAGCTTCATAATTAGGAAACCCAGTGTTTCTTCTAGGGTATCAAGAACCATACAATTTCACCTAGTGGATTAACAATGGCCTATTATTTGTTTTTATTAATTGTTTTTAGAAAATTCCACATTCACATCTTTTTCTTCTCTTCAAGCCCCATATCATATTCTCCACACCAAACACAACAGGTTTTTCAAAATTAGAATTTTTTATACCACTCACTTTAAAACAACAGGCAGTGCACCCCCATCATTTTGTGAATGCATTTGTCAAAAAACTCCTAGGGTCTTAAAAAAAGGTCTTATCTTAGAGATTTACAACAATTTCATGAGTACTGACCCCCAAGTTAAATTTCTGTATATACAAAAATGGGAATTTGATTCTAACCTAACTCTCTCCATAGGTGATTGGGAAGAATGCCTTGTGAACCTTCGTAAATGCACTAGATCACTCACAATTCATGAAACTGCTGTTAAACTTTTTACCAGATGGTATTTTAGACCTGTAAAATTGCATTCTATTTTTCCAAAAGTATCTCCTGGTTGCTTTAGAGAGTGCCCATCTCAAGGTTTATTCACTCATATGCACAAACGTGAAACTTTCTCTACTACTACATCTGATAATCCTACCCACATTACCCTAGACACTTAATAACTTTTCACTCCTATCCCAGGGCTTTCTCTCCCCCCTGATGAGACTCATCCATACCATTTGTGTTTCTGTACACTGGTTTATAGCTAGACACTGGAAATCTTCCTCAATTCCATTCCACAATTAAAGATGAGAATAGACTATTTGTCGTGTGGAAAAAATATTTCACATTCTATATAACTCTATGGCTTTTTATAGCACTAAAGGGGATCCCTGGTTTGAACATTCAAATCTCTTCTTATAAATTATTGAATGTTAACTAGCTCCTTGTTATCCTTTACTAAATGGATCACTCATGTATCACTCATATTGGCTTTCTCTAATTATAGCCTGGTAAAGTTGTATTTATCTTCTACCCTTGTTATATACCTTCACCTGTAATCTTTTTGGAATACCCAATTTTGTATATTTGTACAACTGTGCTTTTTTTGTACCACCAATTTCTACCTAATAAAAGTTTGGAAACAAAAAATGTTAACACCTGTCTGGTGCCATTGATGTTTGTCTGGCCCTTTACATTGCCATCTTGTTTAAAGCCAATCAGGGATCCGTTTATTTCCAATAAAAGATTTACCTGGATTTTTGTGTATATTTTCAAATCTGAATTAGGTAATAATATTGGTCTGAAGTTCTTTGGATGAGTGGTTTCTTTACACGTTTTCACAGGGGTCACAAAAACTTCCTGCAACATCATACTAGGAAAAGTCCCAGAGGATACATTTTTATTAAAAACAAAAAGGAGCTGAGGGGATAATATGTCCAAGAAATATTCATAATATTTATCTGAAAAGCTATCTATACATGTAGATTTATTAAGAGGCAATGACTTTATTACTTATATAATTTCCTTATCAGATATACTGTAGGTCTATTCAATTGAATTACCATGTCTTTTTCTACTGAATTCAGATTAACATGGCTAAGAAATTCAACAATAGAAGCAGATGTAAGTTGTGAGGTGCCAGGGTCATTATTTAAATTGTATAGTGTTTCATAATAGTCAGACAAGGCATTGCTGAAGTCCTGGGGGTTATATCATTTTTATTTGCTAAGGGATGGGTCATACTAGTTATTTTAGTTTTCATTTGGCCTTGTCTTAATTGTGAAACAAGTAACTTGCCTGCTTTATTGCCTTGTGAATAATAAGTTATATTTATCTCCTGAGATATTTTTTCATGATTTACTAATATTGCTTCCTTGTGGGCTTCCCTACAGGAATGATGTTGCTTAGTGATAGAGTTTAGAGGGGTGATCTTATGAGCAGACTCCAATTAGGCAATAATTGCCAACAAGGAAATAATATGCTGAAATTATTCACTTAATTTTCTTGGCTGCAATTTGTATGAAGACACCCCTAACATAGGCTTTATAAGTACATCAAAGATTAAACACGTTATCAGAATTAGATGCATTGATAATAAAGAATTCCATAAAATGGGATGATATTTCTTTTTTGTACCTGGGGTTATACAATATATATGTATTATTTCACCACAGGTAGGTGTTGCAGCAATTTTATTTATCCATAGACACCAATGTGATAAGAACATGGTCTGACCATTTGATACTACAGATCTTAATTTCCTTCACTCTTTGTAATATCCATTTGTCAGTAAAGAAAAAGTAAATTTTTGAATATAATATATGGGCATGAGAATACAAAGTGAAATCCTTTTCTTTGAAGTGCAAGTTAATCATAACTCATATAGTTCCATTTGAGAAAGGTTTAAATATATTTGTGATGGACGCGGAGTCAGACCCCCAGCCCTTCTCACCAACTCGTGACCGAAGGACTAGCCAATCCAAAACCGCACTGTCACGTGCGTAACAATACCACACTCAGCTGCACCCTGCACAAAGATTTTCCTTAATGGACCACAATCTATGTACCGCAGCCTGAGAGCGATTGTTACTGGGGCAGGTTAATTACGCAATTAACCCTTCACAATGCCCCCACCGCCTTTTTGTACGGAGAAGGAGGAAACTCGCCAATCTTAGCAGTAATACTATGATGTTTGAATAATCGTCTGTATACCACTGTCACCGCAGGCAGATATATGCAGAAGTTTTTAAAAACACACAGTAGCGCTTTTCAAAGACAGGGATTCTTAGTTTGCATTAAAGAGCTTTAGAAACAGTTCAACACTTTTCAGATAATAGGATTTATTACTAAAAAGGTCAAAATGGTGCAATAAAAATATTTACAGAAAAAGATGTAGCCAATATATATATATATAAATACAGAGAGCAATACAACAACAGAGTGATAACAGAAAGAAGTTTAGAGAGGTAGGATACTTGCCGTCAGCCTTGGTTTAAGCAGCTTCAAGGGTCCTGAGCAAAAGGGTGCCTTTTCTCCCAAAGTTGGTTCCTGATGTTAAAAGGGAGAATTCTTCAACTTATCTCTCTCAGGCCTGACAGCTTATTTTCTAGTCCACCAGCAGGGTGTCTCCTTAAATCAGAGAACCAATCGCCTCATTTGGGGAGGGTGTTTAGGCGGGGAACTCTGCTATGACCAAATCCCTCATACGTTTATACCATGGTCAATGATCTTCCATAGGTACATGCAGTATCCTATCCTGGCAGGATAATATGCAGAATAATATTCTGAACGTCCAGACATCACATATGACATATCTACCTGTGACGGTTAAAGAGATATCACTTTCTGCTCTCAGGTAGATGTAATCTAGGGATGTAAGATATCAGGCGACTCGCATTAAACTGAGCTATCCGAATATATGCTTTATTCGATTGTATGTATTCCCTATTTTAAGTCATGAAAAGTGGTTTTTAAATGGGATGTATGTTTTACGGCTATCTCGGAATGTCTTTCATGTCCAGTGAAGGACTGGTTTATAGCTTTATGATCATCTCCAAGCAAGAGTCTCACAGACATACTGGGCACAAGCTAATTGGGGTTTATAACCATGAAGCTATCCAGCTGTGCCTGATGCCTTTTGACCGCAGCATACACACAGACCACATTCCTGGAGGAGTGAGATTGGAGGAAGAGAGAATTATACAAGATGGAAGATCTTTAAGAAGATGGATGACCGTGTCCATCTCTGTACGTACAATTGCTACAATATTTCCTTCTAGGTTGTTTGGAGGAGGAAGAGTCCAACGTAGGATCCACTATAGAGTTGAAGTTGCCACAGATTAATATAGGGCCCTTTTGAATTTTCTGCATATGTGTAGGAGTTTATGTGAAAACCCCAAGGGATGTAGGATGGGGGCATACAAATTTACCAAAGTATATATATAGTATCATTAATATCAAATGGTAAATAATGTATCTTCCATTATGGTCTTGGCACACTTCATTAGTTTTAAAAGACACAAAATTCTTAACCACAATTACGCCTTTCTGCTTTTTAGGAGTGATGGCTAAAAATATGTTTGGAAATTTTTTACGAGAGCATTATGGAGGTTTAGATGAGTGAAAATGTGTCTGTTGTGCTTGTTTTGTGTTCCAATGCATAGCTACAACTTAGAACTAATCACTGAAACAAAGCTTTTAGGCTATATTTCTCCTAAGGATCACAGGAGTGCAGTTAGTTCTGCACTCTTGTGACCAGTTTTCTGCCTGCTGTCAGCTGACGTCACAGAGCTGGTCCATATGTTCGTGATCCACTCAGGACCCTGGACCAGCACCTGGCTCAGTCTCTCAGCGATCCGCTAAGAACCTGAGCCAGCCCCTCCCATCCCCTCCACAGCCCAATGCTCCAATGAGCACTGAGAGGGCAGAGCAGAGAGCTGAAGACTGACAGTCCCGGAGCGGAGGGGGAGCACTGAGTGATCACAGTCTTTATCGCTTAGTTCTCTGTGAAAAAGCAGATGCAGATACTGCATCAACCTAGGTGAGTTTAATGTTTTTTTTTCCAGCCCATACTTCTCTTTTAAAGCAAACATTGCACAAAAGAAATAGGAAGCTACCATTGTCGCTCTCCTTCTGAAATTTCTAGCAATCATGCCCATAATTGGAACCTACTCCACAACATCAGAATTAGTAAGTATATAGAATGGGTGTTCTGATTTCACTTACTGCATGATTATTATGGTCAGTGACCCAAAGTATTTAACCACTTCAAGTCTGGACACTTTCAACCCCTTCCTGTCCAGGCCAATTTTTAGCTTTCAGTGCCACTTTGAATGATAATTGCGCGGTCATGCAACACTGCACCCATATGCATTTTTTTTATCTTTTTTTTTTTGAGACAGATAAATCTTTATTTTGGTGGTATTTATTCACCACTGGGATTTTTATTTTTTTTGCTATATAACTGAAAAATTTTAATTTTTTTTTTTAAAAAAAGTGTTTTTCTTATACAATTTTGCAAATAAATGATCTTTCTTCACAAATCTTGGCTAAAATGTATTCAGCTACATTTTAGTAAAAAAATAAAAAATAACCCAAATTAGTTTATAACCAAAAATTATAATTTTTCTTAATTTTTTTTACATTTTTATTTTTTTGTTTTTTTTACATACCATCACCCTAGCAGTACAGTGTTTCTTTTTTTTACACTGATTGCTTTTAAACCCATAAAGGCTGTAAAAGCAACCATTTCACCTTCTCTCTGGCTGCATTCTTGCAGCCATTGAGAAATACTGTGAGAGCTGTGATTGGTCACAGCTTGTCACATGGTACAAGGCTATTGTGAATAGCCTTGTACCATGTGACCTCTGTGATCATTCACAGGTTTTGCAAGTAGTAAGCAATGATGTCAGGAAGTGACATCTTTTTTACTACTATTCATGTGATCACTGATTGGCCAATCAGGGATCACATCAATTGGGACCGCACACAGATGTCCTGTACAGCGATCGGTGCCGTGTATTCCCAGGGAGCACGCACAGGCTGTGAATGTGGGGGCCGTTTATAAATGGCAACCCACTTCGGCACTACTCCAGTCCAGCCGTTTATGTACATGGGTCGGACGAGAAGCGGGTAAACCATATTATTCATATGACAGGCAACAATTATTTCCAGATAGTCATCAGCAAATATAGCTCCCATGTTGAAGACCAACCATTTTCTGGAACTTTTTATTTTCATGTTACAAGCAGTATTTTATGCTAGAAATTTTCTTAAAACCCTCAGACATTATACTTTTTTTTAATCAGAGGCCCTAGAGAATAAATTGGTAAGTTTTGCAATTGTATTATGTCACATGGCATTTGTGCAGCGGTTTTTCACAAGACAGTACATAACCCAATTTTTTGGTAAAATATAAAAGATGATGCTATGCTTTAAAATTTTGCATGCCCGTGCAGTAGCGACAAATGACTCAAAGTTTACTATCTATAGGCAACACTTTAAAAGCCTTTACAGGTTACCACTTTAAATTTACAGAGGAGGTCCAGTGCTAGAATTGCTACCCATGATCTGACATTAACGGTGATATCTCACATGTGTGGAACGATCGCTTTGTGAGTGTATGGGGAACCAATGCATGCATTCACCTTTGCGCACAAGCAAGGGGCAATTTCATTTTTTAAAAAATATAATTTATTTATTTTTATTTTTACACTGTCGTTTTAATTTTTTGAATCACTTTTATTGCTGTCACAAGGAATGTAAACGACCCTTGTGACAACAATAGGCATGTAAAAGGTACTCTTTATGGAGAGATATGGGTTCTATAAGACCCCAAATCCCTCCTCTGCCCTCTGCCACCAAGATTGGTGTGGTCAAATGCTTTTAATTTTTAAAAATGGCACTGTTTACTGCGGTGTAAATCTGAAATGATGTAAGATCTTTGCTTCCAGGTTACCATATCATAGAGCAGAACAAAGTCGATCCAGTTTGCAGCTGCAGGCATCATCCTGGTATAACTACTCAATCTGCAGTGACATACAGGTATGTCACTGGGGCTCAGTGACCCAAAGTATTTAAATCATATTATTCAGATGACAGGCAACAATTATTTCCAGATAGTGATCAGCAAATATAACATCCATATTAGATTTTTCACATTAATAGCAGATGCATCAGATCGTTCTGAGAAAAGATATTTACCAAAATTGACTGTTCTCAACATTGTAAAAATAGATATCAATTAAAAGAAACGAGATAGGCTCAAATAGGGCAGGTAGATGTTGTTAAATGATACTGAGGCTGATTTACTAAAGGGAAATAGGCTGTTCACTTTGCAAGGAAAGTTGCACTTTGCAAGGAAATTTGTGTTAGAGTTTAAAGAAATCAGTAAAGTTTTACTTTACAACAAATAACACATCATGTGCAAGGAAAAAAAAAATAAAAAACATATTTTTTTTTTGCACATCAGTGGATGTTGGACCTCAGCAGAGCTTCACCTCATTCACTAAGCTCTGGGGCAAATTTCCTTTCAAAATGTAACTTCCCTTGGAAAGGTAATAGCCTTTGTGCCTTTAGTAAATCAACCCCTATGGGTGACTATCCCCTTAAGCAAGAGTGCAGGACCCTTACTGTGCAGATAATAATTTCAGAACAGGAGTCAAAATTTAAAGTGTGTGTGCAGACAAAGCTTTCTTTTGGAGTTTTGGATAAAAAAAGGAAGGGCTTGAATAACTGTGTGGTTGTTCCTGCTATCTGGAACGCCTTTACAGAGATTTAATCCTTATTTACTGCTATGAGGTCAATGGTTTCACTAGGCAGGAAGTGAGATAATTTAGCAAGAGTTCCTGTATGGTAAACTTGTTACTTTGAGGGAAATTCTCAATAACCAAGCCTAAGAAAGATGTGAAAATCCACAGGGGTCTAAATATTTTCTCACTCAATTAAAAACAGAAGAACAAATATGTTGTCTGTTCTTACACTTTAGGAACTGATTATGTATAGCACAAATATTATTTTTAGATCTTGACCAATGGCTTATGTAGTTCACCACAGTGAAACACATTTAACCACTAGCCTACAGGGCACTTATACCCCCTTCCTGTCCAGGCCAATTTCCAGCTTTCAGCACTTTTGCACTTTGAATGACAATTGCACGGTCATGCAACACTGTACCCATATGACATTTTTATCATTTTGTGACAGATAGAGCTTTATTTTGGTGGTATTTAATCACCTCTGGGTTTTTTATTTTTTCTTAAACAAACCAAAAACAACTTAAAAATTTAAAAAAAAAATGTTTTTCTTAGTTTTTGTTATAAAATTTTGTAAATAAGTGATTTTTCTCCTTCACTGATGTGCGCTAATGAGGCTGCAGTGATGGACACTGATAGGTGGCACTGATGGGCACTGATGATGAGGCACTGGTAGGCGGCACTGATGGGTATTGACAGGCATCACTGATGGGCACTGAAAGGCACCACTCATATATGGCACTGATAGGTGGCACTGATAGGCGGCACTGACTGGCACTGATAGGCAGCACTGACTGACACTGTTAGGTGGCACTGACTGGCACTGTTAGGCAGCACTGATGGGCACTGATAGGCAGCACTTATGCACACTGATAGGCGGCACTGACTGGCACTGATAGGCAGCACTGACTGGCACTGATAAGTGGCACTGATTGGCAGCACTGATAGGTGGCACTGACTGGCATTGATAGGTGGCACTGACTGGCACTGATGGGTGACACTGAAAGGCAGCTCAGATGGGCACTGATATGTGCACTGGTAGGCACTGAAATGTGGCATTGATGTGGCACTGATGGGCACTGGCAGGGGGCATGGATGAGCACTGACAGCTGGCACTGATGGACACTGACAAGTGGCACTGCTGGGGCTACACAGATCATCAGGGCACACTGATCATCAGTGCCCTGATGATCAATGTACATGTCCCCTTCGCGGAAAGCCGATTACCTGCTCTCCTCTCCTCTGTCAGCGTGACAGCTCGTGAGGAGAGAAATGCCGATAACTGGCATTTCCCTATTTACATGCGATCAGTTGTGATTGGACACAGCTGATCACATGACCGAGCCGACATCTTTGGCTCTTTCCGTTGATCGGTGATCCACTGTGTCCGAGGGACACAGAGCACCGCCGATCACCACGCTGCACCCCCCCGGAGCGGCGCATGCGCGGTTAGAATGGGAGGACGTCATATGATGTCCTCCCAGAATGAGAGAACCACCTTGCGCTCGTCATTGTACTATATGGCGGGCGGGAGGCGGTTAAAAAAACACCCATACTGGGTTTTAGAAAACACATAGAAACACATAGAAAAAATAAAACATTGCCCTAATAAATTTACCAACAGTTTCGGCCCTATTTATAATATAGACTTCTGGGAAAATCAGTGAGCCAATCACATAAGCAGGAAATTACATTTTGGAAGCAATCTGTACACTTTTGGCTGAGTCAGAGAGGTGGGCTGATGATGTCACAACCTCAGCCAATCCGAGCAGGCTTTGTATTCATTAGTAGAATACATCACTCGCCGTGATTGGCCCAGCGTATACTGTATGTAGCTGCAGCTACCATACATACACGCATCCAGTGGGCTGATTACTGTAGGGACGTACCGGTACGTTTTGAAACAGCTTGGCTCAGTATACTGTATATACCGCACATCCAGCGGGCTGACAGATTAATCTTTCATAGGGACATTTGTTTTGAGCCAGCTTGGCCCAGCGCGGTATACTGTATGTACATTACTACACATCCAGCGGGCTGTATATATACTGTATGTAGCCGAAGCTACCGTATTACCGCACATCCAGCGGGCTGTATATATACGGTATACTGTATGTAGCCGAAGCTACCCTATTACCGCACATCCAGAGGTAACCATCTGATTTGGAATTTGATCCATATGATGACTGTCTTACAAATGTATCACAAGATGTCATTCATGAACTTATGATGTCAGAGGATGAACATGAGGATTTTGAAGGATTTTAAGTACCGGTAAGTCATAACCATTTCAATTAAAAAATCTGATGTTTTTAAATGGTGTTGCCTCGGAAGGGGGGTAGTCTTATACAGCGAGTATAGCCCAAAACCTATGTTTTAACTGGAAAATTAGAGGTTCGTCTTATACACCCAGTCGCCTTATACGCCGGAAAATATGGTACTTAAAAAGCTTTTACAATGTACAAAATGTGAAAAACCAACTGATTCTAGAAAAACCCCCACAAAAATTAGGGAGGTCTCTAAGTAATTGCTTCTTCCCCATATCTACCAAATCCAGCAGGATAATATCTATATTCCATTACAACCCTCCACCATCATGGTTACTCCATCTTTCAGTAATAAACCTCTTTCCAATTATATAAATAAAATAAAAGAGTCCCTGCTATAGAATATTACCTACCAGTGCCACTTTCATAGTATGAAACAAGAAGACATTTTCTGTACCCCATAAGAGGGAGCAAGGGTGCTCATCTAAGAAAATTCCTTGCCATCACAGAAGTGTCTGCCAGAATCTCTGCCCACAACACAGAAATACACTGCTATGTGGCACAAATTATATAGTATTCTCTATCTATGTCTATAACTTACTGCATCTCTCTCTAACACACACTTGTATAGCACCACTTGATAGTAGCACTTTTTGGCAGCACTAAATCAACACCTATCTCTCTAACACACACTGACAAAAGACTGCTGGGAACCCTGACTTTTATCGGGAAGGAGCTAGAATATAGCAAAACCATCCTATTGGCTTTTTTAACCTCTTCCTGCCAGAAGGTATGCATATATGCAATGGGCTTTAACGCTGAGAGACTGCACATATGTGGCCCAATGTCAACAGTTTTCTGTGCTGAAAGTGCGCACCCTGCATGCTCTTACTGGTGAGGACTGGAAAGCTCTCAATGCATACTTGCAATCAGGAGCTTTCTGATCATGTGACCGCTTGACTGCGAATCACAGCGTTCACATGATCAGAATGTCCGCCTCCACCTCCCAACATTTAGAACTTCTTAAAGGTCCAGGAGGCAGGAAGGGTTTAAGCCACCTGAACCACAATTCAGTAGCCAGGACATGAATTATTGGTAATTGGTTGCTATAGCTGTGAAAGGTAACTGGTTAGCTAACATAAAAATAGTGCAGCGCTAAGAGTAGTGATAATAAAACAGATATGAGTCCACTTAAAGTCTTGGTTATAAGAACGTGTCCAGGGACAAGTGAGGGTTCAAAATTGGTGATCCGTGTGGAAACGGCTAGAAAACGCACTCACCAGAAAAAAGACACATGTACGCAGTGTGCATCTAGAGCTCATGGATCCTCAATCCAGAAGGGAATAAAGCTGGTCCGGTTGCAGGAAAAATGGATCCCTCCTCTGTGGATGCAGCAACAGATCCTCCTCTTCCCAGTTAGGTGTAGGATTCCAAGATCAGGGTTCTGCAAGCAAAAGCTCCTGCATTGCATTTTTGGTGTGGTTTTGAAGTCACATGCCCTGCACCACAAATGCGGTATAAATGCTGCAAAACTGCTTCAGTTCAGTGTGAAAGTTGCCCCGAAAGCTTGTTCTGAAAAACATTCAGTGCACCATCCAGTCGCAGCAGCTCTCGGCCTGAGGCTGTGTGTGCAGTGAGGCCTATTGCTCTCAGCCTCCTCCAAAATTTTTTTTCGCTTTGATCTGACTTCCTGTTAGGGTTCATCCACACATGCACATATGTTCATCACATTCTGGTGAGTGCGTTTTCTAGCCGTTTCCACACGGATCACCAATTTTGAACCCTCACTTGTCACTGGACACGTTCTTATAACCAAGACTTTAAGTGGACTCATATCTGTTTTATTATCACTACTCTTAGCGCTGCACTATTTTTATGTTATTCCATTTTAAGTACATATTGGTTGCTTAGAGTGCTTAGCCGCTTTCAGGACTAGCGCTCACTGTTGTTTTTCCCTATCTAACTGGTTAGCTGTTTTCCCAAACAGCAAATAGCTTGAGTTTATCTGTATGCTTTTATTTTAAAGCACACTTATTAACACAATCACACAAGATCACATTTTGCCCTTTATAAACGTCAATAACTGAGAGTAATAAATAATGGAATAGGAGCATGTTTATATAGCAATATGAAATATTACTAGTGAAATATTCACACCCTCAGTCCTTTAGATTCAAATGTAATAATTTCATTTAACTTTCTTTAAACCCAAAATGTGTATTTAAAGCATATGCCAAGCTTGCTTTATTGAATTTATGTATTTCCTAACTTGGTTCAGAAATAAACACGTAAAGTTTATTTCCGCACATTTCCATCTGTTAGAAACTTTAAACGTTGATGTATGTCCCAATGGTTTCTGCTTTACCACCTTCTCACACCTGATGCATTACATATGTCCCCTAGGCTACCCTCAGTTGTGAGGGAATATGAGATCTGTCTAGCTTTAGGGAAAATACAGTGATATTTACTGAAATTTTAAACAGTAAAGCAGATTGTGAAACCCCAGGCTAGACATCATGTAGAGCCATGCAGTTATCTTTAGGGCATTTTCATTCTACTTCACTTCATAAGTAGGATAAGGTAAGCATACTTTATGAGCAAATATTGCTTCATACAAACCCACAGGCACTGCTAGAGTATTTATTTATCTATGTATTTATTTAAAAAATAAATAAAAATTACCAATAGCAAGAGTGAAATATTTTTAATAAAATGTATTGGCTTCATGTATTTTCTAAGATTGTTACAGTGTACATTTCTAAAGCCAGCAAGGGTACATTTTCCCTTTTCTTCCTAGGAAATTGAAAACATTCATGGCACACACCACAAATAAACACAACCTGATCCTATGCTCACATGGTTATGAGTATAATTTTCTTTATCTCATAGTTATCAATGCAATAAGGATTATTATTTTCTCTCAGATCTGTATGCTAAGAATGTATGGCTGCCTCTTCTTCTACCTGTAAATTGATACTTTAGGTAGTCAGACTGGGTAACTGTCATCTCATGTCTACTAGTAAGTTAATGCGATAAATAAACTTCCTAAATTCCAGTCTATCAGTGTATATATACTGTACATAACAGAAATGTAGTGTTTTTTAGGCTTTTCTCTGTTGTTATTATTATTATTATTACTATTATTATTAACACGATGTGTCCTGGGGCTTCAGAACACCATCTTCCCCATAACATAGGGGGAGGGGTTCTGTAGTCCAAAGACATAGGTGGGAAAAATGGAAACAGATAACGGTCAGATCACAAGATTTTTGGAAGAAACTACAGGTATTTTTTGCACTTATCACACAAGTATAACAAAACATTTTCAGTGGTATACATAATAGATTAAAAGGGAACAAGAAGGAGCTCATTAAGTTGCTTATAGATATCAGAGAATGCTCATCTGCTCCAGCCATTTATAGTTAGATTGCATAACTTTTGTTTGCCTGTAGGCATCACCAAGCCATGGTTTATACTCCATGACTGATCTTTCTCAGATGGAAGTTGGTCAGCTGGGAAGGGCACCTGAAATGCTTCCCTCTCCATCAATCATCAACCAGATGAGAATAGGCATGCTGTTAATGAGCTTGCTAGTGAAAACAATTATTCATCAGCTTTATCACATTCCTCTCCAAGATCAGCCATCCAGAAGCTGCCTTCAGAAAAGATTGCTGCTAGACTGGTAGATACTTCTTTGTATAAGAAAATAAACATTTATTGTATGACAAAGGATTAACAGAGTCATATGGGTTTTCTAAAAGGGCACAGCAGTAGCCATCTCCTTTCACAGACATATGAACATATGCTATAGTGTACGTAATGTACATATTAAATTACCAAATAAATCTAATGTTCTAGGGGCTATGTGACATGTGTTTCATGCAGGACCAAGACCACAAAAAGGGTGCACTGGTATCAGTAAAGGAGACTAAAAATTATTACTACTATCCATAGTCCATGATGCATGGAGGATACTATAGTGTGCATATGTAATGTTCATAAGTAATACGTGCATGCTTGAGTATGACAAGTGCATGAAAACTATTTCATATACTGTTGTATGTGGATAAAGGTTCCACTGATAATCATACCTATACTGTCTTATTTGATCCAGCAGCATGGCATACTGGTTTTACTTTAGTTTTTCCTTTGTTTGGTGCATGTACAATTCATACTGAGCAACGTTGTTGCTTTTCAGTTTGTAGCTTTTTTGTATTTTTATTTTTTATTTTAAGGTAAAATCTAAACATGCACATTCCTTAGCGCACTTTTTCAGAATATAAGACACAAAAGCAGCATTTTAGATGTTTTGTGCACATTGCAAATTGGGACTGCAACAAATGCATAAAAAATAAACATATACTTTAGAAGATCAATAAGGGTAACACAATTACTGGGTGTAGCATATATCTGTACTGATGCAAATCTGAATTGCAAGCATACCAATACTCTTTCTAGCAATTGCTCCCAGCTCTTGTGCATTTTTTTAGTACATTTGGCCCACTTTATCTCATTGATTCTTGGAAGGTACCCCATGACAAAATGGAGGGGGTGAATAAACAGGTCACTACTGTAACTTATTCACTTGTGTGCGTAATTTTCAGCTTGAGATACCGAAAGCTGAAAACAGTAGCTAAAGTAATTGTAAGGAAAACAGGAAAACCCATGGCTGGTGAGTATGTTACTATATATGCACCTGCAATATTTTATGTTTTCCTGAATATATATATATATATATATATATATATATATATATATATATATATAGTGACATTATGAAAGGCGAGGTGATTGATGGTTGCTATGTGTCACCTCGCATGCGTTCATATCTGGGAGACTAAGGTGGAGTCCAGTCCTGGTTTCCACACTTTGGCAGAGTTGACTCCAACCAGATTTTGCAGTCCACTGATAACCACCAGCAGGTGGTTTAAATAAAGCAGGACTGGAGCAAAAGGTTGCTCTTGGCCTGGGACTCAGTGAGCCATACCTGAGAGAGATGTGGATGAAAGAGTTTACATTGTACAAGAAAGGAAAAGGTTTGCACACCGATTTTTTCTGTTAGTGACAGGGAGAAGTCCTTCACCTGTGAGATAGGAATCTCTTCTGTTTAGTTAGTGCCTGGATGGCAAGGATTTATTTTCTGTTCTGTTTTGTTTATGATGCATGCAACCTTTTAAATAAAACTGGCTACAGAAAGACCTGCTGTCTGGATTATATTTTTCCCAGGGAAGGTTGTCCTCCATCTGAGCTAATCCCCACATATGGTGGATTTGGCGGGCAACGTCTTGAGCAAGTGGGAAGATAGAGGATGTGATAAGAGCCTTGCTGCAGGCCACTGCAACCCAGGGAACCAACCGCCAGTTTGCAGAGGCCAATGCAGCACAGCAGGAGGCAAATCACCAGTTTGCGGAGGCCCAACAAGCAGACTGAGAGTTCCTTAAGGAGGTGGCCCAACACCTGGTGGAATTAAAGAAGGAGTCTGCTGCCAGGGGAACAGAAAATGGTGCTGGCCAGCTATTACCTACAAAAGATGATGCTTGCAGAGGATGTGGAAGTCTACCTTACAACTTTTGAGAGAGTTGCTGTTTGGGAAGGATGGCAAAAAGAGCAATGGGCGGGACTACTTGCACTATTTCTGACAAGTAAACCTCAAAAGGCCTATTATGATCTGGAACCAGATGCTGCCCAGGATTATGAGAAGCTGAAGGCTGAGGTCCTTGCATGCCTGGGCATCACCATTGCAGTCCGGGTTCAGAGGTGCATCAGTGGTTTTACAGTACTGACAAGACACCCCGCTCTCAGATGTTTGACTTAATACATCTCACCAGGAAGTGGCTCCAGCTAGAGAGGTTGTCAGCCTCTCAGGTTGTGGAGCTTATGGTCATGGACCTGTATTTATGTGCGCTCCCTGCCACTTTGAGGAAGTGGGTCAGCGGTGGAGACCCTAAGACTGCAAACCAGCTGGTGGACCTGGTGGAGAGATATACAACCACTGAGGACTTGTTGCACTCATCCGTGCCCAACGCCAATGTCGCTAAGGTTAAAAGGGCTCAGGGAAAAATTAAAAGACTGTTGCTTCAGATAATGAGACTGTGGGTTCAGGACCTGGAAACTGGCCAAAGAGGTCAGGAAGCTCCCTGAGGCCATTTAGAGGTCTGGGTGCAGAACCTATAAAGTATTATTGTTGCCATACATTAGGTCACATTTCTGGAAACTGTTCTCTAAGTATTGAACCAATACAGTGTGATATTGCTTATTTAGAAAAACATGTCTCTTTTTGCACAAGTGGTATGTACTGCAGCATGTCAGGAACTCATGGAAAAGCAAATGTCTGTGATTTCAATTGATGAAAAGCCAGTAACTGCTCTGCTAGACTCTGGTAGTGTTGTGACCTTAGTCAAAGGTGATTTTGTAAACCCTGCAAGGTTACACCCAAGCACTATTGAGGTTATTTGTATACGTGGTGATACACGTGACTACCAGACTGCTATGGCTGAGATTGATACTCCCTGGGGCTCTGTTACACACTCAGTTGGAGTGGTACCCTCACTACATCATGAAGCCATAGTAGGGAGAGATTTTCCACATTTATGGAGGTTGTGGGAAAAGAAGAAGAGTCAGGAGGACCGAGCTCCTCCTGCTGGGGAAACACATGAACTCACTCCTGACCCTTTTGACTGCAAAGTTGGAGGGGAAACTGTTGGTGTACCCAAAGAAGGGTTAGATCCTTTCACTGTAATGGCTGGGGGGCAGGAGGAGCTGGATTCCAATCCAGAGGTTGAGAATACCGAACAAGAGATTGTCTCTGGCTCTAATGAGAGTGGACAGAATGTGGTGTCTGACCTAGTGGTCAGAAAAGAGGATTTTCTTATGGAACAACTAAAAGACTCCACACTTCATAGAGCCCAAGACAACGTTAAAATAATTGATGGGGAATTGGTTGAAACTGATGTAGGGGTGTCTTTTCCCTACATGGCTTTTAAAAATAGCTTGCTGTATCAAGTGGTAAAGCAAGGGGAGGAGGTGGTGAAGCAGCTAGTAGTCCCCAAACCTTATCGCCGGATGGTACTAGATTTAGCTCATGGTCATATAATGGGTGGACACCTGGGTATAGAGAAAACTAAGGAGAGAATAACACAGAGATTATTTTGGCCTTGTTTACATGCAGATGTCAAAGAATATTGTGAGTCGTGCCCAGAGTGTCGGTGTTCTGCACTTTCACCCCATTTTCGAAGTCCACTGGTACCAGTACACTGGTACTGTGGTTAAAAAAGGTGGTGGACAAAGATGAGAGAAATTGGAGAGTAAATTGGTAGCAAAGTGGCAATGTCCCTTTGAAATTATGGAGAAAGTAGATGAAATAATCTATAAAGTTTACCAGCCAGGGAAAAGAAAACCTGAGCAAATCTATCACATTAATTTCTTAAAACCTTGAAAGGACAGAGAGACTTTACTGACAGTACCAACCCCCCAAAAGGACATGGCCCCCATGACACCTCAGGTACCTATACCTGAAACTTCGTCAGTGGCCCGACAGAATGAAGTTAAGAAGTTTGTGAGAAAGAATGGAGACTTTTTCTCTCACCTACCCAGACTGACCACAATAATACAGCATGACATAGTTACACAGCCGGGTGTCCGTGTAAATGTAAAGCCCTACAGAATACCCGAGGGGAAGCAGTGGCAAATGAAATAAAGAACATGTTAGAGTTGGGAGTGATCAAGGAATCTCACAGTGATTGGTCAAGTCCCATAGTGTTGGTCCCAAAGCCAGATGGAACAATCAGATTCTGTAATGATTTCAGAAAATTGAACAGTGTGTCTACGTTTGATGCTTACCTGATGCCTCGGGTAGATGAGCTCATTGACAGGTTGGGAATGACCCGATACATAACTAGCTTAGATCTTACTAAAGGCTATTGGCAGATACCCTAATGGAATCTGCAAAAGAAAAGACAGCATTCTCTACCCCCGAGGGGTCCTTCCAATATAAGCTGATACCGTTTGGTTTGCATGGTGCTCCTGCATCATTCCAGAGAATGATGGACAGAATGTTAAGACCACACACCACTACGCAGCTGCCTATTTGGACGATGCAGTCATCCACAGCCCAGACTGGGAGTCTCATTTTCCCCGGTTGCAATCAGTAGTAAATTTGCTTAGGAAAGCAGGTCTTACTGCCAACCCCAAAAAGTGTGCTATAGGCTTGGAAGAGGCCAAATACTTTGGCTACATTATTGGTTGAGGACTGATTAGGCCTCAGATCAATAAAATTGAGGCAATTCAAAAGTGGCCCCAACCTATAAATAAAAAGCAAGTCCTGGAATTTCTTGGAATCACAGGGTACTATGGGTGCCACCATTGCAGCCCCACTGACACATCTGACAAAATGTAGGGGGTCGTTTATGATTGAGTGGAATCCTGAGGTGGAGACAGCATTTCAAATGTTGAAACAAGCTCTCTGTGCCCAACCTGTGCTTGTGACCCCAGGTTTTACAAAAGACTTTGTGGTACAGATGGATGCCTCTGATGTGGGACTCGGTGCTGTACTGTCCCAAATCAGAGATGGGGAGGAGCACCCCATGGTATTCTTGAGCAGAAAGATAATAAACATGAGAAAAACTATGCAATTGTTGAGAAGGAATGTTTGACTATCAAATGGGCCTTGGAAGCCCTGAAATATTATCTGTTGGGGAGACAATTCAAATTGGTTACTGATCATGCCCCTCTCAAGTGGATGTGCGATAACAAAGATAAAAAAAAGTCGAGTGACAAGGTGGTTTCTTGTGCTACAAGCACAGTGGAGCAGAGAGCTGGGAAACTTCAGGTTAATGTAGATACTCTTTACCATGTCAATTGCTTGCTTGGGACAGTTGCTCAGCCGCAGTGGCTTGAGCAGAGGGGGGAGATATGTGACATTATGAAAGGTGAGTTGATTGATGGACGCTATCTGTCACCTCACATGCATTCATATCTAGGAGGCTAAGGTGGAGTCCAGTCTGGGTTTTCCAGACCACTTTGGCAGAGTTGGTTCCGGACCGGAATTTGTGGTCCACTGATGACCACCAATAGGTGGTATAAATAAAGAAGGATTGGATTAAGAAGTTGCTCTTGGCCTGGGACTTGGATCCATACCTGAGAGAGCTGTGGATGAAAGAATTTGCTTTGTACAAGAAAGGAAAAGGTTTGCAAACCGTTTTTTCTGTTGGTGACAGGAAGAAGCCCTTCACTTGTGAGATAGGAATCTCTTCTGCTTAGTTAGTTCCTGGATGGCAAGGATTTATTTTCTGTTCTGTTTTGTTTATGATGCATGCAACCTTTTAAATAAAACTGGCTACAAGTCTAATTTTTAAGAAAGACCTGCCGTCTGGACTATCTTTTTCCCAGGGAAGGTGATCCCCCATCTGAGCTAACCCCCACGATATATATACAATTTATTATAATAAAAGGAAAAATAAGATATGTGTAATGTGCAATACAGTGACCACACTGTAAATGAAGAAAAACATCCATACTTACATTCTCTTCAGCCTATATTTGATTGACAAAAACAGTGGTGCTTTTTAATGTTGTCATTTTTTAAGCCAAATTTAATTGGTTACAGTTCAGACAGCATCCTGCTATAAGCAGATGAATATTCATCACATGACTGCTTTTATAATGGAACTGTAGAATGTTACTGTTGATAAACTTTAATTCATAATTCCAGAGTTACACTGTTTTACGTTCTTGTGCGTTTCAAAAGACACTTTGTATAAGAAAGCTAACTGAATTTTAAAGTAATACAGAGATAAGTACAGAAATGGCAACACACAATAAATGCCTTCCAACATTTTCATCAGTACAAGATATTTTGCATGTGGTATTGCCAATTTTAAATACTGTTGTGTATATATTTTTTCATTTTCTTTGTTTAAATACAGATGCATGCTTGACATGTTATTTTCTACTATAATTTTCAGTTTTGGATAGAGAAGAGTTAACATTTTTGTCAGATTCTTATTTCTATCTGTGACTTCACTGAGGAAATTTTCCACCACTTTCTCACTTTCTTTCACTGAGGTGGTGGTACAAGGTACCAAGGAATGCAATTGTCACTAGAGCTGTAATCTACAAAAATGGAATTTAGTTTGTTTCTATTGCAAATATTTATTATCACTTTCTGTTCTGACAAAATTATTTAAGTGATTTGTGGGATTCAAATGTTTACTTAATCTTTGGGAAAATTAGGATAGAGCAAAGATGTGTAGATGTTTCAGTTTGGATCAGTGGCCTGTGATCTCTTGCATCATAGCATTACTGGTTGAATATAGTATAAATTTAGAAAACCCTTTGATTTCTATTCATTAAAAAGAAAGCACAGTGCCTGATCTGTATGCAATTACAAAAACGTTTGAATCAGGAGGAGCCCCCGGTTTGGTCCGATTACAACTTGTTCAGGCATTCATCCAAGTGCCGGGCTTTTTGTACTGCTGCTGTATATAAAATAGGTTCCTTTTTCTCCTCCATGTCAAGGTTGTCAAAGAAGTGGCAGGTCCTTAGCGATCAATGACATCATCTGTCATCTGTCTGTTTATTTACTGGTTGAGATAGTTTAAAAAGTGTGGGTTTCCCATAATACATACCTGGTCCTTCAGGTCTGTCATGGATTTTAAGGGTGAGCTCACATGGATCCCCCCAAATAATTCATAACAAATCCAAAGTATATGACTTGAAATTTGAGGGAGATCTCACACCTATTGTATTTTAAAGGGAAACCCAATGTAAAATTCAAGAAAAAACGTGCAGTGTCCCTTCCAAAAATCCATACCAGATCCATATCTGAGTATGCAGCCTGGCAAGCTAGAAAAAACAAGGACAATTGTGCACCCCCCAGAACCATACCAGGCCACATGCCCCTACTGTGGTTGGGTACTGTCCCTGGGGGACCACCCTGGAAAATCACCTTGCCCCTGTGTTGATGAGGGTCTGGACAAGAGTCGGTATTACTGGATGACATGATTGCTTGATGATGATGACATGATAATTTATATCATGAGACTTTTTTTTAATTAACCTCCCTAGCGGTCTGATTATGTCAATATTTCTGAGCTCAAACCAGCACATTGTTTTCAATGGAAATATGTTGTTTTTTTATTGTAGGCCTGTAATTCTTAGGAATAACTCACTGAAATCTGTCCGAACAAGAGTCTAGTAAACATCCTAGGTATGATAAAATTTGAACCACGAAATCATAAATTATAATATAATAAATAATCATAAAAAAAATAATAATAATAAAAAATGTAATTCAATAATATAATCAAACCAAAAACAATGAAATATGAAATAGAGCGCCAAGGTCGCACATCACTGAGCTTAGTCGCAAAATCGTTTTCAGTGTCTGATGATGAATTTCCCCACTAATCATTATCACTCAATTCTGCAAGTGGTTCTAATTTACTATCGCTGTTCTCTAGCTGGTCTAAAATTGCTTTTGACCTAAAGGGCCAGTTCCGTCCTCTGTACATGATGTGCGTTCCAACACTCGCAGGAAACGGAAGACGGATGCCGGCATCGGCTGGAGGACATGGCCGGAGACACTGCAGGGGGGACATCGTGGGAACGCAGGACAAGGAAAGTGATGGAGGGATCCCTGAGCAACGTTGCAGGGTAATCCCGAGTGTACTGAAAGTTGACCCTGAGCTACACTCGGGAATACTGCCAGGGGGGTTAAAGGACTATGTACAACACTACATGTGTATTTTTAGTTACTGTTTAAATTTTTTGTGAATAAAGAGGGGTACAATCCCTCCTGTTCATGCCCTGCTGGGCTGAATGCTCAGATGAAGGCCTGGTATTTTTTTGGGTTTTTTTTTTCAATTTTTACAAGGAGTCTGGTACAGAAAATAGGAGGGGGACAAAACATCATGTTTTTTCTTTTGTGGGGCCCTCCTTAACATCCACATGTCCTTAGTAAAGTCAGTTTTTTTGTAGTAGGTTGTATACATTGCACAAATAGGCCACTTCAAGGGCAGATTAGGGGCATCTCCTGGGCATGTTACTTATAGGAAATTTTGCATTTTTAATGTTTCATTTAAGCATTAAAATTGCTCCTTAGGGCCTATTTGAATTGAAAAAAAATAGGTTTTAACCCAATATAAAGCCAATTTTCTACTTCTTGTCAAACACCTAGCTGCCCTGTGAGTAAAGCTAGATGTCTTCTTGAAAGTCTTTATTGGTCTCTTGGTTCAGTAGGATCCAAACACCAAAAATGGCATACCTACTGTGATATTTCAGTAGTAGTGGCTCACGTTTGTTGTGCTTTCAAGTGGATTCAGGTTTCAGGGCTTGTTGGTCCATTTTATTTTTTAAAAAAAGTTAAAAAACAAATGGCTTCCCTAACAGGTGTTTCCACCATCAACATGAAATATACAAAACTAAATTAAAGTAAATGACTCCTGGCTTTTTTCTTTTGCAGCACTGATGCTCAGGCCTTAGCTTCAGGTTGTTTGGTCCTACATACCAAATCCTAGCACCATTTTGTTCTAATGCATGCTCTTTACTTCTGTCTCTGGCACTATCAGCTTTCTCTCTTTTGCAGATTCCCGCAGCTCTGGTCCTCAGGCTTAGGGCCTCTGCTTGTTCTGTCACAGACTACATCAGAACCTGCACTTGCACTGTGCAGATACGCATGCTCCAGTTGCCCCTTTTCAACCTCATGGACTCCTGGGGAAGGGTGGAGTTCTGAACTGATGCTATACTCTTTAATATAACAGGTGTGCACAACTGCTGGTCTCCAGAAAGACATGGACATGGGATTGGAGGCTTCTTCCCACCCAAAGCTCTTTAAAGCCTCTGTGCTGATCCAGGCCCTAGATCTGGAAAACCCTGAGAAAACCAAAAGCTTAGTTTTCTCTGCTCTAAACATAATTTATGGAGCCTATCACTTTGAATAAATGGGAATCCTCTGTTATCTTCATTTCCACTAATACAGTGGCAGGGCATTTCACTGTCACACTACCTAAGCTTTTCTACTACTTCAGGGTCTTACCGATCCCAACACAAGGTCATATATTGTACATCAACCAATGAAGCATTTTACATTTGGTACTGTACCACAGCATATTAGCAGATGGCATCGCTGTATCTAATTTGAAGCACTATTATATAGCAGCCCAAATCGTGCCACTTAGATCAATCAGCCATAATATTATGACTACCCACCTAATATTGTTCAGTTCCCCTTTTTGCCATCAAAACAGCTCATACCAATTTAGGCATGGACGTCGTATGCCGTAAAAGTATGCTGTGATATCTGGCAGAAAGTTGTCAGTGGCCAATCACTGCCTCAGCCCGCTTGCCTTTTTCCTATATGACAACTGTATCCTGTTGTCATCTCTGCCCTAGGTAGGTGATGCACACACATCCAGGAAGCCACATGATGTAAAAGAAAACATGATTCATCAAACCAGGTTACCGAATTCATACTCTGTAAACCAGTGCTGCGTAACATAAATTATATAATTTATACCAGGGGTCCTCAAACTTTTTAAACAGGGGGCCAGTTCACTGTCCCTCAGACTGTTGGAGGGCCGGACTATAGTTTAAAAAAAAAAACTATGGTCATCTCCTGTACTGTGTCCACATTTGTTCAGAGACTGCGGACATAAAACGGCGGCGGGAATACTGGGCCGGCCGCTCTATAAGACGCACAGACATTTCCCCCCAAGTGTGTCTTATGGAGCAAAATAGTGTCCCATCATTGGTGTCAGTGGAAGGAATAGTGTCCCATCATTGGTGTCAGTGGGAGGAATAGTGCCCCATCATTGGTGTCAGTGGGAAGAATAGTGCCACATCATTGGTGTCAGTGGAAGGAATAGTGCCCTATCATTGGTGTCAGTGGGAGGAATAGTGCCCCATCATTGGTGTCAGTGGGAGGAATAAAGCCCCATCATTGGTATCAGTGGGAGAAATAATGCCCCATCATTGGTGTCAGTGGGAGGAATAATGCCCCATCATTGGTGCCAGTGGGAGGAATAGCGCCACATCATTGGTGTCAGTGGGAGGAATAGTGCCCCATCAATGGTATCAGTGGGAAGAATCGTGCCCCATCATTGGTGTCAGTGGGAGGAATAGTGCCTCATCATTGGTATCAGTGGGAGGAATCATGCCCCATCATTGGTGTCATTGGGAGGAATAGTGCCCCATAATTGGTGTCAGTGTGAGGAATAGTGTCCCATCATTGGTGTCAGTGGGAGGAATAGTACCCCATCATTGGTGTCAGTGGGAGGAATAGTAAGTCATTGGTGCCAGTGGGGGGGGTGGAATAGTGCCCCATCGTTGGTGTCAGTGGGGGGAAGAATAGTGCCCCATCATTGGTGTCATTGGGAGGAATAGTGTCCCATTATTGGTGTCAGTGGGAGGAATAGTACGTCATTGGTGCCAGTGGGGGGGTGGAATAGTGCCCCATAGTTGGTGTCAGTGGGGGGAGGAATAGTGTCCCATCATTGGTGTCAGTGGGAGGAATAGTGTCCCATCATTGGTGTCAGTGGGAGGAATAGTGAAAGATCATTGGTGTCAGTGGGAGGAATAGTACGTCATTGGTGCCAGTGGGGGGGTGGAATAGTGCCCCATCGTTGGTGTCAGTGGGGGGAGGAATAGTGCCCCATCATTATTATCAGTGAGACCAATGAAGGGGCACTATTCCTCCCACTGACAGCAATGACACTTAACTAGCCGACCCCTGTTCCAGCATGGTGCTGCTGCAGCCAGCATACCTGGTTGCAGCAGTACCATCTGCACGGCACACTTACTGGGCGGTCAGCTGTCCTCCTTCCTTCACTTCGGCCTCTCCCTCCCTTGATTTTCGCGGGGCCACCTGGCTCCGCCTCCTCGCCGGTGATTGGCTGCCTGTGTGCCTTTCCTGAGCTACAGTACTGGCGCCCAATCACCGGTGAGGAAGTGGAGCCGAGTGGCAGCGCGGACATCGAGTGAGGGAGCGGCCGGAGTGAAGGAGCTGCGCATCCTGGACTGGATCGTCGTGGGAATAGGACCGGAGCCAGGTAAGAGACAGCAGCCCCCAGCCCACTCCTGTACTTAGTGTCCCCTGCCAGCGGGCCGGATGAATATGTTCGGCAGACCGCATGTGGCCCGCAGGCCGTAGTTTGAGGACCCCTGATTTATACCCTATGTGCAATTCTCATAATAAAGTGCCTGTGCAATTTCCCATATACATAAACAATGTGTTCATCTTGCGACACAGAAGTCCCATATAACATAGAGAGTTCTTCTATAATATATGCATTCTTCTTAATAAGGTTACATTCTTGTTAACATATGTGCACTCTTCCTGCCATGTGCAAGATCACCCTTCGGTGTTTCTCCTCCACCAACACACATTATGTACTCTCACCTCCTTATTTTGACCTATAAATGTTTAGGTCAAACAGTGCCTTTCCCTTTTAACCAGGGTAGGTATAATTCCTTTATTGCTCCACTCTCCTCCACACTCTAATCCAGAATAATCTTCCTATTTCTTATCCAGCATATCCTCCAAAAATACAGAAAAAACGCCCATCAAGGAAGCAAGTTTCTTAAAACAATGTTTCCAATAGGCTTTGCTATTGGATGATCACATGTCAAAATCTTTGGACGTACATGTTCTCAAAGAAGTACATACAAATTGGAAATCTTGAAAGTTGCTTCCCATAAATGTTGTCTTATTTTCCCCTTCTTGGAATTTTACATAGTCCTACCTTTTCCCCAGCCTATGGTAACCCACAAGCCTTCCAATGGTGGCACACTAAAGGCATTAGATACGTTTATGACCTGTTGACCATCGATAGCATTAAATCGCTGTGGTACATTAAGGAAAACTGGCAAGCTACAGTGTTTTGAATCTCAGCCTATTCACGTAACCCTCCCCCCACTGATATTTGATTGTTTTTGTGCTACTTCAAGAGGAGTCCCCATTTTAAAATATGTTTACTTGCCACAGACTGTTTAGGTTTCATATTGAAGTGTGGTTTAATTACTTTGCTTGTTTGTAGCTGATGTTCATCAGGGCAGTGCCCAAGCCCCCTTTGGCATTTGTTTGACAATCGCCGGTCTATGTGCCTAGAAAACTGGCATAACTGATTGTTAACATTTGCTTCCCATTGACTCTCAATGGCGTTTCAACCCCTGAATCTTGTTCACTAAACCCACCTTGAATCAAACCTACATATGTATGGCTCATTCTTAATTGTAAAGAGTTTGTTATATCTTCAGAAACCCCTACATGACCCAGATTATGATTATAGCAAGTGATGTTTCACACTGTTGCATTGGTTGCAAAGATAGAAAAGATCATGGGTGAATTATCCTCCTACTGTTTGTCACAAACAGCATTAATAAATTAACCAGCAAATATATAGCCAACAAAAATGGAAACTTTGTTAAGGAAAAATTAAAAATGTGGTCTCTCTAGTAAACCCTTAGTGAATCGAGGCCAACGTTCTAATTTGGAGCAATGCAAAGTATTCAGAGTCTAAAATGTGCATTTAGGTTCATTATTTAAATAATAATATGTGTAGTATTTACAAATAAGCAACTACAGGTAAACAGCTTATATCTAAGCTTCCAGAAGTACCAACTTTGTTTTTAAAATATTGATTCAGTCTAAACTCTTAATAATGACAAAATGTGCAATGACAGACAAGTAAATTAATAGAAATAATCTCTTTCCAGTTCTTTTTTTTAATTATTACCTTTGGATTTTCTTCAAAGATTTAAATTTCATTCAATAGGAAATACATTTAAATGCATTTAAAATCAGTTTCCGTGGATGCTGGGAAGTTGTTCTAGGATATATTTTTATGCAAAATGGATTTGTTCTATTCTCAGATAAATCTTACAATAATCCCTTGCTTTGGAGCTTATAGTTGCTGTAGCCAAGGTTAATTAATTAGAAATATTAAAGCTTGGATTAACACTTGGAACTGATTGGCAAATGAGTTGCTTACTAACTGCACTGGTTTTCAAAGGATATGTTTTTAAGCTCAGTATCACCAGAAAACAAAACACTTTTCATTTTTGTAAAATTACACAAGTAGCAGGTTCACTTTTAAAGATTAGACCATAAAAGAGAACTGGAGAACCAAAGTTAAAGGCTGGTCAAAGGAATCTTAAAGGCAGCAATATTTACTGTATGTATAATGTTAATAGTGATCGTTCTGAAAGTTTTCAATAATGGTGGTCCTAGGTTTTTTTATATCCTTCAATGTACAGTGGAAGTATAGCCAGAAGGTTAGAGTGATGAGTTATTGAAAACAGATTACTGATTTTTTTTGCATGATAATAAAACAGCTCACATATTGTATGTTTAAAGAATTACTGTATATTGTAATAATTAATGTATTTATTTTTTTGCCAATATACATATTATAAAACTCTGCAGTGTTTTAGACAGAACCCTGTACCATTATGTAATAACAATCTAAGATCCCTTATATAGTCTATCATATTTAAAACTCTTATAAAGAATTTCAAACCCTTCTTCTCACACACTAATATAAATTATATGCAGTTAAGACATTCATTATTGTTAATAAACCTATTTAAGGACATGTGTCAGTAATTAAAAGGATGAGTTGGCAACCCTTTTATACAGTCACATAGAGAAGCCATACAAACACTAGCAGATATTATTCATCATTCTTGCTTTGTTTTTCTAGTTTCCGTACTAGCAGGGGAAAACTTGGGTCCAAAAGACAAGGTGAGAAAAGCATCCTCAGAGCAAAAGACCTAAAAAGAACTTCAGCTTTCCACATGGCAAGAATATGCTGATATTGCCTGTACTCGGGAAAATACCAATAGCACTAGACAGAAACAACAATATTATCTTAGGATTTCATAAAGTTAATGTTGTATTATTTCAATCTTAGCAACAGAACAAATTAAACTTGGAATAAACGGTGGAAACATTCTCATGAAAATTAATTACAGTGAATTGTTTTCTGTCTTTATATTGTGCATTAAGATGCCTTCAGGGTGTCGTCAGAGTTTGGAAAATGTTGTGTTTCATTTGATAAATTCAAATTATTTATTTCTCCTGCAATAATATTGCATGATGGGCTGTGATGATTAACTACATTTGTCCTGAAGTATGTGCAGTAGTAATGCATCTTGTGATTCACTGATAAGCTCCAGAAACTCCAGAACTGATAAAAAATAATTTAACTTTTCAGTTAAAAATGTTCTAGAGAGTACATAGCAAATCTACGCAAAGAAACAATACTGATTAGGATTTCTTCACTTGGTTTATTAGTGAGTTTTTGATTCATTTGTAATATTTTTCTTCCTTTCAGTAAGGCCAGATTATTCAAAAACCATACTTGATATCCTATCCTCATGCTGGTCTGCCAAACTTGCTTATTGGTATAATATGTGCACTTTAGTCACAAAAGTGTCAAATCATATGCTGTAAGTAACATTTAGTAGGGCATCTGTTGATCCTTTCTGCAGTTGGAAGTGCAAAAAATGGAGAACCCCTTCGAATCACATGGATTTCTACAATGGTTCCTAAAATTTACCTGGGATTCAGTTATATTTAGGAACATAAAAAAATTATGGGTACCATATTCTAAATGCATGCACAGTATCAAAAAGAAAAAAAAATGTACTTTTGAGGTACCCCACATGGACATTGTGGTTAAAATTTCTCAGAATTGTATTAAATACGGTAGTCGCAGTATTAACACCATCATAAAAATACAGCAACATTAATTCACAATCTGGTCACTTTGGATAAGTGTCCAGAAAGGAGATGTAATTTCTGCTCGACATGAGATTGCATTTAAAACCCAGTATTAAGTCATTTAAAAACATGTGAAACAGCATCAAAGATTAAATAAAATAGATATAGGATGCTTTTGTTAATTTTTTCTTTTATAAGTTATTAATTTTTTTTTTGTTTTTGTTTTCCTTTTGTTTCCCTTTTGTTTCTCTTTAGGGTTTATATGTTTGTATTAGTTGCAGAGTGTGGATACATTGAAAAAATATAGGAGTAGAATATTTATTCTGCTTATTTTCATTAATTGTTTTAATGGTTTGATGTATTCTATAACAGGTCTTCAGCAGGATGCCCTGTAAATTGGTGGTGGGAAATTAAATTTACTCGATAGCCATTTCTCTGAGACATTTGATGGAATCTGTTATAATTTAATCATGTATGTTTAATTTAGCTTAATGAGTTAATTGTTTCCTGATTTATATGTTTTTCTATTTATATGTATGGATAGACTGTGGTGCATGCATAATGCATGCATAATGCAAACAATAGCATAACCAAAAGATGATATTACACAGGATACATACAGTTCGCACCAGCATGTAAGCCAGGGGACATGCCAAGGTAAAGTGCAGGGGTATATCGGGGAAGCCAAATATCCTACCTATTGCTAAGAGAAATGCATTAGTGCATAGCCACAATGCATTTTCAAGGAGCCTATTGACTCCAAATATGTTCAACAATAATATCAAGGATTGTTATCTACATAACTAAAGTATAAATAAAGAATTAGAAACTGATACAGCAACATTCAAGCAGAAATAGCATTATGAATGTGGATGTCTTGGGTTTAGGCCAGCTTATTTTCCAAACTTGCCCATATGAACAAATTTCTTTACTAACTGCTGTGCGCACTGTCAACACTGTATAGATTGCATATATCATCCAGCATCCCAAGATCCAGTGTTCTGGCAGCTGCACCAAGACTTCCCATGTGAACAAAATTCAGTCAGTCTGAGAGCTTCTTGACCACTCACATAAAACCTTGTATTTTATTAATAAATACAAGGCTTCCTCTGATGGGATCAGATGAAGAGTATGACATCATACATCCACCTCAGCCAATAAGAGGAAGCCTTGTATTCACTAATAAAATACAAGGCCTCTTGTGAATGGCTAAGCAAAACTCAGCCTGGCTTGATTTGGTTTTGGCAGCAGATGGGAAGTTCCCATACAGCTGCCAGAGCACAGCGCCACATACTGTATGTAGCTTTTACGACATACAGTTTGTACATTGTTAAGCTTTAAGGTTAGGCTTTAAGGGTTAAGCATACTCATGCTTTAAAAATGATAAGATGCAAGGGAGCCAATTAAGGTACTGTTTTTCAAATCAAGTTGTCACTATATAAATGTCTCATAAGACATAAATTAAAGGGTAATACTCCATTGGTAATTTAATTCACTCCAAACAATATACATATCCTTAGGTAATGAATATGTGCTTACCTTACAATCAACAGAGTGCATGTAGATCCTGCACGCACCTCCCATTTGGCTAGTTCCCTTTGTTAAGCAAAGGTGTCCTTTCTAATGGCTACTATCCACGTCAAAAGAGGGATATTGCCAAAAGGGCTAAAGTAATAATATACATAAAGTAATAAAATAAAAAAAAGTCAGAAAAAAAGACAATTAATACATATACGGCATATTATGACTGTAATCCATATTATATTTACATTTTTGATTTGGGTTTTAGATATACTTTAATAATCTGTATTCCTAGAAATCCTTTGTCAAGCACACTGGATATACAGTATATATAAAATTACAATTGGCTCATACACATAACAGTTTCCATTAAAATGTTTTTTAAAATACCGTATATACTCGAGTATAAGCCGACCCGAATATAAGCCGAGGTACCTAATTTTACAACAAAAAACTGGGAAAAACTATTGACTCGAGTATAAGCCGAGGGGGGAGGAATAGTGCCCCATCGTTGGTGTCAGTGGGGGGAGGAATAGTGCCCCATCGTTGGTGTCAGTGGGGGGAGGAATAGTGCCCCATCATTGGTGTCAGTGGGGGGAGGAATAGTGCCCCATCGTTGGTGTCAGTGGGGGGAGGAATAGTGCCCCATCGTTGGTGACCCCTGCTCCAGCCTGGGCTCGCTCGCTCCCTCCCTCTCCCATGGTACACACTTACCGGTCAGATGTCTTCCTTCTCCGGCCGCTCTCCTCCACTTCACTCGCTCGATCTTCGCGGTGCCGCTCGGCTCCTCCTCTCCAAGCTCCACCTCCTCGCCGGTGATTGGGCGCCTGTGTGCCTCTCCTGAGCAACAGTTCCGGCGGCCAATCACCGGCGAGGATTGATCCCGGGGGTGTGTCCAGATGACAAGCACGGCATTTCATCTGCAGACGTTGACTCGAGTATAAGCCGAGGGGAGCGTTTTTCAGCACAAAAAATGTGCTGAAAAACTCGGCTTATACTCGAGTATATACGATAATATTTCTAAACACTATATCACTAAGGAAAAACAAAAGGCCTATGGTGATATTCTTCCTCTTTGGTATGTATTGCTATTTTTACTTTTAGGTTTAGCTGGAGCACACCATTGAAAGTTTCTGACAATAGGTTCAGACAGCTAGGATGGGACAAATTGTTATAATATCAATGACTAGTGGTATTGCTGGAATTAAGTTACAGATTCAGTTGTCTTTCTACAAATTGCTCAATTTGTTATAGAAGATAAGAATAAACTTCTCCATTTTAAACTTGAAAGTTATCTAATTTTTATTAAACATTTACCTTAAAACATTTACCTATGGATTTTCTTTGTCTGCATGAGTCATTGCACTGTACAGAAAGCTGAAAAGAATAAATGTTGGTAGAAAATCATTTGCATATAAAAGACCCTGTTGATCTAGAAACAAATACATTCTGCTTCCAGACACATATTTATGAGCTTCATTAAAGCTTTACAAATAGAAGTCTCTGGTCATTTTGAGCTGATCAGGAGACTGATAGTAAAGCACTTTATGTTTATTTTAAAGTTAATGTGTTTAAAATGGGCTATTGACAAGCTAACAGTATTTTTAAAGGCATTATACAATCTAATCAGCAATTGATTGGTACTAAAAATAATTCAGTGATATCTCATTTACAACAAGAACAGTTTTAGTGCACATATTTGGGAAAAAAAAGTTACTTGAAAAATGGCATGATTATTAAGGGGTTATTCCTTAATTCAATTTTGTTTTATTTTATGAATCATTGATATATTATGCAGTTCTTTAAATAAAACATTGAACATTGTTCATTAGTTCCTGCTACTGTTAAATTAATCGTTACATGGAGGTCAGACATTTCCAGGTCCAGTTTGAATTAAAAAAAAACAATTTTAGTTCAAAGCATTGACCAACCAACTTTTTATGTAATTTAAGGACTCCCATTCTATTATTTCTGTACTGTCCCATTAAAGCCATGGATTTGCAATTCATTGGATTTATCTAACCACAAGAGACTGACCATAAAGCTTAGCCAGCAACTTAGGACGCATAAAATCCTAAAAAAAAAGCTCAAAAAATGAAAATTTTCATATTTTGCAGCTTACCAATTTTTATATTGTGGCTGCATTTGATTTTTTTATTTTTTTTCTTTTATGTTACCTGGTGATCCAGCCAGTAAGTATATATTTTTCAACTTCCTTTAACAGACCAGGATGTCCAGAAAAAGTGGCAGTTAGAGGGATGATTAAAACTATTTAACACTGACCGTGGTCAGCTTTTATTAATTTATGTAAAACCTTTAGGGTGCATGCACCCGCAGTTCAATTATTGTACATGTGAGCTGCAAGAAGTAGATGCAAGAAGTAGCCCCACTGAAAGCAATGGGAGGCTGCTGGCTCCCACAGCTAATCATGCCCACTCACTTGCAATTGTTCATGCAGTGATCACATGAGAGTGATTAGCCTTGGACACAGACTGCCTGCATCCAGGGCTGATAATTTGCATGTGAACACTAGATGAGAGATTACATATAAATGTTGCAATTAGCTGCAGGAGCTGGCAGCCTCCCCTTGCTTTCAATGGGGCTGCCCATTGCAGCTAATCACAAGAACCCCCATTGACTGAAGGTGCATTTGCAAGTGTGAATGCACTCTTATCACACAAACAAAAAAAAAAAATTTTGCTGCAATTAGTTAAAGAGAGTTCAGCTATAATTTTCAGGCAAGTTTTGTTTTTTGGGGTTTTATACTGTTTTAATTCCCAAAGTGAAACGCAAAACGACTACATGATTCATCTTCCTGTAATCTACTGTAAACTGAAACATTAGGCTTAATTCACAAAACTAACACATCAGGATAAGGATGTTTATTTAAAAGAGGGTCAATTAACTTCAGCTGAATTCATTATTGTTGGCAAATTACTGTGACTTATATAAAGATCATTATATGAAGCTTTGTGAATTGAGCCTTTTATCCTTTATTCTAACATGTAAGATGGTGGCCAAATATTCACCACTCATCCATTCAATGCCAAAGGCTTAACCACTTTCTTCAACAACTCCAAGCTTAAGTTTGCATGTATGTGCTAACAGTGCTTATAGAGCTGGCCAACATTTTGTAACAATAGAGAATGAATCAAATTGTGTGAAAATATCTAACCCAGCCCGTATAGATCAGACTCATGTTCTATGGATATCTCAGACAGCAGCATATGTGCATTACTTGCAGACTGTCCTCCAGGGAGCTTACAGTCAGCTTTGCTGGATATTTATGAGTGGTTTCAATTGTTTCCTCTGAGATACAATAGCTCTAGAGTTTATTAGCTACTCTTCTGGGCTCCATTCTATAATAACATAAACTTATTTGACGAACAATAACTACTGTACAGCTCAACCTTGCTTTTGACTCATAAAAACAATGATCTGCAATCTAAATTTAAATTGTTACTAAACCCACAACAGTAAAATCAGTCTGTATATGCGGTAAAGCATGCTTGTTATACTCACTGTGGAACTTAAGGGGTTAATCCTCTGCATTGTGTAAAAAGGCTGTTTGATCCTTTCTTCTCTGCCCCTCCTCTTGTTCAAATGTCCATGCCTTATCTCAGACTGAACCCATAGCCCTTCTGCACATGCTCAGTTTAGAGTGTATTGCTAGAGAGTTTTTTTTTCTTTGGAGAGTGCATGTGATCAGCACAGGGCCAATCAACACTGTCCAGACAGCGGTCAGGGGTTTTGCATCCTCTCACAAGCTTTAACCAGTGCTCAGCTGAGGTCACAAGACTGCTCTAACTGCTGATGAGAAAAGGTATTTATTTACTAAAATAATTGCACTTCCATGTTCTGTATACTGTAGGAGACCAGATAGAGAGAATGCAGAGTCCTGGGTTTACTAACATTTTAACAATCTACAAACATACATGATGCAAACATGGACAATACAAATAAGGGTATGAAAAATTGCATTTCCTGGAATGTGTGAACTGGATGCTATTCCTTCAGTGGATATACATGTGCATGTTTTTGGGAACATTATTCAGAAACATTTTTCTTCATACATATTATGGGTGCTATTTTTTTCACTGATTGTACTGAGCGAAAATAGACAAACAAAAATTAAATATTTAAAAAAAAAATTAATAGGATAAGATTTTTTTTATATATAAGCAAAGTTTTTTCATTTTCCAAAGGAAAAAAATTACAGAGAAAAGCCAAAACATTAGAAATGAGGTGTCCGTGCTGTACAGTATTACAAAAAAAGTACATTTGACTAAATATATTTATATAGAAGAATTACATAGAAAGTAATTTCCAGACAAAGGCAAGAAAAAAAATGCTGAAGAAACCCGTACAATCCAGCAACACAGAAATAGAAAGAGAAAATAAAATTTCTTAAGAAAACCATAACAACAAATATAAAACTATAGGGGGCTGGGGGGGGGGGGTTACATGCAATGGCAGGACATATGGAAGCAATTAAACCAGGTAAGAGGTGTCAAAGGGCAGCTGTCGGTTCCAAGAGAAGGTTTTACAGTTATCCGTCTGGAATTTGATCAGAATATAACATCCACCTCCTACAGATATTCTGAAACCTGTTGTTTTACTATGTGTATCCAACATTCCACCTCCATGATCCTATTTACCTCCCTCTTCCAATCAGCCAAGGAAGGGCAGACGACCTGCTTCCAAAATCTGGGGATTAAGGATTTTGCTGTGTTCAGCACATGCTGGATGACACTCTTTTTCTTTTTATAGGACTTAATGGAAGAGGGAGAGCCATGGAAAAGATAGTGTATGGGGGAGCAAATGATAGGCCTGTGAGTGAGTTTTCCAACCTATGGGGAATCAAGTCCCAAAATTCCCTAATCTTAGGACAGAACCACCATATATGGAGGTAGGTGCCCCTTTGTCTGCAACCCCTCCAGCAGCGCGCATCAGCGGTTGGATTGATCTGGGCTAGGCAGGAGGGAGTTCGATACCGTCAAGTCAGAAATTTATAGGAAGACTCTTGAGTACGCGTGCTGATGGATGTTGCATGGGTCAATGCAATGAGTCTAGAAGTTTGGGAAGGGGAGAATTCCAATTCAAGTTCGTTTTTCCATTCTCATATAACGTATGGAACGGACTGGAAATGGGCACTAAGAACCAATATGTACATATGGGAAAGTAAGTGCCTCAAATCTGGAAGACTAAGAAACAAAGATTCAAAAGGGGAAAGAGTATCCCTGGATCTCAGCTTAGACACTAACTTGCTAAATAAATCTGACAACTGTCAGTATGTCCAGTCCAAGAGCTGGAAGTGTCCAAATGAAGCCAGGCAAAGGTAGCAGTTTACCGTGAGGGGCGAATTTCACACAGGATGTGTCCCCGTCTGAACCCCAAGAGCGAAAGAATTTAAAGTCTTCACCTGATGGAAATCACAGGAAACCTCCCAAAGGCGCCAGTGGGGATGTCATGGGGCTTAGTGGCCAGTCGAGTACAATCTATCCCAAACTGCCAATGTGTTCCGTGCCAGTGGGGAGGTCCAGTCTGAGAGTCCTCTTGAGGTCATTGGAAGCCATGGTGTTCCAATGGCGCCAATATAAAATGCACACCAGAGTCATAGCACTATAATACAACTCAATGTACCAACCCAACCATCCAGTTTATGTCTACATAACATGTCATAAGAGAGTCTTGGTCATTTCACATGCCATATAAAGGTCAAAAAGGCCTGAAGTAAGCATTTAAAAAATGTCTGAGGCAGCGAGATAGGCATTGCATATAGCAGATAGATGATTCAAAGTAAGATAGTCATTTTAAGCGCATTTACCCTCCTGAACCAAGTAAAAGGATAATTCTGCCAAAGCTCTAGGTCCCCTGTCACTCTGTCTAACATCATTCTATATTTAAAGTCATAGAGAAGTTTGGGGTCAGGGGAGATAAGAGTTCCCAGGTAAGGTAATAACCGTAATAAAGGAATCCATTGTGGCAGAAGGAACATGAATGGGTAAGAGCAGGGATTGTTATAATTAATTTTAAAATTTTACAATAAGTAAAATTTACTAAATTCTTCCATGAGGACTGAAAGGGAGATTTGGAGGTTAGAGAGGTAAAAAAGGAGATCATCTGCCAACGATTTGTGCTCAGTAGAGCCAATAGTGATCCCTGAAATATCCCTATTGCTGCAGATTAGCTGTAGGAAGGGTTCTAGGACAAGGGAAAATAGCAAGGGGGACAAGGGACACCCCTGCCTAGTCCCATTACCAATACTGAAGCAATCAATCAATGTACCATTCACTTTCACCCAAACCCTTGGCTTTTGATATAAGACCCAAATCCAACTGATTTTAGTCAATTGTTTAGCTGGATATATATCTGACAAGGTAGACAACTTAGTGTAACAATTGATCTTGACCTCAGATAGATTCTAAGCTGATTGGATTGGCCTGTGTATGGTATTCTTAATCAATTCATGCCAAGGTACTCGTTGAGCTTTGAATATCTGGTTTAAGAGAGATCACGTGGTCAATTTGCATAGCCGTTGTCACATGTTGCTGAGTTACTGAAAGTCACCTGCTGCAATTTCTAGATAGCTGATTTCAGTTCATTAATATTTGAAAGTAATTGTTGGTTTGAATTTCTAACCATTATTTTGGATTAGATCATTATATTGTTATTTTGATTTGTTGATTATTTCATTACCATTTTGCACTGATTTTTATTATTAATAAATATATATTTTTATACATTAATGCTTTTCCTTTTATCTTCAAATTAGTGCAAATAAAGAATTCCGATTACCAGTTGATTTATGAAGATTAGTAGGGAATCTCCTTAATTCTAGATCCCTTCTTGTTTTCATAAATTGTATATTGATTATTTTCTCAGAGCTAAAGTTCTGACATAATGAAGTACCCAGCACAGTAGTAGGAGCCAGGTAACCTAAACAAATAGTACCCAAAAGAGTAACTGAAGCCAATGTACACCCCCAGGAGAAAAGAAAAAACACACCAACAAAGTAACCAATAATCAGAAACAGTAAACCATAATATCCTAAAATAGGATAAACCTACTAGTGGGATGGCAATCTCGGAGAGAGGGAGGATCCCCCTCCCTGCGAGGAGGCCAGTCCTTCAAAAGCAGATCGTCCTATGAGGGAGGTAGTGACCAACCACATTTAGGCCAAGATGCTCAGTAAGCCCTGGGCAGTAAGTGCAATCAGTAAAACAGAAAAATTGGAATCTTGGCCCCTGTGGTTCCTCTTGCGGGAGCTCCTGGAGGCCTGCTGCAAACGTTCAGTTGTTGCAGTAGGGGACATCACTGTGGAGGAAAATCAGGAAATCCATTTTGGGAGATCCAATATGTCAAGAAAGTAAGTGTAAGGGATTTCTGGTGAGACGAATCGTGAATAGAAATGCGCATGCGCATAGAAACGACCGGAGAAGAGTGGTCGGTTGTGCGCATGCGCGTGGAAATGCGCGATCGCGCACACGCACGTGCACGGCGAAGATTGGCGCCAGATGGGCTATTTAAAGAGTGCCTCTGCTCATGATAGGTGCTGACTGGTCTTCAGCTCCCCCGTGTCCTGCTTGTTCCTGTGTGATTCCTTTGTCCCTGACCTGACTCTGATTGCTCTCCTGATTGATACTGGTTCCTGACTTCAGCTCTGCTCCTGACCTTGGCTTTGCTTCTGATTCTGTACTGTACTGTCCACCTGTTGATGACCCTGGCTATTCCTATGACACTGCTCCTGTCTCTTTCCTGGCTACCTGCTGTGCTCTGGTGCATGCCTGGCGATCTACAAAACCCGCTCTGCTTGTTACTACTGTGTCTGAATCAGAAGATCATCAGTCTTCCAAGGTCATCATCTGCAAGAGCTGCAAACAACATCTACTGGCGCTCTTGTCCCCCTGGTCCCTAAACTCTCTCTGTTCCAACTCCAGTGAGGTCAGGGCTAGTGACACAAGTGAGGCCGACCTCGTCATTTCAGTCTCCCATCAGGTACGTGACAGTGAAGCAAGTCATCTTTAGTGCGCAGCATGGCAGTTTTCTCATTTTGAGTGACCATTAGGTGCAAAGGGAACCCCCATCGGTAGGAAACAATCACTTCACGAATGGTATCCAACAGCGGGAGGACTGCACGTCTCTGCATGACAGTTCCTCCAAGAGAGGTCTGGAAAGAAAGAGATGTTAACACCACCAAAGTAAATTTTTGGTTCATCAATTTTTTGCCTCCTTCAATGAATATTCATGCAGCCTGCAGATGACATCTCGTGGCTTGTCAGTATCTTGAGGTACAGGTAGTAAGGCTCTGTGGACTCTATCAAGCTTAATGGTCCCTGGTGCTGAATTGCCCAGAAGTTGGCGAAATATACCTTAAACCATGTGTGATAGGTTATGGGCCCGAGCGGCTTCAGGTAGCCCCCGAATGCCTCCTGTTCCTGTTTTCATAGTCATCAAGCTGGTCTAGTAGGGAGTTTAACACATTCTCAGGGAGTTTGGTGTTCTCATGCAAAGCAGCAATAGTGTGCAAAGAGTCAGCATGTCCTGTTTCCAGAGACCTTAATCTGTTCCTCAGTGCCACTGTATCTGCATGGAGCCCCTCAATTGCTTGTTTGAAAGAGAGTTCAACCATGCATATAAGTTGTTTTATATCCACCGTGGTGGGGAGAGCCCTAATATGTTCCCTTATGCCCCAGTCCTGCTCCTCCACATCAATCTCTGATTGTGGGGAGAATATGCCAGCTGAGCATGTGGAGGGTGAGGGGCTCTGGCACTGTACCTGAGAGCTGGCAAGCGGTAAGGGAGAGCCTCCGCAGCTAGCTGGTGGAGAGTCCTCATAACTGGGTGCCATCTTGGCTGGAAGTCCAGATCCATCAGCGAGGGGACCAAAAAATGAATGCAGCCCACAAGAGCAAGATATGCCACCGCCAGGTGGTAGGGAGGATGGATGACACTTAGGAGGCATGCCCGGGTATGGTAAGTGAGGTTGGAGAGCGGTGCTGCTGCTATCCCATGCCAGTGAGAATCTTTACACCATGGCAGTCAGGACACACACCCCAAATAGGATAAGATTTATATAGATAAATGATGTCGGCTGCTGGCTTTCGATGAGGAAGTAAAAATTAGATTAGTTTAGAGTAAATAGATGCAAAGGGGTTGATTTACTAAAATTGGAGAGTGCAAAATCTGGAGCAGGTGTGCATGATAGCCAATATTTATTTATTTATTATTATTTATTTATTTATTTATTTCAGGTACTTATATAGCGCCGTCAATTTATGCAGCACTTTACATATATATTGTACATTTACATCAGTCCCTAACCCTCAAGGGGCGTGCAATCTAAGGTCCCTAACTCACATTCATACATACATGGGCCAATTTAGACAGGATCCAATTCACCTACCAGCATGTCTTTGGAGTAAACTTCTAATAAGCTTCTAGCTTCAGTTTGTTCAGTTAAGCTTTTACAAAAAGAACCTGGAAGCGAAATGGTTTCTATGTGGAGCTGCACCAGATTTTGCACTCTCCAGTTTTAGTAAATCAACCCCCATGTGACAAGAAAAACAATATTAAAGGAGATTCTTGTGCCCACCATAACAGTATAAAATTGTCTTCAACTCCCTGTTGTAGCATATCTTTGATCATGGCTGCAGTTTGTTTTGAAATTAACTCCAAAGAATCTAGTTTCAGCAGAGTGACAGCCAGTGCATCTTACTGACAGTACCTGCACTGTACTTTTCTCTCTCTGCCTGAGAGGCACAGCTGTTATCAGTACAAAGTTCTTGCAAACTCCATGTGTGGCTACAATACAGTGGGAAATATCATCAGTGCAAACACAACACACTTATGGCCAATAAGATATGGGTTTGTAGAAGAAGTCCAAACATGCTCATGCTTGTTCTTTGGAAATGCTACATGGATGATTGTTCTTACTGGAAAGGAAGGAAACAGAAACAATTAGAAAAGTTTATCATGGGTATCATTAACAATTTATTTGAGATTCACTTTACGTTAACCAGCAGTAAAAGATCTGTAAACGTTTTGGATCCAACTGTATTTATAGAGAATAATTATATCCAAACAAAAGCTTTGCATAAAACCTAGGTACTCACATTTTTTTTATTTTAGATACCTAGAAAAATGGACATGTAATGTTTCTTTCAGCTAGTTCAGGAGGCTAAGAAGAAATTGTAATCAGTTACAAGACTATGGGGGAGATTTACTAAAACTGGATGCTGCAATTACAGTGCAATATCAGTGATAAAGTGCAATAAAATCAAAGAGCAAAAGGACCAAACACTATAATGTCCATCCGTTAAATGCTTTCCAGCTCAGTCCTCCAAAGTGCTTTCCTACATTCTGAATTCGTAATCAGTCATGAGTTCATCCAAAAATTTTAATATTTTTAGTGCTGTCTCAGAGTGCTCTCTTCCAGTGTTCCAAACACAAACATCATCCCCTTATGATATTGTAAATTATATGGTTTCTACACCGTGTTCCAAATTATTATGCAAATTATATTTTTCTCATTTACCTAAATAATTGATGTAAATAACAGTCAGCATAATTCTCATGTTATCAACTATTAAGAGTACAATTCAAATTTTATTGAACAAACCTCCTAATGATAACAGGATTTTTTTTAAACATAAAAAAGTTACAATGCACTGTTCCAAATTATTATGCACAGTAAGTTTCAAAACACTTTATAGGTTGTAAAGAACTGAAAATTGTCATTTGTTGTGTTTGCAGCATATTTACTGAAATCAAAAGCTATGTCAATCAAACTTTTAACAACATTTTAACTTTTTAAACATTTTAACAGGTCACGTTACATTTTAACATAGGACCCCTTATTTGATAGCAGCTTCACAAGTCTTGCATTCCTTGAACTTGTGAGTTTTTGGACAGTTTCTGCTTGAATTTGTTTGCAAGATGTCAGAATAGCCTCCCAGGGCTGCTGTTTGGATGTAAACTGCCTCCCACCCTCATAGATCTTTTGCTTGAGGATGCTCCAAAGGTTCTCAATAGGATTGAGGTCAGGGGAGGATGGAGGCCACACCATGACTTTCTTTCCTTTAATCCCCATAACAGCCGTTGTTGCAGAGGTATTATTTGCAGCATGAGATGGTACATTGTCATGCATGAAGATGATTTTATTACGGAAAGCATAGTTCTTCCTTCTGTACCAGGGAAGAAAGTGGTCAGTCATAAACTCCACATACTTTGCAGAGGTCATCTTTACACCTTTGGGGCCCCTAAAGGGGCTGACCAGCTCTGTTCCCATGATTCCGGCCCAAAACATGACTCTACCACTGCCTTGCTGACATCGCAGCCTTGTTGGAACAGGGTGGCCGTCCACCAACCATCCACTACTCTATTCATCTGGACCATCCAGGGTTGCACGGCACTCATCAGTGAACAGGACTGTTTGAAAATTAGTCTTCATGTATTTTTCTGCCCAATGCAGCCGTTTCTGCTTGTGAGCATTGGTTATTGGTGGCCAAATAGAAGGTTTATGCACAGTTGCAAGACTCTGGAGGACTCTACACCTTGATGTCTGTGGGACTTCAGGGGCACCAGCAGCTTCAAATATCTGAAGAGACAAGCGAGCCCTTATAACAAAATAAAGCTAAACACCAAAAGGTACCATATAAAACCTTCAAATAAATAGTAAATGCAGGGTGTAGTGCTACAAGATAATAAACGTCACTTATATCAAATGATAGAATAATAAAATCAAGTGACTGAATGGTGCAAAAACCGTGTCAATGGTGGATGCATGCCTACATCATAAAAACGCATGAAACCAGCTTATATAAAAAAATTGAAATAAAGTGCAGCATAAAGTGATAATCTTGTCACTGTTTAGTGACCAATCAAGTGCAAAGTGCCAGACTAGAAAATCAAGCAATAGTCCACAATAAAAAGTGCACAGGAGATCCAGATGATCTTCAAAGTCCAGTGGTCTAGTCTGGTGCTATGGTGATTAAAGTGATAAGATTGCGCACTCACCAGATACGCAATCAAAATGCGCATTAGGAAATATCAATTCCAGAGGACTGAAGATCCCTCAATGGTCTGGTCTTGGTCAGGTGCCTCTCACTGCCTGGTATCCACTTCCATATGTGATGCAGCCGCTCTGTGGATATTAGTAGCTCACAAGGAGCTCCAAAAAAGGAGGCCAGATAGTGTGATACCTTCTAAACAGGCGATGTTTATTCAAGTATAGTGCAAACAAAGAGTATAGGCAAACCAAAAAAACACTGACCATCTAAAGATGGCCGCCGGGGCTCTCTTGGCGCCGGCGGTGTGACGTCACAACTCCGTAGCTCTCTGACACGTTTCGTGCGACCGCACGTAGTCATAGGGGGTGAGCTTACAGTGATGGACGTCTCTCATTACAATTTATAGCATAAATCGCGCATGCGCGTTTTCGTGCCTGCCATTTTCTAATCGCTCAATGTCCTCGTGTCAGGCGCCATTGTCATGTAGCTCGCACCACTGCGCATGTGCGGGCGCCATATACTCTTCATTCCCTTCCAATATGGCTGACATATTTGAGATGAGATCAAAGAGGTTGATTATTCCTGACGATGTGTTCACCATAGATCAGGATGCTGATGATGTTAGAGGATTATTTTTACATTTACAAAATCTAACCTCATCAGAAATAAGAACTCTCTGGGACATTTCTTTCTTGGATAGATATGTCAAGGAACAAATGGTCCCACGCTTATTAAGATGGGAGGTATCTCCAAAAATGGAAGACGTTAACAGGCCGTCAGAATGGTATCAATTTTTTAATATGGCTGGGCTTGACTTATTTAAATTTTTAATACTCAGAAAAAAGAAAAAATTAGCCCATTTAGATACCGAGATTAACCTCTTGCCGCCCTGCCACTGTATATACACGTGTGCAGGGCGGCACTCAGACGCAAAACCACGTTTTAAAACGGGTTCCGCACTCCCGCCGTTCTCGCTGGCAGGGGGTGCGCACGCGCTCCCGCCGACCCGCGGGTTACACGATTCGAACCCGGAGGGATCAATTATTAGATTTCAGCCAGTGATGTCTGGCTGAAATCAGATGATCGGTCCCTGTCCTATCCTGTCCTTGTTGACATTTACACAGGACAGGATATGATGTCATTCTTCTCTGCCTGGACACATTCCGTTCCAGACAGAGAAGAAGACACAGTAAAAGTGAGTACAAAGCACTACACTAACAGTTAGAACACACCTAGGTCACATTTAACCCCCTGATCGCCCCCCCCCCCAGTTAACCCCTTCACTGCCCTGTCACCAGTGTCACTGATCAGTGAAGCGATTTTTACTGATCACTGTATCAGTGTCGCTGGCGACTTCCGATAGTGTTAGCGCCCCTCCCAGATAGCGCCAGATTGCCCGCCAGTACACCAGTAATCCCGTTTAACCCCTTGATCGCCCCCCCAAGTTAACCCCTTCACTGCCCTGTCACCAGTGTCACTGATCAGTGAACCAATTTTTACTGATCACTGTATCAGTGTCGCTGGTGACTTCCGATAGTGTTAGCGCCCCTCCCAGATAGCGCCAGATTGCCCGCTAGTACACCAGTAATCCCATTTAACCCCTTAATCTCCCCCCCCAGTTAACCCCTTCACTGCCCTGTCACCAGTGTCACTGATCGATGAGCCGATTTTTACTGATCACTGTATCAGTGTCACTGGCAACTTCCGATAGTGTTAGCGCCCCTCCCAGATAGCGCCAGATTTCCCACTAATACACCAATAATCCCATCTAACCCCTTAATCTCCCCCCCCCCAGTTAACCCCTTCACTGCCCTGTCACCAGTGTCACTGATCAGTGAACCGATTTTTACTGATCACTGTATCAGTGTCGCTGGCGACGTCCGATAGTGTTAGCGCCCCTCCCAGATAGCGCCAGTTTGCCCGCTAGTGCACCAGAAATCCCATTTAACCCCTTGATCACCCCCCCCAGTTAACCCCTTCACTGCCCTGTCACCAGTGTCATTGATTACAGTGAACAGATTTTTACTGATCACTGTATTAGTGTCACTGGTGACTTCCGATAGTGTTAGCGCCCCTCCCAGATAGAGCCAGTTTGCCCGCTAATGCACAGGATTTTTTTTACCAAAAACATGTAGCAGAATACATTTTGGCTTAAATTTATGACTAACTTTGAGTTTGCGATATATTTTTTATAGCTGAAAGTAGAAAATACTGTTTTTTTTCAAAATTTTCGTGATTTTTTTGATTATAGCGCAAAAAATAAAAAGCGCACAGGTGATCAAATACCACCAAAAGAAATCTCTATTTGTGTGAAAAAAAGGACGTAAATTTAATTTGGGTACAGCATTGCATGACCGTGCAATTATCATTTGAATTAGTGCAGCGCTGTATAGCAAAAAAAGGCATAAATTACAGTATCTATACCATAGTTTGTAGATGCTATAACGTTCACACAAAGCAATCAATATACACGTATTGGGATTTTATTTACCAAAAACATGTAGCAGAATACATTTTGGCTTAAATTTATGACTAACTTTGAGTTTACGATATATTTTTTATAGCTGAAAGTAGAAAATATTGTTTTTTTTCAAAAGTTTCGTGGTTTTTTTGTTTATAGCGCAAAAAATAAAAAGTGCACAGGTGATCAAATACCACCAAAAGAAAGCTCTATTTGTGTGAAAAAAAAGGACGTAAATTTTGTTTGGGTACAGCATTGCATGACCGCGCAATTATCATTTGAATTAGTGCAGCGCCAAACAGCAAAAAAAGGCCTGGTCATTAAGGGGGGTAAATCCTCAGGTGCTCAAGTGGTTAAGAAAGTATGGGAGAAACTGGCCCCATACAAGGAGAAGGAAGAGTATAAATTGTAGTCAGACAAACTGAAAGCATTTTTAGACAATATTGAAAAAGAACAAAGGATTAAAAAACGCAAGAAATATGCACGAGATCATAAAGACTGTGCAGATAATCATGTGTTTAAATGGCAGTCCAAAAAGGAGGAGATACTAGTGGGCTCTAATCTACCTGGGGCTGGCCCTGTGAAAAAATTTAAACCAAAAAATTCCAATGGGTGGGTTGGTCCCATCCAGTACCAATCAAAAAAACGCAGTCAATACAAGTTGCCTGCAAGACCTTGGTTCAGGGATGACTATGAGATACCTACCCATAATCATTATGAACCACTACAGTCTCTATCTGATGAGAACATAGGCTCAAGAAATTATGGATGGTACCCTAATCAAGGTTATAGGGGTAATCAATATAAGAAACCAGGTTACCACCATAACCAAAATAAGAATTTTTATAATAATAATTAGAGATGAGCGAATTATTCAAAAATTCGATTCGGCTGATTTGCCGAATTTGCGGAAGAAATTCGATTCGATGCGAATTTATTCGCTGCAAATTTAACTTATTTAAAGGGTTTCTAGGCTTCAGAGAGCCTTTATATTAGTGCAGAACACTGTACCTTTAATTTAAATGCCCTTGGAGTCTGCTGGGGAAGAGAAATAATACTGTCAGTCAGCATGACATGCAGATGAGTGCCGTCGATCTTAGAATCATCGCACACTTCACTCATTTGGGCAGTCACGGGGCACGACGAAGAAGAAGAAGAAGAAGAAGAATGAAAAGAAGAAGAATGAAAAGAAGAATGAGAAGAATGAAAAGAAGAATGAAAAGAAGAAGAAGAAGAATGAAAAGAAGAAGAAGAAGAATGAAAAGAAGAATGAGAAGAAGAATGAAAAGAAGAAGAAGAAGAATGAAAAGAAGAATGAAAAGAAGAAGAAGAAGAATGAAAAGAAGAAGAAGAAGAAGAATGAAAAGAAGAATGAAAAGAAGAAGAAGAAGAATGAAAAGAAGAAGAAGAAGAATGAAAAGAAGAATGAGAAGAAGAATGAAAAGAAGAATGAAAAGAAGAATGAGAAGAATGAAAAGAAGAATGAAAAGAAGAAGAAGAAGAATGAAAAGAAGAAGAAGAATGAAAAGAAGAATGAAAAGAAGAAGAAGAAGAAGAATGAAAAGAAGAAGAAGAATGAAAAGAAGAAGAAGAAGAATGAAAAGAAGAATGAGAAGAAGAATGAAAAGAAGAATGAAAAGAAGAATGAGAAGAATGAAAAGAAGAATGAAAAGAAGAAGAAGAAGAATGAAAAGAAGAAGAAGAAGAATGAAAAGAAGAATGAAAAGAAGAAGAAGAATGAAAAGAAGAAGAATGAAGAGAAGAAGAAGAAGAATGAAAAGAAGAAGAAGAATGAAAAGAAGAAGAAGAAGAAGAAGAATGAAAAGAAGAAGAAGAAGAATGAAAAGAAGAAGAAGAAGAATGAGAAGAAGAATGAGAAGAAGAATGAAAAGAAGAATGAGAAGAATGAGAAGAAGAAGAATGAAAAGAAGAAGAAGCAGAATGAAAAGAAGAAGAAGAAGAATGAAAAGAAGAATGAAAAGAAGAAGAAGAAGAATGAAAAGAAGAAGAAGAAGAATGAAAAGAAGAATGAAAAGAAGAAGAAGAAGAATGAAAAGAAGAATGAAAAGAAGAAGAAGAATAATGAAAAGAAGAAGAATGAAAAGAAGAATGAAACGAAGAAGAAGAAGAATGAAAAGAAGAATGAAAAAAAGAAGAAGAAGAATGAAAAGAAGAAGAATGAAAAGAAGAATGAAAAGAAGAAGAATGAAAAGAAGAATAAGAAGAATGAAAAGAAGAATGAGAAGAAGAATGAAAAGAAGAATGAAAAGAAGAATGAGAAGAATGAAAAGAAGAATGAAAAGAAGAAGAAGAAGAATGAAAAGAAGAAGAAGAAGAATGAAAAGAAGAATGAAAAGAAGAAGAAGAAGAATGAAAAGAAGAAGAAGAAGAATGAAAAGAAGAATGAAAAGAAGAAGAAGAATGAAAAGAAGAAGAAGAATGAAAAGAAGAAGAAGAAGAATGAAAAGAAGAAGAATGAAAAGAAGAAGAAGAATGAAAAGAAGAAGAAGAAGAAGAATGAAAAGAAGAAGAAGAAGAATGAAAAGAAGAAGAAGAAGAAGAATGAAAAGAAGAAGAAGAATGAAAAGAAGAAGAATTCCAGTACAGCAAGTGTATCTGCAGAGAGCTCCGCTATTTCTGACAGTTCTCTGACAGTTCCTTCACATTTACAGCGGTTGAAACATTGTATCTATTTGTTTCCGAATAAAAAAATTTGTATCCTAAATGGAAACAAATAGATACAATGTTTCAACCGCTGTAAATGTGAAGGAACTGTCAGAGAACTGTCAGAAATAGCGGAGCTCTCTGCAGGGACACTTTTTGCCGGCTGTAGAAGGGATTAAAATCGGCCGATCGGGAAAAATTCGATTCGTGCATCCGAAGTTTGCTAATTTTCGGATTCGGTGCAAATCGAATTTTTCCTAATATTTGAAACGAATTCCACTTCGCCAAGTTCGATTCGCTCATCTCTAATAGTAATAGGATGAATACATATCAGTATTCCCCAAGGGCCAACCAGGGAAAAGGGCCCAGACGTGATAGCTGGAGAAAACCAGGACCCAGATCACAAAACCAACAATACGGAACCAGGGATTTTGTTTCACCATCCAGGAATTATAATAATCAACCATCCCCTATGAATAACTATAACCATCAGGGTGATAGATATGAAAACAGTACCACCCCGGTTCATTTTTTAGGGGAAGGACATACGCGCAAAAGAAGCGCTGAAATAGACGAAAAAGGGGAGGCAAAAGGACCAATAAACTCAAAAAAGAGAAAGTTGTAGCAGGAAAAGGCATTTTCAATCTGAGTGATATACAACTTTCACCGGAAAAATTAGGCCTATTGGATAAAGGGTTGAAATTTGCACCTAATAATAAGCTTGACAAGTTTCGCACTTATATTGACGTGCATAAATTCGTAAGACAGATTTCTTTGAAAAAATATTTTTATACCAACCCTATTGTCCGGAATGCATCTGATGGTACTTTACATTCGAATTTACATAACACTTCCTTGTTTAACCCTCCACCACAAACTCACAGCCATGTGAATGTTTTTAAAGAGAAAGTATTAAAGGAATTGGCGGCCATTAAAATAAGGAATAATAGGAGCCATGATAATACTTTATGAGCGATAGATTCTCTTCTTGATAAGAAAGACTTGGTTATACGCCCTGCAGATAAGGGTGGAGGCGTGGTAGTACTGAATAAAGACAATTATGTTAAAGAAGTATAGAAGTATATAACATCCTGAATGATACCGAGACCTATCGCTTATTATCTAAAGATCCTTTGAATATTTATAAAAAAATCTCTTAAAAACATCATTACAAAGGGGTATCAGGATAAAGTGATTAACAAAAAGGAGAAGGAATTTTTATGTCCCACAGTCCCGAAACTACCGGTGATGTATATTTTACCGAAAATACATAAAAATCCACTTAATCCGCCAGGGAGACCCATCATCAGTGGCATTGGGTCCCTGTGTTCGAAAGCAGGAGAATACATTGATTATTTTCTGCAACCATTAGTGCAAAAAACTCCTTCGTACCTTAGAGACACCAAACAGACATTAAAGACCTGATGATTGAACCTGATACGTTCCTAGTGACAATTGATGTTGCATCATTGTACACAAGTATTGATCATATACAAGGAATGCAGGCTGTTGATTTTTACTTAGAGGAAGCTACCAATATGTCCTTTTTACATAAAACTTTTATCCTTACTCTTTTAGATTTCGCAATGACCAGCAACTACTTTTGGTTTGATGGTAAATTTTATTTTCAGACCAGGGGAGTTGCCATGGGGGCGAAGTTCACTCCCAGCCTGGCCAATTTGTTTATGGCCAGGTGGGAGGAAGATGTAATTTATGCTAGAGACTGGCCAGAATTATTATTTTACAGACGGTATATTGATGACATTCTGCTTATTTGGAAGGGTGAGGAACAGACATTGATCAACTTTTTTGGTACACTAAACAATAACACTTTAAATATCAAACTCACCTATGAATATAGTAAAACTAGTATAAATTTCTTAAGTTTGACATTATATAATCAAGATGGATTAATTGCTACCTCTTCCTTTTTCAAGGAAACAGATCACAATAGTTATATTCCGACTAGCAGCTGTCATCATCCATCATGGCTCTCTAACATACGCAGAGGCCAATTCCTAAGGATTAGGAGAAATTGCACTTCTTTGGACACCTAATTCTCAAAGGCTTCTGTTTTGAAAGACAGATTTGTTGAGAAAGGTTACGATGAGACAGCTCTTAAACAGACTATGCAAACGGTAGCTAAGAACTGTTGAATAACAATACCAGACAAAAAGAATTGAAAGTTTGTCCGTTTGTTACTACATTCTCCCTGCAATGCAAAAGCGTTTCTAAGATCATTAACAATAATTGGAATATTTTGAAAATGGACCTGATCTTAGCAAAAATCTTACCTGAGAAACCAGAGATTACGTTTAGGAGAGCAGCACCTTTAAGAAATCGCATAGCCCCCAACATTATCAACCCGTCTAGCAATGTGTCCTTTTTTAATAATTTAGTTGGGTTTTTTCCATGTAACAAGTGTGTTATATGCACATGTAATCAATATAGGAAAAAGAAAATTGAGACGTTTACATCCACTGTCACTGGGAAGGCCTATAACATCGACAGCTTTATATCATGCAATAGCAGACATGTTGTCTATCTCATGCAAGGCCCTTGTAAAAAACAGAATATTGGTCGAACAACTAGGCGAAATAAGGGACCGATTGCGGGAACATGTATATAATGTAAAGAGGGGCTATAAGGAACATTCTTTTTCTAAGCATTATAGTTTACATCATAATAGAGATACATCCTCACTAACCTTTATGGGTATCGATATAGTGCAGGCCCACTGGAGGGGCACTAATAAGAGGAGAGCAGTATCCCAAATGGAAACAAAATGGATATTCCAAATGGGATCAATGCATCTTAGGGGATTGAACATTGAGATGGACATCAATTGCTTCATTGATAATAGCTGAGGCTCACTCCACTTCCAACTTATAATGTATATAGTGGAACTTAATGCAAGTAACCTCTGGTTTGGCCTATTATATGTCTATAGACCAAATTTATCTTAGCTCTCCCGTTCCATTTTATGGTCTCTGGAATTTTCTATTTTATGGTCATTGCAAATTTTAGTATTTTGGCTCTATTTTATTCTATTTTATGGTATTCTTATCCATTCTATTCCATAGGAGGTTTTTATATTTTATTTATTAGAATTTATTGAGCAGGTGTGTCCAGTTATTTAACGTATGGACACTCCAAGTCTTTTATTGTTATTTATCTATCTGACTGTTTTATTAATTCTGTATATTGTTTTATTATTTCTGTATATTGTTTTATATTCATATTTGTATGCTGACATTTATGCATGTATTTGTATTAAGAGACAACTTTAACCATGATCACCATACACCAGTTTATTTTAAAGCATGGTTTAACCGTAGGCTGTAGAGATTATCTACAACATGGAACACAAGGAAATTATTTCATAGTATTCCATTGCACCTGGCATGAGATCAATACGCTCACTTATGTATTTTGCAGTGCCATATTAGCATATGGGACATATTTGTGCGTGTCTGCTATTTGCAATAACGATCATACACAGGGTAGCATATGTGTATGTAGGATTTATTCAGGCTTCAGAATCCTATTCGGATAATGGTGTGTTCCCTGGTGATCATTGTTAGTATGTAGTCGGCTCCTGTCTTCGTTTATATGGCGCCTGCACATGCGCAGTGGCGCGAGCTACATGACAATGGCGCCTGACACGAGGACATTGAGCGATTAGAAAATGGCAGACGCGAAAACGCGCATGCGCGATTTATGCTATAAATTGTAACGAGAGACGTCCATCACTGTAAGCTCACCCCATGACTACGTGCGGTCGCACAAAACGCGTCAGAGAGCTACGGAGTTGTGACGTCACGCCGCCAGCGCCAAGAGAGCCCCGGCGGCCATCTTTAGATGGTCAGTGTTTTTTTGGTTTGCCTATACTCTTTGTTTACACTATACTTGAATAATCATCACCTGTTTAGAAGGTATCACACTATCTGGCCTCCTTTTTTGGAGCGCCTTGTGAGCTACTAATATCCACAGAGCGGCTGCATCACATATGGCAGTGGATACCAGGCAGTGAGAGGCACCTGACCAAGACCAGACCATTGAGGGATCTTCAGTCCTCTGGAATTGATATTTCCTAATGCGCATTTTGATTGCGTATCTGGTGAGTGCGCAATCTTATCACTTTAATCACCATAGCACCAGACTAGACCACTGGACTTTGAAGATCATCTGGATCTCCTGTGCACTTTTTATTGTGGACTATTGCTTGATTTTCTAGTCTGGCACTTTGCACTTGATTGGTCACTAAACAGTGACAAGATTATCACTTTATGCTGCACTTTATTTCAATTTTTTTATATAAGCTGGTTTCATGCGTTTTTATGATGTAGGCATGCATTCACCATTGACACGGTTTTTGCACCATTCAGTCACTTGATTTTATTATTCTATCATTTTATATAAGTACCGTTTATTATCTTGTAGCGCTACACCCTGCTTTTACTAGCTTCAAATATCTGTTCACTGCTATGTAATGGTATTTTAGCAGCTGCTCTCTTGATCTGATACATGGATCTGGCAGAAATCTTCCTCAATGTGCCTTTATCTGCAGGAACCCGTCTGTGCTCTGAATCAGCCACAAATATGTTAATAGTGCGATGATCACGCTTACGTTTTCGTGAAATATCTAATGTTTTCATACCTCGTCCAAGGCATTGAACTATTTCACTCTGTTCGGCAGCAGAGAGATTCTTTTTCTTCACCATATTGCTTGAAAATGGTGCTCTGCTTAATAATGTGGAACACCCTCCTTTAGTAGTTTTTCCTTAAATTGGGCTTACCGGCCAATCTAATTATCACAGGTGTGTGAGATTGTTTTCAGTGATCAAAAGAGCCCTGACACACAATGCCATCCATGAGTTAAACTGAAAAACAAAATATTTCATCTTTGTGACACTTAAATAGAATTTGCATAATAATTTGGAACAGGGTGTATATCTTTATATGTTGCCCCTTTAGCAAGAACAGATTGGTTTACCCTTGTGAAGACAATTAAAAAAAAAAGAGTTGGGCAAAACTCCCCTAAAAAAACTCTCATCTTCTAATTCTGCAGCACAAATTTAATGCTTTACAAATTTATATGTAACAAATAATTATACATTATTTGTAACAAACATTATCTACATAGGTAAAGCAAACCATTGCCTGGCATTTGCAGGTGGCATGATTATTCAGGTATCTCCCAGTACCTGTATCCAAAAGTGTATGTAAAACCAAATCTATTTTTTCCTAAAATGCATGGCAAGGATATAAAAAAAAGGTTGATCTGCCAGAAATGCACTCAGCTCTCATCACTAAGGGTCTCCATATAAAAATATCAGTCAGAGAATGTCTCAACAGTCATTCAAGCATAACGAATAATACCCATAATGTTTATAATATGCGTGTAATAGTTTATTTGTTTCCTTTCACCTGATGAATGCAACATTCCCTAACACTTGGGCCAAAGAGAAAAATACTTAAGCTATAAGAACATTTGACCATGAGAGTTAACATTCACCGATTGAGAAAATAGTTTAACACTACCAGGGGCGGACTGACAACTCATGGGGCCCCCGGGCAATAGGGGATCATGGGGCCCCTGTGTCCTTGCCCAAACTCAAAAAAGCCTATGAAAAAGGTACCAGGGGCATCTCATGGGGCCCCCTACTGACCCCGGGCCCTCGGGCAGTGCCCGAGTTTCCAAATGGTCAGTCCGCCCCTGAACAATACAGGCTAAGAACATTCTTGTGTTTAGTGTCTAAACTACTCGCCCATTCTTTTCAATACCAAAAAAGGTGTCTGCAGTTGATTAGATGCAGTCGCTTTTTGGCTGGCAATTTCTCCTTACTCTCAGATTTCTAAAACATAAACATCAATCATTCTGTAGCATAGCACTGCTTCTCAGTACTGTGCCTTTACTATATTACAACAAATAATCTAAAGGTGAATACATTGAAAATATGTTGCACATACTGGGGTTGATATACTAAAACTGGAGAGTGCAAAATCTGGTGCAGCTGTTCATGGTAGACAATCAGCTTCTAACTTCTGCTCATGTTTATCATTGGACCCATATCATTTACATCATATAGGTCACACAGGCATGTTATCTTTCACAGGTAAACAGGTCCTTTTAAGAGAAGAAAATAGAAATATTGGCAATGATGTGTGAGGTAGATGCAGCGTGGTGCAGCGGCAGTAAAGAGAGGCTGGGATGCACACAAAACAATGTATAGAGGAACTTTTAAACAGTTAAAACAGTTCAGCGGGGTGGCACGCTCATCTGTGAACTCACAGCCAATGCAGCAGAGAGTCAGAAGTGGTAGGACAGAGCTAAAGAGAGTGCTTGCCAAGGGAGGTAGAGTACAGCATGGCTGGTCCAATCCCAAAAAGAAACTACCCCGTATTTGCCAGCGTATAGGACGACTTTTTTGCCCTGAAAAACATGCCTCCAAGTGGGGGGGTCGTCTTATACGCCGGGTGCACTTCAGTTGGGATAGACATAGCTGCCATAGTGGCCTTCCGATACTCGCCCGGTGCCCATAGTGGCCTCCCGATGCCTGCCCACCTCATTCTACATACCATCCAGTATCGCGCGGTATCCAGTGCGGCTGCGGCGGGTCATCAGCGTGGCTGCGGCGAGCATCAGCAGCGATACAGGGGTGCCAGCCTTTTCAGAGTGACAGGCCCGTTCTGCTCGGCGGGAAAAAGCGGCGCTCCGGCCCGCCCCTTGTCTATGCAGAGCTCGCTCATGCATACTTGCGCACTAGTGCCAATTACAGGGAGATGCAGGGACTGGCCGGAGGCGCTGCGGTTGCGTTGTGGCCATACAATGGTGACAATGACAGGTACTGTAATGGCACTAATACTTATACTAATGGCACTCATGTGAAACCGGTAACAATAAATGCACACAGGGGTATACTTTTATACATTTTACAACTTTCTCCTCGCCCCCTCCCCCCTTCTTATGCATACCTTGATAAATACTCCCTATCCAAATCTCTTATCAGGTCATAATATACCGTATGTCACTTGGTATTAATATATGGTACGGTACTATAATACTGGTACTATCCATAATAAGGATTCAAGGGTGGACCAGACTGCTGCTAGTGACATGGAGACAGGGAGACAGGGAGGGCATCTACCCATCCATAGGGTTCACTTGGAGTGTTGCTTGCGCCGAGGAGGGAGTGTGTTTTCTTTAGTGAATTATGTTTAATAAACTTGCACTGTTTTATGTTTACTGTACATGTTTGATAACATACAGCCTTGTGACAGTTTTCCTGCATGTCATAAGCATTCGAATATAAATTAACATGTTGAAATCAAATCTGATGTCTTTTTACGTTTTATTTGGTGTGTGGAAGGTGTGCGGAAGAGGGGGTAGTCTTATACGGCGAGTATATAACAAACTCTATATTTTGAGTGGAAATGTTGGGGGTCGTCTTATACGCCCAGTCGTCTTATACGCCGGCAAATACGGTAGTGGAAATGTAAGTGTAGGCCCTCTCTTCAGTTCCTCTTCAGCTGCAGTACTCTTCAAGTCAAGCGCCACCTACAGTGGAGGAAACAGACTGAACCTGCTTACAGGTGCAGTATTGTTAAAAGAAATAAACTCCTTTATTTTAAAAAAAATATGCACTCGCATTAAAAAACTAATGGCCAGCATTGTATTAACATTCAATACAGCTCAGAAAAAAACGCAGTCCACTGTATCTCTCACTGACTTCCAGTTACAAACTGTACCAGAAGTGACGTCACCCAGCTCATTCTCCCCATTGAAGGGTCATACCCTGGGAAAAGGAGAGGCTGACTTTCTTCATGATCCACAGTGAAGGATAACAATCCCATTTGTACTATATGATGTCAATTATATGGTTCCAGTGATAAAGGTGAGCACATAAGCCAGACAAAGATGGAACAGCCATTCAGGCATTGCTAACATAAAGGCAGAGAGGCTTGCGCAAGTGATGTGGACATTTGACCACTTGGATATATGGACTTTTGTTAGTGCGCAAATTTAATATGTAATTGAATTGGACTGGTAGCACTCAGGGTGTTGTCTTTCACTGGTTGTGATTGTTTTGCACTGTTATTCAGTTTCTTGGGAGCAATATATGTTATTATTATTTCTATGGTAATTTATGCTATTTTTCTGTTGATTTAAAGTATGCGCAACATAGTTTTAATTAATTTACAGTTGGATTACTGTATTGACTCTAATACAGTAGAGGTACAGTACCATGGAGGAGTGCTATACCCAGTTATTAATATGATATATATTTGGATGTGGGAACACCTTGTAGGTGGTAGCAACAGCATTAAATATAACTATGGGAAAGAGTTTCGGTAGCGTAAAACTTTTTTGACACTATTCATTAATCATTCTGTGGTTCATCTGTGCAAAGGACACAGGAAATCTTTGAATTTCTGACAAGATCAACAGTTTTTTATACTCCTAGGATCAGTGTATTGGGCTGCTGCCGGTACCATGTGATCGCTGTGACCAATCACAGCAAATCACATGGGAATTGTACTCAATGAATGGTTTACATTCATAGCCATTCATCGTGTACTATTGTGTTGATCCCTGTGATTGGTCACAGTGATCACATGGTACACACAGGGCAATCACAGCTAATCACAACAATACACACAAAAGCATTCATAAAAAAATGGTTGCTTATACCAGTGAATATCACTTTTCTAAGCAATCACAGTGTATAAAAAAAATCCTGATCACTTCTCCAGAGTACTACTCCAATAACAGGATGTAAAAACAATTGTTACAAATTGGAAATAAAATATTAAAACAAGTTAAAAAAATTGAATGAAAAAAATATATTTATTCATTTATTTATTTTACTGTCACCAGTCAGTGTCCCTGATCACTGTCACAGTCATATGGAGACTCTGTACTGCATTGGTGACAGTGAAAATTTGGATTTTTTTTTTTAATTGAATCTTACAAATTTAATGACAACAAAAAAATTACACCTTAAAAAAACTTGGCATGCCTCTTACTAAGTACCTTTGACTATCTACTTTCCAAAAAGAGTTCACTTGGGGGGGGGGGGGGGTATTGTACTGTACTGGCATCTTTGAGCCACAAGAAATTAGGTGGACCGTCAATACATCAGAACTGATCGATTTTCATATGTAGTTTGTGGTCTCTGTAACTTTCCTACAGACTAAAGAATCTACACTGATTTGGGTTATTTTTATCAAAGAAATGCCGCAGACTACATTTTGGCCTATATTTATGAATAAAGATTATTTATTTGCAAAATTTTATAACAGAAACAAAGAAAAACATTTTTTTTTACATTTTCTGTCTTTATTTGTTTATTTAGCAAAAAAGTTTAGAAAAGTAGTAATTAACTACCACAAAAAGTAAACTCTATTTGTCTAAAAAAAAACAAAATGGCAAAAATTTCATTTTAGTACAGTGTTGCATGACTGAGTAATTGTGTGACAGCACTGAAAGCTGAAAATTGGCCTGGGCAGCAATGGGTTGAAAGTATCTGGTACTGAAGTGGTTAAACAGACCAAAAGGAAGCAAATTAGTAACACTCATTGTTGGTATTTAATTATGCTTTATTTTTTCCCGAATAATCTTCCAGGACCACACATGAGAGATAAGTACCTCTCCAAACAGAAAAATAAAGAGTATCACCAAAATACTTTAAAAGGAAGGCCTTCTGAATTGGTCAATTATTGTGTTTCCTCCATCAGGAGGAGAGGCATCATTTGGAAACAAGTAGTAGGTGGCTCAGTTCAGGGTTCTCTTCTACAGTCCTCCACTCACCCTCCTGATGGTGGGATTCTCATCCAACTTTTCCGTGCCCCTTCCCCTATGGAAGCTGAAAAAATCCTGGGTCCCACCCTTATTTCAGTGAAGGTCAGTACTGGGTAGGGACTCATGGTGGGCATTGGCCGGACTGGGTTCAATACACTGGTGTGCAACAAGCACCAACTCCAAGTGAGGTAATGTTGCTACAACTCCTGGTCCTGGAGCTGTGATAACAAAGAGGGATGTGGGTGGAGCCTGATAATGCTTTTCTGTCCAAGCCATATGAGGAAGGTGTGTGAAGGCTGAAAGAGAATCAGTTTTGGGAACTTTCCTCCACTGTACCCCCTGCTATGTTCAACATAGGGACAGACAGCACCCTTGGTGATGACAGACATCTGCTCTATTATGCTACCCGAGGTGAGGTGACCACAAGTTTGCATTAAATTATTCCACATGACTGACTATTTATTAAATTTTAAATATACAGAATTGAGCTTTGTTAAGCACTGAGATAGTTGACATTGGCAAGACTCCTAATTTTGCACATTACCTTTGCTCATTAATAATGATCTTTGCACTTTTGCTTTTATTGTTATGAATAAGCAGGCAGACAACTTTTAATAAAGGTTAACGTGACTGAAGTGGATTGGTGCTATAAATCCTAGTGTATATTTAACAACTATTCTTTCCAGGAAGACATTTATTAGACAAGAAGGAATTTCTTGGCATCTACCGTACAAGCTTGTATGCAGCTTACAGTAATCTGTTGAGCTAGAATGCATTTATTTTTGACACGTGAAAAGAATATTAGCACAGTTTTTTTTTTACTATTTCCTGAAATTAGAATGAACTGGAATTACAGTACACAGCAAAAAAAATAAAAATGGAACACTATTGTTGTATATGATTCTTTGATGTTCTACTCACTGCTGAATAGTCATGCTACATAAAGCTGAAAAAAACTGTAGCGATCTACCATGTGTCCTTTGTCAATAAAGTCCATATTGCAAAAATGATGTAGTTACTTATGGGGTATATTTATAAAACATTTGATGAACGAATGTCACAAACATTCTTCCAGGTTGCATACATTCCCCCCATATTTTTTTACTGTTTTCTACTATTAAAACTTCCTATGATTGTCGGTTTGATCCAATGGCCAAAATGCAGGATATTTACGGTGGTTCAGAAACATGTACTGCATATACTGGCCACTAGGTGGAGCCGACAATCACGTATGGTGATGAGACACTCATCCAAAGTAAGTCATTGTAATGGTGTAAACATTAAAAAGATGGCCATACATCCATTAATGATGATCCCGGCCATGGTGTTTCCCAGCCCACAGCAGTCATTCCTGTGAACATTCAGTGAGTGGAACTCCTGATCCTGGATAATTGATGCATAACCTGTTGTGGAATTGCACTAGAGATTAATCTTTCTGTGGGAACGGTGAACACAACGATGATGAAGTGAAACAGACTGTCCTAGGATGATTCAGACATACTGACAAATCTTTCTTTGCCAAAGCCAGGCATTAGTTAAATGCTGGAATAAGTGTATAAATGTAGCAGGGGAGTATGTCAAAAAATAACTGCAGTTTCCACTCCTTGAATTTTTTTCTTTAATTATTTAAACTCAAAAGTTCCGGTTTGACTTGAACAGCCTTCATATTTACTGGCGCTGTACAGTTCTACAGTGTAAAATAGATTAAACTGTCAAAACAAAACCTAACCATTTCTCATCTCTAACCACACATCAGCAATCCTAACTAACAGGCTATAAAAGCCTAATGTTTGTCAGCCTTTACATACACAGTTTTGCAGTATTTAGCCGTCTTTAGTTCTAAGAGAATAGAATTGTCAGCTCCTCAGGGTGCAAAGCAATCACTATGTGCTTTAGGTGAACCTGACAAGAAGAAGTTCAAAACCCTGAGTTGATAAGGGGCCAGAGAAAGATGAAAGGTAAGCCAGGAGCCTAGGAGGTGTGAAAACCCTGAATAAGACTTTTCCAGTCCCCCTGCAAGACACTCTGCTACAGTATTTACTTAGTCCAAGAGAACGTAAAAGAGCCCTAAAGCAAGCCATTGATGACCTCTGTAGCTGGAGGTTATGTGGAGAAATTAACTTTCACAATAGAGTAAATGATATCAAAGCTCCATTATAATTTCTTTGTTATGCAACCACCCAATCTCAAGCAAGATTTGCTCAGCTAAATTCACATCAAACAATTGACCATGTAAAAATGCCACCAGACCAACATTTTCTCTTAAATAAAAAACTGTTTTACTGCGCTATTCTCACGGATCCCACCCACACGCTCATGCCCACAGTGACCAGCTAACCGAGGTGTGCACGTCCGGCCGTGACTTAGGGTAAAGAGGGAATGAGGGGGACTTACTTTGAATATATATATAAGACCGGCCGTAATATACTTTCACTGCCTGCACTACCTCTGGCTACCACTAGAGGGATACTCCACTCTAATCCAGCTGGCTGAGCACACACCGACAGATACAAATCTTATATACAATCTGGTGTAGTCAAAGGGTTGAGGAGCAGTCTAGCAATTGGCACACCCTTCTAGGATTCCTCCTGCTATCTTACAAGCTAGAACCCCGGTGTTAATCACTCTTCCACTGTCCACACCCCCCCGCACCAGACACACAACAAACGGTAGCTTGCCACCACCCAACAGTTTGATCTGCTGGGCCACCACACACACAGATCTCCGTCTGGCAGATCTGCTACTTTACAGTCTGCATGCAATCTGCCAACATGCAGTGCAATTGCATACAGGTAGGCAATGAACTTGACTGAGCATATAAAGACACTGCAATGCAATGCAATCTCTCCGGAGATATGAGCCCAAGCTTAAGTACCCAGAAGTCACTTATTAATTTTATGATTTAATATCCTGAAAGTGGGCAGTGCATAAAATATGTACAAAGTATAAAGAGTTACAAAAAATACAGAAAATACAAAAAGACACACAATTGGCTATTCACTATAAAATAAAAGGGAATAAAAACAGAAATAAAACTTTTACCAAGAGTTATCCTGCGACTGGAGCAAGTCAGAGAGAGTCCACGATTCGCCAGTCAAATAGAACCGACTCCATACGAATCACACCGTCCATATCTCAGGGTCCTCAATTTATTGAAATATGGACATAGGCTGGACATTAGCCCTTGGCCAATCAACCCTGGGGGGTGTTCCTGCACCAGCCCACAGGACGTTCTGTGTACTGAAGTGCCCAAAGTCGATTGGACCAGGAACGGTTTGAATCACCAAGTCAGGGATAGAATATCCGACACCAGCGCATCAGTCCAATTGCGACAGTACCAATCACTGTTCAGCTGTCACAATCAGGCGCCATATAACCATTTTCTGCATTTCTCTGGGATTCTACCGAGGCTACAAATACAGTTTTACATGCAGATGTAGCCTACAGTGTGTCCAATCAGAAGAAGGTATTTTCATCTCTCTGCAACTAATATTTTAGCTTTCATGAGAGATTAAATATATTCCTTTGATCTGCTGATATAAGTTATAGCTCCCAGACACATTGGAGCCCTCTCCCGGTCTCCTGCTGTTTCCCAAAGCCGAAATAGCTAGAGCCCTTTTTTTTAGATTTCTAGAAGGTGGCAAACTTTGACTACATAGGTGGCAATGTTTTATTGGTATCCAGGTGTCACCTCCAGCCTAGAAGCTGCTCTGTCCTTTCAGATGCTAATTGGTGAACATATGTCTCTGACTGAATTCTGAACACTTAACTTATCTTTAATAACATGGAACTAAGCTAGATATACAATGACATATTTCTACTGATCACATCTCAGCTACTCGAATCTTACATTTATGTTACAGCTATTCCTCCCATTTATTGCTCAGTGAAAGCACTTTGATTCTGAAATTTCCCCAAAGCTCACCCTTTTTTAGGCCTTGGACGATATTTACATTATTCTCTGGTTTGAAGTAGGAAATGTTTTCTTTTTAAATTGCTCTTTGCTATGGATCTCTGTAAAAAGTGTGCCCTTCCAGAAAAAAAGCAGCTTAGTATTCCAAGCATGCAGGTTGGTATTCCCACAGCAAGGGAGCTGATCATATACAGCCACCCTGAATGCACATACCCTTCATCATTGGGAGTGCTTTGAGCAGGTTCCCCTAAAAAAATGGGAGTTCCTCCAAAGCACTCTAGCCGGATGTTGGTGGGCATGTATATTTGAACACAGTCATATTTCACACATTGGCCATGGTTTTTATGTGCCCAGGAAATTCTGGGAATGGAGTTCCCTGTGATGTCATTATCCAATCCTTAAAAGTTCAGAGCTGCTTATATTTGTGCTTTTATCTTTAACAAAGTGTCATCTCTCTTAAAGTGTTACTAAACCCACAACATTCAAATCAGTCTGTATATGCAGTAAAGTATGCTTATTATACTCACTGTGGAATCTAAAGGGTAATCCTCTACAGTCCCCAATCTATCTACTGATAGTACAGAAAACTAGGAGGCACTCTGCACATGCTCAGTTTGGTGTGTATTGCTAAAGAATATTTTTTTTGCAGGGAGTGTGCATGTGATCAGCACAGGGCCAATTAGCACTGCTCAGACAGAGGGTCAGGGGTCATGCAGCCTCATTGGACAGTCAGAGGAGAATGAAAACTCCTCCTACAAGCTTTAATTGAAAGACAAGGCTGCTATTTACTGTCAATGAGAAAATGTTTTTAGCAGTTTATATTTACTAATATAATTGCATTTTCATGTTCTGTGTACTGTGGAAGACTGGATATAGTGAATGCAGGGTCCTGAGTTTAGTAACACTTCAAGTTCCACAGCTGCTACTGTACTATCAAGGCTCATCCTTGCACAATTTTAGCTAACACGATTTACCCATCAAATATTATACATTACATAGGCTCAATCTGGCCAGAAAATGCTTGTCATTGATCCTTGATAAATACACCCTTAAGAATAAAAAATATATATTCATAGGTTATTCTTCCTGTTTTGTAAAATCTTTGGAAAAACATATACAAAAATGTTCAATGAAATCTTTTAGCCAGCAAAACAGTTTAATAATAATTTAATTCTGGATACCTTTCATACTATATTGATAATGAACATTGCTTAACTTGATTCTAGACTATATTGCCAAAAGTATTGGGTCACCCATCCAAATCATTGGATTCAGATGTTCCAGTCACCTCCAGGGCCAGAGGTGTATAAAATCAAGCACCAAGGCATGCAGACTGCTTCTACAAACATTTGTGAAATAATGGGTTGCTCTCAGGAGCTCAGTGAATTCAAGTATGGTACTGTGATAGGTTGCCACCTATGCAATAAGTCCATCCGTGAAATTTCCTTACTACCAAATATTCCATGGTCAACTTTTAGTGGTATTATAACCAATTGGAAACAACTGAGAACAACAGCAACTCAGCCACGAAGTGGTAGGCCACGTGAAATGACAGAGCGGGGTCAGAAGTCACCAACTGTCTGCAGAATCAATAGCTAAAGACCTCTACACTTCCTGTGGCCTTCAGATTAGCACCACAACAGTGCATGGAGAGCTTCATGGCATGGGTTTCCATTGTTGAGCAGCTGCATCAAAGCCTTTTATCACCAAATACAATGCAAAGTGTCGGATGCAGTGATGTAAAGCATGCCACCACTGGACTCTAGAGCAATGGAGATGTGTTCTCTGGAGTGACGAATCACGCTTCTCTGTCTGGCAATCCTATGGATATGTCTGAGTTTGGTGGTAGAACTGTACTTGCCTGACTGCATTGTGTCAAGTGTAAAGTTTGGTGGAGGGGGGTCATGGTGTGAGGTTGTTTTTCATGGGTTGGGCTTTGCCCCTTAGTTTCAGTGAAGGGAACTTTTAAGGCGTCAGCATACCAAGACATTTTGAACAATTTCATGCTCTCAACTTTGTGGGAACAGTTTGGGGATGGCCTCTTCCTGTTCCAACATGACTGTGCACCAGTGCCCAAAGCAAGGTCCATAAAGACATGTATGAGCGAGTTTGGGGTGGAGGAACTTGACTGGCCTGCGCAGAGTCCTGACCTCAACCTGATAGAACACCTTTGCGATGAATTAGAGTGGAGACTGCGAGCCAGGCCTTCTTATCTGACATCAGTGCCTGACCTCACAAATGCGCTTCTGGCAAAATGGTCAAACATTCCCATAGACACACTCATAAACCTTGTAGACAGCCTTCCCAGAAGAGTTGAAGCTGTTATAGCTGCAAAGGGTGGGTCAACTCAATATTGAATCTTACAGACTAAGACTGGGATGCCAATGAAGTTCATGTGAGTTTAAAGGCAGGTGTTCAATACTTTTGGCAATATAGTGTAATTCATTTGTCCCTTTTGGTTGGTGCAGACAAAGGTTAGAATATCTGCTATATGTTTTTATTGCTCTGTGTTCCCCTTGATCATTGTTATCAAGACAGAAAGTGAAGGAAATTCAAAATTTCAGACTTGCCATTAGAACAGGAGTTAAGGGTAAAACATCCAGTGGGGAACCTCTTGTAGTAACAACTGTCTAAGATGGGGGATCCCTTGAGTTGGTAGAGATTTCCTCTCACTTCCTGTTGCATCTGTGGGACAGAAAGTAAAAGGAGACACAAGCAGCAAATACAAACTTACAGGGGTTTTAAGCCTTCTCTACTATATTGTAAATGCAAAAGCAAGTTCTGACTATACATAAAATATAATTTATGTGTATGTAATTTACTAAAATATATTTGTATTTGATCTGTATTTAATGCCTTTGTTCAGAATACTATAATTTGTTAACATGCGTAAAGCATACAGTATTTTTTCAGAAACTAGTGTTCTAAAAACTTGGGCATGTATACTGTTTCCTTTATAATTTCCTTACTTATTATGGCCATTCAAAAACAAAAGATAAATGTGAAGATACATTTGAAGCATTCAAAAATTATATTATTATGCATTATTATGTTCAGCCAGTAAGTACGTTGTGGAAATTCTGTACTTTGATGATCTCAAGTCTCCTTTTCACATATTTATGAAAATCTGCACCTCATCACTGGGATGTACAGTCTCACTGATCAAAAGTGAGGCAATTTAAACTAGAGCTTTCAAATGTAGTAACTTGATAACTTGCACTTGAGGTGCTCCAGAAAAAAACACGGAGACACCGAGAGATGTTTTTTTTTTCTTTGGCCATGGTGTGTTTTAAAATTACATTAATTTAAAACTGTGGATACATCTTTATTTGTAAACTAACAGAATAACCAAGTAGTTGAAAGCGTAAAACAACCAGTAATACCTAAGCGCATTCTTCTAAAAAAATATTATACAAATGAGAACTACATGAAAATATGTAGTGCTGCTCACACTCATGTGTTCCCACAAGATAAAATGATACAAATATACATAAACAGTGCCTGGCAGTACTCTACTCACAATACAGTACAATACTCTACCTCACAATCCAGTTCCATCCTCTATAGTGCTTTGGACCAGGGCAATACAAAACTCAAAAAAGAGGAAGAGTACATAGTGCTCTCTGCTTCTAATTTTCCATAAAAAAAAAATCTAAAAGGTGCACTAAGCATAAATGAACTAGAGTATCAGGGATTACATACAGGAGAAGAACCTCCAATAAAATGGCCACTTGCACAATTCCCAGTAGTGGCATGATGTCACCGGCTCCTCCCAACATGTTGCGTCAAATCACATGACTTCTTCAGGGATTATTTTTATGCATTTTGGTAGAGTTGAAAGCATTAAAAGTACTAGAATTTAGCTTTATTTGAATATCAGTCACTGCACTGCCTCTTATAGTTCTTCCAAAGCGCCTGTGTAATTGTTATCCTTCTCAAAGTTGCTATTTCTCATGCAAAGACACAATTCCTGGACCTATTGATAACCTTAGTCACTGGAAAATGCAATGTGTGACAGAGTTCTGAGTCACAATAAAGAGACTGGTACTTAAAGTGTATCTAAAACAAACAACAAAATTAGAAAATATTACAATTTACATTAGGTTTCATCTTTCAGTCTTTTGTCCCTATATTTTTCATATGGTAATCTTGAGAAAATCATACTTCCTGTCCTATGATGGCTACATTCTCTTCTCCACTGAATCCCTGGGGATCAACAGCGTGCAAGTATATTTACAATTTTTGTAAATTGTCTTTAAATGGGAAGCCAGAATGTTTTCTACATGCTAGTTAATAGCATATGTCAAACGTGTGTGAAAAATGATACAGTGGAGCCTGGTAATTTATTAATATTTCTTGCTGCTGATAATTTAAGCACTGAAATAAATGGCATTTAAATACATGAGGATAAATCACTTGTGAAAACATTGGTAGCAGTACACATATAAACTCTGATGTGAATTGAATACATTTGCTGTGGCTGGTCATTTCCGTCTGACAAGCCTCCTTTATTCATATGCAAACAATATATGTCATTCTGAAAGTCTGCAAGTCATATTCAGAATAATGTGTAAAAAAAATTCAAAACATTAACAACAAATTACATGCATAGAATGGCATGCAAATGTATCACTGAATGGTTTTTAATTGTGTTAAATCATCTCAAATCAAATTGGTAGCATGTACTGTAAAATGCTTCTCATCAAGAATAATTTTAATAAGCATGCCAGGCTATCGAGTTGCTAGAACGTGGAAAAAGTTTCCAGTCCATGGTTCATATCAGTGTTATTTTCAGCATTTCATTAAGTCTATATTAATTAAACTGGTTGTAATACATGGGAAACCATTGCCTTGCAATTATATATAAAACATTGTGGATAATGTAAGCAAAGAATATGCAACTTCATTATGAAGTGTCATTTAACAAAGATATTTATAACATATAACAGAAGCGAAAAACACTGCTAAGCATAGGTCAGTAAGTCAATTCCCTATGTTTCTATTGTCTCAAGATGCCAGGCTAGCATGTCCTCCAAGATCTCATTAGTAATTTGGGGGGGGCATTTTAGGAGCAGCAGCATGGCCTTACTACTGCAGTACCACTGCTTTAAAAAATGCAATGTGCTTTTCATCTGTGGTTAGTGCTTTTTTTCTGCTACATTCAGAAAGAAGATTAATTTGCTTTGAATGTTTGATAAATGTAACATGCAGTGATTTATGGATATGCCCCAAGTAGTGGAAACACTAAAAAGGAAATTTGAATGTTGCTTTTTTTCTTTTTATTACCAAAGCTTGGTATAATGAATTGTTGTAAAAATAATTTAAACATGGTTTGTTCAAGAAGAAAAGTATCCCTATCGATTTTATCTCTATATGGTACAAGTCTCTTTTATAATATACTGTATATGGGTATTACCTGCATTTCCCATAACGAACAAGGGTTAAACGCCCCACACAAATTTCAGAAGACATTCTTAAAATAGAAAAAACTTGGAACAAAAATAATTCTTAAAAAAAAAAAATCTACTTTGCCCGTGATAGTTTTCCACAAATCTTATAGATAAGCTTTTTATGTGCTTTATTCTTCCAAGAGAAGAGGGTTGTCTTTCTTAATAATTTATAATTCCCTCTCATTTGATCTACAGCACACTTATAAAGATGTGAAAAGCCTTTGATTCTTAAAGGTGTAATAAATGGTTTAGAGTTCACCATCTCAAATGTTTATGCTCCCAAAGAAGCCCAGACAGCATTTTTTAACACTTTGTATGTGGTATTGGATCGCTATAATTACCCACATATGTATGGTGGAAGGAACTTCAACTTGGTTGCTTATCCCTACCTAGATAAGAGTAATCCTTCTGAATCAACTGAAATGTTCTGCAAATCACTTTCCAAGCATGTCTATTCAACACAGCTTATTGACTCCTGGCAGGCCCATAATGTAGATGTTAGGGAATATACATTTTTTCCTCACCTTCACCAAAATTACACAAGGTTAGACTACATTTTTTGAACCTCAGTGATTATGACAAATTCTAATTAAGCTGATATCTACCCATGTCTACCCAAAATCTATATTGGACACTTATCCGAGCATGCAGCCTAGCAGGCCAGGAAAGGGGGGGGGGGTGAGCGAGTGTCCCCCTCTTAAACTATACCAGATCACATGCCCTCAACATGAGGGGTGCTTTGGGGGAGGGAGTGTTCCCCCTATGTTAATGAGTGTGGGGTACATAGAACCAAAAAAGATGTCAAAAGTAAATAAAAACTCAAAAACAGTTTTTGATCAGTCCTTTATTTTAACCTCTTGGCGCCGGATGCACACAAATGTGTGGCCTCCCGGCGTCTGGGCCTTAATTGCACATTTGCGTGCAATTAAGAAAAACAAATGTGCTGAGAGCGCGCGCCCTGCACACTCCCGGCACACATGTTTGGTAGTCACGGAAAGGTCCCGATCTCCTCTTTCGATCGGGACCTTTCCTGATCATGTGACCACCATGACAGCGAATCACGGTGGTCACATGACCCTAAAATCCCACCTCCCAGTTTCTGAAACCCTTAAAGGGCCAGGAGGCGCCGGCGCCAAGGGGTTAAATAAATAAATAAATAAATGTCCTCCTAAGTAGATCCAACATCAATCAAGATGAATGCTGATTAGCATGAAAAAAAAAAAAATCCTGCCACGCACCAAACAAGACGTGTCCTGTGGAGAAACATTTGCAGAATTACAGGTAAACATGGGGGAAGGGGTCACCCAGTATGTCAGTTAACCCTTTGATCTCCCTAGAGATTAACTCCTTCCTGTCCAGTGTCATAAGTACAGTGTCAGTGCTTTTTATTAGCACTGGTCACTGTATTAGCGGCACTGGTGATGTCAGTGGCAGTTAATCAGTTCCCACCCAGTGCCAGAATGCCCACCAAAGTCCCGTAGTCCCGCTATAAGTTGCTGATCACCACCATTACTAGTATAAAAAAAAGCAATAAAAATCCCAATATATATACCGCCATTTCTAGAAGCTATAACTTTTACATAACCAATTAATATACACTTATTGGGTTTTTTTCTTGCAAATACATGTAGCAGAATACATTTTGGTCTGAATTTATGAAGAAATTAAATTTTTTTATTGTATATTTTTCATAACAAAAAGTCAAAAATATTGTTTTCTTTTTCAAAATTGTCAGTGTTTTTTTATTTATAGTGCAAAAAAATAAAAAACTCAGAGGTGATCAAATGCCACCAAAATAAAGCTCTATTTGTAGGAAACAATGACATCAATTTCATTTATGTACAGGGTTGCATGACCGTGCAACTGTCAGTTAAAGTAACACAGTGCTGTATCGCAAAAAAAGGCCTGGTTAGGAAGGGGAGTAAATCTGCTGGAAGGCAAGTGGCTAAGATAACATAAAAGGAAATGGTAAACCATAGACTGATTGATCCCATGTAGTCCAGATTTTATTAAATTGTTGTAATGTGTCACCAATTTCTGCAGTGAGATGTTCCATTCTGTGAATAGTAATATCCAATAGCCAATAGCTGAGAGTGGGGTGGGGTCTCTGTGGATAGCCAATGTAAAGAAATGGTTCCCTTGGCTTCTGTTAAAATATGAGTCACTAATTTTTTTAGCTTTTTGGAAACTAGGGAATGGTAAGCCCAGGAGGTAATGAATAGGGTCAAGAGGGAGAGTCAAGTCCAGAATCGTGCAAAACATAGACATCTCATGAGACCAAAAGGGATGGATACAAGGGCACTGCTAGAATATATAATGTATAGAACCCTTTGCATGACCACATCTCCAGCAGGTTTCTGATAGCACTGGGTTGCAAGCATGTAAGAGTCTTAGATTCTCTCCCAGCACTTCATGAAGTTAGGACACTAAATTGCCTGTGCCCGTTTATGCATATACAAATGATAATCCTCATAAATTAAAGAAGTTTGCAAATGGAAGGCATTAAGTGGAACTGATGAGGAGAGGTAATGCTTAAATTGAAGATATGAATAAAAACAATGATTTGGTATGTGTTTATTGGTTTGTAATCCCCTAAAAAGGCAAAGTTTGCAAGTAACTGGTTTAATAAGATTGTTACTTGAGCCCAGGGCATCAGTCATCCATAAGACAGACTATCTGGGATCACTGGGTTGTACAAAACATTAGTCAAGGAGGAGCATGGATATGAGAGTGTACCTTACAAACCATTTTTTTCCAAATTGACAATGTGAATAACATGGGAGTGGCCTATGATTGTTTCAACTTAGTACATGAGCTAGAGGCATCTGACCAAAACATGCACAGGGTAAATAAGCCCAGATTCTTTTTCCATCAATCGATTAGGTTGGTAATGAACAGACCAAGAGGTAGTAGAATGTAAGTGTGTGGCATAGTAGTAGTTAATTAAGTCTTGCGCTCCTAGTCCACTTCTAGATCCCAGAGATAAGAGTCGAATGTGCTTTGTGATGGGATTTATTATGCCAAATAAAAATAATAAAATGCCATTAAAGAACCAATTGCTGAGAAAGAGGGATCAGGATTGGGAGAGTCTCAAAGAGGTTCATAAACAGAGGCAAAATTGACATCTTAAGCACATTTATTCTACCTAGCAAAGACATATTTTAGGGGCCCCATAGTTTTAGTGATATGAGGGGGGTAATTGATGGCAGGCAAGTTTTGACAGCAAAGCGTGGTGACGTACGTCCGGTGTGGTGCCCTTTTTGTACACCTTTTTTCATGCAATACACCCAGCACATGGGGAAATGCCTATTATCTCCTGCTAAATGTGAGTGTATATCTTGGCTTATCTTATCTTGGGATTAAAACGGTTTTACACTATGGAGAATGTGTCTTTCTCTTGTTCTATAGGCTATTGAGAAATTGTCATTGTGAGAGTACCTGCCTGCCTACTTACTGGCTCAGAGGGAAAAACTACAGTGGTGATACAGGATACCAGTGGGGTCTTTATGCCCAGGACACCAGGCTGAAAGGAATGGTTATACAGGGAGGATTGAGAGGTGATCCAAAAGGCTTTGTGGCCCTGAGGGGTCGCCGAGTGGAGGTGAGAGGCCACTGTAGCAATTTTGGGATCACCTATCGGTGTGTTGTGTATCCACATTGTATGCCTTTCATGACCAGGAGGAGTGAAGCACTGTGTCCGTTCGTGTTCACAGAAATTGGACTGTCTGCACCATTGTGTTTTATGTTTTATAATACGTTATATAATACCTGAGTGTTCTGTTTTGAGCACAGAGTGTTTTTTATCCCTCTGCAGGGATTCACATTTATATAGATTTGTGTCCCAGTATTGGGTGCCAGGAGTCACACTGTTTGCATCCCTACAGGGATTGGGTTCACTATATTTATTGTGTAGGTCACTCTATTTGGTCCTTTACTAGGACCTTTTGTGGTTTGTAGCACTAATTCTCACAGTTACTGATATTGTATATAGCGCTACACCATCTCACATTTTTTATCCATCTTTTTGACGTATAGGTATAGGACCAGGTGTTAGCTGCTTCTATTGTTAATTTGTAGGGTTTCCTAGCATATAGAGTGCAGGGGGATCTTTTATATTGTTCTGCAAAATGGTGGGTACTATAATTTTTTATGGCACATAGTACTCACGCAGCGATTTTTCAAAAGCAAATTTTTGTTTAAACTTTAAATGCACAAAAACACAATATATTGGCCAATTATTTGGTAAAATTTAAAAGATGACGGTATGCCGAGAAAATAGATACCAAACATGACATGCTTTAAAACTGTGCAATGGCGGCAAACTGCATACATTTTTAATATCCATAGGCAACAATTTAAAAGCCTTTAAAAGCTACCATTTTAGATTTACAGAGGAGGTCTAGTGTTAGAATTACTGCCCTTGATCTGACGTTCACGGTGATACCTCATATGTATGGCGCAACCGCTGTTTACATACCGCCACAGGGTGTCAGGAATGGACTTGCCAATAGTGGTGGGACTCACCTGCCTTGTGGGCTGCAGTACCAGGGCTGGCCAGCGGGTGCTCTCAACAACCAGAGGCTCACTCCTGCAATTAGCCATCACCTGGGCTGATTGCAGGTGGTGTATTTAAAGGATGGCCAGACCTGCAGTCAGTGCCTTGTTGTACTGTTCGCTTGGCCCTGGTTTCCTGATCCTGTTACTCCTGTCCTGACTCTGCTGGAACTCTGCCTGTACTGACCTCGGCTAGTCCTGACCACTCTCCCGCCTGCTCCTGGTACTCCGTTTGCCCGTTTGCTACCGACCCGGCCTGCCTGACTACTCTTGTATTGTATGTTTGTTATCTGTTGGAGGTTTGGTTTAGTTTGTTTGCACTGTGTTTATGTTTAGTTTTGCACTGCGTTTGTATTGTTAGTCTTAATTATATTATTTACTATACCTGAAGCCTGCGTTTCCCTGTGTCAGTCCACACACTTCTGGTCATACCCGGATCCCTGACACAGGGTCAAAGCTTGTGCACACAGGTGTGCGTGCATGGGAGGGGCAAGTTTTTTGTTTTTTTTTAAGTTATTTTGATTTTTTTTTATTATTTTTACACTGTACCTTCCTTTTTTTTTTTTTTTATCACTTTTAATGCTATAAAAGGGAATGCAAATATCCCCTATAACTTCAATGGGCATTGACATATATTCTTTTTTCAGAAATCTGGGGTCTATTAGACTCTAGATATCTTCTCTTCCCTCACATTATCTAATCAAACCAAAATCGGTGTGATCAGCTGCTTTCCCAATTTACAAATGGCGCTGTTTATATCCTGTGAAACTGAAGTGATGAAATGCTCGTAGCTTCTGATTTCTTAGGCTATAGAGATGATTGGCACCACTCTGGTCTCCAATCACCTCTATGGTTAGCTGGCAGAAACACCGGCTGCATTTTCAGTTTCCCCCAATGGCATGGGACTGCCCGAGAAGTCCGTGGAAGGCAGCGAGGGAGGGGGGGGGCATCATCTCCCGCTGCTTGTAAAAGCAATCCTGCAGCTAATTAGCCACTAGGATTGATTTTATATGAAAGCCGATGGCCTGCTGAAAAAATTGATACCAGGATGATGCCTGCAGCTGTAGGCGTCATCCTCGTAAAACCATTCAAATCCAGTGATGTACCAGTACGTCGCTGATCCTTGTTGGGTATATATGCTATGTTCTTTTTTTTTTTTTGTATGCAGCCTGTGGGCTGAGTGAAAAAAAGAGAAGAAATCTCTGCCAGAAAAAGTGTGTGGTATGCCCACCATTAGAATATACCACCCTGCATCCACCCACTTCTAATGGTAGGCACACATTAGGTTACACTTTGCCACATGCGCCAGTTCCAAAATTGAACAAATGTCTAAATAGTGGCACGCTTGAATAAAAATTGTCCACGTATAAGTGGTACCCCATATGGGAAAACGATGATGCCAAGTCCCAAACTATCTTGTCACTACTACCCATGTAATCTGGGCATCTGGGATTATTCTGGGCTCCACTTGACTATCTTTTCCCTCGTAAATCCGAAACTTATAAGTATAGCCTGTTGCCCTCTCACAGGTCTTCTACATCTTGACCCCATATCTGGCATGCTTGCTGGGGAGAAATTGTTTGAATGCAAGGCGGCCAGAAAAATTAATCAGGGACTCATCAACGCAGATTTTTTTGCTGGGGAGTATAGACATCTGCAAATTTTTGGTTAAGGTGATTTACAAGGGGCTGAATTTTGTGGATCCGGTCAAATACAGGGTTACCCCGAGGATGACAGAGTGCATTGTCGTTGAAATGCATAAAACACATTATACTCTCATATCTATGCCTGGCCCTGGCAGCAAAGAACACGGGCATATGATGAATCGGGTCTGTGGACCAATACAACCGCAATTAATTTTTTTTAGTAATGCCCATGTTGAGGGTTAGGCCCCAAAAAAATGTAAATTCGGAAACCATAATGAGTTTCCATGCGACTGGTCTGCATTTGGGTTGGTGGCGATAAATTGTTGTGCATATAAATTGCTTTGATCCACAATCAATGCATACAAAAATAGTACATTTAATTGAGATCATAACTGAGATAACAATTGGGATAGACTCAGGGATGTGTTTGCTGCATGGTTCAGAGCTATCAGTTAGCAAATGTAAGAAATTAGGTTTAGGGTATTATTTGAATGCTGCAAAAAGCCTGATCCCTAAGTATTGGAGGAAAACAGAAGTACCGAAAGAGGAGGATTGGATAGAAAGAGTGAACTGGATTAGTAAAATGGAGAAGCTCTATTACATGCAGGAAGATAAGATGGAGATATACTATGGGAAAAATGGGAAAAATCTGGAGTAAACGTGAAAAAGTGAAATGTAGGATGATATAGAGTGGGTGGATGGTTAGGATATTCTTCTTGCTTTGGATGAGATGCTGAGAAAGAATACAGAGTGGGGGGTGTTGGGGGGGAGAAGTTTTAAGAGGGAAAAAAGATATAGGAAATAGTTATGTGTATTTATTATGAATATGATGAAAGTGTTTGTTATTATTTAAAAAAAAATTATAAATATTTAAAGAAAAAAAAAAATCAACACATACAGATATTCCGTGAAAAACAGCTCCAAAAATCAAGGGGAGTAGTTAAATTGGCTATTTCCACCTGAATTCCAGGTTGGGCAGTGAATGGGGGAAGTACGGGTGCTGCAGAATTTGTGGACTGTCAATCGGGATTTGCAAGCACATCCGAAAGGATACAAGGAGCTCTATGGGTCTGTGTGCAAATCCTTCGTGGCTGCGGGACAATACTTTTGCTCACCACCGCACCATCTTGTACTGGACTTATGGGACTCGTCACATCACCAAGTCATACCGCAGTGCTGGTATTATTATTATACAGGATTTATATGGCGCCAACAGTTTGCTCAGTGCTTTACAGTATAACGGGAGACAATACAGCAACAATACAGTTCAATACAAGAGGGTTAGGAGGGTCCTGGGAGCTTACAATCTAAGAGATATGTGAAAGACCAGGATGTACTAGGCAACTAGTACTCGACAGTTCACCAAAAGGTAGCGCGGCACTAGTACTGGCACCCTGCTGCATATGAGAGTCATCAAAATTTACAGACAAGTGCTAACAGAGATCAGGCCTGATTCTGCGAACACTGCGGTTTTGTGTGCAATGTATCAAGTGACAGTGACCTACTGACACTGCACTTGCTGGGGGAAAGGGGGGTAAGCATAGGGGCTAAACGCAGGTGCTGGCAGGAGCCGTGGCTGATCCCGCTAATGCTGCATTTTTGGGGATGCTATACTAATGTACACTATAGAGACACTATACTAGCAATGGAGGTTTATTGTGCATGAGCGTGTTCCTGGCAGTCAAGGGGTTAAATATGATGACTGGTGTACTGGCAGGCAATCTGACGCCATCTGGAGCACGGGAGCACAAATCATGTATATATATATATATATATATATATATATATATATATGTATGTGTGATTTTGCGCACCCATGCCGCCCTGTAGCAGTATTTCTGCTATAGTTAATTTTCTCCAGTTGTAGGGTCCCCCTTTGTTCTTTGGAATGACCTTAACCCCTGCACAAAATGCAGTGCAACAAACAAATGAATATAATGATATATACTATATCAAATGTGAACCTTGAACCTGCTGGATGCATATTGATAAACAGTGACAGTGAAAAATAAACCTCCATGCTTGTGAATATTTAGTAATCAAATATACTTTCTAGTCATATATTCCAATGGATATATATAGACTCACACATAATCTGTAACATCCACAGTGCTTTTAGAACATAAATAGTGCGACTTTATACAACATAAATTGTAGTGAACAGTTCCATTTATTCCACGGTAACTTTGTGTAGACAGGTGTAATCACATCACTATACACAAGGGTACGGTGCTCCTGTATTACCCCTCTTCCACCTCCAATACACTTATGCGCTCACCTCAAAAGTTTGACCCATAATGACAGGTCAAACTGAACTTTTCACTTTTAACCCGGGCATATATATTGGTACAAAGTCTTCTAACTTTTTGTTAACTCTTTGACAGCACTTTGTATTGATCCAATCCACTCTGAAATCATGTAAAAAAACACTGAATATAGTGTAGTATGTACAACCAAAAATAGCCTTTATTAAAAAAATATATATATATACACTCACATTAAAATGTGTCCTCCTGGGACACCACAGTGTTAAAAACTCACTAATACAGTTTTCCAAGTTGAATACATGCTGTAATCCCTCTTGCAAAATGGTGACACGTAGACTTCCGATTTATGGCTTGACATCATAAGTGCACCCTACGCGATAAGTCACAACAAGTTACTTCATCAGGAGTAGCCCATTGGATGTCCAGCCTTCCTTCCAGGAGGACACATTTAATGTGAGTGAATATATGTATTTTTAATAAAGGCTATTTTTGTTTGTACATACTACACTATATTCAGCAATTTTTTTACATGATTGTGGAGTGAATTGGGTCAATACAAAGTGCTAGCAAAGCGTTACCGAAGAGTGGGAAGACTTTGTACCAATATATCTGCCCGGGTTAAAAGGGAAAAGTTCAGTTTGACCTGTCATCATGTGTCAAACTTTGAGGTGAGAGCATAAGTGCATTGGAGGTGGAAGAGTACTAAGGGGTTATACAGGAGCACTGTACACTTGTATATAGTGGTGTGATAACACCTGTCTACACAAAGTTATCGTGGAATAAATGGGACTGTTCACTAGGATTTATGTTGTAAAAAGTTGCACGATTTATGTTGTAAAAGCACTGTGAATGTTACAAATTATGTGTGCGTCTATATATACTGTATATCCATTGGTTTATATGACCAGGAAGTATATTTGATTACTAAATATTCACAAGCACGGATGAGTATTTTTCACTGTCACTGTTTATCAATACGCATCCAGCAAGTTCAAGGTTCACATTTGATATAGAACTGTTGTATTTATTTGTTTGTTGCACTGCATTTTACACTATTTATTTAAATGTTCCTGAAAATGTTTCTGGGCACTTATTCCCAACCCAGCAGCACATTGTACCTGGAGATTTCACTTACCATTTCGGTAGCGCAGCAATATATATTGTGCATAAAAAATTTGCTTCGTAATATATCTGCAAATGCCTTTGACTTCTCTATGCCGATCAGCAGAACATTGACTATGAAAATCACTTTCTCCAGACTAAACAATCTAAGAGGCATTTAGTGATATAATTCTTCCTAATGAAGAGAAGAACCAACTGAATGAACTTATAGCAGATATTAATTAAACTCCTTTTCTAATCAGACCAACTACTACCATTTTATCATGGAACTGCATCATCAGCCTAAGCCAATTTCCAGAATAGATCATGCATGGATAATACTTTTTGGTGTGGTCAAAGTTTTGTGGTTACATACAAGCCTTTAATTAGTGCAGAAAATTATTTTACAAAAAGGAGTAAATGATTTAAAAAAAAAAGTATATAGAATTTCTGCTTAAAAAATGGCAGACTGATTGGTGATGATCTTTAGTTATGATCATTTGGCAGTTATGGACAAAATCTATAGGTGGTCTTTTGTCATCTTTTATCTAAAGCTGGTCATACATGTACTGTATATGTAATGCCATGATTGTTCCAGTTTTCCATGGGAAATAGATTAAAACTCTACTTGGTCATACAGAAATGTATCCACACAGTCCAAAATACACTATATTGCCAAAAAGTATTGGGATGCCTACCTTTAAATGCACATGAACTTTAATGGCATCCCAGTCTTAGTCCGTAAGGTTCAGTATCGAGTTGGCCCACCCTTTGCAGCTATAACAGCTTCAACTCTTCTGGGAAGGCTGTTCACAAGGCTTAGGAGTGTGTCTATGGGAATGTTTGACCTTTCTTCCAGAAGCGCATTTGTGAGGTCAGGCATTGATGTTGGACGAAAAAGCCTGACTTGCAGTGTCCGCTCTAATTCATTTGAAAGGTGTTCTATCGGGTTGAGGGCAGGACTCTGTGCAGGCCAGTCAAGTTCCTCCACCCCAAACTCGCTCATCCATTTCTTCATGGACCTTGCTTTGTGCACTGGTGCGCAGTCATGTTGGAACAGGAACGAGCCATCCCCAAACTGTTCCCACAAGGTTGGGAGCATGAAATTGTGCAAAATGTCTTGGTATGAAAGTGCCTTAAGAGTTCCATTCAGTGAAACTAAGGGGCCAAGCCCAACCCCTGAAAAATAACCCCACACCATAATCCCCCCTCCACCAAAGTTTACACTTGGCACAATGCAGTCAGGCAAGTATTGTTCTCCTGGCAACTACCAAACCCAGGCACATCCATCGGATTTCCAGATAGAGAAGCATGATTTGTCACTCCAGAGAACACATCTCCACTGCTCTAGAGTCCAATGGCAGTGTGCTTTACACCACTGCATTCAATGCTTTGTATTGCACTTGATGATGTAAGGCTTGGATGCAGCTGCTCAGCCATGGAAACCCCATGTGCTAATCTGAAGGCCACACAAAGTTTGTAGGTCTTTAGCTATTGACTTTGCAGACAGTTGGTGACTTCTGCTCACTGTGCTCTTCAGGATGCACTGACCCCTCTCTGTCATTTTATATGGCCTACCACTTCAGGGCTGAGTTGCTGTTGTTCCCAGTTGCTTCCACTTTGTTATAATACCACTAACTAAATTTTACACAATCAAATCTCTAGAAGCAGGCATCGAGTTATTGAAAACGAGAAACATCATTCCAGTGGACTCCCACCAACCAACACCCAACAGGCCACAACGGATGAAAGCAGAATGGTCATAAACCCACACACAAATCTACTCTCTTCTAGCCCAATACCTTGGGCCTTACAAGGCATAAGCTGGCGATCAGCCCTAGATCAAATACGTTAATCTTTCAAGTTCGTCTCAAGCATGAGCTCCCGTGAGAGCCATGCTTATCTGTGCCTCCTCAGTCTACAGTAGCTGTTTTTGCTACACATGTTACCTGTGTTTTTTACAGGTCTTTTTTACTCCTGTTCTTTCCCCAACCTACCAGTCAGCAATCGCCAACATCACCCCTCTCAACAAACCCACTTACACAAGTGAACACTCTCACTACAACCAAGACCAACCCAAACCCAGTAAACTACATACTCAACGGTCCACCACCTCCATCAAGCAGAACAATGCACATCTTCACAATTCCTGAATCACCACCGCAACGAGATTCTACCCATCTACTACCAACAATATGATTACTAAAACCTCGCTAAACGTCCGGGGCCTCAACTCCCCTTTCAAAAGATCTTTGCTCTCAAGAGAAATCCGCTCCATACAACCTGATATTCTATTCCTACAAGAGACCCACTTTGCGTCATCCAAAATTCCTAAACTCAACATTCTCCACTTCTCCACAATGTACATGGCAACAAATCCCAAAAAGAAAAATGGCGTCATTACAGCCATAAAAGACTTCCTACAATTCCGACTCATCTCTGAAATATCAGACCCACAGGGACGCTATTACATATTAATCTGCAAAATCAGAGATACTCCATACACACTGATGAACGTCTATGGTCCCAACACCAACCAACTCCAATTCTTCAACAAACTTAATTCATTCATCGCTCAACATAGAAAAGGCAGAATACTCATCGGCAGAGATATTAACATCATCGGCAACCCTCTTCTGGACTCCTCATCAAAAAAAAGAGCTTCAAAACAGTCCCTTAACCAATTTCTTCATTCCAATGACCTTTACGATATCTGGAGATGTCAACACAGTACAGAAAAGGACTATACTTATTACTCTCCATTCCACTTTTCCTACTCCAGAATCGACTTCTTCATCACTGACAAGTAGACACTACAACACGTCACTTCCTCCAAGATCGGAACTTTTACATGGTCAGACCATGCTTCAATCACCATCTCCCTTGATGGCATACAACATTCCAAAATCCCCCAAATATGGCGTCTGAATGCTACCTTGTTGAAAAATCTTGACTATAAACAACAAATACTAGATGCCCACAAGACATTTTTTGAACTTAACAATACACCTGATATTTCCATATCCATTCTTTGGTCAACCTATAAAGCATACATGAGAGGTATTTTGATTCAATTAAATTCCTGTATTACTAAAAATAGAACCCAACAAATAGACAAACTCCTCGCATCAATTAATTCAAACGAGGAAAAAAACAAAAAATCCCCAGACCAAGCAACCTCCGCATCCCTCACTGCAGACAGAAACAAACTAAGATCCCTCCTACTATACAAATATGATCTAAATCTCCAAAAAATGAAAGCCAAATTCTACTCATTAGGTAACAAAGCCAGCTCACTATTATCCAAAACAATAAAACAAAAATGTTTAAAATCCAAAATTGCTTCAATTAAACATCCGTCTACAAATTCCCTTCACACTAACCCACAAGAGATAGCTAACACCTTTGCAGAATATTATCAAAACCTATACAACCTCAAAAATGACACAAACATCACCCAACCGACAGTCACATCCATTCAACAATTTCTCCACACGACCAACCTCCCCCGATTATCCCCGTGCCAACTTGACGCCATCTCTATACCTATTTCCGCCAAAGAAATAGAAACAAACATCAAAACACTCCCACTCAACAAATCTCCAGGAAATGACGGATACACTAACGAATACTACAAACATCTATCCACAGACCTATCCCCATATCTGTCCAAACTCTTTAACCACACCGCCGCAACAAACTCATTTCCCAAGGACATGCTACAATCCATTATAACGACCATTCCACAACCCGGCAAAGACCCTCAACTTGTCCAAAATTACAGACCAATCTCACTACTCAATACTGACATAAAAATTATACGCAAAAATTATATCTCGAAGACTTCTCCCATACCTCCCCACTCTTATCCACCCAGACCAAGTACAGTTGTGACCAAAATTATTCAACCCCCAATGCTGTAAAGGGGTTTAGGGACTATAGTGTACATTTGGAATTGTATTCAGAATCAAATCCTACAAGGACGTTGTAACTACCCAAATGCAACTAAAATGACATCAATTGTTTATGTAATACAGTAGTAAATGGTTCTTATGTGGTTTCTTCATTGCCACAATTATTCAACCCCTTAAAGACTACCACTCTGAAGAACAGAGGTTCATACAGGTGCTTTCCATCAGGTATTGAAAACACCTGTGGATGTCACCGAGCAGCAATCAAGCATAATAAGCACCAATTAGGCAGCTTTAAAATGACTGTGATACTCAGCTCCTTCTAGACATTTACTGGTGTGGTTACAAACATGGTGAAGGCAAGAGAATGGTCCAGGAAGACAAGAGAAGAGGTGATTTCTCTTCACAGGAAGGGCAATGGCTATAAGAAGATTGCAAAGATGTTAAACATACCAAGAGACACCTTAGGAAGCATCATTCGCAAATTCAAGGCAAAGGGCACTGTTGAAACGCTACCTGGTCGTGGCAGAAAGAAGATGCTGACTTCGACTGCTGTGCGCTACCTGAAGCGTAGAGTGGAGAGAAGTCCCCGTGTGACTGCTGAGGAACTGAGAAAAGATTTGTCAGATGTGGGTACAGAAGTTTCAGCCCAGACAATAAGACGCACACTGCGTAATGAAGGCCTCCGTGCCAGAACTCCCAGGCGTACCCCCTTGCTGTCTCCAAAGAATAAGAAGAGTCGACTGCAGTATGCCAAAAGCCATGTGGACAAACCACAAAAGTTGTGGGATAGTGTTCTGTGGACTGATGAAACAAAATTAGAACTGTTTGGGCCCATGGATCAACGCTATGTTTGGAGGAGGAAGAACAAGGCCTATGATGAAAAGAACACCTTGCCTACTGTGAAGCATGGTGGAGGGTCAATCATGCTTTGGGGCTGTTTTGCTTCTGCAGGTACAGGGAAGCTTCAGCGTGTGCAAGGTACCATGAATTCTCTTCAGTACCAGGAGATATTGGATGGAAACGTGATGCAGTCCGTCACACACCTGAGGCTTGGGAGACGTTGGACCTTTCAACAGGACAATGATCCCAAGCATACCTCCAAGTCCACTAGAGCATGGTTGCAGAGGAAAGGCTGGAACATTTTGGAGTGGCCATCGCAGTCACCAGACTTAAATCCGATTGAGAACCTCTGGTGGGACTTAAAGAAAGCAGTTGCAGTGCGCAAGCCTAAGAATGTGACTGAACTGGAGGCCTTTGCCCATGAAGAATGGGCGAAGATACCCGTAGATCGCTGCAAGACACTTGTGTCAAGCTATGCTTCACGTTTAAAAGCTGTTATAACTGTAAAAGGATGCTGTACTAAGTACTAAGATTGAATGTCACTTGGGGGTTGAATAAAACTGATAATGCTGTGAGCACAGAAAAGACATTTGTGGTTATTTCATTATAACTGTTATGTTATATTTGTCTGACCTACAAGTGCCTCTTTAATGTAAATGTAAGCAAGATGACTGAATGATCAAAAGCAATGTCAAACTGGCCAAAACACTCAATTTCAGTGGGGGTTGAATAATTTTGGTCACAACTGTAGGTTTCATCCCAGGTCGCCAAGCACCCGATGCAACCAGAAGACTTATTTCCCTCATACACAACTTAGAAAACACCAAATACCCCTCCTTACGCTTATCTCTGGACGCAGAAAAAGCATTCGACCGGATACATTGGCAATTTATGCAACTCACTCTCCAAAAATTTGGTATCACAGGCTGGATGCTTAACGCCATCTTATCACTATACTCACAACCGTCCACTAGAGTTTTGACAGACGGCACATTGTCTGACCCCTTTGACATCTCTAATGGCACCAGACAAGGTTGTCCACTCTCTCAATAATATTTACACTCCTTATTGAACCCCTAGCATCCAAACTCAGAGACCGATCTTTCTCAGGAATCACGCATCTCAACATAGAACACAAAATTAGCCTATTTGCAGACGATATCATACTGAAGGTAACCAACCCAAAAACGTCTCTTAAAACGATTCGCTCACACCTCCATGACTACTCGATAGTATCATACTATAAACTTAACGAACCCAAATCCTCCATACTAAACCTACACATTCCACAGCATCTCCAAACCCTACTAGCGACCAAATTCCCCTTCTCATGGGAAACAAACCACATCCCTTACTTAAGTATCAAACTCACACCAGCAACAGATCAACAATATTCCGCAAACCACACCTTGAAAATATTTCTCGAGAACTAACCACACTACGTACTTCAGAACTCTCCAAATTAGGCCGAGTGGCAACCCTAAAAATGTTCATTCTACCCAAAATCCTATACATATTCTGTACACTCTCAATAACAATTCCCAACTCATTCTTTTCTAGCCTACAAACAATTTTCACAAAATTCCTATGGAATTCGAAAAAGCCCAGATGCACCACAAACCTCTTAATACGCCCTACAATGAAAGGAGGAGCAGGACTCCCACACCTCAAATCTTACTACACCGCGACTCTCCTGGATCAAATGTATTTTTGGTAGAACCCATCGAAAGAAAAAATTTGGTCCATAATAGAAACTCTCTTTTTTTACCCCCTGAAACCCCAAAATTTTACCCTAATTCCACCAACCAACATCATAGAACACAACATAAAACACCCCTGCATACAAGCCTCCCTACAAGCCTGGCGTGACCTCCTGTCTACCAATTTCAAAGACATCAAACAAATCCCCACTCAAACTAATTTACTACATCTGTTTATACCCTCCTTAGAACTATCGCATTGGACAAAACAGGGCATAATTAATATTTCAGACCTCTACACCAACCAATCTATATGCCCTTTTCATACTCTTCAAACAAAATATAATCTACCTATATCTGAAAACTTCACATACCTAAGATTTACTCGCTGCCTACAAAAACAATAATACCTCACACTACCAAATTACCATCTACAGCATACCTTTTTCTCACCAAATCTAAATACCCAGGTAAAGTCATCTCTACCTTTTATGCGTACCTCACTAACCTACAATTCACGCTACAAACTACCTCTCTTACCAACTGGGGAAAAATCCTTCCAGAACCAATAACCTCACAATGCTGCAAAAATGCTTTCAAACATACCTATAAAGCTACCCGATGTAGCTCCCACTGGGAGTCATATCTAAAAATACCCCCCCAATGGTATCTGACTCCGGTCAAACTCTCTCTCTACTACCCAAAACACTCCCCTACATGCTGGAGACAATGCGGGGAAACAGGCTCAACGATACATATCCTGTGGTCTTGTAAATCACTTAGATCCTTCTGGAATACTACATTCCAACTAATATCTGACATAACCAAAATTGTGATTACCCCGAATCCCTCATTAGCACTCCTACATATCGAGATTGAAAAATTTCCCTCTTACTCCCGTACAATTATCACCCACATTCTCTTTGCTGTCAAAATAAACATCGCTAGACTATGGAACTAAAAAAACGCCCCCTCAATCACCTCACTGATTACAGACCTCAACTTCCAATGTGAAATGGAGAAAATATTTGCAATCAACACTTCCTCCCTCCTTAAATTCAACCACAAATGGACCCGATGGTTAAGTCACCCAAAATGCTCTGTACAACCCTGATAACACTCAACATTTAAAAACACCACCTAACCCCTGACTGGTACATCCTTCTCCACTTAGTTATACTCCCCCCCCCTTCCTCCCCCCCCCTCCTCCATCTCCCCTACCAATAAAACCCTAACATCCCAACCCCTCACCAAAGTTTTTCATTCATATATAAATACCTCTGATGATATCGCTAATTAAGACCAACTTCCTCATTGCCTAAAGAGTGGAATAACAACTACACTGCTCAAATGTACAATGTTTTATTGTATTGCATTATGGTATGAATGAACAATGTCTTATCCCTTGTTCTCCTTTTCCATGAAAAATTCTATAAAAATATTGAAACATAAAAGGGCAAAGATAGATAGATAGATAGATAGATAGATAGATAGATAGATAGATAGATAGATAGATGGCTCATAGTATCAGTTTATTTCAGTGTTTTTTCATAATATTGTTTCTTATTGAAAGTTTACATCTCACAATAGTAAAATGAAGCAATATTTCATGAGACAAAATCTTTGTTTTCTTTATTTTCATTGTAAAACAGCCTGCTAACCATCTGCTACTGGGATTGTTCCACTTTACACTAAATGTTCAATTCAAGTACTCTATACAATTTTGTATTCCTTTCCCTTTTAGCTGAACATCTGCTGATAACAAAAATATGTACTTTCATGGTTTAGATTCAAGCATCCTGTCATTAAATATCAATGAAGTTCTACATTGTTTAGCACCATTAACAAAGATAAGCCTGCTTTTTCTGGGCAATCACACTAGGGAAAACAAACACTCCACAGTATATTGCAAGACGTTGTTGGTAAACATGATAAGGACTGCTGCATTTCAAAGTTTTTATGAACTCTTTCAATTCTGACCATTTATTATTGTGCCTGAAATTAAACAAGAATGCAGCATTTAAAACATTGCATATTTTTAAAGAACCTGTTCAAAATATTTTGCATTTATCAATATTCATATTTCATATTTCAGTGCTGGCTACAAATCAGATAGTACATTACAGCATTTTTTTTAACTTTTAGAATTTTTTGCTTTTGTTTGTTTTATTTTTTTAAACTTTACCAAAGCTTCCATGCATCCCATTTAAATTTCAATGGGGGTCACACATTCGGTACTATATTTTTAATGTTTGATTATTCACATTCTAGGGAAAAGAGCCGTGTGGAAGTGACACCCAACATGATGTAGATTCCATTTCTATGATATATCAGGCTATTGGAATTTAAACCTTCACTTTTTTTTTTAAGCCATAGCACCAAAATAAAGATGTATTGCAATATATGCAAACCAAGAATCCCAGCTTTTTAAGCAAAGATTTGCTGTGCACATGTAAGGGTTAACATGCTTATTAGAGCAGCTCTTACCTCTCTTGGGATCCAGCACCAGGTCTCCTCTCTGGCACAAAGCCACCAACACTTTCAGGATTTGCTTGGAGTTCCCGCACCACAACCAATCAAGGTACAACTCTCCTGATTGGGTTTTCCTTTAAATTGTGATCTGAACCCCCTGCTGCCGTACTTATCCATATCCTTGTGTCCTACTTAATAGCCTTCAGACTCTGGATACTTTGAGAATTCTCCAAGTGTGCTCCTAGTCCCTGTGCCATCTATTGATTTCTAGTGCATTCCTGTAAGCCCTGTGACTCCAAGTGTGCACCTGTGTGGCCCTTTATTTCCAAGTACACACCATTCAGTGCACTGAGTGTCATTTTATCTCCATTGTGTCCAGTGCATCCTGTACCACTTCTTGATTCCACCACCTCAGTGTTTCCTGTGTCTTCCAATGCACCTCAATGTATCCCTTGTCACCAATGACATCAAGTGCACCCCATGACTCCAAGTGTGCTCCATGTCATCTAGTAACTCTAAGTCCACTCCTGTGTTTCCCCATATCTTTTACATGGGCACCACTTGTTACCAATGACTTCAAGTGCACCCTCTGACTCCAAGGCCCTGATTCACTATTGGGCGTGGGCACATATTTATGGGCTTAAGCCCAATTTTCATGGGCGTCCGTCATTTTTTACCCTGCAACCTAATTCACTATTGAGCAGAGCCCATAAGCAGATGCCCAATCTAATTCACAAAAAGACACACGCCCGAAATCAGACTCACAAAACAGACTTGCTAAGAAGCAAGTCTAAAACCATGAAAAATCACTGCAGAGACATGTTCACTTAGAAATTTGCTTTGCCAAATATCAGGACTTCACTTTAAACAATATCTGCTATTTCCAAAAAAATTAAAAATGTGTTAAAAATCGTTTTTTTCAAGGAATTCGACACAGTAAAAATCTAGAAGCCCGTGCAGTGTCTTTGGCAGATACAACTGAGCATGTGCAGAACACATTTTAGACCTCTGCCATGGGCGTTTGTTTTTTAGCCACTGACTAATAGTGAATCTGATTGTGGATTCCTCTGAGAGCCGGCACTCGCTCGCGTCTATTGTGTTTAATAAACAGCACTAAGCATATCTTCATGTAATCTAATTAGATTTCCTTAGTTCTAGTGATTCTATTTTTGTTTCTTATCCTTTATAATTATTTCTGTAATGATTTTACTTATTTCAAAGGTCTAGATAATATTTATTTTGACAGCTGAATGTAAAAATAAAGGTCCACAATAAAAAAAAAAAAAAAAAAAACAGCGTGGGTCCCCCCTCTCATCCATACCAAGCCCTTCAGGTCTGGTATGGATATTAAGGGGGAACTCCATGCTGAAATTTAAAAAAAAAAACAGCGTGGGTCCCCCTCAATATCCATACCAGACCCTTATCCGAGCATGCAGCCCGGCAGGTCAGGAAAGGGGGGGGACGAGCGAGCGCCCCCCCCCTCCTGAACCATACCAGGCCACATGCCCTCAACATGGGGGGGTGCTTTGAGGCAGGGGGGGCTCCCCCCCCAAAGCACCTTGTCCCCATGTTGATGAGGACAAGGGCCTCTTCCCCACAACCCTGGCCGGTGGTTGTGGGGGTCTGCGGGCGGGGGGCTTATCAGAATCTGGAAGCCCCCTTTAACAAGGGGGCCCCCAGATGCCGGCCCCCCCCCTACGTGAAGGAGTCTGCGGTAGATGCTCCCGCAGACTCCTTCACAAAAAAAAAAAGTGTGGTGTAAAAAAAACACAGTACAGGGTCTTTGACAAGTCCTTTATTAAAACAATGTCCCCCGAAGTAGATCCAACGTCAATCACGGCGGCGGCGGCAGGGACCCGAAAAAAGAAAAAAAAAAAAAGGTTCCGCTCCCGTCGGAGGCTTCCAGCCTTGTGAAGAGGCTAGCTGACAGTTCTTATATAGGTATGGGGCGGGGCCAGACGGGCACATCATCCCCGCCCCTTACCTATTTGAGAAATGTCACCCTGTCTCTCCACTGAGGCTAACTAGCTGAATGCAGGAGACAGTCTGACATTTCTTATATAGGTATGGGGCGGGGCCAGCCGGGGACATCATCCGAGTGACCCGCCCCATGTCACATGCTTGCTGTTCCCGGCTGGCCCCGCCCCATAGCTATATAAGAAATGTCAGACTGTCTCCGGCATTCAGCTAGTTAGCCTCAGTGGAGAGACAGGGTGACATTTCTCAAATAGGTAAGGGGCGGGGATGATGTGCCCGGCTGGCCCCGCCCCATACCTATATAAGAACTGTCAGCTAGCCTCTTCTTCACTAGGCTGGAAGCCTCCGACGGGAGCGGAACCTTTTTTTTTTTTTTTTTCTTTTTTCGGGTCCCTGCCGCCGCCGCCGCCGTGATTGACGTTGGATCTACTTTGGGGGACATTGTTTTAATAAAGGACTTGTCAAAGACCCTGTACTGTGTTTTTTTTACACCACACTTAGTTTTTTTGTGAAGGAGTCTGCGGGACCATGTACCGCAGACTCGTTCACGTAGGGGGGGGGGCCGGGATCTGGGGGCCCCCTTGTTAAAGGGGGCTTCCAGATTCTGATAAGCCCCCCGCCCGCAGACCCCCACAACCACCGGCCAGGGTTGTGGGGAAGAGGCCCTTGTCCTCATCAACATGGGGACAAGGTGCTTTGGGGGGGGGAGCCCCCCCTGCCTCAAAGCACCCCCCCATGTTGAGGGCATGTGGCCTGGTATGGTTCAGGAGGGGGGGGGGCGCTCGCTCGTCCCCCCCCCTTTCCTGACCTGCCGGGCTGCATGCTCGGATAAGGGTCTGGTATGGATATTGAGGGGGACCCACGCTGTTTTTTTTTTAAATTTCAGCGTGGAGTTCCCCCTTAATACCCATACCAGACCTGAAGGGCTTGGTATGGATGAGAGGGGGGGACCCACGCTGTTTTTTTTATTATTTATTTAATTCACGGAAATAATTTAAAATTCAGCTGTCAGTGGGAAGCCCCGATGACAGCTGAAACATTCCTTCTGTCCCTGCAGAGAGCTCCGCTATTATATTTGACATTAAAAAGTATAGAGACTGCAACATTGTATCCATTTGTATCCATTCCGGATATAGATGTTTTTATTCGGATACAAATAGATACAATGTTGCAACCTTTATACTTTTTAATGTCAAATATAATAGCGCAGCTCTCTGCAGGGACAGAAGTAATTACTTCGCTATTATATTTGCAGGCCGTAGATGGGGCGAAAATCGAACAATTTTTTTACCGTTGGTGGTATTGTCGGCCCATTGAACAACCGATTTTTTTTTTTTAAAACGGTCAGTTTTCGCCCCATCTAAGGCCTGCATTTTTCTTTTTCTTATTCTTTTTTTTTATTCTTTTTCTTGCAGGTCATGGCTCATGTGCAGATTTTTTATCTATTAAAAGATCAGCCAATTTGCCGATCATTGCAGCTAAAATCGGCCGATCTGCAAAATCGGCCAATTTTTATCCAAATTTACCAATTAAAAAAAGTTGCAAAATCCCCAAAAATGGCTGACCAATTAACCCAATAACGGGCTGAAAATCAGCCGATTTTTTTTGCGGATGATTTTAGACCCATGTAAAGCAGGCCATAGATGGGTCTAAAATCGGCCGATTTTTCTGCCAAAAAGAAAATCGAACAATTTTCGGGCCGTTAGTGGGTTAATTGGTCAGCTGTTTTTCGGGATTTTGGCACATTTTTTTTATCAGTAAATTTGGAACAAAAAATTTTCAACTTTACTGGTAAACAAAATATGCTAAAATCCCAAAAAATGGCTGACCAATTATCCCAATAATGGAAGAGGCCCTTGTCCCCATTAACATGGGGACAAGGTGCTTTGGGGGGGAGCCCCCCTTCCCCAAAGCACCCCCCCATGTTGAGGGCAGGTGGCCTGGTATAGTTCAGGAGGGGGGGGCGCTCGCTCGTCCCCCCCCCTTTCCTGACCTGCCGGGCTGCATGCTCGGATAAGGGTCTGGTATGGATTTTGGGGGGATCCCCAAGCTGTTTTTTTTTATTTCAGCGTGGAGTTCCCCCTTAATATCCATACCAGATCCGAAGGGCTTGGTATGGATGGGAGGGGGGACCCCACGCTTTTTTTTTTTTTTTTACATTCAGCTGTCAGTGGGGAACCCCGCTGACAGTTGAAACATTAACACATGGCTGTCGCTGCTACAATCCCGCATGAGTTATGTTATCAACTCATGCAGCATTTTAGTAGCGAAAACCAATGCAGCGCTCATGTTTCAGCTGTCGGCGGAGTTCCCCACTGACAGTTGATGTAAAAGTATTGCAGGGAATTATAAACAATTTGTAAAAAACCCGGCGTGGGGTCCCCCCTCCCATCCATACTAAGCCCTTCGGGTCTCGTATGGATGTTAAGGGGTAACTCCACGCTGAAATTAAATAAAAAACAGCATGGGGTACCCCCCAAAATCCATAACAGATACTTATCTGAGCATGCAGCCCAGCAGGTCAGGAAAGGGGGGGGGACAAGCGAGTGCCTCCCCCCCTCCTGAACCATACCAGGCCACATGCCCATACCAAAATATTCAAACATTTGTAAACAGACCAATTAACTGAAATGGTTTGGCATTTATACCCCAAATATGACGTTCCCTGAGGCATTGGTAAACCGAGGTACGCCTGTATTAGTATTGCAATCCTTTGTATTGGGATACATAGAACCATCATACATGTGAATTGGCAACATAGCACAACATTTGTGTCACATTGGAGATATCTGGTAGTTACACTGAACTTGCCCAGGGACCTAAGATTGATTCACAGCACAGAAATACAGGCTGGATTAGCAATGTAGCTCCGTGGATTAGTGGTTAGCACTACTGCCTCACAGCTCTAGGGTTGTCGGTTTGAATCCCAACCCCGGTGAGGAAGTAGCATGATCTCCGTGTGTGGCTGTCTTCAAATAGATGTTCTAGCAACATCTTTGCTTTCTGTCTAAGTGATCCCTAAAATGTGAATTAGAATGAGGCCTTGTCTGTTGAAACACCTTCAAAGCTGCACCTTATGTGAATGTCATACAATGGGATAAGAGCCTGGAGCACTAATAGATTTGATAATGATGGTTTACACTCAACCCACTTTTGTGAAGGATTTGGCAAGCAAAGAGCTGACAGAGAGAGAGAAGAGCGAGCCAGTGAGATGAAGAAGAGTGAGCGAGAAAAACATACTGAAGAGTGATAAAGAGAGACATACAGAAGAGTGAGCGAGAGAGAAGAGCGAGCCAGTGAGACAAAGAAGAGTGAGCGAGAGAGAAAAGACTTGGTTGGTGAATCCACACATCAAACTTGTCACAAATACTGGTATGGATTTTTCCACCAAATGCAAAGCAGACCCTTATCCCAGCAGGCAGGTACCGCACGCCTTCAAAGATTTATTTCCTTTGTTAATTTTCCTGCTTCGTTCACACTATATGCAATTGAAAATTACTGTTTAAGTTGCCAATTTTACTGTGTTTTCTAGAGAATTACTAACTAGTTGTGTTTTCAATTGTGTGTAGCATTGCGATTTCTATTTGAGTCTAGATGTTAAATTGCTAATAAATGGCCAAAATCTTCAAATACCTTTGAACTCTCACTGCAACAAATGGCGTACGTTAATACACTCACATTCACATTCATTATATCCAATATCAGGTACCATGTCAATTCACAAATCGCACCTGAAATTGCACACCCTGGATGCGACTTGTCATGCGATTGGCATGGCCAGCAACTTGCCCTTTGCATGGCAAATTGCACACAATGTTACTGGGGGCTAACACCACTGTCACATCTAATCCGATGCGGCAATTGCCCAACTTACAGTGAAGTTGCACGAGTTCACAATCCAATTGGATGTGAACAGAGCCTACAGTGGCCAATAGGGTGCGACTTGGTCTACGATTTGCAAGTCGCCTGTAATGCCAATTGCATGGCAATCGCAAACAATGTTACTGGGGGCTACCCGGTCACATTAAAGCAGATTTCTAAGTGGTGTTATTGACACCACAGTCACATCATGTGACTTGCATAGAAGTTGCATGATTTCAAAGTTAGGGTACATGGTGATTTCAAGTGCAATTTGCAAGACAATCGACACCGATCTCTCAGCAAATTGCATGAAAAGTAGTGTATTCATTACTCTATTATTACTTGCGGCTCCAACCAAGTTTGAACCACAACAATATGAACGCTCCAATAGCGTGCACATTGAGTGGGACTTGGCATGTGATTTGCACAACATGCAAGCTGTAAATCGTCTGCAAAGTCGCACCCTATTGTCTGCTATTACAGTGACCACATGGGTGCGTTTCAAACACTGATTTCTATAGTAGTACATGTACTACTTTAGTGGCAATTTGCATAGAGATCTGTGTCAGATGTCTTGAAAATTGCATTAAAATGGTCAACTTTACTGTAAGTCGCAGGATTTGTAAATCAGCTTTGCCCAGAGTGTAATGTTTGGTGATGTTTGATTTCTGGAGTGTTTTGCCAATTGATGGGAAATTCACCATACTAGTCAAATCGATTTGTCATTTTCAGTATTGCATACAAGATGTGGTCATGTGACTGTCTTAACTCATGCGAGAATCTGGAGGGAATTGTGACCATAGTAGCAATAACGGTTCCAATTGGGGTTCCCTTTCACATCCCTGCTCAATGTTCTGTTGTATGCTGCACACGTACATTTCACTGTATATATCTTTCTGATTTGTGGGGCCTGTATACCAAGGGTTAATGCAGGTAGGAAGCGGATTCATCAGGTGAAAACACTTTCACTGACCAAACTAAGGTCAGTGGTGGGTGTGGCTTCATTGGGTGTGGGGCCTTGTTTGGCGTGCTCCAAATACAACCTAGCTTATATAAAGATGTGCAGTAGGGAGTGATTTGGCCTGTTACTAGGCCGGGTGGTTTGTGACTAAGTCCTTGCTTGTAGTGGTTTGGGGGAAGAAGAGATTTTGTGCTGAATTGCCCCAGACACCACTCAGGCTGTGTTTGGAAGTGGGCTGGAAATGTTTGCATATTTTTGGCCTTGTAAAGTGTTTGTGTGTTATTGCACAATGATTGTGTTTTTTCTCTTTGCATTGAAAGCCTCACACATGTCAATCGTTTTGTTTAAAATCTGCTCTTGTTTTAATTTTGCTTGCTTATTTAGACTCAAATGCATTTTTCTGACAAATGTATGTGTAGGGGATTTGTAGAGGTGGGAGGGGATTTGTAGAGGTGGGAGGGTTTTTTTTCACATGCTTTGTTTTCTTGATATTTTGATCTGAAGACTTTTTTTTTGTGGATGGATCTTCATACTAAGTGATTGTGTAAGTAAATCCTATGTGCATGAAAATGTTACTTGATTCATCTTCCCCTTTGTTTCCTGCTATAACCTGTGCACACACAGTTCACTAGAAGTATCTTTAGATTGTAAGCTCTTATGAGCAGGAGTGTTTTATTTTTGCCACATCAATCCTATTTTTGTGACTCACCAAGATATTGACTGTACCTACTTGTTCCTGCTGACCAAATAAATGACTATATATTTGATCAATAAATGTTTGACCGATGTTTTTGTGTTTATTTTATGTTCAATATATGAACAACCTTAATAGTTACTTTGTATACTTATATAATCTGCTCAAATGTAGCTTGTAAGAGCGTGAATATGCAAGTGGGTGCAAACTGGCTTTTTCAAAACCAAAAAAAAAACCCACTTGCACCACAATATTATGTATTAATGAATGTCACATTCACTGTGCAGCCAGCTACAGGTTTTCTACAATTCGATTTACAGTAATAAAATAGTCCACACTTTGTTGATTTTTGGCCTTTGGCAACAAATATTAGCCAAGATTAAAAAAAACAAATCAATAAGAAACACACATTTGCGAAAGCTATCATAGCCGCACATAAAAATGCGCGATTGCAAACAAATAAGCACCAAACAGGTGTCCGCATGGCGCATGAACGGCTATCCTGGAAGTCCATCATCACGTGCGCGCGCACCCGGAAGTGGTTGTGGGGAGTGTAAGTGGATGACAAGTGGTTGGAGGTTTTGTGTTGGTTGAAAATTTTGATAACCTTATTGGCATTTGGACATGGCGAGAGCACAGTTCTCAACTGAGGAGATGATCCTTATATGTACAGTAACTGTGGCCATTGCAAATATGTTAATAACATGTGAGGGACAGGTAATTGCAATTTTGTGGGTGGGGCCTAGCAGAATCTCACTTGGTGCACATGCTACTTATCTGTACATTAGCTCCTGGGTATTGATGGGTCAATGATATTAACCACTTGCCTACTGGGTACTCCTACCCCCTTCCTGTCCTGGCCAATTTTCATCTTTCTGCACTGTTACCCTTTGAATGACAATTGTGCGGTCATGCCACATTGTACCCATCTTAAATTTATATCAGTTTTTTCAGACAAATAGAGCTTTCTTTGGGTGGTATTGACTTGCTGCTGTGTGTTTTTACTTTTTGCTCGATAAACCACAAAATAGCTCATAATGAATAAAAGTCTGTTTATATTATAACATTTGGTAAACTGGTAATTTAGCAACACTGATGTGCGTTGATGAGGCAGCACTGGTGGGTGGCACTGCTGGCCACAGGTGGGCGTAACTGTTGGGTGGCACTGGTGGGCACTGATCATCGGGGCCGACCCCTGCTTTGATAACTGCTGGTTCTCGGCAGTACTTTCCACACATTCTGATAGCGTGATGAAAGTGCAGCCAAGACCCGGCAAATGCATTTCCCGGTGATCAGCGTGTCATTGGACATGGCTGATCACATGGTAAAAAGCCGCTGTGATTGGCCTTTACCACATCACGTGATCAGCTGTGTCCTTAGGACACAGCAATCACGGAGAGCGCGTTCTGCCAGGATGTCATATGACACCCTCCCAGAGCTGCCTGGATGCAGTGTAGCGTTATTCGGCTATCTGCGGTCGCCCAATAGGTAACCAGCTAGGCCTTCATGGCTAATCTTTGAATATCTGGACATGTATACTGCGTATAATGCATTACATTCTACAATGTGTTGGTGTACATGGTATTACAGTGTGCAATGCGTTGCTGGATTCTGCATGACAGTGGACAGCGTATCACAGTGTGCAATGCGTAGCTCCAGCCTGCATGACAGTGTACAGTGCATTACAGTCTACAATGTGTGGGTGTACACGGTATTACAGTGTATTACAGTGTGCAATGCGTTGTACACTGCAGTGTGCACTAAAGCATTTTACACTCATGCACTGTACACACTAACGTATTTGACATTTTTAGTGTGCAATGCGTTAGTGTGCAATGCCTTAGACAGTACAATACATGTGCATACCCTGAAAAAGGGTCCTGCACATTTTTGGCCCGGATGCGGTGCAATTTGAGGTGTGCAAAATGTTTGTCTCTAATTGCAACGCACACAAATTGCATGTGATTTGCCCAGGAGTGCGGTGTTAGACCACAATGCATGTATGTGAAGCCAGAATAAAAGGATGTGGATTTTGTCTACTTTTACTTGCGTATATTAACATTATGTAAGTGCATTTTTTTTCTGTTTAACATGCTATAGAAATGCAACATGCATTTGGATGGAGTGTTTTTGTATGTGCATTTTGGAAGTATTCTAAACACACATTGACCCTAGGGCCACACCATATCTTATGCAGGCCATAGATGGGTCAAAAATTGGCCGATTTTTCGGCCGAAAATAAAATCGGCCGATTTTCGGATCGTTAGTGGGCTATTTGTTCGGCCGTTTTTCGGTATTTTGGCAGATTTTTTTTTTCGGTAAAGTTGGAAAAAAAAACGGCCGAATTTGCCGATCGGCCGATTTTCGCGGCAATGATGGGCAAATTGGCCGATTTTTTACTGATAAAAAATCTGCACATGAGCAGTGACCTGCAAGAGGAAGACAAAAAGAAGAAAAAGAAGAAGAGGATGAAGAAGAGGATGATGATGAAGAAGAAGAAGAGGATGATGATGAAGAAGAAGAAGAGGATGATGATGAAGAAGAAGAAGAGGATGAAGAAGAAGAAGAAGAGGATGATGATGAAGAAGAAGAAGAAGAAGAGGATGATGATGATGAAGAAGAAGAAGAGGATGATGATGAAGAAGAGGATGATGATGAAGAGGATGATGATGATGAAGAAGATGATGAAGAAGAAGAGGATGATGATGAAGAAGAAGAAGAAGAAGAAGAAGAGGATGATGAAGAAGAAGAAGAAGAGGATGATGATGATGAAGAGGATGATGATGAAGAAGAAGAGGATGATGATGAAGAAGAAGAAGAGGAGGATGATGATGAAGAGGAGGATGATGATGAAGAAGAATAAGAGGATGATGATGAAGAAGAAGAAGAAGAGGATGATGATGATCAAGATGATGAAGAAGAAGAGGATGAAGAAGAAGAGGATGAAGAAGAGGATGATGATGGAAAAGAAGAAGAGGATGATGATGAAAAAGAAGAAGAGGATGATGATGAAGAAGAAGAAGAAGAAGAAGGATGAAAAATGAGAGGAATTCCAGTATGGCAAAAAGTGTCCCTGCAGAGAGCTCCGCTATTTCTTTGACAGTTCCTTGACATTTACAGCGGTTGCAACATTGTATCTATTTGTTTCCGAATAAAAACATCTGTATCCTAAATGGATACAAATAGATACATTGTTGCAACCGCTGTAAATGTCAAGGAACTGTCAAAGAAATAGCGGAGCTCTCTGCAGAGACACTTTTTGCCGGCTGTAGACGGGATGAAAATCGGCCGATTTTTTTTTTTTACCATTGCTGGCAACGTCGGCCGCTTGAACAACCAATTTTTCATTTTTTAAAAGAAAAATCGGCCGTTTTTCTCCCCGTCTATGGCCTGCATAAGCATTAGTGTGCCTGGGGGAGGGGGGGACCTTTGGCCTTTCCAAACACAGTAGATGCTCCAAGAATGTTTCCTTGAACTCTTGAAATGGTTAAAAAGGAAAGACACTCTAGATAGCCTGCACTGAGAATTGACTGTCATGATGACGTGTCAATGATTATTTGCTCTCATTTTTCAGGAGTGGTACTGCTTGCGGTTGAAGCTGGTAGAAATCCACCTTCACGTCCTCCACTCACCTTCACTCGTAGCCAGTGGATATTTTGTGGCCGCAGGCAAGAACTGGCATCGAGGACCTGCATAATGACCCTGGCATGCCAGAGGTGGTTTGGAAGCAGCACAGCAATTTGACCATCCCTTTCCTCTATGTTGGTTTTAGGGGTGCAGAATTGCTTCTCGTTCGTGAACGGACTGTCGCCGGATATCAGAGTCCCCATATTTTCAAGATATGTTTTAGCCATGTTGGCTTATTTTTATGTTATTTTCCAAGTGTGTCGCACCTAACCGCACAGTAGTGTGGTGCCATGCGTATTTGTGGCTGTGAATGGGGCTGTTTTTAATAGACGTGTGTAGGTGCAACAACGTTTTCATCATGGTACCTGCGCACATCTACATAGGGCATTGCATTTCTTTGCTGTGCTGGAAAATGTGTGTTCTTGCATGCGTTTCTGCACCACCAATGGTGTGAACAAGTCCTAAGGGCTGGTTCACACTATAGAAACAGTCTAGATGTGTTCCTGATGGGTTTTTTTCATGCCCTTTTGGCATGCATGTTTAGTGTGTTCCAGTACATTTTGAATGCGTTTTGGACATGTTTACATTGCATTTTTATATCCCTTCCACTTATTTTTTTCTATTTTCTTTGTATTCAATGTAGTTAGGGACATGTGCGTTTTAGTACATTCAAGGACGTTTCAATGTGTTCCAGTACAGTTCTGTGCAGAAACAATGCAGCGTGGTCAACTTTGTTTACAGCACCTGCAATGCACTGAAAATGCAAGTGCTGATGTGAACTATGACATTGACAACCATATAACCTTCTTTCTGTGCATTTGTGATGCCGAAAAAGCAACTGAAACACATGTAGTGTGAACTGGCCCTAAAGTTTATTAGAGGTCAGGGAACGGGACTGACCAGGAATTGTGAATTCAATCAGACTAGTGGTGAGATACAATCAGCAATTGTATAATAATGTGAGATCTGAGCTGTAGCTGATAGAAAATGAGACACATTCACTTGATCAGTAAATAGATAGTTAAAGAGTGGGGCGGTGATCCATAGATTTGCATATGGGACAGGTGATGACGGGGTGGGGGAGGGGGTCAAGTTGTATAAGGAGACAGATTTAAAAGAGAAAAATGTTACAATGAAATATACACGGCATGAAACTTGCACATTTCCTAATTGGCAGAAGAGTACATTCATCCACTTTCTAGTCATTAGGCAAAATCATAATTGTTTGATCAATATTCCTGGCACTGACACAACCCAGAAAATTGATCTCCATTTTTTAGGATGGAGCCATGACTGGGATTAGAACCCATGACCCAAGTGCTGTAAGTTCTGAGCTCTAACCACTAAACCACTGTGGGAGACACAGTTTGAGTTATAATGTAGAATAGTTACATTGTTTGAAAATGATAGAGTGAGCGCTGGTCAAATTATATAGACTACTAAAATGGTATTACACAAGATAAATATAACCACGAACAGTAGTGCATGAACTCGTGAAAGGTCATCCACCCCTGTGACAGTGTACTACACTATTGAGCACCTTTCTGGCTCCTGTGGCTGAGCTAATTCCTCCCCAGGACCATTTGGGCACCCACCCTGATGGATGGATGGATGGATGGATGGAGCTGGATGACTAACCCATAACTGCCAGCATACCGCTGCACCCCCAGATGTGTGGAGTGTATAACCCATACACATTAATACTTTTGTTCTGGTGAGTGTAGACCAGTCCCAAGGGTGGTTTACCTTTCACAAGTTCATGCACTACTGTCCGTCACGGAGAGACCACACGTGCCATTCATAGGCACTCTCTGAGTTGGTACTCTCACACCAAGGACATTCCATTATTCAGGAATGATTCTATGAACTTATTTTAGCACCATTTACAATATTACATCATTGTTGCAATTCTTTGCACTTTTTGGTTTTTACATGCGTTCATTATTGATCACATGCATTTATAGCGCTGCACTTGTCTTTACCATAGAATAGTTACGTGATTAAAGAGAATGAAGATATATAATTATATTGGGAAATTAGAAGTATATAAATTATTTGAGATATAAGTGTGTAAATGTTTAACATTTGAGTACAGAATGTATGACATTCATTAGTAAATGCATTAGTTTCCTGATCATTTTGGAGACACAGCAAGAAAATAAATAGAAGAAAATAGAAAATTCTAATACAGGTGTATTGATTACATTCTAAGAATTCTTTTGCCATCATGAAAACGGCAATGTAAATAAAGCCCGCGCTTGTGCGCCATCTAGCGAACATATCCGGTATTGCACCTAAAAATGTGCCAGTGATAGCAAAGTAGTCAATAGACGCTCGTCAATGAGCTTGCTAGACGCTGGTCAGACGACTGATTGATTGACCGGAGTCTGCCTGAATGGTCAGTCTCTGCTATTACACTCACATCTTAGTGAATCAGGGCCCAAGTGTCCTCCGCATGTTATCTAGTGACTCTGAATTCACCTGATTGTTCCCTGTGCCATTCATTGACTCCAAGTATACCCTTTGTGCCCTTTGTCTCCAGTGCACTCCTGTGAGCCTCTGTGATACCTGCATCAGCTGGATAGTTCATTTTTCAGTGAATATAGGTCACTGTCCATGACAATTGGCTTACACCGTAAAGCAGAGTTCCACCTGATTTTTAAAGTTTGGCCCCATGTATTGCTTCCTGCTGTCCCATCAATGTTTGGCACATTTTTCTTTTCTCCTAAAGTTTTCATACCTTTAGGCTACTTGAAGCACTCCACTCCCGATGTACCTTGTTGCGGCGAATACGTCACATCCTCCTGCCTGTTGGTTCCTGGAATGTATGTGTCATCAATCCCAGAGGTCAGTGGGAATCCCTCACTCTGCAATGAGTGCACCATGCTTTCTTCTCACTTTCTTCTCACTGCGCAGGCACAAGATCAGGAGGTGCATGCTGGGTAGCCAGCTGTACCATATCCCAGAAGAAAGTGCTGCTGGGCTTCAGATGCCCACAGTGAAGATGGAAGAACACAGGATCATGAGGGGCCAGTGAGTATCTTTTAAAAAAAAAAGGAAGACAAAAAATTACATCTGCAGCATATGCCTTTTTGCATGGCATAAGCTGCAACTGTCACAAAGGAACTTAAAAAAAAAAAAATTACTGGAACTCCGCTTTAAGTCCATCTGGCATAACCCAGTATCCTACTGATTCTAACATGCACTTTCTCAAAGACTCAGTGCCCAGGAAGTCAAGTCCAGGGGATCCAACATCTCCACACTTTTTTTTTTTACTCATTTTGATCAATAACAGGCCTCCCTTACCTCCAGCTGCATCACAGCCATTTCCAGCACAGTTATCTGCCATGCCTGTGGCTTCCATACTTTACTGGCTGCCTCCTCCATGCTTATCCAAGGAGTCCAGGAGTTGCCATGGTTTTAATAAATTACCACTACTCTCAATGGCCTGGTCACCCTGGCTATACAATAGACATTTGTTTTCAAGAGTTCTCCCAAGAGAGGTATCACCCTTGAAAAGCTTTTTTAATTAATTTATTACCTTGTTTCCAGCACCAACTGCCCATGTTCTCTGCTTCACCTCCCTGAGAAGAGTCTATGCAGCGTGGCCACTCATTATTATTATTATCATACTAAGAACAGTCCTGACATCATCCTCAAGGCTTTTGTATTTACTGAGCCAAATTAGCCAAACAGCTACAATGAATGGGTGTTTGGTCATGCCAAACTTTCGGTTGCAGCAAAAGTGAAATCTTTAACAGCAGTGTTACTACCACTGCCAAATATGACAGCTTCCTGTTCAGGGATCCTGGTTGTTAAGGAACCAGCAGCAACTGGAATCCCAACAAACAGAGACTTATTGTAACCAGTTCCATTCAGCTATCAATCGGGGATTCCTGGCTGACAGGTGACAGTAAGCAAAAGGGCCCTATTAGACTACAACATGTCATTTACTGGCTATTCTTTTACTTAAATAGGGTTCATATTCTGCACCCAAACTTTTGCTAAATTCACAAACTTACCCCAAATTTGAACCCTGAACATTTGGCTCATCACTAGTAGCTCCTATCTATAACTTGTCCTGCCAGTGATCTCAAAGCTGCTCAACACTTTGTAGGATTTATTAACTACTTCTGGCAGTTCATCAACAAACTACTATTTTCTTGTTGACTTTAATAATGTCCTCTGCCAAAATGATACCAGCCCCAAGCTTAGGCCCTTAGACACAGTTGAAGACTTCCATACCTTGATGTGAGACTTCCTTTCCTGTCTGGCTTAATGAGACTGGACATCACAAAACTCTTCTGCCTCAAGGTTCATGCATCATCTGTGTGAATCAGTGCCATCCTTAGTCCTCAGTCCTCAGTAGGACTAGGTGCCCTGAGCCTTCTATAAAAATGAATCCTCAGTAGAGAAGAATTATTTCATCAGGAGGAATGGAGATATCTCCGAGAAGGATTGCCTAATTGGATCACCATTTACATTGACTATAAATATGTCATCTTACTTACAAACTACCCTTTGCATAAACCAAAGCAAAGCCTGTTGGTCTTTGTTCTTCTCTTGGTTCAACTTGATTATTACTTTTAAAGGCCAAGGCTTCAAGCTCTAGAACTGATACACTCTTGTTCTTTTGCTTCATAAATTTCCAAGCTCCTGTTAAGCCAAAATTCATGGTACCAACCACTCAAATTCTGTCTCTGACCTCTCTCTGTAAATCCACTATTCCCTCTGCCAAACTTTCTAGACATCCTAGTATCCACCAAACTTTTGCATTTCTTTCCAACCTGTACTGGTGGCCATATCTTTGAAAGAGTGTAGAGGACTTTGTAAGAACATGTGCAATTTGTCCCCAAAGCAAACCATGTATCTCTTCCCCCACTACCCATTCTTAGAGAACCTTGATGGCACCTAGTAGTCTATGACTACTGACCTCCCTCCTTTTAATGGTTGTATGAGTATTTGCATAACTTTTTAAAGATGGCACGTTTCATATTATCTACCTTGATGCTCTTGGGAGCAGCCCTGATGCCAACCTTCATTCAGGAAAATCTTCAGAGTGTATGGCTTTTGCAACCCAGCTTGTCTGTAACTATGGGGTCCAATTCACCTCTTGGAAAAGCCTCTTTAAGTCTTTGGATATCACTTTGCAGCCTATCATCTACAGACTAATGGACAACCGGTGAAGTTCAATTAATCCTTAGAACAATACTTTTGCCTCCTACTGTCCGCCCATATTATAATTGGGTTTCCCTTTTCCTTGGGCAATCTTTTTTCATAGTAACCATCATAATCCTAGCAACAAGGAATTCTTCATTTTTAATGACAAGTATCCACATCTAACTTTGCCAATACGTTGTTTCCTAGGGATTCCCCCACTCTGTTACGCAGAAAGTCAAATTTGGTTCCATATTCTAAACCATCTACAGCACTCTCAGCTTATAAACAAGAATTTGTAGATCAGCATCTTCAAAAAATTCCATTTCTCCAACCTGGGGATACAGTTTTGCTTGTGACTAAAAATATTCATCTCTATGCTCCCTCCAATAAATTTGCCCTGCATTATATCTGACTTTATGTAATCACTGCAAAGATCAATCCAATCTGATACAAACATCTGCCTCTGCATCTCAAGCTACTGAATTTTTTCACTGCTAAAACTGCAGGTCCTGAATAGTTTTTCTTGTCCTTCAGCTTAGCTATTCCCTTAGCTGATGAATTTTACCAAATGAAACATTGCCTTTATCAACAAAACAATGAGACACAAATGCATTCCAAAAACTGTTCATTAATTTGTTCCTGTAATATCGGGAGGTAATATTCTCATTCTTCTGTTGCCAGCAACACTCTTTGTCTGGATTTGACCTAAGACAACAGGACAGCAAGTGTACACAGTCAAAGTAATGGTTTGCAGACAATCTTGCCATTACTGAGCTTGGCATTATGTTAGAATACCAAGTACTGGTATCCTGCAGAAAAGGTGGTATCAGATATATGGAGATGCACTAGCCTCAGAATTATGTTAGAATACCATGTACTGGTATCCTGCAGAGCAGGTGGGACCAGATATGTGAAGATGCATGGAAGAATTGACACTTAAAACTAAATGAAAAAATAATAATGTTTATTGAGCACACAACACAGTTGAAAGCCAGCATAAACACAGCAACCTAAACAACAGCAGTGAACAACTGTACAATGTATGAACCACCTAACTATATACATAGTACAAGAGGGAATCGGGTTAAGCAGGGCTGGGGGAGGGGGTACAAGGAGCATAGGGTAAAAGGGGTAAGGACCAGGGCCAAAATGAGGGGCAGGTTCACAGGCAGCAGGTATAAGTGGTATTATTAGGATTAGGAAGCTCACAGGGAGCAGGTACAAGCAGCAGAATCAGGCTCAGAGGTTTCAAGGAACAACAAGCAGAGAGAATTGGCACACAGGTAAAAGTATGAAGCACTGGGAGCCAACTGAGGAAGAACTAAATACCCTTGCACCTGCCAGGACCAATTGCAAACTGATTCCTGCTGGGAGATATGTTCCAGTGCACAATAGAACTGCAACTTTCAGATCTGTGGAGCACAGTACCTCCAGCCCCTAACAAAGAGCACTCAGATTTTGTCATGTACCTGATTGAAGACTGAAATGACGAGGTTGGCTTCACTTGGGTCACTAGTCCTGACCCCACTGGAAGTGGAACAGAGGGTGTCTAGGGACCAGGGGGAAAGGAGAGCCAGCAGATGTTGTTTGTAGTTCTTGCAGCTGGAGACTTTGGAAGACTGATGAACCTCCAATTCAGGAACAGTAGTGATATGCAGAACTGGTATGGTAGGTCGCCAGGTGTGCACCAGAGTAAGACAGGAAGCTGAGATGGGAGACAGGAGCAGTGTCATAGGAATAGCCGGGGTCATCCGCGGGCGGACAGCGAGGTACCAAATCATAAGCAAGCCAAAATCAGGAGCAGAGCCGAAATCAGGCACAAGTATCAAGCATGAAAGTAATTAGAGTCAGGTCAGGAACAAGCCGGGTCAGCAACAAGGAAATCACACAGGAATGAGCAGGAAACGGGGAACAGCTGAAGACCAGTCAGCACTCAGCACAGACAGAGGCACCTTTTAAATAGTCCGTCTGGTGCCAATCTTCAGCCGTCTCACGGGAATTCCCTTACATTGCCCTCTGGATGCCTACTAAAGCTTCTTTTTCAGGATGAAGATGAAGGTAAGCTTGCACTAACCATGGAGCATGGACATTAGCGGATGGTTCCCAGGAATTATCCTCTGGATCATAGCCTTTCCATTTGACGAGGAACTGGGTCTGACCACCCCTCTTTCTACAGTCCAGAATGGCTTCTATTTCATATTCCTCATTACCTTCGACAAGCAGTGGAGCAAGAGATTCTGGACCTCGATCCGGAAATAGACTTGGGACTGTTGGTTTTAATAAAGAGACATGGAATACATGGAAGGAAGGATGGTATCCATAGTTGGCATAAAAAGGGGACTGTTTGGTAGCAGAGTGGATGGAATTGTTATACACAAATTCTGCCAATGGAAGGAGAGACACCCAGTCATCCTGTGAGTAAGAAGAGAAAAATCGTAAATATTGTTCAAGGGTCTGGTTTGTCCTCTCAGTTTGCCCATTCGTTTGTGAATAATACGCAGAAGAAAAGCAAAGTTCGATCTCTAGTGCCTCACACAGAGCTTTCCAGAACTTAGAGGTGAACTGCACTCCCCGATCAGATACGATATTGCTGGGAATACCATGTCACCTCACAATCTCTTTAGTGAAAGCAGAAGCAGTCTCAGCAGTAGAAGGAATCCCTCTCAGGGGAATGAAATGGGCCATTTTTGACAGACGATCAACCACGACAAAGATGGTGGTGAACCCTTCAGATGGGGGAAGCTCTACAATAAAGTCCAAAGAAATCATACTCCATGGTTTTTTAGGTACTGGAAGGGATTCCAATAGGCCCCAGGTTTTGGCTCTATCACACTTGTTTCAGAGGCATACCGAGCAAGATCTAACGTAATTTTTACAATCTTTCATTAAGTTTGGCCACCAGAAGGAACAGGAGACCAAATTTGAGGTCTTGTGGATCCCGAAGTGACCCACTAAAGGATGGTCATGGCATCTTTTAAGAATGAGAGTCCTGAGTTGTTCCGGTATATAAATCTGTTCTTTATGCAAATACAGGCCGTCCCTTAGCTGAAGATGCATTTCCAAGGGGGGTGGATGATCATCAACCGCTTCCTTTATTTGTGATACAAGGTCTGCTTTCAGGAGTAAAAAGTTTTTAGCTGGCAGGATCGTGTCAGGCTCACATGGTACTATTGGCTCATGATACATGCTTGAGAGTGCATCGGGTTTGCCATTCTTTGATCCTGGATGGTATGTCAAGTGAAACATAAAGTGAGAGAAGAAAAGTGTCCATCTTGCCTGCTGCGGACTTAAGCGTTTTGCAGTTCTCAAGTATTCCAGATTTTTGTGATCCATAAAAATGAGGATAGGGTGTGAAGCTCCCTCCAGCAAGTAGCGCAATTCCTCGAGGGCCGCCTTGATGGCTAACAGCTCCCTGTCCCCTACAGCATAGTTACTTTCAGGGGAGCTTAACTTTTTAGAGAAGAAGGCAACAGGGTGAAGGAGGGACTTGAGTCCTTGTCGTTGAGTCAATATAGCTCCAACAGCATTTTCAGAAGCGTCTACTTCAAGAACATAAGCTAAAGCAGGATCTGGGTGCGTTAAGATAGGAGCAGAAGTGAATAAGGTCTTTAGCTGTTCAAAAGCTGCTTGAGCCTCGGGAGTCCATTTGAAAGCAACAAGTTGCCTGGTTAACTGCATGACTGGTGCAATGATACCGGAAAAGTTCTTAATGAATCTCCTATAGAAATTAGCAAATCCCACTAAGCGTTGTACCGCTTTCCTGTCTCCTGGGACTGGCCACTTTAATACAGAGGTCACTGTTTGAGGATCCATAGCAATGCCATTGGGAGTAATCACAAGTCTAAGGAATTGAATGGTCTGTTTCTCAAATTCGCACTTTTCAGCTTTGGAATAGAGGTGATGTTGGTGTAACCTACCTAATCTCTTCTTCACGTGGTCCCGGTGTCATTCTATTGAGTTTGAGAAGACTAGGATGTCATCCAAATAGACAATAATAAATAAATCAAGCTAGTCCTGGAATATATAATTAACAAAATTTTGGAATGTTGCTGGGGCATTACAAAGCCCAAATGGCATAACCAGGTATTCGAAGTGCCCAAAGCGTGTTCGAAAGGTCGTCTTCCATTCATCCCCTTCACGAATTCTGACTCAATTGTATGCACCTCTCAGATCTAGTTTTGAAAAGACACATGCCCCTTGTAACTTTTGGAACAATTCAGGAATCAGAGGAAGAGGATAGCGGTTCTTAACTGTTATCTTATTTAGATCACGATAGTCCACACATGGTCTAAGAGTATGATCTTTCTTTTCGACAAAGAAGATGCCAGCTCCCGCTGGTGATGTAGAGGGACGAATAAACCCTTTTTCCAGGCTTTCATCTATGTAATTCCGGAGGACCTCTAGTTCCAATTCGGAGAAGGTAAATTCGCCAAAAAGGGATCTCAGCACCGGGTAGGAGTTCAATAGGACAATCGTAGGGCCGGTGCGGGGGAAGAGCATTGGCACTCTTTTTGTTGAATACATCCAAGTAATCATGGTAGGCAGCAGGGACATGTTTCATCATCTCTGAATCAGGATAGATGCTAAGAAGAGGTGTCACTGCGCATGGTTCCTTTGGAATGCAATGAGTCTGACAGTATTCATAAGGATTTCCCCAGAGAGCCAGTTGATGGATGGGTTGTGCGCCCTTATCCAGGGCATGCCAAGGATGACCGGAAATATTGGTGAGGTTATGACATCCAGATGTAGAAGTTCCTGATGTCCTGAGGATGAGTGGCAGAAGATTGGCATAGTCTCTTGCGTCACTCGGCCAGAACTGATACCAGAGCCATCAGCCAGATGGACCGAAAATCTTTGTTTCTTGGTACAGAGAGGGATATTGTATTGATTAGCAAAGGTAGAATCCATGACACCGCTACAGGCACCAGAGTCTATAATTGCTAAAAGAGAAATAGTTCTTTCAGCAAGTTGCAAGTGAAGAAGGAAGGAGAGGTGCGTTTGACTCGTTCCTTGTGGGTGCATCATATGGAACCAGCTAGGAGAGGGCTTAGGAGGTTTCACTGGATATGTCAGTACATAGTGACCTGCATCGCTACAGTAGAGGCAAAGGTTGAAGTTTTGTTGTCGAAGACGTTCAGCAGAGGATAAAGGTGGTCTCCAAAAGCTACTACGAGGAGAATTACGATGCCCCCTTTTGCTGGAGAGTATGTCTGATGCGACAGCAGTTTGGGAGGGGAAAGAAGTCTCTATTTCAGAGCAGATCAAGACACCCCTGCTTGTTCTTTCACCCTGCCTATCCCAGAGCCGTCGGTCAATTTGAATGGCTAGGTTTATCAGGTCCTCTAGCCTGGTTGTTACCCTAACTCGGACAAGCTCATCTTTCAAGATGTTAGAGAGACCCAGGCGAAACTGATGGCGGAGAGCAGACTCATTCCATTGAGTGTCAGAACTCCATATATGGAACTCAGTGACATATTCCTCTATAGGCCATTGGCCTTGCTGTGACTTGCTAAGCATAGATTCTGCAGTCTGACGACGGAAGGGATCAGCGTAAAGTTGTAACATTGCTGAGAAAAAAAGAGTCTGTAGAAGTCAGAGCCGGATCATGTTGCTCATGAAGGTGGTGTGCCCAGGATTGGGGTTCATTCTGAAGGAGTGAAATAATGAATCCCACTTTGGTGCTTTGTGATGCAAAGGTTCTTGGTAGCAGAGAAAAATATAGCTCACAGTTACGAAAGGTTTGAAACTTCCTGCAGTCTCCCATGAAATACTCAGGTATTGGCACCCGAGGTTCCAGTAGAGGAGAAGTTCCATGAATCATGCTGGTCTCTGTCTGGGTAGCTATGTCTGAGACTGCAGAGGGACCCATGGCTGTTGAGACATTTGACTTGGTTAGTAGTTGGTTTTCCATATGCTCAAGGTTTCTTTGCAAACTCTGCACCATGTAAGACAAGGCAGAGGTTGATTGACAGATGTCCCCCATTGCAGAGGCCTCCCTTTCAGACTCCATCACTGGCTGACTGGTACTGTCATGTACCTGATTGGAGACTGAAATGACGAGGTCGGCCTCACTTGTGTCACTAGCCCTTACCTCACTGGAAGTGGAACAGAGGGTGTCTAGGGACCAGGGGGACAAGAGCGCCAGCAGATGTTGTTTGCAGCTCTTTCAGCTAGAGACTTTGGAAGACTGATGAACCTCCGATTCAGGAAAAGTAGTAATATGCAGAGCCGGTATGGTAGGTCACCAGGTGTGCACCAAAGTAAGACAGGAAGCTGGGATAGGAGACAGGAGCAATGTCATAGGAATAGCCGGGGTCATCAACAGGCGGACAGCGAGGTACCAAATCATAAGCAAGCCAAAGTCAGGAGCGGAGCCAAAGTCAGGAACAAGTATCAAGCAGGAAAGTAATCAGAGTCAGGTCAGGAATAAGTCGGGTCAGCAACAAGGAAATCACACAGGAATGAGCAGGAACGGAGAACAGCTGAAGACCAGTCAGCACTCAGCACAGGCAGAGGCACCTTTTAAATAGTCCGTCTGGCACCAATCTTCTCCGTGCGTAAGCACGTGAGCGTGCGTGTGCACGATCGTGCATTTCTGTGCGCATGAGCACATCTATTCGCCAGCCTTCTCACGGGAATTCCCTTACATTGCCTCCAGGTCCCAGGAGTTAGTCTGCACCTGGTGCTGGCTGCTGGAAAACACCCATTAGCAAACACCAGAACTCCACCCATGGACCATAGTGTCACCAGCAGGTGATTCAGCCCCCAACAGAGAAGTTGAAGCATAGATAAAGACATGAATGGTTCAATGTTCTTTATTAATCACTATAGAATAAACAGTATATACGGTATATGATTGCCATGTAAATTAATATTGTAAATAGAAAAGATATGATTAAGATTGATATGAGATCAGAACATCTAAACATTAACAATAAAACATTAACAATAACATATAAAGCCATATATAACAAATTACATCACCAATCTTGTTTCCAAATATCACCCAAACAGTCCTCTTCGCTCCTCCCACAACCTCCTGCTCTCTAGCTCCCTGGTCTCCTCCTCCCATGCTTATATCCAGGACTTCTCCAGAGCCTCCACCATCCTCTGGAACTCTCTATCCCCAATCTATCTGACTATCGCCTACTCTGCCCACTTTTAGTCGATCTCTGAAAACCTCTTCAGGGAAGCCTATCCCGCCTTCAGCTAATAATGGAATCTTCTATTCCTCCTATCAGTTCATACCCCACAGTTATTACCTTTTGTACCACCAGCCCCTCCCTTTTAGATTGTAAGCTCCAAGGAGCAGGGCCCTCCTAATCCTCTTGTATTGAACTGTATCGTTGCTGTTTTGTCTCCCTTTATATTGTAAAGCGCTGAGCAAACTGTTGGTGCTATATAAATCCTGTATTATAATAATAATGATAATAAACCGCAATCCTTGTATCAAATGCAACACGAGCCAAATACATTTCCTTAAAAAACTGGATTACAGAAAACCAAGACGTGTGGAGGGGGGGGGGGTCATTTCCTATTTGTTCTATTTGTCCATTATGATTTCTTCTAATGGATAAAATATTTGACATACTGCCATGAGCTACCCTGTTCCAGACTGTCTTCCCGTCTGCAGATTTATTTGCCCTTATCAATGAACTTACTTTAAAATCTGGTTACAGTTTTAGATCTAAAATTAAAGGGCAAGTTCATCTTTAAAAAAAATTATAAATGCACATGATTTTGAAGGTGTGTTAATATTTTTTTTTTCTGGAGCCTACAAAGCAGTTTATCGTGGGTGCAATATCAGGGTCCTGCAGATACCCAGTACGGTTATCTTCCTATATCTCCGGATTGGCAGACAGTTATTGAGCTGCAAGAATAGACAATTACAATGTTGGCGCTGATTAGCACCCTTGTAGTTCATTGAGAACTACAAGCCATCTGCTGTGGTGACAGACAGGACTTATAGTTTCTTCATTCACAGGTCTCTGAATGAATGAACGATGTGGCTGGGCATGCAGAGCCTCACAGAGTCATGTTGTTTTTAAAATGTGACAGTGGCTGTGGGGAAAAGAATCCCTGTCCGCTGTCACAGGGAAGGGATCAGTGGGTGTGCTGGGGGGGTGCTGAACATGTTACATGTTACACCCTAAATACGGGTGTAACATGTAACATGTTCAGAAGGTGAGCTCGGCCTTTAGCAAGTTTTCCAAGTACATTTTGCTATGCTACTAATACATAGGGGGGTGGGAAACTGAAATCTTTTTAAGGATCAATGTATGTGAAGGCTAAGTTCACCTTTTATAAAAAAAATAAATAAATGCACATCTTTTTGAAGGTAAAAGAAATGTGCATTTATTATTTTTTTACTCTGCAGCCTGTAAGGTAGTGCAATGCTTTGATCCTGCAAACACTCAGTAAGCTATTTGCCCATACCATGTAAGGGCAGGTAGTTGCTGAATGGCAGGAAGAAACAATAGACTAGTAGAGAGCACACCAGCACCCTCATAGTTAATTGAGAACCACAAGCTGTCAGCCATGGAGGTTGATGGTAGATGCAGTTCATTAATTCACAGAGCTCTGCGAATAAATGATACAGACACGTGGGCAGAGCCCCGCATGGCCACACTGTCTTTAACCACTTACCCGCCGCTGTATGGCAGATATACTGCTACATGGTGGCACGGGTGAGCAAAATCACGTATATATATGTGATTTTGCATTTTCGGGTAGGGGGCACATGTGAGCCGCGTGAGTGCCCTACCCGCGCCGCCATTCATTGATTGGTGAGATATATACCCAACAAGGACCAGCGACGTACTGGTACATCACTGGACTTTGAATGGTTATACCAGGATGATGCCTTCAGCTGCAGGCATCATCCTGGTATCATTTTCTATATCCGGTGATCGGCTTTCATGTAAAAGCAATCCTAGTGGCTCCCCCACTGAATTCCAAGGCCTTCTTGGGCAGTCCTGTGCCATCGGGGGAACCTGAGAATGCAGCCGGTGTTTCTGCCAGCTGAACATACAGCTGATTGGAGACCGTAATGTAAATTGTGAAAGCATCTGATCACACCGATCCTGGTGAGATTAAACAATGTAAGTGTTAATGTAAGCTCCTTCAGCGTTACCTATAATGCTACCACCTCCCCCTCACTCCCCCTCTCTGTTGGGGTCCCTCAAGGCTCTGTCCTTGGGCCCCTTCTCTTCTCCATCTATACCTCCTCCCTTGGCCAACTCATACACTCTCACGGCTTCAACTACCACCTCTATGCCGACGACACACAAATCTATCTCTCAACCCCCCACCTCACCCCCTTGGTCTCAGCCCGAATCACACACCTACTGAGCGACATATCAGACTGGATGTCGCTCCACTTCCTTAAATTGAACCTCTCCAAAACCGAGTTTCTTGTCTTCCCCCCAGCCCGGACACCACCCCCCATTGATTTCTCCGTCACATCCAACAATGCTACCATCAAACCCGCCCTGCAGGCCAGAGTACTGGGTGTCATTCTGGACTCCAACCTATCCTTCCAGCCCCAAGTCCAATCTTTAACAAACTCGTGCAGACTCCACCTCCGCAACATTGCCAAAATCCGCACGTTCCTAACCCCAGAAACCACTAAACAGCTCATCCACTCTCTCATCATATCACGACTCGACTACTGCAACTCCCTCCTCACTGGCCTGCCTCGCCGCAGGCTATCCCCGCTTCAGTCCATCCTGAATACGGCTGCCAGACTCATTCACCTTTCCAACCGCTCTGTCTCCGCCACCCCCCTCTGCCAATCCCTCCACTGGCTTCCGATTGCGCAACGGATCAAATTCAAAATCCTAACGCTGACGTACAAAGCTGTCCACCATACTGCCCCGAACTACATCACTGACCTAATATCCAAGTACCGCCCAGCACGCACACTCCGCTCCTCACAAGACCTCCTTCTCTCTAGTTCCCTGGTCTCCTCCTCCCATGCCCACCTCCAGGACTTCCCCAGGGTGTCACCCATCCTCTGGAACTCCCTGCCCCAACCCATCAGATTATCACCTACTCTCCTCTCCTTTAGGAGCACCCTGAAAACCCATCTCTTCAGGGAAGCCTACCCCACCCCCTGCTAACTTGCCGACCTCCTCCACTCTTCCTACCACTCCATCTCCCACAGCTATCTCCTCCTGTGCCACCATCCCCTCCCTCCTAGATTGTAAGCTCGAAAGAGCAGGGCCCTCGAACCCCTCAAGTATCACATTGTATTGGTATTGTTCTGTCACATGTTCTGTCCCCCTTTGTAATGTACAGCGCTGAGCGAACTATTGGCGCTTTATAAATACTGTATAATAATAATAATGTAAGGGCAAAGGAGATATCTAGAGTCTGATAGGCCCCAGATTTCTCAGACAACAATATGCGACAATGCCCATTGAAGTTATAGGGGATATTTGCATTCCCTGTGATAGCATTCAAAGTGCTAAAAAAAATGAAAGGAACAGTGTAAAAATAATTAAACAAATCAAAATAACTAAAAAAAAAAAAACCACTCCTATCCCCGCACACCTGTGTGCTCAAGCATTGACCTTCTGGCGGTCTGTAAACAGTAGTTACACCATACGTGTGAGGTATTGCCACGAACATCAGATCCAGGGCAGTAATTCTAGCCCTAGACCTCCTCTGTAAATATAAAATGGTAGCTTGTAAAGGCTTTTAAAGCATTGCCTATTGATATTAATTTGGTATCCCCATACTCGGTAGAAGTAGCAGAATGCATTTTGGGGTGTAATTTCACATATACCCATGGCTTTTGTGAGAAATATATAATTTAAATGACAACTATGTGTAAAAAAAAAGATGTTTTTGTCATATTCCAAAAACTTGTGGTAAAAAAATAAATATTCCGTGGACTCAATATGCCTCTCAGCAGATAGCTTAGGGTGTCTACTTTCCAAAAAGGGGTCAATTGGGGGTGTTTGTAATGTCCTGGTATTTTAGCACCTCAAGAACTGTGATGGGCAGTCAGAAAGTAAAAGCTGTGTAAATTCCATTATCTATACCATAGTTTGTAGATGCTATAACTTTCACACAAAGCAATCAATATACACTTATTGGGATTTTTTTAACCAAAAACATGTAGCAGAATACATTTTGACCTACATTTATGACAAAACTTTAGTTTTTTGGGGATTTTTTTTATGACAGAAATGAGAAAATATTGTTTTTTTCAAAAAATTGTTTTTCAAAAAAAATTTTTTATAGCACTCGAAATAAAAAGTGCACAGGTGATCAAATATCACCAAAAGAAAGCTATATTTGTGTGAAAAAAAGGATGTACATTTAATTTATGTACAGTATTGCATGACCTCGCAATTGTCAGTTAAACTAGTGCAGCACTGTATAGCAAAAAATGGCGTAAATTACAATATCTATACCATAGTTTGTAGACACTATAACTTTCACACAAAGCAATCAATACACTTATTGATATTTTCTTACCAAAAACATGTAGCAGAATACATTTTGGCCTAAATGTATGACGAACTTTGAGTTTACTATATATTTTTTTATAGCCGAAAGTAAAAAATATAATTTTTCTTCAAAATTTTAGGTCTGTTTTTGTTTATAGCATAAAAAATAAAAAGCACACAGGTGATCAAATACCACCAAAAGAAAGCCCTATTTGTGTGAAAAAGAGGACGTAAATGTAAACTGGGTACAACATTGCATGACTGCGCAATTATCAGTTGAAATAGTGCAGTGCCGAATAGCAAAAAGAGGCCTGGTCATTAGGGGGTAAATCCTCTGGAGGGCAAGTGGTAGAATTGTTAAAGTGTGTGAGGGAAAAAGATCCCCTGCTTGCTGTCACAGAGAGGGAGGGTTGGGGGGAGGAGGAATAATACAGGTGGAACAAGTAACATGTTCCAAAGGTGTACTTATGCTTTAAAGACAATCTGTCATAACAGAAATACAGGGAATGCTAGTTTGACTCTTTCTAGTTTACTAACCCAAAGCATATACTGTATGCAGGTCTGGACTACTAACTTCACTATGACTTTACATACTGCATGCTTATTCCAAATTCCAAATATTGTAGTCCAAGACAGTGGTGTATTTAGGTTTTGTGCTGCCCTAGGCAACAAAAAAAATGCTGGGGGGACGCCCCACCCCAGCATCAGCCACCCACCCACCCCTGCTATAGAGAGATAGACTGACCTTCACAGCTCTCTACATCCCCCTGACATTTAATTGCCCTCCCCTCTCTACGTGGCAAATTTCAGGAGGTATCAATTTTTGGATACATGGCCCCAAAAAAAAAAAAATTGCACTTTGTTCCCTACCCAGCACACACAATCTATTCTCTCTCACAGCTCAACATTCTGTGAGAGGGAAAGTGAGCTGACTGTATATGCTCAGCTACTCATTTCTGTGGCTTTCCAATTCCATCCTGCAGATTCCCAGCAGCACCACCTCCAGCCAGCATCATCTCCCTCCCCCAGGCCGGGCTCCCTCTCTCCTCCACAGACAGCACCCATTCCACTGTTCCATTTTCCCTGAATCCCCATACAGACAAAGGGCAGAGCCGAGGTAAGGTCCGCTCCCAGGCTGCACTCACAGATCAGCGGAAGCTCCTCCTCCCTTCTGACTCGTGTGTGCCCTGTAGATCCGGCAGCTCAGTGATCCCAATTCCTGGGAGTGTGGCCGGATAAAAGAGAGGAGGGGAGGGGTTGGCTAATGCTAATGTAAAATGGGTGGAGCAAGTCTAGCTGTGCTAAGCAGCCCACACATGGGCATGGCATCTGCAAGTGATTTGGCCTGGGGAGTAAGACACTGGACACCTTCTCCACCCGTCCTCCAGCAGCATCCACGGATCGCATCCATTCCCATGTAGACGGCAGAGACATGCAAGCCTAGATAATGGCTCCTGTGTGTCACTGCTGATGAGGAGGTGTGTTGCCCCCCTGAAAAATGCCGCCCTAGGCAAATGCCTTGTTTGCCTCATGGCAAATAAGTCCCTGGTCCAAGGCATATAGAGAACTAGGAGAAAGAATTAGAAAAAGGTTAGGAAAGTCAGTTCACATATGTTTCTCATGATCAATCTATTCCATTTTTGCATGGAACTCATCTAAACTAATAACAGTTTATGAAAGCAAAGCTAAATTTGTAAAAATTTGGTTCCATACTTTGTTTTTCTTCTTCTTAATTACAGTGATTTAATACACAACTGGAAATCATACACAATACAATATTAAAGTATGTTTTTTTTAACTACATAATGTAAGTGCAATTGCACAATGTAAGTGCTTTTTGGAAAACCCACTGTAAATCCTTGGAGAAACAGCTGACTAATTCAGTAAAAGTGCATATACACAGCTGTGTCACATTTTCCTGGCACTGCCCCAAACGTAAAGCTCATGCTGTTATCCTAAAATCAACACCTTTTCTGATGTGCCTGTGTTGGCAGAGAAAAAAATATACTGCCAGGTGTTTCAACACATCCAAAGACCTGCTGCAGTTAGAATACTGATGCTTGGAGGGATAATTGGATTTTGAGATATTTTAAGCTATAGTGTAAGATGTGTTCTATGTCTCTTTCACATGCTAATACCTTTATTTTCCTTTGCCAAGAAGACATTGAATTGTTAAGCTATCTTGCCCTCCAGAAAAACGGTACGTTCTGTGACCTAACTTAATAAACTCTGTATTTATTGATGTTGTGAACCATTATTCATGTTTAGTTTTATTTTTCAGGAGAAAAAAAGAATATGATTTTCACACTTTCCAATGACCATCAAATAATGAAATGGTGAGTTTGGAAAGGGGTCAATTTAAAACGAAAAGAGAACTACAACTAGTTAAATATCAGAACAATTAAATATATAAACAAAATCTGTTGACTATATTGTCAATGTATTTGATCTCAACTGCGAGGTTCCCATATGAAATAAAACATTATGGTACATCAAAAAGATTGCTTATTCTCCAGCCCAGGTGGCTCTGTGTTTCAAACTGTGAAGCAGCATAATACAGGTGTTTCCCAGGCTTATTTTTTTTGCCAGTATGAAAATGTAAATTATAGAATGATCAGCATAGTGAGTGAAGTAGCTCAGCATCTTTTCATTTGAATTAATATATTTCAATAGAGTAGACAAAATCAAGATCTCTACCAGTTGTTCTTGGCTTTTAGCACTGAAACTACGGAGTGTCCCTAGGTGCCAATGTGTCATTCTATTTCAAAACAATCCCTAAGTGTAAAACGTATAGTAAGTAGAGCTATGGTTTCCTTAACTAAATAAATAAATATTATGTATATATATATATATATATATATATATATACACATATACAGGGGCGGACTGACAACTTATGGGGCCCCCGGGCAATAGGGGATCATGGGGCCCCCCTGTGTCCCTGCCCAAACTCAAAAAAGCCTATGAAAGGTACCAGGGGCATCTCATGGGGCCCCCTACTGACCCCGGGCCCTCGGGCAGTGCCCCAGTTTCCAAATGGTCAGTCCGCCCCTGTATATATATATAGTACAGCATATATAGTTTGTACTGCAATACACAATTTTAGGTGCATCTTTACTTACTGTCATCTCTTAGTTCCCTTACAAAGCTCTACAAATACTGTTAAGCTTACCAATTAACCTAACGAGTAGGGAAAAATGTCAGTTGCCTCCACCTGTAAAACCATTCCTATTTTGGGGATCATCTCATTGTTGCCAATCTAGTGCACCTGTTGTTAATTTCATTAACAATTAAGCAACTGAAACTGATTAACAACCCTCTCTGCTACTTAACTGACCAAATCAATATCCCAGGAGTTTAACCACTTGGCAACCGCGCTATAGCCAAATGACGGCTACAGCACGGTTGTCCAGTTCTGGGAGGACGTCATATGAAATCCTTTTAAGAAAAACATAATAAGAATCCAAGTTACTTATTTTTTATGGTATAGATTGTGTTAGACCACATTGGAGGGGAGGTAGATAGAATCAAAGAAATTTTGAGAAAAGAAAGATCGTTGCTGATTTACATGTAGTGTGCTTATAAACAAATTTATGAATTATATGCATTTTATATTTTATTTTCATATTTTTTGTTTTAGGTAAAGGTAGAGTGCCACTTTAGTGTGGCATGGCCTGTTTAAATTTTGATTACTCTGCTGGGAGAACATGCGTAAGCTTTATGTTATTATTTTTATAGTTGATAATGGTTTTCAGCTTCCTATATTCTTCTGAGATTGTTTAAAGTGGATGGCAATTGATTTTGCCTTTGTTTTTAACCTGTGTTGATTTTAAATGTCTGGAATTGTGTGTATGTATAATGACTGCGGGTTGTCATGCACTCATACGGCTCCTATGATAACATCACATCAAAACACATAGGGCGGAGCCATGTTTTGTGTGACGTCACCCTGCACAAACCTGTATGCTTGCAGTCAGTTATCACGGCTGGAGCCAGCAGTACCACAGAGTATATGTTCTTTATACCTTAGTGTCAAGTATGACACGAAAAGATATACATGTACTGGAAATGCATTTTATAAACTGTGAAAAAGTTTTACACTATGTGGCATTTTCTCTATTCTCCATCGGAGAGTCTGAGACACTGGCCTTACCCCAAGAATGCAGGAGATGCTTAACCATTTACTGGCTGAAAATAAATAGTTGCTGCTGTTTGAAGCTGCTGGAGATTGGGATTTGTGTATGATTATTACCCATAGAGTGACTTTTTATGTATGTTTTGTAGATGAGTACTCCAATCTACCAATGAAGGTGAAGGACACTGGGTGCAGATTTTGTACATTTAAAGGATTTTTTACAATACGCACGCTACACTTTAGGGTGGATTCAATAACTGTGGATTTTTTATTTATTTATTTTCACATGGACACTGTGAACACTTTTGCTGCATGAATGTTTTGATATACTGGATATTATTTATCTATTGATTTAATTTTTCACTTGATAATTTAACTTTATGTTTTTTTTAGACTATTTATTTAGTTTGAGCATTTCTTAGAGTATGAATTAGATTATTATGATGCACAATTAGTTTTGATTATGTAGAGGTGGATTTTCCATGAATTTATTCAATTTGAGTATTCATTAACGCGGTTACAATTTCTTGTTCATTTTCAATAGCTCTTTCTAGCTTTAAAATCACTGGGCTTTTTGAGACATTTCACACACTTCCTGGTTACTATGTATTACTCTCCCACAGCCAGACTCACTGCAGTGATACATACATTGGGGTTGATTTACTAAAACTAGCGAGTGCAAAATCTGGGGCAACTCTGCATAGAAACTAATAGGCTTCCAGTTTTTTGTCGAAGTTTAATTGAACTGACGTTAGAAGATGATTGGTTACTACAACTATCCACACTGACCACAGTTCCCAAATGTTTTACATGGCTACTATACTACTGTGCTTGTAACATATTGTTTCTTGATTCCTCCTACTCAGATATATAAATATTGTTTTTTACTATAGCATACCCAGGTATCCAAGTTCTCTCATACAACTCAAAATCACCACCTTCTTGGCTGCTCGCCACCTTACTTTAAAGTTTTTAAAAGAAAGCACATTGGTTCCCTCAGATTCTGTTATCCCCCCTATATCCTTCTCTAATTTCACCCCCCATTTCCTTCTTCACCCCTCTTCCGGCTTCTCTTTCATCATTTTCTTCTTCCTTTTATTTTGTTTGTTCTAATCCTACACACCGCTATACCTCTAAAGAGCAGATGTAGTACAGACACCTCTTCAGTAACGAGCAGTTACTACCCAGGCTTAAAACGCTCATTTTCAGGCCAGGTATAGCTTGAATTATGTGCATGATCACCAAAGCAAATACACCATAGGTTTCCTTACAATGAGCTATGTTCTTAATGTTGCAAATCATTCTCATAATTTGTACTATTACTCAATGCACAAATCGCCTGTACTTTATTTTCTTTCTCTTGATTTTTGTTTAATGTATTGACAAAACCCAATAAATATTTCTTTAAAAAAAAAAAACATGGCTGCCAGCATAGAACCAATCCTGTCCTTTTGGGAGTAGAAGAGTGCTCCAGTCCAATGTAGGTTCTTTTCCACTTCTGTGGTCAAAGCTAAATTCAGTGCTAGTCTTGCAGAGTCTAGCTTAGCCTGGGACTCAGTTGTGGAATTCTTTTTGTGAACCTTACTCAGGAGATGAAAATCTCTTTCCAGTTTATCCAAATCAGCTTGATGCTCTCATTTATGCTGGGAGGACAGCTGAATGAGTTTTCTCCAGATTACTTTCTGTGTGACAAAGTCACAAGGGAGACTTCACCAATGTCATTTGTAAGTAAAAATCCCTTCATCTCCTTCTCCAAAATGACACATTGGACAGGGTCGCTTAGTAGAGATTCATTCAGACGCTAATGGAAGGGTCCCCTAGGCCCAAGGGGCCTCTTCAGTACCAAAAGAGTGGTCAGAGAACACTGTGTCCCTAATGAGGGATTAATGTTGGAACGCTGTATGACAGGAATATGTGGATACCAGCATATGTGATCCTCAGTACCAGATAGTGTTTAAGGAAGCATGTACTAAAATAGGATGCAAAACATTACTTTGTTTCTTATATTGCTTTGCTAATAACCATCTGTAGATCTGTTTTTTTATTAATAAAAAAGTAATGAAAGAAAAATAATCTGAAAGAATAAATTAGAGGCTGAATGGAAAACAGACACAGGTTACTGCTGTAGCCCAAAACAATGAAAATAGTACCACTGAAATGCCTCCCAAACCTGTGTCAGTCTAATCAACAAGTGAATAGACTGGTGCACCATAGACAGGATCAGCTTGTCAGGCTGTTGTAGATGTCAACAATATTATGACCATCTGCACACAGACACCACCTCCCTGTTGCATAAATATGAATGAGATGGGTAAAGGATAGCTTCAGCTTTTGTGCTCCACCTGTAGAGAACTAATCAGACTTGATCCACTCTTTTTGGGGCTTAATCATAGAGGCAATCTGCTGCTCAGACAGCTGGTGATTATATAGCAACATAAACCATAAATGAACAGAATCCAGACAAATCAGTTGTGAGTACAGTAGCTCCACCTGTTGCTTGGAGGTCAAACTTGCAGGACTTAGGAAGTAGTATACTAGGGTCAAGAGAATGAACTATTAAAATACCACGTTAGCACTACCACAAGACCAAAAAGCAAACTGCTTATTAATAGAATTACAAATATTGGGTCAATGTAGAACCAAATGGATTGCCATTGGAAAATCTCCATGAAGAAACATCAGGATCCATTGAAAAAAATATAAAGGAAATAAATGAAGTCAAAACAAAAAAGTCCCAGCCATGTGACCAAAACACTAGATTTAATAAAACACAATATTTATTAGAAACAATTAAAAAAATGAAGAAAATAAATATAAGAATAAAAAATTCTGAGTGGTCAAGATAGAATAAAAAACAACAAAACACCCAAAGCTATAAAGTCAGTGTAAGATAGATACACTTTTTGTCTTGTTGGGATTTCTTGTTTTGTGGAATACAAATCCACAAAAGAAATGTTGCAATAGGAGCTAGATGCATGGATACAACTCCTTGGGTACAGGTTCATTCAGCAAGCAGCACAGTAATGATATCACCAAAGTCCACTCCACATTTCTATAGTCTAGCAGTACTTCTCACACAGGAGTACCTAGGCATGCTCACATGTCAAAAGGTGCACTGCTGTAATTCAGCAGCAGGAATTCAAGAAAGAAGATGGATTTTCACAGAATACTTCTTAATCAAAATTATTATTTCTTAGTGATCACTATAACATACCAATTGTTACTATCCAATTTCAAATCCACTTTAAACCCTTCTACTTTAAACCTTACTAGAGTACATTTGTAAATTGTGGATTGGTGGCTGTTATTTACCCAGTGCAATTTATACATGGAATTGGATAAATAGCTATTGAGTGGCTGTTCTGCCTGCTATTTGCTGAGTTTCTGGCCATCATTAGCTGGCTCAGAAATATTTTACAAAGCCAATTCAAGGGGCAGGCTACAATGTGATCACTGTGATCAGTGATCACATTGATCACACTCTATTGGTTAAACGGTTGATCCCTCTTACAACAGAGGAAGGAAATAAATTGTAGTAATTTGTGAATGGGGAAGAATAGACAGATAAATAATAGAGTATAACTCAAAGTGGTATTAGGTCCCAAAACACACATTTATTATATTGCAGTCTACCAATTCTTTGATGGGGTGTGTGCATTAGTTTTCAGTGTCACATACAACTCCTCCTCCTCCACTCCTCTCCCACTTTCTGTTGGGGTAACCCAAGGTTCTGTTCTTGGGCCTCTCCTTTTCTCTCTCTACACCTCCTCCCTGGGCCAACTGATAACCTCCCATGGCTTCCAATACCACCTCTATGCTGATGACACCCAGATCTATCTCTCCACTCCCCAGCTCACCCCCTCAATCTCCTCACGTATCACAAATCTGCTAAGTGACATATCAGCATGGATGTCACACCACTACCTTAAACTCAATCTTTCCAAAACCGAGCTTGTAATATTTCCTTTTTCCCCATCCCCCACTCACGACTTTACCATTAAGATCAACAGCACAACCATTGGTCCTTCCCCTCATGCCAGGGTGCTAGGCGTAATCCTAGACTCTGACCTCTCCTTTGGGCCCCACATCCAATCACTGGCTAAATCCTGCTGCCTCAACCTCCGGAACATTTCCAAAATCCACCCCTTCCTGACCAAACAACTTATCCACGCTTTGGTTATATCCCGCCTCGATTACTGCAACTCCCCCCTCACTGGTCTACCGTTACACAGGCTATCCACCCTTCAGTCTATTATGAATGCTGCTGCTAGACTGATAAACCTTACAAGGCAATCAACGACTTCTGCCCCTCTCAGCCAATCCCTTCCCTGGCTTCCACTAACCCAACGTATGAAAATAATTAAAATATTTTACAGTTTACAAAGCCATTCACAACACTGCCCCTAACTACATCTCTAACGTCATCAGCAGATACTGCCCAAATCGCCCACTCTGCTTCTCCCAAGATATCTTCCTCTCTAGCTCCCTCATCACCTCCTCCCACGCTAGCCTCAAGGACTTCTACAGAGCCTCTCCCATCCTCTGGAACTCCCTACCAAAGTATGTCTGGTCAACCCCCACCCTGTCTGCCTTTAAGCAATCTTTGAAAACTCACTTCTTCAGGGAAGCCTACCCCACCTCCACCTAAGAACTGTACTTGAATCACCTCCACCAGATCATCCCCCGCAGCTATCACCTTTTGTATCACCTCCCTATTCCTTTAGGTTGTTAACTCCACAAGCAGGGCCCTCATATTCCTTCTGTACTGAAATGTTTTGTAATTGTATTGTCTCCCTTATATTGTAAAGCACTGCGCAAACTGTTGCCGCTATATAAATCCTGTATAATAATAATAATTAGCTTTCTTTTTTAGGCTGTTTTCTATTTTCATCTGGTGATCTAGCCAATAAGTCTGTGGTTTTCAACAGACCAAGATCTCTTGCAGTTACAGGAATGAGACAAACTGTTTAACAGTGTTGGGTGTTTACAATGATAAGCTTTTATTTATATATGTAAAGCTTTTATCCTGAAAGGAAAAATAGAAAGTTTGCATATACTGTAACTGCTTATGAAAAATTAGCTGAAGTTTGGCTTCAACTTGTTAGTGTATTTAAATCTGCTAGTACATCTAACCCTCTCCTCCCCACAGACTGACAATGTTGACATCCAAATGTGCCCCCTTTATTTATTCATCCAGAGTGGAGGCACTCAAATACAGGAGATGTGTTACTGGCCAGATCACCAGTTGAAAACAGAGGAAAAAAAACTAATGTAGCCACCACATCTAATGATTGGTAAGCTGCAATGTATTACATTTTGGATTTGGTTTTATAACCACATTTAGTGCCAGTTCACACTACATGCATTTCAGTTGCTTTGTTTCTGCATCCAAAAAGCACAGAAAGTAGAGTATATGGTTGTCAATGTCATAGTGCACATCAGTGCTTGCAGTTCCAGTGCATTCAGGTTGCAGAAAAAAAGCAGAATATGCTGCATTTTTTCTGCACAGAACTGTACTGGAACATGGTAAATTGCATAAAAAATGCACCGGAACGCACAAAAACGCACTGACATGCACATGTCCCTACTTATATTGAAGAAAAAGAGAGGGGAAAAAATAAACTGGAATGCATAAAAACGCACTGGAATGCGTCAAAAACACTCACGTGGAAACGTATCCAGAATGCATTTGGGCAGCGTTTCTATAGTGTGAAAGGGCCCTTAGGAATTTTTTTTTATAGTTTTAGACAGAGTGGAAAGTCTATCAGGTTTTACTGCTGGCTGTGCCCTCATTGGGGGATTCAACCTGGTGATCAGTGTAATCAAAAGTGAAAATAAAAGAAAATCCCACATTTTTGGGTTGTCCCTAAAACAGCAATAGAGGTGAAATCTTCCAAAAAAGACACTATAGCTTTTGACCCTGGGAACCAAGGACTCCCTCACTTTGGAAGGATTTACTCTCAATTCCTGTTTTGGCTATGGGACAGGAAGTACAGGAAGTAAAAGGAAATCTCCATAGCAAAAAAAAACACTGCCTTTAGTTCTACTTTAACTTTGTGTATGACCTGTAGAATATTATATCTAGTGCATTATTACAAAGATTCATGTTTTATCCCCCTCAATGCCAGCATATTTCTTCATTTGCAAAGTATTATGGCAAAAAATGTGACACCTTATGGTGTCTACTTCCCCAAAAAGGGGTCATTTGGGGGGGGGGGGGTGTATTTTTATATTGTCCTGGTATTTTTATTAGCTATATTTTAAAACTTAAAAAAAATTGAATTTTTTCATAATTTTTGCTATTTTCTTGTTAAAGTAAAAAATATACAACCCAGTGGTTAATAAAACCACCAAAAGAGAGCTCTATATTTCTCAAAAAAATTGGACAAAAATATTTTGGGCACAGTGTTGTTCGTAAACACTTGCCTTCCTGAGGATTTACCCCACTTCATGACCAGGCCATTTTTTGCATTACGGCGCTGCATTATTTTAACTGACAATTGCGTAGTCATGCAACAGTGCACTGAAATGAAATTTACGGCCTTTTTTTCCTACGAATTGAGATTTCTTTTGGTGGTATTTGATTGCCTGCGCACTTTTTAGATTTTGTGCTATAATCAAAAAAATCCCGATAATTTTGAAAAAAAAAACAATATTTTGGACTTTTTGCTATTAAACATGACCAGTAAAAAATGTAAAAAATCTAATTTCTTCATAAATTCAGGCCAAAATGTTTTCTGCGACATGTCTTTGCTAAAAAAAAAACCCCAATACGTGTAAATTAATTGGTTTACATGAAAGTTATAGCATTTACAAATGGTGGTAGAGATAATGGGATTTTTCTTCTACTAGTAATGGAGGAGATCAGAAACTTTTAGCAGGACTGCGATGAACATTATGACACTGGGGGGGAACTAACTTAGTGTCACTGACACCCCAGTGACACCAATACAGTGATCAGTGCTAAAAAAAAAGCACTGACACTGTAATAATGACACTGGGCAGGAAGGGGTTAATGTGAGGGGCTATCAAAGGGTTAACTGTGTGCTGGGTATGTTTTACTAGGGGGCGTGTTCTTTACTGTAAGCACACTGATCGGGATGGCTGTACTGTACGCAGCCATCCGAAGCAGTGTGCTCGAGCTAACAGGGAGAAAGAATGTTTGTAAACAAAACAATCATCCTCCCTGTTGGTTATTGTCAGTAATCACCAGGCACCGGCGTGTAATTACTGGCCGAGACCCAGTGATTGACATCCGCGGCTGCTAATGGCAGTGCGGATAGGGCACTCGTGTGCGCCCCCTACCTGGAACTGCAAAATTACATATATATACGTGATTCTGCGCACAGGTGCCGACCTGTAGCAGTATATCTGCTATAGGGCAGTCCTTAAGTGGTTAAAGTAGTCAATTGTATTACACAGTTGCAAGTCACAAAAACAAAATCATAATAATAATAATGTAGGAAATATGCTGCAGGGAAACATTTAAAATACAGGATTTCTAAACTTTTATCTGATACTTTTTGCTGGTCACATGGTCTCGTAAGCTATAATGACAGAAAACACAGGTTACTTATAGGAGAAAAATATTATTTTTTTACTATAAGGAATTATATTTTAAATTTAAAGGGCTTGAATGTGAGTAAACTGAACAAAAGCAGCCCCTGATATCCAGGTTAAAGTAAAAATGTATCCTAAAAATGGTAACACAATGTATATAATGTAGCAATGGGTGATGCATTTTAGTTCTGACTTTGATCACTATGAATAACTATGAAATAAATGCATATTAAAAATAGCATTGTTAGATTGCATTCAGGCCTGAATTCATCAGAAAAGCACAATCATCATGTACAAATACATTGTTCAGTTCTTACATTAAAAATCCCTTGAAGTCTAATATAAGCAATAGCAAATTTTTCCAGCAGATGTTCCATGGAAATTCATAATGTTTAATCAACTCGTATTGTCCTTAGAGAAACAGTAGTGATTTTCATAGAAAACAAGTTTACAATGACTTCTAGACTTGACTAAAAATCCACTGAAAAAAAAAGTGATTTAATATTAGTAATTCAAATGTGAAAACTGACATTTTACAAAGTTACTAATGTAATATCAAAGCAGATAAAAGTTACAAGATTATGTAAGCTTTTTTCCTATCTTGCATGTGAATCATCCAACAGTAATTTTGGTAGCAATCTGTGAAGTAGCAATCCTACAGCAATGGTATGCTTTTCTGTATACTTTAGGTGATTTTTTCACTACAGGTATTACTAGTATCTTCCTTAAGTACTATAAATCCAAACTAAATCACTAAACTATTATATAAAGCTTAACACAATTCAAAAGTTGTTTTCAGTATTTTTAAATCTACAGCTTTCATTAAAAGAATACCTGGCAATCCCGCATTGAAGTTTTTTCCTTGATACGGCACAGTAGGGTATCGTATTGGGTAAAAGAGTCTCCAAATTGTTCTCCTGCATTATCGCTCTGTCAAATGCACCCCTCATGGTGACTATGGAGGGCTGGGGTGACACATGCTGCACTGGTATTGTCCACTGTTTGTCACTCTCAGGAAGCTGGTCCAGGTTAACAATGTGCACCCGATAATGGAATGCATGCATTTTAACAGAACTGATTATCAGCAAAAATCAGGTACACTTACTTCATAATAATGTGAATAACAACATTACAAGCACCACAAATTGGTGTCGCTATAACCTCAAACACACACACACACACACACACTGTGTAAATACTGTGCATCAATGTAAGTAACAAAATTAAAAAATGCATCACAAAACTGTGTCACTATGCCCAAGGTCCATCATATAGACAAGATGCCTCAGAATCAATACCAGACCCTTATAATCTTTGCTTTTGTTTTTTTTTTTCAGGGCATAAGGGTCTGGTATAGATTTTGAAGTGACACCATTAACCGATTCCCGTCCGCCCTATAGCATAAATACTGCTACATGGCGGCAGGGGTGCGCAAAAACACGTGTATATATATATATGTGACGCGTGCGCAGCTCTCCATTCGCGGCCTGGGCTGTCAATCACCAGGTCCCAGCTGGTGATTATTTGCCGGTGCCCGGTGATCGCCGAGTATTACAGAAGGGGGGAGAGAACTGTATGTAAACAATACAGTTCTCTCCCCTGTCATCTCCTGCACACTGCTTTGTATGGCTCTGCATAGCATAGCAGAGCCATACAAAACAGTGTGCTTACAGTGGAAAGCAATCACACAGCACACAGTGAAACAGCACACAGCACACAGTTAACCCTTTGATAGCTCCAGATGTTAACACCTTCCTGCCCAGTGTCAATGCAGTGTTAGTTCTTTTTATTAGCACTGATCACTGTATTAGTGTCACTGGGGATGTCAGTGACACCAATTCAGTTCCCCCCAGTGTCAGAATGCCTGCCAAAGTCCCGTTATAAGTCACTGATCACCGGCATTACTAGTAAAAAAAATATATTATAATAATAATATATGCCGCCATTTGTAAACGCTATAACTTTCATGTAAACCAATTAATTTACACATATTGGGATTTGTTTTAGAAAAGACGTAGCAGAATATATTTTGCCCTAAATTTATGATGAAATTAGACTTTTTTTATGTTTTTATTGGACATGTTTAACAGCAAAAAGTTAAAAATATTGTTTTTTACTCAAAATTGTAATTTCTATATTGTTTATAGCATAAAAAATAAAATACGCACAGGCGATCAAATACCACGGGAAGGCTCTATTTGTGGGAAAAAAAGGATGTAAATTTCATTTGAATGAAGCATTGCATGACCACGCAATTGTCAGTTAAAGTAACACAGCTCCATATCGGAAAAAAATGGCCTGGTCAGGCAGGGGGGTAAATCATCTGGAAAGCAAGTGGTTAAAAAAAAAAAAAACAAGCACATAAAAATGATGTAGGGTCCCTCTCAAAAAAGCCAGACCAGACCCTTATCCTAGGCTAGTATGAATTTTTTTTTAGGGAGGGCAGTAAAAAATAAATAACTCCTGAATTATCTCCTAGATTTTCAGCTCGAAAGAGCAGGGCCCTTGAATCCCTCGTGTTTTGTTTTGTTACTGTATTGTCTCATGTTCTGTCCCCCAATATAATGTACAGCACTGAGCAAACCTTTTAGCTCTATATAAATACTGTATAATAATATAATAATAATAATAATAATAATAATATCATGCCCCATGCTCTCAACATTTGGAGGGTACCCTGTGAGGCCCTCCCTTCAGGTCACCGTGTCCCCATACTGAGAGGTACAAGGGCCTTATCTCCACATTCAGAACCTGGAAGCCTCTTTAAAAATAGGGGGACCTAAGATATTAGGCCCTCCTTCTTATATGATTATGTAAGGGATACAAAGTACATCTTGTTACCCATTCATAAAAAAACTAAACATTACATAAACACACATAAACACACAGAAACCATAAAAAGTCCTTCATAAGAAGACTATGTCCTATTGTGTAAATGCAACAGCAATCATGTCATCCTGTGATATAGATACTTCATCAGTCACAATGAACAATAACCCATCTATCCTGTCCTAATGCAATTCCTATCACAACTGACAGTTCCCTGGTGTTGTTGGAATGTCTACACATTGCTGGGGAACATGGGTGATGTCATTGACCAAATATGACTCATGATCAATTCCATTCAGGAGCCCCACTGGTTTATTTACAATGTGAGACAGGCCAAGTCAGTTGGAAAGTGGGAACTCTCATTTAGTGATGGTGGTAGCAATATACCAATAAATTAACAATTTCCAGCTGCAGCAGGCAGACAAACTGACCAAATTTGGTTATTTAGTTTGCTCGATCCTTGAACTGCGAACAAGCTGGGTTCATGTTGAACTCATGGTTGGCCCAAACATGGAACTCATCACTAGTTACAACAACAAAGTTGCTATTTATACTTACCTAATACTATCTACGAATGTCAATGAAGTAAGTGCCTAATTATCAATGCTTAACAAGGAACTGGTTGACAGATTTAAGTAATTTATCTTACTTAAACAATGATTTACTAGATATTAAAATCAAATACAGTAAGCTTATTAGCAGCAGAGAAATTGCAATATTTAATTTTGAAAGTTTTAGGAATGTGTAACTGTATCTGAAAAAATATTATAAATACCCTGGAGCAAAAAGCTAATAAATGACTTGTTAAGTAGAAATTAAATTCATAGGAATGCATTAAATGTTTGCAGCTAACACCTGGTATGGCATACACCTCTCCCCAAAGTGTATTTTTTTTTTTTTTTTTACATTGGTGGCGTTTGGGTATTGCTTCTAAAACTTAAAGCATCTGTTTCAGGTTTAATACATGTGCTCAGATGGTTTATCATTGCATTTATAGCTCAGTTCTATTCATTATTTATTGTACAGATCTGTGAAAATGAAAACTTGACCAGAACATATTGAGTCATTATTTTATTTTTTTTCCTTGTCTTTTTTAAAGAAAGAAATGTTCAGATAAGAGTTCCAAATGTTAACACCATAATAACACCTATCACACTGAAGACAAAGTGTACTTTATAGTTTCAAAATATGTATGTGTAAATGAGTATGACAAATTTGTTTATGACATGTACAGTATGTACTTTCTACACAATAATGTCATTAATGCTACATAGGTCATTCTACCAACCCCTGCTGCTGCTGCTGCTGCTGATTGATTGCAGCAATTGGCGAAGCATTAAACTTTTTTAAACAGTAACTACTAAGGAAATCAACACCATCATTCTTATAATAACTACATTAAAATTAAAACAGATGCTAAGCATATTATAACACAATTCAGTTCAAACTTATCATGAGTAAAAGGAAAATTGCCATTATTAACCAAGCCCTTTTCTGAACTAGAGACTAAATACAAGATCCCATTCTCAATTCCTTCTGGAGCAAGCAGAATCTCCATACCTAACATTATTGCTTGCAAGAACCTGGAGATTAATATTTGATCAGAGTTTCTGTTTATCTATTCATCCAGGTCCTACGTTAGTGCCTTATCACTACCCTTCTTAAATTCAACATCAAATAGGATGTATTCTCCTATAAGTTTTCAAAACAAGGACACTCTCAAAACTGTTTGAATAAGAAATTAGAAAATTATAATAATTTGCTTTTCTACAGTAAGGCAACCACTTGTTTGTAGTTAATTAATTTAATTTGGAACACAATTAAATCAAAACACATTAGATGACTGCTAACTAGTTGTTAACCCCTTGACGCCGACCTAACACAAATATGTGGCCTCAGTACACTGGGCTTTATGCTGTGTGGCCATATATTTGTGTATCTACCAGCAAAGAGACCACGGTCTCACTGTGAGCCCCTGGTCCAATACTGACGATTGTGATCCAGAACTCCCAATTTCGGGTTACCTGATCACTGTGATAGCTTCTGATTGGCTATCACAATGATCAGTCACATGTTTTCTCTTTATGAATGGAGGAGAGAGATACATTGTATCTCTCCCTGTCCTTTCAGAGAGAAAAACAACAACAGTTTGTAAAATACATAAATATTAGAAATAAAAGAAAAAATAGCAAGAAAAAATACCTAGAACACTGTTTCATCTAGGTCAGTGCCAGGGTTAGTGTTTGGGTCAAGTAAGGATCAAAGGTCAAGGCCAGGGTCAAAGGTCAGGATCATTATATTTTGGGCAGGATTTTTTTTTATTTAGTATCAGTGTTAATTAGTGTCAGTGTCAGTGTGTTTTAGGTAGGAAGAAAAAAAAAGCAAAATGCGCACTATTGTTTCTGGGTTGTACTATGGGTACAAACAACAAATAACATACACATATGTAGTATCCCTGCAATCCTAAGGAGCAGGAGAATTTATTTTGGGTTATTCAGTGGTGGTAGGTTATGGTAGTAACCAGAAATTTAGAACTACATTTAAAAAAAAACTTTTTTTTACTACTTTGGGCCAGTTTTTCTTTGCTGGCAAAAATAAATCAGGAGCTATCCATAATTATTTACCACCAAATGAAAGCCCAAATTATCCTGAAAAAAACAAGGTATAATTCACCTGGATGTACAAAAGTAGTTGTGATATTATGTACATATTTACTTACACATGTCAAAGTTGCAAAATTGAGCTTAGACATTAGGATTCAGTTTACCCTTAGGTGTGAAGGGGTTATAGAAACACTGTGATTACAATACATGTATCTTGATGACAGTGTGGGATGAATGCCATAGATAATCTGTCAGGGTGCTGTACAAAAACTGTTGGTGCTTACATCCAATTCATTTATTTGTTGGAGACAGGAAAATGAATCTGCTGGAGCGCACATTGAGCTGAGTGTCCATACTGGAAACATTTTTCTCAGTGCGCTCCCTTCTCCCCAGCCACTGAGTCAATCACACAGACAGGCTCATGGCTTAGGAGTTTTTTGCTGTGTTGAGCAGAGCCTGATTTGAAACTGAAAAACTAGTTCCCAATCAAGTTCGCCTTGCTGTTGATTGCCAATGGGTGGATCCACTATTCATTCAAACAGCGGCATTAGAATCCACCACTGCCATCTGCTGTCAATTAAAGGTAAGGTGGGCCTGATTGGAAACAAATCTCTCCCCATCAGGTTCCACCCACCCTGTGACTATTATAAGCTGTTTCCAAAATATGGGCAGCACCACTTCTGGGTATGTTAGATACCTTCTGCATGTTGTGGTAGTACCTGCTCGCCACTACATCACTAACTTTTCTGTGCATCTCTGAAAAACACACTAGGAAAGTATCTGGTAGTGGAAGCTACAGCACCCATCAGTGTAATGCAGTGATCAAACACATGGTGTGTTTGTCAAATAGATGTGGTTGTTTATTCATTTATTATTTTAACCACTTGCCCTCTAGAGGATTTACCCCCTTCCTGACCAGGCCTGACCAGGCCATTTTTTGCGACACAGCGTTGCATTACTTTAACTGACAGTCATGCAATGCTACACCCAAATGAAATTTATGTCCTTTTTCCCCCACAAATAGAGCTTTTTTTTGGTGGTATTTGATCACCTGTGTGTTTTTTATTTTTTGTGCTATAAACTAAAACAATCAACAATTTTGAAATAACAAACAAACAATATTTTTGACTTTTTGCTATAAAATATATCCAGTAAAAAAAAATTAAGGCCAAAATGTATTCTCCTATCTCTCTTTGCTTATAAAAAAAAAATCCCAATAAGGTGTAAATTAATTGGTTTATGTGAAAGTTATAGCATCTACAAATGGTGGTGTATATATACTGGATTTTTTTTTATATACTAGTAATGGTGGTGATCAGCAACTTATAGCGGGACTGCGGTGGGCATTTTGACACTGGGTGGGAACTGACTAACTACAATGACACCAATACAGTGATCAGTACTAATAATAATGACACTGTGCAGGAAGGGGTTAACATCTGGGGCGATCAGGGTTAACTGTGTGCTGTGCTGTGTTTTACAACATGTTCTGTGTGTGTTTTACTTGGGAAATATGCTGCTGTGTATTTCTCTGCAGTGCAGAGAAATACACAGCAACATGTTCTTGGTGGCAGGAGAGAGACCTGTGTTGTTTACACACAGTTCTCTCCTCTGTATGTGTTTCTTGGCAATCACCGGGTGCCGGCGGAGACCCGGTGATTGACATCTGTAGGCGCCAATGGTGGCGTGGGTGGGGCAGCACATGTGTATGCCCCTACCTGGAAATGCAAAGCATTTGTTGCAGTTTAACCCATGAAAGTATACATATATGGGAAGAATCTTGAAAATGGATTCTGGCAACGTTTCAAGACAAATAGGCAAGGGATTGTCAAACAAAGGGAATGGGGATCTGAGCACTGCCATAGGGAACATGCGCACCAGACACAAATTTTAAAAACTACTGTTCGGTGTGAAGGGTGTCTTCCTTTTCATGTGACTTTGAGAGAAATATTGGAAAACACATGCTTTAAATTATGTGCTTTGGATATGTTTATAAGCTATATGAGGTGTTACGTAGCAGTATGATTTTCACAATCAGCGTCAGTGACATCATATTGAAACATATTATTTGCATAAGTAATAGATTTTTTTTACATTATTTCTGGGCTTAACCACTTGCCTTTTATCCCCTTCCTGCCCTGGCCAATTTTCAGCTTTCAGAGTTTTTGCACTTTGCATGACAATTGAACGATCATGAAACACTGTACCAAACTAAATTTTTATCTTTTTTTGAGACAGAGATTTATTTTTGTGGTTTTTTAATCACGACTGGGGTTTTTTTTTTTTGTTAAACAAACTAAAAAAAACCCCAAAATTTTGAAAACAAAAGTTAGTTTCTGTTATGAAGTTTTGTAAATGTGTATGTAAGCGATTTTTCTCCTTCACTGATGTGCACTGATAGGCTGCACTGATGGGCACTGATGAAGCTGCACTGATATGAGGCACTGATGGGCACTGACAGGCATCACTGATGGGCACTGACAGTTAGCATTGATAGGCACTGATAGCCAGCACAGATGGGCACTGACAGCCAGCACTAATGGGCACTGATAGCCAGCACTGATGAGCACTGATGATCAGTGTAGATGTCCCCTCTGAGGAATGCCATTTGCCACGCTGTCAGAGTGAGGAGAGGACTGCCGATAACCAGCATTTCCTATTTACATTGTGATCAGCTGTGATTGGACACAGCTGGTCACTTTGCAAAAGGCCGCTCTAATAGTCCCTTTACCTGGATCCTTGATCAGCTGTGTCCAAAGGACACAGAGATCACAGGTTAAGCCCATTGCGTGCCCCAGAGGGTACACAGGGGCGTTGTTCTGGGAAGACATCCATGGACACCCTCCCAGAACTAGCCAACCACACTGTAGCGGCATCCCAGAGTAATTCATTAGAACATTTGAAAAAGTAAAGTAGAAGTATTAGCCACAACAGTGAAAATATTAGCCACAATATATAGGACAATGTAGTTAAGAAAATAAAGTCTTTAAAAAATTGGCCAGTGGCGCAACAGTTTTATAGCATAGATTAGAACTGTACTGCATTGTTCTAAAAGTTTAATAAATTGTCAAAACATGGTTTGGAAAAACACTTCTAATCCACAACATCTCATTCCCTGAATCTCCTCTCACCCCTTTATCCCTGATCAATCCCTAAATATTCAAAAGATAGACTTCAGGTATGTGTTTGTTAGAAATTGCCTGGTGTTAGGAAAGTACAGGAGCACTTGAATAGGCTAATAAATTTAAGAGATCTGCAGTGTAGCCTGGATTATGTACATGTATGTCATCTAGCCGAGGGCACTCAGTGCTCAGTCCCCGTGACCGCTGTGTCCATGGACACAGCAGATTGCGTCTCCCAACACCCAGCTACTTTGAGCAGCCAGGGGATCTTGTGGTCACTATGCTATCACATGATCACAATGTCCACAGAGCTGTTGTTAATTAATTTCATTCATAGCAGCTGTGAATCCTATAGCGATGCTGTGATTGGCCCACAGCTATCATATGGTACCTGGGCCAATCATAGCACCCTGTACAATGTGAAAACTGTGGGCCAATCACAGCACACAATAATAATCACAGATGTTATGAATGTAACAGCAAAGTGTTAAAAAAATTATCTGATCACCCACCAGAGTAGTACAGTGCCTCTATGCTGATACTGAACTATTCTGCTGAAAGTATGCAAAAGAAGAAAAAAAAGAGAAAAGTTTTTTTTTTAAAAAAAGTAAAAAATGTTAAAATTTCAAATATTAAAAAAAGTAATAAAAATGTATTTTAATTTTTTCAAACATAATTGATCCCTGATAGTCCAGATCACCACCACACCAGTCAAAAATCTTGCGATGCCTCTTATTAAATACCTTGGACATCTACTTTCCAAAAAGGGGTCATTTAGGGGGGTATTTGTTCTGACCTGGCATTTTAAGGGACTTAAGAAATGAGATAGAGATGAAGAGGGTAAAACCTTCCGGAGGTCAGGTGTTTGACCATTGTGGTCTATAGCTTTTACCTGCAACATATCATTTGTGGTACAAGTACCAGTCATTTGGTTACCACATGCATGAGGAAACGCAAGTCTATTGTCAGGTACCGACTGGAGGTGACTCTATAGATCCACAGGCCGTAATTCCCCAGGGCGCGGAGTCTAAGCCTCAGTTTGCTTATTCACCAGAGCCCCTGATGGTGGGGATGGACTTGGAGCAGGCTGAGACCCGGTCGTGGTCCCCCGGGTACACACAGCTGCGGTAGAGGTAACTGCCAGTGGCACGTAGCGGATAAGAGCCTGCTGTGAAGGGGCGGAGCAGATCTGGGAAGTACGGATGAATCCGTGCAGGATGAATGGACGGATGACACCGTGGAGAGATAGCGAAGTCAGGCAGGCCAGGTTGGTAACAACGGAGGCGAAACGGTACAGAGCAGTAGGCAGAGAGTAATCGGGTCACGGGCCAGGTTCAGCAGCAGGAGGTCAGATAATCAGGAACAGGTAGAATAGAAGTCAAGATGAGCCAAGGGTCAGGGCAGGAGACGGTCAACAGCAATCAGGGTCGGGCTAGGTTGGCAACAAGGCAATCTCAGGAACAGAACAAGCAGGAACAACAGGAACAAGACCTTACGGCAATTTGAGCATTGCAAGGGGTCAATTTAAATAGTGCACCCTGCGTTGTCATTGGTGCCAGGCGTGTGTCCGCATGCACGGCCACGATTGTTGCTGGGGCCGCCTATGTCCTAGCGCCCGCATGCTGGTGCGCATTGGTATTTCGCGCATGCGCAGACTCGTGCGCCGCGGCGGACCTTGAGATCCCTGACATCTATGCACTAAAGAGAATTGTGGGAGCAGCATAAACAATTACTACATAAACCATAATGTAATTGAATGTTCTTTTAAAATTACCTTTTTCTAAATGTCCTTCAGTGTTACTATTTTCTATAAAATTCAGCTACTCCCAAGGGGTTAATCAATTCTAAATGGATGCAGACCCTACAACTTCCCTCATTGGAACACTGCACATGCATCAGCTGATTTCTAATGAAAAAGTAATTCTCATTCAGATTCATTCTGCACACAACAAACAATTTTTTCTTCAGGGCAGAAACAGGTAGAAAACATAAATATAATTTTAATGTACAGTACATCAATCACCCACTGCATTCAGCAATGTAGAGGGAAGGGTAGGCAGCAGGTGAGGGAAACCCTACAACCAGAGGGAATACAGCAGTACAATGAAATGGCCATAGGTTGTCTGACCTTTTTGGGGCTATGGCTATGACAAGAGGAGTCCCTGTCACTATGAGAATATAGGAAAATGTGACAAAAGATTCACATTTAGGGTTAAAGCAAAGTTCCAGATTGCAGTTTCTGAGCAGAGAAAGCTGTGATTTTTGCTTTCTCCAGATTCTGTAATTCTGGATTGGTGTTTTCAATCCTGTGTCTTGGTTTTTCCAGATGCCTGCAACTTCTCTGAGTGCCTAGGTGTGCAGGGCTGTTATATACACAGGTCTGAGGAAAGGCCCCAGACTTTGAGTAGGGACAAAACACGTGGGAGAAAAGTACATACAGAAGAGCACATGGAAGGGGATATCGATGGTAAAGACATCAGAGGATAAGTTGATAATAACTTTTCAATTTGCTCCCATTGTGTTTGCGGTGCATTGTGAAACCAGTCTAGCAATCTTGTGGTGCAGACAATATGAACAGCCTGTATCCTTTGCTACTGTGACCCCACATGCTCCAACCTGCATCAAGTGCTTTTGCAATCCCAAGCACTCCAGCTCCTGTAATCCTGTACACTTCAGCCTCCCATGTGCCTGTGCACTCCAGCTTGCATTCAGTGCTCCATGTGACCCCATGCACTCCAGATTTATATGCTCCTGTGATGCCATGCAGTCCAACTAACATCCTGTGTTCCTGTGTCACCCAATGCACTCAGTCTGCCACCAGTGTTCCCAATTAATCTCCAAATACCCCAGTACTGCTAAAGGATGTTGTGCCTGTGTTCTAGTGTCACAGCATCCCTGTCAGTCTAAAACGACTGTCTCTCTTACTCCTGTTATACCAGCACTCCAGTGCTACAAACAAACAAACCTCTCCCCATTACCTGTAGCTGTCTGTTCGGCTGAGTTAGAGAACTGCAATCTGGGAACTGACAGTAGCAAAACCCTTCCCCTAATTGGGTGCTTTAAAGAATACCAGGCTCTTGGGCTAGTTATTAATGGACTTAAAAAAAAGGTGTCCCTTTATTTGGATGATTTGCTTATTTATTTCGGGGTTCCACAATCCTCTCTTCTCAAACTGTTGAGTGTTATTACAGATTTACATTTTTCAGGCTTCAAGGTGAAATGGGAAAAATCCATTATTTTCCTCCTGAATCCAGGAGTATCCATTCACAAAATCTTACCCTCTTTAGGTAGTAAATGCTTTTAGGTACTTATTGTTTACATTCTACAACCCATTCAAAGATATATTGACAAAAATCTAACCTCTCTTTATTAACGGGCTTAAAAACACTCTACTGGGAAGGATGAATATTTTTAAATGATTTTTCTGCTACTTTTCCTTATGTTCTTGGAAATTCCCCAGTCTATGTCTCTAAATGCCACTTTCTAGACATTGAATCCTTGTTACTGTACTTCATTTGGGAGGGTAGGCCTACTAGAATAGCTAAGGATACTTTGCAGTTGCCAACTTTGGAGGGAAGTATAGCCATGCCCAACCTGCAGACATATAACTTTGCCTCTGAGCTATATCATTCTCACTGGTGGTTTTATCCAGAGACAAATAATGGGGCCACTGCACCGGAGGCAGCAATTCTTACATCCTGCAAAATCTTGTTCACAGGCAATCAACTCAAATCGGGAGGGTACCAAAAAATTACAATGACACTCCTTATTTTTAGAACCTCCCTTTGGTTGATGCTGGAAGGTCTGGCAGATTCTCTCCTAACACTCCCTTATGGCAGAATCCATGGCTCCAAGAGAGGATGATCTGTTCTGGACTACGTATGGCATTAAAAGTGTTACACACTTGTATAATCTGGGGACTTTCAAATCCTTTCTAGACTTTCAACGGGATTATATTATGCCAAACACAACATTCTGTAGATATTTACAAATTTGTCCCACAGCTGCTGCTCAGTATAGACTTCTTAATATATTCTTTCAAGTCTCTGAGCTTGAAAAATTACTCTCACAACCGGGGAATTACAAACTTATTTCCACATATTATACTTCCCTGATTCATTCCAGGACTAAATGTCTTAACCAGACCAAATCAAGTTGAAAGAGGGATGTGCCTTATTTGACAGAGGAAGTGTGGCAGGAAGGTTTACAATCTCCTATGGCTATCTCTGCTCAAGATAGAGTTGTACAAACAAAATTCTTAAATTGCTCATATTATACTGGGTTGACTTCCTTCTCCCACTTGCTCTGGGGTGGTAGGCTCAATTTACCATATGGTTTGGGAATGCTCACCTATACGTGTCTTTTGGTCCGAGGTCACACATTTTGCCACTATTATTCTTCAGCTCCCTTATATAAGTAATCCTTTACATTGCTTGTTAGGCTATGTGGAGGATGACACTCTAACGGGATGAAAACACATCTACGCCTACTGCTTTTCTATGCTCAGAAATCTACTGACTCCCCCTCTTTATCTTCATGGCTTAATTTTGTTAATCAGGTGATTCTAGAATAGTTTTATGTGACTGAAGGTTCACTGCAGTACTGTTTAATGTCATTGGCTATGAGGTATTTTAGTATAATTGCAAGTTTGGGCCTTATGTGATGATTTATCTATTATGCTGTGTTTAGGACCTGGAACGTTTATAACTGGTCCTTTTATGGCATAATGTTGTTTGTTTCTGCTCTGTAAATTTCTGAGCTATGTCTCAGCTTTGTACCTTTGTCGGTTTATTTTACTCTATTTTTTTTGTATGCTGAAAACGAGAAACAAAAATCAACAAAAAATTACCATAAAAAAAGGCTTCTCCTTAGACGCTGTTCCTCAGCCCTTCTAAGAGTTCTTACAACTGCTTCCCTCTTACCTACAGCCTCTCTGTATCTCTATAAGGTTCCCTTCCTTGGGCTAGCCCCTATTGCTGATTCTATTTCAAAATTCCTCAAAGCCAAAATTCCCCCCAAAAGCAAGCACCTCTTCCCTCAAGCAATACCCTAAAAAACTCTTTCCACCACCCCTAATCAAAAATTCCCACCAGAGAAAAAAATTGCCCTCCCACAGCAAAAACCGTCAAAAGCAAACATCCTCCATCGCTCAAGTAATACTTTCCAAATGCAAATACCCATAGAGAAACATCCTAGTAAAAATCCCCCCAGAAAATTACTCTCCTCCTATAATCACAAATCAGACCCCCCCCCCTGAAAAAAACCAAACCCCCTAGGAGAAAATTCTATCCATTCCATTAAAAAAAAGAACAGACCCTAGACACAGCTACACAGGGATCCAAAGAAATCCTCTTTATGTAGAGTCAATAAAGTGTGCTTACCACTGGATCTTGGAAGCAGGAGAGGCCTAAATCGCAGGACACTAAGGGCAGTCCTGCCTAGAAGTAATATAGTGGGCAGGAGTGTGGCACATTTGCACTACAGCTGCAGGTTACAAATGCTGATTTTAAAAATAAGTATCATGATGCCAGGGCCTAGGATCCTCAAAGAGCAACATGGGGCATGTGCCCCAGGTGTCTGATACAAGCAACACCACAGCTGAGATATAAATGTAGTTATATAAAAGAATTTCATAATTAGGCTGGGGTTTCCTACAATTTAGTTTAACCACCTCCCCTCCACCCTATAGAAGAAGTACTGCTACAGGGCGGAAGGGCTGCGCAAAATCATATATAACTATATATAAGGCGATCTGCTTTTCCAGGTAGGGGGTGTGCCGCCCTACCCGCGCAGCCTTCAGCGGCTACAGATATCAGTCACCGATCGCTGAGTAACACTGACAAGGCAGAGACCTGTCTGTAAACAACACAGGTCTCTCTCCTGCCACCAAGAACATGCTGCTGTGTATTTCTCTGTACAGCAGAGAGATACACAGCAGCATTTTTCCCTAGTAAAAAATACACAGCACATTATAAAAAACAGCACACAGTTAACCCTTTGATTGCCCCAAATGTTAAACCCAGTGTTATTAGTATAGTGCCAGTGCTTTTTATTAGCACTGATCACTGTATTAGTGTCATTGGGATGTCAGTGGCAGTTAGTCAGTTCCCACCCAGTGTCAGAAAACCTGCCGCAGTCCTGCTGTCCCACTATAAGTCGCTGATTGCCACCATTACGAGTATAAAAAAATAAAAATTCCAATATATATACTGCCATTTGTAGATGCTATAACTTTCACATAAGCCAATTAATTTACATATATTGGGATTTTTTTTTAGCAAAGACACAAACAAGTAGCAGAATACATTTTGGCCTACGTTTATGACAAAATTAGATTTTTTACATTTCTTTTACTGAATATGTTTTATAGCAAAAAGTAAAAAAATTAAAAATGCACAGGTGATGAAATACCACCAATTTGTGGGGAAAAAAGGGACATAAATGTCATTGCATTTATGTACAGTGTTGCATGACCGCGCATTGTCAGTTAAAGTACTACAGCACCGTATCGCACAAAATTGCCTGGTCAGGAAGGGCGGTAAATCCTCTACAGGGCAAGTGGTTAAAGAGAAAGGTTATGATCATAAAGAGCTGAATAAAGACTAAAACACAGAAACTGCAAAGACCCCTTCACATTGTTGCACCACTGTAAGGTAACCTAACACGTGTTACTGCAACACACTATAATGCATCATGGTGTCAGTCATTTTAAAACTAGCAGAATTATCAGTAGGGAGAGTTTGGCATGAAAAATGCTCCCCAGCTTCGTTTTATATTAGAGCACAAAGCAACATTAGTTAAGTAAAGCAAAGTGATTGTCAAACAAAGATTTAACTCATCACTTTTTTTGTTTTTGTTGTAAAGGGTATAGTACGGAAAGTAGAGATTCCTGCAGGAAATTATACATAGTAAGGAACATTTTGCAGCTTGGTCAAACTTTAACCCTTTTTTTAGCAGATGTGCCAAAGTTGACTGTGAACATGATGGGAATGAAGCATTACTGTAGCAGAAAACAAGCTGTCAAAAGTAGTAACCTGTAGGCCTTCTGGTTTCCAGACCAATAAACACATCATGGAATTAAAGAGACAGATAACTAGTAGGCAGCCACACATGCTAGCTTTGGAGCAAAGTGGGGACATTCTGACACTGTGACACATAATAATAGGTTATCATTTACATGGCATTGGCTCTTGGTGTAGATATATCATACAATCGGTATTGTCTTGGTATAGAATTTATTTAGGCACAGAGTAACCTCAATAGCCTCTTCAAAAATTACTGGAATTTAATTCAAATGCTACAAAACTGGCAATTTTTTACTGCTGATTCCTCAGCAATGAATGTATAAATTTGGAAAATAAAATTAATTGTTGCAGTGTCTCAGTATGCTAAAAAAAAAACATAATCATTTCCAAAATATTCATTTTAAGCAATGACACACTATTCGAGTTGGCTGAACTAGCATAAAAATTACTTGTTTATTAAATTATCCTAAAAATTTTATTTTGACGGCAAACTCTTTAAGCGTATATATTATAATTACTGAAAAGCAAATAGGAGTTTAGAGCACATTACATAACATATTGGAAACTTGTTTTTTTATTTCTAATGTTACAAGATTAAGGGCAATTTGCATTTTCTTTAATTGTTGCTCTTTTGAAAACCTTAGGTATAACAAGAGGTAGAATCAGCAAATAAATATTAAATATGAATATTATTAGGAACCTAAAGCTATATCTTACATCTGCCTTATGCTATCTTTTGAAAAACCTTGTACAAAAATATAGAAACTAAAGCATATGCTGTCTTTTTTCAACAGATGTACTGAACAGAAGGCTTTTAAGATGTTGGAGCTTTAGATAAAAAAAAAAAGAAAAAAAATTCACCTACTTTCATATCATCACAACAAATACAAAAAACTATGGTTTTAAAACAGGAAAATCTGTAGAACGTACAGGAACATAGTAAATAGTTTTTAAATGGATATTTTAAGCTGTGTGCAAATACTTTATCTTCTTGTCAATCTTTCATGAACTTGTAACCAATATGACTTATTGATCAGTTGTTGAATATATGGTATTTCAATGCCTCAGATAATGTAAATAAGTATTACCTCAAGTAGAAAATTAATGTAAAAACCCAACTTTACATTTTCTCTTAAGTTATTTCAGTAAACACACATTGCAAGAAATATTGCGAATTTCCCAGAAAAACATTAACTGCCTTGACTAAAGTGGCTATTAAAGTGGAACTTTACCCATAACAATTTTATAAAATAATGTTCTTTAGTAAGAAATATTCCACATGAATAAATATGCTACCAAAATTAGTGTGTGCTGTCAATTGCTTCCAGCATTGTTCCTGTTTCTTTCTTTCTGCCATTTTGCTGAATCCCAGAGCCCCTGAGTAGCAGTAAATCTTTAGGTTGTCAGCAGATCAGCCTGTACATTTTTGGCACAGTGCTAAAAAATAAAGAGCAACTGAGCTTGTTCCGAGCAGGTTGAGACAGTGTATTACTGGATTTCAAACAGTATAGGCTCCTATTTATAATGTTTTACATAGCTATACCTGTAAAAGAGGCCAGCGTGAAGTGATACAGTAGGAATTCATTTTTGACTAAAGTTCCACTTTAATGAAATGTTCCACAAACAGCTTTGTGCAAAGTGGATCAATTTCCTGGATACAGGAAATGTCTGTATACACATAAAATCCAATATCATTATTATAGCAGAAGTGAAGGCTACAATCTGCATTTTTCTTGAAAATCCTTAAGGCTAGGTTCACACCTATGCAGGTTGTGTTTGACTAGTTTCTGCATTGCGTTTTGCATTGCGTTTTTGCACCTGCATTTTTGACGTGTTTTTGATGCATTTTGCGTTTCGTGTTTTTTGCCCATTTTTAAATTTTTCTTCTTGCTAGGCAGATTTAAAATGCAAAACACATCAAAAACGCCTCAAGACCGCATTAAAAATGCAGCAAAAACACACTACATGCTTTTCTGCAGTGTTTCCATTGAAATCTATAGAACCAAAAACACAACTTTTTGTGTTAAAAAAAGTCCCTGACCCTTTCCAAAAAATACATTGGTGAAAACGTGGAGACATGTCCCATAAGAAATCATGTTAAATGCACTACTGCGTTTCTGCAAAACACAAACCGCTGTGGAAAACGCTTAGGTGTGAACCTATGGTAAAACATTACGTGTTTATATATGGATCTAAAATGCTTTACAGAAATATTTTGGGGATTTAAATTGTGATTTATCCATGACAGTTATTGCACAATTCAGTTTCAGTGCAATGCAATTTCAACATTTCTTTTCCTTTCTTTCTTTCTTTCTTTCTTTCTTTCTTTCTTTCTTTCTCTTCATTACTGATTAGGGATGAGCTGAGTATTTACATTTACATTGGGGTGTTCAGCATAGAGAAACATAACAGCATCCTGCTGTCTTTGGTTGCTAAGAAAAAAAAACAGATATGAAAGGATGTAATGTTCCCAATTGGTATTGCCAGGATTGTATTTAACACAAGGCAAACAAGGCATTTGCCTAGGGCGGCATTTTTCAGGGGGGCAGCAGCCTCGTACAGGGGGACAGCTGCATTTTTCAGGGGGGCAGCAGCCTCATACAGGGGGGCAGTGGCATTTTTCAGGGAGGGCAGCACTGCTGCCCAAAGGAAGGGATGGAAGAAGGGACACACGCAGCATGGGGACCAGGTGGGATCTGAGAGAAGCTGCGGGCTGCTTGATGGTGTATGCAGAGCCTGACTCTTGTTTCCGGGGATGTCGAGCTGTGAAGGTGAGTGTCTTCTCTCTCGCAGGGTCGGAGGGGTGTTGCCAGTGTATGGGGGTGGTGGTAGTAGAAGACTCTCTTGGGTGGGGGTGGGTTGCTGGGGTGTTGTTCGTCAATGTCAGGCTCTCTTCATGGGGGAGAGGGTGCTGCTTGGTGTCGAGGTCTCTCCATGGGGGGGAGCAAATTTTTGTGTTGCCTAGGGCAGCTCGAAACCTAAATACACCCCTGGGTATTGCTTTAGATACCTCCAATTACAACATGCCAGTCTATTATACCTCTCAGAGGCTCCATCACATCAATCCCACTCTTTTTCCACTCCATAACAAATGTTGCAATGCCACAGGCACTTTTTATCATAGCATATGGAGCTGCCATTTGTTTTCTGATTGTTGGCAACAAGTCACAACCAGGTTGGTTAAAGCACTAACAATACAAGTGACTCTGGATGCTATTGTTCTATTGTTGAGTATTTACAATTCTCTCTTTTATTTCCAAACATACTAGACTATTACCAGTCTTTATGTCCTGATATACCAGAAGGAAAATGATCCTCAAATGGAAACTTTCTACCCAACCCTTTAAGGTTGGTGCTTAGCTAATAGAACTGTGCTTCCCCTGTATCAATTGACCTATATGAGCAGAGGCTGCCCAGCAAAATATGATAAATTTTGGTCTGCATGGTTGGATTCCATTTGATCCTCCTTTCTTTTACTTTCTGATGTGGATCTACATTGCTGTATGGTGTGATTAACAGTGGATGTTCATAATGGGATATTGTCAAATTTGTCAAAAACTGTGTTTATGTTTCTATTTACACTTTGCATTTTTTTTTGTGAATAAGGGGGGACGTATCTGGGTGCCGGGGTGCAGGGGTGTTCCAGATTCCAATAAGCTCCCTGCTCACAGGCCCCCACAACAATTGAATGGAAGAGACCCTGGTCCTCATCAACATAAGGACAAGGTGTTTTACATATGGGTCCTCTGTCAAGGTACCCCCTATATTGAAGGCATGTGGCATAGTATGGTTAATGAAGGGGTGCACACTCATCACCCCACTTTCCTGGCCTGCCAGGCTGCATACCCAGATAAAGGAATGGTATAGAATTTGGTGGGGAACCTCACCCCATTTTTTGTTGTTGTGTGAAGGTCTCCCATTAATATTTACACTAGACCTTCATCAAGGATAAGGGTGTGATATAGATGAAGGAAATTTCTGGCCACTTTCTTTACAAATTGAAGTAAGTGTCAGGAAGCTATCATTGTTCCAGCAATATAAACACACTTTTTCTGTTTAAATGTCTGTTTTTCTGTAGTAGGCTGCATATATATCACACAGGCGCATCACTTCTCAGGCCTGGTCAGGGCATCTCACAGGCATGTCATTTAATGGAGATTTTATTGTTAAGGGTGCACTTTAAGCATTACTACAATTCCAAATGGAATTTTTTTTAACATTTGCCTTCAATTGACTTCAATGGGGTTTAGATTCAGTAACTGAACTTTAGTCATGTTAGCGAAACCCTGCTCCGACTAAACCAAGGGGTGTTCAGCTCATCACTTGTAGAGGTTGTGCTTTAGGTTTTTCCATGTTTGAGGCATGTGGTCAACCTATAGAAGAGGAGTTTTCATTTAAACTAGATATTTTAAAGTGACTCTGTCTGTACATGGTTACTTTGTATGCTTGTGCACCATTTTATTAGAAGAGGCAATGTAGTCACTATTCTGGTGGCCTGTTTACTGATATGCCATCTCTTCCTTTTTTGCCCGCCACTGCTAGTAACTACTCAGGTGAATTGAATACCCATTTCACCCATTGTAGACAGTTATTTTTCCCACTGGCATTTATATCTAGTAGTGACATCTAAGCTGGTAGGAGAATGCAGGGCATGCAACAGGAGAAACAGGTATTCAACCCACCCAACCTTTCAAATATTTGCAGTGGCAGGTGAGAAGCAAAAAGGCAGCATATCAATAAAGAATGCTAGAAAGGTAAGTATTTTGATTCTTCTTTAATAGGTATGTGCTAACATACAAAGGGATTATGCACTGATATGGTCACTTTAACCTCTTCGCACCAGTGCCTCCCGACCCTTTAAGAGTTTCAGAAGCCGGGAGGCGGGTTGGGATTTTTGGGTCATGTGAACACCGGGATTCGCCATTACGGCAGTCACATGATCGGAAAAGGTCTCGATCAGCACATATGTATTTTCTAATTGCATGCAAATATGCGGCTGCTCTGCGTCAAGGCCCAGACACCGAGATGCCACATATTTGCGTGCAATCAGCGTCAAGGGGGTAAATAATAACTGTGGTGGTTTTAGAGATAATTCATTCTAAATAAATTGGGCAGTGTCCAACTCCCGTAAACAATAAAATGCAGTGCCTGCAGCCGTTAAATATGGCAAATAATTAATAATCCAATAATATGGACACCTTAATAATTTGATCACCACACTATAATTTTCCTTGAGTTCTTTTCACCAATGTGATTTCTTACCATATACACAAATTTTGCCGATTTGATAAATAAATAAATAAATTTATCATTTATATACAAATATTTATATATATATTAATACAAACGAAACTACTGGTGATGAGTATTTCCTTACACACAATCAAAGATATAACACAATTCCCTCTATAAGATTAAAACACAATATATGTATCTCACCAAAATGTTAAAACAGTTCTAAGAGGGGTTAGTATTAAATGATTAGTGCTCAAGATATAATTTCATATTCCCACGGCTGAAGGGAATTAGGAAAATGTTCCTGACAAAATGCACACCAAAATACTTCAAATATGTTAGTACACAATATGATATCAGTACCCAAAAAGTAAGAACAATTGTTAGTCAATTAATCTCCATACACCATGAAAATTATGTGGATATGCACAATCTTACTATAACCAAAACAATAAAATATGATTAAAGCTCTAATCAGTTTTAAATGTATAAAAGTTACGATGTTCTGACACAGTTCTCACCACTCCCAGAATTACGTTTTCTAAGGTCTTCCGGTGGGATTGCAGTTGGTAAAAAAATGTCTCTCGTCAGCAAGGAACAAACATTGGGATCAACAGCAGAAAATTTCTTCTTTGGCGAAAGGCTTCTTCTAAAAATAAGTTCTTCAAAAATAGCAGAGCGTTTGTAGAGCAGGGTTTCTGTTTCTATCAAGCTTTTCCAAGTGGTTTTAAAGTTTTTTGGGGTTTTTTTTCAAGTTTTTAGCAGCAGAAAGAGTTTTCAGCAGCAGGAAGCCTATAAGACCTCCCATGGGATTTGACGATTGGACGGTCAAAATGCTGTTTATTCTGGAAGTTCTTTACCTGTCCTTCGGGGGCAGTTAAGTACCATGAATGAAATGGTGACCTTAATGATGACTCATCTTTCATCTGAAGCATGTCCCGATTGCTAAACTATGTGTCCTGTTGAGATATGAAAATGGCTTTTCCCAATATCTCTCTTGAATAAGGTCCATATATATATATTAGTTGACTTAACGACTCATCTTCCTTATATGAGAGCTGTGTTTTGATGTCTGATCTTTGTCTTGAAAATGGTAGATCTCCATATAATAATTCCATAATTTGTTATGGTATTAAATCAGATCTTGTGCATTTAATTCCAGTCCATCATGTGATATACAGTTGCAAGAAAAAGTATGTGAACCCCTTGGGATTACGTGGAGTTTTGCATGAATTGGGCATAAAATGTGCTCTGAACGTCATCTAAGTCACAACAATAGAAGAACACAGTCTGCTGAACATAATACTACACAAACATTAGATGTTACCATGGTTTAATTGCACATAACATGTAAACATTCACAGTGCAGGAAGGAAAAAGTATGTGAACCTTTGGACTTAATAACTGGTTGACCCTCCTTTGGCAGCAATAACCTCAACCAAACTTTTCCTGTAGTTGCAGATCAGACCTGCACAACGATCTGGAGTAATTTTGCACCACTCCTCTTCACAAAACTGTTTCAGTGTAGCAATATTCTTGGGATGTCTGGTGTGAATCGCTCTCTTAAGGTCATGCCACAGCATTTCAATTGGGTTGAAGTCAGGACTCTGACTGGGCCACTCCAGAAGGCGTATTCTGTGCTGTTGCAGCCATTGTTTTGTTGAATTACTTGTATGCTTAGGGTCATTGTCCTGTTTCATCACCCATCCTCTGCGGAGCTTCAGTTGGCGGACAGATGGTCGTACGTTTTCCTGCAAAATGTCTTGATAAACTCTGGAATTCATTTTCCCATCAATGACAACAATCCGTCCAGGCCCTGAGGCAGCAAAGCAGCCCCAAACCATGATGCTCCCTCTGCCATGTTTTACAGTGGGGATGAGGTTTTGATGTTGGTGTGCTGTGCCTTTTTTTCTCCACACATAGTGTTGTGTGTTCTTCCCAAACAACTCAATCTTGGTTTCATCTGTCCACAGTATATTTTGCCAGTAGTGCTGTGGAACATCCAGGTGCTCTTTTGCAAACTTCAAACGTGCTGCAATATTCTTTTTAGACAGCAATGGATTCCTCCGTGGTGTCCTCCCATGTACTCCATTCTTGGTTAATGTTTTCCTTATTGTAGATGTGTCAACAAAAATGTTAGCATGTGCCAGAGATTTCTGTAGGTCTTTAGCTGACACTCTGGGATTCTTCTTTACCTCATGCAGCATTCTGCGCTGTGCTCTTGCAATCATTTTTACAGGACGACCATCCCTAGGGAGAGTAGCAACAGTGCTAAACTTTCTCCATTTGTAGACAGTCTGTCTTACCGTGGACACATGAATATCAAGGCTTTTGGAGATACTTTTGTAACCCTTTCCAGCTTCATGCAAGTCAACAATTCTTGATCGTAGGTCTTCTGAGAGCTCTTTTCTGCGAGGCATGGTTCACATCAGACAGTGCTTCTTGAAACCAGTAAACCCAAACCAGGTGTGTGTTTTTTAAGAGCAGGACAGCTGTCAGCAACACATCCAATATCATCACACTGATTGGAGTCAAGGTTGGCTCACTCCTGGCTCCAATTAGCTCTGGGAAAAGTCATTAAGCTAGGGTCTCACATACTTTTTCCTCCCAGCACTGTGAATGTTTACATGTTATGTGCAATTAAACCATAACAACATCTAATGTTTGTGTAGTATTATGTTCAGCAGACTGTGTTCTTCTATTGTTGTGACTTAGATGACGTTCAGAGCACATTTTATGCCCAATTCATGCAAAACTCCACGTAATTCCAAGGGGTTCACATACTTTTTCTTGCAACTGTATGTCACCTCTCTCTACATCTTGATGTAGGCACATGTGTCGTTGTGTATTTGTTTAAAATATATTATACCCAAATCACAAACCATCTCATATGTCCTTATGACCTAAAGATATTCAGTTGATCCCTTTTTAGTATCCAATTTTATTAAATTGACCTCTGTGTGATAGTATTGTCAGGGAGCGAGGAGCCAGACACACAAGGAGGTGTAATTAAAGGTAGGTTTATTATACAAAAACAAGACAGAGTTTATGCAAGTCCAACAGCAACAGCGGATGACTTGGTAGAACAGTAGCCAGGAAGGATGGTCGCCAGAGCCAGGGTCAGAAGCCAGGAATGATGATCACCAGAGCCGGGGTCAGAAGGCAGGAAGGATGGTCGCCAGAGCCAGGGTCAGAAGCCAGGAAGGATGATCGCCAGAGCCGGGGTCAGAAGCCAGGAAGGATGGTCACCAGAGCCAGGGTCAGAAGCCAGGAAGGATGATCGCCAGAGCCGGGGTCAGAAGCCAGGAAGGATGGTCGCCAGAGCCAGGGTCAGAGGCCAGGAAGGATGGTCGCCAGAGTCGGGGTCAGAAGCCAGGAAGGATGGTTGCCAGAGCCGGGGTCAGAAGCCAGGAAGTAATTTTGTCAAAGCCAAGTCGGTATCCAGGAGAGCAATGAGAAACTAAACAGGAGCTTGCTGCTGTGCAACATACAGGACACGAATGCAATGGACACCTACAACCAGCAGACTTATATGTGATAAGCCGCCACCTCCTGGGGGAGGAGCTGCAGAGGGCTGAAAGCATAAAGGATCCCACAATGCTTTGCAGACACCTAAGATGGATGCCAGCACATGGAGCAGCACAAGCCCTGAGGAAAGGTAGGACCTTGACAAGTATATACCCATGGTTTTAATAATATTTCAGTTGAATAATATGCCAGTCTTTTTTTTCATATTAAATGAAGTCTTTCCTCATGAGCTGAGTGCAAAGTTCATGAAGATATGGCTTAGGAAGTCTCTAGTTAACAAGGCCATTGTCTGTTAATCACAATAAAAATTCAGCTGATTTTCCCTAAGACATCGGATTCACTTCAATTGATGCTGACCTTCTTGTTCTGAATAGACAATTGTGACATCCTTGATGGTTTGTTTGGCTAGCAAGTACCCTTCAAGGTCTTGCAAAGCTGTATGTACAGTAAATAAGAATAGAGTCCCACAATTGTCATTTATGCCTTTTCAAGGTTGGTTAAAGTCGCTTGTATTTTAAATAGGCCGTTTTCCATTCAATGTTCATTGTTTAAGATGGTTTCCTGGAAGGGTCATTCTTAGGTATTACAAAACTGGCTGACAGATAACAGCTGGCCTTATAATTTACTTTTGGGGAATATTATTTTCTTTAATAATGAGTTCAAAAATCATCACATAACTCATAGCTATGGTGATCTGCCATCTTATCAAGTCTTTAAAGTCTTAATCAATCTCTCTAAAAGAATATGGATACATGCAATGATTAGAGGAAGCTAAGAATAATTAAGCATCTGTAGCCACTGAGCCAAAGATAGAGTCTTATGCAATTTGTAATAGTCTGCCCTGTTTCAAAAATATTATTTTTATAACATCAGGCATTAAGATATTGTGTAATACAATCATACTGCAGGGCTTCATTCACCCTTGCACTCCTGGGTTCAGCTTTTCTAAACACAGAGGAATAAATCTGGGAAATATAAACTATCCTCTCAGATCACTTTTTTCTGCATTTAGATGTTCTTGCTTTAAAGCAGGTATAGCATCATTTAGGCAAGTCTGCTTTTAGTCATGTTTGCATGTGTTTAGAGTGCCCAATCAGTTCTTGGTCACACAGAATTCTACTTTCTCTAAACATTGCTAAATGCAACTAAACACACAGGGGTTGATTTACTAAAGCTGTAGTAGCCCACCAAATGCCCATACCATTCGTGTGTTTGCCGAACACATGAACACCCGATCTTCGAGTCAAACTTATGTTTGACTCGAACATCAAGAACAATATTAGTAGCCAATCAGCTTCTAACTTCAGCTTGTTCAATTAAGCTTTGACTAAAAAAAAAGTCAAAACTGAAAGCTGATTGGCTTCTATAAGCGAGAATTGTAGAACTGTGCCACAGTATAGTAGGAAACAGTGTAGCTGCTATCCAATTGATACCTGTACAATCTAAGAAATGTATTCAAAGGGACAGCACTCTCTATGATCTAATAAAGTCTCAGGTGCATGTGTATTATCCTCTACTTATGAAATTACAGGTATTCTTATGTCCAGGTTTCTCTCCAGCTGCAATCCAAAGTCACAAGCACGGACCCAATGAGCGTGGTAACATCACGTCCAGGCCTCCAGAGTGCATGTGATTAACACAGGGCCAATCAGCACTGTCCAGACAGAGGTCAGGGGTTCTGCATCCTCCTAGAGAAAAATTAAAACTCCTACTACAAGTTTTAACAAGTGCTCAGCTGGACACTGATAGAAGCCACAAGACTGCTCTAACTGCTGATGAGAAAAGGTATTTAGCAGTTCATGTTTACTAAAATAATTTAATTTCCATGTTTTGTGTACTGTGATAGACCAGATATAGTGAATGCAGGGTCCTGGGTTTAGTAACACTTTAACCTCTTCCTGTCCGGCCTATGTCGATAAACGGCCGGACGAGAGCGCTGCCGATGCAGGTGGACATTTCTAAACATCCCCCGCATCCATTGCCTGTGTGTGCTCCCTGGGAGTGTGCAGCACCGCGATCGGACACAGCGGAACACATATCACTGTACTGGACCTCTGTGTGAGCCAATCAGTGATCACATGAACAGTAGTAAACAAGCTGTTACTTCCTGACATCATTGCTTACTACTTATGAAATCTGTGAATGATCACAGAGGTCACATGGTATAAGGCTATTCACAGCCTTGTACCATGTGACACACTGTCACCAATCACAGCTCACAGAGTACTTCTCAATGGCTGCAGGAATGCAGCCAGGGAGAAGGAGAAATGATTGCTATTACAGCCTTTATGGGTGTAAAAGCAATCAGTGTGAAAAAAGAAAAAAATATCTTCATCACCCCCACAAGTAATACAGTGTCACTATGGTGACTCTGTACTGCTAGGATGACAGTATGTAAAAAAGAAACAAACAAACCCATAAATAATAATCTAAAAAAATTAAATCAAAATTTAAACATTTTTTTTAAAAATTAGAATTTTTGGTTAGAAACTAATTTGGATTTTTTTTCTACTAAAAAGATAGATGAATACATTTTGGCCAAGATTAATGAAGAAATATTATTTATTAGCAAAATTGCAAAACACTTTTTTTTCAAAATTTTTGGACTTTTTCATTTACAGTCATGGCCGAAATTGTTGGCACCCTTGATATTTTTCCTGAAAATCAAGTATTTCACACAAAAAAGGTATTGCATTAACACATGTTTTGCTATACACATGTTTATTCCCTTTGTATGTATTGGAACAAATATAAAACAGAGGCAGAAAAGCAAATATGACATAATGTCACACAAAACCCCAAAAATGGGCTGGACAAAAGTATTGGCACCCTTAACTTAATATTTGGTTGCACACCCTTTGGAAAACATAACTGAAATCAGTCGCTTCCTATAACCATCAATAAGCTTCTGACACCTCTCACCCGGAATTTTGGACCACTCTTCCTTTGCAAACAGCTCCAGGTCTCTCTTATTGGAAGGACACCTTTTCCCAACAGCAATTTTAAGATCTCTCCACAGGTGTTCAATGGGATTTAGATCTGGGCTCATTGCTGGCCACTTCAGAACTCTCCAGCGCTTCTTTGCCATCCATTTCTGAGTGCTTTTTGACGTATGTTTGGGGTCATTGTCCTGCTGGAAGACCCAGGATCTTGGACGCAAACCCAGCTTTCTGACACTGGGCCCTACAGTGCGACCCAAAATCCTTTGGTAATCCTCAGATTTCATGATGCCTTGCACACAGTCAAGGCACCCAGTGCCAGAGGCAGCAAAACAACCCCAAAACATCATTGAACCTCCACCATATTTTACCGTAGGTACTGTGTTTTGTTCTTTGTAGGCCTCATTCCGTTTTCGGTAAACAGTAGAATGATGTGCTTTACCGAAAAGCTCTATCTTGGTCTCATCTGTCCACAAGACGTTTTCCCAGAAGGCTTTTGGCTTACTCAAGTACATTTTGGCAAACTGTAGTCTTGCTTTTTTATGTCTCTGTGTCAGCAGTGGGGTCCTCCTGGGTCTCCTGCCATAGCGTTTCATTTCATTTAAATGTCGACGGATAGTTCGCGCTGACACTGATGCTCCCTGAGCCTGCAGGACAGCTTGAATGTCTTTGGAACATGTTTGGGGCTGCTTATCCACCATCCGGACTATTCTGCGTTGCAATCTTTCATCAATTTTCCTCATCCGTCCACGACCAGGGAGATTAGCTACAGTGCCATGGGTTGCAAACTTCTTGATAATGTTGCGCACTGTGGACAAAGGCAAATCTAGTTCTCTGGAGATGGACTTGTAACCTTGAGATTGTTGATATTTTGCCACAATTTTGGTTCTCAGGTCCTCAGACAGTTCTCGTCTCCTCTTTCTGTTGTCCATGCTTAGTGTGGCACAGACAGACACACAATGCAAAGGTTAAGTGAACGTCTCTCCTTTTTATCTGCTTTCAGGTGTGATTTCTATATTGCCCACACCTGTTACTTGCCCCAGGTGAGTTTACAGGAGCATCACATGCTTGTAACATTCTTATTTATCCGCAGTTGTGAAAGGGTGCCAATACTTTTGTCCAGCCCATTTTTGGAGGTTTGTGTGACATTATGTCGAATTTGCTTTCTTTCCTCCCTTTTTTTGTTTTGTCCCAATACACACAAAGGGAATAAACATGTGTATAGCAAAACATGTGTTAATGCAATACGTTTCGTGAGAAATACATGATTTCCTGGAGAAATATCAAGGGTGCCAACAATTTCGGCCATGACTGTATATAGTAAAAAAAAAAATCCCAGTTGTGAATAAATACCACCAAAATAAAGTTTTATCTGTCTCAAAAAAATGCAAAAATATTCATATGGGTACAGTGTTGCATATCCATGCAATTGCCATTCAAAATGTGTGATAGCACTGAAAGCTGAAAATTGGCCTGGACTGGAAGGACATAAAATTGTCCAGACTTGACGCGGATAAGGATTATTAAGGACTTTGCATATGAACTGATTTTGTGCATTATAGTTTATACAAAGAGCAGGGCCCTCAATCCCCTCATGTTTTGCATTGTATTGGTATTGTTCTGTCACATGTTCTGTCCCCCTTTGTAATGTACAGCGCTGAGCGAACTATTGGTGCTTTATAAATACTGTATAATAATAATAATAATAATATTTAATGGAGACTGTATGGAGTTTGTGTTGAAGCTGAAAATGCACATGCACCTGACACTTTAATATTGTATTTTTTTCATTGGGATATATAGAATATATATTTATATTTATGAGTAGAGGATAATATGCATGTACCTGACACTTTATTTGATAGATTGTAGACAGCGCTGCCCCTTTTAAATATATTTCTTGATTGGTTTCTATGCAGAGCTGCACCAGATTTTGCACTCTCCAGTTTTAGTAAATTAACCCTTCACTGTGAATGGAACTATTGAAAAATCATTACATGCATTTATATGCATTTAGGCATGTCCTCTAAATAAATATAAATGCAGGTCTGACACTCTCAGTGTGAATGAGGCCTAATCTCTGTAAAGAATTTGTAAAATGACACGATTATGAGCATATTGCCAATATAAAAGCATTATTAATGTTATATGTATAGGCAGAAATGTTTTTGTATACAAAGCTATATGTGTTGAGGTAATGATGTGGAATTTTTGCTATTCTAAAATCTGTTGCTGTTCGAAACTGTAAATGATACACCAGAGAATGATTATTGCGTGTGACTGAATCGGCTCCTGAGGAATGCAACTCGTATGAATCAAAGGTAGAGTGCCCTGTTATGAAAAAGTATAACAAAATAAAACTTGTAGATATAAATATGGATACTTGGTCTGAGTTCAAGAGTTAAAATGACTGTCATGCAATTTGTGTTATCATTAACCTTCCTGTCCATGGAGTCAACAATCTCTGTTGGGCTATCATGTCAACATGATAGTTCCTTGTAAAGTGAATAAGACATTATTTCTGTCAAATCAAATTATAAATAAAATGTCAGGTTCTCTTAGTCATGTAAAAAAACAACAACAGAGCTCCAGCAGAGATGTAATTAAACACCAGAGGGAATGTTGAAATCTATTAAAGGAAAAAATGAAAATATAACTACCCAAATGCAAGCTGTTTTAAGCAGAAACAGGATCTTTGCCTATGAAACAAAATGTACAACTACACAAATCAAATCAAGGAGTCATAAAAATTCTAAACTTAATAATATCCTCCATGGATTGCTGGAATGGATTGAAAAACATCTTCCTTGGAGGTGGGTTTTAAATTAGCTATATTATCAGACTGTCTATAGAATAATATGTTAACCACCTCCCTTCCGCCTGTTGTATATAAACGGCCGGACGGTGGCACTGCAGGGTCAGGTGGCCGTTTATAAACGGCCTCCCAGCACCCTGCTTGTGCGCGCTCCCTGGGAGCGTGCAGCACCACGATCCGGTGCCCGCTGTGTTCTCCGGACACAGTGGAACACCGATCGTCGGACGGGACCTCTGTATGAGGTCCCGATCATGTGATTGCTGATTGCAGTGATCACATGCAAAGTAGTAAGCAAGATGTCACTTGTGACATCATTGCTTACTACGTGTGAAATCTGTGAATGATCACAGAGGTCACATGGTACAAGGCTATTCACAACAGCCTTGTACCATGTGACAAGCTGTGACCAATCACAGCTCACTCAGTAGTTCTCAATGGCTGCAAGAATACAGCTAGAGAGAAGGAGAAATGATTGCTTTTACATCCTTTATGGGTGTAAAAGCAATCAGTGAAAGAAAAAAAAAAATCTTCATCACCCCCACAAGTAGTACAGTGTCACTGTCCAAAGGTTCACATACTTTTTCCTCCCTGCACTGTGAATGTTTACATGTTATGTGCAATTAAACCATGGCAACATCTAATGTTTGTGTAGTATTATGTTCAGCAGACTGTGTTCTTCTATTGTTGTGACTTAGATGACGTTCAAAGCACATTTTATGCCCAATTCATGCAAAACTCCACGTAATCCCAAGGGGTTCACATACTTTTTCTTGCAACTGTATTTCCTGAAAATCACGTATTCCAAACTTCACAAAGGGAAGTGTTGGGCCTAACTAACTATAGAGCACTTAGGTTTAATAATAGCACAGGATTCAGCGTAACGCTTTGCAGTTACAAGAAAATAGCAAGATAAATATCTTGGTGATAATGATGGTGGAGATGGCTATGGGAATGATAATAGTAATACTGATAGAAAGATTGAGAGGACGGACTTCTTCAGGAACCTGAATTAAAGGGTTAGCTGATTCTAATTACTGTCACTCATCATTTATTTGGAATGAAGACGTGCAGTAATTTTAGCTTTTGATAGATAGTGCTGGACACACAAACTGGACACAGATCAACTATATTAACCACGTAAAGACCAGCATGTTAAAACCCCCTTCTTGTCCAGGCCATTTTTCAGTTTGTAACACTGTGATAGTTTGATTGACAATTACTTAATAATGCAACACTGAACCCAAATACATTTTATATCATTTTTGAGACAGATAGAAATTTTGTTTGGTGGTATTTAATTACAACAGCTTTTAAAAAATCTTACTATATGAAGAGACAAGACTGAATATTTTGAAAAAACATTTCCCTTAGTTTCTGCTATAAAAATAAAAACTAAATACTATTTCATCAAAAATTTAGGCTGAAAAATATACTACATTTCTTAAGTTTACATGGTTTTAGTCTGTGTGAAAGTTGTAGAGTCTACAAACTATGGTATATATTTGAAATTTATCGGCCCTGATGTTCTGACTGTATCTTATTACTACAGGCCTTAACTACTTGCAGATAGCCGAATGATGGCTGCACTGTGGCTGGCCAGTTCTGGGTGGACGTCATATGATGTCCTCCCAGAATGCGCTCTCCTGCGCGCCCCCGGGGCACGGACCCGGCGATCTCCGTGATCGCTGTGTCCTACGGACACAGCTGATCACGTGACGTGGTAAAAGGCCAATCACAGAGGCCTTTTACCACGTGATCAGCCGTGTCCAATGACACGCTGATCACCGGGAAATGCAAATGCCGGTTCTCGGCTGCACTTTCCTCACGCTGTCAGATCGTGAGGAAAGTACTGCCAAAAACCGGCAGTTGTCAGAGCGGGGATCGGCACCGATCATTAGGGTCACTGATCATCAGTGCCCTAATGATCGGTGCCCAGCAGTGTCACACACAAGTTCCGCCCACCTGTGCCCAGCAGTGTGCCCCCCTGTGCCACCCAGCAGTGTCACCACCTGTGCCCAGAAGTGCCACCTACCTGTGCCCAGTAGTGCCACCCACCTGTGCCCACCAGTGCCACACACCTGTGCCCACCAGTGCCACCCACCAGTGCCCATCAGTGCAGCCCAGCAGTGCTGCCCGTCAGTGACACCAGTCAGTGCCCAGCGGTTGTGCCAGTCAGTGCCCAGCAGTGCCGCCAGTCAGTGCCCAACAGTGATGTCAGTCAGTGCCACCTATCAGTGCTGTCTATCAATACCAATTATCAGTGTCGCCTATCAGTGCCATCAATCAGTGCCGCATATCAGTGCCACCTATCCGTGACACCTCATTAGTGCTGCCTATCAGTGCTGCCTATCCGTTCCACCTCCTTAGTGCCGCCTATCAGTGCTGCCTATCAGTGCCCTTCAGTGCCGCCTATCAGTGCCGCCTATCAGTGCCGCCTATCAGTGCCCATCAATGCTGCTTCATCAACGCACATCAGTGAAGGAGAAAAATTACCTGTTTGATTTTTGAATTTTATAATAGAAACAAAGAAACTTTTTTTTTTTTTCAAATTTTTTTGCACTTTTTTTGCTTATAGCACAAAAAGTAAAGTGCCCACCAGCGATTAAATACCACCAAAAGAAATCTCTATTTGTGAGAAAAACAGTATAAACATTTCATATGGGTACAATCTTGCATGACCGCACAATTGTCAATCAAAGTGCGACAGTGCTGAAAGCTGAAAATTGGCCTGGTAAATAAGGGGGTATAAGTGCCCGGTAGGCAAGTGGTTAACATTCCAGGACAGTAGAAATGACCCAAAAAATATTTCTTTTGAAAAGCATAATCTTCAAGGTATTTAGTCAGAGACATGATGAGTTTTTTTAAGTTGTAATTTTTTGCCACTATTTTTTTTTAAATGAAGAAAGTAAATTTCTCACTCACGGGATAGGCATACTTAGAAATTACATTGCAGAAAACATTCTTCTATTCCACTTGAGCAGTGGTCTCCAAACTGTGGCCCAGGGGCCGGATGTGGCCCTTTTCTTGAGTTTACCTGGCTCTTGGGGCACTATTCCACCAACTGTCACCAATGATGGAGCACCATTTCCCCTACTGACACCATCAATGGAGCATTATACTTCTCACTGATATCAATAATGGAGCACTTTTCTTCTCACTGACATCAACAATGGGGCACTATTCCTCCCTTTAAAATCAATGATGGGGTACTGATGCCGGAGAATGTTCTACTCCCACTGGCTACAGTCCACCCCCCCTAAGGTATGAGTGATAGTAAACTGGCTCTTTGCGTAGAAAGTTTGGAGACCCCTGCTCTTGAGTATGGGAATACCACATCTGTTAGACATTTTTGCTGCCTATAAGCATAGAGGGACCCAAAATTAAATAAGCACCTTCAAGCTTTCAAGAGACATCAATTTTGCATCTGATCTTCCAAAATGACCACATTTTGCAAAATATACCCTCCAATGTAACTAACCACTTTATTACCAAGTACTTTCACCCCCTTCCTGCCCAGGCCAATTTGGGCTGTCACATTTTGAATGAAATTTTGAATGACAATTGTGCAGTCATGCAACACTGTACCTTTAATAAATTTTTATTATTTGTTTCACACAAATAGAGCTTTCTTTTTGTGGTATCTATTCACCAGTGGGTTTTTTATTTTTTTCTAAATAAACAAAATAAAGAGAGAAAGTTTGCAAATATATAATCTTTCTTCATACATTATTATTATTATACAGTATTTATATAGCGCCAATAGTTTGCTCAGTGCTGTACATTATAATGGGAGACCGTACACGAGACAGCACAGTAACAATACAATACAATACATGAGGGGTTCAAGGGCCCTGCTCCTTGGAGCTTACAATGTAGGAGGGAGGGGAGAGTGGTACAGGAGGAAATAGCTGTGGGGGATGGAGTGGTGGGAAGAGTATATACATTTAGGCCAAACTGTTTTCTGCTATATTTCTTTGGTGAAAAAAAAACAAAATAAGGGTATATTATTTAGTCTGCAGGAAAGTTATAGAGTCCACAAACTATGGTATAAATACAGTATATTTGAAGTTGATCAATACTGATGTACTGATGGTTTACTTCTTGAGGCCCGAAAATGCCAAGACAATACAAACATCCCCAAATGACCCATTTTCTGAAAGCAGTCAGTCCAAGGCATTTAGTAAGAGGCATGGAGAGATTTTTGAAGTTGTAATTTTTTGGAAAAAGAAGACAAATAAAAACATTTTTTTTTGGTATTTTACATACAGTCTTCAGTGCAGTACAACATCCTTATATAACTAGTGTGGCGGTGGTCAGGGACACCAAATGGTGACAGTATGCAGAAAAAAACAAAAAAAAAGTTTTTAATAATTTTTTTTCAAATGTTACCTTTTTTTTCTTTTTCCTTAATTTTTTCCTTTTTTTTTTTTTACAATTTACTTTACATGTGACCAGAGCAATACAGTGTTACCATAGTAACACTGTACTAGTCTGGGTTAGTTATCAGGGTTTTTTTTTACACACTATGATTGCTTATACCTATACAGAGTTTCACTGGTATAAGCAACCATTTTACTGAATGAAATCAATTCATTCTGTATTTACTATTGTTAGCTGTGATTGGCCACAACTAATCACATGGTAAAGATGGGTTGTGATTGGCCCTGTTTGTACCATGGGATCACTGGGACCAATCACGTAGATCAACACAATAGTACACAGTGGATGGTATGAATGAACACCATTCATTGTGTACCTTTCAAGGGACATACATTAGGAGCATAATTTATCAAAACTGGAGCAGCCAGAATCTGGAGCAACTGTGCATAGCAACCAGTCAGCTTTGAACTTTTATTTTCAAAACGTAGCTTAATGAACTGAAGATAGAAGCTGATTGGTTGCTATGCACAGCTGCTCCAGATTCTCTCTGCTCCAGCTTTCCTAAATTCCTCCCAGGAATCTCATTTCTAATGCAAAGCTTTTTAAAATGTGTGGGAGAGAAGAAGGGTTCATTGAAGGCAATAGATCGCACAAAACGCTTTATTTGAAACAAAGTAAACTATGATATGGCTAGTAGTCTGTATCACTTTTGTAAAGTAGCAAAAGGAAAGAGAGTTTCGGTTCACATATCTAGGATTCTGCTGATTTGGAAGAGAGATTTAAAGTTTTCAAGGAAAAGCCACTCTGCTTGTGAGACTGTCAAGTATGATGGTGTATAGAGAAAGGAGATCATAGGAGAAGTGAGAGACATTATATTTGCAAACACTTCAGATTTCTTAATACATTTCAGTGCAGTGAGTAGTTCTAAGCCTCCAAAATCAGCAGAGGGCCCCCAAAATGTACAATAGGCCAGAGCATTACTGGTCTGAGGTAAGAAGTATACTTAACTTTTTTTATATAAATCAAAATTCTAATCCCCTTGTAAGTTAAGGGCCATAGAATGCACCCATATGGTATCTGTATTCTCTCTAAAGTGAATTATAGGAGATCTTGTTTGAGTTTTTTAAGGTGAAATAAAAGGATTCTCACAGGCAATGTTTGAAAAAAGTAAATTAATTTGGGCAGGATAGACATTTTATTGGATCCAGTTCTTCCTATCCAGGATATTCAGTGTGGTGTTTAACAGTGGAGGAATTGTCTGACTTGGAAAAGACTGGAGTAGCAGTGCCATACAAAGTTTGGGGGAAAGTGTCATTATTGGATGCGCTGTAAGTTTCAAGAATATTCAAATGAAGACCAAAACACTTTGAGAGTCTGAAAACTTCGAAGTCGAAGAAGAGATTCTGATTTGGAATCATTAATCTTAAAGCCTGGCAGTGCTGCAGATTCTTTATTGTGGACATGCAAACTGAGGAGGTTGGTTAAAGGCTGTCATCCATTCTGGTATTTCAGATTGTGGCTTTGAAGGGCTGTATGCATAGAAAAGACAGTAGGGGAGGTGGGGGCAACCCTATTGCATCCTATTTTAATTCAGGAACTGCATGTGGGAGTTTTACAGATACATAGGGCGTTATTTAGAGGGTTTGACTAGCCTTTGGAGAAGCCCCTTGAGGACAATATGTTGAAGCGTTGCAAAAAGAAAGAGCTAACTAATACAAACATCATTTTTGGCACTAAGGAAAATTCCTTCCTCACATCAGAGTTTACCAGTGACCTATGGTCCTGTGAGTGTTATCTCTTGCATGGTGAAAATGAATGAATCCCACTAAGTCTTTGTGAATTAAGGCCAGGAGAATTTGGGGTAGTCTATTGTCAAGATCTTACTGAATGTCTTAAGATCAGAGTTTACTTAGGCTTTAGGCCTGAAATTAGCACATTCAGAAATGTCTTTACTTTTTTGGGGGATAATTTATGATTGTTTTATAGATGATGGAATAGGAGGTCCATGGAATTAACTGTTGAAGAGGGTACACATAAGTGGGGCAAGATAGTGTTGGAAGTGCAGTAAAAAACAGTAACTCTATCAAATCCAGAAATGTGTCGATTGATTCAGTGTCAGTATTTTTGGTTCCATCGTGGTCTACTGCCATCAGATGGAAGAGGGGATAGAAACTAATTTAGTATGAATTCCTCAGTGTTGTTCCTTGGGTAGTATTATCAAGGAAACAGTCCAGTACCATCCGTAAGAGTGGGTGTTCAACCTCAGATTTGTAGGCAGTGTGACCACACTGCAAGATAATCTAATCCTGAAGAGTTAGATGTGGAATTGGAATTGATAATGGCTTGATCACCAGAGGGAAATTGTTGGCTTATGAAATGTTTTAAAGACATGTTTTAAAGGGTTCTGGGAGGCACTCCCAACCTGAAAGTTTTTGGTAGCTGATATTCAAAGTGTGACAGAAGAGCTATAGGTTCTCTTGGTAATAAGGAGTATTCAATTTGCCCTTGTGTCTGGTTTTCCAGGGTAATCTAGGGCACTGCATAAACTGTTGGTGCTATGTAAATCCTGTATATTCTTAATAATAATAATAATCTAGGAAAGGTCAAGGAACAACTGGATCTTACCTACTTTGAGATTGATATGATCCATGTTGCACAAGGATGTAGAGCTGGGCATTTTCCCCGGGAACTCTGTCTACCGTGGTGATACCAGATGAGTGTGTAAGCACTGCTCATCTAGCAAAGATTCTCCACTGGAGGATTGTGGCAATGGGGCCCTCAGGTGGTTTTGCAGAAGTCCCTCTAAGCAGTCTGAGAACTTAGGTCAGAAACAGCCTGAACTAGTGCCTGGGCAGCAGACACATGGCTAAGGTGTAATAGCACTTTCTGAGGCTCCATGTGCACTACTGGGCATGCAGTGGACCCTGGCCACCACTGCAACATTCTGCACCTGTGTTTAGAAGGCAGTTGCAGGTGTTCACCATAAGCCATGGCTGTGTGGGTGCTCACATGGCACAGGAGCTCCAATGTTTCCCTGATTGCTGCACAACCCACTGGTCCTGATGCAGCAATAAAGCTAACAGTCAAAACATTACTATCCTGAAGCAGTTGGGGGTGAGTGTTGACAGGCAGGCTGGAGATGTGAAGTCCAACAGTCCTGGTATGGGGGGAAGTGGTAGGCCTGTACCTGGCACCATTTTGGAGACGGTGAGCAGTTCTTTTGTTGTTGACTGATGGTGAAAAAATCATTTATGAATAAGGAGAAAAATGTCAGAATCTGATGTTTGAATCTTTGGGTTCCCTTACGTACATTATTTCTGCTTCCCCATGGGTGCAGAGCACAGAAAGATCTGTATTACAACACAGAACAAGATAAAATCAATTGAAAGTGTGCCAAAGGTCTAAAAATAACTTGTACAAATAAATAGAAGTAGCTCATACATATATAGGATATAATATACTGTATCTATATTCACTTGAAATAAATACGCATGCTATGTTAAATCTAATTAAATCAATATGTAATAGAATTCTGACATTACCAATAAGGATAAAGACGAAAAATAAATGGTGAACAAATAATAAATGTGCCAATTTAATATCAGAAACAATATCAATCAAAGAAATAAAGCCAATGCAATTGTGAAAAAACAATTTTGCAGCTGTGATCAACAGTGTTCAAGGATAATTCTTCATGTGTAATCCACCATGTGTTCGTGTCACCTTATTACACATAAAGGCTTACCGGAAATATTATTTGTTCACCATTTATTTTTTGGCTTTATCATTAACGGTAATGTCAGCATTCTATTGCATGCTGATTTATTTAGATTTAGCGTGGCAAATTTACCTTTTCATGTATTACAGCACAGCATCTGAACATGTCCCTCCAGCCTTTTTTGGGCATTTTAAAGGAAAGTGCAGCTTTATATTTGCTGGTTATTTTAAGTCTTGATGTACGTGGATCTTGTAATAAATCTGCCAAAGTTTTAATTAATTACTGCACTATGAGTTGCCTTTGTTCTTTATCTCTTATCTGATTGTCGGATGGGAGATTCTTTAAGGTTTGGAAAGATTCAAGATGGAGAAATTATCTCGTAGCTGTAAGAAGATATCCATTGAAGTTTACCTGGCATACTGATTCCCCATCACATTGCGCTCACTGATCCATGTTGTATGGTCAATGTGTCCGGTTTGGAGATTTTTGAAAGCGGAAATATTATCTTCCATCTGGGAGAGGATATCTACTGGAGATTATTCGCCATACTGATTCCTTATTACACTGTGCTTACTGACCAGCGATATACTGTCAAAGTGTCCGGTAAGGGGCCAATTTTTTTCTGGTTGTATGGTGACGGTTCATGAGATCAGGATTTTCTCTTGTATTTTATTTTATTTTTTGAGGACTTATATGGACTTTTAATTTTGGACATTATTATGCTTTCTAATTAGGGCTGCATTTTTTCTGTTTACATTTTTCAATATCACTTTTATGTGCAAGCTGCTTTTTTTGTTTTATTACTTTTTGATTTTTGAGTGTTGCTATATCCTAGCGCAGGTATTGTGTTTTATATTTAGCTTTATATTTGGGTTGGGTAAATATTCTTGGTAAATTAATATTTTACTGCTGCATTGCCTAATAAAATAAATAAGAGCTTTAATTTTATTTTCTTTGGTAATAATGCTGTTGTGAATTACATTTTACTGTACAAGTTATCCTACAACAAACTTAAGATATTTCATTGAGTGTTTATATTTTCTTTGGCAATAATGCATGTTGTGAATTACATTTTATGGTGAATATTTATGCAGTAATTGGCTTTATGTATGCTGTATATCAAGCACATTTATAAAATATTATGTCACATTTTATTAACTGTTGTATTGGCATGAAATATTATTAAAACCGCATCATTATTTAACAATAAAATAATTGTAAACTTCTCTCGTTTGTCTTTAGGGCTCACTCTTTCAAGTTTAATAAAAGAGTTGCCATTCATTCTTCATTTTCTTTTCTGAAACATTTAATTTCAAGCACAAACGCACCTAGATGATTGCACAGTAAGATTTATGTTCACACACATAAAACGTTTAAATAAAATCATTTGGTGATCAAGCAAACTCAATTTAATAGAATGTAGTTTTGTCAGAGAGTGAAATTGTAAATCTAGCCACCCATTCAGAAACACTTAAATGTAAATTAGTAGCAGTATATTGAAAAGGATATTGAAGTACAAAATATTAAATGATGTATAAAATGAAAAGTTTGAAGTATATGCATGTATGTTTGTAATCTATTTATTTGTAAAGAATAGGCATATTGTGTAATCTGGGGGACGTTTCTTTGAGCAAGAATATAGCACAAAACATTTAATAAAAAATTAATTTGATGTTAAAAGACTACTGGTATAGTTAACAATTTAACCCTGGAACACGTAAGATCTTTTTTTTAAACTCGAACCCAATAAAAATAAAATGATTTTATATTCTTACTTTAACATTTGTATAAAGATGGGAGAGATTTAAATAGAAACAAATACAATTACATTTTAAAAAATGAATGTTAAAAATTTTCTTTTTAGAAACACTTCTGGACTGAATTGCCAGGAAAGACACCACATTGGTGCTCCTCATGGAAAAGAGCACCTTCCTTTAGTGAACTGAAAGTATACTAGAGAGTCCTTATGGCTGCACTTCTTGTTTTTCCATCATTCCAATTTTCATACAAAAGCGCAACTTACAGTGCAATTAAAAAAATATGGTATACCTTTACCAGACAAATATATGCACAAATGTGGTAAATGCATGGCAATAAAGACATGCACCCCCATAGGAGTACCATGCTGACAAGCTGAGGTAATACATATGAATATTCACACAGGGTACATAAACACTGGGAACATACCTTGCTAAGAGCTTAAAGTGGAACTTTAATCAGAAAATTAAGTCCTGCTAGATCACTTCAGACTGACCCCTTTTGTGGGTATAGCTATATAAAATGTTAAAAATAAGTGCCTATACTGTTTAGAATCCAGTAATACACTGCCTCACCCTGCTATGCACATGCTCAGTTGTTCCCTTGTTTTGGCACTGTGCTGCAGTGCCACTAGAGCCCAATCTGCTAACAGCCTAAAGATTTACTGCTGCTCTGCTGGACTTTAGCAAAATGACAGCCTCTGGCAAGAAGATACCAGAGAAATTCTGGAGTTAATTTACAGCACACACTAATTCTGGTAGCATAATTATTAATGTGGAATATATGTTCCATGCTAAAGAACATTCTTTTTTTATCAAGTTGTTATGAGTAAAGTTCTGCTTTAAAAAGCCTCAGACCAAATGACCAATCAATTGGGTTTCCTGCCTATATAAGGCATACACTGTTATGGCGTCAGCACTAGGTGGATCCCTTTGAGAACCTGCATGAGTGTGAAACGCATCAGGGAGGAGCCTACGTGCTGACATCATGCCGCCATACGTGCAGTCCACGTGATGGTCCGGCGGCAATCTTTGTAAGTGCTTGTTATCCATTGATGATTTTATGCTTCACGTGGTTGCTATTTTTTTTATAAAACATATTACACTATATGATACTGTCTCCGGGCTCGGTCTATGAGCTTGCTCTCTAGGAGGAATCTCTTTCGTTGGTTCACCGTGGGCTGGAGATGGAGACTTGGCTACTCTACTTTTGATTGTTCATTTGGTGTATCACTGGCTTCTGGACAGATCCCACCTTCAACCGAGTCACCGGAAGGAGGAACAAGCAGGAACACCCCTTAGTGTCATTCCGCTCTGGGCTTGCTTGCCACTTACTTCTGGTGAGTGCATTATGGTGGAGGTGCAGTGCAGAAGACACAGAAGTCACTACATTTTGTTGATTTGATCACATCACTATTTTTTGGGACTATTATGATATTTAGAGGACTTATATATTTTCATTTGTTATTTGTTATATCGTACATTTTGTTTATTCATTGGAGTATTCACTATTCTCGATTTCTTTTTTATGATGTTTCCTTTCTCTTTTACTATCACATTAGACTGAGGTAATTAATGAGAGGCACAATGAGTTTTTTGAAGTTGTAATGTTTTTGTCACTTTTTTTGGAAAATTACAAAATTAAATCATCATATGACTGGTGATCAGAGATACATACAGTATGTTTACAAAATAAATACATATATTTTTATTTAATTTTTTCATTTTTTATACTTTTTTTAACATTTTTTCTCTATATTTACTTTTTTTACATACTTTCTTAAGAGTAGTTCAGTGTCGCCATAGTAACATTGTACTACTCTGGGGGGTGATTAAGGATTTCTTTCTTACACTGTTATTGCTTATACAGTAATGATCACTGTATAAGCAGTAGTTTTAGCTGTCATGAATGGGTTAACAGCTTGTGTATGGTTGTGATCTGTGATTGGCTACAGCTAATCACATAGTATAGATATCCAGGAACCATGTGATTGCTGTGGGCCAATTACAGATCACAACTGAAACCCTTGGAATTGTTTTATAAAGTGAAATCACAGGATCACAGGAATCACATAACCATTTTCCCATGTGGAGTTGTTTACTTGAGGAGTAGAGATGAGCGAATCGAACTTGGCGAAGTGGAATTCGTTTCGAATATTAGGAAAAATTCGATTCGCGCCGAATCCGAAAATTAGCATACTTCGGATGCACGAATCGAATTTTCCCAGATCGGCCGATTTTCATCCCTTCTACAGCCGGCAAAAAGTGTCCCTGCAGAGAGCTCCGCTATTTCTGACAGTTCTCTGACAGTTCCTTCACATTTACAGCAGTTGAAACATTGTATCTATTTGTTTCCATTTAGGATACAGATGTTTTTATTTGGAAACAAATAGATACAATGTTTCAACCGCTGTAAAAGTGAAGGAACTGTCAGAGAACTGTCAGAAATAGCGGAGCTCTCTGCAGATACACTTTTTGCTGTACTGGAATTCTTCTTATTTTCATCCTACTTCTTCTTCTTCTTCTTCTTCATCCTCATCCTCTTCTTCTTCTTCTTCTTCTTCTTCTTCTTCATCCTCATCCTCTTCTTCTTCTTCTTCTTCATCCTCTTCCTCTTCTTCTTCTAATTCTTCTTCATCCTCATCCTCTTCTTTATCCTCATTCTCTTCTTCTTCATCCTCACCCTCTTCTTCTTCATCCTCATCCTCTTCTTCTTCTTCTTCATCATCCTCATCCTCTTCTTCTTCTTCTTCTTCTTCCTCACCATCATCCTCTTCTTCTTCTTCATCCTCATCATCTTCTTCATCCTCATCCTCTTCTTCTTCTTCTTCTTCTTCTTCTTCATCCTCATCCTCTTCTTCTTCTTCTTCCTCATCCTCATCCTCTTCTTCTTCTTCTTCTTCTTCTTCATCCTCATCCTCTTCTTCTTCTTCTTCTTCTTCATCCTCATCTTCTTCTTCTTCATCCTCATCCTCTTCTTCTTCTTCTTCTTCCTCATCCTCTTCTTCTTCCTCATCCTCATCCTCTTCTTCTTCTTCTTCTTCTTCTTCATCCTCATCCTCATCCTCTTCTTCTTCTTCTTCTTCTTCTTCTTCATCATCCTCTTCTTCTTCTTCTTCTTCATCCTCATCTTCTTCTTCTTCTTCATCCTCATCCTCTTCTTCTTCTTCTTCTTCTTCATCCTCATCCTCTTCTTCTTCTTCTTCTTCTTCTTCTTCTTCCTCATCCTCTTCTTCTTCTTCTTCTTCTTCATCCTCATCCTCTTCTTCTTCTTCTTCTTCTTCTTCATCCTCATCTTATTCTTCTTCATCATCCTCATCCTCTTCTTCTTCTTCTTCTTCTTCTTCTTCTTCATCCTCATCCTCTTCTTCTTCTTCATCCTCATCCTCTTCTTCTTCATCCTCATCCTCTTCTTCTTCTTCATCCTCATCCTCATCCTCTTCTTCTTCTTCATCATCCTCATCTTCTTCTTCTTCTTCATCCTCATCCTCTTCTTCTTCTTCCTCATCCTCATCCTCTTCTTCTTCTTCTTCTTCTTCATCATCCTCATCCTCATCTTCTTCTTCTTCATCCTCATCCTCTTCTTCTTCTTCTTCATCCTCATCCTCTTCTTCTTCTTCTTCATCATCATCCTCATCCTCTTCTTCTTCTTCTTCATCCTCATCCTCTTCTTCTTCTTCTTCCTTATCCTCTTCTTCTTCTTCATCCTCATCCTCATCCTCTTCTTCTTCTTCCTCATCCTCATCCTCTTCTTCTTCTTCTTCTTCATCATCCTCATAATCTTCTTCTTCCTCATCCTCTTCTTCTTCTTCTTCTTCATCCTCATCCTCTTCTTCTTCTTCTTCTTCTTCTTCTTCATCTTCATCCTCTTCTTCTTCTTCTTCTTCTTCATCCTCATCCTCTTCTTCTTCAATTGAAGCTGCTTCTGCTCCGCCACTCTGCCATTGGACTCTTGATAGTCGTCTCCCCACACTGCTGCTGGGGGGACTTTTTAACATAGGCCTCTGTATGGCCTTCAATTTAAGCTGCTTACGCTTTGCCACTCTGCCATGGGCCCCTGTACCGCCTCCTCATGCTGCTGCCAGGTCCAGAGTGTGTCATGGGTCCCTGTACGGCCTCCCATTGCTGCTGTCTCCATCGCCACACTCTGAAATGTGCCACTTTCAGGTCTCCTCACACTGCTGGTGGGTTCCATTTTGTCATAGGGTGCTGTATGGCCTCCCATTGCTGCTGCCTCCACCGCCACACTGTGGCTCCACACTCTGGTTTTGGCCCCGTGACTGCCCAAATGAGTGAAGTGTGCGGTGATTCTAAGATCGACGGCACTCATCTGCCTGTCATACTGACTGACAGTATTATTTCTCTTCCCCAGCAGACTCCAAGGGCATTTAAATTAAAGGTACAGTGTTCTGCACTAATATAAAGGCTCTCTGAAGCCTAGAAACCTTTTTAATAAGTTAAATTCGCAGCGAATCGAATTTATTCCGCAAATTCGGCGAATCAGCCGAATCGAATTTTTGAATAATTCGCTCATCTCTATTGAGGAGGTTTGATATATTCATGTCTGTAAAAGAAAATATGTTAACATTATAAGATAGGAATACAATGGTTTCTGACACTAATTAAAGCCTAAAAGAGTAACAGCATATTTGAATTCTGGTCTCCTAGCTGGCTCCCATGCTCCCCCTTGTCTACTTGCTATTTTCCACTACCAAAACTGTAGGTTGTTTAATCAGATGCTGCCCTTTTTAAAGTATTGCAAGATCAAAACATTTTCAATTTTCTGAATTGTCTTGAGCAAGACACCTTACTCACTGTTGCTTAGAGCCTTCCTTTATCCTTGGTACTGGAACATTCACAAAATGCACTTGGGGCTGCATTCCCTTCTTATGTTATCACAGTAATTCATGCAGTATAAGCACAAACCTATTAATCAGGTTATTATTCTCACGTATGTTTTTAAAGCATTGTTGCCAACACCATTGTCAAAGAAAGAAAGAAACAAACAGGCTTTAGACATGTTTAGTGTTAGGTCTGTTAAGAAGTGCAACAAGGTGAGTAAATTGATTCTTGCTAGTCTACATTGGAGAGGAAGCTTTGCTGATTGTTTAACCTGCATTTCATATTTAACTGCAAACACAGCAGTATGGTCTGCTGATACACAGCAGTATGGTCCCCTGTGCCCAACATCTGCAATAGTATCTCAGTGGACCATCAATATCTGTCAGTGTATCAGTGCAGAACATCTGCAATAGTGTCACAGCGCACATCAACATCTGTAACAGTGACCAAGTACAGAGCAACATCTGCAATAGTTTCCCAGTGCACATTATGTGAAAAAGTCTTACACATGTGGTATCACCATACTCAGGCATAGCATAATTTATTTTGGGGTGTATTTCTTAGTATGGCCATGCTGTGTGTTATAAATATATAATTATAAATTGTGTAAAAAAAGCTTTTTTCCCAAAAACTTGTGACAACAAAATTACATGTTCTTAAAACTCATTATGCTTCATATAAAATACATTGATTTCCAAAATGTGATCATTTTGTGGGTGTTTCTGATGTCCTGGTGCTCCAGGGCCTTCCAAAGTTTGATAGGTAGTCAGGAAATTAGGCGCATAATTTAAGCATAATCTATGCTCCTTGAAAGCCCAGAAATGCTTCTTGGATTTTGGGCCCCTTTATGTGCTTAGGCAGTGAAAAAAACCTCACACATGTGGTATCACATGTGGTATTCTGATATCAGAATGTGTTTTGGGGTGTAATTGCAAGTATGCTTTTGCTGTGTGATAAATAAGTTGTTAAAATGTTAATTTAGTAGAGAAAAATACACATTTTTATTTAATTTATTCATTTACCAAAGAATTGTGGGTAAAAAATTACTTAAAAAAAAATCACCATGCCTCTTACTAAATACCTTGGACTGTCTTATTTCCAAAAAAGGGGTTATTGGGGGGGGGGGGGGGGGGATTTGTACTGCCCTGGCATTTTAGGCCTCAAGAAATGAGATGGGATGAGCTGTCAGTACATCAGGATTGATCAATTTTCATATATACTGTATGTACCATAGCTTGTAGACTCTATAACTTTCACACAGACTAAATAATATACACTGATTTGGGTAAATGTTTACCAAAGAAATGTAACAGATTAAAAATTGGCCTACATTTATAAAGAATGATTATTTACTTGCAACATTTTATAAAAGAAAAACTTTTTTTAAATTGTTGATCTTTTTTCGTATATATAGCAAAAATGAAAAAAAAAACAAACAGTGGTGATTAAATGCCACCAAATGAAAGCTTTATTTGTCTCAAAAATTGATAAACATTTCATATGAGTACAGTGTGGACTGAGGAATTGTGTTTCAAAGTGTAAAAGCACTGAAATCTGAAAATTGGCCTGAGCAGGAAGGGTGTGAAAGTATCCAATATTGAGGTGGTTAAGCAACAGGCAGTATGAATTCATGAAACACAAAAGTTGCCAAACAAATCAAATTTCTTTTTATGAGCAAGTAAGCAAAAATGTAGACAGAAGAGTGGCTGTGGATATACTGTAGCATACTTGGATTTTGAAAAGGTGTTTGACACAGTTCCCCACACAATGTGTAACCTGAAATCTAGAGGCTTAGAAATTTCAGTTTGGAAATGGGTAGAAAACTGACTGAAAGACTGTATCAGAGAGTAGTTGTTAAGGATTCATACTCTGAACTATGGTTATAAATGATACAGAGTCTGAGATTAAAAGTACCATATGACACCAAGTGTTAGGGATCTGGGTATGACCAGAAATGTGTGGACTGACACAGGGAAGTAGCAGGCTTCAGGAACACAGGTGTAGTCAGGCTGGAGAGGTGGAATGGTCAGGCAGGCCGTAAGGTACTGTCAGGCACCGCCCGGCGGGATCTCTAGTGACCCACAGAACAGGATTCTCCAGGGCGCGGGTCTAAGACCCAGTCTGCCTTTTCACCAGAGCCCCTGATGGTGGGGATGGACTTGGCGCAGGACTGAGACCAGGTCGCGGCCCCTGAGTGCACCCAACTGTGGTAGAGGGGTCCGCCGAGGGTATGTACCGGGGGAAAGCCTGATGTGAAGGGGCTGACAGGTTTGGACAGTAGTGACTGGATCCATGCGGGATGGATGGATCGTCTGGGTAGCGTCAGGCGTAGTCAGGCAGGCCAGGTCAGCAACATGCGGGCAGTGAGGTACCAGAGGAGCAGGCAGAGAATAGTCAGGGTTACAAGCTGGGTTAAGTAACTCACGGGCAGCACAGTACAGAGGATACCATCCATCAATGTTTGAGGGAGGTTTTCCTGGTTTGTGTCCTCCCCTGGATGGTGCCCCAATATCAGGCACCAGAGGGAGGTGAAGCCATCATCTTTTATATAGTTTCCATTACAGATTTCTTCCTCTGGACTACATATGTATGTTGATGTAGTGTCTGGGACTTCCTATCTTTATCTCCAATATCATGTGTCTTACTGACTGCTCAGTGTAAGAGGGATGCTCACATAGTTTGTAGTATGTAGTAGGGGTCCCTCAAGGTTCTGTCCTTGGACCCCTTCTCTTCTCCATCTACACCTCCTCCCTTGGTCCCTTGATAAACTCCCACAGCTCCAATTACCATCTCTATGCTGATGACACGCAAATCTATCTGTCTACCCCTCACCTCACCCCTTCAGTCTCCACCCGTATCGCTAGCCTACTAAGTGACATATCGGCTTGGATGTCACTCCACTTCCTCAAACTCAACCTCTCCAAAACTGAGCTCCTAGTATTCCCCCCTGCCCGTGCCACCTCCACTGACTTCACCATAAATATCAATAACACAATCATTAGTCCATCCCCTCATTCCAGGGTACTAGGTGTAATCCTAGACTCCCATCTGTCCTTCCAGTCCCAGATCTAATCGCTGACAAAATCATGTAGACTTCATCCTCCGCAACATCTCCAGGATACGACCATTCCTTACCACGGAAACCACTAAGCAACTTATTCACTCTCTTCTCATATCACGCCTCGACTATTGTAACTCCCTCCTCATTGGCCTACCTCATCGCAGGCTATCCCCCCTTCAGTCTATCATGAACGCTGCTGCCAGACTCATCCACCTCATTAACCGCTTTGCATCTGCCACCCCTCTCTGCCAATCCATTCACTGGCTTCCAGTTGCCCAATGGATAAAATTCAAAACACTAACTATGACATACAAAGCCATCCACAACACTGCCCCAATTTACATATCCGATCTTATCTCTAAATATCACCCAAACCGTACACTCCACTCCTTGCAAGACCTCCTACTCTCTAGCTCCCTTATCTCCTCCTCCCATGCTCGTCTCCAAGACTTCTCCAGGGCATCACCCATCCTATGGAACTCCCTACCCCAATCTATCAGACTATCACCTACTCTACTTACCTTTAGGCGATCATTAAAAACCTATCTCTTCAGGAAAGCCTGTCCCGTCCTCTGTTAATACTGGAATCCTCTACGCTTCCAACCACCCCATCCCCCACAGTTTTACCTTTTGTACCACTCACCCTTCCCTCCTAGATTGTAAACTCCAAGGAGCAGGGCAATCAATTCCCTCTTGTATTGAACTGTATTGATACTGTATTGTCTCCCACTATGTAAAGCGCTGAGCAAACCGTTGGTGCTATATAAATCCTGTATAATAATAATAATAATGGTATTCTCCCCTGAATTACACAGCCTTACCCATCTACAGAACTTTGACAATTATATCTTCCATCCATGAAGAACCACAAAAAAACAAATGGGACTTTACTGGTACAGAAAACGGACAACCTCATATTACTGTATAAAATATGTTTATTGAAACATATCTTCCAAAAATTTACCATAAAAACAGAATTTTAGTTAGTCAGCCCAATAAATTACAGCTTTATATGTTATGACATCTAAGTCCTCCAGAGGTTGACACGTTTCTCTTATTAGCTTCCTCAGGACCCCGAAAGAATTGAAGGCAAAGAAGTCCAATGTTCGAGCTGGAAGATACATATATGCATATATATATATACAACATTAGTCAAATAATTGTAATTATTACACAATCTTTACAAAGAAAAACCTTCTCCACAAACTCACATGTCAACATGAGCGGTAATATATGGTAGCAGCATCCACACAGTAGTTAAAATGATCATAGATGAATATCCGCACACACGTCCACCTCCCCTTGTACCCCACACAGTGAGGCTCTGTAAATAGACCAAATGATCATGTTCCATCCTAAGACAGAAAAGGGGGGGGGGAAGAAAGGGAAAACATCCATGGTGATTTTGATTGGCAGACATATACACATATGATATGGAGTATGTTCCCCTTTAAAGAGGACTGTGAATGATCAAGTTCTGTAAATTTATACATGGAGCATATGCATCCTTTATGGATAGAGATATTAATATTAATGTTACTAACTGATTTGTCCATTGTTTTGATGGGTACTCCCCCTTTGTGGGTGTTACTCAGGACCTGTGGAGTGTGCTAGAAATTTTTTTCTGTTTTTAGAAATGTTTATGTTTAATAAAGAAACTATTTTGCGCCATTTACCACCAGCTCCTTAATTATTGCTTTTCAATATGAATACATACAAACAAACCCAATATACTGGTTGAGTCCATAACTAGTTTTTATGCAGTTTCTCATTATGTTGGTAACTAGGGACTCCCGGTTTACTCATCATTGATATCTAGGACCTTGAGGCTTTTGTTTGGAGGTTTGGTATTTTTACATAGTTACATTGGTAGAGCTTGTGTTCATATAACTATGTATATACCATACATGGCAAAACCCCCTAGAAGTAATCACCTCTTGTTTCCATGTGCCAAGCTGAGATCTTGGTCTGATGTGTTCTGGACAATGGACATGGGTGAAATGTATGAATAGCATATCCTGAATGAATGCAAAGTGTTCTCTAAGTGGACAACTCTCCACTTCATCCAATCAATGACAACAATCCGTCCAAGCCCTGAGGCAGCAAAGCAGCCCCAAACCATGATGCTCCCTCTGCCATGTTTTACAGTGGGGATGAGGTTTTGATGTTGGTGTGCTGTGCCTTTTTTCCTCCACACATAGTGTTTTTTTTTTTTTTAATTCAAATATTTATTGATTTTTCATATTTATAAATATATATATAATAAAAGGAAAAGGAAAAAAGAACATAACAATACATTTCATCAACATTCTCATATCATATATAAAATTCTTAATCTTATCTCCTTCTATTTCCCCCTATTTATATCCCATACCTCTACCCCTACACCCTACCACATCCCTCCACCTCCCCACTCTGCATTTTTTCTCTTGTCTCCTTCCCTATAAAATCAAGAAACTTCTCTTCTCATTTCTTATTGCTTCATATATATTCGTTTGATGTACAAAATCTTCCCATTTCTCCCATCTCCTATTATATATCTCCATCTTACCTTCTTGGATATAGTATAATTTCTCCATCTTACTAATCTGATTTACTCTCTCTACCCAGTCCTTTTCTCTCGGAACCTCTAAACTATGCCAGAATTTAGGTATCAAACCCTTTGCTGCATTCACATAGTACCATATACCCGAATCCTTGTATTTATTCACTGGTATATCTGTCTTATGTAACAAACACACTTCTGGATCTAATCCTATCTTTATCCCTGAGATTTTCTCTATTAAGTTGACCGTTTTCTCCCAAAAACTTTGAATCCTTGGGCACTCCCACCAAATATGAAACCACGTGCCAATCCCTCCACATCCACGCCAGCACTCTTGTGTTCTCTCTATACCCATTTTATGTTCCACCTTTGGTGTGATGTGCCATCTTACCAAACTTTTATAATTTACCTCCACTTCTCTCATGCTGATATTTTCATGTGTGAGTCTATATATTTTCCTGTGTTTATCCTCATCTATCTCTATCCCCAAGTCCTTTTCCCATTTTTCTATGTACATTGGTTTTACCTCCGTGACTAACTCAGTGAGAATTTTATATATTTTTGCCGTGCCCCGTTTTCCCCCTCCCCGTGATTCCAACAACTTCTCAAACAGGTTCCATTCCTTTCTCCCTCTCATAGGTTTCGGAAGACTCTCAACAAAGTGTTTTAATTGGTGATATTTCCACTCATCAATCTTAATAAAAAGTTCCCTTCCACCTTTCTTTAAATCTTTTAATGTTTTCAATTTCTGTCCATCCATAATATCCCTTAATTGAATGTCTTCCTTTTTAATCCATTTTCCCATACTCCCCTCTGTACCTGGTGGAAAATACTCCATATTCCTTAGTGACATTAATTGTGAATTAAAATCCCACTTCATACGTTTATGTAAATTATCCCAAACCTTGAAAACATTCAGTGTATGCACACTCGTGGTATTTTTTAAACCTCTATATTGTGCTGGTGCCCATATGTTTCTACTTAGGTCAACTCCACTCAGATCGTTCTCTATCTTAACCCACCTTTTCCCCCTTATATTGTGTGTCCAATCATAAATTCTTGTTAAAACTACAGCATTATAGTATCTCCTAAAATCTGGCACTCCCAATCCCCCTCTCTCTTTACCTCTACTCATCAGATCATAGGATATTCTAGGTTTTTTATTTTTCCATATAAATTTTGTTATCATTTTTTTAATTTCTTTAAAAAAGGCCTCTGGGAGTCTTATTGGGATCATCTGAAATTTATACAAGACTTTGGGTACAATTATCATTTTTATCAGATTTATTCGTCCTAACCAAGAGGGGGTTCCTCTTCCCAGTATCTTCAGTTCCTCTTTGATCTCATTTAGAAGAGCAATATAATTTAATTTATACAATTTTGTATATGAAGCAGTAAGTTTAACCCCTAAATATTTTATCTCTCTATCTCTCCATATAAAAGTGAATTCTTTTTATATCTTTTCTTTCTCACTGTTTGGAAGATTTACATTTAAGATCTCAGTTTTTGTCGGGTTGATTTTTAAGTTTGATATTTCCCCATACTCTTTTAAACTTTTTATTAAATTCGGGAGTGTTATCCTAGGATTTCCCACATAAAACAACAGGTCATCTGCAAAAGCTGCCACTTTATGTTCAGTTTCCCCTATTTGTATTCCCTTTATATCTACGTTCTTCCTAATTGTTTCCAACAAGGGTTCCAATGATAACACATACAGCAATGGGGACAGTGGGCATCCCTGTCTTGTCCCGTTTGACATCCCTATGGGCTCAGACTTTTCACCATTAACCAAAATAACCGCGGATGGCATTTTATACAACTTTCCTATCCACTCCCTCATTCTACCACCTACTCCCATGATCTCTAGGGTATCCATCATAAAGCTCCAGTTTACTCTATCAAAAGCTTTTTCAGCATCGATCGAGAGCACCACTGCCGGGGTTTTCCCTGCTCCACACATAGTGTTGTGTGTTCTTCCCAAACAACTCAATCTTGGTTCCATCTGTCCACAGTATATTTTGCCAGTAGTGCTGTGGAACATCCAGGTGCTCTTTTGCAAACTTCAAACGTGCTGCAATATTCTTTTTGGACAGCAATGGCTTCCTCCGTGGTGTCCTCCCATGTACTCCATTCTTGTTTAATGTTTTCCTTATTGTAGATGTGTCAACAAAAATGTTAGCATGTGCCAGAGGTTTCTGTAGGTCTTTAGCTGACACTCTGGGATTCTTCTTTACCTCATGCAGCATTCTGCGCTGTGCTCTTGCAGTCATTTTTACAGGACGACCATGCCTAGGGAGAGTAGCAACAGTGCTAAACTTTCTCCATTTGTAGACAGTCTGTCTTAAAGTGGGCACATGAACATCAAGGCTTTTGGAGATACTTTTGTAACCCTTTCCAGCTTCATGCAAGTCAACAATTCTTGATCGTAGGTCTTCTGAGAGCTCTTTTCTGCGAGGCATGGTTCACATCAGACAGTGCTTCTTGAAACCAGTAAACCCAAAACAGGTGTGTGTTTTTAAGGGCAGGACAGCTGTCAGCAACACATCCAATATCATCACACTGATTGGAGTCAAGGTTGGCTCACTCCTGGCTCCAATTCGCTCTGGGAGAAGTCATTAAGCTACGGCCTCACATATTTTTTCCTCCCTGCACTGTGAATGTTTACATGTTATGTGCAATTAAACCATGGCAACATCTAATGTTTGTGTAGTATTATGTTCAGCAGACTGTGTTCTTCTATTGTTGTGACTTAGATGACGTTCAGAGCACATTTTATGCCCAATTCATGCAAAACTCCACGTAATCCCAAGGGGTTCACATACTTTTTCTTGCAACTGTATTTAGGAGGTCTACTGAGATATGGTTATTGCAAAACCAATGTACCATTATATGATATAAATAAACAATGATGAGACATGAACTATATTCTCTGAGGATACTTCAGTGCTACAGTTATGGCATCTGCACATGATGGGAGCACTCAATAATCAGGGGGCTCTTCTTTGTGGAATACTGTAAACAGTGATATCTAATATTTAAAGAAAAGTGAATATTTAAAATAATATTGATGTCTATACACATGGGAACCAGATTTGTTTTTCAAATTCTAAATATTTGCAAGGAATGACAATGATGCCTATACATGAGTGGCCATGATCACTATACGTGAAATATATGGAAATAGTCTTAAAGGATATCTACACCTAAAAAGTAAAAATAAAATTCAGCTTGCCAGTCTTTACATATTGTGGCTGCATTAATATTTATTTTTCAGGTTAAAAACAGGAAATATGCTTTTTCCTGTCAAAAATGCTGTGTATGCAGTATAAATTCCTGGAAATTTAGATGAAAACACAAACAATATTATCTTACTAAATTGCAAATCCCAATACCTTCCCCACTTAATGCAGATAAACGGAGAAAGACATGTTTAAAATCCAGCCTTGATGTCATCCATGGATTCTTGCACAGAAACATTGGAGTGAGTGGCATATCACTAGAGAGATTGGGTGGATTATTAAAATATCAAGGTTGGATGAAGGGGGGGGTACCACACCCCTTAATCCCTTAATATAGAAAAATCCTTGAACAGTACTCCGACTTTATTGGTACCTCAAGGACTTAAATAAATGTGGTGTAAAATATCAAGAATTTATTCATCAATTTCAACAATACACAATAAAATCTAGACCATGAAAAACATGTTTTTCTCCATATAACAGTAGAAGGACTCCCCTCAACGCAATACATAGGCCAGAACTCAGAAGGTACAGAAAACCAGCATTGTAGGTGCAATGTTGATGGCTATGGGGAGAGTCCAAGGTTCCTTGATATGTCTCATAGAGAGTGTCAATTCCTCAAGAGGATAAAGGTATCAAGACAATAATTCTAAAATAAGTATATGCAAAAGTAAGTATCAGCAATAATATAGTAATATACATTCAAAAATGTAACAATTGGATAAAGGGTAATTACATGACTTGACTCAAAATTCAACTGCAAGCATGGCAGCTCATACAGTATGCGTGCATGATGTGCAGCTATCCCATTGCAAGCATTGGAGTTCACATCAAGGAAGAGGAAGATACACCATCTAATAAACCATCTGCTAGCATTTGCTAGCAGTTAATTAAATCATATCCAAGTTATTGAAGGACACACTGGAAATTGTATGATGAGCCACATCCTTACAAGATATGATTACCTTGAGCTACTTTATATGTAAACAAGATGTGAACCACCCAGTGAGGGGTATATTTTGCTGTGACAATGTCCATGGATTTCAGCTTGTACCAAAATTGTCTTGCCAAATGGAGAAACATTTAGACCTAGATACTATGCTAACTGAACATCTCAAATGGCTGTGCATTTGATATAACTTTCACGTATATCAATTAATTTACACATATTGGGATTTTTTTTTAGCAAAGACATGTAGCAGAATACATTTTGCCCGAAATGTATGATGGAATTAGATTTTTTTTTAAAAAATTTCTGGACATGTTTAATAGCAAAATTCAAAAATATAGTTTTTTCTCAAAATTGTCGGGCTTTTTTTTTATAGCGCAAAAACTAAAAAATGCACAGGCAATCAAATACCACTGAAAGAAAGCTAATTTAGTGGGAAAAAAGGACATACATTTAATTTGGGTGCAGCATTGCATGACTGTACAATTGTCAGTTAAAGTAACACAGCACCGTAACGCAAGAAATGACCTGGCCAGGAAGGGGGGTAAATCCTCAGGAGGGCAAGCAGTTAAAGGAGGCCGAAGAGAAAAAAGAGTAAATGTTTATGCAAATAGCAGATATGCTTCAGAGTGGAGCATGATTTTGGTTCAATTTGGAGAGCTAAAAGTTTTTTTTACTTCAACAGGTAAACCAATCAAGCATGCTAAGTTAGTTGATTGGCTGTCTTCAGCTGTCCAGATTCTCTCTAAGATAGCTGTAATAAAAGTTAAAGTGCTCACAAGAACAAACAAACCAGAGGCTGAGGGAAATTATAAAGCAAACCAGATGGCCAAGAATGCTGCATTGCAGCCCCTGACACTTGCAGGGTATGTGCAACTTACAGATTCCATCCCTAGTTATGACCCAGAGCTGGAATTATTATCCAAGAATGAGAAGAATAAGTAGTTCACAGCAGGGGCAGCTCCTGATGAAACATGACTTTGGAAAAATTATGACGTGTTATGTTTGCCAGTCACTCTTCACTAATAATGGCAAGCTTAACGCATGGGCCATGTCATCAAGCAAAAGCAGTTAGCCTTAGTAAAAGAGCATTATGATAGCACTAGGGTCCATCACAATTGCTTTAAAATTCTTCTTCTTATTTTACCTGCTACCCAGGGGCGGACTGAGAACTCATGGGGCCCCTGGGCAATAGGAGATCATGGGGCCCCTGTGTCCTTGCCCACACTTAAACCACACCCAAAAAGGCCTATGAAAGGTACCAGGGGCATCTCATGGGGCCCCCTACTGACCCCGGGCCATCGAGTAGTGACCGAGTTCCCAAATGGTCAGTCCGCCCCTACTGCTACCAAAGGCTGCATATCCCTTTCAGAGATTACAAATTGATAAATCCAAATGACCAAGTCAGGATAGGTTGGGACTAAGCAGGTGACATCAAGATGCTATCACATGACCAACTAAAAAGACAGTAGTGAGCTCAGATCTCATGACAACTGAGGGGAAATAGACTATGCTGTTGTTGTAGGACAGGTGGAATGATAAGTTTGCCTTGAAACCTAATGCTGTCTATCATAGTGCTATGTACACTTTTATAATTTAAGCATATAGTGAATGTTTTTAGATATGCAATATTTTTTAATAAAATACTAACACACTATTAACTTGCTTTCTGCATTTTATGTACTTTCAACACCAAGAGAAATTCATGGATATGAAGTAATCAGAAAAGGAACTCCTACATATGATATTTTGAGCTCATTATATAGATGCCTATATCTGTGGCTGATACGAAGACTATTTTATTTGGACTTTAAAATCAAAGGTCAATGTCCTTTGGTTAGTGTGCTTTTCTGAAAGTGGTGACATGTGAATACAGTGGTAGCACATTCCTTAAGTTTTGGACTGCACACAGTGTTGTTTTATGGAACCTTCATCAAAGAATAAGTGGTAGATTCACATCTGTGGATTTTTTAAATTAACTTGGATCAACATCTTGAAAAATTTGGACAATTGTAAAATGTTAAAAGACCATTTTCTAAGCTAATAAGCAAGGTATTTTCAAACAAATGGCATTGGGGGCAGGACACTGCTCTGAGGGACATGTGCCAATGCAACTTAAAAAAAAAATTTTACTTTAAAAAACATGCCAGTGGATGTCTAATACCTGCCTTTAAAATGGTGCATCTGTTCAGAGTAGATAATCTACTACTGCAAAACTGGCATTTACAAAGAAAAAAATGCCATTTAAATTGCAAGAAAATTTCAGTATCAGCCACTTCTGTTTGTAAATAAATGGCTGAGGATTCCTTTCATCTATACCAGAGCCTTATCCTACTTGAAGGTCTGATATAGATGTTAATGGGGACTCCCACACAAAAAATGGAGTGGAGTTACCACTTGAAAAGCATGCAAGACCCTTATCTTCTTTAGCAACCATTCACAGATAAGAAACTGTCATAAATAGTGGCCATGTTTTGTCAGTAATTCATACTATCCCCACTCCTTCATTTATATGGTAAGGATTCCAAACCAGTAAACAAAAGGGGTCAGGTGATGTTACTGGTTTCTAAGGATTTGGCAGGTGCTGGCACCTACTGCTTCCTTCATAACCATTACCAGATACTAGGGGGTCATAGATAGTAGCAGCAGAAGTACCATGACATACTGTATATGATATTTGGCTCTGGCAGAATGGGCTAAGAATCCAGTGTTCAGACGAATGCCTGAACAGTCAAAGTTCAGTCCAAAACACAAGTTCAGACCGAACCATGAATTTATATCTACAAGACAAATTTTTCCACGTATTAAAGTGAAAATCCCAGTAGGGAAATACTAAAACCTCTGTCATGTTCGTATTTTGTCTCTGTCATCATTTGTGAAATTTACAGAAAGTAAAGTAAAATCTAAAACTCTGCAGTTGTCACTGGAACAGGAGTAGATAGAAAGTTTTCCAATGTGTACAGTGATATTCATGATGTTTCACTCAAGTGTAGTACTTTCCAGTGAGTTCAGTCAGGAAATACTTGGGTAGGGATGGTTTTGGCCCAATTTTTCAAAAAGAAAGTAAAAGTTCCAACAGAGAAGGGTGTGGATTGTGGCACGATGGGGATGTAAGCACACTAGAGAAGCAGGACTAACATTGCACCTCCAGTCTCTCAATCACTGCCCCATAGGCAAGCTGATGAAACACACCTCACTAACAAGGTAATATAATTCCTCTACCTCTTCTTCAGCCCATAACATCACCAACATCTTCAAATTCTAAGCCTCATCATCCCAGAGATGCTTGGATGGCATCTGTTTGTAGAGAGAAAGATTACTGCAAGGAGTCTCAATTAGCCTCAAAGGACATGATAAGAGACACAGATCATGCAGACCACCCCTCACCTACACTAATATGACCGCTATTGCTGCCAACATAAAAAATACTTTCTCTGCTGCTATCATTGATCTCAAGTCCCAGTCCTATCTGTTGGTTCTCACTAAAGAATTGGCTTCTGCTGAGCAAATGGACAAAGAGAGAGATAGAGCCATTAAGACCAAGTGATGGTTTCTCATGCACAACATCTAATAGCAATTAACTGCCATCTGGAAAACCTAGACAACAGGGGCAGAAGGAACAGCATTAGAGTGAGAGGAATCCCAGAATCGATAATGACAGATCAGATTCTCCAGGTCTTACAGAGATATCTTTTCTAAAAGGCTCGTACACAGGCAAGCCAATCAAGCTGGCTAATGAGTATTTCCCAAATACCTCACATGTCTCTTTTTGTCAACACATTGTTAATGAGCTGTCTTGGTTCTCCTCAGGATGTTTATTCTTGGGGGGGTATTTTAATATCCTGGTTAAACACATTGCAAGATACCTCCTCTTGTAAAACCTGTGTTGTATTTAGAATTCTCAAGAAAATTAAAGTATTTTTTAGTAGTTGTTGATGCCTGTCATAAAATACACCCCTCTGACCAGGATTACACCTTCTGGTCTTCCACTCACTACAGATGCTCATGTATTGACTATATTTTTATATCACAGAGGGACATCCCTATTTTTTGACAGGTTTATATAGGTATTGAAACCCTTTCAGATCATACTCTTATTTCAATTGAATTAGACTTGTCAACATCTCAACCTAAATTCTTTAACTAGAGGCTTAACTCCTCATTGCTAATGGACCCGACCACTTATGAATACATTGCAGATAAGCTTACAAATTACTTTGTCCACAATTCTGGTGAGGACATGGCCCCTTGATTATCCGGGAGGCACATAAGTGCATGCTCCAAGATGAATTTATTAAACTTGGCGCTAGATGTAAACTGGAGCAGGACCGTAAGATCTCAGAGCTGTCTCATAAAATATCACATTTAGAATCCCTGCACAAACAATCACTGGCCACCCAGTCAGCTATTCACAAATCACAGAGGATTATCTATCTCAGAGCAAACTACCATTGTTAAAAATTAGGAATCTAAAGGCAGGCAAAAGCCCTGGCTCAGATGGACTTCCCTCTCAAAACTATAAAACCTTCGCTGGAATACTTAACCACTTCAATACTGGAAACTTTTACCCCCTTCCTACCCAGGCTAATTTTCAGGTTTCGGTGTTGTCACACTTTGAATGACAATTGTGCGATCATGCAACACCGTATCCATAAAAAACGCAAGGATGCACTCACTATTGTTGCCAGTGGTTTAGAATTAATGGCTGTGTGCTGAGTTACTTTGAGGGGACAGCAAATTTACACTGTTATACAAGCTGTATACTCACTACTTTACATTGTAGCAAAATGCCATTTCTTCAGTGTTGTCACATGAAAAGATAGAATAAAATATTTAGAAAAATGTGAGGGGTGTACTCACTTCTGTGAGATACTGTATATCTGACAATAAATCAATCCTGATGTAGTGATGGCCAATCTCATTTCTTGAGGCTCAAAAATGCCAGGATAGTACAAATACCCCCAAAATGACACATTTTTGGAAAATAGATAGTCAAAGGTATCTAGTAAGAGGCATGGCAAGTTCGAAGTTGTAATTTTTTTGTCACAATATTTTTTTGGAAAATGAATAGATTAAAAAAAATAAAAATCAGAATTTTTTTTTTTACATATTATCATGATGTTATCATATAACTGGTGTGATGGTGATCAGGGACACTGACTAATGACAGTATGTAAAACAAAACATTTTTTTCTATTTTTTTTTCTTTTTTATTAAATGTTTTTTACAGTTTTATTCAACACACTGTGACCAGAGCAATACCATTTTAACATTGTACTATTCTGGGCAAGTAATGAGCATTTTTTTTGCACATTATGATTGCTTATACCAATGTATTTCATTGGTATTAGCAACCATTTTTACTGAATGAAACTGATTTATTCAGTCATTTGTTGTGATTAGCTGTGATTGGCCAAAACTCATCACATGGTACAGATGGGATGTGATTGGCCCTGGCTGTACCATGTGACCGCTGTGACCAATCACAGCTAACAACACAATTGTATACAACTGGAAAATATCCATTGTATACAATTGGCATGTGGTCTGCTGTGATTGGTCACATCGGTCACATGACACTGGCAGCAGGCTAGTGTAGTGATCTGTCATTGGCTGTGTCCCATGGATACAGCTGGCGACAAATCACGCAGCTGCGTGGCCCCACGTATGAGCGACACCTTAGGACAAGACATCTCATGATGTCCACTCAGAAGGAGGAGCATCCCGCCCAGCCATCAATCTGCTATAGGCCAAGCAGGAAGGTGTTAAACTGCCTTTATTACAAGCTTTAAATGCACGAAGCTCTTCTCAGGAAATTCCAGAGTCTTTCCTAGGTGCCCATATTTATGTACTTCCAAACCCAATAGTGACTCAGCAGAGTGTTCTAACTATAGGCCAATATCATTGCTCAAGTTATACCTAAAATGATTGATGAAGATTTTAGCCAACCGCTTAAGGCCACTTCTTTCCAAACTTATCGATCCTGAGCAAACGGGGTTTAAACTTGATAGGGATAATGTTACCAGGGTGTGTGGTTAATGTCAAATTTGGAAAATCTTTTTGAACAAAATTTCCAACCTTTACTAAAGATATAGACTAGGATTTGAAAGCCTGGAATATAAAAAATTTCTCGTGGTTTAGAAAAGCGGCAATATTTAAAATGATGATACTGCCGAGACTCCTATATGTCATAAATGATCTCCCTTTTAGGATTCCCTCTTGATTCTTTAAACAGTTGCTGATTAAATTAATCTGGGCTCACAAAACATAGAATTAGGTTCAACTTTATCTCCAAACCTAAAGAACTGGGGGGCATAGACCTCCCAGACTTTAGAAACTATTATTATGCCACGCACCTGGTCAGAATTGTGGACTGGAATTTCCATGAAAGACATAAAGACTGGATAGCATTGGAAAGTGCCTTCTCCCAAGTACCTCTGAAATGCTCCTAATGAATACCATGGACCTTTAGTCCCAATTTCTTCAAATGATAGACCTTGATGGGGCAGGTCTGGAGGTCTTCCAACTGGTTGCATCGAAACACAAAATTTCATCTTCCCCTGGCACTTTGACCCCTTTATCCAGCAATCCTAAATTTTTATCTGGTGTCCATAACAGATTATGCCCAGTTAGAGTTCAGGGTACAGCCTTGTTGGCAACACATTGCCTATGTGCAGGTGTCTTAAAACCATATACTGAACTAAAGAAGGAATGTGATTCATCAACATTTCTGTACTGGACCTACTTAAAGATTTGCAGTTACCTTACAGCACCAAGAGAAAATGGCTTCTTTAGGCCCCTTACGACCTTCAAAACACTGTCTATGAAAGGCAACCTCCATGTCATATACGTGGTTACAACAAACAAAGTGCCAGACCCCAGATGGTCTCAGAGAACTGTGGAAACCACTTTACAAATTGAGATTCAGGAGAAACAACGGAAAAAGGCTTGCATACTGGCCCATAAATGTTTGGATAGCACCTGAACTTGAGAAACTGCATGTAAGCTTCTTACACACTGGTACACCACCCGGGTGAGAATTTGTCGGTGGTTTCCACAGTTAGAGATATAGGCAGGCTCAAGGAACCGCTATTCACATTTAGCGACAGTGCCCAAAGTTAACCTCCTCCTGGAATCGGGTACGAGAGTTGATTGATCACATCATGGAAGTACAACTGACCCCTGTTTGCTGTCTAGTGCACATTTTCTCATAGTCTTTAAGGAAATACAAACACTCTTTGACCAAACATTTACCTAATGTAGGCCCTGAAAACCCTACATTGAAAGTCGATCTCTGTCCCATCTATAAAAGACTAGCTTTCTAGAGCTGACACTTTTTATGACTTTGAGGAAAACTCAGCTATTGTCAATTATACAATTACCGTATTTTTCGCTCCATAAGACGCACCTGACCATAAGACGCACCTAGGTTTTAGAGGCGAAAAACAAGAAAAAAAAATATTCTGAACCAATGGACTGCAGACATAGTACAGGAGATGACCAGAGACTGCGGACACAGTACAGGAGATGACCAGAGACTGCGGACATACTACAGGAGATGACCAGAGACTGCAGACATAGTACAGATGACCAGAGACTGCGGACATAGTACAGGAGATGACCAAAGACTGTGGACGTAGTACAGGAGATGACCAGAGACTGCAGACATACTACAGGAGATGACCAGAGACTGCTGACACAGTACAGATGACCAGAGACTGCGGACATACTACAGGAGATGACCAGAGACTGCAGACATAGTACAGATGACCAGAGACTGCGGACATAGTACAGGAGATGACCAGAGACTGCGGACATACTACAGGAGATGACCAGAGACTGCGAACATAGTACAGGAGATAACCAGATATCGTATGTACTCTCCAGCGCCTCAGGATATGCACAGCCAAAAGGGAAGCCAAGGGTACCAGGACAGCGACAACCAAAGGAAATGTTCCAGGGGTGCAGCCCTCCTCAGACGGGGAAATCAGCCACTGGATAGAGAGAAACAGGTGGCTCACACACCTTGTGCATTATCCAAGGTTTATTGTAGGAATGAAATAATAAAAACATACTCACAGACGAAGCATGTATCTAAAAAGCATAGAAAAATGACAATGGCCACAACGGCGGGCAAGGTGTTCTCACTGTCAGTGGGGTCAAATATCTGACGCGTTTCAGGGACTAATCCCTTTCCTCAGAGCTGATGACCAACCTCTGATGCTGATGTATGGTGTATGGACAGAAAGAGACTCGCTGTTGATGCCTAAATCAGCATCAGAGGTTGGTCATCAGCTTTGAGGAAAGGGATTCGTCCCTGAAACGCGTCAGTCATTTGACCGCACTGACAGTGAGAACACCTTGCCCGCCGTTGTGGCCATTGTCATTTTTCTATGCTTTTTAGATACATGCTTCGTCTGTGAGTATGTTTTTATTATTTTATTCCTACAATAAACCTTGGATAATGCACTAGGTGTGTGCGCCACCTGTTTCTCTCTATCCAGGAGATGACCAGAGACTGCGGACATAGTACAGGAGATGACCAGAGACTGCGGACACAGTACTGGAAATGACCAGAGACTGCGGACGTACACACAGGAGATGACCAGAGACTGCAGACATACTACAGGAGATGACCAGAGACTGCGGACACAGTACAGATGACCAGAGACTGCAGACATAGTACAGGAGATGACCAGAGACTGCGGACATAGTACAGGGAAAATACCAGGGACACAGTACAGATGACCAGAGACTGCAGCCAGAGCAGGGAATAACCAGAGACTGCAGACAGTGCAGGGAATGACCAGAGACTGCAGACAGTGCAGGGAATGACCAGAGACTGCAGACAGTGCAGGGGATGACCAGAGAGTGCAGACAGTAAAGGAGATGACCAGAGACTGCTGACCTTTGGGGAGGGAGGGTGAGCGGGTACCTGAATTTGACAGGTACCCGCTCCCACTTCCGCGGAGTTGTCCTTCCCTCTCCTTCCAGCGCCGGCTTCTGTGACAGCCCGGTGCCCACTGCACATGCGCAAGAAGCGCTGCGCTTTGTGAATGGCCCGGCGCCTTCTAGGACCTGTCATGTGTCCCAGAAGACACCGGACCATTCACAAAGCGAAGCGCATGCGCAGTGGGCACCCGGCTGTCACTGAAGCCAGCGCGGGAAGACTGTACAGCGCTGGAGCGAGGAAGAGGTAAGGCCCTGCAAGAGAGAAGAACTGAGCAGCCGGCCCAGTATTCTGACATGGCGGCGGCAGAAATACCGGACCGGCCGCTTTATATTCGCTCCATAAGACACACTGACATTTTCCCCCCTTTTTTGGGAGGATAAAAAGGGGTCTTATGGAACGAAAAATACGGTACCCATTTCCATAAAACCTGGATATCATGGTTTATTTTGAAGTATTCTGATAAGTATGCTGCTTTGATGGATGAATAGCTTAGGTTCTTAACACCCCTGTGATCCCGAAGGAGATCGTATCATATCATATCATATCATATTGTCATGTACCTGAATAATGAGCCTAACGTGAAGAGGAAAGCCTCTCGTACAGCTCCAGCTTGAGGGCCACTGGTAGTGGAACAGCAGCCAAAGGAGCATGATGAGGTACGCTTGCCTGTGATCAGTCCAGTAGTCTGCGTGGCAGCATAATTCAGTAGGTAGATGTAGCAGCTGGTGGTGGATGAGCTGGCACGAAGCTTGGATTGGCAGCAGACTGTGGGTGTGCATCAGGAAGCAGGACCCAGATGAGGATTTGCTGGACTGAAGAGCTGTAGCAGGCTGGATGAACAAGGTGTGGAGTCAGATGAACTGGGTCAGTAAAAGTCGAGCAGATCAGGCATAGACAGCAGAATAGTCAGGTCACAAGCCATGTCAGCAGTGGAGGATCAATCAGGCAAGAACAGGAGGCAGAAGCAGAATCCAAAGGCAAGCCAAGGTCAGGGCAGGTAGCAGACAAGCGAAGGCCAGGACCAGAGGTCAGGCACAGGAATCAGAAATAACACACAGATGCTATAGACCAAACAGCAACGAGATAATACTGCATCCCAATAAATAGCCCGTTTGGTGCCAGCATAAGTGATAGGCACATGACTGTGTGTGCAAGTGTGTATGTGTACCTGTACGTGCCTATGCCCAAAGCCACGCACATCTGCCTGGCTAGTTGCTATTCTGTGCATGTGCGTATTTATGCTCTGAGAACCTTCATCTGTACTACAGGAAAGCCTTCCCTGACACACATTATATTTTTCCTTCTACTAGCCCTGGAGCCAAACCCTCTGCTGTAAGTGGCTACTGAGAAATCTCTCCCTTTTCACTGGTGATATGCCTTTTTAATCTCTATACGTACATTTCTACTTCTTTTTTCCACCATTGCCTGTTACTATGAAGGCTATACAAAGCCATTATTGTACATTATAAACAAGTTGTGATTTTTCTTTCTCACTTGGATAACTATGACAACTACTATGTCATGGGCTTGTTCTTATTCTGTATTCTTGTAAAACTTTGTTTTGCCTGATATCGCCATTTATAACAATACAAATTACCTGTGGATTTTTGTACTGCTAAACAGTAAGATGAAATTCTGGCATAAAAAGAGGTGAAGAACATGTGCACACACACACAGTAATATAAATGTAAAAAATTGCCTATAAAGTTCATATATATATGTGAGTATTTGAGTCCATAGTATGCTTGAAAACTAAAAAGCAAGTCGGATATTTGGTGCACTCCGAGACTGAGTAAGGAGGTACATGCGGCACACAATAGTATGTATAAGCATATAATTAATGGTGATGGAATTAGGGAAAATAAATCATGAACAATATACTGTGATAAATATACAAATAAAATGTACTTAGAAAGAGTCCAATTCTGATGAACCATGGAGTGGAGGCAGAGGGCCAGTAACAAGCAGGAGAGGCTCTGTGGAAGATCAGGATGAAAGAGGCGGCACCCTCTTAGTGCAGTATGAAAGCTTTTTAATGGATAAAAAGTGTAGTAATACAGGTCACTCACAAAGCATAAGTAGGTTTGCGCTTGTAAATTAACCTCCCTGGCGGTATTCCCGAGTGTAGCTCGGGGTAAAGTTTCAGTACCACAAGCGGTAACCCCGAGCTGCACTCGGTCTTGTCATGCGGCGCTGCTCCGGGATCTGTCCTTCTCTTACCTTGTCCTGAGGTTCTGCGGTGTCCCTCCTGAAGTGTCCCCTGTAATGTCCTCCGGCGGATGCCGGCATCTGTCTTCTGGGTTCCGATCCCTGCGACGTCGGGACGTACGGGGACGGAACGGCGGGAAATTTGAAAATGACAAAAAGTGACAGTCACTAAATTCACTAAAATCACAAAGTAAAACATTACTGTATCACACCATTTCACATACAGTTTGTCCCTAGTGCTTTGTCCTGTGCCCTGCCTGCATTTTTACTGTTCTTTCTGCCTGGAAACTGAGAAACATCCATGGCGTCCAAAAAGCGTCCCTTTAGGTCAAAATCGGTTTTAGACCAGCTAGTGAACAGTGATAGTAAATTAGAACTACTTGCAGAATTGAGTGATAATGATTCGTGGGGAAATTCGTCATCAGATACTGAAAACGATTTTGCGAACTTGGCGCTATATTTCAAATTTCAGATATTTTGGTTTGATTATATTATTGAATTAAATGTATTATTATATTATTATTTTTTATGATTATTTATTAAATTATAATTTATGATTTCGTGTTTCAAATTTTAACATACCTGGGATGTTTACTAGACTCTTGTTCGGACAGATTTCAGTGAGTTATTCCTAAAAATTACAGGCCTACAATAAAAAAAATACATATTTTCATGCAAAAAAATATACTGCTTTGAGCACAGAAATATGGACATAATCAGACCGCTAGGGAGGTTAATAAGCATCCACTGTAGTGAAGGAGTGTGTAGCCTCTGGATGGATGGTGGTTACTGGCATCTGGCGGTGGTGCTTGTGGCTTCCAGCACATCTTCCTAGTTCCCGGATTCCCTCAGTTGAGACATTACTTCTGGTTACGTGATGATGGGGGTTGGAACGCGTTTGGAACATGCATGCTCCCTCATTAGGCCATAGGAACGCCATCATGATGTGGGGCATTTATACTCTCAGTGAGGGGAGGAGTAAGAGAACTCCTCCTACAGGAAGACACAGCTTGAGGAGTAAACAACCCACAGCAAGAGTGCTATCATTAAGTGCAGGAGAAGACAATTAAGGGATAAAAAAAGTGATAAAATGTAATAAAAAGATGTATATCGCAAATGTAAATACATGGAAATGACCTTTAGCACTATGTCCATGTGTGAGAACTAATACATATGAAAACTACAATAAGGGTTTATAGCTTTATATAGAGTGCAAGAAATATTGAAAATATATATAAAACAACAGATAATTGAATACTGAAAAGTAATATGAGTAGAGCATTGGAATAACGTGTTAAAACTAGTATTAAGCAGCAAAAACAAAATAAAGAATAAAAATGCAGATGAGGATAAATTCAGGATGATAGTAAAAATTGTTCAGCATGTTGGTTCAGATTAATAACATATTCAAGGTTACCATCCTGCAGAGTAAGCCAGTAAACTTTAATGACACACAATTAAAATGCACGCACAGGAGTAGATAAAAGACAGGCATTTCTTCATATACCCCCTCCTCTCCATCCTACAGGAACTGTCAGTGGAAAAAGTCTGATGATAGTGCTGGAAGTAAGGTTCAGGGAGGCAATCTGGAGAAGAGCAGGAACGTGGAACGCACTGGCGGATGTGAACACAGAGGACTGGAAGGGGATAGCTGTAACAACAGGCTACACACTCGGAGCCTCTAGCTCCTTCTACAGGCCTAGGCTTCCTGCTCTATTGCTCCCTAGACCTTACTTCCAGCACTATCATTGGAAGTTTTCCACTAGCAGTTCCTGCGAGATGGAGAGGAGAGACACTCCCCTCCTTGGATATGCAGATATGCCTGTATTTTATCTACTCCTGTGAATGCATTTTAACTGTGTGTCATTAAAGTTTAACCTAATACTCCACTTAGTTGTGCCTCCTACTCTCTCCCCCTTTTTGTACTGCTTGAAGCTTTAAGTTCCAACAAAATGTTTGCCCTTGCAGGGGTTTTCACCATCACTTTAAACGTAACAAAAAATGACATCAAACTTATTTCTTCCAGAGCCGCTGCTAGTGCCTCAAGCCTAGATCTTGGGTCATGTCCCTTAGACTTTTCTCAGCACCACTGTGCACATTTGCAACTCAGCACCTCTGTCTCAAGTCTCTCAGATCTCTTTTTGTAGCTCTCTGGTACTCTGGCTCATGCCCCAGCCTCTGGGTCAGAGACCTGTCTCCCAGGTGAATCCTTGAACTGCAGACATCCCCTTGATTATAAAGGCTGTGTTCACCTGCACACTCAACTTCTTGTTCTCTGGTAAGACCTGGACACAGGATTAGAGGTGTTGTTCCTCCCAAGATTCTTTGAAGCTTTTGGATTCCAGAACCCAAAACTGAAAGACCAATTTTCTTCACTTAGAACAGCTGGAGCCCTTCAAACTGTATTCATGAGAACACTGTATACCTTTTACCTCTTTTTCCATAATGGCAGAATCTAGCACTGTCAAATTGCATACATTACATTCCAACTAAAATTACTAAGGGCAGAATTACCCTCTTGTTGACAACATTTTTTATATTGGGTCTGTAAAACAAGATGTGAGAGACAATATAACCCTCCTCCTCTCTATCTATAACTAGAACAAAGTTTTGTATTCAAAGAAAAGGTAACAAAACTATGAGATACCAATGCAAAAACAGAGAATACATACAAAACTCTATAGACTGTGTCACAAGTGACAAATGAATTCAAAGCTTTAACACTGCAAGAGAAGCAAGTAAAGCAGCATTATACTACAATCCAAAAAGCTGACAGGGTGCTACTTATTGAATAAAAAGTAACAGAAATATAGGTAAAATGTAAACAGAAATTTCAGAAGTTTACATTGCAAAAATAAATAGAATTTTATGTTAGTGTTTAGTCAAAAATGCAAATTAGACCTGAAAATAATATAAAGTACATTATTTTCCTGTTAACTCTTGCAAACAATTCTTGACATAAAAAAAACTTTGCAGTCACTGGATAGTGGCCATTTATTAAGGCATGCCTCATGTTTAAGATGAAGGAATTACATTTTCAAGATGAGGTCAACATCAAGAATCAAGTGAATCCTTTTGATTTATGCAAAGTCATGGATTATCAAATTGAGTATTAATAGGACAATTCTCCTAAGGTATTAAATCTTACCAGATGAACAATTGCCTATATTAGCAAAGTAACTTTTTGCTTAAGCAGAAATATGATTTCAAATGCAAGCTATTTTTAGATTAAACTTTCTTAATACTATTCAGGTTTAACCATATTCAAAAGAACGATTTAAAGGGCCTACTAATTTGAAGTAATTATAAATTAGCATTAAAGAATTAGCTTTTATTTGAAACATTCAGTCAAATCTAAGACTTAGACCTGCTAAGCTTGATTCTGTAAAATGAATGTACAGTATACAGTATATAACATTTAAACATATGGTTTGATTGAAGAAAATAGTGCAACTGGGTGCATAAAAATAAATCAAAAATTTCCCATGACCCATGTAAAGTGCACCCACTACTATTAATAAGCAAAAATATAAACGATTAGCACAGTTGCAGTTGACTAGTACTTACTCTTGTAAGTTTTGCAGTTCAAAATGGTGGCTGCAAGAAGTTCTAGGGCCATGATAAAAAGAATCAGAGATAAAGGGCAGGTCTGCCTGATCCCTCAGCTTATCAGAAAAAGTCTGGAGTGATTCCTGCATATTTTGCTGTGGCCATCCGCTGGACATAAAAAGGCCTTGACTCAGGATTTGAAGTTCTCTCCTAGGAAAGATTTGCAAAGGACAAAGGGCATGAATTGCCAGGAAAGGTTATAAAAGGGCTTGCACACATTGAGAGAAAGCAACTTAAATTCTGATAAGATGGATAAGCTCTGTTGCCTGGAAGACATTATCATTCACACTTCTTCATGGCACAAAGCATACAGTACCTTGCCTTAGTGGATAAGGTGACACAGGAAGAGGATTATGCTAGTGACCAGAACTTTTACCAGGAGCTTTACATCCATATTCAAAATTGAAATTGGTCTATTGTTTTATTAAGAATAAAGGTCAATAGTCAGTTTGGGGATCATGACAATGCTTGCTTGCAAAGATTCCAGGGGCAAGGAGCTGCCTTTAGATAATTAAATGTTGTTGTTGAGTGTGGGATGAGGACATCACACAATTTCTCGTACAATAGGGCAGTATAGCCATCAGGGTCTGGACGTTTGTCAGATTGGAGACTTTTAATTGAAAGGCAGATTTCCTCTGCTGTAATATCTACATTTAGAGAGGAGAGGTTTTGTTCTGAGATGGTGGGGGGTCAGATTTCTTAGAAGAATGTGTCTGCTTTTTTCTTACGAAAGGAGGCCTGGAGAGGAATAAAGCTTGGAGAGGTAGTGTTTGAACTTTGCTAAGACATCAGTTTGGTTACCGAGTTATTTGAGTACGTGTGCATGTATCTGAAAGACATAGGTTTGCTTCAGTTTTAAATTGAAGATGCATTTTGGGAGTGGGATTGACTTTGTGAGCTTCAATGACCTGCTCCAGCTCCAACTCAAGTTCTTTCCTGTGTTGATCCCTCTGGTGTCATCAGGGAGATGTGATTTGTATCAAATGGCCTCTTACAACTGTTTTGTATGCTTTCCATAGTGTGGTGGGGATGAAAATGTTATTTGCTTTAATTAACTTTATTTTGTTTGCATTATTCTTTCGTAATCATCCAAAATGTATTTACAACTTCTAGATGAGAAAGTAAGGCATAATTTAGGGTTCAGAATGAAGTTCTTGTTTTTTTATGAGGGAATGACATTGAAGCATGACTGGATAATAATCAGACTAGAGTACAGAGGTATGAAAACCTTAAGGAGCTCTGGTAGGAAGGTAAGTTGGATCAAAACATAATCAATATGCCTATAGAGGTTGTGTGGGACTGAATAATATCTCATTCCTTGAATGAGGGTTATGCTCCCTCCAGGCATCCACCGGCCCAGTTTGAGTGAACAATGCTTGTAGTCTTTGGAGTCAGAGTTAGCTAAGAAAGTAGGGCCAGCAGATTATCTTGAGATATGTAGTCAGATTGCAGTCTCCACATAGGAAAATTGTGGAGCATAGTAGCTAAAAATGGTGACTTGTGATCCATGTAAATTTCCTTGTAAAAGAAAGGATAGACCCGAGGATCAGGAATATGTTTGTTACAAATTATGTTAGTGCCTGTGAAAAGTTATTAAGACACTCCTATGTTTGGTCAATGATAAGGCTAGATGGACCAATTGGGTAAGAGAGATGGAAGTATTTTGGTGCTGAATCTAAAGAAAAATGCATATCAGGGAATGCAGGCTAGGTGGACAATGTCAAAGTAATTAAAAACACTTAGGAGGGGAGGTTAGCCCCTGAATATTGAGGGTTAGCAGTTTGGGAGCCATGGTGGTTGAGACAGAAGGAACACTGTGACTTATATGCATCGACAGACACATTTTTGATGGGGCAAGACTTGGTGCCGTGTGCCATCTGGGTCTCACGCGGGGGGCAGTGGGGAAAGGGGTAAGAAAAAGAGTAGGTGAAGATAGAGTAAAGAGTAGAGTTACAACACATGACAAGAATAGTGTACTTAAAGCAGTTGGAGAGGGCCAAGCTCTAAGTGGCACAAGGACACCTGAGCTCCAGGGTGGACAACAAGTATCATAAAGTGGGTAATCAACTGTCTGCTAATAATAGTGTTGCACAGAAGAGCAGAAGATGTGGGAAGAATTATGATCTATATAATCATGGCTTTTCATAGATAGGGTATTAACTAGGGATAGTGAGGGGTCCAATGGGATTTGTGTCACAACGGTCAATTGATGAGGCAGTAGGGTGACTTACATAGAAGCTCGGAGGAGGGCTAAGTGTCCATCAGTAACATAGCTCAGTACTTTTAGCACATATAAAAACACTGTAACAGTTGTATTTATCAGTATTTAGCAGATTCCCCAACATGGAGACAAGGGATCAATGATGCACAACCAAGGACTCAGATAGGGATGGTTTGTGTGTAAAAGTAAAGTACTGTAACGAGCCACAAGGGGGATGGGAGGGCATTGAAAGTAGAATCTAGAGTGGGGCACTATATAGAGGGTCATGGGTACAGCCTTGATTGCACTGAGCACATGATTCAGCAGCCAAGGAGTGCATCCCAACCCTCTTTCAAATTATGATGAACTTTGAAATTCAGACTGAACAATTAGAGATAAAATTAGAGAGGAAACCCTTAAGGCTGCCATGGGATCAAGTTGCCTGCCCGGAGGTGGTCATGATTAGAGGTTAGACGTAAGCATGAAAAACATGTTTTTCCCCTTAGTAGTGGGTTATCTAAAGACTGACATCTCCCACATCAGCTGGCAAGATGTACAGTGCAATAATAATATATATAAAATAAACAATTAAAACATTAAAACATTTCATTCAGCAACAATTGAAAAAACATGCCTCTGATTAGTCAAAACACAAGTCCTTTAGTGGGTCTGCTCGAAACCGATTGCCTGGTATAAGTCTGAATGTGCAGAACAACAAGCATAAAAATGAACCAATAGTAAATGGTAAACCAGTAAAAGAATCCTTGGGGGGTGTCACCTGGGTAAAGGGTAGATTTGGTCACAAAGGCAATGCTCAGATCAAGGAAAGCTAGTGTAGTTTCAACTATGACACATGGATTACCTGAGATCCAAGTCTTGTCAAGGCTTGTAGGCAGCGTGAGGATAACCGAGAGTATGATAGTTTCCAGGATGGATTGATTTAAGAGTAAAAGTTTCTAAAGCTTTTTAATCTGTTGTGGCTGCTACTTCTACCTGTCAATTCAGGCCTTTAACCATCTGATAAAAAATCACGGTCACAGTCAAAAAAAACTTTTTTCAAGTTGTACAAAACAGAGTGCTTCTGGGACGATGGCGGCTGTGTAATCCCTGAGCTCCGCTCATCCCCGGCCAGCACGGACTCACCTGCCACGCGCCACTGCCTTCCTTCAGCTCCGGGTGAGTCATACACCCTCTGCACCCGGCACGGCACCAGTACGAGTCCTCTATGGGGAAGATAGGGCGCTGGAAGCCCCCCTCCCCGCAGCCACAGGATCCGCGGTCATCACCGCTCCGGCGGTTCTTATCCAGGCCGCAATCCCAGGCCTCTGGCATGTCCAGGAACCCAGGGAGCGATCTCGGACCCCGGTGGTCACGGAGGGTACTGCACCCTCAAGCATTACAGCTCCTCTGCCTGCCTCTGCCCTGGTCCAGCCCCAGATGGAGGATCATGATCCCCAGATTATAACTGGGGGGGCAATAGTTCACCCTGCCTCAGGGAATCAACATCCCTCCACCCAGATTTCCCAGCAGGCCGTCACATCATCATCTCTCACAATTTCAGCGCTAGATGATAAATTGCAAATATTCTTACACAATATCACCGCATCCATTTCCACTGAAATTGGAAAACTGGCGTTGGATCTCAGAGGGGAAATAGCGCAGATTGGTGACCGCACGGATAAATTGGAAAATGAGTTTGATGATTTGGTGCAATACGTTCATGTTCTGGAAGAGGACAACGCGTATTTGAAACATTCCATGTCCCAAATGCAGCTCCAACAAGAGGATTTGGAAAACATTGAACGGCGCCAAAATATCCGTATACGCGGTATGTCCGAATCTATTGATGATGCACACCTACACTGTCACCTATTATCCTTTTTCACCGCAACTGCTCCCTTGGTTCCAGAAGCTGATTGGCGTATGGACAGGGCTCATTGCTCCTTGGGCCCAAAACCTGTTGAAGGCACCAGACCTCGCGACGTCATTGTTTGCTTCCATTTTTTTCAAAGCAAGGAAGCCTTATTATCAGCAGTTCGCCACAAGCCATCTCTGGAATTTAAAGGTGACAGACTCCAACTCTTCTGCGATCTGTCCCCGATTACCCTGGCCAAGCGGCGAGCTCTGAAGCTGATCACCTCACACCTTCAGCAACACCGCGTCCTTTATCGGTGGGGGTTCCCCTTCAGGCTGATTGTAACTAGGGACAATACTCAAGTTGTGCTCCGTGATCTTCATGAGGCGGATTCTTTTTTTGAAGCGCCTGGGACTTCCACCTTTGTCAGATGACGTGACCCCTCTGCCACCCACTCCAGCCCGTCCATCTGCCACCCCCAACAAGATCTGGACTCCAGTCCACAGAGGCCGGAGGAGGCTCTCACGTACCCCACAACGTCCACGACATCCTCGGACAACTGATCCGCCTGTCTGATGACTCCCTGGGGTGCTTCTCCGATGTGAATTCGGTGCCGATCCTTCCCTCCTGGTTTATACATGTTTTTTTCCACAGGTTTTTCGTTTCTGGCCGGCCGAACCATTGTTGGGTGTTTTTTTTTTTTTTTTTTTCACTCTTGTTTTTTCTGGCCGGGTTTGGCGATCTTCCTGATGTCTTGGTTGTCGTGTTGCTCCCGATTTTGTCTAGCCATAGGCCTAGACGACTTGGGCCAAATTGTTGCTCCCAAGTTTATATCCTTGCGGATACTTATGTCAACTACTGTGTTTGTTCTTTCTTGTGTTAGTTTAATGTTTTTTGTTCTCCATTCTTTTACATCGATGGTATATTATTCATTTCTCATGCTATTACATGTGCTTATTTTATTATTATTTTATAATGGCTTTGAGGTTTTTGTCATATAACGTCAAGGGTCTCAATTCCATTCAAAAACGTTGGATGGCTTTGCGGGAATTTCGATCCTCAGGAGCAGACATTATTTTTGTCCAGGAGACCCATTTCAAATCAACTGGCTCCTTCCGTTTTGCCTCGAGATTTTTTTCCCAAGCCTATTCGGCCTTTGATCCTTCCGGAAAGGCTGGGGTGGCAATTTTGATTAGGTCACACTGCTCCCTTTGGGTTGTTTCCTCCAGGGTTGACCAACAGGGTCGCTTTATTATTTTGGAATGTATGCTTGGTGACACTCCCCTTGTTTTGTTGAATCTATACGCCCCAAATTCGGGTCAATTGCAATTTCTTTCACAAACACTCGCCAACTTAGATTCCTTTCCCATTTCGCATGTGATTGTTGCGGGCGATTTCAATTTGTTTTTTTCCCCCCATAAAGACAGGAAAGTTCTTTTCGAGTCCACACCCTCGAAGCGGCAGTGCTCCTCTTCAAAATCTTTCCGTAGACTGATAAGGGAGCACCGTCTCTTTGACGCCTGGCGGATTAAACACCCCCTCCATAAACAATTTACTTTTTACTCCACCCCTCACCGTAGTTTTTCCCGCCTAGATCATTTTTTTTATCTCTGCCCCACTTCTTCCACTCCTGGTTGCCTCTGAAATCAACCCCATTACCTGGTCTGACCATGCCTCTCTGACTTTAAACCTTTTTTTCCCTCCTATTATACCCAAACCATGTCATTGGCGCCTTAATGAGACCTTTCTTTCCACAGAACATCTTAGGGATGAACTGTCACGGGGACTTGATACCTATTTCACCCACAATGTTGGCTCCGTAGCTTCTTCCTCAACCCTATGGGAGGCTCATAAGGCGGTATTTCGAGGACTCTGTATTTCTATGGGTTCTCATTTAAAAAAATCCTCAGCGAGTGCTAGGGCTTCTCTCATCCATCAACTATCTTTGGCAGAACGACGGTTGTTGGCCAAGCCATCCATTTCTGGGCTCCGGAAGGTAACATCTCTACGTGACCTAATTAAAACTCTTGACTCTAGTAAGTCTGCGCAATCCCTCCTATTTTACGAATTTTCCAACAAACCTCATCGTATGTTAGTCAATCGACTCAAAGCTCAGTCTCCTTCCACGATGCCTGATCTTTTAATCCAACCGAATGGAAGCCCTACCTATGATCCTCAGGTCATGGCATCCCTTTTTGGCTCATACTATAAGAATCTTTATAACTGTTTGACCCCAGACCTTCACCCGCCCCTCACACAGTTATCTTTTTATAATTTTTTTGACCCCCTGTCACTTCCGAGTCTTTCACCCTCAGACATTGCCACCCTTAACGCTGATATTACGCCAGAGGAATTGTTTGACACAATTAAACATCTTCCCTCTCGTAAAGCCCCTGGACCGAACGGATTGCCCTACTCCTACTATAAATCTTTTATTGGTATCCTGGCTCCTCATCTCCTCTCCTTTTATCGAGATGTTTTCAAGGGGGTCACACCCCAGACTGAATTCTCCCGAGCATATATCTCAGTTATCCCCAAACCCGATAAAGATCACTCTATAGTAGACAACTACCGCCCCATTGCCCTACTTAATTCCGATTACAAGATTTTCACTAAAATCTTGGCCAACCGACTGTCTGGAATTATTTCCAAACTCATACAAAAGGACCAAGTGGGCTTTGTACCTGCCAGACACGCTGCAGATAACACCAGGCGATCCATTGATCTGGTAGACTTGGTTAACCGATCCTCCACTCCCGCTATATTATTAAGTTTAGATGCTCAAAAAGCTTTTGACCGTTTAAGTTGGCCTTACATGTTCATGGTCTTGGAAAGATTTGGTTTCAGGGGTCCATTTGTAGCAGCCTTGAAGGCCCTTTATTCTTCCCCCTTTTCGCAGGTCAGATTAGCCTCTTTTTTTTTCACTCCCCTTTCAGATGTCAAATGGTACACGTCAGGGCTGCCCACTCTCTCCTTTACTGTTCATTCTTTGTCTGGAACCATTAGCCATCGCCATCAGGTCGAATCCGGATATTCGCGGGATACGATCCCATAACCATGAATACAAATTATCGCTGTTTGCTGATGACATCCTCCTCACGCTTGCGAGTCCCCATACCTCCTTACCTATTTTGCATAAGACCTTGAAACAATTTGGGGCCATATCTGGCTACAAAGTTAACACGTCTAAAACTGAGGCACTCCCAATACATGTCCCTTCTGGCGTTTTATCCTCGCTTCAGGAAGCCTTTCCCTACCGGTGGTGCACCCATTCTTTAAAATATTTAGGTACTAATCTGACTTCCTCTTACCAATCCATATACGAGGCCAATTTCCCCCCATTATTTATAGAAATTTCTCGTTCTCTGAAACACTGGGATGCCCTGCTCATTTCTTTTCTCGGACGCATTAACGTACTAAAAATGACCGTGTTACCCAAACTGTTATACCTGTTTGCGACTCTCCCCGTTCCCGTTCCTATGTCCAAACTTCACTCCCTCCAGAAATCTTTCCTGCATTTTATTTGGCACAACAAGCGGCACAGGATTGCACGTTCTGTTTTGCTTTCTCCGCGTTCTAGGGGGGGCTTGGGGGCACCGGATATAATAACATACTACTATGCAACTCATCTTCATTTTCTCATGTCATGGTCTACTCACTATCCTCCCAACACGTGGGCTGAGATCGAATCTTTACAATTGTCTCCAGCTCATCCATGCTCCCTCCTTTGGTCGACCTCAGCAGTGGATGTCTCTTCTTTTCGCCACCTACTCCTTGGTCCCATGCACTTTTCTCTGGCTGTTTGGCAGAAATGTAAGGCTAAATTTACACTGGCCTCTGATTGCTCCCCACTGACAAATATCCTCCATAACCCTAATCTTCCAGATAATATGGCCATGTCCCGGATGTCTCTTTGGGTAGTAGCTAACCTTTTTCAATTGCGTCACTTGGTACACCCGGTGACTCGTAAGTTACACTCATTCCCAGATCTCCAGAAAAAAGCTCTTCTACCTTCTCAACACCTATATATTTACCTTCAAATACGCCACTTCTTTTCCACCTTATCACCCTCATTAACCCTGGGGAAGCCTACTTCCTTTGAACGTTTATGTATGCAGGGTCCCCACCAAAGGGGTGTTATTTCTAACACATATAAACTACTTCTAGATGCCCCCTCCTTATCCAGTGACACTCACCTTTACATGCGTAGGTGGTCTCAATTCGTACAATGTGATATTGATCTATTAACGTGGAAGAAAATTTGGGAAAATGCATCTAGATCTTCTGTTTGTGTGGTTTTTAAGGAAAATATATACAAGCTCATGATGTTATGGTACAAAACACCTGAAGTTCTTCATGCTTATAATCCGAATGCTTCTCCTGCCTGCTGGCGCTGTGGTGGAGACCAGGGTTCTCTCTATCATATCTTTTGGACATGCAGCTCCATTACTCCTTTCTGGAAAGATGTTCTCTCCCTGTTACAATCACTAATGCGTACCTCTCTCCTACCTGATCCACTACATTTTTTGCTAGGTCTACCATTTCCGGGTTTACCTAAACCATCCGGAAAACTTGCTGTACATGTTCTGACCGCGGCTAGGAGAAGCATTCCTATGTGTTGGTTGTCTTCTACCCCTCCTTCAATGTCGATTCTGTACAAACTTATTGCTGATGTTAGACAGATGGAATACGTGACTGCACTACATAATTGTTCGTTTGCTGTGTTTGAGATGATTTGGCTCCCATGGGATACCTTCATTTCCTCTATGCCGGCCCAAAATGTAAGGTCCTGATAACCTTCACACTGTTATTTTATGTTTTTGTTGGTCCTGTCCTTACGCAGTTTTGCCATCGATGTAACTTTCTGTTTTGCTTGTTTTCTTTTTTTATCCTTTTTTTTTCTTAAACATACTGTTTGTATATTTTTGAAAATCAATAAAAATTGTTATTATAAAAAAAAAAAAAATATGTGATCCCAGAATATACAGTACGGTCGAAAAAAAAATAATACTGTTTTGTAACACCACAGGCATGTCATTTAAACGATGGGCGTTTTTCCTCAAAACTGCATTAAAAGGACCCTCCTCTTGCTGTACAATATTGTTTAACATGTTTATTTTTAAACAATATTAAATAATATTGTATAAATGTCCCCTCATGGCATTACCAAGATCTGCGTGCTACTTTTTTGATAGTGGCTTGCTTATTAGTTTTGAAAATGGCCAGAATTTAATATCAAAGTTCACCCTAATAGACTGCAGTGGGGTTCGCAGCAAAGTTTGAACATCATGGATTTCATGAACTCACAATGAATTGAATAAGGACAGATTTTTTCATCCATATTCCTTATAATTCCTCTTCAGTTTTGACTCTAGAAGGTGAGGAACTATTTACATATGATTGAATTATTTCAGATTGTGTAATAATTAATTTAAAATGAATTTTAGAATTTATATACCCTTTTTGTAAGTATTGGCTTTATGTTCACTCCATTTACAGAACATTTTCTTCTAAAAGCATTACATTGTATTATTTATGCCTTGGCATTCATTCATTGACATGCTGTGCAATGAATTATTAAAATAAATATAGCTATATTTTAACTTGTTACTCACTTTAAACATTTAATCAAGATAGTTTTAATTTCTAGTGTGTCTTTGCACCTAGCTATATTTTCTACAGAGTATGTCTGTATAGCATACCTAATTTAAAGTGTCTTTTTTTCTATAGAAAAACTCTTCCCTCGAATATCATGTACAGCCCATGGTATGGCTTTAAAAGTTGTATTTAAGTAAAAATAGAACTCCACTTTAACTTTAGTTTGGCCTGTAATCTTAAACAAATCTTCTCTTGACTCTTACTATACAAGCGATTTACCTGTCCAGAGTTCTAGTCTAGTGCAAACACACTTCATTTAAGAGGTGGGTAGATTTGGAATAGGTTACAATCAAGGTACTCTTTGCAGAAGAATATACCCATTGCTGGCAAGAACCACCCATTTCTTGTAGCCCATTGTGTTGAGCTCTGTAATAAGTAGAGATGAGCGAATCGAACCTGGCGAAGTGGAATTCGTTTCGAATATCAGGAAAAATTCGATTCGCATCGAATCCGAATTTTAGCAAACTTCGGGTGCATAAATCAAATTTTTCCCGATCAGCTGGCAAAAGTGTCACTGCAGAGAGCTCCGCTATTTCTGACAGTTCTGACAGTTCATTTACAGCGGTTGAAACATTGTATCTATTTGTTTCCATTTAGGATACAGATGTTTTTATTCAGAAATAAATAGATACAATGTTTCAACCGCTGTAAATGTGAAGGAACTGTCAGAGAACTGTCAGAAATAGCGGAGCTCTCTGCAGATACACTTTTTGCTGTACTTTAATTCTTCTTCTTTTCATTCTTCTTCTTCTTTTCATTCTTCTTCTTCTTCTTCTTTTCATTCTTCTTTTCATTCTTCTTCTTCTTCTTTTCATTCTTCTTCTTCTTCTTTTCATTCTTCTTTTCATTCTTCTTCTTCTTCTTTTCATTCTTCTTCTTCTTCTTTTCATTCTTCTTTTCATTCTTCTTCTTTTCATTCTTCTTCTTCTTCTTTTCATTCTTCTTTTCATTCTTCTTCTTCTTCTTTTCATTCTTCTTTTCATTCTTCTTCTTCTTCTTTTCATTCTTCTTTTCATTCTTCTTCTTTTTCTTTTCATTCTTCTTCTTCTTCTTTTCATTCTTCTTCTTCTTCTTTTCATTCTTCTTCTTCTTTTCATTCTTCTTTTCATTCTTCTTCTTCTTTTCATTCTTCTTCTTCTTTTCATTCTTCTTTTCATTCTTCTGCTTCTTCTTTTCATTCTTCTTCTTCTTCTTTTCATTCTTCTTTTCATTCTTCTTCTTTTCATTCTTCCTCTTCTTCTTTTCATTCTTCTTTTCATTCTTCTCATTCTTCTTTTCATTCTTCTTTTCATTCTTCTCATTCTTCTTTTCATTCTTCTTCTCATTCTTCTTTTCATTCTTCTTCTTCTTCTTTTCATTCTTCTTTTCATTCTTCTTCTTCTTCTTTTCATTCTTCTTCTTCTTCTTTTCATTCTTCTTTTCATTCTTCTTCTTCTTCTTTTCATTCTTCTTCTTCTTCTTTTCATTCTTCTTTTCATTCTTCTTCTTCTTCTTCTTCGTCGTGCCCCGTGACTGCCCAAATGAGTGAAGTGTGCGGTGATTCTAAGATCGACGGCACTCATCTGCATGTCATACTGACTGACAGTATTATTTCTCTTCCCCAGCAGACTCCAAGGGCATTTAAATTAAAGGTACAGTGTTCTGCACTAATATAAAGCCTAGAAACCCTTTTAATAAGTTAAATTTGCGGCGAATTAATTCGCATCGAATCAAATTTCTCCCGCAAATTCAGCGAATCAGCCGAATCAAATTTTTGAATAATTCGCTCATCTCTAGTAATAAGCAAGGAATATTTCACTGCCTCATTAAAACATAAAAGACAAATTTAATTCCATGAGGTTCTATGTTAATGATTTTTGATTCACACAAGAATATTGCAACTTTTCTTCTGCTCAATCCTAGATTACAAGCAAGATTTTATCATACTATAACATGGAAGTTTTGTCTCTCCTTCAGGAAGAGGTGCAGCCTGGGAGAGATTATCTCTCTCCTTTCATTTATCTATCTATGTCTAACCTCCACTTTTTTTCATTTTCTCCCTCTCCCATTGTTATCTCTTCCTTCTACATGCTTTTCCAAAAAAAAAAAAACCCATGTCAGTACTATGAGGCAAAATATGGTATGCACGACCTAACCAAGGAATGTGTGATCTTTTTCTCAAATATTTTTAAGCCAGACTTCTGCAAAAACTTCCTGCATTGTATAATATGCCACGGAATGTTGTTTCTTTTGTCCATTGTGAAATGACTAAATAAAGATTAAAAAAAAAATGAACCTCCAGGCATAGGTAACAAACAAGCATGAGGAAGAGATGGAGTGCCAGGATGCAATAGTTTAGCAGTGTTCTGTAAGTGATTTATTGAGATTTGGTGATATGCCACCTCTAGCAGCTCTTGTACACAACACTGTTTGTAAAAGCTCTAGAGCTTTGGTTACTCTGTGGCTTTAATACCATTGTTCCTACTCCGGCCAGTAAATGAGAAAAAATATATTTGAATATCTATATCACTTTTGATAAGTGAACCTCCTTTATAAGTAGAATTTACTTTTTTTTTATTTTAATGAATAGACTTCATGCACTGACCATTGCACTATTGGTTCCTTTTTCTGTTGCACTTTTTAAGTGGAACCAGGCTACCCTATGGCAAGATGTGTTAATGAATGTCAGCAGAGAAAAAAATCAGGCCTACTACCCTTCCAAGGCTGTGTGGAAGAATCAAATGGACAGAAAGGCTCAGAAATAAAAAACATTTAGCAATTTACTATACTATATATTATATACTATAAATTGAGCTATAAAATATTGTTGGAAGGTTGAATAAATCTCATATGTGTATTTGATTTGTGTATTTGGTTCACCTTTAACCACTTGCCCTTCAGAGGATTTACCCCCCTTCCTGACCAGGCCATCTTTTGAGTTACGGCGCTGCATTACTTTGACTGACAAGTGTGCGGTCTTGCAGCACTGCACCCAAATGGAATTTACGTCCTTTTGTTTCCCACAGATAGAGATTTGTTTTTGCTATAAAACATATCCAGTAGAAAAATTAAAAAAATAAAATTTCATCATAAATTTAGGCAAAAATGCATTCTGGTACATGTCATTCTGAGACTGTGTGGGAACTGACTAACTGCCACTGACATCCCATTGACACTAATACAGTGATCAGTGCCAATAAAAAACACTGTACTAATGACACTGGGCAGGAAGGGGTTACCATATGGGGTGGTCAAAGGGTTAACTGTGTGCTGTTTTACATCATGTTCTGTGTGTGTTTTACTTGGGAAACATGTTGCTGTGTATTTCTCTACTGTGCAGAGAAATACACAGTAGCATGTTACTGCAGGCAGGAGAGAAACCTGTGCTGTTTACACACAAGTCTCTCCCCTGTCAGTGATACTCGGTGATCGACGGGTGCCAGTGGAGAATCTCTGGCCGGGACCTGGTGATTGACATATAGCCCCCAATTACGTATATATATGTGACTTTGTGCAGCCCTGCCGTTCTGTAGAAGTACTTCTGCTACAGGGCTGCGGGCAACTGGTTAATTCATGTTTTTACTCTCACCTACTAATAATTAACCTGTGTATTTTTTGTTTACCTTCACACCACAAAATTAAAGAGAAGCAAATGTGTATATTTCACAGTGCTTAGTTAGTTGCAGTGAGGTAAACACGCATTTCTGTGTGAGTTTCCCACACCACATGGGAATACGTCTTCTACAGACACGTGTGGGTGCTAATAACTGTTAATGGCACCCCAAACTATCTAGCAAATGTGTTCATGTTTGTGGCCACCAAAACGCACGGTACCACAGTACCATGTGATTTGGAGTGGCACAATTTTAACAGTCATGTCTACCATACTTTTTGCCTGTTTCTGCGAATTTGGCAGCCAATGAGTGGGCTGTCAAAAACACGCCTCACAGGAATACACACATTGTGGTGTGAACAGGCCCTTAACCACCTCTCGCCCGCCATATAGTAAAGTAATATGATGGACGCAAGGTGGTTCTCCCATTCTGGGAGGACGTCATATGACGTCCTCCCATTCTCACCGCGCATGCGCGGCTCAGGGAGCACACAGCGTGGTGATCAGCGGTGCATTGTGTCCCTCAGACACAGCGGATCACCGATCACAGAAAGAGCTGAAGATGTCGGCTCAGTCATGTGATCAGCTGTGTCCAATCACAGCTGATCACATGTAAACAGGGAAATGCCGGTTATCTGCATTCCTCTCCTCTAGAGCTGTCACGCTGACGGCTCGAGAGGAGAGGAGAGCCGATAATCGGCTTCCGCGGAGGGGACATCTACACTGATCATCAGGGCACTGATGATCAGTGTGCCTTGATAATCAGTGTAGCCCCAGCAGCACCACCTGTCAGTGTCCATCAGTGCCTTTTGTCAGTGCTCATCAGTGACTCGTGCCAGTGCCCATCAGTGCCACATCAATGCCACATATCAGTGCCTACCAGTGCACATCAATGCCACATATCAGTGCCCATCTGAGCTGCCTTTCAGTGTCACCCATCAGTGCCAGTCAGTGCCACCTATCAGTGCTGCCAATCAGTGCCACCTATCAGTGCCAGTCAGTGCCATCTATCAGTGCGCATCAGTGCCGCCTATCAGTGCACATCAGTGCCACCTATCAGTGCCTGTCAGTGCCACCTATCAGTGCCAGTCAGTGCCGACTGTCAGTGCCGCCTAACAGTGCCAGTCAGCGCCGCCTATCAATGCCAGTCAGTGCCGCCTATCAGTGCTGCCTATCAGTGCCATATATCAGTGCCATGTATCAGTGCTGCCTTTCAGTGCCCATCAGTGCCACCTATCAGTGCCTCTTCATCAGTGCAGCCTATCAGTGCCCATCACTGCAGCCTCATTAGCGCATATCAGTGAAGGAGAAAAATCACTTATTTACAAAATTTTATAACAAAAATTAAGAAAAAACGTTTGTTTTTTTTCAACATTTTCAGTGGTTTTTGGTTTGTTTAAGAAAAAAAACCCCAGATGTGATTAAATACCACCAAAAGAAAGCTCTCTCTGTCACAAAAAAATGATAAAAATTTCATATGGGTACAATATTGCATGACTGCGCAATTTTCAATCAAAGTGCCACAGCGCTGAAAGCTGGAAATTGGCCTGGACAGGAAGGGGGTATAAGTGCCTTGTAGGCTAGTGGTTAAAGCTGACTGCCTTATTAAAAAAATGTACAAATATAAAGAGCTTGTAAAATTTTCATACTCTTTGTGTATTTTTTACAGATCTGTGCAATAATCCACTGTTAACCTTTGTGTCTGTGCAGGAGATTCCTGTAGTCACTGCTAATCTCTTGCCTTGTGCACGGTGATTGGTCTTGTATCCACACTCTCCTCTAGTTTTGCGCAGGCAGCCTGTAGTGAATAGGCCTGCTGAGTCCTTCCCAGAGTTCTGCTCTTTGCACAGACTGTGTGTATTACAGTGATGAGATCATTGCTATTTTGCAAGTTAATATCAGGGTTTGCAAAGGCATTTGGTGCATAAAAAGCAGATGTATATCTTTTGCAGCCATTGAGGAATTTATTTAAATAAATGTTTTGTGTCTGCAGTTCAACTTTAAATACAAGGCACTAGCTATGTGTTGTTAACCACTTCCCGTCCGGCCGCTGTTTATAAACGGCAGGACGGGACACCTACAGGAGCGGGTTGCCGTCTCTAAACGGCACCTTGCATCTGAGGCTCGTGCGCGGCTCCTAGAGCGCGCACCCGCGAGCCCGATGATCGCCGAGTCCGACGGACACGGTGGATTACGTGACATGGTATGGGACCAATGAAATCGGTCCCATACCATGTGATCAGCTGTGTCCAATAAGGACACAGCTTAAGTGTAAACAAAAGCCGCATGGTGCGGCTTCCGCCTCTTTCTCCTCTCACGGAGTTGTCTGTGAGAGGAGAAACAGCGAAGAAAAGGGCTGTAGCTAACTGCCCTCCACCTCAGTGACACCTGATCGCCCCTAAAGTGTCCCTGATCGCCCCTAAAGTGGCCCTGATCGCCCCTAAAGTGGCCCTGATTGCCCCACGTGTCCCTGATCACCCCAATAAGTGGCCCTGATTGCCCCAACAAGTGGCCCTGATCGCCCCCACAAGTGTCCCTGATTGCCCCCACAAGTATCCCTGATTGCCCCAAGTGGCCCTGATTGCCCCAAGTGGCCCTGATCGCCCACAAGTCCTGATCGCCCACAAGTGGCCCTGATTGCCCACAAGTGGCCCTGATCGCCCAACAAGTGGCCCAGCAGTGTCCCTGATTGTCAGTGTCCCTGATCACCACATAGTGGCCCAGCAGTGTTCCTGATCGCCACAGTGTCCCTGATCGTCACAGTGTCCCTGATCGCCGCAGTGGCCAAGCAGTGTCCCTGATCGTCACACAAGTGGCCCAGCAGTATCGCCGCAGTGGCCAAGCAGTGTCCCTGATTGCCACGCAAGTGGCCCAGAAGTGTCCCTGATTGCCGCAGTGGCCCAGCAGTGTCCCTGATCACCGCAGTGTCCCTGATTGCCGCACAAGTGGTCCAGCAGTGTCCCTGATCGCCGCAGTGGCCCAGCAGTGTCCCTGATCACCGCAGTGTCCCTGATTGCCGTACAAGTGGTCCAGCAGTGTTCCTGATCGCCACAGTGTCCCTGATTGCCGCACAAGTGGTCCAGCAGTGTCCCTGATTGCCGCAGTGTCCCTGATTGCCGCAGTGGCCCAGCAGTGTCCCTGATCGCCACACAAGTGGCCCAGCAGTGTCCCTGATCGCCGCACAAGTAACCCAGCATTGTCCCCGATTGCCGCACAAGTGGTCCAGCAGTGTCCCTGATCACCGCAGTGTTCCTGATTGCCGCACAAGTGGTCCAGCAGTGTCCCTGATCGCCGCAGTGGCCCTGATTGCCGCAGTGGCCCAGCAGTGTCCCTGACCACCACACAAGTGGCCCAGCAGTGTCCCTGATCACCGCATTGGCCCAGCAGTGTTCCTGATCACCACACAAGTGGCCCAGCAGTGTCCCTGATCACCGCATTGGCCCAGCAGTGTTCCTGATCACCACACAATTGGCCCAGCAGTGTCCCTGATCCCCACATTGGCCCCGCAGTGTTCCTGATCACCACACAAGTGGCCCAGCAGTGTCCCTGATCGCCGGATAAGTGGTCCAGCAGTGCCCCTGATCACCGTAGTGTCCCTGATCACCGCAGTAGTCTAGCAGTGTTTCTGATTGCCACACAAGTGGCCCAGCAGTGTCCTGATCATCGCAGTGGCCCAGCAGTGTCCCTGATCGCCGCAGAAGTGGTCCAGCAGTGTCCCTGATCGCCGCAGTGTCCCAGCAGTGTCCCTGATCACCGCAGTGTCCCCGATTGCTGCATAAGTGGTCCAGCAGTGTCCCTGATCACCACAGTGTCCCTGATTGCCGCAGTGGCCCAGATCACCACACAAGTGGCCCAGCAGTGTCCCTGATCACCACACAAGTGGCCAGCAGTGTCCCTGATTGCCGGACAAGTGGTCCAGCAGTGCCCCTGATCACCGCAGTGTCCCTGATCACCGCAGTTGCCCAGCAGTGTTTCTGATCGCCACACAAGTGGCCCAGCAGTGTCCTGATCATCGCAGTGGCCCAGCAGTGTCCATGGTCGCCGCACAAGTGGTCCAGCAGTGTCCCTGATTGCCACAGTGTCCCTGATTGCAACAGTGTCCCTGATCGCCACACAAGTGGCCCAGCAGTGTCCCTGATCACCGCAGTGGCCCAGCAGTGTCCCTGATCACCATACAGTGGCCCAATCAGTGTCCCTGATCACCTTACAGTGTGCCTGTTCATAAAGTGTCCCTGATCTCTGCCACACCAGTGGATCCTGTTCACTGCCATCGTCTGTGAGGAGAGAGATCCAGTACAGCTAACTGTGAGTAATTTTCAGCCTTTGCACAGAGTTTACACACACTCACAAAACATTGCCAGCCACCTCACTGTATCTCTGATTTTTGCCCAACAGTGACTAGTGTGAACCAACTGCAGCCAGATATCTGTCCCTCACTGCAACACCATCCTGATCACTGCCATACCAGTGGGTCCTGATCAGTGTCAAAAATATGGCCAAAAGATCATATACAAGCGAGGAGGCATTTCAAATTCTGAGTATGACAGATGAGAGTGACGGAGAACTTAAAACATACCTTGGGGTGTTTGCTTTCCAAAATGGGGTCTTTTTGTGGATAATTCCATTGTCCTGATACTCCAGGACCTCCAAAACAGCAATAGGTAGTTAAGAAATTAGATGTGCGATCTTTGCCCTTAGAACGCTAACAGGTGCTTATTGGATGTGGAACCCCTCTATGTGGCCAGACTGTGAAAAAGTCTCACACATTTGGTATCACCATATTCAGGAAGAGTTAGAGAATGTGTTTTGGGGTGTAATTTTAAGTATGCCTATGCTGTGTAATAGAAATATCTCATAGATTGACAACTTTGTGTAGAAAAAAATACATTTTCATTTTCTTTTCGCATTTTCCAAAAACTTGTGCCAAAAAGGAAGTCTTCAGAAGACTCTGCATGCCTCTTAAAACATACCTTGGGGTGTTTGCTTTCCAAAATGGGGTCATTTTGTGGATAATTCCATTGCCCTGATGCTCCAGGACCTCCAAAACGGCAATAGGTAGTCAAGAAATTAGATGTGTAATTTTTGCCCTTAGAACGCTAACAGGTGCTTATTGGATGTGGAACCCCTCTATGTGGCCAGACTGTGAAAAAGTCTCACACATTTGGTATCGCCATATTCAGCAGGAGTTAAAGAATGCGTTTTGAGGTATCATTTTAAGTATGCCTATGCTGTGTAATAGAAATATCTCATAGATTGACAACTTTGCGTAAAAAAAAATACATTTTCATTTTCTTTTCACATTTTCCAAAAACATGTGGCAAAAAATGAAGTCTTCAGAGGACTCCCCATGCCTCTTAAAACATACCTTGAGGTGTTTTCTTTCGAAAATGGGGTCATTTTGTGGGTAATTCAATTGTCCTGGTGCTCCAGGACCTCCAAAACTGTGATAGACAGTCAAGAAATTAGATGTGTAATTTTTGCCCCTAGAACGCCTAAGGGTGCTTATTGGATGTGGGGCCCTTCTATGTGGTTAGACTGTGAAAAAGTTTTACACATGTGGTATCGCCATACTCAGGATGAGTAGCAGAATGTGTTTTGGGGTGTAATTGCAAGTATGCCTATGCCATGTGAGAGAAAGAACTTGTTAAATGACGACTTTGTGGGAAAAAAAAAAAATTTTTTTTACTTTCATCATTTCCTTAAAAAATTGGCAAAAAATGACAACTTCAAAAAACTCCCCATGCCTCTCATTAAATACCTCAGACTGTCTACTTTCCTAAAAGGGGTCGTTTGGGGGGTATTTGTACTGTCCTGGCATTTTAGGGCCCCAAGAAATTATATAGGTAGTCCGTGCATCAGGATTGATACATTTTCAAATATATCAAATATATATACCGTGGTCTGTGGACTCTATAACTTTCACAAAGACTAAATAATACACACTGATTTGGGTTATGTCTACCAACAAAATGTAGCACAATGGATTTTGGCCTAAATTTATGAAGAAAGTATATTTATTTGCAAAATTTAGTATCAAATACTAAGAAAAACATGTTTTTTTTCAAAATTTTCAGTCTTTTTTCATTTTTCTAGCAAAAAATAAAAACCCCAGTGATGATTAAATACCACCAAATTAAAGCTCTATTTGTTTGAAAAAAATGATAATAATTTCATTTAGATACAGTGTTGTATGCCTGAGTAATTGTCATTCACAATGTGAGAGCGCCGAAAGCTGAAAATTGGCCTGGACAGGAAGGGGGTAAAAGTGTCCGGACAGGAAGTGGTTAAAAAGTTGATAAAAGTAATCCAAACTAAAATAAATTAGACTTTTAACAAGATGTGTATTCTGATAAAATTAATTCTGAAAAAGTAATGCTAAGTAAATACCAAGATATGTCTCATAATGTGCAGTACTGCCTTTGTTTTCTGATTTTATGTTTACTTTAGCAAAGGAAAACGGAATAATAAAAACACATCACTGAATAATAATAATTCAGTATTTTAAAAAGGCATTTTTTTCACATTCATAAAAAGTTCCATAATATATGAATTGTACATTGCTTATTTTTCTGCTGACTTAATTTGGGCTCCTAATGTTATTTTAATGGTGTTGCTGTTCCTCGAGCAAAGCACAAACTTTGCACTAAAAGATGGGAACAAGCCTCATTCATCGTCTAGTTATACTTGAAAATAAGGAAAATATTTTCTGTTATTGAGATGTGGGTGTGTTGTAAAGTCAAATATTTTATTTTAATATAACACTGTTGCATTTTTAATACATATTTGGTTATGAAAAAGTGTACATATTTCTACTATAATTACATAAAATAGAAAGCTCTGAAACAGTTTTAATAAATCTAACAGAATGGAGTTCTCTTGCTGTACAAACAACTATCTACATAGGATGTCATCTATAGGTACTGCACCTTTAACATGAACATTTTCAATTTAAACTGCCTTTCTGACTACTTTTAATCAAAAAAAGACCAAGAAAGTGAGCAGTGCACATTTTTATACTTTTTTTTTAACTGACAGAACAAACTGTAAACATGTAAATGCAATATATTTTAGATTTCACAAACGTGTGAAATGTTGATATGAATGACTTACTATGTGTAAACTTGGTCTCTGTAAAAATATTTGTTATGGAAATCTAGTTTACAAATGAAGCAGTATAATTCATTGTGGTATTTCTGAACATAGCTTTGAAGGAGTAGGATAGTTACAGAACAATGGAATCTCTTGTGGAATCTACAGAACTGATGTGTCAGGAGCGTGTAAACATTCCTGTTCCATGACAGCTGCTCATCTCATTCCAGCATCTTGGTTTTGGCTGTGATAAATTTTCCCTGTCTGTTTGTCCACCTAAATGGTGATTTATGTGGTCAGTCTCTGGGTGGAGACCTAACCTGATTTAAGCCAGCTAAGCTTACAGTCTCAAGCTTGTGATATTGTGTTTGTAACACATTCTCCAAGGTTCCTGATGTCTGCCCTGCCTACTAATTTGGATTCCTTCATTGATGACCACGGATTGGATATAGACTACTCTCTGAAATTTGAGAAAAAGGAGAGAAGTGCCTCTAAGTGCAGTAAGTCTTTTAATTCAAGTCTAAATGTAGAAACACTCACATGTGTGAAGTAATCATAAGCATAAAAACCGTGGTTAACAATCGTTAACGGAGGGGTGGTAACCCGGGTGAAGAGCCGTCATCTTACTGCGATGTGGGGAGGTCAGCTCTCGGCTGGAACAGCGTGGTGGCTGGAGGGGGAACAGCGGTGAGGCCGGCCTTCATGCACGTCCTCCCTCAGAGCCGGATGGAACGCACGCTGGAACGTAGCGGCGGCGTGGCCGTGATGACGTCAGATCCCAGGGTGCACTGCGACGCGTTTCGGAGCATGCACTGGCCGTGGAAGGCAAAAGTGCACTCCTTTTTCAAGCAGGGGGAGGTGGATGAACAGGGGTGAATATATAGGGAACGTGAGTCTAATTGATCAATTAACCAATTATTGACCATTGCTGTCAGGTGAATAGTGTAAAGTCATGGATGTTAACTGGGGGGGTAAAGGAAACCAAATGGAAAAAAGAGAGCATATAATAAATAAGAAAACGGAAGACGAAAGAAAAATGATGAAAAAAAAAAAATTATATTCTGGGAGATTAGTGGGGTAAAATGTTCACCTTGCAGCACTGGCACATCAATTATGTAACAGTAGTGAGCAGATATTTAGTGGTAATACAGCATGATTGCAAGATGATAAACATATTGGTAATAATACATGCAGATGACATTATAAAAAGTAAATTACATTGTAAAAAATAGTAAAAAATAGAATAAAATATAAATAATGAACAAAAGGTTATAAATAATAAACTAAAAATTGGATAAAAAAAAAAAATTCGATAAAAAATTCTATTAAAAAATTCGATAAAAAAATTTGATTTAAAACAAAACAAAAAAAAAAATTTATAAAGAAAGGGAGGGGGGAAGTATCATTGTGAGTGTTGAGTGGCTGTGAATGGGAGATTGTAGTGTTTATAGTATAGTGTTAATGTCTAATTCCTCGTTGAGTCAGCCTGGGGACAATGTATCTAATGTAAATATCCAATAAGTTTCTTGTGAACAGAGTTTTTTGAAACGATCAGACTCAGAGAGATTGTTGTGTATGGATTCTAAGACCCATACTTGTAGGCAATCAGTGGATTTTTGGTGATATTCAAGGAAGTGGCGGGGGACGCTATGTTTGTCTTTACCATCTTCAATAAGACGTCTGTGCTCGCCAAACCTGGCGCGGAGGGGTCTGATGGTGGGTCCCACATATAGGAGGCCGCAAGGGCCGGATATACAGTAGATCACATGATCAGTGGAGCAGTTGTAAAATTCTTTGAATGAATAGGTTTTTCCTTTTGTGGTGAAGTTTTTTTGTCCATGTTTAACGAATTGGCAAGTTTTGCATAGCGCTTTGTTGCATCTATACATGCCGACAATGGGTATGAGGCAGATTGTGTTGGGTGTGTTGGTGGGTGGGTTGTATTTGCTGGGGGCAATCTTGTTTTTAAGGTTGATGGCTTTGCGGTAGGTGTATTTTGGTTTTTTATCTAAGATGTCTATTAAATGTGGATCCTGTAGTAGTATCGGCCAATGTCTATTGATGATAGACTCCATTTTGTGAAAGTTGTTGTGGAATTTGGTTATAAATCTGACCTGGTTGGGAGGCTGTGTGTTATTGTGTGTTTGGGGTCTACTCTTGTGGTAGAAGGAGTGGGCCTCATCTACTAGCTTGTGTGGGTAACCTTTGTCTAGGAATTTCTTTATTAGAAAGTCACTCTGGAGATTGTAATCTGAATCTGTGGTGCAGTTTTGTCTGAGACGACAGAATTGTCCTTTAGGTATATTTTGGATCCATTTGGGGTGGTGGCAGCTGTTGAAGTGGAGGTATGAGTTGCCAGATACGGGTTTGAAGTGGTTTTGAAATTACCACTAAATATCTGCTCACTACTGTTACATAATTGATGTGCCAGTGCTGCAAGGTGAACATTTTACCCCACTAATCTCCCAGAATATAATTTTTTTTTTTTTTCATCATTTTTCTTTCGTCTTCCGTTTTCTTATTTATTACATGCTCTCTTTTTTCCATTTGGTTTCCTTTACCCCCCAGTTAACATCCATGACTTTACACTATTCACCTGACAGCAATGGTAAATAATTATAATTGGTTAATTGATCAATTAGACTCACGTTCCCTATATATTCACCCCTGTTCATCCACCTCCCCCTGCTTGAAAAAGGAGTGCACTTTTGCCTTCCACGGCCAGTGCATGCTCCGAAACGCGTCGCAGTGCACCCTGGGATCTGACGTCATCACGGCCACGCCGCCGCTACGTTCCAGCGTGCGTTCCATCCGGCTCTGAGGGAGGACGTGCATGAAGGCCGGCCTCACCGCTGTTCCCCCTCCAGCCACCACGCTGTTCCAGCCGAGAGCTGACCTCCCCACATCGCAGTAAGATGACGGCTCTTCACCCGGGTTACCACCCCACCGTTAACGATTGTTAACCACGGTTTTTATGCTTATGATTACTTCACACATGTGAGTGTTTCTACATTTAGACTTGAATTAAAAGACTTACTGCACTTAGAGGCGCTTCTCTCCTTTTTCTCATCTACAGAAGTTGCTACAGCTTATTTGGAAGCCTTGCCCTCAGTGCCACACGGAATCCTACGCTCTTCATACAGTAGCCACTAATACCACCATCACCCCATACTACCATTTCCCAGGACTTTGCAGTGTTTGCGCTGTTACAACCCTTCCTCATTTTTTCTGAATCATTTTGTACTCTCTGAAATTTGCCTGCCTTTCAACTGCAGATTTGACCCCAACTATTCTGAACCTTGCCTGCCTTGTACCTGGACTGTCATTGAACCACTCTGCCTGTCTGCCAACCCAAGTACCTGTTTGCTGTCCTCAGTCTGCTTCTGCCCCAATATGATAGTCAGGCACTATAGCATTGTGTGTAAGACCTGGGGGCAACTGAGTACTGATAGGCCTGCTTGCCTTATTGGAAAAGGGGCTGCTATAGGTAAAGAACACTGAAGCCAGCTATAGTGCCTGTCCCCCTCCATTAGGGGTAAGTGTGACATGATGCCAGCATTACTACTACTGAAGCAATAGAAAGTAATACAAACTAAGTAAGTATTTCTTTATTAATTCTATTTTCCAAAACGTTCAGGGGCCCAATGTTTCCTAATAAGTTAACTCAGAGTGCATGTCCTCTTCCTATACATATTTGTAAATTTTCGACAAGTTCGTTAGTCTTAAACAGCTATGTGAATTTGTGGGTTGTCAATCTTGCTCATCTTTGTCACCCTAGCAAAAAGATGATACTACTGCACCTTGTTCTTGATCTGGGAAAAACAAGGGTGGAAAAAGAGTACAGTATCTCAAAACATGTTTTTCCTCTGCTGGGGCATCTCACTCAATGTTCATTGATGGTGAGGATGATGATGAAAAGTCTGATAAAATCTAGAGTTGGGGAAAGGTTGGGGGGACATATTAGCTGTGTGAATAGTGATAATAAAACCAAAGAAGAGAGATAAAAGAGGGCTCTATATACTGCCCTACTTTTCTATTAAGACCCACTTCCTTCCTGAAACCATAATGTGCCTTCTTGAGTCCATTATAGGACTTGCTGCTAATAGTGACTACCAGCTTCTACTAATGTACATTAAGCTCATGCCAAAATTGGAGTGTATATATATATATATATATATATATATATATATACAGTTGCAAGAAAAAGTATGTGAACCCCTTGGGATTACGTGGAGTTTTGCATGAATTGGGCATAAAATGTGCTCTGAACGTCATCTAAGTCACAACAATAGAAGAACACACTCTGCTGAACATAATACTACACAAACATTAGATGTTGCCATGGTTTAATTGCACATAACATGTAAACATTTACAGTGCAGGGAGGAAAAAGTATGTGAACCTTTGGACTTAATAACTGGTTGACCCTCCTTTGGCAGCAATAACCTCAACCAAACGTTTCCTGTAGTTGCAGATCAGACCTGCACAACGATCTGGAGTAATTTTGGACCACTCCTCTTCACAAAACTGTTTCAGTGTAGCAATATTCTTGGGATGTCTGTTGTGAATCGCTCTCTTAAGGTCATGCCACAGCATTTCAAACGGGTTGAGGTCAGGACTCTGACTGGGCCACTCCAGAAGGCGTATTCTGTGCTGTTGCAGCCATTGTTTTGTTGAATTACTTGTATGCTTGGGGTCATTGTCCTGTTGCATCACCCACCCTCTACGGAGCTTCAGTTGGCGGACAGATGGCCGTATGTTTTCCTGCAAAATGTCTTGATAAACTTTGGAATTCATTTTCCCATCAATGACAACAATCCGTCCAGGCCCTGAGGCAGCAAAGCAGCCCCAAACCATGATGCTCCCTCCGCCATGTTTTACAGTGGGGATGAGGTTTTGATGTTGGTGTGCTGTGCCTTTTTTTCTCCACACATAGTGTTGTGTGTTCTTCCCAAACAACTCAATCTTGGTTTCATCTGTCCACAGTATATTTTGCCAGTAGTGCTGTGGAACATCCAGGTGCTCTTTTGCAAACTTCAAATGTGCTGCAATATTCTTTTTGGACAGCAATGGCTTCCTCTGTGGTGTCCTCCCATGTACTCCATTCTTGTTTAATGTTTTCCTTATTGTAGATGTGTCAACAAAAATGTTAGCATGTGCCAGAGATTTCTGTAGATCTTTAGCTGACACTCTGGGATTCTTCTTTACCTCATGCGGCATTCTGCGCTGTGCTCTTGCAGTCATTTTTACAGGACGACCACGCCTAGGGAGAGTAGCAACAGTGCTAAACTTTCTCTATTCGTAGACAGTCTGTCTTACCGTGGACACATGAACATCAAGGCTTTTGGAGATACTTTTGTAACCCTTTCCAGCTTCATGCAAGTCAACAATTCTTGATCGTAGGTCTTCTGAGAGCTCTTTTCTTCGAGGCATGGTTCACATCAGACAGTGCTTCTTGAAACCAGTAAACCAAAAAGAGGTGTGTGTTTTTTAAGGGCAGGACAGCTGTCAGCAACACATCCAATATCATCACACTGATTGGAGTCAAGGTTGGCTCACTCCTGGCTCCAATTAGCTCTGGGAGAAGTCATTAAGCTAGGGCCTCACATACTTTTTCCTCCCTGCACTGTGAATGTTTACATGTTATGTGCAATTAAACCATGGCAACATCTAATGTTTGTGTAGTATTATGTTCAGCAGACTGTGTTCTTCTATTGTTGTGACTTAGATGACGTTCAGAGCACATTTTATGCCCAATTCATGCAAAACTCCACGTAATCCCAAAGGGTTCACATACTTTTTCTTGCAACTGTATACTGTGTTTACACACATATGTCAATACTGCTGCCACTCTGCTAGCAGTTACTTCTCATTTACCACAAACTCTGAAGTGCTGAAGGGAGATGTTACACTATTAGATTTGCTTAAAGTCCAACTGTAGCTATTACAAAACAGCTTCTCAAGAAGAATGTGTAAGTTTCACTTGTCATTGCTGTCATCTCTATTTTTATTCTTGTTCAATAAAAACAGTCAAATATATGTGATGCCAAATACAATGGCATAGTGCCATCAAATTGATAGTATAGTTTCTGTTTTAAATTAAAATAACAAACATTTTATACTTACCTAGTTTGCCCCAAACCTCTTCTTCTGCCCCCCCCCCCCCCACTAGTAAGCTTGGCTCCTTCACTTCTTTGAGTGCCCCAAAACAAACTGCTTGCTATGGGGGGCCCTCTTGGGACTCCATCCTGAGCCAAGCTTTGTGTGTTCATAGACATGGTCCTGTCCCATGCTCCCTCCTCATAGGTTTTGAGTGCCAATAGCTCCCACTGCTCTCAGTAAAACCCAGAATGCAGAAAGAGAGGAGAGCGGGTCTTCCAGCAGGCACAGCACATGATTGAGAGAGATGTCAGGTAAGTGTTCTGGAAGGTAAAGACTCATGAAGGTTTTTGTACCTTAATTCAGAGAATGCATTAAGGTAAACAATAGATATATTTGTTATCTTTAGAACCAGTTTAAATATTATTTGATATTCCAAACCTATTACAGAGGCACATAAAACTGTGTTCATGATTTAAACTCTTTACAGATAGTCTTCCTAATAGGACATGAATCAAGAGCTCCAGTGATGCACCTATCAAAGCATCTTGTTTTTTGAGAATGCTAAATGTTTAGACCAAAAGCCTTATCTCCAATAAATGTATGCAATGCAGGTTTTAGAATGTTTAACAAAATATTTACTTGTATGCAATGAAGAAAAATATATTTTAAAAGCTTCACGAAATCTCTATTCCTGAACTGAATATGCATAGCCTTATGCTAAACTCTGAATAAAAAGCAAACCACTACATATATATTTGTAATGGCAAATATAAATCCATAACTAACACCCTATAAATACCCTCAAGCCTTAGCAAGGTATGCATTCTTATTCAAATTGCAAAACAATGTTGAGATTGTAAGGTCAAAAAACAGTAAACAGAAAAGCAATTATATAGTTTTACCAATATGATTCTCACAGTTGTTTTTTGTAAGTGAAATTGGGATATTGTAGCCTGTGGTTATATATAACCTGTTATGTCAAACCAAAATATATTAACAGATGGAAGAGTTAACACTGGATGTTAATAGCAACAGACGTCTTTGTTAAAGCCAAAAGCATTAAAAAGTAAATACAAATTTAGATAAATAGTAGTTTATTAATATTCTTCCTAAATGAAAAGCATACTGTAATTGTCTTGCAATTTCACATGTAATTTACATCTCAACTTTGGTTTTTATTTTTTTGTACCAAATTTTCAAGCTATTTTTCTCTTGATATTTGGTTTATTTGAATATTATTTATAATATATATATATATATAGTAGAAGGAGCCAAGGATGCGTCATGGAGGGGCGTTTTTTTTACTGCTTCTGAGAGGTTCTCAGCCATAGCTGAGAGATTTCAGGGAGATACTGACAAAAGGGGAAATTGGTTAGCAGTTTCTCCTGTGTTTTTAGTTTGTTGTGGGTCCCTGGAGTCTGGAGACTTTAAGAGTTAATGGGAGAGATGAGTCTCCAACCTCTCATCCTGGGAGACAAAAGGTTAATGGGAGGAGAGGTATGGTAAGGGCGTAGCCCTCACCTAGTGGGGGAGGGGGGGGCTGTGGGAGCTGTATGTAGGAAGACACATGGCGGACACATGAACAGTGTCTGCTCCTAAACTGCTGAGCCATTTTTGCCGGAGTGGCTAAGCGCTGTGTTTGACTCTCAGAGGAAGGTGAGCACACAGCCCTGGAGTGACAGTGCTGTGGAATGACCTATTCTGTGGATGGCGGTACGCCACAAAGATTATTTCTGTGTGAAGGACTATTATCCGGCTGCTATGGGTTTTTATTTCTTTTTTTTTTGCTGCTACAAAACTGTTTTTGTTACCATTATTTGAAAAATAAAGACTAACCTTGATTTCACATGGCACTAGTGTGAGCGTAATCCCCCAGAATATCACAATATATATATATATATATATATATATACATATAGTGCTCAGCATAAATGAGTATACCCCTTTTGAAAAGTAAGATTTTAATCAATATCTCAGTGAACACAAGAACAATTTAAAAATTGTTTGACAAAACTGAGTTTTTTGGAACATTTGTTTAGCTCTATACATGAAAGTAAGGCTAATAATATAACTTAGATTACAAAATGTTCAGCTTTACTCCAATTTATTGATGCAAAAATGAATACACCCCACAGCAAAAACGATTACATCTAGTATTTTGTATGACCTCCATGATTTGTAAGGACAGCACCAAGTCTTCTAGGCATGGAATGAACACCTTGGCGACATATTGCAACATCTATCTTTTTTCATTCTTCATGAATGACCACTTTTAGAGCCTGGATGCTGGATGGAGAGTGATGCTCAACTTGTCTCTTCAGAAATCCCCATAGGTGTTTGATTGGGTTCAGATCAGGCCATTGAACCACTTTCACCCTGTTCTTCTTCAGAAATGCAACAGTGACCTTATAAGTGTGTTTTGGATCATTGTCATGATGAAAAAGTGCACAACGTACAAGTGCATGGAGTGATGGTAGCACCTTCTCTTTCAACATAAAGCAGTTCATCTGTGAATTCATGATACCATCACTGAAATTCAGCTCCCCGGCACCATCAGCACTCATGCAGCACCACAAAAGGACACTGCCACCACTATGTTTCACTGTAGGCACCATGTTTTTTCTTTGTACTCTTCACCTTTTCAACGCCATACAATTGTGAAGTTATCAATTCCAAAAACATGTATCTTCATTTCATCACTCCAGAGTACAGTAGTCTTTTTTTACAGCATAGGCCCTTGCAAATTCTAGGTGGGCTTTTTTGGGCTTTAGAAAAGGCTTCCATGCATACCATTCCTCTGCAGTATATTCCATATTGTGCCATGGGAAAAATACCCCCAGTTTGGCTGTCAATGTCTTTATCTAACTGCAGTGAACTTGCATGGTGATTTTCATCAAACCTTCTCATCATATGATGCTCCTGTTGAAGTGTTAACTTCCATGGACAACCTGGATGTCTCTGTGAGATTGTTGCAGTTCCATGTTTGTTAAATTTTTGTATCACTTTTGCTACAGTATTCTGACTGATAAGTAAAGCTTTGTTGATCTTCTTGTAGCCTTCAACTTTCTTCTGTAAAAAAATAATTTTCTTTCTCAGGCCTTGTGACATTTCTCTTCCATGTGGTGCCACAGCATGAAATGGGAAGGGGTTTTCTTTATTAAGTAAATATACTTGTTTGCAATCAATGGCTTGCATTTGTGGGAGTATTTTGTAGTATAGTGCCCCATAGAAAATGTTGATTCTGAAAGGAAAGTAAAGGTTTTCTGACAAATCTGACTGATTTATGCTGAGCACTGTATATATATGCCCCACAATTTAAAATCCTCTGCTGAGCCAACTGAACTCTCAGTTTTGCACATTTCACTATCAATGTCCAATAACCCCTGTGGGTGCCTCTCATTAGTACCTCAAGGGGAGAGAACCCTGTGGATGACTGGGGAATGTCTCCAATAGCAAACATCCAAAAATGTATTAGATAATCGCAATTGTTTCTGTCCTTATCAATCATCGTACTTAACATCTGTTTTAATGTTTTGTTAAACCTTTCAATGAGCCCATCTGTCTGCGGAAGTACATTGAAGAACCTAGTTGTGTCACCTTAAGAAGTTTGCAAAGCTCTTTAATTACCCAGGATGAATGGGGTGCCTTTGTTGGTTGGGACTTCTTTGGGAACGCCCATATGACTGAAAATATGAAGTAGCTATTTGTTTTGGTTGAGGTGCTTTGGAGAAGAATCACTTCTAGCTAACTGGGTGTATAGTTTGTTATCACTAAGATGTGTTGATGCCCTCTAGAGGACTTCAACAGAGCCACCCACATCTGCAGTGATCCCCACAAAAGGGACCAATGATAGGAAGTGGAACCAAAGGCTTATGGAACTGTGGCATTTGTGTAGATATCTGATATACCAGACAGGAAGAACAGTACATTTCCACTTCCTTAGGGACCCCAGAACAATGGAACCAGTGTACTATTCTCTCTCTTTTTTCAGCTTCAAATGCTCCCCAAGGGCCAGTTCTAAAACCACCTTCTGGTAAGGCTTGGGCACCACCAGTCGCTCAACAGTTTCTTCTGCCCTCTGTGAGAACTGTTTATTAGGTTCCATTCAATGATTAAGTATGGGAGGGCAACCCTCTTGCCTGGGTTAACTAATTTAACATCTATATTCACCACATTCTCCCTTAGGAATGTAGGTTCCTTTAATTATTTCAGTGGCAGCATTTTCTCTGTGTGCTTCCAAATGAGCAAACTCAAGAGGTTGTTGTTTCTCTTCTGATGATGCAGGCTTCTCCATAGGCCTCGTTGTTTTCCCTGCTTACACTGACAAAGGAAACCTAGGAAAATCCTCACAAGCATCAGAGGATTACCTAGGAATACTGCTCTGAAGAAGCAACTGATAGTGGGTCTGTGCAAACCCCAAAGTTCCCAGAATTGTGGAAAACCCCTTCATACAATGGCATCATGTGGTAGTTAGAAAACCAGACCCACCTGAAAACACAGGTTACCTAGGGAGGTCTCAAAAGACAGTGTTGACATATGGTACTTTCTAGTGTCCCATGTACACAAATAACTGCCATTTTTCTAGAGTGAGACCTCTGTAGGCCCTAATTTATGTTTTATCAATGCTACCAGGCTACTGAATTCAATAATAAAACAACATATTTACCATCTATACACATTTTGCATACATGTTTTTCATGTCTCCTTTTTGCAGTGACTGACATCTCTCTCTGAGAAGGTCACAGTGCATTGTCTCATCTACAACTGAGCAATTGCCCCTACATGTCCCTCTTCCCAGCAGCAATAAGAAATTATCCTCCTAGCCACCTTTTACAAACTTGGCCTTTCAGGCTTCTCTTGTCAGACATTAGGCGGAGTCTCCACAGAACCTTTAGGTCCCCCTTTTCCACTCTCTACAACCCCATCCCTGGGTGCAGTCTAACCTGTAGCTGGGGATGTATAATATTATAATGTGCCCAACCTAAAATGTGAGTATGTGAGATGTAGAAAAGAAAAATATGTGAACATTCAATTACATATACCACTACAATAACAATATATGAAATTTGAAATCTACTGTGAATCAGACATAAACTGTCCCAACTGCAAAAATAATTCCTTATATTAGGATACAGACAGCGCTATCATCCACCATATATACAGTACACCAATATCCTCAATACTTATTGTGCAAATTTATTGTTAAAAAAGTATTTCCATTTAAAATTAAGTTCTCAGTGCAAAATTCAAACCAAAGAATAAACGTGTGTTGCGACAAGATGTGCTCTCTCCTCTGTGCCCCTAGTGTACACACTGCACTCACCAGATGTGGCTGACCCCTTAATAAAAAAGGAAGTTAAATTGCACTTTGTTGCCAGTGTGTCATGCGTTAAGTCCCTCACCCAGTTGTTATTTGACCTTGGTTTCTTTAAGGTCCAGCCGCTGGCTCCTAAGTTTTGTGGCCTTTGAAGTTCCCCTGTCCATTTAAGGAGCTCAGTAGTGACAAGCAGTATGTAGTGCAAGCATCAAAAGAGAATTAGGGAAGCCTTTCTTAGTATGTACACTGCTCAAAAAAATTAAAGGAACACTTTAAAAACACATAAGATCTCAATGGGGAAAAATATCATGCTGGATATATTGCTATGGATTGGATAATGTGTTAGGAATTTAAGGATGCCCCATAGTTTGATGGAAATGAAAATGATCAACCTACAGAGGACTGAATTCAAAGACACCCAGAAAATAAAAATGAAAAAATTATGCAGCAAGCTAGTCCATTTTGCTGAAATTGCAGCAACTCAAAATGGTACTCAATAGTTTGTATATCACCCCCACGTTACAACATCAGGTCTTGCACCTAATGAGACGAGGGATGGTGTCCTGGGGCACTTCCTCCAAGATTTGGACCAGGGCATCACTGAGCTCCTGGACAGTCTGAGGTTCAATCTGGTGGCGTCGGATGGATCGAAAGATGATATTCCAGTGGTGTTCTATTGGATTTAGGTCAGGCGAGCATGGGGGCCATTCAATGGTATGAATTCCTTTATCCTCTAGGAACTGACTGCATACTCTCGCCACATGAGGCCAGGCATTGTCGTACACCGGGAGGAACCCAGGATCCACTGCACCAGCATAGGGTCTGACAAAAAGGCAAAGGATTTCATCCCGATACCTAATGGCAGTCAGGGTGCCATTGTTTAGCCTGTAGAGGTCTGTGCATCCCTCCATGGATATTCCTCCCCAGACCATCACTGACCCACAACCAAAATGGTCATGCTGAACGATGTTACAGACAGCATAACATTCTCCATGGCTTCTGCAGACCCTTTCATGTCTGTCACATTTGCTCAGGGTGAACCTGCTCTCATTTTTGAAAAGTACAGGGTGCCAGTAGTGGATCTGCCAATTCTGGTGTTCAATGGCAAATGCCAGTCGAGCTCTATGGTGCCAGGAAGTGAGCACAGGGCCCACTAGAGGATGTCGGGCCCTCGGGCCACCCTCATGAAGTCTGTTTCTGATTGTTTGATCAGTGATATTCACATCAGTGGCCTGCTGGAGTTCATTTTGTAGGGTTCTGGAAGTGCTCATCCTATCTTCCTTGCACAAAGGAGCAGATACCGGTTCTGCTGATGGGTTAAGGACCTTCTAAAGCTCTGCCCAGCTCTCCTAGAGTAACTGGCTACTCCTGGAATCTCCTCCATGCTCTTGAGACTGTTCTGGGAGACACAGCAAACCTTCTGGCAATAGCACATATTTATGTGCCATCCTGGAGGAGTTGGCCTGCCTGTGAAACCTCTGTAGGGTCCAGATATTGCCTCATGCTACCAGTAGTGCCACTGACCCTAGCCAAATGCAAAACTAGTGAAAAACAGTCAGAACCGATGAGTAGGGAAAAAAATATCAGTGGCCTCCACCTGTAAAACCACTCCTGTTTTGGGGGTCATCTCATTGATTCCCATTTAGTGCACCTGTTGTTAGTTTCATTAACACCAAAGCAGCTGAAACTGATTAACAACCCCCTCTGCTACTTAACTGACCAGTTCAATATCCCAGGAGTTTGTTTGCCTTAATGCTTTACTCTGATTAAAAAGCGTTCCTTTATTTTTTTTGAACAGTGTATGTATGTATATATATATATATATATATATATATATACATTTTTTAATTCTTCTACTTGTTTTGATGACAAAACACGTAGGATAAGGCTGACATATTTTCTGCTACCTGGAATGCACGCTGGAGAGCAGGGAGGTGGTTTATGTTTCACTTTGGCTTGAGCTCATTTTATCTATGTAAGTGTACTACTGTTTTTTAAGAGAATTTAAATTAAAAATGGTTTGGTCTTTCCACTATGTCCACAAGTTTGTCTGCTGTTATCAAATTTCCATTGCTCACCTATTTTTGTAAGGCAGTAGGAAGGGACCTCATAAATTTGTTCCCAAATTCTGGTCCCGAAAAAGTTTTGAGCTGCAGCCATTTTCTGGTCAGATCATATATATATATGTGACTGGGATGGTTTTCCAAATCAATAACTCCAGTTATGTAACATGCTGAGGAAGGGCAGCCAGGTTTACACCTAGCTATAGCGGAAAAGAAAGACTGTGTGTGCTATATGTCCACATTCCAGAAAATCATGTACAACTCTGAACAGAATATGTAGTCATGGATTTTTGTGTGGACATACAGAACAGAATCCGAGTACCGTAAAAGCAACAAAGTTATTTTTACGGTACTCAGTTTCTCTTCTATATGTCCACACAAAGTACATGACTATGTATTCTGTTCGTTGTTGATTAAGGTTACACCTAAACTTGGAGCATGGGCTCCAGATCCTAGAAAGACTTTTGGGATTCTTCAGATAATAGTGGCCCACCAGTCCAGCTCACTGTTCTTTAGGCCAACTTTTTCTTTCAGCCGTCCTTTTAATAGCAGTCAAAAACACTTTGGGGTCTTCATCTGCAATTATCTTTGTCAACATGTGGCTTATCCAAAAAATAGTATATTACTAGAATCACTTCTGTCCTTGTCCTGCTGTCTGTGCTGAAGCGGCTTCATGATGCCCTCAGTTAGCTGTTGGTATTTTTGTTCCTGTTGTACAAGCAATTTCATATGGTAGACCTCTGCCTGTTCCAAACCTTGCTCCTTGGCTGGAAGGCCCTGTTTCTGGGCAACAGATTTCTATAGTTGGGCCTGTTGTTGGACTGCAAGGCTGTGTTGTAATTATGCATTTGTCTGCTGTTGATTTGCATTCACTTGTTGATTTGCATTTGCCACAGCAAGATGTCTCAGAAACTCCCTCATGCTGATCTTAACTACATCTGTTTACACAGATGCATGATACCTCTGTCATATGTGAGGAATTATCTCAGCAGTGGGATGTGACTCCCTGGATGAGTCTAAAGCATAGGTAATAGGAAAAACAGACAGCAAGCATTGGTAAAAACACATGTGCGGTTTATTTACAGTCTTTTATTTACAGAGACATCAAAACAGCAAAAAAACAAAACCAGAAAATAAATCATTATCACTTTGAGTGACTTACTAACTGGGCCCTGATTAACCATCCTGGAGCAATATATTTTGTGCTATACTATGCAAATACTATACTTCATCTCTGCACTACTGAAAAGTTAATAGGAAGCCTGACCTTTATAGGGAAGGGGCTGGCACATCAGAAAACACCATTACTGGCCCTTCTATGTTATCTAAACACAGTTCAAATGATAGAAATTGCTTGATAGTTTATTGGTTGTTATATACAGTATATTTTCCAGAACTAAAAAAAACTAGATTTCAGGTCAGACTCATGGTTGACCCAAACTCAAACCCAAACCTCATCTTTATTCATGAATAAAGGGGTTAAAAAATGCTCAGTTAGGATTGCGCTACTTGCTTATATGCTGTATACCACCAAATGGTATCTCATAACAATTAATATTTTTTCTTGTCTGCTGCAGGCGTTGCGGTACTTTCTTAAGCAATAGGCTTTAAACAGTTTTTACTTTTTGTGCTAGAATATGCTCAGTGAGGTAGTGGTTCCACTTCAAAATGCTTTTGTGTTTCTGTGTGGTTGTAAGAGTGACTTGGAGAAGAATCTATGGCCTGTATTGGTCCATTTATCCTGATATCCATGGAATGGATATACACCCAAGAAAGTACCTTGATGTTTGAACTAGGCACAGACATATAAAAATGATAAGCATGTTTGAATTCCTTAATTAATAAACATACATTTAGTTTAGCTGTAGGTTGGCCATACATTATGCAGTTTTCTTTCCTTCAACCATATGTTGTAGGAGAGAAAATTGCTTGATTCCCCCATCAACACAGTCAGCGTTGATAGGGGAATCCCTTGCACTTCTCTATTATATTCAGACAGTGGGATGTTTCCCCGCCATCAAAATACAATGATCACTGCTGTTGGCTATAGTCAGCGGCATAGATCAAACGAAAAAAAACCCCAAAAGGATGGTTGTACTGAAGACATGCATCTGAACATCAGAGCTAAGGTGCTTGAGCCTAAGGCTTTATTGTTTTGTTTTTCCTCCTTGTTACGTTTTCATCACAATATAAATAAATGGTGAGTCAATAATATCCTCATTGCTATACCATGACCTTTTCTTGCTTCCTTTTCCTCATTTTGGCTAGCATAAAACACTCTGACCATACATAAAATACTACCCTTTCTAAAATATTATTTTTGGCTGTCTTGCCAAAGTAACCAGCACACTGTGCAAAATGGCCATAATCCTAGTCAGCCTAAAGCTAGCTGAATTAAATAAATTTTACAGATCCTCTATCCACCCTACACAGTGTAGACTGAGGAAATAGTGCAGATATGATTAGATGTAACAGCTATATGGCAGCTGCTTGGCTGACATTATTCTACTGACTTGAATTGTTCAGCCAAAGGGTGTCAAGTGGGAGGAGGCCGTACACTAAGTGAATTTCAGCAATTTCATCAGGCACCAACTGAAATTAGAATAGTGTATGACCAGGAAGGAAGTCAAAATATGATTCTAGTGTCATAAACAGATATATAGATTTTGTTCAGCCAAAATAAATATACTTGCAGTATCTTGGTCAGGATAGTCCTTTCATTTTCCTCACTGTAACTTTCTACTATGACACTATACAATTTCTTTGTTTTCATACAAGTCCTTGACAAAAACATGACATAACTTGGAGCCAGAGACCTTCTTCATGCTTGCAATTCTGTTTGCAACACAAAGTTTAGTGTGCTGTCATTAACATAAGGTAACATAAAGGATAGGCAGTCCTATCTTTTCAAGACCAGTAGCAAGTTAGCAGAAACTGTGAAAGTAGGATCAAATTTTGCTGACCGTTACCAAGATTTGCTTCTGGCCTGAAAAGTTCTTTTAAAATGTTAAAATTCAGAATGTAGGAAAATTAGAGAGTGTACATAAGGTTCCCTGAGAACAGGACAGCTATAACATTAAGACCAATTTACTGGTAGAAATATGCCATGTGTTTTTATTCCTAAGCTCATCAGGTGCAATATGGTCAAGGAATTGGCCCATCTGCTGTGATTTCTAGTTAAGACCAGGATAATAATAATGATGATGATGATGATAACAAATTAGCAATGTTTAGATTTCTAAAGAGCAAACACTTTTCTTCTAAAAATGTTTTTGTTCATTACAATCTGCTTAACAATATTATTAGAGTGGATTGATGATGCCAACATTGCCTATTTTCAAAGAATGCAATCAGTTCATACAAAAACTAGATCTATAGATTTGCAGCAAAGAATATGTGTTTCGTGTATCATTGATGTTCTTTTTTATAGTGTTATGCAAAACATTACTACTCCCAGAAGCTTTGGCTATATTTGGTTGCTCTGAACTGGAATAGTGTTAGATCTGCCAGTTGCACATCTCATGAATAAAATATCTGTGATGGCATTGATTTTGTATTTCGTATTTCATTTTATTTTGAACTCTGTATGCATTTTATTCTAATTCTGCACTGATGCCATTGAAATACAATTGGTATGATGACTGTTTCTTATTTGGCCTCTAAGTTCAAATTCCCATGGAACTTTAATTGAATTTAACAGTGTCAGTACCATCAATCAAGTTTGTTTGTATTTCTAACTCATGTTTTAACCAACACAAAGCAAAAGGAAACAGTATTTTCTGAGAATACAAAGGGAACTTCACTTTTCAGGCTTGATGTGGTGAGGCTCACTGCTGACGGTTATGTCTAATTGTAAATCACAAAACATGAAAGTAATATTAAATTGTGTGTGTGTGTGATTTTCCTTTTGTAGGTACACTGAAAAGTCCTCCATATCTATAGCAAACAAGTGTTAGAATGTTTTTTCACATTTCTGAGAAGAACAGATTGTTACAGACATTGATATACACATTGCAGATCCTAGGTAATGTGCTAACAGCTGCACTTTTTGGGTGAATTTTGAAGTTTAGAAGCTGATATTTACAACCACAGTCAGAGTATTAACCAATTCTAATTACTTGCACTTCTGAGGATTTACCCCCCCTTAATGACCAGGCCTCTTTTTGCTACTCGGCACTGTACTAATTCAACTGATAATTGCGCGGTCATGCAATGCTGCACCCAAACAAAATTTACGTCCTTTTTTTCACACAAATAGAGCATTCTTTCGGTGGTATTTAATCACCTGTGTGCTTTTTTTTTTTCACGCTATAAACAAAAAAAGACCAAAAATTTTGAAGAAAAACGATATTTTTTACGTTCAACTATAAAAAATATATAGTAAACTCAAAGTTAGTTATAAATTTAAGCCAAAATGTATTCTGCTACATGTTTTTGGTAAAAAAAAATCCAAATAAGTGTATAATGATTGCTTTGTATGAAAGTTATAGCGTCCACAAACTGTGGTATAGATACTGCAATTTACGCCATTTTTTGCTATACAGCGCTGCGCTAGTTTAACAGACAATTGCGCAGTCATGCAATAAGGTACATAAATTAAATTTATGTCCTTTTTTTCACACAAATAGAGCTTTCTTTTGGTGGTATTTGATCACCTGTGCACTTTTTTTTTTTTGCGTTTTGAAGTTTTGTAAAAAAAATTTGTTTTTAAAAATCAATCTTTGCTCATTTCGGTCATAAAAAATATCCAAAAAAACTAAAATTTCATCATAAATTTAGGCCAAAATGTATTCTGATACATGTTTTTGGTTAAAACAAATCCCAGTAAGTGTATATTTATTGCTTTGTGTGAAAGTTATAGCGTCTACAAACTATGGTATAGATAATGGAATTTACACAGCTTTTACTTTCTGACTGCCCATCATATTTCTTGAGGTGCTAAAATACCAGGATAGTACAAACACCCTCAACTGATCCCTTTTTGGAAAGTAGACACCCTAAGCTATCTGCTGAGAGGCATATTGAGTCCATGTAAGATTTATTTTTTTTCCACAAGTTTCTGGAAAATGACAAAAAAAAATTTTTTTTTTTACACAAAGTTGTCATTTAAATGATTTATTTTTTGAAAAAGCCATGGGTATATGTGGAATTACACCCCAAAATACATTCTGCTACTTCTACCGAGTATGGGGATACCACATGTGTGAGACCTTTTGGTAGCCTAGCCACATACAGGAGCCTGAAATCCAATGACCACTTTGAAAGCCTGAAAGTGCGTAACTTCCTCATTTCACTTCCTCAATACCTATCACATGCCAGAATAGTACCAAACCCCCCCCCCCCAAATGACCCCTTTATGGAAAGTAGACACCCCAAGAAATTTAAAAAGAGGCATGGTGAGTATTTTGCAGATCTCATTTTTTTCTCACAAGGTTTTGAAATATAAAAAAAAATAGAAAAAATATGTTTTTGGTTTTTTTCTTCATTTTGCAAAAACTTGTGGCAGCAAATGAGATCTGCAAAATACTTACCCTGCTTCTTATCAAGTTCCTTGGGGTGTCTACTTTCCAAAAAGGGGTCATTTGGGGGGTTAGGTGCTATCCTGGCATTTCAGGGCCTCCGAAACTGTGATAGGTAGTCTGGAAGTATAATGAGGAAATAAAGTCCTTTAAAAGCCTGAAGGTGCTTATTGGATTTTGGGGTCCTGTACTTGGCTAGACTGCCAAAACGTCTCTCACATGTGATACCTCCATACTTGGGAGAAGTAGCAGAATACATTTTGGGGAGTAATTCCACATATACCCATGGCATGTGTGAGCAGTAAACCATTTAAATGACAATTTTGTGTAAAAAAAAAAAAAAAAAAAGAAATTTTTTTGTCATTTTCCAAAAAATTGTGGTAAAAAAAAATAAATTCTTCTATTGATTCAACATGCCACTCAGCAAATAGTTTGGGGTGTCTGCTTTCCAAAAAGGGGTCGTTTTGGGGGGGTGGGCGTTTTATGCCCAGCATTAGAAGTTTATGGCACACATCACTCACTCTTCTAACCTTCTGAAGATCAAGCCTTTTCTGACACTTTTTGTTCACATGAAAATAATCAGTATTTTTTTGTTAGGAAATAAATTTAAACCCCCAAACATTATATATTTTTTTAAAGTAGACACCCTAGTGAATAAAATGGGGGGTACTAAAAATTTTTATGGCACATAATACTTGCGCAGCAATTTTTCAAATGCAATTTTAAAAAAAAATACACTTTTTTGACTTTTAATGCACAAAAACACAATATATTGGCCAATTATTTAGTTAGATATAAAAGATGATGGTATGCCGAGTAAATAGATACCAAACATGACATGATTAAAAACTGTGCATGCCCCGTGCAATGGCAACAAACTGCATACATTTTTAATATCCATAGGCAACCGTTTAAAAGCCTTTAAAAGCTACCATTTTAGATTTACAGAGGAGGTCTAGTGTTAGAATAACTGCCCTTGATCTGACGTTCACGGCGATACCTCACATGGTGCAACCGCTGTTTACATACTGCCACGGGGTCAACTCTTGTGCACACAGGTGTGCGTGCATGGGAGGGGAGCGTTTTTTGGATTTTTTTTTAAGTTATTTTGATTTTTTTTATTATTTTTAGACTGTAACTTTTATTTTTTTTTTAATCACTTTTAATGCTATCACAGGGAATGCAAATATCCCCTATAACTTCAATGGGCATTGTCATTTATTCTTTTTTGAGAAATCTGTTGTCTATCAGACTCTAGATATCTCCTCTGCCCTTACATTATCTAATCAAACCAAGATCGGTGTGATCAGATGATTTCCCAATTTACAATTGGCGCTGTTTATATCCCGCTACTGAAGTGATGAAATGCTTTTACTTCCGAATTCTTAGACTATAGAGATGATTGGCACCACTCTGGTCTCCATTAAGCTCTATGGTCAGCTGGCAGAAACACCGACTGCATTCTCAGGTTCCCCCCGATGGCACGGATCTGCCCGAGAGGGCTATGGAAGGCAATGGGGGGAGGGGGGCATTATATACCGCTGTTTTTAATAGCAATCCTGCAGCTAATTAGCCACTAGGATTGCTTTTACATGAAAGCCGATCGCCGGCTGAAAAAAACAAGCTGCAGCTGTAGACATCATCCTGGTATAACCATTCAAAGTCCAGTGATGTACCAGTACATCGCTGGTCCTTGTTGGGTGTATATGCTATGTTGTTTTTTTTTGTATGCAGCCTGAAGACAGAATGAAACAAAAAGAAGAAATCTCTGCAAGAAAAAGTGTGTGGTATGCCCACCCTGCATCCATCCACTTCTAATGGTGGGCACACATTAGGTCACACTTTGCCACATGCGCCCGAGAGGAGGGAGGGGAGCGGGCGCCCGGCACACAGAAGAGCCGCATTAAAGTGTGTAAAGAGCTGCATGTGGCTCGCGAGCCGCGGCTTGCCGACCACTGTCCTAGCCTAATGAGCTAATACGTTATATCCAAATTTACTGCTGTTATAGCACCAGGACCTGGCAGTCTATTCCACACTTATTACTCATATATTAAAAGTTTATTTTTCAAAGTATAAAGTAGAGGCCTGCTTTAACAAAATACATAGATTTTTTCAGGTTCAAGTGCTGAAAAAAACCTTAAAACATATAACTTATTTTAAAGTTTTGCCAATTCCTTGTCTGGCATTTTGCTTTGAAGCTTTGGATTTTATTCTTTGATCTCTAATACTTATACAATGAAAAGTACTAGAAGCTAGGGGAATTATACTGTACCTATTTAACCCAAATACAGAAATAATTCACTCACATGTCCCATATCAAATCCAGTTTTTTAAGGCCCAAAGCAGTGTGTTACCTAAACTGTGGATTTGTATTGCTATTAAGGTTATATAATGCCATTGAACTGTAGAATCAAATGCATCGCCATTTAACTTTAGTCTTGCACATATAAGCCACTCACTATACCAATTTAAATGTGACATGCCTGTGCAAGCCTTGTTATCTTTTAAAATCACTCAATAAATCAAGCTAATCCGGACTAGCATTTCAGGGGAGGAGCTATGCTCCAATGAAAGCAAACCACTTGTGAGTTAGTGAAAGGACAGAGATCTAACATATACACAGACATTCATTATGCCTTTGGGAATGCACGTGATTGTGATCCAATCTGGAAGTCTAGGAACTTCCAACGCACATAACCAAATCCTGATCCCTTTCACATGTTTGTTTGTCTGTGCTCACAGACAAACACACATGTGAAAGGGATCAGGAACAGCACTGCAGCAAGGAGAGCTAAACAATTTCCAGGACTCCAGTTGGATAACAGTTGCAGAGCAGTCTCAGTTTCAGAGGAGGGAGACTCTTACCATGCAGTCTGTCTGGTCCATTTAAAGGGGGCTTCCTGCAGATCCTGGGTCAATATATGATTCAACACATTGCCCTTTTACTATGCGCATCTGGTGAGTGTGCATTATTATCAATTCCCTGCAAGGATTAAAGTCACATGGAATAATCTGATACCACCTGTGCTACAGGATTCGTGTGCAGCACAATTTTCTGACTGGTGTTTGTTAGACCCTCACCATCATATGAACAATTTCTTTGTTTTATGACTTTCACAGCCACACTTGTTTAATTGCGATCATTGCAGCACTTCCTTCACTCCTGTGTTATCACTTGTATTTAATATCTTCATATTAATAATATTTTGAGTATTGCACTTTTATATATTAATTTTTTTCAGCGCTGCACCAACTTTTGTTATATCAAGGGTTAAGTATAGCATGCTCCAAAGGCATTGATGTAGCACATCCAAGAGACTAAAGAAATCTCTAAGACCAACAGATAAGGAAACAAACAGTAGAGGGTTCTATATAAATGTATTTAAAGCTATTTGTAACAAGCAATGGCAAATGGCAACTCAAGTGAAATTAGTTAAAAAGTGCTTGTCACCAATTCTCTGTCTCGTTTTGGCCATCATCCATATAGTAGGAACAGGAAACTAGAATCCAGTCCAGGGTTTATGTTCACCACTGCTTAGGGTGAACCTAATCACAACAATGTTGAGGAACTAGCTGACAGTTGGCATGGGAACCACAGGAGTGAGATCAAATGCTGGGAGGTGTCAAGGGGGCATGGCTATGCATTTCGTGGCTGCCCTTCCTCTTTCAGTCTCCTGGTTTCTAACATCACTCCTGTTATTCCCACTCTGTCAACTAGTTCCTACTAGCTGCTCTGTGCTACTGCCTCTTCCCTTGCCTGTGCATTGAAATTCCTGCGAAGCTGGTGTCTGTCCCCAATAGAAGTCTTCCAAAGGCAGAATACCCTTTTCATGAGTTGCATATTGACCATGTACAATACCATATGAATATGTGCTTGCCCCCATTCATATGGTCTTAGGGTGGTCTGAGATCTGTTCATTGGCTACAGCTATAGCAAAAATAACTGCCAAGCTATCAGAAATATTGTGGAAATACAACATCCCAGAAAGGGAATGACTGAGGGATGTACTTCACAGGGGAGTTGTTAAAAGAATCTGTTTGTGCATTTGGCATTCAGCAGAGTTTCCAAGTCCATTATCTCCCTCAGAGTAGAAGTAAGGAAGAAAGGCTGAATGGTAGAATCAAAAATATAGTTGTCAAAATGATGGCACACACTGGAAAACCTTGGCCCCCATTGCTCTTTACTCTTTTAGAATGAAACCTCTGAGACATACTGGCCTTACAGAAATATGTCAGAAAGAGTACAATTAGATAAAAACTAGGCAATTTAACAAAAATTCCTCATGATGTTCAATACAAATTTTTTTTTTTTACAAACTGCAAAAACCATTTATACATTTTGTCAGGGCCTGGATTTGAAACTGGGATCTCTACTGTGTCAGGCAGTAACTCTTCTCACTGAGCTACCTGGGATGCTGAACAATACTCTGCCTGATCTATTTGTCAATCCTCGATGAACAAAATTCCACACACTTCCAACTAAAACAATAACTACTACTCGCAAAAGAAAAGTAAAACTTTCACCCTTGACAGTATTTGTACATGTAACTGAACTCTTCTTTAAACATAAATAAATATATCCCAATTTTTACATAAATTAATACATAATAACAAAAAAAAAATAAAAATAAAATAAATGTCCCAAAAAATTATATATCAAAATAAATGTCCCAAACGTAAATGTCCAAAAATGTCTCTGTAAAATTGTCTTTCCAAATTCCTAAGCAAACTCGTATCACTCTTTAATAATCCAATGTGGAAATTCCAAAATTCTTCGTGAACCTCAAAAAATATAAACTTATTATAGTGTGTTACCTTTTAACTGAACATACATACAAAACAATGAAATAAAATAAATGTTTATATATTTTACTACATACCGCTTATTATCTCCTATTTTACCTTATGAGGAATATGGAAGAGTGGCAACAGGAGCATTAGGAAGCTTGGAGAGTGCTACTATCCTCTGGTTTTTGTAACGCCTGTCATTTATTTCCAAAGGGTAATTATCCATTGTTGCACCAGTGGAAGGAGATCACTTTATTTTTTCACTATTATTGAGTTTGAAGTGTTCACTACTAGAGATTGGGGTTATTATCCATTCTCACTATTTGGAGGTGATCACGTATTTTTCATCGTTTGGAGTTGGAATGTTCACTATTTGATTATTCTTACGAGTATATTTATATATTGAGATATTGATATATTGTTATAGATATATTGATTTTTTTTTTCTTTCACGTGTAAGTACACGATATGCAGTTTGCATGATACACTGTTTATTTCACTGTTTGTGAAATACCTGCCCTACCTGCTTTATCTGCTATTGGATTCCACCTTGCTCATTCCCTGGTGGGGTGATCCTGAGAACTGCGACCTGGTACTAACATGCAGCTAAATCCATCTCCAGGAGCTCTGGTGAAAACCGGTTAGTGCTTAGACCCCGCACCTCAGATGAGCCTGTGTCATTTCCCAGGGTGACCTGCCTGTGTACCTATCCTGCTGGTTTCAGGTAAGCCTTACACTGCTATAGCAACTGGTCTCTGAACCTGACCTCTCACTGTGACACATTTGCATTATACTGAGTGTCCCATTTCACAGATAGCAGGTTGCTGTCAAATTATTTTGTAGATAACTCTAATTTATCAGAACAGGCAGTGAAAAGATTCCAAAACATTCATTCAATACCATTGATTTCAATATATTGGCTACCATTAGTTTTTGGCATTGTATGATTACATCAATCTAAAGTACACTCATCTCCATAAGTAAATAACTAGTAGGTTACACCTATATGGGACCTCCTCCCTTTCGAATCCAGAAGGAATAGGCACAAAGAGACTGTGAATCAGGAAAGAAAGTGGTCTTTTCCAATGCAACCACATTGTGACAAGACAACTTTATGTCCCTAACCTCTTTACACTTTAGTCCTATAAAGAAGAATGCCACTAGTTATTTCCTGGTTGTATTGAACATCATACAGTATTTGATTGTTTTAAAAATTTAAATGATGTGATTATTATGATTGGAAATATCTTTTTTACCTATATATCGAATCTAAATTCTTAGGTGCCATCCTTAAAAGTCCTTAATTTTTGTCCTATTGAAGTTGCTTGGTTTGGGATGATAGCACCCTAGTTCTTTGGTCCAGTGTCACTCTGCCTTTCTCTTACCTCATTTTTGAAACCTTATTAGACAGAGCTTGGAACCAAGACATGAATGCCTATTCCACGTGCAGTTAACCACACCCACTTCAGTGAAACTTTAAGGAAAGAAAACTTGGATTCATGCTACACATTGCAAGAAGTTTCTAAAATAAAGTTGAATTCTTTATTTGAGGTTTTTTTTTTTGCTTATTAACACTTCCTCTTGTTCACCCCTGGCATACTAACTCTTTTACTTAATTGCTAAAATCGTGTGCTGAAAAAAGCAAGGCCAGTAATTGTTGGGTATGTTCCAGGTGCGGACTGACAACTCATGGGGCCCCCGGGCAATAGGGGATCATGGGGCCCCTGTGTCCTTGCCCAAACTCAAAAAAAGCCTATAAAAAAGGTACCAGGGGCATCTCATGGGGCCCCCTACTGACCCCGGGCCCTCAGGCAGTGCCCCAGTTTCCAAATGGTCAGTCTGCCCCTAGTATGTTCTCACCAACACAAAGCTAATATTTCTATAATGGGAGTTCCTATCAGCTGGCCACAATATATTTTCACCCCACTAAAGTGTGTCAATGTACTTCTTGAGAACTCTAATGTATAGTATCTATATGTTCACAAGATTGTAAAGCATCCAGAAATTTGTTTGACACTGGGAGAAAGGATAATTTTCTCATTGGTAGGCCAAGCAAATTGCAGCCTAGCCAACATTGTAATCATAACAGTTAGTAGTGATGGTGTGGGTAGGCAAATATCTTTCTCTTATCCAGGAGAGTGGTTTAGAGGTTTAGCAACAAATCATTTCACTAACATTTCCACACAGTCTAAAAGTATTAAAGGGTGAACCCTAGTTGCCAGTGAATTTGACATCTTACATCTGTTGACAGAAAGCATGTGTCTAGCTGCTTTTAAATTGTAGGAGCACCTGTTATATTGGGCAATTTACAAGACACAATTACACCTGAAAATAATGCAGTGTGCCCTCTTAGGTCCCAAACAGAGTTATTTACACAGCAGGACATTAAATGGGCCTGGTTTAATGGAACAGCTGGGGTATTGTAGTAATGGAAGTTATAATTCTACAAACATCATAGAAGAAATTTTTAAACTCAGCAACTACTAACATTTGTGTCCTAAATGATAAATGTTGCCCAAGTTAGGAAAGAAGTATTAGAAAATAATAGGCACTAGATAATCTCACTGCCATCCAAGGAGATGTCTCTGAAATTATTCATCAGATTTATGTATCTACATTGCAGACAACGAAGATGTCATTAAAGTGATTGTAAAGGGTTTTTGTTGAAAATAAACATGTTATACTTACCTCCTTCATGCAATGATTTTGCACAGAGCAGCCTCAATCCTGCTCTTCTGTGGTCCCCTGCCCGTGCTCCTGGCTCCTCCTGCCTTCTGATTGCCCCCTTAGCCAGAAGCTTGATTTTGAGACTCACTGTGTGCATCACACACAGTGTGGCTTCCCCCCCCCTTCTCACTGTAGCCATTGTCTCCCACTGCTCTCATTAAGTCTAGTGAGGAGGGAGAGAGAGAACAGCTCTGTTACTCTTGTGCAGAGTACTAGATCTATTTCAGCCTCAGTTTGGTATTTAGGGGGGTCGATGGGGGGAGCTGCACTTTAAAGGCTTGTTTACAGAAATGCAGAGAATGCATAAAGGTAAAAAAAAAACCTTTATCTTTTACAACCACTTTAAGGTTCCTTGAAAAAGGTAAAGCAGAACTCCGGCAAAAAACTTCTTTACAAAGTTTTGTTGCGGCTTTCCTACTTTCCTAAAGTCTCAAGTCCATCTTCTGGTTGACTCTAATTTCTGAGAAACAGCATGTGCATTTTTTAAATCATAGAGTTAATCCCCTGTGTCTTCCTGTTTGTAAGACTAGTACCTGCTATGCCTTGCATTCCCCCAATCCCTGGTCTTGGCACATCCCTCCCGTAGTTCTCATGTCAGCAGCTGTGATGAAATTCCTGCTGGCTGTAGAGGGCAGACCAGTCTGAACTGTCTAGAGTCAGTGTGCCCTTCCTCCCATCCAATAGTAACAGCTGTCAGCAAGCCTGAAACTGAAAACATTTAACTCCATACATGCCTGACAATAACACAGGCAGACTGGGGTAAAGGATTTCACTGGGGATTCAGAAAGCACTGTGACAGCCCAGCAGGGAGCCAGATATCAGTCATCACTAATAACTGTGCCAATCCCGGGACACACAGGGAGAGGTTAATGGATTTTATGGCCACTCTGTATAAGCAGAGAACAGGGGAGGGAGCTGAACTGCTACACAGACTTAAGCCCATAGCTGCTGAGGAGGGAGCTGAGCCTGTGGCTAACAGTTAACCCATCAATTGCCAGACACCTTTACATTGTGCTACTAAAAGCACCCACTGGTTAACTTAACTGTCTGACAGTTAACCATTTCCATACAGGGCACTTTTACTCCCTTCCTGCCCAGGCCATTTTTCAGGTCTCAGCGCTCTCACACTTTGAATGACAATTGCGCCGTCATACAACACTGTACCCAAACTAAAATTTTATCACTTTCTTCACACAACTACAGCTTTCTTTTGGTGGTATTTAGTCATCACTGGGGTTTTTCTTGCTAAATTAACAAAAAAAGACCGAAAACTTAAAAATAGACACATTTTTCTTTGTTTCTGTTATAAAAGTTTGCAAATAAATAATTGTTCTTCATAAATTTAGGCCAAAATGCATTCTGCTACATGTCTTTGGTGAAAATAACCCAAATTAGGATGTATTTTTTAGTTTGTAGGAAAGTTATGGAGTTCACAAACTATGGTATAGATCTGAATATTGATCAATTCTGAAGTACTGACGGCCAATCTAATTTCTTGAGGTCCAAGAATGTCAGAACAGTACAGATATCCCCCAAATGATCCCTTTTTGCAAAGTAGACAGTTTGACGTACTTCATAAGAGGCATGGAGAGTTTTTTGAAGTTGTATTTTTTTTGTCATAATTTTTCGGAAAATGAAAATATTAAAAAAATTATTTTCCCAATTTCTTTTTACATACTGTCACCAGTGCAGTACAGCATCATCATATAACTGGCATGGAAGTAATCAGGGACACTGACTGGTGACAGTATGAAAAAAAAAAAAAAATTTTTTTAAAAATGTTTTTATTATTTTTAATTTTTTATTACTTTTTTTAAGATTTTGTTTTACATATTTCACTTTGACCAAAGTAGTACAATGTATACTTTGTATACTTTATATAATATAATAATACATTTAATTAAATAATGTAATCAAACCAAAAACACAGAATTTTGAAATATAGCTCTAAGTGCGCACATCTCTGAGATTAGTCGCAAAATCATTTTCAGTGTCTGATGACAAATTTCTGTTTCTGTGACCCCACTGGAGACTTCCTGTTTCAGTGACACCATTGGCGGGAGACTTCCTGTTTCTGTAACCTCACTGGAGGGAGACTTCCTGTTTCTGTGACTCCATGAGAGGGAGACTTCCTGTTTCTGTGACACCACTGGAGGAAGACTTACCCTCACTTCCTTACCATTTGACCTCACTAGAGGGAGACTTCCTGTTTCTGTGACCCCCACTGGAGAGAGACTTCCTGTTTCTGTGACCCCAGTGGAGGGAAAAACTTCCTGTTTCTGTGACTGCACTGGAGGGAGATTTCCCCTCAATTCCTTACCCTGGCACAGGAACAGCCATAAAAAGATTGTCAGAGGTTCAATGCCTTCCTTGCTGTACTTTAAATGTGTTCTTGCCTGTGACCCCATGGGATATATTTCAGGTCATTTCCTGTAGTATGGCTACAGTCGCTGATCAATTCGTTTATCTGCTATTATGGCTGGAAGAGGAGAGATCACATGTGAGGATAGTAGCCACAGTCAGTAATATAAAAACACCAATGGAAGGAGGGAGAATTAAATATTTAAAAAGGTAGACTACATAGAATGAACTAAACATTTTGCACATTCATGCTTCACATTTATAAGAGTGTCACTTAACTATCCTGTTCTGTAATGCTGAGCAATGTGGCTGAAGAATGAGGGGGCGTGATTTATGTTAAGTGGATAAGTGCACATTCAACATGTACAGGCCTAGTGTACACACCCACATTCAATGCAATTCCCAGTGGTGATGGGTTGATTGTAGCCGTATTAGTGCATTTGCGACAGAAACAATTGAGTACTGTCCGTGATACTTTTTTTATTTGCACTAACATACAATTTTGAGGACAAGCTTTCGGGAGTGTCCCCTTCTTCAAAGTCCAAGCAGTACTATTACAAATCACAAAGTTTAAGCAGAATGTTAGAAGGGATGAAAAAAAAAAAAAAGGCTACAGATAAGATACAGCAAAAGCGAGGGGGGAGGGGGGGGGATACTACACTCACACAGAGGGAGTCAAGCTAGCTAATAGTCATAAAACTGTTGGATAATGAGCGAGGAATCCCATGTCCAAATTCAGGCCATTATCTCTTGTGTCAAGTATTTGACACAAGAGATGACACAAGAGATAACGGCCTGAATTTGGACATGGGATTCCTCACTCATTATCCAACAGTTTTATGACTATTAGCTAGCTTGACTCCCTCTGTGTGAGTGTAGTATCCCCCCCCCTCCCCCCTCGCTTTTGCTGTATCTTATCTGTAGCCTTTTTTTTTTTTTTTCCATCCCTTCTAACATTCTGCTAAAACTTTGTGATTTGTAATAGTACTGCTTGGACCTTGAAGAAGGGGACATACTACATGAGTATAGTATCCCCCCCTCCCCCCCTCGCTTTTGCTGTATCTTATCTGTAGCCTTTTTTTTTTTTTCATCCCTTCTAACATTCTGCTTAAACTTTGTGATTTGTAATAGTACTGCTTGGACCTTGAAGAAGGGGACATTCCCCGAAAGCTTGTCCTCAAAATTGTATGTTAGTGCAAATAAAAAAAGTATCATGGACAGTACTCAATTGTTCCAGTGGTGATGGGAAATGCAGTTTCCTCTTACTGCAGAGAGACAGGAGTGGGAATGATGTAATCCCTGCTGTTACACCTCCTCCTTGGCAGAGTAGATGCTAATATTTTTTTGAATTACAATGAAGACTACCTGAAAATTTTGTTAGACTTTTCTCTTCAATGGTAAGGAATTTCACAAATGTATCAACTGTTTAGTGTTTTGTGTATGGGTGTGTACTTGTGAGTGATTTTTTTTTTGCCTATCTCGAAGTGGTGATTAAATACTACCAAAAGAAAGTGTTGACCAAATCTATAGATTATGAAATATAATATTTCTCTGATATGATTTGGTTAACCTTAATGAGAGTTCTTTGACCAAGAGTGAAAGGTTTAACACAACAACTAAAATGTATTAGTGAATAGTAGGGAGGTCTAAACTAACATACCTCAATCTATCTATTTTACAACAATAAGAAAAAGAAAATGTAAAAGATAAAAACGAATTATAGAATATAATACTCATACCCTGAACCCACAAACAGCAAGACAGACAACACATACGACAAGCATGTATACATGTAAAGTGCCAGAGAGAGATCCTGATATTTACCAATGGTGTAGCATGGGGGCCCCCAGGATTGTTGGATCTTCTCCCCTGTCTTCCCCCAAAATCTACCCTGATATACACCTATCTCTCATAGACTTGCATGGGGCCATCCCGACTGTTATAACTATCTAATCCATCTCCCATATCTGACGCATCTCATCCAGGATTGGAAAATTTCCCCATCCCATATCGCTTGCATAACTCAGCCCCTTCCCAGAGCCTCCCCTTTTGGTTTTAAAATTACATATGCCAGGTCATGGCACCGGGGCGTCTGGGTTGAGGCTCTCTTATCCTTTGTTTGGAGGGTACGTTAGTTATGTAAGGTCATAGCCTGGGAAAACTGTGCATTCTCGGACAGATGGTCATCCCCATTGCATAACTAAAGAGAGGGTACTTTGAAGTGGCCATTGTAAAAACAAAGAGATTTAAATGACCTGGTCTAGATAGTTAGGTCAGCCCCATAAAGTCTGAGATAAGGTAGTTAATTTAGTGGTTGTCCCTTCTGGCATAATAGAGCATTCCCTGTGGCACACACATGTTTAGCACATCAAACATTCCTCCGATACAAAGCTATCTAGTAGAATAATTCCTAAAACCTGATCCCTTGTTCCCACATCTGTACAGTACACCTATATCAAACCAAGCTCTGATATTTCTAACTTTGTAACTTGGTTATCGTATTGTTCTAAAAATATCTGTTTACCGTTGCTGATGAAGATTATACATAAACCTCTCAGACGTCAACAGAAAGCTCTGTTTATTGCATTTTTTATTAACCCCTTGACGTCGAGCACACGCAAATTTGCGGCCTCTTGGCGTCGGGACCTTGACGCCGAGCGGCTGCATATTTGCATGCCATTAGAAAATACATATGTGCTGAAAGCGCGCACCCTGAGCGTTCCCAGCACATATGTCCGTGACTCACGGAAAGGTCCCGATCTCCCCTTGCGATCGGGACCTTTTCAAATCATGTTACCACCATGACGGTGAATCACGGCGGTCACATGACCCTAAAACCCCACCTGCCTCCAGGCTTCTGAAACTCTCAAAGAGTCGGGAGGCGCCAGCCCGAAGTGGATAAAGTATTTTGTTTTATGGTTAGGCATGTGTGCTATATCTAAAGCAACTACATCTAATATTGTAAAAAGTCGACAGATGAAGTTACATCTCACTTATAAGAACTTTATTGTACTTAGACAACTAAGCAAATGTTCATCTACTCTCCTATATATACCGTTTGTCATTACAACCACGTTTGTTCCCTGTTTATGAAGTGACTACCTGAAGGGATATTTACAAGCCCCCGGGCTGGAATAGGGGAGTCTTAGTAAGGAATAAATGATGCGCGCATGAGGTTAATTTACTAAAACTGGAAAGTGCAGAATATGGTACAGCTCTACATAGAAACCAGCTTCCATATTTTTTTTGTCAAACCTTAATTGAACAAACTGGAGTTAAAAGCTGGCTACCATGCACAACTGCACCCAATTTTGCATTCTCCAGTTTTAGCGAATCAACCCCACAGTTTCTTTACATGTTTTGCACACTGCTTCTACACCACTTTTTTACACCATACTCAAAGTGGTTATAAAACTCTGCAATGAAATATGAACAAAGCATATCCCTTTATTGCATGTACTTGTCTGAATCCAGAGAACAAAGTGTAATTTCTGTCTGCTGCCTCCTTCCTCTGCTATCTGCATGAGTCACTTCTGACAAGTTTTCCTGACACCAAGAGAAAAATGGTGACAGAGGAGGGCACAGTCTGTGATTGATAGCCTCAGCTCTGCTCCTATGTGCTGTGTGAAGGGGGTGTGTCCCTTCCCTCCTGTCAGCTCTCAGAGCTCTCCTCACTGATGTAACTTCAGCTCCCTGCCCCCGGTTTTTCAGAGCTGAAAGATCCTGTGTAAATTCTGCACTTTGGATGTAGGGGAAACATGGCTATAGATAAAAAGGTACAATTTATGTAGGAGGATTTGTTTCATCTCTGTGTATCACCTGAAGGCAGTCACTTCACTGGTTATATGTAAGGGTTTACAACCACTTTAAAGCTTTGTACACTGTACTCAAAAGGTCCTGTAATCATTGAACACCTCACTCAAAAGATCCTGTCACCTTTGCACAAAGATCCTTTCACATTTGCACACTGTGCTCAAATGGTCCTATCACAAACTACCTTCTGTAACTTGATAGGCAACCTCGGTATCTATGTTATTAATATTACATGCATAAAAGCTGAAAATATGTTAATAGTGGTAGAACAGCATGAAACACTCTGATGTCTGTGTCTGTTATCTTACGACAGTAATACTATTGAATTAGGAACCACTGATCAATTCCTCCACAGGTTTTCCATGAACCTTAAATTTCATAGACACCCACCAGTCTGCCCCTGTTAGCATTTTAGTGCAGAAGTACAAAAAAACTAACTTTTGTTACATAGCAATAGTATAACTTAGTAAAAGTAAAAATATGTCCTTGATCACCAGTCAAGTTTTCGTGCACAGATGCAGTCCATCAAATAGAATGTATTAAAGTCAAACGGGTTTGTTTGCTAAAGGCAAGTAGGCTGTTCATGTACAAGGGAAGATGCACTGCGCAACGGACATTTCCCTAGAGCTTAGCGAATATGGTGACATTTTTCTTTGTAAAGAATGCCCAATTAGGAGCCCAATTAGGAGCAAAGAAAATCAAAAATACAACATTTTCATTGCACGTGATTAGATGATGGATGTCTGCAGAGCTTCACCTCATTCACTAAGCTCTGGGTATAATTCTCTTGCAAAGTTCAACTTCTATGGCACAGTGAACAGTCTATTTGCCTTTAGTAAATCAAGTCCAACAGGTGGGTGTTTAGAGTGCAGTAGGCTTATAATTGCTTCTGGTAGTTATAGAAGCTCCTTTAACCGCTTAAGGACTGCCCTATAGCAGATATACTGCTACAGGGCAGCACCTGTGCGCAGAATCACACGTATATATATATATATATATATATATATATATATGTGTGTGTTTTTGTATTTCTGGGCAGGGAGTGTTTGCGAGCCATGCGCACGTCCTACCCACGCCGCCATTTGCATCCGCGGATGTCAATTACTGGGTCCCAGCCGGTAATTACCCCCTGGCGCCCGGTGATTACCGAGCATCTCCGACGGGGAGGAAGATTGTGTTGTTTACAAACAATCTTCCTCCCTGTCAGCTCAAGCACACTGCTCTGGATAGCTGTGAACAGTACATCTATTCCGATCAGTGTGCTTACAGTGAAGAACACCCCCCCGCCCCCTAGTAAAACACTCCGAACACACAGTTAACCCTTTGTTCGCCCCTCACATTAACCCCTTCCTGCCTAGTGCCATTAGTATAGTGTCAGTGCTTTTTTTTGTAGCAGAATACATTTTGGCCTAAATTTTTGATGAAATTATTTATTTTTTATTTTTTTGCTAGACATGTTTAATAGCAAAAAGTCCAAAATATTTTTTTTTTCTCAAAATTGTCATTTTTTGCTTATAGCGCAAAAAATAAAAAAACACACAGGCGATCAAATACCACCAAAAGAAAGCTCAGTTCGTGAGGAAAAAAAGGACATAAATTTAATTTGGGTGCAGTGTTGCATTACTGCGCAATTGTCAGTTAAAGTAACTCAGTGCTCTAATACAATAAATGGTCTGATCATGACGGGAGGGTAAATCCTCAGGACAAGTGGTTAATTTTTATTATTTGTATTTTTTCATTATTGTTTTTTCAAATACCCTTCTAAACACAGTTCTTTCTTGGTGCATATGGAGTGCACCTTGAATGCATTACAGTAGCAGCTGTTACTGGCTTCTTTTTTGCAAAGCAATATATTCATTATGCCAGCACTGGTGATCTTTTTGGAACTTAATTTTGGTGTAAAATTAAGTTCAATGAACTTGCCCACTTCCCTACTCTCAAAGTCTGAGCGAGTGCAACATAATGTAGGCCAATGTTACCAGCGTACTGCAGACTAAAGCTGTTCATACATGTGTAGACTTTCAGACGAGAATATACGTAAGAAAAGTCGTGCAAAAATTATTTGAACATTCGATGAATGGACAAATGTTAATTGAAAATTGTCTTTTGCGTTTAACATTTGATTTTAAAATGAATGTAATTTCTGAATGATAACCACATACACTGGCTGAATTTGTTTGATCAAGAAGTTTATCCTTCCTGCCCCTGTAAATTTTCCCGTCACTACTGTCGAAAACAAACATCATTTTGACGGCAACTAGAAGTGATGTCAGGGCCCCCCAGAAGTGATGCAGAAGAAGTCATGGAGGAACGGACCATGTAAGACACCGATCACTCAACTGAATAGTTGGGATATACCTGACAGTTCATATCTGCGGTTTTGATGGGCATTGATTTTTGGATGTTTGAGAGTAGATTTGTAACTGGAGAGTGAATAAAGCTATTGGTCATATGGTGTTATACTATTAGCGGCCTTCTTTTTTTGTTATGCTGCCTGAGTGACTCCTTATTGTTATGCTGCCTGAGCGACTCCTAATTCACCATAACGCTGGTGGAGTGTACTGCACTTTATATCTATATGTGGATTGTTTTATGCATTTATATATGGTCATATGGTTTTACGCTATTAGCAGCTTTCTTTTTTTTTGTTATACTTCTTGAGTGGCTCCTAAAGGAGAAGTGAAGTGCATATATTAGATCTGTTATAAGAAGTGTAATCCATGCATCTCCCATGCATTATTGCCTATCAATAAAATGAAGCCAATGTGAGTCGGTGAGTTTCCTGCATGTTGGGGAGTGAATTGCATGCATCACACAAGGTGAAATGAGATACTATATATCACAAGGATCTTCAATTTGTTTGGACCTAGTTTTTATTAAGTTCACATAGGAATGTTGACACCATAGCACTGGTGGAGTGGACTACACTTTATTTCTATATGTGGATTGTTTTATTCATTTTATATTTGTGTATATTTTTTATTTGAGTGGATTCATTGTATTGATAGGTTGCCTGAAATTATTTTTGCATATGGATTGTCATACAGTGCCCCCTCATATCTGATTACTAATTAGAGGTCAGGTGTGTTGATCAACAAAATAAAAATGTTAACTACTGTGATCTCACTGAAGGTGAATAAATATCTGTAAGTGTTACCGTGTTACACTCAAAGGTCAGTTGGCATGAAAAATAGTAAAATGTATGTTTGTCTTTTATCTGCATTTCTGTAAAAAACTGTCCAAGCAAGTGCAGTTTCAACATGACATACTATCATGCCCTTAGCATAACTTTGACTGTCTGATCCATAATTTTAGGGTACATATGACTGTACCTTTAAAAATAGAAAATCAAATTAATGCATTTGTATTTGAGTTCCATAGTTACTATTCATTAATGTTGGTAATATTTGGTCTTTATAAAATTTTAAAGTAGGTAAAACTGATGTTTCAAATCTAATTGATTAAGTTCATACTGAATAATCAGAAATTCTCTATATCTGCGTTGCAGCTTCAAATCCCATACACCACTAAAATCAGTAAAGGTACTACCTTTTCATTTTTAGTAAAAAAAAATGTGTCAATGATTAACCCTGCAGAGGTCCTAGTATGAAGGTGTGACAATTTAATTCCCGGAATGCCCTTGGTGTACCACACAACCATTTGTACTCGAGTGTGTTCTGACATGTTCTAACTTGCATTCACTTGGACCGCAGACCAGTTGAAGCAGTCTTTACAAAGTAGTAATAACACATGTGTGCTGAGCTGTTGGTGGAAAATGAGTGACAAGAATTTGGAGCAGTGGATTGTCTTCAAATTTTGTGTGAAAATTGGCAAAAGTGCAAGTGAAACTTTAGCTCTGTTACAACAGGCTTATGGTGAACATTCCATGAAAAAATGTAGTGTTTTTGAATGGCATAGGTGGTTTAAGAAGGGGCGGGAAGATTTCCATGGTGACGCAAGAAGCGGACAGCCAAAAACACAAAGGAAGGATGCAAATGTAGACAGTGTGCAAACCCTGGTACACTCAGATAGAAGATTGAGTGTGCAAATGATGGCAGAAGGACTGAAAATGAACAGGGCTGCAGATTCTAACAGTGGGTTTGGGAAAGAGAAATATGTCTGGAAAGCTGTTGCCTTGAATCTTGACAGAAGTTCAGAAAGAATATTGGGCACAATTCACTAAGCAGTATATTAGTGGGGTTCCCCACTGACAGCTGAATGTAAAAGAGGCAATTAAAAAAAATAATAACAAAACTGTGTGCCCCCCCCCCCCTCCATCCATACCAAGCCCTTTGGGTCTGGTATGGATTTTGAAGGAAACCCCTATGTGAAAATGTAAAAAAAAAATGGTGTGGGGTCCCGAGCATGCAGCCCGGCAGGTCAGGAAAGGGGGAACGAGTGAGCGCTATCCCTCCTGAACCATACCAGGCCACATGCCCTCGACATGCTCCCCCCCCAAAGCACCTTGTCTCCATGTTGATGGGGAAAAGAGCCTCTTCCCCACAACCCTTGACTGTGGTTGTGAGGGTGTGCGGGTGGAGGGCTTATAAGAATCTGGAAGCTCCCTTTAGCAAGGTGACCCCCAGATCCCAGCCCCTTTATGTGAGGGCATGTGGCCTGGTATGCTTGAGGAGGGGGTTTCACTCATCCCCCCCTTTCCTAACTTGCTGGGCTGCATGTTCAGACAAGGGTCTGGTATGATTTTGTGGGGACCCCACGTCATTTTTTAATTATATTTTAATTGCCGGCAATTTTTTACATTCAGCTGTCAATGGGGAACTCTGCTGACAGCTGATGACTCATAGGTTGTTAGGGACTCCACGGCCACCCACTCCTTAACTTTAATGCAATGTTTTCTACCTGTTATGCTGGCACACTGGATATTGGTTATTGCTACTGCGTGAGTTCCCACGTTCAGGATTCTGCGCTTGTTTGTGCCTTCCCACCTCCCACACATGGGATGCTCTGCCCTGGTGGCAGTGACTCTCCTTTGACGAACTTCTTTTTGTAGGCAGACTTCTTCCTTCCTCTTTCTCATCTTTCTTTCCCCCCCCTTTTTTTTTCCTTTTCCTACCCCCTTCTTGCCCACATCCCCTACCCTTCCTCTGCCCTCCCTCCCCTAGCGTAGGGAGTAGGTGACCTCAGTTCTCTTCCTACCTGCATAATGGCCCTTAAATTTCTTTCCTGGAATGTTAAGAGGTTGAATACCAGCTAGCTGTCTAGCTGAACTCTGGAGACACAGGGTCCATATAGCCTATCTTAGGCTTACCACTGTCCGTCTTCATCCTCCAAATCCACAGGGATGAGCATTTTTATAAGCAAAAACTCTTTCCTGGCAGTTCCTCAATGAGCACCAAGGCAAATAGAGAAGGTTCCTGCTTCTGAAGGGGGGGGGGGTGCTTAACTCCCAAACATTCACCCTTGTGAACATCTATCTTCCCAATACAAACCAACTTTCAATACTGGAGACTTTCTTGCATGCCCATGCTCCTTCCTCAAAAGGCACCCTCGTTTTAGTGGGAGGGATTTTAATCTCACCTTAGACCCCTCTAGGGACTCCACGGCTCATCCTTGGTACCCTGGGGAGAGCAACTTCGCATTAGGGATCTATTGCATGCTCATCAACTGGACGATATTTGGAGAATTATGCACCCACATGAGCGTGATTACACTCTCTATTCTTTCACCCATGGTTCTTGCTCCAGAATTGACTGGTGCAACACTGGGCGATTCCTATGATCTCTAAGACAACTATTGGGCACATTATGCTCTCTGACCATGCTAATTTTCCTGGAACTTGTCCCATCAACTTCATCTGCACGCCTCCCCGAACCTGGTGAAAGCTTTTTGTGACTTTTACCTTAAACTCTACAACATAGATCTAGCCTCTCCCTCTGGTCCAACTTGTCCTTCCCTCGAGTCCATCCAGGATCTACCCACCCTTACTCCTGAGGACCAGGAGACACTCTCCCAGCCCTCTCTTACTATGGAAGAATATGCTGCGGCCATTGCTTCTACACAATCTGGTCCCCAGGCCGGATAGATTCTCTCTGCTTTACTATAAAACATACCACCCCACTTTATCACATTCTTCAATGCCATCCATACAGTATCCCAATAGACATGTAAGGTGCTTCTTTTGCTGTGATCCCAAAACCTGGAGAAGACCCACTGATGTGTTCCAATTATCGACCTATATTCCTTCTGAACAGTGACATTAAACTCTTTACTAAAGTTTCATGCCTCCCGGCTGAATGACCTGATGCAACATCTCATTGCGACTGACCAAGTTGGTTTTATCCAGATGAGAGAGGCCAAAGAGAACATTTGAACACTAAATGTTATCGAGAAAGCAAAGAGATCCTTTATGCCTCTTACTCCTGTCCACTAATGCTGAAAAGGCATTTGATTGGGTGGACTAGAGGCTTCTTCAAGAAACACTTTGATCTGTCGAAATGCCAACACCCATCCTGACATGGGTCTCTGCCTTATACGCTAATCCTACCGCTGCGGTCTGGGTGAACGGATTTGACTTCGATTATCCAATCTCAAATGGCACCAGGCAGGGTTTCCCCCTCTCACCCCTATTATTTGTTCTCACTCTTGATCCTTTCCTCTGTCACATAAACAATAACCTAAATATTAGTTTATTGGGTTCAGGCAGGTACATACCAACACAAAGTGGCGGCCTATGCTTGCTGATGACCTCTTATTTTTTTTTATTGCCTATAACCCTATACCATCTCTAATTTCCTTGCTACAAGAGTTCAAATGATATGGTGCTCTTTCTAAGCTGAAAGTTAATCTCCAGAAATCGGAGGCTTTGAATATTTCCATACCGGATTCCGCACTGGCGAGTCTCCGTCCATTTTTCCTGTTTTAATGGGCTACTCATTCAATACAATATCTGGGGGCAAAAATTCCCTCCAATTGCAATGATGTTCTTTCCTTGAATTTTCAGCCCTTCCTGACAATGTTGATGGCCAATCTTAGGAAATGGGACACTCTCGCCCTTTCCTGGTTTGGCTGCTGCAACGTACTTAAGATGAATGCAATGCTCTTGTATTTGTTACAGGCCTTACCTATCAAGATACTCCAGAGTTTTTTCCATACCGTATATTCAGTGTTCATACAGTTCATATGGAGAGGAAAGCACTCACGTATTGGCAGAGTGCTACTGTTACGACCCTAACTCAAGGGTGGCATTGGCTTTCCAGATCCTGCCATGCACTGTACGGCTGTACATATGACATGGGTAGTGGATTGGTGTCGACACAGCAACTTGTAATTATGGGTTGAGCTGGAACAGGAGATGGCTCATGCCCCACTCGCAGGATTACCTTGGGTGGGCAAGCCACACACTGCCTATTTGGCCACCCATTCATTGATCAGTCCTACATTTGTGGAGATAGACATGTTCATCTGCCTCTCATTCCTTGCCTAGCTTCCCTTTGCCTATGATACCAATCATTGGACACCCAGGCTTCCCCCCGAAACTTACAGACCCATGTTGTACAATGCAGACCCCGAAGGGGCTGTTCCAGGTATCCCATTTTCTTTGACCATCCAGCTGGATTCCTATTCAGACTCTATTAGAAAGATGAACACCTATTGCGCTGGGTCACTGGAGAGCTCTCCAATTTCACCCTTTTTGTGTTCTATGCCTAAACCTGCACTCTTCCTTTGGCAGCTACACTCCTTTGAAGAGCTCTGCTTGAGCGAGGGCTTGATCCATGGATCTCTCTCGTCTTGCTACAAAACTCTGTTGGACCTCAATAAAACTGCTGATCCACCTTTTCTAACAAATAGGGAGAGAGACCTGCAAATGAGTTTTACTGGCCCTCAGGAAGAATGCATCCTCTTTTTTGCGCCTCTTCTAAAATTACCACATGATGGTACAGAACTCCATCTAAGAACAAAGTAAGTGCAGCACTGGAAATCAAGTAACGGACTGGATATACGATAAACCAATGGATATAAAAACAAAGTCACATGTCACTGATGGTGACTAATAATGAATAAAATATGAATAAAATGGATGTCCCAAGGTATGAGAAACCCACGTGAGGGTCTAATGTGATCCTAGAATAAGTGCGTGGAAGACTTGATCCGATGTGGTAGATGAAATAAAATAAATGAGTAAATTGCGCACTCACCAGAAGTGCATAAAAAATACACCTTTGAGTTATGCCTACTCCCTGGGGGTCAAGCCCCCCGCTTCTTTTTTATTTTATTTTTTTCTTTCTCTTCCTTTCTCCTCTTCTTTTTCTCTATCCTTTTTTTTTGTATTGAAATATATGAAAATCTGATATTCTTGGATCCTAGTGGACGGATCTACAGTTGACTTCCCCCATTTAATGAAAACCTCTTTTGGAATCGGAAGGCACTCTGTGGGGGGCTCTTACTTACCTTGCCCAATGGGATCCAACCAAATACTGTACTCAGGCCATGCTGTAACTGGGCTTCAGATCCACGTATGATGATGATTGCCCCGAACTAGTGTCTTTTTTCTGTTTATCAGTATGTAACTATTCCTTGATTGTACCACTGTATCTGGTTGGTAAAGTCACGTTTTCTTTGCATTCCATTGTTAATGTCACATACAATTAAAAAAGATATTTAAAAAAAAAGGAGAGTGTAAATCTAACTAGCAGATACATAGGTGGCAAAAAAATGGCTAAACATGTACTTTCTAGGAAATATGTACTAGGAAAAAAATATAGCAAGCCATTTCCGGCTTCCTTCTAGAAAATCGTAATTGCCTGGCTGCTTCTGGTTTCCAGGTTTTTGATTCACTGATCCCACACAAACATAAGGCCAGGGAAATCAGAGTAAAATCAGTCTCTGAGAGTACTGAAGTCATTAGATCAGCATGCTTACCTCTTAGTACAGTTTAAAAAGCCCAATATTAGCAAAGCAATTGCTCAACATAACATTATTTGCGACTTTCACACTTATTAGTTATCTATTTATGAGTACAATTCTTACTACTATTAATAATAACAACAGCATTTTCTCTGACAAAGTAGGTATTTTTAAATATTTTATTAAAAATAAAAGAGTTGGAGACAGGTGGCAGAAGCTTACAAAACATAAAATATAACTTTTCTTGTGCTAAATAATTACATGGTTGGAAAAAAATGTTACCTGTTGGCATCTATTTTTGGCACATGATCTGCCTTCTTTTTCTCTCCATTATTATATTCTGTGTAAAAATGCTTGCAGTAGCTCCTTCCATTATCACAGTTTATAACATTAGTTGTATTGTTGAATCATTCACATTCATGTGGCTAATTCTGTTTCCATTGGTGAGATCTCTGTAGGTCCTGACTCCTGAAACATTGATAGGGAAGAAAATTAGACTTCGTTAGCAACACTTTTTTATTTTCCCCAGTCAATAAGTCTCTGTGGCTTCAAAGACAAAAACCCTCATACTGTGGGACTCTGTGAAAGTCACACTTCACCACAGTCATAACACCTACATTGCCATTATGCGTGACTTTGTTAATCCATGCTCTATTTCACACAAGGCTGGGCACTGAGCCCAAAACAAACAACTTAAAACTTTCTGAGAAAACTAGCACAGCTACATAGCATTATTGCATATTTTGTTCTCATAAAATATCTTTACATCAAAATAAGTATTTAAACCAGTGCAAACATTTGACAATTTGATAAATACACTGTAGCGCATAATGGTGTAACATGTTGATGCATAAATAATATTAACAATGCAAAAATTACTTTGTATTGCAGCTAAAACTGAAATACTTTGAAATCACATTAATAAAAAGCTTTATGCAGTAATTAGGCAGTCTAGAAGCTAAATATTTATTCTAATCAGAACTTCTTTATTACATTTATTTAGAAAATTAAGTGAGCTACTAGATAGTGAACTAGTAGATAGACCACAAATTATTCATTAAAATCAGCACATTATCCAACCACTAGGAGTCAAGAGCCTAAATCCATATTACTGTTTGTGACATAATTTAGGGTCTGATTTACTAGTGCAGTCATTTTTATACCTGTTCAATTTTCCCATGGTTGTGTGAAATATCCAATCATATTAGGGTGATTTTTTTTTCTAATTTGCTATAAACAGTATGACAGACTGATGTTCAATCACTGTGTACAGATGCTCACAGTGGTGATGCTCATAATGACATGGTTTAGCAGTCCATGAACAGGTATGTCAGCCAGATGTTGCCCCACAAAAAGGATTCAGGCCAGCAACTGGACATGTATGGTTCAATTTGTTCCAAATCGAAATTCTGACAAAAGTTTTTTGTTATTCAGAGATGCGGATGCATCTGAATTTCCAACTTACAATAGCATTATAATAACAAATTTAAACAAATCCAAAATAACAAAAGAAAATTTCATCTGAAATTCCAATTGAATTTTAATTAAATTAGAAAACAAAATCAATTTCAAAAACAAATTCAAAATAAAAAACGTATTGCTGGCTATTGCTGATTATTTCCATGAAAGACTATGCGTATTAGTGTTAAAATATAGCCATCTTCTGAAATTCGAATTTTGAATAGAATAGAATAAAAAATAATGGAATAGAATAGAGTAAAACAGGACAGAATAGTATAGAATAAAGAATAAAGGAATAGAAAAGAGTAGGATAGAATATAATAAAAAAAGAATAGAATAGAAAAAATAGTCATCTTTCAAATTCAAATTTCAAAAAGAATAGAGTAAACCAGAACAGAATAGAAAATAAAAATAGAATAGAATATAAAGGAATATAATAGAAAATAATAGAACACAAAGAATATAACTGTCTTTTTCAAATTTCAAATAGAATAGAACCAGCTATTCTTCACATGGAATTCAGATCAATTCAATATTTTCTATTCAAATTAGAATACTTCAAATCCATTGGGAATATTCAAACCTGGTAAAAAATAAACAAAATGAAACAAAACAAAACTGATGTCTATGAATGCAACTAAATGAAGTAACAATTTAATGAATCAATCCAAAATAATTTTCTTCATTCTGCATAAGTCTACCAGCAAGCCATTGCTCCTCCCTCCATAGGACAGTTGTGCAGCAAGTGTGTGTGTGTGAAAACACACAAAAGACTGGTCACCACCTCTGGTCTATAACTGGCTTTTTCAGCAGTGAACATGGACAGGCATCACATGAGAAATATAAATAAGGCTACCCTGTTCAACTTGCCAGCTAACCAACAACATTGGTCAGCAGCCCCAGTCTAAAAATGGCTTATTTCAGCAAGGAACATGGATAGGTATCACTTATCAAAAAGGGGGATAAGAAAGGCAGTTCAATTTGCCAGCCAGTTAGCCAACAACCAAATTATCCTGTCTAAGAACATGCGTTTAAAAACAGGGGTTTAGTTAGCACACATTTGCAAATACATACGTAAGCCACAGAGCCACGTCACGGCACCCCCACATTCTGTGGTCCTAACTCTACAAATTTTGGGAGTCCTCATAGTAGAGGCACATGCATTTAATGGATAGACCAAGGGCAGGTGGACCTGAGGGAGCCCACTCCTCAAAAGGTACAGGAGCACAACGGACACCCAGCATATAGCACAATGGCAGCCAGGGTATCCTGGTGCATTCACAGACCTCAAAAACTACATACAAAAGACTCAATCTGTAGAAAAGAAAAAACCTCAGCGCCCAGGACTCTCCTATTAAACACACAATTCCCCGTGAGATGCTGCTGTACACAGGTGCAAAAACCAAAAAAACTTATATCAGTAAATACCAGCGCAAACCCACATAATAAATTGCATTACCCAACCAATTAAACAAACTTAAAAACCGTGACACAAAACCACTTTTGTGCTAGTACAATAAAAAAATAATAAAATATATATAAATAGATATATAAATAATTTTTAAATTCATAAGTCCAGTGCCAAAAAATCCCAAAAAATTAACAGTCCCGTGACAAAATAGGTCAAATTGTAATTATATTGTAATTTTCATTGGATTCTTCCGTGCCTTCAACTTGATAACGCCCTGTGGGTGGGGCGAAACGCGTTGACGCACTTCCGGTTGCCTGTTCCGGCGTTTGACGTAATTTCCGGTGAGTGGAACGCACGCCGAGCGGTGCGTTCCAAGGGGCCATCTTAGCATAGTGGATGAGTCTGCATCTGAGGTCTGCCATCCTGCTGTATACTAGGCTGTGGGGTCTGTTATGCAAAAGTCGCTGTACTTGGAAAGTGGATCGTTTTTTAAAGAAAATCGTTGTTGTTTCAAATAAAATGCGGGTTATATCCCGCTAAAATGTGAGTGGTCTGGAGAGATTATTTTGATGAGAAACCACTACAGTATCACGCTATGGTCTTTTCTTCTTCCTGATTTTCCTTGGGGGATTCGGTGAGAGGAGTAACCAGAAGAGGTACCCATATACAAGAGGAAGCAGTATTTGGAGGTCTCATAAAAAGTAAAGGGGGTCCAGGAGCCCTTAATATTCCTGAAAGGCGTGTGACTCACTAATATCTGGTGAGTGCGGTTAATGTTGGTTTTTTGCACTGGTGGATGGTGAAGGGATCAAAGGCACGGAAGAATCCAATGAAAATTACAATATAATTACAATTTGACCTATTTTGTCACGGGACTGTTAATTTTTTGGGATTTTTTGTCACTGGACTTATGAATTTAAAAATTATTTATATATTTATTTATATATATTTTATTATTTTTTTATTGTACTAGCACAAAAGTGGTTTTGTGTCACGGTTTTTAAGTTTGTTTAATTGGTTGGGTAATGCAATTTATTATGTGGGTTTGCGCTGGTATTTTCTGATAAAAGACTCAATCTGCCAAATTGTAGTACACACAATTTTCTCACTTTGGTTTTGCAGCGCAACACTATATGAACTTTTTAGTCAATTAAAAAAAGGATCATGGACATTACTCAATTGTTTTTGTTAAAACAATTTGTTTGTTTTGTGCACTACTACAACTAACGTCATCTCAAGCAGGGTAAGTTCTTGAACTTAACAAAAAAGTTCAGATGCTGAATCTTACTTTATTTCTACTTAAACCAGCGCAAAACCCACAAAGCAATATAAATAAATAACCCAGCCCATAAATAATATTAATCAAAATTCATTGTGACACATAAAAAATAGTAATAATTAAAGTGATTTAAAAAAATGTCTGAAAAAAATACAGTGACAAATTCAAACAACAGTCCCATGAAAAAACTGTATTTTCATTGGATTCTTCTGTGCCAATAATACCTCCACCATCCACCAGTGCAAAACCAACATGAACCGCACTCACCAGATATTTGGTGAGTAAAACGCCTTTCAGGGATATTAAGGGCTCCTGGACCCCCTTTTATAACCTCCAAATATTGCCTCCTCTAAGACATAGAAACCTCCTCCGGTTACTCCTCTCACCGAATCCACCAAAAATCAGGAAGAAGAAAAAAAGACCATAGCATGATACCATTATAAATTCCAATCTCAGAAGAATTTTAACCAGACCACTCACATTTTAGTAGATATTAACCAGCATTTTATTGAAGCAAAACGATCTTTCTTTCATATAAAAACGATTTTCCAATTTCTGTATAGAGACCCCACAGCCAGGTATACAGCAGGATAACAGACCTCAGATGCAGCCTCATTCACTAGGCAAAGATGGCCCCTTGGAACGCACCGCTTGGCGTGCGTTCCACTCACCGGAAATGACGTCAGACGCCGGGACGGCCAGCCGGAAATATGTCAACGCGTTTCGCCCCACCCACAGGGCGTTCTCAAGACGCTCCTTTCCTCTGCCAAGCCGTTTATAAAGCAGTGGGAGATCCCTCCCCCTCATCACCCTGAAAACAAAACACCGCCAACCACTCTATCACCCTTATCCCTGTGTATACACACCATGAGGTCCCCTCACAAGCTGAAACGCATACATTAAAAAGTACTCCTAACCATAACCTCATATTTTCTACCCCTTAAACATAAGGGTGGGGACAAGAAATTAAAATAACATTAAATTCAAATGAATTAAAAAAATATTGTTTTATTTTATATAAAATTAAGAAATACAAAAAAAAATACAAAAAAAAAACAAAGAAATACAAAAAATTTTTTTTTTAAATAAAAATAAATATAAATAAAAATAAAAATAATAAATCAATAAAAATGAAAAAATAATATATGAAAAATTAATATATGAAAAAATAATAAAATAAAAAAAATATAATAATAATAAAATAAAAATAAAATTAAAAAAAATTTACAAAATTTAAAAAAATAAATAAATAAAAATAAAATAAAAATATCCCTAATCATGAAACAGCACTCCGGACATTAACTTAATTCTACCAATTAGACAAGAAACAATTTATATCAATATCTGCATTTAACCCATTGGGATACAATGTACCCATCTGATATATCCATTTCGTTTAGTTTTGAGAGACACTTTTTACCATATTTCCCCCTCTCCAAGGAACCTCTACCCTATCTATCCCACAAAATTTTAACGATGCCGGATCCCTATTGTGGTATTTTCTGAAATGATATGACAAACTGTGATGTTTAAATCCCTTCTTGATATTTCTAATATGTTCTCCCAACCTAATAGCAAGTTTTTTCGTTGTTCTCCCTATGTACTGGAGTTTGCAAGAACACTCCAGCAAATAGGTGACATGCGTACTATCACATGATATGAATTTTTTAATTTTATAGGATGCACCATTAAAACAGGATTGAAAATCCTCATAGTACCTTTTATTATCTCCTTTAAAGGATTTGCAAGCTATACACCTCCTACATTTGAAAAAACCAACCCTATCAAGGAATGTTGCCATTTTCCTAGGTACATCTGGAACATTTTTCACAAGCCGTGTTCTTAAAGTCGGTGTCTTTCTATAGATAAAATTTGGTTTCCCAGGTAACACTTTCCTCAGGGTTTCATCCCTTTTTAAAATTGGCCAATATTTTTTAATTCATTTGAATTTAATGTTATTTTAATTTCTTGTCCCCACTCTTATGTTTAAGGGGTAGAAAATATGAGGTTATGGTTAGGAGTACGTTTTAATGTATGCGTTTCAGCTTGTGAGGGGACCTCACGGTGTGTATACAGAGGGATAACGGTGATAGAGTGGTGGGCGGTGTTTTGTTTCCAGGGTGATAAGGGGGAGGGATCTCCCACTGCTTTATAAACGGCTTGGCAGAGGAAAGAAGCGTCTTGAGAACGCCCTGTGGGTGGGGCGAAACGCGTTGACGTATTTCCGGCTGGCCGTCCCGGCGTCTGACGTCATTTCCGGTGAGTGGAACGCATGCCAAGCGGTGCGTTCCAAGGGGCCATCTTTGCTTAGTGAATGCGGCTGCATCTGAGGTCTGTTATCCTGCTGTATACCTGGCTGTGGGGTCTCTATACAGAAATTGGAAAATCGTTTTTATATGAAAGAAAGATCGTTTTGCTTCAATAAAATGCTGGTTAATATCTACTAAAATGTGAGTGGTCTGGTTAAAATTCTTCTGAGATTGGAATTTATAATGGTATCATGCTATGGTCTTTTTTTCTTCTTCCTGATTTTTGGTGGATTCGGTGAGAGGAGTAACCGGAGGAGGTTTCTATGTCTTAGAGGAGGCAATATTTGGAGGTTATAAAAGGGGGTCCAGGAGCCCTTAATATCCCTGAAAGGCGTTTTACTCACCAAATATCTGGTGAGTGCGGTTCATGTTGGTTTTGCACTGGTGGATGGTGGAGGTATTATTGGCACAGAAGAATCCAATGAAAATACAGTTTTTTCATGGGACTGTTGTTTGAATTTGTCACTGTTTTTTTTCAGAACTTTTTTTAAATCACTTTAATTATTACTATTTTTTATGTGTCACAATGTATTTTGATTAATATTATTTATGGGCTGGGTTATTTATTTATATTGCTTTGTGGGTTTTGCGCTGGTTTAAGTATAAATAAGTTTTTTGGTTTTGCACCTGTGTACAGCAGCATCTCACGGGGAATAGTGTGTGGGGGGCAAGGGAGTCCTGGGCACTGAGGTTTTTTCTTTCTTTACTGAATCTTACTTTACCTTAGAAAGAAATCTTGGACATTTTCTGGGCTAATAGACAAAGTATTGTCAAACAAAAGGCATAGGAATTTGGGCAATGCCTTTAGGGGCATGTACCAATGTAAAAAAAAAAAAGAAATTATAATTCATTGGGGAGGGGGTCTATTCAGGTGGCCTTAAAGTCAGCATTAAAAATACACAATTCTTTTAAAGCAGAACCCTGGGCAAAAACATCTTCACATGTCCTTGTTGCTGATTTCCTACCCGATTCACTGAATATGTTATCCATCTCCTGGTTCACTCAGTAGTTGCTCTGAAATAGCCTATTCATTTTTAAAATTTAAACCATTAATTCTCTTTGGGTTTCTGTTTGTAAGAGCAGTGGCAGCTATGCCTCCTATTCCCTCAGCCACTGGTCTTGGCAAATTCCTTCTGTAGTTCTTTCTCTAGGAAGCAGTGATGTAATTCAGCCCCACTTGCAGTGGTGGGTGGTCTGAGACTCTCAGGCACATGCAACATGTACAGGCCTAGCGTACCTGTCCACTTTCCCTGTGGGTGATGGGAACTGTAGTTTTCTTTTACTGCAGTGAGAGAGAGAGAAGAGGATATGATATAATCCTTGCTGTTACACTTCTTCCTTGGCAGAGCAGATGCTGTTATCTTTTGAAGTGCAGAGATGAGGTCATGAAAATTCAATTAGATTTTTCTCATAAGTGGTGAGGATTTTCAAAATTGTATTAACTGTTTAGTGTTTTGTGCAGGGGGTTGTATTAATGGGTGATTGTTTTGCCTATCCCAGGGTTCTTCATTAAATGACATGCTTGGGGGATGCCTCAAAGTTGTATGTGGTTTTACAGAACATTACTATTCCCAGGGAGCGAATAACCAACACGAAATTAAGGCATCATATAAATTGCATGTGCAATAATTTGGTTTACTTTTACATTTTACATTGGATTACATACAGCAGCAGCAACCCAAAATGTCTGATTCACAACAATGTTTTGTGCAGCAGTGATAGACTATAATTGAGTGTTGGATATAGCAGAGACAATCTAGCTAAAATCTATATCAAAGTACATATTATGAAAAAAAATACAGCTAACAATGTCAACTTTATACAAATCTCCAGTGTCTTAATAAGTCAAATAGCATAGCTTGTGATTTTCTTTATTCTTTATATCTCTATATAATGTTGTGACAGACTAGGAGCGCAGAAAGAGAACACACGGAGACAGATCACACGAAACTGGATGTGCGGGCGTTTATTGAGGAGTTTATCGGGGGTGCAGACAATAGGAAAGCTAGTCCACAGAACACCACAAGACACAGCAATACAGTAGGGTTCTCAGGATGGCAGCAATATGGGACAACAGGGGGCCGATAGTCCACGGGGACTAATAGGACAGAGCGGCGGGGGCACCACATTGGTTGGAGTCTGCAGGCAAGGGTTTCGGGCAGAAAAGGGTTAAGTTCAGCAGAGGGCAGAGATCCGGGCACAGAGGGGTTAATCCAGTATACAGGATGCGGATCAGGGCAAAGAGGGTTAAGTCCAGCACAGGGCAGAGGTCCGGGAACAATGGGGATAATCCAGTACACAGGATGCAGATTAGGGCAGAGAGAGTTGAGTCCAGCACAGGGCAGAGGTCCGGACACAAATGGAATAATCCAGTACACAGAATGCGGATCAGTGCAGAGTGGGTTAAGTCCAGCACAGGGCAGAGGTCTGGGCACAAGGAGGTTAATCCAACACACCAGCTAGCAGTCGGTCAGTGAAGGAGGATGGGGGGGGGGGCCATGGGGTCTGGCGGTAGCACAAACCTTGCAGAGCAGCAGGCAGGAGGGAGCAACTTGGCGTCAGGTTACCATGGCAATGGGCTCTGCACCCTCGATGCCTGCCTCACACAGGGAGCACGGCCTTTGTCTCTGGTGGGAACAGAGCATGGGAGAAGCGGGATTGGGCTGTGCCCATGAAGACAGGGATGGGGCGCAGGGCAACAGGAGTGTAGCCTGCATGTGGCAGGAAAAGGGGGGGGGGGGAACTAGCTCTGTGACAAATGTATATCACAAAAATTTCAGAAGTTGAAGTCTGAACTCAAATAGACCTGATAGATCAATACAAACAACATGGTGTGGCCTGCATCAAAGACAAAAAATGCCTTCTAAGGGGCAGAATGCAGAAACATTAAATATTGCCCAATTTGAATAACAATGCACTATAGGGCAATGCAATCATTAATGACCAATGCAGTGTTTATCCAGCCAAAAAATACATTCATTTTTAATTCTATTAAACAACAGTGGAAACATTAGGTTGTGGGTATACAAAATTGAAGTAAAAATCCCCCCACGCTTAATGAAAACCTACAAAATATATATAAGCTGCTAACACCCAGTTCTATCCCTATAGGTGCAACACAGAGAATATGATAAATAAATGGTTTAGCGCTAAAAAACCATCAGCATATAAACAAATATGTGAAGAATAATTATTAAATAAGTGGTAGATCCTCCAGGGATCTAAAGCATAATAATATGTGTCACAAACTGTGATTAAAGTGAATACATCAACCAGGTCCCAAAATTGTACCCAAATATGATCAATGTGAATGACAACCAATCCCAAATGGGATGAAAATGCACAAACAAAGTGACATACAGAATGAATCCCAAAATGCGGGTTAATCCTATATCAAAGTGACAAGTGCTGAAAGCCCAACAAAAAACAAACGCATAAAATAATGTGTCATAAATGACATAAAAAACAATTTTAAAATGCAAATTCAGTGACTAAAGAATAATAATAAATAAATATGGAAAGTCCAATGAAATGCAAATATGCAAAAGGTGCTTCAATCTTCCAAGTAGGTGATGCGGTGCATGTGCAAAACAAACCAATATGTATCCTTAAGTAGCAGAAATGCCCCCTCACCTCCTTAACGCGACCCAATGGGCCAACACACCTTTCGGATCACCCTGGATCACAGGTAATAACGCCACACCATACAGACTCTACTGACTCCACAGACACTTTCCCTCACTGGTGGCTCGCATACAGCAGGGGTTCCCCTTCCACAGGCAGGGTAACGTAGTACAGCCAACTTACTCATAAGTATCACATTGTAGCCATGAAAGAACAAAAGAGATCCTCCATAGTGCAACACTATTTATTCACAGTGTAAATGGATGAAAATCACCTAGTAAAAACTTACATTTGAGAGAGCATTAATAGGCAGTCAAACCACATGCTATGGGTGTACTCTGTATGAAATCGGGGTATACCAAGATGGCATCCACCGGAAACACATCACTGCGCATCTACATGTTGCGTCATGCTCCACACGTGACTTCCTCAGGCTGCGTACATGCACGGTGACGTGTTTCCGGTGGGCGCCATCTTGGTATACCCGAGTTAATTCATGGCTACAATGTGATACTTATGAGTAAATTGGCTGTACTACGTTAACCTCCCTGTGGAAGGGTAACTCCTGCTGTATGCGAGACACCAGTGAGGGGAAGTGTCTGTGAAGTCCATATGGTGTGGAGTTATTACCCATGAAGGATCCAGGGTGATCCAAAAGGCGTGTTGGCCCATTGGGTCTCGTTAAGGAGGTGAGGGGGCATTTCTGCCTTTTAAGGATACATACTTGGATGTACTTTTCTTATTTTTCAACATCTGGGCCACAGAAAGCTGCCTACTCAATGGTAAAGCTAGAGATGTCAGGAATGGTTTCAGACTATGCTTGCCCCTTCTCTGGCTGGTCCTATACTGACCCTTTACCCTGCTGGAAATGCCACAAGGTAAATCTCCGACATTCCTTAAAATACTGTCATACATATCACATGAGGCTGCTGATAGGGAATCTTGTATAGTGAGTGAGGAAGTGGAAAGGGAAGAGCTTAAAGGAGGAGGAGGAGTGCAGCCCTTTTGCTAGAGGGATTTTGCTAGCTTGAGATGTTGATGACAGAAACTGCAAAGGACTTAGGTGCAGACTACAACACACGTGTTGAAAAAGACACACAGAGCTAAGCTGGAACAGGGAATAAAAGTGACCTGCATCTGTGGAGTTCTGCTATCTGAAGGAATAGGGTGGCTGCTCACTCCACTCCTCTGCAAGCTTCCCCTGGATGACATCTTGCCTTTGCAGCTGAAGTTGACTTCACACTACTCTGGATGAACGCTTCTCTGAAGATAAAGGGAAGGGTAACCACTCCACAGTCCCCTCCATTTGCTTTAGCCATATAGCAAGCACAGAGTCCCCCAAAAAAGCACAGTGGCCCTGCCTCTTGACGCTACACCTGATAGCTGCATGCTATGTTTCCATGGCAAAAGATGGGCATGTAGTGCTTTGGTGCAAAAAAACACTGTGGTGCTTTAGAGGACTAAGCTGCACCTCAATAGTATATGGTGCTCCATTGCAACAAAGAGCAGCTTTTGTGTGTCACCAACAACTTCAGGCTGCTACTGATCCTCAAAAAATAAAAATTAAAAGACCCTAATAAAATTAAAAATGAGGAAAAGGGACCACAAAATAAAATAACTAAAAAAAACCCCAAACAGCAACTTTAAAAGCAAAATGCCACCCCTTTCCTCTTTATTTTATATTTTTAATTTCCTGCAATGAATCAGTATGAAAACATAGCAGCAAATAAGTGACATTGTATATAGAGTGGTATATACCACTCTATATACTCTAGCTCTGTGATTGCACACTGCACTGTAAATCTCTGAAAAACTGTCAGCTGTCCTTCTCTCTCACTAAATTCTAACACAATGAAAAGGGGCTGCTGGGAAAGAAGCCTTTTATAGTGTGTAGGCTGGGATTTGGGCCAAAACCATTATTGACCGGGTCTAGTCAGCTGACATGACCAAAGGTCAGGTGGAAGTCTTTGGCCAATACTGGCTTTTTGCATTCAGAACCATCCGAGCCATCTAAACTCTGAAAGTTCAGTCCAAACCTTGAGCTCATCCCTACTCAACTGCTAATTTCCTGTTGTGGCTAACACAATAGGGTTGATTTACTAAATTGGAGGGTACAAAATCTGGTGCAGCTCTGCATAGAAACTAATTGGCTTCCATGTTTTTTGTTTGTCAAAGCTTAATTGAAGTTAGAAGCTGATTGGTTACCATGCACAACTGCACCAGATCTTGCATTCTCCAGTTTTAGTAAATCAACCCCAATACCTTTCCTGGACTGAAATCACTAAAATTGTGTCAAACCTGCACAAAAACCTTCCCACTAAGCGCCATGACATAGGGTGTAATTGTTTGCAAAATCTGCAATTGTGATTAAAAAAATGCTTAAAACCCCCAGAGCGTTATATATTTTTTTAACACAGACCCTATAAAAAATGGTAGTTGAAATTTTTATGTTGCACAATATTTGTGCAACTGTTTGCCAAATCTATATTTTCAGGAAACAAATCTTTTACAAAATAAAAGGAGGCAGTGTTGGTTAAATACCAAATGTCAATTTCCAAAACTGTGTGTACCTGCTAAAATGGCAAAAATATCAGTATCCCAAATTATCAATAGGTGATGCTTTAGATGCTTTTACAGCTCACCAGATTAGATTTAACGTCATAAAACTCTGGCGTGTTTGAAAATACCCAATATATGTTACACAATCATTTACTTTTTGTAAGTGTTGTTGTTGTCCTGGCATTTTAATTTTCCATATTTTTTTGTGAAAGTATGGGAACATTTTTTTTTTCAAAATGTTTGGTCTTTGTTGCTGTTACCCCCATGTCTTAGCTGTTGTTTTTTATATCTGAAATGCTGGAAGTGAGCATCCAATGGTTTTCTTGTCCTAACAACAAGCTGGAATGTGGAGATTGCTAACTGAGATTGTTAAAGACATGCTGCTGGACGGACCCAAATTGCCTACAGGTATGACAATAAAATTAATGAACATTTTCCAAGGCTGCACAGTATTTAATATCTACTGGGGCCCTTGACTGCATAAGCTATTTTCTAATAAAGGTGAACTTAGTCTTTAAAGGCAAAATTTAGCTTTACTAGGCATAATAGCTATTGAAAATATCTCCCAAAGGGCTAAAATATCTAATATACAATAAATATATGAAAACTTTAAACCTTATAGGGAACATACACTGAATCTGCACTTTTTAAAATTAGTTACACATCTTTTTTGTAAAATTGCAATTTTTATATTTTTGAGCCGGTCTATTTGACGCATTAAAAAAAAAGAGTATGTTTGAAAGTAGCTCAGTCTGACATTTACATACACAACTGAATGATGGCAGTTACTCATTCTTAATTTGATGTCATGATCCAAGATGGTAAAAAGGGAGTCAGGTGTCCAGAAATCAAAGGCACCCAATCACGAAAAGAGATACAGCAAATTGTATTGCATGACAACATAGAAAAACAAACATCTTAAGTATGGTATTATTATTAAAATCGTCATTTAAATACAATTGAAGTCAAAATAATACTTTACTTATGGTGTTTGTTTTTCTATGTTGTCATTCAATAAAATTGTTATTTTTTTAAAAACTGTTGTTGTTGGATTATATGTTGGCACTGCTAAAAATCCCCTTTCTTTATTAACCAGTTGCCATCCTGAGGATTTACCACCCTTCCTGACCAGGCCTTTGTTTGCTCTTCGGCGCCGCACTAATTCAAGTGGAAATTGCGCTGTACTGCAATGCTATACCCAAACCAACATTACAGTGTGTCCTGTTTTCACACAAATAGAGCTTTCTTTCATTGGTATTTGATCACCTGTGTGCTTTTTATTTTTTGCGCTAAAAACAAAAAGACTGAAAAATTGAAGAAAAACAATATTTTTTACTTTTTTGCTATAAAAAATATATAGTAAACTCAAAGTTATAAATTTAGGCCAAAAATATATTTTGCTATGTTTTTGGTAAAAAAAATCCCAATAAGTGTATATTGATTGCTTTGTGTGAAAATTATAGCATCTACAAAGTATGGTATAGATACTGCAATTTACGCCATTTTTGCTGTACAGCGCTGCACCAGTTTAACTGACAATTGCGCGGTCAAGCAATGCAGTACATAAATTTATGTCATTTTCTTCAAACAAATAGAGCTTTCTTTTGATGGTATTTGATCACTTGTGCACTTTTTATTTTTTGTACTATAAACAAAAAAAAGACCGAAAATTTTGAAAGAAAATTATATTTTCTAATTTCTGTCATAAAAAAACTAAAATTTTGTCATAAATTTAAGCCAAAATGTATTTTGCTACTTGTTTTTGGTAAAACAAAATCCCATTAAGTGTATATTGATTGCTTTGTGTGAAAGTTATAGCATCTACAAACTATGGTATAGATTAGAGATGAGCGAATCGAACCTGGCGAAGTGGAATTCGTTTCGAATATCAGGAAAAATTTGATTCGCATCGAATCCGAATTTTAGCAAACTTCGGGTGCACGAATCAAATTTTTCCCGATCAGCCGGCAAAAGTGTCACTGCAGAGAGCTCCGCTATTTCTGACAGTTCTGACAATTCATTTACAGCGGTTGAAACATTGTATCTATTTGTTTCCATTTAGGATACAGATGTTTTTATTCGGAAATAAATAGATACAATGTTTCAACCGCTGTAAATGTGAAGGAACTGTCAGAGAACTGTCAGAAATAGCGGAGCTCTCTGCAGATACACTTTTTGCTGTACTGGAATACTTCTTCTTTTCATTCTTCTCCTTCTTTTCATTCTTCTCCTTCTTTTCATTCTTCTTTTCATTCTTCTTTTCATTCTTCTTTTCATTCTTCTTCTTCTTCTTTTCATTCTTCTTCTTCTTCTTTTCATTCTTCTTTTCATTCTTCTTCTTCTTCTTTTCATTCTTCTTCTTCTTCTTTTCATTCTTCTTCTTTTCATTCTTCTTCTTCTTCTTTTCATTCTTCTTTTCATTCTTCTTCTTCTTCTTTTCATTCTTCTTCTTCTTCTTTTCATTCTTCTTTTCATTCTTCTTCTTCTTTTCATTCTTCTTTTTCTTCTTTTCATTCTTCTTTTCATTCTTCTTCTTCTTCTTTTCATTCTTCTTCTTCTTCTTTTCATTCTTCTTTTCATTCTTCTTCTTCTTCTTCTTCTTCTTCTTTTCATTCTTCTTCTTCTTCTTCTTTTCATTCTTCTTCTTCTTCTTTTCATTCTTCTTTTCATTCTTCTTCTTCTTCTTTTCACTCTTCTTCTTTTCATTCTTCTTTTCATTCTTCTCATTCTTCTTTTCATTCTTCTTTTCATTCTTCTTCTCATTCTTCTTTTCATTCTTCTTCTTTTCATTCTTCTTCTTCTTCTTTTCATTCTTCTGTTCATTCTTCTTTTCATTCTTCTTTTCATTCTTCTTCTCATTCTTCTTTTCATTCTTCTTCTTCTTCTTTTCATTCTTCTTCTTCTTCTTCTTCTTTTCATTCTTCTTCTTCTTCTTTTCATTCTTCTTCTTCTTTTCATTCTTCTTCTTCTTCTTTTCATTCTTCTTTTCATTCTTCTCATTCTTCTTTTCATTCTTCTTCTTTTCATTCTTCTTTTCATTCTTCTTCTTCTTCTTTTCATTCTTCTTCTTCTTTTCATTCTTCTTCTTCTTCTTTTCATTCTTCTTTTCATTCTTCTTCTTCTTTTCATTCTTCTTCTTCTTCTTTTCATTCTTCTTTTCATTCTTCTTCTTCTTCTTCTTTTCATTCTTCTTTTCATTCTTCTTCTCATTCTTCTTTTCATTCTTCTTCTTCTTTTCATTCTTCTTCTTCTTTTAATTCTTCTTCTTCTTTTCATTCTTCTTTTCATTCTTCTTCCTCTTCTTTTCATTCTTCTTCTTCTTTTCATTCTTCTTTTCATTCTTCTTCTTCTTCTTTTCATTCTTCTTCTTCTTCTTTTCATTTTTCTTTTCATTCTTCTTCTCCTTCTTTTCATTCTTCTTCTTCTTTTCATTCTTCTTCTTCTTTTAATTCTTCTTCTTCTTCTTCTTTTCATTCTTCTTTTCATTCTTCTTCTTCTTCTTTTCATTCTTCTTCTTCTTCTTTTCATTCTTCTTTTCATTCTTCTTCTTCTTCTTTTCATTCTCTTTCTTCTTCTTTTCATTCTTCTTTTCATTCTTCTCATTCTTCTTTTCATTCTTCTTTTCATTCTTCTTCTCATTCTTCTTTTCATTCTTCTTCTTCTTCTTTTCATTCTTCTTTTCATTCTTCTCATTCTTCTTTTCATTCTTCTTTTCATTCTTCTTCTTCTTCTTTTCATTCTTCTTCTTCTTCTTTTCATTCTTCTTTTCATTCTTCTTCTTCTTCTTCTCATTCTTCTTTTCATTCTTCTTCTTCTTCTTTTCATTCTTCTTTTCATTCTTCTCATTCTTCTTCTCATTCTTCTTTTCATTCTTCTTCTTCTTCTTTTCATTCTTCTTCTTCTTCTTTTCATTCTTCTTCTTCTTCTTCTTTTCATTCTTCTTTTCATTCTTCTTCTTCTTCTTTTCATTCTTCTTCTTCTTCTTTTCATTCTTCTTTTCATTCTTCTTCTTCTTCTTCTTCTTCTTCGTCGTGCCCCGTGACTGCCCAAATGAGTGAAGTGTGCGGTGATTCTAAGATCGACGGCACTCATCTGCATGTCATACTGACTGACAGTATTATTTCTCTTCCCCAGCAGACTCCAAGGGCATTTAAATTAAAGGTACAGTGTTCTGCACTAATATAAAGGCTCTCTGAAGCCTAGAAACCCTTTTAATAAGTTAAATTTGCGGCGAATAAATTTGCATCGAATCGAATTTCTCCCGCAAATTCGGCGAATCAGCCGAATCGAATTTTTGAATAATTCGCTCATCTCTAGTATAGATAATTGAATTTACACAGCTTTTCCTGACTGCCTTGAGGCACATTTCTTGAGGTGCTGAAATACCAGGACAGTACAAACACCCCCAAATGATCCCTTTTTGGAAAGTAGACACTCTAAGTTATATGCATATTGAGTCCATGTAAGATTTTTTTTTTCCTCAAGTTTTTGGAAAATTACAAAAATGTGTAAAAAAAAAGTTGTTACTTATATGATATATTGCTTACAAAAACCATGGATATACTGTATGTGGAATTACACCCAAAAATACATTCTGCTACTTCTACTAAGTATGGGGATACCACATGTGTGAGACTTTTTGGGAGCCTAGCCACATACATTAGCCTGAAATCCAATGACCACTTTGAAAGCCTGAAGGTGCATAACTTCCAGATTTCACTTCCTCACTACCTATCACAGGTTTGGAGACCTGAAATGCCAGGATAGCTCCAAACCTCCCAAAATGACCACTTTTTGGAAAGTAGACACCCCAAGGAATTTAAAAAGAGGCATGGTGAGTATTTTGCAGATCTTATTTTTTAAGACATGCTGCTGGACGGACCCAAAATACTCACAATGCTTCTTATCAAATTCCTTGGGGTGTCTACTTTCCAAAAAAGGGTCATTCGGGGGGGAGTTGGTGCTATATCGGCATTTCAGGGCCTTTGAAACTGGGATAAGTAGTCAAGAAGTGTAATGAGGAAATAAAGCCCTTTAAAAGCCTGAAGGTGCTTATTGGATTTTGGGGTCCTGTACTTGGCTAGACTGGCCAAAAGTATCTCACATGTGGTATACTCAGGGGAAGTAGCAAAATGTATTTTGGGAAGTAATTCCACATATACTCATGGCATGTGTGAGCAATAAATTATTTAAATGACAATTTTGTGTAAATTAGGAAAAAAAAAATGTTGTCATTTTCCAAAAACTTGTGTTAAAAAATATAAATTCTTCTATTGACGCAACATGCCTCTCAGAAAATAGTTTGGGGTGCCTACTTTCCAAAAAGGGGTAGTTTTGGGGGGTGGGGGCATTTTTATGCCCAGCATTAGAAGTTTATGCCACACATCATTCACTCTTCTAACCACCTGAAGACCAAGCCTTTTCTGACACTCTTTGTTCACATGAAAAAAATCTGTATTACTTTGAAACCCCAAACATTATTTATTTAGTGAATAAAATGGTGGGAGCTTTAATGTTTTATGTCACATAGTGCTCGTGCAGCGATTTTTCAAATGCACATTTTTTGCAAAAAATAATATTTTTTTAATTGTAATGCACAAAAACACAATATATTGGCCAATTATTTGGCAATTTATAAAATATGATGGTATGCTGAGTAAATAGATACCAAACATGACATTAAAACTGCGCATGCTCTGTGGAATGGTGACAAACTGCATACATTTTTAATATCCATTGGCAACACTTTAAAACCCTTTACAAGCTACCATTTTAGATTTACAGAGGTGCTCTAGTGCTAGAATTACTGCCCTTGATCTGATGTTTGTCGTGATACCTCACATGCATGGCTCAACCACTGTCTACATACTGGCACGGGGTCAAGGCTCGGTCATGCAGGTGCGCATGCACGCGGGGCGAGGATGCTTTTTTAGTTATTTTGATTTTTTTAAATTATTTTTACACTGTCCCTTTTCATTTTTTTTAAATCACTTTTAATGCTATCACAGGAAATTCAAATACCCCCTATGACTCCAATGGGCATTGTCATATATTCTTTTTTAAGAAATCTGAGGTCTATCAGTCTTCACTCAGAGGCAGTTTCTTCCTCTGTTTCTCCACATCTGCTTCACTCTACCAGGCTGCCTGGGCATTCAGACTGTTTATCCCTCTCTCCGCCATTGGATTCCCTATCCACTGAATTTATTAAGACTATATAGACTGCATATTCCATGCAGTGGGGGTCTGTTGTTGCTGGGGTGGGTGTTATGCTGCTGGGTGATCAATTGTTGAAGTGAGGGATCTACTGTTGAGGAAGGGGTATGTTGTTGGCTGCTGAGAGATCTGTTGTTGCTGCCAGGAGCCTATTGTTGCTGGGGTGGATCTATTGTTACTGGAGGAGTATTTTGTTGTGGGGGGGTCTGTTTCTTCGATGATCTACTGTTGAGAGAGGGGTCTATTGCTGCTAACTGTTGGAAGATCTGTTTTTGCTGCTGGGAAACTACTGTTGATGAAGGGGTATTTTGTTGTGGGGGGTCCATTGTTGGTGAGAAGGCCTACTGTTGCTGGGGAGATCTATTGTCTCTGACTGCAGGGGATCTATTTTATTGCTTTTCTTGAATTACCAAATTCCAACAAAAGTCTATATCCTATAAAAGGGGCAGTAATGGGTGGTGGTTAGAGGGTTGAACCAAGGAACGGTGCTCGGAGGTGGGTAGGGGGAGGAGACAAGAGGTGACTTGGAAGGGAGAGTTTCTGCATCTATTCTCTGAGAAAAAAAACCCTGCAGGTGGGTAACAATAGGGGTTGTTGAAAGAGGGCTGTGGGTGTGCCAGATCATGTGTGTGATAAAAATATGCAAATAAAGTTTGAGAAACATAGTGAGGATGGGTGAGGGTAGCGGTAGTTGACCTGGTGTGGGTTTTGGAAAGGTGGCTGTTAGGAAGTTTAGGAAAGGAAAAGAAGGAAAGGATATTTTTTCTCTTCAGGCGGCTCAAAGGTTATCTTTGAAAATACATAAATCCTTTGAAACAACATGTTTAGGGGATGATATAAACTGGCATGTGGTGTTACAGATAAGCATGATGTAGTTGTTTTAAACAAACAGACATTTAAGGAAAAGAAATATGAAAGAAAAGGTGTGGGGCTCCCCTTAAAATTCCAACTTGACCTATATTCAGGCATGCAGCCTGAGTGGCCAGAAAAGAGAGGGCATCAAGCATTTGACCCTCCCTTCCTGTACCATAACAGGACACATGCCTGTCAACATTGGAGGGTACATTACAAGGGAGGATAAGCCTTCCCCCCCTTTCAAGGCACCTTGTCCCTATGTTGAGACCAGGGCATCATTCCTATATTCCATCAACCAAAAGAGATGTGGGTTTGGGGGAACTTATCAGAATCTGGAAGCTCCTTTGGAATAAGAGTTCCCCCAGATATCTGCCCTTTACTAGGGAAATGAGGGGAACACAAGAACCCCTTATTACTTATTTCCAATTATAATGCAATTAAAGACATCGGCACTTTCACATATCCATTTAATTGACAGAAAACACACATAAAATGTATTAATGTCCCATTGCAATCCAGCTTAAGTGATGTTGCCCAGTGATGTAATACACATCAATCACACGGACCAGCCATATACCATTCTGTACCTGACACGTTCCTGCTGCTTAATGACACATTCCCATCATTGTGAGAATATAAACACAGTGTGGAGCCTAATACATTTCCATGGAGTTCAGTCTGAGCAATATTGATGTATGTGCCATATATGTTTGCTTATCACCTGTCAGTAAACTCAATCATGTGATTTGTAAAACTCATTTGACTAACTGTCCACCAGTCATGGAGTGTGCTTTATTCTGCCAATGAGAGAGAAACCGTATAGGGTCATATGTCCAAACCATTGAAAACATCACAAAAAATGCATGGTTAAGATATACCTCCATTAACAGAGCGTGTGCAATTTCGTAGCAACCATGGCTGATCCATATGCATGATCTGTTCTTGTGAGATATCTGCAAAGAGTTGTGCATATTGCCATGCCACATGTAAAAATGCTTAGGATTTCACATTTACTTTAGACATTTACAAATGTTTTGTATATCATGTTGTTACACAGATGGACATTCTTAGACTTTCACATTTACAATTAGCTTGTGTCTCCGCTAGCTGTTCTGCATGTCTGTGGCTTTTCACAGCAGCAGCAAATTATTTTTCAAACTTGGCACTACTCCACTATTACTATAGTAAATCAACCCATATGTCTCTGACTGAAACTTCAGAAGAACAGTACACAAGAAGAGGGGGAGTGTGAGGAGTTCTCATTAACATGTGAGGACATTTCAGCTTAAGCTCTGTATGCAACAGCCAACAGGAGGTAAGGATCCTGAGGAAAACTTGAAAAAGAGCCTAAAGGAACAGCACCTGGCGATCTGGAAAAACATAAAATATGAGATTTTATATTTTCAGGACTAATTGAAAAAGTTTCCTTTTTTATTTTTCATTTTTCCTGACCCCAATAAGAAAATGTGTATACAAAATCACTGCACATTCTGTTTAACCCCTTGGCGCCAGCGCCTCCTGGCCCTTTAAGGGTTTCAGAAGCCTGGAGGCAGGGCGGGGTTTTAGGGTCATGGGACCGCCGTGATTTGCTGTCCCGGCGGTCCCATGATCGGGAAAAGTCCTGATCGAAAGAGATCGGGACCTTTCTGTGAGTACTGGACATGTGTGCTGGGAGCATGCAGGGCACGCGCTCTCAGCACATATGTTTTTCTTAATTGTAGTCAATGTGTGGCCGCTCGGCGTCAAGGCCCAGACGCCAGGAGGCCACACATTTGCGTGCGGCAAGAGGTTAAACTGAAGAGATAATTTCCTTTAAACTTAACAGATACATTTTTAACTTCCATGGAACCAGTATGCAGCCTATTAGTAAGTAATAGACAATTTACATCAAGCACTTATTGAGACCCTTCAAAAATATTAGAATTGAAGTTTCATGAAACAAGCTTCTTGAGATTTTTTTAAGAAGTAGCTTACTGAGTTTTATCAGAAGAAAAGACAGTTCAAGTGATCTAGTGACAAGACAAGTATTTTCTTTATCCAGTTTTTTTATGTGACTCTTACCTTTTTGATACCACACAGGGATGAATTATGAAAAAACAGCTATGTACAACACATTACTTCTTTAATACTGCTAATTATGTACATATTATGATATATATATATTGTTTCCAATTATCTTTATAATAATGTGAATAATATTTGTATATTGGAATTTCAAGCAAAATAGGAATGCTTCATTTTTGAAGGAAATAGAGTTCTTAGAATGTTAAATGAGCTATAGCATATTTTACCTGGTTTAAAAATCTGTTTGTAGAAGACATTTAATGATGTTTCTAGCATACAGTACATGACTTACATCAGTAATAATTGTCAAAATTATTATTTTCCGTGAACTGGTTTTAACTAGAAACAACCTTGTGGGGATTGTTTCTTTTCCTCTATCCCATCTTAATTGGACAATTTTATGAGAGCTAATATTTGCGGTCTGATAATGCTTTCAGGGGAGCCAATTATGTGTTTTTTTGCACCATCAATATTGCAGCATTATGTACTTTTCTAAGGCCTTTTGTACCTTATTTGCTGTAAATATTGAGTTAGGGGATGCTCTTTGGGATTTAACATCTATAGTCTGACCGTAGTATTGGCTGTTATTGCTGTCTGTAGAAAAAGATTGGTAATAGTAAAAACTTATTTTAAGTAAGATAGCATTTTCTTTGTATTGTAATAGCATGTTTCAATTAACACTCTGACATATACTGAAGTGGAATAGATGGGCTAATCGGTTTTCATGATGCATTCGATGCCAAGAAGGTTGTTTGCTCAGAATGCCTGTTAAATGCATTGTTACTCCTGAATAAAGTAAGCAAAGCAACATTTACATTTTTATTAATAAGCAAAATTAAACAAATTTGGACATACATTATCTTTAATTATTTTTCACATCTTCAGTTGACTACAAAATCAGCTTTTACAGAGTTTTTTTTTACCCCAAAACATTTTTTAATAAGTGTATACATAGTAAGATTTTTTACAAATCCACCACTTAGCATATTAATAAATGGTAGATATTTTTAAACCTAAATATGTTATTGTGAATACACAGTAGTCAAAACCAAAATGCAAACTGCTCCTGTGCCGAAACATTTACACCCTAAATTATTTACATATATATTTACTTATATCATGACCCTATTATGCTCAGGTTGGGACCAAGGATGGTCTGGAACATAATTTTTACTTTCTGTTTATCTTCAGAAAATTTTGTGTCCTGGAGTTATCTCTTTAGAGTCCTGCCTTATATTTACAGTTCTTTATTCATACTCATAGAAGTTTAAATTTTCGACCAAAGGTGATGGTCTGCATGAAAGAATATTTTTGATTTCATTATTGTTCTGCAAGGCAAGAGACAAGCATGACCCTTGTCCCCCTAAATATTTGCCAACATGACTGAACCCTTAGCAATAATGATTGAGATAATTTAGATACAAATAGTGTCCACTGCTTGGACAAAGGACACAAGTATGCACTGCTAGTGGTGATTAATTACTTCAAAGTACATGCAACTAGAAAGGTCAGTAAATGTTGACTAGGTTACGTGTATTTGTGAATACACCCCAATCCTTGTAGGAGTATTTACATATATCCAGCTAGATCTGAGAGTTCATACACAAAAGAGGTAGTTCCTTCTGCAATATACATTTATTGATAGAGGTACATAATATATACAAATTACACGCTAAGCAGTATTTACAACACAATGCACAGTCTCTTGACTTATACGATATTTACAATTTACCCATAAAACCATGTTTAAAATACAATGTACAATACAAGTATGAAGTTAGTTTACCTCTCAACTTCAGTTCTGCTCATGCTGGCTCCTGGGCATCCCAGCACAAAGAGAGCCCCAGCTGGGTGACCAGGCCTTATATCCCCCCTCCTGTCTGTACTGTGGCTAATATAATGCTCACTAATTGGACATGGTATCTAGCCAATGTATATTGGGCACAGCCTGATTGGAAGTTTACCACTCATGTGAGATGTGCTAAGGGGACAACAAAAGGCCAGCACTTGTATAGTGGAAACTCTATATATAATTACACCAGTATGGAAGCTAGAAATAGTTTGATGCTGCAAAACACTCAATGGTTTAAATACTGTATATTTCCAGCTAACTAAAATATACTTGTACTTATAACATTATTTACATCCATTAATGGAGATTTCACATAAACACGTTATCTAACCGCAAGGATTTGTTTAACAGCAGTTTTACTGCTGGTTACGAGTATATAAATACTTTAACCACTGGAAGAATGTTTTGTTAAATCCCCTTCCTGTCCAGGCCATTTTGCAGTTTTCAGTACTGTGATAGCTTGCTAACAATTACTTGGTCATACAACATTGTATTCAAATGTATTTTTCATAATTTTTTACAGCCAATAAAGTTTTCTTTTGGTGGTATTTAGTTACCACTGGGTTTTTATTTTTTTACTATATAAAGAAAAAGACCTACTTTAAAAAAAATTAAGTCTGTTTCCCCTACTTTCTGCTACAATACTTTGCAAATAGCCCTTCTTCATAAATTTAGGTCAAATGTATGCTAAATTTCTTTAGTGAAAAAATAGTCTATAATATTTAGACACTGTGAAAGTTTCTACTAAAGAGTCTACAAACTATAATATATTTATTTTAAAATGTACCAACCCTGATGTTTGTGCCACCAATCTAATTTTTCTTGAGGCCCTAAAACATACAGTACAAACACATCCAAAATGACCCATTTTGGGAAAGTCGATACCCCATGGTATATATTAACCTCCTTAACCCCCGGAAAGGTGTCCCTTTTCCTGGCCAGGCCATTTTTTGCTATTCAGCAAAGTGCTATTTCAATTGGTAATTGTGTGGTCATGCAATGCTAAACCCAAATTAATGTATGTTCTTTTTTCACACAAATAGAGCATTCTTTTGGTGGTATTTGATCACCAATGCTTTTTTATTTTTGTGCTATAAACAAAATAGACCAAAAATTTTGAAAAAAAAAACACTTTTCTACTTTCTGTCATAAAAAAAGTATTCAATAAACTCAAATTTAGTCATAAATTTAGGCCAAAATGTATTCTGTTACATATTTTTGGTAAATAAAAAAATCCCAATATGTGTATATTAATGGTTTGTGTGCAAGTTACAGTGTCTACAAACTATGATATATATATATATATATATATATATATATATATATATATATATATACAGTGGGGATCGAAAGTTTGGGCACCCCAGCTAAAAATTTGTATTAATGTGCATAAAGAAGCCAAGGAAAGATGGAAAAATCTCCAAAAGGCATCAAATTACAGATTTGACATTCTTATAATATGTCAACAAAAGTTAGATTTTATTTCCATCATTTACACTTTCAAAATAACAGAAAACAAACAAATGGCATCTGCAAAAGTTTGGGCACCCTGCAGAGTTAATATCTTGTACTGCCCCCTTTGGCAAGTATTACAGCTTGTAAACACTTTCTGTAGACAGCCAAGAGTCTCTCAATTCTTGTTTGAGGTATCTTTGCCCATTCTTCCTTACAAAAGTCTTCCAGTTCTTTGAGATTTCTGGGCTGTCTGTCACGCACTGCTCTTTTAAGGTCTATCCATAGATTTTCAATTATGTTGAGGTCAGGAGATTGTGAAGGCCATGGCAAAACCTTCAGTTTACGCCTCTTGATGTAATCCCCCGTGGATTTCGAGGTGTGTTTAGGATCATTACCCATTTGTAGAAGCCATCTTCTCTTTAACTTCAGCTTTTTCACAGATGGCATCAAGTTACCATCCAAAATTTGCTGAAATTTTATTGAATCCATTTTTCCTTCTACTCGGGAGATGTTCCCTGTGCCACTGGCTGCAACACAACCCCAAAGCATGATTGATCCAACCCCATGCTTAACAGTTGGACAGAGGTTCTTTTCATTCAATTCTGTGCCCCTTCTTCTCCAAACGTACCTTTGCTCATTCCGGCCAAAAAGTTCAATTTTAACCTCATCGGTCCACAGAACTTGTTTCCAAAATGCATCAGGCTTGTCTATATGTTCATTTGCAAAGTTCAAACGATGATTTTTGTGGTGAGGACGTAGAAGAGGTTTTCTTCTGATGACTCTTCCATGAAGACCATATTTGTACAAGTATCTCTTTATAGTGGAATAGTGTACCACAACTCCAGTGTCTGCCAGATCTTTCTGGAGGGATCGTGCAGTCAAATGTGGGTTTTGAATTGTTTTTCTCACAATCCTGCGAGCTGTTCTGTCTGATATTTTTCTTGGTCTTCCAGATGTTGCTTTAACTTCCACTGTTCCTGATGCCATTTCTTAATTACATTCCGAACAGAGGATATTGACATCTGAAAACGCTTTGCTATCTTCTTATAGCCTTCTCCAGCTTTGTGAGCGTCAACTATTTTCAATTTCAGTTTTCTAGACAACTGCTTAGAAGAACCCATGGTGCTGATTGTTGGGGCAAGGTCAGATGAGTCTGGGCATTTAAAACCTTTGAGATTGACATAACCTGGTCTTCCCAGACAATTATTGAGAACAATCCATGACACTGGCAGGTCTCAGCTTTGCAAAGGGGGCAGTGCATGCTAAAAATTCTCCAGGGTGCCCAAACTTTTGAAGAAGCCATTTTTTTGTTTTCTGTTATTTTGAAAGTGTAAATGATGGAAATAAAAGCTAACTTTTGTTGACATATTATAAGAATGTCTAATCTGTAATTTGATGCCTTTTGGAGATTTTTCCATCTTTCCTTGGCTTCTTTATGCACATTAATACAAATTTTTAGCTGGGGTGCCCAAACTTTCGATCCCCACTGTATATATGTGTGTGTAAAAGCTGCATAAATATGTGTTGGAATTTATGCAGCTTTTACTTTCTGACTGCCTATCACATTTCTTGAGGTGCTAAAATGTCAGGGCAGTACAACCGCCCCCAAATGACCCCTTTTGGGAAGTAGACACCCCAAGGAATTTGCTGAAAGCCATTTTGAGTCCATTGAAGATTTTATTTTTTGCCACAAATTTTTGGAAAATTATATATTGCTCACACGTGCCATGGGAATTTGTGGAATAACACCCCAAAACACATTCTGCTATTTCTCGCAAGTATGGGTATACAACATGTGAGAGACTTTGGCAGCCTAGCCAGATACAGGCCCCCAAAATCCAATTACCACCTTTAGGCTTTCAAAGGGCATATTTCCTTCATCAGTACCTATCACAGTTTTGGAGGCCCTGAGATGCCAGAATAGTAAAAGCACCCCCCAAATGACCCCTTTTTGTAAAGTAGACACCCCAAAGAATTTGAATAGAGGCATGGTGAGTATTTTTCAGATACATTTTTTGTCACAGGGTTTTGAAAAAAATAAAAAATAAAAAATGCATTTTTGCTTGCTTTCTTCATTTTCCAAAAACATGTACAAATGAGATATGAAAAATACTCACGATGCCCCTTGGAGTGTCTACTTTCCAAAAAAATTTAATGGGGGGGGGTGCTTCTACTATCTTGGCATTTCAGGGCCAACATTAAATGCGTATGCCACACATCACCCACTCTTCTAACCACTTTAAGACCAAGTCTTCTGACACTTTTTGTTTACATGAAAAATCTTTTTTTTTTGGTTGAAAATTACCTTGAACCCCAAAACATTATATATATTTTTTAAATAAGAGGCCCTAGAGAATAAAACAGTGGCTGTTGAAATTGTTTATGTCACACAGTATTTGCGCAGCAATTTTTCAACACATTTTTTGAAAAAAAAAATACACTTTTTTGAATTTTAATGCACCACAATACAATATATTGCCCGGTTGTTTGATAAAATATAAAAGATGATGTTACACCGAGTAATAGTTGACAACAGTGACAAACTACGTAAATTTTTAATATCCATAGGCAACACTTTAAAAGCCTTTACAGGTTACCACTTTAGATATACACAGGAGGTCTAGCGCTAGAATTTCTGCCCTCAATTTGACATTCACGATGATACCTCACATGCATGGAGCAATCTCTGTTTACATATGAACACTGGACTAACACATGCATTAACCTTTGCAAGCAAGCACGGGGGGGGGGGGGGGGGGGGCAGGGTATTTTTATTATTTATTTTGCTTTTTATTTTTACACTGACCCTTTTTTATTTTTTTTATATCTTTTATTGTTATCACAGGGGAATGTAAATATCCCCTGTGATAGCAATAGGCAGTGACAGGTGCTCTTTTCTGAGAAATCTGGGGTCTATTAGAGTCTAGATCTCTCCCCTGTCCTTAAAGCATCTGACCAAGCCAAACTCAGTGTGATTAGATGCTTTCCCAGTTTTAAAATGGCACAGTTTTTATCTGGTGAAACTGGAATGATGAAATGCTCATTGCTTCGAGTTTCTTAGACTATAGAGATGATTAGAGCCATTCTAGTCTCTTACCAGCTCTATGGTCAATCGGAAGAACTACCAACTGCATTCTTGGGCTCCCCAGTGGGACAGCAGGACCCTTCCTGCTGCTTGTAAAAGCAATCGAGCAGCTAATTAATGGCTAGGATTGCTTTTACATTAACTCCAACTGCCAGCTGAAAAAATGCCTGTAGCTGCAGGCATCATCCTGGTATTACCACTCAAAGTCCAGCGACCTACCAGTACTCTGCTGGTTATTCTTGGGCATATATGATGAATTGGGTTTGTGGAGCAATATGACCACAATTCATTAATTTTGGTAATTCCCATGTTGAGGGTTAGGCCCAAAAAAGTTTTAAATTCAGAAACCGTGATAGGCTTCCATGCAAATTATCTGGTTAGAGCTGAATTTGGGTGGGCTGCAATGTGTTGGTGTGAGTATTATTGTATTGTTCCACAATCAATGGATACAAATCTTCTGTGAAAAACAGTGGAGGGGCTAAATGCTAGCACTGGCAGTGAACTGGGCTGATCCTGCTAACACTGTTTCTGGGGACACTATACAAATGGGGCACTAGTATAGTTTTGTTTGTGATCAATGTATTGATCTGTACAAACACTATACTAGTAATGGGGGATGATCAGTAACCTATAGCAATAGTGTGCAGGCAATCTAACGCTAGCTGACCCTGGCTGGTTGGGAGGGGCGCTAACTGACATTGATGCTATCTGACATCTAGGTGCAGTAATACAGTGACCAATGAAAAATTCTATATACTGACATTGTACTATTGGCACTGCCTGGGTGATAGGGTGATCAAAGGGTTAATAGGGGCAATCAAAGTGTTAAATGTGCTAATCTAATGCATGTATGTAAAATGTAGTGCTTTTACTCTCTCCCTGGACTGACCAGGGGGCAGCGGGGGGCGCATGCATTGCAAATTGTAATTTTTTGGAAAAAAGAAAAAATAAGTAAAGTCATTTTAACAAGTTATTTTTCATATACAGCATGGGCATAGTTGCAATTACACACCAAAACACATTCTTCTAGTGCTACCACATGTGTGATATTTTTTTGCCTAGATGCATAGATGGGTCCATGAGTACCGTTAGGCTTTCATAGTGCATATATAATGCATCTGATTTCCTGACTGCCTATCACATTTCTCGAGGCCATGAAGGGCCAGGACAGGTGAAACACCCATCAATTTGATGCCGCTCTCAGGGTCCGCCGCCGGTTGTGGCTCGGCACAGGCACAGTGTGCCGGCTCACGCTGGTGTGCGGGCACTAGGTCCTGGCCGGCCGCGGCGGAGACGGGACTCGCGCATGCGCACTCAGGGCCTGGCACCAATGACAGCGCAGGGCACGGTATTTAAATCCGCCCTGCCCTGCACTGACACTGATTGACGTTTGGTCTATCCTATGTTCCTGCTCCTGTACTCCTTGCTCTTTGCTGACCCGGATTGTTCCTGACTGTGCTGTATTCTCCTGCTTTGACCCCTGGCTTGGCTGACCTCTCTCTTGGATGCCCCCCATTGGATCTGATCTTCTGTTACTGACCTGGTGTGTTACCCGACTATTCTCTGCCCGCTGCCTTGTACCTCGCTGCTCTCACGGTTACCGACTCGGCCTGTCTGACCACGCTTCTGCTCATCCATCTATCCATCCTGCTCCGGCCCATCCGCCTCTTCACATCAGGCTCTCATCTTGCAGATACCTCTGGCGGACCCCTCTACCACAGGTGGGTGTACTCAGGGGCTGCGACCTGGTCTCGGTCTGCTCCAAGTCCATCCCCACCATCAGGGGCCCTGGTGAACAAGCAGACTGGGACTCTGCGCTCTGGGGAATCCTATCCTGTGGGTTGCTAGAGGTCCCGCCAGGTGGCTTATTACAGTACCAAAGGGCCATGACAGAGCCTGGAAGAGGACCATCCCCCCTAGAGGACATATGCCAGCACCTGGCGGCTCTGACCCAAGCCGTCAAGACGCTACAAGATGGATACACACATCTGGAGAACCGCATTCAGATGCTAGCCGCACCTGTCACCACCTCCCATAGTCCGGCTACCCCTGCCCCATCTGGGGAATCTCCAGGACCATCTACTGGAGCAGTAGCTGCGCTGCCTAGTTCAGAAGCCCACTTTCCATTGCGGGGACCGAGCAGGATTCAGGGGTTTCCGGATTGCCTGTCTACTTTACTTTAATCTGCAGCCACGCACATTTTCCGCGGAGTCAGTTAAGGTGGGATTCATCATATCTCTGCTCCAGGATGAACCCCAGGACTGGCCTCACTGACTGATGGAAAAACACGATTCCCACCTGGAGACGGTAACGGATTTCTTCGAGGCAATGGCCGTGTTGTATGATGACCCGCAGCGGGCAGCCTCCGCAGAAATGGCCTTGTACTCCCTCAGACAAGGCCGCCGGGCAGCGGAGGAATATGCATCAGAATTTAGACGGTGGATGGGGGATACCCGGTGGAACGACGCTGCCTTATGCCACCAGTTCCGCATAGGGCTCTCCGAGGCTCTTAAGGACGAGTTAGCTCGGGTTGGCCTCCCCGATTCCTTGGAGGACCTCATTACTTTGGCCATTCAGATAGACCGCAGACTGTGGGAACGCAGATTTGAGAGGACCAGCCAGGGTCAGAGAGCAACATGGGTACCCCCTCGGGGCTCAGTCCAACCTTTGCTGGGAGGAGACCGGATCTCAGAGCCTGAGGATACCCCTGAACCCATGCAGCTGGGACTGACTTGGCCATCATTATCGTCCAAAGAACGCCAGAGGAGGAGGTCCAAGAATCTATGCCTGTACTGTGGAGAAGCCGGTCATATGGTGCGTTCCTGCCCGGTAAAAATGAGTAAGTCTGCCTCTATTTTTTCTTCTGTATCTGCTGAAAGTCTCAACCAGTCCAGTTACTTAGCCATACCTGTTTCCTTTCAGCTCCCAGGAAGCACCATGTCGGTGACGGCAATAATTGATTCCGGAGCATGAAGTTGCTTTGTGGATTTAGACTTTGCCAATCAACAGAAAATTCCCCTCCAAACTAGGGAATGGGGGCTTAACATATTTTTGGCCGACGGGTCACGTATCAAGTCAGGGTTGGTGGACCGGGAGACTCCTCCTATCTGCACTACAGTAGCTGGCCATCCTCGGGCGTTCCTCTGACTGGACGCTATAGCCTCCCCTCTTTTCCCAGTCATTCTGGGGCTTCCTTGGTTGCTTGCCCATAACCCCCAGATTGATTGGGAGACCGGGTCCATTCAGTTCCAATCCCCGTATTGTCAGGAACGCTGCCACGCCTCGGGCCCCGCGGCTCCCCAATTCCTCTTATGCACGGACGGAGATTCCAACCTAATTCAGGCCATCCCCCCGGCCTACCACAGTTTTTTGGATGTCTTCAGCAAACGGGGGGCAGACGTCCTTCCTCCACACCGAACATATGACTGTCCCATTGACCTCCTACCCGGTTCTGAGATTCTGTTCGGTCAGATTTTTCCCCTGTCTGAGCTAGAGTTAGGGGTCCTCAAGGAGTACATCAATGAGAACCTCCGAAAGGGGTTCATTCGCCCCACCACGTCACCATTTCATTGAGAAAAAAGATAAGTCCCTACGGCCCTGCATTGATTATCGTGATTTAAACAAGATCACGATAAAAAATCGCTACCCACTGCCCCTGGTCCCAGAACTCTTCCACAGACTGAAATCGGCAGTGATCTTTACAAAACTAGATTTAAGAGGTGCATACAATCTGGTCCGTATAAGGGAGGGGGATGAGTGGAAAGTGGCGTTTCGTACTCCTTTCGGCCATTTTGAGTATTTGGTCATGCCATTCAGACTCTGCAATGCCCCGGCCACGTTCCAACACTTCATCAATGATGTATTTTGAGATTATCTTGATGTTTTCGTGGTCATTTATTTATGACATATTAATCTTTTCTTCTCTCGAAGCTCATAGGGGTCATGTGACAAGTGTATTAGAACGATTACGCCAACACAGACTGTACGCCAAAGCTGACAAGTGCAGCTTCGAGCAGCACAGTATTGCGTTCCTGGGGCTGATCATCTCCACCATGGGGGTTGAGATGGATCTACTGAAAGTCTCGGCAATTTTGGATTGGCCAGTACCCACGGATAAAAAGGGCGTACAATGCTTTATTGGTTTTGCAAATTTTTATAGAAAGTTTATCAGGAACTTCTCTGGTCTGGTTTCCTCCATTACCCAGTTGACCAAACAGGGGGTCCATTTCAAATGGACAACCGAGGCTCAAGCAGCATTTGAAACTCTGAAGAAGCTATTCACCACCGCTCCCATTCTCAGTCGTCCTGATTCCTCCCTGCCTTATGTGTTGGAAGTTGATGCTTCGGAAAACGCAGTAGGGGCCATCCTGTCCCAGAGAAAGGGCACCAAGGAGCTCCTACACCCAGTGGCGTTCTTGTCGAGGAAACTTACGCCGGCAGAGAGGATCTACGATATTGGAGATCGGGAATTTTTGGCCATAAAAACCGCACTAGAGGAGTGGAGATACCTGCTGGAAGGAGCCACGCATCCAATTCTGATCTTCACCGATCATAAGAACTTAGAATATTTGAGAACGGCAAAACGTCTGAGACAACGCCAAGCGAGATGGGCACTCTTTTTCTCCCGGTTCTCCTTCCACATCATGTATAGGCCAGGCTCCAAGAACACGAAGCCCGATGCCCTTTCGCGCATGTTTGAAGACCCTGAAGAGATCCTAAGCCTGACACTATCTTGTCCTCGGGGAACTTTCTTGCCCTCCAGACAGAGCTGCGTTCCAGGCTGCAGGATGCATCCATGGGAATGTCAAATCCACCTGGGGTGTCCCCCCTCCAAAGCAAGGGAGGGCTCTTATGGAAGGAAGGCCTAATTGCGGTACCAGAAGAGGTCCGAACCTTGGTCCTGGGACACTGCCATGATCACCCGGTGGCAGGTCATTTCGGAATGGCAAAGACTCTAGAATTATTACCACAAGCAAATATCTATATATCTTGCGAGCCAAGCTGTATCTACTTAATATCCACCCTAAAACACAAATCTGGACAGAATATGTCCTTGATATTACTGGATCGCAAACACCCAACACATAACTACCACTGTGTACTTAAATTATTTCACCATAGTGTGTTGCGCTCCTTATTAATTAATATCTCTTTAAATACTTATAATCCCAAAGTAAATAATCATGTATTTCCTAGTGATCAAATATACAAAAAATATTTAAACATGAATTCATAACTCTACCCAAAATTCATATATAATAATAACTTAATATATAAAACATATTATTAATCATTATCCGTGATTATATAATTAATTATAATTAAACCAATAGTGCATCATAATTAGCGAAAATAATAATTAATATCAAAAAATTTGTGAATAAATACTCATGTAATTAATTAATTAATTACTTAATTTTGTGCAAAAACAAAGAGTCCCATTAATCAATCAAAAAAATATAGTGACTCTGTGCTTTAATTATTCTCCAATCCGTGACTGATTGTGAATCCGTGACTGTTTGTGAATCCTCCAGTTAGTGCAGATGTAAGCTCACCTCCTTATCTGCCTACAATTAGGCTATATGCGCTTTTGGTTCACCTCCTTTGGAACCTGCTTGATTAAGATTTCTCCTCTTTAGATTATGGAACAGGGATATCCTTTAGCACTGATTATCCCCTCTGGGATTAATCCCTCCTCACGGTGATACAAGCCCCTATACTCTCCTCTCCATGCGTCTCTCCACATGCAGGGAAAAAATACCAAACATAGTGTTTTATCCTTTTAAAACACTGCTTTATTCCTTCCAAGTAGTACACTCACATTTAATGAAATCAATATAAGGCAATCCAGTGTGTAACGAATCCTCCGCCGACCATTGAGTCATGCACCCGCCGTCTGTCACAACAATCCGGCTATCTCCGAGTGACGTTGCAGCCCCACCCCTACGCGTTACGCCACTGGTCACGTGGCTTCATCAGGGGGTTTTGATAGGATAGTCACTCTCCCATTGCCAGTTTATATAGCTCGGCTCCGCCATTTTGTTGTATATCTACAGGGGGCAGCCATGTTTTTGGGGGCAATTTCATTACATTAACACTTTTGCCAATTGGTATATTTGTATCACTTACTGCATTACCTCACACGGAGAAATACATTGTAACATGACTCAGCGGCTTGCCAGGGTTCAAACGATCTCCTTATACATTACACTCATAATTCAATTATATTCTTTATACCTAAAAACGATCATATTTTAAAATTATGGAAACCATCATGTACAAAAAATATAGATATATATATATATAAAAAACATATGTGTATATATATAAAAATTATAATATATTAGAATAATTTTACATCAATAAAAATAAAATATAAATCTCCTATAAAGAATATCTTTTAAACAATATACCAAAATTTTTTTTTTTTTAATTAATTAAATAAAAATAAAATAACAATAAAAATATAAATAAAAATAAATATAAAAATAAAGATAAAAAATATTAATAAAATAAAATAAGAAATCTCCCACATCAATACATTAATAGTATGCACATCTATTATATGAATAGAGCTCACCTATACCCATAACCCAAATGTGCAACTACCAATCTGATATAGCTCAACATCAAAAAGATATACTAAAATGTATGCTACCTACTTTCTATTATCACTAAAAATACATGATAAGGCAATCCAATCCCATCAATATGTATAACTGTGGTGAATGAGAGAAAAGTTCTCCCCAACCTATATCTCTAATACTTTTCTCACATTCACCACATAAAGATTCAAAAACCCCCTACACCAGGGTAATACTACATTCATGAATGTCATGTGTAGTTCTTACATCTAAACATCACTAATGAAACAAGATAAATCAAATTCCTTGTTTAAACCCCCTGGTGCTAGACTTCCCAACTCATAGATCCAGAATGACTCTTTTTTACTAATTTCACGCACTAGATTATCTCCCCTCCAATGCGAGTTGTGTTTCGTAATACCCCAGAATTCTTTTTTCTCGATTTCCTGATTATGATATAGTTTAAAATGTACTGATAAATGGTGATATTTATAACCTATACTGATATTGTGTATATGTTCTTTTACACGTTCTTTGAGACTTCTCTTTGTACGTCCTATATATAAACGATTACAAGGGCATTTTAGGGCGTACACTACGCCCCTACTATCACATGAAATAAATTGATCGATCTCATATTGTTTCCCATTCTTTGGATTCTTAAATAACTGTCTACATCTTGGATTCCCATGTGTTTTTCTACAACTATAGCAGCGACCGCATCTGTAAAATCCAGTTCCATTAAAAAAACTTAAAGTACTTGTCAATATACGGGGAGGTTCTAACACATTTTTTACTACTCGATCACGAATATTAGGTGCCCTTTTATAAATGAACCTTGGTTTATCTTTAATAGTCTTGAGGGTTTTATCTAGTTTGAGTATATTCCAATGTTTAGATATAATTTTCTGTATATCCCTGTGTTGTTTATTATATGGTAATATTATCGATATTTCCTGTTCATCTACTTTGTGTTGTATCTTTTTTTCTAATAGTGTTTTTCTATCTACAACTTCTATTCTTTTACTTTCTTCTAATATTATTTCTCTCTTATAACCTTTGTCCACAAATCTTTGGACCAATATTTCACTTTGCTCTCTGTAATCATCAACATGAGTGCAATTACGTCTCAATCTAAGAAACTGTCCCCTCGGGACATTTTTAATCCATGGTCTGTGGTGGCAACTATTAACAGGGATATATGAATTACGATCAGTTTTCTTGAAATAGTTTTTTGTTATTATACCAACACCTATATTGATTATTTTGAGATCTAAAAAATTAATCTCTTTATCATTGATGTTCCAACTTAATGTAATATTTTTAGTGTTCTGATTCAGATTCTGATAATAATTAATCAATGATGGTACATCTCCTCTCCATAATAATATAATATCATCAATAAATCTGCCATATTTAATTATATTATGACTCATATTATTGAATATTGCTTCCTCCTCCCATTTCACCATATATAAATTAGCAATACTGGGTGCAAAACGGGCGCCCATCGCGACACCCCTCACTTGTAGATAATAATCACCTTTATACCAAAAGTAATTATGGCTAAGACAAAATTTGATACATTTAATCAAAAATTTAATTTGTTTTTTAGGGAGAGAGGAATATTTATTTAGAGCCCATGTTTAGAGCTCTAGTGCCTGTGTCCCGGCGCGATCTGCCGCCAGTGCGCATGCACGGGGGACGGCGCCGCGATCCGGGACTACGGAGCCGCGATCCCTGACAGCTGTACTCAAAATCAGATCACTACTAACCTCTACTGTTTGTGTGATATTAATCACATGTGTGGTGTCCTTGATGTACGCTTTTGTTTTTTCTACTAAGGGTTGAAGAAACTGATCAATGTACTGCCCAATCCTAGATGTTAACCCATCTATACCATTGACTATTGGTCTCATAGGAGGATCTTTTAAATCTTTATGTATTTTCGGTATTGAGTTTATAATTGGTATTTTACTCACCGATGGTACCAAATATTTCGCTTCTTTTTCATCTAAGATGTCTTTATTCTTTCCATGTTCTATTCATTTATTTAATTCCTTTTTATATATCTTCGTAGGATTATTAATTAATTTACAATATGTTTCTGTATCCTCTAACATTTTGCTCATAGATGTTTCATACGATTCTTTGGATAATATTACTATACCCCCTCCCTTATCGGCCGGTCTCACTACTATATTGTTTCTATCCTTCAAGGACTTTATTCCTCTAGTAATATCAGATTCACCTTTAAACTTTTTAATCTTTAATGTCTCTATATCTTCCATTACCAATTTCTTAAAACTATTTATATATATATTATCTTGATTTTTTGGATTAAACAAAGATTTATTTTTCAACGTACTATGTTGTGTATTACTAATATTCTGGCTACTTGTTTTGATCGGATTTTGCAAAAAATACTTTTTTAAATTTAATTTTCTCACAAATTTTTGCACACTTACATAGGTTTCAAATTTATTCAATTTATTAGTTGGTGCAAGCTTCAAACCTCTTAATAATTATAATCCCAGTTAATAATTATAAAAAAACACCCATATCCAAAAAAGAGATGGGACCATCTCAACAGAGTTATAACAGAGAAAATTGGAGGCAATATGGACAATATCAACCTCAAAATAGGGAACCATATCGATTCCCCCATCCAGGTTATAAACCATATTTCAATCAAGGATACAGAGGGGGTGGCTATAGAAGACCATATGGTCATCCACCCAGGAATACACAGGGATATAGACCCAATTACTATAAATCTCCAGGATATAAATCACAAGGATATCCTCCACCATACAATAAAATGTATAATGTTCCAAATCACAATAGTTACTCACCATTGGAGCAACAACAACAAGAGAACCCAATTCCTAACCCTTTTTAGGGTGGGATCACAATCCCACACACAATATAGAAAGACCAGAAAGAGGGGAAAAAGAGGAGGAAGAAACAGGAAACAAGAAAAGGAGAAGAGATCCATAGGTGAGGGTATATACAATCTAAGTGGAATATCACTCACTAAAGAAGAGATAAAAGTATTGGATAGAGGTTTGAAGTTTGCACCAACTAATAAATTGAATAAATTTGAAACCTATGTAAGTGTGCAAAAATTTGTGAGAAAATTAAATTTAAAAAAGTATTTTTTGCAAAATCCGATCAAAACAAGTAGCCAGAATATTAGTAATACACAACATAGTACGTTGAAAAATAAATCTTTGTTTAATCCAAAAAAATCAAGATAATATATATATATAAATAGTTTTAAGAAATTGGAAATGGAAGATACAGAGACATTAAAGATTAAAAAGTTTAAAGGTGAATCTGATATTAATAGAGGAATAAAGTCCTTGAAGGATAGAAACAATATAGTAGTGAGACCGGCCGATAAGGGAGGGGGTATAGTAATATTATCCAAAGAATCGTATGAAACATCTATGAGCAAAATGTTAGAGGATACAGAAACATATTGTAAATTAATTAATAATCAAACGAAGATATATAAAAAGGAATTAAATAAATGAATAGAACATGGAAAGAATAAAGACATCTTAGATGAAAAAGAAGCGAAATATTTGGTACCATCGGTGAGTAAAATACCAATAATATACTCAATACCGAAAATACATAAAGATTTAAAAGATCCTCCTATGAGACCAATAGTCAATGGTATAGATGGGTTAACATCTAGGATTGGGCAGTACATTGATCAGTTTCTTCAACCCATAGTAGAAAAAACAAAAGCGTACATCAAGGACACCACACATGTGATTAATATCACACAAACAGTAGAGATTAGTAGTGATCTGATTTTGAGTACAGCTGTCAGGGATCGCGGCTCCGTAGTCCCGGATCGCGGCGCCGTCCCCCGTGCATGCGCACTGGCGGCAGATCGCGCCGGGACACAGGCACTAGAGCTCTAAACATGGGCTCTAAATAAATATTCCTCTCTCCCTAAAAAACAAATTAAATTTTTGATTAAATGTATCAAATTTTGTCTTAGCCATAATTACTTTTGGTATAAAGGTGATTATTATCTACAAGTGAGGGGTGTCGCGATGGGCGCCCGTTTCGCACCCAGTATTGCTAATTTATATATGGTGAAATGGGAGGAGGAAGCAATATTCAATAATATGAGTCATAATATAATTAAATATGGCAGATTTATTGATGATATTATATTATTATGGAGAGGAGATGTACCATCATTGATTAATTATTATCAGAATCTGAATCAGAACACTAAAAATATTACATTAAGTTGGAACATCAATGATAAAGAGATTAATTTTTTAGATCTCAAAATAATCAATATAGGTGTTGGTATAATAACAAAAAACTATTTCAAGAAAACTGATCGTAATTCATATATCCCTGTTAATAGTTGCCACCACAGACCATGGATTAAAAATGTCCTGAGGGGACAGTTTCTTAGATTGAGACGTAATTGCACTCATGTTGATGATTACAGAGAGCAAAGTGAAATATTGGTCCAAAGATTTGTGGACAAAGGTTATAAGAGAGAAATAATATTAGAAGAAAGTAAAAGAATAGAATTTGTAGATAGAAAAACACTATTAGAAAAAAAGATACAACACAAAGTAGATGAACAGGAAATATCGATAATATTACCATATAATAAACAACACAGGGCTATACAGAAAATTATATCTAAACATTGGAATATACTCAAACTAGATAAAACCCTCAAGACTATTAAAGATAAACCAAGGTTCATTTATAAAAGGGCACCTAATATTCGTGATTGAGTAGTAAAAAATGTGTTAGAACCTCCCCGTATATCGACTAGTACTTTAAGTTTTTTTAATGGAACTGGATTTTACAGATGCGGTCGCTGCTATAGTTGTAGAAAAACACATGGGAATCCAAGATGTAGACAGTTATTTAAGAATCCAAAGAATGGGAAACAATATGAGATCGATCAATTTATTTCATGTGATAGTAGGGGCGTAGTGTACGCCCTAAAATGCCCTTGTAATCGTTTATATATAGGACGTACAAAGAGAAGTCTCAAAGAACGTGTAAAAGAACATATACACAATATCAGTATAGGTTATAAATATCACCATTTATCAGTACATTTTAAACTATATCATAATCAGGAAATCGAGAAAATAGAATTCTGGGGTATTACGAAACACAACTCGCATTGGAGGGGAGATAATCTAGTGCGTGAAATTAGTAAAAAAGAGTCATTCTGGATCTATGAGTTGGGAAGTCTAGCACCAGGGGGTTTAAACAAGGAATTTGATTTATCTTGTTTCATTAGTGATGTTTAGATGTAAGAACTACACATGACATTCATGAATGTAGTATTACCCTGGTGTAGGGGTTTTTTGAATCTTTATGTGGTGAATGTGAGAAAAGTATTAGAGATATAGGTTGGGGAGAACTTTTCTCTCATTCACCACAGTTATACATATTGATGGGATTGGATTGCCTTATCGTGTATTTTTAGTGATAATAGAAAGTAGGTAGCATACATTTTAGTATATCTTTTTGATGTCGAGCTATATCAGATTGGTAGTTGCACATTTGGGTTATGGGTATAGGTGAGCTCTATTCATATAATAGATGCGCATACTATTAATGTATTGATGTGGGAGATTTCTTATTTTATTTTATTAATATTTTTTATCTTTATTTTTATATTTATTTTTATTTATATTTTTATTGTTATTTTACTTTTATTTAATTAATTAAAAAAATTTTTTTTTGGTATATTGTTTAAAAGATATTCTTTATAGGAGATTTATATTTTATTTTTATTGATGTAAAATTATTCTAATATATTATAATTTTTATATATATACACATATGTTTTTTGTTCCCCCTGATGAAGCCACGTGACCAGTGGCGTAACGCGTAGGGGTGGGGCTGCAACGTCACTCGGAGATAGCCGGATTGTTGTGACAGACGGCGGGTGCATGACTCAATGGTCGGCGGAGGATTCGTTACACACTGGATTGCCTTATATTGATTTCATTAAATGTGAGTGTACTACTTGGAAGGAATAAAGCAGTGTTTTAAAAGGATAAAACACTGTTTGGTATTTTTTCCCTGCATGTGGAGAGACGCATGGAGAGGAGAGTATAGGGGCTTGTATCACCGTGAGGAGGGATTAATCCCAGAGGGGATAATCAGTGCTAAAGGATATCCCTGTTCCATAATCTAAAGAGGAGAAATCTTAATCAAGCAGGTTCCAAAGGAGGTGAACCAAAAGCGCATATAGCCTAATTGTAGGCAGATAAGGAGGTGAGCTTACATCTGCACTAACTGGAGGATTCACAAACAGTCACGGATTCACAATCAGTCACGGATTGGAGAATAATTAAAGCACAGAGTCACTATATTTTTTGATTGATTAATGGGACTCTTTGTTTTTGCACAAAATTAATTAATTAATTAATTATATATGAGTATTTATTCACAAATTTTTTGATATTAATTATTATTTTCGCTAATTATGATGCACTATTGGTTTAATTATAATTAATTATATAATCACGGATAATGATTAATAATATGTTTTATATATTAAGTTATTATTATATATGAATTTTGGGTAGAGTTATGAATTCATGTTTAAATATTTTTTGTATATTTGATCACTAGGAAATACATGATTATTTATTTTGGGATTATAAGTATTTAAAGAGATATTAATTAATAAGGAGCGCAACACACTATGGTGAAAGACTCTAGAATTACTTCAGCGCATATTCTGGTGGTCAAGTATGATCAAGGATTGTGAGCGCTGCGTCAAGACCTGAGCCACCTGCCAGAGAAACAAACCCTCCAGGAGCAAGGCCTGGGGTTTGCTACGCCCACTGCCTATACCCGATCGACCGTGGCAAATGATTGCAATCGACTTTATAGTCGAGCTTCCTCCGTCTCAGGGCCACACCGTGATCTTGTGGATCGCCTGTTGAAAATGGCCCACTTCTTACCACTGAAGAATACGCCATCGGCTTTGGAAACCGCACAAATCTTCATAAGCAAAGTGGTAAGACTGCATGGAGTTCCTGAAGACATCGTATCAGACCGAGGAGTCCAGTTTACCTCGAAGTTCTGGAAGGCGTTATGTGAAGCATTAGGGATCAGATTGTCCCTCTCTTCCGCTTACCACCCACAGACAAATGGGCAGACGGAGAGGACAAACCAAACGTTGGAGCAGTATTTGAGATGCTACACGTCCTTCTTGCAGGATGATTGGCTGGCACTTTTGCCACTGGCAGAATTTGCCTATAACAACGTGAATCATTCAGCCACAGGGCAATCCCCATTCCTATGGGTTCCATCCCACATTTCTGCCTGATTTGATTGCCGAAAGCTCAGTTTCTGCCACTCAAAGCACGCTGAATTTTTTTTCAGCCAACAACAAGGTACTTCAGGAAGCCATTGCAAAAGCTCAAGAGGACAACAAAAAGGCCTTCGACAGGAAGAGAAGGGGAGAACTGGTGTTGCAACCTGGGGATCAGGTCTGGCTGGCAACAACGAATTTGAAGATGTCTTGCCCGTGGAAGAAACTGGGGCTGAAGTTTGTGGGTCCATTCCGGGTGAAGCGAATGATCAATAAGGTGGCATATGAACTTACTCTTCCGGAGACTTTTAAATTCCACCCAGTTTTCCATGTGTCGCTACTGAAGCCAGCTACGCCAGACCCCTTCCCAGATCGGGAGTCCAGACCTCCAGAAGCAATGACCATTAATGAACAAGAAGAATTTGAAGTGGACGCAATCCTGAATTGCCGGAAAAGGGGGGGTCAGACACAGTTCCTGATCAAATGGAAGGGTTATGGTCCTGAGGAGAACTCATGGGAACCAGCCCAATATGTTCATGCCCCCAGGCTTATCCGGGAATTTTATCGTAGCCACCCGCGATGGAGAGATCGGCTGGGCACCTGGAGATTGCCTGTAGGGGGGGGGGGGCAATGTCAGGGTCCTCCACAGCTTGTGGCTCGGCGCAGGCGCAGTGTGCCGGCTTGCGCTGGTGTGCGGGCACTAGGTCCTGGCCAGCTGCGGTGGAGACGGAAATCGCGCATGCGCACTCAGGGCCACCACAGGTGCGCGCCTGGCACCAATGACAGCGCAGGGCACGGTATTTAAATCCGCCCTGCACTGACACTGATTGCCGTTTGGTCTATCCTGTTTTCCTGCTCCTGTACTCCTTGCTATTTGATCGTTGCTGACCTGGATTGTTCCTGACTGTGCTGTATTCTCCTGCTTTGGCACCTGGCTTGCCTGACCTCTCTCTTGGATGCCCCCCATTGGATCTGATCTTCTGTTACTGACCTGGCGTGTGACCCAACTATTCTCTGCCCGCTGCCTTGCACCTCGCTGCTCTCACGGTTACCAACTCGGCCTGTCTGACCACGCTTCTGCTCATCCATCCATCCGCCTCTAAACATCAGGCTCTCATCTTGCAGATACCTCTGGCGGACCCCTCTACCACAGGTGGGTGTACTCAGGGGCCACGACCTGGTCTCAGTCTGCTCCATCCCCCCCACATGGTCCATCCCCCCCACAGGGGCCCTGGTGAACAAGCAAACTGGGACTTAGACTCTGCGCTCTGGGGAATCCTATCCTGTGGGTTGCTAGAGGTCCCGCCAAGTGGTTCATTACAGCCGTATCCACCTAGGTGAGTATAAATGTTTGTAAAGATACACTAAATTGCCAAAAGTATTGGGGCATCCCTCCAAATCATTAGATTCCAATCACTTCCATAGCCAAAGGCGTATAAAATAAAGCACCTAGGCATGCAGACTGCTTCAATTTGATGCTGCATCTGTCCCCCACTAGCTCTGCAGTGAGAACTGAGTGATCAAAAAATGCTACTCAGTTCTCCCCTTTGCTCTGAGCAGGGAACCATGGCTGTCAGTCTCTGGCTCTCCAACGCTCACTGGAGCGCTAACCTGTGGAGGAGGCGGCAGGAGCTGGCTCAGGCTCTTGGCTGATCACTGAGATGCTGAGCCAGGTGGGTAGATCCTGACTATATGGTTGGGATATTTTCAGAGCCTGGACTGGCTGAGTGACATCAGCCGACAGTGGAATTTAGCCCACTGCCAGTTGAAAATAGACCACAGGAGTGCAGAACAAACTGCATTCCTTTGATCTACAGGAGAAGTACAGCTTTGACTATACTTCTTCTTTAACCTACTAGTACCTGGCTACCTACAGGAATGTCATGTTCACTGGCAAACAAAACAGTTGCTGTATAGATAAGCCAGTTCAGGCAGCAGACAGAGAAATGGTAAGCACCAAGCAAAGGTTTGGTTCAGACAGAAGGAAGAAACATGATCAATAAACAGGCCCAGGTCAGTGCAGGCGGTGGCAACACTGCATTGGTTTGGCAGCAATCAGGAACATTGTTTCTGGCTGCACTGGTCTGGTATCACTGTACTGATGTGGTGGCAATCAGGCATTAGCAACCAAAAACATTCTTGCTTTCTGTTCTGTTCACTTGTCACTAGTTTGGCAGCAATCAAGAACACTGTTGATGACTTAAATTAGACTGCTAATATTGAAACTGGCACTGGTGTAGCAGTGATCAGGAACACTGTTGCTAGCTGCAATGGTCTGGTGACACTGGGACTGGCATAGTGATGATCATGAACACTGCTGCTGACTGCACTCGTTTGGATCACTGGCAGTGGTATGGCTGCAACCAGGTACAGTGTTTCTGGATTACACTGGTCTTGTGACAATGGGACTGGTATGGCAGTGATCAGGAATGCTGTTGCTGACTTACGCTAGTTTGGTGACACTGGGATTCATGTGGCAGTGATTAGAAATGCTGTTTTTGGTTTACACTGCTCTGGTAACACTAGTACTGATGTGATCAGGAGCACTGCTACTGGCTTACACTGGGTGGGTGACACTGGGATCCTTGTGTGGTGGTGATCAAGGACACTGATGCTGGCCGCACTGGTCTGGTAAAACTATAACTAGTATTCCAGCAATCAGAAACACTGTTGATGACTTACATTGGTGTGGTGACACTGGGACTCATGTGGCAGTGATCAGGAAAACTGTTGCTGACTTACACTGCTCTGGTGACACTTGTTCTTGTGCGGCTTTGATCAGGAACACTATTTCTGGCTGCACAGGTCAGGCAACATTGTGACTGGTGTGGTGGTGATCAGGGACACTGTAGCTGGCCCTCTCATGTGGCCAGCTATGATGGCACTGTACTGGTGTGGTTAGTGATTAGGGACACTGGCTAGCTACACTTACATACAGTGTCATCAGAGCAGCCAGGTAGTGTCTCTGATCACTAACCATCCCAGCACAGTGTCATTGTGGGGTTGCTAGTGGTCAGCACTGGGGAAAAAAAGGTTGCCATTCCCTGGAAAAACACAGATCGCACAATTCATGAAGCAGTATCTTCCGCTTTAAGAAAATTGTTTGCCATTCACTAACAAACGCTTCTAAAGTACCGCACGCAACACCAGACCAAAGGAAGCTGCTTCCGCAGGACACACGTGGTGAATCAAAAACAACTAAGTTACATTAAGTAAATACAAAATATCTTTCTAAATATCAAATATTGAATGAAAATAGTATTAAAAAAATCACACAAATAAATACCCTTCTTCTACAATGTTGTCTTTTTTATTGGTGGAAGAAGGGTATTTATATACATGTATGTGATTTTTTATTTTTTTTATATAATATTTTTTTTAACTATTTGACATTTAGAAATACAGGTGAAACTCGAAAAATTAGAATATCGTGCAAAAGTTCCTTTATTTCAGTAATGCAACTTAAAAGGTGTGGTGGTTTATGTAAGGATATATATTATTTATAAAGGGCGGTGTCCCTTTCCCTTATATGAAATATTACAGTGCCTCCAGCCGTTAAAATACGGCAAATATTTAGTAAACCAATAATTTGGACACCTTGATAATTTGATCACCACTTATTATTATACCTTGAATTCTTTTAGCCAATATGATTTCGTACCATACACACAAAATTTGCCTTGTAATAGATAAATATAAAAATTTATTTATGTACAAAAATTATATATATATTAACACAAAACGCAAAAGACTGGTGATAAATGAATATTGGTACACACAATCAAAAACATATCCTACCAATGTAAGACACAATAATAAGGTTTCTAACTAATTACATCAATATCACAATTTTTAAATGATATGATTATTTATTAAATTTATTAATAATTAATAATTTCGAATATCTCAAAGGTTATATTCTCACAAGCCGTGGCCATAGGATTGCAAGAAGCAAGCCCTTGATATATGATACTCTGGTTATTAATATTCAATAAATTATGAAATATGAAAAAAATTATAATATGGCAACAAACAATTTTTAACAGTAAAACAGGATCTCTCTACATATATCTAACTACCCAATATTGTTGTGATACACTAAGGTAATTTTATGATTCCACACAACAGAGAAAATAGGTGATACAAAATCAAATAAACAATCTCACCGCACCCGGCATTCAGACTAGGCAACTCTCCCGTGGATTTAGCTGGCAGTGGAACGCCTTTAGACTGATATTATAGGGCAAGTGATAGATATTCAGTAGGGGAGAATGTAGGAAGTTATAAGGTTAGAGGTTTAGAAATTTAGTTAAAGTTTTAGGAAGTTTGAAAGGATGGAAGAGTAGTTATTCAGCAGAGATCTTCTTCAGATGTCAGGGTCTTCTTTTGATGAGGTCTCTTCTTGAGCTTTTTCTTGATGAGCTTTTTTTTTTTAAAGGTACAAGGGCTTTTATATCCACTAATCCATTGTTCTAAGATACCTTCCCACCAGGCTTCCTGATTGGCTAGTTGAGAAATGTGTGTACATAAGCTATTTCTCACCTGCCCGCCAGGTGGCGGTCATGTATCACAGAACAATTTGAGTATTTGAGATGACTCATACCTTGGGTGGAATCTTAAGGTAATTTCAGGAATCAAATATACGTCTTTTCCCAGATATAAGTGATCATACCTATAATATTCTAAATAGGGACCATGGAATATAGGTGTATATTCAGTTATTCCTTCTTGAAATACCATCCTGTTTGTTTCCTGATAAGACATGTAACTAATGCTAGTTTATAATACATCTTACTTCCCATCATCTCAATACTCAAGTTAGTGATATATAGTTCCCATTTCTGAATATTTAGTGGTGTGTAAAATCCATAACATCTCATTTATAATATGTTTTTGTAATATATCTTTGTAATTATATACAGTCAACCTTTAGACTTAAATGTCCTGAATTTCACCTTTGTTTTAGAATCAACATTTTCTATGTGTAGGGAAAAACTTTCTGTTTGCCTGGCTCTTGTATTGGACTCATGGTAAACAACTGTTAATGCTTTCACCCTTGGTGAACAATAGTATATTGTAATAGTTTCAGAGGTCTGTTAGTTCATCACACTCTGCAAGTTTTGGTTAAGCTTTCAACCAGTTGAGTTCCCGTCTCATTATTGTTAAAATGTTTGAAAGTCGAAGTCCTATCTGGCTATTTGTTTGACTTTCTGTATATGCATTCTTCTCAACCTCAATATACAAATAGTCCTTGTTGACAGTCCAAACAGTCTTATTGTCTTGGAAAAGTCTTACTTCCCCCATTCTCTCCATTTCTTTAACTAGAATCCTTGAGGGTTCAACCAAGACAAAATTAACTCTTAGCATCCGGCTATACTGAGCTGTTTGTCATATAATATTATGTCTTGATAAAGTCATATTTTTGAGACATAATTCAAAAGGTCCACAACAAAGGTGAAACTAATATATGAGATAGACTCATTACATGCAAAGCAAGATAGTTCAAGCCGTGATTTGTCATAATTGTGATGATTATGGCTTACAGCTCATGAAAACCCCAAATCCACAATCTCAGAAAATTAGAATATTACATGCAATCAATAAAACAAGGATTGTACATAGAACAATATTGGACCTCTGAAAAGTATAAGAAAGCATATGTTCTCAGTACTTGGTTTGGGCCCCTTTTGCAGCATACAGGCTGCATGAAAAAAAAAGAGAATAGCATACACACCCAACAAGGAGCAGCGGCATACTGGTACATCGCTGGACTTTTAGTGGTTATACCAGGATGATGCCTGCAGCTGCAGGCATTTTTCAGCTGGCAGTTGAAGTTCATGTAAAAGCAATCCTAGCAATTAATTAGCTGCTCGATTGCTTTTACAAGCAGCAGGAAAAGTTCAGCTGTCCCACTGGGGAGCCCAAGAATGCAGTTGGCAGTTCTTCAGATTGACCATAGAGCTGGTAAGAGACTAGAATGGCTCCAATCATCTCTATAGTCTAAGAAACTGGAAGCAATGAGCATTTCATCATTCCAGTTTCCTTAGATAAAAACAGTGCCATTTTAAAACTGGTATTGTTTTTTTCAACCTGCTTTCATGTAAAAGCAATCCTAGTGGCTAATTAGCTGCAGGATTGCTTTTACAAGCAACAGGAGAAGATGCGCCCCCCCCCCTTCCCGCTGCCTTCCATGGCCTTCTCGGGCAGTCTTGTGCCACTGGGAGTATCTCAGAATGCAGCCGGTGTTTCTGCCAGCTGGCCATAGAGCTGGCTGGAGACCGGAATGGTGCCAATCATCTTTATAGTCTTGGAAATTGGAAGCTACGAGCATTTCATCACTTCAGTTTTGCAGGATATAAAGAGCTCCATTTGTAAATTGGGAAAGCATCTGATCACACCGATCTTGCGGAGATTAGATAATGTAAGGGCAGAGGAGATATCTAGAGTCTGACAGACCCCAGATTTCTCAAAGAATATATGACAATGCCCATTGAAGTTATAGGGGATATTTTCATTCCCTGTGATAGCATTAAAAAACACCCTCTACCCCCGCACGCACCTGCGTGCATGAGCTTTGACCCTGTGCCAGTAGGTAAACAGCTGTTGCACCATGTATGTGAGGTATTGACACAAACATTAGATCAATGGCAGTAATTCTAGCACTAGACCTCTGTAAATCTGAAATGCTATCTTGTAAAGGCTTTTAAAGCTTTGCCTATGGATATTTAAAATGTCAGTTTGACGCCATTGCACGGGGCATGCGCAGTTATAAAGCATGTCATGTTTGATATCCATTTGCTCAGCATACCATCATCTTTTATATTTTACCAAAAATTGGCCAATATATTGTGCTTTTGTGCATTAAAAGTAAAAAAAAGTGTATTTTTTTCATACTACAGATATGTAATATGGGTACACTCATCCACGTGGCAATAATCATTGAACCACTAATGGACTAGCCCCATATATCACCATATTCATAAAAACATTCCTTACTGGCTATAGGGATCAACAAATTTTGCTACAGTCTGTGCAATACTCCTTACCCCAGAAAAAATGTTTGGGAAGGAATAACCATGTGTTCCCATACAAAAAACGTGCTCCCAAAATGAAGGAAAAAAAACCCTGCATGTTTTGTTCCAAATCAGAGCTTTGTCAGAAAATAAAGCGAGCAACATAAATAAGATCATTTTTAGGTCACGTAGTGAAGAAATAGCATCTATTGTTTGTTTTCTCTCTTATTTATAACCTGACCACCCAAAATGGCCATTACATACGTGATATAATGATCATGCATCATCATGCATGCGCGTCATTACTCAAATGACGTCATGACACCATTATTTCTGCACTGAATTCCAAAACTAGATTGTCATTTTGAGGATGAAAGATAAATAACAAATCCAGCATCACAATACACATTCACTGGACTTCAACAAGTGTCAGAGAAGGGAGAAACAGAAAACAATTCCCTTATATTTCTACTTACGCAGATGCATTTTTCATAGGGGATATCACCCATAATCCCATTATTTCCTCTGACCACAGTTTATTACAGACTAGTGACTATTACAGTAATGTCATGCATTATCCTCTAATTGTAAAACAGTCCATACAAATATCTAAGAATGGCAAGTCAAGACTGCATATCAGGATCACTAATCTCATACAAAGGGCAACAAAAGTAAAACCTTCATTTAGCCCTTATTATGCTTGTGAATTTAGATGAAAAGTCCACTTGGCCTCAAGTTTAAGAAGACATTTGTCCAGATCCCCCTTACTCAGGCCAAGATTAAATTGCTTAAATAATCCAGAACTGTAAAAATTCAACTCGACCTCCATGTTTTTCTAAGACATGCCTAGCAACCAGTCTGTCCCTTTTTTGGGCAATGTCATTGACATGCTCCAGTACCGTCCATCTAAATGGACGGATAATTTTCCCCACATACAGTAGTGGGCAGGGACATTTAATAGTGTATACAACCTCCTCAGTAGTACGATTATAAAAAGCTGTTATTTTTATAATTTCTCTATTTCTTGGGTTCTCAAATTCTTTAATAGTGGGGACATAAGCACAAGCCTGCAATGTCCACATTTAAAACTACACTTAAGTCTATCTGGTAGCTAAGTATGCATAGTAGGTGTTCTTGGGATTTTATCCAGATGGCTGTGTACTAACATGTCCCTAAGATTCCCATCCCTTCTTTAGGTAATCATAGGGTTTTTGGGGAGAATCTGAGACAAATATCTGTCTTCTTGCAAAACATTCCAATATATTTGATACTAAATATCTGGCCTGACTGATTAGAATAGGTCCCTATAATCAGCATTCCTGATTGGTCAGCTTCTTCCAAGCACTTTTCACAGGTGTGCTGCTCACTCACCAGTTGAAACCAACACACAGGCTATCAAAGTTACTCCTCTGCTACCTAAAAAATAACCTGTAAAATATAAGCATTTGCCATAAGTAAAGTATCACTATAATATTGAGTGCCTTCTATTATAATAAAATGAAACAAATCTCTCTGCCTGCGGGAAACTCTTGCAAATGGATTCTTCAAATGGATACCAGATGATTCATCCAGACCATTCTAATTATTTTGGTATACTGTATAAAACAGGATCAGCACTTTTCTTCAAGATATCAATGTCCAATGCAGTCCATAAAGGTATTTTATGCTCTCACCAGAAAAAAAGACTCTTAATATTACAAATGGTTCAAATTAAGTCTGTTGTGAACCATCATCCAAATCACAACTCAGAAAAGCTTCCCTCTTTTCCAGTATCCAGATGATTCCCACTCCACACTAGTATGGTACCAAAAGGAAAATATATAACAATAGTGTGATACAGTTTCTAACTGGGTCAAGTCAATAAAAGACCGAAATCATATGTGTTCACATTATAAAGTGCTCAAAAAGGTGCCAAACCGGCCGTGTCCACAGTAGTCCATGCCTCCATGGACATGCATCCACTCCCCAAAGCACGATATACCTTACCAGACCCTCAGCCCACTGGATAAGGGACTGTATCACCACTTATACAGTCTAATGCAATCCTCTATTCTCACTCTACCATGGTTCCCAAATATGACACAGCAGCATGTAGGAAGAATAAAATATGCCTATAGTGCAGTATTTTCAAAAAAGTACATTTATTAAATCATAAAATGTTTACTTTTAATGATGTAGTAATCAGCAGATAGAAAGCCGACTAACAAAAAGGTCGACAAGGTACTTCCAGTATGACCGAAGAAAAGCACTGGTCCTGTTTTATATACAGTATTTTCATCTGCTCAGTGGGACTTTGTTTTCCAGCTGCTGGGATTGTATTGACGTTTTTCCTGTGCGCTGATATAACCTTTATAGTGATTTTGAGCCTCTGCTACATAAACTTAAGCAATGTAATGTACAATATTACATTCCCACTGAATCCTTATGTATCCAAAAACTCTTCAGGGAAACATGGGATTTCTCTGTAGCAGCACATCCATGTCAAAGCACAGGAAACACAGCCCACTATAACATATTCAGGTCATAATATCAACAAAATCGTATATCATAAACATCAAATGAAACATAAATACTTGCCCAAAATGCAATATACAGTATATGTCACCTTTCCTTACACCTAGCTAGACCTCCAAAGGGTACCCCTCTATTGAAATCAAAACATTTATTTGATGCAATCGATGTAAAATCAAATATAGCTATACCAGTTAACAACTTAGAAATAAAGAAAAGAAGAAACAAAAATAAAGCACTATGCCAGGTAAAGTGGACCAAGACCATACAGACAGAGTACATAGGGGGAATGCCATAAATGGAGATGAAAACCCATGGACCATTGGTTTATCTATTCTCTCTATAATCTGAACTTAAAGAGACCTTATGTGCAATCCATGGTGACCTGCAAATGTCTTAGTTACGCTGTGTGTACTTTTGTGTGTTCTTATATTTGATAAATGAACTCTCATACTGTCAGAAAACCTTCTAGTTATTTATCCAATGTTTTGCTTCCTGAAGATCACAGGATATGACATACTGTATAGTACAATTTAGCTTGACAATTGACCAATTGTTTAATCCAAAAGGTATCTCCTTTTGAAAATGATGTAACAACACATGGATCCCAAAGGAAGGTACAATTGGAACAACGTGAGGCCCTACATTTACATAAACCTGTTGTGCTCAGCCACAATTTCTTACTCCTTGATTAAAATAAATTAGAGGATAACAGGTTCTCCAATATGAGAGGTCTCTTTTCAGCAAAATGTATATCTCTTTAAAGAACCTTTTGGAAATCTGCATTATTTTACAAATTAGGTGGGTATCTCTGAATAATACGTTTGATATCATCAAGCTCTGAATGGTACTGGGTACTGAAAGTAACCAAGTGATAACTGGGCAAACGGCCTTGAATCACTGTTCAGTAAAAAGTTCTCTCTCTGCACATTTCTAACTTTCTAATATGTTCTATCTAAATTGGATTCATGGTGTTATGGACCACCTGGTGTACTCTAGCAGTCCACAGGACAGGATTTCCTAGGGCGCAGAGTCTAAGCCCCAGTCCGCTTGTTCACCAGAGCCCCTGATGGTGGGGATGGGCTTGGAGCTGACAGTGACCAGGTCGCGGCCACTGAGTACACCCACCTGAGGTAGAGGAATCACCAGAGGTAATGACAAGTAGAGAGCCTGACATGAAGAGGCAGACAGGTCTGGAGAGTAGCAGCTAATCCGTGCGGGTCAGATGGATGGCTGAGCAATAGCGTGGTCAAACGGGCCAGGTCGGTAACAGAGGGGTCAGCGTAGTACAAGACAGCAGGCAGAAGAATAGTCAGGTCACTCACCGGGGTCGGTACCAGTAGTCCAGATCAGGTAGGGATATCCAAAAGAGAGGTCAAACTTAGCCAGGGGTCAGAGCAGGAGAAGTCAGCAGGGGTCAGGTCCAGGCAGGTCAGCAACGAATCTCAAACAACGGGAACACAGGAACAAGATCAGACCATACGGCAACTTGTGTCTTTGCAGGGCTGGTTTAAGTAGCCCGCCCTGCACCTGACAGGCGCAGCCTAGGTCCTAGTGCCTGCCCAGCACCGTCATAGGTGACGGGTGCGCCTGGGTCCTAGTACCCTGCTGCCTGCATGTCTTGACAGACACCTACGCATTTGCAGACCCATGCATCGCGATGGTCCCTGACACATGGTAGCCTCAGTCAAAGAATCTCTCCTTCATATCATGCTTCTGTTTTGAAGCTTTATAATGGGAACAATTTCATCTTTTTCTAACCTGCTGTCCTTTTTCACATGTAAGGGGTGGCAGCTGTGTGCTTGAAGGAGAGATCTTTAACTAAGCTTATGATAGGCATGCATATAAATTCTGCCATCCACTACTCCCTGTTACAATAATTAATTTGTTCTGGTTGTTCCTCTCAAGTAAATGTCAAGCTATAATCATTCATGTTTTAATACTCCGAAAAAATTGATAAATAACTTTCAATGTACAATAAAGATTAGATCATCAATGTAACAATAGTAAAACCTGTTCTAATCTCTGTAGGGGTTAATATCTCCAAGAATTTCCCACCACCCCATATGCAAATTAGCATATGTGGGAGCAAATATGGTGTCCATAGAGGCTCCAAGTCTCTAGAGATAATAGTTTCTATCAAAACATAAATAGTTGTGTGTGAGTAAAAACTCCACCTCATCCAAAATGAAAAATTTCAGTTCCATAGAATATTGTGTATATCAATCAAGATGATATTTAAGTCATCATAATCCTGAATTGTGGTGAATATCCGAGTAAAGTGCTGCTACAACACATGTAAGCCACTTAACCTCACTACTCCAAATCTCTTTCTGAAATTTCAAAATCATGTGTTTGGTATCTCCGAGATGGGTTGGCAATCTAGTCATCAAGGGCTGAAGAGAAGTATCAATTAAATCTAGTACCCACTACAGTGGGTTCATCTATAACTGGATAATCCCCCTTGTGAACCTTTGGGAGATGATGAAAATTGGGAATGACAAGATGATCTGCAACAATTTTTTTTTGCCAATTCTTGATCCAGAATGCCAATTGTACCCATCTTGGCTTACTTACTGTTAGTTCAGCCTTGTAACTCTTAGTGGGGTCACCACTAGTTTACTGTATGCGTCACTGTCTGATTAATGCCTGAGATCCTCTTTCTTATAATCATGGGCAATTAAAACTGTTACATCTCCACCCTTTCCTGTATTTTTAATAGCAAGGGAGGAATTCTTCTTTAGTTTAGGATTCCCCTTTCCTTTCTGTGCAGAGTTATTTCTGATCTTCTCAGCCAGAGATGCTAGATCTTTTTCTACATATTTTTTAAATAAATACATTTTCACTCCATGATCATTTATTGGGTAAAAATCAGATCTGAATGTGAGTGGTCAAGATTATGGAATTCTTTTATGAGTAAAATAGGCAAAGTAAAAGAAATAATAAAAGATTACAAGGAGAGTGAACTTTGAAAGACTGAATTGCAATTTCTCATCAGGAGGGCAGGGAGTAGATTGAGCAGATGAATGCACTGGAGGGAAAGAAATGGTAAGAGCAAACTCTTAAAGCATTTAATCTACATACAGAAAAGTCTATTCAGACTTTTAGGTGCCAGTATGGATGATAATGATTGATGCAACAATGGAAGGGAGGATAGCTTCAGCGGCAGAGAAGTACAATTTGTGTATAATTTCATAATTATTAGCCATTTAGCTAAGAAAAAATGGCACTAGCATTTCATAATATGCAGAATTATAGAGCCAATTTTAAATTTGTCAGCTTTCCATAACTTGGGTGCCATAGTGAAAAGATAAGGAGTCTGTAGGAGCAAGTTACCCATTCATTATAAATGGTCCAATATATATCCTCATAACAAAACTTTCTGTGAGCCCACTCTATAAAATGGAATGAGCTCCAAGAGATGAAAGTACGACTTTATTTGTGCCAAAAGTTTGTGGTTGGAGGAGGCAGGCAGTCTATGTTTGCACATTAATTTGGTATAAATTACCTGCAATCTGGGATTTGAATGTATAATATCTTGCCTTGTTTGATATACTCCAATGTAAGGAAGCTTTTGCTGCCACTTAATAATTCAATTGCTTTAGGTGTTTTGATTTGTGATGGGTATTCTAGATGGCTTTTTAGTCGGTGCCCTTTGTTTGCCTGTGATATCGTCTTCCAGAAGTATGGAGGGACGAGCTGATGTACCAGTATGGTGCCCAGGTTCCTTCCAGATGTGATGTCACTGATAGTGATGCCGCATATACCAGCATTTTGATAGATTGCCAACAGATTGATGTGTGGAGTGTCCCGCCTGGCTGTTGGTATTGTTTAATGCGCTGGCAATGGCGGGGCATGGAGGCAATGTCCTGGGTAGTGGCCTGGGTGGGGTTGACTATCCATTTAGGTATAAATGGAGGCTATTGTAGGAGCATCAGTCTTTGTCCCTATTGCACTGAAGACTGTTGCTAAAGATAATCTGGTAGGTATTGAACTTTGGCAATAGCTTATGCGATGGTATGGTTTGTTGCTGTAAGTGTATATTTATGATACCTTCTATTGATTTTTTTTATTGGATACCTGTGCTCCTTTTAAGATCCCTGTTATTAGCAAGATCTTGTGTATATGCTACCTCCTATATAGGGGTTAATGTTGTGTGAATATATACACTCATTGTCCACTTTATTAGGTACACCTGTTCAATTGCTTGGTTACACAAATTGCTAATCAGCCAATCATATGGCAGTGGCTCAGCATTTAGGCATATAAACATGGTGAAGATGACTTGCTCAAGTTCAATCCGATCATCAGAATGAGGAAGAAAGGAGATTTAAGTAACTTTGAATGTGGCATGGTTGTGCATGCCAGACGGGCTGATCTGAGTATTTCAAAAACTTCTGATCAATTTGTGTTACCAAGCAATTGAACAGGTGTACCTAATAAAATGAGCATTGAGTGTATACGTATATTTTTTATTGTTTCAGCCACCTCGATCCTATATGATTACACAATTTTGTTATGTTTGAGACATTATTTATTTTTTATTTCAGGTACTTATATAGCGCCGTCAATTTTACGCAGTGCTTTACACATATATTGTACATTCACATCAGTCCCTAACCCTCAAGGGGCGTACAATCTAAGGTAAATATAAGATGGCTTTAGATTCAGAATGCTTTTAATGAAGATGCCATTTTATTATTATTATTTTTCATAATAAAAATTTATTTTAATTTTTTATACTGTGATCTGCTGTATCGCCTGTTCTTTTGGCACAATTAAAGTCCCACTTTTTTCTCTGGGAGCTCTTTCCATTTTGTGAAGTGGGCTTTCAGAAAGTTTTGCTATGAGGACCATTTTTGTTATAATCTCATTTCTGGGCCTTGTATAAAGGTTTTTGTATTCTGTATTCTTTTTTCTTGGTGGTTTTTGCATACATATCATTATATAATGTATATAATGTTGGTGTCAAAAAATATGAAAATATTTTGTGATATTTTTTTTTTTATGTTTTTCAGAATAAGTGCAGTATATCAATTGAGGGACAGCATGGAGGAAGGTATGGGTATCTGTATTATAGCAATAAGTCAATGTACAGTATCCCCTCAAGACTCTATATTACAAAATAACACAATGCATGTAAACACTTTCACCCCAAAAAGTGTAATAATCTAATGAGTTGATATGCTTATAACCAAACCAAATCAATGGAAATTCCCAATACAAAACATCCAAGTCCTGATATATGAAAAAGTACTTCAAAGTAAATAAAGTCACTCAAAAATAAAAATCATACATAAGTTCAAAGAAAGCGTCCATGTTGAAAAAACAGCCTCCAATACAATTTCAGGAACAAAAAACCTCAAAAAAAGAAAAAACACTCACACAGTGCGTTATCCTTGACAGTTTGAATAAACCACATGTGATTCAAACACAAAATCACTGGTGATCACTAATAGTGTCAGAAAGTGAACAATCGTGTACACGTGTCAGTGAAGCAATTCTGTGCAAACAATGTAATAGCAGAAATGGTGAAAAACTAGTGAAAAATAATTAATAATGAAAATCGAAATAGTGTCCACTTCTAAGGTGTATAATTAAATACCCTTACCAAATACAAAAAAATCACAGGGCTTGTAACCATCAAGGCAGGATGATGTCATATATATTCTACCGCAGAGATCCTCACAGCCCCTTAGATATACTCCTCTCTAAACATCAGTCTCCATACTCCAAAAGATCCTCTGAAGCACTCCTCCTGTGTGTTTGATCGGATTTTCCAGGATCCAAAATGGCAACTCGGTCACTTCCGGTTTCACTGTGCGTCTTGACGTCACTTCCCTTGACGCTCTTATGATTAAGTCCAATGACGAAACGTGTCAAGGGAAGTCATTGGATTTAAAAAATTAAGGTTTGGATGCAGACAGGAGGAGTGCTTTAGAGGATCTCCAGAGGTCTGGCTTCGAGGGATTTGTTGTGTATAGCAATTTGAAAGATAACTATGTAAGCATATAAATAAATTATTATTCTATGGTTATATGCGGATTTACACTATTGTTTATTCCATATATCTGGTGGGCATTGTTTTGGAGTATGGAGACTGGTGTTTAGAGAGGAGTATATCTAAGGGGCTGTGAGGATCTCTGTGGTGGAATATATATGACATCATCCTGTCTTGATGGTTACAAGCCCTGTGATTTTTTTTGTATTTGGGAAAGGTATTTAATTATACACATTAGAAGTGGACACTATTTCTATTTTCATTTTTAATTATTTTTCACAATTTTTTCACCATTTCTGCTGTTATATTTTTTGCATGGGATTGCTTCACTGACACGTGTACACGATTGTTCACTTTCTGACACTTAGTGATCAAGAGTGATTTTGTGTTTGAATGTGGTTTATTCAAACTGTCAAAAATAATGCACTATGTGAGTTTTTTTCTTTTTTTGAGGTTTTTTGTCCCAGAAGTTGTATTGGAGGCTGTTTTTTCAACATGGACGCTTTCTTTGAACTTATGTATGATTTTTATTTTTGAGTAACTTTATTTACTTTGAAGGACTTTTTCATATATCAGGACTTGGATATTTTGTATTGGGTATTTCCATTGATTTGGTTATAAACATATCAACTCATTATATTTGTATTATAGGAAAAGGGTTGAGGAATATTGGAATGTGAATAAGGATCATAGGATTATGGTTGGGTTATAGAAATATTGTTTTGGAAGGGTTTGTGGGTGGTTTTGTTCTCCCTGATGCCATGAAGGTGTGTTTATTTGTGTACATTATGTAAATTATATATTTTTTTTGTTTTTTAAGTTTATGATGTGGTGTTTTTATCTAAAATGTATTTGAATGTACATGTTAGTTTTTGCATTTTATGTTAATTTATGTTAATTTTATAAAAATATTTATTGTATTGATTTTTTTATCCTTGATACATTTTGATAAAAGACTTCAGTGATAGCCTGCTCAGTCTAAGTAGCATGTAGTACCAAAAGTACACTAAGAAGTTTTCACTGACAAAATAACTGTCACCATAGTAAAATATTTTCTAGTAAGAAAAAGTGTGCTAAAACTTCTTTATTTACTTATTCAACTCTGCTGCAGATAAATATTTAATCAAATCCTGTCTGTTGTTGATCTATACATTTCTTCATAAAATACAATGGACCCAACAAATAATGTTACAGAAACACTTTGTAGTTTTTTCCATCACTAATTTAGTTTTCAGCATTGCATGTTTTGGTATGAGGAACCTGTAATACCAAATTTGCTAGTTACTTAAAGTGCATCCAAACCTTAATTTTTTAAATCCTTAAATTTTTCATTCCCTTATGCTGTTCCATATTGCCTATTAGTTTTTAAAATTTCATCTTACTTTTTCTTCTTTCAGGCTGTTGATCTTGATAGGTACAGTTTACTTTTCACTTCCTGTATTGGAAACAGTACCCCACAGACTTTCTAAGAAGAAGATTCATTGTTACCCTTTTGATGCATGCTCCCACTGGGCATTATGAGCTGTCAGTGTAGTCACCACACATTAACACCTTCAGCTAATTAAACAGAGGGAGATCTAAAATGCAGTGCTCCCTCTGTATACCAACAATAAACAGTAGTGTGTCCTTTTTACCTCACTTCTATAAACATGTACCTGCACCTACATATGTCTTTGGAGCACAAAGTAAAGAAGTGTGTAAATGATGTGGCAATATTTAAACATAAAATAGTGAGTATGAACTATATTTTTACAGAAAAAAAATGGGCTGATGTTTTAGCTGAAATTAAGCCTGCACAAATTTAACTTTTGTGTTAAGCTTTTTTGTTTTACTTTAACACCCAAAGGGCCTTTAAGCTGCTTTTGCAATGAAATGTGAGCACTGTTCCCTGCAGGTAAAACAAAGACAAGAGTTTTTAATAAGTATGTGCATTCTAAAATGTATTTTCTAAAATTAAATATCTATGTGATGGGATCCCCGCATCACCAGTTAAACTATAAATGACAGAATGTAGCTTGCATCACCAACAAAATGAAAATGCTCTTCTATACCATACGAGTGCATTGCAATATTTCTAAAGCTAAGAAACTTTCATAGAAAAGCTTTTACAAAACTGCTTTGATTACATGATAGCAGAGTAAAACATCCTTTATAGCTGAAAGGTCTTTGAAAACAAGCAAAAAAAATATATCCAAATATATCTGACACCCAAATGGGTGGACTAGAGGCTGTCAGAACTTGTGTTTTTATATTTCAATTTTGAAAGGGTTCAGACAAATTTTTGTGGAACACAAATGGCAACCAATGTATCTTGGAAATTGTCTGTATTGATGATTTACTGTGTTGTCTAAAATGCTAAATATACATCATAAATCCATCCAACAGATTCCTTATTATGTTCATCCATCTCCACTTCGTAAAGTAACATTTTCTTTTTTCATAAGGCTTATTGAGTAAAAAGAAGCTCATTATAGCAAATGAAATGCAGGCCTGAGCTTGCATTTAATATAATGAACAGTTTCCATTTTCATTACAGATTATATGTAATATTTGTCTGCAATCCAATGATTGCTATATCTAGTTGTGACTAGTGATGGTAATTTAACAAGCATATTTCACAATTTTTAATAACTTTAATCACTCTAGACCAACTTTCCTATTAACACAATAAATAGATTTTATATATGTCGTACTTGTATTATTATAATTATTTATTTTTTATTACTGCAGGGCACAATGCTGAAGACCCAAATTTGTTAAAGGCTAATGCTATGGAATGTTCACTACCAGATAGGGGCACCCTTGTCAGGAAAAAGAGCTATTGACTCTTGCCTGTTTTTATCTTTTTGAACGTATACAGCAGATGATGCAGTCAACAAAATGTTTTATTAACTTGAAGTAAATGTAAGTTTACTAAAACTGAAGAGTGCAAAATCTGATGCAGCTGTGAATGGTAGTCAATCAGCTTCTAACTTCAGATTGTTCAATTAAGCTTTGACAAAACCTGGAAGCTGATTAGTTTCTATGCAGAACTGCACCAGATTTTGCACTCTCAAGTTTTAGTAAATCAATCCCACAATATGTGCATGTTCAACTTAATTTTCTAATTCTGTTACTCAGAGAAAGTTTGTTTTGCTTCAGTAATTTTAGACATTAACTGTTGCTGCTTGGAGAACTGAAAGGTTCTAATAAAGACTATTCCCTTTTCAAACTTTAGAGTTATCGGAGCTGTAAGGCTCCTGCTCCCCAAAGGTCTGCAGTCTCTGGTCATCTCCTGAACTATGTCCGCAGTCTCTGGTCATCTCCTATAATATGTCTGCAGTCTCTAGTCATCTCCTGTACTATGTCCTCAGTCTCTGGTCATCTCCAGTAGTATGTCCGCAGTCTCTGGTCATCTCCTGTAGTATGTTCGCGCAGTCTCTGGTCATCTCCTGTACTATGTCTGCGCAGTCTCTGGTCATCTCCTGTACTATGTTCGCAGTCTCTGGTCATCTCCTCTACTATGTCTGCAGTCCATTGATTCAGAATATTTTTTTTCTTATTTTCCTCATCTAAAATCTAGGTGCATCTTATGGTCAGGTGCGTCTTATGGAGCAAAAAATATGGTAATTAAAAAGCATTTCATAATTTTACTTCCCTCTATAGCCTTAAACTCCATGTAGATGGATATCCCTCCAACAACTTACAATGGTATTGTACCAGCATATACATGTTCAACGCTCAGGAAAGAGAAAAAAAGAGGCAACTTAGACTGTAACAGATTTATTATAAAAACACAAGGTAAAAACAAGGAACACTCACATGGCAGAAGTCCAGTATCCAGCATTGCATGTGTGAACAGTAATGGTGACTTTGCTACTGAAGCTCTGTAAACATATGCAATTACCTGGATTGCTCCAGGAGTTCATACACATTGGAGGATTTATTGATTACTCAAAATTGCACATTGAGATATGGACTATTGTTTCATGTTTATTTTGCTTGATTTTTTTTGCAGGACAGTTTCAATTGGCTGAAAATGTACTAGAAACAAAGAGTATGGACAGATGTCTTACTACTAAATTTAAGAGACTGCAGATGGCACAGCAGTGTAAATGTGGCCAACTGAAGGTATATGTCCATGTTTTTACAAAGATACTACTTTGATTTTTCTTTGATGTTTGTATAACATGTATTTCAGATAGTTCAAGTCGTAAAAGTTTCAATTTGTTTCGTACATTTTACAAAATCAATTCTTAGATCTCCCTATAATATTCTGGTTTTCCTTGCATTTATCCTCTTTCAGATTTGTTGTTATGGCTACAGCTATGTATGCAATGCTTTATATCAATAAAAATTATTTGATCAAGAAAAACTTGGCCAGCAGCATGACAGTTTTTAACAGCAAAACTAGGACCAAATTTACTAGAGACAAGAATCATAGACTAGTTCTCTAATACAACATTAAAAGAAAAGTTTGGAATTGTAAAAAAAAAAAAACATACATACTCACCTAGGTAGATGCAGCATCGGTCTGATGCTGCATCTCTCCCCCATAGCTTCTAAGATTGAGAACTGAGCGATTTAAAGACCGCTGATCGCTCTGTTCTTGGTCTTTAGTGAGCAAAGAGCCTATGAGCCTATGAGTGTCAGTTACCAGCAGGGAAGAAATCACAGAGCCCCGTATAACCTACCTGATGGGGCCCCCTTCGACCTTGCCCTTGACCCCGCCCCTGGCCCCTCCCCTGACTCTGCCTCAAAACAAAATGCAGGCCACCAGTGACCTGTCATTATAGAGAATGGGGCCAGCAACCGCACATAAATGCTGAGAGCCACAGGAGGAACTGCCGCTACCATTTTCACTGTCCCTAAATGCTGGTGTGAATGTAGCCAATGTAGAATGCATTTCACTGTCCTATTATCTTCATCATGATAATCACACAATACAGCTGAAGAGCCCCTGTACTGTGTGATGATGGTGATAAAATTTGGCTGCTGACTGTACAATTCATCATGGGCAACAGCAGGGCATGGCATGGGGGAAAAGTATGTGCGCACTTTGATCTCACTGTACTTTTTGTGAGAATTCTCTGCAGATGATCCCTCTGTGTGCTGACTCCTGCAGATTGACTGCTGCCTCTACCTTCTGCACTGATGATAATGATGATAGCTGTGAGCCTGAGACTGCCACTGTTTTGCCGCTGTTTCCCTAAGACTGAGCTGATCTCTCCTCAGCACTTACTTGCTGAAGGAGGCAGGCAGTGAGGAGGCAGATATTACTCCACCAGCAACAGGGGCTGTGAGGAAGGCCTTTAATTTTATCATCGACAAATGTGGCTCCAGCATGTGGTGCAAATCAGCCTGTGCGCCAGATAAGAAAAAAAGTTCCTCTATTCTATACCTACCAGCAGGGGCGGACTGACCATTTGGAAACTTGGGCACTGCCCGAGGGCCCGGGGTCAGTAGGGGGCCCCATAAGATGCCCCTGGTACCTTTTTCATAGGCTTTTTTGAGTTTGGGTAAGGACACAGGGGCCCCATGATCCCCTATTGCCCGGGGGCCACATGAGTTGTCAGTCCGCCCCTGCCGACCATGCATATACAGTACTACAGGAGATGGTCAGAGGCTGCAGACATAGTACATAAGACAGTCAGAGACTGCAAATATGGTACAGGAGACGATCAGAGACTGCAGACATGGTACAGGTGACAGTCAGAGACTGAAGACATGGTACAGGAGATGGTCAGAAACAGCAGACATACTACAGGAGACTGTCAGAGACTACAGACATGGTACAGGAGACTGTCAAACTACAGACTGCAGACATGGTACAGGGGATGGTCAGAGACTGCAGACATGGTACAGGAGACAGAAACAGCAGACATACTACAGGAGAGGGTCAGAGACTGCAGACATACTACAGGAGACTGTCAGAAACTGCAGACATACTACCAGGGACTGCAAATATTATTATTATTATACAGGATTTATATAGCGCCAACAGTTTGCTCAGCGCTTTACAATATAAATGAGGACAATACAGATCAATACAAGAGTGTTAGGAAGGCCCTGCTCCTTGGAGCTTACAATCTTACAATCTAAGAGTACAGGAGACTGTCAGAGACTGCAAATATAGTACAGGAGACTGTCAGAGACTGCTTTTATGCAATGATGCCTGAACCCGGTGTAAAAGTGTATAATATTGCAGGGCTGCTCCAGTCAACTTAAACCAGCTCTGCAAGATCAAGTCATAAATCCTCTTTACAAAGTACAACAAGTGACAGAAGGCAGAAGCATTTCCAATCTTCCAGTTTTATAAAACAGTCAACTGGTCAAGAGCAGTGCAGGACAGTAAACAGTTAATGAATCTGTGAAGCTGCTAGCCCTAACCAGCAGTAAATCCTCCAAAGCCAACATCAAACAATGTGTCAAAGGATGTGTCACTGATCACTTGTAATGCCAGCCGATCTTATCAGTGTGTTCAGGTGCAGGTTAGATTAGGCAGTTATTAAAAAAAAAAAAAAGTACAGAGTGAGAAAAGACAGAGAGGAGACCACCGGCGGACTGACCATTTGGAAACTCGGGCACTGCCCAAGGGCCCGGGGTCAGTAGGGGGCTCCATGATATGCCCCTGGTACCTTTTTCATAGGGGCAAGGACACAGGGGCAAGGACACAGGGGCAAGGACACAGGGGCCCCATGATCCCCTATTGCCTGGGGGCCCCATGAGTTGTCAGTCCGCCCCTGGGGGAGACATGTATGTATCCTGTGTAACCTGCACTCCTCCTGAACACACTGCTAAGATTGGCTGGCATTACAAGTGATCAGTGACACAGTTGTTTCTGATCATACCTTCTTCTTGTGGCTCCTGGGCTTCAGGTTTTTTGTGTCTCCCCCTTCCAGCGCCCCCATTCAGCCCCACTCCAGCCACCAGCATCTTCCATATACAGTCAAATGTGGAGGGCTGGAGAAGGGGGGAGAGCGTTAATGTTTGCTGATTGGCTAAGGATCGGTGAGAGGAGGATTAACTGTCACTTCAGCCAGTGCAGTGTACTTGTCTTGTTCCTCCCCCATGCTTAGATAAGCAGTGCTATTGGCTGCTATACTAAGCATGTAGAAACCTGAAGCTGCCAGCTTGCTGGACCCCTCTGTCAAAGTGACAGGGTCCGGGCCCCTACACGAGGCCCGGAGATACCCCCTTATCAGCGGCCCTGGTCACCAGCTCCCTTCTCTGTCCCTCCAGTGCTCATTGGAGTACTGGGCTGTGGAGAAAGCAGGAGTGACTGACTGACCCACTGAGAGGCTGAGCCATCTGCTGGTCCAAGAATATGGGTGTATGGTGACTTTAAAGTCGGGATGTTCCCAGAGTCTGGATTGGCTCTGTGATGTCACCCGGCAGCGGGTCTCACCTGAAAATGGGTAGAATGAAGTACACTCCTGTTATCCCCAGGAGAAGTAGAGCTAAAAGAGCTTTGGTCTTACTTCTCTTTTAAGATACAGTCGAAGATACCATGGCATAACACTGGATAGTAGCAGGACAGTATTAATCAGGTATATTAGACCAAAATGTACTAGACACAAAGAGTACAGGCAGGTGTTTAACTACAAGAATTAGGATACTGCAGAGAATAAAGCAGTGTAAATCTGGCCACTAGCAGGACAATTTTAAACAGAGATAACAAACCTATTTCATCTATGGCACTGAGGTGTGGTGAATGTGAGTGATATAATGTGAAGTGGTTTAGGTGCACACTGTCCTTTGTTCTTTTAAATGATGCAGGAATATTGCTTGTTCAGATATTCAACAAATGATTGAGCTAAATGGGTGTTTGGTTGTATCAACCTCCAGCTTCAGTTGAAATGATGCATTTAGCAGTGGTATTGCTACCAGGCAGCAGTATCATTGACTGCATCTACACACAAACACACAGTCAGCCCAGTGATGCTAACCCTTTTAAAAGTGAATGCCTGGAATCACAGAGCTGAAATCCTGTCTGGTTGCTGCGTATGTTGCACAGGCAGATGTATTGGCTGTCAGCACTGTGCTCAAGAATGCTTAACCCCCCTGGCCGTATTCCCGAGTGTAGCTCGGGGTGAAGTTTCAGTACCACAAGCGGTAACCCTGAACTACACTCGGGCTTACCATGCGGCGCTGCTCCGGGATCTGTTCTTCACTTTCCTTGTCCTCCACTCCCGCGATGTCCCTCCTGCAGTGTCCCCGGCAATGTAATCCGGCGGATGCCGGCATCTGTCATCTGCGTTCCGTCCCCTGTGAGCATCGGGACGTACGGGGGACGGAACGGCGGGAAATTTGAAAATGCCAAAAAGTGACATTCACTAAAATCACTAAAATCACATAGTAAAACATTACTGTATCAAAGCATTTCACATACATTTTGTCCCTAGTGCTTTGTCCTGTGCCCTGCCTGCATTTTTACTGTTCTTTCTGCCTGGAAACTGAGAAACGTCCATGGCGTCCAAAAAGCATCCCTTTAGGTCAAAAGCGGTTTTAGACCAGCTAGAGAACAGCGATAGTAAATCAGAACCACTTGCAGAATTGAGTGATAATGATTCGTGGGGGAAATTCGTCATCAGACACTGAAAACGATTTTGCGACTTTGCTCATTTATGTGCAAACTTGTCGCTATATTTCAAATTTCAGTGTTTTTGGTTTGATTATATTATTGAATTAAATTTATTATTATATTTTATGATTATCTATTAAATTATAATTTATGATTTCGAGTTTCAAGTTTTATCCTACCCGGGATGTTTACTAGACTCTTGTTCGGACAGATCTCACTGAGTTATTCCTAAAAATTACAGGGCTACAATAAAAAAAAACATATTTCCAAGCAAAAAAATGTACCGCTTTGAGCACAGAAATATGGACATAATCATACCGCTAGGGAGGTTAAACTGCACTTTTAACAAACTTAGTTTTCCTAAAGAGGCTCAAGCACTGCACCTGACTATATGACATTCAGACATGTCACCAATGCTGAGACTGTGGTTTTACCTGTCCAGCCTCAGTGCCACCACCCAACCATGCCTCTACAGTGCAAGTGCCACTTGAGACAGCAAGCTCAACTGACCTCATGATAAGCATGGCTCTGACCTTGTAAGGACTGATTTTTGTGAGCTAAACAAAGTGCACCACACTTGGGTGTTCCAAAAGAAAACGGTTATAAGCTTCAGGCATTACGTATACCTAATAAGCTGCTACTAGATGAAGTTAAAGAAGCATACACATACTGATTTGATTATTTACTGCTACAGGGCAGCCCCTGTGCGCAGGATCACGTGTATATATATGTAATTCTGCATTTTCAGGTCCCAGACGGTGTTTACTGGTGATCACCGATAGGGAGGAGGGCTGCATTGTTTACCAACAGCCCTCCTCCCTGTCAATTTGTCACACTGCTCTGGATGGCTGAGCAGAGCCATCCAGAGCAGTGTGTTTACAGTGAAGCACACACCCTCTGCCCCCTAGTAAATCACTCCCATAACACAGTTAACTCTTTGATTGCCCCTCATGTTAACCCATTCATGCCCAGTGCCATTAGTACAGTGACAGTGATTTTTCTATTGGTGTCACTGGGGATGTCAGTGACACCAAGTCGGTTCCCCCCAGTGTCAGAATGTCCACCGCAGTCCTGCTATAAGCCACTGATTGCCGCCATAAGTCACTGATCGCCCCCATTATTAGTATAAAAAAACTCTCATATGCAGCAGAGTGCCAGTACTAGTGCCGATCTTCCTTTTGGTGAACTGGCGAACACCAGCGATCTAGTACATCCTGGTCTTTTACATACCAGCACTGCAGTATCACTTGGTGATGTGACGAGTTCCATAAGTGCAGTACAAGCTGGTGTGGTGGTGAGAACAAGTATTGTCCCGCAACCACCAAGAGTTTGCACACAGGCCCGTAGAGCCCCTAGTATTCTTCTGGATGTGCTTGCAAATCCTGATTGGCAGCACACAAATTCTGCAGTACCCGTACTTCCCCCATTCACTGCCCAACCAGGAATTCAGATGAAAACAGAAAATGTAACTACTCCCCTTGATTTTTTTGGAGCTGTTTTTCACGGAAGATCTGTATGCATTGATTGTAGCTCAAAGCAATTAATATGTACAATTTATCACCTCCAACCCAAATTCAAACCTTGCCAGACCATCCGTATGGAAATCCATTACGGTTTCCGAATTAAAATTTTAAAAATTACTAAAAAAAATGAATTGCATTTGTATTGGTCCACAGAGCCAATTCATCATATGCCCGTGTTCTCTGCAGCCATGGCCAGGCATAGATATGAGAGTATAATGTGTTTTATGCATTTGAACGACAATACACTCTGTTGTCCTCGAAGTGACCCTGAATTTGACTGGCTCCACAAAATTCGGCACCTCATAAATCATCTTAACCAAAAATTTGCAGATGTCTATACTTCCCAGAAAAAAATTGGAGTTGATGAGTCCCTCATTAGTTTTTCTGAACGCCTTGCATGCAAACAATTTCTCCCCAGCAAATAAACCAGATATGGGGTCAAGATGTATAAGACCTGTAAGAGGGCAACAGGCTATACATATAAGTTTCAGATTTATGAGGGAAAAGCCCCCCCGGATGCCCAGACTACATGGAGAGTAGTGGAAAGATAGTTTTGTACTTGGTGTCATCCTTTTTCCATATGGGGTACCACTTATAAATGGGCAATTTTTATTCAAGCGTGCCACTATTTAGACATTTGTACAACATTGGAATTGGCACATGTGGCATCGTGCGACCTAATGTGTGCCCACCCTTAGAAGTGGGTGGATGCAGGGAGGTATATTCTAATGGCAGGGATACCACACACTTATTCTTGCTGCATGCAAAAAAAAAAAAGAACATAGCATATATACCTAACAAGGACCAGCGACGTACTGGTACATCACTGGACTTTGAATAGTTATACCTGGATGATTCATTTAAAAGCAATCCTAATGGCTAATTAGCTGCAGGCCTAAACGTATGGCTAACTTTGAGTTTACTATATATTTTATATAGCCGAAAGTAAAAAATATTGTTTTTCTTCAAAATTTTCAGTCTTTTTTTTGTTTATAACACGAAAAATAAAAAGCACAGGTGATCAAATACCACCAAAAGAAATCTCTATTTGTGTGTAAAAAAGGCATACATTTTGTTTGGGTACAGCATTGCATGACCGTGCATTTATCATTTGAAATAGTGCAGTGCCGAATAGTAAAAAGAGGCCTGGCCATTAACCTCCCTGGAGGTATTCCCGAGTGTAGCTTGGGGTAAAGTTTCAGCACCACAAGCGGTAATCCTGAGCTACACTCAGGAACACCTTGCAGCCTTGCTCCGGGATCCCTTCTGCACTTACCTTGTCCTTCGCTCCCACGATGTCCCCCCTGCAGCGTCCCCGACCATCACCTCCAAGTTCCGTTCCCTGCGACGTCTGGACCTACAGGGGACGTAACTGCGACTTTGCTCAGTTATGTGCGAACTTGGCACTCTATTTCAAATTTCAGTGTTTTTGGTTTGATTATATTATTGAATTAAATTTGTTATTATATTATTATTTTTTATGATTATTTATTAAATTATAATGTATGATTTCGTGTTTCAAATTTTATCATACTCGGGATGTTTACTAGACTCTTGTTCGGACAGATTTCAGTGAGTTATTCCTAAAAATTACAGGTCTACAATAAAAAAGCAACATATTTCCATGCAAAAAAACGTACTGTTTTGAGCACAGAAATACTGACATAATCATACCGCTAGGGAGGCCAGGAGGGGTATATCCTCAGGATGGCAAGTGGTTAATATAGGTACTGCCTACTGTGCTTCATTCACAAATGGTAAAACATCTGCAGGTTTCATTTCCATTACATGGGAGCATCCTACTGACAGATAAATTTTTGAACAGGAACACTGTTCTGTCTTTGGATGGTTTTGTGGGTAGGTTGGTAGGTTTTGCGGGGTCTGAGAGTTAGCATTCAGGTTATACAATGATTCATAATAATCTCGAAACACATCATCTATTGATTAGGGCAGGCATGTCCAAAGTCCAGCCCGCGGGCCATTTACGGCCCGGGGGTCGGTTTAATATGGCCCTCCAACAGCCCTCCCTGCTCTGTGTAATGTGGCCCTCCCACGGCCCTCCCTTCTATGGCAGACAGTCTTCTGCTTGAGAGCAGAGAGCAGTGCGCATGCCTGACTGCGGTGCGTTCTCCCTGGTCTGTGTAAATGCGGCTGTCGCACGGCCTTCCCTTCTGTGGCAGAAAGTCTTCTGCTTGAGAGCAGTGCGCATGCGTGACTGCGCCGCGCTGGGAGCGACAGAGGGCGGTGACGTCAGGGCCGGGCTTCCAGCGTGAAGTGTGTTTCTCTACCCCTCCCGGCTGCCGAGCAGAGACTTCAGTTCCAGCTACCTTTTTCACCCTTCACATTAGTGCAGGTAAGTTTTTTTTAAATTTATTTTCAATACATTGTGAAAACTCAGCTGTCAGTTGATCTTAATGTTATGAAATGAAAAGTATGTCGTTTGCAATTAACTTGGCATGGCATAAAATAATTTATTTGCATTTAATTGTAATGGTTCAAAGAATGTTTGGAAAAATGTTCACTTCATTCAATCTGGCCCTCTTTGAAAAAAGTTTGGACACCCTTGGATTAAGGATTATGGACTTTAGCATGAGATGAGTGGTGGATTGAGGAGGATAGTTTAGATTTAGCACACTGATGTTTGAGATGCCTTGCAAGAAATTTACCTGCCCTGTTGTTTTGAGAGTAGTAAGCTTTAATCATTTCAAAAACTTGTCATGACTCAGTGGCAAAATTTCTTTAAAGTGTTACTAAACCCACAACAGTAAAATAGGTCTGTATATTCATTAAAGTATGCTTGTTATACTCACTGTGGAACCTAAGGGGTTAATCCTCTGCATGTAAAAAGGCTGTATGATCCTTTCTTCTCTACTCCTCCTCTTGTTGAAATGACCACTTGATAAAGACTGAACCCGTGGCCACATACACATGCTCAGTTTGTTGTGTATTGCTGCAGAGGTTTTTTTTTCTTGGGAGGGTGCATGTGATCAGCACAGGGCCAATCAGCACTGTCCAGACAGAGGGTAAGAGGTTTCAAATCCTCCTAGAGCAGAAAGAAAACTCCTCCTACTAGCTTTACCAGTGCTCCACTGAAGTCACAAGACTGCTCTAACTGCTGATAAGAAAAGGTATTTAACAGTTTATATTTACTAAAATAATTGCATTTCCATGTTCTGTGTACTATGGGAGACCAGATATAGCGAATGCAGTGTCCTGGGTTTAGTAACACTTTAAGCTCCTCTCTAAGACGTCTAAGTTGATTACCCATCAAAGGAGAGGCCTTATGGGCTGCCTCCAGTTTAGAAATATTTGCCAGAAAAGTATCTACATGCTGCATTTTCTTTCTTTTCTCCCTCTCAGCTGCTTGAATAGAAATACCTTTAGATAAAGGCTTTGTGCACACACCACAGTGTAAATACATTGTCAGTCAAACGAGCATTATGCACAAAATATTTCCTTTTGGCAACAGGCACTATTTAGTAAAAATGTGTTGTTCCTCCATAGACGTTGAGATGAGCTATGATTACCCACATCCAGCACAAGTGTGACTGCAGCATGGTCAGACCATGTTATATTATGGATTGAGACATTCATCACATTTTGCAGCAGCCATTTGTCCATGATGAAAAGATCTATTCTCGAGTATGAGTTGTGCAAGCAAGAAAAAAAAAGTGAAATCTTTCCCATTAGAGTTTAAGCAACGCCAAGGAATGTGGAATTAAAATGGAAGTATCCTCCTGCGCTTTATATAAAAGAATTTCCCTATACTATCCCTATATTGTAGCTGCTGTCACTCGACTAAACCAATAAGTGATCAATATTTAACAAAAATTAGTGAAGCGCTATTATTATCAAAATTAAAAACTACAGTGCCTATTATTATTATTTGTTTTCAGCAAAATACTGTGAACTTAGTCATATAAATGAACAAGAAACCAATTTGGTACAATAATGCCCAGATTTTGTTGAAAAAAAAATTGAAAAGCTGTGCTCATATATAAATATGTGAATAGGTGTACTAATACTCTGTTTGTGGTGTGATTATTAACCGCTTGGTGCTGGCGCCTCCCGGCCCTTTAAGGGTTTCAGAAGCCCGGAGGCGGGGGTTTAGGGTCATGTGACCACCATGATTCGCTGTCACGGTTGTCACATGATCGGGAAAGGTCCCGATCGAAAGAGATCGGGATCTTTCCGTGAGTACCGGACATGTGTACTGGGAGCACGCAGGGCGGGCGCTCTCAGCACATATGTTTTTCTTAATTGCACGCAAATATGCGGCTGCTCAGCATCAAGGCCCAGACGCCGAGAGGCCGCACATTTGCGTGTGTCTGGCGCCAAGAGGTTAAAAAATGCAGGATACGTAACAACTGATTAATTAATATCTTATTGTAAATTCAGTGTTGAAAAATGAAAGGTCCCCTAACCCAATTAATTATTTGATCCTAATTGTTTTATTCTTTCACTCATTAAAGTACAACAGCAGAAAGTTTGACATATTTGTAACAAGTTGTGGGAGGCAATACAAATCTAAATCAGGGATGATTACTAAACTTTTGTTCTAGCATTCTGTTATTTTGCTATACACTGGATAAATACAGCTAAATTGTTGAAAAACTATTAATTTAAAATATGATAAAGTGTACTAAGGATGAAGAAAATATAGTCCATCTTAATACTGTTAATTAACATGGTGAATAATTAATTTGCTCTGTACCACAAAATAAGTGGTATTTGTTTGGCTTATTTAGCATACTGCTTCAGTTCTAGTGGTATAAAATAAATAGTTATTAAAGCATAGGCTGCTGATTATCTTATTTCTGATAGAAGTGTTAAAAAACATTGTATGGAGATATGATATTGATTTTATGCACCTGTACCAAGAAAAACTGTCTGTGCTCGGGAGTCATTTACACAAATAATAATATCAAAACTTGATTGCAGTGTGCTTTGTGTTTCACCGTCAACATTTTATTTTCTATTGTAAACACAATCTAGTCTTTATTATTATACCATAGCCAACAATAAAGTACTGAGCAATTATTTGTTTATAACAAATATAGTTACTCTTGTTTACTTTTATTTGCTGAAATATATATATAGATATATATATATATATATATATATATATGTACAGTATCTCACAGAAGTGAGTACACCCCTCACATTTTTGTAAATATTTTCTTATATCTTTTCATGTGATAACACTGAAGAAATTACACTTTGCTACAATGTAGTGAGTGTACAGCTTGTATAACAGTGTAAATTTGCTGTCCCCTCAAAATGACTCAACACACAGCCATTAATGTCTACACCGCTGGCAATAAAAGTGAGTACACCCCTAAGTGAAAATGTCCAAATTGTGCCCAAAGTGTCAATATTTTGTGTGGCCACCATTATTTTCCAGCACTGCCTTAACCCTCTTGGGCATGGAGTTCACCAGAGCTTCACAGGTTGCCACTGGAGTCCTCTTCCACTCCTCAATGATGACAGCATGGAGCTGGTGGATGCTCAATAGGGTTTAGGTCTGGAGACATGCTTGGCCAGTCCATCACCTTTACCCTCAGCTTCTTTAGCAAGGCAGTGGTCATCTTGGAGGTGCGTTTGGGGTTGTTATCATGTTGAATACTGCCCTGCAGCCCAGTCTCGGAAGGGAGGGGATCATGTTCTGCTTCAGTATGTCACAGTACATGTTGGCATTCATGGTTCTCTCAATGAACTGTAGCTCCCCAGTACCAGCAGCACTCATGCAGCCCCAGACCACGACACTCCCACCACCATGCTTGACTGTAGGCAAGACACACTTGTCTTTGTACTCCTCACCTGGTTGCTGCCACACACGCTTGACACCATCTGAACCAAATAAGTTTATCTTGCTCTCATCAGACCACAGGACATGGTTGAAGTAATCCATGTCCTTAGTCTGCTTGTCTTCAGCAAACTGTTTGCGGGCTTTCTTGTGCATCTTCAGCTGTGGTCCCAGCTGCCTGGAGATCATTGACAAGATCCTCCCGTGTAGTTCTAGGATGATTCCTCACTGTTCTCATGATCATTGACACTCCACGAGGTGAGATCTTGCATTGTGCACCAGACCTACGGAGACTGACAGTTGTTTTGTGTTTCTTTCATTTGCGAATGATTGCACCAACTGTTGTCACCTTCTCACCAAGCTGCTTGGCGATAGTTTGGTAGCCCTGTCCATCCTTGTGTAGGTCTACAATCTTGTCCCAGACATCCTTGGACAGCTCTTTGGTCTTTGCCATGGTGGAGAGTTTGGAATCTGATTGTTTGATTGCTCCTGTGGACAGGTGTCTTTTATACAGGTAACAAAATTAGATTAGCAGCACTCCCTTTAAGAGACTGCTTCTAATCTCAGCTTGTTACCTGTATGAAAGACACCTGGTTGCCATACATCCTGCTGAATGATAGGGGATCAAATACTTACTTCCCTCAGGAACATGCAAATCAGTGCATAATTTGTTAGACATGTATTTCTTTTGAATTGTGTGTTGCTATTCTGTCCCTCAGTGTTACAATACACCTACCATTCAATTTTTAGACTGATAATTTCTTTGTGAGTGGGCAAACATTCAAAATCAGCAGGGGATCAAATACTTATTTCCTTCACTATATACATATACCTGTATATATATATATATATATATATTAAAGAAAATAGGTATTTGATCTCCTGCTGATTTTGAATGGGTCGTGGGTGGGTGCTCCAGCCAAGGCAACAAAGGAGTGGCTGAAGAAGAAGCATGTTAAGGTCCTGGAATGGCCTAGCCAGTCTCCAGACCTTAATCCGATTGAAAATCTGTGGAGGGAGCTGAAAGTTCAAGTTGCCAAACATCAGCCACCAAACCTTAATGACTTGGAGAGGAGTGGGCCAATAATGCCAAGAGGAGTAGGCCAAAATCCCTCCTGAGATGTGTGCAAACCTGGTGGCCAACTACAGAAAACGTCTGACCTCTGTGATTGCCAACAAGGGATTTGCCACCGAGTACTAAGTCATGTTTTGTGAAGGAGATCAAATACTTATTTCCCTCATGAACATGCAAATCAGTGCATAATTTGTCAGACATGCATTTCTTTTGAATTTTTTGTTGCTATTCAATTTCTCAGTGTTACAATACACCTACCATTTGATTTTTAGACTGATCATTTATTTGTGAGTGGGCAAATATTCAAAATCAGCAGGGGATCAAATAGTTATTTCCTTTACTGTGTATATATATATATATATATATATATATATATACACACACCAAGGGGTGTATAAAAACTTTTCTGAATTAATATCCTAAGTGTTCACCCAGACATCAGAGATTCCTACCTTATTTTGCCGAATACATTTATTTTCACCAGCTACAGCAAATGGCCATATTGCAGTATTTTTCTGAGAGTGGTATTTGAAAAATATTTTCTGACCACTAGATAGAGCTGCTGACCATAGGAAATAAATATATTTGCAAAACATAGTGAAATGTTTTAATGGCTGGGCAAATGCTTGTGACCCTAACCTTTTAAACTATTAAAAAATTATATAGAACTTAGGAATAAAAGTACAATTTCTATGTTTGCAGATGACACCAAGCTATGTAGTGATAGTGTATTTGCAGCCTCCAACTTAAAAGCAGACCTTAACACATATGTGTGGTTGCAAAGAGGATGGGCTTTACCACACACTGCACATATGCATCTATGGGAGGCCAAGGTTTCTATACTTTGAGTGTTCTCACAGTTGTCATAGACAGCCCATGACTTTAGTGTGCGTGAGCACTGTGGCAGCCAATCACAGTGGTCACATGATCATACAGTTCTTCCTGCCCACTGGACATAAAGACTCTTTTAAAGGGATGCTGGGCTGGGTTGAAAGAGGCTAATTAGGAAGTTATGTTGCAAATAAAATGTATAGTTGATCAATATAAGGGTATGCATTAGGGGGCTAAAAACATGTAAAGTATGCATCATGCATTCTAGGAGTAGCACAAGTGGGGCAGATAATGGTCGAGAAGGATTTGGGTGTTTTGGTAGATCTCAGACTTATTAGCAATGCTAAGCTGCAGTTTCTAAAGCAAGAAATACTTTATTGTATTAAAAGGAGAGAGAGAGAGAGAGAGAGAGAGAGAGAGAGAGAGACTTGTTTAATATATTCTTTGTTTATTCATTTTCAGAAAGATGGAAACTACAAGAATTGTGGTACAAATCACCAAAGGACCAAGCATATAATACCATGTGCTCAGTGGGTAAATAACCAATGCTTATGGAATACAGAGCTCACTAATATTTACAGCACATACAATAGTGTTGAAAGGCAGTACAACTTCCTCTAGGTTGGTGCTATGAGATTTCATCGTGGTCAATGTGCAACATGATAATCTCTAACCAGGTGTATACCTAAAAGGAGGGAACACAGGAAATAGCAATGAGTATCTGTAAATGGGATTGGAAAAGAGCATATATGGGCCATAAAACCAATGTAAGTAAGAAGGAGAGGAGATGGAAATAGGATGGACAGGGACATAATTTTGCCCCTGTACAAAGAATTTTTTTTTAATACTGTTTTTAATGCATTTTTTCAAGTGAAAAAAAAAAATACAACAGAGTCTAGTAGTGCAAGAAGAAATGGCCAAAGGCCAAAGGAGAGAGATAGCGGCATAGATTCAGAGCTCCTCTCCACCACACCATGCCAGAGTGATTCCCAGCCACACAGAGAGGCAGCAACAAACCAAAACAGCTACATCAGCAACCAAGGAACATACCGAGCAAGAGAAAAGAGAGATGTAAACCAGAAAGCTAATGGATTTCATTTCCCTGCCACTCCACTCATACAGCAAAGATGGTGCTGGCAGCATCCCACAAACTACACACAGCTGCTCAGAGGGAAGTAAGCCAGTATGACAAACACCACAGCAGCCATTCCCTCTCCCATAACAGCTCTCAAGCATTCTCAGTAAACACAAGTCCTGTTAAGGCCAAAGAGAAAACCTGCCACAATGGAAAACCTGCATTAGAGGGGATGTATTTGGATAACACATTAGATGACACCAGGGAGCTGAGGGATTCAGTTGTGGATTTCCCTACTACAAATCAACCAGTCATGGACACTATCTTAAAAGATATGCTGGTCTCTCTGGGTAGTTCAATCCACTCACAAATAATGTCACTAGTGCCGCAGTTTAAATCTGCTATTTCTGAAGTGAGTGATCGGTCTCACATATTTAAAATAAAATGGGGGAATTTGCAGCTACTTTCAATACTATGGTAGATGCACACAATGACCGAGACAATGAAAATGAGTGGATGAAGGCCAAGCTAGCAGATCTTAAAGATATATCAAGACATAATGTCAAAATCATAAGTATACCAGAAGCAATCCAACCCTCTGAATTAAAGGCCTACTTCACTGACATCCTGAAAGCTGCCCAATCATAGGTCCCAGTAGAAGAATTATTCATTGATAGGATTCACAGGTTGCCAAAACCAAGGCACATCCCAGAACATCTTCCTAAGAATACAACTGCACGGATCCACTACTATCATAATATAGACCAACCCCTGTCTCTATATATGAAATCATCTCAATCTCCTTCATGCCTAGAAAATCTCATGCTCTTTGCTGATTTATCAGCATATACAGTACTATGCAATGAAGAAAAAAAGTTGGAAACTATCACCAAACTGATACAAATCATCACACTGCCTAAAGATGGGCCTACCCAGCCAAATTACTTATTACAAAATGGCATGTACCTGGTCACTACAATTGAGGAAGGTCTCCGCCTGAAGGAATTGCATATCATGGACCGGAAAATGCCCAAAAAGGAACACCAACACTCTGGAAATTAGCTGAAAAAGTGAAGCAAGGTCATGTGGTTCTATGCAGTGACTTAAATTCTGTGTCTTGCAGGCAACTTGACACATCAGACTCCACCCATAAAACTTAATAAAGAGCCACTGTATCACATTTTATTACTACTTCCTCCCTGTTTGACGTGTGGAGGTGCCACCATGCCTCAGAAAGGAATTTTGTTTCTTTTCAAAGATACACCTTTCTTATTCATGTATAGATTTACTCCTAGTGGATAAGTTTTTGTTGCAAAAAATCAGCTCCTCAAAACTACAAGACATCACATGGTCAGACCATGTCCCAGTGTCCATCACCATACGGGGATCTTCTGTGGCAACAAGGGCTAATAGATGGCGTAATGACACCTTTTTATACTCGCACCACAATTATACAACATAAAGTTGGCCTAGTGGGTAATATATATTCTGCTATCTCTATGTTATATACATTACTTTCAGCATCTGTTTTTACAGAGGGCATGTTCTCTGATGACTTCAATATATCAAATGGAACCAGACAAGGGTGTCCTCTTTCTCCCCTTATATTTGCATTAATCATGGAACCCCCTAGCTGAAAAAATTAGGAACCATCCGCATATCTCTGGCATTCACTCAAGAGGAATCCCACACACCATAACATTATTTGCTGACAACATGATTTTATCACTTTCAAATCCTACTGTTTCTCTTCCTGCTGTACATTAGGTTCTGCAATCATTTAACAAAGTGTCCTACAATAAAATAAATGCTTTTAAATCACACATACTAGGTTTCTCTATAGACAAGTCTGCAAAACAAAAACTACAATCTTAACTCCTTTATCAAGGGTTCCACAACTCTCTATCTTACTTGAGCATTAAACTCACATTCCCATGCAGTAATCTTTATAAAGAAAATTTCATATCTCTAATCTCCAATATGCAACAAGAAATTTCTAGGTTAAAGAAATACTATCTTTCATGGGCAGGGAGACTTGCCACCTACAAAATGTTATTGCTTCCTAAATTGATTTATTATTACATTATTAGAAAGCAATACCAATACATATTCCATCTTCTTTTTCTAAAATACCAATAAAAACTATTTGGAAAAAAAAGAATGATCGTAGAGTGCAGGATATAGAGTAGTGTTAAATTACAACAATCTCATTCAGTCCTTTAGACCCATGGCTTCCAAGCATTATCAAAAGCTGAGAATTTGTCTTGTATAATGGCTCATAATCTTTCATCATAAAATGTGTTGCAACAGTTTTGGAAGGGTTAGAAGTTTGGTTTTGCTTCCAGTGCCTAGTAATAGTAATCCTGGCCGGTAGTAGGATATGGGTGACAATCATATTAAATTGGGTAGGAAAATTCTCTATACCTAGGTTTAAGTTGGTCAAATCTGGATGAAGAGAAGTGATTATACTGGTAATCTCAGAAAGAATTAGAACATTTTTCCTGTAGAAACTGTTGATGTAATCACAGTGCCAAAATATAGAAGGAATTGTGCATGGTAGACTTTGTCCAAGTGGTATGGGGTTAAATACCATTGTTTGAGTGATTTTTTTGGGCCAGTTACCAGTGTTCAATACAGTTAGTAGATTCATACAGTATATTGAGTTAAGAGAAATCAGCCATTGTGAGTCCGTAAACAAAGATGAGAGATCTAATTCCCATTTATGGAAGGGAGTAGACTTTGTAAAGGAGGTTTTGTTATGAAGGATATTGGAGAACTGGAGAAATTGCAATGAAAGGTTCTTGGCTACTAGGGTGGGGCTTCACGTTTGAGTCAAACATAAGTTGGACATGAACATGGGCTGTTCATTTGTTCGGCGAACACAGGAACGGTAAGGGCGTTTGGTGGGCTGTTCGCCCGCTGTGCCCTACAATGCACTGCACCCTGACAGTGCATTGTGATTGGCCAAAGCAATGCACCTGACCACAGGTCACTTTGGCCAATAACAGCACATGATGATGTCACTGGGGGGTGGGGGTTACCTCATCACACTATTTAAGTCACACTAGATAACTGTCATCCCGGCATAGCTGTCAAATGGTGGGCGTCAGCATCGAGAGCAAAGCTTTTTATTTTCTTTTAACTCCTTTACATGGAGGGGTGAGATCTGGGGGCCCCCTTGTTAAAGGGGGCTTCCAGATTCCCATAAGCCCCCGCCTGCAGACCTCCACAACCAGTCCACAGTTGTGGGTAAGAGGCCCTTGTCCCTATCAACATGGGGACAAGGTGCTTTGGGGGGAGCCCCCCTGCCCCAAAGCACCCCTCCATGCTGAGAGCATGTGGCCTAGTATGGTTCAGAAGGGGGGTGCTCGCTCATCCCCCCATTCCTGACCTGCCAGGTTGCATGCTCGGATAAGGGTCTGGAATGGATTTTTGGGATGGACCCACAAGCCATTTTGTAAAGAAATTTTGGCATGGGGGGTTTCCCCTCAAAATCCATAACAGACCCAAAGGGCTTGGTATGGATGGGGGGGAAACCCCACACATTTAAAAAAAAATTGTAATTGCTGGGCAATGCTGGCAATGCTTTTTACATTCAGCTGTCAGCGGGGAACTCCTCCAACAGCTGAAACATTAAAGAATGTCTTCACTACTAAAATACAGCATGACTTAATAATATAACTAATGCAGAATTTTAGTAGCTGTGCGGTATCCTATCGCATACTCAAATGCCGCTTAGGGAATTGTCACTGTTTGAAGTTTGCGGTTGAACTTTCAGTAGGTTCGAATGTTCGACCATGAACCAAACGGGGGTGTTCGGCCCATCACTATTGGCTACATGAAGGACAGATTTTGTTCTCTCTTGGGAAGAGGTAACTAAGAGGGATATATCACCATCATCTATAAATAATTAAGTGCTCCATATAACAATTTTGGTATAGAGGTATTCACTTTTAAGTTATAACAAAAAACAAGGGGGCACACTTTATGGAAGAGAGGTTTAATCTCCACATATATCAAGGCTTCTCCATAGTAAGAACTCTGAAAATGTGGAATAGTGTCCATCAAGAACTAGTTCTGGCCAGCTCAGTAGATTGTTTGTAAACGAGCACAAAATATTCATCATTTTATAATAAGTGTTTGACACTTGTCAGTAGTAAAGATATGTAAACAGTTCCTGCACAAAAGTTTATAATAATTGCAACACCTCTTTTGGCAATTGGATATAAAATGTATTTGGTTTAAAGAGCTTTGTTGATCTTGGCATGATGACAGCACATAAGTCAATAGCAAAGAGAAAGCCCTGGATGTGTGTGGTTTAGCAAAGGCAGTTTTTACCTGCACATTTCTTGTGTAGTTTCTAATCAATTGCCCCTAATTTCATGAATTTGAAGTGGTAGTAAGAGACATTCTTACATTTCTATATGACAAATGTGCATTTTTTAAAAATCTAGGTCATTGATGAATATGTTAACTTTATGTGTAAATAGATTAGTATAAAACCATTATCTGTAGGCACTACATTATCTTAATCAACACCTAATGTTTGCCTGTTCAAATGTGTTTGAAAAAGAGTGCACCATGGGATGTACTTACTCTTTTTTCATATATATATATATATATATATATATATATATATAAAACTATATATATATATATATATATATATATATATATATATATATATATATAAATAAATAATATATATATATATATATATATATATATATGAAATGCAATTTATGAAAAGTTAATATATTTATAGACAATATCTTATAAGGAGCAAAAATAGACTTAAAGTGATACTAAACCCAGGACCCTGCATTCACTATATCTGGTCTCCCACAGTACACAGAACATGGATGTGCAATTATTATAGTAACTATAAACTACTAAATACCTTTTCCAATCAGCAGTTATAGCAGTCTTGTGACTTCAGCAGAGCACTGGTTAAAGCTTGTAGGAAGAGTTTTCTTTCTGCTCTAGGAGGATGTGAAACCTCTAACCCTCTGCCTGGACAGCACTGATTGGCCCTGAGCTGATCACATGCACCCTCACAAGAAAAAAAAAAAACCTCTGCAGCAATACACACCAAACTGAGCATGTGCATGTGACCACAGGTTCAGGCTGTATCAGGTGATCATTTCAACAAGAGGAGGGGCAGAGAAGAAAAGATCAAACTTTTTACACAGGATTAACCCCTTAGGTTCCACAGTGAGCATAACAAGCATGCTTTACTGCTTATACAGACTGATTTTTACTGTTGTGGGTCTAGTAACACTTTAAATAAGAGAGTTTGACACCTTGGAAATATTAATCTAATTGAGGATCTCTCTAAAGCTTTATCACTTATATTACATTATCTTGGCTGCTGAGACAAATTAGAACATATTAAAGAACTACCTTTCTAAAGTTCTGAATTCCTTTAACGCTAATGTCAAGTGAAAATTAAAGTCCGTTGATAGGTAAAAATATAATAGAAAATAACCTGACTCAAATTGACATAAAGCCTGGCTACATTATAATTATGTTAAAATTAAGTTAAGATTATAGAATTGTTTGCTCCTTCCTGTTGACAAATGCTAGTTTTGTAATTTGTAGTTTTGTAATTTAGTGGGTAGAGAAGCTTAACAATCAGCAGCTAAAGCAAGTTACTATCAAAGCAATATTTTGATAAATATTTCATATACATTTGACAAATTGTTTAATGCAACTTGAGTTCAATATGCATTTTGACAAGCTACATCATTCTTTTTTTCTGATTATTTTCCTTGACCTTGGCCTCAGCTTTGGACTTTTATTACAAACTGTTATTGCTAGCTGATAATTTGATAACACAGTTCTTATGAATGATTGTTGCCTGACCTATTGACCTTATATGAAATCTGACCTGTCCCTCTGTCTTCTATGTTTTTCTTATTTAGCCAGTCTTTTAACTTTTTTCAATTTTGTTCTGCATCTTATTTGGGTTCACAAATCTATTCTTTACCTGAAAACTAAAAATTGCCTCACCCCTAACTAGCAAGGTTAACCCTTTCACTGCTTGCGTTTTTTTTTTTTTGCTGACACGTTATGCTAAAATCATTTTAGGCCTGATGATTACTTGGATAGACACCCTGGAGAATAAAATGGTGGTAATGCCAGTTCTTTATGTCATACTATATTAGCGCAATGTTTTATCAAGCACATTTCCATAAAAAGTACACTAAAATTAATTTTAAGGCATAAAAAATGCAATATATTACCCAGTTTTTGGTCAAATTTACAATATGAGGTTGCATGAGAAATATAGTCTAAAAAAAATTGTGCGCATGTGAAATGGAGACAAACTTCAATATCCAAAATTTGTCATAGGCAATGCTTTAAAGGCAACTACAGGTCACCAGTTTAGAGTTAACCATGAATAACAGGCCTTAAATATTTGATCATACTCCAGCCTGTGTGGAAATATTTACCAAGTGTAATGCAATCCATGTTTTTGTACATAAGCACCCTGATGCGAGGTTTATATTCATATGTGCCTGCTTGTATTGGGGAGGTGCAATTTTTTTGGAGGGGGTATAAGTGTTTGGGTGTAAATATTATTTGTTTACACTTTTTTCAGGACATTTTTTACCACATAGGGGACTGTGGGCTCAATTCATGAAGAGTTATTTCCTCTTTAGGATCTGAGGCAAATAGCTCATAGCGGTTTTTAAAAATATTTTTGCAATTCACAAAAAAAACACTACTAAAATAAAGCATGAGTTATTTTATCGAAATATGAAGTATTTATCTCAGGAAACTGTTTGGTATTTTATCTCATGACATGATATTCAGTGGAATGGATAGAGTGGAGAATGATTAGAAACCCTGTAAGTTTTTATTGCTGTCTGTGCCTCCATTAGGGAGAATCACTCTCTCTATTGTTACTGTTTCTCCTGTTTCTTACCTCTGAAAGTGAAAGTAGGGAAATCTCCCCAATGGGACACAGATGGCAAAAACTGCCTGGGGTTCTAACACTCCATTACTCTATCCAAAATAAAAAAAGAAAGTTTGTGTCTGTCTTTACTTTAACCACCTCCCGCCCACCATATAGTACAATGACGGGCGCAAGGTGGTTCTCTCTTTCTGGGAGGATGTCATATGACGTCCTCCCATTCTCACCGCGCATGCGCAGCTCAGGGAGCGCGCAACACGGCGATTCGGTGGTGCACTGTGTCCCTCGGACACAGCGGATCAACGATCCACAGAATGAGCCGAAGATGTCGGCTCGGTCATGTGATCAGCAGTGTCCAATCACAGCTGATTACATGTAAACAGGGAAATGCCGGTTATCAGCATTTCTCTCCTCTCGAGCTGTCACGCTGACAGCTCGAGAGGAGAGGAGAGCCGTTAATCGGCTTTCTGCAGAGGGGACATGTACACTGATGATCAGTGTGCCCTGATGATCAGTGTAGCCCCAGCAACGCCACCTTTCAGTGCCCATCAGTGCTAGCTGTCAGTGCTCATCAGTGCCACATTAATGCCACATATCAGTGCCTACCAGTGCACATCAATGCCACATATCAGTGCCCATCTGAGCTGCCTTTCTGTGTCACCCATCAGTGCCAGTCAGTGCCACCTATCAATGCCAATCAGTGCCACCTATCAGTGCAGCCAATCAGTGCCACCTATCAGTGCCATTCAGTGCCGCCTATCCGTGCCAGTCAGTGCTGCCTATCAGTGTGCATCAGGTTCCGCCTATCAATGCCGTCAGTGCTACCTAACAGTGCCAGTCAGTGCCGCCTAGCAGTGCCAGTCAGTGCCACCTAACAGTGCTAGCCAGTGCTGCCTATCAGTGCCATATATCAGTGCCATATATCAGTGCCCATCAGTGATGACTGTCAATGCCCATCAGTGGAACCTACCAGTGCCTTCTCATCAGTGCCCATCAGTGCCACCTATCAGTGTCCATCAGTGCAGGCTCATTAGCGCACATCAGTGAAGGAGAAAAATCACTTCTTTACAAAATTTTATAACAAAAACTAAGAAAAAAATTTTTTTTTTCAAAATTTTCAGTGGTTTTTGGTTTGTTTAAGAAAAAATAAAAAACCCACAGGTGATTAAATACCACCAAAATAAAGCTCTATCTGTCACAAAAAATGATAAAAAGTACAGTGTTGCATGACCGTGCAATTGTCATTCAAAGTGCAACAGCACTGAAAGCTGGAAATTGGCCTGGGCAGGAAGGGGGTATAAGTGCCCTGTAGGCTAGTGGTTAAAGTCTTTTTTACTTGTCTATCCATAATCCAATTCTGTCTTGTGAAAATATGCGCCAAAGATATCTCTAAAAATAATTGTGAAAAAGTAAAGTATCCTCACTACATAGCATGAGAGTGAGTAACTCCTGAACCCCCAACAACAATGCTCACACGTTCTGAAGTTATACTACATAAAATATGGCAATCAATAAAAGTGACACAACTAGATAATAATGTGACAGCCACGGCAGACTCAGACTTGTGTTCCCACAACAGCTATATAGAAATCTGATATTAAGTGCTGTGCTGCCTCGACTACTGGTGCTATCTCTTAAATAAAAATTTTAATAACATCTATATTAACATGAATGCTTAAAAAACCAAAACAAGTAAGTGAGCAAGCAGTCTGTGTTTTTCAAACATAAAACTGGACGTTGAAAATGTATTAGTAGTTCTATATAAACGCACACTCTTCAATATAAATATTCCACTGGTGATCCTAGTTTAAAGCACCATCTGCCCATTCACCACTACACTTACTAAACACTCACTTTTCTTTGATATACAATACATGTAAGGTCAAATAATGCATGTGTTTATATCCAGACGGTTTCACTCTGTCATGTGTATTGCCTCCTCTGTGCTCGTAGCAAGATCTCATACTCCTCCTGTCCACTACGCTGCCTATTTCTTAGTGGGTGTTCTCTTAGGATAATTGGGTATAGGTCCCTTTTAAGACTGTTATATGTCCATACTCTCATATAGATTTACTACATTTGCATGTAAAAACAAAAGTGGTAAAACAGCCTCCGATGGTGTAGTACAACCGTATTTGTGTTTTATTAATTAAAAACCGCACTCACACAAAAATTCAGCCAGCATATTTAACAATGTACATGGGCCCAGTGATTAAGCATGTCCTTATGTAACCATAACATTAATTGTATTACATGGGGGCCATTTTGTGGATGTTCTACAAGAACTATTATAGCCATATTGCCTGTGATTTTGATATAGAAGGCAAAGGTAGTCATTTTCTGATGGGTTTTTTCACACCTGTCGGCCATATTACTGTAGTCAAAGAATACACTGAGTGGGGATAGTGACCATACTGTTGTAGTAAAGGACACAGATAACCCAGCTCCCCTTTCCTCATAGTGTATTCCAATAACTTTGTAAGAAGCAATCTCCTATTATGAAAACAAATGTGAAAAGCTACACATCAATAATGAATATCTACCTACCAGAAGTTGTGGTGTTTATGTACATTGTTTGATATGCTGGCTGAATTTATGTGAAATGTGAATGCAGTTTTTAATTAATAAAACACGAATATGATTTTACTATATATTTGGAGGCTATTCTACCCCTTTTGTTTTTACATTCAAGTTGGGTTAACCCTTTATGAGAGTATGACCCCATACCTGTACCCAGTGGTGTCCCGAGGCAGATGCAGGGGGTGCGGTCCACTCCAGGTGACACCGACCGCACGGGATGACACCAGACCCGCTCCACAAAAAGGTAAGTTGTAAAGCAAGCCGACATTCCCCGCAGGATGGATCCGATCCATCCTGCATCGATCGTCAGCTTTTTTACAACTTACCTTTTCTTGGAGCGGGTCCGGTGTCACCCCGTATAGGTTGCATGCCCACAATCCTGCGGGATCCTGTAACTTGTAAAGAAAGCCGATGATCCCCGCAGGATAGATCGGATCTGTGGATTGAGCATAATGGATCGAAGTCTGATCCATTATGCTCAATCCACAGATCCGATCCATTCTGCGGGGATCGTGGGAGGGGGTGTCACCAAGTGTTACCGCACCGAGTGACACCGACCTTAGGAACGCCTCTGCCTGTACCCAGTTATCCTAGGAGAGCACCCAAAAAGAAAACAGCACCCTAGTAGACAGGAGGAATATTAGATCTTGCTACGAGCACAGAGAAAGCATCACACATGGCAGAGTGACACCTGCTGGATATAAACACATGCGTTATTTCACCTTACATGTATTGTAGGTCAAAACATTAAGGTGAGTGCTTAGTGAGCTCAGTGGTGAATGGGAAGATGGTGTTTGAACCTAGTATCACCAGTGGAAAATGTATACTGAAGATTGTGCATTTATATAGAACTCTAGGAAAAGGCTACATTGGAGCACATCCAACTGCTCTGAGGAGATTCAGCTGTCACAAGAGTTGCCCACCCTCCGACCTGTTATGATGTTTTGTCACAGCTTTAATGGCAGTTTTGACCTTACCAGAAATGGATGTTGCTTTATGGGTTATACCCAAGTTAAATTCTGGGGTGAGTCTAATATTTGTCTTGCACTGATGGTAAGGAAAGGCCTCTTAGACTATGTGAGTTTGTTTTATGGGTGTTCACAGTATAACTGACTGGCATTGTTGTTTGGTACATTTGGAAAGTTGTTTCATTTGCACACTTCAATAAAGCTGTGGCCTTGTCCTATTTCCAACTTAATCAGTTTCCATGTCTTTTTGGGTGGAAAGGCATTGGTTTATTAGTTGGTCAATAAATGAGTCAATGCTTCTCAGTAGTCAGGTGACATTTGGGATTGCTTAAAGAATGACAGTTGATCAATCTAGGCAGAAATGACATGCACTACAGAACAGGAATAGAATAGGAACACTAAGCAACTCATTCACTCCCTTATTATATCACACCTTGACTACTGTAACTCCCTCCTCACTGGTCTACCTCATCGCAGGCTATCCGCACTCCAGTCCATCATGAATGCTGCTGCCAGACTCATCCACCTTACTAACCGCTCTAGATCTGCCACCCCTCTCTGCCAATCCCTCCACTGGCTGCCAATTGCCCAACGGATAAAATTCAAAACACTAACATTGACGTATAAAGCCGTTCATAACACTGCCCCTAATTACATCACCGACCTTGTCTCTAAATACCACCCAAACCATACTCTCTGCTCCTCGCAAGACCTCCTACTCTCTAGCCCCCTTGTCTCCTCCTCCCATGCCCATCTCCAGGATTTCTCAAGGGCTTCACCCATCCTCTGGAACTCCCTACCCCAATCTATCAGGCTATCGCCTACTCTGCTCACTTTTAGGCGCGCTCTGAAACCCCATCTCTTCAGGGAAGCCTACCCCGACCCCAGCTAATACTAGAATCCTCTACTCTTCCTACCACTCCATCCCCCACAGCTAATTACCTCTTGTACCACTATCCCCTCCCTCCTAAATTGTAAGCTCCAAGGAGCAGGGCCCTCTAATCCCTCTTGTATTGAACTGTATTGTTACTGTATTGTCTCCCGTTAAATTGTAAATCGCTGAGCAAACTGTCGGTGCTATATAAGTACTGTATAATAATAGGAACAGGCTGGATGATAGTGATGCTGGCCGGCAAACTTAGGACAAGCAGAAGGCAAAGCAGAACTTGAGGTTCAGAAATATATGCAAAATGTGTCACGCTCCACTAATATTAAATATGATATTTACACTGAAATATAAACATAGGATTAATATGTATAATCCAAAATGATTTTAGTAACAAAAGTGAGTCCGGCTTTCAATTGCAATCCTGCATGCTTATTTACAAAAACAATCCGTGACTTGTGTTATTCACTAGTGAAAATTAAATAATATAAAATATAAAAAAGTTTTTTAAAAAAACATATAAAAAATTATATTTGAAATAGTCCACAAAAACTTTAACTTTTGTGCTCCTTCAAAATTGTGCGCTCACCTGACGTATAGGACCAAATCGTTAAGTGAGGTCAGATACAGCTTGTGTCCCTTTAAATGGACTTAGAGATGAGTGGACAGTGTTTGCCTTTTTCGAGCAGGGGGTCTCGCTGTTTCCCAGAGGCCTGCTTTCCTGGAGTTGGATGGATGGATGGATGGATGGAGTAATCCCCCTTTCCTCTAGATGGTCTCTTCCCTCCTTTCTGACTTATCTCTCCATGTGTATAGGTATCCTGCAAACAGGCACAAAATGGGGGAGCGCTACTAGGTTTAGGTCTGGCTACAGGTCTACTATGCAAGAAACAAGATATATCTGTGCTCCTTGAGGTTGATGTAAGTGACCACACAGAATGGGACCTGGAAGAAAGTGTAGATCACTGAAGTAGTGGTGTCTAATTCAGTTATTTTCAGCTGTCGGGGGTATCAGCTAGGTGTGGTGAATACATACAGGTGAAACTCAAAAAATTAGAATATCGTGCAAAAGTTCATTTATTTCAGTAATGCAACTTAAAAGGTGAAACTAATATATGAGATAGACTCATTACATGCAAAGCAAGATAGTTCAAGCTGTGATTTGCCATAATTGTGATGATTATGGCTTACAGCTCATGAAAACCCCAAATCCACAATCTCAGAAAATTACAATATTGTGAAAAGGTGCAATATTCTAGGTTCAAAGAGACCATTTAAAGGCTCAGGAACCCTTTGCATGTGTTATGGCTTAATTAGCTGATTAGAGTGGGACACTCAGTCTGGTTCAGTAGGAATCACAATCATGGGAAAGACTGCTGACCTGACAGTTGTGCAGAAAACCATCATTGACACCCTCCATAAGGAGGGAAAGCCTCAAAAGGTAATTGCAGAAGAAGTTGGATGTTCCCAAAGTGCTGTATCAAAGCACATTAATAGAAAGTTATGTGGAAGGGAAAAGTGTGGAAGAAAAAGGTGCACAAGCAGCAAGGATGACCACAGCCTGGAGAGGATTGTCAGCAAAAGGCCATTTAAAAGTGTTGGGGACTTCACAAGGAGTGGACTGAGGCTGGAGTCAGTGCATCAAGAGCCACCACACACAGACGGATCCTGGACATGGGCTTCAAATGTCGTATTCCTCTTGTCAAGCTGCTCCTGAACAACAAACAACATCAGAAGCGTCTTACCTGGGCTAAAGAAAAACAGACCTGGTCTGTTGCTCAGTGGTCCAAAGTCCTCTTTTCTGATGAGAGCAACTTTTGCATCTCATTTGGAAACCAAGGACCCAGAGTATAGAGGAAGAATGGAGAGGCACACACTGCAAGATGCTTGAAGTCCAGTGTGAAGTTTCCACAGTCTGTGTTGATGTGGGGAGCCATGTCATCTGCTGGTGTTGGTCCACTGTGCTTCATTAGGTCCAGGGTCAATGCAGCCATCTACCAGGAGATTTTGGAACACTTCATGCTTCCTTCGGCAGACGAGCTTTCTGGGGATGCTGACTTAATTTTTTGAGTTTCACCTGTAGATACATTGATCCAAGCTTGACCAATGTGATTATTTAAACATATACACGGCTGGAATTCTTATTTAACAATACCGTTTTTTTACGCACTATAAATGTTGTGGTTGTCTTCAATTATAGATGGAGTTTATAACGAACACAATAAATCATAGATTGTTATTGAATTCACCTACAGTACAAACATCACAGTTGGTATTGCATATTTCAATATGCCATTTGTGCATTTGGAATCACTATAAAGAGTTTGGAATTGTCTTCAATTTTAAATGGAGAATATCATTATTAGAACATAGTTTGTTATTGTATTTACATACAAACATTATGTGTGTTACTGTATATTTCTATATACTTTTTGTTTTTTAATGCACTTTAGTCAATGTCCAATCATGAGTGGAGTATCATAGATACAGTAGATAGATAGATAGATAGAAATGTTTTTTTTTACCTTGCTATTTTAGAGTACTTCATTGAATCTATAATATTTTAGGTAGTAACATATACATTACCTTTGGTCAGCAGCTGAATAAATGTTCTGGATTCAGTTTAAAGTGGAACTTCTCCTATTAAAAGACGTTCAACTCACCCTCTTCCTCCTTCAATCTTTTTTTGAGGGGGAGTGGACACCTATTTCTGACAGGTACCCATTCCCAATTCCATTCTTCTAGCCTAGGTGAGCCCAGGAGGCTGCGGGATGAGTCTGAAAGTGCAGCACATCTTGCACTTGTGCAGTGGGAAGCTGGCTGTGAAACAACCTACTTTCCACAAGAAAACAGGAAATGACCTACTTCTGCACAAGTGCAAGATGTGCTGCACTTTCAGACTGGTCCTGCAGCCTCCTGAGACATGTGATGTATCCCAGGAAGTTGTAGCCAGGGACCCAAAGACCAGAAAAGAACAGGCCCAGAGTAATGACAGTGCTGGATTCTTAGACTAGTAAGTGTTTGCAGCTGCAGTCTTCTAATTTATGTATAAATGACAGTAGTAAAAAACAGACGTTCTGCTCCAGCATGGACATGCCACAGTGCTGTCTATTGTTCAGCAAATGAGAGATGTGAGGGGTAGATGCAGCAAGTCTCATAATTCTATGCAATGCAGAAGAGAAGTGGGAACAAGCTGTCCATGATCTACAAATGATCCACAGGTACAGATGGCTTACCATTATATGCAATAGGGAGTGTTAGGCAAGCAATAAAGCATTTGAGTTTGGTCTTGACTAAAATCATATCAAATTGGCCTGGGATGGCTACTTGCTTTATTATAAATAGTCACTTTAGACATTTCTAAGTATAAGTGAACACATAGGGCTGGGTTTACTACCATCATAGCAAATGCCCCAGTGTTGCACATGCCAAAACTGATGTTACACAGCATTTATGAAACTGTGGAAGACTGTTGCTACCAGGGGCGGACTGACAACTCATGGGGCCCCCGGGCAATAGGGGATCATGGGGCCCCTGTGTCCTTGCCCAAACTCAAAAAAGCCTATGAAAAAGGTACCAGGGGCATCTCATGAGGCCCCCTACTGACCACGGGCCCTCGGGCAGTGCCCGAGTTTCCAAATGGTCAGTCCGCCCCTGGTTGCTACTCTGACACAAAAGGTTGGTCTTGTAACACTGAACTCATAACAACACTTTGCAGTGTGCTTCACGCTTACCAAATCCACCAGCTATGTAGTGGTGAATAAAGGTTTGAAATTGACAGGTGGATCTTGTTGGGCCACCCATGTGAAAGTGAGCATACTGCTTATGCAGATATTAAGCTATATACCTCCTTACTGGATCTTCACACCAGTTATGATCTTTCTTCAATTCACAGATAAGCATAGTAATACAGTGAAAGTGTCACCAGATCTACAATCAGACATGTTTAATAAATGTGAGGGAAATCTCTTTTACACAGCTGTCTCCATAACAAGTGTCTCCATTTGAAGATTTCACCTCTAACATGGACACAAACAGCAAGCCAAACCTTCTTTCTGGATAAATAAATAAAGTAAATTGACCCTTTACCTCTTAGCACAAATGTCCAAAAAGCCTAAGTGGGCAGCACAGTGGCTAAATAGTTAGCACTTCCGCTTGGTAGTACTAGAGTCGTTGGCTTGAATCCCAACCACGGCACCACTTGCCTGGAGTTGCATGTTCTCCCTGTGCTTGCTTTGGTTTCTTCTGGGTACTCCGGTTTCCTCCCACAGTCCAAAGACATGCTGGTAGGTAATTGGATCCTGTCTAAACTGGCCCTAGTGTGTGTATATATGAATGTAAGGTAGGAACTTTAGATTGTACACCCCTTGAGGGTTAGGGACAGATGTGAATTTACAATATATATGTAAAGCGCTGGGTAAATTGATGGCGCTATATAAGTACCTGTAATAAAATAATAATAAGTCCATATATAATACTGATTACAGCTGATGGCAACAAAGCAAATAACAAAGTGCATTTATTCCACAAATGTACCTGCCTCTGGTTCATTAAGCTCTGTTTGCATTGGAACCACATCATTCCTTTCTAGTGCTAGATCGATTTACCACCAACCACTTTACATACAACCACAGCCATCTTATATAAAGGACTGCACTAGCTTATGCTTCTTTTGGGCAAACTATGACAGTTTGCTCTCTGAGTGATTTACTGGTATCTTTCATTTCATAGTTACATATTTTTTTTATTCTAATATTTATTTAAAGAGTTTCCTTTTTTAAAAGCAATCAGATGCCAAGAAGGGAAACACAAAAAAACAAAACATCTCAGTGTAAAACTGCTACAACAGTGTTACCTTTTAAGAAACTATAGAGTAGCAGGGGGAAGTTTTTGACTAGTAGTTTGTGTGAGCCTCACATCTCTAGAAGTATAAATTAACCATAAAGAAAAGAAGTTGGGGAAAAGCATGAAAATGAAGAGGAACATTGTACTGCTAGGGGTGTGCACACCTATAGAGAGCAGACGATCATCACTTGTTCAGAATTGCCAGAGGAAATTGCACACCTGATTCTTTGTATTGTGTACGTGAAAGGTGGCTCTATCAATATGGAGAATCTCAAGGTTTCTTTTCATTTGTGAACACACTTACAGTTGTGACCAAAATTATTCAACCCCCAATGCTGTAAAGGGGTTTAGGGACTATAGTGTACATTTGGAATTGTATTCAGAATCAAATCCTACAAGGACGTTGTAACTACCCAAATGCAACTAAAATGACATCAATTGTTTATGTAATACAGTAGTAAATGGTTCTTATGTGGTTTCTTCATTGCCACAATTATTCAACCCCTTAAAGACTACCACTCTGAAGAACAGAGGTTCATACAGGTGCTTTCCATCAGGTATTGAAAACACCTGTGGATGTCACCGAGCAGCAATCAAGCATAATAAGCACCAATTAGGCAGCTTTAAAATGACTGTGATACTCAGCTCCTTCTAGACATTTACTGGTGTGGTTACAAACATGGTGAAGGCAAGAGAATGGTCCAGGAAGACAAGAGAAGAGGTGATTTCTCTTCACAGGAAGGGCAATGGCTATAAGAAGATTGCAAAGATGTTAAACATACCAAGAGACACCTTAGGAAGCATCATTCGCAAATTCAAGGCAAAGGGCACTGTTGAAACGCTACCTGGTCGTGGCAGAAAGAAGATGCTGACTTCGACTGCTGTGCGCTACCTGAAGCGTAGAGTGGAGAGAAGTCCCCGTGTGACTGCTGAGGAACTGAGAAAAGATTTGTCAGATGTGGGTACAGAAGTTTCAGCCCAGACAATAAGACGCACACTGCGTAATGAAGGCCTCCGTGCCAGAACTCCCAGGCGTACCCCCTTGCTGTCTCCAAAGAATAAGAAGAGTCGACTGCAGTATGCCAAAAGCCATGTGGACAAACCACAAAAGTTGTGGGATAGTGTTCTGTGGACTGATGAAACAAAATTAGAACTGTTTGGGCCCATGGATCAACGCTATGTTTGGAGGAGGAAGAACAAGGCCTATGATGAAAAGAACACCTTGCCTACTGTGAAGCATGGTGGAGGGTCAATCATGCTTTGGGGCTGTTTTGCTTCTGCAGGTACAGGGAAGCTTCAGCGTGTGCAAGGTACCATGAATTCTCTTCAGTACCAGGAGATATTGGATGGAAACGTGATGCAGTCCGTCACACACCTGAGGCTTGGGAGACGTTGGACCTTTCAACAGGACAATGATCCCAAGCATACCTCCAAGTCCACTAGAGCATGGTTGCAGAGGAAAGGCTGGAACATTTTGGAGTGGCCATCGCAGTCACCAGACTTAAATCCGATTGAGAACCTCTGGTGGGACTTAAAGAAAGCAGTTGCAGTGCGCAAGCCTAAGAATGTGACTGAACTGGAGGCCTTTGCCCATGAAGAATGGGCGAAGATACCCGTAGATCGCTGCAAGACACTTGTGTCAAGCTATGCTTCACGTTTAAAAGCTGTTATAACTGTAAAAGGATGCTGTACTAAGTACTAAGATTGAATGTCACTTGGGGGTTGAATAAAACTGATAATGCTGTGAGCACAGAAAAGACATTTGTGGTTATTTCATTATAACTGTTATGTTATATTTGTCTGACCTACAAGTGCCTCTTTAATGTAAATGTAAGCAAGATGACTGAATGATCAAAAGCAATGTCAAACTGGCCAAAACACTCAATTTCAGTGGGGGTTGAATAATTTTGGTCACAACTGTATACCTGGATTTCAGAACGACAAGGGCTATTTTTTGACAGTGAGTTGATGGCACATAGACTATGTACTCATAAATTGGATAAAGCTTCACTCATAATTGCTCTCAATTCTTTCATCTTAGTTGGAATGTAACCCTACTTATTAATTTTTTTCTGTGTGCGAAGGGAAGGACTGGGATCGCCAGTAGACACAAAATAAAGACTTAGCAGCATTTAGGAAGTGAATCTGTAAGGTTATTTGGTATTTAGTTTCAGGGATGGATGGGAAGTAGAAAAGGTGTAACATAGGGTCAAAGGGAAATAGCATGCCTAAGAACTGAGAGATTGAATGATGAACTGCATTCCAGTAGAGTTGGATATCTTTATATTCCCACCAGATTTGTAATCTGGAGCAGAGTTCTGTATTATATTGCCAACATCTATCTGAGGCCTCTGGACACCAAATGTGGAGCTTATTTCATTCTGTACTAATAAGATAGGAGTTTTGTATTAATATAAACATTTTTGGCAGGGGAGCAAATTGATTCTTATTGTTCATCCAAGAATTGGAATTTCAAATCCTGTCATATTTTCCTAAAGTGTGGTAAGTCTTTGATAGAAAGCTTGCCCAGCAACCAGGGGCAGACTGACCATTCGAGCACCCGGGCACTGCAGAAAAGAAATATTAAAAATGCCAAAATTCCTTTAAATAATATGCCTGGGATCCTAATACTGCCTGTGAAAGGGTGCAGCTATATGACGTGCAGAAAGTGCTACAGCAGCACTTACATTTCCAAATGAAAAAAAAAACATATCACTGAATGTACCCTTGTGGCTAACAGAAGCCAGTGTCCAAAAAAGACTTGAAAAAGTTAATGTAAATAAATCACCAGGACCAGATGGTTTACACCCAAAAGTTCTCAAATAACTTAGCCTGATAATAGGCAGGCCATTATTCTTACTTTTTATAAACATCTTAGTGACTGGAATGGTATCGGCTGATTGGTGAAAAGCCAATGTGATACCAATATTTAAAAAAAAGGGCAGATATATATACCTTGCAACTACAAGCTAGGCAGTCTAACATCGATAGTATGTAAACCATTGGAGGGAGATTATATTCATTTGCTGACAAAAACAGTATCATTTATCAGCATGGATTTATGAAAGATCATTCTTGCCAGACTGATCTGTTAATATTCTACAAGGAAGTGAGCTGCCAACTAGATAATGAAATGCCTGTGGAGGTGGTGTATCTGCATCTTTCTAAAGCATTTGATACAGTTTCCCATAAATTCTTCATTTACAAATTGAGATCTGTTGGCATGAACTTTAGGGTATGTACCTGGATAGAAAAATAGTTACATGGGCACATCCAAAGGGTGGTGATAAATAGTGTGTACTCAGATTGATCTGGATTGGTAAATTGGGTGCCCCAAGGCTCTGTCCTGGGACCAATTCAGTTTAATATATTCAAAAATTATATAGAAGGTTGATATAAATAACTCAGTTGCAGTGTTTTCTGATGAAACGGCAATAACTTAACAGCAGGATATTGAAACTTTACAAGAAGATGTCAATAAAATAAAGAAATGGGCAACTACATGGCAAAAGAGGTTTAATGTTGAAAAATGTAAAGTAATGTGCTTGGGGACTAAAAATATAAAAGCAAGTTACTCTCTAGGGGAGAACCTTTGCAGGAATCTGGGACAGAAAAAGATCTAAGGGTCCTAGTAGATCAAAGCTAAGCTGCAGAAAGCAAAGCAAGCAGAATATTAGCACACAGTAAAAAGGGTAGTTACGTAAAAGATAAAACTACAATTCTACCACTGTACAGAACTCTGGTCTGGTCACATCATGAGTATGCCTTCCAGTTCTGGTCATCAGTCCTCAGGAAGGACATGCTGAAACTGAGTCCAGAGAAGGGCAACTCATAAGGGAACTGGAGGACCTCAGTTATGAGGAGTTACTTTGGTGTAATTTGCCTATAAAGTCCCACAGGGGTTTCTTTGTCTATGTTATATTGTAACTTTTGGATGTTGGTAGTTCACCCATAATACCATTCACCCTGTCTTTACTATACTCAGTTACAAGGAACGACTGCAAGCATTAAACTTATTCTTCCTAGAGAAGAAATGCTTGAGTGGATATATGCAAAGAATTATCAAAAATGGAGCAACTAAACTACAAGTTAATCATGCACATAATTGTGTTGTGGGGGTGTAGGATTATACAAAAAAATCCATAGGTCCAAAGATATCCATGGCAGCTCCTTAATGAGACTGAAGTAATCTCTGTAATATTTAAAGGAAACAGAAGAGGGCACCAACTAATCTGAAGTATATAGAAAAAAAACTTTATTAAATCGCAAGTGGTAACTTACAAGATGCATAAAGATAAGAGCATGTAATCCATTCAGTGTGGTTTATTGTTGATCCTCAGTGAGTCTTCAGGAGCCAGGAAGCAGATGCTGCTGTCAAGATGCTGTGTAGAACACCAGAAATGAAACCTGAGATCCTGGAGCCAATACAGAGTGCATAGACTGTGCAGGACCGTGACATCACACCTGGGGAAACCACAGCATGAAGAGCATAGATACATGTTTTGAAGCATAACTGCTCCTTTTTCAAGTCTGAGGACAAGCTCATGGGAACACATATATAAAACAGAGCTGGGAAGGGAGGGGCTATACAGGATAATTGGTTGAGATCTCTCTCTCTCTCTCTATAATTCTTATTAGTGATGGGCCGAACACTCCTGTTCAGTTTGCGATCTAACATTCGAACCTACCAAAAGTTTAACAGCAAACTTTAAACAGGGACAATTCACTAAGCGGTATCTTAAAGCATCTGTATAACTAGCAGGATAGCGCTGCAGATAACACAATATGTGAAAAACTGGAAAAGTCAAAGACAAATGCTGGAATCTCACAAATCTTCTAATAGGATTCTCCCATATAAAATATTGAAGAATACAATTCTCAAAAAATTTTGAAAAATACAATCCTCATAAACATTTTTTTTGCAATAATCAAATGAGATGAAAATCTTTGTGCACTTGTATAGAAAGAATAACTTCAGTCCGTGTGCTCAACATGCCAATGAATAAAATCACCACTAGTGAGGGACCATCACCTCCAGCCTCTCACCTGATGAAAAGACCTACTAAGCTTTGGTCTAATCACACCTTTAACCCCTTATTATCCCTGGGTTATGGGAATATTACTTATCTACAAGGCCTCTGGATTGCCAAAGTGAGTGGGTTTATATAAAAAGAAATGCTGACATAGTGTGTACCCGTATAAATGATTGATTAAAAAAAGTTAAAAACAACACTCACAAGTAAAGTGCACTTTTCTGGTGCATTACAGGTACCAACAGTATAAGAACTAATCCTCCATATGACTGCCGCGGTTGGTGGAAACTCTGTGAGCAAGGTTAGTGTCCTTCCTTCCTTATTATTCCCTGGTGTTCTCCCTTCAATGTAATCCATGAAGTCCAGTCATCGAGAAAGCGATGTGACGGTATAGTGAATCACTCACTCCACATAGCTCCCTTACGCATTACGCCTGCGTGGCTTCATCAGAGGATGCGGGGGAGTAGTGAAAGATTGCCTTTTATGGATGTAGTGGTGGACGGTTGTCATGGCAACTTCCTGCATAAATGCTGTGCCAGATTTTAAACTATTGGACTTACGAATATGCTATTAACAGCTGCAGACAAACAAATGAATTTCCTGGGTGGCCAAGATAATATGTCAATATATGAAATTGTATCATAATTAATGAACCAATCCATAAAAGATACACCAATTGCTGCAGTCATTAACGTTAATCAATAAAACAGTTGATGTCAAATTCAACATTCGAACCTCTTGGTGTTACAGTTTTCAGTATAAAAATCCACTTTGATTCTCAGCGTTTTCACCTTATTACTACCTCTCCAGTTCTTTTCATATTTTTCTATACCCCAGAATTGCATCACTATTGTGGTGTTCTTTAAAGTGTAGTGACAAGTTGTGTTTAGGGAAACCTCTGGATAAATTATAAGAATGTTCCTTTAATCTTTTTGCTAAAATACTTTTTGTCCTACCTACTGTATGTATTGTAATCCTCAGGGATATGAGATAGCATACACCACCCCCTCGGTCTGGCATGTGAAACCTTAATCTCGAATTCTTCACCTGTGACAGATGATGCAAAAACTTTTCTCCTTTTCTGGTTGCATTTGGTCCTACTACACGCATATCATCTGCCACATGCATAGAATCCTTTCATGTCAAACAGGGTCATTGAGTTCTTCTTTGGTGGATCAATTACATTTTTAACTATCCTGTTTCTGAGAGTAGGGGATTTCTGATATATCAATTTGGGTCTTTCTTCTAATACAGTTTTTAAATGTTTGTCTCTCCTGAGGATTCACCAATGTTTAATAAAGATATGTTCTACTACTTTATATTGTTTATTATAATCCAATAAAACTGGTAATATAAATTTGTTATTAATGGGGGATCTTTATCCACAATAAGGTTGTGTCTGTCATATTCACCTATTTCTCAAACTGTGTATTAATTGTACCATCATCATAGCCCTTATCTTCAAACATGTTACCTATATGTTTGGCCTAAAGGTCATAATCCATCTGGTGGGAACAATTCCTTTTGATCCTAAGTAACTGACCTTTGAGAATATTCATTAGCCATGTGTTATGATGGTGGTTGGAAATGAAGTATTTTTGTATGTTGACTTGACTTATAAACTTTTGTAGATTAATATAAGTGTCAAATTTGTTGATATTTTTATGTGGTGCAAACTTCAGACCTTTATCTAGAAGCTTAATCTCCTTTGTGGTAAGGTCTACACCACTTAAATTGTAAATACCCTCCCCTAATGTTCTGTTTTCCTTTTATCTCTCTGTCTCTCTATCCTCCTCTACATTCTCTGTTCTGTCCCTGCTTTGTCCTCTTTGTTTGAGGTGTTTGGGATTGTGATGTGAATGATGATCCTTGCCTTTCTCTAAAAAATGCCCTTCTATAATCAGGGGATTCCCTTCTATAATCATCTCTTAAAAGTGCATATCTATTCTTAAGGGGAATAGGGCTATAATAATTATGTGGATTATTCCAATAGCCCTTCCTCTGATCCTGTCTGGGGTAATTATATGATCTCTGTGGTGGTACATAATTTTGATCTCTCTCCACGTATGGGCGAGGTGCTGTATTACGTTTGGTAAAGCCATTTTGTGGTGTACGTGGATAGTAGGTGTGCTGGTGATAACTATTATGCTGATTATTATTCCTAGGTTTCCAGCCATATTGCCTAGGGGTATTTGGTACTACTCTCATATCTGGTCTATTACTAGGTAATTCTGTTTTTGTTGGAGTAATATCCACTGCCACCTGTTCATTAGCCTTTTTCTTCTACCACTTAAATACTTGTTTGTTTTTAAAATCAAACACATCCCTTTGATATTTCTTCTGTTGATCCTGGCCTCCCCATCTTTCTTATTTAAATATTTATTAAGTTCTGTAGTAATAGCATTATATTCCTTTGAATTCTTATACAGTTCCATTTTTGCTTTGTATTTCTTAATGGAATCATCCAGAATCCTCATTTTCCTTTCCTTTCTCTTTAGAAGGAAATGCATGACCTCCAGACCCTTCTTATTAAAAAACTGGAATCATTCTTCAGTTGATTCTGGGTCTATAAGACCATCCATAATAGGGATATCCCATCTGACTATGTGATAAGATACTGCACAGCCACTAAAATACCACATTTTATTATTATGTCATGCAGTATTTTAGTAGTGAAGACATTCCCCCACTGACAGCTGAATGTAAAAAGAATTGCCGACATTGCCCAGCAAATTAAAAAAAAATAAAAAAAAAATGCGAAGTCCACCCCATCCATACAAAGCCCTTCAGGTCTGGTATGAGTTTTGAGAGGAACCCCCATGCCAAAGTTTTTAAAAAAAATGGCATGGGGTCCCCCTCCAAAGCCATACCAGACCCTTATCCGAGCATGCAGTTTTGAAGGTCAGGAAAGGGGGGGATGAGCGAGCACCTCTCCCTTCCTGAACCATATCGGGCCACATGCCCTCAACATGGGGGGGGTGCTTTGGTGCAGGGAGGCTTCCCCCCAAATCACATTGTCCCCATGTGTCCGGTGGTTATGGAGGTCTTTAACAAGGGGACCCCCAGATCCAGATCCCGGCACCCCCGTGTGAATGAGTATAGGGTACATGGTACTGCTACCCATTCACAAAAAAAAAAAGTATTGTATAAAAATGACAATAAACGAGACCTTTATTAAAAGCAAAAATAAAAAAATTTACTTATGTTTGACTCGAACATGAAGCCCAACCCTAACTCTTATATAGGAAACAAGCCAAAAGGAAGGAAGAAGGGGAAAAGGAAAATAATGAGAAAGAGAGGATGAGTGCATGCCAATCTGTGCACAATGAAAGAAAAGGAATAACAAAAATGAATGGAAAAAAGAAAGCAATAGTGAAATAAACTACAAAATATAACAGCCACCTCAAAATGAATAACATGAACTGGCATCTTATTAATATATATTGTAGATATTAAACATTTATGTATGCGTACTGTATATGCATGCACATATGGTACTTATGAGACAATAATGGCAGAGAATGAAGAATTCCGTATAAAATTTAACCGCGCATGTCACATGATCATCAAATGTGTAACCATACATGTGAAACCGAACAATGTCCCTCATTGTAAATCCATTCTTAATCACAACGTCTGTCATTTGTTGACTTACGGAAAAAAATAATTTGATGAATCTGATTACCTGGTGCATGTGAGCAATCCCAATGGTAACACTAGTCAAATGACAGCTCCTTGAGGTCTATTATAAGATCCAGTGGGGTCCGCATGAGGAAAGAGAAAGAGTGGCTAATGAATTTTCTGTCATATCTCTATTTTGTTGTATCCAATATAAAAAAGGCTTTCAGCTGAATGTGGCGATGGCCAGAAGCAAACAGTGATGCGGCCTTACGGTCACTCTGCCATAACCTGTAGCTTTATTGGTATAATAAATTTACAAAAAGGAACCAAGAGAAGATGTGCAGCATGGGTCTTAAGTAAAGGAGTTGCTGTAACTCAGTAATTGAAGTTACAACTGACGTTGTCTCTCTTTCACTAGTGTATGTGTAAAGTGACCTTAGTCAGAAATAGCTTGAGAGGCAAGTTGCTATGAGTGTCTGGAGTGCCAGAAGCTCAGAAAGGGCATTGACAAAAGTTCTGACAACATTTTCTGCCACTTAACAAACAGGTCCAGAGCATTCCCAAAGCTTGTTGTTCATAGAAATGTTCATTAAAACATGACCCCAGCCAGAATTTTTTTTAAATACTTTTTGCTTTGGTTTATGTTACGTAAGGCACATCCCAGCTTCCTATGCCATTGTTTGACAATTCCTTGCCTATTGGCCTAGAAAACAGCTATTACTGATTTCTAAGATTATTCTGCCAATGATTTTACTAGGATTTATGTTCAGTATCTGTAGTTTGGTAAAGTTCCCTGAACAAACCCTGAACAGAACCCAATTACATTTAGATCATCACTAGAGATAAACTCCAATTCACAAAAATGGATGCACTTAGCACCCTATCAGCTAAATACTAAACATAAACTTTATTGAGACTTTATTAAAATGCATTTAATGGTATTTCTATAGCTACTATTAGTTCTGGGTTTTTGTTTTTCTGCACACCAAGCACACTGTGTTTTCATATAATGAGACCTGTGCAACTCAATTGTTTTCCACCAGTGCTACTCTATTCATGTACATTTCCCTTTCTTTTAATATTGTAGTCCAGTTTATAATATTTTGAATCAGTTTATTCTATCTCTGTCATTCTCTGAACAAAATTAGACCCACCACTGCACACAACCATGCAGTTCCTGTGACTGTGAGGTTGCTAGAAACTCTCTTTATATTGGGTTATGTCTCTTTCCAAACTTGAATAATATCCAACCATTTGCCGGGTGTTGATGCAGGCATTGATGCCACTATTGACCGTGTAGCCCTATGTGTGTGGAGGGACATCAAGATGGATTTTTACCAGCAGAATGGCTTCTTATGGTTTCTTCTTATATGTGCCATAAGCTGCACACAGAAAATCAACTTCAGGAAATGAAAGCAGTACCACTTAATCAGTGACACCTGACAAAGACAGAAAAAGGACATAGGAGTTGAGTGCAGGAATAAAGGAGAATACTGGTTGAGTTATATTGTCAACTTACTGTAGAGAACAAAAAAAACTGACTTGATTCCCCAACCACATACGCAATGTGGATGGGGGAATCTTCCCTGCTGAGCGATTGCATCTGAGAGCAGGGAGACTTCCCCAATGTCAAAATACACTGATCAGCATTGCAGGTTATAGTCTGCAAAGCTGATCAAGCAGGGAAAATCTAACAAGTTGATTGTACAGAAGTTGATCGGTAGATTGACTTCTGTACCAGGGGTGGACTGACAACTCATGGGGCCCCCAGGCAATAGGGGATCGTGGGGCCCCTGTGTACTTGCCCAAACTCAAAAAAGCCTATGAAAAGGTACCAGGGGCATCTCATGGGCCCCCTACTGACCCCGGGCCCTCGAGCAGTGCCCGAGTTTCCAAATGGTCAGTCTGCCCCTGTCCTGTACAACCGCAGTGCCCATGCATGGATCAAAATTCAGCTAGTCCCCGCGGAACCAGCTGACCTTCAGTCAATGTATGCCTGGTATAGTTTAGGAAAATGTTGTAAATCAATTATGGCCTTTTATGGAACAACATTCAAGCTATTTTCAAAAAGGACATGGTGGATTGGACAGTGCCATGGAATACATGTGCATCTACATACCAAATAAATATTAAACACAGATAATTCAGCACTGAGAGGGCCTTTTCATGTAACTTAAGGTCTACCTTTGAAATAACCTACATCCTTTAGGGCTGGTTGACACCAGCCATGGCATTGCAGTGCAGAGGCTGGTGTGCAGTGCAATCAAACTGAACTCAACACAGTGATGGTGTGCTGAGCTAAGCAGAATGCACTGTTTCATTTTTAAACAAACTTTATTGAGATGTCACACAGACATTTCATAAAGTTCAATTGCTGGCTGCGCGGTGCAAGGCAGTACATTGTCTCTTTCTGTGCTGCACTGATAAAATGTACTGCTTGCAGTACTTTTTCTCAGTGCACTATGTTCGCACACCACTGCAATGCAGTGGTGTGAACTGAACATATAGGAGATATGGCATTTTGGCATGGCATTTTGCTTTGTCCGTGTTGTGGGAATGTACTGACATAGCTGCCCAACACACTCCCACTGCATCTGGTGGAAATATACCTTTAAATAACATGCTTTAGCTATGCCTTGAAACTTAACTTACTGATACAAAGCAGTACAATATAATCTCATGAAAGTGACATTTGAAAAATCATTCGTTTATACAGGCATACAGCCTGGGTGGCCGACAAGGGAAGGAACATTCTCCTTCCCACCTCCTTTTCTGTTAAAAAAACAGGCCACATGCCTGACAAGATTGAGAGATGGACCTTGCAAGAGGGTCTGCTAAACTTTCTAACTTAAAACCGCATATCCCCCTTGTTGATGAGACAGTCACCTCAGATCCACACACTGTCTGTCCTGCACCCCCCTCAAAAAAAAAGGGATATGAGGTTTTTCAACTAAGAATTAGCAGAAGCCCCTTTAAAATATTTGTGGACCCAGATTTCTGGCCTACCCTTATTACAGGCTACATAAGTACCTCATATTACACAGTTCCAGAAGGAGTTCAATGTAAAGAAACTCAGAAATTTTAACAAGTTGCCTTAATTGGAAGCAACAGACATAAAATGAATATTTTTCACCTGATATTTCCTTCTTTTAACTGTACCTATTTGTATGTTTACCAGTTTTCAGTTTAAAAATTCATAAGCGGTAAAGTTCTGCTTTAACTGTTAAGTTGTTGCCAAAAAGCCAGACCATAAGATAGATTATTAAAAATTAATACCTATCCACATGGAAAATATTTTAGGCAAGTTTTGTATCATGATGTCAGTGTCAGATTTGAGATTCTAAATAAACATTTAAATGTAAAGTATTTTCAAAATATTTGCACTGCTCATTTATTTCATTTGAGAATTTCTTTTTCTTACAGTCAACTATATTGCTAATAATATGTTATGTTAATGCATTTTTAGTTTTGTAATCATAATTTTCCATTTGTGCTGCATTTAGATATTTAATTATAACAGTAAATTGTGCTAACATAATCATTAAGGGCTTTCTAATTGATGACACATCCAAAGTCTGATGTGCAATGCTAATTGGTGTAATTAAATTTCACTTTTCATTAGTACAACCCTATTAAGTACTAGAAATATGCAAAATAAAGTAGCAAAGCTAGATAGATAGATAGATAGATAGATAGATAGATAGATAGATAGATAGATAGATAAATAGATAGATAGATAGATAGATTCATAGTATGAACCTTGACTCAAAGAGTTGCAAGTAATGCCTAGACACTAGCAATATTCATACATCAAAATGCTTATGATGTCAAACACTGACTTGTAACCTGTTACTGGAGAATATACACCGAAATATATATATATATATACAGTTGTGGCCAAAATTATTCAACCCCCACTGAAATTGAGTGTTTTGGCCAGTTTGACATTGCTTTTGATCATTCAGTCATCTTGCTTACATTTACATTAAAGAGGCACTTGTAGGTCAGACAAATATAACATAACAGTTATAATGAAATAACCACAAATGTCTTTTCTGTGCTCACAGCATTATCAGTTTTATTCAACCCCCAAGTGACATTCAATCTTAGTACTTAGTACAGCATCCTTTTACAGTTATAACAGCTTTTAAACGTGAAGCATAGCTTGACACAAGTGTCTTGCAGCGATCTACGGGTATCTTCGCCCATTCTTCATGGGCAAAGGCCTCCAGTTCAGTCACATTCTTAGGCTTGCGCACTGCAACTGCTTTCTTTAAGTCCCACCAGAGGTTCTCAATCGGATTTAAGTCTGGTGACTGCGATGGCCACTCCAAAATGTTCCAGCCTTTCCTCTGCAACCATGCTCTAGTGGACTTGGAGGTATGCTTGGGATCATTGTCCTGTTGAAAGGTCCAACGTCTCCCAAGCCTCAGGTGTGTGACGGACTGCATCACGTTTCCATCCAATATCTCCTGGTACTGAAGAGAATTCATGGTACCTTGCACACGCTGAAGCTTCCCTGTACCTGCAGAAGCAAAACAGCCCCAAAGCATGATTGACCCTCCACCATGCTTCACAGTAGGCAAGGTGTTCTTTTCATCATAGGCCTTGTTCTTCCTCCTCCAAACATAGCGTTGATCCATGGGCCCAAACAGTTCTAATTTTGTTTCATCAGTCCACAGAACACTATCCCACAACTTTTGTGGTTTGTCCACATGGCTTTTGGCATACTGCAGTCGACTCTTCTTATTCTTTGGAGACAGCAAGGGGGTACGCCTGGGAGTTCTGGCACGGAGGCCTTCATTACGCAGTGTGCGTCTTATTGTCTGGGCTGAAACTTCTGTACCCACATCTGACAAATCTTTTCTCAGTTCCTCAGCAGTCACACGGGGACTTCTCTCCACTCTACGCTTCAGGTAGCGCACAGCAGTCGAAGTCAGCATCTTCTTTCTGCCACGACCAGGTAGCGTTTCAACAGTGCCCTTTGCCTTGAATTTGCGAATGATGCTTCCTAAGGTGTCTCTTGGTATGTTTAACATCTTTGCAATCTTCTTATAGCCATTGCCCTTCCTGTGAAGAGAAATCACCTCTTCTCTTGTCTTCCTGGACCATTCTCTTGCCTTCACCATGTTTGTAACCACACCAGTAAATGTCTAGAAGGAGCTGAGTATCACAGTCATTTTAAAGCTGCCTAATTGGTGCTTATTATGCTTGATTGCTGCTCGGTGACATCCACAGGTGTTTTCAATACCTGATGGAAAGCACCTGTATGAACCTCTGTTCTTCAGAGTGGTAGTCTTTAAGGGGTTGAATAATTGTGGCAATGAAGAAACCACATAAGAACCATTTACTACTGTATTACATAAACAATTGATGTCATTTTAGTTGCATTTGGGTAGTTACAACGTCCTTGTAGGATTTGATTCTGAATACAATTCCAAATGTACACTATAGTCCCTAAACCCCTTTACAGCATTGGGGGTTGAATAATTTTGGCCACAACTGTATATATATATATCCTGAATATAGTAGTTACAATATGGATTCATGTGGCTCCTATTTGCATGAGTTTTGACTTCTGAAATGTGTTCCCACTTTTCTATGATTCTCCCAGTTTACATATAGGTTTGTGGAATGAAATTTTGAATTCTGGAAGTTAGCAAAGACAAGCAACCAGCATGTTTAAAAGCAAAACTCAAAAAGGGAAATCCCAATAATCATAAAAAATAACAGGTTTTATTTAAGTAATTTTTATAATGTCTGCAGAGTATCATATGTGGATTTTCAGTCTCACAAACCTCTGCTGTACCTATCCTGTCCTTTTCCACAGCAAGTCAGCAGGGGTTCTGACAGAAGATCTAATTGCTACCCATATACCCTACTGTATATCTCACACAGTAGTCCTAGTCTCCATTGGTCTGCCACATTCCTTTCAATGTTAATTGGAGTACTGTACAGGGGATGTTTTGGACCACCTCCCTGTGCTCTTTGTGAGAGCAGCAGTCCGGCTCTTCGGTGTACCTAGGGTAGCTTCTTACAGTTTTAAGCACATAGAATTAATAAAAATGTCATTTAATTACTTGTTATGTAGTCTGACAATCCAACAAAATACAAACCAAGATTCCAAATGGGCTTTAAATCTAAAACATCTGGTATCGTCTGGAGCAGACTCTCAAAATGTACTTAATTTTCTAAACAAAGTTCCTAGAGATTAAAAAATTCTGGTGGGCAAAACAATTGCTCCTTACAGACTCATATTGAAGCCCAGAAACTAAACAACAGGATGTGCCCCGGTTAGAGGAATTTTGGTCACCTGGCATGATTTTTCATGCAAAGATTATAGGGTATTACAAATGTTACATTTGTTGTATGAAGAGAGTAATCCTGTAGGTGGAAAGACAGTTCACACCATGGATGTGGATGAATGCATGGTCTGTCTAGCATCTGATGAGTCTCATTTTAAGGCCCCTACTCACCATAAGAACAAATCTAAAAAAAAATCCATGCTAAAACTAATCTGCGGGTTGATTTTTTTGTTGACACTAGTCTCCCAAGATGTACAAATGATCCTAACTAGACATAAGCATTCTAACCTTTTAAAGTCACAATCAGGGGCGGACTGACCATTTGGAAACTCGGGCACTGTCGATTGCCCGGGGTCAGTAGGGGGCCCCATGAGATGCCCCTGGTACCTTTTTCATAGGCTTTTTTGAGTTTGGGCAAGGACACAGGGGCCCCATGATCTCCAATTGCCTGGGGGCCCCATGAGTTGTCAGTCTGCCCCTGATCACAATTAAAATCTTTAGTGTCATTGCAACAATGTAATGACATTACCATTAAACTGTCAGGTGGCAATGTTGTAATGATGACCATAGAAGCATATGTTAGGATTTGTCTGAACATTCTAAACAATAAGTCTTGATATCATTGGATGCCTCCAACAACAATGGCAAACTTACAAGGTGTGGTTTTTTACTTAGTTGACCAAGCCTGTCGAGCCAATGTGATCACCTAAGGAACATGTGATTTTTTTTTTTAAAGATCATGCACCTGGTTACTCCAACATTCTATGCTCTTCCTAAGACCCCAAAATATTAAAGAACTTCCAGGTACTGTAGACCTATAGGGGTTTATTTACTATAGCTGGAGAGTGCAAAATCAGACTCACTTTTACATAGAAACTAATAAGCTTCCAGGTTTTGTTGTCAAAGCTTAATTGAACAACCTAAGGTTAGAAGCTGATTTGTTTCTATGCAGAAGTGAGATTTATTTTGCACTCTCCAGCTTTAGTAAATAAACTCCATATTCTCTGGTATGCTAGAGTTTAACCTCTTCACTCCTAAGGGTAAAACAAATTTTAACGCCTAAGCACAATTCTGCAACTTGGTGGCCGAGAGATATAAATAGCTGGGTAAACATAGTCGTGACATCCAATCAAATTCCCCCTGATGAAGTCACGTGACCCTGTGACGCAACGCGTAGGGGAGGGGCTCTGACGTCACGACATTGCACTGGAGAAGCGAGGTGATCCGAGCACAAGCGCAGGCAGACAGCACTGCAGGGGCAGCTGCAGAGTTTTTTTACCTGTTGATTGCCATCTATGCTTATTTGGATCACACATGAGCTGTATGCCACTGAGCAATATCCTAATTGGCAGAAATAAATTCCCTTTATGTACAAGGATAAGACACTATGGTCTGCTTTTTTCCTTTTGACCAACACCCCATGAGCTGGCATAAGGAGGAGTGAACGAGGAAACAACCCCAGGAGGGGAATTGGGAGATCCCAAGTGAGCTGGTCAGTGTATTCATTGATACACAGGGAGAAAAAGGAGATAATAGGAGGATCCATCTTAATACATGTCCACCTTCTGGGACGGCTAGAGCAAGAGCATCATCCCATTTCATCTATCCTGGAAGGATAAAAAGCGTATTTGCCTGGATTCATTCAGGCGAATATAGAGGTGAGCACAGAGGGAGACCATTTAGCACTCGGCAAGAAGGAACAGAAAATTCACTTGCACATTTACTTTGGAAGACTTTATATATAATTTTATTTACTTTTTATAAGCACGTGCACAATTTGTATATGTTTTTGCACAATGTGAATAGAGTGATCACAGCAATATAGAGGTGCAATATGGTTTTATACCATGGTACCCATTGAGGCACTATCACTTTATCAAAATTTCACTTCATCAAAGCCTTGCATCACCAAGTGCAATGCAAACCGTTGAATGCTGGGGTGTAAAGCACGCCACCACTGGACTCTAGAGTAGTGGAGACATGTTCTTTGGAGTGATGAATCTTGATTCTCTGTCTGGACGTGTCTGGGTTTGGCAGTTGTCAGGAGAACGGTACTTCACTGACTGCATTGTCCCAAGTGTAAAGTTTAGTGGAGTGGGATTATGGCATGGGGTTGTTTTTCAGTGGTTGGGCTTGGCCCCTTAGTTCCAGTGAAGGGAACTCTTAAGGCATCAGCATACCAAGGCATTTTGTACAATTTCATGCTCCCAACTTTGTGGGAACAGTTTGGGGATGTCCACTTCCTGTTCCAACATGACTGTGCACCAGTTCAGAAAGCAAGGTCCATAAAGACATGGATGAATGTGTTTTGGGTGGAGGAACTTGACTGACCTGCACAGAGTCCTGATCTCAACCCAATAGAACACCTATAGGATGAATTCGAGTGGAGAGTGCGAGCCAGGCCTTCTCGTCCGACATTAGTGCCTGACTTCACAAATGCGCTTCTGGAAGAATAGTTAAACATTCCCATAGACACCCTCCTAAACCTTGTGGACAGCCTTCCTAGAAGAGTTAAAGCTGTTATAGCTGCAAAGGGTGGGCCAACTCAATATTGAACCCTACGGACTAAGACTGGGATGCCATTAAACATCATGTGCATGTAAAGGCAGGCGTCCTAATACTTTTGGCAATATAGTGTAGTTGAAAATCTCTGAAAAAAACTGAATTAGGAGCAATCAACAGGACTTAATATTGTTCCAAGGAGAATAGAATTGTAATATGGAACAAATTCAGCCAGCCAATCAAGAAGTTCAACAGTCAGGCTGAGCAAATTCAAATATTGGAGGCATATTAGCATCTTCTTACTGATGATCTCATTATCAGTTGTTTTGTTGATGACAAACTCCATCTTACATTCTGAAGAGGGAAATCTCTGAAAGACTGATTAGTTCCTAGTCATTTTTCAAGATCTCAGTCAAAACGTCCTTGTTTTTCTCCTCCAAAAGGGAATTGTTTGTTGTGGCTTCTGTGACTATTGCAGATACATTAATACTGGGGAGGTCAGAGCTTACCTCATATACATTTTACCCCATGCCACTTTTTCACTGTGAGATCATGGCTTTGCTTTACCTGTTGACTTGTGACTGTGCTTCATTTTATATTGGGAAGACTAAAAGAGGACTTTGGCATTACATTTGTGACCAGGTCTATGAGATTAAATCAGGAAATCTTGATAGTCCAATTGAGAGACATTTTGCCTACTATCACCATAATAATCTGGACACATTTACCTGTAAATGTCTGCTGATAGCTAGGGTCCACCATCCACTGAGAGGTAGAGACATAGACAAAATTCTATTACAAACTGAAATTAAATGGATTTTTAAACTCAAGGCAACACAGAAATCTGGTGTTAATGATTATAGCAGGAGAAGTCTGGGTCAAAATATTTGTATATACAGTATATAGTTTTTTTTCAAATGTTTTATTAATTAAAAAAAAAAATATTTACAGTAACAAAACAAACAAATTATTTACACTTTACTAAAAAACAAAACAAAAAAAAAACAGAGAAGAGAGTCCAAAATTGAATACTATCAATTATCCTCATCTTTTCCTTAATCCTCCTCTCTGTTACCAATCACCAGATCAACTCTAATCTCTAAATTCCTATGTAATTTCTCACCTCCACCACTCTCTTTTAGCATATACACATTTTTCACCTACAGGTCAAAGCCTAGCATTCTAGATTTAAGATATACCGTATACAATTGTAACAGATAATAAATAAATATAATTAAATACATATATGTGGTCATTCCTCGTATTTTAATTTTACAATTTCCATAAACCCAATTAGGCAATAACATGGCTTTTTCCTGTGCTATTGAAGATTTCTCCATATATAGAGCCCATCGTTGATACATTTTCTTCGACTCCCCCCCCCCCATCATCTACTTTAATTGATAAGTTTTCTAAGTAAAGAAAGATCTTTATATCTCTCTGTACCCTTTCCATAGTTGTGAGAAATGGGTTAAGCCATTCTCTAAGTATACACCTTCTTGCTGTTATTAGACAGATATGGACCCATTCTGTATTGCATTTTTCTGACTGTCCCTTTGGTGCTGTCTCCCAGTAGATAAACAAAACTAGCAATGGATCTTTCGTAATGCTATAGCCACTAAGATCTTAGATCTTAGTACTTGCTTCCAAAATGATTAACTAAGGGACAATACCAAACATAGTGTGCATTATTTTCTCCACAGTTTGGACACCCATGGTTGAGTCCTGTCTGTGAGTCATAACCTTGAATTGGTAAATATGCTAGATGCATTATTCTAGATTGGTCTCTCACCATACTTCATTTACTATGATTTTGCAAACCCTTCTGTATCCTTGAAGTATTTTAAATGTTATGTTGTCCACCTGAAAGTCCTGAGACCATTTTCAGATATTTGATTTACCTAGATCAAAAGCTCTATGCCTAGTAAAGTATGGATAGATGACAGATATAGATAAATCTGCTGTTTCTACTAGAGTGTCTAAAGAGGAGGTGTAATACTCTTCCAGAATGAAGACTCTTGCATAAAATAGAAATAATCCAATGGGGGAGGATACAATTTCCAGTTTAAAGCCTGAAAAGTTAATGGGATCCCTGTATCCATATCAATCAATTGGTGTAAATGTGTTAAGCCCTGATTTGCCCATCTGCGAAAATCTATATGTTTTTCCCCTGTAGGAACTGTTTTTTAATTCATAATTGAAAGGAAGTGCATAAACTGTCCTAAAAAAACATATTATGCAGAACTTGAACTAATCAAGCCAGGTCCACATTGTCAAATGCCTTTGCAATTGTTATCAAGGCTATTTCTTTGTTAGGATTGTTTTTCGCAAATTCAAGAGCAGACAATGCTTTAGGTATGTTCAAAACCGCTGAGTGGCCTTTGACGAACCCGACCTGGGATGGTGATATTAAAGTGGGTAAAATCAAGGATAGACAATCTGTTATAAATTTTGAGAAAATTTTGACATGCACGTTTATTAATGATATTGGAGAGTTGTGTTGGATCTTTTCTTTTCTTAAGCAACACCTTTATATAGGCCTCTTTTCCTGTATTCAAATAGTCCCCTCCAGACCACATGTGGGGATATAATGCATGTAATATTGGGGAAAATTGAGTTTGTAATTTTTTACATAACTCCTCTGTATAGCTATCTGGTCCTGGGGCTTTTTCATTTGGAAGTTGCTTAATGATCCTTTTAATTTCTTCCATTGATATGGGACTATTGAGGACTGCTAAAGCTTCTGAGAATATTTTCGGGAGAGGAAGTTGCTGCAAAAATTATTTTCCCCCCAATGCATCCATCTTTTGTGGTGAATATAGATCTTGATAAAATTGCTCTAATGTAGAGTTCTGTTTGGGATGGAATACCAGGCTATTATTAGTATCCCTTAAAGCATTGATATGTGTAGAAAATAGTTTTCCACTGGTTAGATTTGCCAATACCTTTCCTGCTTTATTCCCATATTTATGGAATTTGAATTTGATATAGGCTTCAAAATTTAACTCTACTTGTGATGTCCAGTAATCACATTGTTGTTTTGCCTTTATCCATCCTTCACTATACTGTTTCGATGGAGATCAAGATGATTGCAGTTGAGCTCTACGTAGTAAACTGCTTGCTTCATTATACTGGGATCTAACTTTTTTCTTTAAAGCTGCAACATAGGATATAATCTTGTCTCTCATGCATGCTGCTTTACCTGTTTCCCAAATTAACTTTATATTGGTTCTATGTCCAGCATTATTTTCTTCATATTCCTTCCTGGCCTCCTTCAACATCTGTTGAAAATGTTTATCCTAAAACAAATGGGATGGGAACCTCCAAAGCATACTGTCTCCTTTTGGCATATAATCTTGTATTTCTGCCACTACTGGGGAATGATCAGATATAGCTATAGGATGTATATCCACATCCACTATATATGATTGTATAGACGGGGTTACAAATATGTAATCTATCCTTGTAAAAGTATGATGAGAGTGAGAAAAATGTATATATTCTCTCCGTTGGATTCCTCATTCTCCATATGTCTATAATATTTAGTCTCTCTGTCATATCTTGTAATAAACTAAGCTTTAAGATCTCATTTCTAAGTTTGCCCCATACTTTTTCCTTAAGAGGTTTCCTATCTTCCCTCTTATCCATAATTGAGTTGAAGTCTCCTGCTATGATTTTATTTTTAATTTCATCTTGCATAATTCATAAAGAGATTTCCTGGCAAAAAGTTTGGGAAGCAGAGTTTGGAAAATATAAATAATATTCCTTCATCATTATATCTTTTTGAAAGAACAGAGTAATTTAGTGATTTATTTAAGAGAATCATAACAACTGCCCTTCTACCCACTGAGAGGGTACGAATGACTTCACCAACCCAATATTTCTGCATCTTATGAAAATCTGTAATCAGCAGATGTGTCTCTTGTAACAAGGCCACATCTGCCTTTAAATGTTTCAAATGTCGCAGCACCATATTGCGTTTCAAGGAGGACCGCAAGCCATTTACATTCAAGGAAATCACCTTCATGTATACCCTGCTCCAAAAATGTAAAGATTAATACAATATAGGTTCCCATCTACTAAGTATGGAACATTCAAATCTTTTACTGTATAAAAGTAGATCTAAAGTTTTAGAGAGCTATGTGACATATATGCCATGAATTTATAAGTCACCACCAACAATAAACACATTATGGAAAACCCACAGGGTTTTCAAAAAAAAAAGATTACACAAAGTAGAAAAAAAAAACTGAAAAAAACAACAATCGACTCTCTTGTTGACCTCCTTTTTTCTGTGTTGCGAACCACAAATTTTACTTATTGCTTTAAATAGCTTAGGGGCTTTTAAAAACAAAATAGAATAATTAACTTATACTTACTTTTCTTATTTTTTTCCTTTTCATATAGGGTTTGCATATCAATATACCGTATTTTGCTATACACCAAGTTTCCCACATCATTTCACAAAATGAGCTAGGACACCAAACGGCATCCTTAAGCACTCCTCAAATGAGATAAAAAAAAATTACTGATCATATAGAATGTTTCTTATCTACTTCAGTAGAGCTAGACTTCAACTCAGGAGATAAATCGATATTTTTCGATCATCCTTGTTAAATGTTTGCTATTCTCTGGAATCCCCCAGACTTTAGCTACTCTGCATTTATTGATGCTACAGTGACTTCTGACTGGGTATTATCAAACAATTGATGAGCTTCCTCTGGGTTAATAAACACATGTTGTTTGCCATCAGGTGTCTGTAATCAAAGAATAGCTGGATACGCCAATGTAAAACAAATCTTCTGGAAGAGCTCTGTACAAATCTGTTGAAAGGCTTTTCTCTTTCTCGTTACTTTCACAGAGTAGTCTGCAAACATTAATAATTTTTGGCCGTCTAATATTAAGTCTTTACCTAGTTTTCCTGTTCTATATGCCTGTAAAACCGTTTTACAATCTGTATAATCCAGGTAATGTACTATAAATGGGCGAGTATTTTTGTGGTCTGGGATGTTGGCACCAATTCTATGGGCCCATTCCACTTTACATGGATTTGAAAGTCCCAGTATATTAGCAGCATGCTAGCATTATAGGATTCTGGCAGTCATATTATTCACAAAGTTTTTCTTCTGGATCGATTTTCTAAATCCTCAATTTTTTTTTCCTTCATTGCTCTCATTTGAGTAGTAGCATCCTCCATATCATTTAGATATTTTTCTGCTTCGGATTCCAAAGTATCCACACGGTCCTCCACCGCTGTCAGCCACTAGATAGGTTTATTTAGATATACATTAACATTATTTTGTTCAGGAACCACAGGATTTAGTTTTACGTTATTATACATATACAGTATGTTATTTTGTTAACCACTTGCCACCCAGTCACAGTAGATTTACTGTGACCGGGCAGCAGCTGCATGCTCAGCAATGTAAATACCCATTTAGAGCCTGCTACTAGATCTGGAGTGGGCATGAGAGCACCCGCTGCTGACCCAGGCTGTTGTTGGACACCATGCAATTTTGTCAGTGGGTCCTAGCCAATGATTTATGACTGAGACCTGCTGATTGACTATGTCCAATCACAGAACAGAACCCTGTGTTTGCAAACAACACAGTGCTCTATAGCCTCCAGCTCTCCGACTTCAGCACCCGTGGCAGGGATATGGACCGGCCCCTCTGCTAAAACTCCAAGGAGGAGAGGTGTCCAAAGTGCATGCCTCACTGTCCGTCCCCTCAATGCTTGCTTATTTCAGTAGTGGCACATACAGGGACAGACTGAGCCTCTCGTGGGGCCCTGTAGTGACCCCGAGCCTTCGGTCAGTCCGCCCCTAGTGGAGCGGGCGTGATGTCACCCCATGCAAAAGGTGTCACCCCCCCGCACCTGCCTAGGGACGCCCCTGCACCAGAGTGCTGACTTTAAATAGGCCAGTGGGCACCAGCAACTGTCACGCATCGCATGCGCCATGGCGCATCTGCGTGCGCGATTGTATGCGCATGCACATTTTCATTGGTGCGTGTCCGAGCACCTATACCCTATAGTTGTGTGCATTTCTGCGATGATTAGCGTGGGCATACCAAGGGTTGGCAGATGTGCCTGTTCTTCTGTGGCTGAACCTCTGACACCACCACACTAGCACAATCCCACTATAAGTCACTGATCACAGCCATTATCAGTATAATAACATAGTTGCATAAATTCTAGTATATATATCATAATTTGTAGATGCTATAATTTTCACACAGATCAATTAATATACAATTATTATTTTTTTTTTTTACCAAAGTCTTGTAGAGGAATATATTTTTTTACTTTCTATTGAATATGTTTTATATAACAGAAAGTAGAAAATATATATTTTTTTCAAAATGTTCTGTCTTTTTTTATTTATATAATAAAAAATAAAAACCCAGTGGTGATCAAATACTGCCAAAAGAAAGTTCTATTTGTGTGAAAAAATTATATAAATGTATTTGGATACAGTGTTACATGACCAAGGAATTGAAGAAGAAAAGTGAATAGGTGAAGTAATAAATACATTTCTGATTCTGGGTGGAGACATGGAGTGTTTGCTGGCTGAAAAAACAAAAACACTTATATACAGTAGACTCTTTAAGACACCTGGGTCCTACTGGAAGGTGAGAAGATTCACAAATTTGCACAAAAAAAATGAGGAACATTTGTTTGCAAGCATGTTAGAAGTGGATTAATATCTACAATCTGCATGTGGATGGACACTCAAAAGACAGTTTTCGTGCACATGTTATATTGTTAAATAAGAAATCATACATTTAATTTTTTGTGTATATATTTGAATTACTAATCACTAGCACTGCACACCATTTGGGGTTTAATATGCTACAACAGATTAAGAAGCTTCTCTACCATTTCTGACTTGTAGATATCTGGCATATTCTCCACTCCAAAACAAAGGACCTCACTTTTGTCTCTCACCCTCATACTCACAGATATACATGTTTTTGATAAAGCACCATGACATCCCCTCAGTATGGGATGCATCTGTCAAAAGTATTACTGTATCTGACCATGCATCGATGTCTCTTGACTTCATGATATCTGACTTGTCTCCAAGGCAATGGTTATGGTGTCTCAATGACACCTTATTACATAATCCACAACTCTTGACTGAAATCCCAGATCGGCTGATAACATATTTTGTATGCAATGACACCCCATCCCATAACCCAGTGAACCTCTGGGAAACCCTTGAGGCATATATGAGGGGAATTTTTCATTAAGTTAGGATACCAACTTGAGAAACCTAATGCCATGCTGTTTGTTACTTTGCTGGGAGACACCCAGAACCCAGAAGATGTGCACAGGGAGACTCTATCCTGATCCACACTGGAAAAGCTGACTGTACTTCAGAAAAAAATTAAGTCTCTGTGTTTGGATAGGACCAAAGCAATATATATACTAATGCAAATATACCTTTTACGATCAAAAAAGGATCCTGACGAAGCTACGAGAGGCATGGCGTAACACGTAGATGAGACATACGTGGTGACGCGCTTCTGGTCCAGCGCCATCTTGGTACACCAGAGGACCTATAGTACACCCATGTGAGGTGACACAAAAAGGCTTGTATCTTTCACTGCAAATGTGAGTGTTTATTTAGTGTTTTTCACATTAAATGTGCCATACGGTTTTCACACTATGGAGGATCTTTTGTGTGCTCTATTCCATGACCTTTATGACCTCATGAATACTTAATATTGCTACCTGTACGGGGAGGATAAGAGGAAGGTGGAGGAGTGAGGATTGGAGTCTGTGGAGTAACTTCTGATCAAGAGAGAGCATGTAGGATCTAGAGGTGATCCAAAGGCATTTTGGCCCCTGTGGGTCGCAGGGGGAAGGTGAGCAGGCACGCTAGCCACATAGGATTCTCACCTGTCACCCGCACTGGCAAGAGGAGCATAAGCGTGTTTTTTTCTCCAATTGTGTGATAAACACTTAATTATGTGGACACTATCATCACTGCATTTTTATGGTTATTAACACTGAGTGCTGTGGATTATTCTAGCACTTTTGCATATCCCTATATAGGGAACCACTGAGTGGCATGTTTTAATCACTTAATTATTATGCTTGATTCTCATTACATCAGTTGTTGATACGTTTTTTACTTGTTGTTAACAACGGTATCTTTACCCTGAAAAAGTAAACTCGTAGTGCCACACCATTTACTGTTACAATATCTGTTTTTTGTTTGTTCTGAGGAGAGGATTGGGTGTTGGCAGCAACAATATTTGTTAAAATATATTAAGCAGCGCAGGAGGATTCAATATTTTAATTCAGCAGCTTTAAAAGCTCCTATCTCCTCCATTGAATTCCTCTCAGCCAAAAAAGAGACCCAATCAGGGAAGGTACTGGCCTAGATAGCTTTTCCATTGGGTATTACAAATGTTTTACATCAATGCTCTCTCCTTTCTTTGTGAAAGTGTATAATGCAGTGGGAATAGACTTGGGATTTTCCATGAAAAAATTAGGATCCCACATTACACTAATTCTTCCTGATCTGCCTGCTAAATGCAGATTTGAAACTGTTCACTAAGATTTCAGCAGTTAGACTGTCATCCATTGTGACCAAGTGGACTTTGTCCCAGATAGAGATACAATAATTAGAACCCTGGACATCTTACATCTGGCGTGGTCACAGCACCTCCCTATACTTCTACTTTTGACTGACACAGGGAAAGCCTTGGACTGGATGGACATTCATGCCCATGACCATTAAACATATAAGCCATGGGAAGATGATGTCCTGGATTGCAGATATATACTTCAGACTGATGGTAGGAGTCCAGATGAATAGGGTATTTTCTTCTCTTTTCAAAATTTGAAATGGTATGAGACAGGGATGTCCCCTCTTAACTCCTATATTTATTCTTATCCTGGAACTATTGCTAAGCAGAATCAGGGCAAATCCTAAAATCAGGGGAATATCTGGAACCAAAACACAAAAAGTAGCAGCATATGCAGATGACCTGTTGTTTTATGTGACTAACCCAACCATTTATCTCCCAAATATGATGGCAGAATATAAAAATCGACTGCAGACTGATGATGATACAAACATGGCAACTGCCTCTTAGGGGTAAGAGGAAGGGAGAGAGATTGGCTTGGTGTGTTTCCCATCCCCATCTCTTCTCACTCTTACCCTTAGTCGATAATTTCTTTCTTTGTTATACTTGCTTACCTCTCCAATTGCCCTTGAGTAAAATAAAAGTGTGCAGTGGAGTTCGTATGCAAAGATCATTTTCTCTTATTGATTTATCACCATGTAGCACTCATATAGATGGCCATTGTTACACTTGGGCCACACCTGCTAAAAGAAACAGTACAGATAATTACAATGGGACTTTTGAGGTGTGAAAGTTGTAACCAGGCATGCAACAGTTAAAATGTTACAAATTTTATTACAATTGATATTTAAGATCAATAAAACAATTGTACAAGGATAATGGTGAAAATACACTGACTGAAGATAGAGTCGCGATGTTGGAAGAATCCTTTACACATAGTCTTTTATGAATTTCACCATCTTGGCTTCATCAGGAACATACATGTGTGAAGGATACTAATGAAGATGCAAAAACATTCATTTAACCACTTCCTGCTATACTGCTAGAGGGCGGCACAGGAGCACAAAATCACTTACAGTATATAAACATGATTTTGCATTTCTGGGTAGGGCACCTGGTGATTGCCGAGCATCTCTGAAGGAGAGGAGAACTTTTTGTAAACAAAATACTTCTCCCTGTCAGCTCCTGCACACTGCTTTGGATGGCTGTGCACAGCACAGCCATCCTAAGCAGTGTGATTACAGTAAAACACAAACACACGGCCCCATAGTAAAAGATACCCATCACACAGTTAACCCTTTGATCGCCCCTCATGTTAACCTCTTCTTGCCCAGTGCCATTAGTACAGTGTCAGTGCTTTTTATTAGCACTGATCACTGTATTGTTGTCACTGGGGATGTCAGTGACACCAAGTCAGTTCCCCCCAGTGTCAGAATGCCCGCCGCAGTCCCTTAGTCCCGCTATAAGTTGCTTATCACCGCCATTACCAGTAAAAATAATTTTTTTTAAAAAAAAATTCTATACCGCCATTTATAAACGCTATAACTTACACGTAAACCAATTAATTTACACGTATTGGAATTTTTTTTAGCAAAGACATGTAGCAGAATACATTTTGGATACATTTATGATGAAATTTGATTTTTAAAATTTTTTACTGGACATGTTTAATAGCAAAAAGTAAAAAATATTGTTTTTTTCTCAAAATTGTCTGCCTTTTTTTTTTTATAGCGCAAAAATAAAAAACACACAGGCAATCAAATACCACTGAAAGAAATCTAAATTTGTGGGAAAAAAGGACATAAATTTCATTTGGGTGCAGCGTTGCATGACTGTGCAATTGTCAGTTAAAGTAACGCAGTGCTGTAATGCAAAAAATAGCTTGATCAGGAGGGGGGGGGGGGTAAATCCTCAGAAGGGCAAGTGGTTGAGGTACAAAAAATCATTACACAAGACATAGGAAAAATTGCAAGCACAGTCACGGGCCAGAAACATCAAACCCATCAAAATATACATCAGCCCTACAGACTCCAAACCCACACCATGAGAAGCTTCACCAAGAGGGAAAGGAGGAGGATCCCCCATCCCCGTTTGGACTACAACCAGTCTTCATGGGACTGAAATTGTCTCTTTCGGTTAGTTGACCATATCAACTGCGCTTATGCTTATCAGACGACATTTTCCCACAAGCTGTATATGCCGTTATAACTTTTGATACTGTACTTCATGGAACAACAATTTGCTCTCTTTGAAGCTTGGTAAGCTCTGACATGACTCTGTATTACTAGCAGAGCATGCGGTCAATGACCAAAGTGAGACTTTCCACCTGTTAGCTAGATATCTCATCACACAGCAGAAGCAAAAGAATGTTACAACACTTCTGCTTCCAATGCAAAACATATTGTCACGTTCACATCTGCACATCATATAGTGTTTCCATTTTTTGTCTAACTCCTGTATCTGGTATTGAGTTGTTTTATTTTCTGAGTCCTGTATTTTAACATATCTTTTTTACATTGAGGTGTTTGTACTGTACAATGTATTGTATATATAAAAAATGTATAAAAAAAGTAGAGGTGGCTCTGAATCGAGGAAGGTAAGTAGCACTGACAAAACAGCAAAAACGGTCACCATGCATATGCAGGCATAAGCATGTAATATTTCCATGTAGCTAGATAAGTTAGTTCACAAATGATTACACATTCACTGCAACACTGTACTTTTTTGGAGCTCTCACCTATGCATGTCTTATTTGTAGATAATGAAATATGCAGATTGCAGAAAGATATATTAATGCGTATGTAAAGCATTCTATGTGGGGAAAACTAAACGAACATTCCACAAAAGGGTCCATGATCATGAATATTATATATCCAATGGCAAAATCATCTCCCCCATAGGCTAGCATGTAGGCCTTCTCCATAACTATGACGTTTCAGTTATGTCCTTCATGGCATTAGACCAGGTATATAAAAATGAAAGGGGAGGTGATTCTGACAAGCGATTTTTGCAATGTGAAACTAGATGGGTCCACCACCTGAAGGCAACGAATCTGCCAGGCCTGAACAATGTGATTGGTTTTAAATCATTTTTATAATATAGTAATGATGATGTTTAGAATGGGGATAAATATAAAAATTTGAAAGTTATTTACATTGGCAGTCTGATATTGATATTGTCATTGATAGTGCCTTATAAAGTATCATGATTAAGTGTTATGTAATCATAAAATAATATTAACTATTGTGAATTACTGTGTTCTGCCAGATATTTGGTGGTTTAATATGCTCTATTTTTCCATCTTTTATTATGTAATCTTTCTATAGGGAAAGTTCTGCTGGAGGCATCGGTGTGATACGCCGGAGCCAAAAGCCTAATATAAGCTAGTAGGACGCTGCCTGCTTAGGTTGATTACATCCTTACTATGGGCAGCGTGCTGCACATGTGCACCCATCGGGACTGCTCATGCGCACCTTCGATGCCCAGGCCTCTGGGACAAGATTCGGCCATTATGGGGGCACGCATGCGCACATCAAGGTGATGCTTCATCAGCCATCTTGAATTATCCAGGATGCTCACATTTGCACCATCCCAGTGGCCTTATATAAGGGAGGCACATTTGGGGCAATAGCCTCAGCACTTGGATGATAATCTAACCATTTGGAGGGTGATAAGATCATAGATGCAATAAATATGAGGCACCTGTGGGAAGTGAAGTCTATTTTAACCAATTGGTAACCGTGCTACAGATGAATGATGGCTACAGCGTGGTTACTCAGTTCTGAGAGGATGTCCTCCCAGAATGCGCCCTCCCGCGTGCCTCCAGGGGTGAGCACTCGGCGATCTCCGTGACCGCTCTGCCCTACAGACACAGCTGATCATGTGATGAGGTAAAAGGCCAATCACAGCACATTTTACCATGTTGTCAGCTGTTTCCAATGACACAGCAGATCACAGAGTAAATACAGTTACTGGTTATCAGCAGCACCTTTCTCACGCTGTCACAGCATGAGGAAAGTACTGCCTCACTGGTCCCTGACCCTTTCCAAGAAATGCATTGGGTGAAAACGCACAGAGGTGAAACGCAAAACACTGCAGAAAATGCTTAGGTGTGAGAGTCCTTTTGAGAAGCGTTAAAAACGCTTCCCAAACGCCTGTCTGATGCCTGATGACAAAGCTAGTGTGAACGTAGCCTTAAACTATAAATTGACTAAAAAGGATAATCAGATCCTACCTGTGGTAACCTACAACAGACACCTAGAAGCTCTAAAAAAAAGATCACTAACGAGCTTCATCCACAACAACAAATAAGCTTTCTTTCTTGGGAGAAGCTACCTAAACTGCCCAGTACTAAATAAAACATCACCTTGTGTGCAGCAGAGATGTGAGAACTGCACACATATCTACAGCATTAATAGGATACCAGTACTGGCTTCCTATCAGAAACAGGAGTATAGAATATGGGGTGCTTTTAGCTTCAGATCCCCAAATGTGGTAAACATGATATTGTGTGCATCATGTCCTACATGACTCTATAATGCCTTCTTAAATAGGATGACAATGAATGTGTCTTTTCATACACACCTTTGTGCTTTTATAACAATGATTTTTTTGATGCAGGGTGTTTCCCCTTCATCTTTTACTGCCACTTCATTTGTTTGTTTTTTTAAGTTGCTAATAAAGCACAAAGTTTTTTATTTTGTACTTTTCATTTTTGGATTAGCTATCTTTCAACTCCCAAACAACAAACCTCATGCAATCTTGCAGTTAATTATATAACATTATCAGTGGATTATTTAAAAAACAATTTTCATTTAAAAATCTGCCATCATAATTTGGTAACATCATTGTCGGGAGTCAGCTATCTCTCTAAAAAAAAATTTTCAGCTCTGTTTCCATGTGTTGAAAAATGAATCTCATGTTTTACGAGCAGCTGATAATGTATAAATAGAATTGTATTGCTCCACTCCATCTCTATGATTAAGCCCCAATGGGCAGGGGAAAATACATCAGAGACTGGGCTCAGAAGGAGCTCAAGACTGATGCAGTTCACATTTCCTATCACCTGTTGAGCTGGTGGTGTGCGGCCTCTCTCATCCACTCATTCATGGGATCAGAACCAGGTTCTCTCTGTGCTTCACAAACTGACTTTTGGACCCGCTCTAACCTACAAATGCTCTACTGTCACCTACAAAGTGGTATTCCTTTTAGCTATCACTATTAAGAGGGGAGTGTCAATGTTATATGGAACCCTTTTTGGTTTTGCATAGATACTTAGGTTGAGGCTTAGGACTTCTTTCTTGATTAACATTGTTTACAGTTTCCTTTGTTTTCTTGACCAGAGCAGGGACAGTCTCACAAGGAAAAACAATTAAAACTGTAAATAAAAAAGTAATAATCAAATATGTAAAAAAAAAAAAAAGTAAACCACCTAGACTATCTCTGTAATATGTTTGCCTGTTGAAGGAAGATTTTTGTTGCTGCCTACATTTCCCCCTGGTGATAACCCCCCCTTCCCATTTCTAATGCCTGTTGTTTAAGGCAGACAGCCAATGACCATAGGAGGGCATTTTATGTCTGCTACTATCAGAAGCTATCAATGTCCAGGCACTGTACAATAATTTGTGGCTATTGTCTCTCAAATAATACACTCAAATATTTATTTCAAGATAAAACTTGCCATGTTTCTCCCTTTTATACTGTGGCCTAACCAACCTGCTTATATAAAGCTGCTTATACACTGTCCATTATTGTGCCATATCTCTTTCTATTAGCTGTCTATTCATTTGCACGACTACTGCATTGACGCTAACCAATTTCTACCAAAAACATGCTTGAAGTCTATATTTATAATATTTAAGGAATAATTGATGATAAAGGAATGGGAAAGTGTTTGGGGGTTGACTTTTAATTTTTTTTTTTTTTTTGCACTCTGTCTTGACATTTTAATACATTTTTAAGAAGCCACAGTGTGTAGCTGCAAATAAGAAGTTCAGAAACTACACTTTTAAAATATTGAAGAGAAAAAGGACCAAACTGCTAAGTACGGTAAGGCATTGGATTCTTTGGGCACAAAAACAGACCACACAATAAAATACATATAGCCATTTATTGACATGAAAGATACATATGTCCATAATAGGACCCATATTACAAAAGATACTCTTCAAAAGAGAAGATAAGAACAAAGCACATCAAGTTGAGCACAAAGCCCCCCTCATGCATAGTAAAGGATAACCACTCAGCACACAGTGACAACATGCATAGATTTCAAAATACGGTCAACGCGTTTCGCTTGCGCATTTGGCTTCTTCAGGACTGTAGCTTGAATATGAGGGAGAGCAGTGCTACGGTATAAAGAAAATACAAAATAAATATACAAACAAACATATATATATCTGGGCAGCACAGTGGCTCAATAGTTAGCACTTCTGCCTGGCAGTACTAGGGTCGTTGGTTTGAATCCCAGCCATGGCACCTCCTGCCTGGAGTTTGCATGTTCTCCCTGTGCCTGCGTGGGTTTCCTCTGGGTACTCCGGTTTCCTCTCACACTCCAAAGACATGCTGGTAGGTTAATTGGCTCCTGTATAAATTGGCCCTAGTATGTGTATGTATGAATGTGAGTTAGGGACCTTAGATTGTACGCCCCTTGAGGGTTAGGGACTGATGTGAATGTACAATTTATATGTAAAGCGCTGCATAAAATTGACAGCGCTATATAAATACCTGTAATAAATATACAGTTGCAGGAAAAAGTATGTGAACCCCTTGGGATTACGTGGAGTTTTACATGAATTGGGCATAAAATGTGCTCTGAACGTCATCTAAGTCACAACAATAGAAGAACACAGTCTGCTGAACATAATACTACACAAACATTAGATGTTGCCATGGTTTAATTGCACATAACATGTAAACATTCACAGTGCAGGGAGGAAAAAGTATGTGAACCTTTGGACTTAATAACTGGTTGACCCTCCTTTGGCAGCAATAACCTCAACCAAACGTTTCATGTAGTTGCAGATCAGACCTGCACAACGATCTGGAGTCATTTTGGACCACTCCTCTTCACAAAACTGTTTCAGTGTAGCAATATTCTTGGGATGTCTGGTGTGAATCGTTCTCTTAAGGTCATGCCACAGCATTTCAATCAGGTTGAGGTCAGGACTCTGACTGGGCCACTCCAGAAGGCGTATTCTGTGCTGTTGCAGCCATTGTTTTGTTGAATTACTTGTATGCTTTGGGTCATTGTCCTGTTGCATCACCCATCCTCTGCGGAGCTTCAGTTGGCGGACAGATGGTCGTACGTTTTCCTACAAAATGTCTTGATAAACTCTGGAATTAATTTTCCCATCAATGACAACAATCCGTCCAGGCCCTGAGGCAGCAAAGCAGCCCCAAACCATGATGCTCCCTCCGCCATGTTTTACAGTGGGGATGAGGTTTTGATGTTGGTGTGCTGTGCCTTTTTTTCTCCACAAATAGTGTTGTGTGTTCTTCCCAAACAACTCAATCTTGGTGTCATCTGTCCACAGTATATTTTGCCAGTAGTGCTGTGGAACATCCAGGTGCTCTTTTGCAAACTTCAAACGTGCTGCAATATTCTTTTTGGACAGCAATGGCTTCCTCCGTGGTGTCCTCCCATGTACTCCATTCTTGTTTAATGTTTTCCTTATTGTAGATGTGTCAACAAAAATGTTAGCATGTGCCAGAGATTTCTGTAGGTCTTTAGCTGACACTCTGGGATTCTTCTTTACCTCATGCAGCATTCTGCGCTGTGCTCTTGCAGTCATTTTTACAGGACAACCACGCCTAGGGAGAGTAGCAACAGTGATAAACTTTCTCCATTTGTACACCGTCTGTCTTACCGTGGACACATGAACATCAAGGCTTTTGGAGATACTTTTGTAACCCTTTCCAGCTTCATGCAAGTCAACAATTCTTGATCGTAGGTCTTCTGAGAGCTCTTTTCTGCGAGGCATGGTTCACATCAGACAGTGCTTCTTGAAACCAGTAAACCCAAAGCAGGTGTGTGTTTTTTAAGGGCAGGACAGCTGTCAGCAACACATCCAATATCATCACACTGATTGGAGTCAAGGTTGGCTCACTCCTGGCTCCAATTAGCTCTTGGAGAAGTCATTAAGCTAGGGCCTCACATACTTTTTCCTCCCTGCACTGTGAATGTTTACATGTTATGTGCAATTAAACCATGGCAACATCTAATGTTTGTGTAGTATTATGTTCAGCAGACTGTGTTCTTCTATTGTTGTGACTTAGATGACGTTCAGAGCACATTTTATGCCCAATTCATGCAAAACTCCACGTAATCCCAAGGGGTTCACATACTTTTTCTTGCAACTGTATATATAAGGTGGACACAATATACATACAAGAAATGAGGCTGAGCTTACGTGAAGATGGTAAGTCAGTGGCATAGATGTCTAGAGGGCGGACACAGGGGACCAGAGCTGGAGGCGAGCCATACCTGAGCACAAAGGCCAACCTTAATATAAGGAATTCCTATAATAGGAAAAATATAAAAGATTACCATAGGAACAAATGTAAATAGAACCAAATGGTTTAAATTGGCCAATACTCACAAAAAATATATATATTATTGATTTCCAGTACAGACAGAACAAGCTTATCTCTGCAAGAACATAAAGAGGAAAGTGAATGGCTAAATGGCTAGGATACTGGTGGGCCTGCAACTTAACCATATGTTAATAAGATAAGATAACCAAGATAAATGTATTTGCCATATAAGGCAGGATACAAGTTATAACCCACCTACATATCTGACCTGCAAGAGTAAAATAGTGACCTGATCACATATCTAATCTCAGTCCAACAGGAATCCCAGCTATTCCCATATATTTGAAAAGCCAGATGAAATGGCAGACTAATTGGCCGATGAAACTAGTAGTCACCCAAAAAGTTTTACCTATAATGCCAAACAATAATCAGTGACAGGCTGCCAAAAAATAGAACAAGAGGGAAAGCACACACAGTCCTATTTCCCAATAGAACTCAAAATGACCCAAATACAGTGAGGCTTACTGAGCAACATGAGTTAATACGTCACATTCTCCAACACCATTGGTATCTACTGACTAATGATGCTATTCTCAGGAAATATATCAAAAACTATCCAGAAATGACCTATAAAAGAGCCTGCTCTATCAGGGACACGGTTACTAGGAGTCATTTTGAACAAGGGGGGCTTCTTAATGATGAGGACACGTTAGGAATATGGAATTGCAACTGCAACTGGATTTATGATAATCAATCACTATACTTACCCAATGGCCAACTTCATTCTATCAAACATTATGTGGATTGTCAAACTATAGGAATTGTCTATATTATGTTTTGCGAATGCGGAGCCTTTTATGTAGGCAAGACTAAGCGCCACTTTTGGCATAGGATTAAAGATCATATATAGTACATCAACAATAACCTGTTATCTATCTCTATAGGTAGACATGTTGGTTTGTGCCATAAATATAATACCAAGGTAATTAGGTTTGCTGCATTAGAACGCATCAAGGAAAATTCCAGAGGAGGGGATTTTGATAAATATATCTTGCAATGGGAGGCACTGTGGAATTACCAATTGAAAGCCGCATCACCTCCAGGGTTAAATGAAGCTTTAAGCTACTGTATAAGCTTTTTTTTTATAATTGTATACCCTCTGTTGTCGGTCTAGGTGTTATCATGGTCATCTCTGTGAATGTACTGAATCCCTTTGCTATTAGTTATGTTTTGTTGTTGTATTTTTAGGTATTTTTTGCTTGATCGGCTGGCTTTTGGTCCTCTTGTGGAGTGGTGTTGGTGGCTTCCTGTCTGGGGGCAGGCATATACGTCCGCCCACCTTCCCCTTTTTTGGGATGGTGATTGTGGAGCAGTCAGTTTTTGTCCCCTCTCCTGGGAACTTTCTATCCGCTCTATGTCAATGCGCTTGCATTGATGATCTTCAGAGCATGCGCACCGCTTCTTGCAGCTGCGTGTGTGCGTCTGATGTCATCCGCACGGGCCCATTTAGGGTGGACGTATGCCGTGCCATCTTGGATTTGGGCCATGTTTCCCTGAGGCCCTCCATGTGTGGCGTGGTGGGGGTATCCAGTGCGGTGTGTCGTGTTCTGTTTCCTTCTGATAGGTGCTACATTTATAGCAGTTTTCTTGGGGGTTACCTCCCTTTGTGGTACGAGTTCAGTTCCCTATTTAGAGTGGCTGTTATTTAGTTATCATCTTTTTCACAGGGGAAGCCTATGAAGATCTGGGTGCATTTCTACTGTGGTGTCATACAAGCATGCCATATTAAGGTTGAGTACTAAAATGTACACTGTGTGTGCTTTCCCTCTTGTTCTATTTTTTGGCAGCCTGTCACTGATTATTGTTTGGCATTATAGGTAAAATTTTTTGGGTGACTACTAGTTTCATCTGCCAATTAGTCTGCCATTTTATTTGGCTTTTCAAATATATGGGAATAGCTGGGATTCCGATTGGACTGAGATTAGATATGTGATCAGGTCACTACTCTTGCCAGTCAGATATGTAGGTGGGTCATAACTTGTATCCTGCCTTATATGGCAAGTAGATTTATCTTGGTTATCTTATCATATTAACATATGGTTATGTTGCAGGCCCACCAGTGTCCTAGCCATTCGCTTTCCTCTTTATGTTCTTGCAGAGATAAGCTTGTTTTGTCTGTACTGGAAACCATTAATCTATATATTTTTTGTGCGTACTGGCCAATTTAAACCATTTGGTTCTATTTATGTATGTTCCTGGTGGTACATTTTTATATATTTCCTATTATAAGAATTCCTTATATTAAGGTTGGCCTTTGTGCTCAGGTATGGCTCGCCTCCAGCCCTGGTCCCCTATGTCCGTCCTCCAGACATCTATGCCACTGACTTACCGTCTTTACGTAAGCTCAGCCTTCTTTTTTTGTATGTATATTGTGTCCACCTTATATGTTTGTTTGTATATTTATTTTGTATTTTCTTTATGCAGTAGCACTACTCTCCCTCATATTCAAGCTACGGTCCTGAAGAAGCCAAATGCACAGGTGAAACGCGTTGACAGAATTTTTAAATATATGCATGTCGTCACTATGTGCTGAGTGGTTATCCTTTACTATACATGAGGGGGGCTTTGTGCTCAACTTGATGTGCTTTGTTCTTATCTTCTCTTTTGAAGAGTATCTTTTGTTATATGGGTCCTATTATGGACATATGTATCTTTTATGTCAATAAATGGCTATATGTATTTTATTGTGTGGTCTCTTACTGTGCCCAAAGAATCAAATGCCTTACCGTACTTAGCAGTTCGGTCCATTTTCTCTTCTATATTTACAGGATTTGGCACTAGGAAGCTTGTTTTGATAGTTTACACTTTTAAAATATTTTACCACTGGTCAATTGATATAAAGTTGAGGGCTTTAGAATTATTTTCTTCAAGAAAAAACATGCCTATAGTCTGCTGTGGCTGCTCATTCCACTAGATCAAATCATACTATGACTGCTAGTGAAACAAACTGAGGTGCTGCAACCAAAAAACCCAAATGACTTTTTTAAAATTAAATAAACCAGATTGAGTTTCTTCTTTTGTATATAAGCCAAGCTAAATGTGAACATTAAAAAAAATCAAATACACATCCAAAATATGTGATTCCAGAATATAGTGTCACTAGCCTAAACACCACATAGAGCTTAGGGGCATCTCACAAGCATGCAATTTAAAGGATTAGCGGTTTTCTCATGTCCTCTTCAAAGCTGTATTAGAAGGAACCTTATCCCTCTGTATAGCATTTTTTAATTTTGTTTTTGTTTGCTTTGTTAAATATCCCCTATGGTAGTCCCAAGCTCCCCATGCCCATTTTTGTACAATAGCTTGTCTATTTACCATGAAAATGGCCAGAAATTAGTATTAACATTTGACCCTGGCTAGACTTCATAGGGATGATTTCAAGTAGGAGGGAGCTGCTGATTCAGTGTGAATCCAAATTTCGGCTGTTTGTTTGTTCAGAGGCTCAGTAAGCGACCAAATTAAATGAATGTTTGACCAAGCCAAATCTCAGTTGCAACAGAAACTGAAATATTGAGCAGTGGTATGCTACTGCTACTACATTTTACAGCTTCCTGTGCATTACCTCTGCTTGTTAGAGAGCAAGAGGCCTAACAAGCAGTAATATATCAACATTCAGTCATTTCAGCTTGATTCTCAGCTGAAAGGTGAATGATACAAAGGGGCAGAAACAGTGTTTAAAAGGGCAGAAGGTTATCTCAAATTTCCTTTGTTAATGAGGAAAAGGGCCTCTCCCCACAACCATGGTCCAGTGGTTGTGTGGGTCTGTGGGTGGGGGCTTGTCAAATGCTGGAAGCTGCTTTAAAAATAAGGGAACTCCAAGATACTGCCCCCTTTGTAAATGAGTAAAGGGAACATAATGCCCCCGTGCATTAAAAAAAATGTAAATGGTAGAGACACATACTTTGTGACAAATCTCACAATGTAAATTAATCATGTTGTGATGCAGATTGTAGTCAATCATGATTAATGACACTCACTGACTTGCCAAAACAAACCAAAACACTGATTTGCCAACATGTCAATTTCCATCACTCATTTGTTGTGAATGACAGTTTGCTGTGTCCACAGCAGAATGTAGACAAAGGGAGTCTTTTGTCTCCTAGGTGATGTCATTTTCTATTAAAGGTTAGTTTTTCTGTAGTAGATTACATAGTTACAAATACATAGTTGGTAAGGTTGAATAAAGACACCAGTCCATCCAGTTCATCTGGGTGTGTGTGTGTTTGCACGACAACTAAAGGTTGGGTACATTGTACAGATGTTCAAATTCACAGATAGATTGAGGACGTTACCCAGGCATGTTATTTAACCACTTGCCTACAGGGCACTTATACCCCCTTCCCGCCCAGGCCAATTTTCAGCTTTCAGCGCTGTCACATTTTGAATGACAATTGCACAGTCATGGAACATTGTACCCATATGATATTTTTATCATTTTTTTCACACAAATAGAGCTTTCTTTTGGTGGTATTTAATCATCGCTGGGTGTTTTATTATTTGAGCTATAAACTAAAAAAAAGCAAAAAATTTTGAAAAAAAATGTTTTTTCTTTGTTTTTATTATAGTTTTGCATACAGGCAATTTTTCTCCTTCACTGATGTGCTTTGGTGAGGCTGCACTGATGTGCACTGATAGGCAGCACTGATGGGAACTGATAGGCGGCACTGATGAGGTTGCACAGATAGGCAGCACTGATGGACACTAATAGGCAGCACTGATAGGCGGCACTGATGAGCTGGCACTGATGAGGTGCCAATGATATGCAACAATGATGGCCACTGATAGGCAGCACTAATGGGCACTGATATGTGGCACTGATGGGCAGCACTGACTGACGCCACTGACTGGCAGCAATGCTGGGCACTGACTGGTGGTACTGATGGGCACTGCCTGGTGGCACTGCTGGGCACTGCTGGGCAGCACTGATGGGCAACACTGATGGGTGACACTGATGGGGGCACTGCTAGGCATTGCTGGGTGGCATTGCTGGGCAAAGGTTGGTGGCGCTAATAGGCAATGATGGGCACAGGTGGGTGGCACTGCTGGGCACTTTTGGGCAGCACTGCTGGGCACAGGTGGGTGGCACTGGTGGGTGGCACTGCTGAACACTGATCACCAGGGCCTGATGATCAGTGCTAATCCGTCCTCTGGCAATTGCTGGTTATCGGCACGTACTTTCCTCATGCTGTGACAGTGTGAGGAAAGTGCAGCTGATAACCGGCAACTGCATTTACCGGTGATATGTTGTGTCATTGGACACATCTGATCATGTGATTGACCTTTTACCACATCATGTGATCAGCTGTGTCCGCAGGACACAGCGATCATGGAGACTGCTGGCTGCTCGCCCCCAGGGGAGCGCAGGAGGGTGCATTCTGAGAGAACATCATATGATGCCCTCCCAGGACTGGACAACCACGCAGTAGCCATCATTCGGCTATAGTGCGGTTGCCAAGTAGTTAAAGCTGAATGTTTCACTTTGAACATAATGCTATTTGTTTGACAATCTCTTGCCTATTAACCTAGAAAAAGGCCATTACTGTTTTTAAAAATGTGGTTTTCTTTCCCTTAAATGTGTTATGCATTTGACACCCAAACTTCAGTAAAGTTCACACAAACTGACCCCAGATACATTGCGCTCATCACTAATTTCAAGAAGGATTCCACACCGACACACATACCTTGAACCCAGGAAGATTCCATCATTCCTAATTATATCTGATCTAATTTCTTGCCATCTTCCAATATATTAAGAGCAAATATGAATGTGTAGACTCTTATACACTGTCTGGGTTTGCTTCTTTGATTTGCTCCAAAATGCCATTTATGATTGAAACATACTTAATGGTCTGCATTCACTGACCTATGTTCTTCCTGCTTTGAAAGCTGCTTGGGGCTATAGTAATATGTATAATGAACATGTCATTAACTCTTGTTGTAATGGCTTTATGGTGTATATTGTGGAGTAGATAATCTAGAGTGGAATGAATCTGTCATTTAGGCACTGGTTTGTGTATTGTGAAGATTAAAGCATCAAGAGTCTCGGAGGAATGAGCACCTTATGAGCTCCTTTATTAATAAAGTTGTAAGGTGAGGGATTAGAAAATGAAAAAATGTTTTAATAAGTATTGGTTTTATAATAAAAATTAGACAAGCCATCTAGCCTTGGAGCTTTGTTCTGTGGGAGGTACTGAATTCCTTCTTGTATTTCTTTCTAGATAATTGGCCAATTTAATGAGTGCAACTGTATTTATTTACCACTGATAACTGTGGATTAAAAGGGAAAATAATTTGGTTTTCACCTGAGATGTCAGGTGAGTTTTAATGTTTACTAAAATAAGTCAGAAAATGAATCGGCAAATGTTTTTACTGTTTGGATGAGAAATATACTTTTTACCACTGGGGTATACGTTGTATTACAAATGTTGCTTGAGACATGGGTTCTTGTTTTCAAAATCAGAAGCCGGAAGTGACCCTGCCTATCTTTAATGATGTTCATTGTGTTGATGATAAAGTATTTTTACTATGAAGATTCCTGCTATGTGCTTTAGCTGATACTACTTTGACCACAGTCTTAGTTATAATGAGCGATTAGTTGTAGGAGTTTTAGATTTTGTTAAAGCTAAGTATGGACTATAAATTTGACAGATGGTTGCATCAAATTACAGATGGAGTTATATCTTTGGAAAGTAGGAAAGTATATATATATATATATATATATATATATATATATATATTGTTCAAAAAAATTAAAGGAACATTTTTAATTGGAGTATAGCATCAAGTCAATTAAACTTCTGGGATATTGATCTAGTCAGATAAGTAGCAGAGGAGGTTGTTGATCAGTTTCAGCTGCTTTGGTGTTAATGAAATTAACAACAGGTGCACTAGATGGACAACAATGAGATGACCTCTAAAACAGGAATCGTTCTACAGGTGGAGGCCACTGACATTTTTTTCCCTACTCATCGTTTCTGACTGTTTTTCACTAGTTTTGCATATGGCTAGGGTCAGTGTCACTACTGGTATCATGAGGTAATACCTGAACCCTACGGAGGTTGCATGGGCAGTCTACATCAATACGTGTCATTGCCAGAATGTTTGCTGTGTGTCCTTGCACAGTCTTAAGAGCATGGATGAGATTCCAGGGCACAGGCAGTTACTCTAGGAGAGCTATCTGCTCCTTTGTGCAAAGAGGAACAGGATAAGCACTGCCAGAGTCCTACAAAATGACCTCCAACAGGCCACTGGTGTGAATGTCTCTGACAAAACAATCAGAAACAGACTTCATGGTGGTGGCCTGGGGGCCCGATGTCCTCTAGTGGGCCCTGCGCTCACTGTCCAGCACCATAGATCTCGATTGGCATTTGCCATTGAACACCAGAAGTGGCAGGTCCACCACTGGCACCCGGTGCTTTTCACAGATGAGAGCAGGTTCACCCTGAACACATGTGACAGACATGAAAGGGTTTTGAGAAGCCGTGGAGAATGTTATGATGCCTGTAACATCGTTCAGCATGACAGATTTGGTGGTGGGTCAGTGATGGTCTGGGGAGGCATAGAAGGGATGCACAGGCCTCTATAGGCTAGACAATGACACCTTGACTGCCATTAGGTATTGGGATGAAATCCTTGGACCCATTGTCAGACCCTACGCTGGTGCAGGGGGTCCTGGGTTCCTCCGGGTGCACAACAATGCCCAGCCTCATGTAGCGAGAGTATGCAGGCAGTTCCTGAAGGATGAAGGAATTGATATCATTGACTGGCCCCCACGCTCGCCTGATCTAAATCCAATAGAACACCTCTGGGATATGTTTCGGTCCATTCGCCGCCACCAGGTTGCACCTCAGACTGTCCAGGATCTCAGTGATGCCCTGGTCCATATCTGGGAGGAAATACCCCAGGACTTCATTCGTTGTCTCATTAGGAGCATGCCCTGACATTGTCAGGCATGCATAGAAACATGTGGGGGCCATACAGACTACTGAGTACCATTTTGAGTTGCTGCAATGAAATTGTAGCAAAATGGACTAGCCTGCTGCATCATTTTTTCACTTTGATTTTCAGGGTGTCTTTGAATTTAGTCCTCTGTAGGTTGATAATTTTCGTTTCTATCAAACAATGGGGCATCCTTACATTCCTAACACATTACCCAGTCCATATTAATATAGATATCCAGCATGATATTTTTTTCCGATTGAGATCTGATGTGTTTTCAAAGTGTTCCTTTAACCACTTGCCGACCGCGCATAGCCGAAAGACGGCTTCACCGCGGCCGGCCAGTTCTGAGTGGACGTCATATGACGTCCTCCCAGAACGCGCTCTCATGCGCGCCCCAGGGGGCGCGCACCCGGCGATCTCCGTGATCGCTGTGTCCTACGGACACAGCTGATCACGAGATGTGGTGAAAGGCCGATCCCACCGGCCTTTTACCACGTGATCAGCGGTGTCCAATGACACGCTGATCACAGGAAAATGCAAGTGCCGGTTCTCGGCTGCACTTTCCTCACGCTGTCAGATCGTGAGGAAAGTACTGCCGAGAACCGGCAGTTGTCAGAGCGGGGATCGGCACCGATCATCAGGGCACTGATGATCAGTGCCCTGATGATCGGTGCCCAGCAGTGACCCCCGCATTTCCGCTCAGCAGTGCGCCCACTAGCCCCGCCCACCCATTCCCAGCAGTGCCCCCACCTGTGCCCAGCAGTGCCCCCACCTGTGCCCAGCAGTGCCCCCACCTGTGCCACTCTGCAGTGCCACCTACCTGTGCCCAGAAGTGCCACCTACATGTGCCCAGCAGTGCCACCCAACTGTGCCCACCCACCTGTGCCCACCAGTGCCACCCACCTGTGCCCACCAGTGCCACCCACATGTGCCCACCCACCAGTGCTGTCCACCAGTGCCACCCACCAGTGCCACCCACCAGTGCTGCCAGTCAGTGCCACCAGTCAGTGCCCAGGGGTTGTGCCAGTCAGTGCCGCCAGTCAGTGCCCAGAAGTGATGCCAGTCAGTGCCGTCTATCAGTACCCATCATCAGTGTCACCTATCAGTGCCGCCTATCAGTGCTGCATATCAGTGCCGCCTATCCGTGACCCCTAATTAGTGCTGTCTATCAGTGCCGCCTATCCGTGCCACCTCATTAGTACTGCCTATCAGTGCCCTTTAGTGCTGCCTATCAGTGCCCATCAGTGCCACCTATCAGTGCCCATCAGTGCCGCCTCATCAACGCAAATCAGTGAAGGAGAAAAAATACCTGTTTGAAAAATTTTATAAAAGAAACAAATAAACTTTTTTTTTTTTTTCAAATTTTTTGCACTTTTTTTAATTTATAGCGCAAAAAGTAAAGTGCCCAGTGGCGATTAAATACCACCAAAAGAAAGCTCTATTTGTGAGAAAAAAATGATCAAAATTTCATATGGGTACAATGTTGCATGACCGCGCAATTGTCAATCAAAGTGCGGCAGCGCTGAAAGCTGAAAATTGGCCTGGTAAGGAAGGGGGTATAAGTGCCTGGTAGGCAAGTGGTTAATATTTTTTAGCTTTGTATATAAATATACAATATTTTTTAGCATTGTGTGGTATGCCCACCATTGGAATATACCACCCTGCATCCACCCACTTCTAATGGTGGGCACACATTAGGTCACAATGCGCCAGTTCCAAAATTGTACAAATGTCTAAATAGTGGCACGCTTGAATAAAAATTGTCCACGTATAAGTGGTACCCCATATGGAAAAAGGATGACAAAACCCAAAGTCCCAAACTATCTTGCCACTGCTCCCCGTGTAGTCTGGGCATCCGGGGAGCTCCATGTGACTATGTTTTCCCTTGTAAATCCGAAACTTATAAGTATAGCCTGTTGCCCTCTCACAGGTCTTCTACATCTCGACCCCATATCTGCACGCTTGCTGGGGAGAAATTGTTTGAATGAAAGGTGGCCAGAAAAATTAATGAGGGACTCATCCATGCAGATGTTTTGCAGAATTTGTGGGCTGCCAATTGGGATTTGCAAGCACATCCGGAAGGATACTAGTGGCTCTATGGGCCTGTGTGCAAATTCTTTGTGGCTGAGGAAAATACTTGTGCTCGCCACCGCACCAACTTGTACTACACTTATGGGACTCACCACGTCACCAAGTGATACTGCAGTGCTGGTAGTATTATTATTATTATATAGCATTTATGTAGCGCCAACAGTTTGTTCAGCACTTTACTATATAACGGGAGACAATACAGCAACAATACAGTTCAATACAAGAGGGTTAGGTGGGCCCTGCTCCTTGGAGCTTACAATCTAAGATGTATGTGAAAGACCAGGATGTACTAGGCCACTAGTGCTCGCCAGTTCACCAAAAGGTAGCGTGGCACTAGTACTGGCACTCTTCTGCATATGAGAGTCATCAAAATTTACAGACAAGTGCTAATAGAGATCAGGCCTGATTCTGCCAACACTGTAGTATTGTGTACAATGTATCAAGTAACAGTGACCTACTGACACTACACTTGCTGGGGGAGAGGGGGGGGGTAAGCGTAGGGGCTAAACACAGGTGCTGGCAAGTGCCGGGGCTGATCCCACTAACGCTACATTTTTGGGGACGCTATACTAATGTGAATGCTGGTATAGTGCTGATCTGATCAAAGATATTGATCCATTCAGACACTATACTAGCAATGGAGGTTTATTGTGTATGAGTCTTCCTGGCAATCGAGGGGTTAAATGTGATGACTGGTGTACTGACAGGCAATCTGAAGCTATCTGGGAGGGGCGTGAAAACCATGGGAGTGCGAATCACGTATATATATGTGATTTTGCACACCCGTGCCGCCCTGTAGCAGTATATCTGCTATAGGGTGGTCAGGAAGCGGTTACAGAAGTGGTTTGTGTTACATCGCTGTGTTACTTTAACTGACAATTGCACGGTCATGCAACACTGCACCCAAATGAAATTAAATTTTTTTCCCCGTGAATTGAGCTTTCTTTCAGTGGTATTTGATCACCTGTGCATTTTTTATTTTTGCACTATAAAAAAAAAAGACCCACAATTTTGAGAAAAAAAAATATTTTAGATTATTTGCTATAAAACATGTCCAGTAGAAAAAATTAAAAATCTAATTTTATCATAAATTTCAGTCAAAATGTATTCTGTGACATGTCTTTGCTAAAACAAAATCCCAATATGTCTAAATTAATTGGTTTACGTGAAACTTATAGCATTTACAAATGGCGGTATATATACTGGAATTTAAATTTTTTTATACTAATAATGGTGGCGATCAGCGACTTATGGCGGGACTGCGGGACTGCGGAGGACATTCTAACACTGGGGGGAACTGACTTGGGGTCACTGACATCCCCAATGACACCGATACAGTGATCAGTGCAAAAAAACCCCACTGACACAGTACTAATGGCACTGGGGAGGAAGGGGTTAACATTTTTAGGCAATCAAAGGGTTAACTGTGTGAGGGGAGTGTTTTACCAGGGGACGGGGTGTGTGCTTTACAGGAACACAGTGTCCGCTCTCCGAAACAGTGTGCTGGAAACTAACAGGGAGGAGAGCTCTCTGTGACTGTTTGCTGGTAATTGCCGGGCTCTTGCGGGTAATCACCGGCCGGGTCCCGGTGATTGACACCCTCAGCCGCGACCGATGGTGCGGGTAGGGTGGTCACATGCCCTGTGCGCGCCCAATACCCGATATGCAAAATTACATATATATACACGTGATTTTGCGCAGCGGTGCCGCCCTGCCGCAGTATATGTACGGTGGCTGGTCGGCAACTGGTTAAGGTAAAACAATGTGCATTTACTATTTTTTGTTTTAGGAGCCAGGAACGCATTACACCAGCGATCAGGAAATCATTGGTGCCATGAAGGTCTCCTGCAGACTGTCAGTGTAAGGGATATGTGAAACAATGACGTGATCGTGTTGGTGGAGGCCTGCACGGTCACTCTCTCTCTTTGCATTTTGGTAGCGAGTATGTGGAGAAGATCTCTGGCTCACTGCCACAAGGGTGGAGCTGAAAATCTCCTGTGATCCATAGGAGAAGTACAACCATGATATACCTAGTCTGAAGGAAGCTGCAAAGCTGCTGATACCGTGTATTATGAAGTAACAAAGTCATTGTAGCCCTCTTTTTGGGAAACTTATGGGAAATGACCCTCCTCAAACAAAATAGCTCACTACTGTATATCTGTAGGTAAATAAGAGAACCAGAACCTTCACTGTGCCATCACTGAACAGATGGGTTTCCCTTCCTGGGAAATTACCCAGAAATCTAATCAAAGTAATTGGAAGCAAATTAGCTACTTCAGCTAGCATATAACTTTGGCTATACATACTGTATATAGATGCACATTAGTATGGAAATAATACAAGCTTCATAGAAGAAAAGATGAATAATAGTACTTACACTCAATGAGTAAACAGGTAATATCAACAAAGAGCCCAAAAAAAGTCTTGGTGGAATTGTGCAGATATACCAATATACAGTATTTATTATATACACTATATTGCCAGAAGTATTGGGACACCCCTCCAAATCATTTGATTCAGGTGTTCCAATCATCTCCATGGTAATAGGTGTAAAAAAATAAAGCACCTAGGCATACAGACTGCTTCTACAAATATTTGTGGAAGAATGGGTCACTCTCAGGAGCTCAGGGAATTCAAGCGTGTTACCATGTTATCTGTGAAATTTCCTTGCTACCAAATATTCCACAGTCAACTGTTAGTGGTATTACAACAAAGGTAGGTACTGTACATAACCTCCCCTCCCTCCCCTCCAAGAATCACTTTCTTATAGAGTACGTTAGACAAAGCCTCTTCTGAGATGGCTATTGATGCCTCCACTACAATTATAGTATTCGGAATTTGGGGGAAAAAACACCAATGAAGAGAATTTAATTGAGAAGCAAAATAATATCTTCATAAATCAGGCAACACCAAACCCCCCAAATCTAGTGGTAGTTTCAAAGTGACCATGGGGGCATGAGAACCCCACAGGAAAGTTGTTAATACCAAATCAATGGCTTGGAAAATGCATTTGGAAATAAACATAGGGGAACTGGACAATATATATAGCAATTTAGGAAGGAAAATAATTTTTAACAGATTAATCAGAGTGAGTGGAAAAATTGCCACCAACGAGCTTTGTTCTTAAACACCTCCAAAACCGGAAGCACATTGTTCTGAATGAGTTTAGAAACTGGTAGCTGTACTGTCACGAAAGGTGGTAGCCAGCGGTATGGGACATGTCCCCTGGGTGGCAGGGATATTATCAATAGGGAATAAGGAGGATTTAGACCAATTAATATGAAACCCAGAAATACCTCCAAATTCCTGGATCACCTAATAGACAGCAGTTAAGAAAGGGCCAGGGTCTTGCAGGTATAATAGCATGTCAACCACATAGAAAGACACCCATTCTTCCAACTGACTTATACGCAAACCTTGTACTCTAACATCCTCCCATAGTTTCACAGCCAGTTTTTCAATGGCCAGTGAAAACAGGTTGGGTGATAGGAGGCACCCCTGTCTGCCCCCCCTATATATAGGAAATGAGTCAGAATTAATATGTATATACACCGCAGGGTCTGTATATAGCAACCGCACTCAATACACAAACTTAGGCCCAAATCCAAAATGCTCCATCAACAGAAATGAAACGGCCATTTTACAGAATCAAAGGCCTACTTTGTATCCAAAAAGGCCACAACCCTTGAACCGGAGTTGTCATGCGGAGTTGTCTGTAAATTCACAAAGAGCCTCCTAAGGTTCATCTGAGTATACCTACCAGGCATAAATCCAGTCTGATCCATATTAACAAGCTTCAGAATAACAGATTTTAATCTACAGGCCAGTACCTTAGTGAGAATTTTAACAGCAACATTCATCAGCGAGATCGGATGGTAGGAGTCACACTCCCTAGGATCTTTCCCACTCTTAGGCAACAAAACCACAAAAGCCTCAGGCATAGAGGGTTACAGACCACCCTCTGACCTTTCCGAGTTAAAAATCTTGAGCAACTGGGGAGCTAAGGATTCTCCAAACGTTCCATACCACTCTGAGGGCAGATCGTCCAACCCTGTGGATTTACATGGGGGGGGAGGCAATAGTCAACTCAATTTCTTCCAGAAAAAAGTTCACCTTCCAGATACACCCAATAAAGATTGCACAGCACAGGGAGGTCAACAGAGGAGAGATAAGGAAGGCGTTCAGTCTGTGTTGCAGTAGCACGGGATGCATACAGGTCCCTATAATAGTTAACAAAAAACTTTCAAAATATCAGAAGAATCATGGTTTTCATTCTCTGTGCTGAGGGAATAACAGAGATATGAGCATCTACAAAATCAGGCCTTGCCAGGTAAGCCAATAAGTGGACATTAATATCCCCATCTTCAAAGATGTGCCTGCGTTGGGCCAGCATATTCTTAACAGTATGATCCGGCGGACCAGAAGTCATAGGACGCCCTCTGCCAGGCCAAAAAGGTATTCAGATTCAGCAATAGAAGCACTCCCCTCCCGTTCTGCCACTGTGGATGCAAGTTGGTGCTTAAAGCTGCGCACCTCTGCAATAAACGCCCCTCACAGGGTAGCCTTAAAGGCTTCTCATTGCAGAGATGGGATCCCAGTAGTAGCATTCTCAGCCCAATAACATTGAATAGCTTGTGTACATTTCATCATAATATACTCTTCCTGCGACCAGCTAGCCTCCATCCTCCAGTGACGGATACCCCGCTGGACACCTTAATGAAGGGTAGGTGAATGATCTGAAATCGCTCTAGGCAAATAACTAACAGATTCCACCAACATTCCAAGTTCAACCCCCCCCCCCCCCCTCCTGAAGTATGGTGTCAATTCTCAATAGATTTTTGTGAGTTTCAGAATAACAAGAGTGCTCTCTAACATCCATTTGGAGTAATCTCCAAACATCCTGAAAACCATACGTAGACAACCATACCGCAAAAGGGTAAGTAACAGATCCGCCACTGTGTTAAAGTCCTAAAAAAAATACTTTGCCCTCGGCAACCATCAAGGTTGCCTTAAGCATATTATCCAAATTAGTTGGGGAAAAGGGAGGAGACATGTATTTATTAACCACCATCAAAGATACATTCCAAACCTGTAGAATCAGAATAACAAACTGACGATATAGGTCAGTTTTAATAGTTTGCATTGATATGAGTAATGCCTTTGTCACTAAAGTAAATACCTTTATGGCATAAGAGGAATAAGCTGAAAATCCATTATGGACAACGCCTTGGGGGAGGGGTGAAACGCGTTGGTTTTTGATCCATGATGACGTCACGTCCGGTAAGTGGAAAGCACGCTGGTTCAGCATTCCGAGGTCATATTTGATGTGGGCAAATCAGGCTAAATTCCCTGATTGCTGCCAGTTCATCTCTCTCCATATGTTCAGCATACATGCCATAATGGATTTTCATCCCTATTGATTTGGAGATATTAACACATAGTCCGGACAGTGATGAAAATTGTTGTAAGGTTTGAAATAAGTTAGGTAGTGAGAGATTAGGTTGAGTGAGGAATAAAAGCATGCCATCTGCATGCATACTAAGTCTATAGGAGGAGTTGGAGGAGGTATAACCTTTGATATCTTTGTGACTTAAAATGGCTGTGGCCAGGGGTTCAATGGCTAACACGAATAAAAGAGGGGACAGGGGACAACCCTGACGAGTTCCCCCTGCCCACTCTGAAGAAATATGAGTTACACCCTGGCAAATGGATTCTTGTTCTGGGGGAAGTGGAAAGAGCTTGAAAAGTATGGAGAAATTCACCATGGAATCCATATCTTTGCAGAAGGATGGATACATATTCCCAGGTAACACTTCAAAGGAGAAGAGGGTGAGATTTAGAATTGGTATCCTAAATTATATTTGTAACAAGTCTAATATTGTCTGTAATTTGGCGACCTGGCATAAAGCCAGATTGATAAGGAGATATCAGAGAAGGAATCACTGAGGAGAGTCTATTAGCCAACATTCTACTGAAAATGTTTAGGTCGTTGTTTATCACTGAAATCGGTCTATAATTTTGAGGCAGAGTATAATCTTTTCCAAATTTAGGTATTAAAGACATTGATCAGTGCCATCTCCTCCGGGAACTGCCCCCCGTCGAGAATGAGGTTATATAGAGTTACCATTTTTGCAATTAAGAGGGGGGGAAATTGTTTATAATAAAAAGCTGAGAATCCATCTGTGCCTGGTGCTTAGCCACGTTTAAGCGACTTAATTATAGGAAGAATTTCTTCAGGAGTGCATGGGGCATTTAAGTTTTGTTGTTGTGCAGTAATTAAGGTAGGAATAGGAATATTTGCCAACTAGGAAAGTACAGAAGATGAATTAGGAGAGATGGGACTAGCAAGTAGATCTGGATAGAATTTTTTAAATATTGTGAGAACCTCTTGTGGGTGTGTGACCAGTCGATATGAAAGATTTCTTAATTTGAATACATGAGGGGGATTTAATGAATGATTGAGTTTCTGAGCAAACATAGTAGCATATGAATTACTCGATAAAAGGAATCTCGCTTTAAACCATCAAAGGGTTTTCTCAGCTTTGTAAGAAAGAAGAGAGTCAGTCTAATTCAGAGCATTTTTGGGAAATTAGGCTAGAGATGAGAGGGTCATGTATGTTAAAATGAGTTTTATATATTTTATTTAGGTCTTGTGCAAGATTTTATATTTTTTGCATATTTTCTTTGTCATAATTGGCTGCTAATTTAATAAAGTGGCCCTTATGACAGCTTTATGTGCTAGCCAGAGGGTTGTAATGGTAACTTGCAGGGTGGAATTTAATTGAAAATATTCCTCGATAGCCGAGGTGATTTCCTGTTGGCAAATAGTATCAGTTAGTAAAGATTAATTGAGTCTCCAGGAATAAGGAGTCGGAGAGAGAGACCTATCATATGTGTAGTGAGTACAGTTATATGACCATGAACAGGGCTGAATAAAGGATTTCCGTGAATTTGACAGAATAACATGAGTACAAAAAATATAATTAAGGTGTTCATACATATCATGTTGGTGTGAACACAATGTGTATTCACGAGCGCCAATATTCAAGGCTCTCCAAGAGTCAACTAGTTGAAGTGAGTTAAGTTGTGTACAGATGAATTTAGAAAAAACTTTAGAATATTATGTTTGCTTACTCCAGTCTTAGTGAGGTTGTGAGACTAAATTAAAGTCTCCGCCTAAAAAAATATGAGAAGAGTGGTATTGTTGTATTATATCAAAAAAATGTTGGAAAAATGCTGCATGAGTTTTATTTGGTGTGTATATATTGGCAATAGTTAATTCCCTACCTGCCAAATAACTTTTAATGATTATAAATCTACTATCAACTTCTTTGTATACATATTGAACTTCCATAGGGAAAGAGTGGTGGAGAAAAACTGTGACTTCTTTAGTTTTAGTGGGAGAGAGTGTGTAAAAGAATTGAGTATAGGCTTTATGGAAGAAAGTGGGGAGATTACCTGTAGACAAATTAGTTTCTTGGAGCATAATAATTTTTGCACCTATTCTTTTATACTGTAGAACGGCTTTCTTCCGTTTATGTGGAGCGTTAAAACCTTGGCCCTCAAACCCCTCGTGTATTGTTTTATTACTGTATTGTCTCATGTTCTGTCCTCCACTATAATGTACAGCGCTGAGCAAACCTTCTAGCGCTATTTAATACTGTATAATAATAATGAGCAATTATGGAATAAGATATCCACAGAAAATGGTTTTGTCCAATCACAAAAGCAAAGAACAATTAGGAGTCACCATTTATCTCGAAACAGTAATGATGGTATAACAGTAACTGAAGACTGGTATAAAAATTAAAAAATACCCATAACTAAGTCTGTGTGTAGTACCACATAGTCGACAAACAAGGTGAAACAAACTTACATGATCCATGTGAGGTTTACAGATTAAGTGAAAGTAAATTAGTGAACTTGGGGACTGGAGAGGGTCTCTATCCAGTTCATCAAATATATAGTAGGAGACCAGAAGGTCCCAAACTCAGTCGAGCCAAATTGGAGCTCCCTAAAAAAGGTGGATTTGCTAAAAAATAACTACTGCAAAAGGATAAAAAAAAAAAAAACAATTTAAGGTCGTGCGTAATACTCCTGCTAAAAAATCCAATGGCATAGACTGAGTGAGGGAGAATCATGTCGGCATAGGTGGGCTCAGCCACAAAAATAACAACAATTGACTGTGCAACTTCAACCTGTGTATAGGACCAGTATTAGTGGGTCCATGAAGTGTAAAAATAAATGCAGAAGAATGTAGCAATAAAGTTTTCTCAGATAACAAATATTGTGGATATACGGGGCAGGTCTGTGAAAGAAAAATAATTTTAAAAAAATAATTCTCTTTTTCTTCTTTTTTTCTTTTCCTTCCCTTCTTCTTCTTGCTTGTGAGGTTAATGGTATCAATATGTGCTTCTGCCGAGATAAGGAATTTCCCAGGATGGATAGATTATAGTAATAGATTTTCTAAAAAAAAAAATTATGGGGTGGGGAGGGGGTTTGTTGTATATATAGAGATCCCATTATAATTGCCAATTAAAGGGGATCACAGCGCCTGGCTTCATGACGAATTTGTCTTCCATCTTTGCGTGGAAATGAAGTGTTCCATATAGGCATTGGGCGTGGAGTAGGAGGGGGCCAAGGAAGAGTATCCGAGTCCAAAAGGCCTAATTTAACAAGACTATTTTGGTGTTCAGAGATAGAGGTGGCAGTACAAGTGGTACCGTTGTGTAGGATGATCAGCTTAAAGGGAAAACACCAGCAATATCTGATTCTGGCCGCTGGAAAAGAGGTGATTTCTTTCATTTTCCTACATCTATCAAGATTTGTAAGGAGATACCATCCAGCATTATATTTCTGGTGCAGCACACAATATTTTTCTTTGACTAAAAAGCCTTTCATGCATAGGACAATGTCCCTGGGTGGTTTATCTGGAGGAGGCTTAGCTCTTAAGGCATGGTGAAGCAATTGGAATAGCTTCAGGGCATAAGAAGAGAGATCAGTAACTGTTTCAGGTGTTCCTCTGATTCTAAGGTTATTTCTTCGATTTCTATTATCCAAATCTTCTACATGGGATTGGAGTTGAAGAAAAGCTGAAGAGAGAGCATCATGGTCTCTTGAGAGATCATTGAAAGCAATGGAGAGTTCATCATGTTTATTCTCTAGCAAATCAGTGCGTGAGCCTAAGGCCGCAATCTCCTGTGATAAAGTAGCTATGGATTTCTGTAGTTCAGACTGGAATTTGTGAAGTAATTTGGAGTATAGTATGTCCAGACTAAGATCTAAATCCGGGGAGTACTCACAGGGGAGTTGCTCCCATGTCTTGCTGTATGGGATCTGAGGAGTGAAAGGGAGAAGAAGCAGGGCTAGGTGGGGGAGCCGGTGCCATGTTCAGCCATGCTGTTTTGTGCCTGGGCTCTGAGGAGGTAATGTGTGAGCAATTTCTGGGCCCCTCTGTGGCTCTTTTTCTGTGGTGTCGACAAGGCCCCAAATTGTCGGCTGAAAGCCCTGAGAGAGCCAGAGCAGTGTTTATGTGCGGCCGCTCCATTTCATACTGCAAATTCGCGCCCCCATTTTGTGGGATTTTAAAGGTGCCTTAACAAACAACAAATCGATTTACATAAAATGACATATTTATTTCCAAATCCAAAGCTAAAAACATTGTTTAAAATTGATTACAAAAACTTTCATCCATGTAGTGGTATCCCGAAATGGTGAACCCATTTTTTGTTGTGACTTACTCACTTGCTCTCTACATGTTTCACCACTATTTTGGCTTCCTCAGAAGATAGTTTAAGTGCTACACACTAGATTACTATAAGACAGAAAGCACATATAATTACCAATAAGACAAACAATGCTACATCTTGAAAGCAACAATATCCAATGTGGAACAATATAATACAATTATAGCTTCATGGATATAGCGGATGGCTCAAGGTAGCAAATATAGAAATTTTAATATATTTGTTACCTATGGATAATTTCACAACAAGTCTGGTGTGCATCCACTCCTTCTTAAGAGCAGTTTTAGTGAGCCATAAGAGAGAGACAAAAGGGTCCTGGGCAACTTCCAAAAATAATTTGCTAAATGTAAAATATTATGGCATGCCAGTGGATATCCAGAGTGATTTCCTTTATTCTGGTAAGCTTAGCTCCCAACAACAATTTGTTATCTTAATCACTATTTTGATGTTTTAATCAAATGTACATTTGAAGGCATTTTATGATTTACAGGAGGAGTATAATATACCTAAGGAAGATTCTTTTAATATCTTCAGCTCCGTTATGCACTTATATCACAAGCCAAAATTAGTAAAATTTCCCTGAATAAAACTATACTCATAGATATATTTGTGACATCTGTTGCTAAAATGGACTTTATGTCATAGATATATCAAGCCCTTTTGGGAAGTCATCTAGATGTCTTTACCATCCCTAGTAGAAGAGGATGGGAAAAAGATCTGGGACCGCTGCCGAAGATTCTTGGCAGAGTATCCTGGAACAGGTTGAAATAAATTTCTTTATCTTCCACACAGAGACTATCTCAGTTTTTATTATTTATAGAGCATATTATACACCATGGAAATTATTTAAATAATACAGTAGAGTGAGAAATTTCTTTTCTTAAAGAAATACCTTTTGCTTGGGATGTATTCAGGCTGAAACTCGAATATTCTAGATGCAAGAGGACTGAAGAGCAGAATCCCTTAGATTTGATCACACTGAAGCAGCTGAATTGTCTTTTGGACATTTTCTGAAGGTTGTAAGGAAGATGAATCCTACAGAAGAGGGTCATAGGGACAGCCTGTTACCTTGATGCCCTAGGTTCTGGGGCAAGCAAGGATAGAATTTTTGTGAACACCCTGGGTGCAGAAGACAGGTAGAAGTGAAAAGCAACAAACTGGAAGTGGTCATCTGCCACTGCTAATCATAGGCAATGCTGATGAGGTAGATAAAAGGGCACATGAAGGTAAACATCTTGGATGTCAACAGATACCATGTCAACCCCTGTTGTCTGAGAGCAAAATACCGACCTTGCAGATTTGAAACTTTGGAATGTGAAGCAATTAATCGATTGTGCTTTGGAATTGTGAACAGATTTGATTATATTCTCTTGAACCTCTCCTGTGGCAGAATTGGTAAAACAGATTTAGAGCCTTGTGCAAATCTGAATGTCTTTGGACAGTTTTTGGTTGATTTGAAAGAGGAAAATGGTGAGGTGATAGAGTTTTTAACTCATGTTCATCATGTATCCTTTTAAAAACCACTGAATGAGCAAACAGGTATCGGATGTCTGTGACTCAGAGAGAACAAAAAACTGCAACAATTGTCCCCCCCCACCCTCACCATAATAGTGAGGATGCACCTTCTTTATGAGGAGAGGGCTTGGTGGCTTTTGTGGGCCAGGCCTTGTACTGAATGGCATTGTTGAACTTAGGTTTTGAACTTGAAGCCTGGGTAGAGCATGGATGTGCTCTGAAGTTAGAAGAGTTAGGAGCTTCTGAGGTAGCAAAACTTTCACATCTGTGACCTGTTTAATGAATTGGTCAAGTGCCTCCTCAAATAGATGTCTTCCTTGGAAATGCATACAAATGAGACTTCTTTTACAGGGAGTTTCTTCTTTCCAAGTTTTTAGTCAGATAATTCTGCATATACACACAGAAATAGCAATAAGAGCTTGTTGAAGGGCTAGGCTTACCAGGTAATAGAGAGCTTTCGATAACATCTAAAAAAAAATTTTATTTTAAAGAAGGTACATCTTCAATAGGTACAATGAGATGTTTTTTTAGGACAGAGATGGCAGGGTCAATCACAAGAATACCCATTTTTGTGCAAACTCTTTTTTCACTGAGTAGAGTTCAATAAAGATTTTGGGTGGTGTAAAATTCCTTTCAGGACTGACCCATTGTTAAAGACACATCCTATAAGGGAATGTTTTTCAAGATTTTGTTGGTCTCTTTCTGCCCTAAGTAGGAGGAGAGTAAACCTGCACTATGTCAAGGTTCTTGAAATCAGTTTTTTCAATATTATGATGCTAATAGCAAGCTCCCTCTTCAATATAGTGACAATGTGGGGGATAGAAATCTGCAGCTTCCACCAACACTGCCTTGACATTCACTTCATTGACCTCTGACCTAGTGTCCTCTAGGATCAGATCGACATATCAAGATCTGGAGAAGAGGTAGAGTGTTTGTGAGATCTAGATTAAGATGGCTGAATTAAGGCCTTAAATTGTCTGAGAAATTGTGACATGGATGAAAAAAATAATCTGCCTTTTTTGAAATAGGCAGCTTGTTGCGTACCTGAAATACTGTAAAGCTAGCATCAGATGCTTGCTGGGATGCTGAGATGCTGAGATGGTCTTCCTCTGTGCAAGGGACACATTGTCATTGTCACTATGAGTTTGAGTTTTGTGTGGGTCTTCAGCAGAATGAATGTTTGCCTGTTGTTAAGAACTGACTCCCTTTTGCCTAGTCACTTCCATCCCTGTAAGTAAAGGTATTTCCCTGTGGTGTACTAATGGAGTAGAGTGTTGGATATATGATAAGTGTGTCCAGCAGAAGTATATGAAAAGCCAGGTGTATAGCATCCTGTAACAAATCCCCATGGAGAAAGGGCACAAGGAAGCGCCTGAATACCTTATAATGGCTTTAGATGGACATGGCATTAAATTATGTGACCAGTGTGTGATGTAACACCTGGTCATCCACATGAGACTAAGCTCTGAGTGGTTGCATTTAAGTGCCAAGTTTAAAAAGTTTACACTGTGAAGTGTGAAGTGAGTGCATTCCAAACCTACCCAGTATTACACAGTGACAGTCAAAAATATAGGGTGGCAGGCTTTGCACATAAGGTTGGGCATGCTCCTGATGGGAGCTTCAGAGACTTGGTTCAATTATGATGGACCAGGGCCCTAGACCTGTATTGCAACCTGCGGCTAACACAACATGTTGTACCAAGTGCCCAGGTGAGCATCCCACACAGGAGCTAGTGCCCAAAGCAACACTGCAGGCTGTCCCCAAAGTGTGGGGTTTAATCAAGGTTGCACTGAACCAGACACACTGCTTCTGTATGGGCACTGGAAGACAGTAAGGGTTTGAAGAATTGAAAGAAAAAGGAAAAAAAACTAGTGAAGTTTTTTTTTTTCATAAAGAAGAGGTACATAATTTAGAGACAATAGCAAAAAACTGAGGAACCCTTTAGTGGCCAGTGTTGAATCATCTCAAGGTACAATCCTATAACCCATGGTGTTTGAATAGTTTCTGATATCCTGTACTGTACACCCCCACCTCACACCCCCCACACACCCAGTACCACCTTGACAGGCCCCCACTCCACTACAGAGCACCCAGGGTGTGCCCCACCCACCCCTCCCCGTATGTTCCTAAGTCCCCCTATCCTGGGAGGATAGAACAACATCCCCCAAAAGTCCCTCTGTAGCAGTACCAAATGTTGATTAGAAGATGATGCAGTGCAATATGGGTATCCGGCCCGACTCTCGTATGCAATAGAGCAATGAGTCCCAATGTGGATACACTGGATATAACCCCACTAAGGGAGGAATGAGTGAAAGGAGGGGTCAAAAGCAATCCCACCAAGTTGGAGTCAATGCTATATGATCAACCTCTCATATAAGATGTGCCACTGTACTTTCCAAACCTCAGTGGTGTATCAGAGACATTCCGAGCTGGCCACCTGACAAGCGCCAAACAGGTCCAGCCTACCGACTTCCCAGGGTGAAGGTAGCTGTTTGACTCTGTGCAGCCTGTACACCACAATATTATTCCTTGTGTACCAGCACAATAGAATGTAGATGTAAAATGGTCTCACCACATATGAAACAGCGGGTATATATTCATCCAAAGCTCAGTGGATTTCCAGTGCCCATTTGCAAGTATGTTGTACTGTCCATATGTATATCCAAATCGGCACATGCTATTCAGACTGGGCTAGAGAGTCGGCGTGCACTCCAGCATCTTACAGGGGGACCTCTCAGGGATGTGATCCCTTCTGCCTACATGTTTTGCTCCTCTAACTGACTGGGGCTTCTTAAGGGTGTAGCTAGGGATTGGTCGGTAGCCCCTACTATATATCTCCATTGCTGCAATTGTATTCCATTTCTTAAAGCAACCTCCCAGGGATACTTTTAACCTGTACTCCAAAGGTGGGTGCACCCTACTGGTTGGTCTGCATACAGGCACTTTACAAGACTGAGGAATAATCCTCTAAATCTTTTCCTTATCTATCAAAGTTTACCCCAATCAGGGGCTCATACTAGAATTACTGTTTTTGCCTGGATGACGACCAACCTCTGAATATATAACTAAATATGGATTTATCTTCATAAAAACGGTTGTAGTGATAAATCATTGTTCAATCAATGGGGGCTCATTGTATTTAATAAAAAGATCCACCTTGCCTCCTTTTCCAAGAGGACTTTATCTTTATCTCCCTCCTTTCTGATAATAACCGGAAACTTTTGAAAAAAGTTGCTTTTGAAAAACTGCAGTGCAAATACTATGTGATGTAAAAAATTGCAACACCCACCATTTTATTCTCTAGGGTATTTTATTAAAAATATATAATGTTTGGAGTCCTAAGTAATTTTTTAGCATGAAAATGCAGATATTTAAATGCATGAGGGAAATGTCAGAATTGGCCCGGTATTGAGGTGGTTAAGGGATTCGAATTCCGAGTGAATCTGAATCCTCAGATATCTAAATTTAGTGGATTTGGAGTTTAGAATGTAGCAAAGGACCAATGGGAAAATCAATAGACTTATCCCAACCCACTCTAAGGCCTGAGACATCCGTGAAGTCCTCCACCACTTGCATCAAAGGACAAAATTAATTTTCTGTCCCATTCAGAATAATATTAACCTAAATTTAACATGTCAATCTTTATGAAACCAATATTAGACCCTTGAGCTTAATCTATTTGTACAACAAAATAGTGTAGCCACCCTTTTAAAGTGCACTATATCACACAACTTAATCAAATTAATGAACAAAATAGTTGCACTTTACTCCATATAACGAAAAAAACCGGGTTCAATTAAAATTAACCAACAGCGATATCGGTGGCATAAGAGGAGAGGAAGTGCACTTCGACCTTCTTTTAATAAAGAGGTTATATACTACATATCCAGCGAATGAGCACATAGTGATTGGTGTACGAGAGGACACAATTGCATTTGGGCATTATAGTAGGATTTATTGGTTCAGGGTGTTACTTATTGGATGTGGATATCTGACATGTTTATGGACTCACGACATATGTGAATTTTTATTTGGCTGTTGGTTTATTTCATTTATCACCTTTTTTTTTTGTAAGCACCACTTTATATTTTTAATTAATTTGATGTCAGTCTTACATATTTACATAGTCTGGCTGAAAAAAGACAGAAGTCCATCTAGTTCAACAATTAAAAAAAAATCCTATACTCACAGTTGATTCAGAGGAAGGCAAAAAAACCCCCAGCAAAGAATGATCCAATTTGCTCCTGCAGGCAAAAGAATTCCTTCCATGTCTTTAGTTTTTCAGATGTTGAACCAGAATATTCTAACAGAGTGCTCAATGTGAGAGCTATATCAGCTAAAATGGGGAATAGCAATGATTGAAATATTTCCTTCCACTACAGCAAAACTCCACTCAAAGAATGTCCAATGGATCAGTCACAATGTACTGAGATTTGCTCTTGCCCTGCCAATCTGCACAGAACTAGTTCCACCTGTCTTATCAACAGAGAACTGATAACATAAGAAGGCAAAAGATCTAATTTTTGACAACATGACAGCTAAAGAAAGCAAGGCAATTCTATTATTATCAGACAGTAAAGCAACAGGTCTGGGGTTTCAAATTGATAATATTTTGCAATTGTGGAATATGTGATATACTGTATACAAGATGCTTTTCAAGTTTTAAATTACTGAGAACCAAATATTATGAAATTTATAAAATATATAAGTGCTATGTTTCATGCCTCTAACATTTTCACTGTTAAGGAAATGAGAGAACATTTTTTTGGCACAAAAGATCTTCCTTTCTGGATGTCTTTAGAGAACAAACATCTGTTGTAAACAAAAGAACACTTGACCCTGCAGCTATTAACAAAATAAAGTCAATTTTTGCTGCCAGTGTCAGCATTATTGTTACAGTGAAAAATAAAATTCAGCCTGGATACATATGGCGAATTTACAAAGAAAGGTGTTTTGCTATGGTGTTTTCTGGTATTTGAATGCATGCCAGGAAGGAGATGACATGACAAAAAAATTATTTTCCAACTTTTTGGGCTTTTAGCAGTTTTACATATGTATCTCATAGGAACAAACCACATGAAGAGTTTAGCTATATCAATAAAGGTGACTGTGTAAAGACAATAAATCAAATAGGCCAGGGGTCGGCAACTGTGGCCCTCCAGCTGTTGTAGAACTACAAGTCCCATGAGGCATTGCAAAACTGACAGTTACAAGTATGACTCCCAAAGGCAGAAGCATTATGGGACTTGTAGTTCACCAACAGCTGGAGGTCCACAGTTGCCCACCCCTGAAATAGGCTATAGTACATGCAGTGCTGAGGGTATGACAGTGTACATGTGGAAATGCACCCAATGTTACCAGAGGCAGTAGGAATACACAATTTTCCTGCTATTTAGAATGGAGGTTACTAAATCAAATGCTTACAGATATACTGCTTCTTTTGCTCTGACAGCAAAATGTTTTACAGTCGGCTTTCCTTTGTGCATGTGTATTTATTTCACAATCACATCTCTTTAAATGTTAAGTTTGTTTGCATATTTTCAGATAAAATGTTGACCTGCACCTTACTGCTACAGAAGCACCTTACTGCTACAGAAGGCAAAATAGTAGTGTTTTTATATTTAGTATATTCTGCAAAAGGGGATCACGTTGTACACATTTATGTATAATTGGCTAGATAGGTTCAGGGATCTTGTACATCATGTCTTCATGCAATCCCACAGGCAAGTTTGTTAGAGCAATTGATGTCCATCCTTATTCATTTCTGCTCTGTAAACCCATTTTTATCAAGCCACCTACTGTATATCTAATTCTAGTCATGAAGCAGTGAAGATTTTCCTGTAGGGTTGGAAAAAAACAGCAATATTGTAAATAAATGTATATAAAAACAAGGTGAACATGTGTCATGTGCATGAAGATACTAGATACCCAGCAGATACTGGTGGCAAGTAAAGTAATGATCCTAGCACTATAGGTCATCACCACTGTAAGACCTCAATACCATTATCAGACCATATATGTTTGAGTCTGATAATGTTCAGATACATGCATGTACATGCATGTTCATCCATTGTGTTCGAAGAGGACCTTGACATCTAAAAGGTAATGGGCTGTCCACGGTGTGTCCGTAGGTGGCTGGTAAGGCCTATACAGGCACGAAATGTCCTGCCACATGTCGGGCAGACATATGTGGGCACCACTGTTGCAGCATTTGCAGCTCTGGCTTTGCGGAGTGCTTGCTTCTCTTGTGTTATGGTCTTTATTCTCTCCTCAAATGTCTGGCAGCCTTGGTATATCAACATGTGTCATGTCAATCGATCTTGTGACAGGGTTTCCCAGGAGGTGATGTCAATATCCAGGGACTTGAAGGAGGCTTTCAATGTATCTTTATATCACTTACTTTGTCCCCCTTTGTCCCCCGTGCGATCGCTTTCCTTGAGGCAGCTCACCATAGAGGAGCTGTTTAGGGATGCGGTGGTCTAGCATCCTTGCAACTTGGCCTGCCCAGCTAGTCTGGGCTTTCATCAGCAGGGTGTGAACTGATGGCAGGCCTACTCTGAAGAGGACTTCTGTGTCTGGCACCTTGTCCTGCCAACAGATCCCCAGAAGTCTGCGGTGGCAGGTCATGTGGAAAAGGTTGAATTGCCTAGCATGCCTCCTGCATAAAGTCCAAGTCTCACTGGCATACATCAGGGTAGTTAGCACTACTACTCTGTAGACTTTATTCCATGGTGGTCCCACACATTGTTAAGTAGTCTGCCAAATGCAGATCTTGCCCTGGCTAATCTGCAGGTGACCTCGATGTCAATTGTCACTGCGCTGGATAGGGTGCTGCCAAAGTATGTAAATTGGTCCACTGCTTGCAGCTTTTGTCCCTTCACTGTGATGGTAGGCTCTTGGTGTTGGGCTTTTGGAGCTGGCTGATGCATCACTTTGGTCTTATTTGTGTTGATGAGGAGGCTGAAGTTGTCGCATGCTGCTGCAAATTTGTCCACACTAGCTTGCATTTCCTGCTCTGATCCAGCATTCAGGGCACAGTCATCAGCAAAAAAGAGGTCTCGTAGCACAGTCTCCTTTATCTTGGTGACAGCCTGGAGTCTTCTCAAGTTGAACAGTTTCCCATTGATCCTGTATCTCAGGCTAACTCCCAGGGAATTATTCTGCAAGGAGTCTGACAGCATGGCTGAAAACATTATGCTGAACAGGGTCGGTGCCAGTACGCAACCTTGCTTGACACTGTTTGTAACTTCTCCATTGTCCAAAACACGAGCCATTATGCCGTCATGGAACTAACGTACCATTAGGATGAATCTGTCAGGGCATCCAAACTTCGGCATGATGTACAACAGACCTTCTTGACTGACAGTGTCAAAAGCCTTGGTGAGATCCACAAAAGTGGTGTACAATTCACGGTTCTGCTCTTGACACTTCTCTTGAAGCTGCCGGGCCATGAAGATCATGTCCACAGTGCCATGCTCTTTGCAGAAACCGCACTGGGTCTTGGGTAATAAACCCTGTTCCAGGTGGTCAATCAGGCGGTTCAGCAACACTCATGCAAGGATTTTGCCTGCGATGGAAAGCAGTGATATTCCTCTATGATTATCACAGACTTGTCAATTCCCTTTCCTCTTGTAGAGATGTACTATGGACACATCTTTCAGTTCCTGAGGAATGGATCCTTGATTCTAGAAGGACTGGAACAGCAGAGTGAGTTTGTCGACAAGCACTGCACCGCCATCCTTGTAAACATCCACTGGTATTGCATCAGATCCTGGGGCCTTGCCACTTGACAGCTGGCTGATAGCCTGTAGGGTTTCAGTCTTTGCTGGTGGGGCGTTGATATCCACCTGGGCATTCTGTCGATTGCCTCGTTGTTAATTAAAGATGGGTGGTTCAGTACAGATTGGAAGTGCTCAGCCCAACGCTGTAGGACCAGAGTCTTCTCAGTAAAGAGAATTGCACCATCTGAGTCTAGCAGAGGGGAGCTCCCTGAGGGCTGAGGTCCATACAAGGATCTGAGGGCTTCATAGAACCATTTGGCATTGTTTCTATCAGCAAACTTCTCAATTTCATCTACTTTGGCACTCAACCAGGAGTCCTGCATCTTGTGAAGCTTGCTCTGTACGGTCCCACGAGTGTTGTTAAAGGCATTTTTCTTAGCTGTTGACGATGGGTCGTTCTGATAAGCACAGTGAAAGCGGTGCTTTACAGCAAGTAGGGCCTTGATTTCATCATCATTTTATCAAACCATTCCTGGTGTTTCCTGTGTGAGGGTCCAAGAACCTTTAGTGCAGAAGAGTGCACAATATCCTGGAAGCGTTCCAAGTCCTTCTCAGCATTTCCCTCTAATTGCAGCTCTGAGAATTGGTTGTCAAGATCTTCTGCTAGTGAAGCTGCTGTGTTGGGGTTCCTCAGTTTACTGACGTTAATTTGTTTCATCACAGCATTGTTTCCCTGCAGACGTCTCTTTGGCTTGATGTGAAAGCTTAATTTGGAGATAATGAGTCTATGGTCAGTCCAACAGTCAACACTCGGCATGTGTGTGGGGTGTGCAGGGAGGGGTAGCACCTCTGGTGTAGGGGCAGGTCGTGTCCTTTCTGGGCAGCTCATCCACTTTTGGTCCCCACCTGTCACTCAGCTCTCACCTGTGGCTCCTAGTAGCTGTAGCATGCTCAGCGACCACACCCTGGGCAACAACTTCGGCAGGCTAGCCAAATCAGGTTGAGAGTAGCCGTTGGGTCATTGACCTTCAGTGAGATAGGGACTTGTCTATCCCAAGCATGTGAAGACAGATTCTGGCGGATTGAGCGGATGAAACCTACTTGAATAGGACAACGTTCATGAAGGCGGTCTCCACAAGTGAAGTGGTACGCTAAGAGCACTGCAAGACACAAAAGTCGCCCTGGTCAACCACTGCACCCAGCCCATCTCCAACTGTCTCGGCTCTTGTCCTGCCATTGGAGCAAGATGGAATCTTGGAAGAGAGAGTGAGGCTGACTATGCGCATCTCTCCCTCACTTTAATCCAATTCACCTGCAAGTCTTGACATCCCCCAACTCCCAACAAAGTCCTGTGGCGATGGGCGAGTGACAAAGCAGCAGGTGTGGATACACTGGGAGCTGTAGCCACGGACCTGCACACAGGCGGCTCAGGTCTAATGGTCGTCTTCCTGCTGATCGAATCAACAGGTGGATTTGGCATCTACCTGAGTGACTGAGCAGCCCTCTTTAGGACCACACTGCTCACCTCTGTAGTTAGAGGAAGGGGCTAGAAAAGGTGCCCTAAACATTGTTGCTTCACAGAACCCTGGCCAGCTTTCTGCGGCTGGAAGGGATCCCATTTCATGCGGTCGAATAACCAAACTTCAAAGAAAACATAAGGTTACACCACTCACTATTGGCACATAGAATGTACGTATGCTTCAAGACAACCCCTAAGCAGATCAACCAGAAAGAAGAACAGCCCTGGTCGCCAGAGGGCTTGCAAGATTTAACATCGATGTCGCGGCCCTATGTGAAACTCATCTAGCCAACGAAAGTCAGCTTACAGAAACAGGAGGCGGTTATACATTCTTCTGGTGTGGACTCAGCAGTTATGAACACTGTGCATCTGAAGTTGGCTTTGCGGTTAAGAATCATCTTGTCTGCAAACTTGCCAGTCTTCCCAAGGGTGTGAATGACAGACTCATGACATTGCATTTCCCACTACTGAGAGGAAAACAAGCAACACTGATCAGCTCCTTGTCTGGATATGATCTGGAAAGGCACACACCTCTATAAAAGGCCACACAGATGACAAAGCATACTGTATCAGATCAAAAGCCATGAAGGAAAAAGAATTGCCTGGAGAGGTAAGAGACAGGATTATTCCAAGGATCTGGGGAAAATTACAACAAATTTCTGCTGCACTGAAGGTTCCCAGGAGCACAGTGGCCTCCATAATTCTCAAATGAAAGATGTTTGGCACAACCAGGACTTTTACAAAAGCTGGTTATCCTGCCAAATTTAGCAATCAGCGGAGAAGGGGTTAAGGAAGAGAGGTGACAAAGAACCCAATGGTCATTCTGATTGAGATTCAGAGATCTTGTGTGGAGATGGGACATAGTTCCAGAAGGACAACCATAACTGCAGCCCTCCACTGATCTGGCAGAGTAGGCTAGATGGAAGTGCAAAACACATGAAAGTCCACTTGTAGTTTGTAACAAAGCACCTGAAGGACTCTCAAACTATGAGTAACAAGATTTTCTGGTCTAATGAAACCAAAATTGAACTGTTTGGCCTCAATTGTAAATGTTATGCCTGGAGAAAACCAGGCACTGCTCATCACCTGCCCAATACCATCACACCAGTGAAGCATGATGATGACAGCAGAGACTGGGAGACTAATCAGGGTTGAGGGAAAGCTGAATGGAGCAAAATACAGAGATATCCTCAATGAAAACCTGTTCTACAGCACTCAGGACCTCAGACTGGGCCAAAGGTTCACCTTCCGACATGACAGTGATCCTAAGCACAAGACCAGGAGTGGCTTAAGGACAACTTTCTGAATGTCCTAGAGTGGCCCTGCTAGAGCCCTAACTTACACCGTATTGAACATCTCTGGAGAGATCTGAAAATGGCTGTCTACCGATGGTCCCCATCTTACTGAGCTTGAGAGAATTTTCAAAGAAGAATTGCAGAAAATCCTCCAATCCAGGCATGCAAAGCTTGCATTATAGCCAAAAATACTTGAGGCTGTAATTGCTGCCGAAGGTGCTTCAACAAAGTACTGGGTAAAGGGTCTGAAAGCTTAGGATATTTAACTTTTTCCTTTTTAATAAATTCACAGGCATTTCTAAAATTCTGTTTTAATGGTGTCAAATTTAAACAATTCTAGCATTAGGCTGCAACATGGCAACATTAAGAAAAATGAAGGGGATCTGAATATTTCATGAATGATATATCTATATTTTGCGCCCCTTACCCAGAAATGCAAAATCACGTATATATACGTGATTTTGCGCAGCCTTTCCGCCATGTAGCAGTAGTTCTGTTATAGGGCGGTCGGTAAGTGGTTAAATATGCAGCATGCTTGCTTTTTTCTTGCACACATCTTCAAAAAGATTCTCTATACAACATGTCACAGCATACAAACTGATTTTTATGCATATGAAAATCATCTTCATTTACTGTCTTTGAAGCTATCCAACAGGGGATAATCTCATACACACTATAAAGTTCCCTGTTTATTAGCCTTGGGAGCAAATGCTTTCCCATCATAAAGACAGCAATTAAAAGGAAAAAGCATCACTTTCATGTTTGATGTTGAAGTAAACTATACACAATTATTAATGAAAAGTGTAAGCTTTATTTTGTCTGTGCTATCACAGATGTTTTGTAATAATAGCTTTTCAAGATCACACAGGAAGCTCTTTAGTAAATTCGGAAATGAATCTGCTAATATATTAAGATATATGTATGTAGTACTGATGTTAAATTATGCAATATTGTCCTCATAACTATGCCATGATTTACCAAAAGGATGGTTTTCTTTTGTAACATCATATTTTACAGTGTGTACAACAATCTGAAATGAACGCAGTGAGAAAAACGTATGGTCTGTCTGGCCATAGACAGAATGAATTACTTTTCTGCAACCAAAGAAAGTGTTGACCGGGGAATCCCACAGAGCCATTGTGTTCTTCTGGTGGGGAGGGTGGGGGATTCTCCTGCCGGGAGAACACAGTGATTGTTGCTAGGGGCTATAACAGCTGCTATCAATAATCTCTTGTAGAGTCCAGCAGGCTGGATCAACTTGGGATCAACTTGGGTAAATTCAGCCTGCCTATACATTGTTTCAAATCTCGTCTGGTTTCACAGGATTTGTACAATCTATGGCTGGCTTTTGTGTATTTTTGCCAAAAAAATGTGATTATCAAGTTATTCTTAGTACAATTAAAAGCTCTGAAAAGGTATGTGAAAGTGTAGCATCTGTCCTTGATAAGGGAATACAATCAGACAAACTACTGTTTTACTGCTAATTCTGGTCAAGAAGAGAAATTGATAATATATACTGTATATACTCGGTTGTGTATTCCTTTTAGAAGTTAGAATACATTTTCCAGTTCATTTTGAACCTTTGCTGCAGAGATATCATATACCAAATTACATTTCTATACACTATAGTTATGCTAAGGTTGAAATAAACATTTAATTAGTCTGATGATTATCTACAGATTTGTATATCTATGCTAAAAAGAAACTGTTCCCAGACTATGGACCCAAGCTTTTCTTTACAAGCAAGCAATCAAGCTTTACAGTACTAAATACAGCCAATCTGCACTCACCCTAATTATCAAATATACCTGCTGTGCTTATATTAAAAATGTATATATTCTAGTTATGTCACTATGTGCCCAGCACTACGTTAATGATACATACCTGAAAACATAAAACTAAACCAACAAATAAAAATGCAAAATATACAAATTAAAACAAACATTCAAAAAAGCCTCTTGATTTCTCTTTTTAAGTGGAAATCCTACACCTGTGAATACTTAGTAATCATTATATATATAAAACAATTTTGATTTAACTCTGTTTTTTGTAGGGTAATGTATACATTTTGTTTCATTCTTTGCTATCTCCCTTCTTAAGATGGTAACTTCTATTATGTGTAATGTTACCCACATTACCTATGTATTGGAGTGCCCACGTGACCATTATTAGAAAACTGTATGAAAGAATACAAGAATACATATTAACCACTTGCCTACTGGGCACTTATACCCTCTTCCTGCCCAGGCCAGCTTTCAGAGCTGTTGCACTTTGAATGACAATTGCGCGGTCATGCAATATTGTACCCGTATGACATTTTTATATTTTTTTTCACACAAATAGAGATTTCTTTTGGTGCTATTTAATCACCACTGGGTGTTTTATTTTCTTCACTATAAACAAAAAAAGAGTAAAAAAAAAAAAAAATCTTTCTTTGTTTCTATTATAAAATTTTGCAAACAGGCAATTTTTCTCTTTCACTGATGTACGTTGATGAGGCTACACTGTAACAGCGTGAGGAAAGTGCAGTCGATAACCGGCAACTGTATTTACCGGGTGATCTGCTGTGTCATTGGACACAGCTGATCACGTGGTAAAAGGCCGCTGTGATTGGCTTTTTACCACATAATGTGATCAGCTGTGTTCGTAGGACACAGCAATCACAGAGATCGCTTGTTGCATGCCACTGGGGGTATGCAGGATGGCGTGTTCTGGGAGGGCATCATATGACGCCATCCCAGAACTGGACAACCATGCTGTAGCTGTCATTCGGCTATAGCACGGTTGACAAGTGGTCAATAACAAAAAAATAATAAAAACTCCTTTTTATGGTGCACGTATAAGCCAGTGTAGAGACACATAATTCATATTGTTTGCTTGAAAATAAACTGTCAGTTCTCTGACTACATCTGACATAATCTCCTGGTTCTGTAAGAGGGCCTCATTGAGTCACAATGTGGGCACTGACTATTATCGTGGTGAAATGTCTAGGGAGAAGTGAACGGGAGCATGGTTTGATATCACAAATAAGTTAGTAGAGGCTGTAAGTATATTGGAAGACCTTTTTTTGGATAAAAAAAATAGTCCAGTAATTATGTCTTATGTGGAGAGAGTAAATTGTATAGTTCCTCTTTGCAGGATGACTAATGCGCCATATGTCTACTAGATGTAGTAAATGGATTACAGCCTTAAACAGCAACTCCACTTTTGTTGAGAAAAAGCAAACAATCCTTTGGGTAACCTAAGTACCTAACCTAACCTATGTACATTGCAAGGTTTTAGGAACATTTGTAGCAGTCCTACCTATTCCTGTTCTTAAGAAAAATGTGCATGTTCCCCTATGTCCTTGGAATACTGATTCTTGAAAGGGGGCATCTGTGTTCAATATAATCAGCTGGTGTACTTGCAGTGTTCTAAAGAGGAACTTTTCAGTGTCTGCATTCCTTTAGAAGTAAATAACCATTAAGGAATATCTCACAATAATTATAATTCCTATTACAGAGGATGACTAAAATTTTACTTGTATCTTAGTGCAGCCTTCTGGGAAAATCAGTTATCCAAACACACAAGCAGGAAATTACATTTCTGGGGAAATTCTGTACACCAACTGTGTACAGAAGGCCTGCAGGTTGCCATATTGAATTTTACAGAAATTTTCAGCAGCTGCATATTGAAAAGGAGAGGTATTTTTTTATAACATCAAATTACAATATGGCTTGTGCAGCAAATGTATATGCTATATTATTTTTAATTTAATATATTTGTTCAAGAAATTGGAGTTATCTTTTAAGCTACATAAGATATGAGAAGGACACATGTGAGGCTCCCTTGGAGACACCTAGAAAAGGGTTGTATGCAAAATTCAAGTGACCTTCCAGGACCAAAAGACCCTCACTATACTCTGGAACTGATTTCATTGAAGAAATGGGAGTTGGGAAATAAGAATTAACTAGTTTGACAGCTGTCTGACCAATTTTCCCTATATAGAAAGTGCCATGGGACCAAGCAAGCAACTGATATGCTGACTGCCTTGGCTTTTGATATAAAAGATAGACAATGGTAGGCAGTAGGGTATGCTTACCAGACACTTTAGGTGTTTTATCTTTTCTTAAATGTGTTTCTTGGAGAAATACATATTGCCTGCTTATCTTCTAAAGGGCAGATAGTAAGTAGGAGTGGTTTTTGGGTTTACTCAAACCTTTGAAAGAATAACACAAGTTTTATTTGGGCCATTTTAAGGCAACTGGGTCAAACAACCCATACCCAAAAAAAGAAATCAGGTGACCTTGTTGCCGTATTCATCTCTCCTTCCTCTCTATACCATGCACTCTCTACCACTCTTTCTGACACTTTTGTCCTCTCTCCTTAAACTCTCTTTCCTTCACCCCTCTTAACCACCCACAATCTATAAATATCACCCTCACTTCTGTCCTCTCCCTATTACTGCACTCACCAACTCCTGCTAATTCTAAACCCACAAGCTAATAAAACCTCCAGGATGAAGGGGCATGTACCTTCATATAAATCACACTCTCATATTACTTCCCTCACACTTCTGCTTCTCCTAACCTCTGGATATATATCCCTAAACCCTGGACCACCATCATTTAACTCTGTCCAATACTGCCATCACCCCACACCCTCTAGGATCAGCTGCAATCCACACAATTTAGTTTCCATGCCTATTCTTCCAAAAACAGCCTCCCTTCTCCTGCGCCCTCTGGAATGCCCACACTGTCTGTAACAACAAAATCAGCCAAGTGTACCCAAGCACAATCACTCACATCTACCAATTAATATGAAAACTAAATATTGCTGCACACACACGTGTTCCCACAAGTGAAAAAATACCTTAATATATATGAATAGTGTCACGTAAACAAAACTCCACCGGTGTTTATCAAATAGTATTAAATACCTTAACAATGTGCTCAACAAATATGCTGAGGACTCTCTTGTAAATAATGCTATGAAAAAAATTATTCATGTGTAGCTATTCAAATGTCCATATTTATCAATTTAAATTGACACTAAAGCTTTGTTTTTTTCTAAAATAACAAACATGTCTATATTTACCTGTTCTGTGCAGTGATTTTGCACAGAGTAACCTCAATCCTCTTATTTTTGGGTCCCCTCTGGGGCTCTTGGCTGCTCCTCCTCAAACAGTGTCCCCAGGGAAAGCCACTGCCCCTGTTGGGCACCTCTGTGTACTCATCCCTGAGCTGCTGCTCTATGCATCCATAAGACACATAGAGCTGCAGCTCAGCCCTGCACCCTCTCTCTCCTCATTGGCTCATTGGCTGTGATTGACAGCAGTGAGAGCCAATGGGCTCTTGTTGCTGTCTCACCCAATGAGGAGGAAGAGTCCTCAGAGAGCAGGGGGCTCAGGTAAGCATTGGGGGGTGCTGGGGCCCTGCACACAGGTTTTTTTACCTTCATGCAAAGAAAGCATGAAGGTAAAAAACCTTGAACCTTTAAAACCACTTTAAATTTGAAATACACAACCACAGTGATAGTGCAATATTAATTGTGTTCAAATGTGAAAGAAAAAAGGAAGGCAAAACACTATATACCGTAAATTTACATACAAACAAACTCCAAACATAAAGTGATCCAAAATATCAGATAATTGTCAGTATGCACTAATAAATAACTTGCAAATTATTGTCCATGTGTACTGAGTTGAACGTGAACCAAAAATGTTTCCGAGATAAAGTGAAGCAAGATAATGATCGAACTTGGATACATTTTTGGTGTTGGGTTTTTTCTGTATGTAAATGTAAGGTATATAGTGTGCACCTACACATTGAGGGATAAGATAAAGACAATTGTTACAATTGAGGCACAATTTAAAGTGGTCTACACAGATAATACTATTGGGACATGTGGATTTGTCATAAATTTTCTTTTGTTTTGCTTTCCTTTTTTTCTTTCACATTTGCACTGACACTGCGGTTGTGTATTTCACATTTAAAGTGGTACACATGGACATTTGAATAGGTACATGTGGATAGTTTGTTTCATAGCATTATTCACCAAAGATACATTAGCATATTTGTTGAGGTATTTAATTCTATTTGATGAACACTAGTGGAGTTCTGTCTGTAACAAACTTACCTCTCTCTACAACCTCTTTGTCACCAACTCCTTCAATTTACTTGCCATCATGGAAACCCGGCACCATAATTTCAACAATACTTCACCTGCCTCCCTCTCCCATGGTGGCCTTCTCTGCACTCACTCCCCCAGACCCAGTGGATGGAAGGGAGGGGGAATCTTTCTATACCCACGTAACACTTTTCAGGTACTTTACCCTACTCTCTCTCTCTTTTACACTCCTCCTTTGAGGCACATTGCATTCATCTATTATCTCCAGTTTATTTAAGAATTGCTGTGATCTACAGACCCCCCCGGTCCGGTATCAACCTTTATTGATGACTTGTCTTCCTGGCTACCCTACTTTCTCTCTCCTGAAATCCCCACAATCATTCTTGGAGACTACAACATCCCTGTTAATGCTAACACTCCTGCTACTTCTAAATGTATTAGTCTAACCTCCTCTTTTGACATGAAGCAATGGATACATGCTTCTACTCACTCTGACGGTAACACCCTTGACCTTGTTTTCTCTTACCTATGCACTCCACGCAACCTCATCAGCAATCCTTTTCCTCTCTCTGATCTCTACTTCCTCTCCCTCCAACTGCCTAATAGTTATTCAGAGAAACCTCCGCCACCTTAACCCTTCACTTCTCTACTTTGCTATTGACCAACTGTATGACAAAATCTCACCCCAGTCCTGCCCTAACCTAACCTCATCTGTCTATAACAGTTCACTGTCATTTGTCCTAGACACAATTGCCCCCCTCACTACACACAGAATCAGGTCCCGACCCCTAACACCTTGGCAAACATGTAATACCAGAAGTCTGAAAAAATATAGCCATGCCCTTAAGTGCCTGTGGTGCAAGACTAGGTCTCAGAAAGATTTCAACCAATATAGATCTGCCCTTCAAAAATACTACTAATACTATACTGTTTCCACGCTGCTAAAAAGACCTATTTTAACCTTCTCATCCAGTCCACATCAATTCTTCTCTACCTTCAACTCTCTACTTCATCCTTCACTGCCTCCACCCACAACATCAATCACTGCCCAGGAGATCGTCAATCACTTAAAATATATGATTTATGCAATTCGTGTTAAGACCTCCGCTGTACAGACATTTCCCCCACTTATCACTTCATGTCACTCATTACTTCCCTCATTCAACCCTGCTACTATAGATGAGGTTGCTAAACTATTTTCTAATGCCCACTTAACCATTTTCCCCCTGGACTCTGTTTCCTCGCAAATGCTATGATCACCCTCTGGTTTTATCCTACAATCTCTAACTCACATCTCTTCCTCTCTTCTGGCATCTTACCCAACTATATAAAACACGCAACAGTCACCCCCATATGTAAAAAGCCCTCACTGACCCCACCAACCTTAATAACCTTAATAACCTACGCCCCATTTCCTTGCTGCCATTTTCTTCCAAACTCCTTGAGCGCCTAGTCTACAACCAACTGCACGACCATCTTACTGAAAATAACCTTCTTAATTCTCTTCAGTCTGCATTTTACTCCCAACATGTCACAGTAACTGCTCTCCTAAAACATACAAACACATTCCCTACCCCAATCTGTTCAACTGTCTCCTACTCTGTCTACATTTAGATGATCCCTAAAAACCTATCTATTCAGACAAGCCTTTCCTGCCCCCACCTAATGTCTGTACTTTATTTTCTCCATGAACTCATCCCCCACAGTTATTACCTTTTGTATCAATTGACCCTTCCTTTTAGTTTGTAAGCTCTAATGTGCAGGGAACTCTGTTTGGTACTTATTAAATGTTATTGTAATAGTACTGTCTGCCCTCACATTGTAAAGTACTGCGCAAACTGTTGGCACTATATAAATCCTGTATAAAATATAATAATAATAGTGTGGGCATGAAGGGAAAGGATGTGGTTAAAACTATATACTGTAAACTACCATGGGGGGAAGGAGGGATAATTACTTTGCTTGTATAAAGAACCAATAAATACTGCTATTTCATCCCATTTGGTTGTGGGTAGCATGAAGGGTCATACTGAGGAGGCATTACCTTGGTTGAAAGTCTGTCATGAGGAAGAGACCTATATATCCATAGGGGTAGGTGACCCAACCCCTGATAGTGGAGAGTTTCCACTGCCAGAAAACAAGGGCATATATATTCACAACAGAGCTGTTATGTCGTTTAGGGAAACATGGAATGCATACTCTTCCAAATATGAACCCTTCTCCCAAGTACTTAGAAATATGTATTATTTCTACTATAGATTCCACACCTGTGAAACCTAGTGTAGGTATGTGCCATAATGAAATTATAGTTTCTGTCAGTTCAGGCACTAGTGGCAGCTGCCCCTATTAAGTGAAAGAACACTCTAGATAGCAAACCATAAATAGATAGGCACTTGCTCAATAAACGATATATACTGTGACATAAATGTGGAATCACAAAATGAAATATAAAGTGCTCTCCCAACACCACGTGTACCAATTATGTAAATACAGGGTATAATAGAGTCCAAAAACTTATAAATGAATGAGAGTCCCATTAGAGGGTGTCACATACTGTAGATCTAGTAAATTCTTCTCCACCACTCATGAGTAATATATTAATTTTCCACTCACTTTAGGTGGTCAAATCAGACTAGATGTATGGATTCCCAACTGCAAGCTCTCATACGATGGATCTCCAAACTCCCCTTCTTTTAGTACCTCTCAAAGAAACATCACAAGAAGCAGCTTCCGAGGGAATAAAGTAAACTAGAGAAAAGAAATCGGGTGGCTTACAATCTCATGGTGCTGAAAGGACAGTTCCAGGATAAAACATAGGGTAATACTGAGCATGCTCACAACTGCAGAATAGACTGTCCCATTGACGAGGCTCCAGTCCTGACTCATCCCAGAGGCTACCACAGGAGATTCACTTAAAATTCCCATGCTGAAGTCACTTCCGGTTCTAAACTTTAAAAAGGTTTCTATAAATAAGACACTATGTGATATGTCTGCTCAAACACTCAGAAATTGCAGCCTGTCCATACAGGCTTAAGATCTGTAGTGTGAGTCTGTAATATTTTTCCATCTTCAGTGTCTGAAGAAATTCAATATTTTTAGTATTCCAGATGTAATGTGCTTGCTCTCTCCCTCAAAATTGTGGCCTATCCAAGAAAGGCTTAAAAGGTGAACTGGAAATATGTGCATTTTTTTCTTTAGACACTCTTTATTTTAATTTCCAGCTGCAATATTCCTGCTCAATCACAAAGAAATTGTGAGCTTAATAGCTGCGGTGCTAATCTGCAAGATTTCCCTATCTAGACTCAGAATCAAAACACTCTTTTTTATTTCTAGATATAATAGTCCCACTCAGTTGCTCAGAAATTGTAGAACGTCTATTCAGGTTTAATAACTATGATGCTAAAATTTTAGCCTCATCAGCCTCTGAATCAAGACACTCATTTTTTATTTACAGGTGTTATATGCCCACTCAGTCACTCTGTGCAAACATGCTTAATATCTGTGGTGCAACATTTATCCTTCTTCTGTCTTCTGTCTCCTAAAAATATGCATTAAGTTATTATTTCCAGTTACAATGTGTTTGCTCTCTTCCTCAAAAATTGCACCCTATCCAAAAAAGGCTTAAGAGGTGCACTGAAAATGTGTACAATTTTTTAGTCTTTGATCCTAAGAAATTTACTTTTTTAAGAGTAAAATATTACTGCTTTCTTCCTATGAAATAGCAGACTTTAAAAAATCTACTGTAAATATGTAAAATATTTTGAATATTCGTCTACAAAAAATAATACACAATATTTGCATGCTCACTCTCCCTGACATAGGAGTGCTGCCCATCAAATCAGTTCTGTTTTTTTGCTTATGGTTCTGGAAATTTCTCTCCAAATTAAATACATACTGTATAACACCTGTCAAGTCCCTTCATCTTCCATTGTGGCCTAGTAAAAATATTTACATTGTTTACAGCCCATCCATGAAATATGTCTGGCTCTTAACTGTGACATAGTAAACTGAATTGTGGGGAGGAGGGAAGGAGAGATTAATGGGTACCTGGTATAGTAACCTCAGTCTGAGGCTTGCTCTGAATAGAGTGAAATAGAGGGATACAGACTTACAGCAGTATTGCTATGGGGCTCATTTACTTTGAAAACTTGGTTAATATCATAAAAAGATGTGTTTTATGAGCAAATTATATCAAAGAGTATTATACATTTGGTGGCCCTATGTTGTCTCTTTTCTCTTTTTGACTTCTTTGAGGGCTTCTTAAAAGTACCAGTTTCCCTTCCCGCGGTGACCCTCTGTTTGTGATCTATTTGGTATAGTTGGGTCTGTTTTCTCCACACTATGTTATTATTTGTGTTTGATTACTCCTCAGTCTATTTGTTCTTGTTATCCCAGTGCCCGTCCAAGGAATTCTTTGCATGCCAACCATACATGTATGCCTTAGCTACCACTGCTATTCTCCTTTAAGTCCTAATAAAGCAGAAATGAGATACACATATATCTACAGAGACTCATTTCCACAGCATATTTTTGCTATACAGTAATTGGTTAGCACTTTGTACACATATATACTAACCATATTATGGTACTGTGGTAAATGAGTTGCAGTTGTCTTTGTACTTACTAGTATGTGTCAACACTTGTTTTTATGACCTGTTGTGGGTGGTAACGTTTTTATGAATTTTTTTGTAATAACGATGTGTGACTATTTTATATGTTGTGTTCTTCTTCGTGTATGTAATGTCTGATTAGTATTGATATTTTCTTGTGGTTGATCTGAGTACACAGATGTGGCAGGCAAGTGAGTAGATATTAATATAAGACACTAAAAACACAAAAAGAAATCCAGTACAAAGAGCTCAAATAGTAGTAAATACAATATTCCAATGCATTCATTGAAAAGATAAATTGCACTCACAAACAAGATTTAGTCTTTACCATGAGCATTCAGGGGTCAGCCAGTCCACACCAGGGCACAGGTATAATGAGGGAAGCCTGGCCAGGCTGGATAGAGATCATGCTACAGCTTGTTTTGGAAAATGCTGACTCCATACTGGGGGGAAAGAGAGACTGGCTGATATCAATGAAAACACACATGTCCCAGATGATGTCATATGCTGGAAATGCAGAGATGCTGATACGGAGAAACACATTTCGGGGAGTTCCCTTTTCATTAGTCTCACTGAGGATTTCCTGTGAATGTATTTAAGGCCAACTGTGCTAGCAGCACTCAGGACATTAACCCCTTTATATCCTTTATGAGATGCCTGTTACTAAGGTTTACCTGTGACCATTTAGTATTAATATAGGGTCATTTTATTTTGTTGATATCTATATTATTGCTTGTATCTGGCTTGATAATTGTACACCATATAGACAACATTATTTGTGATACTTAATAATAGTGCAGCATTTGAACTGAGTCCCAAAGAGATTCTGCATCATGCACAGCGAAAATAGCCCAAGTACATGCCCCCACTTCTGGGCCAATTAAACAGAGAGGCATGCCCAGAAGAAATGGAGCAGGAAAATTGAAATCCTTCACTCTACCCCACCTTGTGGAATGGGCACAGATTCTTACTAGCATAAGGACCATGGAGACCCAGGTGTTCTCTGACCAAATCAAATATGAAGAAGGATTTTCTACCTGGACCTGTTCACTGACTTTTAGAGACTCTGATTCTTTTATGGCTTTGACTTAAAGCGGTGTTAAACCCCAAACCAAACATGTATTATATTGCAGCTTACCTTATCATTAGATGTGATGGCTACATCAGTTTACTTTTCTTTAGCTTTTTCCCTATGTTTTTACCTGGTGATCTGACCAGTATCAAACCTCCTGTATTAGTGAGACTGGAGGAATGGGATAAGAGGCCCAGCAGACAGCACCATTGTCAGTCGGGGGGATAGTATTAAATGTATTAGCAAATGTAGATATACTAACAAATGACAGCCACACTCCAGGTCACACTTCATAATCAGTAGCAGAAGGCTATTTTTTTCCTGTTGGAATAAAGGTTTTGCAGGAATAAATAAAAGCTGGTGATTTTAATCACTCCTGCCAGTATTAGGTGGTTTGTCTCATCCATGTACACTGAAAAAATTCTACCGGAGAGCTGGAGATCGTGTACTTTTGAAAAACAACGGACTTGGAGGTTGTTTCACCAGATGAAAATAGAAGAAAGAAAACCTAAAAAAAAAGAAAACAATACAGCCATCACATCCAAGAATTAGTAAGATGGAATAGAATAAATTGTTTGCTTTTGGGTTTAATACTGCCTTAACAATAACCTGAGTCTGTTACTCTTTAGACCTTCAACCTTTAGAGTGGTTTTCACATCTGCCTCCCTCTTCTCTTCAGGTTTTATGGAATATAACTGTTTTTCTTGGCATGTTGTGATCCCCCAATGTCTCTGATTTGGTGTATTAAGTACCCCAATGTACTGGCCATTGTACTATATGTAACCCCTTTTCTTTCCTGCTCCCTTCCTCCTCCACTCAGTGTGTTACTGTTCTACTTTGTTTAGGCATAATAATTTATATAATGTAAAATCTGAAAACATAAATAAAGACATACAGTATTTGAACTAAAATTAACCTATTCACTGCGGGGCACACATCTAATTTGGGCAGATTGCTATATGTGCTGGAACCTTATCTTCTCCATATTATTTTCAAATATATAGTGATGCAAAGTGGAAAGGTGGTAAACTAGAAAAACAAATATTTAATGAATTATTTTGGATTCCAAGGTTTTTTATTTACCAAATATAAATTGGATGAATGACTACTAAATGATAACCGTAATTCTAAATTTTGCATGCTATATATTGCATCTCCTTATGCAATGTTCCATGTAGTATTAAAATTACTATGTTCGGCAATTTACACTAACAAATAAGCAGTAATTATTTTATTTAAAATATAAATATGATATATTTTGACTATTATAGATAATTGTACACTAATCGAATCCCACTGCTTTTTAATTGGAAAATATTACAGAAGACATAATTCACTCTTTTCTATTATAGCCTTGACATTTCTCTACTGAGTTTTTGAACCAAAGAAAAGCCAAGCATATTAGGTAATAAGACCATTTTCTGTTCTTTTCATTATTAGAAAGAATGAATGATAATCATTCTTTAATAGATATAAAATTACTTTCATTTTACTGCATAGGAAATGTGCATGATGATTATATTAAAAGTGTAAAGATGGAAATGTTTTTGTTTAGTACTCTCATGTTATGTGAATCAATTGATATCATCAAATACCAAGCTATAAGGTCTCTTTATTGGAAATGAGACAGAATGTTTTCATTTAATGCTATCTCAAAGGACAAATATTTAAAGCAAATCACAGACAAAAAAAAAACTAAAATGGGTTCTGCATTAAATATCTTCTTGTTGTATAATATATATACTGTACTTGTATGTATATATAAGACACTGGGGGGGATTTACTAAAACTGGTGTATTCACACACTAGTAAATAGCCCCCACTGCTACATTTGATGCTATGATATGTTCATTACATTAAACTATTTTATAAGGGCATGGCTTGGCGCATGGAGCGATAGGCAGCAACCTTGCACAGCTCCCGGCCCGGACCTCCACTGCAGGCTCCCTCTGTCTCTCACAGGCTCTCCTTTATAAACCCCATGGGGAAAAATCAACACCGGACCCTCAGAGAGCAACGGGGGCAAATCCGGTGGTGACATGAGCCGGTTCCTGACCCGATCCTTGGCCAAAGCCTTGGGCGCCCCGACCAACAAGATGACGCCGGCACCTCTCCCCTCCTTGTTCTCTGTGGATGCAGGGTTCTGTACAGAAAAAGGGCAGGTAAGCCCTTAGGCTCTCTCTCTCTTCTCCTGGGGATCTTGTTCTGCAGCCACAGGGCACACATGGATCTTTCAGCCCCTCTCCAGCATCTCTCTGCTCTGAGGATGGCTGGGATCTGCAGTCCCACATGCGGTCCCTGCACACCTACACTAAATCCCCTCCTACAAAGGCAGATTTTGAGCTTTATGTGAAACGTATTGAAAGCACATACAAACAAGAGATTTCTGATCTTAAACAAGACATTTGTATGCGTATGGAAGGGATTGAAAATAACGCTGACGGTCTGTGTAACGCTTTACAAACCCATGAAGAGACTCTTAACTTCCATACGGTTCTTATACAACAGCTCATGTACCAACAAGATGCCATTGAGAACAGGAACTGCCGTAACAATATCCGGATCAGGGGCATACCAGAATCCATTGACTCTAAAGATTTAGCCGCAGCAGTGAGTTGGAACGCGTAATCACACGATGGACCCCAGGAATCCTGGTCCATCTTTTATCCGTGATACCCTGTGCAGGGTCCACTACTTTAAGGTCAAGGATGCTATTATGCGTGCGGTCAGCATGCAAGACACCATCCTATTCAACAAAGTGCCCGTGATGCTCCTCCCTGACCTTTCCCGCCAGACTCTGGCTATGCGCAGGGCTCTGCGCCCTCTCGCTCAGATGTTGCAGGGAGGCATATCCACTAACAGTGGCGGTTCCCGTTTCAACTTCACACCTCACAGAACGGTAAATCTGCTCAATTCCCCACCTTTGGGGACTTGCCTACATTTCGCGGTGTGTTCGAGCTACTTCAGGTGTCCCTCCCAGACTGGCCCTTCCAACTCCTGACCCCTGGCCTTCCATTTCCCTCTTCCTGGCAGTGGTCTGATCGCAAGAAGAAGACATGTTCCACATCCTCCTCCCAAAAGATCCCAGAGGGATGATCCCCTATCTGCGTGAATTGGGAGGTTTCTCTCTTTTTCCCTCTTCGGCCCAAGTCTTGAGGGCTTTGGGTCCTTCCTTTATTTGTTTCATCCACACCCTGTCATTGCCGGGTTATGTTTATGTTTATTTGTCGGGGGCGGGTGCTTATTTTCTCATGCCTGTTTGAGGGTTTATTGATTACATTTTGTAGGGGGAGTCATCCTCATCTGAGGGTGACCTTCCTCAAGTTATCATTTGCCTGTGTGAGGCCTGGGTCAGGATCGGATACATGCGCCTCTTACGTTCCCCACCTAGGCCTTCGGTGTACTGCGTAGTATCACACTGTCTGTTATTTTGACAGCTCGCCTGTCTAATAGTTTCTCCTCACTTCTCTCTTTTTTCTGCTCTTCCTTTCTTGGCTTTTTTCCTTTTTTTTTTTATTTCTCTCCTCAGGGGTTGGGGGCGGCTCGATGGAGCTCTATCGGTGACACACTTTTTTCCTGTTTGCTCTCCCACAGACAACTTTGACTCTGACTAAACTTTCCTCTATTAATTGTAGGGGCTTTGAAGAAGCGGAGCCAGATGCTCTACCATTTCCATAAACATGGATTGCAGATCTTGCTCCTTCAGGAGACTCATTTTCACTCTGATGGTATCCCAGTCCTCCACAATCGTCACTATAATCAGTGGTATCATAGTACTAATCCACAGGCTAGTTCTAGGGGGGGTGTTGGTGGCCTTTCATCATACCTTCAGCCTGGAGGTCTTGGACTCCCCAGTTGATTCAACTGGTTGCTACCTCTTCCTTAAATTGAAATACCAAGATTTTGTTTTTACAGTGGCGAACGTTTACGCTTCCAATCAAGATCAATCAAGATCAGACTCCATTTCTTGCGGCAGTCCTCTCTAGGCTGTCCACTTTTGAGGGTCCCTGTTTCATTCTCGGAGGGGACTTTAACGTAGCTCTCTCTCCACACTTGGACACGTCCGCAGGTAAATCTTCTCTCTCTTTATCGGTCTTATCTCAAATTAAGTTGCGTTTGCATGACTTACATTTAGTGGATGTTTGGCGCATCCAACATCATATGGAGCGAGACTATAGTTATTATTCCGCAGCTCATGTGTCATACAGTCATATAGACTACTTCTTTGTTTCACAGTCTTTTCTAGATTGTCCAACTTCATCCTCTCTCGGTCATTTCTTATGGTCAGGCCATGCCCCAATCCATCTTACTATTCAGGACCTACCATTGTCTTTGTGTTGCTTTTCTTGGCGCTTGAACGATACCCTACTCAAAGATTATCTATATATCGTGGAGGTCGTGAAGACTATCCAGGACTTTATTCTGGAACACACATTGGATACTACCGGCCCTCTCACTCAATGGGAGACCCTCAAATGTGTTCTTAGAGGGGTTCTCATTAAACATGGCTCTCACTTAAAAAAAGCTCATACGACAGAGATGCATTGATTATTTTCGCTCATTGCACGTTTAGAATCGTCCCACAAATGTACGTTGGACCCAGTGATCGCGGTGAACCTATCTAACGCTCGTAGAGACTTACTCCAACTTTTAGATTCTTCCTCCCTTGTTGCACAAGACAAAGCACGCAACACTCATTACTCCTTAGCTAACAAATGTGGCCAATACCTGGCGCATGTTCTCCACCCTTGTCCGTCCCGTCGTCCGATCCAAAACATCAAGGCGCCTGACAATGCTAAACTCTACCACAATAAGGGAATCTGTTCTTTGTTATTATTCTCAACTTTATAATCTCTCCTCGGCAAATCCTGATGCTCCTCCTCACTGCCGGCTATGTCCCAATATATTGCGGAGATTGCGTTACCTGTTCTAGATGCCCAAGATGCATTGGATCTAGAGGAGCCCTTCTCGATTATAGAAGTTCTTGTGGCAATTAGGAAACCTGAAAACTGGTAAGTGCCCTGGTCCTGACGGATTCACTCCCTCAATTTTACAAAGCATTCGCCACCCAATTGGCCCCGCTTCTGGCCCAAGCTTTTAATGTTATTGACGATTTGAATGTGCCTTTAACAGCTTTTTTGTCCACCACTATTTCGGTTATCCCTAAGCGGGGTAAAGACCCTTCTCTTTGCGGTAGTTATCGCCCAATTTCTCTACTTAAAATGGACGTTAAGCATTTTTCTAAACTTCTAGAAAACCGCCTTTCCCCTTTTTCTACCAACCTTGATCCACCATGACCAGGTTGGTTTTGTCCCGGGTCGCAAAGCTAGAGATAATACTTCTAAAATGATCCATCTTATCTCTTATATCAAGCAACATGGCTTAAAGGCTTGCCTACTCTCATTTGACGCCGAGAAGGCGTTTGATCGCATTGACTGGCACTTTCTCCATCTTACCTTGGAACAGATTGGTTTGGGTTTGTGGTTCCTGGCTCAGATTATGTTCCTCTACTCTCATTCTTCGGTGTCTGTCCTGGTCAATGGTACGGTTTCTTCACCCTTCCCCATATCGAATAGGACCAGACAAGGATGTCCCCTCTCACCTCTTCTCTTTATTTTAGTAATGGAACATCTTGCAAGAGCCATACGAGCTAACGACTCAATCTTGGGCATCCACACTCCCTCCTCACACCACAAAGTATCCTTATACGCAGATGACCTTCTAGTTTACGTTCAACAGCCACTTCTTTCCCTCCCCAGTCTTTTCCACAAATTTCATAGATTTAGTCCCTTCAGTAACTTTAAACTTAATATCTCTAAAATGGAGGCCCTAAATATTTCTTACTTGCCCATGTACTGGCGAACCTACGCTCTAACTTTTCCTTTCAATGGTGACCAAAGGCTATCACGTACCTGGGGGGTCATGATTTTGGACGATCTTAATGTTCTATATTCCCTTAATTATTTACCCTTACTTTCACATATCCGAAAAGATCTGGCTTCATGGGGCACTTCAGCCCTGCCCTGGTTCGGCCGCATTAACACCCTCAAGATGGATACCTTACCTAAATTACTATACGTTTTTCAGATTGTACCGATCACTGTCCCTAGGAGTATTTTCCTTTGTCTACACTCCCTTTTGATTAGATTTATTTGGCACCATAGGTTTTCAAGGTTAAATCACAGGTTACTTACTTACCCGAAACTAGGTAGTGGAGTGGGTTTACAGGACTTTGCGCTTTATGACAGAGCCATGTTACTAGCCCGGATTCTTGATTTGTTTCCCAGACCCTTCCGTAAAGCCTCTTGATTGAACAAGATCTTTCTCGGGTTGATTGAAAGGATCTAAATAACTTCCATTTTGTATTATGTACGCCATTTTAAGTATTAAGCATTAAGTTAGCTTTTTGTAGAGATATTAGAAGTTTAATGAAACTGTTTTCCCTTGTTCAAGGATGTATCAACAGAAGCTAACACGACCCTGACAATGTCTTTGTCTGGCTGTTTTCCCAGAAAGTTAGCCAAAATAATTTGTACCAAGAAATGTATATGTTATGTTTCATGTAGTTAGCTCATGATGGAAAGTTACAAGTTACAGTTTTGAAACTCGCTCCCCCCCCCCTCCCTTATTATTATCTGTAGTCTATATAATCTTATTAATGTCTAATAAACTTTGAACATCTCTGAACATAAGCTGTCGTGATTTCCGTGTTCAAGGGGTGTTCCCAGAATTCTGCTGATAAACTAGGAATCTCTCCACAGACCGGGGGTCTCTGAGGGGAAAAGAAAATCATTCCTTTCAGCTGGGGGCTCAGCCCGGGATGACCACCCACCTCACTTGGTAAGTAAACCTTTTGTCTTTTTATGACTAAAAGCTCTTTCTTGCCCTGTGTTGAGGGAAGGTCTTGAATCATTCTGTATTGTCTATATAGACCCGTGATAACCTGTAGCTGCTTTTGGTAAAGCAGACTTAACTCTTTGGTAAGAGTTACAAAATAGTGCACTATAAAAAAAAAAGAAAGGGTGTTTTGGTAAACACAGTTCTCTGGTAGAACACACTGTTTTTGGTAAAACAGTGAAGAGATAACTTTTGGGAAGTTATCAAGAGGTTAATAAGTCTGTGGAGCAGATTCTGGTTTATCTGTCTTTTGCTTTTTCTTTCTGTTGCGTAGAAGTATAAGATAATTTGTTGTGTGGAACAAAATAAGATTTTAAGCTAAAATTGTTTTATACACTGTCTAAATATGGGTCAAGGAGGTAGTTACCCACCAGGTCCCCCAGAAAAGGGAGAAAATTGTAAGGATTATGTTGCTAGAGTTTGTGGGACGGACTATTATTTAATAAATCCCTGTGTGGATTGTATGGCAGGCTGGACAGAAGCTATGGGGAGTACAGACCCATTCCCAAGAAAGGGGGAGAAAACTGGTTAAAATGGTCACCGTATTGGGTTGATAATAGCAAGGGAAAGTTCAATTTGATTTTCTCTTTAAAACAAAAGAGGAAGTTGAAATTGGATACATTAAAAATATGCCAGGAAAAGCATCAATCTGAAAAGACATGCAGACCCAAGATTGGACTGAAAACAGTTCAGACACCAACCCCACCCCCCCGTATAATATATATCCTTCATTAAGTGGTTTTAAAAATGCTGCTGATGATGATTTTTTTGATTAGTTTGGGGATGATTACTCCCCAGCCTAATGCCCCTCCAGCCCCTGCTCCTGTCTCTGCAGCTCCAGCTCCTGCCCCTGCCCCTCCAGTCCCTGCCCCTGTCCCTGCGCCACTTCCCGTCCCAGATCTACAACCAATACAGCCAGGCCCCTCCACTAGACCCAAACAGATTATTAGTATAAAATCACCAGAGGAGGGTAGCCAAGTTCAAGGCATCCTTACGGAGAATAATGACAACGAAGGAGAGTTGGAATACGAAGAACAGGCACAGGTAAATATAATAAAATTACAGAAAATGGATGGTCAGTGGAGAAGAAGTGACACCAGTCATAGAAAGGGCAGAGAGATGTGGAGGAATTTAGAATGCAGCTTAGATCCATGGATAAGAAACAAGAGGGAAAAAGAGAAGATGAGGGGGCCGTAGGAGGAAAGGAGTTGGCTATATTGACACTACCTTTTCTCACAGCAGGAGAACTAATTCTAAAAAAAACCATAGAATTAGAAGATATTAATAAGATTGTTAAACATTGTCCCAAGCCTACAGTATCTCCTGGAGGTACACTTGCTTATTTAAAAAAGGCATGTTTAGGAAGAAATTACACACAGGAAGATATGAGATTGATCATTGATGGTATTCTGGGAAATAATCCAGCTTGGGATTGGATAAATGTAAAAAGCATTAGTCACATAGAACCAAGTAATACACAGGCTACTGCCTATAAACTGAAACACCACAGAAGGGAGATAAACTATGTGGGAGGAGCTTGACACAGAATTAAAAAGGGTTTTCAAGAATAAGGCTTCCCTCCCTATTGCTACACCATGTAAACAGATGGTAGAAGAAACTGTTTCTCCTTACAACACACCTATCAATTCTGTTAAGAAGCCGGATGGCTCTTACAGGTTTGTACAAGATCTGAGGGCCATAAATAATTTGGTGGTTCCATTAGCCCCAATAGTGCCTGATGTGCCATCACTCCTCACCTCCATTCCGTCCGATGCAGAATACTTTACAGTGATTGATTTAACAAATGCATTTTTTTCGGTTCCTGTGGACCACCAGACAAGGGCGCTATTTGTATTTATATTCTGAAAATTGCCAGATGAGCTGGTGTAGAATGCCTAGGGCTATGTAGATTCGTTTGCAGTCTACTCACTTGCCCTCCAGACCACACTGAGGTCCTGGACCCCTCCCAATGGTTTGGTCCTCATTATATATGTGGATGACCTATTGATTTGTAGTTCAAGTCAGGAGGCCAGTCAGGAGGATAGTTGGTCTCTGTTAGAATGGTTGTCAGGGAATGGTCACAAAGCATCTAAAAAGAAATTGCAATGGTGCCAAAAACAGGTTGAATACCTTGGTTTATTCTAAGTCATGGTGAGAGGAATGTCAGTCACAAAAGAGCTGCGGCTCTCGTGGGTCTGCCCCGCCCACAAACAAAAAAGGACATGCTAACTTTTCTTGGTATGATTGGTTACTGCCGCCAATGGATACCTGATTGTTCATTCTATGATCACACTCTGAGGTCTGCCACACTTTCAGAATCACCTGACATTCTCACATAGTCAAATGAAATGGTTGATGCCTTTGTGTACCTGAAGAATGCTATGGTAACGGCCCCTGGTCTTGGACTACCTGATTATAAGAAAATGTTTCATCTGTATGCTAGGGAAAATTGTACAACCATGGCGGGGGTCCTGGCTCAGGAACATGGAGGCAAGCTCCGCCCTGTAGCTTTTTTTTCCAAAGTAGTGCCAACTCAGGTTCAGGGCATGCCTGCTTGTCTGAGAGCTGTTGCATCGTGCGCAATTCTGGTGGAGAGGGCTATTTCTTTCACATTGGGACATGAAACTACCCTACACACCACACATCAAGTGTCCTTACTACTGAAAACATACACACTCAACACATGTCAGCACAAAGATTGAGCGGATATGAAGTGATCCTTCTATCTGATCCCAACTTGATTATTAAATATTCTTCAGCAAATTCAGGTCCTGCTCCAATTTTGAATGCCCTATTGGGGCTAAAGGGGGAACAGGATGAAGTGGCACCAGAACACAATTGTATAACCCACATACAGCAAGACACTTCCCCTAGGCCCGACATGTCAGCTGTGGCTCTTGATGGGGCCCCAGATGTGTTTGTTGATGGCTCATGTTCTAGGCCAAATGATAGTACTTCCCATGCAGGATATGCCATTGTGCAACTTCCTGACAAAATACTCGAGGCAAAGCCAATCCCATATCAGTCAGCCCAAGCAGCTGAACTGATTGCCCTTACAAGAGCATGTCAATTATTTGCAGGACAGGATGTCAACATTTACACAGACTCCAAGTACGCCCATGGTGCTGTACATGATTTTGGGGTCATTTGGGAGAGAAGAGGATTCATTGCTGCTGATGGCAAAACCATATCTCACTCTTCTTTGATATCTGATCTACTCAAAGCCATACAGTTACCAAAAACATTAGCCATTCTTCATTGCAGGGCACATACAAATCACAGAGATCATATTGCCAAAGGAAATGCATTAGCAGATAAGGTAGCAAAGGAAGCCGCATTACAACAGGTGGCCAGTGAGCAGATGCCTTTGCTCACTTCAGGCGTCACAACCACCCCACATGACCAGATGTATGCAGATTTACAAAAATTTGCTACAAAAATTGATCTAGCAGACTGGGATGGTTCTGGAGCACAACTAGATTCAGCTTCTGGTCTAGTGTGCTTAGAGGGGAAACCATGCATTCCCATGTCAAGTGCCGCATTGTTCATTGCACAGTACCACTGTCTAGGACACAGAGGATGGAAAACAACATGTGAAACATTATTGCAGGATTTTTACATTACAGGTTTATCTAGGTTGGTGAAAGAATATGTTTCTAGGTGCATTACATGTATAAGGAACAATCCACAGAACCCAAAGAAATCACAACACCAGCATCTAGTGTACCCAACTACACCTTTCACCCATTTACAAATAGATTTTACCCACATGCCAAAAACAGGACAATTAAGGATAAGTTGAGGAAGGCCACTGGAGGAACCTATACCCACTGGAAGAAGATGTTACCTGCAATTCTAGCAGAGGTAAGAATGACACCTAATAAGACTACAGGGTTATCTCCTTTTGAAATATTAATGGGAAGACCGTTCCCCACTCCTTGGGCTAGACAGCCACTTATGTTAGAAAGAGGGGACCTTGACCTGGTACCCCTTTGGACCACCTACTACGGTGATAGCGGTTACCAGAACGGCTGTTCTGGTGGAGAATTCCCAGTCCTGGATCCATGCTAGTCGAGTGAAGAAGGTGAACCAAACACCTGAGAAACATGAGATGGAAAAAGGAGGTGAAGTATGAGAGAAAAATCCTCGAAGAGTGGGTGAAGTAAGTGAAAAAGGCCCTGAAGATGAAATTTTTTACTGCCCCTCATGGTGCTTTGAAACTCTGGGTCCTATTGGGCACACTGACTGTGCTCTTTTTCCTGCCAGTATGGATCCTAACTAACTGTATTTATCACCCTGAGGACTTGGGCCTAATAAAAGGTATCTGTGGTCAAGGACTAGTTTTAAATGAGACCCAGATAACCAAAAGTGAAAGAAAGTCAAAAAGAAAGTTTTGAAGAGAACAATCCTTTTTCAGGAAAAATGTTGATGATGCAGTTTAAATATGCTTATGCTCAAAAGTCAGGTTATGATAAATGTTGGATATGTAGTAAGTTACATCCTAGCACATATGAAATTCCTCTTCTGGCCGCTCCAGTCAAAATATTTTTGTTAATAAAAGGGAATGTAAGTATTGGTTTGACCAATATTACTTCTAATGCCACCATATCTTTTCCAACTCTGGGAGTCACTCAACTCCCCGATTGGTGTTTTAGACTTGGGAATACTTCCCACAAGGGAAAGGGAATGTGCTCCCAGTCCATATTAAACATATCTGATCCTGGAAGGAGGGATGGAACTTCTTCTGTGAAACTCTGGCAAGTAAATGGTAAAACCCTGAATGAAAGTTTAGAAGGGATACAAGATAATGTGGGGAAAACTATGTTTGGAAAACTTCTTTTTTATTTTACACTTGTCCCCCTGAATTTCGCTCTGCAATACAAAAATTGCCGATCTCCTTGGGAAACAATACCTATATCTGTTGTGGTAAGATCTGTTACCCTTGGATACCGAGTAATGTCCAGGGCTGGTGCTATGTAGCCCAATTAGTGCCAATTATGGCAGCTATAGACCAAAAGGAACACCAGGTAAAAGCCAGTACATACCCAAAACACCAACTAACTCTAAATAATTACACAAACATTATTGATGATATACTGGAGAGGAACTCTAAGGACATAGGGTTGCTAAATACTGAGACCAGAGCTATTAGAAAACAGCTGGAGATGCAAGAATTAGCTATTGAAAGTATGAGTGCTGCTCTGACAGGTTTGTGTGAGATGACAGAGGATTATGAAGGTTGTACTTGGATATATAATACCACAATGACTGTTCCAGATTATTATGAAATAATAAAGCAACACAGGGAACAGGTAGATGGTTTTATGGAAGAAGCTAGAGCTATAGGAAAAAATGGATGGACTCCTTTTGATTGGTTAGGATCAGGATTTGGTTCCATCTTTTCATGGATGAAAGGTATCGCTGTAAGCATAGTCATGATATTGTTTTTTGTTTTATCTTTATATCTATGTTTTAAATGCTCATTATATTGCATTGCTAGAGCTACAAAGCTGCAAAATACAAATGAAGGTTATCTGGCTATGTAAAGAATTGAGATCATGTTCATGATCTTAGAGGGGATTGAAAGGATCTAGATAACTTCCATTTTGTATTATGTACGCCATTTTAAGTATTAAGCATTAAGTTAGCTTTTTGTAGAGATATTAGAAGTTTAATGAAACTGTTTTCCCTTGTTCAAGGATGTATCAACAGAAGCTAACACGACCCTGACAATGTCTTTGTCTGGCTGTTTTCCCAGAAAGTTAGCCAAAATAATTTGTACCAAGAAATGTATATGTTATGTTTCATGTAGTTAGCTCATGATGGAAAGTTACAAGTTACAGTTTTGAAACTCGCTCCCCCCCTCTCCCTTATTATTATCTGTAGTCTATATAATCTTATTAATGTCTAATAAACTTTGAACATCTCTGAACATAAGCTGTCGTGATTTCCGTGTTCAAGGGGTGTTCCCAGAATTCTGCTGATAAACCAGGAATCTCTCCACAGACCGGGGGTCTCTGAGGGGAAAAGAAAATCATTCCTTTGATCTTCGGGCATTACCATGGGAGTATGACCGCAACTATCGGCGTTTTTCCGACCTGTCCCCTTTGACTTTAGCTGTAATGCATTTGTGGTATAAACAGGCCATTATTGCTCTCTTATCCTCTGATCTCTCTCCCTTATCAACCCTATTTGATAACCCTGTCCTTGCTAAGGGGTTGGGCTCTTCTTCTATTGGACCCTTTAAACGCACCTCTTGGTCCATAGCTCAAAACTTTATCTGCCTCCAATTGGGCCTTCCGCTCCTTGAAGGTGTGCCTAGGGATTGGTTGGCCACTATACACCTATCCTCATTTTGAAAGCACTTACACTCTTCCTCCAACACTCATCATCCACTTTCTGAGATTGAACGGCTGTGCTCCCTCTCTGAACCACTGAGACACGTCCTAGCTTCCCTCTATAAAGTGCTCCACAATGCTCTTCATTCTGAACTCCCTCCCTACACTAAGGCATGGGCTCGAGACCTAGGTAGAGACATATTGGCTGAGGAATGGTCCACGTCATTCTACTTTACTAATAAATAGTCTATTTCTTGCTATTCACAAGAAAAGAACTTTAATCTTCTTTCTTGATGGTACAGGGAACCCGTCTCCCTACACGAAATGTTTCATTCCAGACCTGATCTTTGTTGGCGCTGTAATAAAGCTGTTGGTACACAGCTCCACATTTGGTGGATTTGTGATCAAATACAACCCTTCTGGCAACAAGTCTTTGCTGTACATAACAGGATCTATAGTGAGCCCTTGGCCCCTTCGCTGGAAATTGCTCTTCTCTCTATATTACCGTGCTCACTGGCAGCGCAGAAGAAAAGTTTGTTGCGTTTCTTTCTGTCTAAAGGCCTGCCATCTGATACCCCTCTTTTGGAAAACGACCACTCCTCCTCCCTTTCCGATGCGTATGAAGGAAATGCTGGCATTTACCAATGATACCTGTGATAAACATAAGTTGCTGTGGTCGGTCTGGCTCCGTTTCTCCTCCTCTTCAACTCTCCGAGATATGTGTTGCCCTGTTGCACCCTAGTGGAGTTGCTCATTTTCATTTTGGCTTGTCCGCCGGTTGGGCCCTGAGTTCTGTGCCTGAATGCGGATGTGCGGAGTTCTCTCATATTGTTCTATACATCTCACACAGGGATACCCCCCTGAAACTATGTTTTGTTATATCTCCTTAATATGGGGTTTTGATCCTTCCCTCTTTGATCAAAGACACATCTGTGATTTTTTTTGTTTACTTGTACATGTTCTTTTTATTTCTCATGCTCTCTCTGTTAAATTTGTGCAAAATAATAGACAAATTTGCCTACAAACTATTTTATTATAGTTATCATTGACAGTAACATATATTTTTATTCTTTTATTAATAGTAAGAGTATCAATAATATTAACTGTAATATTTAAATTACCAGCAGTGGCACATAAGTTGTAGAAGGCTTTATACTAAAGGTAATGCCACAAAAAAGCCCGATGAGGCATGTCAAAGTGTTGTTGGGTATATTGTAATTAGAGATGAGCGAATTATTCAAAAATTTGATTCGGCTGATTCGCCGAATTTGCGGAATAAATTCGATTCGATGCGAATTTATTCGCTGCGAATTTAACTTATAAAAGGGGTTTCTAGGCTTCAGAGAGCCTTTATATTAGTGCAGAACACTGTACCTTTAATTTAAATGCCCTTGGAGTCTGCTGGGGAAGAGAAATAATACTGACAGTCAGTATGACATGCAGATGAGTGCCGTCGATCTTAGAATCACCGCACACTTCACTCATTTGGGCAGTCACGGGGCACGACGAAGAAGATGAAGAAGAAGAAGAAGATGAAGAAGAAGATGATGAAGAAGATGATGAAGAAGAAGATGATGAAGAAGAAGAAGATGAAGAAGAAGAAGATGAAGAAGATGAAGAAGAAGAAGATGAAGAAGATGATGATGAAGAAGATGATGATGAAGAAGATGATGAAGAAGAAGAAGATGAAGAAGAAGAAGAAGATGAAGAAGAAGAAGAAGATGATGAAGAAGAAGAAGATGATGAAGAAGAAGAAGATGATGAAGAAGAAGAAGAAGAAGAAGAAGAAGATGATGAGGAAGAAGAAGAAGAAGATGAAGAAGAAGATGAAGAAGAAGAAGAAGAAGATGAGGAAGAAGAAGATGAGGAAGAAGAAGAAGAAGAGGATGAGGATGAAGAAGAAGAAGATGAAGAAGAAGAAGAAGATGAAGAAGAAGATGAAGAAGATGATGATGAAGAAGATGATGATGAAGAAGAAGAAGATGAAGAAGAAGATGATGAAGAAAAAAATGATGAAGAAGAAGATGATGAAGAAGAAGAAGATGAAGAAGATGATGATGAATAAGATGATGATGAAGAAGATGATGATGAAGAAGAAGATGAAGAAGAAGAAGAAGATGAAGAAGATGAAGAAGATGAAGAAGATGAAGAAGAAGAAGAAGATGAAGAAGAAGAAGAAGATGAAGAAGAAGAAGAGGTTGAGGATGAAGAAGAAGAAGAAGAAGATGAGGAAGAAGAAGAAGAAGAAGAGGATGAAGAAGAAGAAGAAGATGAGGATGAAGAAGAAGAAGAAGAAGAAGAAGAAGAAGAAGAAGATGAAGAAGAAGAAGAAGAAGAAGATGAAGAAGAAGAAGAAGATGAAGAAGATGAGGAAGAAGAAGAAGAGGATGAGGATGAAGAAGAAGAAGAAGAAGAAGAAGAAGATGAGGATGATGAAGAAGAAGAAGAAGATGAAGAAGATGATGAAGAAGATGATGAAGAAGAAGATGAAGAAGAAGAAGATGAAGAAGAAGAAGAAGAAGAAGAAGAAGAAGAAGATGAGGATGAAGAAGAAGAAGAAGAAGAAGAGAATGAGGATGAAGAAGAGGATGAGGATGAAGAAGAAGAAGAAGATGAGGATGAAGAGGAAGAAGAAGAAGAAGATGAGGATGAAGAAGAAGAAGAAGAAGAAGAGAATGAGGATGAAGAAGAGGATGAGGATGAAGAAGAAGAAGAAGAAGAAGAGGATGAAGAAGAAGAAGAAGAGGATGAGGACGAAGAAGAAGATGAGGATGAGGATGAAGAATAAGAAGAAGAAGAAGAAGATGAAGATGAGGATGAAGAAGAAGAAGAAGAAGTAGGATGAAAATAAGAAGAATTCCAGTACAGCAAAAAGTGTATCTGCAGAGAGCTCCGCTATTTCTGACAGTTCTCTGACAGTTCCTTCACATTTACAGCGGTTGAAACATTGTATCTATTTGTTTCCGAATAAAAACATCTGTATCCTAAATGGAAACAAATAGATACAATGTTTCAACCGCTGTAAATGTGAAGGAACTGTCAGAGAACTGTCAGAAATAGCGGAGCTCTCTGCAGGGACACTTTTTGCCGGCTGTAGAAGGGATGAAAATCGGCCGATCGGGAAAAATTTGATTTGTGCATCCGAAGTTTGCTAATTTTCGGATTCGGTGCGAATCAAATTTTTCCTAATATTCGAAACGAATTCCACTTCGCCAAGTTCGATTCGCTCATCTCTAATTGTAATCAGGCTTTTTTGTGGCATTGGAGCAGTAAATGTTTTTTTCTGGCAACTCGACCATGCAGCTTGGTTTTTATGCAAGTATTATCATATTGTTAAAAAAGAAATCACACTCTTTTTCCAGAACAGCCTGTATTTATCCTGGGGGTACCTGTGTTTTTTTTTCTTGCATCCTGAACAATTCTTCTGGCAGTTGTGGCCACAGTCTTTCTTGGTCTACCTGACCTTGGCTTGATATAAAGAGATCCCTGAATTTTCCACTTCTTTATAGGCAGTTGAACAGTACTGACTGGCATATTCAAGGCTTTGGATATCTTTCTATGTCCTTCTTTATCTTTATAAAGTTCCATTACCTACACAGATCTTTTGACGGTTCTTTTCTGCTCCCCATGGCTCAGTATTTAGGCTGCTCAGTGCATCCACATAAGATCTAACAAACTCTTTGGCTATTTATACACATACACTAATTGCAATTTTAAAAACAACATATGTGGGAAATTAACCTTTAATTGCCATTTTAACCTGTGTGTGTCACCTTGTGTGTTTGTGCTATGGCCAAGCGTTCCAGGGTATGTAAACTTTTGATCAGGGCTATTTGGGTGATTTCTGTTATCGTTATGATTTAAAAAGGAGCCAAACAACTCTGTGATAATAAATGGCTTATATGATCATTATCCTTAATCACTTCAATACTTTTACCCCCTTCCTGCCCAGGGCAATTTTCAGCTTTCAGCGCTCTCACACTTTGAATGACAATTGTGCGGTCATGCAATGCTGTACCCAAACTAAATGTTTATCATTTTGTTCACACAACTAGAGCTCTCTAGTATTTAATCACCACTGGGGGGTTTATGTTTTGCTAAAATTAATGAAAAATTAAAAAAACATTTTCTTTGTTTCTGTTATAAAATGTTGCAAATATATAATTGTTCTTCATAAATTTAGGCCAAGATGTATTCTGCTACATTTCTTTGATGTAAATAACCCAAATCAGTATTACTATTTAGTTTGTATGAAAGTTATAGCGTTCACAAACTATGGTATATATCTTAAAATCAATCAATCCTGAAGTACTGACAGTTATTCTATATTCTTGAGACCCCAAAATATCAAGACAGTACAGATATCCCCAAAATTACCCATTTTTGCAAAGTAGACAATCTAAGGTATTTAGTAAGAGGTATGGCAAGTTTTTTGTGTTGTAATATTTTTGTCATAATGTTTTGGAAAATGAAGAAATTAAAAAAAAATTGTTTTCACATTTTTTGTTTATATACTTTCACCAGTGCAGTATAGCATCATCATATAACTGCTGTGGCAGTGGTCAGGGACACTGATTGGTTACAGTATTGAAAAAAAAAATTATATATATATATACACACACACACACACAGTTAGGTCCATATGTACTTGGACACAGGCACAATTTTAGGCTTTTTCAGGTATTTACCAAAACATATTCAAGCTATAGTTATATTATGGATATGGACTGAAAGTGCATACTCTCAGGTTTAATTTGAGGGTATGTACATCCAAATTGGAGGTAGCGTTTAGGAATTACAGCTCTTAAGAGTAGCCTTTTTCAAAAGGCCAAGACCAAAAGTAATTGGACAAATTAATATAATCATAAATAAAATGTTAATTTGTAATATTTTGTTGAGAATCCTTTACTGGCAATGACTGCCTGAAGTCTGGAACCCATGGACATGACCAAAGATTGAGTTTCTTCCTTTCTGATGCTTTGCTAGGCTCTAACTGCAGCTGTCTTCAGTTATTCTTTGTTTGTGGGTCTTTCTGCCTTTAGTTTTGCCTTCAGCAAGCTCAATGGGGTTGAGATCAGGTGATTGACTCGGCCATTGCAGAATATTCCACTTTTTTCCTTCCAAAGCTCCTGGGTTGCTTATGCAATGTGTTTTGGATCATTGTCCATGTGTACTGTGAAGAGCTGTCCAATCAACTATGCTGCATTTTGCTGAATCTGGGCTGACAGTATACCTCTAAACACTGAAAAATTTATCCAGCTGCTTCTGTCTTCTGTCACATCATCAATAAACAACAATGACCCAGTGCTACTGGAAGCCATGCGCCCATGCCATCACACTGCCTCCACCATGTCTTACAGATGACATTGTGTGCTTTGGATCATGAGCTTTTCCAAGCCTTCTCCACGCTTTTTTCTTCCTGTCATTCTGGTACAAATTATACTTAGTTTCATCTGTCCAAAGAATGATTTTCCATAACTGGTCTGGCTTTTTAAATTTTTTTTTGGCAAAGCCTAATCTGGCTTTTCTATTCTTCAGGCTTATGAATGGTTTGCACCTTGCGGTGAACCCTCTGTATTTGCTCTCGTGAAGTCTTCTCTTGATTGTAGACTTTGACAATGATACGCCCACCTCCTGGAGAGTGTCCTTCACTTGTCTGGATGTTGTGAATGGGTTTTTCTTTACCATAGCGAGTATTCTGCGATCATCCACCACTGTTGTCTTCCGTGGAAGTCCATGCCTTTTTATGTTGCTGAGCTCACCCGTGCTTTCTTCTTTCCTCAGAATGTACCAAACTGTTGATTTGGCCACTCCTATCCATGCTGCTATCTCTATGATGGATTTGTTTTGTTTTTGAATCCTTACAATGGCCTGATTCACTTGCATGGACAGCTCCTTTTAACGCAGAATGTAGGTTCACAGCAATAGATTCCAAGTGCAAATACCACACTTATAAACAACTCCAGACATTTTACCTGCTTAATTGATGAAGAAATAATTAAGCAGTAGCCCACACATGACACACCTTTTGATTCAACTGTCTAATTACTTTTGGTCCCTTGGTAAAGGGGGGAAGGCTACTCTTAACAGCTGTAATTCTTAAACCCTTCCTACAATTTCGGTGTACATACCCTCAAATAAAACCTGTGAGCGCTCACTTTCAGCCCATATCCATTATATAACTATAATTTGAACTAAAATTATGCCTGTGTGCAAATATATATGGACCTAACTGTATATATACAGTATGTATATATATATATATATATATATATATATATTTATTTTTTTTTAAGGGTTTTTTTAAGGGTTTCTTTTCCATAACACACCAGTGATGTGTGACTCGAGTAGTATAATGTTACCACAGTAAAGTTTTACTACTCTGGGGATGTGATCAGTATTTTTTTTTTACACATTATGATTGCTTATAGCAAAGAATTTATTTGCTATAAGCAAGCAATTAACTGAAGGAAATCGATTTATGTAATAACACCTGGTCATATGAAGCGTGTGAGTTACATAGATAGTCTGGCTGAAAAAAGACAAAAGTCCATCCAGTTCAACCATAGGAAAAAAAAAAAGTTATAATCCTATACCCACAGTTGATCCAAATGAAAGCAAACAAATCTTAGTAAAGCATGATCCAATTTGCTCCTGCTAGGAAAAAAAAATTCCTTCCTGATCCCCGAGAGGCAATTAGATATTCCCTGGATCAACTTTACCTATAAATGTTAGTATCCAGTTATATTCTGTGTATCTAAGAAAGAATCCAGGCCTTTTTTGAAGCACTCCATTGAGCTGGCCAGAACCAACTCTTGAGGGAGTATATTCCACATTTTCACAGCTTTCTCTGTAAAGAAACCTTTGCTTGTTTGGAGATTAAATGTATTTTCCTCCAGACGTAAAGATTGGCCCCTTGTCCTCTGTGAAAAAGTAGTAAGCATATGGACCCAAACAAATACAAGGATATACAATGATATCCAAGTCATGCCCAAAAACAATGTATGCTCCAGCACCTATAGGGAGAAGTCCAGTCCCAAACTGAGGCATTGTAGCCCCAAAGAGACCATTGCTAGTGCATTCCAAACAGGTCAACTCCAGGCAGAGTGAGAAAGAGTTGAAATGAGAGCAACAGGAAAACTATTAATAAAATGCCACGCTATAAGGTCACATTAATATTCAATGAATGACAGTTCCATTAAATTACCACAAGTTCCTCTTTATCATCAAACTCTATTCATAATTCCTCTGTTTAGTGCATAAATGTAGGTTCTTAATATCCTCCAATGAAAATCAGAATATCCTCCAATTTAAATCAGAATAATTGCTAACTGACCACAGCTATATGCTGACCTGATAAAAAGTGCAGCATGAGAATATCAGACAATCATCACAAGGTCATCCATTCGCTCATGTGGCTCCTGGGGAACTACTCCATTCATTTCTTTATAGCGACTTAAGGTTTGTATCAATGTGACACCAAAACAAATATAAAACTATATAGTGTAGTACTCTTGATTGAAATGAAATAACTCAAACACCCGCGCATAAGTGACACTCAGGGATGAAATTTGTTTAAAACTGCACCATCCACATAGAATGCGCACTCACTGCCAATATGTGCTGCTTATAAGATATGCAGCAAACAGTGTATCAAAGCAAATAAAGTTCAGGCATCAATCTTCTCCTCTGCCAGCTTTACTATTCTCTTACAACATATCCATGTGGACACGGTTTTGGTCTTGCAGTTAAACACCACCACAAGGCAACCAGGTGGTTGGTGACAGGTCTGATCTTGGACAGACTGGCAGCAGGCAGTTGCAGGTACAGGGTACAGCAACAATCCTTGGAAGGCACAGGTAAGCTTCCAGGAGGAGGCAAAGTTAACTTCAATAACTTTTTAGTGGTTCCATCATCCTTTCCACAGACACTGACCACAGGGCTATAAGAAAATGGAGAATTTTGGAGCACAACTATTATGTAAGTAAAGCACAATAACATTGTACATTTTGTCTTTTGTAAGCAGTGAACATAATTTTGCGATGTTTACAGTGAATGTGTATATGAATGCACATTTTTGTAATAACACCTGGTCATATGTAGTGTTTGAGTTCTAACTAAAATGAAACATAAGCATTCTAAACATAAGCTCAAAGTTGAACCTGAGAAAATACAAGGACATACAAGGATGTCCAGGTCATGTCCAGAAACAATGTAAGCATAAACTGAGAATATATCAGGGAAATCTCAGCAAGCTAAGAAACAGCTCCAGCACCAAAGGGGAGAGGTCTAGTCCCAAACTGCGGCATTGCAGTCCCAAAGGGACAGTTCCTAGTGCATTCCAAACAGCTATACTCCAGACAGAGTGAGAAGGAGACTTATTTTTCAATCAGTACAGAATCATATAAGTTGTGGAGTATGATGGCTGGGATTCCCATATTGCTTTATCTTCAACAAACCAAACACATAATTATTCAAAAGAATAAAAAATTATGAATCAGAAATCCTCCTTGTCTTAGCTATGTTTTCGTGAATAATTTGGTATCAGTGGATGCAGTTGGAGTTTCTATGTAATATTTTGGATGCATATTTATTTATCGTCTGTTATATATTTTTAAGTAAATTCAAAGCATTGATTTCATACATTAAAAAGGTAAGCTAGAAAGGTATTTGTTGGTGTCTTGGGTGCCCTGATGGCAAACTGGGGTTTTCTAAGCTTGACAAACCATACAGTGATCATGTCTTGAAAATTCATTAAAAGGGCTTTTACCTGTAATCTACTGTATAACCTTTTACCTGGTTAATTCTGCTGACCTCCAAGTCACTACTGTTTCCTGTAGTTTTTATTTCATATATGTGGTGTAGAGTTTTTTTCAAGGGAAGGGAAACAGGGAAGAATCCCATTATAAGCACAAAGGGGTTGATTTATTAAAGGCAAATAGGCTGCTCACTTTGCAAGTGAGTTTTCCCCTAGCTTAGTGAATGCGTTGAAAATGCAGTTTGTAAAGAATACCTAATTATGTGCAAGGAAAATAAAAGAAACAGTATTTTTGCTAGAACATAATTGGAAGTCAGCAAAGTTTCACATCATGCATTAAGTTAAGTCCCATATATTGCTTGAATTTCAGCCAAGTCCTGCTGATGCTGTGGCTAATCACGCATACACACACACACACGCACACGTGCACTCAGGCATAACAAGGTAAACCAATATCCTATATCTACACATTCAGTGACACTGAAAGGTTTCTCACCATAGACTTTGTCATTTTAAAGTTCTATGACTTATGCACTGTCACAGGCAACAGAAGGTTTCATAAAACTGCCTCTGTCTGGAAAAGCTAGAGGCAAAACCCAGGTCAGATAGCTTAGTTATCAGCTTGCGGTTTCTCTTATTCTGAAAGTACTGCAAGTACTGAAAGTGTGCATCTAACAATATTCACAGCTTCTGTTTCCACCATAGAAAGAAGGCCTGCTGTACATGGAATCAGTGTGTTTTTATCTTTAAAATGGGTGGTTGTTCCCTGCTATTATATGTTTGGATCATAAAGGGGACTTTAAATACACCAGACAGCAGTAAGTTTGTTTAGGTGGAACCCCACATCATGTTCTATGGGTTGGCTATAAAGCTAGACCTTATTTCTCAAGGTGCTTTTAGGTGTGAAGTGAGTGACCCTTTTGATTGATTTGGATAGAACACTTCAGCTCAGTGTGGATACTCTCTATATTTGTAATTCCAAAAGCTTTGTTTATGGTATTTTATTGTACTAAAACAAGCTGCATTGTTTTAAACTGTTTTTATATTAGAAATGCATTGAAAATAAGAACTCATTTTGATTGCTTCAGTATACATATTGCTTTGCAAAGGTTGTATTTGTTCAATTTATTCCAGGAATAAATAAATAAATAAATAAACAGAACAAATATCAAGAGTAGTGCAAATGTTAACTTTGGTGGCATGAATCCAGCAGTCAGTCTTGCCAGTTATGATATCAGACAATGTTAATCAAATTCCATTTGAGTCCTGAAACTCTTCATTATTTGCACACTACTTAGTAATTCTGGAACAGTTTCAAATTCAAACTTCGAAGCATTTTCTAAAATGTATATGTATACATGATGTATTTCTGTGTGATAAAGACAGTAAACAATACAAATGCAATGCGTTTTAGAGTGCTTTGGATTCATTTACACAGAATGTTGTACAATTATTTAAAAAGTCAGCAAATGTAAAAAATACATATTTGGTTCTGTTGCTTTTATATTGAACAACGGAGAAAAAATGTGTCCATGACACATTAGGAGCATTTTTAAATAAATAGAATAATTGTTCCTTCTCATTTATATTTAATTTAATGTATTTTGTAATTGGCTTATTAAGAAGAAAATTAGCATGATTCAACAAGTTTGTAAAATGATGTCTTATAACTTGTCTTATAACTTGTTTATAAATAAAATTGTTGTTTACAAGTTTACATACTGTATATTACGTTGGCGACATTGGTTTTGCAGAGCATTCTGGGTTCTGAAGAGGTCACCACACTACTAGATGGTGAAACTAAGTGAGCATATGTGTGGAGTCATTAGAAATGAGATTTGCTTTCAGGTCCAAAGTAAGTTAAACCTGACTCCAGCTGCTAGAAGGCCAAACATACTTGGCCAGTTTGCATACATGGATCCCCAACTGCTAGAATGCAAACAAAGCAGCAGGGGATCCCGACCATTATTATTATTATTATTATACAGGATTTATGACCATATTTAGTCAATGACATCACCAAGAATCAACATGAATACTCATTGATGACCATAAGGAAACAGAAGGTCATTATCTGTTCATTAAAGGCTGCATTCATAACCAGGAAGTTACCCTCATTAATATTTATCTACCAAACATAATCAGAGCCTATTTCTAGTATTCATGCTGGAGACTTTAACTTTTAAAGAAGGAACACTTATTATCAGGGGAGATTTCAGTGTCATGCTGGATTCCCTTTAGACTCAATGGGCACTACCTCCCACCTAGCTCATCAAAATTTATCTACATACCCATCAATAATTGATTTTCAAAGGACTCACCACAACGAAACCATGGATTATTCTTATTTATCAGGCAGGTATGCTATCCTTAGAAACATATACAGCTGAACTTTTAAACTATCCTGAACTTAGCTGAACTCTTATACTATCCTTAGAAGCATATGCAGCTGAACCAATTAGCTCAACAGTAAAAAATGCCAAATCTGGCAAAGCATAATGCCCCAACTTTAAACTTACCTTGCACCTCATTTAGGTGATGCATTTAATTCCTTACTGAAACATCCCATCCCTCACCTCAGCCTACATTTCAGATATCCCAAAAGGAGAGAAAAGCCCTACATGCTGTTCAAACTACAGACTCGTGTAAATTTTTCAATATTGACTTAAAGTTATTCACCAAAATAGTCACTTTTGCGGAAGCCATCTCAAAAGATGAGTCACCTAGATCAAGTTCATGTCTCCAAAAAAAGCAAGTGCCTGGACCAGATGAGTGATAACCTGATTCACACTGCTGTATCAGTCCCAGCATTTATCCTCTCCACTAGCTCCAAAATAACTGTTTATAGAGCTTAACTCTGGAGGCCAAATGTTAAGGTCCATATATATATATGAATATCTGACTAAGATTGTTATATTTCCTTCCTTCCACCCAGGTCCACATGTAGTACTTCCTAGGTGCCCTGTAATGTTAGCTGATATGCTGTACCTTCAACACAGTTAATGACCCTCAGTAGCACACATAGGGGTTTGCTTTCTCCCGCAGTGGCAGTATGGAGAGTGGGGAAATGAAAAGAAGGTAGGTGTATGCTGCTGGACAAGTCTGTAGTAAAGTGAACCTGTTGCTTTTGCCAGCATGGACAAAGCACAGATTTGCTTTAATACCAAATATAATATAGGACACAGCTTCCCAATCTTTTTCTTTACACCCATTTTTCCTCCTGGTATTTTTACCTAAGGTTTACATACTGATCAATAGAAAAATAATTAAGAAGAATGGATATTCCAAATTTAGAATCTAAAGCTGGTCTTCAAGAAACTAGCAATAAATCTAATCTATGAAGTTTAAGCATAATCTCAATCAGGGGCGGACTGACAACTCATGGGGCCCCCGGGCAATAGGGGATCATGGGCCCCTGTGTCCTTGCCCACACTCAAACCACACCTAAAAAAGCCTATGAAAGGTACCAGGGACATCTCATGGGGCCCCCTACTGACCCTGGGCCCTCGGGCATTGCCCGAGTTTCCCAATGGTCAGTCCGCCCCTGATCTCATTAAACAACATTAGCACCTTCCAAAGCAGTAGGGCTATACTATTGGGAATGTACAGAATTTGAAGAACTTTTGTAGTAAAGGCTTCCTGTAAAAATGTCTTTATCATTAGTACATAACACTCGGGAATTCAAAATGCTGCAAATTGTCTTACACAACACAGTGGTAGATAACTGATACACATTTTCAAATAGAGGAATATATGTGTCATTGTTAGCACCAATTAGAAATATATCAGCCTTAAAGATGAATTTGAGGCACATGTTAAAGACATTTTTAAATAATTACATTAATTATTAAATCATTAATAATATTCAGCTTTAGGTTACTAAACTCATGTTTAAGCTTAACCCAGCCTGTTAGTGGTTGCAATAAACTGGCCATATATGGCCAGTAACCCCCAGAATTCCTAGCTGATTAAATTAAACAAAGATCAGAGATCACAGGCAACATCAATGACCAAATAATCCTGCCAACCAATTATGTTTCCTTGCCACCACAATGACTAGCTGCCTGACAATGATGCCCGGTCACATTACTGCTGCTAAATGAATCCCTGAAGTTGCTGGAATGTAAACAAGCGTGTCAAGGTTTCTATAAGTTAGTGACAGTAGTAAAGTGATGCAACATTTTTGTACACTGGGTCATCAGGCATCAGGTTTTTCTAATTGACACTGACTTTACCTGAGAGGTAAAAAAAACATAGCAGTAGAAAATGTGCACGCAATCAGCAACTACAGGTGAAACTCGAAAAATTAGAATATCGTGCAAAAGTTCATTTATTTCAGTAATGCAACTTAAAAGGTGAAACTAATATATGAGATAGACTCATTACATGCAAAGCAAGATAGTTCAAGCTGTGATTTGTCAAAATTGTGATGATTATGGTTTGCAGCTCATGAAAACCCCAAATCCACAATCTCAGAAAATTAGAATATTACATGCAATCAATAAAACAAAGATTGTACATAGAACAATATCGGACCTCTGAAAAATATAAACATGCATATGTACTCAGTACTTGGTTTGGGCCCCTTTTGCAGCAATGACTGCCTCAATGCAGCATGGCATGGAAGCTATCAGCTTGTGGCACTGCTGAGGTGTTATGGAAGACCAGGATGCTTCAATAGCTGCCTTCAGCTCTTCTGCATTGTTCAGTCTCATGTCTCTCATCTTTCTCTTGGCAATGCCCCATAGATTCTCTATGGGGTTCAGGTCAGGCGAGTTTGCTGGCTAATCAAACACAGTAATCCCACGGTCATTGAACCAGGTTTTGGTGCTTTTGGCAGTGTGGGCAGGTGCCAAGTCCTGCTGGAAAATGAAGTCAGCATCCCCAGAAAGCTCGTCTGCGGAAGGAAGCATGAAGTGCTCCAAAATCTCCTGGTAGATGTCTGCGTTGACCCTGGACTTAATGAAGCACAGTGGACCAACACCAGCAGATGACATGGCTCCCCAAATCAACACAGACTGTGGAAACTTCACACTGGACTTCAAGCATCTTGCAGTGTGTGCCTCTCCATTCTTCCTCCATACTCTGGATCCTTGGTTTCCAAATGAGATGCAAAAGTTGCTCTCATCAGAAAAGAGGACTTTGGACCACTGAGCAACAGACCAGGTCTGTTTTTCTTTAGCCCAGGTAAGACGCTTCTGACATTGTTTGTTGTTCAGGAGCGGCTTTACAAGAGGAATACGACATTTGAAGCCCATGTCCAGGATCTGTCTGTGTGTGGTGGCTCTTGATGCACTGACTCCAGCCTCACTCCACTTCTTGTGAAAGTCCCCAACACTTTTGAATGGCCTTTTCCTGACAATCCTCTCCAGGCTGCGGTCATCCCTGCTGCTTGTGCACCTTTTTCTTCCACACTTTTCCCTTCCACATTACTTTCTATTAATATGCTTTGATACAGCACTTTGGGAACATCCAACTTCTTTTGCAATTACCTTTTGAGGCTTTCCCTCATTATGGAGGGTGTCAATGATGGTTTTCTGCACAACTGTCAGGTCAGTAGTCTTTTCCATGATTGTGATTCCTACTGAACCAGACTGAGAGACCATTTAAAGGCTCAGGAACCCTTTGCAGGTGTTATGGCTTAATTAGCTGATTAGAGTGGGACACTTTGAGCCTAGAATATTGCACCTTTACACAATATTCTAATTTTCTGAGATTGTGGATTTGGGGTTTTCATGAGCTGTAAGCCATAATCATCACAATTATGACAAATCACGGCTTGAACTATCTTGCTTTGCATGTAATGAGTCTATCTCATATATTAGTTTCACCTTATAAGTTGCATTACTGAAATAAATGAACTTTTGGACGATATTCTAATTTTTTGAGTTTCACCTATATATGAAAAAGCATTTACTCCACGAGCTGCTTTTTCTGCACCTCTAATGTAGTAGAATATGCTAAGCACTTTCTTTGCCTTGTAGTCTCCTGGTATGTTCAAGCTATCAATTAATGGAAGCTAGTGACAGGAAAAAGAGTGAGTAGAGTCAGCAGGACCACAGCTGCTGGCATACTGCTCAAATGGAAACCCTGCTTTGCTCTAACTAGTGACATCCTTCCCAGAACTACTTCTGATGCTTTCAATTTGTAAACTCCAATATTTCTTATTGAAAAAAACTGAACCATACCAGAGCTACTCTTAATAGTACTTAATTATATTCTCCTTCCAACCCCTTAACAACTAATTGCCTAGATCCTGTTGGAATCTTCCAATTATATGTGAATGAAGTAAAAATAATATAAAAAAAGAAATATACTGCAAATGGATTTCTTACCAGCTAAATAAAGCTATTTATATTCATACTGAGAGCATCTAAAACCATATACCATAAAGTAGTAAGTTAAACATTATTTCATGAATTCATTTAAAAATTATACCTGAAAAAAACAAATTCACACATAAATAAAGTATCAATTGAAAGCAAACAGTTCTATGGCCACGTTTAGTCCAGAGAGTGCTAATGTATTCATAAAGTTCATAAATCCATTTGGATTGTAAGCAAAATATTGTGACACAATATTGTTATAAGTCCCCTTTAAATCTGTAACAAATGGGAGTGAAGTGCTTGGAAAACAGACTGTGCACAGGTGTCCTCTGCAAGGTGCCCCCCTTAGTGTTAAAGTCTCCTTACCAGATGAAGAGGATCTCTAAATTATAAGAGGTCACTAGCATTTGGCTGTCACACAGCCTTGATAGCATAGATTCTCCAGCAATCCACTAGTTTTGTTCAAAAGCCTATAAAACCTAAGAGGAGCAAAATAACAAGATCCATACTGTAATACTGTATGTAAAAGACCAGTGGGTTTAGTTAAAAGAATAATACTCACATGAGAAAGCAAAGAGACTAGTTTGTAAGTGAATACAGCAGTCATAGGCCCCACCCAGGGCATTTATTCACTACATTGACATTGGTAATGTATACCTGAACTTAGATAGATGACTACAAGGGAAAAGAAGCTGCCAACTCATGTCATTTTAGCTCTCAATCATGGCATATCTTTAAACTGTTACACAAATTTAGAAGAGTGGGTGATGTGTGACATAAGCTTATAATGTTGGGCATAAAATTCCACTATATTAGAAGCACCCCTGCAAATCACCCCTTTTAGGAAAGTAGACACTACAAGGTATTTGCTAAGGGACATGGTGAGTATTTTGCAGATCTCATTTATTGCCACAGGTTTTTGGAAAATGAATACAATGAAAATGTATTTTTTTCTTTTCTTTTTTTTTTTTTCAAAACCCTGTGAGAAAAAAATTATAATTGAAAAATACTCACCATCAAATAACTTGGGGTGTCTACTTTCCAAAAAGGAGTCATTTAGGGGATATTTGTACTATCCTGGCATTTTAGGGCCTCCAAAACTGCAATAGGTAGTGAGGAAGTGACATGAGGAAATATGCCCTTTGAAAGCCTGAAGGTGGTCATTGGATTTTGGGGGCCTGTATATGGCTAGGCTGCCAAAAAGGTTTTCACTTGTGATATCCCTATTCTCAGGAAAAGTAAAAGAATGTGTTTTGGGGTGTTATTCCACATATACCCATGGCATGTGTGAGCAATACATTATTTAAGTGACAACTTTGTGTGAAAAAAAAATATGTAACTTTTAAAAACATTTTTGGCAAAACATAACATCTTTCATGAACAGATGTCTCTCAGCAAATTCCTTGGGGTGTCTACTTTCCAAAAAGGGGTCATGGGGGGGGGGGGTGGGGGGGTGTGGACTGCCCTGCCATTTTTGCACCTCTGAGAAAGTCAGAAAGTAAAAGCTGCGTAAATTCCAACATATATACCATACTGTAGTTTGTAGACGCTATACCTTTCACACAAACCAATAAATATACAGTATTGGGATTTTTTTTACTAAAGACATTTATCAACATACATTTTGGCCTACATTTATTACTAAATTTGAGTTTATTGGATATTGTTTTTTTTTTAAATTCTAAATTTTCTGACTTTTTTAATTTATATCACAAAAAATAAAAATCCCAGTGGTGATCAAATACCACCAAAGGAAATCTCTATTTGTGACAAAAGGACATACATTTTGTTTGGGTACAGCATTGCATGACTGTGCAATTACTAGTTGAATAGCAAAAAATGGCCTTGTCAGGAAGGAGGGTAAATCTTTTGGAGGGCTAGTGATTAAGTACACAGGATCCCTCCCATAGTGTAGATTTGCTATATACACTGCTCAAAAAAATTAAAGGAACACTTTTTATTCAGAGTATAGCAATAAGTCAATTAAACTCCTGGGATATTGATCTGGTCAGTTAAGTAGCAGAGAGGGTTGTTAATCAGTTTCAGCTGCTTTGGTGTTAATGAAATTAACAATAGGTGCACCGGATGGGTAACAATGAGATGGCCCCCCAAAACAGGAATGGTTTTACTGGTAGCATGAGGTGATACCTGGACCCTACAGAGGTTGCACAGGCAGTCCAACTCCTCCAGGATGGCATATCAACATGTGCCATTGCCAGAAGGTTTTCTGTGTCTCCCAGCACAGTCTTAAGAGCATGGAGGAGATTTCAGGAGACAGACAGTTACTCTAGGATAGCTGAATAGGGCCTCAGAAGGTCCTTAACCCATCAGCAGGACCGGTATCTGCTCTTTTGTGCAAGGAGGAACAGGTGCATCTGGGTTTTCAATAACCCTTCCTTGGTGCTGGGACTATAGCACATGTGGCGTCACCCCGGACAACCATCACATTCTCTTCTATTTTTTTCTTTGGTAGTGGTGAGACTCTCTCCTTTTATTGTTTTTGTTTTATCATGTGTATTGGTTTGTGTTTTTACTGCAATTCAAGATTTATACATTTTTCTTATTACAAGCCGCAGTTTGACCTCTTTTGGACCCACTTGACTTAGGCATCTTGTGCCTCTGTCATTGTTTTCCCTTCTTTTTCCTTTCCTATTGCACCAACAGGGGAAGAAGTAAAGGGAAATCTTTAAACTGAGACACAAATAGCAAAAAAAAAACTGTCAAGGGTTTTAACAAATTCAACACCATAAAAAAACGTTTTGTCTATGCATATAAGATAAGAAAAAAAATATAAAAAACAATAAGTATATAAGCAGACTACATATTGAGATCAAGTGTTAAGAATGCAATGACAGCAATATTTGCGAAGTACTAATCATTACCAGCATTACTATATACATGTATTCTATGTTACATAGCATTGATGTGATATAAAAGCACAAAAACAAATATGTTATAATCGCAATTGTTATAAATTACCTGTTCAGCATTAAACAAAAAGACAACACTAGCAGTATAAATAGTACTCTTCTAAATTAAATAGAACATGTATCATTCTGTCAAATCAAAATGACCACTGCAATTAGTCTTCATTTTCAGCATAATTGAAACAGAAATGTTAAGTGCAAATAATGTATTTTTCATAATAAGTCTCTCAAAGTTAATCTGTATCAAGACTCATAAGAAATCATTTCAGGAATACTGTCTTTCCCAAGTTCAGTGATTGCTTTTAAATTGGGTGTAAATTAAGCATCCATACTAGCAATGCAGTTTCTAGAACCTTCAATTAAAAATCATAATGCGTAGATTTGCCATCATACTTTAAATGTAAATTATAGAGTGTACTAGGTGCAAGACTAGCATGATGACAGTTTTAACGATTTCTGTTCATTTGACCATAGAACATTAGATTAATAAAATTTGAACAAATGGATTCACTCAGTTATTGGTAAATTACATTTCCTATTTGAAAAGTTTGCAGGTCTGCTAAAGCATCAACAAAAATGCAATTTAAACTTATAGGATTTTTAAGTTCATGTGATTAGTTGAAGCTTGGGAAAAGCAAAGCAAATATAATTTACTTGGGTTTAGTACTGTATAAGTGATTTATTTTCAGTCGGTGCACTTATTTATATTACTCTTAGTTTATGTATACATTAAATACACTGTAATTTAATCATCTGTCACTTGAGTTTTAATGTATATATTTAAATATCACTGAAAGCTACTATTGGGATCATGTAAAAATGAAAAAGTAAACAAAAACTTTCCTTTGTCAACTGTTTGCCTTTTTTTCTATAGTAATGTTCCTTTAAAGGGTTTTTCACAGGTTAGAAATGTTTTTTTCTTTCCTCTAGAACAACCACATATTGAGTTTTGCTTTTCATTTATGTTTATTTAGCTCACCAGATTTACTATGTAACTATATAATATGTTAAAATCAGCCATTCAAGGCTAAGTAACATATTTTCTTTAATGCATACCTGTGACAAAGTTGAGAGTTGGCAGCTCTTGCCATAATGTGAAGGTATGCACAGTATACTTGCATATTATGGCAGATTTACCTCTAGGTTTGCCCTTCCCAAGGACTGAAAGCTCCACAATTACAATCATCATTCCATCTGCCATCACTGCCATCTTCTCCACCTCCTCTTCCAGCCCAGCATCTTCTCTCTTTAGTCATTGGGCAGCCACTGGTGATGTTACTCCTGTGCATGCATCCAAGAATTCCATCATCCTTATACCTGGCTTCATTCTCAACATATTGCACATGAAAGGAGTAAGCCAGCAGCATACAATTTGTTGTAAGTGTAACTCTAGACAGTTTAAACCAAAAATGCTAGAATATATTATTTTGTTTTATTTTAAAGTGTTACTAAACCCACAACAGTAAAATCAGTCTGTATATGCAGTACAGTATGCTTGTTCTACTCACTGTGGAACCTAAGCGGTTAATCATCTGCATTGTGTAAAAGTCTGTTTGATCCTTTCTTCTTTGTTCCTCCCCTTTTTCAAGTGACCACCACTTATCTCCAGACTGAACCGTATGCATGCACATGCTCAGTTTGGTGTTCATTGCTAGAGAGGTTTTTTTTATCTTGGGAGAGTGCATGTGATTAGCACAGGGCCAATCAGCACTGTCCAGACAGAGGTAAGGGCATTTGTATACTCCTAGAGCAGAAAGAAAACTCCTCCTATAAGCTTTAGCTAGTGCTGGGCTGGACATAGATAGATGTCACAAGACTGCTCTTACTGCTAATGAGAAAAGGTATTTTGCCATTTATATACTAAAATAATTGCATTTCCATATTCTGTGTACTGTGGGAGACCAGATATAGTGAATGCAGGGTTCTGGGTTTAGTAACACTTTAATGGTTTAGTTTTTCTTCCTACCAAATACTTACCTTACCTTCTCTCCTTCAATCCTCCATTCAGGATGAGGAGCCAAAGAAAATACACCTGTGTATTCCTGGTATGGAGAAACATGCCCCCCACTTCATGAAAAAGTGTTGGACCAGTCAGCACTGTCATAAATGTAATTCATTGCTATGTGCAGACAACTAGCTACTACTCCAGCTTAACTTATAAAAAACTTTCCTCTGCTCTTCATAGCTGAACCAAGCAGTTAAGTTGCATAGATCGAGTCAGAAAGAGATAAAGTATATTTCCACTTTTGTAGTCAAATTTTAGAAAACCCCAATACTGTATATGTTTGTGTTCCCATTCATACAGCATATCTAAAGAAATAATAATAATAAAAAAAAAATAATATATATATATATAACAATATATATATTTTTTTCATTTTAACTGTTAGATATTTCTAAGGAGAAGACCTTGTGACAGGCTGTAAGCATTTCTGAACAATTTCATGATGAGTCTGTCCCGGTAGAAAAGCTAAGCACAGGCTAAGTTTTCTTTTCATTGATAAACAGTGCAGAAGGCAAGCTTGTAAATGTTTAATACTTTTTTAGGATAGAAGTTGGTCAATCCAATTTACCACTGATAATGAGATCTGCCAGCACAGTACCGGCAGTGTTAATTATAGCATACCCAGCTCCCAAATCCCTTTTTTGAAACAAAGAGAACAAAGTTTTTTTTTTTGGAGTTTTTCCGTGATGGAGCTATCAGAAAAGAACATTTAAAAAAATAAACCGCAAATTCGTTTTTTGAGTTATGCTATGTGAATGAAAACATGTAACACATACTGTATAAAGTAGCCATTATCTCAATTTTGCTGCAAAAGTGGAAAACACTTTAAAACATCCTGCCTTCCTTTATTCCTGTCCTGAAGTGAGCTATTGTATAACTTTGAGACATGAAGTAAATGTTACTGCAGTTTTAATAAAGCAGGAACTGCAATAAATACATACCTTAGGTGTGGCAAGGTCCTATGCAATATATCATACACTAATGTTCATTGTTTCCTCCAATGTCACAAATAACAAAAAAAAAATAAATAAATAAGTATATATATATATATATATATATATATATATATATATAAAATTATTAGTCATGAGTAGCAATTTATTTTTTTTTCTAAAATACACAAAACACAACATTTTACTAGAAATTATTATTATTATGCATAATACCTAACAGACTCTGAATGTAGCTGGGTAGGATGCTTAGGGTCCAAAAGCGGTAAATGAACTCTAAATATAACCTATTCATCACAAGAGATTTTTCACACTATTTATTTATTTATTTTTTGCAATGTTGGAAAACAAGAAAGCACTGTGTGGGAAATATAACAGAGGTAATTTGTTTAGTTGCTAGTGCAGACTGTTCTTTGATCAAATTCTGTTTCCTAAAGGAGAAAGGCAGTTTTAAATTAAAGAGCAAACAGGCATAGAAAAAAAGAAGCAAGTAATCACAGCCTTCCCAGGAGAGAAGATACAATGCTAGAACTCCAGAGATGCTATTTAATAAATAAACACCTTTGTTTCACTAAGTTAATTTATCTACAGGAAATAATCTTAGTTTTAATTATATTGCAATGTGTCATGTTTAATAAAAGGTACATGGAGGTGTTTGACTTTCACTTATTAAAGTCAAAGCACTGCTCTGGTGTAACGTGTAGGTTATAGCAAAAGCTAAACTAAAATTGTAGTGTGTACGATATGCTGTATGTTTCATTTCTGTGAAAATACATTTTGTTAAATAAGCAAAATGAAAATAATAATTTAGAATTTAATCTAATTTTTATGGGGTTGACATATTATGCACAGATTTGCAAATGTCCTTTACATTAGAACATATGTCAAGGGAGGTGTAGCCTGGCCATGGGTTTAGAAGAAAATGAGCGTTTTTAGCTCTAACCAATGCTCCCTTGAATTACTGCCACGCTTAACATGTTTAAGCCTCAGTGAGCATCCTAACATGGGCAAAATAAATATCAGAGAACATCAAGGATGGCAATAAAGCAACCTTGGTAATATCACCAAGTTCTTGTCTCCAGATAAGGGCTCTGGAGAGAGCTTGGCCTTTCAGGGAATGTAGCACCACCATATTGAATCACATGTCTATTCTTGGAGTAGCCCTTTGCATTGCCATCTTAATCCAACAGGTCAGTAGACTCTGATCATGTTTCCGCAGTACCAGTACCCACTCTTGTAAAATCTCTGCCAACCAAATTGGAGATTTAAGATATGCTTTCCCACCTTGAGCAGCCCTTCACATCTTAAATCTCCTCTCTTAAAGGAAAACTGTCCATTGTTCATAAAAGAGTTGAAGATACTGAGAGTTGTCTGTATACCCACTCCAAGATGATCTCTGATCTCCAAGATAAGGGATAGAATATCTAGCTTATAGATTGCTTGATTTGGTACAAGGTGGAAGAGCAAGAAAATGACAACTAGGTAAAATTTAGGCATTTAAGGCCTTCCCAAGACCACTCAGGATGCAGATCTCCCATACACATTATGAGGTATCCTAATTTTAGTTTTATTGGGTCCATGATGCAATGTGCCCTAGGAAATTTACCTGTGACATGCCTAGAAATATACTCTACCACCTCCTTAACCTCCCTGGCGGTATTCCCGAGTGTAGCTCGGGGTAAAATTTCAATAACAAGAGCGGTAACCCCGAGCTACACTCGGGCTTACCATGCGGCGTTGCTCAGGGAGTCCCTGCAGCACTTACCTTGTCCTGCGCTCCCGCAATGCGTCCCCTACAGTGTCCCCGGCTATCTCCTCCGGCCGATGCCAGCATCCGGCTTCCGTGTTCCAGTCCCTGTGACGTCGGGACGTACGGGCGCCGGAACCGGCGGGAAATTTGAAATTTTTAAAAAATGTCATTTTTGCTGTCATTGCTGTTTCAATGCATTTCACATATATTTTGTCCCGAGTGCTTTGTCCTGTGCCCTGCCTGCATTTTGTCTGTTCTTTCTGCCTGGAAACTTAGAAAAGTCCATGGCGTCCAAAAAGCGTCCCTTTAGGTCAAAAGCGGTTTTAGACCAGCTAGAGAACAGCGATAGTAAATCAGAACCACTTGCAGAATTGAGTGATAATGATTCGTGGGGAAATTCCTCATCAGACACTGAAAACGATTTTGCGACTTTGCTCAGCGATGTGCGAATTTGCCTCTGTATTTCAAATTTCAGTGTTTTTAGTTTGATTATATTATTGAATTAAATTTATTATTATTATATTATTATTTTTTATGATTATTTATTAAATTATAATTTATGATTTCGTGTTTCAAGTATTATCATACCCGGAATGTTTACTAGACTCTTGTTCGTACAGATTTCAGTGAGTTATCCCTAAAAATTACAGCTTTCAATAAAAAACTACATATTTCCATGCAAAAAAATGGTACCGCTTTCAGCACAAAAAATTGGAAAGAATCATACCGCCAGGGAGGTTAACTATATGAAAATGAATGAAGTTTTACTGAAGCTGTGCAACATACCCACAGTGGACTTTGATGGCGCCATTCTGCAGATTTTTCCACTATCTGCCGGGCAAAATCCTGGCAAGAAACAGCCCTAGAACTGTTATTGGCTTCTCTACACTCTCATGAAATATATTATCATGCATAGTAACGAACGACATGGGAAAAGTGTCTGTTCTAAGCTTTCATGAAGAACTGGTGGAATTCTGAACCAAAATGAGAATTGATATCCTACCTATACCAGGCGGGTCTGACACCATTTCCATCTTCTTTGCAACCACCCCATGGCAGCACTAAGGGTCAGGAAATTAGTTTGCTTTTGGCCAGAGGTCCCATTTCTGCATCACCTACTGTCATATATTTCTGTGGTCCAGTTGACCTAATTGTTCTTGTTCAGCTCCTATTTACTTATCTCATGGCATGGAAATATTTTTTGGATCTTAACATTCACCCTACTCAAGGAGCCTTACTGTGAATCTAGGCTGCAATGTCCCACATTCTAATTTCATTATTCCCTGCAACTAGTTCAGTGAGACTCACAGAACAGTATAAATCCTTGCTTTCATACTTTTTCAATGGGCTGCTCATTTACTATCATTTTGATAAATAAGGACATCATCCTCTGCTGACTCCAGTGCCAAGTTTGAAGTGTCCCACTGTGGCGAGTTCATTGTCAGATTTTGCTGAATTTGACACTCAGAAGTTACCAGACTTCTCAGGATATGCACTTGCTGTTACATACTCTGAATATGTTCAATACGTGGCTAGAGAATAGTTAATAGTGCTCTGATGTGATAATGGGAGTGGATATCATGGGGCCAGAGCTTTCTAGCCATGTTGGTAAAAGTTACAGATAATTTAGCTGCTCTTGCTATATGTTTTGTGATCCTTCACCCTATGTGGTTGTTACATATAATTTGCTCTGTACTTCATAAATTTGCAGAAATATCACATAAAAATCAAAAATATTCAAACAAATGAATTTATAAATATTATATAATAACTAGAAAAGCTACAATTTCTGGGGAAATTGTGTGAAGTGTTCTTGCCTCCACCAGTAATCTACAACTGGAGTGAGCGGAGTAACTGGCTGCAGTGGCTTGAGTAACTGTTGTGTGGTTGGAGTGGCTGGAGTAACTGTGAAAAGGTCAATGGGCGGCATGAGTTTCAAACAAATGGTCATATTGTGAAAACTAGAGATGAGCGAATTATTCAAAAATTCGATTCGGCTGATTCGCCGAATTTGCGGGAGAAATTCGATTCGATGCGAATTTATTCGCCGCAAATTTAACTTATTAAAAGGGTTTCTAGGCTTCAGAGAGCCTTTATATTAGTGCAGAACACTGTACCTTTAATTTAAATGCCCTTGGAGTCTGCTGGGGAAGAGAAATAATACTGTCAGTCAGTATGACATGCAGATGAGTGCCGTCGATCTTAGAATCACCGCACACTTCACTCATTTGGGCAGTCACGGGGCACGACGAAGAAGAAGAAGAAGAAGAAGAAGAAGAAGAAGAATGAAAAGAAGAATGAAAAGAAGAAGAATGAAAAGAAGAAGAAGAAGAATGAAAAGAAGAAGAAGAAGAATGAAAAGAATGAGAAGAAGAATGAAAAGAAGAATGAGAAGAATGAAAAGAAGAAGAAGAAGAATGAAAAGAAGAATGAGAAGAAGAATGAAAAGAAGAATGAAAAGAAGAATGAGAAGAATGGAAAGAAGAATGAAAAGAAGAATGAAAAGAAGAAGAAGAATGAAAAGAAGAATGAAAAGAAGAAGAAGAAGAATGAAAAGAAGAAGAAGAAGAAAAAGAAGAAGAAGAAGAATGAAAAGAAGCAGAAGAAGAATGAAAAGAAGAATGAAAAGAAGAAGAAGAAGAATGAAAAGAAGAATGAAAAGAAGAAGAAGAAGAATGAAAAGAAGAAGAAGAATGAAAAGAAGAAGAAGAAGAATGAAAAGAAGAAGAATGAAAAGAAGAAGAAGAAGAATGAAAAGAAGAAGAAGAAGAATGAAAAGAAGAATGAGAAGAAGAATGAAAAGAAGAATGAAAAGAAGAATGAGAAGAATGAAAAGAAGAATGAAAAGAAGAAGAAGAAAAATGAAAAGAAGAAGAAGAAGAATGAAAAGAAGAATGAGAAGAAGAATGAAAAGAAGAATGAAAAGAAGAATGAGAAGAATGAAAAGAAGAATGGAAAGAAGAAGAAGAAGAATGAAAAGAAGAAGAAGAAGAATGAAAAGAAGAAGAAGAATGAAAAGAAGAGGAAGAAGAATGAAAAGAAGAAGAAGAAGAAGAATGAAAAGAAGAATGAAAAGAAGAAGAATGAAAAGAAGAAGAATGAAAAGAAGAATGAAAAGAAGAAGAAGAAGAATGAAAAGAAGAAGAAGAAGAATGAAAAGAAGAATGAAAAGAAGAATGAAAAGAAGAAGAAGAATGAAAAGAAGAAGAATGAAAAGAAGAAGAAGAAGAATGAAAAGAAGAATGAAAAGAAGAAGAAGAAGAATGAAAAGAAGAAGAAGAATGAAAAGAAGAAGAAGAATGAAAAGAAGAAGAAGAAGAATGAAAAGAAGAATGAAAAGAAGAAGAAGAAGAATGAAAAGAAGAAGAAGAAGAATGAAAAGAAGAATGAAAAGAAGAAGAAGAAGAATGAAAAGAAGAAGAAGAATGAAAAGAAGAATGAAAAGAAGAAGAAGAAGAAGAAGAATGAAAAGAAGAAGAAGAATGAAAAGAAGAAGAATTAAAGTACAGCAAAAAGTGTATCTGCAGAGAGCTCCGCTATTTCTGACAGTTCTCTGACAGTTCCTTCACATTTACAGCAGTTGAAACATTGTATCTATTTATTTCCGAATAAAAACATCTGTATCCTAAATGGAAACAAATAGATACAATGTTTCAACCGCTGTAAATGAACTGTCAGAACTGTCAGAAATAGCGGAGCTCTCTGCAGTGACACTTTTGCCGGCTGATCAGGAAAAATTCGATTCGTGCACCCGAAGTTTGCTAAAATTCGGATTCGATGCGAATCGAATTTTTCCTGATATTCGAAACGAATTCCACTTCGCCAGGTTCGATTCGCTCATCTCTAGTGAAAACCATCAGGACTATGGCTTAGCCATGGACATTTTTAGTGGCAGCAGGGATAGCTGAACGTTTTGATATAAGATTTGTGTAGGTGGACTTGAAAATGAGGGAGTGATGGCAGTTTAGAAATCATGTCCTGATTTTTCAGCTCACACTCTAGTTGTGAACATTCCGCCGTTCATTCCTATGGAACCAATTTCACCACAAAAACGCCGATATTTCCTGAACCATTCGGCGAAACGTTCCACAAAGTAATAGCACACCAATCGGGAACAATCCGCACATTTAGGCATTTAAAATAAAGAAAAGTGAGCGCACTCCAGTGAGCGGCAAATGCACAAAAAAGGAACTACAAGCCCTTCCAACCAGAATAGAAACAATATAAGTGCAGCGCTACAAATAATATCCAAGTGACAATTATATACGATCATCAAATATAAGAATATTAAAGATGATAAACAGTTCAGTGATGGGGGACTCGCAGGGAGTATAGGTGTAATCCAATCCCAGGAATAGATAAATTGCCTGCTTACCAGAAGCGCAATTATAATACGCATGTACAGGTTTCATGTAGCCGGGGTCCCAAGTAGGCGCTGCTTTAGAGTACCCAGATGGTCCGTCGGTGGTAAGACGATGCTGGCCTGGTCGGATCACACTGCTCCTTGGATCCACACAGAGAACCTAAAAATGCTGGGGCTGAGGTATGGGAACTCAGTGCCAGGTATAAGGAGTAAAAATACTCATAGTGTAGTATGTTTTAAAAATATTTATTAAATCCAATACGTAAAACCATAGAAGTTACAAAACGCATGCCTGCAGCCTGTAGCCAGTATAAGCAGCTTGAAAAAGAGATTCTATACACTGACCAGTGAAAACCATAGGTGGGCCGCCGGACCCGGCGGAGTAACGTCAAGGCGTGCGAAGGCTCCTCCTAGACGCGTTTCGTGTCAATACACGTCTACTGTAGGGGTGATGCCATGCATGCCTGACGTCTGTTTGCCTCTTTATATATTTCAAAATTCGCGCCAAACCGCACTAGAGCCGCCTCGCTGACGATCGGCGCTACTGCGCATGCACGGGCGCCATTTTCCTGTAGTTTGGGAACCATAAAGATGGCCGCCGCGTGTCCCACTGCGCATGCGCGAATAGTCCGGTCGCCATTTTCTCATTTGGATATAAACATCCAGCCGATCACCAGTGCGCCTGCGCGAACCGGGACGACTGACATTTTCTTGTGGATTTTCAAATGTGAAAGAGGGGACTGGAGCCGGAATGACTGATCCGCCGCATACAGGGAAACAGTCAGGCGACAGTCCACTGGGTATTATTAAGTTATATACCCCACAGGAGGGACTTCATATATATACTATCGGTTCTAGGGCATAAAAGGGATCAGGTCTTCTAATACCTATATCCCATATAACACATGTGCATGAGACACGGGCGCCCATCTGTCAGAGATCCACTATACGTATATATATGTATCCCTATGTCAAATGAGAATAACAATCATATAAAATGTAGAACCAGAATACAGAAATAAGGGGATACTCCATAATCCTTAAGATAAAATCATACACATATGACATTCATATACAAAAAAGTGCGTATATCGTAAAGATAATAATGATAGTAATAATAATGTGTCTACTAAGATGACGCACCAGAATTACCACCCATGGACCCACTGAAATAAATGCGGATCCATAAGAATGTAAAAATATCACAGACCTCAATTACAAGGGAAGAAGACATAAAAAAGGAGCATCTACAGGATGTTATAATTGATACATCAACCCACATAAACGCATGTAAAAAGAGCGAATATTTAGAAGACTTCTTTAAGAAGTGACCTAAAAACAGGACATGTGCTACAACTGCCCAGGTACAGTAAAACGACCAAAGTTGCACTGAAAACCCTCATAGCAAAAAACACATATTAAGAACCGTTGTGCAACTATCAAGGTTTAGGTATATTACTGTCTATGTAGCGTAAAAACTGTGGGAGGAGTTAGGGTGGTAAATTTGGCTATAATAATAAGAATATATATGTGAGATAACAGTAAGTGGTCTTGCCATGCAAAAACACTTAATCAATGGATAAAACAGCTCTGAATTAGAGAGCTTGGCCCTTGAAATGCATCAGCTGTGCCATAGTGGATGGGCACTTTGCCTTTTACAGGACTGGTTTCTGATACATGCACTATGCAACGCACCTTTGTGAGTACATTGGCTTTGGTTTTATCTATTTATTCATTAAAGCATTTTTTATGATGTTGCATGAAGCTGATGTGCCTTCTTCCTTTGCTTTGTTTCAGTATGAGTTTTAGGGTGCATTCACACATGTGAATACACCAGCTCAGTGATTGGCTGCAAGCAAGCACCCCCTTGAAACCAATCGGCGGCTGCTGACTCTTGTAGCTTATTGCACCCATTTGCATTGAATCACACATGCATCAATTGCATGCAAGTCATCAGCAATTGATACAGACTGCCTGCATTCAGAACTGACCATTTACATGTGAACGAGATTTGAGAGATTACATATGAGTGGGCAGGAATAGCTGTGAGAGCAGGCAGCCTCCCATTGCTTTCAGTGGGGCTGCCTTCTTGCAGCTAATTGCAGGAGCCCCCGCTGGGGTTCTTGCAGCTATTGGCTTGGAAGGTGCATTTGCAAGTGTGAGAGCCCTCCTCCAATCTAAGAGCCAAGAAACTATTTAGCTCCCAGCATGTAACATGATTACTTTGAAATGCATGCCAGAAGTAGGCTGGGAAAAGGGAATATCTTTTAATATAGAGTAATAGCATCCCAGACGTTTAATGTTTTCCTATATCCATCATTTGAATTACATAATATTACATATTCCAATTTACCCAAACAGACTGCATTGTTCTTTCATTTACTGATGAATTAATAAATATTACAGTACAAAGATTACATTCCTAACTTTCTGTACTGCTACACACTCTCAAAAGGAAATGACTACCTCACTGTGACCCACATATTCAAGAATGAGAGGGGTTGTCATGTGTACAACTTTATGAATTAATAAAATGCATCTGTACAGAGTATTACAGCTTTTTTAAAATAACTAAAATAATGTTTTTTTTCCATATACTGTAGATATACAGTATTTTACATTCTTTAAAGTTTGTACAAACCGAACAAATAAAATATAAAAAACAATTATTCAGGGTCTTTATATTTTATACATAATCACTATGATCATCTTTAGTTTTATTAGGAAACAGATAAGCATATATTAACGATTTAAGAGTGCTTCTAATAATGGTGTAGTGATGGCCCCCTACTAAGCAAAGGGTCTCAGAAGGGAAGTTCTTCCCTCACATGATCACATGCTAATTATTAGGTCACCTTTGGACACTATGGTTCTTTGAAGTGGTTGTAAATGCTGAAGGTTTTTTTTTACCTTAACGCTTTCTATGCATGGAATAAAAAAGCCTACACTCACCTGAGCCCCCTCTTGATCCAGCACTGTGCACTAAAGCCTCAGTTATCCCGGGATTCCCTCTCCTCATTGGCTGAGACAGCAGTGGGTGTGATGAATGCAGTGCCTGACCCCTGCCCTTCGCACCAACTTGTGACAAAGGACTGGCCAATCTCATACTGCCCATGATCTGACATTTGGGGTGATACCTCACATGTGTGGGACGATTGCTGTTTGCGTGCTTGCGTGCTTGCGGGACTGACCCATGTGTTTGTAAGCATGGGGGATGGGGACACTTTCATTTTTTTTACTTTTTTGGTTTTAATTTTTACACTGTCACTTTAAAAAAAAATTATCACTTTTATTGCTGTCACAAGGTATGTAAACTCTTTATGAAGAGCTCTGCAGTCAACAAGACCCCAAATCCCTCCTCTGCCCTTAAAAGCATTAAATCACACCAGGATCGGTGTGAACAAATGTTTTTCTTTTTAACAAATGGCATCATTTATTTCCGAGTAAACCGAAAGTGATGTAAGGTCATCGCTTTCAGGTTACTATATCATAAAGCTTAACAAAGCCAATCAGGTCTTTGTTTGGCTCTGTGATTGCCAGCTGGTTGATCAGGACTCCCGGTGGCATGAGAAATCACGGAAAAGCTGCAGAAGGTGGCAGGAGTCCCCTCCTGCTGCTTGTAATCACAATCCAGTGGCCAGTTAGCCGCTCCGATTGCTATAATAATGGAGCCAATTGTTGGTTCTAAATATCAGTATCGGAATGATGCCTGAAGCTGTAGGCATCATCCTGGTATAACCACTTGAAATCCAGTTATGTACCAGATATGTGCATAGTCAAAAAGTGAATATGGTACATTTTGAAACTTCAAGATTGATTTAACAAAATCTGAAATTCTAAATTTGACATTGCATCCTACAGAGGTTGTACCCTGCACCCAGCTTTCCCCTTCATAGGACAACCTGACTACTGTAAATATCTCAGAATCACCCTTCCCCACAACTCAAAGACCCTTCACACAAACAAATGAATATACATTAATTATTGGGATATTTTTTTTTTACCAAATACGTGTAGCAAAATACATTTTGGCCTAAATTTATGAAGAAATTTGATTACATTTTATTCCAGAAAGTAGAAAATATTGAGGGTTTTTTTCAACATTTTCTGTCTTTTTTAAATGTATATAATAAAAAAATTAAAAACCCAGTGGTGATCAAATTCCTCCAAAAGAAAGCTTTATTTATGTGAATAAAAATTATATAACTTTTATTTGGGAACAGTTTTGTATGACCAAGCAATTGCCAGTTAAAGTAGCACAGAACCGAATAGCAAAAAAAATGGCCTGGTTCTGGAGGGAAAGTGGTTGATATAATTAAATTAGATTTAACTAATTGGACACATTTACCCTTATCTTGGAATAGGAAAATACATCAATAATGTTAAAATGACAATCCTCCCTAAGACCCTGTTTATTTTCCAAATGTTCTCTATTAATGTTTCCCTTGCAAACTTAAAAACCCTTCATCACTGGCTCCACCAGACCCTGATCAATACTTCAAACCATCTGTGTTAATCTAATTTGTGGATTGAGCTTTTAACAATTCTAAAAAATATTGGGTTTCCTTGGACAGCTCTATGTGTGGTTTGCCATTCCCCACAGTTATGTGTGTTCCACAACGTAGCTGTAACCAAATTGATGCCATCCTCTTCTTCTTCACTTACCTGCCACAATTGTAAGCTATGGGAGCAATTGCACAAACACTACCAGTGCTCTTACAATTCTTTGCTACTACCTCTTAAACTCAATCTTTACAAAACTGAGCTCTTAGTATTCCCTCCAGCCCATGCCCCCTCCCCTGACTTCTCCATCAAGATCAATAATACAACCATCAGTCCTTCCACTCATGCCAGGGTACTAGGTGTAATCCTAGACTCCCATCTGTCCTTCCAGTCTCAAATCCAGTCGCTGTCCAAATCTTGTAGACTTCACCTCCGCAACATCTCCAAGATATGCCCATTCTTAACCTCGGAAACTACTAAGCAACTTATTCACTCCCTTGTTCGCTCTCGCCTTGATTATTGCAACTCCTTCCTCATTGGCCTAACTCATCGCAGGCTATCCCATCTTCAGTCTATCATGAATGCTGCTGCCAGACTCATACACTTTAACAATAACATATAAAGCCATTTATAACTCTGACCCAAATTACATCACCAATCTTGTCTCCAAATATCACCCAAACCGTCCTCTCCGCTCCTCGCACGACCTCCTGCTCTCTAGCTCCCTTGTCTCCTCCTTCCATGCTCATCTCCAGGACTTCTCCAGAGCTTCCCCCATCCTCTGGAACTCTCTACCGCAATTTATCAGACTATCGCCTACTCTGCTCACTTTTAGACGATCTCTGAAAACCTATCTCTTCAGGGAAGCCTATCCTGCCCTCAGCTAATAATGGAATCTTCTACTCCTCCTACCAATCCATCCCCCACAGTTACTGCCTTCTGTACCACTAGCCCCTCCCTCTTAGATTGTAAGTTCCAAGGAGCAGGGCCCTCCTAACCCACCTGTATTGAAATGTATTGTTTCTGTATTGTCTCCCGTTATATTGTAAAGCGCTGAGCAAACTGTTGGTGCTATATAAATCCTGTATAATAATAATCTCAAACGCTACAGTTATTTTCAATCAGGTCTAAATAACTCCACCTTCCTCAAATGGACCTATGTATCGTACCTGCTATTGAAATATCTAAAAAAAAAAAAAAACTGTACCAATAACGTGAGAATGTACAATGAATTTTGTAAATGTCTTTTTACATGGACTAATAAACCTCCTGGTTATGGGCTACTTAGCCTATTATTAAGGTCATGACTTGCAACATAGGATCAGAAAAAGATGAATAACTGAAAAAAGGAGAGCGGAAGGTGGATTAAGGTGCAGACACAGGAAGAAGAGATGTTATGCAGAAGAATATGAAAAATAATAGATTTAGGAAGGATGGGAAGGACTGGGAAAAGGAGAAAAGGGGGAGGGGGAAGAGAGGGAAGAGGTTAAGGAGGGGGGAAACCCCAGGTGATGTAGTGAGCAATGTTTAATCAAAGTTTGGAGGCATGTAATGCATTGTCCGTAGTGTTCAGACATTTTGAATTTTAAACATAGATGGAGGGATTTGCTAAAACTGGTGCGCACAAAATCTGGTCCAGCTGTGCATAGTAACAAACCAGCTTCTAGGTTTTATTGTCAAAGCTCAATTGAACAAGCTGATGTTAGAAGCTGATTGGCAACCATGCACAGCTGCACCAGATTCTGTGTGCACCTATTTTAGTAAATCACCCCCAGAGTCATACAATATCACAGAAGCTTCTCATTAATCAAGTACTAAGACATAGTCTACTTAGCTTGGTGTACCATTGGAATAGCCAATTTCTATGCTTTTGCAAAGGTTTGCTGTAAAGATAAATGATACACATTTAAATTGGGAAATAGCATCAAATTTTAAGGCATTCCCACCAAATGTGGTGGAGCAGTGAGGCGAGGCCCAAGAAACAAATTAAGTCAGCTTCTGAGATATTATGTACCTGTGCATTAACAATTTAACAGCTTAGTACAGGTATATAGCAGAGGGATGCTTTTAAACTTGATTAATAGTTCAAAAAGTGTTAGCTATTGAAATGATGATGAATTCTGCATTGTAGAGGTAACAATGCAGAATTGTGACTTTTTTTGTGACTTTTTTTTTGGGAGCAGTTTGTGACTTTTTTTCAGCATGTAAGAAGGTAAAACACCATCTGGGGAGAGAAAGTAATATTTACACCTCAGGTTATTCATTATATTCAATTGTTAGAATCTGCAAGGTTTCTCAAAGTCCAGGCAGAAGTCCAGATTATGTATTATAGTCAGTAATGGGAGGTGTGAAGAGTCTAATATGCTTGAGTATTTGACTGTGTCCTATATTTTAAGGGAGCATTTAAAATTGGAATTGCCTATGGGGTTGATTTACGAAAACTGGAAAGTGAAAAATCTGGTGCAGCTCTGCATATAAACCAAACAGCATCCAGGTTTTTTTGTCTTCAGCTTTTTTTTTTTTTTTAAAGAAACTTTATTAGGTTTTATTGTACACATACATTAACCAACGATGAAATTTGTCAGTAGTCATAGCGTGGCAACATGCCAAAGCAGGTGAAAAATTCCAGAGATGACAATTTTACTCATAAACGTATTGCAAAAGCCCCGAAAGAAACAAAGAGGGAATAGAGAAATTTGGAAAGAGAAGAGTTTCTTATGAGAAGAGAGACATTGTGTGATGTATCAGGGTACAAGGGCTTAAAGGTAAAGTATGCAGGATTTGGAAAGATCGCGTATATGCATTCGTAGGTATGAGCAAATAGGATAAGCGATGTATGCAATGTTGACCATTTGTCATAACGACCAAGAGGGAGGTCATCGTGCATATGATTAAGAAGTGGAGGAAAAGTGAGGACATAAGGTAGAGATAGATCAGTAAGAAAATAGGAACAAGGAGCTGAGAGAACCAGCATATAAAAGAATATGCCAACAGGGAAGGAAAGAAGGAGAAATGGAGGACAGGAGGTTGTGTTGCCAAAAGTCTGAGGCCAGAAGACCAAGAAAACATGCCAGGATATAAAAATTAGGACAATAAGATAATAGGATGATAGAATGATAGTATAGTATAGTAGGAAGCAGCGCAACAGTATGTGTGAAAGTGGGCTAGTAGGGGAACACTTCACTAAGAGTCAGCAATGAGGTGAGAGAGAGAGTAAGAGGCCAGAACGCCAAGGTGGAAGGAGGGCAGATCGTAAAAATAGTAGAGGAAAATTCACAGCAATGGTAATTTAGCAATCAATTGCCCCCTTAGACGAGAATAACACAATGCATCAGGAATAACCTAGAAACTAACTTATGACTAGTTTAGAAATCCATGAGAGGGGTGCTGGGGCTCCGAGGTAGGGAATACTTTTGAAACATATTGACCCCACTTGCGGTTGAACTTTTCCACTCCTGATGTGGAAGGAGCGATATGAATGCTGAGCCGATCCAATCGTTTGTCTTAAGCTTAATTGAACAAGCTGAAGTTAGAAGCTGATTGGCTATTATGCACAGCCACACCTGATTTTTCATTTACCAGTTTTAGTAAATCAACACTCATGTCTTTTTATTAAGATGGCAAGGTATCAGTAACAATGGTTAGTATAATAGTAATTAGAGATATGAGGGAAGCATGGTCTGCCAAAACACATTTGATAAAAATTAAGATTTTTTTTTCCTTTTAGACTCAAACTGGATCAGTCATCCATGAAATACAGTCTTATAGGCATTCTTTAAAGTGGCCTTAGAGTCAACTGAAATGGGATTAAGAGTGAAATATTCAGTTAGGGAGGACTAATTGCTCAAACATAGTGGTACCACTTAGCTTTCATAAGGGTAAGAGCAGTACTTGTAGTCTTGTTTAGATGGGCTCCAGAAGTCAATCAAACAATGGTGAACAAGAAGATTCCAAATGATCAAAGTGACAACTTTGAAGGTGAACAAGAAAGAACTTTTCTATCCAATGTGGAATCCCCACACAGTAAGAGGGTACCTTGGGCATGGTCAATGAAATGGATGAGTAATAAAGGAGACTTACTGGGAATTGAGGGTGTAATACTCCACAATCTTAACATGTACATGGCCAAGACAATCCAAAAGTAGAAGATAGTGACACACAACAAATATTTGGGGGTACACAGCAGAAAGGTATAAGGGGCAAGATACTTTGGAAAAATGCATTTTCAGTGAACAGATGATATTAACATAAATTAACTTTAAGAAGCAGAAGGCTCTAGTCCTATTGTGGAAGGAGTTCAGCTGTTGTGCATTCAGTGTAAGTAAATGTAGTGCTGTGACTGATGGCAGCAGGGGAGTGGCATCAAACTGTTAAGGGCTACAGATGAAGCAGTAATAAGAACATCCTGGGTATTGGGGAATGGGTATGGGGGAAGAAGAAAAAGGGGAGAGAGGGAAGGTAAAGGAATGAGATAGGAGAAGAGATAATAAAGGGAGAAAACCTGAAGAAACTATGAAAGTGTAATGGAGCACTAGGAGTCACAGGTCAAAAATGAATACCATAGTGATAAGCAACAAACAGTGATATTGGGACCGGCAATGTCTACCACCCAAGTATAATGAGACAAACTTAAATCGATCAGAACTAATAATGATCAATTTGAATGCATCCGAATGAAGGCAATGGTCAGAGTCCTCTTATAACATGGAACAGTAAGAATAGATGTGACTCAAATTTAAATTAGGACACAGGGGAAACCCAGACTCCTCCACACCAGATTAAACAAAGTTTGAGTAAGGTAAAGCCACTGGAAAGGTTGCCTTTTTGTAAAATGGGTAGCATGCCCATTTATCAAAGGAGCCAGGTGTTACCATGAAACATCAAGATTTCATAGACATACTACAAGTGCACAAGTATATAAGATACAAACAATAAATCATACAGAAAAAACTATTTACAGTGTGGTAAGAAACTTGAATGGAAGAAAAAAAATGTTAACTCAATAGGCTGAGAGGCAATAAAGACAGTTTCCCCAGTACAAATGGATCAGTTGTAAAACTTAAACCAGTGCATTTTTGTTCCAGTATTGTGACTGATGTGTAATATAAAGACTTAACAAAAAAAAAGGCTAAACAGTAGTGGACAACATAGCAGCTTGGGTAGAGAAAGCAAGTACCTCTGGAAACAGTAAAGCAATAACCTCTTCATGCAAAATAGCTTCAGTTAACAGGGCCTGGAAAAGTTCTTTGGAATGAAGTGACATCATAGAAGTTCAGCAATGTAGTGAAGAATAGCTGAAGTGGCTCATGTTGCTGAACATTTTCAGAGGAGATAGTGGTGGCAAAAGATCAGTCCAGGATACCCAAGTTTAACAGTAAGGAAGGGATTTTACCTTGACGATCTTAAAGTTGACCTCCAGACCAACTTAATCCAGTGGAGGGCAGCTGGTCACAGCTCAAGAAGAAGAGCTGTGATAGAACCCTCAGGTTGGAATACAGGCCCAACCATTGAGCAATGGAGACCTTCAAGTTAGACCCTTGCAATCAGCCTGTGTTCCCTTGGTGGGTGTTCCACTGCCCCTTGGAGATCCCCTTGGATAGCAACTGCTAGCTTGATAGGCTTGGCTCTGGTCAGCTTTCATGAAGCCTAAGGATGAAAAAAGATTATTTGCTTCCTTTGAATCAAAAAAGAGAGTACAGTTTGCCTTGAAGAGAAAAGTGGAGCTTGAAGGGGAATCCCAGAGCACAGTCATGTAGGGTTTAAGTGCTCTATGCATTTGAATAGTAAAGGGATCCTGGTCAACAAAAAGCAGATAGCAATGGTCTTTAAACGTTAGGCTGTCTTTCTTGTCAGCTGCTGGTAATAGCATTTTCTTTGTTCTATAGCAGTGTCATATTACTATTTTTTTTAATTCTTTATTTAACTAAAGTCAGAAACACAAAATCACAGTTACAGAGCAGAGTATCTCAGGCACAGCTGAGAGTTCAAGCTGAAATGTGTATACAACAATTATATGTACTACTTTGAGCCATAGTCAAATAAAATCAATATTATGCCCATATAGATACAATAAACAATACTTAACAGTGGAATAGGAGTCCCACAAGAACATGGCTGTGATTTCCTGTGCCTGTAAGATACCAAGATACATAGGCTGTTACTTTCAGTTTTTCTAAATGGGAAAAAAACTAGAAGAAGATAGAAACAAAGATACAGAAATAAAGCAGGAGGGAGAAAGACAGGTAGAAGAGAGAAATTGAGAGGGAAAAAAAGGGAACTGGGGAGGGGAGCGTGGGGGAGGGGCTGGGGGAGAAGAAACCAGGGCCATCATGTGACATTTATGCACACATTACATTAGACTTAAAAATACACCACACACTTTCCAATCCCAAAGGATGAGCCACAGGGCTTCTTCATGCATTTAAAGTTAACCCCATGTCATAAGAATGTAATATCTCCTAGTATGTGGGAGAGCACGTGAATGCCATCCAGGGTTACCAGGTATTACAAAACTTTTTATCCCTGTTATATAGAGACACCATAGGGCTTTCCATGTCCTCAATGTTGTCAATTTTAGTTAGTCACAGGAAAACTCGAGGTGGAGTTGGTAATTGGCTTCTTCTATAAAGCTGAAATACACACCTTGGCAGCATTTAAGAGGTAGATTGTTAAAAAAGACTTGTGATGGGAAAGTGGAACTTTATTGAGATGGAATAGATGGTGTATGGGGTGCTGACCCAGATCTACTGAGGTAAGCTGTAATACTAACTCTTTGATATTCAACCAGAATGAAGGAACCTTCAAATATAAAAATAAATTAATTGTGTAAAATGGTTAATTGCAGAAGTTTTCAAAGGAAGTAGTTTCCCAAATAGGCCGGTTCAACCTACAGTCAACATCAGAAAATGACAGATTTGAAACACCACATATATACTGATGGGAGAGTCTAACATATGCAGTATGGCAGAGAGTGATAAACAACCTGGGGAAGTCATAAAATGTGGGAACTGGAATTTGTCTTGCTCAAGGAGGCAATCTAAATATCTGGTAGAGGTCCCAGTTACAAACTCTAAGTTTTTCACAATGGAAATTATGGGGGAGGGGGACAGTGAAATATCTGCTAAGCAATAGATTGAGGATGTGATCTTTAATGTAGCCTCGATCATGTGTAGTGACTGAGAGCCAGCTGCAGGCTCATTAATGTAAATAAACATTAGGAGCTTGCTTGTAGGTCTGTGCTTGGACACATCATGATTTTGTCCTGGACAAAGATTTATGGCTGAGAACTACTGATCGGCTGTGTTCAATCACAACACAGAGTCCTGTGTTTACATACAACACAGGGCTCTGCACGCAGAGCAGCTGCGAGAAAAAACAGCCAGATATATTAGTAAAAACAGCGTATATTACACACATTACACATTGTTAGGCACAAAGTTAACCCTTTGATTGCCCCTAGATGTTAACCCCTTCCCAGCAAGTGTCATTAGTGCAGTTACAGTGTACAGTATTAGCACTGATCAATGTATTAGTGTTACTATTGATGTCAGTGTCAGTTAGTCAGTTAGTGAACCTCCCAGCCAGTGTCCACTAGCATCACACTATCACAGTTCCACTATAAGTTGCTGATAAGTCACCACCATTACCAGTATAGCATCATAGCTGCGTACCTTCCAGTATACTATAGTTGGTAGATGCTATAACTTTCACACAAACAAATTAATATACACTCATTGGGATTTTTTTTTACCTACCAAAGACATGTAGCTGACTACATTTTTTTTTACCAAAGACATGTAGCAGACAACATTTTGTCCTAAATTTATGAAGAAATTTGATTTTTAATTTTGTTATTGGATATGTTTTGGACACAAAACACAAAGAAGAAAATATTGTTTTTTATAAAACATTTTTTGTAGCTTTTATTTATATAATAAAAATAAAAAAACCCAGTAGTGATCAAATATCACCAAAAAAATCCCTATTTGTGTGAAAAGATTATATAAATTTCATTTAGATACATTGTTGCTTAGCACTGTAAAAGTTAAAGTAGTGCAGTGCTAAATAACAAAAAAGCCCTGGTAATGAAGGGGGTAAAACATTTTGAAGGTCAAGTGGTTAAGATCAAATCTTTGCCCTGCTTAGAAAGCACAGTAATGTGTACACAAAGGGATTAAACCGGGGGTGACATGCCATCTGTAAGTTAGTTAACAGCCCAAAGAAAATACGGTGTTGTGACGGAGGGTAGGCAGGATAGAACACACAGAATAAATGGCAAACGCACAAAGCTTTATTGAGACAAACAGATGACAGTCACTCAATAAAGGGATTTGCAGGGAGGGTGAATTCGCCAGTAAAGGGTAGCAAGGAAGGGCCAACACAATTACAGTCCAACACCAAGAGCCAAGGAAGAATCTCTGTAGCAATTGTAATCCAACAGGGGGGGTGGGGAGTCAGTACAGGAACAGTTCAGGTAAAACAGGGAGAGAGCATATACTCATGGATCCGACAGGGTGCCTGGTTTCCCAGGGATAGAAACTGGAACACAGGTACTTGTTGGAGTCCGGATCATGCTGGTGGTCTCCTCTTTTGGGCAATCCTCAGGCAGCTGGCAGGTAATCTCTTCCCTGTGCTGGGGGTCTGAGGCAGCTATCAGGTAACCTCTCCCCTGGACTGAGGGTCTCGTGCAACAGGAAGGCAATCTCACAATCTCTCCCCTGGACTGGGGGTCTCGGGCAGCTAGCAGGCAATCTCTCCCCTGGACTGAGGGTCCCGGGCAGCTAGCAGGCAATCCCTCCCCTGGACTGGGGGTCTCGGGCAGCTAGCAGGGAATCTCTCCCCTGGGCTGGGGTCCTGGGCAGCTAGCAGGCAATCTCCCCCTGCACTGGGGTCTTAGGCAGGCTTGGGTGCGGTTCCCCTTTTGGCTGGGGGGTCTGCAGGTCCTGCCGCAGCTGGGGCTCCTTTGGTGGCTGCGCAGTGGTGAAGATGACTGGAGAGCCCGGGCATCAGCTTCTTAAGCTGATGCGGGATGATCACTGGTCGTCTAGGTAACTGGGGCAAGCCGGAGCTGGCGTGCCTTGTTGCCCGGCAACGAGGCACGCCCCCTGGACAGGGGCCGCTCCTTTTGTGAGCACAGCCTTTGTCCAGGGACATTCGCAAGCGCGGGAACTTCCTGTGCCCACGCTGTGGATGACAGGCCTGAGGTGGCGTCAGCGAGAGGTGTGAACTTTGCCACCTTCTCCTCTCCAGCCATGGATAGTGGCAGGGGTGGTGAAAGCCACACCTCTCATCCCACTGCGGCAGGATGAGAGGTGGAGGGGGGTCACAGGACCACAGGGATGAATCAGGCTGGAGACAGGGGACACAGTGAGGGGCCAGGATGACACTGGACCCCCCTGGGACATCAGAGCGACTGGTGCAGAGAATTATTTAGGGCAGTTGGAGGACATGCAGCAAGCTGGCCGAGAGGGGGGAAGCCACAGTAATTGGATTTGGCCATTTAGCAGAGTGACACAGAGGACATACAGGGAATTAGTAAGAGGATTAAATGGAATCAATAATTGGCAGGGGCCCCTATACCGTGACAGGTGTATTTTGTAGTATAGCACAGAGAGGCCGTCTGGCCCTGGGGATTTATTCGACTAGGCTGAAGCAATAGCCGGTTGAAATTCTTTCATGGAAATCTGAGTCTCCCTATTCTCAGAGGCCAGTTTTGGAAGACGACGCAAAAAAGGAAATAGTCAGTAATAAGAAGCTGACTACTAGTCACTGATACTGGGGGTTGTGCAGATAAATTGTAAAGTTTGTGATATTAAGACTGAAATTCTTTCACAGCTGGTCAGTGTTGAGGAACAAGACATTGATAAAGGTCACCATGGTCTCACCAATCTTCCCCTTAACTAAAATAAAGTGACCATTATCATCTGAATATTGTTAGTGAAAGAACCAGGGGGTGTATCTCACAATAAAAATGCCGCCCCATTTGATTTTGGCCCTGTTTGCTGTGCAGTGATAAATCATAGGGAAGGAGCGATTAAAAAGGAGAGGAACATTGTTCCTTTAAAAATGTGTCTCCTAAAGGAACACCACATGGCTCCCCATCCCGGAAAAATTGGAAAGTAAACACAAACGCTTTTTGGGAACAATTAGTCCATTAACATTAAGGTATGTGATTTTAATCATGGCCATATTAGCCAACCCCCTGGGGTTGGTAGGGAAGGGGATTACCAGGAGCAAGGAGGGAAAAAAGGGGGAGTTGAGGAGATAGAGAAAGGGAAAAAGCAGCAGAAGGAAAGAAATATAGAGGAGGGCAGAAGTCATGACAGGGATAAATGGGGGGGGAATTTATGCAGGGAACTGGTCTTCCTGTATAAAAAGCAGGTACAAATGATCCCTGTTCCCCTAGAAGGTAGGGAAGACCTACCTTGGGGTGAGAAAGAAGTGGAAGCTCGACAGGCATTCCTCAACAAGCATATGTCCTCTGCCAAAGCAATATAATGAAACATTTATGTGTGAAACTAATACAGGTGAGTGTAAAATGTATACAAATTATAGAAAGAGGCATAGTAGGTGTCTCATAGACTGACTGAGACTGGATTCAGGATGGGTGGGGACCATGAGATATGGCCCTGGTGGTGTCTTTAGAAGAGTGTGACCCTTAAGAATATTTCCCTCTGTGACTCATGCAGGTACCCAAAGGACTCTATGGGGCATTTGGGCACAGCTGGAAGAACTGACTTTATGTGTGTCCAGAATGATTGTGATGTCTATAACAGCAAGTGCTCATCGCCTATGGCCTTTCAAGGCTCGTAGGGCTCTGCATGAATCATGTTCCAATAGAGGTAAAACAAACAGCAACGTGGGAAGGCACACCAGGGAAAACCACTATGTGCAGCCACCCATGACCACATGAGGTATCCTTTGCAGGATCCATCCCACAAAAAGACATGGAATACAAAGGACATTTGTTGTAGTAGCCAGAGGGTCTCCATGAACTGCCAGTCGAGGGAAGGGAAAAGGAGAGAGCAACCAAAGCCTGGTGATCATGGAAGCCTCCACTTCCTGCCACTGGATCACCGAACTCTATGGTAAAACATACATAAAACAGTAGCATCACAACTCTTTTGAAAATGTGGTGAGGAGGCACCTCACTTGATCCTATGAACAGATATATTTGCCCAAAGTAGAGAACATTGAAAGAGAAATGGACATGTATACCAAGTGCCTTATAACCCAAAGCAGGAAGAACACTGGAGAATCTAAATATCACCACATAATGAGAGCATAGTTTCCCAGACAACCTCAGAAGGTAGCCTCCCTGGGATCTTTCTTCCTAGGAGGCAGGGCCAGTAAAGGGTAGAGGATGTGGTAACCAAAGGATTTCCCTGGAATTCCCAAGGTCCGCCAGATTCATACTACAACATTTATAAAATAATATACTTATATGGCTGGTGTGATGGGGAGGCTCCTCACCCAAGTGTGTAAACAAATAAAATGCTTAAGAGTGTCTACAAACTAACTAGAAATGGATATTGAGCCCAGCTCTTAATAACATAGAAAAAGGGAAGTGCCAGGGGCACATTTAAGGCAAAATAATAGGGGCATTAACTTGCATATTACCTCAGGAGGTAGCCTATAAACCAGAGGGTAGGATAAAAAGGAGGGCAGTATTTGATGCCCCCCGAACCCAAGAGTGGAAGAACCTGATATAAGGGGACATCTAGAGCCTAGTAGCCAAGGAGCCAAGGCAGCTTGCCTCAAGGTCTCCTGTTTCATAGTATAACATGAATACCAGATACGTTTTGTGGCTCTGAGAATTACATAGTGAAAAGTTTCCCCCAGCAGTGAAAGTATATTGGTCTTTACAGTATGTGTGAAAATAAACTATAGAGACAGGTAGGCATTCCGAACCCTCAGTGATATTGGATAAAAGAAGAGCTAGGGAAACCATTAGGAGCTGCATAACAAAAAGGGTACAGCCAACATGGCTTCAAGTGGTTGTCTGCGTAAGGTCGGTTACCCAAGGTAACAGAACAGGTGGTGTATCAAATAGACTTTGCAAAATCCCCTAGGATATAGAGAGGCATCCATGAATTGTTCCGTAGGTCAGGCGAGGCACTTTACTGTGGTGTTAGCAAATGGGAGGAACACTGCGAGTCATATGGTCCTGGGGTACTCACAGAGCCATGGTTAGTGAGACAGCTGAAAAAAGCATTGAGATGCAGACATCAATCTTCATTCATTTTTGAGTGTAAAGAAAAAGGTCTCCTCTGGGATGAATAGGGTCTCTCCTGCTGTGGTCTTGATGATTATAATGATATCAGATGTGCATAATCAGGGAATTACAACCAAACTGGGACCTGGATAGCTTCCATTTCCAGGAACTGTAAGAAGCCAGGCAGCTGAGATGGAGTGTGAAGCATGTGCATGCAGTCTTCTTTCCATTCCATCACATGAAACGAGTAGTGCTAGTGGTACGTTGATCCAACCAATCAGATTAAATGCAAAATGTAGCACGCCTCTCATCCTGGATGTGTAATGTGAAAGGTCTGATAAGACATGGGTTTGGACCCCTTTAAAGTTCAACTGCCATCAGTGCCAGGCTTGTTGCAGTATCCCCTCTTTCACTGTATGAAAGTATACCCAGAAGAGCATAGGAGGTCTGTTGCTCATCAGAGGAACCCTGTGAACTCTGTCCAGCTCCAGCTCAAAGTCAGGGGACTTATCCAGATAGGAGTTAAGGATCGCTCGTACAGTGAGCTTAAGATCAGGACCCTGTACGGCTTCCGAAATACCCTTTATACGCAAGTTGTTGCACTAACTTCTGTTCTCAAGATCTTCCAGGGGCAAACATATGGCAAAAAAAACCCATTGATCTGGGGTGGTTTGCAGCAAATCCAAGACTTGGTCTCTAGACTGTTCTACAGCTGACAGTCTGGAGTCTAAGTTGGTAATGTCCTGCTTGAGAGCTGAAAGTTCTTTTCTGGGAGTATTGTCTAGCCTGAAGGAGAGAGAGTGGAGGATGTCCCACAGCTCTTCATCATCTGCCCATGTAAGAGGAGCTGATGTGAGGGAGGATTCAGATGCAGATGAGGAGGATGGCCCAGGGAGTACAGGAGTAGTGATAGGGGAGGAGGGGACCTTCATGCTGCCAGTCCTCCATATCGGCAGAGCAGGAAACAGAGGAACCTTTTGGTGTCTGCTTAGCTGTTACCTAGCGCAATCTTCAAGTCACGCCCCTTGTAGTTTTATTAATGTCTCAAGGGGGCCCTCTGGCTGATGGAAGGTAAGAGCTCTATTTACCCTTCCTACCAAACTTGGGTATTTTTACCAAACTATTTACACTTCCTACCAAAAGGGAGTTCAGGAGTTAGTTATTGAAAAAGAGCTATAATAGCAGTGCCATGCATATCCAATATCATCTCCAGTAATCCCTGCTATGCAAATAATACCTCCTCGCTCTGTTTTCTGCATCCCCAATTTTGCACTTTCTATTAGTGGAGCTTGGTTTTTTTCTTTTTTTCTGCTTGCTTCCTGCTAGAGTCATAGTCCAAAACTGTGCAGGAGGGCAGCTAGGTGTAAGCAGTCGAGGTAGAATAGATGATGGCTTCCATCTTTCAACTATACACTTGCACAACTCCTGACACCTATACATACTTGTTTAGTAGATCACCCATGCAGGTGGAACACAATTAGACACTATAAATACATTTTAAACATACATTTTATACAACATTAACTTGTTTGCTACATTTCAAACAAAAGAATACTAAACCTCTGACACATGGCTCTCGCATAGTTTACTGGTGGATAAGGCTTTGTGTCTTGTTGTCTAAAGGCTTTGAACAACTAGGCTTTTCTTAGATAGATCGCATTTTATACTCTTACAGAGCAATCTTATACTGTATGCTGCATGTTGTTGTTTAGGTGCAACTAGGGGAAGAGTGCAAAATATGCCATGGCTTTCACTTGTATAAATATTTATGTTCCAAAGTGTTTATGAAATAAACAGAAAATAAGCAAAAATAAAATGCAGAGTATATCAAGGTAAACTGAAAAAAAAATGCAGTACATCTCAATAACACATGAACATTTCTTTATGTTCGATCTCTTAAAAGACATTGTAAGTACAGAAAAAATATCTGTTAAGAGCAGAAGATGCTACCCAGGATTGTCCAAGTCAAAGTACATACCTTATATCAACCTGACATTGACAGTGTGTGTTTAAGTACTCCTATGTGTGTCTAAGTTTTAATTAAATTACATTTAGAATTGAATAGACCCCTGGAAAGTGTTAAAGTGGTTTTAAAGGGAATGTTACATATTTTTCTCATGATCACATAAAATATATATTTTTCAAATATAGTCAAGCAAAGCATGAAACATTGTATAAGAATATTTTGTATTTTGATTTCAAACAAGCAGATGAGGCTTAAGTATCCAGGAAAACATTACCTTTGTTGTTGAGAAATTATGTTAACTACTGAGCTCAACAGCTGAAGCTGAAATTAAAGCATATCTAAACCCAGGAGTAAAAATGTTATATATTTTAGCTTACCGTTCCTTAGATGTGAATGCATTTTGTTTTTGGCTGGATATATTGTGTTGATCCTGCTAGAAATATAGGGGGAGATTTACTAAAGCTAGAGCACACAGAATCTGGTGTTGTTGTGCATGGTAGCCAATCAGCTTCTAACTTCAGCTTGTTCAATTAAACGTTGACAATAAAACCTGGAAGCTGATCTGTTTCTGTGCAGAGCTGCATCAGTTTTTGAATGCTCCAGTTTTAGTAAATCCCCCCCATTGTGTCTTTGCAATATACTGTGCAGTGAACCTAAATATCAAACAATGGTATCTGTTCTCTCAGCTATCTTCTGTGAAATACAAAACCACCAGAATCACCAGGTGAAAACTAAAAGTAAAATAAATCCTAAAAAAAAACAACTAATGCAGTGACCAAATTAAAGACTGGTAAGTATTTCTTTTTGTTTTTTTACATACAATGCATATAATTATAAAAAATATGATATTGGTTGTCAGTGTTTAATAAATGCTCATAAAGACAACACCACTGCACCAATAAATATGTACATGTTTCAAGTAAACTGAGTATACAAGTGCTGAGGAATATGACACAATTAAAGTAAAGGTAAATCTTAAATTAATTACATTTAGTTTGCTAAAGCAACGTGTAACATAAAAAGTTATTTGTTCATGAAATACTTGTTTGTTATCCTCTCTTTCATCTCAGTGCTGTTGAGCTCTGCAGCCTCTATGCAGAGACTTCTTGTCTACATGCATTTACTATAGTGATGATGACATGGCATTTATCAGGGAATGTTTCACGATGGTGACAATAGTGGACTAATGTGTAACGTAAAGTTTTTTTAAAAAGTCACTTCTAATCTCTATTGGAAACCTATATGACAAGAGAGCAATGGAGAAGTACATGTTGGAGACAGGGACAGAGCATTGTCAACCCATAACATGAGCTTCCTGGATGAAGAACTTAATTGCAAAATTATCAGTACATTCCAATACTGAAAATGGTTTAAAGGGTACATAAACATTATAAAGCTTATATGAAATTTTATTGATTGGGTTTATATGTACTTTAAGTATGTAAATTCAAAAGGCAGTCAATTGTGTACATCCTTTAACATACCAGGAAATATGCATATTCATTTATCATTCCATTTTAAATATGAATTTATGTTAATATAAATATGCAAATAAGAACTTGCAGAGATATCATTTAATCAAGTTAGTGTAATCGTGCATTTTAATTTGACTCCCATTGCTTTGTTTTAAATGAATATGGTGACAATTTACTGTGAGCAGAACAAATGTTTACATTCTTTTTGGACATAAAGCATTTTTGCGATGTTTCATCAGTTTCAGATACTGAAGAAAAACTTTTAACTACAGGATACAGTTAGAAAAAGTTAAAGTTACAATCTAGTGCACAAACTACATATTATGTGTGGGCATCTGCCATAGTATGCTTCATCAGTTCTCTGCTTTTTGTTTGAAGAATTTCAGGATCCTGTTGTGAAGGCAAAGCATTAATTCTTTCTAGTGAACCATCTGGTTCATTTATGGAGCGGTTCTCTTAAACAATTGTGTTTTCAGTTTTGTATTGCTATTTTGATACCATATGGTTGGTTTCTAATAGTGTTTTTAAACCAGACTACACAGACTACTTCTATAACAATCTTTTCTTTTTGTTTTAGAAGAACAGCACATGACTTCTTTTTATTTACATCAATGCTAATGAAAGTTTTTCTTTTGTTTTCTATTCTTGGTTAAATCAGCTGCTTGTACAGTACTCTGTGGAAAGTCTGATAAACAAATGTATGTATTGCGATTGTCTAACAAACACTAAAGACAAAAGCTAAAACGGATGCAGATGGAGCATATTTAAAATGTAACTTGCAGAGAAGCTTCAGTCTAATGTTTCTTTTTTTTATAATGGCAAAGTGGGGAGTATGTTCTTCAACTTGGTCCTATACCTGTAGAAAAATTCTCCCCGTCCACACACACCTTTCATGGCTGTTTAAATGTAGCAGTGCTTTTAACTAAGATGCTGTTCTTAATTGCGTATATAAGTCTTCAATTAAAGGAATAACATTATAAATAGATAAATAATACTGTTTGAATGGTGGACCTCTTTAAACTAAAGAATATGCAATTATATGTCTTCCAGAAATGAATGTTTGCCATATTAACTCAGCAAAATAGCACTTGTTTAACCACTTGCGCTCCTGAGGATTTACCCCCACCTTCTAGACCATTTTTTGCGGTACTTTAACTGACAATTGATGTCCTTTATTTTCAACAAATTGAGCTTTCTTTCGGTGGTATTTGATTGTACGGTTTTTATTTTTTGCATTATAAAAAAAAAAGACCGACAATTTTGAGAAATAAACAACATTTTTTAATTTTTGCTGTTATTCATGTCCAGCAAAAAAATTTTAAAAATCTAATTTCGTCATAAATTTACACCAAAATGTATTCTGCTACATGTCTTTGCTAAAAGAAATCCCAATATGTGTAAATTAATTAGTTTATGTGAAAATTATAGCATTTACAAATGGCGGTTTAGATACTGGAACTTTTTTTTACTAGTAATGGCAGCGATCAGCCACTTATAGCGGGACTGCGGTGGGCATTCTGACACTGGTGGGAACTGACTTGGTGTCACTGACATCCCCGGTGATACTAATACTGTGATCAGTGCTAAAAAAGCATTTACACTGTACTAATGGCACTGGGCAGGAAGGGGTTCTAATGAGGGGCGATCAAAGGGTTAATTGTGTGCAGGGAGTATTTTACATAGGGGGTGGTGTATGTGGGCTTTACTGTAATCACACTGCTCTGGATGGCTGTGATGTGCACACCCATCCAGAGCAGTGTGCCGGAGCTGACAGGGAGGAGGACTGTTAGTAAACAAAGCAGTCCTCCTCCCTGTTGGAGATGCTCGGTAATCACTGGGCGCTGGTGGGTAATCACACCACGGTCCATTATGAAATTATAATAACCTAATCCATTATGACATTATGATATCATAGCCCATTATTACTTCCTGATCCATTATGACATCATGGTCCATTATGACATCCTGATCCATTATGACATTACGTTTCATTATGACATTATGACATCCCGTGCATGTTACAGATTGGTGAGATGAAGGAACAGACTGGGTAAGAGCTGAAATAGCTGGATGGGGAAACAAGTCACCTGTAGTTTGTTTAGTATTTGAAGTTGTCTGCTTCTTGCTTTGTGCATTTGCTTTGTGCAATCCAAAATCAATATTTTATTCAAGATGATAGTCGCCAATGCTACTCCTGGCTGTGCTGCCACTGGCTGTGCCTCCCCTAAGGAAGGCCTAAATGTATACTGAGTTAGGTTGGGGTATTGCCAACTAATCAATTAGGAATGCATAGGAGAGACACATGGCTAGCAGGGCAAACTTCTCACATCAAAGGAGGAGGACTACAAGAGACAACAAGAGAGCAGGAAGGCACAGTTTTATAGATTAGGATCAACTCATAAATTTGGGTTAGACAATAAGAGAAAAATATACACAGTAATATGGACAGGGTTAAAGATTTTGGAAGCAGTAAGAATTACCAATAAGAACATTGATAGTTATGAATCAGCTTCAGTTAGAGGTGGATTTTAAAAACAGTAATAGATAACCATATAGCAGAGCAGGGTGAATTAGCATTCATACATGGTATGGGCAATAGTACAGATGGATATTGCTCGCAGACATTTACCTGTGATGGTATGGGGAAGAGTTATTCAAATGATGCAGGGCCAAAGTGCAATGCTCAATACTTAATCGAAAATCAATACTTTATCCAATATGACAGTTGCCAATGCTACCCCTGGCTGTGCCTCCCCTAAGGAAGGCCAAATTTAAACTGAGTTGGGTGGGGGTATCACCAATTAATCAATGAGGAATGCATAGGAGAGACACATGGCTAGCAGGGCAAACATCTCACACCAAAGAAGGACTGCAAGAGACAACAAGAGAGCAGGAGGGCAGAGTTGTATATATTAGGATCAGCTCATAACTTTGGATTAGACAATAAGAGCAAAATAAACATCACAGTAATATGGACAGAGTTAAAGATTTTGGAAGCAGAAAATTTACCAATAAGAACATTGATAGTTATGAATCAGCTTCAGTTAGAGGTGGATCTTAAAAGCTGTATAGATAACCATATAGCAAAGCAGGGTGAATTAGCATTTATACATGGCATGGGCGATAATACAGATGGATATTGCTCGCAGACATTTACCTGTGATGGGATAGAGAAGAGTTATTCAGATGATGCAGAGCCAAAGTGCAATGCTGAATACTTAATCCAAGATCAATACTTTATCCAACATGATAGCTGCCAATGCTACCCCTGGCTGTGTTGCCCCTGACTGATTTATTTTATTACTGGTGTGCATTTTTCCCTGCTTGGTACAAGTGCACAAGTTCTTTAATGAATCAGTAAGATATGATTGTGAGATATAAGCCCTCAGGCTGTCTTCCCACAGGAAACTCGCCAAATGTTTCCAAGTTTGTTGTCAAATTCATACCAATTTTTACAGATTCCCCCCCCCCCCCACCAGTCTTAATTTTATGTTACAGATTGATTTTCAGTTGGTCTCATAAATTTTTAAGTAAAGAAAAAAGTGTTGTGCTATTTGTAAACCAACATAATTTAATAGTTCACTTTCTTTGGTGCAGCTACTGTAAGACTTGGTTCAGAGGCACTGGAGATAAAGGAACTTTTGCGTTAGTTACAATACTTATTGATGAAGGAAAACTTTGATATGAGAACACGGAATCACTGATAGACTGTGTACACTGTTTAAAAGACATTATTATTATTTTTTTTGAGTTGGTCACCAAAAAAAAAATCTTATCACCTTGTCACTATTAGTCACAAGTTAATATTAGTTGAGAAATCAATTGATTGATGGGATATATTGTTTATTATGTTGGTTTATAACAGAGCAACATTCTTTAATTTGTGTAACAATAACTGCTGACCCTATAGATAGAAGGTTTACAGGTTTTCCACAAAAAACTGGAAACACTAAATGATTTGCAGGTGTGAAAGTGATGACATGTTTTGTGTTGAAAGTGGAAGTGATGTAATATTCTTTTGCTTCCGATGTGTGAAGAGACACTTACCTAACAGATGGGAAGCCTCACTTTCATCATTCACCTGGAATAAAAAAACAACTACTGCAAAAGTGACTGCAGAGCTCAATCTCATTCTTCATGGGACTGAGATTGAGCTCTACAGTTACTTTTTCAAATCTTATTCCAGGTCACAATCCTGTGCAATGTCCTTCTGTCTCTTTTGGTCAGTTGACCATATCAACCTCGCCTATGCTTATCAGACAACGTTTTTCCAGAAACTGTATATTCCGCCATAACCTTTGATGCTGTATGTCATGGCAAATAAATTGGAAACTTCAGCCACAGAGGCACCAGCTAAGCGGGCATCAACAATTTGCCCTCTTTGAAGCTCAGTAAGCTGACATGATTCCATATTACTAGCAGCGCATCTAGTGGATGATGAAAGTGAGGCTTTCCACCTGTAAACTATGTGTCTTATTACACAGTGGAAGCAAAAGCATGCTACATAACTTCCGCTTTCAACTCGAAACATATTGTCACTTTCACACCTGCAAATCCTGTACTGTTTCCATTTTTTTGTCTAACCCCCGAATATGGTTAATTTGTGCAAACAGCTAATTAAGATTACAGCACCATTCCATCAAGCGCAGGACCCTTATTATCTGTACTCATACATTTCTAAATGACAGGAATTGTGTATGTGCTTCCTCTACCTTATGGATCTGATCCTATAGTGTGGAGATCCTTACTGATCTCTTCTTTTTAAACATAGTGCCTTGGTCATGCTTCCAACATTTTTGAATTTCCTAGGTATCTAGAAGGAACTGTCAAAGGTATACCATCACTTCCACCTCTATGATTAAGTCCATGGGAGGGTGAAATCTATTGGAGGGTCATAGCTTGGGAGGGGACAAACTGTAGCCAATCTATTACACATTATGACTGGGCAGTCTGCTGGTGTGCACCTCTATGTTTTTCTTGACATTCAGCTATATTGGGCCAGACAGGCCCTTTGGATGCTAGCACCCTGCAGTGATTAGAGTCCCTGGGCTATTATATATCGGTACTTGTTGTGGAGCGTTTTGTTTATATGGGTCACTGTGAAAATGTCAATCTTATATTTTAAAATACATAAAAAGAAAACTAATTAAAAAGTAACTTGATTACAATACATTACAAAATGATAATGATCATATACAGTATACAAACGCTATCAGTATTATGAAGGATAAGTGCCAATTTTCTTAGCTGTTTTTAAATTTAGGAAACTTGGTTGTAATAACAAAACATTTTGACCTTTGGAACCTTCTAGGAGAGAGAAAAAAATCCATAGGCACCTAATTATGTAGAAGTGATTTAGGAAACAGAAAATTAAATTGAAGGTAACTTTTTAGACCAATGTGTGTATTGCTTTTGCGCATTATATTTGAGTTTAAAGCATAAACTATATCATATATATTAAATAAAATGGCATTGTTTAATTTTTAGAGATTACTCAGCTATTCAATGTTAGTTTTCTTGGTTTACTTTCTTGACTAGGTTTAGAAATGTTTCATATTTCTTTCACTTTTTTGATATGCATAACAAGCCTGGCACTGAGAGGTATCAGTTCAAAGGTATAAGGACTTATGGTATCTCAATATCAAGATAGCTAGTGAGCAGGTAGGCAACTGAGAAGTTGATACTGCTCATAAATTGATAAGATTAGCAATAATGTATGATGTTGAAGAGTCAGCTTATCCAAATGTAACATTTTAGGTTTATGCTGAGTCACCTGCTTCAAGTTTATATATCTTGGAAACTCCAGCAGAAGTATATTCTTACTATAGCTTTGCCTATCTTGGAGTTTCACTTTTGTTTTAGTGCTGATTCCCACATGTGCGGTGCGGATTGAAGATCAGGTTTCACAGCTAATTGATACAGTAGTTGTTCAGTGATTCATATCAGGTTTACATCAGGTTCAGGACAGGTTTACATCAGGTTCAGGACCTGATGACATGTACGATTTAGAAATGGTTCCCATAGAAGTCAATAGTCTGTAATCCACACCTGAACCAGACCACACTGCTCAGAAATCAGACAGGACTCTTTTTTCAAAATCCACATTGAATCTGCGCTGCCAGTGCACTGGACATACTGTATGTGAACAGGCACCCCAGGAAGCAATGTTATTTCACATGCCATGTGGATGGGATGCATTTCAAACCGCATCTAATCCATGTATGTGAATCGGCACATAATAATGGTTTGTTTATTCATCCTTTTGCTCAACATGAATTAATTAAAAATCTAGCAAGGAAAGAAGCATTTTCTCATAATTGCCTTGGCATGTGTGCAAACCAGGTCATGTGGGCACACATCCAAAGTCCCTGAAATACATAAGATACTTGATGATTTGAAGAGAAATTTCAAGCCAATCAATGAACTACTAATGCAATTTAACATACTACTAAACTATAGCCGTACTAAAACAAGGATATTCACTCAATTTACCTTAGTCTGGATTGTCTGCAGTCTAATACCGTATGTCCACAGCACACTTAGGTCATGTCAATATCTTTGTAAGAGATCAGTAGAGCTATATTTTGATGTCTGTGTTGAGCAACTTCCTTTCTCTCTGCTTTCTGCATTATGCGCCATATGCAGACTTCCAAGATAGGGTTATTTTCATTTGGAAACTGCAAGAAATGTAAGTACTTTTATCAGAGATGACCTGGGATTGACTGATGCACCACAGCAATGCCTAAAACAAACTAAAATTCAAACATTCTCAGAAGGAAGGCTGTGTTGCTTGAACTTCAAGGGTAAAAGAGACACTGTCAATTTGCCTGTACCCAGCTACCCCCCCCCCCCCATTTATCTACATTAATCCAGCTTCATACCTTCACCACCTCCCCCATTTATCTACATTGATCCAGCTACATACCCTCACCATCTCCCCACTGCAGCATATACAAATGCACAGATTTAATACACCAGTGTCCACCAGTTTAGGAGTTTACATGGGGGGGTGACATTATGCCACCCCCACGTGGCTATGTTTTGATCAGGTGATTGGCCACTTTAGGCCCTGGTACTGTCACACAGGAGGTGTCACATGCTCTCCCATTCCTTGAAGCCCCCATCCATTGGTAAAAGCTTTGGCAGTGTAAGATAGCAGTGAGGGAGCATGTCTGGGTAAGTATACATGCCTGTAGGTGGGCTATATGCACACACTATCAGCTACATTTTTAAATCAGGTTTTGATGTATGTTTCTCCAGTATCTACCAAAAACTGAATATTATAATTTTTGTGAACTGATTCAATAAAGTGCATTAATATTTTTATCAATTATATACAAAATAAACCCATACATTCATTGTACATCCCTTGTATATCCTGCCTTGCTGGTGCTGTGTTTTTTTGGTTGACTGATATTCTTTTCCAGGGTGAATTAATCAAATGCATACCAATTTATAACAGATACACTGACGTTATATTAGGTCTACCCTACTTATATTTATTCTCATAATCATGTTAATAAAAATGTACTTATGTAATAAACATTATCATGTCATCAGTAGCTTAATGAAAACTGTGTTTATTTTGTACAAGTATTATCAGCTAAATGATTTATTTACCATTTAGTCCTGACATATTTGCTGTCTCAAATAACATGTCACATATTTATTTTCAAGAATAATAGCCATCATCGCAAGTGATAGAGCCATCTATTTATTAGGAGGAAGAACATATTTATTCATGCAATGAATAAAACTCCAGGTTATAGACAGACAGATTGCATAACTCATTTCAGACATAACACTGTTGTTACTCTTATCTCTGTTTCTATCTTAGTTCAGTTTATAGTGTCTGTTGTTTCCATATTTTCAATATGCATACACTTGCCATAATAATTTAGGAGTCTAACGAGTACAGCAAACTGAAGACATCAACGGAGATTTGAATATTTTCTTTGAAACAGCAACATCTTTACTTTAAATGCACACTTAAAGATGAACTCCAAGAAAACAGCTGATTGCTCAGTTGAAATGCATATATAAGGGATGTTTTATTTGCTTGGGGATTTTTACTTCATTTCATCCATTTTTAACATAACTCTGCAACACCACACAGCCCTGTTTAGCAAGACAGAAGACATTTTTTCTTATGCTGTTAAGTAACAGAGCCCATCTTGTGAACGGATAATGAAAGAAAAAACAGAACACTAATGAACTCGTCCCTCTTTACTACTGCTGCCCCCCTATCAGTATGCTCCTTCCACTGCAGCACAACAGATTGCCCCCTTGTGCTTCTCTATCCCTCCCTAAACTCTAAGACTTTGCATTTCTCTTTTGCCAAAAATCTCTAGCAAGTTTTCACAGTGGTACACTTGCTACCAGATAGCATTGTCTGTGAAAGCAAAGGCACTATCTTGAAGAGGATCAGGAGTTAGCTTGTGTTTTTAAGATTGATTAAGATTGATGGGGTATTCTGAGTCCCTCAACCTCTTTCTCATATTCTGCCAGCAAAATAGTCAGTGGCATTCTGCATCTCTTATACTATCCCCCATAGTCACAGTGTATTTGAAAAACTGGTATTAAAGAGACTTCCAGGTTTAAACTGTTTTTGTATTAAAATAAGGGATAAGTGAACCAATCAAAAGTTGGACAAAGAGTTGACAAACACAGCAAAAGGTCTGCTAAAACCAATCTAAATGTGCAATTTTATTGAAGTCTTCAGGAACAAAATTTTGTTGATTTTTCTGGTCTTTTTCAATGCCAGTTTTAAAGCTATTGTAAAAAACATGGTTGGGGGAGCTGGGCACTACCATGGAGTACATAAATCAACTAAAAAAATATATTGTTCAGTGGAGAGTGAGTCTTTTAATGCAGCTTAAAGGGCAAAATTAACTATGCACAAATACATTAATTGACATGCTTTGTGGAGGCATTAAACCTGCATTTGAACTTGTGTATACAACAGGATGTACTTCTTTAAAAGTGGCATGTTGTGTTTCCAAACAGTGGTCATGCATTACAAATGACAGATCCCAGACAGGCTTGATGGGGAAAGAACCTCATCCCCATATACTGTCCTCCAAAAGGCAATGCTGCAATTCCGCAATGCAGCAATGAAGATCCATATGAATCATAATGGTCCACTACAGAATCATGTAGACTCACTGACACCATGACCCATAGTACCCAACAATGTCAACCCACCGGTACACACATTGTAAATGAGAGGCTTGCTTCTTGAATGTAAACAAACAGGCTAGGATGCCAGGGGATATCATGACCATCTATTTTTAGTTTGTCAAACTGCAAGTATAATAATTTGCCAGCATGCTGGTTTGTGTCACTTATTTGGGAAGAATATTTACTCCAGCAGAATTCCGGGTAGCTCTAGGTCATGCTGCTATTGCATTTGCTAAAATGTAAACAGAGTAGTGTGCCACGATGACTTTTTGCACTTGTATGAAAATATAAGCATATAAATAACAATGAAGAAGATGGAAATGGTGCAATGTGTTATACTGTTGCATTTTATTTTTATCATCATAGACCATAAGGTAAGGAAAATTAAGTATCGTGTATAGCACCCTGTGAAGAGGTTTGATGATGCAACTTCTGCCGACGTCACTTCCACCCTGTGGAACACACGCTGTTCCAAGGAGCAACTAGCACAGCGGCTTCTATCTCTTAAGGAGTTACAAGGCTGAGTACACCAGGTGCCAAGCATAGGCACTTTACTTGTGAGTTTTATAAAATTTACCCCCAATAAAGTTACTAAACAGTTTTACACTATGGGATATACTCTTTTTTTCCTTTTTCTGTGGTGATATACATATTCAAACTTGCAGAGATTTTGAGACAACTGGCTCATTGGGAATTGTCCCTAAACGTTACAGACCACTCTAGAGATAGATGGTCATTGCCCAAGGGTGAGTGATAGTCCATGTGGGCACTTTGTTGAGCACAATGGAGCATTTTTGAGATGATTGCTGAAATCAAGATCTTGCAATTAAGCTGAGCACAAGCACATGCACCTTCACCAATGTGGAACTTTTTTCTTTAGTCATGTTGTATATATGCACATGAGTTCATTTGTATGTGGTAATTTGGCTTTAATTTATATGCATTGTGGTATTTAACACAAATACAGAACTGCTGCATTAGTTATATAATTCCTTTTTTTGTTGTTTGCTTGTTTATTATAGCACATCCCATAGCGCATGAGCACTTTATTAATAATTACAGTACAGGATAGGTTGTAGTCGAGTACGGGAGTAGAGGAAAGAAATAAACTAAGGAATAGGAAGGGATTAGTTTGGATATCTGGCCACCTGCTTGCCCCATTCACAAATGAGAATCATCAGTCTAGCTAATTGTCTCCTTAAAGTAAAGTTCCAGTCACTTTTATGTTTATTAAAAGTCAGAAGCTGCAAAAACTGTAGCTCCTGACTTTTAATAAACACACACTCACCTGTCCCAGGATCCATCGATGTGCGCACCAGTGGTATCCCTTATCTTCCCGGGATTACAACTGTGGGTACCAGGCTGTGACAACTTGCAGCTTCACAGCTGGGTGCCCACTGCGCATGCGCGAGTTGTGCTGTGCATTTTCATTGGTCTGGCAGTCTTCTGGGACCTATGAAGGAGGTGGCTGAACTTCTGGCTCACGGCAAACTGAGCTGGAAGTGGGAGCGGGAACCTGTCAAAAACAGGTATCCACTCCCCCTTCCCCCCAAAAGGTGCCAAAATATGGCAGTGGAGGGGGGAGGAGGCAAATAAGCATAACTTCCACTTTTGATTGGAACTCCACTTTAATGAGCAAAGTAAACAAATGTTTAGGCAGATGTAAAGAGGGAAGGTCTAGGAGGTAGAATAAAGGATTTCGTGGAATGGTATGTTTGGTTAAAGGATAAGTTAATCTTCTGAAAAATTTTTAAAAGCACATTTTCTTTGCAGGTAAAAATATGTTCATTTATTTTTTTTGCTAAGAAGGCTGAAGACCATTGCATCTGCAATCAGCAGATCGCAGGTACAAACTCAGGCTTTTGAAGACTTTCAGCATAGTTGTCTGCCTGTACCTCATCCTAGCAGGCAGTTACCTGAGAGTAGGAAGCTAAAAGCACTATAAGAGCACTCACCAGTGTCCTTGCAGTTCATTGATAACTACAAACCATCAGCTGCAATGGATGATGGCACTATAGGCATTCATTCACAAGAAACTGTGAATAAATGACACAGCCATGTGGGTGGAGCTCTGAAAGACAGCGTTATATTCAAATTGTGATAGCGGGCACTGGGAGAATATCCCCTGCCTTCTGTAACAAGGAGAATGGGAGAGGGACAAGAAGCTTCAGCTGCTGGAACATGTTACATGTTCCATCCTAAGAATGGGTGGAATATGTACCATGTTCCATGAACTTGTCCTTTAAATGGTCAAGTAAATCTGAGATTGTTTTCAAGTAAGATTGTAGGTTGGACATGTCCAACATATATGGTACAAAGAGCCAGTAGCTGAAGTGCATCACTGCATCACCAGCAATTGAATGAAAATGCAAGAATAATAGGATGTAAGAATTCAGAGTATGTTATCAATTATATATTTTTTTTACATTGCTTTTCCTTATATTTGGTGAAAAATGGAAAATGTGTTGCTTCCCAATTCTCTGGATTTTCCTTTTGAAACATTTGTTCACATTTAACCATAGAAGAATGCTTTTGAAACATATTGCTCTAAGGTATGTTCAAGATTTGGTAAATTGTTAACATTAGGCCTTTATTTTGTGTAGGACAATGAGAGAACAATCCCTTTTTAAAATGGAAATATTATTTCAAAACACAGTATAATTGTATTTTAGTGTGATCATCCTTAAGAAAACAACTTTTTTTAACCTTAAATGACACTGCTTCATTACTTTGGGGTTAATATGTAAAGTCAACTCTATGAGAGCAAGATTAAACCATGTTCTGGACTCACTTTTGATGTATGTATAAGTGCTTGGTGTCCTTGCATACAGCCTACCTTTGAGCAATTGTATGGAGAGGACAGAATAGCAGTATACCAGTAGTGAATGTGGCTTAGTTAGTAGCCAAAAGATGATGGATAACTGTTATACATATCAAACATGGAGAGGCCTTATTGTATATTATGTAATATGAGTTAATAAATTGGTCAGGTCTCTCAAAGATAAGAGGAATAAGTGGGAATGACATACTAAAATAATTGTGATATTCAAGTTCTTACAATTACCATCTCTATTTTACAGAGCCAGTTAGAGGCCTCAAACAAGGGAGGTAAAAGAAGAGAATATCTTCTTGATCTCTCCAGAGCGTTAGTCTATGTTATTGTTGAAGAGCAAGAAACTGTTGCTGACAGAAAACCAGGTGCAAAAGAGTCTAGTAAACAAATCACTAGGTCCAGATGGCTTATAAGAGTCCTTATGGAACTTAGCTTAGTTATAGCCATTATTTCTAATTTAAGAGATTCCCCCCAAGGAAGTTGCGTGCCCTATGATGAAACGCATATGAGTAGGGCTTGGATGACATTACAATGTTCGATCTTGCATGGCAAGTGCAGTGATTCATACCGCAGTATTGCATAGAATTTCTATGCTTACAGAAAGGCTGGATGTACTGTATTTGGTGCAATTGAGAACTCATACTATGTGAGTGTATTGTATCTGCTGTTGGGAGGCAATAAATACTTTTAAAGGACAAAGCACTATGTTAAGCATTTTATCTGCATGGTGTTGAGTGGAGTAAAGGTGGGGGAGAGCTCTGCTGAGGAGAACCACCATTGGGTACACCAAGGACCTCTGAAGTCCAGATAAAGGGACACAAGCATTGTTTGACCGAGCATAAACATGTGAGCTCAAAATATTAAGGTGAAATGATATCTGATAGTGGTTAAGCACAGTGTGTACTAAAAAGCACGAAGCTGGAATTCACTCAGAGGAAACACATCAGGCACATCTCATTTAGATAAATATTAAAAGAGCTGATTTTGCTCCTGTGGACATAATTGGATTAGAGCAATTTAATGTGGCTCTATAATATATCTCACTTTATTGCATTTTTTTTTTATTGGTAGCATATGATTGGTTGGACCTTTATGTATGGATACACTAGTGCAGAACTGATTTTTGATGATATTTGTATATTGGTAAGTATAAGATACACCTGTGTGCATAGCTGCTTGTATATTTTAATTCACAGTTAGGTTTTCTCACAGATTTATTTAAGCTATTACATGTTCACTGGACACAGGATTATTTAATGCTTCTCAAGAAGTAAAACAGAGTCAGGGACAAAGGAAACAAATCATCGACTATGCAAATTAAGGTTCACATACACTTTAAATGTTTGGCCTTTCCAGAATTACACAGCCTCCACTTAAAATTCTCAAACGTTTTTACAGAGGTATCATCATCCTCCATTTACTTCAGTCAAGAGCCCCCTGTAGAAACTCTGGGCACTGTACTGTAAAAAGCAAATATAATCTATTATGAATACAAGGGGGAATGTGAGCAGGTAATTATACTAAAAGAAAACTTATTGTTTAATTTTTAGGTATAACATTTTTATTAGTAATGCATAATGTATGGGTCATTATTTAAAAATATTAATTTAATTTTCTTCTAATTACAAAAAGATTTACATTTCTTAACAATAAAACAGGTTCACTAGCTTTCTACTAACCATAGAGCTGTCCAACATAAAAGTAGGGCAATCAGAGCACATGAGAGCTGGATAATTGTTTAACAAAATCAATTAAATCAATATTGTAGAAACAAAAGTCTTTTAATAATAGAAATCCTCTGAAAAAAAAATCGATGAATGAATAACTTAGAATACAAATACAGTTAATCAATTTATGACATACAATAGAAAGCAACACTAATGGAAGGGAACGCCAGAAAAGTTCATAAATTGTATTCACTGTCAAATATTCATTATTGAGTCCTAAATTTAATGAGAAGTTAAAGAGTGTTCCAGGCATAAAATGTCAATACAAAAGAAAAGAAACATAATTTAGTACCTGCACAACTTTCCTGTAATTAATAATAAATAATGCACTTTTACAAATTTAAAATGATTTTTCCTGCAACAACAGTGAGCTAGTTGAGTAGACATAATAAAGAAATGCATAAATAAAAATAGAGGTTGTCATTTTAGACTTCAGTCTCATAGTGTAACATAGCCTGGTTTTAAATGCTTCCTATTTTGGATCACATATAGTAGTCTGCATAGATATTGGCATGCAGGAAATTATGTGCTTGAGATGTAAGGTTTCAGAGAAATTTTTTAACATGGGACCTGTAGCCTTCAGATGTATTCACACCTTAGCTTGCCCTTGCAGTGTTACATAGTTACATAGTTAATGTGGTTAAAAAAAGACACAAGTCCATCTACTTCAACCAATAAAAAGGAAAACAAGATAAAATCCCATAAACACAATTCTACACCTACAGTTGATCCAGAGGAAGACAAAAAATACCCAGCAAAGGATGATCCAATTTGCTCCAGCAGGGGAAATATTCCTTCCTGATCCCCCAAGAGGCAATTGGATATTCAGTGGATCAAGTTACAAATGTTAGTATCCAGTTATATTACGTGCATTTTAAAGTAATCTACTGAATTGGCCAGAACCAGTTCTTGAGGAAGTCCATTCCACATTTCCACAGCTTTAACTTTCCATATTTAGAGATAAACCACTTGCCCTCCAGAGGATTTACCCCCCCATCCTGATCAGGCCATTTTTTGCAATACGGTGCTGTGTTACTTTAACTGACAATTGCGCAGTCATGCAATGCTGTGCCCAAATTAAATTTATATCCTTTTTTTCCCCCACAAATGGAGCTTTTTTTCGGTGGTATTTGATCACCTGTGCATTTTTTTGTCTTTGGCACTATAAACAAAAAAATACCGACAATTTTGAAAGAAAAAATAATATTTTTGCTTTAATACATACCCAGTTAAAAAAATATAAAAATGAAAGTTCTTCATAAATGTAGGCCAAAATGTATTCTGCTACATGTCTTTGCTAAAAAAAAAAATTAATGAATTGGTTTACGTGAAAGTTATAGTATCTACAAATGGCGGTGTATATATACTGTAAAAAATGTTTATACTAGTAATTGCAGCGATCAGCGACTTATAGCTGGACTGCGTTGAGCATTCTGACACTGCTATGCAGAGTAATACAAAGCAATGTGCTTGTGCTGACAGGTGAGAGATCTGTATTGTTTACACATACACCTCTCCTCTGTCAGTATTCCTGGGCAATTGCTGGGTGCTGGCGCGGAATCTCCGGCTGGGACACAGTGATCGACAGCTGTAGCCGTCAGTGGCAGCGTGGGCAGGGCTGCGCTTTCCCTACCCGGAAATACAAAATCCCATATATATATATATATATATATATATATATATATATATATATACACATGATTTTGCGCAGCCCTGCCACCCTGTAGAAGTACTTCTGCTATAGGGCGGTCAGGAAGCATTTAAATCTCTTTTCCTCCAGATGTAAGAAAGTCCCCCTTTGTCCTCTTTGATGACCTTAAAGTCAATAACTCTACACCAAGTTCTCTATATGGGCCACCTATGTATGTATAAGTTGTTGATCATACCCCCCCCCTTAATCTTCTCTTCTCTCTCTTCTCCAGGGAGAATACATTCAGTTCCTCCAATTTTTCCTCAAAGCTAAGCTCCTCCATGCCTCTTATCAGTCTGGCTGCTTTTTGCTATTACTGTGTAATAGTGTATGACTGTGCATTGCATTAAGGTAGCCTATGTTTTCTAAATGGGCTGCCAATGCATGCAATGAACAAAAAGCACATGACCCTTTTTTAGAATGCTTTGCAGCACAACACATGGTATGCAGGTTGTGGTGCCTTGTGTGTTCATTGCTACTCTAAAGAGTATTATGGGGCCATTTATAATGAATGGCAATGCAATGCCCCAAATGTAGAGCTGTGTTTTCCAGTATAATGCTCATTTTACCATGGGATACCACAACACAATTGTAAATGGATCCTCATATACTTTCTTACTAGAGGCAGCAAAATTCAGTTAGCATTCTAGGGTCCTAGGCTAAGAATGTGTATGCTGTCCCTGTATTAATAACTGCACGTGTTTTTTATATTCTCACACAATTCAAAACCAAATGGAAAGGTAACTGATTTATGACAAAATATATCCAAGGGCAGACCAAGATTTCCATCACTGTACCATGTAGACACATAGCCATTAAAGTCCTAAGCAGGACCTAAAGTATCTACCAGAATCACCTCTTTTACATAGAACATTTTTTTACTGGACCTAACCTAGCTTATAATATTGTGACAATGTGTAAAATGTTTATATGAAATGATTATTAGATATGTGCACAGCAGAAAAGTTTGTTTAGTTTCATATGCATTAGATAGGTTGATACTTTGTTCATTTGTTTTCATTGTTTGTTTTTGAGATTCAGTTTGTTTCATTTATTCATTATACCAGGTGGATTTCCAAAAGTTTTCTACCCCATCCAGTACAACTTGGACTGATCCAAATTCATTGTGAATAGCTGTGGTTGTTAGGAAGCTGGCAGCCACCAATCAATCATGACAATCAAACCATTAAAAAGTGTACGCCAAGAGCCTCTATAGCCAATGCAGGAAAAGTTAATAGACATAAATAATCCTGCATATGTATAGGCTGCCAAATGATCGCTGACTCCACCCTAAAATCAGTATTGGGTGTGGTCACAGAAACTTATAAGCAAGGCATAAGTAATGAAAGGGTGAAAGGTTCCCCTAGAAGAAAGTTTCATATGGGAACATGCAGCTTATCGAAAAAAATGGCTTTAATGAAAGATAATATATGCATAACACAAATAGCACACAAGTTGGGCAACCACCACCAACACTTCACTAAAAATTAAAAAGACAACATTGCCTAGTCACCCAAGCAGCTGCTCACTCAACTGCACACAAACATACATGGGGATCGATGGATTTAAATGGAATCTATAATATGAGGAATCACAGAGGATATTATGGCAATAAACATAGCATCAGAGAACGTAGTGATCACTGGAATAATGCCTATTGATTGTGAACAGAAAATGACAAATGTTATATGAAACCCATCAGGATTACAGGCGCATGAATATAAAGTCACGTACAGTGCCTGGATGGATAGTTCACTCATATAGCAGATTATGTAGCTTGATGATTAGCATAAGTCCACACAAAGGACTCTGACAGAGTACAGTTACTTAAAGCCATATACAAAAAGTGCAATTAACTCTGTGACCACACATATGTAATGTGAAACTAGATCACCATCAGTAAACGCATGTCATCACTGGCATCTTACCCTCCCTTATGTAATTTTTATGGCTATCCACTCCAACAGTCCATGGAGTTGTATCATGACGTTCCTGTATCATGTACAGTGCCCGCTATGTGGATGATTCACTGTAGGTGAGGGACTATGGATGCTTATTGCCCATGAAAGTGATGGAGGTGGAGTAGAGGCAGTGTGCGTAGTGACGTCACTTATGGTACATACTTGAGGGCTTGCAATCCTACATGTTTTGTCCAATGCGTTTGGACTTCTTCAGGGATAGGTGGGGCCCATAGCCAGAGACATTTATACCTAGTGGTGTAGCTATAACCTACTTTCCCACTAGATGTCACCCAATTGCCTCATAACACACACTCATTGATGCACAGTACCTCCAGCTATCAATGGGAACCAGACTGCAAAGTATTAAACTATAAACAATTGCTTGAGTCAGATATACTCATTTTACTCAATTTAGGGGCCATTTACAATATTTTTTTAAGGACAATGGATCTGAAGACTGGAACTAGACCATACACATAGGTAAACCTTAGAGCTAAAAAGGAAAGAATATAAATATATACACACATATGAACATTACGAAAATAGACCAGAGAGTTATTCATTATAGGATGACAATTCGACAACAAAGAAAATTATATTTGTTATTAAAATTCACCTCGTAGCATCCCTATGATTCTAAGAAGACTTGTAAATTACATTCAGTATTCAGGCCTTGTGGGGCTATGGTACCTTTTTATAAAGTCCACATTTTTTTCTTTCTGCAAAAGGACTGTATTAAAGTCCCCGTGTCTTAATGACAAATGAAGCAAGAAAATTCCCTTTACTTTTAAGCCATCCGGATTTCCATTATGGCATTCAGCAAAGTGAATCACTATAGGGATTTCCTCTTCTTTATTTTTGTCCTTTTTGATATTTTTGATACTCCGGGTGTGTTCACCACTACGTATTCGAAGTTGTCGTTTGGTCTTTCTAATATAATATTTTTTACATGGACATTTCAACATGTAAATTAGGCCTGATGTTGAACAATTAACAAACTCTTTGATCGTATACTGTCTTGACTGGTCCCAATTGGTGAACATATCTGTCTTATCCACAAGTTTACAGATTTGGCAGTGACCACAGGTGTACATGCCTTTTAAGGGAGGGGTTCTATTAAGCCAGGTGTTCATTGATTTTTTTACTAAATTTGGAGTGGACTAAAGAGTCTTGCAGATTTTTGGTACATCGTGCTACCAGCTGAGGATGAGTGCCAACTATCTCAGCAATGTCCAGGGATTTAGTAAATATATTCTAGTGCTTTGTCAAGATCCCTCTCACTTGTTTCCATTGTGCTCCAAAATTAGTAATGATTCTTACTGGGGCCATCTGATTGTCCTCTATTACAGTGGGAGGAGGAGGGTTAATCAAGTTGTATTGACTTTTGGACCATGCATTTTTTTGGCTCTTCTTATCACTTTATGTGAATATCCTCTTTCTCTAAATGTATCATACATGTTAGCTGCTTAGTTCCTAAAGTCATTGTTGTCAGTACAGTTTCTACATACCCGCAGAAACTAACCTACAGGAATTCCTTTGAGCAGTGTCACAGGATGATGGCTATCTGCTCTCAATAATGTATTGAAAGCAATACTTTTTCGGAAGGTACTGGTGGTAATCCTTCCTTCTGAAATGGAGATCTGAAGATCGAGAAAGGAGATAGTATGATCAGCTACAAATGTCAGTTTGATGTTCCGTTTGTTATTGTTAAGTATCTCAAAGAACTCACAAAGTCCAACCAGATCTCCTCTCCAGATCATGAACATGCCATTGGTGTACCTCAGCCAGATAGCAACATGACTGAGGTACATCGGCAGTCCATACACTTCCTCTTCCTCCCATAGACCTAAGTGAAGACAGGCATATCACCTTTTTCCCAATCTTCTAGATTTTGTTTAAATTTGTGTTGTTTGTTAATACATAAATTCTTTTCAACTTTCTCAGTTTCTTTTTTTAGGAATGCATTATGTCTGTCAAATTCAGAATTTTATTTAAAAGGTTCTAAAGCTCTAGTGCTTTCCTCTATTTCTTTTTGAAGTTCAAACAGCTGTAACTTCTCTTCCTCTACAATCAGCTTCATAAGGGATAAACCATGTTTGGTACAGTGTTATTTCCGTTTATCTAAGAATATGTGGGTGTGTAAATGCTCTGCAGGAACAACCTTCTCTCTCAGCCCTCTAGGTATTACTTTCTGTTTAATATGTGACTCAAGGGAGGAGATATTCGATTTTCTATTTAAAAATTTATAAATTTTTTATGATGTTTAAATAGTTTTGTAATTTGTTCATCTCCACCAGATTCAAGTTAAATTCCCTGATCAAAGGCTGCTTGAATTTCTGAATCAATCTCTTCCCCTAGCCTATACACTATTCAGTAGATATCAAGGCCCTGGAGGTACCGTACATCAAATATATAAAATAAAGTATCAGACAGGTGGATGGTCAACCAAATTCACCAATCTAAGTGAAAACTAGAGGCTCAGCGACCCGATGAAGAGGATCATAGAACCTCAAAAAAATTGTGTATCAATTTGATGAGGTCACCCTGTGATGTCACTAAGTCACCCTGTTATGTCAATATTACCCATATTACCATATTACCCAAGAAGTATGGTGCGGGGGGGGGCATTCGCTGATCCCTCACCTTGTCAATCACTGGGTCCTGGCTGGTGATTACTCGCCAGCAACCCGTGATTGCCGAGCATTACTGACGGGGGAGAGAACTGAATGTAAACAATACAGTTCTCTCCCCTGTCAGTTCCTGCACACTGCTTTGTATGGCTCTGCATAGCAGAGCCATACAAAGCAGTGTGCTTACAGTTGAAAACACACACAGCTTACAGTAAAACAGCACACAGTTAACCCTTTGAGCACCCACATGTTAACCCCTTCCTGCCCAGTGTCATTAGTACAGTGGAAGTGCTTTTTATTAGCACTGATCACTGTATTGGTGTCACTGGGGATGTCAGTGACACCAAGTCAGTTCCTCCCAGTGTAAGAATGCTCGCTGCAGTCCCGCTATAAGTCGCTGATCGCCACCATTACTAGTAAAATAAAAAATCCCAGTATATATACTGCCATTTGTAAATGCTATAACTTTCATGTAAACCAATAAATTTACACGTATTGGAATTTTGTTTTAGCAAAGACATGTAGCAGAATGCATTTTGAACTAAATTTATGACGAAATTTGGTTTTTAAAATTTTTTTACTGAACATGTTTAATAGCAAAAAGTAAAAAATATAGTTTTTCTCAAAATTGTCTGTGTTTTTTTTATAGCGCAAAAGATAAAAAAATGCACAGGCAATCAAATACCACCAAAAGAAAGCTCTAATTGTGGGAAAAAAAGAACATAAATTTAATTTGGGTGCAGTGTTGCATGACCGTTCAATTGTCAGTTAAAGTAACGCAGCGCTGTAACGCAAAGAATGGCCTGGTCAGGAAGGGGGGCAAATCATCTGGAGGCCAAGTGGTTAAAGAGTATTTAAGCCCCCCAAAAATAAAATGTAATGCATTACAGCTTACCAGTCCATAGATGTAGTGGCTACATTAGTTCTCTTTTTCAGTCCTTATTTTCTTTGTTTTAATGTGGTAATCCTGTAAATAACACACTTTCTGTCTCTTCATGTCTATAGTTTCTCCATTGTATTTATGGAGGGAGCCATAGTTGTCGTGCAGGCTAGACATACCTGCCTTCTTCCATCTCTTACAAAAAGGATGATGGGATTAGTAATTCACAAAAGCACTTTTGTGCCTTTGTTCACTTACAGACACAGACCTCCAATGCCTAATTTAAAGCTGGTCTTACCAAGGAGAGTGTATGAGTAATTGTGATAGAATGTAAAATTCTCTTCTGCAGAAAAAGAAATGTGTAAAGCACTTGAAATTATGCCACAAATACAATAAACATTGATAGGAAACATATTTAGAGAAATAAAGAATACTATCATTTTCCAGCATTGGATCTAGAATTCCCACTGACCTGAGATTGAAGGGTCAGTAGATACTATTAAAATATATATCATTAAAATAAAATATTTCTCTCTTGATGCGATTTGGTATCTGCTATAAATTTACTTATCAGTTTTATTTCTCTAACACATTATATTTTAACAGTTGCACATGTTTAACATTGCGCTATTAGGGAATTTAAGCAAAGTAAACTATAAGTAAACCAAAGAAAACCGTTGCATTGCTGCAAACATAAATTAACACAAAATAATCACAACTGCCCAAACCACACAACACTTCCCACCTGTGTTTAAATATATCAGCTTAAATCAAAATACTAGTGTAGCACTACTTTAAATTTTTTGACATATGCATTTGGTGAAAAAAGGCTGAACAGTAACATCTGAATACGGAATCTTGGTCCCTGTAGATGTTGTATGAGAGCCACAGGATATCTTCAGAAATAAAGAGTTCAAACTTTCCATTCCTTCTTCTAAGCTTTAGTGTCAGCACAAGGAGTGTGGTGTGAGTCATGTGTTACTGTGGAGATCCAATGCTGATACTAAGGCTTGGAGGAAGGAATGGAAAGACTGAACCCTTAATTTCTTAAGATATCCATCTAAGTTCAGACAGCATCTACAGGGGCTATGATTCCCTACTCAGATAACACTGTTCAGACTTTGTTCACCACCTGGACAGCCTTTCATTAGCCATCCCTTCCTCTGCAAGGACAGATCATAGTAGAAGAGAATACGGCACAATCAGATCATAAGTTAATATTATGTGATGCAATTTTAATACATTTAGTAAATATGAGTGGGCAAAATGAAAAAATTGAAACAGTGAAACATTAGGGAGTCTTTGTCTTCTCTTTGAGCTGTATTAAAGGTTAGTGGAGGAGACAAATACACCACTTGCTGGAGAACAGGCGTTTTGTGCTTAAAGGGTACACACACTAATATCTAAAGGAGTGGAGGAAAAAGAGGTGTTGGAAGATAAGGGAGTCAACTTAAATGGGACACAAACTTTTTATGACCTTCCATTAAATGGGCGACATAATAATATGGTGCGTGCACACTGGTGTCAGTGTTGTCACAAGAGCAGTGAAGAGCACAGGGCTTGTATATCAGAACATAAGGATTAAGGAAGACATGAATAAGGACTGCAATTTAATTGGAATTATTTTTATTGCTTTATGATTTTAATTGCACTTTAAGTGGACCTTTAAGCCAACAAAAATGGATGAATAGGCAGGATTTTTAATGTATGTCTCTTCTACATTAAAGTCACTGTGAGATGCTTACACGTAGCTCAGTGTACAAATTCATCACTGCTGATTCTGACTGCAGTCTTGTGCATGCACAGGAGTGACGTCATTTCTGTCTGGCCAATCAAAGCCACTGGCTATCAGGAGCCAGAAAGTGACTACCCAAAGATGCCAGCAGCCGTCAGGGAGCTCTGGGATGCCACATTGCTGGAGCCAAGTTGAGTATAGTTCCACTTTAAATGGATATGTGAACATTTAAAGTAGTGCAACACTAATATTTTAATTTAAACAGTAACCTAAAAAAATTTTCAAGCTGGAACTTTGTAAGCTGTTTAAGCACAACTTGTAAAGTTTATCTGTTACCACTGTTTTCATGGTTGCATAAAGTACAAAGCACCACTTTATGAAATAGTTTACACAAATGTATTGCTTTATTTTTTATTTATTTATTGATTGTATTACACAAGGTTATGGACAGATGAATGTGTTTATTTAAACCTATTTATAAATAATTATTTGCACAAGTAATAGATAGGAAGGTCCAATTTAATATAGTAGAGAAATTCTAGTGCTGCATTATTTTTTTATTAGTATCATTTAGAATATAAACTGAAATTATAATATGGCAGCTGGTGCTTGAGGTTTATTTTTCTTACTAGGCATGGACATATTAGTTGAAATACAGTATTACTGTCTATACACAGGCTGAGGTCAGGACCAGGAAGACTTAACTTCGAAGAAATGGGTTGAACGATGCTGTCCATGAAACTGAGGATATCTAGAGGGAAATATCTGAATTGAAGGTGAATATTGCACTTTGACTTTAAGGAAAAACAAATCAGACTATTACTATGTTTAATGTTTAGGCACAAAATAATTTAAATTTTTAAGTAGTAAACACATTGAAGTACCATGTGAAAATAAGCATGTTAACATTGTTTGAGAACCATACACTTACAAGTTAACATTTGAAATCCACTTAATTCACTTTTATGTTGGCACAAGAAGGAATATAAATGTATTATTTATAGTTTCTTTTTAAAGTTAAATTATCAGAGGTGGCAAGACTTTGAAATGCTTTGTTACATTACATAATGTCATTTGGACTTTCATTTTCAAACAACCTTTTAAAATATGTAGAGTAGTTGCCACTTGACATACTTAGTTTAAATGTAAATGGGATCCTGTTAATATTTTATCATTTGTTATGCTTTAGTAAATAATAAAAACACAGTAAAAAACATATTTTCTGCATTCTTGAAGACTCTCTGAAACTGATTCACGCTAACTGCATTAATGTGTTAATTTTATTCTTGGCTCTTCCAAACAAAACAATCTTTTTTAGTAGATAAAAAAAAGGAATGTTCTCTGTTTTAGTACGTGGACTGTGACTTTTCCTACAGTATCTTTCAGAACATGAATTTACATCTTCTTACTATTCATTAGAAAACTTAATTGACTGTGTAGTTTGAATTAAATATTGTTTGGGTCAGCTGGGCAGAGTTTGCCTTCATATAATGTTTGGGTAAATTGGGCACAGTTTTCAGCAATGAATCCCACCTCACGTTAAATAAAGTGAATTTGAATCCTAGATCAGATTAAAGTTTATACTTACCTAAGAAAAACATTTAAATACACTGCAGCTTACCAGGGTGTGGTAAAACTGCAGCTTAGTCACCTTTTCACAGCCCCCTGGCTACTCATATGAAAGCGCCCTTAGATTTGTGTTTTGTTTTATTGTGTTTGTATCAGGCTATATACATTTTCTATATTACATCTTAAATTGTGTGCACTCCTTCAACCTAATACACATATAAACCAACAACTACTATGTGAACCTGCAATAAATAACTAATTTTATATAGGCAACAAAGCACAGTCAAGTGCCTTATTAAGTGAATAAAGTCCAATAAAGGTGCTTCTATTAAAAGTGCTTAGTCCAAATATATCTGGATAGATTCTATGAGAAAGCCACTCAGAACACAGGTGTTTCACAGTGATTCCTCCACCACAGATTTTCAGCCTCTTACCAAATTGATTGATCTCAATGAAAAAGAGATCAATATGCACTTGTGTGTACTTTCAAACAGTACTATCTAAGCACTAACCAAGCTGTCATCAGCCATCCAACTTCTCACAGCCAGATACCATAGATAAGAAGAGAAATCTTTTCTAACCACAGCTTTGCAGTATCCTTCCAAAGAGAAACCAGGGGAGCCACAACAGTGTTATACCAAAAAAACCCTCACTTTTATTAACACAAAACATATACTTACAAAATCAGAGAAAACAAAAGTGTGTATTAAGAAAAATACTGAGACACCAATCTCTGTATGTATGTCTATACTGATTGGTGGTGAAACATGGGTTGGGGCCTAGCCAATGATCTCACATACATAAGTTCTATGAAGGTGCTCTCTGCGTTTACAGTGCATATGGTAGAAATGCGCACTAACCAGAAGCGTATTTAAAATATGCGGTGTGTAAAAAATCCTGAAGATCCCCCTCTTTTTGGTCAGAAAATGGACTGGAGCTGAAGAAAATGAAGAAGGAGCGCCCTCGTGTGGTGAAGATGGGATCTGGAAAATCAGAGATCACCTTCCAGTAATGTAATGGGAAAACCTTGATGGTGAACACACTTTCCCGTCTCTGGAGCTGATTGATCCCATCCGGGCTCTGAAAAGTGAAGTGCTCCTCACAGGAGACCAAGGGAAATACTCATGGTGTAGCATGTAAATGAAAAACTTTTATTGGAGCAAATACAGCAGGGATGCAGTGAATCGCAGTGCAGGTAAATCATGAATGACTGACTATCCAGTGTCTAAGATGGCCTCCACGTGGCACCGGCGGCGTGACGTCACGACCTCCTGGGCTCCACCTAATGCGTTTCGTGCGCACGCACTTCTTCACTTCATTGATCTTTATTTTACCACATTGTTTGCATATTGGCATCATTGGTTTGTATACTTGCATTATTGGTACCTTTTATTTGGCAGCGCTGCATTTTACTTCTTTTACTATTTCACAAGGTTTTATTTGGTTTCCTTGAATGTTCAGCTGCTTCCTGAGAGCGCTCACTGTAACATTTTACTATTACGCTGATGTCACATACATGCTGCGATTGGTGTCAGTGTTTGTCTTGATACGCGCTCTTGTTTCCAGCTTCCAGGTTTTATTGTCAAAGCTTAATTGAACAAGTTGAAGTTAGAAGCGGATTGGCAACCATGCACAGTTGCACCAGACTCTGCACTCTTCAGTTTTAGTAAATCTACCCCATGGTGTCATACGGCATTGTTTACATTATGGAGTGTAGAGGATAGTGGCCTAATACTGTAGCATATTTATTGTTTCACCTCAGAAATAGAACTTGTAAAAACATTGGAGTACATTGTATATGGATATGGTTACAAATGTGCTTATATTTCTCTCATAGGTATTTGTGTTGAAAGGTTAATAAATGGGAGACCATTTTGAAAGGTATCTACTGGGAGAATAAGACAATTGTTTGTTTTAAATTGTGTGTCATGGGGGGGGGGGTAAGTAGGAACAAACAGTATTCGGATTTTTGGATTTATTTAAATGCAGTTTATATTTATTTTATACATTGCCTTATACTTTTTCTTGTGTTGCTTAAACAAACATACATCTACTTGGTTAATACGTAAATTTCCTGTAAAAGAGGTATTTGGAGTAAAAAAATTTGCAAGGCAAGAATGTTGGGGAATGTAAACATGGCTTCAGTCAGTTTATAACTCTGGCAGTGGCTATAATCTTGTTCCCCTTCAGTTAGAGGGAAATTAGCAAAAATATGTGAATGTGTAAGAGTTGCTGACTGTTTATGAGTATCAGCCATTGGAAACACGGGCATGTTCTATACATGTTCTATACCCAGCCTACATGTTATGGGTAAGAGAAAAGAGTGTTTTCTGGAAATCCACAGAAGTTTGAAGGTCCAGAGCATTACATAGTATATTTGTCTGGTAATAAAGTCGTTCTAAAGGCATACTTTATTTTTACCTAAATGCATTCTCTGCATTAAGGTAGAAAAAGCCTTCTAACATCTGCTCCCCCTCAGCCCCCCTTAAACATTTACTTGGCACCACTTTCAATCCAGCGCTATGCTCAGCTGCAGCAGTGCTGCTCCTTCTCCCTCTTCTCACAGGGCACTAAAGCAGCAGTGGGAGCCATTGGCTCCTGCTGCTGTCAATCAAATTCTGTGACGAGGGAGAAAAGGGCAGGGACAAGCCGCACTGCATGTGTATATGGATGTACACAGCCCAACTCTGGAACATACCAGAATGAGTGCCCCCACAGCATACAGCTTGCTATGGGGCAATCAGAGAAGTGGAGGAGTGGACAGCACCAGTGGGGAACCCCAGAAGAAGAGGTAAGGAGTCACTCTGTGCAATGCAATTACACAGAGCAGGTAAATATAACATTTATTATTTTAGAAAAAAATATGCTATTACAACCACTTTAATGATAGGTTTGTAATGAGTTAATCAGCTTCTTTATATGGATGATAAAACAATAAAAATTAAATTCTGAAATGCAAACAATTTATTTATTTCGCTGTTAAAGTGCAATGTACTCATAAAATGTCTAATAAATATGGAATATTTTCACTACACAAAACAATGGTCTGGGTTCTTCTACAAAAGTGAGTGTAATAGTAAAATAAGAGGGGATTATGGTAGAATCTGCAGGTACAGGGGTACATTAGTATCCCTTACCCATTCCCATAAACAGTTAAAATTAATTAAAAGTAATTAAAAGCAACAAAGAATTAAATCATCTAAAAAAATAACCTGATACTTACTAAATTTTAAAATTAAGTTTATTACCATCCCCCAGAAGTAAATGCAGTGTAATTTATGGTTTCCTGTTATATCCAGTCATTCTTTTAAGCCTAAACTAATAATCTGGTACTGACAATACAGTATGTATATTGTTCAATATTGTATGGTTATATGAGCATAGCTATTCATTGAAATGTAATTTAGATTACAATAATAATTACTTTGTAAATTGATTTTGTTTGCACTGAGATTGGCCAGTCTTGCGCCTATAGGAGAAAGCACATGAAAGCCCCATAGACAGATCCATATTGGTCCTTTGCTGCAGGATTGTCTGGTAGGATGTGGCCATTGACATTTGTTTAGCCTGTGTGGGGGAAGGGGGGTCCTTTGTGTCACCCCCTTGCCACCCTTATTTTCCTAAAAGCAAATAAAAAAGTACAACTTTGTGACCTATAAAAGTGTAATCAGGTTGAAAAATGGGTGGCATGGGTAAGGATTCTTTGAGAAGCATTTTTTTCAATGGCTTTCAATGTTCAAAAACTCATACTGGGAAAATGTGTGAATCAATGCAGATTTTCATGCTGTGAAGTTGATCACCAAGGTGATTGGCGAAAATCATCGACAGAGCATATTTTAAGATGATTATTCATCTCTACTTAAAGAACAAAGAATAAAGGTTACATATTGCTCTGTGTTACACTGATTACATGTATTAAAAAGGGAAAGTTGAAAATGAGACAGTTTATATATATATATATATATATATATATATATATATATATATATAAAAAATTACTTTTAGCAAAATATATTATTTGTCAATAGAACTAACCCTATGGATATTTAAATTCCCAATTTACATTGTTACACTACATAAAGTTTTCTTCTTTAGAGTTCATTGTATTTTAGTAAGTCATGTTCCTTTCAAAGAATACACGACAAAACATTTTATAGCAATTATGTACTTTAATTGTAATGTCAGATTTAATAATTGTGCACTTTGTTTTTATTGTCTCAAAACACAAAACAAAATATCTTCAATTAACGTTCTCTGCCCTGGAAATGTTTCCATAATTGTGTTTCCATTTTATCAGTCAGAAATGACTAAATATTGAAACAGAGCTTTCAGTTACTTTTTATAATCCCTAATATATGTTCTCAAATGATTAATTTTGGGTAATGTCACTGGTTAAGAACATATTAAACTTAAAATGAGATGAAAGACCTTTTTAATGTCCTAAAAAAGAATATAACTAGATAGCATGGAACAATATTTTTTAATCAAGAGTCAGCCAAATATTAGGATGTGCTGAAACAGAACTGATAAAAAATATATTTGTATGTGTATGAATGTGCTGTGCTTAAAACTACAGAAAGATCTATACAAATGTCACATAAAGCATTGTCATAAAAAAATCTCCAGAAAACATGTGGAAATGTCAAAACCTTTACTCCCTCTCAGTGAATAAAGAACTTCCATATACTGGGCATCTCATTGCATGAACACTCCCTGCAGGCTATCACTTTTCTCCTCCAACTCCCCGTACTGCTGGCGGGAATATGATCATGTAGGAATTTTATTCCACATACATTGGTCATGTAAGTCTTTGTTTAATTTCTCTCAGAATATTTTCCAACTGATCTGTGAACGCACTGGAGTGCTGGTTCAAATGAATCCTACTCTGGCATTCCTAAATCTTGGAATCCAGAATTTTGTGCCCAAGTACTGTAATATGGCTAGTCATATCTTACTTGCAGCCAGTGCCACTATAGTGAGACATTGGAGAACACAGGTGGCACCTAATCCATTTGAAGCTGTCCCATTGATTAAAACTATCTTTATGAAAGAGCTCTGTCATACTGATCTGCCTCCCATGATACCTTTGAAAAACAATGGCAAGCCTGGTTCAATTGTTGTAACATTTGAGAAGCAGTGTTATGCTAATTACATTTGGGGTTCCCATGTAATTTAGCAATATCTTTCTAAAGTTTTACTGATATATACCTTCTTTATTATGATGCCTATGGAGAATCTCTGTGAATTCTGTCTGATATTTTTTTATCTTTGTATATCCCTTTTAAAAAATGTCAATAAAAATGGACTGAAATAAAAAAAATGTGTAAATGTGTGTGTATAGAATTGACAATAATTTATCCAAAAACAACTCAAATGTTACCCAAAACTACTCATATATTGCACAGAAATATATTGTTGAAAAAATATTCAAATAAAGTAAAAAAATATAAATGATGTCATTTGTGGTAATATATGTAGAGCCGCAATCCTGCACTGAGCTGACTGAATAAGGGCTGGAGAGATCTCTGTTTTAGCACAGAGGTATTTGCCCATACTCATCCAAGGTAGCTTTGCATCTCACACTGGCTGGGGCCATTCAGGAGTGTCTGCCTGGTTTTAATCTGACATGTGAGTGCATTTTTATAGTTTTTTAGTTTGATAAAGTATTTTTAAGCAGTGAGCACTATGGTTTACTTCTCTTCCTTTTGAGCTTGAGAGATGGATATCCTTTGTGGTCTATTTCATCAAGTAATGTGGTTGTGAAGCTGGGTCTTATAGGTTCTCTTATTTATTGCTGTAACAAATTGAAGTTATCTGGTTCCTGGTGCCTGCCAACATTCTAAATTGTCCTTTGTTGCGAGGGTCAATTTCTGGAAGTGAGCATTCGGGGAAGTTGGCTGACTGTGTCTTTTTATTTAAAGCACACTTTCATTGAAGAAGCATCATTTTGCACTACTGGAATTTGTATTTTTCTTTAGACATTTTATACTTTTGGACTTTATTTGAATGTTTTCAACAATTTATTTGTGTGCAACACATGACCTGTTGAAAGTAACATATGAGGTACTTTGGATAAAATATTGTTGTCACTTTTTAAATAAATACACATACATTTACACGTTATTTGATGGAGATAGTACTAACGCTGTTTTATTAATACACACTGTTTATGATGACTGGAACTCCTAAAGCAAAAGGGTGACTGTGTGTGAGAGGTTCATCATCTTTCTGATACAGTTCTTGCACACTGCTGTTAACACTAAAGTATGAGTCAGAATGGAGATGTGACAAACAGAATCAAAGCTGAGATTATAAAACAAGCAGATAGGCAGCTCTTGTGCATAATTGTTTCACTTTAACAAATAAAAAAGCATTTAATATTATGAATATGACCAAGCAAAAAGTAGGATTTTGACCTACCTCTTAAATCTTTTTTTGTAATACATTTGCATACAATTGAGTTATGCAGCTACCTTCAAGATAACATTGGCAAACAAAGCAGTAAAGGCAGCCCTAACTAATTTCCTTCCATTCCCAGCAAGCTTCAGTTAAAAGCAAACAGCAAGAAGTGAATCATAACAACAGATGGAAGGGACCTTGGTTTTGTAATGTATTCCAAAAAAAGGATGTTACAGGTAAGCAAAAAATTTAATTTTCCTAATCGTACATTACAGGACACAGCCATTTTGTATTCGATAATTGAGATGTCCAAAAGCAATGCATCTGAGGGGTGGACGACGTATCAACAAAAGCCCAACAGGCCCAAGAGGGTTCTAAAACTCAGAGAGCAGTCTGAAGCACCTTACACCTGAAACTGGCATCAGAAGAAGCCTAAACATTCACCTTGTAAAACCTAACATGTGCGTGAACAGAAGATCAGATGACAGCCTTGAAAATCTGGGAAACAGATGCCTGTTGCTGAAAATCCCACTGGGAGATCTGGTTTAGATTTTTTTCCTTTTGATGAAGTTGCAGTGGGGTGATGAAACACGCCAGGGTGTAGTACAATGACATCATCATGCAGGTGCGTGACCGGAAGTGAGGTTTTACAATACATGTAACCAATTCTGATGTATTCCTTAAGGAGGCAACAGATTTATTAAGGAAGCAATGTATCTATGTGTATTGGGATACAGTGCACAGTGTTTGTCAGTTGTTTATTTTTGGCTTTCAATAAATTTGAGCTGATTAATGCATATTGCACAGTGAGAGATATTTTTGTATCCTTGAGCTAATAATCCTGGAGATCTGGTGCATGAGAAGAAAGTGGTGGAGTTTGACACAGAGGAGATGAAAACACCTGGTGTACCAGTGTCCCAATTTTAAAGTGCAAGGTGCACATAGACCTTACTATATAGTGAGTCTAATCCTTAGATACGCAGTTGGCGTGGAAGGTGGAGCAGCACAATATCAGTGGTTAATTCCATAATTAAAAGCACTGTCATGGAAAGGAGAAATATTAGTGATACAATGTAAACACCAGCACGTGGAAAAAAGAAGTGTTAAACCTTTTATTGCATGAATGAAGACAAAAAAGGTCTGATGGGTTGCCATTCTAAAAACTCCACTTTATTGAACATGAAAAAAACAATACATAAAGTGGAAATACAGTGGGGGACCAGCAGGTAAATGCATTTCACACTAAGGACAGCACTTATTCATTACCACCATTGGGGTAATGAATAAATGCTTTCCTTAGCGTGAAATGCGTTTACCTGATCTTAATATTCCTCTTTTCCATGACAGTGCTTTTAATTACGTAATTTTAGCACATTTGAGTTTATTCACAAATTCACTGCTCTACCCTGTACTTTAACACAAGAGAGAAATGTTCATTAGACTAGGCACAAATTACTTTTCTAATCCATCTAGCAACAGTGGAATGAGAAACAGGTTGTTCCTTACAGAGACCCTCAGGAATGACAAATAGTGATTCTGTCATAGGTAATAAGTATATTTACACAGCTCATATCATATACAGATACTAGAAATAAATCATAAGGAGGGAAGCCCAATGTCTGTTTTAAAGTGAAAGGACGATACTACCTATGGAAAAATAGGTGTTAAGCCAAAAAGTAATCCTATCCCTGTATAACACAGGAAGGGTTTCTTACATGATAAGGCTACCAACTTTGAGACACATCTTGCACCTAGTGAGAGAGAGAAGACTGGTTAATATCCATGATGGGCTAAAAGGGAGGGTTCTGAAGAATTTATAAAACCATGCTGAGGTCCTGCAGAGTTACTGGGAAGCACACAGGGGGAACAATGTGAAAGGCACCATGTACAAGGCTTACATCAATAAGTAAAAGCAAGCAGTCTCTAGAAAAAAAAGGTTACGGATGAAATTTGACCCTTGATGATACCTAAAGCCACCACCAATCCAGGGCTTTCAGATGATATGATAGAGTTTTAGGAGCATAGAAATTACTGAATCTCATAGGCCCCTGTCCCTCAGTACTTGGGTGCACCAGCCTTGTCGTTAAAGCCAGCATTCAAAAACTGGGTCCTCAGGCAGAAAATTTGGTCTACCCCAGAATTCAGTTCACAAAAATGGCAGTAGATTCTATGGACTAGTGACTAAGAATTGTATTTTGTTAATATTGGAACTTAAAAAAGTGCAGCTTGTCAACTAAAAGGCTGGCAGAAAGTGGTACATGGACACATCTCTGCTGACAATCAAAAAGCACTGTGGAAATTCCTTGAAAATGTGTGGATTCATTACTGGAATTCTAGTAAGAGAGTTGTTAAATTGTGCAACAGATAGAATGGTCCACACAGCTCTGATTGCAATGTCATGGTACAGGGCAGGGACAGAAAAGAGGTAAGACAACCAAAATACCAAAATATGCATTGGAACTGTGACAAATTCTCCAGGATACTTTGACAAAACTATCATGTGTATCTTCAGGTGCAAGTGTAACTAGAATTGCTACTATGTTAAAGGCAAAGGTGATTGCAGCAAATATTGTTTACACTTTTTTTCTCTTTTGTTTTCTTTTTTGTCCACCAAGCTTTTCAACCAGTTTGTTGCTTGATAAAAGCTATTAATGGCATTATTTTTTAAAGAATTCCTGCTTTACAACATTTTACAAAAGTGTCTAAAACTTGTGCACAGTACTAACAGTGTATAACTTGCAAACTTCTGAATAATATTTTTTACTTGTATTGAATGGTTTTGTCTTATCCATACCATCTTCACTAGTGGAAACCATAAATTAAATTACAATCTAAATCAGAGTTTACAATACTGGAAATGCAATACTGACCCCAATGACTGATGCAACTATCCAACAGGGCAGATAAAATGTCTAATAGTCATTAGGTGGCCAATAATTTTGGAAGGTCAATTGGCAGTCACTAGAAATAAGAATTCTCAGTGAAACAACATGCCAGTCCCTATTCCTGAAGAGGAGGTGGCTAGCAATGAGACAAGCTTATCCAGGATTAGATGGTTAGTCACTACCCAGAGCAGATATAAGTCCCTAGCACCTGGTGTTGTTTCTGACCTCAATTATATGCTTTGCATTGAGTGTCTGTGATATTTCACCCCTTACATGATCACTTCCCCAGCTTAACCACTTCCCCAGCTTAACCACTTGCTGACCAGCAACATACAGGTACATCACTGGAACGGAAGTGTGATATATGGATCAGCGCTGCAGCTGCAGTAATGATTGAGATATTGTTTTCTTCTGCCAGCAATTCCCTTCACTATACAGTTGCAAGAAAAAGTATGTGAAACCCTTGGGATTATGTGGAGTTTTGCATGAATTGGGCATAAACTGTGTTCTGGACGTCATCCAAGTCACAACAATAGAAGAACACAGTCTGCTGAACATAATACTACACAAACATTAGATGTTGCCATGGTTTAATTGCACATAACATGTAAACATTCACAGTGCAGGGAGGAAAAAGTATGTGAGGCCCTAGCTTAATGACTTCTTCCAGAGCTAATTGGAGCCAGGAGTGAGCCAACCTTGACTCCAATCAGTGTGATGATATTGGATGTGTTGCTGACACCTGTCCTGCCCTTAAAAAACACACACCTGTTTTGGGTTTACTGGTTTCAAGAAGCACTGTCTGATGTGAACCATGCCTTGCAGAAAAGAGCTCTGAGAAGACCTACGATCAAGAATTGTTGACTTGCATGAAGCTGGAAAGGGTTACAAAAGTATCTCCAAAAGCCTTGATGTTCATGTGTCCACGGTAAGACAGACTGTCTACAAATGGAGAAAGTTTAGCACTGTTGCTACTCTCCCTAGGCATGGTCGTCCTGTAAAAATGACTGCAAGAGCACAGCGCAGAATGCTGCATGAGGTAAAGAAGAATCCCAGAGTGTCAGCTAAAGACCTACAGAAATCTCTGGCACATGCTAACATTTTTGTTGACACATCTACAATAAGGAAAACATTAAACAAGAATGGAGTACATGGGAGGACACCACGGAGGAAGCCATTGCTGTCCAAAAAGAATATTGCAGCACGTTTGAAGTTTGCAAAAGAGCACCTGGATGTTCCACAGTACTACTGGCAAAATATACTGTGGACAGATGAAACCAAGATTGAGTTGTTTGGGAAGAACACACAACACTATGTGTGGAGAAAAAAAGGCACAGCACACCAACATCAAAACCTCATCCCCACTGTAAAACATGGCGGAGGGAGCATCATGGTTTGGGGCTGCTTTGCTGCCCCAGGGCCTGGACGGATTGTTGCCATTGATGGGAAAATGAATTCCAGAGTTTATCAAGACATTTTGCAGGAAAACGTACGGCCATCTGTCCGCCAACTGAAGCTCCGCAGAGGATGGGTGATGCAACAGGACAATGACCCAAAGCATACAAGTAATTCAACAAAACAATGGCTGCAACAGCACAGAATACGCCTTCTGGAGTGGCCCAGTCAGAGTCCTGACCTCAACCCGATTGAAATGCTGTGGCATGACCTTAAGAGAGCGATTCACACCAGACATCCCAAGAATATTGCTACACTGAAACAGTTTTGTGAAGAGGAGTGGTCCAAAATTACTCCAGATCGTTGTGCAGGTCTGATCTGCAACTACAGAAAATGTTTGGTTGAGGTTATTGCTGCCAAAGGAGGGTCAACCAGTTTTTAAGTCCAAAGGTTCACATACTTTTTCCTCCCTGCACTGTGAATGTTTACATGTTATGTGCAATTAAACCATGGCAACATCTAATGTTTGTGTAGTATTATGTTCAGCAGACTGTGTTCTTCTGTTGTTGTGACTTAGATGACGTTCAGAGCACATTTTATGCCCAATTCATGCAAAACTCCACATAATCCCAAGGGGTTCACATACTTTTTCTTGCAACTGTAAATGTAATCTTAGTGGCTAAGAAGCTGCTGGACTATTTTTACAGGTAGCAGAAGGAGGTCTCACCCCCCTCCTGCCACCTCATTTACCGGGCACTCCCAAGCGATCTGGGAGCCCAGTAAGGATGACACCAGCGACATCGGCTTTCCTGGAAACAGTGAAATTAACTGATCTGATGTCAATGATTCCTTTTTTTACAAGCCATTGCCGGCTTGTGTAGCAGCAGATCAAACTGATATCAACTTTATCTACTGCTTTTGAGGCCAGAGGAGAGATTTGGGGTCTCATAGACCCCAGATCTCTCCATAAAAAGGGTATGTCGTGGTCCATGCTATCATAAAGAATGTTGTTCATCCCTTGTGATTACAATAAAAGTGATTTAAAAAAAATTGAGTACAGTACAGCTTAAAAATAAAATTCATTCATTCCAAAAAACGTAAGCACCCCCCCCCCCCCCCGTGCTCGCACGCAAAGGCAAACTCATGTGTCAGTCCCTCACGCATTAATAAACCGCGATCACACCGCAAATGTCATTGTGCAGTGTCCACTAAAATTCATTAACGAGTATTCTTTCCAAAAAATGGGTTTAAAAAACCTGTGATGTATAGAAAAAATGGTGCCCTGTTCCTTTGAAAATCAATAAATCAAATATACAGAGAATGCTAATCTCAAAAATAACATAACAATAGTGCACAAATGCTTGCAACGATGTTAATCGTACAACATATGAAAAAATGTACGTCCATTCTACAAAGTATACTGTGATCTGTGATGCCAAAAGCTAATTCACTTGCAAATGTCCATACAAGGAGATTAGTCTTCCAAGCACAACATACTGTAAATGTACTTATATAATTGCTTCAAATCCAAGTGCTGCAAATTTTCATCTCTCAGTGCAGTCTCAGCTCACCTTAATATTACAGTAGACCTACAAGAAATAGGTCATACAGCTCTTAGGTGAATATCCCTCTGCAGCCTCCAACTCTTTGCAGCCACTTCCACTTGCTTTCACTTTAAGAGACCTCAACTTGCTGGTTCCAATGTGAAAAAAAGAGAACAGAAATCATAGCACACCCCATGTATTGAATTAAAAACCACTGCCAAATACTGTGTGACATAAAAAATGTGTTACACCCAGCATTTTAAGTTCTGATCAAAAAAATGTATAATGCAGGGGGTTCTAAGTATTTTTCTAGCTAAAAATGCTGATTTTACATGTAGGAGAGGAATGTCAGAATTGACCTGGTGCTCAAATGGTTAAACTTTATTGGGGAGCTAGTGAAAGTACAGCCATAATGATAGGAGTGATGCAAAAAATTACTTCTATAGTTGCTAAAAAAAAATCAGGATAGCAACAACTATAATATCAGTAGCTATCACCAAGAGGAAATGTAGATATGACCACAGATTATTATTGTTATTGGTAGTATGTATTACATTATTGTCATATAATAAATGACAATAATATAATAAAAACATAATATGTTTTGCAATCAATAAACAATCTGAAAGTGCAGGGGTTGATGGACGAAAGAGTTTAGGGATATCTGATATAAATGGTTGCAGCAATTTTGATTTCAAAAGAATTACCAACTATTTACAAGCCAAGCCAAGCTTTCACTATTTGCAATGTTTACGGAGAATTTAACCACAATGATAATGTTTGCTGTATTTGGTTAGCTTAGTATTTCTGCTGGAAGCCATCCTACAAGTAATTTTTTATTCTTCCCATATTATTGTATATTATATGTCATTGCAACTGGATCCCCATAAATACATACAATCACAATGAGATGTTCTAATGGAGGAGCGATGCCCTAGTTATTCCAATTTTTATATACTGGTTTTGCCAGCAGTGATCCAATCCTAAATGTATTTTCATTGTCTAGAACAAATGTCTCTAAACTGCAGCTTGGGGGCCCTTTGTTTGTTTATATCTGGTGCTTGGGGCATTCTTTCATCCACTTTTACCAAAAATGGGGCATAATTTCTTCCACTGACACCAATTCCTCACAATGACACCAACAATGGAGCACAATGACACCAATGATGGAGCACAATTCCTCCCACTGACACCAAAGAAGGGGCATGATTTATTCCCTCTGATATTGGGACCTTTTCTACTCCTGATGGCCAAAGTCCAGCCCCCCTAAAGACTAAAGAACAGTAAACTGGCCCTTTGTTTAGAAATTTTGGAGACCCCTGGTCTAGAATTTTTTTTTACCTCTAATGTAACTAATTGGCCTTCTAGTTTTAGAAATTTCCAATGTTTTTTTCTTAGTTTTTAGTGATAAAAAAAGTCTTAATTTTTCTTGTTAACAAGTAAGCCAACAGCTAACTTACTATCTAATTTGTATCTATGGTTGAAATTGAAATATGGTAAAATGTATAGTTAATGCTCACATATTGAAACCAGTCACTGAAAATTAGCAGGTTGCCCGCACACCTGACACCTGAAACAAAAAATTTCAGCTGCTGGAAAATGGTTAATATTAACTCACTTGATTGAAGGCAAATCATTATTAAATCTTCTAATGCTTTTCCTTGTCATTTAGAGTTAGTGAATAAATCAAAGAGTTGTCATGTACCCTATTGTAAATTCCCTCTGATATCCTATATGTGATCACAAGTGTTTAGTACTTTCCCAAAGCTGTTTTGTTTTCTTATAAGAAAAACAGTTATGTGTTTGTATAGTGCAAAAAGTATGACTCAAATACGGAATATTTTTCTGAAAATAGATTTATTATTTTAGATATAACATTTCTTCTTTCTGAACCATGCAAACGCCAAGAAAGCGCTAGTTTAAAACTAATATGTAAATTTCATCTAATAATTATGTTTGCATTTCCTATTCCTTCAGGAATGTAAATTACTTTGAATTATGTTTCTGTGCGACTTACTAAAAATCTGAAATATGTAATATAAAACATTTGGCAGTGATACTCCTCAAATAACTGATAATAAAACTCTTAAATGTCAAAAGTCATTTCATTTTTCCTACAAGACAAATTAGGCCATCCCTAACCATATTAAAATATTATTCACTTTGACAATAGAATCACTTCTGAGACATGAACTATTGCTATATTAGAGAAAAGAGAGGTAATCAGTATTTTTCATCTTCTAAGAATCCCTTTAATACAAAAATATCCATCACATCTAATGGAAATGGTATGCACCTAGAAGGGAAAATGTCTTTTCATATTTCCAGTTTAAAATGAATAACAGCAAGTAGCAAATACATCTGAAATGATATAATGGCAGAAGAGTGGTTTAGTATATGGTGTCATGATCCTATAGCACTGGAGCCCTTGGTTCAACTGCCTCCAAGACAAAACCTAAGTGTAGTGTTTATGCTTTGTGTGGGTGCTCAACTGGTATTTTACCAAAATGTATTCTGCTAAATGTCTTTGGTAAAAAAAATCTCAATAAGTGTATATTAATTGGTTTGTGTGAAAGTTATAGCATCTACAAATGACAGGGTATATATTGAAATTTTTATTTATTTGTTGGTTATTCTAGTAATGGAGGTGATCAGCGACTTATGGTGGAACTGTGATAGTGCGGCATGCACTGGCACTGAGCAGGAACTGACTGCCACTGACATCACCAGCGACACCAATATAGTAATAAGTGCTAATACTATGCACTGAAACTGTACTAATGACACTGGGTAGGAAGAGGTTAACACCTGGGGCAATCAAAGGGTTAACCGTGTGTCTAGGAAGCTCTATCCATGAATCACTGAGTCAATCAGGGGTTCTGGGCGGTCAAACATTCGTCAGGACCTGCTAATCAGCTTGTGCTGTAATAAATCACAACATAGCTGGGTGGGCGGGCTAGTGCCCTACAGTGCTAGGTACATGATCCAGAACAGAAGAGCTGTTCTACCACTGTATATGTAAGTTATGCAGTCGGCAAGCGGTTAATTTATTTTTTTGATGATGATGCTGTACTGCACTGGTGACCGTGTGTAAAAAGAACATTGTAAAAAAATGATTTACCAAAAAATTACAACTTTAAAAAACTTGCCATGCCTCTTACGAAATACTTTGGACTGTCTACTTTCCAAAAAGGGATCATTTGGGTGGTATTTGTACTGTCCTGGCATTTTAGGGCCTCAATAAATGAGATAGGCCATCAGTACATCAGGATTGATCAATTTTCAAATATCTATACCATAGACTCTACACCTTTCACAAAGACTACATAATATACACTGAATTTAGCTATTTTTACCAAAGAAATGTAAAAAAGTAAAAAAAAATTTATTCAAACTTTTCAGTATTTTTTTTCATTTATATATAAAAAACCCAGTAGTGATTAAATATCACCAAAAGAAAATTATATACTGCATGTGTGAAAAAATTGCATGACCAAGCAATTGTCAGTTAAATTAGTGTCAGTGGAAGGAATAATTCACCACTGAGGTGATCCAGGATGACTGGTGTATAAACTGTATTGCCAAACATTTATTCCTGCTGCTTAAGATTTGTCTCTAGCACCTGGGGGGAAGGTTGGATTTCCAAGGACAGGAAAAAAGACTTTAGAGAAGGAAGTACACAGTTTCTAAAACAGTGGTTCTTAACCTTGTTGGAGGTACTGACCCCCACCAGTTTCATATGCGCATTCACCGAACCCTTCTTAATTGGAAAAATAAAATATGATTTTTCAAATTCAAAACATAGGTATATATTTAGGTATATATTTATACATAGGTGCACAAAATGAACAAAACCATTAAGAACAAAAAAACAAAACCATTAAAACATGATTTTCACACAAAAACAAAAACATAATAATGAATATTTACTGCACGAATCATATGAGTCGGGTGTGGGTCTTCACCTCCGCCGAACCCGCGAGACTGACTCACTGAACCCCTGGGGTTCGATCGAACCCAGGTTAAGAACCACTGCTCTAAAATGTGTTTTAATTTTGCAGAGGTGTGCAGCTGTGATCACTTTAAACCCAATCAATGTACAATGACAATTAAAAACACTGAATTTGAGCTTGCACGTGTTTGGATGATTGACACAAATCCAGCTTCACTGTAAAAACTCAACTAATTAAGTATTCAATTTGCAAAATGTTCTATTACAAATATTTGTCCATGTTTGAAGACATTTCCAAATGCACATACCTTTATTTCTATTCCTTATTCCTTTTAAAAATATATACATTTTTATGCCAGTGTCACCCAATTGGATAATTGTTATCTTTTGACTTGGCACATGGAAGTGCCAAGTGTATTGCAAGTGTTGACAGTTCTTTATAGAAGACTTGTAACCAGGCTATAGGCATTCAAATTGTCCATATTCTTAACAAACAGTAAAAAAGTTTTACAATAATTTCCACTTACCCATGTTGATATTGGCATTTATGATTGATTTGGGTCTCCGCACCTTTCTCTTTCCCCTCTTTCAGTACTCTGTGTTTACATTAGGGGGTTGGCAGGCTTACAACTCTGGGATGGGGGAGCTGAGCTACAGAAAAAAGTTAAAGTAAAAGTTTAGGGCCAAAATTTATTTCTGGCCAGGTTACGAGATATTGCCTGTATTGCCCGCAAAATAGTAAAGCCGAACTAAGCAAATATTGACTAAATGCAAGAGGAATGTGAATCTTCATGTGATTTGCATATGTCTAGATACACTTTATGAATTACAAAAGGTACCCTTGTAAAATCTATATTGCTGTTCTGTGATTTTGTTGGGGGTACCTTACTTCCTGTGTCTTTGACAGAAGTAAATAGTTAGAAACAGGACAAGACGTTACAAACAGTAATAATGGCTTGACAGATGTTCTTACCTGTCCCCATTTTACTGAAAATAGAAAATGTTTTTTGTCAGAGCCTATATAGCTCTTGGAGAGATTTACCATCACTTTCTGTTGTCACCACTTCCTGTTGGGGAACATTTTTCTGCCACAACAGAGAATAGAAGGAAATCTTTTCAATAGGAACACAGATAGGGTTGCCACCTCACCCCTTTAAAACTGAACACAATAATTACACAGGTTCTGAGGCTAATTTAATGCAGATAAGGCACTAAGTGAGTTTAATTAGCACCTTAATCAGCCTGTGTAATTAATGTGTGTTTGGTTTTAAAGGGATGAGGTGGCAACCCTTAACACAAATCACAAAAAAAAACCTGACAACTTTCGTGTTGAGTTGGATCTTAACAGTTTCCAAGGCTGTTATGTAGTAAAGCTTATAACCATAGTAAATCTGACAAATGTTTTCTCCTAAAATTTATTTCAGATGTTTTAGTTAATTCACCTGAGTGTAGTTAACTGATAATCTTGCGTAATTAGAGGCAGAAGGTTTAGGATCAGCATTTTAATTCAAAGTGAATAGAAAATGCTAACAGTCACATTGATTGTTTTAATCCAGGGTTCTTTTATAGTTTTAGTTAAACAATGTGACTGAATTATGTGTATAATCTCTAGAATTAAAATGTAGAACAGTTTTACCCATCAATAATACTTAAAAATTTAGTTGTAGAAAGAATGTATGCAGAGAAGGCATTAATTAAAGCTGCAGCACCCTCCATAGGTCACTTTGATATCCATGGGGGAATTGCAGACTGTGTGGATGGGGTCTGAAAGACTTGATCAGTAGCTACTGTGAGTGATTACTGATCAAATCATGGACATATCTAGCCCTTTCACTGTCATCACTAGAGCTATTATAGCTACAGGTTTGTGTTTTTTATAGTGCAGCAAGGTCAGTTGGGTGTAGAAGTAGAGTAGCTCTAAATTAATGGGATGTAATGCTTTTACTGTGTTTCCTATGTGCACTTTTAGCCTATATTTTTCTTTATTTATTCTTTTTATTTAATCTTGCCACAATGGCCCTGCTGTACATTAACATCATCTTATGATAGTCAGTGAATTACAGCTACTGTACTGGAAAATGCTGAATATCTAAAAATCAAATTTATGCACTTGTGTGAACCATACAGCACTGACATATGTATCAAAACCTGCACATATTAGGGGTCCCTGTACTCGTTATAGATATGTGAAATTACTTTAACATATTTAGATAAGTATCATTTATACAAATGTGTTACTCTGTAAGCAAACTACATTTTGTCCATTTTCTGCAAAGCAAAAGTAAAAATTATTTTGGTGTGAAAAGTGGTTAAATGTTATTGTTTAGTTATCCAGTGCTTATGAAATCTTCAAAATGTTGGTCTGATCATGAAGGCCTAAATTACTCTGCATTAAAGGAAAGACCACCTTTGTTAAAAAAAATAATAATATAGCATACAGAACTGTTACACAATCTGTTCTGTAATTTAAAGTTTTCTTATTTCAATCTGAAGTTACTGTAATTTTTTAAAACTGTCAAAAATTTTAAAGCAATATGGCAACTTTAAAGTGGTATTAAACTGGCAGAAAATAAAAAAACAATGGGCCAATGCAGGTTTATGTCATATTGTACTAGTATGCACCGCATACTAGTACATTATGACAGACTTACCTTTACACAGAGTCCTCCATCGCAGCACTGTCACGGCTCCCTAGTGCTGCCATCTTCACCAAGTCTTCCTTTCTTTTTCTAAAGAAAAGAGTTTACTACCACTTTCAGGAATTCTGTACACCTTTGTTGTACAGAATGTCCCCAAAATTGTCATTTTCTGCTTCTGCCATTAACTAATCAAATTGCAATTAAACCAGTCTGCAGTCTAAGATACTAGTAAACCTCTGGAAGTCTTTTCTACCAAAGGGATGCAGACACTGAAACTTTCTTTAAAATATAACAGTGAGATTTTCTCAGGTGATTATAATGAATGTGGTTCCTCCCATTTATAAGTCAGTATTGAAGGGAAACAAACAGCTTTTTTTCAAAATACAAATAAATTGTGTCGCTCTCCACTAATATAATATTAAATTAAATGTGATATACTCCAAAGATATATAAACCATACATGATTCACAAAAATATGTATAGCAAATCATATATAATATTTTTAGATTTTAAATAGCATATGTGAGTTCAGCTTAGGTATGTAATCTTACTGCAAATCTGTGCTTATTTCCACAACACAATTCGTGAAAAATACTAAATTATAAAAAATATATAAAAATTATATATATAAAAATTATATTCCCCCTAATGAAGCCACGTGACCCGGTGGCGTAACGCGTAGGGGAGGGGCTCTGATGTCACAATGCTTAAAGGACAATACACAGCAAGTATAAGGAGTGTGGAAAACACATAGAGTATAATATATGTTTACAATACAAAGCGGTTTTATGAATTTTAAAATGTGAGTGCATTATATTTACCCCTAATAAATACTTTTAAAAAGGAGATAAGGCACTATATTATATTTTTTGATTACATGACATTCACGCACATGGAGAGATAAATCTAAAAGGAGAGGAAAGACCCCCTAGAGGAGAGTGGGATAAGTCCATCCATCTGACTCCAAGAAACTAGGTCTCTGGAAAGCAGCAAGACCCCCTGATGGAAAAAGGGAAATACTCCACTCATCCATCCATCCGTCTGGACAGGGATATATAACTCTATTCATCTACAAGTCCATTTCAAGGGAAACAAGCTGTTTTTGACCTCACTTAATGGTTCGGTCATAGAAATCAGGTGAGCGCACACTGGTGTAGGAGCACGAGGAAAAATCCTGTGTGGACCTTTTTTTATATAATTTTATAATTTAGTATTTTTCACGGATTGTGTTGTGGAAATAAGCACGGATTTGCAGTAGGATTACATACGTAAGCTGGACTCACATATGCTATTTAAAGTCTTAAAAAATTATATGTTTTGATATATTTATGGAATCATATATGGTTTATATATCTTTGGAGTATATCAAATTTAATTTAATTTTATATTACTGGAGCACAATACAATTTATTTGTATTTTGATTCTAGTGATACACATGTATGAGTATGTGTATGGTGTAGGCAACCCACATATTTGATTTTCTTCAATAATTTCTCACATCACACACACCAGTATGTTTAATTAAGCACACAACCTTTAATGGTTATTTGTTTATTTTTTTTAGCATTTAATATTTTTTATTTATTCACCTTAGAAAGAATAAAATACAACATAGTAGCTCACAAGAATCACGTTTTTATATTTTAAACAGCTTTTTTTCTATTTTTAAAAAAAGAGAAAGGTATTACTATTCAAGTTTGTGAAAATCCTTTAAGTGTTTAAATTTTTTTCAACAAAAGTGATTTTGCACTCCACCGCCACCCATACCCACCCCCGGACCCCACTAAATTTACCTTCATGGGTGATTAGTTGTCTCTGCCTACACAGCTGGTGCTTGTGTCCAGGGATTTGAAAGTCTCATTCTTCTTCCTTTTTTCTCCTTAGGGTTTCCAGGACACATTAGAGTGATTCTGATTGGCCATGTGCTGGCATGTGACAACTTTGACCAATTTATATCACTCTGATCCATCCCAGAAGCACTAAGCAAATAAGGGGAAGAAGAGCAGAGCTTTCAAATTGCCAGACCACTGCACTGCATGCATGGACAGTGACAACTAATCACCCACAGAGGTAAGTGTAGTGGGGACCACTGTGGAGGGAGTTTATATTGTGCAAAATAACTGCAACAAAGTTAGTATATTTGCAAAATTAACAAAATTGCTGAATATTTTGAAAAACTACAACTTATAGTCCCTTGTATTTCATATTTACATAATTACAGAATGCTGATACTAATTTGTTTTAGGTGAGGTAGATGCAATACTTGTTTAAAAGAAATCTCTATTTATGATCACTTATTAATGCTCCATTTTAAGAAAACTTATACTTTTCTTATTTTTTCAAAAATTTTGATGACTCTTCCTTCCAACTATGGTTATATTATACAAAAAAATAGAACAGTTGCATACAGTACAGAAGAGTTAGCAACCCTTTACAATGTTTTGGTATATTTGTCCAATTGGGGACACTTTTCTTTTAGTCCTAAAGAAACAGAAAGTTGCCCCCAAAACAAGTGTCCTAATGGGAAGATTTCCCCCTTAACCCTGTTTTGCAGAAAACGCGGAATATCAGATTTCCCTTCAGTTCTAGTGAAAGTGGTCACCTGGAGAAATAGAAAGGGTGTTACTTTCAAGTGGGGAAACAGACAGCCATAACAACCTGGCAGTGGTTTTAACACCTGCACACTTTTCTTAAAACAAAAATTTTGGCTTTAAAGTGATTATAAACCCTTACATACTGTATACCCAGTGAAGAGACTGGCCTCAGGTGATACACTAAGATGTAACAAATCCTCCTACAAATTGTACCTGTATATCTGCTGTCTCCTCTGCTCTATATCTGTTCAAAGCGCTGGATTTATAAAGCTTGTCTGAGAGTTCAGAAAAAAGGGGAAGGAGAGCTGAAATTACACTTTGCAGAGCTCAGTAAGGAGAGTTTAGAGAGCTAATTGGATGAAATTGACCACCCCCCTCCATACAGCTTACAGGAACAGAGCTGAGGCTGTCAACCTCCCCTGTCACAATTTTTCTCTCAGGAAAACTTGTCAGATGTGATTCAATATTGTCTAACTATTAGATGGGTGTGTATTCTTACTTGAATCTCTGTGTGCTTTGTTTAGACACACTTAGCTGTTAAAGCAAAACTCCAACCAAAACTTTCTTGCTTTTGGATATACTTTGACAGGTGGAATATTTATCACTACAACAGGAAGTCACAGACAGTAGTGATAGTTTGACAGATGTTCTGATATATCCACTTTTTACTGAAGAAAAAAAAATTGTTTTGTTGCAGCCTATAACACTGATGGAGAAATTTGCCATCACTTTCTGTTCCATCACTTTCTACTGGGGCATTATTTCCTGCCCCAACAGAAAGTAAAAATAAATATTTTCAATAGGAACACAGATCACAATAAAAACATAAAGTTTTGCCTCAAGTTGGAGCTGAACAATTTCTAAAGACTGGTATTCAATGAAGCTTCTAGATTCCAGATTTTACGATTATTTATGTGACAGTAGATCTAAGTGCTAATAGTAATAATAATACTATACATTCTCTTTAACTAAATATTTAAGTGTAATTTTTACTTAAATGAAACTAAACATTTAAGTATCATTGACAGCTAAATTTTTTCATCTACATTTTAATTCTAGAGATTCTACGCATATTTCACAGTCATATTGTTTAACTAAAACTGTAAAAGAACCCTGGATTAAAAAATCAATGTGACTTTTGGCATTTTCTATTCACTTTGAATTAAAATGCTAATCCTAAACCTTCTGCCAGTAATTACGCATGATTATCAGTTAACTACACTCAAATGAATCATCTTAACACTGTGTTGCCTAATATCATCTACAACAAATTGTAGGAGGAAAATTGCAGCATCTCTGATTTACTAAGGTTGAAAGCTTTCTCTTTGGGCCATCAGCCCATGTAGATGCAACAGGGACATATTACTCCGGTTCAGGGGCGGACTGACCATTTGGAAACTCGTGCACTGCCTGAGGGCCTGGGGTCAGTGGGGGGCCCAATGAGATGCCCCTGGTACCTTTTTCATAGGCTTTTTTGAGGACACAGGGGCCCCATGATCCCCTATCGCCCGGGGACCCATTAGTTGTCAGTCCGCCCCTGCTTCAGTTTACTAAAGGTAAATACAGTGCATGCACATATGCTTGAAAGGGTCAATTCACTAAGAGGTATCTTACCACATCAGCGTATGCGGTAAGATACCGCACAGCTACTAAAAATATTCTTTATTGTTTCAGCTGTTAGCAGGGTTACCCGTTGAAAGCTGAATATAAAAAGAATTGCTGGCATTGCCTGGCAATTAAAAAAAAACATGTAGGGTCCCCCCCCCCATCCATAATAGGCCCTTTGGGTCTGGTATGGATTTTGAGGGGAACCCCCATGCCAAAATAAAAAAAAAGGCGTGGAGTATGCCTCCAAAATCCATACCTGATCCTTATCCCACCATGCAACCTGGCAGGTCAAAAAAGGGGGGGGGATGAGTGAGCATCCCCCTCCTGAACCATACCAAGCCACATGACCTCAACATGGGGGGTGCTTTGGGGCAGGGGGCTCTCCCCCAAAGCATCTTGTCCCCATATTGATGGAGAAAAGGCTTCTTCCCCACAACCATGGCCGGTGGCTGTGGGGGTCTGCGGGTGGAGGGGCATATTGGAATCTGGAAGCCTCTTTTAACAAGGGGGCCCCCAGATCCTGGCCTCCCCTAGTAAATGAGTATGGGCACATGGTACCACTGCTCAATCACAAAAAAGTGTAGTGTGAAATATGACAGTAGACAGTCTTTGACAAGTCCTTTATTAAAAACAATTTTAAAATTGCCGACCTGAAAAAGGAAAAAAAAATGCTCCGCTCCCGATGCTGGCTCCCACCGTCTGACAGCTGTGGTGGGATTACAGTTCTTAAATACTGTCATGATGTCACAAGGGGCGGGGTCATCCCTGCCTCCTTGCGACATCATCATGCGCTGTGATTAGCCAAAGCATTGCAACTGTTCTTTGGTCAGATGCATTGCTTTGGCCAATCACAATGCACTGTCAGGGTGCAGTGCATTGTGGGGCATGGCAGGGCATGGCAGGCAAACAGCCCTCTGAACGCCCTTACCATTCATGTGTTCGCTGATGTGAGTTGTATGTTCAATACCCTACAATTGTATGTTATGATGTAAACATCTAGTGGTATACATTGTCCACCTTTTTAATGAACGTCAATAAATCATGTGTATTTTAACAATGTGTGATGCTTTAGCACAGTGTCTTTAAAGTCCTCCAATTTTTGAAGGTTTGGTTCTTCATTGCATATTGTTAAATAAATAAAAATTCCAGTATATATCCCATAGTTTGTAGACACTGACACTTTCACACAAACCAATCAATATACACTTATTGGGATTTTGTTTTTTACCAAAGACGTAGCAGAATACATTATGGCCAAAATTTTTGAAGAGATTTGATTTTTAAAATTTTTTATGGGATATGTTTTATAGCAGAAAGTATTTTTTTTTTCAAAATTGTTGGTCTTTTTTCTTTTATAAAATAAAAACGTTCCAACAGTAAGGATAGTGTCCCAGCAATTGTGGGTTAGTTATAGATCTTGATAGGCTTATATTTTGGTTTTTAAAGGTATATACATATTCAATATATGCCCTTTTTACATCTTAAATCTATTGATGTAAGTATAAAGCCCCTCTCTCTGCTCTCTCCCCTTTTATTTTCTCATACTTAGTACGGTTACTGTACTAAGACAATATTTTTTAGTTTGGATTTTTTATTTGTTATTGTATAAAATAAAAAAGACAGAGGTGATCAAATACCACCAAAAGAAAGCTCTATTTGTAGCTTCAAGGCAGCTAAATTAATTTTTTTACAGTTGAAAAAAGTGATAGTTGTCTCAAGGTTAAAATTAAAGCTTTAGTTTTAATGTTGTTACACATTTCAAATTGCCATGTACAGCATTTATATAAGTTGTATCTGGTTTTGTATTTGTAGCAAATGTGACACTTTATTTTAAACAAGCATAAGTGGTGTATTTATTGAAATAGTTTTTCTTTAACAATGAAATAAGAAATTCTTGCTTTTCAGACTGCATTTTTAGTTTAATAAGAACAAATTGAATAGTTTGACATCAGTTCTCCTACCCTTCTGGTCAGGGATCTTCTTCAAAATGTATAAGGCAGTCAGTGAAATTCAAACAAGCCCCAACAACAGATTTCTGGTGGAACTACCTGCACCTAATTCAGGCAAGCATTGAATCACTGACAGGTGCAGAAAATTCAGGTAGTTCTCACTACCACCATTTAAAAAACCTGTGGCTATGACAGCAAGAAATTCGTAAAGAATTTCCACCAGTTCTCAAATTAGGAAAGTAGAGGAATACCAACTCTGAGCTGGAATACAAAGATACATCAGTACTTTTAGTGGGCCATGCCTGTGCTAGGAAGCTCTCTTGTATGTGACAACGTCCTGCACAATACTGTATCTCTGGCTCCATTTAGGTAAATGTAAATGAGAAAACAGGACATATTATTACTCATATATGACAATACCCATATTTGGGCATGACTTGTTACTGTGTGGGTGGAGCCTAAAAAGGAGCAGAGAGACTAGTTGTCCATTAAGTCCACTTTACTTTTTGACAGAGCACATCAGCACGCACATTCAAAACAGCTATTAGACTGAATAGCATGTACAGTATGTATCCAACCATGCACTGTCAATCAAAAGTAAAGTAGACCTAATCAATCCCCTTTATGTTGCAGAGAATGTGAACAGGTGGGCAACCTATTTCATATTACATGGCAATGAAAAAATGTAACTAGCTGCTGGCATCAAATGTTCGGGTTGCTTTCTAATGTAACAGGGATCCTCACACTGCCTGAGCCTGCTCTAGCATTGCTCAACATAGGCATCGAGTGCTTCCTCACCCACCAACGTACAGTAGTCTCTCATGTGCTAACACTGGCAAAATTCTTAATTACTAAGGAGTGGCGAAATAATCCATCACCTAACTTGTCTGAATTGATAGCTATAGTTAATCTTAATTACTCCTATAAACACTCTTTGTCCCTTAAAAACAACTCATGCAATAAATTTGAAAGGGCATGGAAAATTTGGAGTGAATGGTTACAATCTTCACCTTGATTGACTAATACGTGCTTCTCGTGTTGTCTTATATTACCATTTACTGTTATTCTTCTGTTTGCTATTGTTGTAGTCTTCTGTGTTATCCTTTTTCATTACGGACTTTGACAATTCTGTCTGATGCAAATTTCTATTATTGATTTGCAGATTGTTAAAAAGTAATGGACATTACCTATATGAAGCTTCATTTATTACCAAAGTCTTTAACACGCTTATGAAAATTCAATAAAACTTAATGCTGGAAAAAAGAGTAGAGTAGACCTGATGGGGAACTAGTCTCCCAGTTTCCTATCAGGCTCAGCCCACCCCTAGTACAAAGTTAAGAAGTAAGAGTGCATTGAGGAAGAAGTGCCAGTACAGAAATTCAGACCTCAGTGCAGACAGAGTCAGATTTATGTACTTGTTTGTAATTTGGTACATGAATTGGGTGCATACCCCACACAGGATTTTAAAAGTTGTCTATGATACCCTTTATGGATTACCCTAAGTATATCCTATGTTACACAGCCGTTTCCTATTATCAACTAAAACTAATTTGCTATATGGTTTAGGGAACTTGGCGGTAAAGTGTATATAAACCGTAATAATGAACTTCTTATTTGCTGCATTTTGGTCTGTTAAATATGCTTTATTTGCATTTTGTTATATCTACTTGATAAGTGCAAAATAAATAAATAAATAACTGTTGATCATGTCAGAAATTCAGAGTTGTTCATCGTCCAGTGCTCACTCCTTTTGTTTTCTCAGGGAGAGTAAATACCCCCCAAGTCTTTATCTTGTCACTGGAGAATAATTAGTCTTCATGTTGTGGTGATGGGAAAGTTGGTGGGTCTGAATATTCTGGCAAGAGAAATCTGGGCAGGGCTGACAACACTCAGTCTGTGTTGTCAGCCCATAATGGGACTTATAAGCTAGGCACATATCTGGCAAACCAACAAGTAATTTTCACTGCAGGTCTTTAGATGGATAAAACATGGGGAAATACATATGTATTGCACAAATGTATTGAATTCTTTTTTTCATTTTGCTCTGACATACATTCTAATCTCTAAAATGCAGATTTATTTAGTAGATAATCTTTTTTAGAAATTCCTATTTATTGATAAGCTTTGACAAATCCTGCCTACTGTGTACCCTGATCATTAGATACATCATTATGATTTGCAGGGACCAGAAATGCCACTACACACATTACAGTTTTGAATGACTGTGAATATCAGTGTGATGTGTGAATCAGGGCAAACCTGTTTATAGCCATATTTATTTAAAGAATAGCCACACAGAAGAAAATAGCTCAGCAGTATACTTCTGTTAAGTGATATGGTTATGGTTGCTGAATATTGGATATCCTTCACCCAATAAACAGATAATCCATCTTTTCTTTCAAAACCTTTTGGGCATAGGGCCAGTAATTTTTATTTGACACAAACTTTGTCATTTAATGTGTACAGTTCAATGGAATCCATTTAAATAACAGTAGTAACTTGTATATGAAAATCAATGAATAATTCTAGAGAAGAGTTGAGAGTATGATTAATATTATATTGTATTACACCAGAAATCTATTGTTTAAAAAACAGAAATGTATTTAAGATGAGTATATAACATGTTATTTAGTGCTATTGTTAATTCAGTCATAGCTGAACAACATTAAAGGGCTCCCATCACACAAAATGATCTTTGCCAGATGTGGTTGAAAAATAAGAACGTATGGAAAGTCTGATCAGTTTTGGTCCAACATTATCTTTGAAAAATTTGCTATCCTCTAAAGTCAATATTTCTGACCTAATAGTCCCATTAAAGTTAATGAAAATCTGAACCAGGCATCAATATGTGTGAATTACAGAGCAATAAATTATGCTCAACTGTGCAAAAGGTTTTGGAAAGCTCCTGACACACCTTCATGATGAGATGATGGGGCAAAAAAACAGACTTACCACTTCCTTTCAAAACTCTAGTAGCACTGGTGGTCAAAGTAAGGCCATAGCAGGAATCGTTATTATTAACCTTTGTGCACATTTCTCTTTGGCGCTTACACACCTAGGACTGTTTGCAATAGGCCTACATCAATTGATTTTGTCATAGACTGTTCAAGCTCAAAGAACATATGAGCAGGAACACTTACAAGCACTGGAAATTGTGCTTAGATACCTGCCTTCCATGAGTTTATTAGGACACCACAGAGTCAAAGCAGCAATAGAAGTTGCAGCAGAATATTAGATATTTTCTTTCAGAGTTTCCTTTGATCAAACTTTATCTGTCTCTGCAACCCTGTGTCACAATTCTTCTCTTTATGTATAACTATTAGTTTTAGCTTTTAGACATATTCTATGTTGGTAATTTTTTAAACTTAAAATAAAAGTGAACATATAGACCAGACATAATTCAACCAGAAAAAGACTTGTAATAGTATGCATATTATATTTCTTGCAACATTTCATTAGGGATTAAAGGTCCATTTAAATAAAGGAGATGTTTAAATTTATGCTGGAAAAAATAGTTTTGAATTAATGGCAAAACATTTGTATTATTCATAAAATGAGTAGAACAGCCTAATCCATTTTCTTTGATAAATTATTCTAACATTATCTGTGTCATCCACATGAATGTTATTACTCAAATGAGGTTTAGAAACCTATTCATTCTCTTTCACCAATATAAGATTAATGCATACAAATCTCAAACCACTTGTGCATCTGTGAATCGGGACACCAAGGGTATTATTCTTTATTACTCTTTCCTGCTCCATATCATAGTTCCTTTCCCTGTGGAAAATAACTCATTGGGCTGGGGCAATATTTTAAGCAAATTCCATTCTCCTATATCTAATCTTTAATGTATCATCATATAATCATCAAAAGGATGTGTTTTATATGGTAAACATTTTAGCCAAGAAAATAGATACATTTTTGTGGCCATTTTACTTATGATTTTGAGCTAAGTAAAAAATGTAGCAGGTATGTTAATATACCGCATAATGATTAAATAACCATTACACCGAAAGCACAAGTCTATGTTTATGTAGAAACTACTCAGATACTTAGATACATACATAGATATGTACGGGAAAGCTGCCCTGACTGAAGCAAATTTTTTTTTTCCTTTGCCGTGCAGCTACATGCACCTTACTGTTTTATATTTTCAGCCACTGCAGGATGAAAAGTGACTGACTATACTGCCCTTCAATCAGATTGCTGGAAAAGAAGTAAGCTGTATGTATGAAGGAAAATGTTCTTCTCCATATTAAATACTTTTTTTTACAATCTATTTAATTGTTTACATATATACTGTACCTATAAATGTATAAATGGATCTGCTTTTAAGTTGCAAAAAAGTATGTGTATTGTTTATTTAGATGATTTTTATAGCTTGTTGTGGTGGTTGTTGTGCTTGTTTGTTTTAGTCATGCTGTGACTAAGCATGTACTTTTAGGATCCTGTGATCGTGTAAGTGTGTACTGAGCAACCACTGCAAGAGGCTACCACTTTAACAACCACATTAACAACAGCATTTAGTATTACCTATACCACCAAGGGGACACACTTAGCCTCACCCTGTGCAAACATTTTCCAGCTCACAGGTCAAAAATCTAAGCACCAGCAGACTAAAAATGAGCATCACTGGAGCAGGGTATCCTTTTACACAGACACATGGAAGCCAATATGGTGTGCTTTAGCAGAAACATGTGCCATTCACAGCATCTGCTTTTCTGACCATTAAAAATTGTCTTGTTCGCTCGCTGCCACACTCAGACAGGAATTTACACTCTCTTCACAGTGGAAAATCTCTTTAATGTTTAGCTAGAGAATTTAGAGATTCAACTTAATGATAAAGTGGTGCAGGAAATGTTTACAGAACAACAACAGGCAACAGTAAAATTAAAGGGGTTTACAAAAGAAAAAAACTTGGTAAGTCCAGTCTGCTATATCAGAGTTACTATCCCTCAGAAATGTGACTTTCAGTATCCCTTGTTAGATTTGCTATCAAATTAGAAGTTAGGCTTCAAATTGCAGCAGCTTCTTTTTGCCCATGGAGTGAATGCCACAGATCCTATTCTACCCAATCAAAAGGGCCCTGAAGTGTAGAGAGTAGTCATTCTGGAGAACATTTTATTGTGCTCAGCTGACACTCTATAATTCCAACTATCCAGGCTACAGCTACATCTCTTTATGACAAGATCATTAGACACAGATGTATTGTGACTGTCTTTGTGACTGTCTTTGTGGACCACTTATACTGCTTTTAATCACGTTGGTTTGTGAGTATATATCCTCCTTTTATTCAATAAACACGTGTTTTACCACGGTAATGCACAATGAGAGTGTGCCCTTGTCTGTTCTTTTCCACTAGTGGTCAGATTTCCCGATCTTAGAAGGGCAGCACCTCTTCAGTTGGCATTTTGGCATCTCCTTGGTTGTATGAAGACTGGAGTGCTGGTTTCGTTCGTTTATCTTTTACAAAAGCTGATGCATGATGTCACAAAGTCAGTTTGTCAGTGTCATTGTGATTGCGCAACCTCAAAATCACTCAAGTCTGTACATTCCAAGCAGGCCTGGAGCTCCATCTCTTCACAATTCTAATTACAGGCTTAGCAGATTATTTTTTTTTCAATGAAAGATTAATAATGCAATAATTGGAGAGACCCAAGGCTGCACAGAGTTAAGGATAAGCTAAGGTTCAGTCCAAACTAAGTTCAGTCCAAACCCATGGGAAATTGTAACATGACAGCAGACCACCATCCCAATCAGCTGTTTATGTGGAATTCCCCACCTTGCAGCCACACGTAGCAAAAGGGCAGAATTGCTGATATAATATGGCCCCATAGCCATAACATTGTCAAAGTATGGCCAGGAAAGTCCAGTGTATTTTTGTTTCTGATAGAAAATGTAATGCGTTTTCTGAATTTGGGCTGTTCATGGTTAGGATTTTCTCTTTTAAAATCCCAAAGGATGATGATGAGGGAGTCTGGAAAGATTTGATTATCAGTTCAGCTAGATATTTTAATACCTTCTTGATGTAGGCTTGAATGAGAATAAGGAAAACTCCCAATGCACTGTACATAAAAAGGCTCACAGTTTATAAAGAGTGACTCTGGATTAGGACTGCATATTTTCTTTAACACTTTGACATTTGTACACTAACCTCTGTTTATGCAAAACTGGTTTCTGTCTCCCTTTACTTTCATTGATAGCTCTGTTACACAGTCCGCACAGTGCAGTTGGAAGCACAGTAGATGTGACACATTGTCAGCGATAGAATCATCAAGTTTCAATGAAGCACAATGGATCAAATCTTGGCAAATCTTGAAGAGCATGTATTTCCATTTTTGATGAGTTTTAGCTTATCAAATCTGTGGCCATTTAATGGAGATTTTCCATATATATTGTTGGGAGAGAAGTTTGAAATTCCTTCTGTCTGCACTTCACCAGGGCACTGGTGCACGTCCCATGCTGGCATTTCCTGAGCCTCTTCCAAGACATATAGAGAGCTCCACACCCTCTATTTAGGGTCTTACCACATACAGTAGGTGAAAGCAGGCAAAAACATTTTCGGAATGAACCACTTAGCGGAAATTTGCTGGATGCATCCCAGGGAGCTTATTTCATAATGCCCACTGACTGCCCTTCACTATTGCACTGGTGTACTTTCCCTGCCATTGTCGCCTACTCCTCATCTAAGATCCATAGAGAGCTGTACCTCCTCTAGGAAATATCTCCAAAAAATATCCCAAATTTCTTAATTCCTGGTTTAAAACAGGCACAAATGCTTGTGGGCTGAACTGTTGTATGTTTAAAAGTTATTTTCTGGTGTATTTTAACAGGAAATAAGTGCTGGACCTTAGACATACAACACAAATGCAAACAATTGAGTACTGAGGTGCTACTTTTTTTATTTGCACTAACATACAATTTTAAGGACAAGCTTTCGGGGTATGTCCCCTTCTTCAAGGTCCAAGCAGTACTATTACAAAGTTTTAGCAGAACATTAGAAGAAATGTGGGGGATGAGAAAAAAAAAGCAGAAAGAAACACAAGCCTAAGGTTAGCCTAGAGATAAGACACAGCAAAGCAAAAGCAAAAACTAGGGGGGGGGGACAACACTCACAGAGGGAGTCATAAAACTTTTGGACAATGAGTGAGGAATCCCATGTCCAAATTAAGTCCCTTATCTCTTGTGTCAAATAGAATTATCATTCTTAGTTCAAAAGTTTTTCTTTCCTGAATGGATTTTAAATTTCCTTTAAGAACTAAAACATTGAGGTCTTTCATAATGTGGTCTGGATGTGTCAACAACAAACACAAGAAAGCAAAACACAGAGGCAGCCATCCATGGTGCCTGCAGGAAACAGGATACCTTTGGATACTTTATTGTAACCATTTTTTATAAAGAAAAATCCATTACAGTAAGAATTATGAATGAAACGTAAAGTCTGGGTTCACCTTATACATTTTAATTAATGTTTTTGAAGGAAAAAAACTGCATTTTTTTACCAGGAGACTGCAAACCATGGTACCCAAGATCAGTGGACTGCAGGTGCAATGTCAGGCTCCTACAGACACTTCTTCCAGCTTTCTGCTCATACCATTATAAAGGCTTTAATTTAGAAAGCTGGAGGAAGTATCAATAGACTATTCATTATTGCACTCTTTGTCCATTGAGAACTGTAAGTCCACCTGCCTTGGTAGTTTATTCATTCACAGATCTTTGTGACCCTACCCCGTCAGCACCAGTACGCTGCTTTATATAGCAGAGAAATACAAAACAGCATGCCTCCCTAGTAACACACAGCACACCGTAACACACACACAGCACATAGTTAACCCTTTGATCACCCAGATGTTAAACCTTCCTGCCCAATGCCATTAGTACAGCGTCAGTGCTTTTTATTAGCACTGCTCACTGTATTTGTGTCACTGAGGATGTCATTGACAGTTAGTCAGTTCCCCCCCAGTGTCAGAGTTCCCACCACAGCCCTGCTTTAAGTCGCTGATTGCCACCATTACTAGTATAAAAAAAAAATAAACAAATAGACATTCCAGTATATATGCCGCCATTTGTAGATGCTTTAACTTTCATGTAAACCAATTAATTTACATGTATTGGGATTTATTTTAGCAAAGACATGAAGCAGAATACATTTTGACCTAAATTTATGATGAAATTTGATTTTATAAATTTTTTTACTGGATAAGTCAAAAATATTTTTCTTTCAAAATTGTTGATTTTTTTAATTTAAAAAAAATTTAAAACATAGTTGATCAAATACCACTGAAAGAAAGCTTCATTTGTGGGGAATAAAGGACATACATTTAATTTGGGTGAAGCGTTGCATGACAACGCAATTGTCAGCTAAAGTAACGCAGTGCCATATCACAAAAAATGGCCTGGTCAAGAAGGGGGGGTAAATCATCTGGAGGGCAAGTGGTTAATACGTGATTATTATTAATATGTAATATTGCATGTGAAAAGATTTTTTTGTCTGCTGGGTTTAATGACATTTTAATTACTGAAATTATTGTATAATGAGGGTCAGCCAGGTAATAAGCATTTTTAGAATGAAAGATCAGCAGTGACAGTATCTATGTTTCTCTCATGACAGGACCATTTGGTGGTCTATTTAGCATGAGGCTAAACACATGCTTTCTTTTCCTCCTAGGTACTGTCATGGTCAGGGGACTGGGCTCTCAGGAAGAGGGGAAACTCTGTTTTTTTGGGGGGGACTACCAGGAACTGAGATAAGACAGTTTGATACCAGAAGAGCCAGAGTGTCAGCACAGTTGGCGAGGTATGTTTGAGGTTACAGAGTCTAAGGCACGCTTTGCTCCCCCCTGAGCACCCCGCAAGGTGGTGATGGAGTTTACTGCAGGACAGCTCCCAGGTTGCTGCCCTCAAAAACACCTATACAGCTTACAGCTGGTCAAATACAGCAAAGGCAAGAGGTCAATGGGAACAGGAACAGGAGCTCCTGGATACAGGAGCAGAACGGAAAGGGGAGCTGGGAATACACAAATATGAGTAAACGTCTTTTGAAACACTGGAATTCTGGATTCATTGGCTCAAAGAGAAGGACATTCCTGTGCACAGACTTTCAGGATTCACTGGAATACAAAGAAGGAAGTCCATTACAAAGGATCCATAAAGCAAACTGGTAAAAAAAGGGAACAGACTCAATAGGAGAATGCAGGACACACAATATTAGAAATAGAGATACTCACAGAGAGTACACAGGTGTGATGCTGCAGGCAGCACTGACAAGCACGCTGGTAAAGGATACTGACTTTAGCCCACTAGAGCTAAAAGTACATAAAATGCTGAAATGCAAGCAGTCTCTGAGTTACAGTTTACAGGCATGCAGGGAATCTCCTGGTATTAACACATGAGCACACTGGGAGCACAGAGAAGTCTGGAGGAGACAAAGTAATACTGGTAGGAACAGTGGGTCACAGGGATCCTTGACAAGTTTTAAGAGAAACAGGGTGTCCAGAAGCTAGCAAACTTGCATGCTGTTCAAACAATATGCAACAGGTGCACTAGCAAGGGATAAGCATCGATTGTAGGCTGTAGGGCTTACTGCTTGCAATTGACTGGAAGCTGAGAAGCTTGTACCAAGGAAAAATCCCTTGATCCAAACACAGGTAAGGGTGACAGATACTATACAAAATTGAGAAGTACAACTACAGTGCATTGAATAATTATTTTGAACAAGCAATGATAAAGACATTTGACATATACATCATTTTTGAAATAGAATAATTGATAATTTCATTTCCATTTAGAAATGTGAAAAAAACTGAGATCCATTTTTCCTAGTTTGTGTGGTCAAATCTATTCCCCAAAGGAATGGCTGAATTATTGCAGTGGGTATTTTAATTATTTTCAGACTAAAAACTACTTGATGTATGAGGTTAATAATGCCACAGAGACACTTGTGACTGATGAAAATTTTAAAGAGAACTAGATTACATCAAGATAATATAATTGTATTTTAACAGGACTCAGTAGATAATTTGCATTAAGTAAGTGTTATTCTAATTTTTCTCATTTTAACTTTTTTTTAGTAGCACAAATTATTATGGTGGTTGTAAAATCACATTAAACATATACTGCTCATAGACAATATATACCCCATGTAAATAAACTCAGTTTTAGGAAAATATGCTATTAAAACTAGTCATTGTAACAATTTAATGTCAATGTAATGCTGTATAATATTTATAACCCTTATATCTAGTAAACTACATATATCAGAAAGAAATCATATTACATTTTCTCTTATGAAATTCCCATTCTTGTTTTGTATTGTCATTAACCCTTCATCAAGCATGCAGCTATTAGTTGCATGGTAACTCAAATGAAAAATGTTTCAGTTTCTTTAGAAAAAATCTGATATTGGTATTTATTCAATGATAAATAAAAATAAAAAATAAACACAGGAAAATAATACAGAAACAAAAATAGAGATGTTACCCATGGATACCAACTAAAATTCAACTTATATTTCTTGAAGAAGCAGTATCTGAACAATATTTATTAATTTATCCTAGAAATGAGAGGACAAGAGGTAGAGAGAATGTAAAAGGTTAACAGAAAATAGATTATATTGGGAAAATATGCATTACCTATGTAAATAATTGTAACAATGTAAATAAACATTGTGGTAGTGGTAGGGGTAAGACCAATATACACTCACCGGCCACTTTATTAGGTACACCTTGCTAGTACCAGGTTGGACCCCCTTTTGCCTTCAGAACTGTCTTAATTCTTGTTGGAAATGTTCTTCAGAGATTTTGGTCCATATTGACATGATAGTATCAAGCAGTTGCTGCAGATTTGTTGGCTGAATATCCATGATCTGATTCTCCCATTCCACCACATCCCAAAGGTGCTCAATTGGATTGAGATCTGGTGACTGTGGAGGCTATTGGAGTACACTGAACTCATTGTCATGTTCAAGAAACCAGTTTGAGATGATTTGAGCTTTGTGACATGGTGCATTATCCTGCTGGAGGTAGTCTACAGAAGATGAGTACACTGTAGTCATAAAGGGATGGACATGGTCAGCAACCATACACAGGTAGGCCGTGGCATTTAAACAATGCTTGATTGGTACTAAAGGGCCCAAAGTATGTCAAGAAAATATCCCCCACACCATTACACCACCACCACTAGCCTGAACCGTTGATACAAGGCAAGATGGATCCATGCTTTCATGTTGTTTATGCCAAATTCTGACCCTAGCATCTGAATGTCACAGTTGAAATCGAGACTCATCAGACCAGGCAATATTTTTCCAGTCTTCTTTTGTCCAATTTTGGTGAGCCTGTGCAAATTGTAGTCTACGTGTCCTATTCTTAGCTGACAGCAGTAGCACCAGGTGTGGTCTTCTGCTGCTGTAGCCCATCTGCTTTATGGTTCAATGTGTTGTGCTTTCAGAGATGGTATTCTGCATGCCTTGGTTGTAAGGTGTGATTATTTGAGTTACTGTTGCCTTTCTATCATTTCTAACCAGTCTTCCCATTCCCTTCATCAACAAGGCATTTTCGTCCATGCAGCTGGATATTTCCTCTTATTCGGACCATTCTCTGTAAACCCTAGATATGGTTGTGCATGAAAATCCCAGTAGATCAGCAGTTTTTGAAATATCCAGACCAGCCCAGTCTGGCACCAACAACCATGCCACGTCCAAAGTCACTTAAATCCCCTTTCTTCCCCATTCTAATGTTCAGTTTGAACTTCAGCAATTTGTCTTCACCACGTCTAGATACCTAAATGCATTGAATTGCTGCCATGTGATTGGTTGATCAGCAATTTGTGTTACCAAGCAATTGAACCTAATTGTACCTAATACAGAAGTCAATGAGTGTATTTTAGTATTCCTACACAATAAAGAATAGGATGGTTGAACATTTGGTTAAGAGAGATTCCTAATTCACTGAGTAAAATTCCCCCTATAGTTCCAAGGATTCTGACACATTTGACAGGTAAAAGAGAAAAATTCTTCAACATTAGTTTTTCAATGGGAAAACGTGGTTACTGTAATGTGTACCTCTTTTATAACATTTCATGAAAATTCTCTTTACATCTTCTATACACTTTATTTTAGCAAACAAAACATATTCAGTGTCACAATATAAACCTATCTTGTTTAATACCTTCATCAGATATTCTGATATATGGGAATATATTTTATTTATTAATTGTGTGTCTCCACATATTATACCACTTCAAGCTTCTTAATTGTGTCTCTTTCTACTTCTACTTTAAAGGCCTGGCCATTTTTTTTCTTACCACATCTTACATGGGGGTTTATCAGCAACCTAATTTAGATCCTCCAATCAGGTTGTGCCCAATGTACATTAGTTAGGTAAAGTGACCAACTGGGGTGTCTTACATAAGCCACTGTGCAGAAAGGAAATGATATAAGGTATTGTTACCAAACCATGTAATCTTTTTTTTCCTGGGACATAACAAAAAAACACAATATGACCAGGCATGGCACCAACAGCTAAATACCAACATACTTTTACTGTACATTGTATGTAAACATTGTTTTGTGTGGTATTTGTAAATACCATGTAACCCTAGTTTTGAGCTTATTGAGAGTATATTTATCACTTGATTCCATAGACATTTTTCTCCCTAACTTCCATTGAGTCCCAGAGTTTATTTAGTTTCTTCAATGCCTTGGTTCTGCATGATTTAGGTATTGTAGTCTATGTCTACTTATTATACATCCTTTTTTGGGACAGATAGAGTTTTAATTTCTAGCGTATTTGGATACATATAATCTGTTTTTGTTTCCAAATTGTTATTGGGAAAAAAATTGGAAAAATAAAACATTTACCTGTAATTCTTTCAACTGTAACATTTACATAATTTGTCCACCCCCATATATATTTAATACAAAATATAAAATCATCAAAGACTTCTATGCATTTTGTTTTAAGAGAGCTGTATTGCCCTTTTAACTCTACATTACAAAGTATGCAGGGGAAAAATGGTTTGTGCAAATTGATTGTGTGACATTAAAATAAGATTAAGCCAGGTTGATGAGGTGGATGTTAGTATGAATAAAATAAAGTATCTCAGACATTACTCAATTGTTCTTCTAGCAAGTGCACTAATACAGCTACAATCACCTCAAGCATTTGTTAGAAAGCTCTTATTTCAGAGGCTTAAATATGTTGCGGTTTTTTATTTTTATCTTTCAAGAGGAAATTTTAATCAAATTACTTTATGAAGTTTACTTGTGACCTACCTACTGGGTAACCAGGGAACATACAGAATGCAAATTATCAGAAAATAAATTTACAAAGTGAGTTTGGATTTGTAAGAAAGTATCATGGGTGATGATTAACTACTTGCTGACTGTGCTATAGCTGAATGATAACTACAGCATGGTCGTCCAGTTCTGGGAGGGCATCATATGATGACCTCCCAGAACCGCACCCCCCACTGTGATCACTGTGTCCTTGGTCATTGTAATGGGCCAATCACAGCGGCCCTTTACCAAATGAGAAAAGTATTGCCGATAACCGGCAATTGTGAAAGGAGACATCCACACTGATAATCTACAGCTCTCTTAAAACAAAATGCAGCCCCAACAGTGCCCATCAGTGCCCATCAGTGCTGCCATCATTGCCAATCAGTGCCCAGCAGTACTGCCAGTCAGTGCCCTCAGTGCTGACAGTCAGTGCCACCTATCAGTGCCACATATCAGTGCCCTTCAATGCTGCATATTAGTGCCCTTCAGTGTTGCCTATTAGTTCCCATCAGAGCCACCTATTAGTGCCCATCATTGCTGCCTATTAATGCACATTAGTGCTGCATATCAGTGCAGCCTCATCAATGCCCCCTCATTAATGCCCACCTTTGCTTCTTCATCAGTGAAGCCTCATCAGTGCATCCTATCAGTGCCCATCAGTGATGCCTATTAGTGCCCATCAGTGCAGCCTCATCAGCACACATCAGTGAAGAAGAAAAATTACCTGTTTGAAAAATTTTATAACAGAGACTAAAAATTTTTTTTCACATTTTTCGGGTTTTTTTTTATTTGCTTAGCAAAAATAAAAACCCATATGGTGATTAAATAATTTAGTAGATATGTACTGCAGGTTTTTCCTTATAACTGGAAAGTTCAAATGATTAAAATCAAAGTAAAATGGACAGAATATAAACAACAACCCATTAATTGAGTCACAATAAAAAAAAAAAAGAAAGTTGGCCACCTTTTCAAACAGAAAGAGGTGTCATTCCAATGGCAACACCTCCAAAGGTAAGATCAGTAAACAAGACCAAGCAGTTAGTAGTGATATGCAAATAGCATCATGTTGGTCCACACAAAGATGTTTGATGTACATGCCAGGGGAAGGGATCTAAGATTGCAGCATAGAAAGTCTATTTTGGAGGAAGTGACATTATATAGAAAATTAACTCTCTTAAACATGAGTCTGAATGACTGAAGTTTAAAATTATTAATTATGAAAATACCAATAAAGTGATTAAGATGTCACATCATGCGCTGAACACAAAATATGAAGCTTGTCCTGCAGACCTGCTACAGTGCAAAAAAATACTTAAACGTAAAATAATCTTTTGGATCTTGTTAAATTGTCAGGGCCCCACATAAAACAGTCCGTTCTCCTCAAACAACCAGCAGGATAAAGACCTAAGGTATCTATACTACATGTTAACTTAGCAAAGTGGCAAATTGTCACTTAGCTTAGTGAATGTGGCGTAGCTCTTCTGGGTTTAATCAACTAATCATACTCCTGTTTTTTTTTATTTACATGTGATTGAGTATTGCTTGCAAAGTGAATTGTCACCACATTTCACAGCATTCACTAGGAAAGTGAAAATTTTTTGTGCAAAGTGAACATACTCCTTTTAGAAATCAGCCTCTATGGATTTTTTCACTTACGTTAGTGAACATGGTGATGCTCTGTTGATTTCAGTGATTTCACTAATGAGCTCAGTACTGATAATAAAATGTTTTGAAATATTCTATCTTGTAATGAATCTAAACAAATATGAGACCTCAATCGGCTTAGCTCTCAAAAAACGTATACATTTTATCTATTTTTTTCTATGGCTCATAGTTATTTTTTTTCCACTTCCAAAACAAATGATAATACAGTACATGTACTTAATTGTATTTGGTGGTTTTCATTTGTTTTATGTTTTTTTTTTTAAGTAGAATTATGCCACATTTATGAGCTGAAAGTTTATGATTTGTGGTTCTAGGCTTTATGCACCTAAACACAGAGGAGTGACGACAGAAAAAGACCAAGTGGTCTATCTAGTCTGCCCATTTTTTTTTATTAATGTTTGTTTATCTTTTAACCTTTTTTTATGAGTATAGATGTACAGTATGTTTGTCCCAAGTATGTTAAAATTCCTTTTAAGATTAGATTTGAACTTTTCTCCTGCTCATTTGAGGTTGTGTCCCTGTGTTCTTGATCTTAGCTTCATATTAGAAATATTGTCCTGATGAATCTTATTCACACCATTAAGGTATTTAAAGGTTTTTTAGTAATGCCTGTATTTTCCATTCTTTCCAGAGACTGTATATATCAAGTTTCTGCAGTCTCTTCTGATATGTTTGTTGTTTTTACTTGAACTTGTTCTATCTGTCCAATATAATTTTGTAAGTAAGGTCTCCAGAACTGGATACAGTTTTCTAAATGCAATCTAATCAATTATCTATACAGGGGAATCAGAACTGCCTTACTTCTGCTGGTGATCTCTCTAGTGATACACCCTAGAATTCTATTCAATTTGCTCACTGCCAGGCCACAGTGTTTGCTTACATCTAGAAATGTGTCTCTTCTTTGTGCTGCTATGTAAATACCTTGATTAGCATACTTAAGATGCACCATGTGTGTTGCTAGCATTGGGTACTCAAGGAACATGCCCTGCAACACCAGGATACTTGCCCCACCATTGCTGCAGCTAGCAATTCTCCCTGCCAGTTTCAGCTGCTTGTCAGAAAGTTGAGGAAAGCTTTCCCAGGCTCCTCCATGTTTCTGATGTTTGCTGGCATTGGGGTTTAAGAGGGGGTGAAAGGATTTGTGTTGGGGGAGAGGAGTTGTGCTAAGAGTGGGAATTTAAGGGGAATATAATTTGTGCTGGGAATTTAGGAGAGATAATTAAATCATGGGAGAAGGAATTTGGGAGGTTACCCAAGTCTTCTTATATATAGCATTTAATACTTAGCTCTGGCAAATGTAAATGTGTTTTAAGCAACACGCATTGTTAACACAGTGTAGATATACACAGTGTAGATATACAGTATGACATCTGTCCGGAATGTTTCCTGCCATGTAATATGAAAAAAGAAGACATGTTTATTGAAGAAGATACAAATATACAAGAAACATTGTACACAGGACAATGATGCCTTAGTCCCTTTCAAAGTAGGCACTTTGGGACCTCGCACTGTTCTCCCAATCTCTCAGTGTCTCTTTCACTGTACAAAACACTCTGTGTCTCTTCCACTGTGCAAAATTCTTTTTTGGAATCACCATCAGCTGCCTCGTCATATTTTCCTGAATCTCATTGATGGTCTGCAATCTCTTCCCTTTCAAGGGTGATTTTAGTTTTAGGAAAAAACAGAAGTCATGGGTCTTCAAGAACATGGATTCTCAACCATCTTTGTAGCATTTGCGCTGCACTTTTATTTCTGCTGCACTCATTTCATTGTCCCCGAAAGCCTTTTAAATCATCCAAATAGTTTCCACAGAGGAATGTTCAAGCTTAGGGCAAATTTTGATGCAGATTTGTTGTTGCAGCAGTCATGCAGTACACATGCTCACTCAATGGTGTCTAGCATCCCCACTGACTAGTACAGTGAAATCATCATTGTTCACATATGCACATTCCAGTCCACTTTCCTTGGCTGCCAGGTTACATCAATGCAGTGAAAACCAGTTTTTGTTATATTAACAATGGCTGGACTGTTTCCGGACAGACCTTGTGTGTGTGTGTGTATATATATATATATATATATATATACAGTATATATATTCCTGGACATGGCTCAGGCTTGTCTCACTGCCAGTGCTTGCGTGTATCTATGAAGCTATGAAGCCTAAAGCTATGCCGTCGGTAGTTTTACTACCAGCAGGGCCTCCCAAGGTGGACAGGTTCCAGCGGAGATATCAGACTAATGATGTACCACCCATCTGAGCAGCAGTGGATGGGCAGTGTTGAAGGTGGAAGATCATGTTTGATGTAACAACATTAAACCTGCACTGTGCAGAAGAAAGGAACGGCAATCTACTTCTGTATTATTCCAAGAAAACTTGATAATAATGAGAAAACTAAGAGAACTGTCGAATAGTGCTGAATGATGGTCTCCTAGGTCCTAGATGAAGCTGATGGATCAAACCCTATGGGATGTCTTGATGTTGATGTTGCTGGATAGAAAAAGTAGATCAAAAGCTGTAAAGATATTATTACCATAAGAACATGGAACATACATAGTACGAATCAAGGAAAATTAGAAATTGTTAAAGATCAAATGGATAAAGCCAACATCAATTAATTTGGAGTGAGTGAACTGAAATGGACAGGACACTTTCAATCAAATGAACATTAGATACTGTATGCTACTCTGGTCATGAAACTTATAGGAAAATGGTGTGGCATTTATCCTCAACAATACACTCTCAAAGACGATACTAAAATACAATACTATCAGTTAGAGAGTCATCTCAATCTGTCTACAGGGAAGGTCGATCAATGTCACCCTGATCTAAGTGTATGGTCCAACAACAGATGTAGAAGATGAGGATGTAGAGTTGTTTTATGAACAACTTCAAAGTACAATACATCAAACAGTGAATAAAGATCTACTCATCATCACAAGGGACTTCATTGCAAAAGAAGGATGTAAATCCGAGGATGCAGTGGTTAGAAAGTATGGCTTAGGAGACAAAAATGAGGCCGGTTGATAACTTCATACAGTTTCGCAAAACTAAACAACTGTCTATCATGAATACACAACTCCAGCACCACAAGCTTTCAAAATGTCATGCATCATAATTAAATTGACATCTGCATAGGACAGAGGTGGAAGCCTGCAGTTTTGACAGCGAAGACTAAACTAGGAGCAGATTGTGGCAGTGACCACAAGCTTTTGACATGCAAGATCAAGGTAAAGCTTTGCAAGCAAAAGATCATTAGAGGCCTTCCAAGATATGATATTGAAAATATTCCACAAGATTACTGGATTAAACAAAAGAATGGATTTGCAGTTCTGGATACAGGAGATAGAGAGCCCAAAGAGTTAGGGAACAATATCAAAATCATAATCAGTGGAGAAGCTGAAAGTACATTATAGATTAGGAAGAAAGCCAAAAAGTCATCTTGGATTTCAGAAGAAACTAGAAAAAAAACAGAACAAAGAAGGCAAGCCAAGATTTCGGATGATAGAGTAAAAATATCTCAAATTAATCGAATGTTTTAATGTCAAGTTTGGAAAGATAAAGTAAGATTTCTCAATATCTCAAGGATATTTGTCAGAACATTGAGTCTGAGCATGTAAAAGGAAAAAACAGACCAGCTTTTCAGGACATTACGTGATTGAGGCAGAAATTCCAACCTAGATTGTGGATTCTTAAAGACTCAAACAGACTGATACTGAACGATCCAGACAACATTAAAAAGAGATCACATTAACATTGCAGAAAGTGGACCAGACAGTGGTGCCAAAGATGAAACAGACATATTTAAAGGAAGAAATCATAGCAGCAATTAACGGAGAAGTTCACCTTCGCCTATAAAAGCATTGCACCAGCGATCAGCAGATCGCTGGTACCATGCAGATCTCCTGCAGATCTGTCAGTATATCTGCTTGCCCATACAGGATGTATGAGCAAGCAAATATACTGACAGAAAGAATGAATGAACTACCATGGAGCTCCACAGATCTGTGATAGTTCATTGAGGACTGCAAGCCAACAGCCACTAAGGCTGTTGGAACTTTTAGTCTCTCATTCAGAGAGACTGTTTATTTTTAATTTGACAGTTAGCAAGGGGGGGAAAAGATCCCCTACTAGCTGTCAATGCGGGGAGCAGGGGCCAGTCTGACTGTAACATGAAGGTTCTATCATGGTCCTTACTCAGCTATGTCAACTGATCTGGAAGGAAAAAGCTGTAGCTGCTGATTTTTAATAAACACACATTTACCTGTCCCTGAGTCCAGCGATGTTCTCCCTTCTCCTCTTCTCTCCTACAAGGCTCCGGCATCTCTACTGTGGGCACCAAGCTGTGACAGCTTGTGGCTTCACAGCCTGGTGCCCACTGCGCATGCACAAGTCGCACTGCGCTTCCTAATTGGTCCGGCAGTCTTCTGTGACCTGTGAAAGTTTCCAGGAGACTGCAGGAGGGTGGAGGGGGCCAAACTTCTGGCTCACTTAACCATGGCAAACTGAGCCGGAAGTGGAAGTGGGTACCTGTCAAAAATAGGTATCGGGTCCCCCCTCCTCCCAAAAGGTGTCAAATATAGCAGAGGAGGGGGGAGTAGGCAAATAAGCAGAGCTTCGGCTTTTGAGTGGAACTCCACTTTAAAGAAAGGAGATGCCAAAGATTGTAACAGTTACAGAATTATTGCATTATTTCCACATGCTAGCAATAATGCAAAGGAGAATACAATCATACTTTCAGTAAGAACTACCTGAAGCTCAGGCTGGGTTCAGAGGAGGCTGAGAAACAAGATACATTATTGCCAATGAAAGATGATGTAATATTAAATGAAATTTGATATCATTACAGTTTGGACACAAACTTAAATAAGGCTTCTCTAGGCACAAAGGATGTTTTCATAACTAGCCAACATCAAAGAGGACTGGATAAATTAATGAGTTCATTAACATTTGACTAGAAGGAACCCTGCCCCCACACCTGGACATTGTGGTTGCTGAAGGGGGAGGGATGGAATGGACATTCTTAATACCAGGACCCCTGCAGGGGTTTACTGCCCAGATCTGCGTAGAATGTCAGCTTATCTTCTTGGCTGGGAGGTCATGTGGCAACTGTAAGCCTGGGACAGAAATTCATCTTTATGACTTTTGGTTCAAGATATCTTTACTGACTGCAATTATCAACCCCCAACTGAGGGGTGTGCTTCAACTCTGGACAAAAAGGGCCCTGCTATGAGAGATTCAGAAAGAAGGAGTGAAGATGTGTGTTTAGGAGCATATAGATCCCCTTCCTTCCGCAGTCCATCTCCCTCCCAATTGTTTTACTGTCAAGGTCCTACCTTTCTTCAGAGCTTGTGCATCTCCATGAGCTGGCCTCCATCTTGGTTTTCTGCAAAGCATGGTGGGAACCTTTATGCCTTCAGGCTTCTGCGGCTCCTCCTCAGAAGGGTGTGGTTGAGCACATTTAAACCTGCTGTCTGCAAGTGTGCTCTGCACTTGTGTCCTGTATGTTGCCCTGTTGCAAGCTCTTGTGTTGTTCCCATTGCTCTCCTGGTAACCGACTCGGCTTGGACAAGACTACTCTCTGCGTTAACCCTTTATCTGACCTCCCGTTGTTGAACCCGGCCCGTGACCTGAGTCTTCTTTGCCTACCGTCTAGTACTGTCTGCTCCATTGTTATTGACCCGGCTTGTCTGACTACTCTACTCGTGATCCCATCTAGCTCCCACCAGCTGTACGCCATTGGCGGCAGTCGTTATCGCAGCTGGGGTCACTCGGGGGCCACGACCTGGTCTCAGGCTGCGTCAAGTCCATCCCCACCATCAGGGGCCCTGGTGAAGGGTAGCCTGGGGCTTAGACTCCGCGCCCTGAGGGACTCTGGTCTGTGGGTAGTGGCTGTCGTCAGTCGCAGCGTGACCGTACCATAGGCCTGCCTGCCCATTCCATCGTTCCTGCCCTGACATTACACAAGTGCCATGAATCCTGACGGTGCAGGTATGCCTTCGATCCCTATGTTACTCGCCAGACTCGACCAACAGGATCGCTTGTTGGATCAGTTCGCTCAGGCGTTGCAGGCTCTGCTTGCACGCACAGCGCACCTTACCCCTGGGGCTATTAGGTCAGTTGTTACTCCGGTGGACTCTCCCACTGTTGCTCCGGTTGTTGCACCTACCTCTGCATCTGTTGCGGAACCCGCGGTACCCAGAGGTATGACTGGTTCTGCCCCTCTTCCTCAGCGCTTTGGGGGGGAACCGAGTCAGTGTCGTGGTTTTCTTAACCAGGTGGGGATTTACTTTGAATTAATACCTCACGCTTTCCCTACTGAGAGGGCAAAAGTGGGCTTCCTAATCTCGCTACTCTCTGATAGGGCCTTGGCCTGGGCTAATCCCTTATGGGAGAGGAATGACCCGGTGATTCACGTGTTTACCCGTTTCGTTGCCTCCTTCCGTACGGTATTCGACGTACCCGCTCGCTCCGCTTCTGCTGCCAAATTGCTCATGTCCATGCATCAGGGTTCACGAACCGTTGCCGAGTACGCCATCGAATTTCGTACTTTGGCGGCAGAGGTGGGTTGGAACAATGAGGCTCTAGTAGCTGCTTTCTCTCATGGTCTCTCTGATGCGTTGAAGGACGAGATCGCAGCCAAAGAACTGCCTGTGGAGTTAGAGGCACTCATCTCCTTCCTAATCTTGATTGACACCAGGCTCAGAGAGAGGCCTTCATTTAAGGAGCGGCTGCGGAGGCCTCCTAACCGTTTGGCGCCTACGTTTTCTGTCCCACCCGTGCCTCCCTCTCCTCCCACGCCTCCTGGGGATGGTTTGTCTGGTAGTGAGCCCATGCAGCTGGGGTTTGCTCGCCTTTCCGAGGGGGAGCGGGCCTCTCGGCGTCGGGAGGGTCGCTGCCTGTACTGTGGACTCGGGGGGCATTTTCGGCAGTCCTGTCCGGTCCGTCCGGGAAACGCCCGCACCTGAGATCCTGTCGGGGGCAGATCTTGGGTGGAGTTTCCTCGTCCCCGGTTTCCCGTAAAGATAAACCGCTTATCACCGTTGTCCTCTCTTGGGCAGGAGGCTCGGTGACGGCCCAGGCGCTGGTAGACTCTGGGGCTGGCGGTTTGTTTATGGACAGTTCGTTTGTGGCCCAGTACTCCATTCCTCTGCAGGCTCGAGAGACTCCATTGGTTCTCGAGGCGATAGATGGCAGGCCCTTGCAGCCATCGCAGGTTACCCACGAGACCCTGCCGGTGGAGGTAGCTATTGGGGCTGTTCACAGGGAATTGGCCTGTTTCCAGGTAATTTCTTCCCCGCACTACTCCGTGGTTTTGGGCTATCCCTGGCTTCAGAGGCACAATCCGACCTTTGATTGGTGGTCGGCCGAGATTCTCTCATGGTCACCACGGTGTGGGGCTGGTTGCATCCGTGGTCCGGTTAAGGTGCTGTGCACCTCCTCGGACTCTGTGCTGCCCACTGAATATGGGGAGTACCTGGACGTGTTTGACAAGGTGCGCGCCGGTGCCCTGCCTCCTCATCGTCCATACGATTGTGCCATAACCTTACAAACTGGTGCTACTCCTCCGCGTGGCAGGGTGTATCCTCTTTCGGTGGCAGAGAATCAGGCCATGGAGGAATACGTTGCGGATGCGCTTTCCCGGGGGCACATTCGCAAGTCTACGTCTCCAGCAGGAGCTGGGGTTTTTTTTGTGAAAAAGAAGGGAGGTGAGCTGAGACCCTGCATTGATTTTAGGGGTCTCAATCGGATCACGATTAAAAATGCTTATCCTATTCCGTTGATCACCGAGTTGTTTGACCGCCTCAAGGGAGCAACGGTCTTTACTAAGCTCGACCTTAGGGCTGCCTACAACCTTGTACGGATCAAGGAGGGCGATGAGTGGAAGACCGCGTTCAACACTAGAACCGGCCACTATGAATACCTGGTTATGCCCTTTGGGTTGTGTAACGCACCCGCGGTCTTTCAGGAGTTTATTAACGATGTCTTACGTGACTTGTTGCAGCAGTGCGTGGTGGTTTACTTGGACGACATCCTGGTTTACTCTGCGTCCATGGAGTCTCATATCCAGGATGTTAAGCGGGTGCTGCAACGGTTGAAAACGAGCTTTTCTGTAAGCTCGAGAAGTGTGAATTTCACCAATCCCAGGTTGCCTTTTTAGGCTACATCATTTCCCCGATGGGTTTTTCTATGGCCCCTGAGAAGGTTTCAGCGGTTCTGCAGTGGCCTCGTCCCAGTGGTCTTCGGTCCATTCAGCGCTTTTTGGGATTTGCCAACTATTATCGGAAGTTTATCAGGAACTTTTCCACATTGGCAAAGCCTCTCTCAGATCTGACCAAGAAGGGCAGTAACCCTCACGAGTGGTCACCCAAGGCCATCTCAGCTTTCAAGGCTCTGAAAGCCGCCTTCACTTCGGCCCCAATTCTGTCTCATCCCAATCCTGGGTTGCCTTTTGTTCTCGAGCTTGATGCATCTGAGACAGGAGTAGGCGCCCTCTTGTCCCAGTGTCGGTCACCCGAGGGACCCCTACTTCCTTGTGGGTTCTACTCCAAGAAGCTTTCCTCTGCAGAGTGCAACTACCAGATTGGAGACAGGGAGTTGTTGGCCATTATTCTGGCTCTCAAGGAATGGAGGCACCTGCTTGAGGGTTCTGTGGTCCCGGTCCTAGTTCTCACTGACCACAAGAACCTCACATATCTCTCGGAGGCTAAGAGGTTGACACCCCGTCAGGCCAGGTGGGCTCTGTTTTTGTCACGTTTTAACTATGTGGTCTCTTACTTGCCTGGTTCCAAGAATGTCAGGGCTGATGCCTTGTCGCGGCAATACTCTGAGCTGTCCAGGGAGGACACTGAGCCGACCTCGGTCATTCCTCCAAACCAGATCCTGGCTGCCATTCGTACCAACCTGACTTCTCCCCTTGGGGAGCAGATTTTGGCGGCTCAAACTAACGCTCCCCCTGAGAGACCTGCTGGAAGATGTTTGGTACCTGAGGGATTGCGTACCCGCTTGCTACGTACCTACCATAATGCCAAGACTGCCGGTCATCCTGGTAGGAACCAATTGTCCTGGGTCGTTTCTCGGTTATTCTGGTGGCCATCTCTCCGTTCTGACATCGCCTCATATGTAGCAGTTTGTTCGGTCTGTGCCCAGAATAAATCTCCTCGGCACCTTCCATTGGGCCTTCTGCAACCCATTCCCAATGGGGAGCGTCCCTGGTCACACCTGGGAATGGATTTTATTGTGGATCTTCCTGCGTCTCAAGGTCATACGGTCATTCTTATGGTGATCGATCGTTTTTCTAAGATGTGCCATTGCGTTCCATTCAAGAAATTGCCGACTGCACAGGAACTGGCTACGGTTTTCGCCAAGGAGATCTTTCGCTTGCACGGGTTGCCCAAGGTGATTGTCTTGGACCGTGGGAGCCAGTTTGTGTCCAGGTTCTGGCGCGCCTTCTGCTCCCAGTTGGGTATCGAGCTTTCCTTCTCTTCGGCCTACCACCCTCAGTCCAATGGGGCTGCGGAGCGTTCCAACCAGGCCCTGGAACAATTCCTTCGTTGCTATATATCGGATCATCAGGACAACTGGGCCGATCTCCTGCCATGGGCAGAGTTTGCGAGGAACTCGGCTGTCAACTCCTCCTCTGGGATGTCCCCCTTCATGGCCAACTATGGGTTCCAACCCGCTGTATTGCCTGAGTTGTTCTCTCCACAGGACATTCCGGCTGTGGATAACCACCTGGCTGCTCTGCGCTCCTCACGGGGGCAGATTCAGAGGTCCTTGAAGGACTAAGCACAGCGCCAGAAGCTCCAGGCTGATCGTAGACGGTTGCCCGCTCCCTCATACCAGGTCAGAGATCGGGTGTGGTTGTCCACTCGCAACCTCAAGCTTCGGGTGCCCACACCAAAGCTGGCCCCCCGTTTTGTTGGTCCTTTCCGCATTCTTCGCAGGGTGAACCCGGTTGCCTATGCCCTTGCTCTTCCTCCTGGGATGCACATCTCCAATGTCTTCCACGTATCCCTGTTGAAACCTCTGATCTGTAATCGCTTTACTGCCTCTCTGCCTCGTCCTCGTCCTATCAGGGTTGACGGTCATGAGGAGTATGAGGTGAGCCGCATCTTGGATTCTCGGTTGGTCCGCGGTCGGGTACAGTTTTTGGTCCATTGGCGTGGTTATGGTCCCGAGGAACGTTCCTGGGTTCCTTCCGCGGATGTTCATGCTCCTGCCCTCCTCCGCGCTTTTCACGCCCGATTTCCTCAGAAACCTTTTGTGGAGCCACGGAGGGGGAGGGGCCCTTGAGGAGGAGGTACTGTCAAGGTCCTACCTTTCTTCAGAGCTTGTGCATCTCCATGAGCTGGCCTCCATCTTGGTTTTCTGCAAAGCATGGTGGGAACCTTTATGCCTTCAGGCTTCTGCGGCTCCTCCTCAGAAGGGTGTGGTTGAGCACATTTAAACCTGCTGTCTGCAAGTGTGCTCTGCACTTGTGTCCTGTATGTTGCCCTGTTGCAAGCTCTTGTGTTGTTCCCATTGCTCTCCTGGTAACCGACTCGGCTTGGACAAGACTACTCTCTGCGTTAACCCTTTATCTGACCTCCCGTTGTTGAACCCGGCCCGTGACCTGAGTCTTCTTTGCCTACCGTCTAGTACTGTCTGCTCCATTGTTATTGACCCGGTTTGTCTGACTACTCTACTCGTGATCCCATCTAGCTCCCACCAGCTGTACGCCATTGGCGGCAGTCGTTATCGCAGCTGGGGTCACTCGGGGGCCGCGACCTGGTCTCAGGCTGCGTCAAGTCCATCCCCACCATCAGGGGCCCTGGTGAAGGGTAGCCTGGGGCTTAGACTCCGCGCCCTGAGGGACTCTGGTCTGTGGGTAGTGGCTGTCGTCAGTCGCAGCGTGACCGTACCATAGGCCTGCCTGCCCATTCCATCGTTCCTGCCCTGACATTTACCCCAAGTCCTTACTATGTATTTATATCCCTATTTGTAAATAAACCCAACCCTTGTTTTAAGAGTTAGTCTTCCCCACAATAAACAGAGAACATTTTACAGATGGATATTAGAGAAGAGCAAAGAATACCAAAATACTGCATGCTATTGCTTCATTGACTACAGTAAAGCGTTTGAGTGTGTGGGTCATGGCAAATTATGGAGGACTCTGTTGCAAATGGGAATACCTAAACACATAACACAGTTGATAAATCACCTCTATAAAAATCAAGAAGCTGCAGTGAGAACTAAATATAGAAACCCTGACTGGTTTCCAATAAAACATGGTATATACTGTATGTGTATATACAGTATATATATAAATAGCCCAAACTATGTTCTGCAACTGAGTAGTTCAGTTTACCGTCTATTAGGAGGATTTAATTCACTGTATTTTGATATTGCTTAATAAAGCTGACATTTTTTAGCAGAACATCACTCTGTTACGCATGCATGGTTATTTGGTAGAGAGGAAGATTGGATGACTGCTCACTGATATACATAAGAGGCAAAGGTTTATTTCAAAGTGCAAAAGATGTCCATACAAACAAAACACAGGGTGGAAAGCTAGTGTTGACGTGTTTTACGCCAACGGTGCTTAATCACAACATATTATACACAGGAGTTATTCCATTTAAATACATTGTCAAACAATTAATCTGTCCAGCTGCAAATAATCTGTGTGTATGCTCAAACAACAAGACTCACATTAAAAACTCATGAAAACATTGCCCCACAAATATAGCTTTGATAGTGTGTCTGGGTTGTGTTAAATGTGCCACAATAAATGACTTCTTGACATGGGTTTTCTGTGTAGATTGGTAACAATGCAATGTTCACTACCTGCTAACCTGACATCCAAAAATACCACCTCAACAGCATCTATCTGACTTGTAAATGATAAATTTAACCTGTTTTTATTCAAATAATACAACAATTATTCAAATCTCCCACATCCATATCACAGATAAAGATTGTCAATGTAGCAAAAATTCATTTTAGTATATAGTCTGAAGGAGTTACCATCTCTCATGCAAGATTACTATGGTATTTTCCATTGCATTACTCTTCTGACACTGGTCTTATATCTGATTTCCTTTACCTGTTGGGTTTATTTATTTATTTTTGGTATTCTTCTTCTGGGTATAAGTCCTACATTGCCTCTAGCTCTCTTAATTAATTTATTCTTATTACAGTTACTTATATAGTGCTGTCAATTTACACAGTGCTTTACATACTGTATGTATAGTACATTCACATCAGTCCCTAACACTCAAGGGGTGTACAATCTAAGATCCCTAAACTACATTCATACACATGCTAGAGCCAATTTAGACAGGATCCAATTAACCTACCAGCATGTCTTTGGAGTGTGAGTGGAAACCAGCGTACCTGGAGGAAACCCATGCAGACACAAAGAGAACATGCAAACTCTAGGCAGGTGGTGCTGTGGTTGGGATTTGAACCAACGACCCGAGTACTGCCAGGCAGAAGTGCTAACCATTTAACCATGGTGCTGCCTCTTTATGTGTTGGCACATGTTACTTTGGTGTTAGCAGTGTACTTTAGTTAACATGTTTTTTCATTTTTAATTTTCTTTGTTTCTTTGGTCTACACAGCTATATTATGTCATATATTCTTTATATTAATAACACATATTAAATATAGTAATGTACACCTATATTGTTCCCTATAGAAACTGTTGGTATTTGTTTTGGTACCGCAATGGACCATTACACATGGATATGCATTTTACTAGCACTTGAGCTGCCCTCCATCTGTGGGTTACACTGCCACTGCTCCTGGGGGGGAGACAACCTTTAAAATCTTCAACCTTTAGTACCATTAGATTTAACATGGAGCTGATTTGTAAGTAATTGGGCTATCCTTTGCATTTGGGGATCCAGTAATTAAATAATTTTATATTACTATTAACTTATATTTTTATAGATATGTACCATGCATCTACTCCTGAAGAAGTGGACAGTGATCCACGAAATGTGTCGAGTTATTGGATGCATTGAGTTCCTAATGCTATATATCATACCATAATGCATCAATATTTGTAATATATATGCAAAAAAATCATGACTTTGAATGCATTTACAGTGTTATTATATTTATCCTCTACATAAATCAGCTTGTGATTATTTTTAACCATTTTCTTATTGTGGTTATTTATTGAATAATGAATTTGCAATCATGTACATGAATTATTATGAGTTATAGGTGAATTGCCTCATTTAAAGTCCCAGGACCTATTGGAATTTGTGTATATTTGTAATTAGAGATGGAGGCAAATCACCAATGGTGCTCCAGACAACATTTCTATTGTTATAGATATTGGTAATAGGTGTCATTATGTATGTATATGAAAAAAATAACATTTGATAGTCTATTACAAGAATGAAAAAACTGCATTGAGCAAAAACCCTATCCTTTAATAGTTTGATCAAAATGTGTCTTTCATCATCAGGTGTTGAGTTTAAAAGCTCATTTCAGCTATTTACAAACGAATTCCACTATATGCAAGTTCAAACATAAATATTTCTTTTGAAGATGAATTGTTTTGATTATGCACTCAGACCAATTCCCAATAATACAGAGGAACCATGACTGCATGATTTGGTGTGAAAAACAGGCCTTTTATTTTCAATGAAAAGACTTTTTATGTGGAACTGATTTTTATGTACAGTATACATTTTCTATTTGCCTAATTGCTGAAATCTCATAAACCTGGAACTCCAAGAATAATACTCCTCGGTTAATACCAAATTATGGCGTAATAACTCGTATTTTTACATATAAGCCTAATAAAGCTTTAATAATTCTGATGACATTAACACTGCCACAGTATGGTGCACCCACAAGGCGTTCATTAGAGGCCTCCTCTTACAATTAGCTGCGAGGGACAAAAAAAAAAATAGAATGCAAAAGCTTACATCACTGGTTACTTGTATACGTCATCTAGAATCCCAAAATAGAAATAAAACAGATCCTATTTTAACTACAGAATTACAAAAACGTAAAACGGAACTACGGCAGATTCTGGTTTACGAACACAAAAAAAGTTTCAAGCGTTTAATGGCCACATATTTTCTACAGGGGAAAAAGCTGGGAAACTATTGTTCCATCACATCTAAGTGCGTCAAGCCAAATCCAGGATTGCCAACCTGATTGATCCTTCGTCGGGAAACAAAATCCTCCGCCCAAAACAGATTGCCAACTCATTCATGATTTATCAATCTGAAATACTGGACCATTTCAATACCCCCTTCTCTGAAGGAAAAATTAGATAGGTAGTCAAATCTTTGGCTCTAAACAAAACTCCAGGAGATGATGGACTCTCAGCGGAATACTATAGGTCTTTCCAAAATATTTTAATCCCACATTTGCTGAACGTTTTTAACGATTCGGCCTTATCTGGCTCCTTTCCTAAAGAAATGCTCCAAGCTTTGATTATTACACTGCGCAAACCTGGAAAGGAAACCATAGCGTCACAAAATTTTAGACCAATTTCATTACTGAATACGGATCTAAAAATATATGTCAAAGCAATTGCGAATAGGTGAAAAGATGTTACAGCTACATTGATTGCTTCTGACTAGGTGGGGTTTGTGAAGGGGAGAAAAGCACTGGACGGGACACGTAGAATGCTTAACTTGCTTAAATGGACTGAAACCCACAAAATCCCTGCTGTATTCTTAGCACTCGATGTGGAAAAGCATTTGTTAGGGTGCACTGGGGTTCACTCCGTGCCGCCTTAGCTAAATTTGGCTTAGGCAGTTTCATTTTTTCAGCTATCATGGCACTTTATGCAAATCCCACGGCACGTGTCTTCACATCTCAGTACTGTTAGACAATTTTGATATTACTAATGATACATAACAAGGGTGCCCTTTATCGCCCATTATTTTCTCCCTAGTCATGGAACCATTCGCGGAAGCAATAAGAGCATCGCCCAATGTCACTGGTATACAGGTGGGGGGCATATCTCATAAAATTGGGCTGTTTGTGAATGATGTGATCCTCATGCTCACAAATGCAGAGTCCTCCATGGGCGGGTCAGTAAGATTATTGAGGCCTTCAGAGAGGTGTCCTACTATAAAATAAATATAGCTAAATGTCATGCTCTCCCTGTACACATTCATAGGGGGTTACTACCTAAAATTCAATAACTTTTTCCATGCTCCTGAAAGTCATCTACTATTCAGTATCTGGGCATTTCCTTATCATCCCCAATGGACAAGTTATACAAGACTAATTATCTTGATTTACTTAAATTGATTAAATCTAACTCACTAAATTGAACAAACTTGAAATATCCTGGCTAGGGCTCATTGCAGCATTTAAAATTACACTGTTCCTGAAAATACTATACATTTTTAGAACAATACCAATTTCCGTAGCAAAATTTTTTCTAAGCCCATCGAATCAGAACTTCGTTGTTTTATCTATAAAGGAAAGAGAGCATGAATAGCATTCTCTACTCTCTCCAAACACAAAACCAGAGGAGGGATAGGGGTTCCAAGATTACAAGACTATCACAGAGCAGTGTTGTTGGATCAACTTAGATCCTGGATAACACCCGTCCAAAAGAAACCTTGGGTTTTGATTGAACAGGCAACTATCGGCTCGGACGACCTTACATACTTACTAAAAGTGGCACTAACCTCACAACAGTTACTGTTTCCAAAACATTTGTTTGTCTCTGCTACAATAGAGATGTGGTTACATATGTTGAAACTACAACATTCACCTCTGTCAATTTCAGTGCACGATCTACCGTTACAAATATTTAATTCCCATGTTCTCAGTGCAACTGTGGGTAAATAGGGGTTATTTACTTTGAAAGACATTCTGGAAGACACTTGTTACAAGGAAAGGTATACATTTATTCAGATCACTAATTTTCTCAAAACACTAAATTTTTATCATTGGATAAAAGGGACTATTATCACACACTAACGGATAATAAGGGAGGTATATCATGGTTTTATTAGCATTTACAACTGTTTAAAATGTTTAAAACTAACGCTATGCTTAAGTGGGAAATGGAACTAAATCAAACCTTTACACCTCAAGAATGGAGTCAGGCATTTGCCCACATTTATAAATCAACTCATTATGTGTCTCACTGGGAAAATGCATTAAAAATGATTCATAGATTCATATTCATATTTCCAAACACCTCCTCTGAATGCTGGAGGAACTGTGGCCAACAAGGCAATTTGATGCATATATTGTGGTCTTGTAGGTTGATAGTGAGCTTCTGGAATGATACATTTTCCCTAATCTCCTCCATTTCAAGCACTAAAACACCCCCAACACCTGAACTAGCTCTTCTAAGGATAATAATTAGTGAGTTTCCAAAACAACTTCACAGGCTAATAATGCACATCTTAATTGCTGCCCGATTGACAATTTTTAATAAGTGGAAAAAGACTTGGCACCTTTCATTTTGGGAGTTGTGGATATAATACACCTACAATGTTTGTATGAGCACTCTTTTGCACTAATTATTGTGGAGAAATTCAGGGTGGAGTGGGAACCATGCCTAACCTTTGGAGTGATTAGGAACCTACCACCTATATAACGGGCAAATTTGTTGAAACCTATATGCGGCATAGTCCAGTGAAGATGCATATGTTTTTGTTTCTGTTGATATTATTCTTTGTTGTTTGTTCATATTGAAATCATTTATGGTCTCAGACTGTGCAATTACACATATTTGTCTTTTTTTTGATGACCTGTTGATAGTCTTATATCACTTGAGACACTGCTATTGTGCTGAAAACAGTATTGCATGTACATGAAAAACCCATGATCAACCAACAGTCTGTACGGTTGTATACATTTATGAAAACTTCAATATAAATTTACTTTTGAAAAAGAAGAAATCTCATAAACCTATTTCTACGACAACATGTTGAGCCTGTAAATAAAAATATCATTTTGAGTTAGATTAAACTGAAGCATGCAAAATCTGGCTCAACTTTGCATTAAAAACAATCAGCTTCCAGGTTTTATTGTCAAAACTTAATTGAACAAGTTAAAGTTAGGAGCTGATTGGCTGAATAATAATAATAATAGTATTACATTGAACATTTGTGTCCAATCAGTTGGATAGGTTTATTGATCATGAATTTGTTTATTAGACTAAAGCTATTTGAAATTTGGTGAACCCAAACTTACTGGCAAATGCAATTTAGGACTATGGGAGAAGAATCCTGTTGGTATTTTTTGTTTAATTTTTTGGGATAACAAAGAAACTACTGTGAAAAGACATCTGAAGTTAAGCACTGCAATGAAGGACATGTTTTTTCATGTGGTTTTTGAGCCAACAGTGAACATACACAAATACTTTAACCACTTGCCATCCAGAGGATTTACCCCCCTTCTTTACCAGGCCTCTTTTTGCTACTCGGCGCTGCACTAATTCAACTGATAATTGCGCAGTCATGCAATGCTGCACCCAAATGAAATTTACGTTCTTTTTTTCACACAAATAGAGCTTTCTTTCAGTGGTATTTGATCACCTGTGTGCTTTTAATTTTTCACGCTATAAACAAAAAAAAACACAAATGTTGAAGAAAAACATTTTTTACTTTCAGCTATAAAAAATATATAGTAAACTCAAAGTTGGTTATAAATTTAAGCCAAAATGTATTCTGCTACATGTTTTTGGTAAAAAAAATCCCAATAAGTGTATATTGATTGCTTTGTGTGAAAGTTATAGTGTCTACAACCTATGGTATAGATACTGCAATTTACGCCATTTTTTTGCTATACAGCGCTGCACTAGTTTAATGGACAATTGCGCAGTCATGCAATACGGTACATAAATGAAATTTATGGTCTGTTTTTCACACAAATAGAGCTTTCTTTTGGTGGTATTTGATCACCTGTGCACTTTTTATTTTTGGTGCTATAAACAAAAACATTTTTGAAGAAAAAAAAATTTATTTTAAAAAAACAATATTTTCTCAATTCGGTCATAAAAAATATCCAAAAAAACTAAACTTTTGTCATAAATTTAGGCCAAAATGTATTCTGCTACATGTATTTGGCTAAAAAAATCCTATTAAGTGTACATTTATTGCTTTGTGTGAAAATTATAGCGTCTACAAACTATGGTATAGATCAGCAATGGGCAAACTACGGCCCGCAGGCCGTATACGGCCCGGCGGACCTTTTAATCCGGCCCGCGGACCTAGGCTCCCGCTAGGCTCCTCTCACAGTCCGCACTGAAGACCGGTGTAGCATGAAAATCTAATTAATTAATTACTATATGGGGGATGAATTACTATGGGGGATGAATTACTATATGGGGGATGAATTACTATGGGGGATGAATTACTATGGGGGATGAATTACTATATGGGGGATGAATTACTATGGGGGATGAATTACTATATGGGGGATGAATTACTATAGGGGGGATGAATTACTATAGGGGGGATGAATTACTATATGGGGGATGAATTACTATAGGGGGGATGAATTACTATAGGGGATGAATTACTATAGGGGGGATGAATTACTATATGGGGGATGAATTACTATGGGGGATGAATTACTATATGGGGGATGAATTACTATGGGGGATGAATTACTATATGGGGGATGAATTTCTATGGGGGATGAATTACTATGGGGGATGAATTACTATGGGGGATGAATTACTATATGGGGGATGAATTACTATATGGGGGATGAATTACTATGGGGGATGAATTACTATATGGGGGATGAATTACTATGGGGGATGAATTACTATGGGGGATGAATTACTATATGGGGGATGAATTACTATATGGGGGATGAATTACTATGGGGGATGAATTACTATATGGGGGATGAATTACTATGGGGGATGAATTACTATATGGGGGATTAATTACTATGCTTACTATGGGGGAATATTACTATACTTACTATGGATGACACATACACATCATTCATCTACTCTTGGTCCGGCCCCCGGGTCCAATATATGAACCCATTGCGGCCCTCAAGTCAAAAAGTTTGCCCACCCCTGGTATAGATAATGGAATTTACACAGCATTTACTTTCTGACTGCCCATCACATTTCATGAGGTGCTAAAATGCCAGGATAGTACAAACACGCTCAAATGACCCCTTTTCATAAAGTAGACACCCTAAGCTATCTGCTGCATATTGTGTCCATGGAAGATTTATTTTTTTTCCACAAGTTTCTGGAAAATTACAAAATAATTTTTTTTTTTTTTTTACACAAAGTTGTCATTTAAATGATTTATTTCTCACACAAGCCATGGGTAAATGTGGAATTACACCCCAAAATACATTCGTCTACTTCTACGGAGTATGAGGATACCACACGTGTGAGACTTTTTGGGAGCCTAGCCACATACAGGAGCCTGAAATCCAATGACCATTTTGAAAGCCTGAAGGTGCGTAACTTCCTCATTTCACTTCCTAAATACCTATCACAGTTTCAAAGGCCCTGACATGCCAGGATAGCACCAAACCCCCCTAAATGACCCCTTTCTGGAAAGTAGACACCCCAAGGAATTTAAAAAGAGGCATAGTGAGTATTTTTCAGATCTCATTTTTTCTCACAAGGTTTTGAAATATAAAAAAAGAATAGAAAAATGTTTTTGTTTGTTTTTCTTCATTTTCCAAAAACTTGTATCAACAAATGAGATCTGCAAAATACTTACCCTGCTTCTTATCAAATTCCTTGAGTTGTCTACTTTCCAAAAAGGGGTCATTTGGGGGGGTTAGGTGCTATTCTGGCATTTCAGGGCCTCTGAAACTGTGATAGGTAGTCAGGAAGTGTAATTAGGAAATAAAGCCCTTTAAAAGCCTGAGGATGCTTATTGGATTTTGGGGTCCTGTACTTGGCTAGACTGTCAAAACGTCTCTCATGGGGTGCATGCGCGTCTGGCTCCTGTATGGACGTGTGCTGAGCTCTGCTCCGTCTACCCGCCAGGCGATCCGCGGCTCACACCAACACTGAGCAACCTGGAACACCCAGATAGCTGCATAAAGGGTGTACAACCCTCTTCTGACATGCCTCGCCACCGCAAAGCCCCTGGACCACCAGGGAAACTTACCCAATTCTTCCCTCCTATGTCGACAAGGATCCAAGATGGTGCCGGCTGCAGGGACAGTGTACACAGCAACCATGAGAGGGACAAGAGATCCCAGCTGCTCCATGACAGGCTCTGCTCTCTTCTCTATCCTGGAGATCTGGGTGAGTTGTCTCCCCCTACATCACCCACCACTAGCTGCCCAGCCAAATCTAGACCCCGTTTAGATTCAGACACTCCATCTGCTTACCATGGCATCAACCATCTCTCTCCTCAGCACACCACAGAGCCATCTCTCATAGAGTCCTTCCCTGCCTCAGATCAGCTCATAACAGAGATTTACATGAAGAACATGCTATTAACCTTACGGCAGACACTGCACAACAACATTACCACATCATTATCCCAGATCTCAAATGTGGTCCAACAACAAGACCATAGAATACGCCACATCGAAAAGAGAATGGGAGATGTAATTACGGCACACAACGACTTAATTGACGAATATGATGACCACACTTCTGAAATTAAGCAAATAAATCTGAAGCTGGCGGATTTGGAAGACCGCTCTAGGTGCAATAATATTAAATTCAGAGGCATTCCTGAAAATATCACTAATGATTCACTAACATCATACCTTCAACAATATATGAAGCACCTCATACTGTCTCTCTCAACCATGGAACTAGCCATAGATAGAGCGCATAGAATACCTAAACCCTCATTCTTATCAGCATCTATCCCAAGAGATGTCCTGGCACGGGTTCACTTCTATCACATAAAGGAAAAAATAATGGTTGCTGACAGAAATCCCCCCCAGCTTCCGCCATCGCATGCAAATATCAGATTATTTGCAGATCTGTCGAAAGCCACTCTCCTTAACCGCAGAAAGATGATCAACATAACCAAGGCCCTACGAAACCATGGCATAGGCTACCAGTGGGGTTTTCCCACCAAACTGACCATCAAGCATCTGGGCAGAACACACACAATTAAAAATCTGGAAGCAGGTATCGCTTTATTGAAAACATGGAATATAATACCGGAGGATCCCCACCAATCCACTTCCGCTACCACACAACAAATGGAGGCAGAATAAACCTGAGCAACTACACCCTATAAATACCACGCTCTTGCCGTTCCGGTTGCTATACCGCAACCTCTCACCCCCTGGCGATCGGCCCTTTCCAGAACTTTTCAGAACTTTTTTAAGTTACGATCCCTTGTTTAAAATGACCTTTTCTGGTTTGGTCATGGTTTGCTCACACCCCCCTGTTTTTCAAGTAGCACCCTCTGCTACCCATGTTGCTTGCATTTGCCGCAAGCCCTTTTTACTCCCTATCCTACCTACCACCTCCCGCACCACCAGTCGACCACCTACAAAGACAGCCTACCTAAAACCTTCAATGTCATATGGAAACTTTTGCCCATACCATCGAGTAAACAAACAACCCCTCGACTCCACCACTCAACCCAACGATCTTCATCATGATCAATATAACATCACTTAATGTTAGGGGGCTAAACTCCCCCTTCAAGAGATCAATGCTCCAAAAAGAAATCCGCACACTCAAAGCGGTTATTCTCTTCGTTCAAGAGACGCACTTCTCAACTACCAAAACACCAAAATTCCAACTACACCGATTTCCCCATATTTACATGGCCGCTAACACCTAGAAGAAGAATGGGGTTATAACAGCCATAAAAGACTCCAATATATATCGGAAATAGCAGACCCTCAAGGACGCTTTCACATTTTAATCTGTAAACTTGATGATATACCGTATACACTAGTCAACGTCTATGGACCCAATAACAATCAATTACAATTCTTTCTCAAACTCCACTCCATCATCTCTTCCCATAGAACAGGTAGACTACTCATCGGTGGAGATTTTAACATCATTGGGGACCCACTCCTGGACTCCTCCACCAACAAGCGCTCGACCAAATATAATTTTAAGCGCTTCCTACATGACCATGATCTCTATGACATTTGGAGATGTCACCACAGCACCGAAAGAGACTACACCTACTATTCTCCATCTCATCTGTCCTACTCCAGAATTGACTTCTTTCTTACCGACAAATGGACCCTACAACATGCAACATCTTCCAAGATTGGCACAATAACTTGGTCAGGCTACGCCCCAATCAACATAACTTTGGACAGCAAACAACATTCTTCAATTCCCCCTACCTGGAGACTAAATTCCGCAATATTAAAGAACCCAGATAACCAGAAACATTTATTAGAAGCCCATAAAATATTTTTTGAATTTAATGCCACACCTGACACCACCATAACCACACTGTGGTCCACATATAAAGCATACATGAGAGGTATCCTCATACAATTAAATTCCTGCATCAACAAACAAAGAACCCAACATATTGACCAACTTCTTGCATCCATAAAACTAAAAGAAGAACTCAATAAAGACAATCCCAATCCCTCCACACACGAATGACTGACCTCAGACAAACACAAACTCAGATCTCTCCTACTATACAAATACGAATGTAACCTACAAAAAACGAAAGCAAAATTCTACTCCCTAAGCAACAAGGCATACTCACTACTATCGAAAATAATCAAGCAACGATGGCTCAAATCCAAAATATCCTCAATTCAACATCCAACAACACATACATCTCTCAAAAAACTCACTAGACATAGCTAATGCTTTCGCAACCTACTACCAATCTCTCTACAACATCAAAGAGGATCCCGATATAACTCAACCAACGACCATATCTATACAAAAGTTCTTAAACTCTACCAATCTCCCTCAACTTACACCTTCACAACTCTCCACCATCTCTACCCCAATATCCCCCACAGAAATAACCAAATCCATTAAAACATTACCCCTAAACAAATCACCAGGAAATGATGGCTTCACTAATGAATTCTATAAAATATTTGCACCTGATCTTACACCACATCTTACCAACCTCTTCAACCATGCCGCCTCGACCGGTGAATTTTGCAAAGAAATGCTCCAATCTATAATTACAACTATTCCAAAACCAGGTAAAGACCCCCAACTTGTACAGAATTATAGGCCAATCTCTCTACTAAACACGGATATAAAACTATATGCCAAAATTATAGCACAAAGACTACTCCCATACCTCTCTACATTAATTCACCCAGATCAAGTAGGATTCATCCCTGGTCGCCAGGCACCAGATGCAACCAGGAGGCTCATATCCCTAATCCATAACCTGGAAATCATGAAACAGCCCTCTCTACTCCTGTCCTTAGATGCCGAAAAAGCTTTCGATGGAATACATTGGTTATTTATGCAACTAACACTCCAAAAATTCGGTATTACAGATTGGATGCTCTCAGCAATCCTATCCTTATACTCGAACCCATCCGCTAGAGTATTAACAAACGGCACATTATCACAACCCTTCCACATCTCCAATGGTACAAGACAAGGTTGTCCCTTGTCCCCTATAATCTTCGCATTACTCATTGAACCCTTGGCTTCAAAACTCAGAGATGACCCCAACTTCTCAGGAATTACACACCTCACGTTTGAACACAAAATTAGCCTGTTTGCAGATGACATCATACTGATGATAACTAACCCGTACATGTCACTTCAAATGATTCGCGTACATCTCCAAAACTACTCTGATGTATCATATTACAAACTCAATGAACCCAAATCCTCCATCCTAAACCTCCACACGTCCGCTAAGACTCAGCAGATGATATCTAAACAATTCCCTTTCTCATGGGTACAAAACAATATCCCATACTTAGGAATATACCTCACACCTACAACGGGGCAACTCTACGCTGCAAACCATAAACTTCTGCATGAATCCATCCCACGAGAAATTCACAATCTACATACCTCAACACTATCAAAACTGGGAAGAGTAGCAACTCTTAAAATTAATATACTACCTAAAATCCTATATATATTTTGCACAATCCCTATTCCTATTCCTAACACTTTTTTTACCAAATTACAGGCAACATTAACCAAATTTTTTTGGAACAAGAAAAAACCAAGATGTACTTGGTACCAAGAAAAAACCAAGATGTACTCATACGCCCCATTTCCAGAGGAGAAGCAGGTCTCCCACATTTAAAATCATATTACTGCGCCACTTTACTAGACCAACTTTATTACTGGTGGCATCCCTCCAAGGAAAAAACATGGTCCAACATGGAATCGCTTCCTCATACCCAACTTACACCATACAGCTTACTGTTCTCTACACAAACTCCCATCTTCAAAACTCATATCAAACACCCATGCATTCATGCTAACATACAAGCTTGGTCCGATCTCCTTACCCTACACCCGACAGAAACCAAAGAAATCCTTACTCCAATTACAACACTTCACCTCGTCACTCCCTCCCTATCCCTACTACAATGGGAAAACCGTGGCATCTCCTTCTTACAAGACCTTTATACAACCCACGCTTTGGATTCCTTTCAGACCCTTCAGAGAAAATTCAACCTTCCCGACAATGTACACTTTACGTACCTAAGAATAGCTCACTCCCTACAGACGGTAACTATCCCACCCTCTCTGAAAATCCCAACCGTGGCATTCTATTTCTTAAACAAACCTCAATACCCAAACAAAGGGATCTCAACATTCTACACATATATAACCAATTCCCGATTTTCCCTTCAAACTTCTTCTCTTTCCAACTGGGAGAAACTCCTCTCTCAACCAACCCCACCACACATATGGGAGAAGACCTTTAACATTACACATACAGCTTCCTGTTGCAGTTCCCATTGGGAGTCTTACATGAAAATCCTGCACCAATGGTACCTCACACCAACCAAACTCTCATTGTATTACCCTCATCGCTCATCCACCTGTTGGAGACAATGTGGAGAAACAGGATCACTTCTTCACATACTTTGGGCATGTAAATCCCTCAGATCCTATTGGAATAGTGTTTTCCAACTTCTCACAACAATAACAGGTACACCAATACCACCAAACCCGGCTCTTACACTCCTCCATATAGGGATCGACAAATTTCCCAGAAATTCTCGTACAATCATTGTCCATACTCTATCAGCGGCCAAAAATAATCTCACTAAACTATGGAATTCCACTAAATCTCCCTCCCTCTCCACACTTATTTCAGATCTCAACACGCAATGCGACATGGAGAGGAGAACGGCTCCTACCACTACATCCCACCACAAATTCAAACTCCAATGGTCTCAATGGCTACAGAACCCAAACTGTACAGTGAAAGACTGACACAATCCCTCTGCAATCTCTAGATCTTTCTTCCTAGACTGGTGCACGTCTCCCCCCTACTCCCCCACCCACCACCCCCCTCTCCCCCCTGTCCCTATCCTTTCACATGTTCCTCCCCCTCTTTATTTAACAACACCACCACCTCGATACGGTTCACCCTTAACCAAGCATACCTCTCAGGTCAATGCAACTTAGTAATTTCTTATCCTCAGCCAAATGGTGAGGAACGCATATCACGCTAACGCTTTAACCTACTTGACTGTGAACTGTATTCTTGTTCTGCATTACTCTCATACCCTGTTGTTATATTGAAATACTTCAATAAAAATATTGAATATAAAAAAAAGTCTCTCACATGTGGTACTACCATACTTGGGAGAAGTAGCAGAATGTATTTTGGGGAGTAATTCCAGAATATACCCATGGCATGTGTGAGCAGTAAATCATTTAAGTGACAATTTTGTGTAAAAAAAAATAATTTTTTTTTGTCATTTTCCAAAAACTTGTGGTAAAAAATAAATTCTTCTATTGATTCAACATGCCTCTCAGCAAATAGTTTGGGGTGTCTACTTTCCAAAAAGGGGTCATTTTGGGGGGCAATTTTTCAAACGCAATTTTTTTTTAAAAATACACTTTTTTTTACTTTGAATGCACAAAAAAACAATATATTGGCCAATTATTTGATAAAATATAAAAGATGATAGTGTGCCGAGTAAATAGATACCAAACATGACATGCGCTGGTGACAGACTGCATTCATTTTTAATATCCATAGGCAATGTTTAAAAGCCTTTAAAAGCTACCATTTTAGATTTACAGAGGAGGTCTAGTGTTAGAAATACTGCCCTTGATCTGAAGTTCATGGCGATACCTTACATGCATGGTGCAACTGCTGTTTCCCTACTGGCACAGGGTCAACGCTCATGAATGCAGGTGCGCGCATGCACGGGGGGCGAGGGTACTTTTTTTTTTGTTATTTTGATTTTTCTAATTGTTTTTACATTGTCCCATTTAATTTTTTTTTTTATTTTGATCACTTTTAATGCTATCACAGGGAATGCAAAAAACCCCTATAACTTCAATGGGCATTGTCATATATTCTTTTTTGAGAAATCTGGGGTCTATCAGACTCTAGATATCTCCTCTGCCCTTACATTATCTAATCAAACCAAAATCGGTGTGATCAGATGCTTTCCCAATTTACAAATGGCGCTGTTTATATCCTGCGAAACTGAAGTGATGAAATGCTTGTAGCTTCCGAATTCTTAGACTATAGAGATGATTGGCACCACTCTGGTCTCCAATCAGCTCTATGGTCAGCTGGCAGAAACAACGGCTACATTCTCAGGTTCCCCCTATGGCTCGGGACTGCCCGAGAAAGCCGTGGAAGGCAGCGGGGGAGGGGGGTATTGTCTCCCGCTGCTTGTAAAAGCAATCCTGCAGTTAATTAGCCACTAGGATTGCTTTTACATGAAATCTGATCGCCAGATGAAAAAAACGATACCAGGATGATACCTGCAGCTGTATCCCAACACGTGTAAATTAATTGGTTTACGTGAATGTTATATCGTTTACAAATGGCGGGAAAGATACTGGGATTTTTTTTTTATCATAATAATTGCCGCAATCAGCGACTTATGGCGGTGATCAGCAATTTATGACCGTGATTAGCGACTTATGGCGGGACTGCGGCAGACATTTTGACACTGTGGGGGAACTGACTTGGGGTCACTGACATCCCCAGTGACACCAATACATCTGATCAGTGAAAAAAAAACACTGACACTGTACTAATGGCAGTGGGGAGAAAGGGGTTAACATTTTTATTGAATGAAAGGGTTAACTGTGTGAGTGGAGTGTTTTACTAGGGGGCGGGGGGTGTACTTCACTGGAACACGCTGATCCCGAGAGATAAAGTCTTCTCTCAGGTTCAGCGTACTCTGAACTGACAGATAGCAGAGCTGCAATGTAAACAATGCAGCCGTGCTATCTGTCAGTGTTTACTGGTAATCGCCGGGACTCGGCGGCTAATGACCTGCTGGGATCCGGTGATGGACTCCCACTGTCATGATCTGCGGGACGGGTAGGGCGGGCACACGCCTCCCACGCGCCCCCTACCTGTATTGCTAGACGCCGTTTTTTAACGTGCTCTAGCACAGCGGTACCATCCTGCCGCAGTGTATATACTGCGGCTGGTATTAAAGAGGTTAAATATCATGATTGGAGGGCATCCTAAAACTTTATGTGAACAGTATGAATTTTATAGACAATTTCAATGACAGCATCAAATTTTCATTACATTAAAACTAAAGGAAACACTTTTTGTTTTTGTTTTGGACAAAGTAAAGATAATCTCTTAGGTTGTCATTTCTGTTAGTGCCTCTGAATCATTTTCTCCATTTGTCATGTTTACCACTAACAAATCCAAAATTTTGAGATGTCCACAAAACAGCAATAGAGGGGAGATTTTCCAGTGGGGACACTAATTCTGGTGACAACCAGGTATTCTTCAGGAATCCTTCACTTTGAATGGATTTCTTCATTCTTCCTGGTTTGGCTACAGGACAGGAAATTAATGGAAATTTCCTCAATAGGACACCAATTAAAAATAAAATGCCTGACAGGGGTTATAACAAATCCTTACTTTATCCAAAGAAAAGAAAAAATGTTTGGTTAAGGATTAGGAAACAGCAGTTGATACAGCAATGCAAAATTAGTGAGCAGCAGGACATGGTAAACGAAGGAGAGTTGGTCACAATGTAGTAGAGGCAAATGGATTTATCTAAAGGCAACTAGGCTGTTTACTTTATAAGAGAATTTTCAGATAGCTTAGTGAATGAGGCGTGTCTGTTAACGTTCATCATACAATAATGTGTAAGCAAACATTTATTTTTTTTACATTTTCCTTGCATGTGATTTGGTGTTCTTTGAAAAGTGAATTTTCACCACATTCAGTAAACTAAGGAAATTTCCTTTGCCAAGTGAAAATTCCCTTATAAAATATACAGTCTATTTGTCTTTAGTAAATCAACTGAAGAGTACAGGCAGGTGTTTTACAACAAGAACAATCTGTAGATGATAAAGAAGTGTTAAATTGCCCATAAAAAGAGAGGGGCGCCAGACTAAGTGCAGTATTGACAATCATTTATTGCACACAATGTTAAGTAACTCACAAGATGTAAGTAGTTAGCAGGCATGGATACATAGGGACGTCATCCAGATGGAGTTCCAGAGGCAGAGGAGAGAGGGTGGATGGACATCTGGGGGCCACTGCTGTGGTGGAAGCCAGGTCCCCTTACTCACATCGAATCCTCTGCAGCATGTACAGGCTGTATCTAGTGTGGAACCATACTGGAATGCAAGATGGCCACCTGGCGGAAGTGACATCACTACGGGAATGTAATGCCGCAGGAAGGGGCGGTAACGCATTTCAAAGCTGTTGCTTCTTCATCAGAGGAGTGCCCCAATGGATACATTGTATTTCAGCACAGTGGCTAAATGGTTAGCACTTCCACCTGGCAGTACTAGTGTCATTGGTTCAAATCCCAACCATGGCACCACCTGCCTGGAGTTTGCATGTTCTCTCTGTGCCTGCGTGGGTATCCTCTAAGTACTCCGGTTTCTTCCCACACTCCAAAGACATGCTGGTAGGTGAATTGGTTCCTGTCTAAACTGGCCCTAGTATGTGTATGTATGAATGTGAGTTAGGGACCTTAGATTGTACGCCCCTTGAGGGTTAGGGACTAATGTGAATGTACAATATATATATGTAAAGTGCTGCGTAAATTGACGGCACTATATAAGTACCTGAAATAAATACATTTCTGTATTTTGTTTATTTAAATTAACTTTTCACTGTACCCAGAGCTGTACTCCAGTTTTTGGCCAAGTTGTACAGTATTTGTACCACTAGCTACCCAAACTACTGAAACCAACATATGTGTGGAAATCAATATCTTTCTAACCACAGATCAAACTTATTTTTGCATTTCCAAGACACTTGCTTTTATTCAGTTTATGTTCAGGCTGCATATTCTGTGGTTTCTAATATAAGATTTTTGTACAATCGACAAAATATAATTATAATGGATCAGAATTGTATTAATATTTCATAATGCATCTTGTACTCATATGGGCTATATTTTTCACAGCAGCTTGATTGCTTGACCAGTTATCTACTTCAGGACTACTCATTGTTTACCATTTATGAAGCACACTAAATTGTAATTCATATATATTTTTCTGGAGTAAAAATACTTTCATTGTGTTATCAATAGGTAAAAAAGAAAATATTTTCCTTTTTATTTTTGTAAAACAATTATTGTAATTTAATTAATTAACATTATCAATAATATTGAACTCCTGTTTAACCACTTGCCCTTCAGAGGATTTACCCCCCTTAATGACCAGGCCTCTTTTTGCTATTCAGCACTGCACTAATTCAACTGATATTTGCGCGGTCATGCAATGCTGTACCCAAATGAAATTTACGTCCTTTTATTCACACAAATAGAGCTTTCTTTTGATGGTATTTGATCACCCATGCACTTTTTATTTTTCGCGCTATAAACAAAAAAAGACCAAAACTTTTGAAGAAAAACTATAGTTTTTACTTTCGGATATAAAAAATATATAGTAAACTCAAAGTTAGTTATAAATTTAGGCCAAAATATATTCTGCTACATGTTTTTGGTAAAAAAAAATATTAATAAGTGTATATTGATTGCTTTGTGTGAACGTTATAGTGTCTACAAACTATGGTATAGATACTGCAATTTACGTCAATTTTTTGCTAGACAGCACTGCACTAGTTTAACAGACAATTGTGCGGTCATGCAATACGGTACATAAATAAAATGTATGTCCTTTTTTAACACAAATAGAGCTTTCTTTGGTGGTATTTGATCACCTGTGCGCTTTTTATTTTTGGCGCTATAAACAAAAAATGTTTTGAAGAAAAAAAATGTTTTTGAAAATAACAATATTTTCTCATTTTGGTCATAAAAAATATCCAAAAAATGAACATTTAGATATAAATTTAGGCCAAAATGTATTCTGCTACATGTTTTTGGTTAAAAAATCCCAATAAGTGTATATTTATTGCTTTGTGTGAAAGCTATAACATCTACAAACTATGGTATAAATAATGGAATTTACACAGCTTTTACTTTCTGACTGCCGATCACATTTCTTGAGGTGCTAAAATACCAAGATAGTACAAATACCCCCAAATGACCCCTTTTCAAAATGTAGACACCCTAAGTTATCTGCTGAGAGGCATATTGAGTCCATGGAAGATTTATTTTTTATTCCACAAGTTTCTGGAAAATGACAACATTTTTTTTTTACACAAAGTTGTCATTTGTATGATTTATTTCTCGCACAAGCCATGGTTATATGTGGAATTACACCCCAAAATACATTCTGCTACTTCTACCGAGCATAGGGATACCACATGTGTGAGACTTTTTGGGAGCCTAGCCACATACAGGAGCCTGAAATCCATTGACCACTTTGAAAGCTTGAAGGTTCGTAACTTCCTCATTTCACTTCCTCACTACTTATCACAGTTTTGGAGTCCCTGAAATGCCAGGAAAGCACCACCCCCCCCTTTCCCCCCCAAATGATCCCTTTTAGGAAAGTAGACACCCAAAGGAATTTCAAAAGAGGCATTATGAGTATTTTGCAGATCTAAATTTTTCTCACAAGATTTTGATATATAAGAAAAGAAAAAATATGTTTTTGTTTTTTTTCTTAATTTTCCAAAAACGTGTAGCAACAAATTAGATCTGCAAAATACTCACCATGCTTTTTATAAAATTCCTTGGGGTGTCTACTTTCTAAAAAGGGGTCATTTGGGGGGGGGGGGGCAGTGGTGCTATCCTGGCATTTCAGGGCCTCTGAAACTGTGATAGGAAGTGTAATGAGGAAAAAAAGCCCTTTAAAAGACTGAAGGTGCTTATTGGATTTTGGGGTCCTGTTCTTGGCTAGACTGCCAAAACGTCTCTCACATGTGGTACCCCCATACTCAGGAGAAGTAGAAGAATGTATTTTGGTGAGTAATTTCACATAGAAAATAAATTCATTTATTGATTCAACATGCCTCTCAGCAAATAGTTTGAGGTGTCTACTTTCCAAAAAGGGGTTGTTTTGGGGGTGGGGGCATTTTATGCCCAGCATTAGAAGTTTATGTCATACATCACTCACTCTTTTAACCACCTGAAGATCAAACCTTTTCTGACACTTTTTGTTCACATGAAAAAAATCAGTATTTTTTGGTAGGAAATTAATTTAAACCCTCAAACATTTTATATTTTTTTAAAGCAGACACCCTAGTGAATAAATTGATGGGTATTGCAATTTTTATGTCACATAGTACTCGTGCAGCGATTTTTCAAAAGCAAATTTGTTTTAAAAATACACTTTTTTTACTTTTAATGCACAAAAACACAATATATTGGCCAATTATTTGGTACATTATAAAAGATGATGGTATGCCGAGTAAATAGATACCAAACATGACATGATTTAAAACTGTGCATGCCCCGTGCAATGGCGACAAACTGCATACAAGTTAGAATTATTGCCCTTGATCTGGCATTCACAGCGACACCTCACATGCATGGTGCAACTGCTGTTTACATACCCACACGGGGTCAATGCTCATGCACACAGGTGTGCGCGCGTGAAGGTTTTTTTTTTTTTCTAAGTTATTTTGTTTTTTTTTATTATTTTTACACTGTCCCTTTCATTTTTTTTTACCACTTTTAATGCTATCACAGGGAATGCAAATATCCCCTATAACTTCAATGGCCATTGTCATATATTCTTTTTTGAGAAATCTGGGGTCTATCAGACTCTAGATATCTCCTCTACCCTTACATTATCTAATCAAACCAAGATCAGTGTGATCAGATGCTTTCCCAATTTACAAATGGCGCTGTTTATATCCTGCGAAACTGAAGTGATGAAATGCTTGTAGCTTCTGATTTCTTAGACTATAGAGATGATTGGCACCATTTTGGTATCCAATCAGCTTTATGGTCAGCTGGCAGAAACACCGACTGCTTTCTCAGGTTCCCCCGATGGCATGGGACTGCCCGAGAAGGCCGTGGAAGGCATCGGGAGAGGGGGGGCATCATCTCCCCTGCTTGTAAAAGTAATCCTGCAGCTAATTAGACACTAGGATTGCTTTTACATGAAAGCAGATCACTGGCTGAAAAAAATGATATCAGGATGATGCCTGCAGCTGTAGGCATCATCCTGGTATAACCATTCAAAGTCCAGGGATGTACCAGTACGTCGCTGGTCCTTGTTGGTTATATATGCTATGCTCTTTTTTTTCTTGTATGCAGCCTGTGGGCTGAATGAAAAAAATAGAAGAAATCTCTGCTAGAAAAAGTGTGTGGTATGCCCACAATTAGAATATACCACCCTGTATCCACCCACTTCCAGTGGTGGGCACACATTAGGTCACACGGTGCCACATGTGCCAGTTCCAAGATTGTACAAATGTCTAAATAGTGGCAAGCTTGAATAAAAATTGTCCACGTATAAGTGGTATCCCATATGGAAAAAGGATGACACCAAGTCCCAAACTATCTTGCCACTACTCCCCATGTAGTCTGGGCATCCAGGGGGCTCCACGTGACTATCTTTTCCCTCATAAATCTGAAACTTATATGTATAGCCTGTTGCCCTCTCACAGGTCTTCTACATCTTGACCCCATATCTGGCATGCTTGCTGGGGAGAAATTGTTTGAAGTCAAGGCGGCCAGAAAAATTATTGAGGGACTCATCAATGCAGATGTTTTGTTGGGGGAGTAAAGACATCTGTAAATTTTTGATTAAGGTGATTTGCGAGAGGCTGAATTTTGTGGAGCCGGTCAAATTCAGGGTCACCCCAAGGACAACAGAGTGTATTGTCGTTAAAATGCATAAAACACATTATACTCTCATATCTATGCCTGGCAATGGCAGCAGAGAACACGGGCATACGATAAATTGGGTCTGCGGACCAATACAACCGCAATTCATTTTTTTTAGTAATGCCCATGTTGAGGGTTAGGTCCCAAAAAAAATTAAATTCGGAAACCGTAATGAGTTTCCATGCGAATGGTCTGGCAAGGTTTGAATTTGGGTTGGCGGCAATAAATTGTTGCTCATATAAATTGCTTTGATCCACAATTGATGCATACAGATCTTCTGTGAAAAATAGCTCCAAAAAATCAAGGGGAGTAGTTAAATTTGCTATTTGCACCTGAATTCCGTGTTGGGCAGTAAATGGGGGAAGAACGGGTGCTGCAGAATTTGAGGGCTGCCAATTTGCAAGCACATCTGCAGAAGGAGACTAGGGGCTCTACAGGCCTGTGTTCAAATTCTTGGTGGTTGCGGGACAATACTTGTGCTCGCCACCGCACCAGCTTGTACTGCACTTATGGGACTCGCCACATCACCAAGTGATACTGCAGTGCTGGTATTATTATTATTATTATACAGGATTTATATAAAGCCAACAGTTTGTTCAGAGCTTTACAATATAACGGGAGACAATACAGCAACAATACCGTTCAATACAAGTGTTAGGAGGGCCCTGCTCCTTGGAGCTTACAACCTAAGAGGTATGTGAAAGACCAGGATGTACTAGGCTACTAGTGCTTGCCAGTTCACCAAAACGTAGCGCTGCACTAGTACTGGCACTCTTCTGCATATGAGAGTCATCAAAATTTACCGACTAAGTGCTAACAGAGATCAGGCCTGATTCTGCAAACACTGAGGTTTTGTGTACAATGTATCAAGTGACAGTGACCTACTGACACTGCACTTGCTGGGGGAGAAGGGGGGGGGGAGTAGGGGCTAAACGCAGGTGCCGGGGCTGATCCCGCTAACGCTGCATTTTTGGGGACGCTATACTAATGTGAACGCTGGTATAGTGCTGATCTGATCAAAGATATTGATCCGTTCAGACACTATACTAGCAATGGAGGTTTATTGTGTACGAGCGTGTTTCTGGCAATCAAGGGGTTAAATGCGATGACTGGTGTACTGATGGGCAATCTGATGCTATCTGGGAGGGGTGTGAAAACCATGGGAGCGCAAATCACGTATATATATGTGATTTTGCGCACCCGTGCCGCCCTGTAGCAGTATTTCTGCTATAAGGCAGTCAGGAAGCGGTTACAGAAGCGGTTTGTGTTATGTTGCTGCGCTACTTTAACTGACAATTGCGCGGTCATGCAACACTGCACCCAAATGAAATTTACATCTTTTTTTCCAAACGAATAGAGCTTTCTTTCTGTGGTTTCATCGCCTGTGTGTTTTTTATTTTGTGTGCTATAAAAAAAAAGACCAACAATTTTGAGAAAAAAAAATATTTTGGACTTTTTGCTATAAAACATGTCCAGTAAAAAAATGTAAAAATCAAATTTTGTAATAAATTTCGGCCAAAATGTATTCTGCTCCCTGTCTTTGCTAAAAAAAAAAGCGTTTACAAATGGCTGTATATATACACTGGAATTTTATTTTTTTTATACTAATAGTATGGTGTCGATCAGCTACTTATGGAAGTGATCAGCGACTTATGGCGGGACTGCAGGACTGTGGTGGACATTCTGACACTGGGGTGGAACTGACTTGGGGTCACTGACATCCCCAGTGACACCAATACAGTGATCAGTGCAAAAAAAAAAAATCACTGACAATGTACTAATGGCACTGGGGAGGAAGGGGTTAATATGTTTAGGCAATCAAAGGGTTAACTGTGTTGGTGTTCTTCACAGGAACACACTGATCTGGAAAGCTGAACTTTTCTCTCTGGAACAGTGTGCTGGAAACTGACAGGGAGGAGAGCTGCAGTGTAAACACTGCAGCCTTCCTCTCTGTCACTGTTTGCCGGTAATCACCGGGCTCCGGCGGGTAATAAAAGGGAAAAGCTTGGAAAATGAGAGTGAATACAGTCACCACATCATAGGGTTGGTAAGATGCAATATATTACAGCTATGTTCTTGGGTTTAGATACTCTTTATCACAGTTCATGATGCTGAAAACCATATAGACTGGTAGTACTAACAGCAGTATTCCCATTTTCTAAGGTAATATTAGCTCATAAACCTAGTGTGTCATGGATTTATTCATTTTCTGACACTATGCTGAAAGCCATGTAAAAGCTGTATAATGAAAAGTTGGTGGAACCAAAATTTTGTATTATTCTGTAGCCTTAACCAGGATACTAAGTACTAACAGACTCACAAAAAGCTTGTCAAAAATTTTTTTGGTCACTACAGGGGATATTAAAAAATCTACTTCCAATTTGTCTAATCTGCTCTCACAATCATGTTTACTATGTTAGATCTTAGTGTGTGCGATTCAGACCAGATCATCACATTTAAAACAAAATATATTTTCTTAAAGCATTCAAATTATTTTTGTTTTTATTTTCCTTCTGTGTGATTGGGTATTCTCAGCAAAGCAAAACTTCACCACATTCACTAAGTGCAACTTACCTTGCTAAGTGAACAGCCCATTTGCCTTTAGTAATCAACCCTATCTTTTTACATTTCTAAGACCCCAGTCAAGGAAACTTTATGACCTTAGAAATAACAAAATAAACTAAAAATAACCTGAGCAAAATTAAAGTCCAAAGTACCAAAGTTTATATAAATGACTCCCACCAGGTGAGTGAGATAAAATGACAAACAAGAGAAAGATCTTCTTCTTAAATTCAGTGTTATGTGCATCCAAAACAGCACATGTGCTTCGCAAACCAGGCTTACCAGAGAGAATGTGACCGTCATATGAAAAGTCAAACAGGTTTGTGTGTCAATCCAAAAAGTGGTCACCACCCAGTTTGGCATGGTATACAGTATAAAAAGGCAAGACAAAAAAATGCTCCATAAATCCAATATATATTTAATGTAAAAATGGTTAAAAATACTCACATGGACACTGTGCATAAAGGCATATAGGAAACTACACATCTCAGAGTTCCTTAAGGTACACGTTGATGTCACGGACACTGCCTCTGGAGCTGGAGGCTGTGACATCAACGCGCATGTGCACGTACCTCAAGGAATTCTGGGATATGTTGTTTCCTATATGCCTTTATGCACAGCATCCCTGTGAGGTTTTTTAACTGCTTTTAAATTAAATATATACTGAAAAGTCAAACAGGCTTGAGTGTCAATTCAAAAAGCGGTCACTACCCAGTTTGGCACCCTCCTAAAGCATCATCTACCATTTATATGAGCAGGATCAATAAATAGTATACAGTATAAAATGGCAAGGCAAAAAAAGCTCCGATAGTGTAAATCCAGTATATATTTAATTTAAAAACTGTTAAAAACACACACATGGGCACTGCATAAAGGCATATAGGAAATTACACATCCGAGTCATATGCATGGACGTACCTCGAGGAATTCTGAGATATGTAGTTTCCTTCATGCCTTTATGCACAGAGTCCCTGTGAATTTTTTTAACTGCTTTTAAATGAAATATATACCGAATTTACAATATTGGAGCTTTTTTGTCTTTCCTTTTGATATACTATCTATAGATCCTGCTCAAATAAATGGAGGATGATCCTTTAAGAAAGTGTCAAGCTAGGTGGTGACCACTCTTTGGATTGACATACAAGCACTGTCTGACTTCTCATATGGATGATAGTCTCTCTGGTAAACCCCAGAGTGGTTGGTGAAACACAAGTGGTGTTTTGGATGCACATAACACTGAATTTAAGAAGAAGATATTTCTCTTATTTGTCACTTTAACTCACTCACTTGGTTGGAGTCACTTATATGAAACTTTGGACTTTAATTTTGCTTTTGAGTTTTTTGTTATTTATATGTTTGTAGCACTCCACTAGTTGGTTCTTCATTTATGTACTATATAATATATTCTATATGGTGCTGGCAGCTTTTTTAAAAGGCTATTTCTATTGCAGCAGTCTCCTTTTTTAAATGCACACCTTTATGACCTTCTTCAGGTCTTGTCCATGTGGCATGATATATTCTATCCCACTACATAATTACTAATACTCATGTCCATGCATGACTTGTTGTATTGTATTTTAATACAATGTAAAGTATTTTAAACAACCAAATACTGTACATCAGTGTATTATGAATGTCTATCAAGCCAAATGCTGCAATATTAGTGTAGCACTCCCATCCCTAAATATCTTGCATGGTTTGCTTAAAAATCAAAATATAATTTGTACAATGACTCAGTGATAAAACAGCCATCAGACAAATGTAATCAGATTTAGGTAGAATAATGAAATCATGAATAGTTCTCTACAGGTGATAATTTTACAACTCGAACAAAATTAATAATACTTTCAATCAACCAGCAGGAGTTTTTTTTATATTACACAAGTAATCAGTAAGAAAATTTATTGTGATTTCGTGAAGCATGATAATGTTTGTGTAATATATGCAAAATTAGAACTTTGTTCTCAGTAGTAAAGTACTCGGAGTCCTTATCACCGAGACATATTTAATGGCTTGACAAAACTCAAGGAATAGCTCTAAACAGTCATTAAAGAGTGATTAATTTCTTCTGCAAAAATCTACCTTTTATTGGAGCAAGCAGCCATAAATAGAATAAAGCTCTTTTATCTGATTTATGATAATTACTTAGCATGATTAATTTAACTGTTTCAAAAGAAACTTAAGGTATATTAGGAAACTGCCCTAGAAAGCATCTATCATTTGTGCTATGCATAAAGTGTTCATAAGGCAAGTGAACAGTGAAATTGCCTTCACTGTTTGTGTACATGCAGCCAAATGTAAATGTTTTCCTGTTGCATTTAACATATTAATATAATGGAACTAGGTCATAACAGCGGTTATTTATAAAATACAGTTTATATTCATACTAGCTTTAAACTAGCAGCAAAGTTCATGTCTAATTATAATGTGAAATATAACCTGGTAGAAATGGTGAAATATTGGCATTAATATTGAAAATATGACTGATCATGCAAAACATGCCTTTTATTTAAGGATGGTGATCATATGAAGCCATTTATTATCACATAGTTACTTGGCTTCTTTTTAAATCATAATGATAACAGACATCACTCAAATGGCTCTGATCAAATGTTTACATACCCTGGAATATTTGGCCTTGGTACAGATACATAAGGTGACACACAAGTTAAAATGGCAATTAAAGGTTAATATCCCACATCAGTGGCTTTTTAAACTGCAATTAGTGTCTGCTTATATATAGTCAATGAGTTTATTAGCTCTCATGTGGATGCACTGAACAACCTAGATACTGAGCCATGGGGAGCAGAAAAGAACAGTCAAAAGTCCTGTGCAACTAGGTAATAGAACTTTATAATGATGGAAAAGGATATAAAAAGATATCCAAAGCCTTAAATATGCCAGTCAGTACTGTTCAATCACTTATTAAGAAGTGGAAAATTCATGGATCTCTTAAAAACTAGTTCCTAGACCTAGAAAGATTGCAGCCACAACTGCCAGAAGAAATATTTGGGATACAAAGGAAATCCCATAGGTATCCTCAGGAGAAATACAGGCTGCTCTGGAAAAAGCTGTTGTGGTTGTTTCATGGAGCACAATATGACAATAATTGAACAAAATTGAGCTGCATGGCCAAGTTGCCAGAAAGAAGCCTTTACTGTGCCAATGCCACAAAAAAAGCCTGGTTACAATTTGCAAGACAACACCTTGACATGCCTCAAAACTTCTGGCATACTGTAATCTGGATGGATTAGACCAAAACAAAGTTTTATGGTCACAACTATAGGTGCTACTGTATATTTGGAGAGGGATCAGCAAAGCCTATAGTGACAAGAATACCATCCCCATTGTGAAGTATGGTGGTGGCTCACTGATGTTTTTGAGGTGTGTGAGCTCTAAAGGCATGGGGAATCTTGTGAAAATTGATGGTAAGATAAATGCAGCATGTTATGAGAAAATACTGGCAGACAATTTGCATGGAATGCTCTTGGACTTTACAGCATGACAATGACCCTAAGCATAAGGCTAAGTTGGCCCTCCAGTGGTTGCAGCAAGGAAGATCTCAAATGTGCAGTTCATGCAAGACGACCAAAGAATTTACATGATTTGGAGGCATTTTGTAAAGACAAATGAGCAGTTATATATATAAAGTGCAGCGCTATCTCTAAATATACTAAATGCATATAAATATAAAGTGCAAAAACTGACTGTTAAAGTGCTCCAAATATTAACACACAGTACTAAATAAATGTGCAAAATCATGCATTTACAAAAATAACTAGTGCAACCCGTGTATTCAAATCATAGGAATAAAGTGCAATTAGTGACAATCATAATCACTCCAACCATCTGAAAATGTGATGGTATAATAAAAGATCTACAGAAAAAAATGTATTATAATGTCCAAATTCAACAAAAAAACTTTTTGCAACAAAACAACTTTTTTAATCTTCATGCATGTGTCACACGTGACCACACTTCGTGAATCCACACTTTAGTCGTGATGGCCTCTCACCTCCTTGCCACGACCCCACAGGGTCAGCTTGCTTTTTAAACAGGACACCACTTTAATAGCTCACCAGGACCTTCCTCGCCTCTTAAACTCTATCAGCAGTCTCCTCCTCAGTTCATATATAGACACAAGAGAGACTCACATAATGTAATCCTGTTTATTTGTAAAATAGGTATAGAATAGATTGCCCACTCACATTTATATTCTTCTCCTCACAGGCCTTCAATACCCCATGCTATAAATCTCCTGCATGGGTATTAAGATACAGGGATTTTAAATATGGCCGCCACGCCGGAAATGACGTCACCGTGCTCCCAGAATCCTCCTCGCGTACCGACGCATTGCGTCACGATAACACGTGACTTCCTCAGGGTTAACGCCCACCGAGGGCTGGATTCTATAAATACTACTCCCACCTCCAATCAGCATTAAGGGCGGACCCGAGCGGCCATTTTCTCGGAGTCCTCCTATATTTTCCATTATTGCGGTGACCATAGAAATAAAGGGAGGATACGGAGCAACGGGCCGGCCATATATTCATTCCTTCCCCCTATACAACAATACACTTGTAGTCCTCCACCTAAGGACTACAAATATTACCCATTATAAATATTTCACAATCAATTATGGCATCGAATTAATAAATTTATAAACTAAAACTGGGGGAATATTTTTTATATATATTATAAACCATCTAGGGGCAAGGTCTTCCATATTCCCACTCCCCCTACTGGAAGCACTCCATATTACACTATTACATTACAATAACCATAAAACTAATTTTATTATTATTACATAAAAACAATATAATCAATAAAAATACCCATGGATTCATTTATAGCATCGGTTTACAGATATAATGCATATTAAAACCAATCAATTAATATTACTACACTCCTAAAATCCTAAAATTAATAACAAAGATAAATCACTAATACACATAAAAATTTTTTTTTAAATTCTTCTAAATATTTACGTAAACAGATCACTATATAGAGTTGTCATATCTTATGGCAAATCTAAATAAATAAATAAATAAACTTTTATTAAAAAATCAATTTAATTAATATGACATACAAAACCAGATATTACCACGTAAACCTCTAAATTCATTAATAATCACTAATGAAGCAATTTAAATCAAAGTCTACGTTTAGGCCTTTCGGGACCTGAGTCTTCATATCAAAAATCCATTTTTTTAGATTTTAATTTACATTTTAAAATGGTGGAAGGTATTTTTAAAAAATATTGGCCTCTTTTGAAAGCAGACCCTGTGCTAGGCACTGTTTTATCAGATCGTCCGAAATTTATTTATAGGAAGGCCCCTTCTATAAGGACAAAAGTAGTAAAAAATGTGATTAATCCACCCAATAAGAAAACTGTGACATTTCTGGATGTGGCTGTTTTTTTTCCGTGTAGAAAGTGCTACGCGTGTAAAGAAACCAAAGGGGCTAACAAGAAAAAATCGTCATTTAAATCGACAGTCACAGGAAATGAGTATAATATTAGTGAATTTATCTCATGTAGAACAGAAGGGGTGGTGTACTGCTTGGAATGTTCTTGCGGTCTTCAGTACGTGGGGAGGACAAAGAGACCCTTGTGGAAACGATTACGAGAGCATGTACAAAAAACCAAGAAGGGATCAGTGAAACATAGTGTGCCTAGACATTTTTTGACCCATCATGATAAGGACCCCTCTACGCTAAAATTCTGGGGAATAGAGAAGTATAACGGTCATTGGAGGGGGAGTCATAAAGTAAGGTCCTTGAGTAAATCCGAATCGAAATGGATTTTTGATATGAAGACTCAGGTCCCGAAAGGCCTAAACGTAGACTTTGATTTAAATTGCTTCATTAGTGATTATTAATGAATTTAGAGGTTTACGTGGTAATATCTGGTTTTGTATGTCATATTAATTAAATTGATTTTTTAATAAAAGTTTATTTATTTATTTATTTAGATTTGCCATAAGATATGACAACTCTATATAGTGATCTGTTTACGTAAATATTTAGAAGAATTTAAAAAAAAATTTTTATGTGTATTAGTGATTTATCTTTGTTATTAATTTTAGGATTTTAGGAGTGTAGTAATATTAATTGATTGGTTTTAATATGCATTATATCTGTAAACCGATGCTATAAATGAATCCATGGGTATTTTTATTGATTATATTGTTTTTATGTAATAATAATAAAATTAGTTTTATGGTTATTGTAATGTAATAGTGTAATATGGAGTGCTTCCAGTAGGGGGAGTGGGAATATGGAAGACCTTGCCCCTAGATGGTTTATAATATATATAAAAAATATTCCCCCAGTTTTAGTTTATAAATTTATTAATTCGATGCCATAATTGATTGTGAAATATTTATAATGGGTAATATTTGTAGTCCTTAGGTGGAGGACTACAAGTGTATTGTTGTATAGGGGGAAGGAATGAATATATGGCCGGCCCGTTGCTCCGTATCCTCCCTTTATTTCTATGGTCACCGCAATAATGGAAAATATAGGAGGACTCCGAGAAAATGGCCGCTCGGGTCCGCCCTTAATGCTGATTGGAGGTGGGAGTAGTATTTATAGAATCCAGCCCTCGGTGGGCGTTAACCCTGAGGAAGTCACGTGTTATCGTGACGCAACGCGTCGGTACGCGAGGAGGATTCTGGGAGCACGGTGACGTCATTTCCGGCGTGGCGGCCATATTTAAAATCCCTGTATCTTAATACCCATGCAGGAGATTTATAGCATGGGGTATTGAAGGCCTGTGAGGAGAAGAATATAAATGTGAGTGGGCAATCTATTCTATACCTATTTTACAAATAAACAGGATTACACTATGTGAGTCTCTCTTGTGTCTATATATGAACCGAGGAGGAGACTGCTGATAGAGTTTAAGAGGCGAGGAAGGTCCTGGTGAGCTATTAAAGTGGTGTCCTGTTTAAAAAGCAAGCTGACCCTGTGGGGTCGTGGCAAGGAGGTGAGAGGCCATCACGACTAAAGTGTGGATTCACGAAGTGTGGTCACGTGTGACACATGCATGAAGATTAAAAAAGTTGTTTTGTTGCAAAAAGTTTTTTTGTTGAATTTGGACATTATAATACATTTTTTTCTGTAGATCTTTTATTATACCATCACATTTTCAGATGGTTGGAGTGATTATGATTGTCACTAATTGCACTTTATTCCTATGATTTGAATACACGGGTTGCACTAGTTATTTTTGTAAATGCATGATTTTGCACATTTATTTAGTACTGTGTGTTAATATTTGGAGCACTTTAACAGTCAGTTTTTGCACTTTATATTTATATGCATTTAGTATATTTAGAGATAGCGCTGCACTTTATATATATATTTATTTACTTTGGTTGGTAAGGAGTTTTGTGTCAGCAGCTTGATGAATAGGGCCCCATTCCTAGCGCAGGAAGTTCTTGCATTTAAATGAGCAGTTATACCACCTGCAAGAATTTGGGACCTCATAGACAGCTATTACAAAAGATTGCACTCTGTCATTGATGCTAAGGTGGGCAATACATAATAACAAGAACTAAGGGTATGAAGACTTTTGAACAGCGATCATTTTATTTGTTTACTTGTTGCCAAATTTTGATTTGTTTTTTATGATTGTGCCATTCTGTGATGACCTACAGAATATGCATCCCATAGAAAATAAAAGGAATGTGTTTTGCCTGCTTACTCATGTTTTCTAACCTCTTCAATAGCGGGCTCTTTTATCCCCTTCCTGCCCAGGCAAATTTTTAGCTTTCAGCGTTGTTGCACTTTGAATGACAATTGCGCGGCCATGCCACCACTGGACCCATACAAAATGTTTATCTTTTTTTTTCAATCAAATAGAGCTTTATTTTGGTGGTATTTAATCACCACTGAGTTTTTTATTTTTTGCTAAATAAAAAAAAAAAGAAATTTAAATTTTTTTTTTTAAATTTAGAAATTATTGCAAATAAATAACCTTTCTTCAAAATGTCGGTTAAAATGTATTCTGCTACAATTCTTTGGTAAAAATAACCCAAATCTGTGTATATTATTTAGTCTATAGGAACGTTATAGAGTCCAAATCTATGGTATATATATCTGACAATCGAACAATCCTGATGTCCTGACAGCCAATCTAATTTCTTGAGGCCCGGAAAAGCCAGGATAGTATAAATACTCCCAAATTAACCATTTTTGGAAAATAGATAGTCCAAGATATATAGTAGGAGACGGGGCAAATTTTTGGAAATTGTACTTTTTTGTCACAATTTTTTGGAAAATGAAGAAATTAAAAAAAACATATTGTCACCAGTCCAGTACAGTGTTATCATATAACTAGTGTGGTGGTGATCAAGGAAGGACACTGATTGGTGACAGTATGTAAAAAAAAGAATAATTACATTTTTATTTTTTCAATTTTTTCAATTTTTTGTTTCTTTTTTGTAACTTTTTTTTATTTTTTTTGCTAATTTTTTTTAACACACTGTGACCAGAGCAACACAATGTTACCATAGTAACATTGTATTACCCTGGGCAAGTGATCAGTTTTTTTTTTTTGGGGGGGGGGGTTTACACATTATGATAGCTAATACCAATGTATTTCATTGTTAATTCATTGGTATTTTCATTCAATCTTTTGTTGTGATTAGTTGTGATTGGGCAAAGATCATCACATGGTACATATGTGCTGTGATTGGCCCTGTCTGTACCATGTGACCTCTGTGACCAATCACAGCTAACAATACAATTTTATACAAGGATGGCATGAAAGCAAGCTATCCAATGTATACAATTGTCATATGATCTGCTGCGATTGATAACAGTGGTCACATGACACTGGCAGCAGGCCAGTGTCGTGGTCTGTCATCAGCTGTCTCCCGAGGACACAGGCTGTGACAGATTGCACTTCTGCGAGGCCCTGTGACCGCATGAGCAGCACCATCTGACAGGACGTCATATGATGCCCACTCAGAAGGAGGTGTTTAAAATGGTACATACCATTACCAGTTCTTCAAGGGAATGCAAAATGCAAAAAAATTAAAGGAACACTTTTCAATTAGAGTATAGCATCAAGTCAATTAAACTCATGGGATACTGATCTGGTCTCTTAAGTAGCAGAGGGGGTGGTTAACCAGTTTCAGCTTCTCTGATGTTAATGAAATTGACAAACAGGTGCACAAGATGGGCAACAATGAGATGACCCCAAAAACAGGTGGAGGCCACTGATATTTTTCCCTTCCCATCGTTTCTGGCTTTTTTTACTAGTTTTGCATTTGGCTAGGGTCAGTGTTACTAATGGTAGCATAAGGCGATACCTGGACCCAGCAGAGGTTGCACAGACAGTTCAACTCCTCCAGGATGGCACAGCAATACGTGCCATTGCCAGAAGGTTTGCTGTGTTTCCAAGCACAGTCTTAAGAGCATGGAGGAGATTCCAGGAGACAGGCAGTTACTCTAGGACAGCTGAACAGGGCCTTAGAAGGTCCATAACCCATCAGCAGGATTGGTATCTGCTCCTTTGTGTACAGAATGAGCACTGCCAGAGCCCTACAAAATGACCTCCAGCAGGCCACTGGTTTGAATGTCTCTGACCGAACAATCAGAAACAGACTTCAGAGGGGGAGGGGAGTGATCATGGCACTCTACGGCGGTGTGTGCTAGAAGCTCCCATGCCTGCCGAGTCAATGGTTCACATCTGATTCCCCCTGTGTCTGTGTTGCTGCTGTGAAGATCTGGAATTGAGGAGTGCTATGTGGCCGATGGGCTGGGGAGCAGGATGGAGAGAGGTGCAGTGTGTCAGGGCAGGAGCGGTGGAATGGACAGGCAGGCCTAATCATAGGGTCACACACCGACTGACGACAACCACCACCCACAGACCAGAGTCCCTCAGGGCGCGGAGTCTAAGCCGCAGGCTGCCTATCACCAGGGCCCCTGATGGTGGGGATAGACTTGACGCAGCCAGGGACCAGGCCGAGGCCCCCGAATAACCCCAGCTGCAGTAATGGCCGCCGCCAATGGCGTATAGCTGGTGGGAACCAGATGGGAAACGATAGCGTAGTCAGACAGGCCAGGTCAATAACAGCGGGACAGACAGTACCGGACGGTAGGCAAGAATACACAGGTCACGAGCCAGGTTCAGCAACGGGAAGTCAGCTAAAGGGATAAAGCTGAGAATAGTCTTAGTCAAAGCCGAGTTGGTTTCCAGGAGAGCCACGAGAGTAGAACAAGAACTTGTTGCAACACAATCATACAGGACACGAATGCAAAGAGCAAGTGCAGACAACAGGCTTAAATGTGATCAACCACGCCCCTCTGGGGGATGGACCGCTGAGGCCTGAAAGCATAAAAGGCTCCCACCATGCTTTGCAGAAACCTAAGATGGATGCCAGCACATGGAGCAGCATAACCTCTGGAGAAAGGTAGGACCTTGACAGTACCTCCTCCTCAAGGGCCCCTCCCCCTCTGCGGCTCAACAAAAGGCTTCTGAGGAAAGCGGGCATGAAAAACGCGGAGGAGGGCAGGAGCATGAACATCCGCGGAAGGAACCCAGGAACGCTCCTCGGGACCATAACCGCGCCAGTGAACCAGGAACTGCACCCGACCGCGCACCAATCAAGAGTCCAGGGTCCGGCTCACCTCATACTCCTCATGACCGTCAACCCGAATGGGACGGGGCTGAGGCAGAGAGGTAGTGAAGCGATTACAGACCAGAGGCTTCAACAGGGATACATGGAAGACATTAGAGATACGCATCCCAGGAGGAAGGGCAAGGGCATAGGCAACCGGATTCACCTTGCGGAGGATGCGAAAAGGACCAACAAAACGGGGGGACAGTTTGGGTGCAGGCACCCAAAGATTGAGGTTGCGAGTAGACAACCACACCCGATCTCCGACCTGGTATGAAGGAGCGGACAGCCGTCTGCGATCAGCCTGGAACTTCTGGCGCTGTGCTGAGTCCTTCAAGGACTTCTGGATCTGCCCCCATGAAGAACGCAGGGCAGCAAGATGGTTCTCCACAGCCAGAATCTACTGTGGTGAGAACCTCTCAGGCAATACCGCATGTTGGAACCCATAGTTGGCAATGAAGGGAGACATCCCGGAGGAGGAGTTGACAGCCGAGTTCCTGGCAAACTCCGCCCATGGCAGGAGATCAGCCCAATTGTCCTATTGGTCCGAGATATAGCAGCGAAGGAATTGTTCCAGGGCCTGGTTGGAACGCTCCGCAGCCTCATTGGACTGCGGGTGGTAGGTCGAAGAGAAGGAGAGCCTGTTCCCCAACTGGGAGCAGAAGGCATGCCAGAACCTGGACATGAACTGACTCCCATGGTCCGAGACAATCACCCTGGGCAACCCATGCAGGCAAAAAATCTCCCTGGCAAAAACCGTGGCCAGTTCTTGCGCAGTTGGTAATTTTTGAGCGGAACACAATGGCACATTTTGGAAAAACGATCAATGACCATGAGAATGACCGTATGGCCCCAATACACAGGGAGGTCTACAATAAAATCCATGCCCAGGTGTGACCAGGGACGCTCCCCATTGGGAATGGGTTGCAGAAGGCCCAATGGAAGATGCCGAGGAGATTTATTCTGGGCACAGACTTAACATGCCGCTACATAAGAGGCGATGTCGGAACGGAGAGATGGCCACCAGAATAAACGAGAGACGACCCAGGACAACTGGTTCCTCCCCGGATGGCCAGCAGTCTTGGAGTTATGGTAGGTACACAGCAGGCAGGAGCGCAATCCCTCAGGTATGAAACATCTACCATCCGGTCTCTTGGGAGGAGCGTCAGTTTGAGCCACCAAAATCTGTTCCCCAAGGGGAGAAGTCAGACTGGTGCAAATGGCAGCCTGGATCTGATCCGGAGGTATGACCGAGGTTGGCTCAGAGTCCTCCCTGGACAACTCAGAGTATTGCCGCGACAATGCATCAGCCCTAACATTCTTGGAGCCAGGTAAATAGGAAACCACATAGTTGAAACGCGACAAGAACAAGGCCCATCTGGCCTGACGGGGCATCAATCTCTTGGCCTCCGAGAGATACGTCAGGTTCTTGTGATCGGTAAGAATGAAGAACCATAATCGCCGAGCCCTCGAGCAGGTGCCTCCATTCCTTGAGAGCCTGAATGATGGCAGACAACTCCCTATCTCCAAACTGGTAGTTGCATTCTGCAGAGGAAAGCTTCCTGGAGCAGAACCCACAGGGAAGTAAGGGTCCGTCGGGAGACCGATGCTGAGACAGGAGAGCTCCTACTCCTGTCTCAGATGCATCAACTTCGAGGACAAAGGGCAACCCAGGATTGGGATGAGACAGTATTGGAGCCGAAGCAAAGGCGGATTTCAGAGCCTCAAAAGCTACGATGGCCTCGGATGGCCACTCGTGAGGATTTCTGTCCTTTTTGGTTAGATCAGAGAGAGGCTTGGCCAGCGTGGAGAAGTTCCTGATGAACTTTCGATAATAGTTGGCAAAATCCAAAAAGCTCTGAATGGGCAGAAGACCATTGGGACGATGCCACTGCAGAACTGCCGCAACCTTCTGAGGGTCCATGGAAAATCCCACTGCGGAAATGATGTTGCCTAAAAAGGCAACCTGGGATCGGTGGAATTCACACTTCTCGAGCTTACAAAAAAGTTTGTTCTCACGTAACCGTTGCAGCACCCGCTTGACATCCTGGATATGAGATTCCATGGAGACAGAGTAAGCCAGGATGTCGTCCAAGTAAACCACCACGCACTGCTGCAACAAGTCATGAAAGACATCATTTATGAACTCCTGAAAGACCGCGGGCATGTTACATAACCCGAAGGGCATCACCAAGGATTCATAGTGACCGGTTCTGGTGTTAAACGCGGTCCTCCACTCATCCCCCTGCTTGATCCGTACGAGGTTGTACGCCACCCTAAGGTAGAGTTTGGTAAAGACCGTTGCTCCCTTGAGGCGGTTGAACAACTCGGTAATCAACGGGATTGGGTAGGCATTCTTAATGGTGATTCGATTGAGACCCCTATAATCGATACAAGGTCTCAATTCACCGCCCTTCTTCTTTACGAAGAAAAAGCCCGCTCCTGCTGGGAAAGTAGACTTACGAATGTGCCCCCGGGAAAGCGCATCCGCAACGTACTCTTCCATGGCCTGACTCTCCGCAACCAAAAGAGGATACACCCTGCCACGCAGAGGAGTGGCACCGGGTTGCAAGGGTATGGCGCAGTTGTAAGGACGATGGGAAGGTAAGGCACCAGCGCGCACCTTGTTAAACACGTCCATAGTCAGTAGGAAACACAGAGTCCGAGGAGGCACACAACACCTTAACCGGCCCACGGATGCACCCGTACCTACACTGTGGAGACCATGAGAGAATCTCCCAAAAAATGTCGGATTGTGCTTCTGCAGCCAGGGATACCCCAAAACCACGGAATAGTGCGGGGAAGAAATTACCTGGAAACAGGCCAACTCCCTGTGAACAGCCCCAATAGCTACTTCAACCAGCAGGGTCTCGTGGGTAACCTGCGGCGGTTGCAGGGGCCTGCCATATATCGCCTCGAGAACCAATGGGGTAACTCGAGCCTGCAGGGGAATGGAGTACTGAGCAGCAAACGAGCTGTCCATAAACAACCCGCCGGCACCAGAGTCTACCAATGCCTGGGCCATCACCGAGCCCTCCGCCCAAGAGAGGACAACAGTGATCAGTGGTTTATCTTTGTGGGACGCCGGGGACGAGGAAACTCAACCCAAGATCTGTCCCCGACAGGATCTCAGGTGCGAACGTTTCCCGGACGGACCAGACAGGACTGCCGAAAGTGCCCACGGAGGCCACAGTACAGGCAGCGACCCTCCCGACGCCGAGCGGCCCGCTCCCCCTCGGAAAGGAGAGCAAACCCCAGCTGCATGGGCTCACCACCAGACAAGCCATCGCCACTAGGCATGGGAGGAGAGGGAGGAATGGGTGGGACAGAAAACGCAGGTGCCAGTTGGTTGGGAGGCCTCCGCAGGCGCTCCTTGAGTGAAGGCCTCTCCCTGAGCCTGGTGTCAATCAGGATTAGGAAGTAAATAAGTGCTTCCAGCTCCACAGGCAGTTCCTTGGCTGCAATCTTGTCCTTCAACGCATCTGAAAGGCCATGAGAAAAAGCAGCCACCAGAGCCTCATTGTTCCAGCCCACCTCTGCCGCCAGGGCACGAAACTCTATGGCGTACTCGGCAATGGTCCGTGAACCCTTATGCATGGACATGAGCTGCTTGGCAGCCAAGGTGGAGTGAGCCGGCACGTCGAATACCCTACGGAAGGCGTCGACAAAACCGGAAAACTCGTGAATCACCGGGTTATTGTTCTCCCATAAGGGATTTGCCCAGGCCAAGGCCTTGTCTGAGAGCAGCGAGATTAGGAAGCCCACCTTTGACCTCTCAGTAGGAAAAGCATGGGGTATTAACTCAAAATAAATGCCCACCTGGTTGAGGAACCCACGACACTGACTCGGCTCACCCCCAAAGCGCTGTGGAAGAGGGGCTGAGCCGGTCATACCTCTGGGCACCGCGGGTGCAGCAGTAGCTGCGGCAGTAGGCGCAACAACCGGAGCAGTAGCGGGAGCGACCACCAGAGTGACAACCGGCCTAATAGAACCAGGAGCAAGGTGTGCAGTGCGTGCAAGCAGAGTCTGCAATGCCTGAGCGAACTGATCCAACAGGAGAATCTATTGATCAAGTCTGGCGACTAACATGGGAAGCAAAAGCTTACCTGCACCATCAGGATTCATGGCATTTGTGTAATGTCAGGGCAGGAGCGGTGGAATGGACAGGCAGGCCTAATGGTAGGGTCACACACCGACTGACGACAACCACCACCCACAGACCGGAGTCCCTCAGGGCGCAGAGTCTAAGCCCCAGGCTTCCTTTCACCAGGACCCCTGATGGTGGGGATGGACTTGACGCAGCCAGAGACCAGGTCACGGCCCCTGAGTAACCCCAGCTGCAGTAATGGCCGCCGCCAATGGCGTATAGCTGGTGGAAACCAGATGGGAAATGATAGCGTAGTCGGACAGGCCGGGTCGATAACAGCGGGACAGACAGTACCTGACAGTAGGCAAGAATACACAGGTCATGAGCCGGGTTCAGCAACGGGAAGTCAGATAAAGGGATAAGGCTGAGAACAGTCTTAGTCAAAGCCGAGTTGGTTTCCAGGAGAGCCACAAGAGTAGAACAAGAACTTGTTGCAACTCAATCATACAGGACACGAATGCAAAGAGCAAGTGCAGACAACAGGCTTACATGTGATCAACCACGCCCCTCTGGGGGATGGACCGCAGAGGCCTGAAAGCATAAAAGGCTCCCACCATGCTTTGCAGAATTCTAAGATGGATGCCAGCACATGGAGCAGCATAACCTCTGGGGAAAGGTAGGACCTTGACACAGTGGCTGTGAACAGGGAAGGTGGCCTCCTGTCACCAGAAGGAGAGGAGCCAGAGAAGCAAAGAACCAAAAGGTGTCATGTCACTGGTCAGGTGACCGGGAGGGGAACCTGGGAGTCTGAGAGCTGAATGCTGGAGATAGAAGCACAGAGTTTCTATCACTAATGGATTGCTGGTGCGATCATCTGAACAGTGTGGTGGAGCCCTCGCTGGGAACGCAGAGTGTGGAGTGGCGATGGTGGCAGTGAGTGGTACGGGGGGGCGAGAGCTGCACAGCCAGTCACAGGATGCAAGGTAGAGATCCCAGGCAGAGACTTCGAGCCCTGGGTGCCTCCACATACAAAGGCTGATCCAACGAGCTCCAAGAAGGAATCAAACAAACAATGGAAGACCAGACAGCGTAAACAACACATGGGAAAGGGTGAGTGTCTGTGGGAGGCAGTTAACCCCACAGTTTGAATCTGTGTGTTGTAGCAGTGCTTGGGGGAACCCAAGGTTACAAATGCCCACAAAATCAGAAATCGCAGAGATGTTTGCAAAGCTAGAAAACTTCATAAAAAGCAAAACGACTGTTACACACCGTGAATTGGGACAAGTTCTAACACGAGTCGAGGAAATGGAAGGGAGACTGGAGAAACAAGAACAGGTTATTAATAAATTTGAAGAGCAAATGGAGGAAATGAAAAGAGAACAGGGACTGATATCCTATAAATTAAAAGATCAGGAAAATAGGGATAGAAGGAATAACTTAAGGATTAGAGGTTTACCACAAACATCCTAAGGAGAAGATGTAAGGGATATTATGAGAAGATTGTTTAACCCATTAATGGAGAGGAGAGAGACAGAGCATTTGAAAATAGAAAGAGTGCACAGCATAAGAAGATCCCAAAGAATTACATCAGATATTCCCAGGGACGTGATAGTAAGGTTCCACCATTATGAAGATGGAGAAATCATTTGGAAAAAGCTACGTGGGATGCCGGATTTTAAGTATGGAGAGGTGAACGTGCAAATTTTCACGGACATAGCACAGGAGACACTTGCTAGAAGAAGATCTTTGAAACCACTGTTAGACCAGATAAAGAAAAAAATTATTCATTATAACTGGGGATTCCCGGCATGTTTGATTGGGTGGAAAGACAGGAAATCTGCGAGACTGAGATTCCCAGAAGATCTAAATAACTTTTGTGAAAAATGAGAATTACAGACATTAGAAATTGATGGGTGGTCGGCAGGAGGGAGACAGAATAATAGATTAGATGAGGAGAAATGGAAAGAGATAGGCGGGGGAGGGGGGTTGGGGGCGGGATTGGTGAAGGAGGTGAGAGAGAGGGGTTTATTTTTTCTTTTTTTTTTCTCCCTCTATCCCTTCCTTCCCTCTGCTGCCCCACTCCTCTCATCTGGTGGGTAATGTTGTAAGGATAGAATATCTCTCCTTAGATGTAGGGCCAAAGGGGGCTTTCAGGTTAAAGTAAATGTGTTTTAGGCTTGATAATTATAAAGAAGGAAGAAAGGAAAGAAAAAGATAAGATGAGCAAGATGGAGAAGAAGATGGGGTACTACGGCGGGTAGTAGAGAAGCCAAACATGCTGCCAACCTCAGACCAAAAGATAAGAGACCAGGGTCTGAAGGGTAATGCATGCTTAGAGTCTTACCCAGAAAAAGGATTCAAGTGGGACTGTGGGTCACAGTTGATTCAATGACGTAAAATATGTCTTTGGGGATCTTGGGGGGAGGGGAGGGAATTGGAAGAAGGATTATGGTCAACTTTATGACATATAATGTAAAAAGATTAAACACTCCAACAAAAAGACATTAAGCAGTAAAGGAAATACATTAACAATTTATTGAGGTGGTGTTCCTTCAGGAGACACATATAACCCAGGATTCAAATGTTAAGTTGATTTTTACCAAACTGGTATTATGCAGACTCCCCAATAAGATGGCAAAGGGAGTGGAGATAGGTTTTGGAAAAAATATAAAATTCACCCTGGAGGAAAAACTGGTAGATCCTGAAAGCCAATATTTATTTTTAAGAGGAAATTTACAAGGAAAAGAGTGTACATTATCAAATATTTATTGCCCTAATAAAAATCCGACAATATATTTGGATAGAATATTAACCAAATTTATGGATTTTAAAAGATTGTGACTTATGATTGTGGCAGGCGACTTTAATTTCTGCATGGACCCAGAGATGAATGCCCCATTGTGCACTCAGAGAGAAGGAGGGAGGAGTCTAAAGAATATATCAAAGTTATATCAATGCCAACTGATGGATGCTTGGAGGATTAAACATCCAAGGGAAAGAGACTATTCCTTCTTCTCTGCGACACATAAGATAAATTCAAGAATAGATTATATGCTGATTGAACATATACTCTTGGAGTCCTTGGTCAAAATTAATATAGAAGTAATATCTCTATCGGACCATGCCCCTGTCACAATGAGACTACAGTTCAGAACAGAACAGAATAAAATAAATATGTGGTGACTTAATGAGACTATATTACAAAATCCAGAAGTAGAAACAAGAGTAAAGCAAGAAATAGAACAGTAGTTTAAGTTAAATGAATCCGAGGAGGTTTCTATTTTAACAGTATGGGAAGCACATAAAGCCTGTATGAGGGGTATATTGATTGCAATAGGGACGGAGATAAAAAAAGAATGAGGAAAAAGAATTAGGAGAGTAATGGAAGAACTGGAACAATTACATAAAAACCATAGAGTTACAACAAGAGATAATATTAAATAGAGAGGAGTTAAAGGATCTTATGGAACAAGAAACAAGGAAGATTTTTAATGGGGTTTCAAAGAAAAGATATCGGTGGGGGAAAAATCCAGGGAAATAACTGATGAAGAAGTTGAAGGAGAAGGCATGTATCACAGTAATACCCAAGGAAGGTAAAGATTGGTCTCAGTGTACCAGTAGATTGATAGAGTAGATTGGGGATTTGTGATCAATAAGTGAGAATGTTGGGAATTGGGCCTAGAATGATGCAGTGGATATAAGAGTTATATAGAGATCCTTCAGCTACAGTAAAGATGTAAAATGGAACAAGACGGGGATGTCCTTTGTCTCCATTGTTGTTCATTATTTCCTTAGAGCCGCTACTAGCAACTGTTAGAAATAGTGTAGATGTCAAGGGAATGTGGGTAGGAGATATTGAAAATAAAGTGGCAGCTTATGCAGATGATATGCTGTTTTATATTGCAAACCCCAGATTAACATTACCAAATTTAATGAGAAAACTGAAAGAATATGGAGAACTATCTAACTTGAAAATTAACCCATTGTAAAGTGAGATGTTAAATATAAATGTTTCAAAGGTTGAGAAATAAATTCTACAAAAAGAATTCCCCTTTAAACGGAGAGAAAAGGAATTAAAGTATTAGGGAATAAAATTAACAGTGCCTTTAAAAAATGTATATCAGGCAAATTATATCCCATTAATAAATAAGGACGAATTGAGGAAAGTCTCTAAAGGAAAGTTGTCCTGGATAGGTCGGATAAATATAATTAAGATGATTATAGTACCAGAGGTATTATATAAATTTAATATGCTTCCAATACCTCTCCCATGGTCTTTTTTTAGGTTCCTCAAAAAATGTGTGGAATAATAAAAACCCAAGAGTTAAGTATGAAATTTTATGCAGTAAGAAAAAAAGGAGGATTAAATATGCCAGATTTTATGAGATATAATTTGGTACTACTATCACGAATTGTAGATTGGATATATACCGCACAAGAGAAAAGTTGGGTAAAAATGGAGAGCTCACTTAGTAAGGCACCACTTGAAAAGTTTATTTGGAAACCACAGGAATTTCGCACTTGAGATGAGGACACAAGCACTTTGACACTGAATGTATTTAGGATTTGGGATGAAATGCACAAACAGAAGGATTGGAAATTCTACTCACTGTTAATACTGTTGATGGGAACCAGGTTTTTCCCACTCAGAAATGATAATATTTCAGGGAAATGCATGTTTAATAGATAGAAATGCATGCTTAAAAGATATTGTAGATAGAGGGGTTCTATGTTTGTTAGACGACTTGATGAATACGAAGGAAATATTTTCTAAACTGGATGAGTGGCGATACAGCCAAATAAAACATTTTGTTGCAAGGCTCCCACAACCACTAAGAAATGAGGATGAAATTTATCCTTTAGAGCAATTGTTGAGCACAAACAGGATGCAGAAACATATCATCTCAAGGATTTACAGAACCCTCACTGAAATAGAGGGACTAGTATCCCAAATATTTCTGGAGAAGTGGGAAATGGAGCTTGGAACAAAACTAAATGAGCAACAAAAAAATAAAATGTATAGTTTAATACACAGGGTGGTGAATATGAATATAGTCGGAATGAATTATAAGTGTATATTACACCCAATGTGATGCATAAACTAAGGCCAGAGATCTCATCCCAGTGCAGGAGAGGATGCGGGCGTAAGGGTACAATGGCACATATATGGTGGGATTGTCTCAAAATACAGGCGTTTTGGAGGGAGATAGCACAACGTATACAATATTCAGAAGACTTGGGTACCGAGGGATCTGTGGGTTTGCCTATTTCATAAATCAGAGCTGTCGGAGAAGCAATATAAAAATATGATACTGATCCATCTTTTAAATGCAGCCAAAAGCCTTATTCCTAAATATTGGCAAACCCCAGAACCCCCAAAAATAAAAGATTGGATGGAAAGAGTAGAGTACAAACATAGAATGGAAGAATTATATTATATAGATGAGTATAAAATGGAAACATTTAAGAAGGCCTGGGAAGGATGGTATGATTTCAAAAAATCAAAAAGATTTCTAGAAGTGGTTGGGGTATAAGAGGAAAAAGAGAAGAGGAAAGGAAAGAAATGGGAAGGAAAAAAAAGAAGAAAAAAGAGAAGATAAACAAGAGTTCAGAAATGATAGGAAGAAAGAAGAAAAGACTAGGAGAGGAAACAGTAAGACAGAATAATAACAAAGAACAAGAAGTAAAGGGAGGGAACAAGAAAATAAAGGGAGGGAGATGGGCGGGGGGTTGGAGGGCAAACATGGAGATGGTGTATGCAATTAAATATGGATTTTGTACCATATGATGTTGGTTTAAAATGGATTTGTACAATAAAAATTGAATAAAGATGTAATAAAAAAAAAAGAAACAGACTTCATGAGAGTGGCCTGAGGACCCGACATCCTCTAGTAGGCCCTTTGCTCACTGCACGGCACCATAGAGCTTGATTGGCATTTGCCATTGAACCCCAGAATTGGCAGGTCCGCCACTGGAGCCCTGTGCTTTTCACAGATGAGAGTAGGTTCAATCTGAGCCCATGTGACAGACGTGAAAGGGTCTGGAGAAGCAATGGAGAATGTTATGCTGCTTGTAACATTGTTCAGCATGACCATTTTGGTGGTGGGTCAGTGGTGGTCTGGGGAGGTATATCCATGAAGGGACACACAGATCTCTACAGGCTAGACAATGGCACCCTGTCTGCCATTAGGTATGGGGATGAAATCCTTGGACCTATTGTCAGAACCTACACTGGTTCATCCTGGTGCACGACAATGCCCTGCCTCATGTGGTGAGAGTATGCTGGCAGTTCCTGGAGGATGACGGAATTGATACCGTTGAATGGCCCCCACGCTCACCTAATCTAAATCCAATAGAACACCTCTGGGATATCATGTTTCCATCCATTTGAACTCAGTTCTCTGTAGGTTTATCATTTTCATTTCCATCAAATGATGGGGCATCCTAACACATTATCCAGTCCATATCAATACAGATATCCAACATATAATTTTTTCCCACTGAGATCCGATGTGTTTTCAAAGTGTTCCTTTAATTTTTTTGAGCAGTGTATTTAATATATATATATATATATATATATATATATATATATATATACTGCTCAGCATAAATTAGTACACCCCAACAGATTTGTCGGTAAACCTTTACTTTCCTTTCAGAATCAACATACTCCTATATATGCAGGCCACCATTGATTGCAAACAAGATTTGTTAATTTGCACACACAGAAAAGTATTTTTCCTAACAAATTCATTCAAGACCATATTGCAAAAATTAATACACCCCAATGAAAGTCTTAGGAGCAAAGCTAAATTTTATACAGCAAAATATTAGTTTAAAAGAATTCAATTACAGGTGAGTCTAATTATTAATTAAACAGGTGTCCAGCAGACAGTTGATTATAATAGGGAGTTACTTAACAAAGTTCCTTTTTCCTGCTGTCAGCAATGGCACCACATGGAAAAAAAATGTCACAAGGGGCTGAGAAAGAAAATAATTTCTTTACACAAGAAAGGTGAAGGCTACAAGCAGATCCGCAATGCTTTACTTATTAGTCAGAATACTGTAGCAAAAGTGATACAAAAATTTAACAAAGATGGAACTTCAACCATCTCACAGAAATGTCCAGGCCATCCATGGACCTTAACACCTTAATAGGAGCATCTTCTAATGAGAAGGGTTGAAGAAAATTGCCATGCAGTTAGCTTAAGAAGTAGAAAGCCAAACTGGGGTAATTGTTTCCCGTGACACAATAAAGAGTACACTGCAGAGGAATGGCATGCATGGGTGTCGTTCACAAAGAAAGGCTCTCCCATGCACAAAAAATCCCATGCACAAAAAAGCCAATCTAGAATTTGCTAGGGCCCATGCTGAAAAAGAATAAGAGTACTGGGACTCAGTGCTCTGGAGTAATGAACCCAAGATAAATGTTTTGGAAATAATGGCTTCAAAACTGTATGGCATCGCAAAGGTGAGGAGTACAAAGAAAAATTCATGGTGACTATAGTGAAACATGGTGGTGGCAGTGTCCTTCTGTGGGGCTGCATGAATGCTGCTGGTGTCGGGGAGCTGCATTTCCCATTGAGCACCTATGGGGAATTATGAAAAAAAAAGTTGAGCATCACTCTCCAGCCAGCATCCAGGCTCTAAAAGAGGTCATTCTTGAAGAATGGAAAAATATAGTTGTTGTAATATGTCACCAACTTGTTCACTCCATGCCTAGAAGACTTTGTGCTGTCCTTACAAATCATGGAGGTCATACAAAATACTAGCTGTAGTAGTTTCTGTTGTGGTGTGTATTCATTTTTGCATCAACTAATTTGAGTAAAACTGAAGTTTTTGCAATCTAAGTCATATTATTAACCTCACTTTCATGTAATGAGTTAAACAAATGTTCTATAAAACTCAGTTTTGTCAAAGTGTTAAAAATGTTTTGTTTGAGATATTGATTAAAATGTTACTTTTCAAAAGGGGTGTACTCAGTTATGCTGATCACTATATATATATATAAATACAGTATACATACATACAGTACATACACAGTATATCCTGCCAATTCCAAAGCTTTATTTCTTTATATTTGAAATCATATTCTCTTACTCATAGTAAAACTGCATTTACTGATTTACTGACCATGCAGAAGGTTTAACTGAGTTGATATAGCATATTTTTCTGACTCCCTTCCCTGGATGAATTTATATCTACCACTGTTCACCTGAACTACTTGGAGCTATTTTGTACAGAAATTGAAGCCACTAAAAAGTAAACAAAAGGAATTGTGAAAACTGGCAGTCCGACTGCATTTTCTAGAAAGTTACCATTTACTTTTTAAACTGCTCTAAATAAGAAGGGTAACAATTAATTACTTTATTTATACTTAAATGCAAAACTTTAATCAACCACATTAAGCTGGCCATACTCACATAGATTTTCAGTCAAGAATTTTAATTTCAAGAATATTTGTTTGATTTTCTAATCGTTAGTGGGATCAAATCAATGTTCATTTTTCAACAGCAGTGAAGGGAAAATTTGAAGGGGTAGCAAGGAAAAATTCTCAATCTAACAAATGTTCAGCCAGTGTATGTGGTTATCATTCAGAAATTACATACATTTTAAAATCGAATGTTTAAAGCAAAAGACAATTTTCGAAGGACATTCGACCAATCATCAAATGTGCAAAGAATTTTCATACTACTTTTTGTACGAATATTCGTGTCTGAAAATCTACAAGTGTATGGCCAGCTTAAGTGTCTTACAAAAAATATGACAAGATTGCCATTTGTCTATAGGCACACATGACCCATACACATATTAAAGTTAATATAAACATGATTTTCAATTTATATGCACATGATTACCATGCATCAGTTCATGGACTGATAATTTACCAGACCAATATACCCCTAGCAAATAAGTCATCTCTCCTCTATTCACACAGATAGGAGGGTAAGCATTGAAAACCACCAGATTTTAAAATAAAGGCAAATCCATTAAACCAGATCTAAATCCCCTAAAATATTAATATATTTCAGCTTACATGGTTAAGTGACTCAACTTGTTTACTTTTTGCAAGCTTTTCAACACTCACTCCCTGTGCTGTATCTATGATGGAGCGGACTTGACACCCAAGGCTTCTCTTTTTATTTGGACTACAAACATATTCACAAAGCCTAAACCTGAACAACCTACTAGCTTAAATAAATATATATATATATATATATATATATATATATATATACATATATATATACATATATATACACACACACATATATATATACTGTATATATATATATATTTATATATATGGTTTAGATATATTTATACATTAATACTAATTGAGTAACAGCTGAATGTTGACATCACACTTTACCTTTCCTCCTAACATTTCATAACACACCTAAATGATTAATATGCAAACATATGGAGATATTTTTTCATTTTTTGTTTCCATACTGCATATTTTCACTGCCATCAGTAAAGTCCCATAAGTGTCAAATAATGTGTAAATTTGCTTACTGACATATTTATTTCTTTGAGCCCTATGAGAACATAAGAAATGGGTTAAGTTAACAGCTTGACCCCTGCAGGACATATGCAAAGTAGACAACATTTAGAAAAATTAATTAATAATTAGATGCGATATGAGGAGAACATGATTTTACACTCCTCTGTGTAATAATCAATTAAAAGTTATATTGCATGGGAATGGGATCAAGATCTCGGCTGCTTAAAAAAAAATATTTTTGGTTAGTAATGATGTTTTATTTTGTGTCTAAAGTCAGTACATAACACATGGAGTTTACAAAGCCAAAAATTAGGAGAACGTAAGAGACCTAGCTGCAAGTAATACATGAGCGTCTCATCTCTGGTATCTATAACAGAGCAGGCTGGAAGGTGGTGGTGCTCTGCAGACCAGGATTGACTGGACTGCATAAGTATAGTAACCATTTTTATTACAATATGTATTGAATAAAGACTGGTAACCTGAATGTGTTGGAGTGTGCTGGCCACTTGTCATGTAACAGTCCTAAAGATGACCATAGATGGGGGGGATTCCTCCATCCACACAAGTGAGTTGGTTGGAGAACACCCCCCCCCCCCACCACCACCACCACCACCACAACCAAAACATTGTATTCTGACAGTGAGACTCAAAGCCATCAAAAATATTGATATGCACCAGATTGGCTGCAGCTAATGATTGACAAGAGTTTTCCACCATGTCCCTTTGATAGAGGAAGGATGACTACTCAATGATCAAAAGTTGGCTAGTTCCTGCTGAACTGGCCAAATTCTGATCCAACTATGGACAGCGTTACTCTTCTGGAGAACACAGTGAAAAATATAAAAGCTGGCTAGTAGATTAGATTTGCCCTATACAGTAAAGTTGCTCTAGAAATGAACATGTGCTCCCTTTCCTGTGTCAATAGGACATCCTCCCCACCATTCATCTACCTGTTTCCCAAGAAACATTAATGTATCTCCATGACTTGTGGAGTGCATTGTATCTGCAAATATCGCTCTTGTTCCTAACTCAGCAGTTTCCCTGAAAATATAATTATCTCACATTCCTGTCTCACCATTGCCCCTCTAAATACAGAGGACATTATTATCCCTAACACATAATCAAAGTGTCCCTGGAAATATCTCTGTGGTGCCAACGTATTAATAAAGGTTATTTATTTTTCATTACAAGTTATTTTTATATGTAGCTAGGCAACATATTATACCTGGAAAAACTTCATGCCCCTCATCTCCAACTACACAGTGTAGATTCCTGGAATGAGCTATTTCTATTTTCTTTGACTCGGCAGCCTAGAAAATACCACAGCTTCCTGAAATCTAGCTTGGATGCAGAATATCTGTCAATACTGTATATCACTCGCTTCTATCCATGAAAACCCCTCCACCCACACCAATGTATTGTTTATTTTAAACTAGTTTTATTTCAAAATAAAGCTCTTAAATACAGTTTCTAAGATCCACATTCCCTTACCTTAATTTTCAGTAATGTGAAAACCAGGGTTCCAGTCCTTGCATTGCGAAAGAGAAATTCACATCCTCAGGATGGAGACACTGTCCGGTTGTTTGGAAAGCACTCACTTATTATGGTGCTGGCATTGTGAGATTGACATGAAGGGGCAACAACAAGACTTGTTGGCTGCACAGAAACCAACATACACAGCAGCTTCAGCTAGGCAGTTGAGATAATCAAAAAATGGGGCAATAAATGCTCATATGACAGCTGATTAAGGTAAGTATATGTGGTCTTAGAAACCTTATTTTAAAAGTTATGGAAAGGTTAGCTGTGGGTGGAGGTTTTTCGTTTTTGGATTTCAGCTTTAAATAATAAGTGCACTATTCTAATTTGAGTTTTTGAGGGAAGAAGAATACAAAGCCACCTAGGATAGACATAAAACAAAAGTATACCTATTCTTGCGCAATAAAATGTAAAACGCATCGCCACAGCTGCACCCTGTATTAAATGATCAAAGTTTGCATGGTACAACAATATTTTTAATAAATGTTATTTGGTAATCATGTTATCAGGCATCAAGAACCCAACATCAGATACTTCGTAGTGTGGAATTTTGATGCCAAAGACCAAAATGCCAGATCTAAACTGATCTTTAGTATACCCCACACACACACACACACACACACTTAATCCTCCAGACAACAAAATCCTAACATGTAGCCAAAACCCTTAATTGTCTCTAAACTGTAACATGTAGAGTAATTGAATGTGATCCTGAAATTCGAATTTGCCAGTTAACAATGTAGAAAGAATCATGAAAAATTAGAAAAATAATAAGCAAATGAGCCTGTTTTCCAGATCCAAAAATATTTCTGTATATCAACTATAAGTGAACTTGTCTGATAGAAATCAAATTTAATTTGAATCAAAATTAATTATTCAGTACTTGAAAAATGGACCAAGAAAGCATGAAGAGGTTCAGTGCAGTGGTTATGCTAACATGCATATCTCCTCTACAGTCATCCATTCAGAGCTGATTGCTTAGTGGTTGGTCATGTTCCAGATGGTAATCCACAATGTCTGCAGTTGAATGCTAAACTACAAGTACGTTTCTGAAACCTATTATTTTTCATTCATATTAAGTTGTCTGTAAGGCTGTAAAGAAATATAAAAAAAGGGGTCAACCACTAACAGGTGAAAATGTAATCTCTGTTTCTCAAATGGTCAAATTATACTTCAGGGTCCAGGTTTTAACCAGTACTTAACCATTGGACCTGTGTACAGACTGGACAAGTAAATAAGATGGTGATTTCAGAGGTCATCCCACCAAATCCCCCCCCCCCCCCAAAATAAAAAAAAAAAAAAAAAAAATATATATATATATATATATATATATATTACTGTATATACTGTATGCAGTTGTGACTGATCAAGCCAAAAAACTGTCTTTTGTTTAAGGATAGTGATTTTATGAAAACATTTATCATCACATAGTTGTCTATCCCTTTTTTAAATCTTAATGATAACAGAAATTACCTAGATGACCTTGATCAAAAGTTTACATACCCTGATATGTTTGTCCTTGGTACAGACACATAAGGTGACAAACACAGGTTAAAATGGCAATTAAAGGGTAATTTCTAACATCTGTGGCTTTTTAAATTTCTATTAGTTCCTGTGTATAAATAGTCAATGGGTTTGTTAGCTCTCACAAGGATGCACTGAGCAGCCTAGATACTGAGCAATGGGGAGCAAAAAAGAACTGTCAAAGGACCTATGTAACAAAGTAATGCAACTTAATAAAGATGGAAAAGGATATAAAAAGATATACAAAGCCTTAAATATGCCATATTTTTCAATTAAGCTTTGACAATAAAGCCTAGATGCTGGTTGCACCAGATTTTGCACTCTCCAGCTTTAGTAAATAACCCTCAGTGTCTCTGATCACCACCACACCAGTCACATCATCACCAAACTAGTGTAGCTAGAAATGATGTTCCTGATTGTTGCCCCACCTTACCAGTGCAGCCTGTCCCAGTCCTCCTGATCACCATTACACCAGTCCTAGTGTCATCAGACTAGTGTATGCCAGCAACAGTGTTCCTGATCACGTCCACACAAATGGCAGTGTCACCAGACCAGTGTAAGCCAGCAACAATGTTCCTGATTGCTAGCCATACCGGTACCAGTGTCACCAGAGTATATGCAAACTTTAACAATGTCCCTTATGATCAACACCAGATCAGTACCGTGTTATCAGAGCTAGTGCAGCCAGGAGCGTTTCTGATCACCACCACACCAGTGCAGTGTTGCTTCTGCCTGCTGCCAGTACTAACCCTGGCCTGGTCTATTGACCATGCTGATACTGCTGATTCTGCACATCAGCTTGTTTTTGTTTTAATGATGGAATTGAGCGGAGGAAGAGTAGAGGAGGGTGTGTATGAAGAACGTTGATAGAAACTGTGTAATGAAGAAGTCGATAAACATTAGCTTATTGTGGGTCGCTTACCTTTTTTTTTTCTTATAACATTTTGCAAATCTTGGATTTGGTGAGCCTCCTATCTACCCATTGAATTTTTGAAAGTGGGTTGGTGTTGCTGTTGTGAGAGTAGGTCATTAGAAGAATTTTATTCTAATAGTTTTGCTACATAATACACCATGGAGTTGTTTTTTGTATCACTGCTTTGCTCTGGGACTCCTAGAATGGGACAAGAGCTCTGGGAGCCAAGGGCTGACAGATAGTGCCATCAGCTCGAGATGGGGTCCTGTGTATGTCTGTATTAGTGTTGGTCCTGGAAGTACTAAGGCTAAGTCTGCACAGAAGATAAATGCTCCTACTGGTCTTGAAGAGAGTAGCCTACATCAGGGGATGGATCAGTAAATCCCTGACATGAGCGACCAGTGCTTCAGTTTCCATGATGATACAGGAATGCTGGGAATTGATAGCTATTGCAACAGCTTAATCTTCTCAGAGCAGTGTGGCATGCACCTGCGTAGCATTTTTTCTAGAGTTCAGGCTTCACCCTGTCACCTCAGGTCTTGATAGACAATCCTAATGAAGCCAAGTAACCTCCCTGTGTTAGGTAAATCCCCATGGAGATGCCATGATTCCAGTTGTCAAGGCTTTTTCTAAGGAGGTGTGTGTGTGTGTGTGGGGGGGGGGGGTGGTCAAGGGGTCTTCATAGTTGTGCTTAAAGTCTTAGTCTATTCATACCTATGCATTTGGTATGATGCAGGTGCAGGGCATTGTAGTGTTTTTTTAACCATTAGTTTTGTGACAAGGTTCTCTGGCTTCCTAGGCAAATATTACAAACCTGTTAGCAGTTTGCATTCATAACAGGACTGCTCCCAGCTCTCCTTAGCGACAGAGCTAGACTTTGTTGTCAAACTGATAGCCTAGCCTTGCAGATTACACAGGGAACATGGCTCCTTTGGTGTAATGTTTGGGGTTCTGATGTCAGTTTCACAGTAATATTTTCTCTGTGTAATATTAGTGCCCCCCAACACATACAGGGAACCACCTGTCAAACTGAGGTCCTCCAGTAAACAAGCAAAAACTGTAAAGTTTCCAGGCCCTGTTGAAACCCCCCCTTTCTCCCACAAAGCCTAAGGTGGATCCTCTCCTGTTTTGCCATAGCCCTTGATTCCATTCATTATTATTTGCTTTGCTGGAAACTAGACAAATGATGCAGTCAACAAAACAATTTTCAGCAAATCCCACCTTAAATAAACAGCTGTGAATTCAGCATTAGTCCAAGTCAGATAAATACAGTTTAAAGCCTTGTTCGTATGGGTGTACTTAGGCCTCGTTTACATGAGCATACCTACGCACACCTGTGTGAGGGCTGTGTTTTGTCTGCATGGGATGCATAGGTGTGCATTCATGTCAACTGGGATTCAGCAGTTGCACACATACAGCCACTGCTCCCAATTTGACAACCACATGGGTGTGGGTATGTGCAAGTGCAGGAACCCAAACTCACACTGTTTGCATTCAGGAACCTGTACCCACTCAGCTTTTAAATTAGAAGCAGCAACTCTGTCTGTGCAGCCTCTGCATCCCAATTGACATATATGGGACTGCCTCCACGTGGATGTACAGAACACCTGTGTGTCCCATGCAAGAAAAAATGGCCACACGTTAACAAGGTCTTAGAGCATAATAAATAATATGACCCTTGTAATTTTTCTAGATACATTTAAACAGTTCACAGGATAACTCTCTAGGCCTTCACATCATTAGCACTTTACACCGACCTGCTTAAAATAATACGTCCACACTACCTTTGATGTTTAACGCCAACAGTGGCATACCTTTCTGTCAATGCTAGATGTGCTTAGTGGTATTTCACAGCTTTCAGAACTTTACAGGGTTATAACACCAGAATATGCAAAATCAACAATTAAGTTAAAGAATATGCAAAGCCAACAATTAAAATTCAAGAAGAAATGTCAGAAAATACAGAGTAGGAACACAAGTACAAGGTGCAATATTTCATTGCCAAGCTGTAATCCAAGAGCAGGATCATCAAGCTATGAATCAGGACACGTAACATGAGTGAGTCATGAATCGCAATCACCAACAAGAATATGAAGCTCCCTCTGTAAGGACTATACAATTCTATTGCTTGCTGTTCAGCTGGGGTTTATATAAGGAGAAACAGTTATTCACGTGTTGTGTACATTTTCTTTTTCACCTCCACATTTGCAATTGCAATTGCAATTTGCAATTCCCCCTGCTGCTATAGGTGGGGAGCTAGGGTTGCCATCTCATCCCTTTAAACCCGAACACATTAATTACACAGTTTCTGAAGCTAATGCAGGCCATACATAGTTAAAATTCCGAACAATTTTTTGTCCAAAAATTGGAAATGTCATTCGCTCGGTAATCCGATGCTGCCATCAATGATTTCGAAAATCGGCCGACCAAGTCATAAAGTTCACCCCATATAACATACAAAACTTCTGTTCCTTCCAGGTCACTGCTCATGCGCATATTCTTTTCGGAAAAACAATCGTACGTTTTGACCATCATTGAGTCGAAAATCGGTTGTTTTTCACAAATGTTCCAACATGCCCAATCACCGAAAAGGGGAGAAACCACGAAAATCGTCCAGTGCCATTGACCCACTAACATAGCGAAAATCGGCCGATTATTCTTAGGTCCGATTTTCGACCCATGTATGGCCTGCCTAAGTTAATGCACTTTAAAGCATCAAGTGAGTTTAATTAGCACCTTAATCAGCCACAGAACCTGTGTAATTAATAATTTGATCAATTTTAAAGGGATGAGGTGGCAACCCTAAGCACCACCATTAAATGCAACGTATTTAAGTGAATGGGGCCACACCACAACTACAAACCAAATGCTACGTTCTCAGTTTCAGTGTGGTATTCCCATTCAAAAAGTCCATTCGGCTGTCAAAAAAAAAACAGGCATTCATAAGGTGGCTGTATCACCTCCTGAATGCCTATCTTCCATGCCTCTGCTGCTCTGTGAAAAGTTATCCAACACTGTGACTCATGTGAAAATGAGCAGTAACATGCTGGTTAAATTTGTAAAGCATATGTACCTAAAAGTCTAGTTCAAAAATGTAATAGTATGATCATTACTTATCTTTTTCAGCAGGAAGCAATGTTTTTTTTTTCTTGGAGATAAAAATGTATAATGATAGGATAGTTACTTTCAAATGTTTCGGCTGAATGAAAATCTGTCAGCGCTAGCTAGAGAGGCTTCAGGTGTATATGTTTTAGAATAAAGCAAGAGGTGGCCATTGAATCTGAAAGTGCGGCCTTTAGAGTGATGTTTCTATGCACATAAAATAATTCAGTGCATCGTCTTCATAGTGAAAAGAATTAAAAAAAAACCTATTGCCTGGATTTCTTCTTTCATGAAGAATAAACAAGTAGATTTTTTTCTTGATAGTTTTCATGTTTTAGAAATGTTTACAATTTTTACTGCATAAAACATTTTGTAATTGAAAAATGAAATTATACTTTTAGGATTTAATTAATTTGAATTTTCTTTCATATGGATTTAAAACAAGAAAGCTCTGTGCTAGGAAGCTAAAATTCCTGATAAAAGTACTTAAGATTAATTTAACACGCTCAGGATTTCCCAATTAAAACTTTCACATTAGCGTTGAATTTTAACCAGTTAATCTTCTAATGAGACATCCCAAGCAATGAGAAGTGGATTTCTGAATTGAATATGGCCCAAAGGCTTACAGCTGGAAATATTAAGTTAAAGGAACGTGAAATACTGGATGCATTCCAATCCTAAGGTTGCACTGCCACCTACTGACAGCACTTGTCTCCTTGTAAAAAAGTAACAGGTATCAAGAGTTAGTTTACCTATAACTGTTTAATAAACCAACTGGTTAACTGAATATGAAAGGTTATTTTTAATCGATTCCAGATTCAGTATATTTAATCATAATTTTACAGTACAATAAAATAAGAAAAAAGAAAAACAGAATATAAAACAAATACAAAAGCATTATCCCTTTCTCAAGAAATAAAGTAGGTAATTAAACAATGCATGGAATGCCATTACTGCTAACTCATTTTGAGTATTCCAGATAAGTGACTGGCAATCACCCACAAAAAGTACTGACTTCACTTTTTTAATGCTTATTCTAAACCAGCAGCTCAGCATTGAAGCAAGAAACAGCCGGGCAACCAACAAGGTTAGCAATGATAATCTCATTTTGTTTGGCAGGATACATTTCCATTAAAGAGTATGTTTAGGCATTAAACAAAAAAAACATAAATCACATGCGCTGCAATAAGATGCTGGTGCAGAAACACACATTTAAGCTGCCGCATGCCCCAATGTGTTCCCGCACACTTCAATGTAGAGCATATGTGTCAATAGCACATGTTTACTAATAAAAATAAAGAAATTAATATACAAGTGAATAAAGAGGAACGTCATACAGTCCTACTAACACCTATAGGGTAACAGTAATACAAATAAATAAAATATATGAATAAGAAATGTCAAAACAAGTGGATCTCAATTGTGAGATACAGCATAAAATAAATGAATTTATATATGTAAAATAAAATAATTTCATGTGAACATCTGCCAGTCCAACCAACACATATGCAGTATGACATATGTTATGCAGTATGACATGTGTTAAGCACATTAGATCGAATAACGTTTACATAGATAATTAGAGTCAAAGACCCAAATAAAGCATCAAGAGATGTACTAATCTGGTGACTCCTAGTGTTGGTTCTGGATCAAAAGTGACGTCACTACGCTTACATTCTACACATTGCATCATGTATCACATGACCTTATCAGGGATCCCTGATTAAGTCATGTGATATGTGACCCAACGCATAGGACGGAAGCATAATGACATCACTTTCAGTCCAAAACCAAAGCTAGAAGTTTCCATATTGGTACACCTCTTAATGTTTTATATGGGTCTTTTACTCTGATTATCTATGTGAGTGTTATTGTAATGCTTTTAACTTTATTCAGTAAATAATTACTTCACTATGGGAAGTCCGTTTCTCTATTTCAGAAATATTCACTCTCCAGCCACTTTATTAGGTATACCTGTTCAATTGCTTGGTAACACAAATTACTAATCAGCCAATCACATGTCAGCAACTCAATGCATCTAGGCATGTAGACGTGGTGAAGACAACTTGCTGAAGTTCAAACCGAGCATCAGAATGGGGAAGAAAGGGGATTTAAGTTACTTTGAGCGTGGCATGGTTGTTAGTGCCAGAAGGGCTGATCTGGGATTTTCATGCACAACAATCTCTAGGGTTTACAGAGAATGGTCCGAAAAATAGAAAATATCCAGTGTGTGGCAATTGTGGGGACAAAAATGCTTTGTTGATGTCAGAGGATAATTGGCAGACTAGTTGCTGCGACATTCAGATGGTAGGGTCAGAATATGGCGTAAACAACATGAAAGCATGGATCCATCCTGCCTTGTATCAATGGTTCAGGCTGATGGTGTAATAGTGTGGGGGATATTTTCTTGGCACTAGCAAGGTATACCTAATAAAGTGACCGGTGAGTGTATATATCGGTTGGAGAGATTTCTTAAAGGGGAAATAATCTCTTGCCTGTGGAGACCTTCAAAGTGCAAAGACCATCTACAGTATTTATATGGATACTATTGAGTGCATATTGACCTGTATTACATATGGTATGGTCAGAGGATAAGGTGATTGTGCATGCCTGATGGTGGTGGAACTCAGTGGTGTGTCACTTTGAAGATCCACTGATGCCTCTGATATGAGGATTATTTCTGTTTGGTGAAGTGGGACTGTTTGACACTATTGCACTTTGCACTATTGGAGTGGACTATTTTTTTGCCGCTTTGTCTATACATTTTGAATGTGTTGGCAGGGCAGCAGAGTGTCTGTTTTTTTCACATTTTCTTGTTCATTTTATTTCATTACGCTTTTGATGTTTAACCACTTGCCTACCGGGCACTTATACCCCCTTCTTTACCAGGCCAATTTTCAGCTTTCAGCACTGTCGCACTTTGATTGACAATTGCGCGGTCATGCAAGATTGTACCCATATGAAATTTTGATAATTTTATTCTCACAAATAGAGCTTTCTTTTGGTGGTATTTAATTGCCGCTGGGTGTTTTACTTTTTGCGCTATAAACAAAAAAATTGCAAAAAATTTGAAAAAAAAAAGTTTCTTTGTTTCTATTATAAAATTTTGCAAACAGGTAATTTTTCTCCTTCAATGATGTGCGTTGATGAGGCAGCACTGATGGGCACTGATAGGCAGCACTGATGGGCACTGATAGGCAGCACTGATGGGCAGCACTGAAGGGCATTGATAGGCGGCACTGATAGGCAGCCCTAATGAGGTGCCACGGATAGGTGGCACTGATAGGTGGCACTGATGATGGGTACTGATAGACTTCACTGATAGGTGGCACTGACTGGCATCACTGCTGGGCACTGACTGGCAGCACTGCTAGGTATTGATTGGCGGCACTGTTAGGCATTGACTGGTGCAACTCCTGGGCACTGACTGGCACAACTGCTGGGCACTGACTGGTGGCACTGACTGGGCACAGGTGGGTGGGCACAGGTGGGTGGCACTGCTGGGTGGCATTGGTGGGCACAGGTGTGTGGCACTGGTGGTTGCACTGCTGGGCACAGGTGGGTGCACTGCTGGGCACAGGTGGGCAGAACTGGTGGGTGGCACTGCTGGGCACCGATCATCAGGGCACTGATCATCAGTGCCCTGATGATCAGTGCCGATTCCTGCCCTAACAACTGCCGGTTCTCAGCAGTAATTTCCTCATGATCTGACAGCCGAGAACCGGCAATTGCATTTCTCTGTGATCAGCGTGTCATTGGACACGGCTGATCACGTGGTAAAAGGCCGCTGTGATTGTCCTTTTACCACATCACGTGATCAGCTGTGTCCGTAGGACACAGCGATCACGGAGATCGCCGGGTGTGCGCCCCCGGGGTCGCGCAGGAGAGCGCATTCTGGGAGGATGTCATATGACGCCCTCCCAGAACTGGTCGGCCGCAGTGTAGCTGTCATTCAGCTATCTGCGGTCGGCATGTAGTTAATATGTATTGCTTAACATGTCATACTGCATATGTGTTGGGTGGGCTGGCAGGTGTTTACATGAAGTTATTTTATTTCACATACAGTATATGAATTGATTTATTTTATGCTTTGACTCATGGCTGAGATCCACTTATTTAGACAATTCGTATTTATATATTTATATTTATTTATATGACTTTTACCCTATAGATGTTAGCAGGGCTGCATGGTGTTTATCTTTATTCACTTTTGGTACATATTCAAATTTACTTCTTGCACCTATAAAGGATGTTTAGGATCATTGTTTTCTTTTATCTTGTTCCTATAGCTGAAAACAAATTTTATTACTCCCTGGGACATCATCACTGGGCTTGTAAAGATCTTGCAGAGTAGCTGCTGGAAACTTAGTTCTTACTGTTCCTATTGACTGAGGCATGTCTCCAGAACTACATCACCCAAGAGCCCTTTTTTGTGAAGGAAGATTTGTAGGAGTCAAGACAGCATTATTGTTTTCCTGGGAAAGAAATCAATTTATGCATATGGAGTGGGACAGAGAGTGGTGCATTATTTTTGGATTTCTGTAGTCCAACAGGCAGAGCTGACAATAATGTGTGGCGTTTCAGGGGAGCAAAGGCACTGTGTTGCCAGAGCAAACAGGAAATTAGAAGTCAGCTGGATTCTTGACAGGTCAACAAGTGTATTTTTTTTTTTACACTTGCAGCATTTTTAAAGGGATAAAACATGAGGAAATATGCATGTACTAAACTGAAGATATATATTGACAAACAATTTAGCCTCTTGCCAACCACATAATGTATATGCACGGTGGAAAGAAGGATCGGCCTTCAAGTTGAGCTTCACCTAAAAAGGGAACTTCTACTTTTTCTCCTCCTGCTCCCCTCTCCTTTACCACTTTTGGAAACTTCTTTTATTCTGGGAATGGGTACCTATTTTTGACAGGTACCCACTCCCACTTCCGCTCAGATCACCTAGGCGATCTGAGCAAAAGTTTGCTCCCCTTCCTTCCCTGCCTGCAACCTCCTGGGACATGTGACTGGTTCCATGAGACTGTGTGTCCATTCACAAAGCACAACAAAATGTGTGCATACATATTTGGAAGCTACAAGAATTCCCAACTTGCTTCCCACAAGCAAGATGCTAACACCTGAGACCAGAAGAACTGGCACAGGTAAAAACAGTATTGTATCCCTGGGTTGGTAAATGTGTGTTTATTAAAGTCAGCAACTACAATATTTGCAGTTTCTGACTTTTAATTATGTTTAGAAACCACTATAGCTCCTTTTTAATGCCCACACACTGCACATATGAGTCCATGGTAGCCAAGGTCTCTGTGCTAGAGTGTGCTCACTGTGTACTTTCAGCAAAGAGACTGAGCTGTCGTAACAGCTCCGAGTCTCTGTGATTGGGAACTGGGGAAGTGAGCTCCCAATCATGTGACCACTGTGGCAGCCAGTCATAATGATAATATGTTTGGGAAGGGGCTAAAGAGCATGCATAGTTTTTATCAATGTACATGGAAAAGAGATCAGCTTAATGTAAAAAATCTTATCAATGTGTGATAATGCTTTAAAACATTGTGTCTATGTACAGTTGTGTTCAAAATAATAGCAGTCAGACATCACTAACCTGATCAATCACTGTTTTTGGTAGAAATGATATTTCTACATGGCAAATAATTTACTAGCAGGTGTAGTAGAGTAATAGAAATCCAACAGACCCAACAGTCATGGCATGCATGCTGCTGATTCTGTGTAATTGAATCACTAATTGAAAGGGGCATGTTCAAAATAATAGCAGTGTGGAGTTCTATTAGTGAGGTCATTCATTCTTTGAAAAACAGGTGGCAATTATTGCCCTTATTTAAGGAAGGAAGGCAGCAAATGTTGTACATGCTGGTTACAGTGCATTTCTCTCTGAAATTCTGAGGAAAATGGGTCGTTCCAGACATTGTTCAGAAGAACAGCGTACCTTGATTAAAAAGTTGATTGGAGAGGGGAAAACATATAAAGAAGTGCAGAAAATGATAGGCTGCTCAGCTAAAATGATCACAAATGTTTTAAAATGGCAACCAAAACCTGAAAGACGTGGAAGAAAGCGAAAAACTACCATTCGAATGGATAGAAGAATAGCCAAAATGGCAAGGACCCAGCCAACAATCAGCTCCAGGAAGATCAAAGAAGGTCTAAAGTTACCTGTGAGTACTGTTACAATTAGAAGATGCCTATGTGAAGCCAAGCTATCTGCAAGAAGCCCCCCGCAAAGTCCCACTGTTGAAAAAAAGACGTGCTGAAGAGGTTACAATTTGCCAAAGAGCACATTGACTGGCCTAAAGAGAAATGGCGCAACATTTTGTGGACTGATGAAAGTAAGATTGTTCTTTTTGGGTCTAGTGTTTGGAGACAGTTTGTCAGACGACCCCCAAACACTGAATTCAAGCCACAGTACACTGTGAAGACAGTGAAGCATGGTTGCACAAGCATCATGATATGGGGATGTTTCTCATACTACGGTGTTGGGCCTATTTATCGCATACCAGGGATCATGGATCCGTTTGAAAACATCAGAATACTTGAAGAGGTCATGCTGCCTTATGCTGAAGAAGAAATGCCCTTGAAATGGGTGTTCCAACAAGACAACGACCACAAACACACCAGTAAACGTGCAACATCTTGGTTCCAGACCAACAAGATTGACGTTATGGAGTGGCCAGCCCAATCCCCGGATCTTAATCCAATAGAAAACGTGTGGGGTGACATAAAAAATGCAGTTTCTGAGGCAAAACCAAGAAATAGAGCAGAACTGTGGAATGTAGTCCAATCATCCTGGGCTGGATTACCTGTTCACAGGTGCCAGAAGTTGGTTGACTCCATGCAACACAGATGTACAGCAGTTCTCAGAAACAGTGTTTATACAACTAAATATTAATTAAGTGATTCAAAGGAAAGCAAAATCTTCAAACATTTTTCAGTTTATATAGTGAATCTTTGAGTTTGTAAAGAAGAATACAAACACTGATATTTTTTTGAACAGTCTAATATTCACTTTTCTTCAATTTTTTTAGAGGAACAACAAAAATTTGATATATTTTCCTCATGTTTTGATTTGGAATATAATGTGTAGTGTTCCCAATGCATTTGTGTGTATGGAAATAAAAGCTATTAGAAGAATTTTGAGCTTTATTCACTTTTTTCAACACACTGCTATTATTTTGAACACAACTGTATATTATGTATTCATGTATGTATGTAGATGAGGTATCTATTTTGTTTATTTTATACACAGGTCCTGTTTTCTACTGAGGAGTTGCATAGTGGATATGGTTTACTATGCCATCTCCTAATGCAGGTCTATGAGCTGGCTAACACATTAAAATAATTTATATACTACGTGGCTCAGCTTAACAGCTGTTTACACAGAGGCATAATGATGTCAGTGGAATACAGATATCTCAGTACTGACTAATTATCTAATGTCTATTTTTAGTACAAAATGAAAATTATAAATAGCAAGTATAAAAATGTATAATCTGTGCCAAAAAAACCCTCTAAGTTAAACACAACAATAATAACTAAAAATATGGGCAAATTGAAAATATACTATACTTTATCTTTAAGGTCACCTTTTATGAAAATGTGGAGTCTAATGATGTGCTCTTACTATAGATTCTACTTATTCATTAGCACAGAGGCTTAGTGGCTAGCACCTCTGCCTATCAGCACTAGAGTTGTCAGTTCAAATCCTAACCACAAGACTACCTGCCCTGAATTTGCATGCTCTGTGTCTGTGTGGGTTTCCTCGTACACACCAAAGATATGCTGCTAGGTTAATTGGCTCCTGTATAAATTGACCCTAGCATGTGTATGTATGAATGTGAGTTATGGACCTCAGATTGTATGATCTTTGAGGGCACAGACTGATGTGAATGTATAATATATATATGAAAATTGTCAGCACTATGAACACAAACACATAATTGTAAATTCTTAGGTGTGATCGCTGCATTACTTTTCTTTTCTAGGCGTTCTTTCTTCTATTTCACCTGGTGATCTAGCCAGTAAGTCTGTTGCTTTTCAACAGAACAAGCTACCCTGCAGCTGTAGCAGTTGTAGGGCTGAGACAAACCATTTACCAGTGACAGGGGTGCTTACAATGATCAGCTTTTATTTATTTATTTATTTATTTATGTAAAACCTTTATACCGAATGGAAAAAAACAAATATTTGCTGTAACTGCTTATAAAGTGTTAGCTTGAGCTCAGCTTCAATTTTTCAGTGTTTTTAAATATCCTAGTTCATCTAACACTTCCTTCTCCCAGAATGACAATGCTACTGTCCAAAGGTATCCCCTGTGCTCATTCATCCAAAGTGAAGCCACTCTAATACAGACGGTGTGCTACCGGACAGATCATCAGCTGAAAACAGAGGGAGAAATGCCTAAAGATCGAATGCAGCCCCACATCTAATGATTGCTAAGCTGTAATATATTACATTTTTAATTTTGGGTTTCATACTGCTTTAACAGTCTGCCATCCTTTAAAATAAATCCTTTAGAAAAGCCAGGTGTATGCTGCTATTGCTGACCTCCTTTATATCTTTATTCCTTATATCACTTGGTGAAGAACTGGTCTAGAATTAGCATGTGCATGGAAGGTGTCAGAGAACGTAGTTTACACTTTTTTATGTTTGGAATAGAGTGGGCGAGTTAGAACATCTGTCAGACTTGTATTGTTATTTTCTTGTTGCGTCATTCATTCACATTCTGTCCCAGTGGCACAATAAGTGGATATATCAAATCACAGACATCAAGACAATCCTGGCAGAGGTTCCAACCCTTCTTTTTAGAGGGTATGTTCACAGTATATGTAGTTACCTGCTTTTTTTCACAAGTAAAATGCATATCACCACTGGGGCACATAGAAAACAATTGTTTTCCATGTACCCCATTCACACTCCAACTCTGGTCTGGCAATGTTATATGGTATGAACAAATGCAGACATGCCTCATTTTTTGAGTGCACTGGATGGCACCATATTTCTCCACAGCACAACACATGTATTTATTTATTACAGCTAAGTATATAGCACTGCTAATTTATAGTGCTGTAGAAGCAGCACAGTGGCTAAATGGTTAGCACTTCTACCTGCCTGGAGTTTGCATGCTCTCCCTGCGCCTGTTTGGGCTTCCTCCAGGTACTCCAATTTTCTCTCACACTCCAAAGACATGCTGGTAGGTAAACTGGATCCTGTCTAAATTGGCCCTAGCATGTACATGTATGAATGTAAGTTAAGGACCTTAGATTGTACACCCTTTGAGGGTTAAGGACTGATGTGAATGTACAATATATATGTAAAGCGCTGCATAAATTGACAGCACTATATAAGTACCTGAAATAAATATTTTGGCTGTTTGACGAAGAAGCAAAATTCAGTCCAAACATAAGTTTGGACTGAACCAGCAGCTCATCACAATTGTTAATCTTGTCATCTTTTGTCCAGGCTAGTTCCAAGCAAAAGTTGGAGGCCATATACAAATTTCTACATGATAGTTTCTTAGGCCACCTTTTAAACTGCTGATTATGGGGTATAAAAAGACGCAACCCCCAACCTATCAGCAACAAGTGAATGCTGACATTTGTTTTTTAAAATCTCTGTCTAAAAGTGTGAAATAGTTTTTTAAATGCAGTATTCTGCAGTCTTTCCAATTCTGTTTCAAGTCAGGAACAATAAACTCACCTTTTGAAAATAAGCCAATAAACAATTGAGAACTTGTGATATGAAATGTAGTGAATTTTGAATTATTTGGCCATATCTGGCCTTATTTTTTGTGTCAACCTGACTTACCAAAATAGATTAAAAAACACCAGCTAAAAAAGCATAACTGTGCTTTTAAATGAAAACCTCAGTTTTAGGTGGGATTTGTTGACTTAACCACTTCCCGTCTGGCCCATGTACATAAACGGCTGGACGGGAGCTCTGCCAAAGCGGGTTGATGTTTCTAAACGTCACCCGCATTCATTTGCCTGTGCGCTCTCCCGATTCATGCGATCACTGATTGGCCAGTCAGTGATCACATGAATAGTAGTAAACAAGATGTCACTTCTGACATCATTGCTTATTACTTGTGAAATCTGTGAATGATCACAGAGGTCACATGGCACAAGGCTATTCACAACAGTCTTGTACCATGTGACAATCACAGCTCCCACAGTATTTCACAATGGCTGTAAGAATGCAGCCAGAGCGAAGGAGACATTATTGCTTTTACAGCCTTTATGGGTGTAAAAGCAATCAATGTAAAAAAAAGAAAAAAAAATTTCATCACCCCCCACAAGTAGTACAGTGTCACTATGGTGACACTGTACTGCTAGGGTGACAGTATGTTAAAAAACATAAATAATAATATAAAAAATAAAATAAAATTGTAAAAAAAAATGAAAAATTATAATTTTTGGATATAAACTAATTCGTTTTTTTTTTTTTTACTAAAAAGATGAATACATTTTGGCCAAGAAAAGCACTTTTTTTTTATTTTTTGGACTTTGTCATTTATATAGCAAAAAAAAAAAAAATTCCAGTGGTGAATAAATACCACCCAAAAAAAGTTTTATCTGTCTCAAAAAAATGCTAAAAAATTCACATAGGTACAGTGTTGCATGACTGCGCAATTGTCATTCAAAGTGTGATAGCACTGAAAGCTGAAAATTGGCCTGGACTGGAAGGGGGTGAAAGTGTCTGGACTTGAAGTGGTTAAACCACACACCAGTTCTTCTTTATGTCAGCAGTTCAGGAGCAATGACAAGAAGTCAACTTTTATAAAGATCTGATGTTAGTATCAACAGCTGACATGCTAGCAGCATTGATTCATTCTATTCACTAGAGTCTCAACAGCTTATTTCTACTTTATAGCAAATATAAAAAACCCAGGCTGTGGGCTGTACTGTTTCAATAAAAATGAATGAAATTGCATACAGTCATAGGGGTTGATTTAACCTCCTTAGCGGTATTCCCGAGTGTAGCCCAGGGTAAAATGTCTATACCAAGAGCGGTAACCCCGAGCTACACTCGGGCTTACCATGCGGCGTTGCTCTGGGAGTCCCTGCAGCACTTACCTTGTCCTTCGCTCCCGCGATGTGTCCCCTGCAGCATCCCCGGCCATCTCCTCTGGCCGATGCCAGCATCTGGCTTCTGTGTTCCGGTCCCTGTGACGTCGGGACGTACGGGCGCCGTAACCGGCGGGAAATTTGAAATTTTTAAAAAATGTCATTTTTGCTGTCATTGCTGTTTCAATGCATTTCACATATATTTTGTCCCTACTGCTTTGTCCTGTGCCCTGGCTGCATTTTGAATGTTCTTTCTGCCTGGAAACTGAGAAAAGTCCATGGCGTCCAAAAAGCGTCCCTTTACGTCAAAAGCGGTTTTAGAACAGCGATAGTAAATCAGAACCACTTGCAGAATTGAGTGATAATGATTCGTGGGGAAATTCGTCATCAGACACTGAAAACGATTTTGCGACTTTGCTCAGCGATGTGTGAATTTGCCTCTGTATTTCAAATTTCAGTGTTTTTGGTTTGATTATATTATTGAATTAAATTTATTATTATTATATTATTATTTTTTATGATTATTTATTAAATTATAATTTATGATTTCGTGTTTCAAATTTTATCCTACCCGGGATGTTTAATAGACTCTTGTTCGTACAGATTTCAGTGAGTTATTCCTAAAAATTACAGCCTACAATAAAAAACTACATATTTCCATGCAAAAAAATGGTACCGCTTTCAGCACAAAAAATCGGAAAGAATCATACCGCCAGGGAGGTTAATAAAGACATCTAGACTGTGCACTTTGCAAAGTGCAATTGCACTCTAGCTTGCACATGATTGGATGATGGTAGTCAGCAGAGCTTCTACTCATTTACCAAGCTCTGGAGCAACTGCACTTGCAGAGTGCAATTGCTCTTTGCAAAGTGCACAGTCTAATTGTATTTGGTAAATCAACCACTTCGAGTCATAAGAAACCACTGGAAGAAGTGAAAGGATGGTGTTATGTACTCTACAAGCCTTGCCTGAAACACATATTTTGGAGGCTTAAAAAACTTCTGAATAATATTAAAAGCAACACATTTTATTTCCAACTTTGATTATAAATAAAGGATTGTATTTTGCTGTTAAAAGTATTTTTTTTAGATCCAATATTAATAACCCTAGTTAGGACTCTCTTTACTGCATGACAAGGTTTCATAGTAAAGTCATAGGTGTTCATAGTAAAGTCATAGGTGTTCATAGTAAAGTCATAGGTGTTTATAGTAAAGTCATAGGTGTTCCTAGTAAAGTCATAGGTGTTGATTTACTAAAGGCAAATAGATTTTGCACTTTGCAAAGTGCAGCTGCACTCTGCAAGAGCAGTAGAGCCAGAGCTTAGTAAATGAGCAGAAGCTCTGCTGACTTCCATCATACAATCATGTGTACCCCCTCCCTCCTAGATTGTAAGCTCGTAAGAGTAGGGCCCTCTTACCCCTCGTACGCTGTCTGTCTTTGTTGTACTGTGCCATGTATTGTCCCCCCCTATTGTACAGCGCTGAGCAAACCCTTTGGCGCTATATAAACTCGTAGTAATAATAATAATAATAATAATGTGCAAGCAAAATGCATTTTTTTCCCTTGCACATGATCGGCTTTTATTTGCAAACTGAAGCTTTACCTCATTTATTAAGCTCTGGAGCAACTGCACTTGCAAAGTGCAACTGCACTTTGCAAAGTGCACAGTCTGTTTGCTTTTAGTAAATCAACCTCATAGTCTGTAAATACAAATTTTGTCACTGGCATTAAATTAAATAATGAGTATGTCGTATACATCGACAATGTAGTAGTAACCCAGAGGCATGTAAAATACAGAGCTCTTGTTTAATTCTTCAAACATTGTTCCTCTTAGACCAGCCCAAGTTCATGGTACAATGCATACAGTATCTTTAGAACACAACATTTGAGGAAATTGCAGTGAGCATTGAGAAGTGCCCACTTGACAGACTAAACCCAAGTTTAAAATGATTAGTTCCTGCAATATTATTCTATCCTGATATCCTGTGATCATTTATTAAACAAATTCATACCGAGAACATTCAAAACTCCCCAAGTATGTTTAATCCTGAATAGATACTGTGTCTAATAGACAATTGATAAAGTAACATATTCTATTGCTGTTCACTGTAAGTGATTCATTTGAGGTATGCAATATTATCCGGTGTTTCTGCAGAGCACACTTTACATTAGCTGAATATAATATGTACTCTTAATAAAGAAAGTTTTGAAAGCATGCAATGGAACTGTGATCTATTATGCATGTCTTTATGCCGCACCTTTATCTTTGTATGTGACAGTTAACTCCATCTTCTGGACATTCCATAGTCCCCTTTGGATAACATAGCTCAAAACAGACACACACTACACACACACACACTACACATATATAAAATTAGATATACTCTATTAGCCGAGTTGGATTAATTGAAAAATATATGCATCCTTGCTTCTAACAGAACAAAGGAATGCCACATTGCCAATTTCTTAATCTGCGGTGCCAGTGAACCTAAACTGATTGTAAAGGATATATATTTTTTTATTTTTAATAACAAGCATGTCATACTTACCTGCACTGTGCAGTGGCTTTCTACAGAACAGCCCCAATCCTCCTCTTCTCACGTCCACTGTTGACGCTCCTGACCACTCCCCTCTGCTGAGTGCTTACTATAGCAAGTCACTTGTGTGTGCCCCACCCCTGCTCCCTTTCTGTGATGGACAGTAGTGTGAGCCAATGGCTCCCACTGCTTTGTCTAAGCCAATGAGGAGGGAGAGAGCTGAGAGAGCCTCTGCTCTTGTGCACAGCCCTGGATCAAAATTGTGTTCAGGTAGGTGTAGGAGGAGGGATGGGGGAGCTGCTTGCATAAGGTTTTTTTTACCTTAATGTAGAGAATTTAGAACCACTTTAGTGCACTTGCCGATGCAATACAATACACTGCATTAATTTTCTTAACTGCGTACTGTATTGCACTGGCATTGCACTGAGAATAAGCCACATTATTTATTTAAAAATCTGCTAAGCCGCATGATTCATTCTAATGTTCTGATTCTGCTTTAGCCACTTTCCCACCACCCTATATCAGATATACTGCTACAGGGTGGCAGGGGTGCGCAAAATTACATATATATACTGGATACCAGAGCCATACAAAGCAGTGTGCTTACAGTTGAAAGCACTAACACAGCCCACAGTAAAACAGCACACAGTTAACCCTTTGATTGCCCCACATGTTAACCACTTCCTGCCCAGTGCCATTAGTACAGTGTCAGTGCTTTTTATTAGCACTGATCACTGTATTGATGTCACTGGGGATGTCAGTGACACCAAGTCAGTTCCCCCGGTGTCAGAATGCCCGCCGCAGTTCCGCAGTCCCGCTATAAGTCACCGATTGCTGTCACTACTAGTAAAAATTTTTTTTAAATCCCAGTATATATACCGCCATTTGTAAACACTATACCTTTCATGTAAACCAATTAATTTACACGTATTGGGACTTTTTTTTAGCAAAGACATGTAGCAGAATACATTTTGGCTTAAATTTAATGGCGAAATTAGATTTTTTAATTTTTTTTACCGGACATGTTTAATAGCAAAAAGTCAAAAATATTGTTTTTTCTCAAAATTGTTGGTCTTTTTTTTTATAGTGCAAAAAATAAAAAATGCACAGGCAATCAAATACCACCTAGAAAACAGAATAAAATAAAATAGAAAGCTCTGTTCATGGGAAAAAAAGGACATACATTTCATTTGGGTGCAGTGTTGCATGACCGCGCAATTGTCAGTTAAAGTAAATGCACAGCATAGTAACGCAAAACATGGCCTGGTCTGGAGGGCGGTTAATCCTCTGGAGGGCAAGTGGTTGATTGTAAAGTAATGGCAGTTCAAAAAATTTTGATTCAGAATTCAAGGTAACAACAAAATATACAGCACTTTCCACGGATGCATAGATACCCTTTTTTTTTATTGGCAAGTACACGTACCAACACTTTCGATCCAGTACTCGCCAATAAAGAGTACAGATACTTTGCGGAGTATGCAACTTGGATGCAAATTGGATGCAAATTGCACAGCAAAGAATAGCATGCAATTTAAATAGGAATGCGGCACGATTCCTGTCCAAATCACATGCAGTTTTCACACTGCTCCTATATGAACTCAGGCGTGTCGTAGTTCACACAGAGTTCTCACAGGAGCAGTGCGAGAAACCTCCCTTAAGGGTAATCTACTCAGATAGGCAGAAAAATAAAAATAGAGGCCAGGCGGAGTTCTACTAGCTAATGTACACGATAAACAGAACATGTATCCACACACAAACAGTCAACACTATTTATAAGCTGTCATTTGATTTATGTTGCAGTTCAGAAACATTTTAAAATGCTACATTTAACTTGTACTGAAAACTTTTTCTTTCTGTGTAATGTCCTATATATGTGCTTAAAATGCTGCGTGGAGCTCTCTTACTTGTTCATCCTCTCTCTGATTTCAGTTCAGCTTCTTAATCTCTTTGAAGATTAGAAAGAGATCTTTTCAGAATGGTAAGAAGGTAATCAGAGGAGAAACACTTCAAGATTTCAAAATATCTAGCCTGCTTAATAACAGAGAGATGGACGAACACAAATCATCAAAAATGGAAGAAAAATGATACAGGCTATTTAACACATTTGCCCAGTAAAAGGGCATTTACTGAAAGAATGTATAATATCTTTTATCAATATGTTATTAATGTATTCATCAAAAGCCTAGTTGGAAATATCACAAAATAACTGCTCTTAGCATTATTGCAAGTAATTTGAGGCACAAATACTGGCTTTAAGAGGGGCACTGACATTTTTATGCTTACATTATTGTATTTTGTACATTCCTATATTGGTTGAATAGTACAAAAACAGCTTAAAATGTAATGCTATCATTTTCTGGTTAATGTTGGTACCTTTTCATGTATTTTATATTCCATCCCTAAATATATCAAGGTATGTTATTCTTTAAGGACGAAAAAAGGACAATTTTTCCACCCATGAAATATCTAATTATTACCTTGCAAGGCAGCAATAATGCTTATTATGTTTTTCAGTTTAAACTGAACTATACCGTGCAGAGTTCAAGAATGGCAATGCAGACAACCACTTGGCAATGCTTGCATTGAGAATGCATTAAGTGCCTCCAAATCAATTTAGTGTGAAAAATGAAACATGTTTAAGCTCTATTACATTTTAATCATGTTTTCAACTTATATGATTTGTTTCTTGGTTTAGAACCCATAATACTTTTATGCTTCCTGTGTCTTCTTCCTGATTGATGACATGGCTCCTATGCTAGCCATTAATATTGTGCTGTTATGTAGGCTATGTGTAAACATCCAGATTTATACAGATGTCCCTTACAGACTAAAGTAATGCCTACAAAAACAGGAGACCTGGCTGAAAGTCTCTGAGTCCTGTGTCTAAGATCTATCCAAACTATTAGCAGAGATGATCATAGTGAGAAAAGTGTTGTTGAATAAATGCAGGTATATATGAGTTTATTTATGTGTGAGTTGAAGATAATACTTTTATCTCACAGCAGAGAATGGGTCTGCTGAAAATTGTGAGACCAATTTGTGAAAGACCTGAAGAAAGTAAATTCTATGTGTAGTGGAGCACCACAGAAAACTTCAAATTTTGAAATCCACCACTGAAACATAGAAATATAGTAAGTCCCCAAGACCTGTGTTGCATGTATGTCAATGTTAAATACATAGCTTGAAATAATGTGTTTGTGTTGACAGCACTTCAGGAAATGTTTCAGACTGTACCAGTGAGTCAAGCAAGACTGTGCCAGTTGTCGATGATGAGAAGGGTGAATTTTGAAGATGTTGTTATACATTTCTCTGAATCATAATCTTCTGTCACTTTACCAAAAACTAAGGTCGCCAGAAAATTGTAGAACAGAGTGCATCCCCAAAATAAAAAATGAAACAACCTTTACAAGGACAGTAGTGATTGATGAATGAACAGATAAAGGACTGCATTGCTAGCCAAAGTAATGAAAATGAAGAGGATGAGGCTTTAATGTTTTATTGATTCCTAACAAAAGATGTACATCTCTTGCCAGTTGACAAGCTCTCAGAAGTCAGATTATGTCAGTTGCTCAATTACTTCACTGCCCCCTGATTGTATACATCAACTACAACCTCACTAACTTCATCTGCACCTCCATAATCTTTAGGCTACTCACTCAGAAATGCATTGGCGGGTCCCTCTCAACCTCTTGTCCACAAAGGCATGTTTTTGAAGGACAGTCAAGTGACCATGCAGAATGTATGGAGCCAGGAAATTTCACACAGACCTTTAGGCTTATAGTAGAATTTCAGCCAAGACATTGATTCTTGTATGGAAACCTACCCAATTTCATGTTTTGATGTCCCCCCCAACCAAAAAACAAATTGGCTGCAGTTCTACTTTAATCATTTTGAATTTTCACACTCCATAAAAATACACTTCTTGCAGCACACTCTCAAAAGACAGTAAAATTGCCTAATTGAACATGTAGAGATACATTTTAAACAGCAATGTGTCAAAATGTTTATCAACACATTATGTCTGATAAAGGGACCAACTTTTTTTTATTTGAACAAATGACCCCTGTTTTTTATATAGAGAAATTAATATTTCACATTCAACTTTTCACCAAACAGGTAGTCTTTCTGAAGAGAAGCAAATGCATTATTTTCTGTATTTTTCATTTGTCAGGATGGCTATAACCATAATTTACTATTTAGAAAGACTGGAAAATTGATTAAAGCAGTGCAAACTGCCATTCAATGTTTCCAAATGTAATCTAATGCACACCGGTAAAAATAATCCCTTGATAGAGTACAAACTTGGGCACAGTGATCGCCAGACCTGCAGAGGAAACATTTGTGGGCATTATTTCAAATGATGGCAAAATGAGCAAACAGTGTTAGACATCATTTAGAATACTGTGCTCAGTTCTGGAGACTTCTGTAATGGAAGCGTAGGCAGGACAGAACACACAAAGAAGACGGGGAACACACAAAGCTTTATTGAACTATAAAAGACACTCAATCAGGACAGTTCATGGCACTCCGCAACATGCGGCTTGTAGGTACACCCACGGTAAGCGGGCTCACGGGGACTCAATGGGACCTTGGCGATGGGGCCTGACCTCAGCACAAGCCCCACACAGCTTTCTAGGGACAACATTGGCTCACGGGGACTCAACTGGACTTTGGCTGTGGAGTTTGGTCTCAACACAGCTTCCACACAGCATACTATGGACGACATCAGGCTCACGGGGACTCAACGGGACCTTGGCTGTGGAGTCTGGCCTCAACACAGCTCCCACACAGCATACTAGGGACGACATCAGGCTCACGGGGACTCAACGGGACTTTGGCTGTGGAGTCTGGTCTCAACACAGCTCCCACACAGTGTACTAGGGACAACAGGCTCACAGAGACTCAGCAGGACCTTGACTAGGGGGGCTGACCTCAGCACAGCTCCCACCCAGCTTTCTAGGGACATCGGGCTCACGGGGACTCAGCAGGTAGCGATGGCTCAAGCACTCAGGGGCATCCCAGGTAGCTATACTCCGGGCACGCCATAGGGCGGTTCAAGTAAGGGTAGTCTGGGTGTGCAATAGGGGCAGTTCATGACACGGGTGGTAAGAGCGCACACTAGGGACAGTTCATGACAAGGGTGGTCTGGGCACACAATGGGGGCAGTCCATGGCCTCTAGGGACACTCACGATAGGTGTCTTGCAGATGCCCAGTAGCAGGCGGCTTCCAGAGGTGGTAGGCGACTTGCGGACGCTCAGCAGCAGGCGGCTTCCAGGGAGGTAGGCGACTTGCGGACGCTCAGCAGTGGCAGCTTCCAGGGACAAAGCAGTCAGCAGACAGGGCGGCTTCCCAGGGACCCAGCAATCAGCAGACAGGACGGCTTCTCAGGGGCACAGCAATCAGCAGACAGGGCGGCTTCCCAGGGGCTCAATGATCAGCAGACAGGGCAGCTTCCCAGGGGCGCAGCAATCAGCAGACAGGGCGGCTTGCAAGGGGCCCAATGATCAGCAGACAGGGCGGCTTCCCAGGGCCCCAGCAATCAGCAGACAGGACGGCTTCTCAGGGGCACAGCAATCAGCAGACAGGGCGGCTTCCCAGGGGCTCAATGATCAGCAGACAGGGCAGCTTCCCAGGGGCGCAGCAATCAGCAGACAGGGCAGCTTGCAAGGGGCCCAATGATCAGCAGACAGGGCAGCTTCTTAGGGGCCCAGCAATCAGCAGACAGGGCGGCTTCCAAGGGGCCCAACGATCAGCAGACAGGGCAGCTCCCCAGGGGTCCAGCAATCAGCAGACAGGGGTGGCTTCCAAGGGACCCAGCGATCCGCCGATAGGGGCACAGTGGGCTTCAGCAGGTAGGGACACAGCAGGCTTGCAGGGTCTCGGCAGGGTCTTGGCTGTGCGGGGTCTGTGCCTGGGATGTTTCTGACCTTTGGGGGAGTCTCATGCAGAGTGCTCAGCGGGGATGGCTGCGGAGGCCCGGTCCCCACCCAGAGCTCCCAATGGAACAGCTTCCAGGGGGACAGCACAGGAGGGAGAGAGAGAGACTGGTCTCGCGCCGGCCTTTTAAAAGCTGCGCGGGGCGCTCACGGGTTGCCCCAGCAATGGGTTGTCGGGGCAATGAGTCATGCCGCTCCTCACTCGGGCCGCGCTAAGGGAGCGTGGCCTTTGTCTCCGGTGGGCGCAGAGCGCAGGAAAGCCTCGCGCCCGCGCTGTGCCTGCCAGTGGGCTGTGCAGGAAAGGTGCTAACTGCACCACAGGGGGTGTTTCCTCCCTTCCTGCACAGCCCTTTGATGTAGGCTGGCAGGACCAGAGGAATCCACAAGGGGGGAGGGAGGGGTGAAGGGACAGGCAGAGAGACAGGCAAAGGGGGGTGGGGAAGGCACGGGCACTCCATGACAACCTCTATTTACAAAAAGATATTGATAAGATAGGTTGAGTCCTGAGACAGGCAACAAAAATGGTGAAAGGTATGAGGGATAAAAAAAATATCAGGAGAACCTGCAGGAAACTAATATGTGCAGTTTGGAGGGAGAGTTGAGACATGATTTAAACATCTAAATAAATTAATGGTGTGAAAAACAGCTTAAGAAGAGTGGCCTGCTGATGACCACGGGAGGTAAGCGGTGACTGTGGTCTGGACAGGACTAACACAGACTGCCACTCACCTCCGACTATGCGGCTATGCCTAAAGCAGGACGGACAGGAGGATCGGCAGAGACGGCTCCAGCGACAAGCAGGAAGTTCTGCAGAGGACACCTCCTTGGCTAGCCACTGAACACACAGCCGCACTGAAGGGGCAATGGTGGTGTCATGGAAATTTTGTATTTACAGGTTGAACTTTAAATGTGTCATATATTAGTGTTATTCATATGTCTCTCGTGTGGCTTAATTAAAGCTCTGAAGGCTGCAATTGGGCCAATACAATGTATGTATTACAGTACTCAGCTCGGTAATGGATGAGATGGCAGATCTGCACTTATAGACCGGCATGTATACCACCACAGCATTCGATGCGAATGCCGCCGGCGGTAGGCCGCGGGCCTGTATTCACATATCAGCAGCATAGTACCACATGGTCTTCGTACCGCAAGGCACCAAGCAGTGCAAACTCCGTGTGTAGGCTCATGTATATCTTACAAGCCATTACCGACCTGAAACTGTATCTGGATGGATGTGTTTTAATAAAGATTGTATTGGGCCCATTCAGATACAGACTGACACTGTTTAATCTAGGGGATGCTTGTACAGAGAATTTACATACCACTAGGAGCTAATAGGAGGGGGAAGGTTGCTTCCCTCAGAGAGCTCATGGAGGGAGGGGAGGACTGGTGATAGATAAGAGGAAAGGCTACACTCAATCGGAATGTACATCCTGTGTATAGGCACTCCCCATGCATTGTTCTGTGGGAGGGGATTGACCTGACTCATGTGGGGGGCGTGTGTGTGTTTGTAATAAAAATCGGAGGCTGGGGTTGGATCTGTCTCTATGTGAATTCCAACAGCAACCTGAGAGTGTCGTGTGATCATTCCTGGGTACCTGGAGCTCCATTTCCTCACATCTTGAGATAGCTAAACCAGTTGGAGGCGCAGGAATCATGGCGTTTAGCTGCAGTCGCGGTAAGCGAGATTCGCACAGCTTTATGGGGGATTGCTGCGCATCCAACTGCGAGTACTCACGGTAAGGAGAAATTCGTTTAAAAGCGAATTTCCAAGACAGTGGCCTCTTTCCTTCACTGGCTGGCACACTGTGACAGCCAAAGCTCATACAAGAAATAGACATCCTCATCCAGCAAAGACACTGTTTGTTGGATGGGCTGTCTCTTTGTTGGAAGGGCTGTCTCTTTGTTGGAAGGGCTGTCTCTTTTCTGGAAAGGCTGTCTCTTTGCTGGACAAGAGGTCACTTTGCTTGACAGGATGTCTCTTTGCTGGTGGGCTGTCTCTTTGTTGGACAAAATGTTTCTTTGCTGGTTGGGATGTCTCTTTGCTGGATGGGATGTCTCTTTGCTGTACGGGGATGTTTATTTTTTGGATGTCCAGTAAAGAGACATCCCAATCCAGCAAAGAGACAGCCCATCCAACAAAGAGACATCCCAATACAGCAACAGACAGCACAATCCATAAAACAGACATCCCCATACAGCAAAGAGACATCCCATCCAGCAAAGAGACATCCCAATCCAGCAAAGAGACATTCCATCCAGCAACGAAACATCCTAATTCAGCAAAGAGAGATCCCCATCTAGCAAAGAGACAGCACAGTCCAGCAAAGAGACATTCCATCCAACAAAGAGACATCCTGTCTATTTGTGGATTGGGGTGTCTCTTTGCTGGATGGGAGATGTCTCTTTCCTGGATGTCTCTAATTTATGCCATCACTTTTCTGTTTCTGTGTTTCTAACAGTTCTTAACTAAAGTCTAAAACCATCACCTGTAAAATCACTTGAATTTTCATTAATTCTCCCTATTGTAGATATTCTTGGTGGACATGTTAATTCTTTTCTCTTCTGGCATATGTATGTATACAAGCTATGCAATTTGTTTGATGTAACAAACAAAATAGAACATTTTCATTTGCCTTCAAATAATGATTGCATTGCATATTGTTGTATACATACATAAACACAACAATTTGTTAATGATGTTTTCTAAATTTTTTTGGATGTTAAATAATAAAACTGACATGATAACAACAAAGAAAAGTAAAAAGTTTATCAACCACATAGAAAGAGAAAAAATAAAGAGCAAACAAAGAACATAACAATGTCCTTTTTTCAATGTATATCTGTGAACCATTTAAATTTTGATTTTATTATATTACAGGGTGAGTCTCCAGGTGGTGAGACAAAACAGCCTTTGAATTTGTCCCTATTTCTGATGCAAAGTTTCTGACTCCTGGCCAATTAGGCAAGTCATGGGCCAATATCCTCAAAGATGTACCCACCACTCTGTCTCACAATGTTGTGAAGCACGCATGCAACCTTTATGACACTATCCACATAGGAGGTATCCACTGCACAGTAGTAGTGCAGACTTGAGGATGTGCCATTTATTCACCAAAATACAGAAAGTACACTCCACAACTAGAGATGAGCGAATCGAACTTGGCGAAGTGGAATTAGTTTCGAATATTAGGAAAAATTCGATTCGCACCGAATCCGAATTTTAGCAAACTTCGGATGCACGAATCGAATTTTCCCCGATCAGCCGGCAAAAAGTGTCACTGCAGAGAGCTCCGCTATTTCTGACAGTTCTCCGACAGTTCCTTCACATTTACAGCGGTTGAAACATTGTATCTATTTGTTTCCATTTAGGATACAGATGTTTTTATTCGGAAACAAATAGATACAATGTTTCAACCGCTGTAAATGTGAAGGAACTGTCAGAGAACTTTCAGAAATAGCGGAGCTCTCTGCAGATACACTTTTTGCTGTACTGGAATTCTTCTTCTTTTCATTCTTCTTCTTCTTTTCATTCTTCTTCTTCTTCTTCTTGTCATTCTTCTTCTTCTTCTTCTTTTCATTCTTCTTCTTCTTCTTTTCATTCTTCTTTTCATTCTTCTTTTCATTCTTCTTCTTCTTCTTCTTTTTCTTCTTTTCATTCTTCTTTTTCTTCTTTTCATTCTTCTTTTCATTCTTCTTCTTCTTCTTTTCATTCTTCTTCTTCTTTTCATTCTTCTTCTTCTTTTCATTCTTCTTCTTCTTCTTTTCATTCTTCTTTTAATTCTTCTTTTCATTCTTCTTTTCATTCTTCTTTTCATTCTTCTTCTCATTCTTCTTTTCATTCTTCTTCTTCTGCTTTTCATTCTTCTTCTTCTTCTTCTTCTTCTTCTTCTTCTTCTTCTTCTTTTCATTCTTCTTTTCATTCTTCTTTTCATTCTTCTTCTTCTTCTTCTTTTTCTTCTTTTCATTCTTCTTTTTCTTCTTTTCATTCTTCTTTTCATTCATCTTCTTCTTCTTTTCATTCTTCTTCTTCTTTTCATTCTTCTTTTCATTCTTCTTCTTCTTTTCATTCTTCTTCTTCTTCTTTTCATTCTTCTTTTCATTCTTCTTTTCATTCTTCTTCTCATTCTTCTTTTCATTCTTCTTCTTCTTCTTCTTTTCATTCTTCTTTTCATTCTTCTTTTCATTCTTCTTCTCATTCTTCTTCTCATTCTTCTTCTTCTTCTTTTCATTCTTCTTCTTTTCATTCTTCTTTTCATTCTTCTTCTTCTTCTTTTCATTCTTCTTCTTCTTTTCATTCTTCTTTTCATTCTTCTTCTTCTTCTTTTCATTCTTCTTTTCATTCTTCTTCTTCTTCTTTTCATTCTTCTTTTCATTCTTCTTCTTCTTCTTTTCATTCTTCTTCTTCTTCTTCTTTTCATTCTTCTTTTCATTCTTCTCATTCTTCTTTTCATTCTTCTTCTCATTCTTCTTTTCATTCTTCTTCTTCTTCTTTTCATTCTTCTTTTCATTCTTCTTCTTCTTCTTTTCATTCTTCTTCTTCTTCTTTTCATTCTTCTTTTCATTCTTCTTCTTCTTTTCATTCTTCTTCTTCTTCTTTTCATTCTTCTTTTCATTCTTCTCATTCTTCTTTTCATTCTTCTTTTCATTCTTCTCATTCTTCTTTTCATTCTTCTTTTCATTCTTCTTCTCATTCTTCTTTTCATTCTTCTTCTTCTTCTTTTCATTCTTCTTCTTCTTCTTTTCATTCTTCTTTTCATTCTTCTTCTTCTTCTTTTCATTCTTCTTTTCATTCTTCTTCTTCTTCTTTTCATTCTTCTTCTTCTTCTTTTCATTCTTCTTTTCATTCTTCTCATTCTTCTTTTCATTCTTCTTCTTCTTTTCATTCTTCTTCTTCTTCTTTTCATTCTTCTTCTTCTTTTCATTCTTCTTTTCATTCTTCTTTTCATTCTTCTTCTTCTTCTTTTCATTCTTCTTCTTTTCATTCTTCTTCTTCTTCTTTTCATTCTTCTTTTCATTCTTCTTCTTCTTCTTTTCATTCTTCTTCTTCTTCTTTTCATTCTTCTTTTCATTCTTCTCATTCTTCTTTTCATTCTTCTTTTCATTCTTCTTCTCATTCTTCTTCTTCTTTTCATTCTTCTTCTTCTTCTTCTTCTTTTCATTCTTCTTCTTTTCATTCTTTTCATTCTTCTTCTTCTTCTTTTCATTCTTCTTCTTCTTCTTTTCATTCTTCTTTTCATTCTTCTTTTCATTCTTCTTCTTCTTTTCATTCTTCTTCTTCTTCTTTTCATTCTTCTTTTCATTCTTCTTCTCATTCTTCTTCTTCTTCTTCTTCGTCGTGCCCCGTGACTGCCCAAATGAGTGAAGTGTGCGGTGATTCTAAGATCGACGGCACTCATCTGCATGTCATTCTGACTGACAGTATTATTTCTCTTCCCCAGCAGACTCCAAGGGCATTTAAATTAAAGGTACAGTGTTCTGCACTAATATAAAGGCTCTCTGAAGCCTAGAAACCCTTTTAATAAGTTAAATTCGCAGCGAATAAATTCGCATCGAATCGAATTTCTCCCACAAATTCGGCGAATCAGCCGAATCGAATTTTTGAATAATTCGCTCATCTCTATCCACAACCAGTAATTGAAAGTCCTCTTGAAACATCAAGTCATCTTTTGGGGCAAAATAAATATTAGTGGTGCAGCTCTTCTCCCTTAAAGCCCCACACCATGTATATTTATTTTAGTATTTTTATTTTATTTAATTTTTTTTTAGATGTGGGAACTGCTTCTTTAAAAGCTAGTAGTAAAAATAACGTTGTAGCATTGCAGGGATATCATTGTTTATATATTTTCGGGTAAGGTGTCATAATGTTGGTAAACAGCAAAAAGGCCTTATCTGCAACCAAGATGAAGGATATGAGTTCATCACCATCTGTTTTAGGTTGAGGTCTGGGGACAATGATAGTCCCTCCTGCAGTTCTTTTGCCCACTGTTGAGGTCTTGAAAACTATGGAATCAGCCACTCCACCATAAGTTCCAACATTTACAGAGATTAAGTAATGTAAACCTTTACATTGGCTGCTCCTTTGTTTCAGCCATATAGGATAATGTGAACATAACCATGCATGACCCCCCTAAAAAAAACTACACATGTATCTCCTTCACAAATTACACTTTTTATTCACCTTGCTTTTTGTGAAATATATCATAGTGTTAAAAAACATAAATCACACATGCAAGCAACAAAACCAAACCAAAACCAAATACATCCTGTTGATATAAGGCATGATATATCACATTATTGTATGTCACAGTTTATGTGTCATGTCATGTGTTATGTGTGTGTGGCATTGTAATGTTTGCAAATTTAAGTGAGCACATTGGTTGTTTCCTAACGATATAGGCATCATCAGTCAAATTATGTGTATTGTACACAGGGGCGGACTGACAACTCATGGGGCCCCTGGGCAATAGGGGATCATGGGGCCCCTGTGTCCTTGCCCAAACTCAAAAAAGCCAATGAAAAAGGTACCAGGGGCGTCTCATGGGGCCCCCTACTGACCCCAGGCTCTCGGGCATTGCCCTAGTTTCCAAATGGTCAGTCCGCCCCTGATTGTACGGTAATGACAAGGGGGAAACCACTGGAATGCCAGAAAAAAATCACTTAAGAACCACAATGGAAGTAACAATTATAGAGCAAAATAAGTTCCTACTTTAGTTTGCTAATTAGGTAATTATTGGGTGAGCAAATGGGCACATTTAATTCATTGTGTAAATATTTTATCAGTACTATCATTATATACTTATATATTATCTTGTAAAAATCTTCACATTCATTGAATTGGATGAAATCCCATATTCCTGAAAAAAGCAGTCTGAGGCGTGTAATGTATAACACAAAGTATATACAGTAGTGATGCAGTTTATTGTACATGGTGCATCGATACAGTGGAGAAATGCACAGGTGAAGTAATGGCCAGTAGGGGAGTGTGTGGCTGCAGTGCTGGGCGCAGAATAAAATTAATGACATTGTGAAAAGTATCAGATTGAAACATCCATCTTCTATAAGGCCAATAATAATACATTTCAATATTCTCAGTGTGTTTTAGCTGTAGATATATGTAGAGCATCAGTGACAATGTCTGTGCATCTGCAGTATGGAAATACAGTATGTATGTAACTCCATAACTTAAATTAATTTATCCAAGAAAGGCCACTATTGTCATTTGCCCTCAACAAGTGCTGAGGGAATTTCAGCAAATCTCTGGTGATTCATGAAACATTCATTTTGCTTATTGGTGAATTAATAAATATGCCCTTTTAAATACCTTACTAGTTCAGTTGGGGAGCCAGTATTTCAACCTAAAGAGTAGCTTTATAAAGTTAAGTGTTTTATTTTTCCCTGCTCCAATGCCTTATACTCCTTTTATAGGTTCTAACTTAATACATCCTTGAAAGAAGACTTCTGCTCACTGAGCAGGTGGTTAATGAGCTTGATGTGGAGGATGGAGATCGCGCACCCGGCGATCTCCATAATTGCTGTCCTACAGACACAGCTGATCACATGATGTGGTAAAAGGCCAATCACAGCAGATTTTTTTCATCCTTCTGGCTGCTAAGATATCTATAGCCTGAGCATGGAAACCCCGGAGATAAACTATGGAACCACTGAAAACATAATATTTTGGATCATGCTTCATGCAAAACTGGACAGAATTCTACCGGACAAACAAGCTAAATTTGAAAGAGTCTGGAACCCCTGGATTAGATATTTACAGTTACCACTCTAAGCTAGGGTACTATTGAGTGGTGCATTCTTCTCTTTTTCTTTTCTGCTGTTTATTTTCCACTTGGTTTTCTTCTCTCTTCCCTTCTTATATTTTCTTGTGTTCTTATATCTTTCTATATTATGTGCAGGAATGGTTGATTGCATTTTTCTATGCTGCTATAGCCACTTAGGGTAGTTACTGGGCTTTTATCTATGGAAGGTAGACTCACAAGCTGTACATTAATGCTACTATCTTGTTTTTAGTTTGCTTCTTTGCTTTTTTTTGCTCTCCTCTACACTCTCTCTGCTCCCCCTCTCCCCCTATCTGTCCTTTTTTAAATACATCTTTATTCTGTGGCATCTATAGCACAACTCTTGAGTCAGAGTTTTCCGTAATGCTGCTCCGAGCACTTGGTTCATGTCTGTCCATTATTCAACACCTGCACGCAGGTCTAGCTTTTGGTTACAATTGTTGACTTACTTGAAATTGTTTCATTTTGTATCTTGACTACAATCTAATACAAAATAATATAAAAAAAACACTATTACCATTTAAAAGTTACAATGAATGTAAAACAATACATAAAAAGGTGAACAACAGGTTGAAAAAAGAGGAGGGAACCCCCCCAAAAAAATTCTTACAATGTATAAACAGTAAAAAAAAAGAATTTAGATTTAGTGACTGGGACAAAGAGATGGCACATTTAATTATTCCCTTCTCAACAGAGTCCTCAACAGAGATAATTTACATAGCCCCAAATTAACCACTATTGCTCAAAATTTTTATGGTCCAGAAATATTTAGACAGAATAAAGGTGAATAAAGGACCTGGACCAGATAGCATACACCCAAATGTCCTATAAGAGCTGAGCTCTGTTAATTGAAATACATTTTTCCTACATTTTAGAGATTTTTACTCTTTATATGCTTTGAACTGGAAGGGGAGCCTTGCACTGGACTGGGAGGACAGAAGAGTTCTGTACTGGAAAGAGAGAATAGTGGCACTCAGCACTGGACAGGAAAGAGAGCTCTGTTCTGCAAGGGGAGGAGAGCTCTCTACTGGAAGGAGAGGTGAGTTCAGTACTGAAAGGAGAAAGCAAAGGGTGGAAATATGGGGAGACTTCCTGGGGAGAGCTCTGTACTGGGGGAAATGATTTTAAACTGGCCTGTGAGATATGCGCTCCTGAATCTTGAACTGCTGCATGTAGCACACTCCTGAAGTCTGCACCCTGTATGGAGTGTACTCCTTAACTCTACACTCTGTATGTAGTACATTCCTGAACTCTGCACTCTGTTTGTACTGCACTCCTAAATCATGCAGTCTCAGTATAACACACTCCTGAAATCTGCACCCTATACGTAGTGCACTCCTGAATTCTGCCGTCTGTGTAGCTCACTTCTGAACCCTGCACTCTGTACATAGTGCACTTCTGAACCCTGCACTCTGTAAACAGCACACTCTGGGACCCTGCACTCCTTATGTAACACACTCCTGAACTCTGCACTCTGTGTGTAGTGAAATCCTCAACCCTGTACTCTTTAGTGCACTCCTGAGTCCTGCACTCTGTGCATATCATATTCTTCAACTTTGCACTCTGCAAGGCAATGGGAGGGAATTTGAGGAGGCTTCCTTGGGAGAGGTCTGTACTGAGGGAAGGGGTTGTAAACTGGACTGTGAGATATGAACTCCTGAATCCTGTACTCTGTATGCAGCATACAGTACATCTGAATCCTGCACACTGTACACAGCATACTCATGAATTCCTGTATGTAGCACACTTCCTGTATGTAGCACCCTTCATTTTGTAAACAGCACATTCCTCAAACCTTCGCTTTGTATGTAACACAGTCCTGAACCCTGCACTTTGTATGTAGTAAACTCCTAAACTCTGCACTCTGTACATAGGGCACCCCTGAACTCTGGCCTTTGGGCATAATGCACTGCTGAACCCTGCACTCTATATGTAGCACACTCCCAGACTGTGCATAGAACACTCGTGTGCTCTGCATTCTGTATGTAGCACACTCCTAAACCCTGCACCCTGTGCTTAGCATACTCCTGGTACTTAACAATGCCTCGTTAAGAGCCCTCAATGCAATTTGGTCACATCTACCAAGAAAACAAGAGAGATTCAGATTCTTAGACACTTCAAAGGAATATAAAGGAAAGATTAGAGAGTGTAGAATAGAAAAGGAAAAAAAAGAATTAAGAAAGAAGGAAAGAGAATATGGGTAAAAGAAGGTAGTGTAATAGGTAAGAAGAAAGTGTTTCCTAATAGTTTAACGTAATTGTAAACCTTCACCTTTAAAACAATACATGCAGTTTAAAATAGAATTGAAGGGGAAACATTTGTGAATATAAAAATTATATACACTTTTTCCCCTATTTTATACCATCTGTTCTCAGCTGCATAAGAGCTAGGGAAAGAGAATCCACAGCACACTGAACTTCTCATTAAATGGCTATGCGGGGGGGGGGGGGGGGAAGGGGTGTCAGCAGATCACTGGGGGAGAGCATGCTGAGTTCCCAGAACAGCTAGAGAACTGACCATGATGTGCTCTCCTGCCTAGTGTAGTCAGGTTTTAATAGGAAAGCAGAAGGACTAGAAGGAACACTATAGATTTCACACAAAGGAAGCAATACAAACAGAACAGATACTTTTTCATACAAGTAAATGGTACAGCAGGCACATTACAGGAATATGAAATGTTGGGTTTACATATTCTTTAACCACTTCCCGACCGGCCGTTGCATATAAACGGCCGGACGGTGGCAGTGCAGGGTTGGGTGGCCGTTTATAAACGGCCTCCCCGCACCCTGCTTGTGCGCGCTCCCTCGGAGCGCGCAGCACCGCGATCCGGTGCCCGCTGTGTCCTCCGGACACAGTGAAACACCGATCGTCGGACGGGACCTCTGTACGAGGTCCCGATCATGTGATCACTGATTGGCCAATCAGTGATCGCATGCAAAGTATTAAGCAAGATGTCACTTGACATCATTGCTTACTACGTGTGAAATCTGTGAATGATCACAGAGGTCACATGGTACAAGGCTATTCACAACAGCCTTGTACCATGTGACAAGCTGTGACCAATCACAGCTCACTCAGTACTTCCCAATGAGTGCAAGAATGCACACAGAGAGAAAGAGAAATGATTGCTTTTACATCCTATATGGGTGTAAAAGCAATGTGTAAAGAAAAAAAAAAAGAAAAAAAAAAAGAAAAAAAAAATCTTCATCACCCCCCACAAGTAGTACAGTGTCACCATGGTGACACTGTACTGCTAGGATGACAGTATGTAAAAAATAAAAAAATAAAAAATAATAATATAAAAAAATAAAATAAAAATGTAAAAAAAAATTTTAAAAAATTATAATTTTTGGTTATAAACTAATTTGTATTTACTAAAAAGATAAAGGAATAAATTTTGGCAAAGATTTATGATGAAATATTATTTATTTGCAAAATTTTATAAAAAAAACACTTTTTTCAAAAATTTTTGGACATTTGCATTTACGTAGCAAAAAAAATTAAAATCTCAGCAGTGAATAAATACCACCAAAATAAAGCTTTATCTGTCTAAAAAAAATGATAAAAAATTCATTTGGGTACAGTGTTGCATGACCGCGCAATTGTCATTCAAAGTGTGAAAGCACTGAAACCTGAAAATTGCCCTGGTCAGGAAGGGGGTAAAAGTGTTCGGTCTGGAAGTGGTTAAGCTTAGAAAGGTTGGAGATGTCAGGTAATATTTGAGGGACAATATTAAAAGTGTCCTAGGCCCAACTAAAACATGATTTTGTTAATATTTTCTTTAGTAGGATCTAGGCTAGAAATCTCCCAGATATCTGAACAGACATCAGATGAAAGTTTGGAGTAGAATTCTTTAGGCCATATATGAAAGCTTAAGAAGTTGAGTTTAAGAATGTGGTAGAAATCTAACTTTATTTAATGGAACTGCATCTCAAAGAATGTGTCATGAAAAAGTCAAGCTTGCAGTAAGTAAACCAATGCTGAAGCTTCAGAAGACCTGCCATCTTCAGCTTCAGGATATCTAACATACACTGGAGAGCCAGTAATGGATGCAGTTGGATGAGAGCGTGATGGGTTTGCCAGGGTGTTGAGCAGGTCAAGGCCACACAGCAGATTAGGCTGGCATCCAGTTTTTACATTACAAAAATAAGTTCTTAATTGGGAATAAACACATGTACAATAAAACAAAAGTGTTGTACATTACAGTGCGATCAATTGTGACATACAATTAGGTAAAGTTTTACAGCAAGATGAAGTTTACCAGACCAAAGGAGCTACAGTAAATATATGCTTGGGGAAAATATCAGGGCGCATATATTTGGCAGATATTGTGCAAAGTATTACAATACATGCTAATGACGCACAAGTATAGCATGACAAAAATCCACACCACAGTGGCAAAGTGATTAGCACTTCTAGCAGCTCTAGGGTCATCATCTGGAATTCCAACCACTACCATCTGGTATTTGCATGTTCTCCCTGTGACTGCGTGGGTTTCCCTCTGAGTACTCTGGTTTCCTCCCACAATCCAAAGACATGCTGGCAGGTTAAATGGATCCTGTCTAATTGGCCCTAGTATGTGTATGTATGAATGTACAGTAAGTTAGGAACTTTAGCTTGTAAGCTTCTTGAGGGCAGGCCTACATTTTATTCCCCTCAGCACAACACAGCATTTTTGCACATCTTTGATCTGTTGATCCACATTTATCATTCGGTTAAGCAGACCAATATTATCTGTCCAAAGCAGTGGTGGACTGACCATTTGAGCTCTCGGGCACCGCCCGAGGGCTCGGAGCCAGTAGGGGACCCCATGAGATGCCCCTGATACCTTTCATTGTCTTTTTCATAGGCTTTTTTGGGAGTGGGGGTGAGGAAACAGGGGCCCCATGATCCCCTATTGCCCGGGGGCCCCATGAGTTGTCAGTCCGCCCCTGCCCAAAAGGTTGGACAATGCTATAGTCATTGCTTCTTTATATATACAGTAACTCTCATTTTACAATTTAGATCTTCTGAACAGGTTTCTAGAACTATTTCGTAAATTACAGTACGTTGCCGCAGTCATCATTAGTGTAGTCCAAAAGTGATGCAGACTTGCATACTAGTTGAAGAAGCTGACACCTTAGGTCTCTGAAGGTATTTCTCTATGTTCTGTTTTATGAAGTTCAAAACATCCATTAGGACAGAGGGTATCTCAAAGCTAATCCCCATGGGAGAAAGTTGGTAGCTAACAACTTAAGGCATGTGTCACGATCCACCTGGCGGTGTCTCTATTGGTCCACAGCACGGGGTTCCTCAGGGCGCGGGGTCTAAGTCCCAATCTGCTTATTCACCAGGGCCCCTGATGGTGGGGATGGACTTGGAGCAGACTGAGACCAGGTCGCGACCCCTGAGTACGTCCGACAATGGTAGAGAGCACCGTCAGAGGAGTGCGTGTAAAGGAGTCTGATTTGAAGAGGCTGGCAGACCTGGTAACCGGGAACGATCCATGCGGGATGGATGGATCGTCTGGGTGACATGAAGCGTAGTGAGGCAGGCCAGGTCAGCAACGTGCGAGCAGCGAGGTACCGGAGGAGTAGGCAGAGAATGGTCGGGGTCACAAGCCGGGTTCAGTAACTAGCGGACAGTGCGGCAGAGGATCAGGCAGAAGGATGGTCAGGCAAGCCGAGGGTTAAGCAGGAGACAATCAGCAGGGTCAGGTATAAAGCAGAGGTCGGCAACGGAATAAGCACAGGATCAGGTATCAGGAACAGAGCACAAAAGACCAAACGGCAACTTGACATACCTCTAGTCCTGTTTAAATAGCCCGCCCTGCGCTGTCATTGGTGCCAGGCGTGCGTCCGCGATCGCGAGTGCGCATGCACGGCCGTCGCGATCGCCCAGGTCCTGCTACTCACTGGCTAGGGTGCATCGGTGTTCTGCGTATGCGCCGCCTGGCGCATCATGGCAGGGACACCGATCCCTGACAGCATGCTTTTACCTAGAAACGTATCTAGGCACCTAAGCCATCTTATTCCTCACCACCCACTTTTACAAATCATTGGCTAGTTAACCAGTTCCCACCCAGCCATCACTTGTCATTTGAACCTCATATTGTATTCTCCACAGAACACACCTCATGCATGCTCCCTAGGCCACGCCGCAGGTCTGTCACCCACTGCTGGTACCATGTAATCACTGTGATCAATCACAGCAGATCACATGACAATTGTACACAATGGATAGCGTGTATTCATGCCATCGATTGTGTACTATTGTGTTGATCTTTGTGATTGGTCACATTGATCACATAGTGAAGACAGGGCCAATCACAGTCCATCTATACCATGTGATTAGCTGTAGCCAATCACAGCTAATCACAATAACAAATCCTGAATGAATCAATTTCATTCAGTAAAAATGGTTGCTTATAACAATGAAATTCACTGGTTTACCACTTTCCATCTGCCCGCCTTCAATGTACTGTGAAGGGGTGGCAGCTCAAGGACCAGCGGCTTACCCATTCATCAATGGTGTTGTAGCAACACAGGGGAGTGGGGTGCACCCGAGCGGGCACGCAACCTTCCTTCACGTCTGCTGTGTCCACCGGACACAACGGAAAAGAAGATCTTGGTGAAAGGGGACCCGTGGTCATGTGGAGCCAATCACAGATCACTGTATTTTGAACTGTCATGAACTTAACCCATTCATTACAGTTCAAAGCAAACATTGCATTGCAGGAGCAATAACCTTTAGCAATGTGTAAGAAAAAGAAAATCCCTGATCACTCCCCCAGAGTAGTGTGAGATGGGGAAACAGCTCTCATTGTTTGAACACTGTTTTTGTGGAAGTAAATTAATGTTTTGACTGACATTCTGTGGTTTAGCCACAAGATGTCACTGTTTTTCTAACACAGGCTCAGACTGCATAGATATTTGTATATTCATTAAGAGGTGGGGTTTTGCACTCAGAGTTGAAGTTTTAGTGAACAGGAAGAGGAGACTGCAGCCATGTTTTGGACGATGCTGAATGAAGGGGCGGTGTGAGCTGAGAATTCGATGACATCCAGGTGTGAATTTGTCCCTCAGTAATCAAAGCTGAAGCTGAGTGAAGCTGATGAGGTTGCTGCCAGGAAAGCTGATTACATTGCTGCCAGGAATGCTGATGAGATTGCTGCCAGGAAGCTGATGAGATTGCTGCCAGGAATGCTGATGGATTGCTGCCAGGAAGGCTGTTGAGAGCAAAGGAACTAAGCAACATATACAGCAAGACCTCACGCTTGTTGGAGAGACATTTGTTCTGCTCAGAGTCACCAGAGCATGCAAAGCAGACCCGGGTCAGTAAGATTGTGCACGCACCTCATTTCAGTGTTGGCGCCTTGAGACTGAGTCCAGGCCTATAGTTAGTTAGTTATGGTCTCTGTTTGTGTCAGTCCACAAGTGTTGTTACTGATTAATGGAAGGACTCCACAACTTAAAGTGACATTTCACATTGGAGAGCTGATAAAATCCTACAAACTCAAGCCAGACTGGCGTTTTGCTCAGAAGGAATACTCAGGCACGTGCTACAGGACCAGTTATGGGAGGGAGAATACTGTAGATTTATGTAAGATTGTAAACTGTTGTGCTGCACCGCAGGCTAGCCCATACCATACACCCATACACTGATTCCTGCTCTTTTAGGGTAATAACAAGTAAGGTGTGGCAGCTTAGTTGTGCCCGCCAGTAGGTAAATTACTTCACTTCCTACCTTCATCCATCAGAAGGCGCCGTGCTGTGCAGCACAAGGGTCCCAGCTTTTGGGCTGGGTGTATGTAAATTTATTTCCAGCTTCCATGTTTCCAGCTTTTGTGGTTGTGTTTATTTGCCACATCTAAGTAAAATTCTGTTGTGGCAAAAGCTGGTGTTGCGGTTGCTTTCCTCATTCGTGACTTCACTCAATCCTGGGGAGCCCACCCCGGTACACGGCTTACAACTGTGCAATTTACTATGGTAACATTGTACTCCAATGTAGTAGTACAAACAATCCTAGTGGCAAATTAGCCACTGGATTGCTTTTACAAGCAGCGGGAAGGGAAGTAGCAGGAATCCTCTAATCATCTCTATGGTCTGAGAGAATGGAAGCTACGAACATTTAATCATTTCTGTTTTGCCAGATATAAACAGCATAATTTTAAATTGGGAAAGCATCTGATCACACCGATCTTGGTGTGATTAGATGCTTTAAGGGCAGAAGAGAGATCTATAGTCTAATAAATCTCAGAAAAGAATACCTATCGCTGCCTCTTGTTATCACAGGGGATATTTACATTCCCTGTGATAACAATAAAAGTGATAAAAAAAAATTAAAAAGGTACAGTGTAAAAATAAAAAAAGCAAAATAAATAATTAAAAAAAAAATTCACTCTCACCCAAATCCTTGTGCTCGCTCGCAAAGGCAAACACAAGCGGCTGTCCTGTGTCGGTATGTAAACAGAGATTGTACCATGCATGTGAGGCATCACCGCAAATGTCAGATAAAGAGAAGTAATTCTAGCACTAGACCTCCTGTGTAAATATAAAGTGGTGACCTGTAAAGACTTTTAAAGCGCTGTCTATGGATATTAAAAATTATATGGCTATAAAATTTTAGTTTGTAGCCGTTGCACAGATGTGCACAATTTTAAAGCATGTCATGTTTGGTATCCATTTACTTAGTGTAATATGATATTTTATATTTTATCAAACAATTGGGCAATATATTGTGTTTTTGTGCATTAAGATTCTAAAGAGTGTATTTTTTGCCCAAAAAATTGCGTTTTAAAAATCGCTGCACAAATACTGCGTGGGTTTAAAGTAATTTTGTAGCAAAAGACAGAAAATTTTTTTTATTTTCCTTTTTTCTTTGTCAACACCGTGTGACAAAAATGATATCTACAAAATACTCACCATGCCTCTTATCTAATCCCTTGGGTTTCCTACTTTCCAAAAAAGGGTTAATTTGGGGGGTGTTTGTACTATTCTAGCATTTTAGGTCCTCCAAATATGTGATAGGTAGTGAGGAAGTGACATGAGGAAATATGCCCTTTGAAAGCCTGGAGGTGGTCATTGGATTTTCGGGGCCTGTATGTAGCTAGGCTGCCAAAAGGTCTCTCAAATGTGGTATCCCCATACTCGGGAGAAGTAGCAGAATGTGTTTTGGGGTGTTATTCCACATATACCCATGGCATACATGAGCAATATATAATTTAAGTGACAACTTTGTGTAAAAAAAAATTGTAATGTTTCCAAAACTTTTTGGCAAAAAATAAAATCTTTCATGGACTCAACATGCTTCTCAGTAAATTCCTTGGGGAATTCCTTTCCAAAAAAGGGGTAATTTGAGGGACTTTTTGTACTGCCCTGGAATTTTAGCACCTCAAGAAACGTGATAGGCAGAACAGTAAAAACTGCGTAAATTCAAGTATATATACCATAGTTTGTAGACACTATAGCTTTCACAAACCAATTAATAAACACGTATTTGGATTTTTCTCTACCAAAGACATGTATCAGAATACATTTCGACCTACATTTATTACTAACTTTGAGTTTATTGGATTTTTTTTATGACCGAAAGTAGAAAAATGTAAATTTTTGGTCTTTTTTCATTTATATCACAAAAAAATAAAAAACCTAGTGGTGATCAAATACCACCAAAAGAAATCTTTATTTCTGCGAAAAAAGCACATACATTTTGTTTTGGTACAGCACTGCATGACCACACAATTACCAAATAGCGCAGTGGTGAATTGTAAAAAATGACCTAGTCATTAAGTGGGTAAATCTTCCAGAGGGCAAGTGGATAAGCAATCAGAGTGTGTAAAAAAAAAAACTGGCCCCTTCCCCTGAGCAGTACAGTGTTACTATGGTAACACTGTATTGCACTGGTCACAGTAAGTTAAAAAAAATAAAACAAAAAACTAATGAAAAATATTTTTAGAAATGAAAAAAAAAATATTATTATTATTATTTTTTTTTTACATACTGTCACCAGTCAGTGTTTCTGATCACTGTCACACCAATTACAGTGTATGATGATGCTTTACTGCACTGGTGACAATGGCCTCAAGAAATGAGAGAGGCCGACAGTACATCAGGATTGCTCAATTTTCATATATATATATATATATATATATATATATATATATATATATACACATACTGTATGTATATATATATACCATAGTTTGTGGACTCTATCACTGTCCTACAGACTGAATAATAAACATTGATTTGGGGTAATTTACAGAAAAGAAATGTAGCAGAATACATTTTGGCCTAAATTTATGAATTATTTATTTGAAAACATTTATAACAGAAACAAAGAAAAATATTTTTTTCAATCTTTTTTAATTTATTTAGCAAAAAATTAAAAACCAAGTGGTGATTAAATGTCACTAAAAGAAATCTCTATTTGTGTGCAAAAAATTATAAACATTTAACATGTGTACAGTGTTGTATGACCTTGCAATTGTTACTCAATATGTGACAGCACTGAAAGCTGAAATTGACCTCGGCAGGAAGGAGGTGAAAGTGCCTTGTATTGAAATGGTTAAAAATATAGCCATTATTTGGGCCCCTTTTAAACCTGTTAAGATGCACTTCGAGGTAAATTAGGTTTTTTAAAACTGTAGAGTGATAAAACATTTCTAAACACGTTTTGTAGCAATAAAAAAAAACATCAGTTAATTGTATTAAGCTAAAAAGGAACACAATTATAACCCTAAATTAGCACAGAACTAAACCAATGAACATTATGTTAGTATTTCTTGAAGACCTTTTTAAAGGGAAAGATGAATGCTATTGGTAATAATAACAGACATTGATCTACTGGGACAGAAATTAAACATGTATATGTTATTTCAATTACAAATACTTCATAAGATTGTCATGTTTGAAGTAGTTTCTTGCCAAAACACTCTTCATCTGTGCTACAGTTTAGTGACAGCAGCATGACAGAGCTGAATGAAACCAGAGACCAATTAAACACAAAGGCACACAATTCAAACCAATACTATATATTTAAAAAGAAAACCTTAAAAAGAGCAAAAAAAAAGCAAATGTTTAATATGCTTATCTTGTAAAGACTATAAACTCTTTCCCTGATTAAAATACCAAGTATGGAGAAAGAATTATTGAAAATTAAAAAAAAAAAGTTAAGGACAAAAAAACTTACATAAAGTGGGTACCTATCAATACCTTCTTCTATGTAACCTCCTCATGACTTGCCAATTTAGTTAACCACTTCAGCCCCTTAGGATGTACCCATACATCCTTGGGTTTAAGTGGTTATACTGCCACCTGCATGCATCATCTTGGTAGATCAAAAATTTCAGCTGGCGATGGGCTTTCATGCAGAAGTGATCTGAATGGCTATGCAGCCACTTGATTATTTCTACAGGGTGTGGAAGGGGCCTCCTCAGCTGCTTTTATTAGGCTCTCTTCTGCAATCGGGAAGCCCAGTACCGCCACCAATTGATCAATTCCTGTTCTGAGAGGGGAGTAAGGTACACCCATACCCGCCTCCCCTCTGTGATGTAAGAAACAGTTGTTACTGGCTTGCAAAGCATCAGATCAAACTGATCTTATTGGTGGTGAAACCCATCCGGGTGGGGCCTAGTAACGTCATCATGCTGACCAGGAAGTGTGGCAGAATTTGATGGATTATGTGATGTGGGAGTCTGAGCCTTAAGGGGATACTTTACCTCTGTATGCAAAAGCACTTTTAAGGTGGTGCAGTACTCTTTTTTTTTAGTATTTTTTACAGTATTACACTATTGGAGCATCTCTTTTTTGTAAAACAGCCCTGGAGGTTGTTTTGACACTGGAGAGCACTGGAGAACAGTGGTGCCCTGGAGTGAATCCCTTAAAGGGGAATGTGCATCTGATCTATTTTTAAGCAAATAGGTCCATTCATATTAAGATCTTGTGTTAAATGCACAAAGTACAGCACTTAGTGGAGACGCATTAAAGGGATTTTATTAGTGGATATTATTTTGTTCACCAGAAATGTGTGTTATTATTTATAATATATATATTTATAATATATATTGATTTTATTTATTTTGTTTATATTATAAGACACTGTCTTACTGTCTTGTAAGACACTGATTATATAGTAAGAAGGATTTCAGAGTTTATAAATAGTCATCGATTTATCTCAATGCATATTTTTACACACATCAGCACATGAGCTGTGCCATGCATTGTCGGTGATAAAGAGTGGATATTGTTTTGCATAACACTTATGTGTATAAGGCTTTTTTTTCTCACTACAGGGCTATGCTGGGACAGAGATACTAATAGTATTTTTCAGTGCATAAACCTTTTGGAACTTTATTTGCACATGTGCTTTTAAGAATCTTCAAGAGTTATTCTTTTAAATTCCGGTCCTTTGCAGTTGTCTATTGACTTTGACAAAGCACTATCATACAAAGTGTGTTGTCATGGCAACTACCATGTTTCATACAGGCTCATACAGGCTCTGCACACCATGTCTTTCTCCACTGAGGGTTTGTGGCAACTGTTCCAGCCTGACTGTGGGCCATCTGAGGTCATTTCCAGTGCGCACCTGGACATCACTTCTGGTGCACGGCTTACACCAACATCGGGGTAAGGTCCGGACGCCGGCTGCCTGCATATACCATCACAATACTTATACAATCTGCCTCCAGGAGGAGAATGTCTGTCAAGTACCTGATAGAAATTTGAATTTACGAGGTCAGCCTCACTTGTATCTCCAACCCAGGCCCCACTGAAGGTGGAAGGGACAGGAGAAACACAAGTGCCTGTGAATATTGATTGCAGAACTTGAGGCTGGAGGTGTAACCTCAATAAATCAAGCAGGGCATCCAGTCAGGAACAGAGGAGATGCTGGTACGGCCAGCTGAGGTTAAGGAAGCACTCCACTGGAACTGCAAGATCTGGGTATGTGGCTTGCTGGAACTTCTGATAAGCGTGAGGCCGGAACACACTGTGACAACCGGAGCTGCTATAATGGATAGCCAGGACAAGCACTCAGCAGGACTGCAGAACCAAACTGGAGCCGGAAGCGTAGTCAGAGTAATAGCCAGAGTCAGCAACCAGCAGGTGATAAGGTACTGGAACATTAGACAGGGACAAGGTCAGGAGGAAGCCAGGATCAGAAACCAATGAGCAGAAGCATAAACAGAATCCAAGAGCAGGTCAATGGCAAGCCGGGTCTGTAATGGATACACACAGGATACAGCAGGACACAGGGAATTAGCTGAAGACCAGTCAGCACTGATAGAGAGTAAGAGTCTCCTTTAAATACTTTAAATAGTCCATCTGGCACCAGAGACTGTGGGCATGCTCCCACGTGCATGCACCTCTGTGCACGCATTCTTGAGCGCATGCACGAGCTTATGCTCATTTTTTTAGCAATGTGCCCTTCCTCTTTTCTATGCGCAATATTGCACACATGTGCATTTCTATGTGCCAGTCGCCGTACAGGAATTCCCTTACAATGTAATTTTTCAGTACTCATAGTGGCGTTATTGTTTGAATTTAAACAGCTGTTGCAGCTGCTTGAATATGTTACGTTTCACCTGAAAGTGGGTGGAACGTATAACATGTTCCAAAAGGTAAACTTATCTTTTAAAGGTATCTCAACTCAAGTGCTTGCAGTAACTTTCAATCAAGTGTTTCAGAAGGACCAATGCTATCCTTGGAGTCAATGCACAGAACAGAAAACCCAAATTACCAAATGGTTCCTGCTATGGTCACACTAAATACCCATCCATTTACTTGTTATTTCTTTGAATAGAATATATAATTTTATATGAGTAATACTACAGGTTATATTTAAACTGACATTTTTAAAAATGTAGGCTAGTAATTTTGAAATCAAATCATTGTAATTAGAGTTCTGAACAGTTTTCAACTTGCTTAATTGAAGGTACAATAATATAAGGCTGAATTCCAAGCAAAAATAAAAATACTATTAATGCAATATTGTATTCATCTAAAATACCTAAAATGTATTTGTACATACTGTACATCTATCATAAGTGCTTACATTTATTTTGATATCAGCCTCCTGTCATCAATCAAACTTGAACTTGAATAGACTTACCTCAAAATTTGTTGAAAATTGTAATTAAACTAACAATCATCAGAAACCCATAGCAGGAAAATATACACAATGCAAATGAAAATGCTAGCCCATCTGGCTACTCATCAGCAGCACTGTTGCTATATTTACTGGTCCTTCCAACCACCAGCTCTTTCAGGCACACAGATTTGAACCACACATGACTCCTCTGGCCAAGTCCTCAGGCCATTGACTCAGATGCACACAGCTCCTCAGGCCAATAAGTGTCTCTTGCAGACCTTCATACTCCAGCTGCCATGTGCAGCCTCTCTGACTCCTGTAAGAGACCTCCTGTCTCTCTTGGGTGGAGATGTATTCCTAACCTCCATTATAAGGCCTGTGTGCACCTGGGCACACACCTCACTGTTCCTCCACAAAACCCAGACACTGGGTTGGAGATTCCATTCTGCCCAAGGCACAATGGAATCTTCAAACTAGGGAGCCCCATCCAGGACTACCAAAACATGGAGAAAGCTCTAAAAGCAGTTTTCTCCTTTCAGAACAGCTGCTCCGTATTCCTGCACTCAGCAAAAATTCAAACCTTGTGTCCTTTTGCTTACCACTTACACATTGACAGAACCTTGTACTGTCACAATATATATATATATATATATATTGTGACAGTATGAACGGCAAGTGATGGATGGAAGATATGTGTCACCTCGCATGAGGTCATACTGTGAGGTGTAAGGTGAAGTCCACTCCGGGTTTTCGGGGCCACAATGGCAGAGGTGGTTCCGAACCAGAGTTTGGACTCCACTAATGACCACCAACAGGTGATACAAAAAGGGCAGGGCTGGAGCAAGGAGTCGCTCGTGGCCTGGGACTCAGAGAGGTATTCTGAGAGAGCTGTGTGTATGGACTATACCTACAAGAAAAGGTTTGCTGTTATTTTGTTTTGGTGACAGGGAGAAGCCCTTCACCTCTGAGAGAGGAATCATCTTCTGTTTAGTTAGTGCCTGGATGGCAAGGGTTTATTTTGATGTTTTGTTTATTTTGATATTTCTTGCAAACCTTTTTAATAAAACTGACAACCAGTCAGATTTTGACGAAAGCCTGCTGTGCGGTCTAGATCCCCCACCTGATCCCCCACCTGAGCTAACCCCACAATATATATAAAATGACTTTCTTAAAATTGTGCTACAAGTATTTCCACATTTTTAGAGTAAACACAGCAACGAAAATCTGTAATGGTTCCCTTCATGCAAGTGCAATTATGTTCACCAAAACTATAACTACCAGCTTAGTAAGCACTGTATATGTCTTTTACTAGGGATGTTCCTATTTGGCACAATGAACTGTTTTCAGAAATTTGTAAACTTTCAGAGATGAGCTGCAGGGGTCTGGAAGGAGTCTACTAGTTTTCTGAGATGTTTATCTCTGTCTTCTAGGTCTGAGCCTATTCAGTGGTATCTGATGACCTGGCTGTGTACGGTGGCCCGTTTAGTGTGTCGGGGGTTAAATTTGGAACTAGTGAGCTAGTTGCACCTGTCAGTGGGTTTTCTGTATATTGAGTTGTGGAGCTTGTCATTCCTGATGTATACTGTGGTGTCTAGGAAGTTGATATGTGTGTCTGAATAATCCATTTTTAGTTTTTAGTTTGATGGGTGAAAAGTGCTGATGAATGAATAAAATTGTTTTAGATTTTCTTCCCCATCTGTCTATATGATGAAATGATAATCAATATAGCAATAATATATGTATGTCTTTTGTTGTATGCTGTTTAGAAATTTGTCCTCCAGGACAGCCATAAATACGTTTGCATATTGGGGTAGCATTTTGCTTTCCATAGCAGTACCCATACACTGAAGATAGATGTCATTATTGAAAGCGAAGTACTCGTGTAAAAAAGAATCCAATGAGCTGTGTAATATCATCAGCAGTGTATTTGTGGCTTGGTGAGGATGATAAGAATCTGTGACATGCAGCCAATCCATCCTTGTGAGGGAGGTTACTATACAGAGATTCTACATCCATAGTGACTAGAAGTGTTTTTGGTGGTCATTGCTGTATAATGTTGAGCTTCTTCAGAAAATCCGTTGTGTCTTGCAGGAAAGTAGCAGTATTCATGACTAACAGTTTTATCATGTTTTCTAAAAGGCTTGAGATTTGTTTGGTAAGTGTGTTCTTACCTGCTATGATGAGTCTGCCTGGATTTCCTGACTTGCAGGTCTTGGGCAGCTGTAGAAGTCTCTAATTTCTGCATTAACTGGAATCACATTGATAAATTCTGAATGTAGGTGGGCTGGCAATGTTTTAATCCCTTAGTAAAGTCCTGGATTGGATCATAATCCAGATTTTTATAGTAAGTAGCATTTGTCAGCTACTTCTGATGCTCTTGTATGTATTTGTAAAGTATCCATCACAACAACTTCTCCCCCTTTATCCGCTAGTTTGATAATGGTGGCCTGATTATTGCGTAAATTGTGCAAACTTTGCAAACTGTGCAACCAAATCAATCCATCTAAATGTGTCACATACACAAAAGGGACCTTCAGTATCATAGGATCATACAACTGCATCTCCAGTAATGTGTGCTTCATTCAATACGAAAAATGTAGCAAAGTATCTTTCGTTGGCAAAACAGGACAGGAATTGCGAACAAGGATGAATTTGCACAGACATACCATCAAAGAACATAAAGAAGATGAGTTCTGCACAATTGTAGGACCATTTTTCTCAACCAGACCACACTATAGAAAACCTCAATGTCTTAGTTCTTAAAGAGAATTTCAAAACTATTTAGGAGAGGAAAACTTTTGAACTAAGAATGATAGTTCTGTTTGACAAAAAAAAATAACAGCCTAAATTTAGACTTGGATTTTCTTACTTCTTATCCAACAGTTTTATATCCCTCTCTGTGACTGTCACTCTCCCTCCCCCGTCTAAAGCTTTTTCTGTCTTAGCTCACTACTATCATAATTTAATCACCATTGCTGTGTACTTTGTTTGTATGTGCGTGTGTGTTTTTCTTCCCTTAGAGATTGTCTTTTTTAACATTCTGCTAAAACTTTGTGTATTATTACTGCTTGGATTTTGAAGATCCCAACAGGGAGGCATGTGATTGGCCCCAAATTTATTCTGCAGCAGGATATTGTCTCCAAACATACAATGTCATAAAGAACTATCTTCAGTATAAAGAAAAACAAGGAGTCCTGAAAGTGATAGTTTGGCCCCACATCTGATCATCTAGCCTGTCTGGGAATTCATGAAAAGACAGAAGGATTTGAGGCAGAATACATCCACAGAAGATCCGTGGTTAGTTCTCCAAGATGTTTAAAACAACTTACCTGCCGAGTTCCTTCTAAAACTGTGTACAAGTGTACCTAAAAGAATTGATGCCGTTTTGAAGCCGAAAGGTGGTCATACCAAATATAGATTTGATTTAGATTTCTCTTCTGTTTGCTCACTTTGCATTTTGTAAATTGATATAAATAAACCGCTAAAATATATATTTTTTAAATCATTCCTACTTTACGGCAACTATTTACACCTGCTTATAACTTTTGCACAGTACCGTATACACGCACACACACCTTTATTCCAGGGTCTTCTGACCAGTGTGGAGATGGCAAGGGTTCTTCCTCTTTGCCTCCAAAGGGGGACCTTACCCTAGCACTTAAATGTGCTCATGTAATGATATGTGAGTTTTATTGAGTGCAGTGGTGAGTTTAAGCCTGGGGTAGATCCATGACAGTCTGGAATCGTAGGAAGTTTGTTGGATGACTGTCATTCACTGTCAGTAAACCCAGAAGACTTGTGACATTTAAATAATAGAAAAGAATTACTGTGGAGGAACAGCTCCAGATTAAAGGTGAGAATTGAAGCAAACACTTTTTCTTTATATTGCTAGCCTCTTGAACTTTAAATGTAAAACCTGTTCTGTTCTACTTTAATTTTAACATAATATTTAACACATATTAATTAGATTAATATAGTAACATGAGCAAGAATGTGGTGATATTCTTATATAGATTATCAAAGTAGTTTATATTTCTGTGGATGTTCTACTGCTACACAAGCAGAGAAAAATATTGTGAGCATATTTTCCCTCACTTTACTTAATATAGAAAAAATGCCATTGGTTGTAATAACTGATAGCCATGGCAAACAATACACATTTTTCACATAATGTTAGTCGATTGGAAAATAGAGGTAAAAATATTTATTATATACAGTTAATCGGATATAGCCTGCTGTATTTCTAGCTTTCCCTTTATTGCTGCTTCCAGAGCTACTTCATTTCATATATCAGTTACAGCTGTATTAGAAGGATTCATCTTTTTTGTATTATTATTCGAGTTCCGTTTCTATTTTGGAGAATAGAATTTTAAGGTTTAGATAATGCCTAAGACTGATATTGTGTTACAAATCAAAGCATTTACTATATCAGCAATACTTGAACTAGAAGGCAGGTAAGGCCTCTTGCTTCAGTTACTGGAAACAGAAATGCACAGTTCAAAGGGAAAATGAGGTAGGTATATACAGTTGATTTATCAGAGGAAAAAGGCTAAAAAAAAACACTCAAAAGGAAAATACAAGTTAGTTGATATACCTGAATTCAATATACCATGTATTTTGTACTAGATATATGTTCATTTGCCAGTTTTATTTTAAATAGGTTTGTTTGAATAAGCTGTTATATCAGTTGATAATACAACACAAAGGAACCAAATATTTTGCTTCCTTATCATTCAATATAGCACTAGTTTTGACTTTAGCTACCAAACCGCTTAATTTCTTCTTAAACTTCATACTGGGATCCCCTTTTAATGTCTCATAAGTGCTAGTGTCACTGATCTTCTCCATTTCTCCCTCATAATCGGGAGGTTAGATCAGGACACCATCAATATTATTATTAGTAAATATTCTGAGATTTAGGGGCACCCAGTAGAGTATTAATATATCATTTCCAAAGACTTATATGGGATCTTTATATTTATCCATATACCCATTCCCTTCCCTCTGGTGTAGATCCATGTAGGGCCTCATAACAATAGGTTACATATTGATGGTGTACCAGGGGCGGACTGACCATTTGGAAACTCGGGCACTGCCCGAGGGCCCAGGGTCAGTAGGGGGCCCCGTGACATGCCCATGGTACCTTTTTCATAGGCTATTTTGAGTTTTGGCAAGGACACAGGGGCCCCATGATCCCCTATTGCCCGGGGGCCCCGTGAGTTGTCAGGCCGCCCCTGTGGTGTACCTATTCCTAGCTTGTATTTGCTATATGCATATGCAATATGTATTTGTAGTTGATATTTAGTAACCTAGGAGTCACTTAGTTCTGCCATCCTGGGTGGTATCAGAGTTTATATTGCTATCCTGGTTAGTATTAGAATGGGAAGATGCTGCTTCACTTATATATTTAAATATATGTGGGGAGGGGCACATGCACGGCCGGCTTCGGGATGAAAGCTCTGTGAAGAGAGCTCCGTATCCCCGCCAGCCATAACCCAGCTTACACCAGACCCAGCGACATCACAGACCTCTCTCCGCACTGATAAGGGGACGCAGGTCTCCTCTGGATCACCAGGGAAAATGCCCAGATGCCGCAGATCACCAGGGAAGCCGGGAAAGCTTTTTCCCAGCTCTCAGCCCCTGCAGCCAAGATGGCGCCGGCTCCTCACATCATGAGACCACACAACAGGACTGCAGCATGGAGCACACCACACACCCCAGGCTCAAAGCATCCCTGTACCCTGGAGACCCTGGTGAGTCTTCTCCGCCCCTGTCTCTCACCACAAGCAGCCCTGCTAAGTCCAGACCTAGGCTGGACACAGAAAATCCTCCTATCTTCCTATTCTGCACTTAATTCTGCTATATCTGCTCCATCCTTAATAGAAAATGTTCCTTCTTCAGACCAACCTATCACTGAACTGTCTATGAAAAGTATGCTTCTCTCACTGCAACAAACTTTACATGATGACCTGACGACGACGCTATCCCAAATTTCATCCACGGTACAACAACATAACAACCATATCCACCATATTGAAAGTAAAATGGGAGAAATGTTCGCCGCCCATAACGACCTCATAGATGCATACACTGACCAAGGCACTGACATAGAACAGATTAACCTTAAACTAGCGGATCTAGAAGACCGCTCAAGGCGGAACAACATCAAATTCCACGAAATCCCAGAAACCATTAATTCGGACGCCATAGTACCATACTTACAAACATACATGAAAAACCTCATCCCCTCCTTATCAGATGTGGAACTCGCTATAGACCGTGCACACCGGTTACCTAAGGACATACTGGCATGCATCCACTTCTACCATGTAAAAGAAAAAATTATGATTGCCGCGAGAAACACTGCATCGTTACCACCAGACCAAGCAAGTATAAAATTATTTGCAGATCTATCTAAAGCCACACTTCTCAACCGCAAGAAGCTTGTTACTATTACAAAAGTGTTGCAGAACCATGGAATTGGCTACCAATGGGGCTTCCCCACAAAGCACATTGTTAAACAACAAGGAAGGCTCTTTACGATTAAATCCCTTGAGGCAGGCATTGATCTCCTGAAAGCCTGGAATATCCTACCGGCAGAATCTCACCAACCCGTCTCCAACCATATACAGCGCATGGAAGCTTAGTGGTCAGGATCCTGAGATCATCAGATCCTCAGGGGTTCAATGAGTAGTGCGAATATGATAGGAGATAGAGGGCCTTGTCTGGTGCCATTGGTAATATCAAAGGGATCTGATAGTGTTCCGTCATGTTAACACTCTGGCTGAGGGGAGGGAGTATAGTGCCAAATTGGCAGTTAACATCCAACCTGAGATGCCAAATTTTTGTAGAGTCATTTGCAAAACTAGCCAGTGTATGCGGTCGAATGCTTTTTCGGCATCTAACGATAAAAACAATGAGGGTTGTTTGGTTTGCTCTAAGTGATGGATGAGGGATATGAGTCTTCTAGTAGCGTCAGGTGCCTGACGGCCTGGTATGAATCCCACCTGGTGTAAGGGACCACCTGGCAGCACCTCTAGCAACCCACTGGTCAGGTCTCCCCAGAGCACGGAGTCTAAGTCCCGGAGCACTTGTTCACCAGAGCCCCTGATGGTGGGGATGGACTTGGAGCGCTCTGAGACCAGGTCGCGACTACCAGGTATACCCACCAGTGGTAGAGGAGTCTGCCAGAGGCTCCCGCCAGGTGAGAGTCTGATGTGAGGGGACCGGAAGATCCCAATGGGATGGATGGATGAGCTAAAGCTAAGTCAAACAAGCCGAGTCGGTAACAGGAGGGTCGGTGCGGTACAAAGCAGCAGGCAAAGAATGGTCGGGTCACACGCCAGGTCAATAACAGGAGATCAGATCTAAAGAGGAACATCCAGGAGCAAAGTCAGACAAGCCAGAGGTCAGGACAAGGAGAAGGCAGCAGAGGTCAAAACAATCCGGGTAGTAGTACTCAAACACAGGTAACAGGAATCACAGAAGACCATTTGGCAACAAGTGACAGCACAGGGCGATTTAAATACCGCGCCCTGCGCTGTCATTGGTGCCAGGCGTGCAGATAGCACAACATACCTTCAGAGGTTCAGTCCACCCCAAGCATACCTCTGATGCTTATGCCGCAACTATAGCTCCGACCCCAGCCAAAAGATTGGGTAACTGTTTGATAAAGCTGTACTGTATGCATACATTCTAAACTGAAGCAAATGTTTATCTCTGTTAAAAATTTTTCTTGAAAACCTTCAATAAAAATTGTTGAAATTATATATATGTGGGACATGTGTATTTGTGATCATATGTTGGGATGTTTTATGTATTTCACCACTAGCGGGCTATATGGCATTGACATGATCAGGCATTTCACACACATATATACTCATCCATGTATCCATGGGGATTTTAGTTAATATGATATGTTCAGGATTGCATTTATCCTTATAGAATGCTGGAGTATAATTACAAGGAGTAAGCACCAGATACAATTTAGATTTTAAGTAATCCCTCTTGTAAGATGGCTGATCAGTGTCCCACTGTGGGCAGAAGTACACTATATAACAGCCAGCCATATGTCTGACGTGTACATCATTTGACAAAGTCGTAATGATGAAACGCGTCAGCAAGTGACGTCAGACGCTAACCGGCAGTCCAGCAGGTGTTGTATGCTGGCGTTTTTTATTCCTGTGGTAAGTGCTTTTTTAATAAATAAACCAGCTTGTTTTATTTTGCTACACTATGGTCTGCCTATGTTTGGTTTGATTGTATATGGATAACATGGGAGTGGAACACCGGCAATAGAGATCTTTGAGGTGTAGTGGTGGTCTATGTGATCCTATGCTTCAGACGTAGGAGGATCTGATGACACTTTTTTAAGAAAGGAGGAAGAGGAGCACACATGTTTTTGCTACACGTGAATTGGAACACTTGAATGATTGAGATTGTGAGAACCTTTGGAGAATTGAAGATCTTATAGCACGAACACCCTATGTGACTGTCAAAAGGGACTATTTAGTGTATGATGGATTTGGACGCTGGGTTTCTTGTATTAATATTGGAACTACACACAAATATTTCAAGTCAACTTTTTGCTTTTATTTGCTATTGATAAGTGTGATGCTTGCAATCAAAAATATGTTTGCTGGGGCGCATGCGCGACCAGGGATGATGTCGGACGCGGATTGCTGAGCTCCGCTCATCCCCGGCCAGTAGTGACTCACCCGCTCCGCTCCACGGCATATTCTCTGCTACGGGTGAGTCACACAGTACAAGCACCCGGCCCAGCATAAGGGAGAGGCTTCCATGGGGAAGATAGGGCGCTGGAAGCCCCCCTCCCCGCAGCCGCAGGATCCGCGGCCCTCGCCGCTCCGACGCTTTTTGACTAGGCCGCAATCCCCGGCCTCAAGTAGTGTCAGGAGTCCGAGGAACGATCCCGGACCCCCAGTGGCCGCGGAGGGTACTGCACCCTGCACTCTAACTGCGCAGCTGACAGCCTCTGCTCTGATCCATCCACAAATGGAGGCTCCCGGACCCCCGGTGGCCGCGGAGGGTACTGCACCCTGCATTATAACAGAGCAGCTGACAGCCTCTGCTCTGATCCATCCCCAAAGAGAGGATTCTGATTCCCAAGCCACAGCAGGAGGGGTTATGGACCACCCTACACCAGGGTATCTTCCTCCCCCTAGCCAAAACCCTCAGCAGGCTATATTGTCCTCTACGCTTACAATTTCTGCGTTGGACGATAAGTTGCAAATCTTTTTACGTAATATCACCGCCTCCATAACCGCTGAAGTTGGTAAATTGGCTATAGATCTCAGAGGGGAAATAGCCCAGATTGGAGACCGCACGGATAAACTAGAAAACAAGTTTGATGATTTGGTGCAATACGTTCAGGTCTTGGAGGAAGATAACGCATATCTGAAACACTCCATGTGCCAAATGCAGCTCCAACAAGAAGACCTGGAAAACAGGGAACGGCGCCAAAATATCCGTATTCGCGGTATGGCCGAATCTATTGCTGATGCACAACTACACCGCCACCTACTGTCCTTCTTCATCGCAACTGCTCCCATGATCCCAGAGGCAGACTGGCGAATGGACAGGGCTCATCGCTCTCTGGGCCCTAAACCTGTTGAGGGCTCCAGGCCACGCGACGTTATAGTCCGTTTCCACTACTTTCAAAGCAAAGAAGCCTTACTATCATCGGTTCGCCACAAATCCTCTTTGGAATTTAAAGGTGACAGACTCCAACTCTTCTGCGATCTTTCTCCGATTACTCTTGCCAAACGGCGTGCTCTGAAGCCGATCACCACACACCTTCAGCAACATCGTGTCCTGTATTGTTGGGGGTTTCCCTTCAAGCTGGTCGTTTCTAGGGACAATACTCAAGTTGTTCTCCAGGATCTTCATGAAGCGGACTCTTTCCTAAAACAGTTGGGACTTCCACCTTTATCGGATGATGTGTCCTCTTTGCCGCCTACTCCATCCCGTCCTTCCGCCACCCCCAACAAGATCTGGACACCAGTCCGCGGAGGTCGGAAGAGACTCTCACGCACCCCGCAACGTCCGCGTTCTTCTCGATCAAGTGATCCACCTGCCTGATGATTCTCAGGGGTGACCTTCTGTGGCTAATCTGGTGCTGTTCTTTCTCTCCTGTTTCATACATGGTTTTTATACCATGTATGAAATTTTTGTCATTTTGGCCGGCCAAACCCTGGTTGGGTGCATTTTTTGCTTCTGTTTCTCCTGGCCGGGTTTGACGACCTCCCGGTTGTGTCGGATGTCGTGCTACCCCCGATCTTGTCTAGCCATTGGCCTAGACGACTTGGACTTAGCTGACGTTCCCAAGTTTATATCCTTGCGGATACCTGTTTTTCACTGTATATTCTTTTCTTTTGTGTTATTTGCTTGTTTTATGTTTTTTGTTTTCTATTCTACTACATCAATGGTATTTCACTCATTTGTCATGGTAATACATGTAGTTCAGTTGTTGTTATTTCATAATGGCTTTGAGGTTTCTGTCGTATAATGTTAAGGGACTCAACTCCATTCAAAAACGGTGGATGGCTTTGAAGGAATTTCGATCTTCAGGAGCAGACATTATTTTTGTCCAAGAGACCCATTTCAAATCATCTGGCTCCTTTCGTTTTGCCTCAAGATTTTTTTCCCAAGCCTATTCGGCCTTTGATCCTTCCGGGAAGGCCGGGGTGGCAATTTTGATTAGGTCACACTGCTCCCTTCGGGTTGTTTCCTCCAAGGTTGACCAACAGGGTCGCTTTATTATTTTGGAATGTATGCTTGGTGACACCCCCCTTGTTCTGTTGAATTTATACGCCCCAAATACGGGTCAATTGCAGTTCCTTTCCCAAACACTCGCTGACCTAGATTCCATTTCCACTTCGCAGGTGATTGTTGGGGGTGATTTTAATTAGATTTTTTCTCCTCATAAAGACAGGAAGGTTCTTTTTGAGTCCACCCCCTCGAGGTGGCAATGCTCCTCTTCAAAATCTTTTCGTAGACTGATAAGGGAGCATCGTCTCTTCGACGCCTGGCGGATTAAACACCCCCTTCATAAACAATTCACTTTCTACTCCACCCCTCACCGTAGTTACTCTCGTCTAGATCATTTTTTCATCTCTGCCCCACTGCTTTCACTTCTGGTTTCTTCTGAAATCAACCCCATCACTTGGTCTGACCATGCCTCTTTGACTTTAAACCTTTTTTTTCCTCCTGTTATACCCAAACCATGTCATTGGCGCCTTAATGAGACCTTTCTTTCCACAGACCATTTTAGAGATGAACTGTCGCAGGGACTTGATACCTACTTTACACACAATGTTGGCTCCGTTGCCTCTTCCTCAACTCTGTGGGAGGCCCATAAGGCGGTCTTTCGAGGACTCTGTATTTCTATGGGTTCTCGTTTAAAAAAGTCCTCGGCGAGTGCTAGGGCCTCTCTTATACATCAGCTATCTTTTGCGGAACGACGGTTACTGGCCAAGCCGTCCATTTCTGGGCTCCAGAGGGTAACATCTCTACGGGACCGAATTAAAGTTCTCGACTCCAGTAAGACTGCACAATCCCTCCTCTGGGTTAAGCAGAAATTTTATGAATTTTCCAACAAACCCCATCGTATGTTAGTCAATCGACTCAAAGCTCAGTCCCCTTCTACGATGCCTGACCTTTTAATACAGCCAAATGGAAGCCCTACCTATGACCCTCGGGATATGGCAACCCTTTTTGGCTCATTCTATCCTCACACAGTCATCGTTTGATAATTTTTTTGACCCTTTGTCACTTCCGAGAATATCACCTTCAGACATTGCCACCCTTAATGCTGACATTACGCTAGAGGAATTACTGGACACAATTAAACATCTCCCTTCTCGTAAAGCCCCGGGACCGGATGGATTGCCCTACTCCTATTATAAATCTTTTATTGGTATTCTGGCACCTCATCTCCTCTCTTTTTATCGAGATCTTTTCAAGGGGGTCACACCCCAGACTGAATTCTCCCGTGCATATATCTCGGTTATCCCTAAACCCGATAAGGATCACTCTATTGTAGACAACTACCGCCCCATTGCCCTACTTAATTCTGATTATAAGATTTTCACCAAAATTTTTGCCAACCGACTGTCCGGAATTATTTCCATACTCATACATAGGGACCAAGTGGGCTTTGTACCTGCCAGACATGCTGCAGATAATACCAGGAGATCTATTGATCTGGTTGACTTGGTTAACCGATCCTCTACCCCTGCTGTGTTATTGAGCTTAGATGCTCAAAAAGCTTTCGACCGTTTAAGTTGGCCTTATATGTTCATGGTCTTGGAGAGATTTGGTTTTAGAGGCCCATTTGTAGCAGCCTTGAAGGCCCTTTATTCATCCCCCTTCTCGCAGGTCAGATTAGCTTCTTTTCTTTCACTTCCCTTTCAGATGTCAAATGGCACACGTCAGGGTTGCCCACTCTCTCCCTTGCTGTTCATTCTTTGTCTGGAACCATTAGCCATCGCCATCAGGTTGAATCCGGATATTCGTGGGATACAATCCCATTCCCATGAGTACAAGTTATCGTTATTTGCAGATGACATCCTCCTCACACTTACGAGCCCCCACACCTCCTTACCGATTTTGCATGAGACTCTGAAACAATTTGGGGCTATATCAGGCTACAAAGTCAACACGTCCAAAACTGAGGCACTCCCAATACATGTTCCACCTGCTGTTCTAACCTCGCTTCAGCAAGCCTTTCCCTACCGGTGGTGCACCCACTCTTTAAAATATTTAGGTACTAATCTTACTTCCTCTTACCAATCCATATACGAGGCCAATTTCCCCCCACTATTTATAGCAATTTCTCGCTCTCTGAAACATTGGGATACCTTGCCCATCTCTTTCCTCGGACGCATCAACGTCTTAAAAATGACCGTGTTACCCAAACTTTTATACCTGTTTGCAACTCTCCCCGTCCCCGTTCCTATGTCCAAACTTCACTCCCTTCAGAAATCTTTCCTACATTTTATTTGGCACAATAAGCGGCACAGGATTGCATGTTCTGTTCTGCTCTCGTTCTAGGGGGGGATTGGGGGCGCCGGATATAATAACATACTACTATGCAACTCACCTTCGTTTTCTCATGTCATGGTCCACCCACCATCCTCCCAACACATGGACTGAGATCGAATCATTGCAACTGTCCCCAGCTCATCCATGTTCCCTCCTTTGGTCGACCTCAGCAGTGGATGTCTCTTCCTTCCGCCACCTATTCCTTGGTCCCATGCATTTTTCACTGACTGTTTGGCAGAAATGTAAGGCTAAATTTACACTGGCCTCTGATTGCTCCCCACTGACAAATATCCTCTATAACCCTAATCTTCCAGATAATATGGCCATGTCCCGGATGTCTCTTTGGGTAGTAGCTAACCTTTTTCAATTGCGTCACTTGGTACACCCGGTGACTCGTAAGTTACACTCATTCCCGGATCTTCAGAAAAAGGCTCCTCTACCTCCTCATCACCTATATATATACCTTCAAATACGCCATTTTTTTTCTACCTTATCACCCTCATTGATCCTGGGGAAGCCTACTCCCTTCGAACGTTTATGTATGCAGGGTCCCCACCAAAGGGGTATTATCTCTAATACTTATAAACTCCTTATGGATGCCCCCCCTTTATCCAATGACACTCACCTTTACATGCGTAGGTGGTCTCAATTTGTACAACGTGATATTGATTTATTAACGTGGAAGAAAATCTGGGAAAATGCATCTAGATCTTCTGTCTGTGTGGTTTTTAGGGAAAATATATACAAGATCATGATGTTATGGTACAAAACACCTGAAGTTCTTCATGCTTATAATCCGAATGCTTCTCCTGCCTGCTGGCGCTGTAGTAGAGATCTTGGTTCTCTCTACCATATCTTTTGGACATGCAGCTCCATTGCCCCTTTTTGGGAAGAGGTCCGCTCCTTGTTGCAATCGTTGTTGCATATCTCTCTCCCATTTGACCCACTGCATTTTTTGCTGGGCTTGCCATTCCCGGGTCTACCTAAACCAGCTAGAAAACTTGCTGTACATGTTCTGACCGCGGCCAGGAGAAGCATTCCTATGTGTTGGTTATCTTCTACTCCCCCTTCATTGCCGATTTTGTACAAACTTGTTGCTGATGTAAGACAGATGGAATACTTGACTGCATTACATAATTGTTCGTTTGCTGTGTTTGAGATGATTTGGCTCCCGTGGGATACCTTCATTTCCTCTATGCCGGCCCAAAATGTAAGACCCTGATTACTTTCGCACTGTTATTATATGATTCCACTGGTCCTGATCATATGTAGTTTTACCATCGATGTACCTTTCTGATATGCTTTTTTTTTTTTTTTCCTTATCTTTTTCAAAAATATACTGTTTGTACTCACATGAAAACCAATAAAAATTGTTAATACAAAAAAAAAAAATATGTTTGCTGAAGGAAAACCTTTGCTGATTGTTCAGATAAACTTTCAAAGCTGTCCAAGAAAGAACTGTAAGTAACCTTCCCACTGTACATGTATCCAGCCAGGTTGTAAGTCTTCAACCAGTTCCCCATAAATCAATCTTTGCTGACTAACCTTGTGGAATCTTCTCCTTCTGCTTATTTCCTCTGGTGCACTTTCTGGGTGTCACTTCTCTTTAGATTATTCTTCTGGATCCACCTGCACTGCAAACTCCCCATTCCTGCAATAGCATTTATTTTTTGTTAATATCAGGTGTCTAGTCCATTTTTGGGGATTGGTCAACCACAACATTTCAGGATTATTTAACTCAAACTATAAAGTTTTCTGTGGATACTTGTTTTTTCATATTTTTTAAAATTGCATTAAAAGTAGAGATTAGTGCACTAACCATTAGGGAGAGCTCTTGGAAGCTCAGTGCTATCAGTCTGATTTCTATTTAAAATACACTCTCCGACCACTTTATTAGGCACACCTGTTCAATTGGTCGGTAACAGAAATTGCTAATCAGCCAATTACATGGCAGCAACTCAATGCATTTAGGCATTCAGACATTGGTGGAGACAACTTGCTGAATTTAAGGGGATTTAAAATGTTACTAAACCCAGGACCCTGCATTCACTCTATCTGGTCTCCTACAGTACACAGAAAATGGAAATGCAATTATTTTAATAAATATAAACTGCTAAATACTTTTTCTCATCAGCAATTAGAGCAATCTTTTGACTTCTATCAGTGTTCAGCAGAGCACTGGTTAAAGCTTGTAGGAGTTTTATTTCTGCTGTAGGAGGATACAGAGCCCCTGACTTCTGTCTGGACAGTGCTGATTGGCACTATGCTGATCACATGCAGGAAAAAAAACTTCTCTAGCAATACACACCAAACTGAGCATGTGCAGAGTGCCTCCACACGATATGTCTTATCAAAAGATAAGAGAGGGGTAACGGAAGAAGGGGAGGATCAGAGAAGTCCGGATCAAACAGCAGTTTTACACAATGCAGTGGATTAACCCCTTAGGTTCTACAGTGAGTATATCAAGCATGCTTTACTGCATATACAGACTGATTTTACTGTTGTGGGTTTAGTAACACTAAAAGTGACTCTGAACGTGGCATGTTGTTGGTGCCAGAAAGGCTGATCTGATTATTTAAAAAACTGCAGATCTACTGGGCTTTTCACACACAACCATTTCAAGGGTTTACAGGGAATGGTCCAAAAAAGAGAAAATATCCAGTGAGCGGCAATTGTCCGAACGAACATGCCTTGTTGATGTCAGAAGTCAGAGGAGAATGGAAAGAATGGTTGCTGCGATTTTCAGATGGTAGCTTTAGAATTTGGCATAAACAACATGAAAGCATTCTGTCTTGAATCCACGGTTCAGGTTGATGGTGGTGGTGTAATGGTGTGGGGATATTTTCTTGGCACTAGCAAGGAGTACATAATAAATTGATCAGTGTATGTTTAAATAACCTATCAGAGGAAGCAGTAAAGCAAAACCACTGCATATCACTGCAAAGCAGAAGACAATCCTTGTATAAGTAATGAGCAACTATGAAGCTTCTATATACCTAAATCACACACAAAAAAAAAAGTACATACAGCTGGTTTCTATATATGTGTCAGAAAAATACTGTACATTACCCTTAAGTGAATACTATGTGTGTATATATATATATATATATATATATATTTTTTTTTTTTTTTTTTTTATGTTACGGTCCACGAGCAACATAAAATACCTATAAAATACATAATGATATCTTTATAAATGGCATGGGAGCCTCTCACATTTCTTACTGTTGTTCACCCACTGGATTTGTTTCAGGTACTGATTGATAGTTCTTACCAGGAAATGCAAAACATGCTTTCATAGACAATGAGGTAAAGCATGGAGCAAACTAAAATGCTAAGGACAGAAATACTTTGTTATCTTTATGGCACAGAGTGAAAGACAAATTAGAAGAAGAATGCAGTGCAAGTGTTTCATTGCCTCCCTGATAATAGAAAGATAGGTTTTATTTGTTTTGACTGGAGAATGTAAATGTATTTTCACTTGCCTTGATATTGTTGAGAATCAGCAGTTGCCTAATTTCACTATTGCAGGTGTTTTGTTGTGATAGTTACAATTTGTAATTTAAATTATCTTAAATGCACCAACAATCTGGTCAATGCAAATTAATGATAAAATGATAAAATGCATAAAAACATTAGGTCTGTTTGAGTCATCAATGAAGAATGCACATGAATAATATGCTTTAACTGAGCAAATTAATCATTGACCGTAACGCTAGATAATCAGTAGGGTTGGTTATAGATGTCAGATGTGTATTGCACTTAGAGCAGTGCATAGGTAATATCTGCTTATCATTGCATTTAGACACATGATGAACCCCACTGAAATCCTTCACTGACCCTGACAGCAGTGTACATATGGTACTTGAATCTTCACGTAGAGGAGCGAACGATAAAAACTTAATCAAATAGAAATTTTCCAGCTTGTTGAAAATCTTCCTGAACAAGGTATTCTTTATTGCTCTTTAGCACTAGAGAAACTGACTCATAACTGTAATTGATGCTTATAATTAGCAATGCAGCTTGTTTTTCTCTTTTAGGCACTTCAAATGTCATTGATGATGTGCAAAGTACAACACCATATTTATTAGCTAATCAGATTTCAGTAGTCATCATCATTGCTCTTTCAATTGCTGAATTTAATATTCTTATAAAAATATACATACATAGAATTATTTAAATATGGTAGTTCAAAACTTAAGAAAATATTCCTTCTGATAGTTTAGAATATTCAAAGTAAAGAGTAACTTCCTAATGAATTAAACTAAACTATGCACTGGCCTTTTCATGAAAAAAAGAGACTCAATATGAACTGGATATGATAGAAGTAAATATCTTCTCAATGTTACATATACAATCCTGTCTGGCATCCACTATTGCCACTTTTAGAAAACAGCAATGAAATCCAGGCAGTTGGATCCCGTTTTGAAAGTCAACAATGAATAAAATATCTACTTTGATCCTGATGCTGATAAAAATAATCAGTGAGCTGGGTTCCACTATGTAGCAGTAATCCGTCTAGGGAATGTGTCTGTGGACTGAAGTACTCCCCCAGGGGATGACAAGAATACCAAATCCATGGTGAAAAGACACCCGTGGATTAGTCCACAGACACATTCCCTGGACGGATTACTGCTACATAGTGGAACCCAGCTCACCCAGAGGGATACTACCTACCAGGAGCACATAGGGGGACCCCTAGTGGAAGAGGACCACCAGCCTCATACCAAACAGAGGGAGGAACACCCACTATCAGATGACATCTGGATTTTTTATACACAAAAGCGCATTTAATATGCGCATCCGGTGAGTGCGCATTGCCTTATCACTACCACACGGATACCGGACTTCTATGTCACCTGAGCACGTTTATCTTTATATTGATTTCCTGGACTATTTCTTCGTTTTTGAACTTTTATTTATTTATATATCTAGAATTTACTAAGGATCAATCTTCATTCCAATACATATATTGGTTGTAATATTGAGCGCTGCACTTTATATATACATTGTCACAGCTGGATGCCCACACTGAAGATGCTGGCACAGAGGAAAGAAGATGACAGGGGAAACCAGCCATGGTGAGGACATCGCTGGACTGAGGGACAGGTAAGTGTCTGTATTTTAAAAGTCAGCAGCTACAGTTCTTGCAGCTGTAGACCTTTATGTTTTTTTAATTCACTTGGAACTCCGCTTTCCGTAATTTCTCAGAACATCTTGGTCCCCTTCCAAGCTGCCTCCGTATCACCCAGGAACATCATCAATAAGGTAGGTATAAGCAGATTTTCCACATTAAAATTCATGTAAGGAAAGAAAGAGAATGCCTCTCTATAGTGTAAAACCTCTTAAAAAATATTATTCAAACAGAAATACACTCACGTAAATTAAAACACATGTTTATGTACATATAATCACCAGTCTGGCATCGGCGTCCACATCCTAAAATGCAATGGAACATGATGATGTCATTAAGAGGCTCCGCCCAATGTGTTTCATCATCAAAAGACATCTACCGGGGCAACCATGTAATGGTCTTGCTGGCATTTGCTGTGAAGGTTCCCATTAGTTGCAAAAAGAGAAAAATACCAGTAGTTGCAATTGCCATTTTCAGCTAAAATCTTAATTTTTAGGGTGTGGCATAAACTATAGGTAAAGATAAACTCAGTCAATGGTCAGTGCTAGAACCAGACAGGGGCTTAGGAATTTAACATTTGCTATAATATATAGTAGATATAGCAAATGTTTTTGAGACCTGAATTGTACATTGAAGAATGGGAAATTCAGATATACAACTAATAACAATAAATTGGACTCAATAGGAGTTGTTTACTAAAACTTCATGGTGCAAAATCTAGTGCAGCTGTGCACAGAAACCGATCAGCTGCTAGTTTTTATTGTCAAAGCTTACTTGAATAAGCTGAAGTTAGAAGCTGATTGGCTACCATGCACAGCTGCACCAAATATTGATTGAATTTGTTTTAATAAGTCTCCCCCGATATGACCAGCATATGTCCTTCATAACTAAGACCATCTCACCATCTCCTGGTGGCTAAATGGTCGTGGCTGATTAGGCAGACTGATTTTTGTGACATTAAATATATATCCATAGTGTATTCAAAATTTTTTCAAGAAAAATATATTTAAATATAAGTAACAAAACAAAAATGAAATTAGTAGTGTAGTAGCATTAAAGTGTTACTAAACCCAGGACCCTGCATTCACTCTATCTGGTCTCCCACAGTACAGAAAATATGGACATGCAATTATTTTAGTAAATATAAACTGCTAAATACCTTTTCTCATCAGCAGTATATGTCTGGACAGTGCTGATTGGCCCTGTGCTGAGCACATGCACCCTCCCAAGAAAAAGAAAAAACTCTTTAGCAATACACACCAAACCGAGCATATGCAGCTTTCCCCCAAAGCTCTGTTCTATCAGGAGATCAAATGGAGAATGTGGAAGAAGGGGAGGATCAGAGAAGACAGGATCAAACATCCTTTTTACACAATGCAGAGGATTAACCCCATAGGTTCCTCAGTGAGTATAACAAGCATGTTTTACTACATATACAGACTGATTTTACTGTTGTGGGTTTAGTAACACTTTAAGCCAAGTCTGTATGTATTTTTTTCATGCGGCATTTTTCCTAATTGTTGCTGGCTGCAATTTTTTTCACAGGTTTTCTTTTTAATTGGTGACTACAGTGAAATATGCCTGGGCAATGTTCCTCAGCACAGGAGCCTATAGCTTATTTTGGGAGAGCATATGATAGGGTGAATTACAGGCAGGATATTGTGGGAGACTTGTGATTAGCCGCTTCTTCACAGCTCACTATTTTAGTTGCCTCTTCAAAAATACCAAACTGGTGCAGGCAATCTGAATGATGAGATACTGCTGGGCCACTAGCCAAATTCTACCAAAGACATACCTGAAGTCTATATTTTGTGGATATCTAGATAGGATGTGGGGTTGTGGTTTTTAAATTTTTTTTTGTGCACTGTTTTGACATTTTATTATGTTGGTGACACTGTACTACTTGTGGGGGTGATGAAGATTTTTTTTTTTTTTACAGTGATTGCTTTTACACCCATATAGGATGTAAAAGCAATCATTTCTCTTTCTCTCTGTCTGCATTCTTGCAGCCATTGAGAACTACTGAGTGAGCTGTGATTGGTCACAGCTTGTCACATGGTACAAGGCTGTTGTGAATAGCTTTGTACCATGTGATCTCTGTGATCATTCACAGATTTCATACGTAGTAAGCAATGATGTCACAAGTGACATCATGCTTACTACTTTGCATGTGATCACTGATTGGCCAATCAGTGATCACATGATCGGGACCTTGTACAGAGGTCCCGTCCAACGATCAGTGTTTCACTGAGTCCGGAGTACACAGCGGGCACTGGATCGCGGTGCTGCGTGCCATCAGGGAGCGCGCACAGCTAGAAATGGCGGGTGCCATTTAGGAATGGCAACCCGCCCCTGGAGTGCCACCGTCCTGCCGTTTATAAACAGCAGACGGACGGCAAGTAGTTAAGGGCGGAGCAGAGATCTACAGTCTTATTGATCCCAGATTTCTCAGAAAAGAGTATCTGCCATTGCCTATTGCTATCACAGGGGATATTTACAGTGATAAAAAAACCCAAAAAAACAAAAACAAAAGGGACAGTGTAAAATAAAAATTTAAAAAATCATCCCCTGCCCTTTCCCTTCCCATGCTCGTGTGCAAAGGCGAATTCAAGCATCAGTCCCGTATTGGTATGTAAACGGAGATTGCACCATGCATGTGAGGTATCACCTCAAACGTCAGATCAAGGGCAGTAATTCTAGCACTACAAGACAACAAAAATGTCTCCCCTGGTACTTGTTAGCAGCAACAATAATGCAATACAAAAACAGTATTAATAATCAGAAGGATCTTAAAAATCATAAAAATTTTATTTTATTATATAAATGTTTGTATAAATGTCTTTCCATGAAAGACAGAAGGTTGTAGTCTTGTCTGGCTTCAATGCTACATGTAAACATCTTATGGTGTGGTTCTATACCATACAGTATAAATGTCAAATGTGTCTGCAGTGGACATAATGCCACTGCTGACTGGAAATGCCATGTACACTATGTAATTCTAGTAATTCTAGCACTATTAACATCATCTTTTATACGTTATCAAACAGTTGGGCAATATATTGTGATTTTGTGCATTGAGATTCAAAAAAGTGTGTTTTTTTCCAGAAAATTAGTGTTTGAAAAATTGCAGCGCAAATACTGTGACATAAAAAAATTGCAGCACCCACCATTGTATTCTCTAGGGCCATTGCTTTAAAAAAATATACACTGCTCAAAAAAAAAATTAAAGGAACACTGTTTAATCAGAGTATAGCAACAAGTCATTCATCTTGGGATATTGTTCTGGTCAGTTAAGTAGCAGAGAGGGTTATTTATCAGTTTCAGCTGCTTTGGTGTTAATGAAATTAACAACAGGTGCACTAGATGGGCAACAATGAGTTGACCCCCAAAACAGGAATTGTTTTTATAGGTGGAGGCCACTGACATTTTTTTCCTTGCTCATTTGTTCTGACTGTTTTTCACTACTTTTGCATTTGACTAGGGTCAGTGTCACTACTGGTAGCATGAGGCAATGCCTGTACCCTACAGAGGTTGCACAGACAGTCCAACTCCTCCAGGATGGCAGATCAATACGTGCCATTTGCCAAAAGGTTTGCTGTGTCTCCCAGCACAGTCTCAAGAGCATGGAAGAGATTCCAGGAAACAGGCAGTTACTCTAGGAGAGCTGGACAGGGCCATAGAGGGTCCTTAACCCATCAGCAGGACCATTATCTGCTCTTTTGTGGAAAGAGGAATAGGATGAGCACTGCCAGAACCCTACAAGATTACCTCCAGCAGGCCACTGGTGTGAATGTCTCTGTTCAAACAATCAGAAACAGTCTTCATGAGGGTGGCCTGAGGGCACAACGTCCTCTAGTGGGCCCTGTGTTTGTTGTCCAGCACCATAGAGCTTGACTGGCATTTGCCATTAAACACCAGAATTGGCAGGTCTGCCACTGCTGCCCTGCGCTTTTCACAGATGAGAGCAGGTTCACCCTGAGCATATTTGACAGACTTGAAAGGGTCTGGAGAAGCCATGGAGAACGTTATGCTGCCTGTAACATCATTCAGTATGACCATTTTGGTGCTGGGTCAGAGATGGTTTTAGGAGGCTTATCCATGGAGGGAAAGACAGACCTCTACAGGTTAGACAATGGCACCCTGACTGCCCTTAGGTATTGAGATGAAATCCTTGGACCCATTGCCAGACCCTACACTGGTGCAGTGGGTCCTGGGTTCCTCCTTGTGCACGACAATGCCCGGCCTCATGTGGCGAGAGTATGCAGGCAGTTCCTGGAGGATAAAGGAATTGATATAATTGAATGGCCCCCACGTTTGCCTGTCCTAAATCCAATAGAACACCTCTGGGATATCATCTTTTGGTCCATCTGACGCCACCAGGTTGCACCTCAGGCTGTCCAGAAGCTCAGTGATGCTCTGTTCTAGATCTGGGAGGAAATACCCCAGGACACCATCCATCATCTCATTAGGAGCATTCTTTGACATTGCCAGGCATGCATACAAGCACATGGGGGCCATACAAACTACTGAGTACCATTTTGAGTTTCTGTAATGAAATTTCAGCAAAATGGACTAGCCTGCTGCATCATTTTTTAAATTTGATTTTCGGAGTATCTTTAAATTCAGTCCTCTGTAGGTTGATCATTTTCATTTTCCTCAATGGGGCATCCTTACATTCTTAACACGTTACCCAGTCCATATCAGTATAGATATTCAGCATGATTTTTTTTTGAACAGTGTATAATGTTTGGAGGTTCTAGCAGATAAAAAGGTTTTTCATGTAAACAAAGTGTCAGAACAAACTTGTTCTTCACATGGCTAGTGGAGTGGATAAGCTTGTAATATTGGCCCTGAAATGCCAGGACAGTAGAAGCACCCTTCCCCCCTCCAAATGACCCCTTTTTGGAAAGTAGACATTCCAATTTATTTGCTATGGGGCATGGTGAGAATTTTGCAGATCTCATTTCTTTGGAAAATGAAGAAAGAAAACAAAAATGTGTTTTTTTTGTTTTCTTTTTTTCTTTTTCAAAATCCTGTGACAAAAAGTATATCTGAAAAACACTCACCATACCTATTATCGAATTGCTTGGGGAGTCTATTTTCCAAAAAAGAGGTCATTTGCGGGGGGGGTTGTACTATCCTAGCATTTTAGGGCCTCTGAAACTGTGATAGGTAGTGAGGAAGTGATATGAGGAAATATGCCCTTTTAAAGCCTGAAGGTGGTCACTGGATTTTGGGGGCCTGTATGTGGGTAGGCTACCACAAGTTTCTCACATATGGTATCCCCATACTCAGGAGAAGTAGCAGATTGTGTTTTGGGGTGTTATTCCACATATAGCCATGGCATACATGAGCAATATATCATTTAAAAAAAATTGTCAACTTCCAAACATTTGTGACAAAAAAATAAAATATTCTATGGACTCAGCATGCCTCTCAGAAAATTCCTTGGGCTGTCTACTTTCCAAAAAGGGGTAATTTAAGGAGTTTTTATACTGCCCTGGCATTTTAGCACCTCAGGAAATGTGATAGGCAGCCAGAAAGTAAAAGCTGCAAAAATTCCAGTATATATACCAAAGTTTGTAGAGACTATAACTCACACAAACCAAAAGTAGAAAATATTTTTTTGAAATTCAAATACTTCCAAAAGAAAGCTCTATTTGTGTGAAAAAAGACAGAAATTTTATTTGGGTACAGCATTGCATGACCGCACAATTACCAGTTGAAATACCGCAGTGCTGCATAGCAAAAAATGGCCTGGTCAGGAAGGGGAGTACATTTTCCAGATGGAAAGTGGTAAAGGCTTTTCCCAGGCGTGTCATTTAAAGGCTAAGTTCACCTTTGGTGAAAAAATATTTTCCAAAAATAAATGTACATTTACTATTTTTTCTGCAGGGTTCTACAAAGTTTTGCAATCATGATCAAAGGATCACAGGTACAATGTCAGGCTCCTGCAGACAAGCCCTGTGTCTCTCAGTCCTCATCTCTGTATGGGCACATCAGTGCCCTCACAGTTCATTGAGAACTACAAGCCATCTACCATGGTGGAAAATAGGGCTTGTAGTTCTCTCATTCACAGATTGCTGTGAATTAATTAAATGCTTTGGGGCAAAACCTAGCACAGCAGCACTGTTTTCAAAATGTGACACCAGGTGCAGGCATGTCATGGGGGGGGGGGGTAATTCAAAGGGGGTGAGCAGGACATGTGCTGAAGCATGTTGCACATTACACCGTAAATATGAGTATAATGTGTAACATGCTCCAAAAGGTGAGCTTATTATTTATCAAAGATACATTACAGCTTTTTTTGTTTTGTAGTTTTGCTTTGTTAAATGTCCTTCATAGCAATGCTCAGCTCCCCATTTTATTTTCTAGTGATAGCTTGAAGATGTGTAAAATGTAGTTTGAAGATTTTCCCACTGCTCCCTTATTGAGTTCAATGGGACTCACTTCTAAGGTAAATTTGATGAATTTCAGACAGGATTTGATGACCCCCCAGAATCAAACCTTAGCAGATGCCCCTATCCCTAATGGTCACATGTGTGCTGACATGCAGACATCAAAATTACTGTTACACATAATAAGACAGAGTAAATATTGGTGCAGCGCTAGAAGTTGAACAAAAAACCTCAAGTATGGATAAAGGTGTAGCCTGGGGGTGGATGATCTTCCTCAAAGTGCTGAGGTACGATGGTCCATATAGATAGCTCAACCTCTTCAGGGTGCTGGAACACCAACTGGAAGTGGTGCTGGGGGATTTAAGGTGCTCACTGACCAATCCCCATAGAAGCTGGAAATCACTGTAATAGACACGACTACTGCACTGCAAACAGTGACCACATAAACATCCAGCATGTGTGACTCAGAGGAGGTTGAGCTATCTATATGGACCATCGTACCTCAGCACTTTGAGGAAGATCATCCACCCCCAGGCTGCACCTTTATCCATACTTGAGGGACCCCTGCATACCAGGATTACAATATACAACGCGCTTTTAACTAGCGCATCTGGTAAGTGCGCATTCTGTATATTTATTACATCATCCCAAGGAGAAATAACATTCTGGGACTCCATACAAGTTATTTGAAGATTGCACTTGATCTTATAATATTTGGACATTATAATACTTCTATGCATGTCATGATCATGCGTTTTTCATGAACATTCACCCACTAATTCATTCATTCACCTCCAGTGTACTTTTTTTTACTATTCATGTTTACTATATATATGCATAACGCATTTATTTCACACATGCGTCTATAAGACACAAATTAGGCTTTTTGTTCAACTTCTAGCACTGCACCAATATTTACTCTGTTATCTGAAGGCATTGTGGTTCACCTTTTAGTGTGTTCAGCTGCTTATTCCATCATTTAAGTTTAGCGCTCGCTTTATCACTTTATTATTCTTAACATAATAAGACAGGAACTTCTGTGAACCACCATTGACTGATCCTCTGTGTTATCTTTCTGTGTCTGTGATCTTGTGTTCTTTATTGATTGTCTTTCCGGCCCTGCTGCACTCTTTTGGATTTTTCTTGCTGCCAAGACTTACTGTAGCTGAACATAACTTTGCCTCTGGTATCAACTATATTCCATCTAAATATCTACTGTTGCTGACATTGGCTTTTCTACCTGTCACGCTCCCTGTTCCATCCTTCCATACCAGATCTTTCCTGCCCAGGGCCAGTGGATCATAACCAATCAGTGGCTTCTGATATTCACATTCAATCCACTGTCAGATACAGTCTTAATAGGTTAGTGTGCACATTTATCTGTTTTTGAGCAATGCATCTATATGCTAGTAGCCATACCCCTCAGTGTATCCAAGCATTTTCAGTGATCCCTTTGTGCCACTATTCCCACCAATGTCCTGTGATCTCCATCTTCTCTATCATTCACCCTCAGTGATTCCCTGTGGGTACAGGCCTGCAATCCAAATTCCAGCCCCTGTTTTATCTCTTGACCACTCCAGCATTCCTACACGTGACCTCCTTTTTTATCTTAGCCAGCATCCAGTCTTGTTATACCTCTGTTATGCCCTGTGTATTTCAGTCAGCTATCTGCATTCTAACACCTGTTTGATTTTATGTGACTTTCAGCCATCCACCACCTGTGCACTCAAATTCTGTAGCCTGCTTTAGTGTTTCCCTGTCCAGCCAGCTGTTTTCAGGCTTGTGTTCCCACTGATACAGAGAAGGAAGGTCCTTCTCTGTATCAATGTGAACACAAGCCTGCTTCCAGTGACCCCTTATGACCCTGTGCACACCTATTAGTTTCTAGTACCCATTCTTACCAAAATATGCTCCATACTGACCTTTGATACTAGTACCTCTGTGTTCAGGGGCAGACTGACCATTGGAGAACACGGGCACTGCCCGAGGGCCCTGGGTCAGTAGTAGCCCCATGAGATTTCCCTGGCACCTTTCATAGGCTTTTTTGGGTATGCTTTGAGTGTGGGCAAGGACACAGGGGCCCCATGATCCCCTATTGCCCAGGGGCCCCATGAGTTGTCAGTCCACCCCTGTCTGTGTTGCAAGAGGCTCATCATATGTACTTAATCCTATTCCTATTTAGGAATCCTATTCTAGTAAGTAACCTCACTAGACTCCACAAGGTATCATTTAGCATGATTGATGATGGAGCTACATCACTGGACAACATGAATGATATTGGGTTTTCACTTATTTTTTTTTAATATTTTGTTAACAGTGTATCTGTTTATTTACACTGTAAATTGCTTTAACTGAATGAGTAATAAGGGGTACTATTTACTCCCTACTCATTTATGTGGGGGGACAGATATCTGCAATCCACCTCATTCTAAAGGGTGCTTCCAGATTCCTGAGCTAGGGATGAGAGGATGGGCCACATGCCTTCAACCCTGGGAAGGTGTTTTGCTATGAATTCTCCCCAGAAGGTACCATGTCTCCATGCTGATGTAGAAAGGGTATCATCCCTACATTCCTGAACTGGTGTCTGTGGGGATCTCTGGGGGATTTCAAAATCTGGAAGCTCCCATTAGAATAAGGGGACACATAGACACCCATCCTCTTACTAAATGAGTAGCGGTACTTAGTATCTCTTGTTATCTACTCATAGGGGGACCCATAGATATCCACAGCCCTACCAAAAGAGTAAAGGGTACTTAATACCTCTTGTTACTTGTAATGTATTACATACAGCAAATAAGCAAAATGATACCACTGGCAAGGTATTCTATAAAACACACGTCCCATTATGTAAATCCATAGTTTACGAAGTCACCCAGGTTTGTAGATCGTCACTGATCATGATGAGCCACACCCCAACAACCCATTGCCACAACATGATGACCTGAATCAATTATCCTCTGCCACAAGACTCATCATAAACAAAAACCTGTTCAGCTGCTGAATATCAACACACACACCAGTAATGCTGGAGGATGTAATCTGCCAGCCACTTTGTTTAAAAGCATAAGCAGGCAGGGGAAATAAAAATATAATTTGGCAGCAAATGCATTTTCTGTTTCTTTGTAAACATATACAGTTGAAAGAAAAAGTATGTGAACCCCTTGGGATTACGTGGAGTTTTGCATGAATTGGGCATAAAATGTGCTCTGAACGTCATCTAAGTCACAACAATAGAAGAACACAGTCTGCTGAACATAATACTACACAAACATTAGGTGTTGCCATGGTTTAATTGCACATAACATGTAAACATTCAAAGTGCAGGGAGGAAAAAGTATGTGAGGCCCTAGCTTAATGACTTCTCCCAGAGCTAATTGGAGCCAGGAGTGAGCCAACCTCGACTCCAATCAGTGTGATGATATTGGATGTGTTGCTGACAGCTGTCCTGCCCTTAAAAAACACACACCTGTTTTGGGTTTACTGGTTTCAAGAAGCACTGTCTGATGTGAACCATGCCTCACAGAAAAGAGCTCTCAGAAGACCTACGATCAAGAATTGTTGACTTGCATGCAGCTGGAAAGGGTTGCAAAAGTATCTCCAAAAGCCTTGATGTTCATGTGTCCACGGTAAGACAGACTGTCTACAAATGGAGAAAGTTTAGCACTGTTGCTACTCTCCCTAGGCGTGGTCGTCCTGTAAAAATGACTGCAAGAGCACAGCGCAGAATGCTGCATGAGGTAAAGAAGAATCCCAGACTGTCAGCTAAAGACCTACAGAAATCTCTGGCACATGCTAACATTTTTGTTGACACATCTACAATAAGGAAAACATTAAACAAGAATGGAGTACATGGGAGGACACCACGGAGGAAGCCATTGCTGTCCAAAAAGAATATTGCAGCACGTTTGCAGTTTGCAAAAGAGCACCTGGATGTTCCACAGCACTACTGGCAAAATATACTGTGGACAGATGAAACCAAGATTGAGTTGTTTGGGAAGAACACACAACACTATGCGTGGAGAAAAAAAGGCACAGCACACCAACATCAAAACCTCAGCCCCACTGTAAAACATGGCGGAGGGAGCATCTTGGTTTGGGGCTGCTTTGCTGCCTCAGGGCCTGGACGGATTGTTGTCATTGATGGGAAAATGAATTCCAGAGTTTATCAAGACATTTTGCAGGAAAACGTATGACCATCTGTCCGCCATCTGAAGCTCCGCAGAGGATGGGTGATGCAACAGGACAATGACCCAAAGCATACAAGTAATTCAACAAAACAATGGCTGCAACAGCACAGAATAAGCCTTCTGGAGTGGCCTAGTCAGAGTCCTGACCTCAACCTGATTGAAATGCTGTGGCATGACCTTAAGAGAGCGATTCACACCAGACATCCCAAGAATATTGCTACACTGAAACAGTTTTGTGAAGAGGAGTGGTCCAAAATTACTCCAGATCGTTGTGCAGGTCTGATCTGCAACTACAGGAAATGTTTGGTTGAGGTTTTTGCTGCCAAAGGAGGGTCAACCAGTTATTAAGTCCAAAGGTTCACATACTTTTTCCTCCCTGCACTGTGAATGTTTAGATGTTATGTGCAATTAAACCATGGCAACATCTAATGTTTGTGTAGTATTATGTTCAGCAGACTGTGTTCTTCTATTGTTGTGACTTAGATGACGTTCAGAGCACATTTTATGCCCAATTCATGCAAAACTTCACATAATCCCAAGGGGTTCACATACTTTTTTTTGCAACTGTAGTTGCATAGGCTATAGTACATCCTACATGGGCATATTATTAAAATACCAGATCCTTACTGAATGGTAATTAAAAAGAATGCATTGGTACATATCTCCAATAATAGTGCCCATTAACCCATCTCCTTTTTTTTCAAACTAGAAAATTGGCCTTGAAAAGGGACATAAAGTATTACAAGAACTGGCTCTCATAGACTTTAATGGTATGACACTATGCTCGGGAGTTTGCAAATTTGACATTGGGTTTGCTGACCCTCCTACCAACTGAACCTGTGCAAGTTTGCACATTACTAATGGGGAAGGGTTAGAACATCTTTCACATCTAAATGTTACCTTTGCCCTTATTTGAAATTTCCATTCCATGCTTGGTGAGCACATTGCTAGGATAATGTGTTAAGAGGAAGTCCTTTAGGAAGCAGTTACACCTTGCACACTGCAAGCCTTCCCAACTCTAATTCTATCCAGGAGAAAATAGTAATGTAAACTGTAATGACCAGATGTGCAGTAAATATTCAATTTAACACACCTGGCATTGGAGCTTTACTTTTAATTTCCTTTTCTTCTCTCTACATTCTAAATTAGAAAGATACTGAAGGGTATCAGTTATAACAGTGTAGAATGTTATTGTGTTATTGTAATTATCAGTGGTTGGACATTTTAGAATTTCCAGCTTTATGGGATACTAATCAGAATTATCTTTGCACAAGGCAATGTTGTATTTTGTCCTTTAACTATAAACTGATCATCAAAAGATCACTAGTCAACAAGTGACAATGAAGAACTGCAGCTGCTATTTCCTGGGAAAAGAGCAGATAAAAGAGTTTATTACATTTTACATAATTTGCAAACAAATATTAAAAATGACAAACAGCATTATTTTCAATCTTTGCTTACTAGATTGTCATAAAGATTGTAGTTGTTTGCAGATGTGATTCAAACAATAGCCAAAATATAACAATTACCAACAAAGCTAGTTTGAAATTTGATTTGTATAATTAGGTGTTTACATACTGATAATGATAATAAAATAAATGTATGATGCATTAGTGTCCCTTCCCAACAACTGGTTGTTTTTGTAAAGAATGCTTCTTGTAGTAGATTTTAAAAGCACCAAATATCTTACTAAACTCAATAACTTGATGAACTAAAGGATGGATAGACATGCAAGTGCTATTCAACTGCCTTAAAGTGTATCTACAATAATAAATAAAAATCTAATATATTTCATCTTACTAATCCTTAGATGCTGTAGCTGCATTTGTTTACCTTTTTTCTAGGCTATGTACATGTTTTGCAAGTACTGGAAAAGTACTGGAAAATACCTGTTGAGCCTAACAGAAAGCCAATGACCTTGCAAATTCTTTTGTACCAAAAGAATGAGTATCACCATAACCAGGGGTGGACTGACAACTCATGGGGCCCCCGGGCAATAGGGGATCATGGGGCCCCTGTGTCCTTGCCCAAACTCAAAAAAGCCTATGAAAAAGGTACCAGGGGCATCTCATGGGGCCCCCATACTGACCCCGGGCCCTCAGGCAGTGCCTGAGTTTCTAAATGGTCAGTCTGCCCCTGACCATAACCTGAACATTATTGAATCCTCCAGGTGGCAGCGTGCATGTAGGACTTGGTCTGGGTCTAATCTATGCTGTGGTTGCTGAATTAACATGACCTATAGTGTGCCCCTACTACTGTTCATCTACACTGATCAGAAGGAGAAAAATACATAATTAGTTATGAGTGACAGTGCACCTTGGAGACACATGGGGGTTTATTTACTAAAGCTGGAGAGTCCAAAATCAGACTCCCTTCTGCATAGAAACCAATCAGCTTCTAACCTCAGCTTGTTCAATGAAGCTTTGGCAATGAAACCTGGAAGCTGATTGGTTTCTATGCAGAAGTGAGTCTGATTTTGGACTGTCCAGCTTTAGTAAATAAACCCCATGCTGTCATTCACACCAACACAAGCTGCTAGCTAGTACACTATTGTCTCTTCCCAGAATAGCATGTGGGTGGGTCTGGGTTCAGTTGTCTGTCTTCTGGTGTACAAGGAAACAATGCACAAGCCTGGAAGATGACAGATATTGTTATAGGAGATACCTGCTGGCAAGTGGGTTTTGTTCAAGACGCTGCCAGAACTTTCCTCAGTGGCTTGCTAGTGCTACAGCAATTACAAGTAACAGCAGCCTGATTCATGCCTGGCTAATGGCTGTAGGATGGGATAGACACAAAATACAGATACTCAAAATTAAGCTAAATGAAAATGAAAAGTGGGCAGTGGCTACAGTGCAGTGGTATGGCTTTCCCATAGGACCACCCATACATTGGGCTTCAACCTGGGGTGGAGCTGACAACCAGCACAAACGGACATACAGATGTGCTAGGGATCATAATTGGAATACATACTACGTGCACTTGGTCCCCTGTGGCATTCAGCAACAATTTTTATGTTCTGGAAATGCTTCTACTTTAACTGAAATTTTGAATTATGTTAAATCTGTAAATTTCACAGAGAGATAGAGGTGTTTGTTTTCTAAAATCAGGGGAGTAAAGTGAAGTTACTGCTCCTCCTAGTGATAAAGTAAAGGTAGTGAGAACCTTGGGGAACGAAGTGTGTTACTGGCAGGATTACCAGATGAAAGTCAAGGTAAAAAAAATAAAACTTGGAGCCACTACCAATAAGGACTGATAAGCTGCTATATATTACTTTTTTTGTTTGGATACATTTTAAGGCCGTTGAATAGTGCTTGCATATCTGATGTATGGATAAAGGTCTGGTTAGAATTTAAAGGAGAACCCCAAAACATTTTTAATGTATGCTGTCCCTTTAAAAAAAAGAAAAAGTGAAGTTCCCCTTAAAATTTCAACCAGGCCCTTATCCCTAGTGACCAAAAAAGCCTTCCCCTTGTGAGGTACCTTTTCTTAATTTTGAGGGCCCTCTCAAAAGGGCCTCTTCCCTTTGTTTGTTTGTGAGGACATATAAAGGAAACTGGAACCCTCCTTCATAATAAGGGGGGATCCAGATATCTGCCCCCTTTAATGGGTATGAGTACAAGGGTATCTCTTTCTATTACCCCTTGCTTATTCCCAGAAAGATTTAAACATAAATAAACATCCACAAAGGTACCCTAGGCAGACTGATGTCTTAGGTACATAACAGTGGGACACTATTATTTAGTAAGGGAGATTGTGCTAGAATAGGCTCAGAGCCTACACAGACCAAGGAAAGGCAGTAATATAGCCAGGAGGCTTGACATTGCTTTGTGGATGTAACAAGCAAAATTAAACCCCTGCAAGGGTAAACCTTTAGATTTGGTGTTTCATTGATGAATACATCTAGAATGGAAGCACTAAAAGCTTTGCTAGATATATATATACATTCAGCAGCCACTTTATTAGGTATACCTGTTCAATTGCTTGGTAACACAAATTGCTAATCAGTCAATCACATGGCAGCAACTCAATGCATTTAGGCATCTAGATGTGGTGAAGACGACTTACTAAAGTTCAAACCCAAGCATCAGAATGGGGAACAAAGGGGATTTAAGTGACTTTGAATGTGGCATGGTTGTTCGTCTGGGCTGGTCTGAGTATTTCAAAAACTGTTGATCTACTGGGATTTTTATGCACAACCATCTGTAGGTCTTACAGAGAATGTTCCGAAAAATAAAAAATATCCAATGAGCTGCTGTTGTGTGGACGAAAATGCCTTGCTGATGTATATATATTAAAGCTTTTAAAATATTTCTACATTTTAAATTAATTTCATACTGAAACACATTACATTATGACTAGAGTTTGTTTTCAAACTTTCACTAAGAAGCGTCCGCTTTAAATAATTGAAGAGCAATGTAACCAGACTTTGCTTTTTCTTTCACATTTTGTAAAGCATTTTTGGAACTAGATGCATACTTTGAAGTATTGCAAACTGTTATTTTATATGAAAATATGTCTGCCAAAAACATAGTTTTAATACATAAATATTTTATATGATTTATGCATCCTCAGATACTTGTTTTGCTTAGCAACTTGTCATTGCCATCTTGATTACCCACCAAAAAGTACTAATGTTTTTTTAATTGCCTCATTGTGGTAGAAAAACACTGCTGATGTGTGTATTATATTCCTACTATGTTTCATTAATGTAATAGTCAAAGCACAGAACTGACAATGGTATTACATTGTATGTAAAATAAGAATGGCATAACTTTGTTAGTGCTACAACATCTAATAAAATATAAAAGCAGCATGAATGAGCTTCCTTTTTAAACAAATGATCAGCCCTTATGTGAAATAAAACTATTGAAACTATTAAAAAGACCTTTTGCAATCAAACACAGAACTAACTTGTTGGGATATAAACAAAATAAAAGTAGACTAGAAGATAATATATATTATTTATGTAAAAAATGTCAGCACATTAAAGCACTGGCTATGATTTTAACCTTATGGGTATTTTTATTGTCTGAGTAAATAACGGAAATACATTTTGTCTACAGCCAGAGTTCAATTTAAATTCTGCCCGGTTCAAAGATGCCATAGCTGATAATTGGAAAAATATATATTGTTCTGATGCAAAAGTAAATACACTTGCAATAATTGAATTGGATTTCATTCCAACCTCATGGCATAAGGTTTCAGCAAAATGGACAAAACTGTGAAATGGTTATACTTTTTTTGGAGGTATTGGTAAGAATCAGTTCATTTTACAGTATTACACCTTCACTGCCCAAGTCTTAATTGAGCCAATCCATCAATGTCATTTACTATTGTGCAATTCAACTGAAGCTAAAGTAGTTAGAATTGAACAGAAGAAAGTCGTTGAATTTAATTAACGCTGCAATAGCAACATTCATTGGCGTTAATCTTGATTTCTATACAGTATATATCAGTGTTAGCTAAACATTCCCCCTTTCTGCTTTCTTTTTTTTTCTAAATTTTACTATCATACTAGCATAGAGATCAATGAAAATGAGAAATGGGAAAACGGAGAAATTGCCAAAAATAAGTAGAAACCACCTAATTCTTGCCATGATCAATATAACATACAAAAAACAATTGGCCAAAGGGTGTGGCCGGCAGCCAGGAAGGTGGTTTCAGTTTGATTCAGCTCCTAGGGAATCCCACAGACCCAGGCTGAATTTTACAACATAGGGCAGCATACCCAACTACAGTGTGGAGGGACAGAATAAAAAAAAAAAAGGAAAGTGAAGGTTGTTCAAGGATAGCCCATCAGTATTAAAATTACACTGAGCCCATAAAAACATGTATATTTTATTACAAAAAGTCATATAAATCATAAATCCCAAATTATATCACTACCTATATATTTTTTAGGTATAGAAGTAGCAAAACGGCTACTTCAAGGAATCAAGGAAGAGATCCAAAAATGTAAACTTAAAATAGTTGATTTAGAAGACAGGTCACAAAGAACAACATTAAACTCAGAGGAATTGCAGAAACCGTACCTCCGGGTGACCTGACACATTATGGGCAACAATGATAACAATAGACTGTGTTGCACTGCTGCCTTACAGTATATACAATAAACTCGTAACTATACTCTTGTGTCTTATATGTGATCCTGATGGATATACAACAAATTAAAACAAAATCGATGCATTTGCTAAGTTCACTTTTTTTTTTTTTAAATCCAGCTCCCCTATGCACCAATATACCATTAATGTACCTCAGTTGCCAAAAAATACAAGCTTTCATTAATGTCGAGAACAAGGCCTTACCTTTGCTCTTGGTAAATTAATTAGAAAGCTTTTCCATGTCCTGACATGTACATTTAGTGAGGAGGAGCCAGTAAGACCAGGAAGCAATTTACCAGCTGATCTCATTAGCACACACATGAAGCACTGACCTCATTAACACCGTCCTGCCCGGCCTATAGCAGATTGATGGCCGAGCAGGACACTTGCCATTGTGACTGGGCGTCATATGATGTCCAGTCAAAATGATCTGTCACCGGCTGTGAAATCAATGGGCAGCCCTATGTGTGCAACTGGAAAAATGAACCAAAAAATTTGTGCTCCCACTACTCTAGGTGTGAATTGGGCCTGAACATGATATTTGGTTGGTTTACACAAGAACTCCAATGTGTTTCCCAATGCATGGCAATCTACACAGAAAATGCCTGCTTTGCCATGCGTTTCACAAGCAAGCTGCAAATGTGCATCATGTTTGTGTTGTCACTACATGTTAAAGGCACCCCAAGTGCATCAAACATACCAAAAACTGAGAATAAGCAGCTCTCTTCACTCCCAAAAAAGTTCTGGAACTTCTCTGGGGCAATTGTTGTGTAGGGTAACAAGTTCAAGTGAATTGGCTGCTCTATGCGTGACGAGTGAAAATGCTCCAAAACACCCAAAACAAACAAATGCAGGAATGTGAGTTTTCGCTACATGGAGAAGTGAAAGAAGCCTTACAACTGAGTGTCTCTGTCCACTCCCTCCTACTGTATGTACTTGTATAAAGATGGCCATACACTTTGCAATCTGATTGTACAATTTCCATACAATTGCCTTTAGATTTACCAGAACTATGGAATAGGACGACACACCTGAACAATCTATTCAATTTGTATCAAATCAGATAGGCCCTTGTACTACATAGCTGATGGGAGATCTAAAGCAGTTTGTAAAATTGGATTGTATAGGAAGTTGGTGGAAGGTAGTATTGTAATCAGAGAGGTGTGGTCCTGAGTGGTAAATACACCCTACCACGCCCTCTTCTGTGATGCAACAAGGAAGTGAAGACTTATGGGAGGTGACCTTCAGTGAAATTCTGCCCGAAGAGGTGAACTTATCCTTTAACCTAGACAGCTCCTAACCCACATTCAAGGTAACTCCTTCAACCTTTATTGCACAAGGTGGATTTATACGATCTTTGGAGATGCCTTCACTCATCCAAAAGTGACTACATATTCAGCATCTCATAAGTAGTATTTGAGAATTGACTTTTTTCTTACAAAGCTAAACCTTTTACATAAAGTGACATACTTGTAGGTCAAAATTTTCAAGATCATGTGGTCTGACCATAACCCAATTGCATTAGCCTTGTTAGAGGAACAGTACATGTAGGTCAAAATTTTCGAGATCATGTGGTCTGACCATAACCCAATTTCATTATCCTTGTTGGAGGAACATGATGTATAACTTACTAGCTTATAGCGCAGTAAGAACATATTTGTTCACTAATAATGTGCACTGAGAAAGATTCTAAATTCACCTCTCCCCTGGATCTGATGTGTTTATTGTGTGGTGTGCTCACAAGGCCTACAGTAGACGTCTGCTGATTCAATTGGCAGCCAGGGAGATTTAGTAGAGAACTCAGTCTGCTACATCTATCCTGTCCAAAATTAAGATTCTGCATAAGAGAACAGATACTTTATCCATAGCTTTGGAACTCCAAATGTGTAGAACTGAGTGTAGGATTCTACTATTGTCAGATCACAAAAAATATTTAAAAGACTGAGAGCCACCTTTTACTCACAGGGTAATAAATTGGGCAAACTCCTAACTGGTTAAAAGCCAGACAGGTGAAAGCAAAAATCTCCCATTTGATTCAGTCCAACTCAAATTGGAAGATATACCACCCTAAAGATATTGTAAAATAATTTGCGGAATATCATAAAACCCTTTATAATTTGAGGGACAATCAATTACTCTCCAACCTACATATTGTATAAAGGAATCTCAGAGTTCTTTGAATCTTCTCATCTGTAGACAATCATGCATTCACTATGGAATAGGGAAAGTAATATAATATATAATATAATAATATCATTTCTTCCATATAATCAATCCCCAGGGGTCAATGGTTTTTTTAATATTATAAGACATCTCAAGTTGTGTTATTCCTCAGCCCAGGAACACTCTTTTTTTTTTTTAGAAAAATTTTATTGGGTTTTTGTGGAGTCATACACGGTAATTGACCAAAGCAATAAGCAATAAGCAATAAGAAAAAAAAAATAAACACATAGAGAAAACACATGTTACAGTACAGAACCATAAGATGAATCATACATTATGCTGACAGTATGTAAAAATGGAATGAGTAGCAGTCAAATTAGTTTCAACTGTGCTGTGGAAGGGGGGAGGGGTGAATTGTCTCTATATACTGGAGAGTTTTGGATATTTGTTAGAACGATGTATAGGTGCAAGAGTTAGCAGGGTGATAAAGTGTGATTCTTTGGTTCTGGACATGAATGATGGTTTAGGTGTATTGGCAGAGGTCTAACACCAGTCTATGACTTCAGTGAGAAGAGTAGAAAGGAAAGTTAAAAGAAGCTGGATGTGTATGTGTAATGGTTATCAGAGAAGGGAGAGAGTATGAAGTGGAAAAAAAAGAATTAGAGAAGAGAGAAAGAAAGTAAGATAGAGGGTGGAAGCAACTGTGATGCTGCTAACAAAATAACTTACCCAAAAGAATAAGGAGAGAAGGAAAAAAAAAAAAAGGAGGGGGGGAAAGAAGAAAGGACCAGTGGAACCCTGAGACCTCTATGTTTGCTGAGAGATGCGATAGGGGAAGAAGATGAGCTTAGGTAGAGCAGTGTGATCTAGATCTGGTTTGTGACATGAGGAATGACATTAGTGATTAGGTAGATTACAGATTAAAGATGTAACCTTAGTTCTCGCTTTGTCCTAGGGGGAGAAAGGTGAGAGACAAATGAGGGGAGATCCTCTCTTCCCATTTAATAGAGTATAAAGGGTGATTTGAATGTAGATGTCTATGTTATGATTAGTAGCAGGACGAGTCATGTGGTCTAGCTTTTGCTGTAGCCCAGATCACTGACAATCCCAAACGGCAGCCATAGAAGCAGAAAGCAGATACAGCAGGCATACATGCACAGATCCACCTAACCAATGTTATACAAACAGATAATAAAGATGGAGAGATTGTGAGTAGGCAAGGTTACATGTCAAGGCACCGATAATTTGTCATCCTGAAGGAAAAACCTTTGCTCTTTCAAAGGGAGTGTAGCAGTCACGTAAGAGCTCCATTTTCGGAGATATAGGTCCACTCCATGTTTTGGACGTGAGGAGATTAAATGAAGTTTGTCCATACGTAAGAGAAAGTTGAGGTCTTGTTTTAGGTCCGATAACGTTGGAGGGATGTTGGAGACCCATTTTTTTAAGATGGCCCTTCTTGCTGTCAAGAGACAGGTTGATATCCATGGTTTGTATCCTTTCAGCTCCTGTAGTTGAGAGGGTCGAGGACCTGTAATTAGATTGTCCATGTTACCGAAGAGAAGGATTAAGGGATCCCTTGTCAATTGGATGGTGGTGACAAACGATATGAAAGTGATTACTTGTGTCCAAAAGACGGATATGGAGGGACAGAGCCAGAATCTGTGTTGTAAGGAGGGTTTAGGACTGTTGCAAAGCGGGCATTTAGACACTTCAGGATTGTCTTTCAGGTAGAGACAGGGCATGTGGGCTCGGTGCATGATCTTGAACTGTTGTTCGCGCCAAAATTCATTAATATTGAAGGCACAGGTGGTGTTATAGCCGGAGAGTATTTGATCTGCTGTAAATGCCTTGTCAAAGTCTCTAGTCCAGGAGTGGATTGCGTTTGAGGTTTCCAGTGGTTTCGTGTACAGACGATTAAGTGGTTTATAGATGTTGGATATTTTATATTTTCGGTGTTGAGCCAGGTCGTCTAATATGGTAACAGAGAATCTGGTGGACTTAACCGGCGCTACAGAGTTCACATAGTTCCGTACTTGTAATACATAGAAGAAATGATGAGAGGGTAATTGGTATCTTTGTTGAATGTGATCCAAAGGTTGCGGTGAGCCGTTTGAAGTATCAAATAATTGCTGTACCAGAGTAAGGTCATGAGCTACCCAGGTGCCATAAGCTGCATATTGGTGGGAAAGGGGAAAAGAGGGGTTATTATGAATAGGTAGGAAGCGCGAGATCCACGGAGATACTCCCATTTTGCGTCTAACTTCCCTCCATGTAATTAGAGTGTCACGGACCAGAGGATTGTGTTTTAGATGGGGCGGGAGAGTATTTACATTGGAATGCAAGAGGGCCGTGAGACTAAATGGGTGAACCATCTCGGATTCGAGTTGGAAATTGGAGTATTTAGATGTTTGAGTAAGCCAGTCTAGACATACACGTAGTAGGCAAGATAGATTGTATACGCGAATATTGGGGAGTCCGGACCCGCCCTCACCCCTTGGAAGGTACAGTTTATGTAATGCAATACGAGGGCGTTTGCCTCTCCAAAGAAATTTGGAAATTGCCTGGTTTAGTTGCATACAATCACTATGTCTGAGGAGAAGGGGAATAGTCTGCATGGGGTATAGGATTTTTGGGAAACTCGCCATCTTGAAAAGGTGTGACCGTCCCAGAAGAGATAGAGGTAGCTGTCTCCACATCTCTAATTCCCTTGTAATTTTGTTGATCATTGGCGTGAGGTTAAGCGTGTAAAGCGAAGAGGTTAGCTTTCCTATTTTTATGCCTAGGTATGTGATGTAGCTGTGAGCCAAGGTGAACTGTGCGTTCAGGGTCCACTGCGGGGGGCGGGCATGGAACAGCGGCAGGACTTCACTTTTGGAAAAATTTATGCGTAATCCTGAATAATGTCGGAATTCGGTAAAGGTATCTCGGATATATGGCAAATCAGCAGAAGGATTGGAGGTAAAAATTAATATGTCGTCTGCAAATAACGAGAGTCGTAATTCTTGTTGGCCTATCGGGATCCCATGGAGATCTGAGTGGAATAGTAAATATCGGGCTAGTGGTTCCAGGGCGAGATTAAAGAGAAGCGGGGAAAGAGGGCATCCCTGTCGAGTTCCCTTATGGAGTTTTATGGGATTAGAAATGTGGCCTGCTGCAAATATCTGGGCTGTCGGCGCTGAGTACATCGCCTGAATCACATGGAAGAAAGGGCCTGTAAAACCAAATCTCTGTAGCGTAAGAAACAGCCAAGTAAAATTAACGTTGTCAAACGCCTTTTCGGCGTCTAAGGATATAATCGCTGTGTCCTGTAGAGGATTATGTTTGGCATGATTGAGGACTGCTAAAACCTTGCGTATATTTGAAGCGGCTGAACGACCCTGGACGAAACCTGCTTGGGCGGGGTGAATTAATGAAGGTAGGATTAAAGCCAGTCTGTTTGCAATAATTTTAGAGAGCAATTTGGCATCGAGGTTCAAAAGAGAAATTGGGCGGTAAGAGCCTGGATTAGTAGGGTCTTTGTCTTTTTTAGCTATAAGCTTAATATATGCCTGTAAACCAGATGGCAGGTATTCGCCTCCCTCTTGAATCGATTGGAACACCGTCTGCAGAGTAGGTGAGAGAGTGTCGGTCATAAGTTTATAGAACTCTGCGGTATAACCGTCAGGTCCGGGGGCTTTTCCATTTGCTAGAGATTGGATAGTGCGACTGATATCTAATTGAGTTATAGGAGCATTCAGGGAGTATAGTGAGGAGGGGTCAATTTGTGGGAGATTAATTTTCTCTAAAAAGGCAGTGGCTCGTTCGGCGTCGATGGGATCTGTATCATAGAGATTTGCAAAAAACTTCTCCAATATGGAAATTATTTCCTCTGAGGAAGTCTTTTGAGTGCCCTGGGGGTCTTTTAAAGCGGTAAAATGGGTGGGAACAAAGGGTTTCCTACATAGACGTGCTAGAAGTTTGCCTGATTTGTTTCCGAATCTGTGATATTGAAGATCTAGATAGGATTTGTGTATAGATTCCTGGGCCTCTGCCCAGGTGTCAAATTGGTGTTTGGCCTCGGTCCAATCCTGTCTGTTTTGGCGCGAGTTAAGATCCGCCAGATTCCTTTGAGCCTGACGTAAACGTTGGCTAGCTGTGGTGTATTTATGGATGAGATTTTTCTTATATGTCGAGGCGAATGCAATGATTCTACCACGTAGCACTGCCTTGCCCGTATCCCAGAACAGATTTGGATTAGACATGTGGGCCGCGTTTGTGTCACAGAACTCTTTCCAGGTGTCACGCAACACCCGAAGCAGATCCTGATTATTAGCAAGGTATGCGGGAAATCGCCATGATCGGGCCTGAGAACTAGGTGTTTGATGTTGAATAGTTAAAGAGATGGGAGCATGATCGGAGACAGCTATGTCATGAATAGTTGTGTCAGAAATATGACGTAACATGTTGGGATTAGTGAAAAAGTAATCGATCCTGGATAAAGATTTATGGACCGGGGAGAAGAAGGTGAAGTCTCTACCGTCAGGATGTGCCAAGCGCCAGACGTCAATAAGTTGGAGAGCTTCAGCAAAGTTGCTAAGCACTGTGTGCGCTTGAGTAGGGGTGGGGGAGAATTGTCTGGTGTGGTCTGTCGGTCTTGATTTATCTTCTTGTAGGTCCATGCAAGAGTTGAAATCACCCCCTATTATAAGTGGAAGATGCATATACTTCGATAATTTGTGTGCAATGTCTTGGAAGAATAATTTGGAGGGAGAGTTTGGAGCATAAATATTGGTAAGAGTCAGAGAGGAATCGCCCAACTTGATATGAGCTGAAACATAAAATTCTGAAAACCTTAGTAGCAAACTGAACTTCACTTTTTTCCGCATGTTGCCACTAATCTTTGACCAGCGTAACCGGAGCTGAGCTGAGGAGAACCTGCAGCCGGGGAGCTAGCCTCTTAAAGCATGTAGTAATCAAGAAAGAGTCCCCTAATGGGAAGGTAATTTTTTGGCATGGAGGAGAACATGTCAATTCCCCGAGATCGGCAATGTTGCGTTGGTCAAAGCTTGTTTGAAGGGAGGCCAAGACAGAGACACGTACCTGGGGCACATGGTCATCGATCCCGGCGACCCCCCAGGTAATCAAGGTCAGAGCCATAACAGTAAAAATTAAGGAATACAATAACAATAACAGGTACCCCACTTCAGCGTAAAAAATACTCAAAAGAAGACAGATAGTACCCCAACTAGAGGTGTAACTAGACATGTGGAATAAAATTCACAGGTTAGTAAGTGTGTCTTAGAATTTGAAATTGGAGCCCAGACGGGCATCATCGTAGCCCTAGGGAGGACCAGACTTGTCAGGGTAGTTTTGTTTTGGCCGAAGAAGTGTTAATTCGCTGCCGTTTTGGTGGATCTTTGCGTGGGCTGCGCTGATCTCTTGGGCCTGGGTCTCGGATTGAAGAGTGTGGAGATGAAGGGTCTCGGATGTTCGTCATGTTGGTCTGGATATATTGTATGGCCTCTTCCGGGTGGGTGAAGGATTTAGATTCTCCCGTGGGCGAAGTGAAACGTAAAATGGCTGGGTACGCTAGGGTGAACTTAATCCCTTTTTGATGTAGGTTTGCGCAGATCTGCTGAAAGGACTTGCGCTTTCGAGAGACTTCCTGTGAATAGTCCGCAAATAGAAGTAGTTTGTGACCTTCCAGCTCAAGTGAGCGGGAGTTGCGGAACGAGTTGAGGATAGCCACGCGGTCTGCATAGTTAAGATATTTAACTATTATGGAGCGTGGAGTGCGTCGGTCATTTGAGGGAGCCCCTAGGCGATGTGCCCTTTCGACTTGGCATGGCGTGGGTATGCCCAATGCAGCGGGAATACGCGTGGAACATATATCCGTTAGGGTGCCTAGATTAAATGATTCTGGAAGGCCTATGACACGTAAATTGTTCCTACGTGACCGGTTTTCCAGGTCATCAATTTTTTCCAAGATAGATATCTGGGTACGTGAGGAGTGTGCGTTTTTCGCCTGAATGGCTTGAAGGTCATCCTCTAGGTCTGATAGGCGCTGTTCCACCTCAGTTATGCGTTTAGCGCTTTCACCCATGTCACGCCTAAGCTGTTCTATGCCCTGTGCCACTGCTCTGTCCACTGCATTAGTAATAGTGGGTAACAGTAGTGAAGCAACAGCTTGTGCTATTTTGTCATATTGGTCCGTGGGACTACAGGTGTCAGCTTGCCTCAGTGTGGTAATGGCTTGTGTGTGTGATTCTGCCATACCTTGTCCTGTGTCCATGCTGTTGCTGCTGCTGCTGCTGTGATCGGCAGCCATCTTGGCTGCAGAAGGGGGAGAGCTGCATCTCTCTGTCTCCCCTGCCGATCCAGGGCCGTTTGGGACCGGGAGCAGGAAGCGATCCATGCCTGGTAAGTGAGGGGGGGATCGGGGGGCACTTTTGTGCCGCTTTAAAGTGTCCCCTGCTGTGGTATGCCGGCTTTATAGAAAAGAAGAGCCGGAGCCGCGGGTCTCGCCGTCCTCACATGCGGCGCCGGATCCGGAAGTCCCCAGGAACACTCTTTAACAAGGCTTCATCCTCCAGCTTTTTTACCAAAAGAAATGTTACAGGCAGTTATTGTATCTTTGCCCAAACCAAGAATGGAGCCCACCTACCTTCAACATTTTTGGCCAATATCACTTCCTAACACCTACTTGAAAATGTACACCAATATTTTGGAAAGCAGGTTGGCTGAGATTACCCCTTCTCTTATCAAAATGGATCAAGTTCCTACTGCTTTCCTTACATTGGATGCAGAAAAAGCATTTGACAGGGTGCCTTGGGGGGTATTCATGAGCAGCCCTGTGGAACTTTGGGCTACAAGGGTTTGTGTACTCAGCTTTATTTGCCTTGTATTCGATGCCCTCAGCCCAAGTTTTTACAGTACCTCCAATGTACGGTCTTACCATTTAAATATTACAAATGGAAAGTGACAGGGGTGCCTACCTTCTCCATTGATATTTTCTCTTATGATGAAATCTTAAGCAAGAGCTATTTGAATAAATCCCTCTATCTCTAGTATAGAACTTGCTGACTATTTCCACAAGATAGGTCTCTGTGCTGATGATGCATGTCATACTCACTTTGACAAAAGGTGGCTCCTTCCCTGCATCCATTGAAGAAAGAAATTGCCTTGGCTTAGTGTCTTACTACAAAGTGAATGTAAAAACATCATCAGTGCTGCCTATAGGCAAAGACCATCCTACACTTACTTTTTTTTAATTTGATTTCCCTTATATAGTGGAATGCAAGAGTGTTTCCTATTTGGGCATACATCTTACTTCCTCCTCACCTCAGATGTACGATGTAAATTATGATAAACTTTTACAAACAATTAAACAGGATCTCTTACAGCTTGGCAAATTTGAGGTATCTTGGATGTGACAGGTAACAGCCTTCAGCAAGTCATTTGTCTATAGGCTGGGCGGGACATGTGTCATTCCGAGTGGATGTCATATGACATCCTCCCATTGAAAGCACCTCACGCTCACCCCATAGGCCAGGTTAAGGTTTATAAATTAATTCGGATTCGCCACTTCCACCAGTGTACCCAGATTATAATTATCAAGTGTTTATTGATTAATTAGTTTGGAAATACTACATCACTTCTCTGTCTCTTAAGGAGAGAATATCCCTGGTTGACAACTGCTTCCATTATAAACCACAGGTAACCAAGCATCCAAATATTCTTAAATGGGAAATAGATATGGGCTTAGCGTTTGACCTTCAAGAACAAAATAAAGCCTTCTGATTTACCAAGAGAACTACTCGCTGCATTACGCATTGAGAAACTACTGTATACATTTTACATAGTATGTTGCTCCATATAAATTGACCAAAATGTTTCCTCACTCATCAGCACGTGCCTATGCAGCTACTGTAAGAGTAACACCTGAGAAATATCCTATGGGATTGCAGGAGTCGTAAGAGCTTTGCAATCATACAATGTAGCAGCATTATGGTTAATGTTGGAACCTAATCAATGTTTGATTCTATATGCTGGTTATGGTATTTGGTGTATATTGTTTTGTCTGGCTTTGTCTGCTTTATTTTGCCCTTTCTGAATTCACCTATAGATTTATTTGACCTGACTGCTACTGTGTACTCAGACTTATGACTGTATACATATTTAATATACCTACCTTATTTGTACATATTTAGATGTGAGCATATTGTAACAATCTCCTATTGTACTTTGTACTTAAAACATTGCGACTGTATGTCTGAGACACCCACATTTGTGAAAAATTTAATAAAAAACTATTGAAAAATAAAACAATTGGCCAAAAGCCACTCAACCATTTTGTCACAAGTTAGCCTGCAGTTTCTTGTTTGTGTATTCTTACCTCCTTGCTGCAGTACTGTTCCTGATCCCTTTCACAGGTGTGTTTGCCTGTGCTCACCTATGGACGTCATCTGCTGTTCTCTGGCTTTTATTTCTTTCCCTTCCATCACTTCCTGGCCCGCCTCCTTGTTTGCCTGCCTATATAAGACATGCTCAGTCTAGGCCACTTTGCCTGAGCATCTTCCTAGTTGTCTGAGCTCCTGTGTGTTGCTATCTCCTGTATCCTGCTTTGACTACTCGTGTACCGACCCTGGCTTCATTCTCTGACTGTGCTTGTTTTCCACCTGTCCTGACCTCGGCTAGTCTATCGGATTTCCATTTGTCTCCTCCCAGTATACTCTGCTCCCATGAGTGGTCTTCTCATCCTCAGCTGGGCATATCCCAGGGACTGCGACCTGGTTGCTGCAAGTCCATCCCCACCATCAGGGGCTCTGGTGAAGAAGCAGGCTGGGGCTTAGATGCCACGCCCTGGGGAACCCCAAGTTGACTATCTACAAGGGTTCACTACCACAGGTGCTCACACATTTAGGTACTTGAGGGTTCAATGTTACTTAAAGTGTGATTTCCACATTCTTCAACATACAGTATGTTTAGTGTATAATAGCCTTAAAATCACGGGCCATATACCACAGCAGTAGAATGATTGCAAATACCTTGGCTTTGATCAATGGTAAGTCAATCAAGTGATCATTATGCAACTTTACCTTGAGAACCTACAATATATGGGTATGGCTTATTCTCAGCAATATGACATGTCCTGCACATGTCACTGCAGTGTGTTTTTGTCCTTATTCCTAGGATGCACAGTGGTGATTGGCGCTCCTGTGGTCATGTGACTATAAAGTTTATGTGTATTGATTTCTTCCACATGATTGCCTTCATGTTTCTTTAGTGTTGCCTTGGCAAAATGCCTAAAAACTGTACAAGCCAGCGCATGGATGAAGCCTCCCTTTTAGCTAAACAAAGCTACAGGTTTTCATTATGTACCATTACAACCTTTCAGCTGCCAGTGTCCTAACAGACAATGATGTCATCAGTTGATATAGAGATCTTTGAGCATCTGTAAAGCATCCTTATTTGCCCTCCCATGCCCCTCTTTGTCAGCACTGGGGTCCCATTAGTTGAGTGAGGGAGAAGAGAAATGCTGCAACAGTCAGTACCAGTGTACAAAGGTGTATTTGCTACGTCTGAATTATACCACCTCTAAAATAACGAATGTCGAAAAATCCAAAAAAAGTTATAACGAAATTAAAAAATGAATTTGTTTCATTCGGATGACGTTGCATGATGCAAAAGTAGTTCAGGCCCATGGGCAAATTAATTACATTTTCAATTTTTGGGGGATAATTTGGATTCAGATAAGGAATGGATCCAAAATTCATTCTATTGATTAATTTGGATTCACGTGACACCAGTCGATATTATCCAATGAGCTTGCACAATTTCTCCTGGATGGTTGAACTAGCATCCAAAAATGTAAAATCCTTCTGATTCAAATCCGCCTGGTTCAATATTATATTGATTATATAGCAATCTTCCAGAAAAACTGCTAAATTTTTTGAATATACCCAGACCAACAGATGTACTAAACAAATGCCAAAGATACCAAATCAATTCCAAAAATTAATCGGCTCAACATAATGAATATGATAAAATGAAATTCTTCAATGAATGAATGCATCTGAAGTGAAACAAAAATTTCCAGCATGTCCATGTCTAGTGGTGATACCCAGTATGTGTTGTGCAATTGTCACTTATCTATACATGTGTGCTGTATGTCTCCTTTTAGTCATATGTACTCTGTAAGGAGGTTATTTTAGATGTCTGATGCCTCCCCTGCAATCAGGCAGCTCCAACTGTGGAAACAGTGTTCATGATCATTTGCTATACCTGGCTCTTTTAACCAGGAACTGATGGTGCACTCTGAGCACTGGAGGTGCTCAGAGCTGAGTACGTCTCGGTTCACACTCCACAGGAGAGTTGTAAGAATGGATGTTCCTCTATTTTTCCACGTTCACTATCTTGATGTGTCTTCTTACAGTCCTGGGACTAAAATAGGGGGTGCCAAGATGGGGAGGGGGCACAGAAAAAAAGCATCATAGAAGTAAATGGATAGCAGTTACATTGGTGGCAGTAAAGCGTAAAATGAATTTTCTCTTTGCTTTCTTTTTGGCAGTTTAATAGAACAGTTTATTAAAAAAAACATGTTTTTGTGTGTATTTTTGAAGCAAATATTTACAAATCCAAAAAAAATCTTCCTGTCTCCTTAAACTTCCTATTTAACTTAAGACAACTTTACTTTTGTTGCATAAACAGCATAATGTCATATAGCATATGGTCTATAAAAATTGTAGTAGACAAGAGAATAAAGCTATCTCACATCTGTGAAATAGCCAGGGAAAGGCTTTCAGATGAAAGTGATCGACTGGCTCTAGAATTACCAGGTAACTTTTTTGGGGCTTTGAAAGTGTGTTAAAAGATGTCTTCCTGCGCTCAACAGAGTAACGACACAAAGACAGCTGCTATCATCTAAACCCTATACCACGGGACAAAATGATTTTTAAAATGGATTAAGCGCTCAGCAATGAGGGTACTAAACATGTTAATACTGAATAAATATAATTGCAAAAATATATAACATTTTATAAAAGTGACTGGTGCTCAAATGAATAAAATTGTGTTCAAACCAAGCAAACTATCAGTCTGCCACCCAGTGGCTAAAACTGGTGACAAGTGTACACACTATGTGTATAGAAAGTGACAAGTGCTTTATAAACTATATAAATACATATACATACCATAAATAAATTAATATACGTGAATTCATACACAGTGAACAATCACTGAACAAAGTGACAAGTGTTAGGGTAAACAATCAAATTATCAGTCCAAAATAAAGTGCAAAAATTTGTGCTAACACACTCTTTAAAGTGTAAAGTGCTTTATCTTCCTCCACTTTCAAAATGTGCTCAAAAAAGTGGTCACGCTAGTGCTTGTATCCTTCAATGGCTAGAGTGCCTCCTCACCTCATTCACTCGACCCCTAAGGGCCACAAATCATATATTGATATGATGTTCCACAGCGATTATATTCTTTACCATCTGGTAATACTGGTCCCAATGGCTCCACACCACCTCCTCTATCACACTGATATCCACTCAAAATTAATTAGGCATGGACAGGCTCAGCAATATATATCAGGGCCATCTGTTGATACTGAGCTGTCAGTGCCCACGCACCCGTTGTAGCGGGCTGGGGTTCCAGAATCCTTTCTCTCTGCAGCACTTTCAGGATGGATCAGAACAGTTCTGATTGGCAAAGAGCATCACTTTGTTCAGTCTCAGAGGCTCTCCTTGCTGCTGTGCTGTTCCTGATCCCTTTCACAAGTGTGTTTGCTCACCTATCACCGAGCCAAAGATACAGCTAATCAAGCATTATCTGTGCTTGAATAATGCAGTGGAGTGCAGGGGAGATATTGGGGGGTCAGTACTATAACATAGATGGCTTTTTAGCACAATACATTAAAAAAAAAGAAAAAAAATTAATTATATAAAATAAATAAATGTAATTACACATGATTAAAGCACGTTTGTCACCCCCCTACACACCCCAATTAAAATGCACAGTGTATGGTGAGCAAGTGTATGTAATCACAAATTGTCTTGTGAGGACAACAATTCTAGGGCCATAATTCATGGTTAACTCTATACTGATAACCTGAAAACAATTTTAAAGAGCATTGCCTATGAAGAACTTTGAGTGTCATTATTTTTTGGCAAGTAATCTCTAGCAAACTTGCAGTGTGTGAAAAATTAAAAAATTTGCCCAAGTAGACAACTGATATAGCTATCAACTAAACCACCCATCCCACTGACTGCATCCAAACACTAAAATACTGACCTACCTTCTTGTCCCTGTGATTATAACTCTGTTGTCCAGCCTGGTGCTGCTTTGCCTTTGGAAGGAAAATATCCTGGTCAGGACCTCTTCATATTGTGCCTATAGGTGAGCCATACCAATGGTGGCCTCCAGTTCCGCATCCTGAGTCCTGCGGAGTACAGCTCATCCATAGGAATGAATGGTGCTGTGGCACACATGTTCAGTAGGAAGAGGACCCAGCTAGTACAGTTGTCCTTTGAACATGACAAGAAAATTGTCTAGCTGAGCTGATCAAACCTCATTTTACTTAATACAGATTTTATGTGTGAACTTCCATATTGTTCAGTTTTGAGATGGAGTTTCAGTTGAACTATAATCTTCTCTTACATTAGTCTTTCTTTCGTTTTTCTTTAGAATAGTGTATGTTCACAAACAAATTCTGGTTTTCATTCCCTTTTCCAATTTTGTTTGGTATTTTCATTTTTTTTTAAATACTTCATAGAAGTTGTGCAAATATGAGTATTCCTCGACAGGCAAGGAGAAATTGCTAATATTTTCCTTCTTATTATGCCTTTTGATATTTTTCTTAGCTTTTGAGTGGCAAGTGTCATAAAAGCTTTCTTGTATTTTATTTCACCTATTAGTAGACTTAACATGAATCTCACATATTATAAGCTAAAGATCATTGTGGTATCAAGCTGGAGAATCAGCTTTAGCTAGCTGATCAATTCAGAAAGATAAACTGTGTATAAAAACTCATACCACTTTAGTCAGAAAGGTTAAATTAAATGTCACTCAATTCTTATGAAATTTCCATCCTTGCTTACTTTGAATGCATTGTATGAGTACATAACAGTATAGCTGAACTTTCCGAATGCCAAGGCTTTTCAACGAGATTTGTTTTTAATGATTCTGCAAAGTTCAGAAGCAATCAGACTTTATGGTCCTTGAATATTCACAAAGCAAGGAATTGGTCTCTGAAACAAAACTTTTGTAATGCAAATGGTCAGGTTTTACAATATAGTTGCAATTGCATTCTCTTAGGTACATATTAGCCGTGTTGATTTGTTAAAATATGAAGCTATTTTACTTGAACTTTTATTCATACAATCTAACAAATACAATGGATGTTTTTGGTCACCTATCAAAAGCAATAATGCATGGTTATATTAAGACCTCTCTTTAAAATTCTCCTACTTATTATGAATGATCTACTATTATAAAAAAAAATAACTGTCACACAAACACATTCTGGGAAAATCCAAAGCCAAGAAGCAAGAAACGTTTGTATATCACCCTAAACCAGTGTAGTGGTGAATGTGAGACATACAATGCATCTTGTAAGTGAAATAAAGCTTTATATCATTCATTGTACACTACCTCTCCAATCCACATTCCTATCACAATCATGTAGTTCGAAACACTGACTTTTTTCCCTCCTCCTATCTAATTAATAAGGAGCATAACTATTCTGTGCAGCATTTACAAGTAATTTTTACCTCTCAAAGAGACCACAGTACATCAGTCCTCTTGAAAATACCTTCCCTCTTTTGACTAGGGTACTTCAAAATAGAAGGAACAACTTCCAGCCATTGATGGATTGATGTGAACTATTGCCTATATTGATGTGAACTATTGATCCCTATTGCCCAGGGGTCCCATGTGCTGTCAGTCCACCCCTAGTATCAGGTGATCTATCAAGCCAAGCATAACAATGACTTTCCAGTATAACATGGCTCTATATTATCCTTGGTATTTCTGCAAACTTACACCTGCTTCACTTTCTGGAATTCTCAATCATTGGCTATTGGACCAGAAAACAGTCTCCATAAACATATGAATACCCCAGTATCTATATAAAACATCTTTCAGACCTTGTAAATGAGAAACAACCAAAATGTACCTCCTTTTTTTTTTACAACTGCAGAAAAGAAAAAGTTGCAGCTATACAAAATCACCACAAAAGCTAAAGAATTGTTTTGTACATAATTACATGACTAATAAATGAGGACAAATGTATGGATGGCAGCGAAGTAGAGTGATTCAGTTGCCATGAACAAAAAGGGGCCAATTATTCTGCAGTCAAAGCCCAAGAAAATCTCCCACCACAATACACACCGCTGTGTCCAGGAAACACTCCAAACCTATCCCTTTATCGTACTGGTTGGTTTTAATCCACTAATACCAAACGTCATGCCATGAGATATATATCACACATCCTGTACCTACAATCCCTGTCTTCTATGCTTTTTGGGATTTACTAAATCTCTGTTCCATATGAAAGCAGAGAAGGCCACTGCAAAGGCAGCTCTAAACCAACATAACCTTTATGACGCTATATCATTCAATTTGTGTATTAACTGCAGAAGATCAAAGAATACTAGACGATGCCTATCCAAGCATGTATAATACAAGAACTCTAACAGTAGCACTTCAAGGTCTGTCATACTATACACAGTTCAGTTTAACACATAGATGGACACCCCTTGCTCAAAATTATGACTAACATATCATAGAAAAAATACATACATTATAAGATAGATATTTTACCTGTCAAACAATTTGTATTTCTGCCCATCCAGTCCTAATATTTGCACAGCTCTACCACACAGCACAGCCTTGGCTGACACAAGAAAAGACACTTTTTTCCTTTGCTGCAGTTAGGTAATAGAGGTTTTACAGATCTTTTCTCTGCCCCAACCTGTGACTCAGTGGTGTATTTTGGTTTTGTGCTGCCCTAGGCAAGACTAAAATCACACACCCCTATCTAAATTTGTCCCACCCCTTCCTGTTTAGGATCCACCTCTTCATCTGTAAACTCCACCCTTTCTGCTTTAGGCTTCACCTTTTCCTATTAGAGTTCCACCTCCAGGAGTTTGTCAGAGACTGCAGACAAGATAAAGGAGACAGCCAGAGACTGGACAGGATACAGGAGACTGTCAGAGACTGTGGACAGGATACAAGAGACGGTCAGAGACTGAGGACAGGATACAGGAGATGATCAGAGTCTGCTGATATACTATAGGAGATGATCAGAGACTGTGGACAGGAGACGGTCAGAGACGATGGACAGGATACAGGAGACAGTCAGAGACGGCGGACAGGATACAGAAGATGGTCAGAGTCGATAGACAGGATACAGGAGATGGTTAGAGACGGCGGACAAGATACAGGAGAAGGTCAGAGACTGAGGGCAGGATACAGGAGATGATCAGGGTCTGCTGACATACTAAAGGAGATGGTCAGAGACTGTGGACAGGATACAGGGGATGGTCAGAGCCTGTGGACAGAATACAGGGGATGGTCAGAGACTGCATACATGATACAGGAGATGATCAGAGTCTGCTGATATACTACAGGAGATGGTCAGAGACTGTGGACAGGATATAGGAGAGATCAGAGACTGCAGACATAGTACAGGAGACAGTCAGAGACTGCGAACATAGTACAGGAGATGACCGGAGACTGCGGACAGGATACAGGAGACAGTCAGAGACTGCGGACAGGATACAGGAGATGGTCAGAGACTGTGAACCGGCTGGATAGGCCTGGTCTATACGTTATATCATTCAATTTGTGTATTAACTGTAGAAGATCAAAAAATACTAGACTATAGATATCTGGTTTGCCTACACGCATTAGATGGGTGCACAACCTGTAAGACCCTGAAGCCACTCAAAGAGTCTAGTCTTCATCAAGCTTTCACCATTATAGGTAAACATCCAGCACTTCAGAGAAGACTCACAAACTGCACCTCCTAGTAAAACGAGTAGAACCTCGAGATCTTCATAGACATTGTGCCCTTTATTGGTCATGTCCAGGCCTGGACTGGGACAAAAAAAAAGGCCCGGGCACTTTGGTCTGAGCAGCCCAAAGCCCAGGCACCCTTTCCTCAGAGCCTGGTGGTGGAACGCAAGGGTCTGGTCTGTTAGTTTCACCACTAGTGCCAGTAGGTTTTTATTTTTATTTAAATTTTTACAATTTAATTTTTTTACATTTTTTTGTAGGAGGAAAGGAAGAGAGGGGGGGGGAGAGAGGGGGGAGAGAGAGGAGAGAGAGGGGAGAGAAGAGAGGAGAGAGAGAGAAGAGAGGAGAGAGAAGAGAGAGAGGGGGGAGAGAGAGGAGGGAGAGGAGGGAGAAGAGAGGGAGAGAGAGGGGAGAGAGAGGAGAGAGAGGAGAAGAGAGAGGGGGGGGAGAGGGGGGAGAGAGGAGGGAGGGGGGAGCGAGAGAGAGGGGGAGGAGAGAGAGAGGAGAGAGTGGGGGGAGAAGAGAGGGGGGGGAGATAAAGAAAGGGGGGAGAGGGGGGGAGAGGAGAGAAGAGAGAGGGGGGGTAGAGAGGGGGAGCGGAGAGAGAAGAGAGAGGGAGAGAGAAGAGAGAGAGAAGAGAGAAAGTGAGGGAAGAGAGAGAGAAGGATGGAGAGAGAGAGGGGGAGAAGAGAGGGGCGAGAGGAGAGAGAGGGGGGAGAGGGAGGGGGGGTAGAGATGGAGAGAGAGGAGAGAAGAGAGAGAGGGAGAGAAGAGAGAGAGGAGAGAGAGAGAAGAGAGAGAGGGAGAAGAGAAGAGAGAGGGGGAGGGAGAGAGGGGGGAGGAGAGAAGAGAGAGGGGAGAGAGAGGGAGAGAGAATAGAGAGAGAGAAGAGAGAGAGAGAGGAGAGAGAGAGAAGAGAGGGGGGAGGGAGAAAAGAAGAGAGAGGGAGGGGGAGAGTGAGAGAAAGAGAGGGGGGAGAGAGAGAAAGGGGGAGGGAGAAGAGAGAAGAGAGAAGAGAAGAGAGAAGGGGGGAAAGAAGGTACAAGGCTGGCTGGAAGTGTGGGCAGGGCAGACACAGGAGGAGAGGGCGGGAGGAGGAGGGGCAGCTTTCTCTCTGTTCTCCCGTCTGGTCTGTGTGAGGGGGGGGGGACTATCAGCACTGGGGACTGCATATACTGACAGATCCCCTGCAGTGCTGGAGGGGGGGCCGTGGGGGAGCATACAGGAGCTGACCTAATGCAGAAGGTGGATAGGAGAGGCGACTGGGTGGCACATAGAGTAACCGAGAAATGCACGGTCCTCTATGTGCCACCCGGCCCCCTCTCCAGGCGGCCCCATGGCTGATAGGTTCTCTTTCTCCTCACCCATCCTCGCCGCCAAGCACACACGAACCTGCCGGAACACGTCCAGCTCTAGCACACACGAGCACGCCCCCCTGGCCAAGCACAGCCCTTTGCAGCGACGGCACTGGTCCCTTCTACCTGGGGGCGATGCCGCCCCCCTGAAAAATGCCGCCCAAGGCGGATGCCTTGTTTGCCTCATGGCAGATACGCCCCTGCTGTGACTAAAGAATGAAATGAGAAGCAACAGACTGATGAGCTCTGCTCATTTGTCTTATCAGCATGTTCCCAGCACTGCAGCAGAACATATTGACCCCTTGTGCTGCTTCTCCATCCTCAATCTAAACTCTGTTGTACAGAGATGGCAAAAGGCGTTTAATTAAGCAACCAGGCACTAACATTGGCATGGGTATTTTATATATAAATATATATATATAGATATACACTACTCAACATCCCATTCCGATTTCTTTACCCAAATGCTTTTTTTACACAGCTTTGGACACAATTAGTAGATTCATTTGGAACAAAAAAGCTCCTCATATAGCCTTGGATTACTTATCTCTACAGAAAGGGAGGGGAGGGCTTGGGTTGCCTCATCTTCAAAAATATTTTTTGGCCATTCACCTGGTTAGAATAATGGATTGTTCAGTCCATGGTCAGTCCAAGGACTGGGTGGGATTTGAACAAGCCTTCTCCAGTGTGCCTCTTGCATCCCTTCCTTGGACGCTGATACGATATTGGAAAAATGTCATATTGGATCATCCTTTTGTTCCTTATATATTGAAATGTTTTTCTTCAGCAGTCTCCACTTGCCAAATCTCCTCTAATGTGGGTACCCTTACTCCTATTTGGTAGAATCTGGAGTTTCCCCCAGGTCAATCTAATGTATTCCCTTATTCTAAATGGCCTACATCTTCGCTGACGGCACACAGCTTTTTTTATAAGGGTGTATTTGCGGACAGAGCGTATTTGTTGCAACAGCATAAAGACTCCCCTATGCCTTTTTGGGTGTATTTTAAAATTCAACATTTCTTGAAGATTTCACGATTTTCTGGAGAGTTTGGACTGCCGCTTCTCTCCTTCGAAACTATTTGCACAAGTTGATCTCTCCATCGCCATATGATCTCGACCATTTACGCTCTTTTGCATGATCGCAGTTCGCCTGGCTCAGGCATTGCTTGCAGGGCATGGGAGCAAGATCTGAACTATTCTTTTAGCAATGAAGAATGGGAACATATTCATTTATTGGCGCATAAAAACTCCCTTAATGTCTCGATACAGGAAAACTCGTATAAATTGAAGTCTAGATGTTATAGGGTGCCTCAGTCCATCCACAAGTTCTCCCCATTGACAGCGGATAGGTGTTGGAGGTGTTTATCGGTGGAGGGTTAATTTCTCCATATATGGTGGTCCTGCCCCCATCTTTCCACTTTCTTGCACAAGGTACATGATATTATTGTACAAGTGACCGGAGATGCAATAACATTTTGCCCAGCTCAATACCTTCTTCATGTGACTACTCAGGCATTTAATGGCTACAAGAGATCATTGGCATCACACATGATTAATGCTGCTCGAATGTGCATTCCCTTGTTTTGGAAGACTGGGAGAGTTCCAAGTCTGAGGGACTGGTTTGGTAGACTGAATAAGATAGCTGACCTGGAGGAATTTATTTATATCTCTCAGGATGGAATAACTTCTTATCACTCTACCTGGGTGTGTTGGATCCATTTTCTGACCACTGATTTGTACAAACAAATTATGACCTGAATGCGCTGACCGGCTCTCTTTTCTCTGTTTGTTTTTTTCTGGCCTCCACAGGGTACCCCCCTGGTGGACGTTGAAGTACTGAGGGTTTTGCTATGGTATGTGGGAGCTGTCGATTCTGAGCTGACAGGATCTCCCCACTCCCCCCGCGCGACTGGGTTACCCCGCTTATTTTTTTATTTTGATTTTCTTTTTTTCCCTTTCTCCATCCCCACTTTTTTTTTTTTTTATGGCTTTAGCATCCCCTCCTTCCCTTTTTTTGTTTTACCTGGACTATCGTGTACGGGTCGAAGTGTTTACGCTGTTACATAAGTCCTTGAGCATGTTTTGTATTGCTGTGTGACTTCCTTGTACACTGCTCCTCTCTTGTTATTGCTTGTAAAACTTAATAAAACTCTTATGGAACAAAACAACTTTATGACTATCCATCTAATATTCAGTAGGTACACCTTTTGCCATTTAAAAAGTCCCCTTTTCCACCAAAATTGCTCTGACCCATTAAGGCATGGACACCACTAGACCTCTAAAGATATGATGTGGTATCTAGCATCAAGACATTGGTAGCTGATCCTTTTAGTCCTGTAAATTGTGAGGTGAGGCCTCCATGGACTGGACTTGTTTTTCCGGCACATCTTCTCAAAAGATGCTAAATTGGATTAAGATCTGGAGAATTTAAAGACCAAGTCAACACTTCATACTTGTTGTGTTCCTCAAATCTTTCTTGAAGCATTTTTGCATTGTGGCAGGTCACATTATCCTACTGAAAGAGGTCACTGCCATCGGGGAATACCATTTCCATTGAAGGGGGTGTGCTTGGTCAGTAACAATGTTTAGATAGGTGATACATGCCAAGTAACATGTGTACGCAACACACATGCATCCAGCCATCTACATGATTTAAAGGAAAATGTGATTCATTGGACCAGACTACCTCCTTCCAGTGCTTTGTGGTCCAGTTCTGATACTCACATGCCCATTGTCGGTGCTTTTGGTTATGGACATGGGTCAGCATGGGCACCCCGACTGGTGTGTGACTATGCAGCCCCATACACAACAAACTGCAATGTCCATTTTTTCTGGTTGCAACAAACACATCAACCTTAGGGACAGCAGGTTTACTTGCTGCCTAATATGTCCCACTGATTTTCAGATATACATATGTCAAGGTATGCACAGTTGGGTAGAACAAAACCACAGATTCCCTTAAAAGACTGCTGAATCTCTGAATCTCCCAAGTTGAATATGCTCTCCTTCTTTTCTATCCAGGAGTGAAGGGGTGGTACTTTGGTTATTAAGAGCATGTTATGTACTTGTCCAGTGATGCAGAGCAGGGCGTTGGGTGACTAAATATTAGACAACAGCAATAACTATCATGAAGGACACAAGATATTATGTAACCCTATGTAAGCTCCAACCAAAGCCACTTGGAGCTTAAACAGGGTTGTATTTGATTTAAAAACCTGTAGCTTGAACATGTATGAATGCAAGTAAATATTTAATGACATTCATGCTGACAGATAGAAGCTTACAAAATGCTAAATTTAAGAATTTTGTTTAGAATGACACAATATTTGTGTTCCAACACTACTTTCTAATCTCTTTACCTAGCACTTCTAGGAGTCTTGCATCAGCAGCTTTTCAGGTATGTTTAGAGAAGATTTTTCTAAATAAAACACACCAGCATATACTGATGGAAAAAATAATATTTCCAAGAATTATCTGGAAAAACATAAAAAAATGAGCATTCACATTACATTAAAGTATTATTATTCATAAAGTCTATTGACATGCTAAGATTTCCTTTATGTAATTACAGCTACATAAGTACACTGTATTTTATATTCATGCTTTGTGATGTGTTGCTGCATTATGCTTGCAGGCAGGTTAAGCTGTTCCAAAACATGTCTCAGAGATCTATTAAATGGAGTGAAACAGTCATTATCCATATTAAATGGTTACTCATTTGACTACCTAGTTATGATTTATGATGATGTAGTCAATCACACAACATACTTGTTTTATTGCCGATGGCAATAGTGTTATTAATAATACTGCCTAAATAATTATTAAACAACAACATGGCTTGTTAATATCATTTTACGGATATCATATTGTGGAAGGTCCCTCATTAAAGGCACATTTTGGGGATTCAATTACGGGAGCTGCCACTGTTGACTTGATGAAGGCTACATTGCTGCCATCCAGATCCTGATTTCATTATCTAGTCAGTAACTCACTAGATGTATGCTTGTTCAAGGCCAGTATGTCACTAGAAGAAGCCAGCCTGAGCAGCCTTCTGGATTCTTTTCAAGAGTTATTTGACTACTGAAAGGTTTTACTTCCCATAAATTGGTATTTTATATCATAATGCATGATTGTATCACACTGTTCTGCTATGGTACTATGCAGTTGTACATGTTGCATGCTTTTTAATGCCTTGACCATAACAATCAGCAAAATGCTACATTATTGTAACATATGCAAAATACCACAAGATATATTTTATAGCATGTATGCAGCAAATTTCAATTTTCAGTGATAAAAAACAAATAACAACATTGTAACCAAATTACTACTTTTTAGGGTTTTTTTAGGGATGTTTTTGAAGTCTATACATTTTAAACTGTTATTTAATCTGCCTATATTTTGCCTTCCCCAGTCATTGCAGATACCACTGCAAAGCATGCACTATGACCCTTATATTTTTAGTGTTTTTCAATGTTCAGTCTTAATTATATCAGTACATAATTCAAGTGGTATTATTAATTTCATGATTACCCCAAAACATCAGATGAAATCACATTTTTATTTTAGGTATACCATTACTGAGCTGATAAAAGTTTGAAGTTGAATCATGAGATGCTTCGCAAACCACAGTTGATAGTGACTTAGCCAGAAGTACTGAGCTGTTTGACCGAGTTTACAGCTGCATCAATAAGACAACATAAATGCATTTTCTTTAGTAAATCAAGTCAATCCTTATTAGTATTATAACAGCAAGACAACATTCCACTACAGAACATTCTTATCATCTACAATTTAGCTTCCACACATGCAGTGCACAGAGAAGTTTGTGTTTCAGCACACACTAATTATTATTAAAGAAAGAAAAATAAATGACTACATTACTCAAATATACATAATCCAATAGTCTAACAAAATGAAAATAAAACCAAATGTACTATTATTATTATTATACAGGATTTATATAGCGCCAACATTTTGCGCAGCACTTTACAATATAAGGGAGACAGTACAATTACAATACATTTCAGTACAGAAGGAATGTGAGGGCCCTGCATGTGGTAGGGAGTTCCAGAGGATGGGAGAGGCTCTGGAGAAGTCCTGGAGGCGAGCGTGAGAGGAGGTGATGATTGACCGATAGGAGGATATCATGCGAGGAGAAGAGCGGGCGATTTGGGTGGTATCTGTGGATGAGGTTGGTGATGTAGCTAGGGGCAGTGTTGTGGATGGCTTTGTAAGCTGTGTTTAGTATTTTGAATTTTATATGTTGGGTTAGTGGAAGCCAGTGGAGGGATTGGCAGAGAGGAGCAGCAGCCACTGATCAGTTAATAAGGTATATGAGTCTAGCAGCAGCACTCATAATAGACTGAAGGGGGGATAGCCTGTGTAATGGTAGACCAGTGAGGAGGGAGTTGCAGTAATCGAGACGGGATAGAACCAAGGCATGGATAATTTGTTTTGCGGTGTCATTGGTCAGGAAGGGGCGGATTTTGGAAATGTTCCGGAGGTTGAGGCGGCATTATTTAGCCAGTGAGTGGATGTGGGGCCCAAAGGAGAGGTCAGAGTCTAGGATTACGCCTAGCACCCTGGCATGAGGGGAAGGACCAAAGGTAGTGCTGTTGATCTTAATGGTAAAGTCGTGAGTGGGGGATCGGGGAGGAGGAAACATTACAAGCTCAGTTTTTGAAAGATTGAGTTTAAGGTAGTGGTGTGACATCCATGCTGATATGTCACTTAGTAAATTTGTGATACATGAGGAGATTGAGGGGGTGAGCTTGGGAGTGGAGAGATAGATCTCGGAAGCAATACTAAAGGCTAACATTTTTTTTTCTAAAAATAGCAAACATGTTATATTTACCTGCTGTGTGCAGTGGCTTTGCACAGAGCAGCCCAGATCCTCCTCTTCTCAGGCTCTCCTGGCCCCTCCCTCTTGTAAGGTGCTTCCACAGCAAGTAGCTTGCTATGGGGGCCCCCCTGCTCCGTATGTCCATTCTCACTCAAAGCCGTGGCTTGGACCCACCCCCTTTCTCTTCTCATTGGCTCACTGGCTGTGATTGACAGCAGTGGGAGCAAATGGCTCTCGGTGCTGTCTTAACCAATGAGGAGAGGGAATCCCGGGATAGCCGAAACTCCAGTGCACATCACTCGATCATGAGGGTGCTTAGGTGAGTATTAGGGGGGGCTGGAGGAGATGCTGCACACAGAAGGTTTTGATGCATGAAGGTAAAAAAAATCTTGAGCCTTTACAAACACTTTAACATATTATTATTACTTGAAGAAATATCAATCCTCACTTGACTCCTATATGACACAATGATATAGTATTAAATAACATACAAGTTGGCACCGTTATAAAGAATATGCAACTTAATTACACTTAAAATAAAGCCTTACTCACACAAAAGCACAACTTGTTTTGTAGAGCACTGTAAGTAAATCAGGATTACATTATTTTTTAAATAATGTAAGTGATTACTGCATTGGCAATTACATGCGAATGGCCGTGATTAGCTGCGAGAGTAAGCAGTCTCCTATTCCTTTCAATGGGGCTGTCTCTCAAAAATAATTGTTGGAACCCCCGCTGGGGCTCTTGCATCTAATCAGAGTGTGGGTGCATTTGCAGGTGTTAATGCATCCTTATGGTATGGACAATATCAGATGGGCTAGGGTCTGTAGTGTTATTTTGTTTCTTAGAAGAGTGAATGTGCGTTGTCATCTTAGGACTGCATGTGCATTACTGGCAGAATTACCAGAAATGAAAAGAGAAAAAAGCTGGTAAAAAAAAACTAATGCAGCCACCACACCTAGAGTCTAATATCTGAGTTTCCAGTTTTACATATACATTATGTCCTTTCACATCAATGTAATTCTATAGGTGATATGATTCCTCTATGTGCAAAGCTCACCTTTGAAATCATAGTAATGGTTTTAAACTGGCAATACTGTGCAAAGAAATACATTCTTTATTGGCTCAGTGTATTAACCCTCCCTTAACCTTTCTGGGTCCTGGGTGGATTTTGAAAACAGGAACTTAAAATACAGACAATCTGAAGAATATAGGTATACAAGGTACACTTGAAGTACATTTAATTGCATATTTTATTAATAATAAATAAAATAATAATTAAATACATAACTAGATTAGGAGTCTTATTGTTGTATATTTGTTAAGTTTAACCATAAGATAGAGCTACAGGCAATTTATTTTTTTAAATTTTGGACAGAGTAAAAGGAGAATTATAACCCCTGTCAGGTTTTGTTCTTTTTTTTCCCGTCTGTGTCCCATTTGGGAGATTTCCCTTTACTTCTTGTCCCATAGCTAAAACATGAAGCGAGTGGAAGTCTATCCAAAGTGAGGGAATCCTTGGTTGTCCCCAAGGTCACCAGAACTAATGTCCCCATATAAAGATTTTCCCTCTCTTACTATCCCAGTGATAACCTAGTATTTGGGATTTCCTTTTATTTTCAATGAAAACAGTAAACATGAAAAATAGAAAGGGTGAATCTCCATAATGGGGACACAGTCATCAATAAAACCAGACATGTGTTCTCATTCCTTTCCACTTCAAAAAAAAATGTTTTTCTTTTAAGTATACTTTAAAGGATACATTCACCTAAAAAAATGATAAATGCAATTTTTTTTTTTGCAGGTAAAAAAATGTACATTTACTATGTTTTTCTTAAGAGCTTGGAAAGCATTCCACCCGCGATCAGCAGATCACAGGTGCAATGTCAGGCTCTTGAAAATTGTCAGTTTAGCTGTCTGCCCGTACCTTCGATATCGGCAGGCAGTTATTTCAGTCCAGAAAGAATAAATGAATGAGAATGCTCACCAGCACCCTCATAGTCTATTGATAACTAGAAGCCATGAGAATATGGCAACACTGACTGGTTTCCAATATTATGAGGCATCATTCCGGTAAGCATCTTGTCACCTTACCTGTTCAACCAACTTTGGAAGAAGAGTTTGCCGGTATCAAAGTTGGTGGCCAAAACATAAATAACCTGCACTATGTATATGACACAACACTCATCACCAACAGCAAAAAAGATAAGCGGCATTTACTGAGAAAAGTCAAAACCGGAAATCAAAACGAGATAGAATAGAAGTTATAAAGCATTTTAATCTCCTGGGCTCTTTCATAAACAAAGAAGCAACTAGTAGTGATGAAATGACGAATAGCACTTGGTAGCAAAACAGTGAAGACAAAGTATTCAAAGGAAAGAAAATTACACTCAAAATGAACATCAGACTCTGAAAGCTCTATGAAAGCTGGACACAATGAAAATGGGACAGAAAGAAGATCGACTAATTTGAGCTTCGGTGCTGGAGAAGGATTTTATTTGTGCTGTGGACAGTCCGTAGAACTGATATCTCAATTTTGAGAGAGATTAAACCAGCTACGTCACTAGAAGCCCAAGTGATGAAGTTGTGGGGATAACATTGGATGATCTCTTTGAACAAGCACAAAGCCGACTTCTTTTTAAAACTCTTATTCAAGTTCATGGCACTTTAACAAAAAGCCGCCACGAAGGGTGTTGATACTTGTAGTCTTTTTATTCACAGAACTCTGTGAATGAATGACACGGCTGTCTGAGCAGAGCTTTACATGGCTGTGCTCTTTTCAAGTTGTGACATCAGATATGGTGAGAAAATCCCCACTGCCATAGGCAGGGAGGGGGGACTGGGGGGAGAGCTGCATGAGCGGGAACATGTTACATGTTCCACCCTAAAAATATCCTTTAACTGATCTTGCAAAGTCATATACAGTAGTGTAAGTATACTTTTTTTCTAAATGAACCAGTCCATTGAAGTTTTTTATGTGTGTGGGTGTTAGCCTGTTATATGCAGTATATTGTAATGTAAACAGAGAATCAGCAGCTGCTTGCTGCCATATTCAACCTTTGCAATATCTTTGCTTTTCTGTGGACATTCAGGGCCCATCCACACTTTTTGTACTGTGGCAATGTGTGCTAAAGTGCATCAATTAACCCACATGGCCATAGCATATGGCAATTCACATGGTGCATTTCTGTGCCCTCATTGGGAATGGCACTCCAACTCAATGTACAACAGGCCAACACGTTGTAGTGCACTATAATGCATTAACTGTTCACTCTCTTCAGCTGTGTTCCTAAGAAGGGTCATATATGTTTTTTTTTATCTATTCTGGTGCATTGGCAACCCATTCATAATAAACAGGACACCTGATTGAAATGAATACTAACATGTGACATATTGTGTTAACAGGTGTGCTTTAACACATTGCAACAGAATTCTTGTGAATTGTCCCTCAATACCTATGGGAAATATTGAGAGAGACATAAAGAAAATCAGCTGAACATATGCATTACTGTTGTGATATGGGGGCTGGTTAGCTCAGAGTTAGTGAGTCCAGAACTGTATATAAGGGCAAAACAGCCCACTTTTACTGAAAAAAGGCAAAGCAAAGTTAAAAAACATAGATTTCCCAGGCAGGGAATGAAAAATTGCTAGCCCGCTTGACTGCATTTCAACAGCTGTGCCACTATTAGCAATAGTCTCCCTGACCACAGGTTCCTCAAGCTCCCTCAGCCTTCTTGTCACAGCACTTTGCTGTATGGGCACCCTCTTGGCCTCTGGAAAGGGTTCTTCTAGCATCCCAAGCTCTTCTACTCCTGAGACTTACAGACCCCCCCCCCCTCCTGGACTCTCTAGTTGCCTCCTCTGCCAACCCTCTTAACTTCCCCAACTCTCCCAGTTCTGCAGATGAGGGAACCTCTGTAGGCAGTCTTTTCTCCCTAGTAGGTCACCTTTCCTGGCTGGTGCAGCCCATTATTCTCACACCAAGGCTGTGTCTTTGAATGGCAGTAACTGCCATGAGCTCAAGTCTGGCTTATATGACCCTGCACACCTTTGTACTCTCACAGGCTGGAAGTGTCTAGCAAAGCCCTGATACAGGACTGAAATAATTAATTTTACCCAAGAAATTTTGGAACTTCCAAACTCCAGGCCCCAATCTGGGACTACCAAACCCGGAAAAAACTTACAACACAGCTTTCTCTGCTCATAATACACACATTGGAACTCACAGTCTCACAGTCACGCTATAAACTTCAATTGCTAGTACTTTTTCTGAGTTTAAATTTTTGGGGGGCCTAACCCTCATTGTGGGCATTGCTAAAAAGAATGAGTCATGGTCATATTGGTCCACAGACCCGATTCCTCATATACCCATGCTCTCTGCTGCCATGGCCAAGCATAGATACAAAAATATAATGCAATTTATGCATTTAAATGACAATGCATTCTGTCATGCTTGGGGTGACCCTGAATATACTAATAATTGCCCCCCACTGCCTTCCATGGCTTTCTCAGGCTGTCCCATCCCATTGAGGAACCATAGAGCTGGTTGGATGATCAAAGACTAGAATGGCTCCAATCATCTCTATACTCTAAGAAATTGGAAGCTATGAGAATTTCATCACTTCAGTTTTGCCTGATATAAACAGTGCCATTTTTAAATTGGGAAAGCATCTGATCACATTCTTTAAGGGCAGAGGATAGATCTAGAGTCTAATAGACCCCAGATTTCTCAGAAAAGAGTACCTCTCACTGCCTATTGCTATCACAGAAAAAAATTTAATCTTCCATGGACTCAACATGCCTGTCAGCAAACTGATTAGTGTGTCTACTTTCTGAAAAGGGATAATTTGGGGGGGGGGGAATGCTATCCTGGCATTTCAGAGTCTCTGTAATTGGATTTCTGGACTCCTGTATGAAGCTAGGCTCCCAAAAAGTCTCACACATGTGGAATCCCCATACTCAGGAGAAGCAGAAGAATATATTTTGGGGTTTAATTCCACATATACCTATGGTGTGTGTGAGCAATATATGACTTAAGTGACAAATTTGTGTTAAAAAAAATTGTCATTTTCCAAAACTTGTGTAAAAAAATAAAATCTTCCATGGACTCAACTTGCCTCTGAATCAAATAGCTTAGTGTCTACTTTCTGAAAATTGATCATTTTGGGGGATTTTTCCTGCCCTGCCATTTTAGTACCTCAAGAAATGAAAAAAAGGCAGCCAGAAAGTAAAAGCTGCGTAAATTCCAGTATTCATACCATTTCACACAAATCAATTAACATACACTTATTGGGATTTTTTTTACAGAACAATTGGAATTTACTATTATTATTAGAGATGAGCGAATTATTCAAAAATTTGATTCGGCTGATTCGCCGAATTTGAGGAAGAAATTCGATTCGATGCGAATTTATTCGCTACGAATTTAACTTATAAAAAGGGTTTCTAGGCTTCAGAGAGCCTTTAAATTAGTGCAGAACACTGTACCTTTAATTTACATGCCCTTGGAGATGAGGAAGGAGAAGGAGAAGGATGAGAAGAAGGAGAAGGAGAAGGATGAGAAGAAGGAGAAGGAGAAGGATGAGAAGAAGGAGAAGGATGAGAAGAAGGAGAAGGAGAAGGAGAAGGATGAGAAGAAGGAGAAGGATGAGAAGAAGGAGAAGGAGAAGGATGAGAAGAAGGAGAAGGAGAAGGATGAGAAGAAGGAGAAGGAGAAGGATGAGAAGAAGGAGAAGGATGAGAAGAAGAAGAAGGAGAAGGATGAGAAGAAGGAGAAGGATGAGAAGAAGGAGAAGGATGAGAAGAAGGATGAGAAGAAGGAGAAGGATGAGTAGAAGGATGAGAAGAAGGAGAAGGATGAGAAGAAGAAGGATGAGAAGAAGAAGAAGGATGAGAAGAAGGAGAAGGATGAGAAGAAGAAGAAGGATGAGAAGAAGAAGAAGGATGAGAAGAAGGAGAAGGATGAGAAGAAGAAGAAGGATGAGAAGAAGAAGAAGGATGAGAAGAAGGAGAAGGATGAGAAGAAGAAGAAGGATGAGAAGAAGGAGAAGGATGAGAAGAAGAAGAAGGATGAGAAGAAGAAGAAGGATGAGAAGAAGGAGAAGGATGAGAAGAAGAAGGATGAGAAGAAGAAGAAGGATGAGAAGAAGGAGAATTCCAAGCCGGCAAAAAGTGTATCTGCAGAGCTCCGCTATTTCTTAGCGGAGCTATGCAGATACACTTAGCGGAGCTCTGCAGATACACTTAGCGGAGCTCTGCAGATACACTTAGCGGAGCTCTGCAGATACACTTTTTGCCGGCTTGGAATTCTTCTTATTTTCATCCTACTTCTTCTTCTTCTTCTTCTTCATCCTCATCCTCAGAAGAAGAAGAAGAGGATGAGGATGAGGATGAAGAAGAAGAAGAAGAAGTAGGATGAAAATAAGAAGAATTCCAAGCCGGCAAAAAGTGTATCTGCAGAGCTCCGCTAAGTGTATCTGCAGAGCTCCGCTATTTCTGACAGTTCTCTGACATTCACTCCATACAGCGGTTGAAACATTGTATCTATTTGTTTCCATTTATGGAAACAAATAGATACAATGTTTCAACCGCTGTATGGAGTGAATGTCAGAGAACTGTCAGAAATAGGCTATTTCTGACAGTTCTCTGACATTCACTCCTCAACCGCTGTATGGAGTATTGAATGTCAGAGAACTGTCAGAAATAGCCTATTTCTGACAGTTCTCTGACATTCACTCCATACAGCGGTTGAAACATTGTATCTATTTGTTTCCATTTATGGAAACAAATAGATACAATGTTTCAACCGCTGTATGGAGTGAATGTCAGAGAACTGTCAGAAATAGCCTATTTCTGACAGTTCTCTGACATTCACTCCTCAACCGCTGTATGGAGTGAATGTCAGAGAACTGTCAGAAATAGCCTATTTCTGACAGTTCTCTGACATTCACTCCATACAGCGGTTGAAACATTGTATCTATTTGTTTCCGAATAAAAACATCTGTATCCTAAATGGAAACAAATAGATACAATGTTTCAACCGCTGTACATGTGAAGGAACTGTCAGAGAACTGTCAGAAATAGCGGAGCTCTCTGCAGGGACACTTTTGCCGGCTGATCGGGAAAAATCCGATTTGCGCACCCGAATTATGCAAATATTCGGATTTTTCCTGAAATTCGAAACGAATTCCACTTCGCCTGGTTCGATTCGCTCATCTCTAATTATTATACAGGATTTATATAGCGCCAACAGTTTGCGTAGCGCTTTACAAAACGAATGTATGACTAAATTTGAGTTTATTGAATATTTTTTATAACAGAAAGTAGAATATATTGGGGGTTTTTTTCAAAATGTTTGGTCTTCTGTCATTTATATAGCAAAAAATAAAAAACCCAGTGGTACCACCAAAAGAAATCTCTATTTGTGTGAAAAGAATTATATAAATTTTGTTTGGGTACAGTGTTGGGTACAATGCCTGTACAATTCCGAATAGCAAAAAATGGCCTGTTCATGAAGGGGTGTAAATCGTTCTGGAGGCAGGGGTGGACTGACCATTTGGAAACTCGGGCACTGCCAGAGGGCCTGGGGAAAGTAGGGGGCCCCATGAGATGTCCCTGGTACCTTTTTCATAGGCTTTTTTGAGTTTGGGCAAGGACACAGGGGCCCCATGATCCCCTATTGCTGGGGGGCCCCATGAGTTGTCAGTCCGCCCCTGTCCGGAGATCAAGTGGTTAAAGGCTAAGTTCACCTTTTTCTGCAGAATTTCACTTTTCTCAATAAATAGAAGCCGTTTGTAATATCTTTCCTGCCCCAGACATCCAAATGTGCTCATTTGTCTCAGTTATCATATCCACAGAAGCTTCAAATTTTCATGTTTCTGCCTGAGTTTTAAAAGATTATTTCTGTTTGCATCACTTCCTGTAGATCATCTCCCATCATTCACATGGAGCCTCATTGTTCTTGTGTAAATACACCATTTTCACTTTTAGGCCTTATTAACACCTAGTGTAGTGGAAGCGCACATTTTCTTGCGTTTTTTTTTTCCTGTGACACACATACTGCATCCCATCAATTTGAATAAGATTTCCTAAATGTGGCAAAGTAGCTCATGGAACACTTTGGTGTATTGAAGTTTGAATGGTTTTCAATGTGCATTTTGCTGCTTTTGTCGCTTGTTTTTTCACGTGGCAAAATGTGTGTTTGCTTCTGTGTTTTGGGTATCATTAACAATTATAGCCGGAAGTGCTACTAGTTAATTTTAGGTGTATAAATGGGCCATACACTATGTAATTTGATTGCACAATCTCTGTAACATCTCCTTTAGATTTACCAAAGCTTTGTAATTGGAGGACACACCATCTATCCAATCACTCTGCATCTAATCAGGCAGGCATATAATTGAAAGTAGATCTAAAGGAGATTGTACAATCAGATTGTAGAGTGTATGGTGAGCTTTACAGACTTCCATCATTTCTCCTGTTCTTGTGAGATGGGGAAACAGCTCTCATTGTTTGAACACTGTTTGTGTGCAGTAAATTATGGTGTGGAGTAAATTGATGTTTTGACTGGCATTCTGCGGTTTAGCCACAAGATGTCACTGTTTTTCTAACACAGGTTCAGACTGCATAGATATTTGTATCTTCATGAAGAGGTGGGGTTTTTAGTGAACAGGAAGAGGAGACTGCAGCCATGTTTTGGACGATGCTGAATGCAGGAGCCATGTTCTGGAGAATGCTGAACGAAGGGGCCGTGTGAGCTGCAGCTGGGTGAAGCTGATGAGATTGCTGCCAGGAAGCTGATGAGCCGAGGAACAATGCAGCATACACTACAATATCGCAGGCCTGTTGGAGAAACATTTGTTCTGTTTAGAGTCACCAGCGGAAGAAAAGCAGACCCGGGTCAGTAAGATCGTGCACGCAGCTCATTTCAGTGTTGGTGCCTTGAGACTGAATCCAGGCCTATAGTTAGTTAGTTAGTTAGTTAGGGTCTCTGTTTGTGTCAGGCCACAAGTGTTGTTACTGATTATTGGAAGGACTCCACAACTTAAAGTGACATTTGGAGAGCTGATAAAATCCTACAAACTCAAGCTAGACTGGCATTTTGCTCAGAAGGAATACTCAGGCACGTGCTACAGGACCAGTTATGGGAGGGGGAATACTGTAGATTTGTGTAATATTGTAAGCTGTTGTGCTGCACCGCAGGCTAGCCCATACCATACACCCATACACTGATTCCTGCTCTTTTAGGGTAATAACAGGTAAGGTGTGGCAGTTTAGTTGTGCCCGCCAGTAGGTAAATTACTTCACTTTCTACCCTTATCCATCAGAAGGCGCCGTGCTGTGCAGCACAAGGGTCTCAGTCTTTGGTCTGGGTGTATGTAAATTTATTGTATGTTTCCAGCATTTGTGGTTGTGTTTATTTGCCACATCTAAGTAAAATTCTGTTGTGGCAAAAGCTGGTGTTGAGGTTGCTTTCCTCGTTCGTGACTTCACTGTATCCTGGGGAGCCCACCCCGGTACACGGCTTACATTTTCACTACTAAAGGCTGCTCCACATAGGCTGTGATCTGATCTCTCAGCTCCTGCACACTCTGCCAAATGAACAATCTATGTAATCTAAGTAAGATAGAAACAAAAATTAATGGCTGTATATTTAGCGAGAATGGTTACCACTGATTGCATTGGGGATGCAGAACCTGTGGAGGTGGGTGGAAGTGATCTCCTAGAGGGGAGGGGGAGGGCAGGTGCAGGATGTGTTAATAAGGTCAGCTGGTGAACTACATCTATCTACTATATCAAATTCAGGATGGCTAATAGAGGAATTTTCAACAGGAGGCTGAGGTAAGGGCTGGTGTAGGATATTATAGAAAGGTTTTTTTTGCAAAAGAAGTACATTGATCATGGTATATTGGTACCTAGGGAGGCTGGAATTTAGAAAAAAAAAGTGAAATTAGCCTTTAAATATCATCTTGAACAAGTACCACAGCTTTACCACATCACTTCAGCTATAGCACAAAAAGAAAATCCACAACAAACTACTTTTGTCCAGGGTGTCTGTGGATTGTTGTGGTGCATCAGCCTTTTGCATAAGTATCTTTCCTTGATGGGTTTTCTTCCTGGATACTCTAATTTCTCTCATCTGAATACCCATGATTATTCTTGAGACCTTCAGCATAAAAGTATCAAGGGCAACCTTACCACATCACTTCAGCTACAGTACAAAAAAAGAAGAAAATCAGCAACAAACTACTTTGCATAACACCAAACAGACTGTAGGTGACCCTTCTATTTTGCTACAGCTCATTCAGCTCTTTTTTTCCCTGTCTGTCCTACTCTTCCCTCCCTGTAACATGCTCTCTCTATTTTTCCTTCTCACAATAGTGTCCTCTTTCCTTAAAATCTCTTTCCTTTATTCCTCTTTTCCATTCCACAGCTCCCTGCACTCCCATATTACAACCTCCCCCCCATGCTTCTGTTTTTTCTAACTCCTGGGCATATATCACCTAATCCTGGCCATCCACCACCCAACTTCTTCCCCCTGGTCAACTGCATATCTAAAAAAAACCTTCCCCGGACACCAGCAGTCTAAACATCTAAAACCCATCTCCTTGCTCTCATTTATCTCCAAATTCCCAAGAAGCTTAGTCTAGAAGCATCTGAGCTTTCACCTCTTAACTTCCTTCAGTCTGACACTCTACAGAAACTGCTGTCTTACATCTCACTAACCAGGGGAGGACTGACAACTCATGGGGCCCCTGAGCAATAGGGGATCATGGGGCCCCTGTGTCCTTGCCCACACTCAAAGCACACCCAAAAAAGCCTATAAAAAAGGTACCAGGGGCATTTCATGGGGCCCCCTACTGACCCCGGGCCCTCGGGCAGTGCTTGAGTGCTCGAATGGTCAGTTCCTCCCCTGTCACTAACAACTTACTATCTGCTGAAACTAATGGTCACTACTCTGTATTATTACTCTTACTGCCTTTCATACATTTAACCACAATGTTTCTTTTCAAAAAACTTCACTTCTTTGACCTCCAAGACAGTGTTTTTTGCTTGTTCTCCTCTTTACTTATCTAATCTCACTGTCATTTTCAATGCTACCTCCTCCTCTCCTCTTTCTTTTTCTTTAAGAGCTAATCCAGGATTTGTTCTCAAAACCCTTCAATTTTCTATATACAGTACACCTCCTCCCTAGGTCAGCTGACAGCCTTCCACAGCTTCCAATACCATGTCTATTCTTACAACACCAATATCTATATTTCTACTCCTCTGCTCACCCCATCAGTCTCCTCATGCATCACTAATTTACTAACTGACATATCAGTATAGATGTTACACCACTTGCTCAAACTCAGTGTTTACAAAACTGAGTTTTTAATATTTCCACCCCTTGTTTGCTCTCCCCTGAATTTTCGATTTAGACTATCATTCTCTCCCTTTATGCCAGGGCTCTGACCTCTCCTTTGTCACCACGTCCAATTTATGTCCATATCTTGCTCCAAAAAGCACCCAATTGTTATCTCTTACTTTGACTATTGCAACTCCCTTCCCATTGGCCTACCTTTACATAGAATACTCCCCTTTCAGTCTATCATGAGTTCTGCTTTCAGAATCCACCTTACCAACAATTCAGTGTCTGCTACCCATCTATACCACTGGCTTCTGCAACCCAAACTAAAAAAAATTAAAATACTAACAATAACATACAAAGCCATGCTTAACTCTGTCCTGAGCTACATCACCAGTCTAACCTCAAACTGCCCATTACACTCCTTTGAAGGCCCCCTGCGCTACAGCCACCTCATCACTTCCTCCTATGCTTGCCTCCAGAACTTCCCCAAAGCCTCTCCAATCCTCTGGAACCCCAGACCTCAATCTATCTAGCAATAAACTACTTGGTTCAGCTTTAGATACTTTCTGAAAAATAAGCTCTTTAGAGAGGTCTGTTTTACCTCCACCTAATAAACCAGACTTTTATTTTTGCACCACCTTATTCCTCACAGTTTTTATCTTTTGTATCACTTGGCCCTCCCTTTTAGATTGTAAGCTTTCATGAGCAGAAGCTCTGAACCCCCTTGTATTAAACTGTATTGTATCTGAATGGTCTCCTTTATTTTGTTAAGTGCTGTGAAAAACGTGAGCTGAATATAAACCCTGTATTATAATAATAATAATAATAATAGTAATAATAATTGCAGATTTTACAGTAGTTGAAAGGCTGTGTGGACTTTCTGAGCAAGAAATAAATAGAACATTGAAAAATGCTTTACATTGTTGTTTTTAATATTTTTTTCTCAAATAACTTAATTTCAGATAAATTCTTGCAATATGTATGCTACTGTAAATGTAAGCAATATATATTTATAGTGTCTATTTCAGGAATAATCTACGTGTGATCTTTAAATTGTTGCTAGAGTTGGGAAGATGAAAGGTGCAAGTGACCTTTTCTCAGTTAATGAGTGTCAATGTCCTGCATGAGGTATGTATCTTCCCACTATATTGCCTAGTTTTTATAAAGGTATTGCTCAGTAGGTCACTTAATTCACAGGATCCTTTCCATCTATTCAAAGTTTCAAAAGAAAAACACAAACAAATAACATCAAAGGTGAGGAGTTTTGTATAAAACATTTGACCAGTTCATGTTCAAGAAGACCTTTTTAAAATGACCTGTCAGCAGCACACTATTAACAGGTGAAAAGAAGCATTTAAGGATGGGACCCTGCTGGGCTGTATGCCACTGAGCAACCTGCAGTGTGTGAAAACAAGTGCCATAAAGGAAGTTAGAACCTCCTATACTCCAAAGGAATAACTTTTATCTTCATTTCTTAGATAATGCCCTTTGAGAGTGAAAGAGAGAGAGAGGGAGAGAAAATACGTGAACATAAAGACGAAGTCACATTATTCCATAAAATAGGATATTGATTAATTAAATGTTCAGTTATATTCCTTAAAAAGAAAAGCTCATTTCTAGACATAGTAAAGGACAACAAGGATTATTTAGGCAGCTTTCAAACATATAATAGATTTAGATGAAATTCAATAAATACATGCTCAAAATAATAATTACATTTATACTGCTTAGAGGTATAATTTAAAGTAATTTTATATTTTTAATATAAAAATTTGTAACAAATACTCCTTATTTGAGAGGGAAGACAATGCTTGCCAATAATATACAGAAACAAAAACAGTATATTGCTCATCAAAAATATAAAAAAAAAAGAAAAGTTCTTAATAGTTCACTAGTCCACACAGGTTTGTGTTTTGTGTTTATAACATTCCATATAAAGTTCTGTGCAAAGAAGAAAAAGTTCTGGTAAAGGTGGAGTTCCCATGACGGGGGTGTACAAAAATTGTTTCCCCCCCCCATGGAGAGACCCTGGCACCGACCAACAGTCCCCTCTCCCACAAACAGAGCCTGACATTGACCAATGACACCCCATTCCTCCCCACCCAAGAGAGCCTTCCCCTACCACTACCATACACTGGCCACCCCCCCATCCTGGCGAGAGAGATAAGGCTCTCACCTTCACAGCTCCGGACATCCCCGGGAACAAGAGCCGGGCTCTGCATACACCATCAAGCAGCCCACAGCCTCTCTGAGATCCCACCTGGTCCCGATGCTGCATGTGTCCCTTCTTCCATCCCATCTGGGGGGCAATGCTGCCACCCTGAAAAATGCCACTGCACCACTGAAAAATGACGCTGCCCCCTGAAAAATGCCTCCCTAGGCAAATACCTTGTTTTCCTTGTGGTAAAAATGCCCCTGGATGCTTTCCCCCTCTGTTTCCTTCTGAGTACAGATCTCCAGGGTAGTTTCCGCAAGTGGCATACATTAAGGACGAAAGAAGGGCTCCTAATAGGGAAAATACCATTTATTAAATAAAATAAATAAATTGCACTCACAGCAGGAATAACAATGCCTGCAGCTTTAAATCTATATTTTACCTCATCCAAGATGGCCACTGGAGTTGACCACTAGGAACTGGGTGTAAGATTGCCGGAAGTTACTGCCCGTCTGGCTGTTAGCGCAATTTTTTTATAATTTGTCAGTCTGTACTAAGACAGGCTGAAAGCTAATAAATGTCATCACCCTTCCCTATGCAGGGGTGAGTATTTCAATGTAGTGACAGGCTATAGTCAACCTGAGCTGAACTGATGATTCTGCTATCTGCTGGTTTTTCCTGGTTATTGTTCGCTTCTGCCTCTTGTAAAATGTCTCTAGAAATAATCGGATTTATGAATATTTATGTCTCCTTGGTCAACCACTAAGAGGTCTACTGCCAATGATGCATGTTGGGGGATAGTATAAATATTTGAGATGACCATCCCAGGTTCTGCCTAGGGAGGATGTGTCATATGAAAAAGAATGTGACGTGAAAAATAATTTTGTTTTCAAAATAACACATGCTTCATCTCTACACAGTGGCCACGTACAAATGCTTGCATAATGTGAAGTGAATCAGTATAATGTTCATTATTGCTACTCTACTCCTGGAACTGCAGGCTGCAATCCCCCCTAACCCATACCCCAAAATATACAGCAAATAAATACATAAACAAAGACCAGAATACACATTTTTGGCATTGAAATGTCTGGGGTACTTTCTTGGTTTACCAGAATTCATATAAATAAATACATTAGTAAATTACTTTTATTGAAATAAGAAATGCATACATCTGATAGCTTAACCATTAGCTCAGTTAGAATCCAGGGGGGCAGATAACCGCTTAAAAGTACCTGCGAAGGGCAGGAGGGAGGGATTTTTTTTTTTAGGTTAGAGGTCTGATGTGCAAAAATCCAAATCTGTACAATTCTTATATGGACTCCAGGTATTTCCAGAACTTTCCAAGTATCCCTATTGGCTGGAATTTGCCTCAGGCAAATTCCACCTAATTCTTAAAGGGAATGTACACCTAAATTACAACATTATAAATTTATTAACTATAACTATACTGGAAGCTAAGAACAAACTGTGTGTGTGTGTGTGTGTGTGTGTGTGTGTGTGTGTGTGTGTGTGTGTGTGTGGAGGGGGGTGGGGGTGGAGGGTGGAATACACAATTCCATGAAGGTAGGCCCAAATTGTTGTTCCTCCCTCACACATTCTTGAAAAAGAATGTGTGAGGGACTTACATTACTGCTCCAGGCCCCAATCAAACTACCCACCTATTTTCCAATCATTGGGCCATCTGTTTGGCTGTTGTCTCTAAAAATGGCATAAAAAAGGGGGATACAGCATCAAAAAACATCAACTTAAGTTGTTGCTGACTTGCACAAAAAATTATATTTCCCTGGAAAATACTCTGTGGTGTCTCAAAAATCTGCAAAACACAGACTAGAGAAGTCATAAAGAGTGTCAACCACACTTTTTAGAATTTGCTGTGCCTTTACAAGACACTAGTTGTCCATCAATTCCATTCCCTTGTGTTGGAGTGGGTGGATCCATCACCAATAGTCAGACTGAGATTGCATATAGAAACCTTGCTCTGACTGCTGTCAATCACAAGGAGATAGAGGACCTGATGAAGAACTAGTCCCTATAGTAATTTACATTTTTAGAGTATGACTCAAATGGATGTTTTAAGCAGTGACCAGCAGCATCTAACTCTCCCTGGAAACACTCTAAAATAGCCCTCTAATCTGCTATACTAATGTATAACACAATGTTAGGAGTTAATTAACTTAAGGTAAGTAGGCTTTTCACTATGCAATGGAAGTTGCACAGTTTGGGGAAGAAAAGGATCCCCAGAGCATAGTAAATGTGGTGCAATTTCACTTTGCAAACACCCAAACCCAAACAGCAAAGTAAATATACAAGAAAAACCTGCATTTTTGCTTGCATGTGATTGCATGAGGGTAGCCAGAAATGCTTCACCTCATCACACTAACTTCTGGAGATGATTCTTTTGCTAAGTGCAACTTGCCTTGTAAAGTGAAGAGCCTATTTGCCTTTAGTAAATGCCTTTAGTAAATTAGTATGTCTATAAATTTCTGTAAATATACAGGGTGTCCCTAAAGTCTGGACACATAAAAAATATTACCATATGTTTACTATATTTATATGTGTATAATATATCACTATATAACTTACTAGACCTTAACCCCCTTGATTTCTTTTTTTGGGGTATGCTAAAGGAGAAGCTGTATTAAATGAAAATCACAGATATGAATCAACTAAAGAAACGCATCATGAACGAATGTGCTCAAATTGATGGAAATGTGGAGTTACTGTAGCCGGTTCATGTGAATCTTGAAAGGGGAAATAACTTTACATCACAAATGGTGGAAATCACATTGAAAATGTTATTGATAAATATTACAATAAAATAAAATGTTATTGAAAAAAATATTTAAAAATTGAAAAAAATGCATTTTGCCTATGTGTCCAGACTTTAGGGATACCCTGTAGATAGATGTTTTGGGGAATCTGCACTAGAATTAGCACTTATCTTTCCCTCCAATCTGTTATCTTTCCCTAACTACCCCATAAATGCTAAAGCACATACTGAACATACTGAATAAAGACCTGTGGGAATCCTGACTTTTATAGGGAGGAGTTGGCACAAAATAAAACCCTCATGATTAGCCATTCTCAGCCACCAGTCCACAGTCCAGAGGCCAAGAAGTGCATTAATTATAATTGGTTGTTATGGGCATGAATGGCCACAGTAGCTCATTTGACTGAGGTATAAATACCAGTGATATTGTGAAGGGGTGAAAATGGATTGTCATGCGAATAATAGAGGTTTTTATTACTAAGCAAGTTTCATATTTGCATGTAATGAATCTGATTAAATATTTCCTCTTATTTCCTCTTATTTCTTGAAATGATGATGAGAGTTTAAAACTGTTTTAGATGTTCAGTACAGCTGGGTTGAATATGATGGGTGAAGTTGTATTTCTAAACATAAGCCCTTATTGAAAAGTAGCGATGGGAGGGTGTGTCCAATTGATGGGGCTAATGGCTTCAGAATACAGAACTTCTCTCTCCCTACTTCTGCTCAGTGGCATACTAGTAGCTACAGAGGCACCTCTGTCTACCTCTGTATTCAACCCTCATATAGAGCACGCAGCCAGGGAGTGAAGGGAAACAAAACCAAGATAACCCAATCCAGCCACCTATCTTCCTATATCAGAAAACATTGACAGCAATTAAGACACCTGTTATTATATTAATACAAATTCACTGAATTCGCAGTCATTCAATGAAACATACTAAAGCACATTTTTTTGGCTTTTGTAAGAAGGTCAATACTATGTTTGCTAGAAAACTCTGAATCTAACAAAATAAACAAAACATAGCAACTGTTACCCACCCTAACACTGGCATCAAACCAGTGAACCCCTATGACATTGCAAATGGATTTCAAGATTATTATTTATCTTTGTAGGATCTCCAAAATGATCATTCCACTTTACAACCATCCTTTTACATTGAATAAATAAAGCTAACTCCTGCGCCACTAAGTGGAAATATTCAAATTAAGCAGCCAGCACTGAACATGCCACAACCACTGCACCAAAACAGTAAACTAGAATATTTGGGAAAAGACAGTGCGGCGCTTGTGGTCACAAATATACAAACAAGAGTAAATAGTCACACAAGCCAAAGATGTGTGGCCTGAATTACCATAAATGGATACATATACATAAAGGTATCATAAGTGTGAAGTGAAACACACAAAAAATGGCAATCTCATGCATTATAGTGATTCAAGGTAAACAATGTGAACAGTGTCCATGTGCATATAACAAATTCCATGCAGATGTGAACTGCAAGTGCCAATCCTCTATTGCTGGGGTGCCCCCTCACCTTCCTGCCCAGGCCCCTAAGGACCAATGAACCTTTAGTAATACAGTGGGTGTCCCTCCGGATGTTAGATGGATCACTCCGACAATAGTGGTGGAACTCCCTCCTCTTGGCTATACCATAAAAATGCTGACGAAGTCATGTGCCTATAGTGACGTAACGCGTAGATACGCCAGTGGGAGGAGCTTATACAATCAACATCTTGATGTCATATCCGGCGCGTGCGCCATCTTGGTGCTCCTTTTCCAGCATACAGTACACCCTTTGAGTGGTGTGAAAGCTCGTTCATTTGGAGTGTTTTGTAAGTAGGATTTCATTTTTTATTGATTCAAATAAAACGGTTTTACACTATATGAGTCTCTCTTGCCTTACTGGTGATCGTCTTGGAGAGCCATATACTGGTACCACCAACGATTTATGGTATAGCCAAGAGGAGGGAGTTCCACCACTATTGTCGGAGTGATCCATGCACATGGACACTATTCACATTGTTTACCTTGAATCACTATAATGCATGAGATTGCCATTTTTTGTGTGTTTCACTTCACACTTATGATACCTTTATGTATATGTATCCATTTATGGTAATTCAGGCCACACATCTTTGGCTTGTGTGACTATTTACTCTTGTTTGTATATTTGTGACCCCAAGTGCCGCACTGTCTTTTCCCAAACATCCTTTTACATTATTGATTATTTTCTACGTACTACCTACCTCCTCTTAATAATATCTTAAAAGCTTGCAGAACTATCCCAACCATTCACAAATCAAGAAAAACAATCTATTATTAAAGTTATATTAAAGCTTCATATTTTTTCAATAACAAACATGCTATACTTAAATGCTTTGTACAATGGTTTTGCACAGAGCAGCCCTGATCCCCCCCCCTTGACTAGTGCCCCCAACAGCAAGCTGCTTGCTATGGGGACACTGGTGCATGGTTCCTCCTGAGCCCATTTCTATGCATCCATTGGACACATAGAGCCACAGCTTGGCCCGCCCCTGGCTCTCTCCTCATTGGCTTACTGGCTGTAATTAACAGCAGTGGGAGCCAAAGGCTCTGACTGCTGTGTCTCAGCCAATAAGAAAAGAGAGACCCGGGACAGCTGAGGCTCCCATGCACATCGCTGGATCAAGAAAGGGCTCAGGTGAATATTGGGGGGACTGTGAGGGGGAACAGCACACAGAAGGTTTTTTACCTTAATGAATAGAATGCAAGAAGGTAAAAAAACCTTCATCCTTTACAGTCACTTTAATTCCCTATCGCTAAACAAGTGTCCAGGGCAGGGTGGTTTTGCCAACAAATATTATAAAAAATGTATAGCCTTATTATCACCTAATTTGGTATCTATTTATAAGCTTTTCATGTCCTCTGGCTATTTACCCAAAGGGAAGTTGCAAATTATTATTGTTTCTATTCCTAAGCTGAATAAAGATCAATCTTTTACCAACAACTACAGACTGATATCACTACTTAATACAGATATAGAAAAAAAATCTATGCTAAAGCGCTAGCACTTAGCATAGATCCAATTTTACAGCATCTTATAAAACCTGACCAAGTAGGGTTTATTTCAGTCCTTAGATGTAGAGAAGATGTTGACAGGGTCCATTGAGGATTTCTGAAAGCCATTCTACAAAAGTTTGGCTTCTCTGGAAGGTTGCTTTCAGCAATTAAATATCTGAAGTCTCAGTCCTCTGTAAGAATGTTTATATCGCGATTCTTCTCCAGTCCTGTGAAGATTGAGTTTGAGCTCTGCAGTCACTTTTGCAGCAGTTCTTTTCTTATTCTGGGTAAAAATCCTGTGCAATGTCCTTTTGTCTCTTTCTGTCAGTTTACCATGTTTACAACACTTATACTTATCAGACAATATTTTCCCAGATACTGTATATGCTGTCATAACCTTTGATACTGTACCTCATGACACGGTAAATAAATTGTCAACTTGAGTCACAGAGGCATCAACTACGCGGGCACCAACAATCTGCCTTCTTTGAAGCTATGACATGACTCTGGATTACTAGCAGTGCACACAGTGCTAGGTGCCTCATCACACAGCAGAAGCTAAAAAGTGTTACATCACTTTCGCTTTCACATTCACACCTGCAAATTATGTAGTGTTTCCATTTTTGTCCATTCCCTGTATTATATGCTTTATTTTGAGCAGTTCCTACTCTGATGTAATTTATCTTGTGAATCAATGGCAATGATAATTCACTGATGTATTATGATACTGTGCACAGATTCTGACCAAACATCAACAACATGTACAGTATGTTCACTGACTGTCAAACACTGTGAAGTACTTTGTTGTTCATTGTTACTGAATATCTACTCTGGATCTGTTTATTCTTTAATAAATGTTTTTCTGATTTAAAAAAAAAAATTCAGAGAACCTGAACTTAGAGGCAGATCCAATTAAAGTCTATGGGAGGTGAATCTTGTTGTTGAAGTGGCGCCAAATTAATTTTGCCCATAACGACTTGATAAAAATAATGTTCTTTAGCAAGAAACATACATTCCATATTATTATTATGCCTCCAAAATTAGTGTGTGCTGTAAATGGCCTCCGGCATTGTTCCTGTCTTTTCTTGCTGAAGGCTGCCATTTTGCTGAAGCCCAGAGCCCCTGAGCAGCATTAAATCTTTGTAAGCTGTCAAAAATAGAGAGCAACTGAGCATGTGCAGAGCACAGAGAGACAGAGTGTTACTGGATTTTAAACACTATAGGCACTTATTTTTCATGTTTTACATAGCTATGCCTGCAAAATGGGCCAGCCTGAAGTGATCTAGGAGAACTTAAGTTTCTGACTAAATTTCCACTTTAAGTATGCTTTCTTAACTGAAAAAGGAATCTTTTTATTCGCAGTCTCCTTCAAATCTCCAAATATCTTTTTTTCTGTGTAAATGTACCAGAGACAAAAAGCACAGGCTGGGGTTTGACATAAAAGGCCAATCACAGAGGCATTTTACGGCATGATCAGCTGTGTCCAATGACACAGCAGATCACGGAGCAAATACAGTTGCCGGTTATCAGAAGCACTTTCCTCACTCTGTCACAACGTGAGGAAAGTACTGCTGATAACTGGCAGCTGTCACAGAGGAGATTGGCACTGATCATCAGGGCATTGATGATCAGTGCCCTGCAGTGCTGCCCAGCCGTGCCACCCACCAGTGCCCAGCAGTGCCTCCCATCAGTACCCAGCAGTGCCACCTACCAGTGCCCACCACTGCCCCCCAGCAGTGCCATCCATCAGTGCCCCATCAGTGCCTCCCAGCAGTGCCACCTATCAGTGCCCAGCAGTGCCTCCAGTCAGTGCCATCTTTCAGTGCTGCCAGTCAGGGCTGTTAGTACCGTCAGTCAGCGCCACCCATCAGTGTTGAATATCAGGGCCCATCAGTGCCACCTATCAGTGCAGCATCATCAGTGCCTCCTCATCAATGCCCACCAGTGCCTCCTTATCAGTGCAACCTATCAGTGCTGCCTATCAGTGCAGCCTCATCAATGCACATCAGTGAAGGAGAAAAATTACCTGTTTGCTACATTTTATAATAGAAAGAAAGCAAAACTAGTTTTTTTTTCAAATGTTTTGCTTTTTTTTTATAGTGCAACATATAAAACACCCAGTGGTGATTAAATTCCAACAAAAGAAAGCTCTATTTATGTGAAAAAATTATATAAATTTCATATAGGTACAATGTTTCATGACCGTGCAATTGTCATTTAAAGTGCGACAGCACTGAAAGCTGAAAATTGGCCTTGGCACGAAGGGGGTATAAGTGCCCAGTAGGCAAGTGGTTAATTGACCAGATCAATATCCCAGGAGTTTAATTGACTTGATGCTATACTCTGATTAAAAAGTGTTCCTTTAATTTATTTGAGCAGTGTATCATTAATGTACCTCTGTTGCAGAAAAATAAAAGCTGTAATTAATTTTGAGAACAAGGCCTTACCTTATCCCTTGCTAAATTTCTTAGAAAGCTTCTTCACTTCATGATATGTAGATTTAGGGCCGATTCACACTATGCCCCGAGATGAATGTTTCTGTGCAATTCATCTGCAGCTCTGTGTGGTGTGATTTCAGGTCCATTCATTTGAATAGGCTGACAACACACCACACTGCACCAAAAGTATTACAAGCACGGTACTTTCTACCATATGATTTGGTGCGGGCTAGTGCGGCAAATGCAATGCATTTTTGACCTGCATTTAAGGTGTTGTTAAATTTTAACTGACCCCTACAGCAGATCGCAAGGGCATTGTGGAATGCAGTGTGGGAAGACATACAGGACCACAGCTCTCCCACACCACATTCTAGTGTTAACGAGCCCTTACAGAAAAGGCAGGAAGGTTTTTTTCAGCTGACCTCAGTAGCATAAACCTGTGGCTGCCTTCCTCCCTTCCATCAGACTACCACCCACTTCAATAGGTGCGCAACTTTCCAATGCAATTAATTAGTGACCACCATTCCTACTAAATACACAGGCATCAATTTTTTTTACTATATTAATTTCATCTTGCATAGATCGTTCATTTGGCATGTTAGAGTGTGCTGGGTGATCAGATAACAGCCTATGTGGATAGAGCTGTAGAATTGAAACCAGAAGAAGTGTGTCCTGGGTTCTGTAAAGCTCACCATACTTTATACAATCTGATTGTACAATTTCCTTTAGATCTATCATCAACTATGTAGTACAACTATGTAGCCTGACTGACTGGATACAGAGTGATTGGATAGATGGTGTGTCCTCCTATTATATAGTTTTGGAAAATCTAAAGGAGATCGTACAGAGATTTTACAATCGGATTGTATAGCGTATGGCCACCTTTATACATCTAAATTAAATAGTTCAATAGCTGTACAGCAAACTCAGAAACAAGCACACATTTTTCCACTTGAAAAAACATGTGACAAATGCAGCAAAACTCACAGTAACAAATGTGCAACTCACATCATGTCAAACTACCATTAGCTACTTTGCCATGTGCAGCCTAGCCCACTGAAATCAATGGGCTGCCCTATGTGTGTCACTGGAAAAATGAGCCAAAAATCATGTGCTCCTACTACTCTATGTGTCAATGGGGTCTGAAAGTAAAATTGGATTGTTTACACAAGAACAATGAGGCTCCATTCACTTCTGTATGTTTCTGTACTCATGCCAAACTTCACAGAAAATGCACGACATGCGTTCCAGAAACACGCTGCAAATGTGCATCATGTTTGTGTTATTACATGTTAAAGGCACTCCAAGTGCGGCAACGCAGCAAAAACTGTGGTAATGATCTGCGCTCTGCTCCCAAAAAAATTCTGGAGATTCTCTGGCATGATTATCACTCGTAGAGCAGCCCATTTAACCACCTCCAGTCCGGACACTTTTACCCCCTTCCTGTCCAGGCCAATTTTCAGCTTTCAGTGCTATCCAACTTTGAATGGCAATTGCGCGGTCATGCAACACTGTACCCATATGAATTTGTTAGCATTTTTTTTAGACAGATAAAGCTTTATTTTGGTGGTATTTATTCACCACTGGGATTTTTATTTTTTTTGCTATGTAAATTAAAAAGTCCAAAAAAAGTGTTTTTGTTATATAATTTTGCAAATAAATAGTATTTCATCATAAATGTTGGCCAAAATGTATTCTGTTATATTTTTAGTAAAACAAAATAACCCAAATTAGTTTATAACTAAAATTATAATTTTTAAACATTTTGTTTTTTATTTTTTTTTACTTTTTTATATTATTTATTATTTTTTTAATTTATTTTTTACATACTGTCACCCTAGCAGTACAGTGTCACCATGGTGACACTGTACTACTTGTGGGGGGTGATGACGTTTTTTTTTTTACACTGATTGCTTTTACACCCATAAAGGCTGTAAAAGCAATCATTTCTCCTTCACTATAGCTGCATTCCTGCAGCCATTGAGAACTAATGAGTGAGCTGTGATTGGTCACAGCTTGTCACATGGTAAAGGCTGTTGTGAATAGCCTTGTACCATGTGACCTCTGTGATCATTCACAGATTTCACATGTAGTAAGCAATGATGTCATAAGTGACATCTTGCTTACTACTCTGCATGTGATCACTGATTGGCCAATCAGTGATCACAGGACCGGGACCTCTTGCAGAGGTCCCGTCCGATGATCGGTGATCCACTGTGTCCGGAGTACAAGCAGGGTATGGGGAGGCCGTTTATAAACGGCCACCCAACCCTGCACTGCCACCGTCTGTCCGTTTATATACAACGGCCGGACAGGAGGTGGTTAAGTGAATGGGCTGACCTATGCGTGGCAAGTGAAAACGTTCCAAAATACCCAAAACAAATGCATGTGGGAATGTGAGTTTTCACTATGTGGAGATGTGAAGGAGGGCCTGACAACTGAGTGTCAACATCCACTACCTCCTATGTACTTGTAACAAATTGGCCATACACTATGCAATCTTATTGTACAATCTCTGTACAATTTCCTTAAGAGTTACCAGAACTATGGAATAGGAGGACACACCTGAACAATCTATTCATTTCGTATCAAATCAGACAGGCCCTTGTACTGCATAGCTGATGGGAGATCTGCATGAGATTGTACACTTAGATTGTATAGAAAGTAGGTGGAAGGTAGTATTGTAATGAGGGAGGTGTTGTCCAGAGTGGTAAACACACCCTATCTTCTTCTGGGATGCAAAAAGGAAGTGAAGGCCTCTGGGAGATGGCCTGCAGGAATCAAATGCTGAGAGATGATCTACAGGAAGTGAAGGAATCCGAAAATCAGATTCAAATAAACTGCCATATTGTTGTGGATGAAGTGAGAGAAAAGCACATTGGGGTGGCTGGGCCAGCCCTCTGCCCTAGAGCAGAAATACTGCTACAGGGCAGCAGGGGTGACCAAAATCACGTATATATACATGATTTTGCAGTTCCGGGTAGGGGGCATGCGTGAACCACGTCGCCATTCGTGGCCTCAGCTGTCAATTACTGGGTCCCAACTGGTGATTACTCGTTGACACCCAGTGATTGCCGAGTATCTCTGACGGGGGAGAGATCTGTATGTAAATAATACAGATATCAGCCCTGTCAGCTCCTGCACACAGCGCAATCTCGCTGTTCGCCGCCATTACTAGTATAAAAAAAAAATTCCATCATCTATACCGCCAATTGGAAACGCTACAACTTTCACATAAACCAATTAATTTACACATATTGGGATTTTTTTTTAGCAAAGACATGTAGCAAAATACATTTTGGCCTAAATGTAGGCCGAAATTTGATTTTTAAAATTTTTTTACTGGACATATTTAATAGCAAAAAGCCAAAAATATTGTTTTTGTTTCTCAAAATTGTCAGTCTTTTTTTGTTTATAGCTCAAAAAATAAAACACACACAGGTGATCAAATACCACTGAAAGAAAGCTCTATTTGCGGGGGAAAAAAGGACATAAATGTTGAGGTTTGTCTAGGTGCAGCGTTTGATGACCGCGCAATTGTCAGTTAAAATAACGCAGCACCACATCGTAAAAAATGGCCTTGTCAGGAAGGGGGATAAATCCTCCGGAGGGCAAGTTGTTCATTGAGGTATCACAACATACCAGTAGTTTCTAGAGAATGTAAATGAGAGCTATATTTGCAAGGCACAGGTAACATGGAAGATTTACAGCTCATCATTATGGAACAATAACAAATATTGTTTGGTTTAAGTTGTTGCTTATCTGCTCTTATTGTATCAAGCACAATGAGGTAAGTATTTTTATTCTATAGCACAGCCTTTCTCAACGAGGGTGCCCAGGCAATCTGGGGTGTCTTGAGGTTTCTTTAGGGGTGCCTTGGCAAAATGTCTAAAAATTGCCCAAAGCCAGCAGGTGGAACAAGCCTGCCTTTTAGTTACACAAAGCCACAGGTTGTCATTGTGCACCATTATGACCTTCTAGCCACCGCCATCCTGACAACCAATGACATCATCAGTTGATAAGGAGTATGTTGGTTGCCTGCACAGCACCCTAGTTTGACCCTCCCTGCCCCTCTCCATCAGTTCTGGGGTTACATTAGTGATGAGTGATGGATAAAAACCAAGGGAGAAGAGAAACATTGGAATACTAGTCAGTACCAGTGTGGAAAAATGTGTTTGCTTTGAAAGAATAAATCACCTCTAATGTTGGGTGTCCTACATGTATGGATGTTGCTGTGTAATATAAAACTACTAGAATAGTTTTTCACATTTTAGAATGGGGTGCCCTTTTAAAACTATGAACAGTCTAGAGGCACCCCATTTTAGAATAGGGTGCCTCAAGACTTTCTATAATGTTAGAGAGTGTCTTGGGACTGTCCATAATTTTAAAGGGTGCATTGATTGAAAAAAGGTTGAGAAACACTGTTCTAGCATGCATGCCTCTTATCAACTGCCTGGCAAGACATTGATTACACTACTTTTAAAAATAATTGTTTTACCTCCAATGAAGAAGAATCACTGTATTTTATAGTAGTGTATATTTTATGTATTTTGTAAATTATTGTATATAGTGTATATTGTGAAAATAAGACAGGATGACTGGAGCAGCTTGAGGGCTTGTTCACATTAGATGTGGTGCCGTGTATTTTTGCTACATTCTTCAGTGTAAGCAAAATTCAGGGATAAGAATATTTCATTGGTTTCACAAGAAATATGTTTGTTGTAGAAAAATGTCCTGCATGCTGAACCTTGGGTGTCTTGGTCTATAATATGTCCTTCAGGGTATTGGAGGTCTTTTGAAAACACAAAGCAGCACAGGACATCTAAAATGCATGTCCATGTACATCAATGCAACACATATGGATGTTCTTATTATAGGATGAATGAGCCCTAAAGCTTGCCCATGGATGGATCGAATCTTGGATGGTTCCTGCTACTAGCCAATTTGTCCTTGCTGCTGAACTAGCTGGTTGTACTGAAGTCAATTCATCAATCGATTTCAGTACAACCAGCTTGTTGGATTTTTTTCACGTGATTACAGCCGGCAGTGATCATTGAGTTCTGCTAGCAGGGAAGGTTTCCTGATGGGAGAATAGCACTGCGGGAGGGATTCTCCCATCAACATTGACTGTCCTGATGGGGGAATCAAGCTATTTTCTTTCCTGCAACCAATGTAGTCATCTATGGCTTCCTTAACTGTAATTTTTTCAATGTGCATTTACAAAAACAGCAGGCTCTCTTTTTTTTCTGTGAGATGATAGTTTCATCCTGCAGACTTTTTAGACTCTTTTATATCTACGGTCCATATACCTTACCAAAACACTGCTTCAAAAGATTTTCATTTTAATATATGTACATCTTATGTGATGTGATTTTAATATGAATATAAAATGTCTCGCCTTGAGAAAATTGTTACTGATACTTCTCTGATGTGCCCTATATAATGTTATCATATTTGCAATTCTCAAAACTTGGCTTACAACTCTTGTTGAGAGAAATGAATCTGTAAAACTTACAGTTTTCAAATTCCAGGTTATATGCCATCTAAAGAAATTGCTTTGTTAACTTCCACCTTGGAGAGTTCTGATAGAACATCCATTTCAGTTAATAGACATGTGTCCTCTGTGTCCACTACACAGTTACAGTACTTTTAATTCATATTAGAGCTGAAGCCAACAATGTATTAAATGTGTGACACTTGGGATGCTTGTAGTTGTGTCCTGCCAACCAGGATCACATTAATATAAGAATTAATAATGAGCAAAATTTCACTCAAGTGTTAAAGTACAGATATTATAAATTTAGGGGGTGGCACTGCTAGAAGTTAACCTCATCCTAGTCCTTGTACATGTCAAGTAGAATATTAAGAACTTTTTTTGACTGTCAGCTCATTTTTGAAGGTTACAAACTGACACTTGCATTAATAAATTAATATGAAACTGAAAAGTACTGACAATATAAATCATGACTTGCTTCTCTATTGAATTTTCACCCACTCCTCTAATAGCAGTTTATTATTCTTTAAAACTCTACACTGAATGTAAACGTTACCTGATGCAAGCTGGTAGATCAGGAATATAAATAAACATGGTAATCAAAGTATAACGTTTATTATTAAAGTGAATACAATTTAATAGGGTTAAAATACTATTTATTCTGTACAATAATGCGTAGCAGTAAGCAAGACTGTGTTCTCACAAGTTGTATCAAAATGCCATTGTTTATGTCAACTGTTTTTAAAAATAATAGTTACCATATTGAAGAGATGGTGTAATGGTTTTGAACATATTTTTATATGTTTTTATACATATTTTAATAATAATGCTCATGACTAAGAGCTAAAAAAGCTTTGAAGAAGGGGGTTCATCTCCCGAAATGCGTCAGATTACCCCTCTTTAGGGCACAGCATTGTATTGGACTGCCATTGCGGACCACTTATTCTGCTTGTATTTTCCTTTGGTTTGTGAGTATATAACTATTTGATTTCACAATAAGCACGTGGTGTACCACGGTAATACGCAATGGGAGTGCGGCCTTTTTGCTTTTGTTCATCAGATATCCAGATTTCCCGATCTTTGAAGGGCTGCACCTCCTCGTTTGGCATTCTGATATCCTTCTAGTCTGCATGAAGATCTGAGCACTGGTTTTGTTTGTTAGTTTTTGGATTGCAACTGTAGAATTAGCTTATCAACCCAGTAACCCTTGCCTGGCTCTAGGCTTGGTCTTTTTTAGACCAATTCCTTAATTGAGTACCTGTTCTCAGACACCTTCTCTCACCTGAACAGCATCTCCATGACTCAGTGGGGGAGATTTACAAAAAGCGGAGCCCAGAGAATCTGGCACAGCTATGCATAATAACCAGTCAGCCACTAGGTGTTATTGTCAAAGCTGCATTGAACAAGCTGAATTTAGAAGCTGATTAGATACTATGAATGACTGCACCAGATTCTCTGAACCCCAGTTTGTTAGTTTCATTTGATTTGTTTAAAAATCTTTTTTTTTTTAGACTATTCACACTTTGGCGCTCTGGAATTGCTAATATGATAGCTATGAGTATCCATCCTTGGTCTCTGTCATATGCCTCCCCTTGGTTTGGATGGAGGTCACTTTTCTTGGTGTTGTGTGTTTATCTTGTTCCCTTTATGGGCCAGCTGTGAAGTATTCATGACTTATATCCATACGTATAAATTGGTTATATATATATATATATATATATATAGTGAGGAACAGAAGTATTTGAACACCCTGCGATTTTGCAAGTTCTCCCACTTAGAAATCATGGAGGGGTCTGAAATTCACATTGTAGGTGCATTCCCACTCTGAGAGACAGAATTAAAAAAAAAATTTCAGGCAATCACATTGTATGATTTTTAAAGAATTTATTTGTCTTGCACTGCTGAACATAAGTATTTGAACACCTAAGAAACAGCAAGAATTCTGGCTCTCAAAGACCAGTTACTGTGCCTTTAAAAAGTCCACCTCTACTCCACTCATTAATCTAACTTAGTAGCACCTGTCTGGGCTCTTTAAAGATACCTGTCCACCCCACAGTCAGTCAGACGCCCACTACTACCATGGGCAAGACCAAAGAGCTGTCAAAAGACACCAATGACAAAATTGTGGACCTCTACAAGGCTGGAAAGGGCTACAGGGCAATTGCCAAGCAGCTTGGTGAAAATAGATCAACTGTTGGAGCAATTGTTAGAAAATGGAAGAGGCTAAAGACGACTGTCGGTCTCCCTCGGACTAGGGCTCCATGCAAGATCTCACCTCGTGGGGTATCACTGATGATAAGAAAGGTGAGGAATGAGCCCAGAACTACAAGGGAGGAGCTGGTCAATGACATGAAGAGAGCTGGGATCACAGTTTCAAAGGTCACTGTTGGTAGAACACTACGCCGTCATGGTTTCAAATCATGCATTGCACGGAAGGTTCCCCTGCTCAAGTCATCACATGTCCAGGCCCGTCTGAAGTTTGCCAATGACCATCTGGATGATCCAGAGGAGGCATGGGAGAAAGTCATGTGGTCAGATGAGACCAAAGTAGAACTTTTCGGTCTAAACTTCACTCGTCGTGTTTGGAGAAAAAAGAAGGATGAGTTGCATCCCAAGAACATCATCCCTACTGTGAAGCATGGGGGTGGTAACATCATGCTTTGGGGGTGCTTTTCTGCGAAGGGGACAGGATGACTGCACTGTATTAAGGAGAGGCTGAATGGGGCCATTTATTGTGAGATTTTGAGCAACAACCTCCTTCTCTCAGTCAGAGCATTGAAGCTGGGTCGTGGCTGGGTTTTCCAACATGACAACGACCCAAAGCACACAGCCAGGATAACCAAGAAGTGGCTCCGTAAGAAGCATATCAAGGTCTTGGAGTGGCCTAGCCAGTCTCCAGACCTTATCCAATAGAACATCTTTGGAGGGAGCTGAAATTCCATGATGCTCAGCGACAGCCCAAAACCTGACAGATCTAGAGGAGATCTGTGTGGAGGAGTGGGCCAAAATCCCTGTTGCAATGTGTGCAAACCTGGTCAAGAACTACAGGAAATGTTTGACCTCTGTAATTGCAAACAAAGGCTTCTGTACCAAATATTAACACTGATTTTCTCAGGTGTTCAAATACTTATGTTCAGCAGTGCAAGACAAATAAATTCTTTAAAAATCATACAATGTGATTTCCTGAATTTCTTTTTAAATTCTGTCTCTCAGAGTGGGAATGCACCTACAATGTGAATTTCAGACCCCTCCATGATTTCTAAGTGGGAGAACTTGCAAAATCGCAGGATGTTCAAATACTTCTGTTCCTCACTGTATATATATATATATATATATATATATATATATATAATTTTTTTTATATTCATAGAGATATTTGGATCATTTGAGAGTAAAGGTCTGAAGAAGCTGTTGTTACCACCAAAAGCGTAACTTTTCGCCCTCAACAAGTGTAATTCATTATGATATTTGTAACATAATCTGTTTTTACATTTCACTTGAATAAAAATTGTGATGTATTTTATATATATCAACCTGTATTGTTGATCTAATCCTTTTATGTGTACACCGATAGGAACCCTAGATGTCCCTGCTTTTTTTCTTTGTTTTTCTATCTCCCCTAGACATGCAAAACACATCTATCATAACTTTTACATGCCATCATTCTGAGTACTCACCTTATGCCAGATATGCAGAAAATAAAACAACATATGACATGAGGAGCATACACTATATACAGTATATATGAAGCACATTGTGTTTCTGGTCATAAGAAATGTAAACAACAAGTTAAATCACATTAGAAAATGAAGCCCTGCAAAATTCATCCTTCATATAGCTTTATTTTTTTCAACAACAAATGCAAAAACAAATATGAAATCTATTTTAGAAAGTAATTGGACCCATGTTTTTTTTCCAATGACAGTATACTAAACTGCTTTCATCTGCATGCTTGTTAAACTCAACTAAATAATTTACACCCTTCAAGCCTATCACAACGATAACAAATACTAGATAAAACAAACAACCAGTACGAAAGTTTAATCCTTGTATCTGTGCCATGCTATCCATAAGGCTAATGTGTTAAATGTTAGTTTTTGGCTTATTTTCATTTTCAAGGAACTGAATTATATTTTTTGCAAATAGCTTTAAACATAACAGGAAGCACTGAAACATCTTTCTATTTGTGAGCCAGAAATTAAACTTGCCAGAATTCAAAGGAAGAAAAAAAAAATAACCAAAGGGGTTTTCAAAAATGTAAAACTCCATCATGCATAAATGGAGCCTCATCAGAGAAAGTAATTTCCCTGAAGAAAATACTCCATCTTTTGTTTTATGTAAGTTATCAACATGAATATTTTATCCATTCTGAAACTGCCATTTCCCAGTTTCATAGTTAGCTCAGTGTCTGAGATAAAAAAAAAACTCTTTAAATAATGCTAAAGCCTAGTTTAGGAACTTGTTTTTATTCTTGAAAAATATACAATACTTCCTGTTATTAAACAATAACTGTGAGTCTCCTAAAGTCATCTGAGTCATTTTTAAAATAGGAGCAACCTGTTTTCCTTTTTTTAGGGTGGACAGTAAGTTGTATGTTGTAAAACCTGTTTTCTTTTGTTTATTGAAACCGTCTGGATGAATAAAACTGCTTTCTTCATACTGTAGATTCAAATTGTATTTAAAATTGAGAGCAGGTATACATTTTCTATTCTCCGACAGGCAGAATTTCTACTATCCCTCATAGAGTATATGATGATATAACATGCACAGAGATAAGAAAATTGATTGACTGATGGAAATTTACAAAAGGTTTTGATTTATAATCGTGTCTTTTATTTATTTTTTTTAATTTTATGGTGCTATTACTTAAAGTGGGCTTTCTCATAGCCCTTTAAATGCTTTTTAAGCCTCCCTCCTGTTTTTCTTTCTATTTGAGGCAGCCAATCAGGAACAGTCACAGATCTCCGCATTGCACTGTGGAGCTATTATTTCTATTACATAATGAAAGCTTGTTCCTGATCTGTACTAAAATCACAGATTTCATTAAGGAGAGTAAACAAAAATCACTTGTTAGTTAACCAGTCAATAATTATCTTCCTTCAGGCAATTTTCCAACTTGTCACTAAACATACAAACCTTGATTAGTGCCACACGTGTGCATGCGTGCACATACAAACATACAAGGCAGAGATAGTATTAGGGGCTTGCCAGTTTTACTCCAAATAGCTGGAGTTCTACTTTAACCAGGGCCGTATTTACATCTCAGGAGCCTATAGGCAGAGAATTATGAAGTGACCCCCTTTACTATGATGTAAAGGGGAACGCTGCAAACTGTGATGTAAAGGGAAACTCTGATGATGTAAGGGGGTTTCTAGCCACAAGAGCCCACCCTTACAAAAGAGTCTCCAGAGTTCCCCTTACATCAGAGTCCCCAGAGTTCTTCTTTACATCAGAATCTGCAGGTTTTCCACTCTGCAGACCATGATGTGAAGGGGAACTCTGATGTAAGGGGGACACTGAGGACCGTGATGTAAAGGGGAACTTTGATGTAAGGTGGTCTCTGGTCACCAAAGTCCCCCCACTTACATCACAGTCAGCAACATTCCCCTTTACTTCAGGGTCCAGTGTTCCCTCTTACACCAGAGTTCCCCTTTGCATCAGGGTCTGCAGAGAGGGGCTGAGAGAGGGGAAATGAGAGAGTGAGGAGGGCTGAGAGAGAGGGAGCTGGGGGGGGAGATGAGAGAGAGACCCATAGCCTTGCTCCTTCTTGATCCTGGGGGTGCTCTGCTCCTTCCAGCAGCTCTCTGGCAGCCTGCTCCTAAGCTCCCTGGAAGCCTGTGCACTTTTCCTCTGGGCCTCCAGTAAACCTGTCCTCTGTGCGGTGGGTCTCACTGTTGATGTTGGAGCAGAGAGGACGTTGCAGGAGTCCAGGTTCAGGGAGGTGCCGGGAATGCTGCACCTGCTGCTGCTCGCTTCTTCAGGAGTCAGGGAGGTTTTCAGGCCTAGCTGTCCACCTTCCCCAGGGCCTCCCGCATCCCAATGCTGATGTTTGCTGCCATGCAGCCTGCAGCTGTTTGCGCCCCCGAACCTGTGGAGAGAGATAGGCACTGAATTCTCTCTCTCACTCTCTCTCCAGATGGGTGCAGTGGGTGCCCCTCTATGAAGAGTTCCTGTAGACACATGCCTACAGTGCCTAATTCAGCCATTCCTGTGTAGGTCAGTTGAGAAGTGCATCAATTTAAAAAAAATCCTACTGGTTTTCTACCACACTTCTTGAATAATGAGTAACAATTGCAAGAACATCATTATCACCAAACTCCTTGGACTGGAAAACCTATCAAGAGTTCAGAGGCAAATTCTTTTCTCTTTTTGGGTTAATGTAGCTGTAATAGCAGCCACTGGAGTCATGATGAGTCTCATGATGATATGCAATAAACTGGCCTATAAAGAAAAGAAGATCATTTTGTTATGGCAAATTGTAACAGTAGGTAGTGTAAGCGGAAAATAAGGGATCTGTAGAACTCTCCTCAACCCTCATCCTCTTTGTCGTCTCCATATCCCATATTCTGCTGATGAGGGCTACTCAGCCTAACCACAATTTTTAGATACATGATCACTTTTACCACCACAGGAACTGAGTTAGATAAGGAGAGGCAAACCTATTTTGGCACATGGTGCTCATTGCTTTTGTTTTTGTTCCCTTGCTTTTGTTCAGATGAAGATATAATGATGTAGTTTTGCCACCCTGCTGATGCTGTAAGGCCAAGAAAGTCAAGAAAGCCAACATATACAAAACGATTGCCTACTGGTAGTGTGCAATGATGAATGAAAAGTTAATCAGTTGACAATTTGAGAAGATGAATGCAAAATAATGGTCCTTTGAAAGTTTGAAAAAAATAGTGAAGACAGTTATTAATGAACAGCAAGGAGTTCAAGACTATATAGATACCCTATGAAAATGAACAGGCTGTTAGCAGTCAGTTGAAAAAAATAATTACATTCAGCATCAAAGCATGAAAAAGGCTAGGATTTCTGATCATAAGGGTCATTATGGTCAAATTAAAGATCACATTTAAAAATGAACTACAAACATTTAGCTTTTCTGCCTAGTAAAAATATGCAGCAGACATAGTGTATTGCAGTTTTATCAAGCAATTGTGAATTATTGTTATAGGCCTCAAGGATGCAATAGATTATGAGCTTCTCATCCAATCAAAGCAGTGCTGTTAATACGATTCTTCCCATAATTGTCCCGTTAAAGTGTTAATGTATTTTGTGCTTGTTAGGTGCTGTTAGATGCTGTCATCTTGGATGAGATGCTAGCAGCCCCACATGACTCAGAACTGTAACTAAAGTCACATGCTATAGCATTCCTTTCAAATACTTCAGCAAAACAGCTGGGTCAGCACAGACAGTATATAGACACACAAAAAGATGACTGGACTGTCATTGAACCACTCTGCCTTTTTGCAAAGGCAAGTAACAGTTTGCTGTGTTCAGTTCACACCTGCCCCAGCTTGGTAGCCAGGCACTATAGTATTGTGTATATGTCCTGAGTGCAACTGTGTACTGCAAGGCCTGCTTGCCTTATAGGAAATGAGGATGCTATAGGTGAAGAACACAGAAGGCAGCTATAGTGTCTGACCCCCTGCATTAGGGGTAAGTGTGACAATGTCTCTGTGAGTCCACCTGCATTTATGTTGGTGACAGATTCTGTTTAACAAAACCTGAAACAGTTTCTATTAACAATAGGGAGATGTTGTTGTTAACCTTAAACAACACGTAGCCCTAACATTTCATATTCCTGATATGTGCTTTCTGTAATATATACCTGTATGAAAAAGTATCCTGTTCTCTCTTTATTGCTTCCTTTGTGTGAAATCTCTGATGTTCCTGCCAGTCCCTATGCTTTCTTATTAAAAGCTGACCACACTAGGAGAACACACTGTGGTCAGTTGTTTAGCTATGCTGGAAACTCAGCTTGCTCTCCTCTAATAATCAGACTTGTCCAGACACCCTCCTCTGCACAGCCTTTCACTAGGAAGCTCAGTTTGCTGATCTTTCTCCTCCCACACCTTTCTGAGCAGCTGAGAACAGAGGGTGATGAGAGGAGATGTGATCACTTATGAAAAGGAAAAAAAAAATACTCTTAATGTCTTCTATATCTATACACAAGTGTTTCACCTTTCATATTTATTTTAAAATTAATAGGTTGTTTTACAAGGAGAGGGTTTACAAATATTTAATGTTGAAAGTTTGCTGGCTGTCTTCAAAACAAGATTTTTTTAACAGAACAGAAACTATTTTTTTTTCAAATTAGTAATATAGTAATGTCTCATCTACAGTACCTTCAAGAGGAGATTTTATTAAAAAGTGAAGTACTGTTGATTTGCTCTCTCTCTCTCCAGCCTGTAACTTAGTTACAGACCTTTTTTGGGGGGAAAGGGGTGGAAGTACTCACTTCCACTTCCACAATCCCCGTCTAGGCAAGTATGATGTTCCTTGCCCCACCCCCTCCTCTCTAGCTGCCTTCTGGGACATGTCACATGTCCCAGGAGGCTGCAGGGCCATTCACAAAACACCACGCACAGTGGGGTGCTGGCTGTGTTTCCAAGATGGCAAAGCCAATGACACGTACAAACCCTCCAAAAAATGGAATCCTTGGTGGCTGCAATTTTATATCCTTTGTCTTTATTTTCCCCTGGTGATCCAGCCAGTAACATACTCCATGTCTTACGGTGGATCTTCTATGTATTGAGGAGCAATGAATACACCTTTGGATGGCAGTATTGTCTTGGGAGGATAGTATTAGATGGACTAGTAGATTTAGCTGGACTTTACATAAGTATCTAACAAACAAAGGCATACCACCAGCTAACACTTTTTAAGCAGTTACAGAACATTGTTTTCATTTTGGGATAAAGAGTTTAATTAGATTATTAAAATCTAACCATTGTAAGCACCCCTTTATAAGCAGTGTTAAATGGTTTGTCCCAACCCTCTAACTGATACTTTTGCTAGACAGCTTGGTCTGGTAAAAAAAAAGTTAAAAAATTAAGGCTTACTTGTTGGATCACTAGGTGAAAATAAAGAAAAGCCTAAAAAAAGAAAACAAACACAACCACCACATTTGAGGATTCGTAAACTGCAGTATATTAAATGTATACTTTTGGGTTTATATACTATAATACTTTAAATGGTGTATATATTTGTTATACTTTTATTTGCTGTTACTTATATATTATTTATATAGGGCAAATGTTTTTTTTTTTTTATTTCCTAGAACATTACTATTTATTTTATCCTATTGTGATTCATTCTGGATTCTAAAACAGAAAACAATTGATAAATTTACTTTCAGGCATAAAGGAAGAATGATGATGGAAGCTTGGGAGGATTGCTTATTAGTTTCATTATATGCCGTGACAATTTTAAAAACCTTGAGGTTATTATTCAGATATCTGGTAGGCTTAAATATATTCATAAAAATGAAATCTGTCTCATTATAGGCAGCATTCAGCTGAATTGCTAAGACTCCTGCTTAATTTCCACAATCCTATATGTATTTTTCTGCACTCTTTATAATTGTTCTCTAATTCACCTCGCAAACGTCTTGCTCTAAAAGAGCATTTAAATATGGTTATTCCATTTACTAAATATAAATAAAGAAACCAAGACCATAACCAATATATTATTATCATAGATTTGTTGGCAGAATTGCATGTAAAGTTTAATTGCTTACTGGATACTCTAATGATGCATAAAAGATTTCAGATTTTAAAGTACATGTGAACTCTAACTGGATAGTTTAGTTTGCCAAAGCACTAGATATCATAAACAAATGCCTTTTTTTCTTAAAATTCTTGTTTTATCTTTGTTTCATAATTTTTTGCATATTGATGCTGCTGATTTCCGGTATCCTTTTTGAAGCTATTTCTTGTTTAAACACATGCATCGCAGCCAGCAGCAACTGAATGTCGGGAGGGTTTCTTCAAGGTCAGCAATAGTGTACTCAGACACTATGGACACTATCAGAAACCCGTGTAACAGGGTAACAATGCAGTAGAATAATTGATAGACAATGAAGAGAGCACTGTTACTCTAGATGTGCCTGCACAGGGATTTCCATGGCAGGATTACCAGCTCTTAGTTTAATGAAAGCTGCAAAATTGAAAATTCTTAAAATGACCTTTAAACATGTTAAAACTTATAGTTTTAATGTAGCATGCATAAGTAAGTTTTATGGACAAAATAAAATCAATAGTTGCACTCACAACAACTGTGGGGTATAGAGGCTTGTCAGGTGGCTTGGAGGACAAGTCCAGAATCAGTGTATGAGTTATCCCTGATCCCTGCCCGGGCTGAAGTGGAAATGACACTGCTGTCAGAGATGAATGGAGCTACTGCAAGGTCTGTTGTCCAAGAGCCCAAAAACTCCTGTTGTCACCGCTGTGTACCCAAAAAAAAAAAGGGACGTGTTTCGAAGTAGTCCTGCTTCTTTATCAACCTGTCAGGTTGATATGTTCCATGTCTTTCCTGTGTACACAGGCAAATTTGCAGCTGTTTGTGCACTTTTATTCATGCACATTGGAATTTCTACATGCATAAGTATGTCACATAGATGGAGAAAAAGATTGCTGGGGTTTGTGCCCCAATATGAATTGTGACATGTTTATGAAGTTCTGCATATATGATTTCTCCCGTTACTGAGCCTTCTCTATGAAAAAGCCCAATATGGATGAAACACATTTGAGAGGGTGGTTTTTAGTTGGGGACATCAATGTCTGTCAGACTGAATCAATAAAGTTTTATATCGAAGTGATGTCACTAGTGCGCAGCCACTTTGTTTTTTGGCGATACAATGTTGTAGTTGCATGGGGTGAGGAGGGGCTCCTGGGCTGGTACCTGAACACCTAGAGACAGGGAAGCATTGATGGCTTGGCAGTGTGGTTTGTTTCTAGAATGAGGAATGCAAACTCGGGCTTTGTTCAACAAATGAACAGTCCAAGAGTGTAAAGAAACTGCAAGAAGGCGTAGCAGGTATCCCAGAGGGTTCAAGCCAAGGCCCACGGATGTCAATTGGAGAACTACAGTACTTTCTTAACTCCCATCTCACTTTCGTTTTTTTTTTGTTTACAAACGTTTTTTATTAAGAGATCGACCACAAAAACCGCACCATACAGTGAGGTAGAATCAACAGCATAAAATAAGATACATAAAAAACAGAAATACAAAGCACATTCGTAGAAAGAAAATAGTAAAAATAAAATCAAGTAAATGAATGAGGTAGTCAATAATATCGACAGTACTATTACAAGCTTATTAATAGGTATGATGTAAAACAATCCCTGATAGATCATCGCTCAAATAATAGGTGTCGATGCGCTCTTCAACCATCCCATTTACTGTCGAATAAGTGCATCCTATCCAACAGCATATATTGAATACGTTCCATAAGCATAACCACATCAACTCTCCATAAGACAGAAGCGAAAGGGACTACTGGTGACTTCCAGTAAAGGGCAATAGCCCACAGAATGATGTTGCAGATAGTGTGAATTAGCCTCATTTAACCTGGATCCCAGGAATCTACACGCCCAATAAGCAAATTTGCAAGGATAAATCCACTGGGGAGCCTGCCAGAGTGGAGGCCACTTTCAAAATTCTACACCAGATCAAAGAAAGATTAGGACAAGCCCAAAATACATGTACAAGGGTACCAGCTAATCCACACCCTCGAAAACAGAGGTGCGTGTCCCCGGAAACATAACATGTAGTCTGGAAGGGGTATAGTACCAGCGAGTTAAAACCTTTAAGGTTGTCTCATGGACCGAGAGAGATCTAGATCACTATATTCCCAACCATAGAATCCCAGTCATCATCGAAAAATGTAACCCCACAATCAATTTCTCATTTCCGTCTATACAAAGGAGGCATGGGATAAATGCTAGTTAAAAAGGAGCGATATAAATCTGAGATAAGACCCTAACCCCTGGGCGAATCACAGCTGATACGTTCGAAATAAGTAATCAAGGATGAGGGTGTCAAACCAAAATGGGAACTGAAAAAGTGTCAGATTTGCCGATAGCGAAAATGTTAACGAAGTTGATATCATATGATATAAAAGAACCACCAAGCTGAAAATCTGATGTACCCTGTGATAAAACGCGGATAACCTAAAAGTGTCGAGCCCGGGGGGAGCTGGAGAGATAAAACCCAATTTAGCTTTAAAGTAAAAGAGTGGAACACAATCAAATTGTACATCAACAGTGAATGAGGGGGAGTATTTGACAGCAATAAACCCTGTAGATAAAATGGCCGTATAGAGTAGGATTCAAATCTGACCCATGGCCTTGGGGAGTTAACAGTTGCCCATTGAGCTAATTGAGAAAAACGAGCCGATAGATCATAAAGCCAAAAGTTGGGAGGGTCTAAGCCTCCCTGGCTTTGCAATTTATATAGGACTCGTGAAGTAAAGCGAGGACGTCTATTTCACCAAATTAAGTTGTTGATCACTCTTTGAAAGTGATCTAAGAACGATTTAGGGACCAACAATGGACGTGCTTGGAATAAATAGAGGAGTTTAGGTAAAATATTAATTTTTACAGCTGTGACTCTGCCCATAGATGAGATAGGGTGCCCATGCTAGATCTTAAGCAAAGTTCAAAGACGAGACACACATGTTGGGCAATTAGCTGCAAATAGCTCAGAATATTTGGGTGTGAGATAAATGCCCAGGTATAGAATCTGGTCCGTGTTCCACCAAAACAGACTCTTGTTCTTTTAATACCAAGTCTGAGCATCTATTATTGCTAATAGGAAATCACTCTATTTTTACATCATGTTTTATGCATAATGTGTGATATGAATCGTGGAAGATTTTTTTTTATTGACAATGGAAATCAGTGCTTTTTTTACATCAGGATATCATGATTTGTATGTACTGTGGTTTCAGTTGTGGACTATATGTTATCATGCTATAGTTTTTTATGAGAATGGTAATTTGGAACATTAATAGTTTTATAAATGTGGTCTCTTGGAATGTACAAGAAACGAGAGGTGCCATTAGGCAGAATTAAATGTTTCACTTATTGAAACAATACCTGCCTCCTATAAATCGCTTGCAAAAGCCACCCTATGCCAGATAAAATGAGTTATCTACAAAGGTTTAATACTTAGGAGATATATATATATGTGTGTGTTTTTTTATTCACATGGTGTTGATATATTTACACACAGGCTGGTAAAGTGGTAAAGTTCACCTAGAAAGAAGTGGAGTCAAAAGGTGGATGTGTATTTATATACAGCTCACTGTTTTGCATTAAGTGTAATTGATAGTATTTGTAGTTCCAAGTCATATTTTACTACATAGTACAATGGTGAAACGCCTTTCAGAATTCCTTTCAGGCAAGCAACATGAGTTTCTCATTAAATTAAGACACATAAATAAAATTATAATGCCTCAAATTGATAGACTGGGGTACAGTCTCCTAAATATAATAAAGGTAAATATATATATACATGGTACATGATACACCCCAGAAAGAAAAAAACACTTTTTCTCTAAAAAGAAAACTTTGTCTAGGATAGATTACACAGTTGGCTATATATATTGTAATAATTCATTAGACTGAATAAATATTTATTGTCTCTGATAATTCCCCATTGGTAATGCAGTTTAAAAGTAAAAATAAAGACTATTTTTTTTCTAAAGAGATTAAAACCTCTTTTGCTTAAGATTGTAACTGGAGTGCTGTAATTTTTATTGTGATCTCAATGACATTTTGGGGTAGAATAATTATACAGTTTTTCTGTTGGTAGTCTGTAAAAGTGAATCTTGGAGGGTTATTTGTGAATCAAATTGTTAAAGCAAATATGAAGGAATGGGAGATGAATATGATTGTACAAGTGAATAGAGATGACAAAAATAACGTAAAGATAGGAGCTACTCCGTTAAGTTAACATTAACACTATACAAATGTAAATAAAATTATAAATAAACTACAAGTGTCCACATGAAAAACTGACGTACACAATAACAGGTATCAAATAATGTATATATGATGTATAAATATCTTCCTAACCACTGTGCCTTTAAATCACAGTGAAAAGTTAATTCTTTTTTAATCCAAGAAAAGTGATCCACCACATGTGATAAAGAAACACCAGAATTCTCTGGCCATAAAAGGCCTGCCAAGTTTTAGAAATAAAACCAAAAGTAGAGAACAGATGGATCCAGTATCACTATAAACTCCAGTGCAGATGCATTGTAATATGACCTGAAGGGCATCAACACAAACAGCTCTCAATCAAAAATGGGAAAATGTCTACACACCCACAGAGCTGGATGCATTCCACGGACCCATAGACAACCTGGAAGTGATGACAGCCACTCAGGCCCAATGCTTTTAGCCAATGTGTGCTCTCAGGAAGTGAATAGAGAGGAAAAGAAACATTAATAACCTTTCTATTATTTATTCGTAAAACTGGGAAGTAACCAGGAATCTAGTGAAAAATGAGGAAGGAAGAACAAAGGCTTTATTTTAAAGACAGAAATAATTTGAAGGGGATGATAAAGTAGGGCATTTATTAGCAACTACAATACAAGCTCAGCAGCCATCTGCATATACAGGGGTAATTGAAAATGATATTGGAATCCTAGTCTCTTCTACCTTTGATGTATCAGAGGTAGAAGAGACTATAAAAATGTATATGCCTCTAAAAGAACATTTTCCAATAAAAAGCTAGGTAAGTATTTAAAACAAATAATATCACTAATTTTGAAGTTGGAAGATATAGATTACTTAGATTCTTCTTTTATTTTTGAAGACCTGACAGGAACACTTCCTAATGTAATAAAGCTCTGGGGGGATGTTCTCCAAGCAGAAGTATACAATTTACTGTAGAAATACATTCTCTTGCCATCATTACTAGATACTATTAACTCATATTTTGCTTTCAGTGTATTAGCAGCCTGTGTGTATAAGGCAATACTGATGGCTATATTAAAACTTGTGAATAGAGATGAGCGAAGTATTCAAAAATTCGATTCGACTGATTCGGCGAATTCGTGGAAAAATTTTGATTCGAGTCGAATATATTCGCTGTGAATTTAACTTAAAAAAGGGTGTTTCTAGGCTTCAGAGAGACTTAATATTAGTGCTGAACACTGTACCTTTAATTTAAATGCCCTTGGAGTCTGCTGGGGAAGAGAAATAATACTGTCAGTCAGTATGACATGCAGATGAGTGCCGTCGATCTTAGAATCACCGCACACTTCACTCATTTGGGCAGTCACGGGGCCAAAACCAGAGTGTGGAGCCACAGTGTGGCGGTGGAGGCAGCAGCAATGGGAGGCCATACAGCACCCTATGACAAAAATGGAAACCACCAGCAGTGTGAGGAGACCTGAAAGTGGCACATGGCAGAGTGTGGCGATAGAGACAGCAGCAATGGGAGGCCGTACAGGGACCAATGACACACTCTGGACCTGGCAGCAGCATGAGGAGGCGGTACAGGGGCCCATGGCAGATTACGGGCCTGGCAGCAGCATGAGGAGTCGGTACGGGGGCCCATGGCAGATTACGGGCCTGGCAGCAGCAATGGGAGGCCGTACAGGGACCCATGACACACTCTGGACCTGGCAGCAGCATGGGGAGGCGGTACAGGGGCCCATGACAGATTACGGGCCTGGCAGCAGCATGAGGAGTCGGTACGGGGGCCCATGACACACTCTGGACCTGGCAGCAGCATGAGGAGGCGGTACAGGGGCGCATGACAGATTACGAGCCTGGCAGCAGCAACTTGGACAGGAGGACGTTCAGCTTCTGCACCGTCTGGTGCGTGCTCGCAAACTGTTGTCTCTTGGAAACGGATTCCAAGAAAGACTGCTGACGGAATCCGTGAAGAGGAGTAGCAGGAGAAGGAGCATCTGAACGAGCGGAATATGCCAACAAGCGACAACAGGGGCCCATGACAGATTACGGGCCTGGCAGCAGCATGAGGAGTCGGTACGGGGGCCCATGGCAGATTAGGGGCCTGGCAGCAGCTATGGGAGGCCCGTAATCTGCCAGCACCCTATGACAAAAAATGGAACCCACCAGCAGTGTGAGGAGACCTGAAAGTGGCACATGGCAGAGTGTGGCGATGGAGACAGCAGCAATGGGAGGCCGTACAGGGACCCATGAGAGACTCTGGACCTGGCAGCAGCATGAGGAGGCGGTATAGGGGCCCATGGCAGATTAGGGGCCTGGCAGCAGCTATGGGAGGCCCGTAATCTGCCAGCACCCTATGACAAAAAATGGAATACACCAGCAGTGTGAGGAGACCTGAAAGTGGCACATGGCAGAGTGTGGCGATGGAGACAGCAGCAATGGGAGGCCGTACAGGGACCCATGAGAGACTCTGGACTTGGCAGCAGCATGAGGAGGCGGTATAGGGGCCCATGGCAGATTAGGGGCCTGGCAGCAGCTATGGGAGGCCCGTAATCTGCCAGCACCCTATGACAAAAAATGGAACACACCAGCAGTGTGAGGAGACCTGAAAGTGGCACATGTTTGGGGCATGATTCATGGCGGATTTAGTCAGTTGTGTCAGGAACTGGTGGTTTGAAATCCAGACTAATCCACGCCTGATTCATTTTCACAAACGTCAGTCTCTCCACACTTTGGGTGGACAGTCGTGTCCTCCGCGGAGTTGCAATACCTCCTGCCGCACTAAACACGCGCTCCGATGCCACGCTACTGGCCGGGCATGACAGCCTTTCAAGGGCAAATTCAGCTAGTTGGGGCCAAAGGTCAAGTTTCGTTGCCCAGTAGTCAAGGGGATTGTCTACCTCGGTTGGCAGGGTGCTGTCCAAGTAGGCCCAAACCTGTTGTTTGAGGTCCTGCTCCAGGTCCACCTGATGCTGCTGCTGCGGCTGGTTAGTAGTTTCCTCACTGCGCTGGTGAAGAAAGCTACTCATCATCGACTGCAGACTGAGGCAGCCGCTGCTGGTGGAGCTGCCACTGCTCCTACCACCCCACCCCTCCCCTGCTGCCATGGCAGCGGAACGCGAGCGCACAGGACCCACAGTGTCTGAGGATGGACGTTGGCGCACAAAGGCAGAGACCAACTGACTACATAGGTGGTTTTTATAGTACGTTATTTTGGCCTCCCTCTCAGCAGGTGTGAAAAAGGCCACCATTTTTGAACGGTAGCGAGGGTCCAACAAGGTGGACAGCCAAAAGTCATCCCTCTGTCTGATGGTTATTATTCGGCTGTCGCTACGCAAGCAACCGAGCATGCTATGGGCCATTTGTGCCAAGGAATGCGAGGGACTCCCTGCCTCCATCTCCACAGCATACTGCCACGGTGCGTCTGGGTCCTCTGTCTCCTCCTCCTCCTCCTCTACCAGATGCTCCTGCTCCTCCACTCCTGTCCGCTGAGTGGAAAAACCACCCATTTCACTCAATAATTCCTGAGCACCAATGTCCTCCTCTACCTCCTCCTCTTCTTCCTGTCCTGCCCCCACAGGGGTCATGTGGCGTTGAGATCTGTGCGCCACGTCTACCGCACCCTGACCAGCCATTGTTAACAGCATTTGTTCCAGGACGTGCAACAGAGGAATGACGTCGTTCATCCCATAGTCCTGCCGACTCACGAATAGCGTGGCCTCCTCAAAGGGCCTGAGCAAGCGCAGGTGTCACGCATGAGCTGCCAATGGCTGACATCTAAGTTACACAGGGAGTACCTTTATCCGCTTTTAACATCAGGAAATCTGTGATGGCCTTTCGCTGTTCGTAAAGGCGGTCTAACATATGTAGGGTTGAATTCCACCTTGTTGCAACGTCACAGCATGAGGAGTCGGTACGGGGGCCCATGGCAGATTACGTGCCTGGCAGCAGCAATGGGAGGCCCGTAATCTGCCAGCACCCTATGTCAAAAAATTCAACACACCAGCAGTGTGAGGAGACCTGAAAGTGGCACATGGCAGAGTGTGGCGATGGAGACAGCAGCAATGGGAGGCCGTACAGGGACCCATGACACACTCTGGACTTGGCAGCAGCATGAGGAGGCGGTATAGGGGCCCATGGCAGATTAGGGGCCTGGCAGCAGCAATGGGAGGCCCATAATCTGCCAGCACCCTATGTCAAAAAATTCTATACACCAGCAGTGTGTGAGGAGACCTGAAAGTGGCACATGGCATGAGAGACTGTGGACCTGGCAGCAGCATGAGGAGGCGGTATAGGGGCCCATGGCAGATTAGGGGCCTGGCAGCAGCTATGGGAGGCCCGTAATCTGCCAGCACCCTATGTCAAAAAATTGAACACACCAGCAGTGTGAGGAGACCTGAAAGTGGCACATGGCAGAGTGTGGCGATGGAGACAGCAGCAATGGGAGGCCGTACAGGGACCCATGAGAGACTCTGGACCTGGCATCAGCATGAGGAGGCGGTATATAGGGGCCTATGGCAGATTAGGGGCCTGGCAGCAGCTATAGGAGGCCCGTAATCTGCCAGCACCCTATGTCAAAAAATTCTACACACCAGCAGTGTGAGGAGACCTGAAAGTGGCACATGGCAGAGTGTGGCGATGGAGACAGCAGCAATGGGAGGCCGTACAGGGACCCATGAGAGACTCTGGACCTGGCAGCAGCATGAGGAGGCGGTATATAGGGGCCTATGGCAGATTAGGGGCCTGGCAGCAGCTATGGGAGGCCCGTAATCTGCCAGCACCCTATGTCAAAAAATTCTACACACCAGCAGTGTGTGAGGAGACCTGAAAGTGGCACATGGCAGAGTGTGGCGATGGAGACAGCAGCAATGGGAGGCCGTACAGGGACCCATGAGAGACTCTGGACTTGGCAGCAGCATGAGGAGGCGGTATAGGGGCCCATGGCAGATTAGGGGCCTGGCAGCAGCTATGGGAGGCCCGTAATCTGCCAGCACCCTATGTCAAAAAATTCTACACACCAGCAGTGTGTGAGGAGACCTGAAAGTGGCACATGGCAGAGTGTGGCGATGGAGACAGCAGCAATGGGAGGCCGTACAGGGACCCATGAGAGACTCTGGACCTGGCAGCAGCATGAGGAGGCGGTATATAGGGGCCTATGGCAGATTAGGGGCCTGGCAGCAGCTATGGGAGGCCCGTAATCTGCCAGCACCCTATGTCAAAAAATTCTACACACCAGCAGTGTGTGAGGAGACCTGAAAGTGGCACATGGCAGAGTGTTGCGATGGAGACAGCAGCAATGGGAGGCCGTACAGGGACCCATGAGAGACTCTGGACTTGGCAGCAGCATGAGGAGGCGGTATAGGGGCCCATGGCAGATTAGGGGCCTGGCAGCAGCAATGGGAGGCCCGTAATCTGCCAGCACCCTATGTCAAAAAATTCTACACACCAGCAGTGTGTGAGGAGACCTGAAAGTGGCACATGGCAGAGTGTGGCGATGGAGACAGCAGCAATGGGAGGCCGTACAGGGACCCATGAGAGACTCTGGACCTGGCAGCAGCATGAGGAGGCGGTATATAGGGGCCCATGGCAGATTAGGGGCCTGGCAGCAGCTATAGGAGGCCCGTAATCTGCCAGCACCCTATGTCAAAAAATTCTACACACCAGCAGTGTGTGAGGAGACCTGAAAGTGGCACATGGCAGAGTGTGGTGATGGAGACAGCAGCAATGGGAGGCCGTACAGGGACCCATGAGAGACTCTGGACTTGGCAGCAGCATGAGGAGGCGGTATATAGGGGCCCATGGCAGATTAGGGGCCTGGCAGCAGCTATGGGAGGCCCGTAATCTGCCAGCACCCTATGTCAAAAAATTCTACACACCCGCAGTGTGTGAGGAGACCTGAAAGTGGCACATGGCAGAGTGTGGCGATGGAGACAGCAGCAATGGGAGGCCGTACAGGGACCCATGAGAGACTCTGGACCTGGCAGCAGCATGAGGAGGCGGTATATAGGGGCCTATGGCAGATTAGGGGCCTGGCAGCAGCTATGGGAGGCCCGTAATCTGCCAGCACCCTATGTCAAAAAATTCTACACACCAGCAGTGTGTGAGGAGACCTGAAAGTGGCACATGGCAGAGTGTGGCGATGGAGACAGCAGCAATGGGAGGCCGTACAGGGACCCATGAGAGACTCTGGACTTGGCAGCAGCATGAGGAGGCGGTATAGGGGCCCATGGCAGATTAGGGGCCTGGCAGCAGCAATGGGAGGCCCGTAATCTGGCAGCACCCTATGTCAAAAAATTCTACACACCAGCAGTGTGTGAGGAGACCTGAAAGTGGCACATGGCAGAGTGTGGCGATGGAGACAGCAGCAATGGGAGGCCGTACACGGACCCATGAGAGACTCTGGACCTGGCAGCAGCATGAGGAGGCGGTATATAGGGGCCCATGGCAGATTAGGGGCCTGGCAGCAGCTATAGGAGGCCCGTAATCTGCCAGCACCCTATGTCAAAAAATTCTACACACCAGCAGTGTGTGAGGAGACCTGAAAGTGGCACATGGCAGAGTGTGGCGATGGAGACAGCAGCAATGGGAGGCCGTACAGGGACCCATGAGAGACTCTGGACTTGGCAGCAGCATGAGGAGGCGGTATATAGGGGCCCATGGCAGATTAGGGGCCTGGCAGCAGCTATGGGAGGCCCGTAATCTGCCAGCACCCTATGTCAAAAAATTCTACACACCCGCAGTGTGTGAGGAGACCTGAAAGTGGCACATGGCAGAGTGTGGCGATGGAGACAGCAGCAATGGGAGGCCGTACAGGGACCCATGAGAGACTCTGGACCTGGCAGCAGCATGAGGAGGCGGTATATAGGGGCCTATGGCAGATTAGGGGCCTGGCAGCAGCTATGGGAGGCCCGTAATATGCCAGCACCCTATGTCAAAAAATTCTACACACCAGCAGTGTGTGAGGAGACCTGAAAGTGGCACATGGCAGAGTGTGGCGATGGAGACAGCAGCAATGGGAGGCCGTACAGGGACCCATGAGAGACTCTGGACTTGGCAGCAGCATGAGGAGGCGGTATAGGGGCCCATGGCAGATTAGGGGCCTGGCAGCAGCAATGGGAGGCCCGTAATCTGCCAGCACCCTATGTCAAAAAATTCTACACACCAGCAGTGTGTGAGGAGACCTGAAAGTGGCACATGGCAGAGTGTGGCGATGGAGACAGCAGCAATGGGAGGCCGTACAGGGACCCATGAGAGACTCTGGACTTGGCAGCAGCATGAGGAGGCGGTATAGGGGCCCATGGCAGATTAGGGGCCTGGCAGCAGCAATGGGAGGCCCGTAATCTGCCAGCACCCTATGTCAAAAAATTCTACACACCAGCAGTGTGTGAGGAGACCTGAAAGTGGCACATGGCAGAGTGTGGCGATGGAGACAGCAGCAATGGGAGGCCGTACAGGGACCCATGAGAGACTCTGGACTTGGCAGCAGCATGAGGAGGCGGTATAGGGGCCCATGGCAGATTAGGGGCCTGGCAGCAGCAATGGGAGGCCCGTAATCTGCCAGCACCCTATGTCAAAAAATTCTACACACCAGCAGTGTGTGAGGAGACCTGAAAGTGGCACATGGCAGAGTGTGGCGATGGAGACAGCAGCAATGGGAGGCCGTACAGGGACCCATGAGAGACTCTGGACTTGGCAGCAGCATGAGGAGGCGGTATAGGGGCCCATGGCAGATTAGGGGCCTGGCAGCAGCAATGGGAGGCCCGTAATCTGCCAGCACCCTATGTCAAAAAATTCTACACACCAGCAGTGTGTGAGGAGACCTGAAAGTGGCACATGGCAGAGTGTGGCGATGGAGACAGCAGCAATGGGAGGCCGTACAGGGACCCATGAGAGACTCTGGACCTGGCAGCAGCATGAGGAGGCGGTATATAGGGGCCTATGGCAGATTAGGGGCCTGGCAGCAGCTATAGGAGGCCCGTAATCTGCCAGCACCCTATGTCAAAATATTCTACACACCAGCAGTGTGTGAGGAGACCTGAAAGTGGCACATGGCAGAGTGTGGCGATGGAGACAGCAGCAATGGGAGGCCGTACAGGGACCCATGAGAGACTCTGGACTTGGCAGCAGCATGAGGAGGCGGTATATAGGGGCCCATGGCAGATTAGGGGCCTGGCAGCAGCTATGGGAGGCCCGTAATCTGCCAGCACCCTATGTCAAAAAATTCTACACACCAGCAGTGTGTGAGGAGACCTGAAAGTGGCACATGGCAGAGTGTGGCGATGGAGACAGCAGCAATGGGAGGCCGTACAGGGACCCATGAGAGACTCTGGACCTGGCAGCAGCATGAGGAAGCGGTATATAGGGGCCCATGGCAGATTAGGGGCCTGGCAGCAGCTATGGGAGGCCCGTAATCTGCCAGCACCCTATGTCAAAAAATTCTACACACCAGCAGTGTGTGAGGAGACCTGAAAGTGGCACATGGCAGAGTGTGGCGATGGAGACAGCAGCAATGGGAGGCCGTACAGGGACCCATGAGAGACTCTGGACTTGGCAGCAGCATGAGGAGGCGGTATAGGGGCCCATGGCAGATTAGGGGCCTGGCAGCAGCAATGGGAGGCCCGTAATCTGGCAGCACCCTATGTCAAAATATTCTACACACCAGCAGTGTGTGAGGAGACCTGAAAGTGGCACATGGCAGAGTGTGGCGATGGAGACAGCAGCAATGGGAGGCCGTACAGGGACCCATGAGAGACTCTGGGCCTGGCAGCAGCATGAGGAGGCGGTATATAGGGGCCCATGGCAGATTAGGGGCCTGGCAGCAGCTATAGGAGGCCCGTAATCTGCCAGCACCCTATGTCAAAAAATTCTACACACCAGCAGTGTGTGAGGAGACCTGAAAGTGGCACATGGCAGAGTGTGGCGATGGAGACAGCAGCAATGGGAGGCCGTACAGGGACCCATGATAGACTCTGGACCTGGCAGCAGCATGAGGAGGCGGTATATAGGGGCCTATGGCAGATTAGGGGCCTGGCAGCAGCTATAGGAGGCCCGTAATCTGCCAGCACCCTATGTCAAAAAATTCTACACACCAGCAGTGTGTGAGGAGACCTGAAAGTGGCACATGGCAGAGTGTGGCGATGGAGACAGCAGCAATGGGAGGCCGTACAGGGACCCATGAGAGACTCTGGACCTGGCAGCAGCATGAGGAGGCGGTATATAGGGGCCCATGGCAGATTAGGGGCCTGGCAGCAGCTATGGGAGGCCCGTAATCTGCCAGCACCCTATGTCAAAAAATTCTACACACCAGCAGTGTGTGAGGAGACCTGAAAGTGGCACATGGCAGAGTGTGGCGATGGAGACAGCAGCAATGGGAGGCCGTACAGGGACCCATGAGAGACTCTGGACCTGGCAGCAGCATGAGGAGGCGGTATATAGGGGCCTATGGCAGATTAGGGGCCTGGCAGCAGCAATGGGAGGCCCGTAATCTGCCAGCACCCTATGTCAAAAAATTCTACACACCAGCAGTGTGTGAGGAGACCTGAAAGTGGCACATGGCAGAGTGTGGCGATGGAGACAGCAGCAATGGGAGGCCGTACAGGGACCCATGAGAGACTCTGGACTTGGCAGCAGCATGAGGAGGCGGTATAGGGGCCCATGGCAGATTAGGGGCCTGGCAGCAGCAATGGGAGGCCCGTAATCTGCCAGCACCCTATGTCAAAAAATTCTACACACCAGCAGTGTGTGAGGAGACCTGAAAGTGGCACATGGCAGAGTGTGGCGATGGAGACAGCAGCAATGGGAGGCCGTACAGGGACCCATGAGAGACTCTGGACCTGGCAGCAGCATGAGGAGGCGGTATATAGGGGCCTATGGCAGATTAGGGGCCTGGCAGCAGCTATAGGAGGCCCGTAATCTGCCAGCACCCTATGTCAAAAAATTCTACACACCAGCAGTGTGTGAGGAGACCTGAAAGTGGCACATGGCAGAGTGTGGCGATGGAGACAGCAGCAATGGGAGGCCGTACAGGGACCCATGAGAGACTCTGGACCTGGCAGCAGCATGAGGAGGCGGTATATAGGGGCCTATGGCAGATTAGGGGCCTGGCAGCAGCTATAGGAGGCCCGTAATCTGCCAGCACCCTATGTCAAAAAATTCTACACACCAGCAGTGTGTGAGGAGACCTGAAAGTGGCACATGGCAGAGTGTGGCGATGGAGACAGCAGCAATGGGAGGCCGTACAGGGACCCATGAGAGACTCTGGACTTGGCAGCAGCATGAGGAGGCGGTATATAGGGGCCCATGGCAGATTAGGGGCCTGGCAGCAGCTATGGGAGGCCCGTAATCTGCCAGCACCCTATGTCAAAAAATTCTACACACCAGCAGTGTGTGAGGAGACCTGAAAGTGGCACATGGCAGAGTGTGGCGATGGAGACAGCAGCAATGGGAGGCCGTACAGGGACCCATGAGAGACTCTGGACCTGGCAGCAGCATGAGGAGGCGGTATATAGGGGCCTATGACAGATTAGGGGCCTGGCAGCAGCTATAGGAGGCCCGTAATCTGCCAGCACCCTATGTTAAAAAAATTCTACACACCAGCAGTGTGTGAGGAGACCTGAAAGTAGCACATGGCAGAGTGTGGCGATGGAGACAGCAGCAATGGGAGGCCGTACAGGGACCCATGAGAGACTCTGGACTTGGCAGCAGCATGAGGAGGCGGTATATAGGGGCCCATGGCAGATTAGGGGCCTGGCAGAAGCTATGGGAGGCCCGTAATCTGCCAGCACCCTATGTCAAAAAATTCTACACACCAGCAGTGTGTGAGGAGACCTGAAAGTGGCACATGGCAGAGTGTGGCGATGGAGACAGCAGCAATGGGAGGCCGTACAGGGACCCATGAGAGACTCTGGACCTGGCAGCAGCATGAGGAGGCGGTATATAGGGGCCTATGGCAGATTAGGGGCCTGGCAGCAGCTATAGGAGGCCCGTAATCTGCCAGCACCCTATGTCAAAAAATTCTACACACCAGCAGTGTGTGAGGAGACCTGAAAGTGGCACATGGCAGAGTGTGGCGATGGAGACAGCAGCAATGGGAGGCCGTACAGGGACCCATGAGAGACTCTGGACTTGGCAGCAGCATGAGGAGGCGGTATATAGGGGCCCATGGCAGATTAGGGGCCTGGCAGCAGCTATAGGAGGCCCATAATCTGCCAGCACCCTATGTCAAAAAATTCAACACACCAGCAGTGTGTGAGGAGACCTCAAAGTGGCACATGTTTGAGGCATGATTCATGGCGGATTTAGTCAGTTGTGTCAGGAACTGGTGGTTTGAAATCCAGACTAATCCACGCCTGATTCATTTTCACAAACGTGAGTCTCTCCACACTTTGGGTGGACAGTCGTGTCCTCCGTGGAGTTACAATACCTCCTGCCGCACTAAACACGCGCTCCGATGCCACGCTACTGGCCGGGCATGACAGCCTTTCAAGGGCAAATTCAGCTAGTTGGGGCCAAAGGTCAAGTTTCGTTGCCCAGTAGTCAAGGGGATTGTCTACCTCAGTTGGCAGGGTGCTGTCCAAGTAGGCCCAAGCCTGTTGTTTGAGGTCCTGCTCCAGGTCCACCTGATGCTGCTGCTGCTGCGGCTGGTTAGTAGTTTCCTCACTGCGCTGGTGAAGAAAGCTACTCATCATCGACTGCAGACTGAGTCAGCCGCTGCTGGTGGAGCTGCCACTGCTCCTACCACCCCACCCCTCCTTTGCTGCCATGGCAGCGGAACGCGAGCGCACAGGGCCCACAGTGTCTGAGGATGGACGTTGGCGCACAAAGGCAGAGACCAACTGACTACATAGGTGGTTTTTATAGTACGTTATTTTGGCCTCCCTCTCAGCAGGTGTGAAAAAGGCCACCATTTTTGAACGGTAGCGAGGGTCCAACAAGGTGGACAGCCAAAAGTCATCCCTCTGTCTGATGGTTCTTATTCGGCTGTCGCTACGCAAGCAACCGAGCATGCTATGGGCCATTTGTGCCAAGGAATGCGAGGGACTCCCTGACTCCATCTCCACAGCATACTGCCACGGTGCGTCTGGGTCCTCTGTCTCCTCCTCCTCTACCAGATGCTCCTGCTCCTCCACTCCTGTCTGCTGAGTGGAAAAACCACCCATTTCACTCAATAATTCCTGAGCACCAATGTCCTCCTCTACCTCCTCCTCTTCTTCCTGTCCTGCCCCCACAGGGTTCATGTGGCGTTGAGATCTGTGCGCCACGTCTACCGCACCCTGACTAGCCATTGTTAACAGCATTTGTTCCAGGACGTGCAACAGAGGAATGACGTCGTTCATCCCATAGTCCTGCCGACTCACGAATAGCGTGGCCTCCTCAAAGGGCCTGAGCAAGCGGCAGGTGTCACGCATGAGCTGCCAATGGCTGACATCGAAGTTACACAGGGGAGTACCTTTATCCGCTTGTAACATCAGGAAATCGGTGATGGCCTTTCGCTGTTCGTAAAGGCGGTCTACCATGTGTAGGGTTGAATTCCACCTTGTTGCAACGTCGCAGATCAGGCGATGCTGTGGAATTCTGTTCTGCCGCTGCAGCTCAAGGAGGGTGTGCTTTGCGGTGTAGGAATGGCTGAAATGCATGCAAGGTTTACGTGACATTTTAAGGATGTCTTGCAGTGGGATGGTGGATTTTAGGAACCGCTTGACAACCAGATTGAACACGTGAGCCATGCATGGCGCATGGCACAACCTTCCTTGACGCAGAGCAGACACCATGTTCTTTCCGTTGTCGGTCAACATGGTTCCGATTTTCAGTTTGCGCGGAGACAGCCATCTGTTGATTTCTCTGTTCATTACACTGAGAAGTTCCTCCCCTGTGTGACTACGTTTGCCTGGACCTGGCAGCAGCATGAGGAGGCGGTATAGGGGCCCATGGCAGATTAGGGGCCTGGCAGCAGCTATGGGAGGCCCGTAATCTGCCAGCACCCTATGTCAAAAAAATTGAACACACCAGCAGTGTGTGAGGAGACCTGAAAGTGGCACATGGCAGAGTGTGGCGATGGAGACAGCAGCAATGGGAGGCCGTACAGGGACCCATGAGAGACTCTGGACTTCGCAGCAGCATGAGGAGGCGGTATAGGGGCCCATGGCAGATTAGGGGCCTGGCAGCAGCTATGGGAGGCCCGTAATCTGCCAGCACCCTATGTCAAAAAAATTGAACACACCAGCAGTGTGTGAGGAGACCTGAAAGTGGCACATGGCAGAGTGTGGCGATGGAGACAGCAGCAATGGGAGGCCGTACAGGGACCCATGAGAGACTCTGGACTTGGCAGCAGCATGAGGAGGCGGTATAGGGGCCCATGGCAGATTAGGGGCCTGGCAGCAGCTATGGGAGGCCCGTAATCTGCCAGCACCCTATGTCAAAAAAATTGAACACACCAGCAGTGTGTGAGGAGACCTGAAAGTGGCACATGGCAGAGTGTGGCGATGGAGACAGCAGCAATGGGAGGCCGTACAGGGACCCATGAGAGACTCTGGACTTCGCAGCAGCATGAGGAGGCGGTATAGGGGCCCATGGCAGATTAGGGGCCTGGCAGCAGCTATGGGAGGCCCGTAATCTGCCAGCACCCTATGTCAAAAAAATTGAACACACCAGCAGTGTGTGAGGAGACCTGAAAGTGGCACATGGCAGAGTGTGGCGATGGAGACAGCAGCAATGGGAGGCCGTACAGGGACCCATGAGAGACTCTGGACTTGGCAGCAGCATGAGGAGGCGGTATAGGGGCCCATGGCAGATTAGGGGCCTGGCAGCAGCTATGGGAGGCCCGTAATCTGCCAGCACCCTATGTCAAAAAAATTGAATACACCAGCAGTGTGTGAGGAGACCTGAAAGTGGCACATGGCATGAGACACTGTGGACCTGGCAGCAGCATGAGGAGGCGGTACAGGGGCCCATGGCAGATTAGGGGCCTGGCAGCAGCTATGGGAGGCCCGTAATCTGCCAGCACCCTATGACAAAAAATGGAACACACCAGCAGTGTGTGAGGAGACCTGAAAGTGGCACATGGCAGAGTGTGGCGATGGAGACAACCCACCGACTGTTTTGCTCGCTGCCAAGCTGCCACCCTCTTCTCCTGATGATGCGGAAGCAATAGCCTGATGACGACGAGGCTGCCAAGTGCGATCAGCCTCATCATCATCAATTAGGGTCTCCGCCTCACTACTAGCCCCCTCGGCTGCGTGTGGGTCAGGAGACAAACCTGTCTCTAGACCGGCTACTGAGCCACTCTCCTCGCCACTACTTCTTCGCCTGGCTGCTGAAGAGGCGGATGTCTCCCCCCGTTCCTGACCGCCCTCTGTTAGCTCTTCCTCACTGTACTGGATGACACCGGGAGCACTGGCCTCTGGCTGCGAATAGTGCTGCCTCGACCCCTTCCTCTGCTGCCACGTCTGCTCGCTCCTAAAACATTGCCTCCACTGCCACTCCTCTGCATGTTGTCTGACATACTCTTTAATTAAACGATTATGTGTCCCTGAGTAACAATTCTGTGTCCCTGAGTAACAATTCTGTGTCTGTGCGAGTAACAATTCTGTGGCCCTAAGTAACAGTTCTGTGGCCCTCAGTAACAATTCTGTGTCCCTGATTAACGTTTCTGTGGCCCCAAGTAACAGTTCTGTGGCCCTCAGTAACAATTCTGTGTCTGTGCGAGTAACAATTCTGTGTCTGTGCGAGTAACAATTCTGTGGCCCTAAGTAACAGTTCTGTGGCCCTCAGTAACAGTTCTGTGTCCCTGAGTAACAATTCTGTGTCTGTGCGAGTAAGAATTCTGTGTCTGTGCGAGTAACAATTCTGTGGCCCTCAGTAACAGTTCTGTGTCCCTGAGTAACAATTCTGTGTCTGTGCGAGTAACAATTCTGTGTCTGTGCGAGTAACAATTCTGTGTCTGTGCGAGTAACAATTCTGTGGCCCTCAGTAACAGTTCTGTGTCCCTGTGTAACAATTCTGTGTCTGTGCGAGTAACAATTCTGTGGCCCTAAGTAACAGTTCTGTGGCCCTCAGTAACAATTCTGTGTCCCTGATTAACGTTTCTGTGGCCCCAAGTAACAGTTCTGTGTCCCTCAGTAACAATTCTGTGTCTGTGCGAGTAAGAATTCTGTGTCTGTGCGAGTAAGAATTCTGTGGCCCTAAGTAACAGTTCTGTGGCCCTAGGTAACAGTTCTGTGTCCCTGAGTAACAATTCTGTGTCTGTGCGAGTAACAATTCTGTGGCCCTAAGTAACAGTTCTGTGGCCCTCAGTAACAATTCTGTGTCCCTGATTAACGTTTCTGTGGCCCCAAGTAACAGTTCTGTGGCCCTCAGTAACAATTCTGTGTCTGTGCGAGTAACAATTCTGTGGCCCTAAGTAACAGTTCTGTGGCCCTCAGTAACAATTCTGTGTCCCTGATTAATGTTTCTGTGGCCCCAAGTAACAGTTCTGTGGCCCTCAGTAACAATTCTGTGTCTGTGCGAGTAACAATTCTGTGTCTGTGCGAGTAACAATTCTGTGGCCCTAACTAACAGTTCTGTGGCCCTAAGTAACAGTTCTGTGTCCCTGAGTAACAATTCTGTGTCTGTGCGAGTAACAATTCTGTGTCTGTGCGAGCAACAATTCTGTTGCCCTAAGTAACAGTTCTGTGGCCCTCAGTAACAGTTCTGTGTCCCTGAGTAACAATTCTGTGTCTGTGCGAGTAACAATTCTGTGTCTGTGCGAGTAACAATTCTGTGTCTGTGCGAGTAACAATTCTGTGGCCCTAAGTAACGGTTCTGTGGCCCTCAGTAACAGTTCTGTGTCCCTGTGTAACAATTCTGTGTCTGTGCGAGTAACAATTCTGTGGCCCTAAGTAACAGTTCTGTGGCCCTCAGTAACAATTCTGTGTCTGTGCGAGTAACAATTCTGTGTCTGTGCGAGTAACAATTCTGTGGCCCTAAGTAACAGTTCTGTGGCCCTCAGTAACAATTCTGTGTCCCTGATTAACGTTTCTGTGGCCCCAAGTAACAGTTCTGTGGCCCTCAGTAACAATTCTGTGTCTGTGCGAGTAACAATTCTGTGTCTGTGCGAGTAACAATTCTGTGGCCCTAACAGTTCTGTGGCCCTCAGTAACAATTCTGTGTCCCTGATTAACGTTTCTGTGGCCCCAAGTAACAGTTCTGTGGCCCTCAGTAACAATTCTGTGTCTGTGCGAGTAACAATTCTGTGTCTGTGCGAGTAACAATTCTGTGGCCCTAACTAACAGTTCTGTGGCCCTAAGTAACAGTTCTGTGTCCCTGAGTAACAATTCTGTGTCTGTGCGAGTAACAATTCTGTGTCTGTGCGAGTAACAATTCTGTGTCTGTGCGAGTAACAATTCTGTGGCCCTAAGTAACGGTTCTGTGGCCCTCAGTAACAGTTCTGTGTCCCTGTGTAACAATTCTGTGTCTGTGCGAGTAACAATTCTGTGGCCCTAAGTAACAGTTCTGTGGCCCTCAGTAACAATTCTGTGTCTGTGCGAGTAACAATTCTGTGTCTGTGCGAGTAACAATTCTGTGGCCCTAAGTAACAGTTCTGTGGCCCTCAGTAACAATTCTGTGTCCCTGATTAACGTTTCTGTGGCCCCAAGTAACAGTTCTGTGGCCCTCAGTAACAATTCTGTGTCTGTGCGAGTAACAATTCTGTGTCTGTGCGAGTAACAATTCTGTGGCCCTAACAGTTCTGTGGCCCTCAGTAACAATTCTGTGTCCCTGATTAACGTTTCTGTGGCCCCAAGTAACAGTTCTGTGGCCCTCAGTAACAATTCTGTGTCTGTGCGAGTAACAATTCTGTGTCTGTGCGAGTAACAATTCTGTGGCCCTAACTAACAGTTCTGTGGCCCTAAGTAACAGTTCTGTGTCCCTGAGTAACAATTCTGTGTCTGTGCGAGTAAGAATTCTGTGTCTGTGCGAGCAACAATTCTGTGGCCCTAAGTAACAGTTCTGTGGCCCTCAGTAACAGTTCTGTGTCCCTGAGTAACAATTCTGTGTCTGTGCGAGTAACAATTCTGTGTCTGTGCGAGTAACAATTCTGTGTCTGTGCGAGTAACAATTCTGTGGCCCTAAGTAACGGTTCTGTGGCCCTCAGTAACAGTTCTGTGTCCCTGTGTAACAATTCTGTGTCTGTGCGAGTAACAATTCTGTGGCCCTAAGTAACAGTTCTGTGTCCCTCAGTAACAATTCTGTGTCCCTGATTAACGTTTCTGTGGCCCCAAGTAACAGTTCTGTGGCCCTCAGTAACAATTCTGTGTCTGTGCGAGTAACAATTCTGTGTCTGTGCGAGTAACAATTCTGTGGCCCTAACTAACAGTTCTGTGGCCCTCAGTAACAATTCTGTGTCTGTGCGAGTAACAATTCTGTGTCTGTGCGAGTAACAATTCTGTGGCCCTAAGTAACGGTTCTGTGGCCCTCAGTAACAGTTCTGTGTCCCTGTGTAACAATTCTGTGTCTGTGCCAGTAACAATTCTGTGGCCCTAAGTAACAGTTCTGTGGCCCTCAGTAACAATTCTGTGTCTGTGCGAGTAACAATTCTGTGTCTGTGCGAGTAACAATTCTGTGGCCCTAAGTAACAGTTCTGTGGCCCTCAGTAACAATTCTGTGTCTGTCCCTGAGTAACAATTCTGTGGCCCTAACTAAAGTTTCTGTGGCCCTAAGTAACAATTCTCTGGCACTCAGTAACAATTCTGTCTGTCCCTGAGTAACAATTCTGTGGCCCTAATAACGTTTCTGTGGCCCTAAGTAACAATTATCTGGCACTCAGTAACAATTCTGTCTGTCCCTGAGTAACAATTCTGTGGCCCTAATAACGTTTCTGTGGCCCTAAGTAACAATTCTCTGGCACTCAGTAACAATTCTGTCTGTCCCTGAGTAACAATTCTGTGGCCCTAATAACGTTTCTGTGGCCCTAAGTAACAATTCTCTTGCACTCAGTAACAATTCTGTCTGTCCCTGAGTATGAATTCTGTGGCCCTAACTAGCGTTTCTTTGTCCCTAAGTAACAATTCTGTGTCCCTGAATAATAGTTCTCTGTCCCTAAGTATCGTTTCTCTGTCCCCAAGTATCGTTTCTGTGGCCCTAACTCTGTCCCTGTCCCTAATACAGAGCGGTCTGCCTCTGTTCAATGACTGCAGGCAAATGAAGAATTCCAAAATGGCCGCTATTTATAGCTCGACCATTACACAGTGCTAGCTGGCTGGCTGCTGATTGGCTGATGCGATCACATGTCGTTGAGGAATGCATTATGGGTCAGCGCGCCTTGTCTGCGCGCCTTCCCAGACATCCCCGCTCCGTCGCCGCACATGTCAGCCGCCATTTTCAGAAAAATTTCGATTCGCGCGTCCGAATTAGGCTATTTTTCGGATTCGGCGCGAATCGAAATTTTTCCGATTTTCTACTCGAATTCCACTTCGGCTACTTCGATTCGCTCATCTCTACTTGTGAATATAGATAGAAATAAATCTCCTGCGCCACTATATATAAATAGATAATTTAAGCAGCCAGTATTAGAGGTGCCACAGCCACAGCACCAAAATCATCAACTAGAATATAAAACAAATAATACGGCGCTATATTAGAAAGCAAGCGACTCAATGATATATAACTCAAATATGCAAATTGACTTTAAACACAAATATAAATAACTGACATCAGTGTGGGGTGAAGCGGACAACTATGAGAATAACATACATAGAAGTGACATGAATAAAATGGTGAATAGTGTCCTTGTGTGTCACACAAACTCCATGCAGGTGTGAATTGCAGTGTGCCAATCCTCTATAGCTGGGGTGCCCCCTCACCTTCCTGCCCAGGCCCCTAGGGACCAAAGAGCCTTGGGTAATAAGTGGAATATTCCTCCAGATAGCAGATGGATCCCTCTTGCAGTAATGGTACAACTCCCTCCTCTTGGCTATAACATAAGCGGTGGATGATATCCGTGGTGTCTCTCCAGTATATGGCTCTCCAATACGGTCACCTGCTAATGTTCCTGGTTTTAGACATGACAAAGGCAGCCTTAAATGAGGGCTATGACTATCGAAATCACACTGTGACAGCTATCGAAATCACACTGGAGAGACACCACGGATATCATCCACCGCTTATGTTATAGCCAAGAGGAGGGAGTTGTACCATTACTGCAAGAGGGATCCATCTGCTATCTGGAGGAATATTCCACTTATTACCCAAGGCTCTTTAGTCCCTAGGGGCCTGGGCAGGAAGGTGAGGGGGCACCCCAGCTATAGAGGATTGGCACACTGCAATTCACACCTGCATGGAGTTTGTGTGACACACAAGGACACTATTCACCATTTTATTCATGTCACTTCTATGTATGTTATTCTCATAGTTGTCCGCTTCACCCCACACTGATGTCAGTTATTTATATTTGTGTTTAAAGTCAATTTGCATATTTGAGTTATATATCATTGAGTCGCTTGAGTATGAAAGTGTGAAAATCCCTGCCAGGTTATTTTTTTAAGTCTCCGTTCCAGTAGGAAGATGTATCTCTAATTCCTGTTCTGGAGGTGTAATGGGAAATAGGAAGTGATCTCCCTAATTTGAGGGGAATTCTCATTTTCCCATTCCCATCAGACTTTTGTTACCAACACATTTGTCCATATTGCATGGTCTATTTTCAACTGTTGCTCTGAGGCCTTGAAAATTTGTGATTTCCTCTCATTTTTTGCCTCAGTGACACTGAACAGCTGGACAAATAGAGGAGTGAATCTTCCCGATGGGGACAAAGACATCAATAAATCAGTGGGTCTAACCATTATTTACTCTATCCAAAAATGTCTTTAGTTTGCTGTTTAATTTATTATGACCTTGATTGTCTGAAAATTACTTTGTTAACCTTTCTTACATTGGCTGATGATAACATTTGTGGAAATAAAGCAAGCTTTTCCTAAAGCTTTTTTTGTGTAATCCAAGAAAACAAAGGAATTTGAAAAATAATCTTGTGCATCTGAAGTTTTGCTTGAACTTAGGCACAGATTTTCCTTTCTTTTCCCAATAAACTACTGTTCTGAAAGTTAAAACCATGATTACTATTTGCTGCATAGTTAAATAATACATGTGCCACAATGCTCAAGTGACATTTGAAAATATAGTTAGGTAGTAATAATTTAGTTACTGAACTGGTGTAAATCTGTTCTTCCACTTCTTGTCAAGCAATTAATCATTTTGATTAACAACCCAAACAGTAAGATTAATGAGAAAATAAAAAAACATGAGTATGACATACTAATTAGAAATTTCCTTACACCTATAATCTGCTTATTATAATGTACCATATTCAATTAACTATACAGTCTATCTGATCACATTTTAGCAACATTTTATTTTCATTCAGTGAGAAACAGAGACATTTATTGTTCGGATAACATATTAATTGAAGTCAACATTTTATTGCTTCAAACTCAATCTAAATGCCACTAGAGTTTTATTTGGTCTATATTCATTAGGAATCTATACAAGATGCACCATTGTTTGCTGATAAATGGGAAATTATTGTCAACTCAGCAAAGTATTAATGTGACCAACTTTACATTTCTTTTGAAGCGCAATATAATAAAGGATAATATATTTTTCAAAACTTTAAATATCAATTCAACATTGCCTTGGGCAAGCTATTGTTTAAGAGTTATTTTGCTTTCAAGTTAATATTATTTTCTGGAATACTATTAACATACTATAGATTTATAGCATTTTATGTGTGTATTTTTAGGTATGTGGAAATTTAACAGTATCAAAAAGGATTTAGTCCATTTTTGGGTGCACTTTTTGAAACATTTGCCTGATACTGAATGGGCATACTGGCTGGTATCTGTATTGTCGAGTTTTAACAATAATGTTTGAAAGATCCTGTGATATCAATGGATAGAAAGGAGGGCATCAATTTGTTTAAACAAAGATCTATTCAAATCTAGTCAATTTGCTGAACATGCAAAATATGAGTGTGTATAAAGTGGTGACAATTGACATGCATTGTCCACTCTGCTCTTTTTATGTAGCCAGCCACACCCCATGTGGATGTCATCTAGAATGAAATGCATAGGGAGGGCTTGACATTATATAATTATGCATAGTCACCAATAATCGGTGTTCCTTGGATTTGTAATGCTATCTTATATTTAATGCTAAATGTGGTACTGCTATTTTTGATACAGTGTGCACTGTTTAATTTTAATACAGTGCTTTATTTTGAATTGCACCCTATGGGCATCTCCTTTATATTTCCTTGTTTGTGAGTATGTGTGAAACAGTGACAATGTGCGCTACTAAAAACAAATAAACCAAATGAAAATAATAATCAAGCTAATAGAGTTGCTGCACCCACTGATAAGTGATAACACCCCCCCAAAAATAAGATATGTTGGTAAAGTGTTGCGCTACTCAATAACATCTCAAATACATAAATGAACTGAATATTCATGAAACAGTAAAAAAATCAAAACGTCCATTAAATAGTCCATAACAAATAATGTGTAAGTGATCCAAAAAGTCTGGTGCTCATGAATTGCATTTATACAGTCAGTGTATGTGTGAGTGCTTTTATTGGTATTGGTTTTTTAATTCAATAAATAGTATTATATTATTGCAGGCCATTTGTTTTTCCTTCCCTGGCGGTCCCGGAGTGGAGGAGAGGAAGTGGAGGTGACATTTTTGGAGTGGAGGTTCTTTTACTGATGGAGGAGATATACAGTGTGACCTGTTGATGCCATCTATAGTCTACATACGGAATTACAACTAAGCACTTGTGACCTGTAGTTAATTATACAGGTCCTGTTGTCCAGGTGAGCAGCCATCCTTACACGAGGTGATGGTGTTTATCACATGATTGATTCCAGATCGTTGAAGTATATTTGTCGGATGAAGCACACCTTTGTATTGATTAACCCTCACCCCGATATATTCAGTGTGCTAAGCATGCATACTCTTGTTTCCTTTCTTCCTTTGTATCAAGACATCTGACCGCCTTGCTCTATGTACTTATGTTAGATTGTACTCCAAAATAAGAGAATATATTTGCTTTTATTACATTGTCTACTTGTTTAATCATATTGATTTGTTTCTAACAACTACCTTTCCTTAATGGTCTGGTAGAAGTATTACTTTGCCCCTTAAGACACAAAGGGTGTTGTTCCCTCTCCGTACTTAAGCAAACACCTACCCCCCGCTATGTCCCTGTCAATTACCACCATTAACGCCCCAAGGGTCTTCACCACCAGTACAAATGATTGCTATTATGGAAAGAAGCCTTATCATAATATATGGATATTCTATGCGTCCAAGAAACTCATTTTGCTAAAAATAAAGCACCAACCTGTACTCACAAATTGTACCCCCATTGCTTCTATGCCCCTTAGGATAAAAAAGCTAGAAGGGCTATGATAGCCCTCCGCTCCTCGGTAACACTTCAATTAGATCACCTTGAACAGGATCCTTCAGGCAGACTTCTTATTCTTGCTGTGTCATTCAACAATTGTCCACTGATTATAGTTAATTTATATTCCCCCAACACAGGACAATGATCTATCTATAAAAGCATCCTAAATAAACTATCTACCTACCCCCAGGAGTGCATTATTATCTACGGGGACTTCAATGAGATAATAAACAACTCCCTTGATTCCTCTAATCCCCAAAGGAAACACTCTTCTGTGCTATCCTCAATGCTTAACACAGAAAATCTCTATGATATTTGAAGGTGTATGCATGGTACGGAACAGGATTATACCTTTTTCTCACCTACCCAGAGGTCTTATTCTAGGCTTGATCTGTTCTTCACATCCAAATCCCTTTCACAACAAATCACATCCACCTCTATCGGGCTCATCACATGGTCTGACCACGCTCCAGTGAACATAACGCTTTGTACTGGTCCCATTCCCAAGCCCCAGTCAGTATGGAGAATGAATCCTTCTCTAATAATCTACTAACCCACAAATTACGCAATCCACAGATCAAGACTGAAATAGAGTCCTACTTTTCATCTAATGTAGATTCAGTAACCAACCCCACCACAGCCTGGAATGCTCACAAATCAGTACTTAAGAGAATTATTCCTTAAAATTGATGCCCACGAGAAAAGAAGATGCTCTGAAATTGCCTCCCAATATTTGGACCGCATCAGAACACTCAAGTGCCATAACAAGATCTCCTCTACCTTTCCAACTTCTAGTGAACTCTGTCAGCTCCGTCTTGACCGTAGCTCCCACCTCCACAAAAATTTTGACTTTTACATTAAGCATCTCCACCTCTCTTGGTATTCCCAAGGGATAAGGACTGGTAATGTACTAGCTAACCAACATAAGCGGCGTAAAGTAGCCCAGTCCAAAATCCCATATCTAACGAACAACCAGGGCAACAGATGCACCAATCCCTGCGATATTGCCAATTTTTAAAAGAATTTGTACACCAAACTAAATAACATTGCCACATCTTCCACCAAATCTTCCCTGTTGGATGATGCCATACAGACCTTTTTATCTGCTCTCCAACTTCCCCAACCCAGTAATCTAGCAAAGCCGTTCACCGAACAAGAACTTACGTCAGCCATTGAAACCCTCCCTGTACATAAAAGCTATTTTTGATCAAGTGAAATCTTGGTGGAATCCCATGGTTTTTACTAATTGGAAACAAATTCAATGTACTGCATTACTATCAAAACCATACCTATTTCTAAGTGCCTTATGGCTTCATTGTTATCCTCCTCATTTATTCCTAGACACAATTAAAGCAACAGTAAGAGTCTGGTGTTCCATCCTATAAATAACTAAAGGCATCTCCTCTCAAACTCTGGAATACCTTCTACTTGTCTCGTTTGATCTCTTATCACCTAATCTACCCCTACATCATTGGACTGCAGCAGGTGTCCACACCCTTAACCAACTATATACACTTCAGGGATTCACCACCTTCCATCATTTATCCACCTCCTTCAATATGCCTAACCAGGACTTCTACCTCTATCTCCATATCCGACACATCCTGACACCAATTGTATGGTCTTCTAACCAACTCACCAGTGCCATTCTCCAATTCTACACTTCTCAGAAGCCCCGCAAGAAAGGACTCTCCTTAATTTATACACTCCTTACTAGCCCACATGCTTTGGCTAAAGCTACTGCTATGCAATACTGGGAGCACACATTATGCTTTACTATATCTCCAACACCATGGCATCAGGCCCTTAACAATTTCTGCTGTCTCTCCAGAAATATATCCCATTTGAAATCAGTTATGAAGATCTTTCATTGATGGTATTACACCCCTACCAAATTAGCAGGGATTTTTTTCCTCTATCTGCCCTAAATGCTGGAGGAACTGTGATTTGGATGGATCAATAACCAAAATCTAGTGGTCGTGTCCGCCACTTCAATGGTTATGGACTGATGTACATCATCTCATATGTTCAACTATGGGTAGCACCGTTAATTTAACTCCACAGATGGCTCTTTTGGGAGTAGGGTTAGATAAGTGGCCCCCCTCAACATATACCCTTGTCACACACATCCTAATTGCTGCTAGACTATCCATAGCCCACAATTGGAAGAGACCCTTGTAGCAATTGTGCGTACAGAGATGGATGCAAACCTCCATTTTGCCAAAGGCCTCCATCTTGTATCATTTCTACTCCAAATCAGCTTCCCTTCAATCCCCCCTCCCTCTCTGTTGAGTGACATGTGGTGTGTATGATGCCTGAGATCACAGGCACAGTGGGAGAGCTGCATGGTTATAAATCCCACACTAGCTGGTGCCCAGGTGTCTGTTAGCTTCTCAATCTGAGATATCGTAAAACTATAAACCAGTCCTTCACTGAGCTTCAAAGACACTCCAGCTAGCTGTAAAACAGACTCACATTTAAAAACCCCCTTTTCCATATAATTTTATATCTGGAGATATGGAAGACTTACAAGGAAACCAGACATATATTCAGATCGGTCACTCTAATACAAGTTGGCTGATATATTACACCCCCTAGCTGAAATCTACAGGAGAGCAGAAAATAATATCTCCTTAACCGTCCTAAGCAGGTATGTCATATTTAATATCTAGACGTTGAGCAGATGCTTCTGCATATTATTCTACTAGTGGTAAGGCTGCTACATGCACCGAGGGTAAGTTATGGATCATGATATAAACTGAGAGGGATTTTGGTTCTAACCTGGGTCTCCGCCTGCAACACCCTTCCCAAATGAGGCAATTGGTTCTCTGCTTCAAAGAGACACCCTGCTGAGTTCCTAGAAAGGCTGTTATGCTTGGGGCAGAGAGTTAAGTTGAGTAGGTCGTGTTGAAGTTGAAGAATCCTCCCTTTTAACATTGGAACCAACTTCATTATTATTATTATTTCAGGTACTTATATAGCGCTGTCAATTTATGCAGCGCTTTACATATATATTGTACATTCACATCAGTCCCTAACCCTCAAGGGGCATACAATCTAAGGTCCCTAACTCACATTCATACACATACTAGGGCCAATTTAGACAGGATCCAATTCACCTACCAGCATGTCTTTGGAGTGTGGGAGGAAACCGGAGCACCCAGAAGAAACCCACGCAGGCACATGGAGAACATGCAAACTCCAGGCAGGTGGTGCCATGGTTGGGATTCAAACCAATGACCCTAGTACTGCCAGGCGGAAGTGCTAACCATTTAGCCACTGTGCTGCACTTTGGGAGATAAGGCACCCTTTTGGCTCAGGAAACTTGATCTGCTTAACCCAGGACTTTTGGCAAGTACTTTACCTCTCTAAAATTTTTTCTGTTATCTCTTTGCTGTGTTATTGCTCTCTGTATTTATATACATATATTCGCTACATCTTTTTCTGTAAATATTTTTATTGCACCCTTTTGACCTTTTAGTAATAAATCTTACTTTCTGAAAGTGTTGAACTGTTTCTAAAGCTCTTTAATGCAAACTAAAAATCCCTATCTCTGAAGAGCGCTACTGTGTGTTTTAAAACGACTGCATACATCTGTCTGCGGTGACATTGTGTATATAAACGATTATTCAAACATCATAGTGTTATTGCTAATATTGGCGAGTTTCCTTTTTCTCTATACAAAAAGGAGGTGGTGGCAGTGTGAAGGGTTAATTGCGTAATTAACCTGACCCAGTAACAATTGCTCCCAGGCTGCAGGTACACAGATTGTGGTCCATTAGCTGGAAAATCTTTCTGCAAGGAGCAGCTGGGCGTGGCATTGTTACGCACGTGACAGCGTGGTTTTAGATTGGCTAGTCCTTTGGTCACGAGTTTGGTGAGAAGGGCTGGGGTCTGATGCTGTGATTGTCACAACCCTCATCACCCACTATTCAAACAGCGATCTCCCTTCTTAATGACCAATACTTAATGGAATTTATGTTTGCGAAAGCACACTTGACGACCCCTAAATTCTACAAACATTGGGCTCAACAACACAAGAACCCCCGTGCTACCTTAAATATCACAATTCTACCTATACTACTAATTTCTCATTAGATTACTACTGCCCACTATACACCATGCCCACAATGGAGCCATCAATTGCCATTATTCTTGATGTCATCTACTGTTTTTTTTTTCTTTTTTTTGTTCTTGTTGTTATCTTCATTAACCACTCCTTCACTATAGATAGTATAGTGACAATCTTTTTCTTCTCTGTTATGATGTACTCCTTATATTGGAGAACTTTGTGCAACTGGTTTGGTAAATGATTTAATCCTTACCCCGATGTTATTTTGGTTTGTAAAACTAAAAAATGTTAATAAAATCAAGTAGATAAAAAAGACAATATGTGTATTAACTTGTTATCTTAATAAATGATAAAGTTATTGACGAGCAAACAGGTTCATAACAGAATTGTAAAAATTGCTCAAGTCCATAGGGGGTGAAGAGGTGTGAGAGACGAAGTGGTTAACCTAGAAAAATGTTTTTGAATTTTGAAAAGAATCCAAACATCTTGGGAAAACCCCTACAAGAAGGGTAAAAACAAAATGAAATTAATAAAATGTAACTATTAGACCACAGTAATAAATACTGAGACTCTGTTCTCAATATGCTTAATATGCATATTGCTTAATATACTAAATAGAGACACTATGGGAGATGTTTAAAAGATAAAAATGTAAACAGCAAGAGTAATCTATGTACTTACCTTTTATAAAATATGTAAAGAAAAAATACTATTTTAAATGTAATATCCAATTAAATGTGATATGTGAAGTGAAAACACCATATATTATCATTAATTTTTTAACAAATTCATAGTTATATTTTATGCAGGTTAATCACTTAGTGGTGTACAGCATAAAATCACTGGGATTTTAAATCTCTCTAACCAAATAAATGATTCAGGAATAATTAGAAACATATAATTCTACAGGATGAGGATTTTAGAATTTGCAAATAAGGAGCATTGAGATGTGTGGTAGGCCTTGCAGCTTTGGCTTTAAACATGACAATAAGACATTTATTCTGGTATTATTGTTTTTTTTTATAAATTCTTAATCCATACATACTGTATGTGTTGATACAACATTCCTTATTGATGCAAGTTTGGAAAAATCAGTTAGTCATTTGAACAAAAAGTATAATTGAAATTGAAGATATTTGGAGTTTAAACTAGGAATCAGAATGGTAGAAACAGTAAAAAATAGAGATAATGAACTGCTTGTGACTTTTGTAAATAAGAGTTATTTTTGTGTATTTGGATTTTGGATAAACATGTTAGCAATACTATAATGGGTCCTTTGTAACCAAATATTTAGTATACTTTCCAATATGCCAACATACTTACTCTTGTATGAGCTAGACCTTATAGTATAACTAAGGGCATGGTTTTTTTTTTTAGTTTTGGATAGAGTGGAGAGGGATTAGAACCTCTCCATTAGGGAGAGTCACCTTCTTGATATGTCCTGATTACCATTATCACTGAAAGTAAAAGTAAAAGAAAACTCCACATTCTGGGTTGTCCCCAGAAAAGTAATAGGGAAAATCTTCCAATGGGGACACTAATTCTGGTAACCTGGGAGCCTCAAAGGATTCCCTTAATTTGCAGGGAAGTAAAGAAAATCTCCCCAATGGGACACAGATATAACCCTCTTTTACTCTATCCAACATGAAAAAAAAAGTTTTGCCTATAGTTCTATTTTTAATGTTAATGCTTGAAGTGTAGCTGTCTTGCAAAATTCTAAAGTGTATGTAATTGTAGTTTTAGACAAAGAAGGAGATTATTAAAAACCCTTTTTTAGGTTTTTATTGCTGTCTCTTTCCCTGCTGGTAAAATTCACCTTCGCTATTTGTCCAGTAGAACATTGTTACCTAGACTGTGAGTGACGGGAAATCAACAATTTTACCACTGTCACTAGAACAAGAGATAGTGGGAAAATTTAGATTGAGGACAACTGTTGTAGTGACAACTGTATAAGATATGAATCAAGCACACTTTGTAGAGATTTACCCTCAGTTCCTGTTGTATGCTAGGACAATAAGTGAAGGCAAACCTCCACAATAGGACAACAACAACAAAACATAAACCAATAGGGGTATTATCCTTCCCTAATCTATCCGAAACTAATAACATTTTGGCTATACATACATTTTAAAGAAAACTTTTCTAGAGAAACAGGGAAGCAGCTGTTGCTAGCGTTATATTATGCAAATTCTCATTGTTTGACTTTCCTACTGAATTGCTTTCTTGCACGCAGGGCACAGATTTCTTTGTTTGTGCACGCTCATTTGAAACAGCGTGACTAGCAGTATAGCCTGCACAGTATGAATTTAGTTTTATTTTAACATACACCTGTCACTACAGAAATACTGGGCTCAGATTGCTGGTCTCACCTTGGAAAAATGTTTTTTGTCTATCTGCCCTAGTGATTCTTTGTATTCAATATTTTAAAAGTTACTGTTTATAGATAAGCAATTCTGGCTTTTTTTTTTACTTTTTTGACTTTTATTTACTGCACATTTTGGATTAGAAGCATTAAAGCCAAACACTGCCAAACAACTAGCATTTTCCTAGGGAGGTCAGAAAATGTATCCTCTGTATTTTTTCCATTGTATCACATTACAATGCACATTTTAGATCAGTCTAAAGCTGACTGATACAATGCAAGCACAGAAAAAAAAATTCTACAGAAAAATGTAGGGGCGTATGATCAAAAACTAAGAATACATTTTTACTTATGTACTTAACTCCAACGTGTTCAGTGATTCAAAAGAAGCAATGCAGCAAAGCTTTTTCTGAGTGAATGAAGTAGAGATCAAAACATCACCATCCATGTGCTGAACATGTGACTCCCCCGTGGTTATAATGTAGAAGGCACAGCATCTAGAAGACCACAGCCATCACTATAGTATCTCAGGATACTGCAGCGATTTACAGCTTTCACAGGAGCTTATCAGTTATCACATATGCATACTTACATTGTGCAGTAGTGTATCATCCTTGGAGTTGAGTTTTAATTTGTTCAGGTCAATATTTCAGACTAAAATAATGAGTTCAGTTGTGGAAGAAATTGTAAATAGTGTATAAAACTGTATTACATTTTGTAAAGCTTTTCTTATGTATTGCACACTGCACTCAATGTGCACAAAGCACTAATAAGGTGTAGGTTATGTGTTTGCATTCTTCTGATAAGAATTTAGCCTGCCTATGTTATGACCCTTCTTACTATAAGGGCTCATGTACTGACCTCTGGAAACTGACTGCTAGAAACTGTAGGGTAAAAACGTCAGTTTAGCCGCGTTTATTCACTTTTTATGCACATTTGCATTTAGAAGCTTTTTTAAAAGATAACCTCAGGAGACCCTCTCAAATGCCCAGAATGCACTGAAAAATAGTAAATTCACTAAAAAAGGCTACTGAATTACAGCATGAGTTATTTAATCAAGAGATGCAGTCTTTTAATAGTGAAAAGCATGCACTGATGTTTCAGCTGTCAGCGGGATTCCAGCTATCAGCAGGATTCCAGATTCCGATAAGTCCCCCACCCGCAGACCCCCACAACCAGAGCCCAGGGTTGTGGGAAAGAGGCCCTTGACCCCATAAACATGGGGACAAGGTGCTTTGGGGCGGAACCCCCCTACCCCAAATCATCCCCCCATGTTGAGGCTCGCCCCCCCTTTCCTGACCTACCGGGCTGCATGCTCAGATAAGGGTCTGGAATGGATTTTGGGGGGGGGGACCCCCACACCATTTTTTTTTAAATTTTGGAATGGGGCTTATCCTCAAAATCCATTCCAGACCCGAAGGGCTTAGTATGGATGGGAGGGGGGACCCCACGCCGTTTTTTTGTTATTTTTTAATTGCCAGCAATTCTTTCTTTTACATTCAGCTGTCAGTGGGAGCCCTGCTGACAGCTGAAACATTAATGCATGCTTTTCACTACTAAAATACCACATGACTTGATAAAATAACTCATGCAGTATTTTAGTAGCCTTTTTTAGTGTATTCAAATGTTTTTTTTTTTAAATGCTATGGGGTGTCCTACAGCATACTCGGATGCAGTAAGATACCGCTTAGTGAATTGTGCCCTGGATATGGACCAGCCAAAAAACGCGTCTAAACACAAACATGCATAAATGTGGTTAACATTTGAAACGCTGGTAAAATCTACTCCTGAACGCGATTCTGTTGCGTTCAAGAAAACAACTGTAAATTCAACTGCCTGTAAACTACTGTAAATGACTATGTGCACATGAACACAAAGGAAAATATAAAGGATAGTTCAGGGGCTGCTGAAAAAAATACTCAACAGCTCCTGAACATCAGTTTAGCAGCTACAATGTACATGAGCCCTAAAAGTGCAATTGTAATATGAATCTGATTCCTATGTAAGCATGCTTATAAAAAAAACTTTAATTGCACCAAATAAACAGAACAATGATTTGGAAAATTGCTGAGTGTATTTTTTTGTGCCTTGTGCCTGTTCCCTACTGCAGTAGTTATTAATTTCGGACCACTGATCAATATTAGGATAGGATTTCTCTATCTATAAAATTTCCAGAACACACTAAAACACCTGTTGAGTCCCATTTCCATTGACCTCTGCTCCCAAATGGTCTAACAATAGCTACCACCTATATTTTATCTATCAATATTCCAAACATGCATAGCCCCTAAGATACAGAGTAATACAATATACATCTCTTCTTTACATCCCCCATCTTTGATAGTAGCAGCCTTGTTCCTCTGAGAATTTAACTCCTTTCTATTTCTGCTTTTGTTGTCCCACTGCACATACAACTGTCCCCAATCCCCATATCAATACCACAGTATGTCTGGAAGTGTCTGTATCACCATCCATGGCTCTGAAAGCCAATCTCAGGTATTTACTCATATGGACTTGTAATATTACTGATAGTTTCTGATAAGGGCATCATCTGCTCAACAAAGCAAACTAGATGATATTGCAACATTACTAAGCATGCACAGAAGCATAATTGTAAAAATTTAAAGTGCATCTAAAGCCAAAACATTTTCTTTTGCTTTCGAGTAGTAAAGGCATACAACTCCTGACAACTTTTGATAGCTGTCTGTGCCCCCAATGGGGTAAATTAGGCCTACTATTTGTCCTGGAAACCATTGTCATTGGCAGCAAACGTTAGGGAAAAATAGTTTAATCTGTCATTAGAACAAGAATAAAGTTGAAAGTTTCCAGTGGATGCATCAGTTCTGGTTCCAACTATCTGAAGTCATTTTGCTCACGTTGTAAAGATTTCCTCTTACTTCCTGTTGTGTCTACAGAACAGGAAGTGAATGAAAATTCCCTGAATGTACACAGATAACAAAAGCACAACCTCAGTTTTAACCATTTCACACTCTATCTATAATGAAAATAAATGTTTTGGTTATATTTTTAAGGGTGCTAAGGGCTTAATAAAAGGTGACAATTATCATCATATTTCCTTGGGGCATGCAATGCCCAACTAAAGAAAGACACTTTATTTATTAGCTAATGTATTAGCCTTTACAATTCACTAATAAAACTTGTTGATTCTGCAATTTCCCTTTGTATTCTAAGGCAATGTTTGACTGAGAAGGTAATGTTGCTTCTATGCAACTACAGTTGTGTTCAAAATAATAGCTGTCAGACATCACTAACCTGATCAATCCCTGTTTTTGGTAGAAATATTTCTACATGGCAAATAATTTACTAGCAGGTGTAGTAGAGTAATAGAAATCCAACAGACCCAACAGTCATGACATGCATGCTGCTGATTCTGTGTAATTGAATCACTAATTGAAAGGGGCATGTTCAAAATAATAGCAGTGTGGAGTTCTATTAGTGAGGTCATTCATTCTTTGAAAAACAGGTGGCAATTATTGCCCTTATTTAAGGAAGGAAGGCAGCAAATGTTGTACATGCTGGTTACAGTGCATTTCTCTCTGAAATTCTGAGGAACATGGGTCCTTCCAGACATTGTTCAGAAGAACAGCGTACCTTGATTAAAAAGTTGATTGGAGAGGGGAAAACATATAAAGAAGTGCAGAAAATGATAAGCTGCTCAGCTAAAATGATTGCAAATGCTTTAAAACAGCAACCAAAACCTGAAAGACGTGGAAGAAAGCTAAAAACTACCATTTGAATGGATAGAAGAAAAACCAAAATGGCAAGGATTCAGCCAACAATCAGCTCCAGGAAGATCAAAGAAGGTCTAAAGTTACCTGTGAGTACTGTTACAATTAGAAGACGCCTATGTGAAGTCAAGCTATCTGCAAGAAGCCCCCGCAAAGTCCCACTGTTGAAAAAAAGCCAAGTGCTGAAGAGGTTACAATTTGCCAAAGAGCACATTGACTGGCCTAAAGAAAAATGGCGCAAAATTTTGTGGACTGATGAAAGTAAGATTGTTCTTTTTGGGTCTAGTGGCCAGAGACAGTTTGTCAGACGACCCCCAAACACTGAACTCAAGCCACAGTACACTGTGAAGACAGTGAAGCATGGTTGCGCAAGCATCATGATATGGGGATGTTTCTCATACTACGGTGTTGGGCCCATTTATCGCATACCAGGGATCATGGATCAGTTTGAATACATCAGAATACTTGAAGAGGTCATGCTGCCTTATGCTGAAGAGGAAATGGGTGTTCCAACAAGACAACGATCCCAAACACACCAGTAAACGTGCAACATCTTGGTTCCAGACCAACAAGATTGACGTTATGGAGTGGCAGCCCAATCCCCGGATCTTAATCCAATAGAAAACTTGTGGGGTGACATCAAAAATGCAGTTTCTGAGGCAAAACCAAGAAATAGAGAAGAACTGTGGAATGTAGTCCAATCGTCCTGGGCTGGAATACCTGTTCAGCAGCAGTTCTCAGAAACAGTATTTATACAACTAAATATTAATTGATTCAAAGGAAAGCAAAATCTTCAAACATTTTTCAGTTTATATAGTGAATGTTTGAGTTTGTAAAGAAGAATACAAACACTGCTATTTTTTTGAACAGTCTAATATTCACTTTTCTTCAATTTTTTTAGAGGAACAACACAAATGTGATATATTTTTCCTCATGTTTTGATTTGGAATAGAATGTGTAGTGTTCCCAATGCATTTGTGTGTATGGAAATAAAAGCTATTAGAAGGATTTTGAGCTTTATTCACTTTTTTTCAACACAGTGCTATTATTTTGAACACAACTGTATATAGTGTCCACTCTCAGCATTGGCACCCAGAAGCTCATCCATCTAATTCTAAACACAGATCTGAACATACAAGGCAGTTGTAGGCTTTCTCAAAGACACATGTGGCCTAATTCAAGAATAACCTTTGACAGTACACACTTTGGAACGGCCTCTGCAGCTCTTCCCCTCTCCCTGCTTTATAGTGAAAGCTGGCAGTGTGTTATTTCCAGGCATTATGTCAGGCTTGCTGATAATCTCTGCCCACTGTCCACAGATGGTGGCACATAACTCAGTGTTTTGTAGTCATTTGACTGCAAATAAAAATGTAAACATATTTAGCAAGAATTTTTTAACATTTTGATTTAACAGAGTATTAAACAGTAGTTGCAGTGCTATGTATGTTTCCTGTGCGGTACCTTTCCATCTGCTTTAAACTTTTTAAAGTAAATTATTAGAATAAATCATTCTCAGTAATGCACAGCTATTACATTGCTTACATCAAGAGAAAACCCAATATTAAAAGTTGGTTTTACAATAACGACAGGATATGGGAGAATTTGACAGGATAAAGACAGGATATGGATTTAAGGGTGGCATTACCAAAAGCATCATCATCATCATAATCATCATCATTACATTAATTAAAAGCTTTATATTTATACTATTAGTTTCCATCAGTTCCATATTTAAATCACAACATCGAAAAACAAAGCAGAAGACTGTAACATAAACCATAAGGAGCACTCCCCTAACTTTCCAGAGTTCTTTCCCTTACCTGATTTGCCACTGAAGTTTCAGTTAATTATCCTTTATTTGCAGGTATATCATAATATATGACCTATCTCTAGCTTTTCATATTTCAGCCCTCACTGGCTGATCTGAAAATTCATATGCCCAAACTATGTCATGTGGTGGTGGTGGGGAAGGAAAATGGGGAGGGGGGGTGCATGGTCAGCGCTATGTACAATGTAACTTTGTAATTTTGAACTTTCAGAAAATAGTTAATTTCATTAGGATTTCATTAGCTTCTACAAGAAGATTGAACAGTAGTGGAATGTTACAAATGTAAGTTTACTGACTGGATCTGCTACTATGTGACTCAGTACAAAGTCATTTTAATATTAACAAAGCACTATGTACACTTACAGGTCCAAAAAAAGGCGGTGCTGTGGCTAGGCAGCACATTAGTTAAAAAACAATGTGATTGACATGACATTTAATTCAAAAGTTAAAGAGAAATGAAAATGCAATTCATGTTACTTCTTAACATTGTAAAATGCCACAATGTCAACATCCATAAATATAATTAGAAACTTCAAAATTGCAGTAAACCAGGCTCTACTGAAACATTATTCTCACGACTGTGGTTACATAACTTAATTTTCATTTCAAATACTTATCAAAATACTTTGATCACTGCTTTCAGGTTTAGGGCTAAGGTTTTCATTTGTAATTATTAATAATTCAAACAGTAGTTAAAAGGATTTTTAATTTCAAGAAATTTGAAAAAAGTAAACAAAATGGTGCTGAACCCAATCAGAAAATGCGATTAATGAAAAAAAATTATGAACCGAAAAGTTATAATTAAGTAGTCACATTGCCATCTACTGATAGACTATAAAGTGCAAGTTCACCTTTATTCAGTTTTTTACATAGTAAATGTTTGTTGAGCATTCTTTATTTTCTCAATTATATTTAATTACCTTTTTTTAAATTTTAAAATTATTTACTTTCACGTGTATTTCTAAGAAGATAAACGATGTGCTGTTTATCGCACACTAGAGGTCTTCACTTTTTTGCTATTTAATGTGAATCTTGATGCTTCATGTGCCAATAGAACTGGGCAGCCTCAAATTAAGTTTGCTCTCTATTGGCATATATGTGCTATTGTTGGTGTCATAGATTTGTTGATTTCTTAACCGATCTATGCTTTATCTCTTTTATTTTTACATTTATGTATGGATGCCCTATCAGTAAGACATTTTAAAGCAATGAACCAGTGAGCCACAAGGCTTTACACCTGTGTCAGACAGTATTGGATTCACTGCTCTCCCATTTACCAGAAGTTAGATCATAATAAGGTATTTCTACAGAAGAAGGATTACTTAAAACTACTGTGTGTTACAAAATAAAATACAGGAAAATGTGAGCTTTATCTTTAACATCTCATTCTCATAAGTGGAAGAAGAGAAGCCCTTCTGACTTCCATCATCGAATCATGTGCAAGCAAAAATGCTGTTTATCTTTATTTTCCTTTCACACGATTGAGTATTCTTTGCAAATCATGCTTGGGGGATGCCTTAAATCCGTGCACAATGTTATGGAACAGTATGATTTTCACAGACATTCTCAGTAACAGCATACACTGGCAGCACATATTTGGCTGTGGAATATTTTTTTTTCTTTTACAAATAGATTGGCTTACATACAGCAGCAGCACTCCAATGTGGTAAATCGCATTTTGAAAAAAATAAAAGGACTTTTTATTTGTAATGCAGCTTTAGCAGCGATATATACTTTTTTCGTCAAAAAATAATTGCCTGAATTAGAGAAATTGGCCAGTAGTTCACTGAGGTAGTCCTTGTTCTCACTGATTCAAAACTGTCCTTCTGACAAATTTCTACCAAGCTCTCTTTAACTATTGAGAGACCCCAAATGATAAAGCAGTGTAAAATTGGTCAGCAGCTGGTCATTTCTAATGAGGCAGAATGAGCCGAAATGTACAAGGGACAAAGAGTACATGCATATATTTTACCACAGGAATTAATAGATACTGTAGTGTAAAAATGTCCTGCAGCAGCACAATTTTAATATGTAAGGATAGGCTCATATTTACTAAAAGACTAAAAGCACAGGTTAGGGTTTTAGTACAAGAAGATGAGAGATACTGAGATACTACAAAACTGTACAATTTGTCAGCATTCAGATAGCTTTATTCAGGGATAGACGACCTAAATGGTGTATACTTTTTTTATCAATGAGGATCAGATACTGCATTGAATTTGATTAAAATTGTATAAGGTAGTTTGCACTGTTCTTTCACTTAATTTATTTTCCATTCAAATGATGCAGCAGCATGCTGTGAACTAAGGTCATCTTAAAAAACATATGGTAAGGAATGAACGATCAGTTATAAGCACCCCATTTAAACAAAAAGGTCCTGTCAGCATTATATAAAAATGGAAATACAAAATAAATAAAGACACTAAAATACAACAAACTGAATCAAAATTCATTTTTTTTTTTTAACGAAAGAAGCCTTGCAGCAACAAAAAAAAGTTTTCAGTGGAGGAGACAGCAGCTAAAAATGACCTCTGACCTCAAGTCAGCCATAAAATAAAATGAAAGGTAAGAAGTCTTCAATAATACGAGAAAAGGAATAAATTAGGTGACTGCCCAAAGAGTTAGCAATCAGGACAGTTTCCTAATTGCTAAACTCTCTTGATATAAAAAAAAATACTGGAAAGGTAAATCTCAAACCTTCAGGAATCAAGCCCCTGGTAGTAGCAAATCCAAACCTCATGGGGGCATGTCTTGGCCCTGAGAAGGAGCAGAAGTGTGCCACCTCAGCCCAGTCTCTCTTGACAATGGGGACCCAGCAGTAGCTGCACCTGCTGAATCAACATGACAAGCAAACGGAAACTGTCCACTAGGTTTATGCATGCTTCACACACCTGGAATAAGGTACTACATTTAACACTGGTCAGAGTTGCAGGGGAAACCTCTCTAAATATGGTAGGAGGACACAATCTCAGCAAGTCAGCAGTTTCCCCAGGCTCACAGTCACAGTATCTACCTCAGAGCTGGATGTGCTGGAGAGGGACTGGGACTTCAGAATCCAAATCTGAGCTGGAGATCTTGGTTGTCAGAGTAGAAAGCTTCTGCAGACAGTAGAAATACACTTTCAAAGCTGAAACCACACCACTCAGCTTGGGCATTGCACAGAAACACTGGAAATGCAGTATGATAACATTGTGCATTTGTAAACACAGCTTAAAGATAAAATCAAACGACACAATTGTACTACAGAGCTGCCGCTATCTCAGTTGGACGATTGTGAAAATAAAAGTGGGAGGTCTAATATTCAAATCTAGGGGACCCAAAGGCCACTAGATCCTGATCTTATCTTGACACTTCAGGGACACTTTATTAAAATTTTGAAATGGTCTGACGCAGAGAATGTGGAAATTTATTGTGCACACAGGGAGCTTTAACCTCTGTCACAGGTTCCTGATAAAACAAGAGATGCGATATTTAAAGTACATATACACCACCAAAGAAGCCAGTATGACCAAAATGGGTACAAAACCATACTTGGATTTTGATTGGGCCCATCTTAATTTCTTCCAGGATTTCTGCAGGTGTACTTTGGAGATCAAGCTACCTGAGGAGCTTTTGCCTGACATTACTATAATTCCTCTATTGACTACATTGTGATTTACTGCTGCAAATAAGCCCAGGCAAAATCATAAACTTCCTTCTTCGTCTGGAGTCTCTTCATCTAGCCAGTCATCTACTTGACTGAATGGTTATAGTGTCTGCAATATTGATAAGCTGAAATATGTGCTTCTTAGCCTGCTTCTTCTGGGGGTGGGCAGCTGTCTGCTGCTTCAGGGTCCCTTGTGGAAAAGTAGTTGACTTACCATGCGTTTATGCCAAATATTTGTTTAGTTATTTCAGTGTAGATAAATTGTTGAAATAGGGAGAGATACCCCAACTGCTGCATACCTCATCCTAGTGGTTAGCAGGTAAATGTAGCCTCAGCTTGATGAAGGCATGGCTTGGATAAATTGAGCTGAGGCTGATTTTACCTGCTAATTACTTGGACCAGTGGTCAGTTATCTCTTTCTGACTATACGTGCTTTGGGCCTGGACCTGCATCTTCACTCTCACTAGTCAGTGGCATCCAATCCATTGGACATTGTTAGCCTGAGAGGGGGCCTCTAAGAATTCATCGTGGGTCACAGTTACTTCAATTGCTATTCCAAAGTAGGGGTGTTTACATTTACTAAAAGCTGACTTAAAGGTAATCACATATAATGTCTGAGGCATGTGTTTCCCAAATATGAGAAATAAATTATGGCTTTAATCCACAGGTTTTCAGGAAGATCATTTTACTTTCTGCTCCACTCTGAAACTGCCTCTACATATTTATAACCAACGGTTTTTCAGTACCTCGCCTATTCAGAAGACAAGAAAAGTGGCTTTTACCTTCAGTAAACACTGTATTTTTTCTGTTACAGAAGGTTTGTCAGATCCTGTGGAGCGCTTGATGATGGTATACTTTTGCTACTAAACCAAAAATATTAAAGTGTTGCACTGCTACAATCATAAACACAAAAAAACAATATTCAATCTTGTGCAGATTTGCATGAAAACACCATCACTTTGAATCATATATGCAGTAAAGTCTCTCCAAACGGACAGTTCCAAGAAACAAACTTCTTTTTAATGTGAATCTAAAGTTAACTCCTGTTGGTGAAGTACTCCCGCAATTTTGTGCTGTAAGTTTGTCAGTGTACACCAACACATTTATAATACGTCAATGTGAGCGTATGTTATCCCTTCCTCTCTGGGCAGATATCACACCAGTCTCAGGTTCCCTCCTTCTCTGTATCAATCTTTGTACAGCTTTGTACATCAGCGTTAGGATTTTGAATTTGATCCGTTGCGCAATCGGAAGCCAGTGGAGGGATTGGCAGAGGGGGGTGGCGGAGACAGAGCGGTTGGAAAGGTGAATGAGTCTGGCAGCCGTATTCAGGATCGACTGAAGCGGGGATAGCCAGCGGCGAGGCAGGCCAGTGAGGAGGGAGTTGCAGTAGTCGAGTCGTGATATGATGAGAGAGTGGATGAGCTGTTTAGTGGTTTCTGGGGTTAGGAACGTGCAGATTTTGGCGATGTTGCGGAGGTGGAGTCTGCACGAGTTTGTTAAAGATTGGACTTGGGGCTGGAAGGATAGGTTGGAGTCCAGAATGACACCCAGTACTCTGGCCTGCAGGGCGGGTTTGATGGTAGCGTTGTTGGATGTGACAGAGAAATCAATGGGGGGTGGTGTCCGGGCTGGGGGGAAAACAAGAAACTCGGTTTTGGAGAGGTTCAATTTAAGGAAGTGGAGCGACATCCAGTCTGATATGTCGCTCAGTAGGTGTGTGATTCGGGCTGAGACCAAGGGGGTGAGGTGGGGGGTTGAGAGATAGATTTGTGTGTCGTCGGCATAGAGGTGGTAGTTGAAGCCGTGAGAGTGTATGAGTTGGCCAAGGGAGGAGGTATAGATGGAGAAAAGAAGGGGCCCAAGGACAGAGCCTTGAGGGACCCCAACAGAGAGGGGGAGTGAGGGGGAGGTGGTAGCATTATAGGTAACGCTGAAGGAGCGTTGTGACAGGTAGGATGAGAGCCAGGAGAGAGCAGAATCTCTGAGGCCGAGGGAGTGTAGTTTTTTGAGGAGGAGGGGGTGGTCGACTGTGTTGAAGGCCGCAGAGAGGTCAAGGAGCAGGAGCACTGAATAGTGGCCATTAGCTTTGGCGGTTAGCAGGTCGTTGGAGAGTTTGAGTAAGGCAGTTTCGGTGGAGTGTAGGGGACGGAAGCCGGACTGTAGGGGATAGAGGAGGTTGTTGTCGTTGAGGTGAGAGCATAGGCGGGTGTAGACTAGGCGCTCGAGGAGTTTAGATGTAAATGGGAGCATGGGTCTGAGGTTGTTCGGGTCATTGGGATCCAGGGAGGGCTTTTTAAGTATGGGGGTGATGTGTGCATGTTTCAGAGGGGAGGGGAAAGTGCCTGAGGAGAGAGAGAGATTGAAGATGTGGGTGAGGGAGCGTAGGATGGAGGAGGAGGAAGGTCGTAGGAGTTGTGAGGGGATAGGGTCGAGGGGGCAGGTGGTGAGGCGGGCATCAGAGAGGATCTTGGAGACTTCCTCGATGGTAGTAAGGTCAAAGGTGCGGAGTGTGGGGGGAGCTTCAGTATGAGGAATGTAGGGTGGGGTGGAAGAGGAGGTCAGAGCAGTGGTGGGGCCGTGGGAGAGGGGTGATGAGGGGGTAGCTGAGTGAGGGTGAAGGGGGTTGGAGAGAGTTTGAGCAGCGACGAAGTCCCTGCGGGTTATATCGAGGGGGAGGGGGGATAAGGGGGTAGCTGTGTGAGAGGGAACGGTTTGAGAGGGTGTGTGAGTTGCGGCAATGTCCTTGCGAATTGTGTCAATCTTGTTTTTGAAGTGATTGGCAATCTCAAGGGCAGTGAGTGAGGTGCTGGGTGGAGGTGGGGGTGGCGAGAGTAGAGAGTTGAAGGTAGAGAAGAGTCGGCGAGGATTGGAGGAGAGGGCCTTGATGAGGGTCAGGAAGTAGGCCTGTTTGGCAGCATGGAGGGAGGAGGTGTAGGTGTGGAAGGCAGATTTGTAGCGGGTGAAGGCTTGTTGGGATTTGGTTTTGCGCCATAGTCGCTCCAGGGCACGACTTTGTCGTTTGAGGGTTTTGGTGTGATCAGTCTGCCAGGGCTGGAGCGGTCGGGGTCTGATGTTGCAGTGGTTAAAGGCGCTAGTGAGTCAAGGGCTGTTGAGAGCGCATTGTTGTAGGCGGTCAAAGCCAAGTCAGGGCAGGACAGGGGGAGGATGCGGAGTTGATCAGCTGCAGAGTGGAGGGAGGCAGGGTCAAGGTTGCGGAGGTTATGGCTGGTAGTAGTGTGACATCACATATCATGATGTCATAAAATCATCACATATTTAAAAACAATTACACACACATGAGTATATAGGTAACTCATACAACAGCAGACAGTAAAAAACTCTGATCTCCTCAGCATCCTCCCTCACTGCCGGCACCCGACTCCTGTGTCACCTGGCTACTCCCCACACATATCATCACTTAGTCCTGTGACTTCATCAGGGGTAGCTAGGTGACATGTGCGAATAATTTATTGGATACTGTTCACACTAACTCTGTGGTCATTATGGTTAGCAGCACCGCATTACTCCTGATCCATGCTGCCATCGACTGGAGTGTGCTACACAAATTTCATGATGAACCATGCACATATTGATGCATGTACCTGATCTTCTTTACAACTTTTTCTTATTCCGTCCAATAAAGTAAAATATGCATAGTATGTTACGATGATACAGTTAGTAACTCTGCATATTTTACTCTACTGGGTCATATAAGAGCAAGTTGTAAAAAAGATCGGGTATATGCATAACTATCTGCATTTACAGATTTTTTTGTAATTGTCATACTTTGCAATAAATGTGAACAAGTCAGAGATTTTGCCATTACATCTTCCACATGGGATAACTAATTCTCATCAGCCAGCTTTCCCTTTTCACTGGTAGCTGACCTAAATAAAAGATTTGGTATTATACTTACCTCTAATCCTAAATTGCTCTATGACCAAAATTTGGGCCACCTATTAATACTAATTAAACAGAAGTTGGAGAGAAGGAATAATCTTTCCTTTACATGGCTGGGTAGAATAAATGTTATAAAAAAAAATAATTTTCTTCCTAAAGTGTTATTCTACCTTCACGTGATACCCATTGTTCTCCCCATGTTTTTTTACTAACAGTGTACGATAGGTTAATATAGAGTCTGTGTGGAACACACAAAACCACAGCTATTCTTACCAGCCTAAAATCAGAAGGCGGACTACCTAACTTATAACTTTATTATTATATGTATACTTATTGTAGGGCAGTGTCTGTAATTAAAATTCTGAGTTGGTGACATCATGTACAACAAAAGCTGTGGGTTACACTGGAAAAACCTACGGCATGATGTAATTTAGCTCATGCCCCATCAGTCACATGAGTGCAACAAGTGCTCTCAGAATCTACTTTTATTCCTTACAGCTCATACTTTACAATTATGGGACAGTGTTACTAAAACTAGTTTGCTAGCTCCCTAGATCTCTGTCCTATGGTTCCCCCTGGGGAATCTGTTACTTCATTAAAACTTGGGAAACAGGTGGAGATACAAGCTGGTGGATGACAAACTGCAAGCCCTAAAGGAATTTAGAAAAATATGTGGATCATTTTGATTTGACATTTGGAGACATAGGCAATTGAATAATTTTGTAAACACTGCCCTGAAGGAAAAGAGGTGGGTGATTCCCTGATCACCTTTGAATCTCTATGGCTCAAATCACAGCCATTGGGGAGACTCCATTTAGTACCTTATAGGGTATTAAGAGATTGTAAGTCTCCCATTAACCATTATTTTCTAAGAGACTGGAAAAATTAGATAAGATCCTCTTTTTCTAAAATTACAGAAACATTTAATTGGCATGGGCCCATGCTACTACCACTAACTCGAAACTATATGACACTAATTTAAAATTGTTGACTAGGTGGTATAGGGCCAGAAAATGCTAGCGTTAATTTATCCATTGGTCTCAGATAGATGTTGGAGAGGCTGTAGTTCACAAGACTCTCAACTCCACATTTGCTAAAATTGCCCAGTTATCAGGCCATTTTGGGACAAGATCAGAAATCTGGCCACAGTCATAACTACTTTCCCAAAAATAGATGACCAAGCTTTTTGTTTACTTCATGTCCTTCCTCCATCTTTTCAGGGTTATAAAAAGACTGTAGTTCCCCATTTACTGAATGCAGCTAAGGGACTTACCTTATAAATGCTCCACAATTCCCACTGTAGATGAATTAAATAAAAAAGAAGATTAGATTATGGAAGAGGAGCAATGGGTATATATCTGTAGAGATCAATATTATATTATTTATAAAGTTTGGGCAACCTGCCTACCAGGGAGGTATTTACCGCAAGACAAACAAGGCGTTTGCCTAGGGTGGCATTTTTCAGGGGGTGGCGCTGCCCCCTGGAAGAAGAGACGCACATGAATATGGGGACATGTTGGGCTCAGTGTGTCAGTGTGGTAAGCCTTCCCAGTGTACTGGCTGCTGCCGAGGAGAAGAAGGAGGAAGAAGGACATCCAGGGTACAGTCCTGCGGACATGGCGTGGCTGCTGGAGCGATGGGAAGTCGGCAGATGAGGTGAGGATGGGGACATGTTGGGCTTGGTGTGTCAGTGCGGCGAGCCTTCCCAGTGTAGTGGCTGCCACCCAGGAAAAGAAGGAGGAAGAAGAAAATCCAGCGTACAGTCCTGCGGTTGCTGGAGTGGTGGGAGGTCAGAAGGTGAGGTGAAAATGGGGAGAAACTAAACACAGAGAGGAGGCTGGAAATGTACGGTGATCACTGTCATACTCTGTCTTGTTGGTGTTTCTATCAGCTGGAATTTAGAAGTGCCAGGAACCATCTGGGGGAATCAATGTATATATATATATATATATATATATATATAGTGTGTGTGTGTGTGTGTGTGTGTGTTGGGGGGGGAATCAGTGTAGTGTATATGGTGGTAGTCTGTGTTTGGTGGGGAATCAGTGTATATGGGGCTAGTCTGTGTTTGGTGGGGAATCAGTATATATGGGGGTAGTCTGTGTTTGGTGGGGAATCAGTGTATATGTGGGCAGCCTGTTGGGGGGGGGGGGGCAGTGTATATGGGGCCAGTCTGTGAGGAGGTATTAGTGTATATGGGGGCAGTCTATGGGGGGATTAGTGTATATGGGGGCAGTCTGTGGGGGGAATCAGTATATATGGGGTCAGTCTGTGAGGAATCAGTGTATATGGGGGCAGTCTGTGGGGGGCAGGGATCAGTGTATATGGAGGCAGTATGGGGGGGGGGGGATCAGTGTATATGAAGGCAGTCTGTAAGGGAGGGGAATCAGTGTATATGTTGCAGTCTCTGTGGGGGGAGGGAGATCACTCTGGGGGGTTCAGTCTGTGAATCGGAGGGAATTTACATCCCACCATACCCTGCATACACCCATCCACTCTCTGCAGAGACCTGACATCACCCAACACTCCCCATTACACCCATCACACCCCAACATATCCTGCCAGCATATCTCATAGATCCCACCCTACTATACTCTGCATACACCAATCACATAAACCCTCCTGCACCTCTCACCACCCATCACACTCCACAATTCCAGCTTACACCCATAACACCCTTCGTACAGCTATGGCTCCTCCATCACCCCCCATAATACACTGTATACGCCCCTTCTTTGTCACCACCTTTTACACCCTAGTTGCTACTGTCACCATGCAACCTCTCTCTTACTGGGAAAGGGGCGAGTTTTTGAGTTGCCTAGGGCAGCACAAAAACTAAATACACCACTGCTGCCTACACTATAGGTCCAATGGGGAATATATTTAATCTTGATAAATATGAACAGCTGCCTGTTGTGATATACCTGCTTTCACAGTTTTCCTTTACAATATATCTGAGTACTTTGCCTGAACCTCATAAGGCTTCTTTCTTCTAATCCACGGTAGCAAATATGAGTTAAATGGGACCTAAATGTTTAGGCCTAGTTTTTTGGGGTATTTATATATTTGAAGTGCATGAAAAGCCCAAACCTTTTTTTCCATCTATGTCACATTGTGGAGATTTCCCTTTACTTTCTGCTTCAAAAGTAAAACCTAAAGAAAAAGGAAATCTTTTCAAAGGGAGGGGATTCCAATCTTAAGCAGTTATTCATGGGATAGGTGTCCCCATTGGAAGATTTTCCTACTATTTTCCCTCTATTCCTGTTACTGTGACACACACACACACACACACACACACACACACTATATATATATAGTATATATATATATATATATATATATATATATATATATATACATTGATTCCCCCAGATGGTTCCTGGCACTTCTAAATTCCGGCTGATAGAAACACCAACAAGACAGAGTATGACAGTGATCATCGTACATTTCCAGCCTTGTCTCTGTGCTTAGTTTCTCCCCATTCTTCATTCTGAAGATATGCTATTTACAATCACCCTCTTGACACTCTCCTCTTACTGTTTTCTATCCAGGTACATACACTCTTGTCAATGCCAACAGACATCAATGTGTAAATTAAACATTTTTGGGGTAATGCAGTAAATACTTTGGCAAAATCTAAGTACACCTTATCCACAGGCCTTCCTCTATTCAGAATACAGTTTACCTCCTCATAGAATGTTAATAGGTTGGTCTAACAGGAATTATCCCTTGTAGATCTATGTTGGTTACTACTAATTAGAGATGAGCGAATTTCTCAAAAATTCGATTCGGCTGATTCGGCGAATTCCAGTGTGAAATTCGATTCGATGCGAATTTCTTCGCTACGAAGATGACTTATAAAAAGGGTTTCTAGGCTTCAGAGAGCCTTTAAATTAGTGCAGAACACTGTACCTTTAATTTAAATGCCCTTGGAGATGAGGAAAGAGAAGAAGGAGAAGGAGAAGGATGAGAAGAAGGAGAAGGATGAGAAGAAGGAGAAGGAGAAGGATGAGAAGAAGGAGAAGGATGAGAAGAAGGAGAAGGAGAAGGATGAGAAGAAGGAGAAGGAGAAGGAGAAGAAGGATGAGAAGAAGGAGAAGGAGAAGGATGAGAAGAAGGAGAAGGATGAGAAGAAAGAGAAGGATGAGAAGGAAAAGGATGAGAAGAAGGAGAAGGAGAAGGATGAGAAGAAGGAGAAGGAGAAGGATGAGAAGAAGGAGAAGGATGAGAAGAAGGATGAGAAGAAGGAGAAGGATGAGAAGAAGGAGAAGGATGAGAAGAAGGATGAGAAGAAGGATGAGAAGAAGGAGAAGGATGAGAAGAAGGAGAAGGAGAAGGATGAGAAGGAGAAGGATGAGAAGAAGGAGAAGGATGAGAAGAAGGAGAAGGATGAGAAGAAGGAGAAGGAGAAGGATGAGAAGAAGGAGAAGGATGAGAAGAAGGATGAGAAGAAGGAGAAGGATGAGAAGAAGGAGAAGGATGAGAAGAAGGAGAAGGATGAGAAGAAGGATGAGAAGAAGGAGAAGGATGAGAAGGAGAAGGATGAGAAGACGGAGAAGGAGAAGCAGAAGGAGAAGGATGAGAAGAAGGAAAAGGAGAAGGATGAGAAGATGGAGAAGGAGAAGGATGAGAAGATGGAGAAGGAGAAGGATGAGAAGAAGGAGAAGGAGAAGGATGAGAAGAAGGAGAAGGATGAGAAGAAGGATGAGAAGAAGGAGAAGGAGAAGGATGAGAAGAAGGAGAAGGATGAGAAGAAGGAGAAGGATGAGAAGAAGGAGAAGGAGAAGGATGAGAAGATGGAGAAGGAGAAGGATGAGAAGAAGGAGAAGGATGAGAAGAAGGAGAAGGAGAAGGATGAGAAGAAGGAGAAGGATGAGGAGAAGGATGAGAAGAAGGAGAAGGATGAGAAGAAGGAGAAGGATGAGAAGAAGGAGAAGGATGAGAAGAAGGAGAAGGAGAAGGATGAGAAGAAGGAGAAGGATGAGAAGAAGGAGAAGGATGAGAAGAAGGAGAAGGAGAAGGAGAAGCAGAAGGAGAAGGATGAGAAGAAGGAAAAGGAGAAGGATGAGAAGATGGAGAAGGAGAAGGATGAGAAGAAGGAGAAGGAGAAGGATGAGAAGAAGGAGAAGGAGAAGGATGAGAAGATGGAGAAGGAGAAGGATGAGAAGAAGGAGAAGGAGAAGGATGAGAAGAAGGAGAAGGAGAAGGATGAGAAGAAGGAGAAGGAGAAGGATGAGAAGAAGGAGAAGGAGAAGGATGAGAAGAAGGAGAAGGATGAGAAGAAGGAGAAGGAGAAGGATGAGAAGAAGGAGAAGGAGAAGGATGAGAAGAAGGAGAAGGATGAGAAGAAGAAGGATGAGAAGAAGGATGAGAAGAAGGATGAGAAGAAGGAGAAGGATGAGAAGAAGGACAGTTCTGTGACAGTTTCTGTCTATTTCTGACAGTTCTATGACATTCCCTCCATACAGCGGTTGAAACAGCTGTATGGAGTGAATGTCCCACAACTGTCAGAAATAGACTATTTATGACAGTTCTGGGACTGTCCTTCCATACAGCGGTTGAAACATTGTATCTATTTTTTTCCATAAATGACATTCTGCAAATACACTTAGAGGAGCGCTGCAGATACACTTTTTGCCGGCTTGGAATTAATCTTATTTTCATCCTACTTCTTCTTCTTCATCCTCATCCTCATAAGAAGAAAAAGAAGAAGTAGGATGAAAATAAGAATAATTCCAAGCCGGCAAAAAGTGTATCTGCAGCGCTCCTCTAAGTGTATCTGCAGAATGTCATTTATGGAAAAAAATAGATACAATGTTTCAACCGCTGTATGGAGTGAATGTCCCAGAACTGTCATAAATAGTCTATTTCTGACAGTTCTGGGACATTCACTCCATACAGCTGTTTCAACCGCTGTATGGAGGGAATGTCATAGAACTGTCAGAAATAGACTATTTATGACAGTTCTTGGACTGTCCTTCCATACAGCGGTTGAAACATTGTATGTATTTGTTTCCATAAATGGATCCATTTATGGAAACAAATACATACAATGTTTCAACCGCTGTATGGAAGGACAGTCCCAGAACTGTCATTAATAGTCTATTTCTGACAGTTCCATGACATTCCCTCCATACAGCGGTTGAAACAGCTGTATGGAGTGATTGTCCCAGAACTGTCATAAATAGACTATTTCTGACAGTTCTGGGACATTCACTCCATACAGCTGTTTCAACCGCTGTATGGAGGGAATGTCATGGAACTGTCAGAAATAGACTATTAATGACAGTTCTGGGACTGTCCTTCCATACAGCGGTTGAAACATTGTATGTATTTGTTTCCATAAATGGATCCATTTATGGAAACAAATACATACAATGTTTCAACCGCTGTATGGAAGGACAGTCCCAGAACTGTCATTAATAGTCTATTTCTGACAGTTCTATGACATTCCCTCCATACAGCGGTTGAAACAGCTGTATGGAGTGAATGTCCCAGAACTGTCAGAAATAGACTATTTATGACGGTTCTGGGACTGTCCTTCCATACAGCGGTTGAAACATTGTATCTATTTTTTTCCATAAATGACATTCTGCAAATACACTTAGAGGAGCGCTGCAGATACACTTTTTGCCGGCTTGGAATTAATCTTATTTTCATCCTACTTCTTCTTCTTCATCCTCATCCTCATAAGAAGAAAAAGAAGAAGTAGGATGAAAATAAGAATAATTCCAAGCCGGCAAAAAGTGTATCTGCAGCGCTCCTCTAAGTGTATCTGCAGAATGTCATTTATGGAAAAAAATAGATACAATGTTTCAACCGCTGTATGGAGTGAATGTCCCAGAACTGTCATAAATAGTCTATTTCTGACAGTTCTGGGACATTCACTCCATACAGCTGTTTCAACCGCTGTATGGAGGGAATGTCATAGAACTGTCAGAAATAGACTATTTATGACAGTTCTTGGACTGTCCTTCCATACAGCGGTTGAAACATTGTATGTATTTGTTTCCATAAATGGATCCATTTATGGAAACAAATACATACAATGTTTCAACCGCTGTATGGAAGGACAGTCCCAGAACTGTCATTAATAGTCTATTTCTGACAGTTCCATGACATTCCCTCCATACAGCGGTTGAAACAGCTGTATGGAGTGATTGTCCCAGAACTGTCATAAATAGTCTATTTCTGACAGTTCTGGGACATTCACTCCATACAGCTGTTTCAACCGCTGTATGGAGGGAATGTCATGGAACTGTCAGAAATAGACTATTAATGACAGTTCTGGGACTGTCCTTCCATACAGCGGTTGAAACATTGTATGTATTTGTTTCCATAAATGGATCCATTTATGGAAACAAATACATACAATGTTTCAACCGCTGTATGGAAGGACAGTCCCAGAACTGTCATTAATAGTCTATTTCTGACAGTTCTATGACATTCCCTCCATACAGCGGTTGAAACAGCTGTATGGAGTGAATGTCCCACAACTGTCAGAAATAGACTATTTATGACAGTTCTGGGACTGTCCTTCCATACAGCGGTTGAAACATTGTATCTATTTTTTTCCATAAATGACATTCTGCAAATACACTTAGAGGAGCGCTGCAGATACACTTTTTGCCGGCTTGGAATTAATCTTATTTTCATCCTACTTCTTCTTCTTCATCCTCATCCTCATAAGAAGAAAAAGAAGAAGTAGGATGAAAATAAGAATAATTCCAAGCCGGCAAAAAGTGTATCTGCAGCGCTCCTCTAAGTGTATCTGCAGAATGTCATTTATGGAAAAAAATAGATACAATGTTTCAACCGCTGTATGGAGTGAATGTCCCAGAACTGTCATAAATAGTCTATTTCTGACAGTTCTGGGACATTCACTCCATACAGCTGTTTCAACCGCTGTATGGAGGGAATGTCATAGAACTGTCAGAAATAGACTATTTATGACAGTTCTTGGACTGTCCTTCCATACAGCGGTTGAAACATTGTATGTATTTGTTTCCATAAATGGATCCATTTATGGAAACAAATACATACAATGTTTCAACCGCTGTATGGAAGGACAGTCCCAGAACTGTCATTAATAGTCTATTTCTGACAGTTCCATGACATTCCCTCCATACAGCGGTTGAAACAGCTGTATGGAGTGATTGTCCCAGAACTGTCAGAAATAGTCTATTTCTGACAGTTCTGGGACATTCACTCCATACAGCTGTTTCAACCGCTGTATGGAGGGAATGTCATGGAACTGTCAGAAATAGACTATTAATGACAGTTCTGGGACTGTCCTTCCATACAGCGGTTGAAACATTGTATGTATTTGTTTCCATAAATGGATCCATTTATGGAAACAAATACATACAATGTTTCAACCGCTGTATGGAAGGACAGTCCCAGAACTGTCATTAATAGTCTATTTCTGACAGTTCCATGACATTCCCTCCATACAGCGGTTGAAACAGCTGTATGGAGTGAATGTCCCAGAACTGTCAGAAATAGACTATTTATGACAGTTCTGGGACTGTCCTTCCATACAGCGGTTGAAACATTGTATCTATTTTTTTCCATAAATGACATTCTGCAAATACACTTAGAGGAGCGCTGCAGATACACTTTTTGCCGGCTTGGAATTAATCTTATTTTCATCCTACTTCTTCTTCTTCTTCTTCTTCATCCTCATCCTCTTCTTCTTCTTCTGAGGATGAGGATGAGGATGAAGAAGAAGAAGAAGAAGTAGGATGAAAATAAGATTAATTCCAAGCCGGCAAAAAGTGTATGTGCAGAGCTCCTCTAAGTGTATCTGCAGAGCTCCTCTAAGTGTATCTGCAGAATAGAGGAACTCTGCACATACACTTTTTGCCGGCTTGCAATTATTCTTATTTTCATCCTACTTCTTCTTCTTCTTCTTCTTCATCCTCTTCTTCTTCTTCTGAGGATGAGGATAAAGAAGAAGAAGAAGAAGAAGAAGTAGGATGAAAATAAGATTAATTCCAAACAGGCAAAAAGTGTATGTGCAGAGCTCCTCTAAGTGTATCTGCAGAATAGAGGAACTCTGCACATACACTTTTTGCCGGCTTGGAATTATTCTTATTTTCATCCTACTGCTTCTTCTTCTTCTTCATCCTCATTCTCATCCTCAGAAGAAGAGGATGAGGATGAGGATGAAGAAGAAGAAGAAGAAGAAGAAGAAGAAGTAGGATGAAAAGAAGAATAATTCCAAGCCGGCAAAAAGTGTATGTGCAGAGTTCCTCTATTTCTGACAGTTCTCTCACAGCTTCTTCACATGTACAGCGGTTGAAACATCTGTATCCTAAATGGAAACTAATAGATACAAATTGTATCTATTAGTTTCCATTTAGGATACAGATGTTTCAACCGCTGTACATGTGAAGAAGCTGTGAGAGAACTGTCAGAAATAGAGGAACTCTGCACATACACTTTTTGCCGGCTTGGAATTATTCTTCTTTTCATCCTACTTCTTCTTCTTCTTCTTCATCCTCATCCTCTTCTTCTGAGGATGAAGATGAAGAAGAAGAAGAAGTAGGATGAAAAGAAGAATAATTCCAAGCCGGCAAAAAGTGTATGTGCAGAGTTCCTCTATTTCTGACAGTTCTCTCACAGCTTCTTCACATGAACAGTGGTTGAAACATCTGTATCCTAAATGTAAACTAATAGATACAATGTTTCAACCGCTAAACATGTGTTCCTTCTGTCAGAGAACTGTCAGAAATAGCGGAGCTCACTGCAGGGACACTTTTGCCGGCTGATCGGGAAATGTTCGATTCGCGCACCCGAAGTAGGCAAAATTTCGGTTTCGCCGCGAATCGAATATTTCCTGAAATTCGACTCGAATTCCGGTTCGCCTGGTTCGATTCGCTCATCTCTACTACTAATGATACTATTTTCATCAGCAAATTCATGGCTATGGTCCTTTATCATACCCTCCAATAGTTTACATACTATTGATGTTAGGCTGACTGATCTGTACTTTCCAGGTATACAGTATATTTCTGTTCATTTGTTCATTTTTTTTAATATTTGGTACCACGTTTGCTCTTCACTAATTGGCTGGTACGATTCCAGTCAATAAGCTGTCCTTAATGGTTGTAAATCTAAGTACACATTAAAGTTCTCCAAATCCTCACTCATCTGCACCAGTTAACAGTTAATATTATATACTGTGTGTGTGTATATATATATATATATATATATATATATATATTTGTACATAATATAATACTCTGTCTCTCTATGTATGTCTCTTTCTGTGTGTGTGTGTGTGTGTGTGTGTGTGTCTCTCTCTCTCTGTGCCTCTCTCTGAGTCTGTGTGTGTGCCTCTGTCTCTCTCCATCTCTCTCTTTGTCTCTCTCTCCGTCTATCTTTATTTCTTTTTTTGTGTCTCTTTTTTATTCTCTGTGTGTCTCTTACTGTGTGTCCCTCTGTCTCATTCTGGGCAACAGTTAGGTAAAAGCATGACTCCATAATGGCGTTTAGTAAATGAAGACAGTCTGTTATTAATCAAAGCACAAAAATTGTGGCACATACTGTTTGTCATGAAACAATCTCAGTAAACTTTATTCCTGAAGTGGGGATCAGAAGAAATTGAAACCAAACTCTGTATCAGGACCAATTTCACTCAAAAGAGAGGTACAGAGCAGCAGGGGACACACTCCCTTTTACACAAATTGGTGCATGCTTCTCCTCCCACAGGCTGTCAATCAAAAGATAAGAGGAGGGGTGTCACTATCATTTTCCTGGTGTCAGCTTTTTTTCAATTCAGTACAGCTTGGAGGATTGAAGATGGTAGGCTTATCTTCAACATGCCAAACTATGCACAAATGATCTGTGCACATGTTTTCTATTACATTTAATGTTCAGATTGCATTTGGGTTTCAAGGTTTACAACAACTTTAAAGATTAGGAATACCAGGCTGGCTATAACATTACATGGTCATGATTGCTAGACCTTCCTAATGACTTTAAAACACTTTTAAAATGTTAATAATGTTTTTTTTTTATATTAACAATTTTTATTGGTTTTCATGAAATACAAACAGTATATTTCAAAAGGATAAGAAAAGAAAATAAACATAACAGAAAGATACATCAATGGCAAAATTAAATAGTGTCAGGACCAGCGGAGTCATAAATATCAATGTAAAGGATATCAGGGCCTTGCAATGTGGGCCGGCATAGAAGAGGTGAAAGTATCCCATGGGAGCCAAATCATCTCAAATACAGCAAACGAACAACTATGTAGTGCAGTCAAATATTCCATCTGTCTTACATCAGCAATGAGTTTGTACAAAATCGACATTGAAGGAGGATTAGAGGATAACCAACACATAGGAATGCTTCTCCTGGCCGCGGTCAGCACATGTACAGCGAGTTTCCTGGATAATTTAGGTAATCCTGGGAATGGTAGACCCAGTAAAAAATGTAATGGATCAAGTGGGAGAGAGACATGCAGCAATGAATTCAGCAAGGAAAGAACATCCTGCCAGAAAGGAGTAATGGAGCTGCATGTCCAAAAAATATGATAGAGAGAACCAAGGTCTCTACTACAGCGCCAGCAATCAGGAGAAGCACTCGGATTATAAGCATGCAGAACCTCAGGTGTTTTATACCATAACATCATAATCTTGTCAATATTTTCCTTAAAAACCACACAGACAGAAGATCTAGATGCATTTTCCCAAATTTTCTTCCATGTTAATAAATCAATATCACATTGTGTGAATTGAGACCACCTACGCATGTAAAGGTGAGTATCATTGGATAAGGAGGGGGCTTCCATAAGAGGTTTATAAGTATTAGAGATTATACCCCTATGGTGGGGACCCTGCATACATAAACTTTCAAAGGGAGTAGGCTTCCCCAGAGTCAATGAAGGAGATAAAGTGGAAAAAAAGTGGCGAATTTGAAGATAAATATATAGGTGTTGAGAAGGTAAAAGGGCTTTTTTCTGGAGGACTGGGAATGAGTGTAACTTACGAGACACCGGGTGTACCAAGTGACGCAATTGAAAAAGGTTAGCTACAGCCCAATGAGACATCCGGGACATGGCCATATTGTCTGGGAGATTAGGGTTATAGAGGACATTTGTCAGTGGGGAGCAATCAGAGGCCAGTGTAAATTTAGCCCTACATTTCTGCCAAACAGTCAGAGAAAAATACATAGGTCCCAGAAATAAATGGCAAAAGGAGGAGACATCCACTGCTGAGGTTGACCAAAGGAGAGAGCATGGATGAGCTGGGGACAATTGCAAAGATTCGATCTCAGTCCATGTGTTGGGAGGATGATGGGAAGACCATGACATGAGAAAACGAAGATGAGTTGCGTAGTAATATGTTATAATATCCGGGGCCCCCAAGCCCCCCCTAGATCGTGTTGAAAGCAAAACAGAACGTGCAATCCTGTGCCACCTGATGTGCCAAATAAAATGCAGGAAAGATTTCTGAAGAGAGTGAAGTTTGGACATAGGAACGGGAACGGGGAGGGTCGCAAACAGGTACAAAAGTTTAGGCAACACTGTCATTTTTAATACGTTAATGCGTCCTAGGAAAGAAATGGGCAAGGCATCCCATCGTTTCAGAGAGCGAGAAATTGCTATAAATAGTGGAGGGAAATTGGCCTCATATATGGATTGGTAAGAGGAAGTAAGATTAGTACCTAAATATTTTAAAGAATGGGTACACCACCGGTAGGGAAAGGCTTCCTGAAGCGAGGATAATGTGACAGGTGGGGCGTGAATTGGGAGTGCCTCAGTTTTAGACGTATTAACTTTGTAACCTGAAATAGCCCCAAATTGTTTCAAGATCTGATGCAAAATCGGTAAAGAAGTATAGGGACTCGTGAGTGTGAGGAGGATGTCGTCTGCAAACAGCGATAATTTGTACTCATGGGTATGGGAATGTATCCCGCAAATATCCGGATTTGACCTAATGGTTGTGGCCAGTGGCTCCAAGCAAACAATAAACAGCAGAGGGGAGAGTGGACAACCCTGACGTGTGCCATTTGACATCTGAAAAGGGAGTGAAAGAAAAGATGCTAATCTGACCTGCGAAAATGGGGAAGAATAAAGGGCCTTCAAGGCTGCTACAAATGGACCCCGGAAACCAAACCTCTCCAAAACCATAAACATGTAGGGCCAACTTAACCGGTCGAAAGCTTTTTGAGCGTCCAAGCTCAATAACACAGCAGGGGTGGAGGATCGATTAACCAGATCAACCAGATCAATAGATCTCCTGGTGTTATCCGCAGCATGTCTGGAAGGCACAAAGCCCACTTGGTCCCTATGTATGAGTTTGGAAATAATTCCGGACAGTCGGTTGGCTAAAATGTTTGTGAAAATCTTGTAATCGGAATTAAGTAGGGCAATCGGACTGTAGTTGTCTACAATAGAGGGATCTTTATCGGGTTTAGGGATAACCGAGATATAGGCTCGTGAAAATTCAGTCTGGGGTGTGACCCCCTTAAAAAGATCTCTGTAAAGAGAAAGGAGATGGGGAGCCAGGATACCAATAAAGGATTTATAATAGGTGTAGGGTAAACCATCCGGACCCGGGGCCTTACGAGAAGGGAGATGTTTAATTGTATCAAGTAATTCCTCTATCGTAATGTCAGCATTAAGAATGGCAATGTCTGAGGGCGATAGTCTCGGAAATGACAAGGAATCAAAAAAATTGTCAACGGATAACGGTTTGAGAGGCGGGTGAAGGTCTGGGATCAAACAGTTATACAGTTTCTCATAGTAGGAGCCAAAAAGGGTTGCCATGACCTGAGGATCATAGGTAGGGCTGCCGTTTGGTTGGATTAAAAGATCAGGCATCGTGGAAGGAGACTGAGCTTTAAGTCGATTGACTAACATACGATGGGGTTTGTTGGAAAATTCATAAAATTTCTGTTTAACCCACAGAAGGGATTGTGCAGCCTTACTGGAGTCGAGGGTTTTAATTCGGTCACGTAAAAATGTTACCTTCCGGAGCCCAGAAATGGACGGCTTGGCCATCAACCGTCGCTCCGCCAAAAATAGTTGATGTACAAGAGAGGCCTTAGCACGTGCCGCAGATTTCTTTAAACGAGAACCCATAGAAATACAGAGTCCCCGAAATACCGCCTTATGGGCCTCCCATAAAATAGAGGAAGAGGCTACGGAGCCAACATTGAGGGTAAAATAGGTATCAAGGCCCCGAGACAATTCATCCCTAAGATGATCTGTGGAGAGGAAGGTCTCATTAAGGCGCCAATGACATGGTTTGGGTATAGCGGGAGGAAAGAAAAGGTTTAAAGTCAGAGAGGCATGGTCAGACCAGGTAATGGGGTTAATTTCAGAAGAGACCAAGAGTGGAAGCAGTGGGGCAGAGATGAAAAAATGATCTAAGCGGGAGAAGCTACAGTGAGGGGTGGAGTAGAAAGTAAATTGTTTATGGGTGGGGTGTTTAATCCGCCAGGCGTCGAAGAGACGATGCTCCCTTATCAGTCTACGAAAGGATTTTGAAGCGGAGCATTGCCGCTTCGAGGGTGTGGACTCAAAAAGAACTTTCCTGTCCTTATGGGGGGAAAAAATCAAATTAAAATCACCCCCCACAATCACATGCGAAGTGGAAAAAGAATCTAAAGCGGCGAGTGTTTGGGAAAGAAATTGCAATTGACCCGTATTGGGGGCGTATAAATTCAACAGAACAAGGGGAATGTTACCCAGCATACATTCCAGAATAACGAAACAACCTTTTTGGTCAACTTTGGAGGAAACAATCCGAAGGGAGCAATGCGACCCAATCAAAATTGCCACCCCAGCCTTCCCGGAGGGATCAAAGGCCGAATAGGCTTGGGGAAAAAATCTCGAGGCAAAACAAAAGGAGCCAGCTGATTTGAAATGGGTCTCTTGAACAAAAATAATGTCTGCTCCTGAGGATCGAAATTCCCTCAAAGCCATCCACCTTTTTTGAATGGAGTTGAGGCCCTTGACATTATATGACAGAAACCTAAAAGCCATTATAAAATAACAAAAATTGAAGCAAATGTGTTAGCATAAAAAAGAAATGAAATACCATTGATGCAATAGAAAAAAAAACAAAAAACAATAAAGTAACACAGAAAGGTGTAAACATAGAAATTGACATAAGTATCCGTGAGGATATAAACTCGGGAACAACCAATTGGCCCAAGTCGTCTAGGCCTATGGCTAGACAAATTCGGGAGCAGCACGACAACCAAGACATCAGAAAAATCGTCATGCCCGGCCAGAGAAAATAGAAGTGAGAAAATGCACCCAACAATGGTTCGGCCGGACAGAAAAGAGAAACCCAAAAAGAAAAAAAATTATGTAAAAAACCCAGGAAGGAAGGATCATCACCGGAAACACATCAGAAGGGCACCCCAGAGAATCATCATACAGACGGATCGATCTACTGAGGGTGACGTGGACGCTGTGGGGTACGTGTGAGTCTCTTCCGACCTCCGCGGACTGGAGTCCAGATCATGTTGGGGGTGGCGGATGGACGAGACAGAGTTGGTGGCAGAGGGGACACATCTTCAGGCAAAGGTGGAAGTCCCAGGCGCTTTAAGAAGGAATCCGCCTCATGAAGATCACGAAGCACGACTTGGGTATTATCCCTAGTTACGACCAACCGGAAAGGAAACCCCCATCGGTAAAGGACATGATGTTGTTGAAGGTGTGTGGTGAGCGGCTTCAGGGCTCGCCTCTTGGCCAAGGTAGTCGGAGACAAATCGCAGAAGAGTTGGAGTCTGTCACCTTTAAATTCCAGAGATGATTTGTGGCGAGCAGCTGATAATAAGGCTTCTTTGCTTTGAAAAATGTGGAAGCGAACTATGACGTCGCGTGGTCTGGTGCCTTCGACAGGTTTTGGGCCCAGTGAGCGATGAGCCCTGTCCATTCGCCAATCTGTTTCCGGAATCAATGGAGCAGTTGCGCTAAAGAAGGACAGAAGGTGACGGTGCAATTGCGCATCAGCGATAGATTCGGACATACCGCGTATACGGATATTTTGGCGCCGTTCCCTGTTTTCTAAATCCTCTTGCTGGAGCTGCATTTGGGACATGGAATGCTTCAAATATGCGTTATCCTCCTCCAAAACATGAACGTATTGCACCAAATCATCAAACTCAGTCTCCAATTTATCCATGCGGTCTCCAATCTGAGTTATTTCCCCTCTGAAATCTAATGCCAGCTTTCCAATTTCAGCGGATATGGATGCGGTAATATTGCGCAGAAAAATTTGCAGCTTGTCATCTAGCGCTGAAAGTGTGAGGGAAGGAGACGGTATGGTTTGCTGAGATATCTGGGTGGAGGGAGAATGATTTCCCGATGCAGAGTATTCTGCTGCCCCCCCAGTTATATGCTGGGGATCCCCAGTTATATTATGGGGATCAGAGTCCTCCATCTGGGGCTGAGTCAGGGCAGAGGCAGGCATGAAAGCTGACAGGCATGAAGGTGCATTACCCTCCGTGACCACCGGGGGGCCGGGATCTCTCCCTGGGTTCCTGGGCATACTGGAGGCCGGGGATTGCGGCCTGGACAGGAACCGCCGGAGCGGCGAGGGCCGCGAATCCGGTGGCTGCGGGGAGGGGGGCTTCCAGCGCCCTATCTTCCCCATACAGGTCTCTCCCTGGAGCCGGGCCGGGTGCCAAGTGGGTGTGACTCACCCTTATTAGCAGGGAAGCAGTGGCGCGTATCAGGTGAGTCCCTGCTGGCCGGGGATGAGCGGAGCTCAGCTAAAATGCAGCCGCCATCGTCCCTGGCCGCGCATGCGCCCCCGAAATGTTAATAATGTTAACCTACAATTCACCATAGTTTGTGATAGAAACTCTGTTTTGCATAATTGTGTATGCAAGCAACTCACATCTGAAAGATATGCTAAACATCTACAAAGATCACTAAAGTATGGCTATAGTAAAAAAGTGTCAAGCTAAACTTACCAACCAGGTAATATTTTGCTTTTTCAAGGAGATGTGTTGCTCAGGGATCAATAAACCTGCCTTATCAAGCCTTATTAAAAACCCGCCTTATTAAAAAAACAAAACAGGTGGACCAGAAATGTGTAATCTTACAAAACAACAACACATCCTCACTAGTAATCCAACAGTTTGTTAATAACAGCCAAGCATTACTTTTGGAAGCATGTATCCTTAGGGAGTATAATAGTCCCTAGTCACTTTACGAGCACAAATAAAGTTTGCCTATATGAATATTTACTCTTGTGTAC